>NC_141732.1:35942063-38868868 GCF_971803275.1 Cyanistes caeruleus
AAGAACAAGACGTATCTGAAAGTCTTTTCATCTCTGCAGACCCCTTCTTGAATTCAGGAAGAAAACACTGTGTTTCTTCATGCCCTAATTAAGCCACAGTCATTTGTATTGTCTGGTAATCATCAGACATTGCAGTTACTGACCTGAATGCTGAGAACAGTGGGTGATAATGTCAGTTTCCAGGCAAGAGACCTCATTGCATATATGAACAAAAAAGTTTTTCTTGCTTTTACAGGCTGTTCGTTCACTGTGGGCAATAGTAGGTGATTTAAAATAATAGCTGTGTTCCAAGCACTCTCAGTGTTTGAGAGAGCAAATACACCTGGAATGAGAAAATAACAGTCAAGAGATGAACAGGAATACAGCAAGCACCTGCAAACACAAAGGAACAGTGGCTGGGTGCAAACCTGATGGCTTCCAACAGTCAAAATGTTTTCTTACATCATAATCATGTAAGCTCATTTAAGCACTCTGACATTGCCACAAAACTTTCAAATTGCTTGTTTTTTTCCTTTTAACATAGCTAGTATTTTGCAACTGAAGTGGCTTTGCATAGATATTATAGTGTTCCAAAGAAGCTGCTTTAGTAAAACCTTGCTGCCTCCTAACACTGGGGTGTCTCAGAAATGCAGGGATCATTCACATAGATGTAAAACATTAGAATAGCATGAAGTGCTTTTGTTCCATCTTGGAACCTTTGGGAAGGCTTCAAAAATTCTCTGCAAGGCTTTTTCCAGGTAAAAAAACACTGCTCTGAACTTCAAGTGAACTTTTGTTCCCAAACCACAAAGCAACCTTGGCTAAATTCCTTGGGATTATAGTGTCTACCTGCATGCTGCAGGCTGTCTTCCATTACACATCACAAGCTGGGTCTAGGACTCCAATTTCTACCCATAATTACCTTTTTGAGAACAGGATTTTCATCTTATTGGGAAAATAAACCTGTGGAAACTAATCCTGGTCAGAATGCTAATGCTTCCTACTAATTCCTCATCCAAAGGAGCTGAAGTAACTATGGAGGATTTATCCAGGTTCTGTTCAGCTGAGCTATCATCTGAAGCATTCTTAATGAAGTAGAAGTTGCAAGGTTAATCCCAATAGATGTAACTGCAAAAACACAGGAAACCTGTACATGAAAGTTAACACTCTGGGTCTTTCATAGCAAAATGACATGCAAAACTGAGTCATGGTTAGACTCGAATATCCTACCTTCCATTTGACTGGCTCAGCACAGCACTTTCTCTTTGCTATCTAAGCTCATTTGCTCTGTCACTGAGTAACAGTCAGAGCACCAGTCATCTTTCTCTCCAAACATTTCTGTAATTATAAAGATTGCCTATATTTTAGACAATCCTTTGCACCCTAATAGAATCTGTCGCAGAGTTTCCTTGCTATCTGGGTTAGTATGAACCATGTTTAGAAGACTGGAAGACTGACAAGTGAAGCCTAAGTAGTACATGAACTGGATGTCTGTAAAAGTAGGGTGAATCAAAAACCATGGCAGTTCTGTACTATTGTGAAGCTGACTGCAACATTACAACTTTCTTCAGTGACAAGATCCCAGCATGACTGAGGTTGGGAAGAACCTCAGAGATACCTCCAGACATACTTAGACCAAGTCCCTGCTCAGAGCATAATGGCTTACATCAAGTTACTCAGGATATCAAATAGTAAGACTCTGAATATGTCTGAGGATGGAGACTCCATCGTCTCTCTGTCCAGTTTCTGCCAGTGTTCAGCCACTGTAACAGTGAAACAAGCCCACAACCCAAAATGTCCTTTGCTCCCATTGTCAGCTTGTCCTTTCATTGGGCACCTCTGAAAAGATTTTGGCTCCATCTTCTTTATTCCTCCTCAACAGGTGCTCATACACAAGGGTGAGATTCACTCAATTCTTTCATTCAGCAGAATAAGAAATCACAGCTGTCTCAGCCCCTTCTCTTATGTCACATGATCCAACTTCTCTGCCCTTTTTGTACCTTGGCTGGACTATTTTCCAGTATGTTTATGCCTCTCTTATCCTGGAGTTAGAATGTAGATACGTCTCAGCAGTGCTGAGCTGAGCTGACTGGAAGGATCACATCCCTTGATCTGTGCAGCACCCCTCCTAATTCAGCCAAAGATGCTGTTGACCTACTTTGCCACAAGAGCACATTGCTCACTGATTTTGCTCACACTTTTTCCAACTGTGTGCCAGTGTTAATACCAGCAATTTGAATGCAACTGCAGCAGCCTAATTAATCTTCGAGTAAGTTTACTTTGGTTAAGTTTAGCCTTACAATGCAGATGGTCCCTACACTTAAAACTTCAGCTAGACTGTTTGAGCATTTAAGATGGGAATATATCCTGACTTCACTAGTGGATTGCTACATTGGTGCCCAAGAAACCATAAACCAGGACAGTTCAATTTGTGCTTGTGCATGCTTACAAGCATCACAGAGCTAACCTTCAGCCTCCTTCAGCACCATACCCTCTTTCTCAACTTCATAGATTGTGGCAGAGTATTGTAGCAAAGTGATTAGTGCTTAATACTTCCATTAAGGGTGTCTGTCAGATAAGACTTCTTCTGTAGGAGAAAGCTTCATCAACTTTTACTAGTCATTAAGCTCTTGGGGAGACATCCCTATTTCATTGTAAGATTTTTTTATTTTTTTTTCAGCTAAATCAATCCACCTCATCTAAATAATTTTAAATTCACTGGTTGAAAACAGGGTACTTACACTGAACAGATAAATCCTTCACTAGTGGTATAAGTTGTCCTGTGCAAGAAGGAAATAGTGGTCTCTCACTGTGAGTTGATTGAGGGTTGCCTTATGTGCTGAGGTAAAGTATGAGGCTTCTGAAGTGTAAAAGTTGCAGCTGTGATGACTCTCAGAGTTGCCAGGATGAGTGCTGGTGCAGGAGAAGATCCCTTCTTTTGACAGCTTCCCACTGCAGCAGTAGATGCACCTGCTTTTCTCTCTTCAAACAAGTGTAAATCGGAGCTGTACCAGATGTTTTTGTTGAATAGGCTGCAAGAGCTGCACTGAATCAGCAGTCCCAGCACACCACACCAAAATTTCCCTGAAAGTTTTAGCTGGATGCTCAGCAATGAAACACATGTAACCACTTAGCAGGAAGAAGAATAGGTCATTAGGGATTTGGCTTGGTTTCTGTTCCTTTTGTTGAACATGCTTTTCTACTTTCTTCCACAAATAACTACAAAGAAGTTCTGCAAGATTACCCTCCTATGACACACCTATGACTAATGTAGTAATGAGACAACCACTTTAATTCACTTCTCATCTAAGGCTACCTTCAGTACTTCTCTTGCACACAGCTGCTATAAAAATTGACACCTACCCACTCTTAGGGCTACAGCATTATCTGCAGACCCTCCTTAGAAAGCAGGTGAGCACCCACATTCAGCAAACAGTGAGGAACCACTGCGTACCCAGTAGTGCAAAAGCACAACAGTCCTGACTTTATGGATGGAAAGCAAGTTTTTTTTTGCACTGTGTCACATAGCAGGTAAGCTTAGGAACTGTGGGTTAGGTGAACAGACAGTGAGCTGGATCAAGAACTGGCTGAAATGACAGAGCTCAGATGGTTGTGATCAGAGGAGTAGAATCCAATTGGAGGCCTGTAGTGGTGACATTCCACAGGGACCAATATTGGGTCCTGTCTTACTCAGCTTGTTTATCAACAACTCAGATGAAGGGATAGCATGAACCCTAAGCCAGCTGGCAGATGACATGAAACTGGGGGAGTGGCTGACACACCTGAAGGCTTTGCTGCCACTCAGAGGGACCTTGATAGGCTGGAGTGTTGGGCAGAGAGAAACCTGATGGGGTTCAACAAGGACAAGTTTAGGGTCTCACCTGGGGAGGAGCAGCCCCAGGCACCTGCACAGGCTGGGGCTGAGCTGCTGGAAAGCAGCTCTGTGGAGAAGAACCTGGGGGTCCCGGTGGACAACAAGTTGTCCATGGGCCAGCAGTGCCCTTGCAACCAGCAGGGCCAGTGGGACCCTGGGAGCATCGAGAAAAGTGTGGCCAGCAAGTCAGGGGAGGTGATTGTCCCCCTCTGCTCTGGTGAGGCACATCTGGAGTGCTGTGTCCAGTTCAGGGCTCCTCAGTATGAAAAAGACAAGGAGCTACTGGGGAGGGTCCAGTGGAGGCCACAGTGGTTGTTTTGGGTCTGGAGCACCTCTCTTATGAGGAGAGTGATAGAGAGAAAGAGAGAGAGAGAAAGACAGAGAGGGAGAGAGCTGTGCCTGTTTAGTCTGGAGAAGACTGAGAGGGGATCTCATCAGTGCATACAAATACCTTCAAGGCACATTCCCAGAGGATGGTGCCAGACTTTTCCATGGTGCCCAGTGACAGAATGAGGAGTAATGGCCATAACCAAAACACAAGAAATACCACCTCAGCATGAGGTAGAACTTCTTTACCCTGTCATAGCACTAGAACAGATTCCCCAGGGAGGTCATGCTGTCTCCCTCTCTTCAAAACCCACCTGGACATGTTAACGTGTACCTGCTCAGAGTGACCCTGCCTTGGCAGGGGGACTGGACTGCATGATCTCTAGAGACCTCTTCCAATCCTAAGGGTTCTGTGATCCTGTGATTGTGTGAAGGTCCTGCCATTCTCTGTCTTGCACAGCACACTGAGAGTCAGCTGTTGCACTGAAGCTCCAGCCAAAATAAACAGAAGAAAGAACATCTATTTGGCTTCCATCACTACACAAAAGAAGCCAAACTCCATCCAAGGCCATACAGACAATCTACAACAAAGCCAGGAATAAAAGCCAGACCTTTTCAGTTCAATTGTAGTTTTTCAGCCACTGGAGTTTTACTGATTTAATTTATGAAAGAAGAGGAGGGCACTGTCTGCCTGCATTCCAGCCATAGTGGGTGGCCCATGGTAGTGCAGCAGTCTGCCTTGTAACAGCACAGAGAGGACCTAATCTCTTCTCGTAGTCTTATGAACAGGAATAAAGGGACATTAAATTAATTCAAGGTTTTGTTGTGTGGGTTTTTCTACATCCAATACATTTATTCAACTGTGAATGATCAGCAACTTACACAGTTTAAATCGGTATATTGCAAGAATTCAGACAGTATTCCCTTTGAAACAGCAATGAGAAAACTCCTGCAGACTGATCTTATACCCATGAAAAAGCAGCTTCTGCATGACTGCTCAGTAGCTTCAGGTATCCTACATGATCTATTGCTCAATCTGTCTGATTTTGCCAGCACCTAAATGGACACTGATCTATCCTGTTGGCTCTTAAAACTGTATCCATCAGACTTGGCTTATGCAAAGGCTGTGCCATCCAGCAAGAAAGCAAAAGGAGAGCAAGTACTACATCACAGATGAAAATATCTAGTTAGAAAAAAGTGCCCTGAAAAAAGCTAACAAATAATAACATTTCACGCTCCCTACTGCCATATCAGGGACACTTCTCACATACTGTTAGTATTAAATAGCAATAAATCAAGATGTTTATAAATCAATCGTCTGCAAACCTGTACTAACTATAGAAAGTAAATGCCTTAAATTTGCAAGCCTGAAAGTCTTCCAGATAAATTCCATTTGCTGTTACAGAGTTACATGTTCTCATTTTGGTAAGCTTTTTCTTTAAGAGCCTTAATTTACTGCCTTTAATAACTATCACCGAAAATCTTCTGCTTCCTAATGAGAGTATTTATTTTGAGAGAATGCAAATTCAGTAAAAAATTCTTTTACTTGGTGGAAGAAAGATTGTTAATTACCATGAAATTCTGCAAAATGCAGTTCTACTATCTTACTGCCAAGATATTCAACCTGGCCTTTAAACCTGGCCCTGGGAAAATGTTGATGTTGCCAGTTGTCACTGCAGAATGTGCTTTGGGGACTGGATTTTTTAGAATGTAACAATTTGCAAAGGCTAAAGTCAGAGCAAGCATCTATTAATTTTCCTTTTTTTTTTTTCCTCTGACAAAAAAAAAACCAAAAACCCAACAAACAACGCCAAAATAAATTCAAAACAACAAAAATCCCTTACATTTCTTGAATAAAAGATACTTCCCCCATTCCCTTATAATGGAATTGTTGTCAAAGTGACTCTTAAAAGACTGACAGCTCCTGAGAGACTAGAAAACGTAATGAACTTTTTGTGTTTTTAAACCCAACTGCATTTCTAATGACATCTTAAAGTGTAGCATTCGTGGCTACACTTTAAGTGTGGCTATACATTATCCTTGTCTGCTGATGTTCTTCTGCATCTGAAAATAATTCTGCACTCAACAAATTTCAAAAACCCTCAATAGCAGACAAAATGTCATAAAAATTGTAAATATCAAGAAGTTTCAGAAACATGAGAGTATAGAAGATACAGATCCTAGCAGTAATTCACTGAAAAGGAAAATAAAATAAAAGCTTGATCCTTGTTACGGTCAATCCAGATAAGAGAGTAGAATCCATGCTCCACCAGCCACCACAGTGTACCACCTCTCTCAATTTCCTTTTGTAATGCAGAGTCTTTTTTTGCAGACAGCAAATAAGGCAGAATAGAAAGATCACCTTTTTCATGTGTACCTGCCAAAATCACCCTTTCACCTGTGGCTTCCCCCCTCTGAAGTAAGGAGTGAGACTGCCATTATACTCAGTATGATTTAGAATTTTTAAAAAGCAACTGAACACCCACCTGTGGTGAACCCCATTAAGCACTTGTTATTTACTTTAGCACTTTTCCTTATTTTTCCCTTTAGAAAAGAAATCATATTAGATGACTCCACGGAAGCTTTGTGAGCATGGTCTGACAGTCCATCTAAAGGGCATGAGATGATCTAAATTAACCCTACAATCATCCTGACATAAAGTAACAGGGACCCAGGAAGTCAGAGATACACCTGTGAAGGAGAGAGGCTATTTCATGTAGCTATCCTGGACCACAGTTTTATGACTTCTTTGACAAATGAAGTCTTCAGGGAAAGGGAGAAAAACAACAGTACTTTCTGCAGTGGAAACACATTGTCCATTGCAGTGAATACACACTACATAATGTGTCCCTTGTTTCAAGGACTTGTGGATACACCTTACCCTCCAGTCTTCTAAGACAGAGGTGGCCCTAATGCTTGATAGATGCTGGGACTCCAGAAATTAAAATTTTGCAGGAGAAAGAACGTGTGGGTGAGGCAGAATGTTTGGAGGTTCACAAGAACCTCCACTGTACAAAGTACATGAGGACAAGTATAAGTATAAAAAGTATAAAGTACAGAAAGTAGTAACTTTATGGAAAAAAATGGCCAGGAAAATGTAACTGTCTCTTAATGCCCCCTCCCTGATCTTGTCCTAATACCCCCTCCCCCGTGTCCTGATCTGTCACATACCAGTGGCTTTGAACTTGAGGCAGCCAGTGACACCCTCAGTGCACAGACATACAAACATAGGAGACATAGTGCTAACGCAGTTAAACATTAGTAAAAAGCAAATACCTGAAAAAACTTTTAAAACAAAAACAAAACAAAACAAAAAAACA
The DNA here is from genome assembly GCF_971803275.1 of Cyanistes caeruleus. Taxonomy (NCBI): domain Eukaryota; kingdom Metazoa; phylum Chordata; class Aves; order Passeriformes; family Paridae; genus Cyanistes; species Cyanistes caeruleus. Next base: position 35,949,564 of record NC_141732.1, read on the forward strand.
ACCAAAATCACACAAACCAAATCAAAACTAATAAAAGAAAATCACAACAATAACAACAAACAAGCTCTTAAAGAAAACCAGAGCTACTGTGTGGCTGCAGCTGGGAAGTCCCCCTGCAGACCCTCTAGCTCAAACTTCCTCTTCTAAGCAAAGCTCATGAGAGCAGATTTCTCTGCATACAGTCGGACTCCCTCTAGGTAGTTTTCTGATTGCTGATGATGCCCTCTGTCCCTCAGCCAAGGCATTCACAGAGATTCAGAAAAGCATTAACCCCAGTTTCCATCCTGGTATGTTGCTGTGGTGATGGGCTTTTAGCTGGACTTTGTGCTACTGACCACAGAATGGTTTGGGTTGGAAGGGATACTCAAAGGTCTTCTAGTTCCCTGCAATGAGAAAGGATACCTTCCAGTAAATCATGTTTCCCAGAGCGCTGTCCAATGTGATATTGAATGTTTCCAGAGATGGGGCATCTACAGCTTCTCTGGGCACCCTGTTCCAGTGCTTTATCCTGCCCCCCACAAAAAAAAAAATCTTCTTTATTTCTAGTCTGAATCTATCCTTGTTGAGTTTAGAACCATTAGCCCATGTCCTATCAGTATGGCCCCAACTAAAATGTCCAGACCCCTTGTTCTTATAAGCCCATTTAAGTACTGAACGCCATAATAAGGTTATGCTGGAGCCTTCAGTATTGATGAACAGCCCTAACTCTCCCAGCCTTTCCTCATAGGATGTGCTCCATCCCTCTGATCATCAGCCATCCCTTCTCTGGACTCACTCCAGCAGTTCCGTGTCCTTCCTGTGCTGTGACCCCAGAGCTGGATGCAGGGTTCCAGGTGGGCTCTCACCAGAGCAGAGCAGAGGGGCAGAATCCCCTCCCTCCCCTGCTGCCCACGCTGCTTTGGATGCAGCCCAGGACACGTTTGGCTCTCTGGGCTGGGAGTGCCCATGGCTGGGTCATGTCCAGCTTTCTATCCAGCAGTACTTACAAGTCCTTTTCCCTTACAATACTTGAACCCTGGAATCAGCTGCAACGAAGGAAACTTCAAGGAAAGATTTTTTTTGTTTGCTTGGTTTGGTTGGTTTTTTTTGTAGTTTTGTTTGTTTTGTGGGTTTTGTTTTGATTTTCTACCTGTAGGCAGATATAAGCCAATGGCATTTTATTGTTTGTGGATGTACCTGGATACACTGACTGCAAACAGCTTCACCTGCTACACTGACTACAAATATTCCCTCTAAAATTTCAACACATTCCTGGTGTTGTTCTATCTGCTATGGCTGATGATGCTCCCTTCCACAGTGTATTTACATGTCTTCTTTTCTGTGTTCCTGAGGAAGAGATGAAACCTGCCAGCTTCCTGATTAGAGTCCAGGAGACCCTTTCTTTATGGGCCATGTTGGCCCAAGAAAGGCTGCTTCATTTTGGCTGGCAGTGACTACCTGTGGGGGTGGCATGCTGCTGGGACAAGCACCTAGACCCTCACATCCAAGTCGGCTAAGGTGATGTGTCACTGCAGGTGGCTGTATCTGGGGAGTCCTTTAAATGTAAGAAAATGCCCAAGAGGTAGGTTCTATGCAGTGAGCAGAGCTTTTCCAAACCCGCCTCATGACTTTTGGGGAACTAGCTCTGAAGCCCTTTGGCTACAGATTTAAGGACACACAGCGGGAAATAAATTCAGACAGAAAGCAGGTTTAGTGACACTATTTCCCTTGGGGACGTGGTTTCTTCTTACCTTCAGATATCATGGAGAAAGAACAGTTTAAAGGAACTAAGCACCTGCAAACAAGAGGGTTCCTCTTTAAAAAGCCTAGCTTTATGGAAAGGCCAAGAAAATGCAGGATGAGTTTTTGAATATTTCAGGCTATTTCAATGGAAATTTTATTTCTTCTGAACCTATTGAAGTTTTATTACCTCCTGTCACACTGCTGTGCCAACCTGGCTTGAATTGTGAAAAGTCCCTTGCCACTCCACAGGCACACAAACTGTCATGAACCAATTATCTTGGCTCATGAGATCTTTCAGATGATCTGACTGAAAGTCCTGCCATACCTGCACATCCAGAAAGAACATGCAATCATGAGGAGAGCTTGGCCAAAGTGTCCTCTGAGGCCATGTCCTTTCCTGTGGTGGGACAAGGCCTTCTCTCCAAAGGTTAAACTCAGCTGAAGCCCCTTCTCTGGCTTTAAAACAGCTTCTCCTTTGGGTGGCTGTGCTTTTACCACAGTCAAATGGCACACATGGACACAACAGCCTAAAGCTAAGTTAAGATGCTTTAGACCTAGACTGACAGTGACTAATCAAACTTCTTCTTAGAAGGGGTTGTCAAGCACTGGAACAGACTGCCCAGGGAAGTGTCTGAGTCACCATCCCTGGAGGTATTTAAAAGATGTCGAGATGCTTAAGGACATGGTTTAGTGGTGGACTTGGCAGTGTTAGATCGACAGTTGGACTTGATGATCTTAAAGGTCTTTTCCAAACCAAATGACTGTGATTATATGACCTTGCAGTAGTCTGTCAGCTTTTGAGATTAACTGATGGAAAAACAAGAAATAGAGCAATGAAGAGTTTGTTCTTCATCACAAAGCATCTCTTGCTCCCAAACAAACTGTGATGATGAAGTGAAATTTACTTCAGAATAGAAAGATAAAAGTGTTCAGTCAGTTTTTTTTTCTGAAAACGCGTATAAAAACTTACAGAAAGAAAAAGAAAGAGGAAGAGTCTTTCAGGTACTAATTTTTGTACCGCACCAGTAGCTCCAATACAGGAGCTTTTTTAGGATACACTTTTTCCAAGGTAGTCCAGCCCAATGAATCCTGTACTTAAAAGATAATGGTTATTTAAGTCACAGAAATGGCTGCTAAAAATAAGAAAATTCCATTATCATGCACTTCAAAAAAAAAGAAAAAAAACAAAAAACCAAAACCCACAGCTGAAAAAAAAAAAAGAAAAAAAAAAAGTTAAAAAAAAAAAAGAGGAACTTCTGCAACCTTTGAAGTCTGGATTCACAATGTGATGCAGTTCCCTGAAATGCAAGTTTAAAGCTTGAGGATCATAAACACAAAAAAATCAGTGATAAATCCTGTTTAGCCATGAAAAGAACTTTTTAAAAATCTTGAACCATATGTCAATTTGTGTATAAAGTAGCAAAATATGAGGTAGTGTGTCCAAAAGAAGTGCCTAAGAATTAGCACATACAAAAATTGCTAGTCTTGGCAAGATGGCCAAGTAACTAACAAAGGGGATTTTGAATTAACCCAAAATTTCTAGTATATAACAGAATGATGTTAAATGTAGGGTTCAAATCCAATCATTTCAGAAATGTAGATGGGTGCTGAATTGACAAGACACATTTCATGGAGACACCATTAAGATTCTGAATTGTAAAGGTTCATGCTGATACACTGAATGTTAAATAATTTACTTAAAAGTACTCTTTTTCAACTTGCACAGATTGGAGATTCAATTCCTACCAGAATTTTCTTTAAAAAAAATAGAAGACAAACAAAAAAATATTTCAAGGCATCGTGGGGTATTGTATGAACCCAAACCTCTAAGGACTACTTCTTAGATCTGCAAATAGGCAGAGCTTGGTGTTTCCAACAGCACATGATTATCCTGCAGTTGGTTTCTAGTAGCTTAACTTTTCTGAAAGAAAATTTCTAAGGATAATAAGGGGATATTTTATGGGCATAGTTCAGAAAGGACTTTTGAAATGAAATTTCACACTGTGTACAAATCAGTACACACAGCAAATTTTTTCCTTTTTCATTACTTTTGTTCAGGTTCAAAACTCCAGTGGCTTTCTGGAAGTAAAAATCAAAACTAACCTTTGTGCCTCCTCCTACTCCTGTGCCTAAAGTAGTTGGATATTTAATAAAGAGCTGCTGCATTCAGCCTCCCTCCATTGCTTCAGCTCTTAAATGCTGAAGTCAGATTACTTCACCCTCAAGGAACAGAAAAATCAGTCTCTAGTTGGAAAAAAAAAAAAATCAGGTTTTTTTAACATGGATGGGGGAATTGTTGTTCTATGCACATAACATGCAGATGCCAATCAGGAGCATTTATAACTTCTGCTCCTGTTGGCCAAATCCCCCTAAATGAATGGGAACTTTTCCCACCAATCACAGTGGAAGTGGGATGAGATCATAAACCATTGAACTATAAACATGGGATGTGCTAAATGTATTACAGAAATGAATTCCTGAAGAAATCACTAAAAAAATTATTATCCTTTCCCTTCTGAGCTATATTTTATATCAAACTTGTTTTTGATAAATAAAAATTGCAAAGGTCCATTGGTAGATTGCATTTATACTAGCAGCATTTGGTATGGAAAAACTGTTCTTTTATGACAACACCTGTCTGCATAGGAACATGAGCTTTCAAATCCAGTAAAAGATGTAGAGCTTCAAGACAATATGTCTTCAGAGGAGTGCTCTATGCTCTTTTTTCATCAGAAACATATTAAAACAAAAACCTATTGAAGGAAAAGAAGAGACAGCCTACTAGAATGCAGCTCCAGAGCCATTTGATTCAGCCTCTACACAGTACCAAGGAGTAAAAATTGCTTACATTTTGCTTACGTTCACTCCCTCCTCCACGTGGTATGAGGAAGATATTTTGTTTCTTCTCAGAGAAAACAAACTCTTCTTGACTCCAGCAACTATACTGTACAATAGTTTCTCATCCTCAATGGTGTAATTTTTTTCTCATAGGAAACAGAAACAACAAAACAGAAAAATCCATCAATTCATCTACAGGCATGAAAAATGTAAACATATCTTCAAGACAAAAAAAAGTGGGACATCAGGCATTAATGGCTTATTTATTTCTGAATAATTCCAATTATTTTTATCTATAGACAAAAACAAGAGCTAGAGCATTTGTTTTCTCTAAGACAGCACAAAATAATATTGTAGAGAGATGACAGAAGAACAATGCATGAATCACTCATGTAAAACATCATGTACAAATACTCATTGCTATTAAGGTGACATTGAAATACCTGCCCTGTCTCAGTCTAAATAATATATCAAAAACAGCACCAAGCAATTATATCAGAGTCTGACTGGGACTCCGTCATAAAAGACCAAATTCTTTCCGTGCCATACAGGTGATTACATATGACAAGTTCAAACAAATAGGTGAGGTAAATCTTAAAATCTCTTTTACATCCTTTTGCCTAGATTTAAATGGCATCACAAGGAGAAAAAGAGAGGAGAATGAGCTCTTATTCATGCACAGTGACTCGTGCTGTCATGAGTCAGGACAGTAACTATAAACCTAGAGATAGGTATACATTCCTTCTGTTACACGTCTTGTGATGGACATCTCTCATGGCCAGTGCAGTGGGAAAGTGTTATCCTGACCATCCAACCCCTGGCCATAGTCAGAAACCTATAAATCCTAGGAGAAAAAATAAACTTTCTCTTCCTCTCACCACACCTCGAGCTGTGTCCGTGTGATCTATTCAGCACCAGCGGCAACAATCAACTAAGGGTATTAAGCAACCCAGAAAAGTATTTCAAAGCTACTGTTTAACAAAGTCAGCATGCCTCATTTGTCAAGGCATCATGCTATCACAGAAAAAATGCAACATTGCCCATTAAGATCACACCTTGAGCATCTTCATTGTCCAATGTTTCCCAAAAATACGTGCATACTTCTCAAAGGGAATAATTTAGCTTGGTTGTGTTTAACAACTGTGTATATTTTATTAAGAACCTTAAAATTCCCCCGTTTAACAGTCTAGATAACAGTAATGACCTTCTCCCGAGGTTCATTTCAGGTGTTGTAGACAGAGCCCATTTCAGGCAGATGGCCTGCATAACACAGCCTTTTGGACAGTAAGGTGTGCAAAACAGAGGTTTTTAAAATTTGAAAACTTTGATTACAGAGCTCTACATTAGTGGTGTTAAGACACCTAACTGGTATCTGAACTTTATCTGAATCTTTCATTTGTTTCCAGAAGTGCACTTTCATGCTTTACAAATTTCTCTGTAAGATTTGAACAAGTACTTACTAGAACAGCAGAATCCTCTTTATTCATTCTTTTCTCAGAAAAAGGAACTTTATATCATCTTCTCCACACTGACAGCAACAGCAATATAATCTTTAATCCTTTCTGTGTGCACTGGGAAGGTAGGATTGTAAAATATCCCTAAGCTGCCATATTTTACAGTCCGTGCTGTAGTTAGGTAACGCAGGGACTGCAAAAGCGGAGAAAGGTTACTCAGAACCCTCTGTGAGACATCAAAGGGAGAGGTGAGTTCTGCTGTGCAGGTAAAACCTGGCTGCTGCCCTCAATATTCCTGAGAAGAACTGTTCTCTTCTTTAGTATTTGTCATAGACTGTTCTTCCAAGTACTAGACTTGAGTAGCTCACATGATTTCCAAACACAGATCGGTTTAGAGATCTCTTCTTTCCAGTGAACCCTTTCATGTGAACTTCATCTTCCTGTCTACACACTCTTGATCAACCTCAGAGAACATATGTAATTATTTCTTAAACTTCTCCTGTAAACTGCTCATTTTTTGTTAATACCATAAGATTTCTTAATATAGTGAGATCTTGTATTTTATCACTTATCACTTATCACTTATTTATTGTTTATCACTCCAGCAAACACTCCACTTTGTAGTGGAAAATGCAGTTATGGGGGCCCCACTCAGTGAGCTACTATTTACCTAACCAACCAAATTATTTAGTTTTAATTATCCTATTTTCTGTCACAGATGGTTGTCATGCTCTTCCAGGAGATTTTGTGAGCCACTATGAGCACCCATGTCCTCTAAGGAATCATTTCATTCTCCAGTCAAGCCACTATGACCTGAAATGGTGATCTCTTCAACTGCAGCTGTTTAACAAACTTTCTGCCCTCTTTGTGACACTAAACCTCTGGAGGAACTTTACTCAAGGTTGATGCTCCTCATCATTTTCCACGATGAGAACACCAGTGTTACACGTAAGGCTGCTGATGTTGTGTACTTTGACTTTCTACTGCCTTTGACACAGTCTGTCATAGAACACTGACCAGCGAACAGGTGAGACATGGACTGGATACGTGGACCATGCCGTGGGTAGGAACTGCTGGTGGCTGCCAGCAACATCCCCTGGGGATCAAAACTGGCACAAAGACTGTTTCATGTCTTTATCCACGACCAGGATGCTAAGATGGTGCTTTCTGTCATCAGATGTGTGAATGGCACCAAACTGGTGGAGTGGAAAATTCACTGGAGGGAAAGGCTACTCTTCTGAGGAACCTGGATAAACAACCTACAGGAACTTTGTGAAGTCCAACAGGAGAAAACTAAGTCTTGCTTCTTAATGGAATAACCCCATAGAACAATACAAGACCAGGCTGACTGTCACAGAAGCAATTCTACAGAGAAAGATTTTAGCATCCTTGTGAGCAACAAGTCAAACATGAACTAGCAGTGTGACCCTGCAGAAAAGAGGGCCAGCTGCATTCAAACCTGTTTTGGTACTTGTGTATCTGACAGGACTAGTAGGGTTCTTTGGCACTTACAATACTGCATTTAGTGTTGTGTCTATTTCTATTGCTGCAAAAAGGACATTGACAGACTAGAGTGAATCCACTGGAGGCCACGAGGATGATCAGGATATGGAGTACATGAAGTACACGAAAAGGCTCTAGAAGCATGAACAGTTCATCTTGGAATGGAGAAGGGATAGGAGTCACATTTCTGTTCACTGCAACTGCCTGATCAGAGGTTATATAGGGGATAAAATCAGAACATTCTCAACCACATACACAAAAAATACAAGAACCAATGGACACATGTAAGAAGATGGGAAATTCTGATTAGGTAGCGGGAAATATTTTTTGCCATGAAAATAGCTAAATACTGACATAGATTGCTCAGGGATTTTGTCAGATTCATCCTTAGACAAGGTCAAGATTTAATTTGGCATGGCCCTGAGCAATCTGATCCAATTACACCTGCTGTATTTAGGCAGTTATTGGGCAGAACAGTCCACCTCTCCAAATACATCTTAAATTCAGTTTACAGCTTGTAGAATAGAGGATATAAAACAAAGCAAGACAAATACCTCACACCAGTTAGGACTTCATATTTTAAGTGTTCTTTCAGGCTGTTAGGGGAACTCACAGTACACCAAAGCACTGAAAACACATTTCTTGATAAAAATGTAAGGAGCTTTTACAATCCACATGCAGTTTCCAAGGCAATCCAAAGGCAGAATATAGTATGTCCTAGAGATCATGTCTCTTGTGTGCAAACTAGATACATAGAAACTCTAGAGCACCGTACCAACCCAACCACCCAGACTGGCACTCATCTGTCTGCACCTGCCCTTATGCATTCCTGGGAAACTTCTTCCAGAAGAAGGAATAGGCTTTGTTGAAAAAGCTAATAATTTTTAAGGAAAGATTTTTACCTTCAGGATGTATGACTTCACAGTCCTACTTGCTTGAGTCTTACTGTGGTTCCAGCAAGGTAAGGAGTAACTCTGCATACCAAGGCAGACCCAGCTAAATTTAGCACGAGGGTGCTCCAACTTACTTCACTGTGGATTGCCTCTGTGCAGAATTCTGTGTGAGGTTCCAACACAAGATAACCAGCATTTGAGTTTTTATGCCACGTGACAGTGATTTTAACATGGAGTCTCAAATTGCCAAGCAGTTCTGGAGGGTTCCTGTTGCCCTTGCAAAGACCCTCTTCCAAGTGCCCAGGCCTGCCCAGCGCTCTGTTGAATGTTGCCACATTAACGCCCCTCTTCCCACCCCAGTGTATGAGAGAAGAAATAGCTCCAGAAATGATCCTTATGCTGTTTTCCCCGGGCTACACCCATCAGGGCATCTCCTGGTGTGTACAGCACTCATAGCTGCTGAGCATTCCTGCAGATCTGTGGGAGCACAGGTCTGGTACCACTGGTAACTGCACTGCCAGCCCTTTCCACCCAACATCCCCTCAGTCATCTGAAGCATTCAGGTAGTACTGGGCAATGGGTCTTGGATTTATTCCCAGGTATTTATCTCTGACAGCAGTCCACCCACAGGAAAAAGCTCAATGCATTGGCCAGCCCTGCCCTCCACCTTACTAACTTGTTTCTCCCATGAGCTGCAGCATTAACAAAGTTCGACCAAGGAGGCAGCAGTGAAACCTGCAGCACTCCCCTGCTTGCATGAGCTCAGGATAATTTAGAAGTTGTGAATTGTAGCAGTCCCAGAACCTTCACTAAAAATCGCAATATCTGTAAATAATATCTTCATCCTAGAATCATCTGAATGTAGGCCTTGTTCACTAAAATGATGTAACAAATACAAGTTTTTCTTCATCCTGAATTGTCATTTAAGATTTATATTATTCTGTCTGCTTGTGTGACCTTCTTAATAAACAGGGAGGTCCTCCTCTTCCACTCATAAATTATCCATCAGATGTTTTAACTATTCAGTAACTTTAATATGTGAATGATAAAATAATAATGCTTTGAATAATAATGATAACCAAGCATGAATAATAAAAACTTTTTCTGAATACTTTGGAGAGCAATCCCTGCCTTAAGTAAAATTTTTTCATTTTGTGATTTTCAATAGCCAAACTTATGAATCAAACAATCTTTTATTTAGGTGTCAGAGAACACAGAGGTAGAAGCAGTGATGAAGGTGAAAGAGACTAAATTAATCCATCATATCCACTTTTGCCAGATTTGTTCTAATCTATTGTGGAACTGTAGATCAGTAAAGAATATTTTTTAAAAACCCAAATACAGAAGAATTATACCAGATACAGTTCCTATTAGTAAAAAGCTACAATCTATATCCATATAAATTATACTTCTAAAGCTACTGTTAAATTCTTGTATTTGGAGTCTAATTTGACCTACAGTTACAGCTGTCACTCCAGTGAATTTACAGTGATGTGTCCTGAGGTAGAGATGTGCTCAAATCTTTAAGTTGTCCTTTATTTCCACTTCATGACTCAAGGATAAATGATAATGATTTTTTTCATGTTATGACTTCAATGCATGTAAGAAATTATTTTAAGCTTATTGTTTTTTTCCTTTGTGATTTTATTCCAGAAATTTAGGGGTGAGGTTCAGATACACCTATTTCAGTATATATAATGACAATTCAAAAATCTCTCTGAAATACCTGATAGCTTTCTTTTTCCTCTTTGGAAAGCTCAGATTCTAAATTTCCCCACATATTGTTCTTAAAACATGTTCATGCTTCAAAAGAACATATCAGACAGGAAAGCTAAAAGAAAATTTACAATGTGTTTGTTATTTTCCCTCTTCTTAGAAACTCATGATAGACTTCTGATTTTTGCCCGTTTTTCTTATCTTCTCAAATGGAATAATTTATTAACGGATTTGTCATCATTGTAAAAAGAAACATATGCAGCCTGAAAAAAAGAAGTTATAACTTCTGTTGAGAAAAATTAGGTGCTGAAAACCTTTCTGATTTTTGCATTTATGAGAAACTATGTCCAAAAAATTTCCTACGTTTTTTTAGAACCTTTATAAGGCAGATGAATCTGGGAGAAATAATGCTGTTAGGGCTAATTCAATAGTAGTATAGCAGAACTGTCGATATGAGAATGATGACACAATGCATGAAAATTATTCTTGCAATACAGGGGAAAATTTATTAATGGATAGAAAATGGAAAATTTGCAGTAGGCTCAAGCAGCATTAGCTATTCTTGCAGTATTGTGTGAGGAGTCAGCAGGAAAAGTGCTTAGCTTTCTCTGGAAACAGTTTTAGACCTCTTCCAGTGCAATGGCCTTACTCTGATCTCGAGTGATAAAGTGACTCTCTGAGAAAAATCTTTGAGTGCCACTTGGCAGACAGTCCTTGCTGTTCATTTGTGGTAAATCCATGCTGAATCCTGTTTCACAGACACAATTTCTTTTGCTGTTCTCCTTTGAAGGTTTGGAGCTGGGGTGTTTTGGTTTGGTTTTGTCTTTCCACTGTTGAGGTTTTTAACTCAGTTTTACAGCAGGGATATTTCAGCAGATTTTTTTTTTTCAGCATGACATTTCACTGTTACCTGTGTCACATACTTCATGCACATCCACAAACATCAAAATTGTGGGTCCTTCTGAGGTGCCCATGTCAAAGCAAGGGCACGGTCCTCTACACCAGGTACACTCTGGGATGGGAAAATGAATGATGTTTCATTGCCCCACTGCCAAGAAACAGCAGAGGAAGCAGTGCTCCTTGCAGGCATGGCAGTAATAACAGACAGGAACACAGATGTTAGCAAATAAACATTGGAAGAGATGCTGATAAATGCCTGGAGTTGAGCAGTGCTCTGGTCTTGTTCCCAGCCTGTCTGTGGCAGGGGTGAACTCAAAGTCTGACACCAGATTGGATTAGAAAGAAAGAAACTCTTCTATGCAAACCAGGCAAGTCCATGAAATGAAATCCAGCTTCTAACTAATTTCAGGAATACTTCATGCTCTGGAAGACTCTGCACTGGGAGCTGGGAACTATGCTAGGAAAGTTCACTGTGTATTTGCCTTTCTCCTAGGTACTCACCAGTAGCCAACTGATGAATTGGAAGCACTTTCAGAACTTTCCAGTGTTGCTCTCCTCCAAACCTATTCTAGGCTTCCCATTTCCATCCTAAGAGGAGCAGTGTGGGACAGAGAACAGAAGATGGACGGACTGAGGTAAGGAATATGAAATCTTGTTTGCTTCTCAACGCACAGTCCCAGAACACTGGCACATGGTTACATAAAGTGTTTTCATTTTCACTGAACTGTAAATATAAGGCACCCTTTTACCTGGGTCCTTCCCAGAATCATCAATAATTATCTTGCACTTAATCCTCACAAAAGCTAGCCTGAGAGGCCCACAAGGGCCTGAAGCAGTATAGAGCACAAAAGCACAAGACTTTCATCTCAGGCTGTCAATGAGGCTCCACAAAAACAAATACCACCTCACCTGACTGTATCTGGAGATGCTAAAGGAGCCAGAACAGAACATTTTCTCAGCCAGTCAGAAGGGAAAATCTGTGCACCCACTTATTTGTACATTCAGTGAAAACATTGTTTCTAACTAAAGGATAAACATATGTACCGTAAGGGGGTACCCCACCATAAGCTGTGACCACAAGCATAGCAAGACAGCAAACATGATGTGACATTTTTCCAGTAGCTTCATAAGCCAGAAATAGCCAGCTTCCTAAGCTGTTGTATAGCCTGCAGCAGAGCTTTCTCCCATGACTTTACCCATCTGTTTTATACAACCGTATAGAACTGGGGTGGGAGATGCTTGGAGAGATGGTCATGAGCCACTATTAGTGTTATCCCCTGCCCTCTAGCCTGTGGATGAGAAGTGAATTTCCTCTTCTCTTTTCTGCATGCCATTTATCATTTAATAGGCCTTTGTGCATTTTTCAGGTTTTCAACTCTGATGAAACAAAAGTCTGTAATGCAATTTCTTACTTCATCTATCCTGCCTCCTCCTACACCTTTAAGCCTTTGACTGTACCCCTTGTAAGATATTAGTAACAATTCATGCTGTGAGATTTTACAAAAATAAATACTGTATTCTGCACCTGGTAGAGTGTAATTCTGGACAAAAGTATAAATTCAGAGAAGAGAGCAGGAAAGCAGCCCTGGAAAAAGAGACCTGTGGGTGCTGACTGTCAACAGGCTCAATATGAGTCAGCAGTGGGCCCCAGCAGGCAAGAGGGCAAACCAAGGTGCAGAACCAGCAGCTGATCAAAAGAGGTGATTATCCTGCTATATTCAGCATAGGTGCAGCCTCACTTCTAATGCTGTGTGAAGAGCTGGGCCCCAGAGTTTAAGATGGACACAAAGGTCTTTGAATGCATCCAGAGGAGGGCAATCGAAGAGGTGAAAAGGCTGGAAGGCATGTCCTGTGAGGGGCAGGTAAGGACTCTGGCTTGCCTAATTTGAAGAGCAGGGAGCTGAGGGGTGACCTCATTGCTCCCTACAGCTTCCCAAGGATGGAAAAGGAGAGGGAAGTGCTGATGTCTTCTCTTTGATAGCCAGCAATAAGTCATGTAGAAATGGTTAAAATTTGCATCATGGGAGGTTCAGACACAACCTTAGGAAACACTTTTTTAAATACTAACAGGCTTCCTGCAGAAGTCAGTGTTTCATGCCTGTCAGTATTTAAGAGGTATTTGAAAAATGCTTTCAATAACATGCTTTAACTTCCAGTCAGCTTGGACTGGTCAGGCAGGAGGACTAGTTAAACTCTACAGGTTCTTCCACTGAATTATTCTATTATATAACCGATTAGAACTGTGCATAGCATGGACAAGCTGCATGGAATTGTGCAGTGAAATACTGGTGTATTTAGTTTAGTCTTTAACTTCCTTCCTAGTATTACCTAGTGCTATGTTCTATGCCCTTGTTTGCTTATTACTGCTGTGCATTGAGCTGACATTTACATAGCCCCTCTGTAACACCGGGATCTCACACCTCGTTAAAAACAGTCAGCCCAGAGTCCTTTCTGCATAAAGCTAGGATTGTTCTTCCCATGTGTTTTCCTTTACATCTGCCTACACAGAATTTCAGCTGCCTGTTTATGCTCCATTCAGTCTCATGAGATCCTTCTTTGATATAGTCCCAGCCTTTAAAACTCTGAATAAGGTTAGCAATATCAGCAAACTTTTCTCCTCACTAATCACTTCCTTTGTACAAAGAGTTATAAATAGGTTCAACAACACAGACCCTGTCTGATTCCACTGGTGACTTGATTCTAAATTGAAATCCCCAAATTTACCATTTATTCTTCTCGTCCACTCTCTAGTTTAGTTGCTTACAGATCCACAGGACCTGCTGGGAAAAATTATCACTTCTGCTATAAAATTTACAACTATCCTACTGACTTACACATTTGGTTTTGTTGCTTCCTATAAATTACATGAAAGCAAGGAAGCACAGATCTAGTCACTAGGTAGGATGGTGGTTGAGTTGGTAGTAATTCAGGTTAAAATCATGGCAAATTTCATAACTACAGCTCTGGCAGTTGAAGTAAATGCTGTCACTTTATGTTGTCCTCTAGAAAACATTCACTATTACTAAAGGATTCTTAATGCCTGGGCTGGCAGAATTGCTGCAGTCACTGAAATGAACAACATGCATTTTTCTGTATAAAAATAACCTGGCTTTTTTTTTTTTTTCAAAATTAAATGCCAGAGTTGCATACAAATATCTAAATAAAAATCATCAGATTTCTTCTCATGTGCCTCCCAGTATAAAACAGAAAACTCATCTACATAAAATTGCAGAGGTCTGCTCAAGAAAGCAGAGCAATCATGTAAGTACATTTTAAAGTAGAGTTTGACAAATGGTTCAGCCACTGATAAGATTGTCTGTCCATGGCACTTAGTAATGCTTCTGTCACTAATATCTTATGTGCTTGTATTCACACAGAGTTGCAGTTGTTTGGCATGAACTTACACTCTTGTCTAGGACTAAGATTTCTAAAACATATAAACTCAGAAGAAAAAAATAAGGGGGAAAAAAAAAAAGCAAAACTCCAACTCCTGACAAAACAGCAGACACAGAAGAAAATAAAAAAATAAAAAAAATCTGAAAGTTTACATGGTACCCAGATATGTACATTACTTTGCCCATTATACTGGCTAATTTAGTAAAGCTTAGTATTCACACACAAAATCTTGCCTAGTGCCCTCAGATCTTCACAACTACAAAAGTACTAGGAAGACATGAACTTCACACCAGTGTCTCTAGTCCAGTGACATGACATCACATCTAGTCCATGACATGACATCACAAGGCAGCCTCCTACTTTCCTCAGAAGCTGGACCTGACAAATCTGTAACAAGTTCACAGAACAACAATTGCACTGATAGAAACAAACTAAGACTGCTTGGAACTCCTTGCTAAACCAACCAAGATCAGCTTGATTACTGTATTGGCAAATAATATCTCCAATGAGCAAAGGAAAATGTCCCCCTAGGAAATCTGTGTCCCTAGCTGTGCTGAACTCTGGCCAGACTTGCTTTAACTAACAAGGCTTTGGGGAGCATTAGTTTATTATCCAGCACATTGTCATTCCAGATAGTCTTCTTGCATAAGTGGGGTTGGACTCACAGCTGACACAACTTAATGAAAAACAGATTTTCCAAAGATTGGCATCTCTCCTGAATTCCATGTACCGCCTGAAAAATCCTGTTAAAAAACTTGTTTCACAAGTTGTTTCACAAACTTGTCCTGCTCCTTCCCCAGAGCATTTTGCACCCTAGTCTTCTCATACCAGTAAAGACAAACAGGCACTTTCCATTGTAATTGTTTTAATTAGCAAGGGAATAATCAGTCAGATACTAGTAGGATGCCACCACACAGCAGTAGCCCTTCTTTCCTACACTCTGTGCTCTGGAGTGCCTACAGCACACCAAGGATTTTCATAGCAACACATTCCACAGGCATTAATGTGGTGTGGACATCAGCATCCCGCATGCACAGTGACTATAGGATGGAGTCCTGGCTTCTCATCTCCAGTCTGTGCTCCCCTGAGCAGAGCAGTATTTCAGTCAGGGTGCCCAGACTCAGAACAGTTATTCCCAAGCCCTGTAATCAGGATAAAAACATGATCTTCATCCCTTAACTTCATTGCAAATCTAGACACAGAGTTTTTCCCACATGTCTGAAAAAAACCTGAGGTCTACAGGATCAAAAACTACTATACAGCACAAGTGAAAGTGACTGATAGGACACACACTAAAATAAACAGCACAAGGGCCTCACCTAGGAGAAATCTAATTGATTTTACAATGACTTAGTAATTCAAAGACTGACACAGATTTATTCTCCTCCTGTCACTTATTTCCCATGGGTCTTTGGACACATAACCTTTCTAGCTGTCACACTGGTGAAATGGATGATATTTACAAGCCCAAGCACTCAGGCTGCTCTAGCATAGAAAGACGAGTTTCTGGTGGTGCTCCATAATGATGGCAGCATTCAGAAACTCTGAAACCAAGCAGTGTGATATTGCAGTGCATTGGATATGGATGAGATGGAGTTAATTCTCCCCGTAGAGGCCCTCACAGAACTGTCCCTTGCACTGGTACTTAGGAAGGTGTTGGTAACACACCAGTGCTTCATCTGCTACTGAGCAGCAGTACAGCACCACCCCCAAACGCCAGTGGGCTTGGCTGACCCAAACTGACCAAAACCATATTCCACACCATATGACATCTACTCAGGCAACAAAAGCTAAGAGGAAGGATGGCCAGGGGCACTTGTTGGGTTTGTCTTCTGGAGCCACCACTATTTGTACTGAAGTCTTACCTTTGACAAAGTGGATGGACATCGCATATTGATGGGACAGAGAATAAATCTTCTATTTTCCTTTGCTTTCACACACAGACTTTATTTTTGCTTCATTAAATTATGTTCATATTGGCCATAAGATTTTCTGGTTTACTTTTTTTCCCCTGTACCTTACTGAGGACAGGATTGATAAAGTGGCTTGTTGGACACCTTGTGCCCAGCCTAGGTCAGCCTACCACATACAGAAATGACTGCAATCCACTGAGGAGGGGATCCCATATAGGACCAAATCAACTTTCCTTATCCTCTTCTTCCAGTAAAATAAATGGAGAAAGCAAAACCACTCCCCACCCCTACATTATAGGAATTAGACTTGGTAGGGCAATGAGGACAAGGAAAGCTAACATAGCTGCAGTTGTATGTCTTTATAAAAGCTATCAAAGAACAGAAGATACTGGAGAGCCTTGTGGTCCTTGTTACCAGGGAAGTTCACTCATACTCCTCTTGAAATGTGCCAAAAATTGGTCCCTGTTTTGTAGGTTTTGAAGAAAATAGAGACTGCAGAGAAGTGGCTGGAATGGGCCACTGGTCTGTCTGTGCCTGCTTCCCTACACCCACCAGGACCAATGCACTCTTCAGGCAAATTTAGCCAAAGCCTTCCCCACAGGCACCTTATTCCTCATGGAGCTTATGAGAACTCTCTCATAAGCCTCTCCTGAGGTGCTGCATATAACTGCCTGTGTTCCCAACTCTGAAAATGCTCTTCAAACACTTAAGACTGGTCTTAAGACTGCTGTTAGTTTTATCCTCACACCCCTTCTTTTCACACACACAAAGGCACACCCATGTTTCGTTCATCCCTGTCAGCTGCTTTGCGACAAGGTCAGAGAAATTTTTCCTAGTTCTTACCAATATAAGTATCCGCCCATAACAATGAGTGACAGTTGTTTGCTGGGACCATAGGAAGTTTCTAGTAGGAGCATTATCCTGATTTGAAAATAAAGTTCACTAAAAAAAAACAAAAAATATAAATTAGGAAATAAATAAATAAATAAAGTGGAATATATTTGGAAAGCTCCAGGTAGGGAAAATAGGTTGGGTTCATGATGTTGTGTCTTTACAAGGGCGTCACAAATACACAGGTGAGATTATCTATTCTCCTGAGCCCACTGCCTTTGTTTAGAGGGTCAGATATTATCACAGCATGAAATTCCTCCAAAAGCCCCACTGTCCAAAAGCACACATCACTTTTAAGTGCTCAGACTTTCTGTTTGAAACACATTTTCCTCTGAATTTTCATGATGTTGTTACCCAAAGGGAGACAAAAGCCAGTATGACTGATCCTCCAGGGTAGCACAAATGCACAGCCTAGTGTTACTGGCTTGGGATTGTATTGCAAAGGCTATAAACAGTGCCCTTTTACTCAAATTGAAGTCATCAGGTTGGCACCCCATCAAATTCCCAAATGCTCATGCCCCATTCATTTCCTGCAAGAGTGACTCAGAGTGAAGTTGTTGAGTAACAAACCTGCCCCACTCACCCACTTCATGGCCTTAATGGAGTAGGTGAAGAAAAACAGACTGACTAGTTTGGACACAAAAATACACACTAGAGAATCAATGCCATAAACCAAGGTGGCAGCAAAAAAGCATCACAAATAGACAAACCAGAGGGCTGCCATCCTGATTTCTTTCAATGGCTCTGAAAGAGCTGTGCTTCGTAAACCCCTACAAATCCAAATCCTGCAGTCCCTGCTCAGCTTTTGTGGAAGCAAGCTTCCCATTGACGTCAAAGAACACATTACCTTATAAAGGACTGCAGGGCTTCTTCCAGAGACATCACTCGTTATTCACTGTGACTGCACGCTTTGTGTAGAAGTAATGCATCTTCATTCCCCCCTCATGCTGTCCTATGGAAATTAAGAGCAGTTTTCAGTGATGCAAATGCATCTGCAAAACCAGTCCAGAGGTCGGACTGCTGCACACTGCTACGCTACGTTATACAGACACTTACAAAAACACACAGTTTATCCTGGGGCGTAGGGAGAACACATTTGATTCCAGTCACTGTGACAATTTTTCTTCTCTATGCAATAAGGATTCCTGCAGATTCAGTAAACTGTCCAAAAGTGGGCAGCAGTCTCCACTCACATTTTCAGTCCAGTCACCATGGGATGACTAGAGTGGCTCCAGGTTGCAGATTTCTGTCCTTCTCCCCTGCTAGCTGATGAGGCAGGCTCAATGTGTTGTGTGCATGCTCTACAGCTGCCAAAGTTCACAGGAAACATTAAGAAAGAAGCATCCACAGGGTGTCTGTAGGAGGTATGCCTTCCATGCAGTATCCTTCTGTTGGTGTGAGAACAGCTGCCAGAGAAGGGAGGCAGAAAGCAAGGGTGGAAATAACCTTGGATCAGATGAAAACATGATGCTGGGTGCAAAAGAATAACTGCATTCCAGATTCAGTGAATTATTTGTCAGCAGAGTCAACTTGTCAACTACAAGAAGCCACATGGGAAAGATATTTCATGTTGCAGATCGAGTGCTTGGTCAAATAAATACAGACCATATGAAAACAGTCTTCTGTTTCCAGTTGTATGTGCCAACAGGGCTAACACAATAGTCAAGAATAAACTAGAATGCATGGCAAAAATGAAAATGAGGCTAGAGTTAGGTATAAGCAAAACCAGACTAGTTGTTCCATAATATTTAGTCAGATTAATCTTTTACACATTAATCTGCCTCTTTGCAAACAAATGGATTTAAAATACCCGGTAAGTTATTACTGAATAAAAGCAAGAATGTCAGAATCCAGGTTGAAATTGCTCTCCTTAGCGATAAGAAACACACTTTACATCATCATGGGTTAATATTTCAGCATTCTTGTCACAGACCATTCAACAGTAATTACCAAAATAAATAGGTGAGGACTGATGGGATCTTCCATTTAGATTTACCATTTATAAATTGCTCTTACTGTCAGCTTTGTCTGGCTGGAATTTGCACTCATACATCTGTAATCAACCAGTGGATCCAGAGCTGTCAGGTGTTATACTTGGTTTGATGATTCAGATCCGTTTTTCTTCTGCACCATTGCTTTATTGTACACAAATAGCACCCTGGTGGGACATTTGGTCCAGTGCTGAAATCCAAGATCCCACCATCATGCCTCTACATGCACAGGCATTTCTGGGGAAAGTATAGTCCAGGGGAAAATGTTCTGCAGACTACTTCCTTTCTGCACTTCATATTGTTTGACTCATCTGCTCTATACCCTATTGATATGCAAATCCATGCAGAGTGACAAGATGTAGCTACTGTGTTCAGATGACTGGTCTAAGGTACACATCACCACATTCTCTGTTAATTATTATCCAGTCATAAAAATAAATGCAAATCCTTGCCCATTTTAAAAGAGCCTTCTGCAACTTCAGCAATTGTATCTTCTGGAAAAGCAGAGATTGAATTTGGAGCTCTGCTAGAACCAGTTTGAGGAAAGCATCCCTTCACACAACAGCATATTTCAGCCCTTTCCTTCAAACTCTCTAACCAAAGGTGGGTCCACTGGCTATCTTACAACTGACCCTGGTTGCCAGCTACATTCTTGGTTATGTTGCTGATCTCATATATCTCGTGCCCACTGACAGTCTTCTGCTTCAAGAGAACTAAAACTTGGCAAGTTACAAGTTTTGCTGGTGTATTTCAATGATTTTCCTTGCTGGGCCTCAAAATTCATTATCTTTGAAAAACTCTTTTATCTTTGCAGCACCCTTTTTCAAGTATGAGTAACCACCGTTGTCTTTTCTCTGTCTGAGTCATCTGATTGTCATGTCCTTCTCTTATTCCACAAACTCCTCTCATTTCCACAGCACTCCTTGTGCCCCTCTCTGCCATGAAGGGGGACCTGAGAGTTTCACTGAGGTTTGTCCTGCAGCAGGTTTGCTTGTTTTACTCCTTCAATGCACCCTGATTTTCCTTTCACCTTCTGGGAAGTAACATCATGGCTTTGCCCCTATTTCTCTTCTGGAGGTGCACAGGTCCTTACTACTGCCTACATTTCCCATTTCCTGGTCCTGATGTGAAGCATGTTGCTATTTTGCCTTCCCCTCCTTCAAGACCCCATCTGTTTTTCAGACAGAGTAAGGAACCATCAAATGTAGGGCAGAATACGAAGGGCAAGTGGACTTCCACATTTTTCTAACAGTCCCCAAGTTGGAAAAAATAATGAACACTATCTGCAACTGTGAGTCCAGGATAGCCATAAAACTGCTCTTCCATTACTGACCCTGCTGTACCAGACCCTCTATTCTCTCTGACCAGCTCCAGCTTCTGACCTTCCTGAGCTTTACGAGACTGGAAAAGTAGAATTAGCAACCGTTTATTCTGAATATAAATGAGTGGACAAGCACAGAGTTCAGGTACCTTATCTTTCCACATGTAGAAATTCAGTCTTTCAGCACATTTCGTTCACTATTAAATACTTAATTAGGTGTCTGTCACTCTCAGCAGCAACATTTCTTACCTAACTGCCTGCCTTCCCCTACTTCATCCTTAACTCCCCTTAGTGCAGTTTTCTCCCCTTTTTGTTATATCCCATATTTCAGGGTTATACTTCTTATTTCAGTTCTTAATCCCATGTGTATGCCCCCCTGAAGACAAAATCTGAGACTGAAAAGGTACATCACTCATGCAAATGCCTTTCCCTGGCCACTGCCCAGCATTGTAGCTGTGAGCCCATATGCTGGATGATCTCCAAACTGTGACACAAGTGATGCAGTCCAGGCAAAAAATCCTGGCACTATTCCTGAATATTTGTAGTGGCCTCCAAATGGGCAGAATACTCCTTGCAAGTTAAGCACATCCATCAGTCAGGGGGCATAATAGTGACTGGCATGGTGGTGCCCATGTGAATTAGTAAAATTAAAAAAAGTGGGCTTCACAGGGTCACTGTGAAGTATATCCTGTTACTGACAGGGAAATAAAATATTTCTGAGGAATGCCTGCTCTGATCCATTGAGTTCTTTGCCCATCCCAGCTTTGGAGGAGAGGCAGTTCTGGAGATGAGATGTCACCACTCTGTACATCATCATACTGCAGCAGGAAGTCTCTTGCAACACAGAGAGAGTAAGTGTTAGGTTTTGACATTTGTGTGACTGTGAGATTTCATCTTTCAGAAACAGGGACACATCTGTAAAGCCTGTCGATGCTAAATGCTTACGAATGGGCAGAGTATGAGACAAACAACAGAGAAAAGATGCTATCTATTTTATAAACTCCATCTCCATTGCTGGCGTTCACTGGAGAGGAACAAGCACGTAGAACATGAGCTATTTAGTAAACCACCATGGAGATCTCCCCACCAGGGAACAGAGCAAGGCAAGACACACACACAAAACAGATATTAGCCCTGTTTTTTGCTCACGGCAAATATCTGATGCTGCGATAATGGACACACTAACAGGACAGAAATGGGCATCCTGCTGTGGAAAACAACACAAGTCTCAGGAACTGCACCCAAGCAAAGCCATCAGCAACCCAAAAGCCACTCTGTAACCTTTATGAGAGGTAAAAAGAAAAATGCATACATAAGCAGCCTCTATTTGCCCTGTGGAGCTCATACACTTCCCTGCAGGAAACTATGTGCGCTCTTCACCCACACACAGACGCTGCATCCCTGGCTGTCTCTGAACTGCTGGCCTGCGTTAGTGGAATGGGAACAAGGCACCAACTAATGGGAGACTTCTATCCAAGCTCGTTGATGGTTTTGTTGGCTCAGTTACTGTGATTAATTAATCACGGTAATTAATCAGTGCTACAGACCACTGGTGGTTGCTGTCTTTGTGCACTGCTAATGCCCTGATGTGTTTCCCTTGTTCCCCTTCTTCTTTACCCGGAGTTACCCGGATGGACACACACCACTTCTGCATGCTTTGCAGCACTGACCCAAGAGGAATATAAGTACTTTCCAGGTGCAGAATACCAACAGAGGAAGCTGTTGGCTTCTCCACAGTCTTGATGGAACTGACACCACAGAGACTTCATCCTAGCAGCTCTGTCTGTTGTAATCCACAAGCACACATTAGAGCTCTGCTCAGCCCACCTGAAGATGTGGGAACAATGATCACTGCAAGCTCCTTCCTCTTCCAGCTGCTGAAGCTCTGGGAACTTTCCACCAGCATAAGGGTGCATATCCAATACATTCTGCAACAGATTCCATGCATGAAGCCTCAGATTAGCTCTCCTGTTGAACGTGAACCTCTCTAGAGCATTTAGGGAGTTCCAGCTTGAGCCCCTTTAGTGCTGCTTTCACCTAATATCATTCATGAGCATGGTCTGGTACAGGTTCTCCTCATATGAATGGGCTCTGTTAAATCCTTTTACCTTCTGCCTATGCATGCAGCATTCAAGCACATTCATACTTCATGCACCAACACCAAATTCCAACAAAGCAAACTAAAACAAAAAATATGATATGATGGAAAGGCTAATTTCAATACTTCAATTAGAGTGCATGATGTTAATCTTGTGCATTACGCTAATCTTGAGTCTTCTTTTTTGAAACCTGTTTTCCTCTCCACTGCTTCAAGTGCACAATGTCCTTAGCACAGCCACAGGAGAAATTACTTGACTTTTGCAGACTGTCTTGCTAATGAGAAAATTTGGGGGGGTTTATTGCAACTTGATGTATATAAATATTCACTGCAAGATAAAACTCTTAGAAAAATGTCTCATTTTCAAAGTGTCCAGGGACACAGCAGGGAGAAACAAACAAATTAATTCATAAAAAATTTCACATTGGGAAAATACTTTTTTATCAGTTCCCCGTAACAAAAATAATAATAATAACAATAAAAATTTTAAAACATAAATCCAAACCATGAAGGCATTTCCATTTTAATTCCAAAGGAGTATGGCACAGAAAAATATACAAGCATAGGAAAAGCTCCTTCCTAATATAGAAGGATGGTTCCTGTAATCAGAACTGGGGAAGGGGAAGGGGAAGGTTTAGAAGTTTTCACTGAAAAAGACACAGAGGTGACTCTCAGCAACTGACCAAATATACCCAGGAACCAAAGCACAGTGAAATGGACCATGGAATGAAGTGGAGAAAAAAGGCAGAGGTACGTATAGTTTTAGCTCTGTGCAGTGGCAAAGACCAAATACAACTCACATCATGAAGCAGCTGAAATTTATAAGGATCTATCGTAGTACATTTCAATACATTCTAAACCTGAACTTTAGTTCATGCATTAGATATTTTTAGTATTTTTTGTAGCTTTTGGGAAGTGGGAATTACAGCATGCACAAATCAGCAGCTTGGCCCCTGAGATCTGGATGCACAAGTAATATGGCTGTGTTCACAGTGCATTCTGCACGACTGCAGTCCCTAAAAGCTTCACAGGGATTTTGAGACTCTCTCACTGGAAGTAGCAAAGTGGTGGATTTGGCAAACGGAGTGTGCACGAAGTTTAGCAAGTCTAAAAATATATGGCAATGCACTTGAACAAAAATAGCTCAAACTTTTACGTAAGCTGATGTTCTGCAAGTGAACTTTTATGTGCCATCAAGGGAAAGCCCTCTGAGTCACCACATGTAACTCAGCACTGTCAGATGCCCTGAAGCAGGTGAAGCAGCTACACTGTGCACATGTGCTGCAAAGCATGCCACCAAAATGATCTTAGGCAACTGCGTATTTTCTTCTTTGTGTAACAAACAGGAGTCTGGGGCCAGTGCTTGGAGACAGTTGCCCCTACAACTTTTCTCTTCATAGACCAAATAGAACTTTCCCAGGAGAACCTGGAGCAGCAAGTAGAGGCTGTTTCTCCCAGCCTAGCTTTTCAGCTCTTCATGTGGAGAGACGATGCACTGAAAATTGCAATAAGCTGCAGGCTCAGCCATCACTCTGCTCCAAATTTTGTTGCTTTCAGACTGTCTTAAAAAACATGGCAGGGAGTGTGAAAGGAAAGGATTGCACTTTTGTCCCCATCTTTTTTGAAACCCCAGGGGTGAAGCCGTGAAAATGTGGTATACCTCGTGGGATCCCTGTTCTGACATCTAGCAATTGCTCAGGTTTTTGCTGCCCTTCCGTGCTCTGTCCTCCAAGATTGATTTCTGTAGCAGATGAAATTGATGGTCAGGGAGGATTTGTGCTTAATTAATTAATTAAATTCACGTTTAAGTGCTGCACCAGAAGCAAAATCTTGTGCCCTCCCTCACTGTTTCCAAAGAGTGCTATAATAACCACCTTTTGGAGGTTTCTAGGTGATGGACCATCCCAGAGGCCTGAGGATGCCCATGGTCAGGAGATTTCATCTTTCATCTACATCAGGCCCATAGCAGAGCAGAGACTTTTTATTCCTTGAAATATCAAATATAATCAGAAATTACAGTAGTGTGTCAGCCTCTCAGAAAATCAGGCTAAAGAGGCACCTCAGCAGGAACAGCTAGACCTGAATGACCCAGAGCAGACACTTGCCAGTCTGTTATTGGACAATTTTAACATCATTTCTATACACTGTCAAGCCACATGTCTGGAAAGTATCCAGACAGACTGAAAGTTTTACCTTAAACCAGTGACTACTAGTCTTGCCAGTAGATATGACAACAGGTTACTCATTTCTTCAATATGGTAGTTTTTGCCACTTGCAGTCTAAATCCCAGTGCCTTTTCAAGCCATTTCTCCAGATGGAGACTTCAACAGACTGGTATCAACACATCTTCTGGCAGTCAGCCCACCTTTCAGACTCCAAGCCATGCCAAGGTCAGCGTGGAAACTGACCTCCCCTTCCCACCACTGTGTGGACCCTTTCAGGCCAAGCAAAGGTGCACCAAATGCTGTGGTAAAATCACTCCCCAGATTTCCATGAGCTGTTTATCAACAACTCTAAACTAAACATGTTTAAAGTCTTTGAAAACAAAACAATCTCCTAAGTGCCCTCACACACACACACACCCACACAGAGGCTAATTCTGTTTGCAGTTCAGCCTTTCTGATTTAAAGCTGCAGGAGGTAACCCTGCTACCAGCACTGCCAAGTGGCAGGATTTTCTGTCTTTCTGTGTTGGCACTGCACATGCAGACATCAAGGCCTCACACAGTCCTGACTTTAGAAGGGATACAGCTTCAAGAAGAATAGGCCAGAACCAAGGTTGTTTGAAAATCCCATGCTACAAAATCAATATTTAACACATTGGATTTCCTAGTGAGTCTTTAGAGACAAGTGCCTGACATTTGAGTTGTCCTGGGTCAATATTAATTGCACATAACTTCTCATCTGCATTTACTGCCATGTTTTCACAATTAAATTATAAAAACTAAATGAAATCTCTGAGTTTCCTAGCTAAATCTGCATGCTAAGTTAATTAACACTGTAATGGAAGCCATAAAAAAAAAACCTCAGGCCTGTCTGATCCAAGGCCCATTAAAATGACAGCTTGATTATAATCTGAAGCAAATTAATAGCCATGCGGCTTTAAAAAATGGGGTAGTGATGAACTGTTTCATCATTGTCAATAAACCATTTTGCATGGAGGCCAACAGAGAGACCCCTTTCTGGCACTGTCAGCATTTTTGGCATCTACTGAGTGCGCCCTCCCTGTTTTTCATCAACAGGACACAGGGCAGACCTTGCAATGTACACTAGCAGTCTCACTGTTTCCAGCTGTTCTCTAGGAGGCAAAATGCTAAGAAATGTGTCAGCTGGCATCAAGGCCACCAGGAGCCATCATCAAACAATGGGCTGAGCTCCAAAGGAAGATGCCAATTTTACTTCATGAGAAGTGCAGGGCACCAGAGAGTGCCACAAGATGCCACAGTATGCTCCTCACACATAGACTTCACTCTTGCTCTTATTGCCAAACAGCATTAGTCTTTCAATCAATCAACTGTTTTTTATAACTCTTTAATGCATGACACTTTAGAGCACTTTCCAGCAAGAGCAACAAAAGCAACAAAATTAATACTAAAAAGAAAAAATAGGGACAGGCAGACTTCAAAGAGAATAAAAGCCAGAATTTTGGCTCAGTGGTTAAATCAGAAAGGTGAAGGCTTATTCACCATGTGTGGCACTTGGGCCTTTGTCAAACATAGCACATACTCATCTAACCAGCTTTGGCAAGGCAGGGAGTTGTAAAATAGGCACTGAGATGCTGTCATGATCAGCAGCTCCCAGAAGCATCAAGTGAAAAGCACCAATGATGCACTACGAGGATCCTGCATTCAGAGTCCTACAAGCTGCGAGTTAATTATGCAGACAACTGAACAACAAATTATTGGATTCAAAGGCATAGTACTGAAAGGAAGAAGTAAACACCTGGAATATGGATGAGTTTGTATAACCTGAACCTGCAAATGTGGATTTGTTAGTCATAAGCCAGCTTCAAAATATAGCAGGAGAAGTGTTGCAAAGCTTAATATGGTTAATTGAAGTTAATTATACCTAATTATGTATGTAACATATTGCAGAGAGTTATCTCAAAACAAGTATGTTTAATAACTACAAACAGCACACAGGGAACACCATGATGAAGTTTTAAAGAAAAAACATAATAGATGTGCTCGAAAGCAAAAGCAGAGAGTGCCAACTGCTGAAGAGCAGCAACTGCTCACACCATCTTTCTGGCAGGATCTGTGACTGCCCTGGACTCCCTTCTCTCCACACACTCACTTGCTGAAAGAAACCCACCACCTTCCTCCTTCCAGGCCCACCCCATGGAGAGCATCTGGGCCTGACCACCCAGGGGTGCCCTCAGGCACAAACCCTCATCTCAGACTCTGGGATCTGCAGTCCCCACAGGCTAACACAAAATGTCACTGCCAGATCATGTGGACAAAGATGCCAAGAAACACTATCCTGTCTCTGTCAGCAAGCTGCTCCTGTTCTAGGTCACCAAAGGAGGTGCAACTGGTGACCTAATGGTCAGGTCCAAATGTGTCCCAAAACCACTGCCTGATGTCCTGCATCAGAAAAACTATGTATTTGAGTACAGCCACCTGAACGGGGACTGCTAAGGAAGCAGGCTTGGAGAAGGGAAAAAGTAACAATCAAACCCATCACCAGATGAATTATTTTACAAAATGGTAATGGTGGGACACAGCACAGGCTTCTGATTTAGCAAGACCTTTATGAGGTGAAAGGGGAATCGGACCACATCCGATTGCTGGGCCTTGAGAGCTTGCCCAAGACAAATTATATCAACAAGTCCCCAGGAAGATGGTAAGGGCCTGAAGATACCTCAGACACCCTTACAGAGGCCTATGGCTATGTAGTACCAACATCTCCTTTATTTAAGTGTTCACTCACTGTGACTCCTATAGGAAATGGATTTCATGCACCTAGAACCATTCTCTCTCCTCCAAAGCAAAGCTGGAGTACACGATGGATTCATATCAATCAGTTTCCCTTAGCTGTCAGCTCCTAGGCTTTGGCTGGGTTTTTCTTAGCCAAGGAAAAAGAATTACCTGTGCAGTACTTCAGCTTTGAAACCTGCAATTTTGTCCAAGTTTTTTTGCCACCACCAGAGAAGACCATTGCCTACCAAATGATGGAAAAGATAACTCACTCATAACAAAGACCCACAATGAAGACAGTAAGATCAGATCTAGGGAAAGAACTGTAATTCTCTGACATAGCAACTGAAGAAAAAATTACCTTGACAACTGAGTGAGGAATTTAAAGAGTCAATAGACAGGAATGAAGGGATCCAGCAACAGAAATTAAGTTCTAAGTGTTCTTCATGCTTTAGAAAATGAAGGCAAAAGTCTGAAATCACGGCAGTGATGGGAAGACCTTAAAAATTTGTAGACATCAACAGCAGATGAGAAGATTAGGCATGCCAAGCATCCTTTACAGCACTCCTGAGTATGAAAAAGAATCCCTGACAAACACACTTCAAATTCAAATAGGAATATGCAGCCATGACAAAGGAAAAGAAAAAAAGGAGAAGATGGCTGAAGACACATGGGACAGAATAGATCTTTAGTGCTGGTCAACGTATAGAGCAGAAAACATACAGTGAAGAAAGACTTTCTCCAGAGGAATGAGATGAGTACCTCCCATTAGAGGTGAGGTGCTGCTGGCACCCAGATAATGAAAAGGAGAATTAAGCAGAAGGAGCTGTGATGGTCAAGAAGAAAGGAGCAGCAAACCTAACATGAGAAAGAAGGGCAAAGAGAGGCTCAAGGAGAGGACAAACAACATGGAATAGACAGAAAATTGTAACAGAGAGAACTGGAAACCAACCTCCAAACCAGAGAGGGGCAGATTTACATAACAAAGGACACTGGGGGGAAAAAATCTGCCAACTGAGGAAAAAAAATAAGGTTATTTGAGTAGCGGGAGGCACAATGGTGTTTTCAACAGAGAGGGAGTTCAAAATACCAGAAAGAAAAAAATTTAATTACCTTAAGGTACTAACAGAAATTTGAGGGGAAACAGTCAATTAAGAGGAAAGGTCATCAGTGCCCCCAACTGGCAGCCCCGCAGCTGGGTGGAAGGCAAAGAATGAGGTGCACTAAGTACAAGTACAGCCTCCTATGGGAAAAAGCAATCAAAAATTCTAGGAAAATTGGACAAGGACATTCCACTGGAGATGAGGAAGCTGTAATACCATCATTCAAGGCCTTGGTAAGATCATGAAAGGTACAGCATACTGTCCTGCTTATGTGCTTAGGGATGAAGTCAAACTGCAGAGTATAAAGAGTTTTTAATACAAAGGGGGGAAAAAAAGAAAAAAAAAAAAAAGATCTGGCCTATTTAGCAAAATGAAATCTCGGAGGGAGTATGTTTGCTGTCTATAAATACATCCAGAGAGTAAACATCAGAGAAGGAGAAGAGCCATTTAAGTTAAAGGACAATGCTGGCACAGAACAAATGTGTGCAAGCTGACCATAAAATACACTTAGCACTGAGACAGGCAGTTTCTAATCACCAGAGCTATCAGGCTCAGCACAGCCTTCCAACAGGCAGGCAAAGAATTCTAGAGAGAAGTGGGAGTTGTTCATGGGTGCCATGACAGGCGCATGATGTGTGCAAGACCAGCAGCCTTAGACACTGTCTTATGAAGTCACTTGTGTTTCAGCATTTGCTAATAACTTCCAGTCTTTTTAATCTTAAAATATTTCCAGTGGTTCTGCAGACTTTGATACAATGAATTTATGTCCCCTGACACAAGTTTAAGCTTACCAGCCCTTTAAAAGCAGTTTACAAATGTTCCCGTGAATCAAGGAAAGCCCCATGTTACCCTGTGTCCATGGAGAGTCAACTGCCCCCATGGGGAAGCTGGGGACTGACAAGGAAAAGGCTGCACTTTGGTGGGGATCACTTGTAATTGCAAGCTAGGAAAAGACCAGACAAGCAGCTGAGATAGGGACTGAGACCTCTAGGAGAAACAAGCTGTGACAGGCAGCTAGGACAGCAGTTTTGTTACCAAGCCATAGCAGAAACCACAGCTCCACCATAAAAACAAAAATATGTAGGCATCATTCAGGCAACAGCCACGGTGAGCCCTCAAGCAGCAGGGAGGTACTTCCTAAGCTGTAGATGTGTGTAGATCTACAGGAAGGCAGAGTCACCATGCTCTTTGTATTCCAGAACCAGCCAGATTATTCCTTGTCTCAACATACAAAGGAAGAAATCATGATGCAAGTGAGCTACACCTTCCTAGCACATGACTTTTGCTTACAAGACAGCCCCAGGCAGAATGATTTCCCTATTATTCTGATTGAAGAAGATATTAATGTACACTTTCAGGAGTCTCACTGGAGTGAGGAACCCTCCACTCTTGCCTAGAAATTCCCTTCTGTAGAAAATTCAAGGTCGTTTAGGCTAAAAAAGAAGCATCCCAACAGGCAACGAAGTTTAGTATAGCATTCACTAGAAGGTGACTTCTAGTCCTCTTTAAAGAGCAAGTTATGCCCTGATATTAAAGAGCCAATGAATGAAATGCAATTCAGGTGCACACAAATTCAGAAGTACAACATCTTCTGAGGAGAGTCTCCTCTCAGACAAAGCAGCATCTGTAGAGAGTTCTCAAGATCCCTGTGTCAAGTCCAGTACCTAAATTTTGGACCTGGGCAGATGAGACTGACAAGACACCACGCTCCTGAATAAGTGAAAACAGCATCTGATCCATCTCAGCTCACCTGATGCACACGCAGTCCTTCCTCCCCTCAGATGCAAACAGGTTCATTGTCCTGACAATGACAAACAGAGACAAACAGAGGAGAGTACAATATCAAATTACATGACACAGAGCAAAGTAACCTTTTTCTCCCAAATTAGAAACTTAGCTCCCCTTCCCCTAAGCCTGGAATAAACCCTGCTGTGCAGATTTTGGCTTGGATAGAGTTAATTTTTATCACAGTATCAAATATGAGGCTGTGTTTCATATTTGTCCTGAACACAGAGTTGATAATATAGGGATGTTTTTGTTATTGCTATGCAGAGCTTACACAGAACCAGAGCCTTTTCTGCTTTCCATACTGCCAAGCTGGAGAGGAAGGTGGGGAAACATCGGAGGCTGGGAGGAGACATAGCAGGACAGGTCACCCAAGCTGATCAAAGGGATATTTCAGTCCATTTCACATCATGCTCAAAATTTAAAGTAGGGGGAAGAAGGAGAAAGAGCGGGGCATATTTGGAGTGATGATGTTTGTCTTCCCAAGTCACTGTCAAGTGTGATGGGGCCCTGTTGTCCTGGAGATGGCTGAACACCTGCCTGCCCATGGAAAGTGGTGAATTAATATCTTATTTTTCTTGCCTTGTGTGTACAGTTTTTCCTTCCCCTATTAAACCATCTTTATATCAACCCACAAGCTTTCTTTCACCCTTCCAGTTCTCTCCCCAGTCCCAGTGGTGGTGGAGTGAGACGGTGACTGCATGGTGCCTGGTTGCTGGCTGGGGTTAAGCCACAAAACCATATAGACCTTTCAAACTTCTTAATATTTTTATTAGCACAGTCATTGCTCAGCAGAAGACAAAGAACAGATGTATGATTGCTGCTCAGGTCCTGTGATGAAGGCCTAAGTAGAAGCTAAGAGATGTGTCAGTCTTAAGCCTTAGTACAACACCGATTTCAAAGATATGGGATTTCAAATATATCAAATATTCAGACTGAACCAAAAACCTAAACAGAAACACATTTCAAAATAATCTGAGAGCCCAAAGAGAAGGACTTTGAGACACCTTTTGGCTGGCAGTGTTCAACAATCTTTTATGATCAACTTACCAGCTTCCTAGAACCAACATAATAAAATACCACCCAGGTCCCATCATTAGAACAGCAGTTAGGAAACTGTAAGCTTCCAGAAAATTTGCCTGAATTTAACAATTTTGTGACATAAGTAAAGAAGTCCTTGTTTAAGTAATGTATCAAATAGTATCAAAGAGCCCCAAGCAACCCAGTCCAACCTCAGGGATACGCCTGCCTGAGCAGGTCTGACTGGGCACCTCTTATGGTCCCTTCCAACCTAAATTGCACCATAATCTTAGAGTGAAATCACCTTATTGCTCTTACAACCCTAACTTCTCAAACATTTTTTCCCTTATTCCAAAGCTCCTAGCACTAGCAGTTGCCAGGAGAGCCTTATATGTTCAGCTTCTAGTATAGGCTTTGCTTTCTCTGTTTTGAATCCTTATATTTTCTTCCCAGCCTCTCTGTTTCCTATTTGAAATGGCACCCATTGAAGCAGCATTTACAGATGTTTTTTCATCACTGACCCAGCAACCAGTTAGGTCCAGACTTGTAGCCTTATGTGGGTCTTTTTCCAGCATGTGTTCTCCATAAATACCCTGCAGAGATAAGTCTTTCCCATAAAATACTGTGAAAATTAGAGAACAGCAGGCTCAAGCACACAGAAATATGCTTGTGGAACTTGTAAATGGGAAAGAAGAAGAAACAGAAAGAAACACAATGGGTTTTACCTTCAGAGTTTCAAATTTCTAATTTCTAATGTATTTTTAGTAACTGCATGTAGAGCAATTATTGCAAGGAGATTTCACAGCCCATAATGTCCCCTATGGAAACAGGAAAAAAGTAAGAAGTAGTAGGAAATGGAGTAAGTTATGGTAGGTTACACAGCCATCATGACTGAATAGTCAAAGCTATGACAACCATTTGTCAAACTGGCACAGAAATAACAACACATATATCTTACCATAAACACAGTGTGGGAGAAGAGGCAGACAATAAAATAATGCACTGCTTTGCACTTTGGTGGCATAAGCTGAGGATCTCCATCTATTTTACAAGCACACATTTTAGCTTCAAGCCTAGAGTGCAAATAATTAATAGCTCTGTTGTCCTTTGTGCCGCTGAGCCACTACAGAAAGTTAAGAGGCTGATCTGTACATTGCTGAAAACATCCAGTTCCGTGCACAGTAAGCAAAGCAAGCCCTCACTGCTGGTTATGGCAGTGCCTACTCCCAGCAAGGCGCCCAACCCACCAAGCAGAGCTCCCTCAGCTCCCCTGTGAGCCGAACAAAACTTTGAACCAAAGATCTGCTACCCCTCTTTGGAGACAGGAACTGGCCATAAATGACTACCACTGCAACACACAGAAAGCCCAGACTATGATTGTGAAGAGACTGTTGGGAACATATGTTCCAGGTTGGTGTTGTTCTACAAAACCTTATACACTTGCTCCAAACCCCGCCAGAATAAATCTTGAAAACAACTTATAAATTTTGGAAAAGGAAAGCATGACTAATAAAGCTGAGTGATAAAACAGCTGCCAGAAACTCAAAACTACCTGCAGCAACTAATTTATGTGACAGACTGATGTGGCCAAGTGGCTTGCAGTTCTCCCACCTTTTGTTGCACACAGATACTCTTTTTTCAACACGCAAACGAGGCTGAGGAATTAGGCACACAGAGGTCAGCTATGAACACCCAAATGGATATCCTAACTGTACTGTAAGGGGCCACTAGCGAGGACTGAGGTGATCAGCATTGTTCTTTGGGGTCCAGAGACCTCTTCAATGACCTTTGTTTGCAGCGGTAGGTCAGCCCTTTTTTTTTTTTACAATAATGCCAATTCAGTCATCAACAAATTATTCTGTGTAGGTATATAGATAGATGTTGTACGGAGTCTTATGTCTATTATTATTAATGTAACAATATAATTTAAATGGGTTTAGACCTGTTATCCAAGGAAGCTGACCTTCAGCGTGCAGGATATACTAACAACCATACTGTGTGTCTATATGTATGTGTGAGTGTTTAAAAAGTATCCTGTTACTGAAAATGTGTCACAGTGCAAAACTGTAAATAATCTGGTGAAAAACTGGGCTAATTCAGAGTGGCAGTGAAACACAGGAAGTTTATGAATAATAAATAACGTGGTGAAACAAGTTGGCAGTGAAACTCCTGAGTTTTCATATTGGTGCTTGGAAGGCAAAGAGGTGTTTTGGGGAGAAGCAGGTAAGATGTGGAAAAGATTAACATTAGCAAGCTGCTCCACAGGAGGAATAAAAAAGTACAGCAGAATTATTAATTACATTATTAATTTTGGGTGTTAGCCTGGCCTCTCACAATGCATAGCAATTAAAGATCAGTCTCCTATCACAAATATAGGGAAGAAAATGTCCTTTCTTTAGAAGATGACATCCAGGATGAGGAAGACTGAACACCTGAAACAGCTGTAGGAATACCAGAAGAACCATACCAGAGAAGCCTTGCTGACCACTTCTGACAGTTGCCAAAATGGAAAGGAAAGAAACATCAAGAAATGCTTTGTACAAAAAAAAAAAACAATTTGTTGCCAATGGAAGGTTTGCTTTTTCCTATCTAACCACTGTAAGTTAAAGGCTGAGTAATAAATTGATACATAAAGGTTTAGAATTTTTCTTAGTTTTGTATTTATTTAGTGTTAAAGTTTTCACCACTCACAAGAAATAGTTCATTTTTTAAAGTCCTGATAATCAAATTATACAAATCACACGTTTCCCTCACACATAAGTTTACATTGTGTGCCAGGGAGTGAAGGCACTTTTCCCATTCTACATATAATAAGTTCACTAAGTGTTTACTTCCCGCTAACTACATCTCCTCACAGAGTGTTTGTACCAGGGTCCTCTGGATTAACAGCTGGATTGAGATTCACACATACTTTCTGAAGCAGTATTTTGATGCTCAGCAGGTATTCCAGAAGGTGTGTGCTATACTTTATAAAATCCTGTGTGTCCTCTATGCATTCACTTTTTAAGAGTGATGGAGTGAGTTCTTTTCCAGCACCTGAAGATCTTCCCCAGTAGCCCAGGCACTCCTCACAAGCAGAGCCAAAATCACAGCTCCTATAGCAAAATCTTCACATGGCCACAGATGAGCAGGCCAACAGACTCACTCCTCAAGGTAAGGGACAGCCTGGGAAGAAGAAGAGTTAAGGATGACTGGGCATAATATACCCAAGCAACCCTTTTCTCAGGGGACACAAGAAGGCTGGTCAGGACTTTTGTGTTTTCTCACATAGTCAGTGTTCCATGGGACCATTGTGAACAGGAGGGAGAGAGAAAAATTCCCTTTCTTTTGTCTGTGTGGTCCTATGGTGCAGGATGGCACATCCTTTTGATACTTTTTGATACTGGGCCAACAATACTTCTGGAAGGTGCAGCCTTAGACAGCTGGACTCCAGTCAGGACAGCCTCCCACCAAGTGTCCCTGAGAGGACCACTGCCGCCCCATGGAGGACCCAGAAACCTCTCTGGCGGGGAGCAGCTGCTGCAAAGGAGACCTGTACCCCTCTGCCCGAGATTACAGCTGTGTGCTGCTGCTCCTCAGGGAGGTGCCAACAGGGTCTACCCCGGCGGGACAGAGGGAGCACGGTCGCGTCTCTGCAGAAAGCTGAACACCGGATAACGCCACACACACCCCTCCTGCCACCAACAGGTGCACTTGCGCTGCTGGAAGAGAAAACGATTTGGAAAACTGCTTTCTCTCTCTCGCTTGCTCCCCTGAATGCTAATCAGCGGCGCCGGCTAAAAATACCCAGCAAGGCTGGCGTGCGCACGGCAGATAGGGAAAATGGGGGAGCTGAAAGGCTACAGCTTCCCGGAAGAAAAAGGGACTAGCGAGGAAGAGCCTTCCCCAAGAACCCCTTGCGGGACTTGCCCGCTCCGAGGCTGAGGTTCCAAGCTCTCCCTCAGAAGGCCACTGCAGCTGTTCCCCGAGGAGTCGCGGGGCCACCATCTACCGGGGCAACTACCGGGGCACCACCCCAAACCGGTTCCCAGCCTCGGCGCTGCAGGCGCTCCCGGACGGGGCGTCCCGAGCGTGTCGCCGTGGCCATTCGTCCCTCGAGCCCCGCTGCCCACGGGGTGCAATCCCACAGCGGTTCATCGGCGGTGCACGAAATAAAGAGGGCTGCTGGGGACCGCCGCCCCCGCGGGCCCGGAGGACCCGGCGCGGCGCTGGGGCTCGGTCCGCTCGCTCGCTGCACCAGAGCCTCCGACACACCGCAACGCGGTCACAGCGATGCACGGCGGCTCGCCAGCCTCCTGGCGAGCGCAAGAGATAAGTAATAAATAAATAAAATTAAGAGAGGGAGAGAAGGCAGGAACACGGAGACAAGCAGCAGCCCTCGGCAACGGAGCCCGCGGGGGTGTTAAAACCCCCGCCACCCCCTGCCCGAGCCCCGCGTCCAGACCCGCGCTCCGCGGTGCGGGGCCGGCCGGAGGGCGACGTGCGGCCCCCCCGCACCACGCGGGTGGGAGGGGAGGGCTGGGTAGCTCCGCCGCCCCCGGCCTCGCCGGGGGTCGTACTCTGCCCCTACCACCCGCGACGGCCCGGTGGGCCGCCCCCTCCGTCCCCCCGCCCGCCGCGGCTCCCATCCATAATTAATCGCCTCCCCGCAGCCGCCGCGATAAGAGAGGGCGGGCGGGGACGAGGAGGCGGCGGCGACCGGGAGGCGGTGGGGGGAGCGTTGCGCGCTCGCCGCGCCCGGCTCACTGCGGCCGGCAGCTGCCTGCCGTGCGGAGCGGAGCGGAGCGCAGCCGCCCCGTCGGGGAGCGCCGCGCTCGCATGGCCGCGCCGCGCCGCGCCGCCGCCGCCGCGGGGCCGGGGGGGGCCGCGGGAGGAGGATGAGGCGGACGGCGGGGCGGCGGCGGCGGCGGCGGCGCGGAGGATGAAGTGGAGCGTGCGGGGAGCCTGCGCCGCGCTCTCCAGCTGCCTCCTGCTCGCCTGCGCCCTCAGCGCCGCCGCCGTGGGCCTCAAGTGCTTCTCGCTGGGCTCCGAGCTCAAGGGCGAGCCCTTCCGCCTGGGCACCGCCGCCGGCGCCTTCTACTCGGGGCTGCTGCTGGCCGCCGGCCTTTCGCTGCTCGCCGCTGCGCTGCTCTGCTGTCGCCCGCCCGACGAGGCGCCCGTGGCGCCGGCGCCGGCACCGGCCCCAGCACCGGCACCGGCCTCTGCTTTGGCCCCGGCCGGCGACCCGGACCCGGCGAGCGGCGGCCCCGGCGGGGCGGAGGCGGCGGCCGCGCCGTCGGGGCCGGTGGAGAAGGCGTCGCCCGGGGGGCGGCAGAACTTCCTGCTTCTGGGGGTGCTGGTGTTCATGCTGGGCGTGCTGAGCGCCTTCGCCGGCGCCGTCATCGACGGCGACACCGTGTCGCTGGTGGAGAGGAAGTACTCGCACTATTGCCTGCTGCAGCCCGGCGGCGCGGCCCGCCCGCGGAGCGGACCCGCGGCCCCCGACGGCACCGCCGCGGCGCTCCGCTGCCAGAAGCTGCGGGACTACCAGCAAGGCTTGGTGCTCTCCACCGTTTTCAACGCTCTGGAGTGCCTCCTGGGCCTGCTCAACCTGCTTCTTGTCAAGAACTACAAAGCCGCGCAGCAGCGCGGACGGAGGCGGCGGCGGCGGCGAGCGGCCCCGGCGGCGGCGGCGGCGGGCGGGCGGCGGCGGCGGCGGAGGGGCGGCGGCGGCGGCGGGCGGCGGGCGCCGCGCCACAGCCAGGGCTCCCTCTTCTCCGGCGGCGAGCCCGAGCTCAGCCCCGGGGATTGCCCCTTCCAGGCCGTCTCCTACATCAACGTGGGCGTCTTCCACGTCTTCGACGAGGCCGGCGTGGAGGTGCACTGCGGCGGACATCCCTCCGTCGAGCTGCCCGGCTACTCGCCCATGGACCCCGAGCTCAACGCCTCCTACCCCTACTGCTACCCTCTGCCCAGCGAGCAGCCCCCCGCCTACGAGGAGATCTACCCCGGGGAGCCCTGCGCTCACGGCACTTAGCGCCGACCGCCGCCGGGACGCCCGGCTCCCCGCCCGGCCCCCGGATCGCCGTGAGAGCCAGGAGCGGGCCCGCCAGCAGTGCGGGGCGCGGGGACAGTTCTCGCACCACCGACGGGATGGTCCCGCCGCCGCGGGCGCAGCGGGACACGGGCGGCGTGCCGCCGTGCCTCTGGCTCTGCGGAAGCTTCTCCTCCCTCCCTGCCTCCCTCCCTGCTCTCCCCTTCCTTCCCCCCCTTCCCTCCCCCACACCGACCCTTCCTCCGCCGGCGGCTGAATTTTCCGAAGGCTGCGCAAGAAACGCCTAAGGGTTGGTTCCTACCGTCGCCTCTCCTCTGTAGCCAAGTTTAGTTCCCTTCAAGTGATTCATCAGTCTCCAGCTTTAGCAGTCCAGAGTTACCCATTTATGATAACCAGCCAGTGTAAGGAAAAGGTGTCATGAAGCTTCTTTACCTCTCAAAAGAGCTAAATTTCTAAACAACGCAGAGACATTTGTGTCACGTTTACTAGAGGTGTATTGGGGATCTTTAACGTTTACACTACTCCTTGGGAGAATTGAGTTCTGTTTTAAGATTTAGTGAGTTAAAACATTCGTTGGTCTTGTAAGATGCACATTGAGAAAAACCTGCACTTTGAAAAAGAAACAGGAAAAAAAATCAACAACGTTTTTGTACACTAACGTGCCTGCTTTTGTTGATAACTTCTTACTGTAAAAGCTTTCAGAAGTCTATAGTGAAAATGTTTGGTAAATTCACTGCAGTTTAAAATTGATGATTAGTTCCTTTACTAAAATAACTGAGATGTTGCTAGGATATGGCAGTTAAAAAGGAAGTCCAAATGTAGTACACATTCCTTTTTGTAAACAGGTTCTGTGTTTTTAATGCAAGGCAGGATTTCTTTTTGTTTTGCACAGGTGAAGGGTATAATTCTATTTTGTACAACTACATGGTTTACCTTGTAAAGAGTTCCATTTTACCTGTTACAATTCATCAATCTGGTAAGCTTGAATATTAAAAGTTTTATTTGAAAAATACGTATATTGTAAACAGCCTTAACTGGTGCAGTACTCACAGTTTTAAAGGATAAAAAAAAATATATATATATATATAAACCATCCTGGAAGACATCTTCCAAATGTGTTTTCAAAACAGTATTTATACTCCTATTTTAAAGCAAGGATTTTTGTTTGTTTGTTTGGTTGGTTGGTTTGTTTGTTTATTTAAAAAAAGGCCAGTCTCATTTCTGAAAAGGGGGAGGGGGATCGTTTGGGATCGTTTGCTGTTAACTCTTCATTAACTTTGAGGTATTAAAAAGGGTTTCTGCAAAGAGAAAAATGCTAAATCCTCCTTTTGGATTCTGCTGTGGAATGCCAGTACCAGATAGTATAAAAAAGTGCTAATTAAAGAGAATCAGATGCGGCACATTTTATTACATCATCTGAGAATAGACAAAGGCTTGATTTCATGTTGCACGAAGAACCAAAGAGCAACTCCCCTCGCTGCCTTTGGTTCAATACCCTCTCCTCCAGTTAAGGCATATTGAAATGAAGTATTACAAAATAACCTTTTTGTTAATCCTGTGTTTGGAGCCTGCTACAAAATACCAGTGTATCAGCTTCCCGGGGCTGGGGGGGTGGGGGGAATGTGGAAGAGGAGGGGAGACAGTGAGTGTAGAGAGAGTTAAGAGTATGCAAAGTTACAGTCTATTTCTGTGGTTCATGGAAAATTATTTTGAACTTTTTAGCTGCAGAGAGGCTGACGTAATTTGCAGCCTTAGAACTGGAGAGAGAAATTTGATTCTAAAATATTCAAATATCTCTGCACTGTTGTTTTCTAAAATGTTTTGACTTGCACACTTTGTACAATCTAAAATGCAGAATGCCTGAAAAGTCTTTAAAGTTGCAAACTGATGTCTGTGAAGCTCACGATTAAAGCTCTAATCTAGGGAAGGGAGTGAAAAGCAGCAGTTGCCAATTTGTCAAGTAGTTCTAAATAGCAGAAATTTAAAATAGAGCTCCTTTTGGCCAGCAGATTTCCTGGTGTGGAATGCCAGTCTAAAACATATGCCCTAGCTAAGTCCCATTTTAGTACTGAAGACTGATTTTATGCTGCCTCTCTGCAGATGCACCTTCTTAACCCCTTACGGGAAAGTGAGAAGTGCTGTAATCTTTGCCTATAATATTGATTTAGGCACAAGACCAGTTCCATAGCATACTTTATTGCTCATACAAATGGGAATCTGCAAAATGACTAACTAAAGCAGAAAGCCTAAATTCTTATGGAGGTCTCCATTTGAATGAGTTTATGAGAGAGCACAGTACCTGATACTGAATTAAATGGGAACTGCTAGACTGCAGAGTGATTTTGAAAAACAGACGAACCAGCTAGGTGCCTAAATACAGATGCAGATGTGTAATAATAGTTGTTGGTTTTTTAAAAATTGGCTACATACATTGTAGTTCATGGAAGACGTATCCTAGTTTTACTTAAGGAATTGATTTTTTGTCATAAAAAGACAGCATTATACTTAAGATAATTATTTTAGGAATTATGAACTAGACAATTCTGAAACTCCAGATGTTCCAAAGATCAGTGCTCAGGGAAATAAATGGAAAGTCAAGAAAGCTACCTATTATACTCAATTGTTTAAATGTAAACAATTTTAGACTATGGATTTTTAAGATTGTTAAAGTCATAACTTTTTTTTGTATGTATGTGTGTGTACATGCCTGTGTAGGTGTGTTTGTGTTTGATTTAAGTCTTTTCAGGATGCCATTGAATTAGAATATTTATTTGCGGCTCAGTTTTAGTTCCCAAATTTCTACTTTTCTTCATTTGGGCTTTTATCCCCTGGAATAGTTTCATTTAGTGGTGGACAGATTGCCAGAATAATGTCCAAATCAGACTCCCACAGAAGCCAGTAGGCGTTGTTTCGTTGACTTCAGTGGATCTGGGCACAAACTATATGTAACACCTACTCTAAATAATCTTTGAAGTAATCTTGATCTTCTGGCATGACAGGATGCAGCAGTGGCATATTATTTCTCAGTTATTTGTGATCTGTATGGACAGCAGTATTAAGGGAGGTCACCTATGGTATTATACACGTTTTTAAAAGCAGGAAAAGAAATTGGCAGGCAAATTGACCAAACAAGCCATGTTTTATTAAAGATGGTATATCAGTGTTTCAGGTATCTGGTGACTAACTTTTCTGATAAAACACAAAACACCACACAAATTTATTTCTCAGTGAGAAGAAACTTATAAATACAGGATATGAGATGAAGCTTCACAGGCATGATTGCAGTATTGTGAAGCTGTTTTTAGTAAACCTGAGTCATCATTCTATCTTCTGAGCAATAATGTTAGAGTGTATAAACTATACTGTGCCAAAATTGAAAATAGGCTGGTGTGGGAAGCATTGGAGCTTAGGTTAATTACCTGAGAAGACCTATACTGTCCCTTTATTTCCCATTCTCCATCACAGTATTGTCAAGGTGAATGCAAACCTGATCAGTTCATGTCACTGAAGGGTGATAACTGCAAGGCTTCTGCCTAAAGCAGCAAAATCATGGAGAACAGAAGATAAACTTGTATGTGCTATCAAATCTCCATTTTGCCTACCTGAAATAATGACAAGACTTATTTTTGCCCTATGGCTTGTTTTAATTTGTTTCCAGCTTTACTCACATCTGTTCCAAGGGAGGGAAGAATAGGCTCATTACTACTGTTTTGGTCACAGTGAAGTACTGATTTAGTAGCAGACTGCTCCACAGCTTTTGTGCCCCTTCTGCAGGTAATAGTGTCTATCTAAGGTGGAAAATCAAGTCTGCTGTCTTTGATGAGACAGGATTTGCCTCCAAGTGGAAAAAATTTATTCCCACCAGCCTATTAGCAATTCACATGAATTATTTTCACACTCCAACATCCTTGCTTAAATCTTACTTATACTAAGCATTGTAATTGACAGACAGAATATACATGAATCTAAAAACAAGGAAAAAATTATGCTAGAGGGAAATTGTATTAAAGTAGTACAGATTTTACTCAAAGTTTGATTTCACTGTAGGACTTCTTTGGTTCACCAAAAAGCGCTATGGCGGCTGGTACAACTTGGATATATTTCAGACATACTGTTTAATAATCAGAAGAGGTTTCTGAATGTTCACATGAGAATGGCAATCTGTTTCTGCTTTTGGATATAGTACATATGAAAACCTTTTCTTCATTTTGCCATTTAATCCAAGATTGATCCTCAAGAAAATGTCAGTAATTGATCTTGTAACTTTAGGATCAATAAAATAAGTTTTAAAGCACAGCAAATCCTATAAGAAAAGCCTAATGCTCTTCATTTCATATTCTTTGTCTTAGGCGAATGTCTAATAGTACTACTGAAACTAGTATTTAATTATCATTTTCATTACAAAAACTTGGTTTTCAGAGACTTAAAACTGGTACAAGCGGAACCATGGTATAAAATGCCAGGTTTTACTGTGAAGTTGAGTCTGTTCCCATAAGTCAGGTATTTCTCAGTTACAAGATGTACAAATATTTTATATAAATTCTGCTGTAAAAATCTGTTCATTTCATATGATGCCACTCTACACATGTGCTAGAGTAACCTCTCCTTAATACAGGTACATATTTCCAATTAAAATGCATAAGGATAAGATTCAAATTTGTCATGATCACTGTCCAGTTTTTAAATTTCTTAATTATCTGTTATTAGTTAATGGCATGGGACTAGGGCTTGGTGTATGTTCCAGCTCATCTAATAACAGTTTAGCAGATAACAGATGGACTTCAGGAAATCCACAGGCTAATGGAGTGCTGGGGGAAAAGCTTCAATTACCTGTTGCAACCATTCACAATACAGGGCTTTCTGCCCCAGAGAAGGCACTTCCCAAACAAAATAACTAGAAGAAATCTGAGATTTTAAATTGAGAGCATTGTGCTCTCATAATACCAGTTCTGAAATTCTTTCCCTGCATAGCTTTTGAAGAGTGAAATCCTCAAATTTGTCATCTTAAAATGTGATTCAAGAAACTGCCTCACTTTCTGTTGGCCAGGTGTGCTATGTACTCTCTAGACAATGTTCAGGCACCATGGTGAAGTTCAGTTGAAGCTTATGGCCATGTCTCCTTGATGTCAGCCTAGATAGTCTGTAATTGAAGACCAAGTCATCTAAGAAACCATAAGACTCTCTTAGGTATACTTCCTTTACAGAAGAAAGTCGTGCTGTCCTGTTTCATTCCTTCTTCAGAACTAAACACCTTA
Organism: Cyanistes caeruleus; assembly: GCF_971803275.1. Classification (NCBI taxonomy): domain Eukaryota; kingdom Metazoa; phylum Chordata; class Aves; order Passeriformes; family Paridae; genus Cyanistes; species Cyanistes caeruleus. The sequence goes on from NC_141732.1 coordinate 35,992,315, forward strand.
AAATTCAGTGAATTTACCTTGAGGCATGAGTGGACATGACATTAGAGTTTGCCAGTACTTTGGTTGTGGAATTTTAGATATCTGGAAGATGTTCTTAAGTTTTGTGGAAGGAAACACTTCTAGTAAAAAACACATACTGACTCATCACCAGAACACAGAAAATTCCAGTGTAGATGTAGTCCCATAACACTACAACATAGCAGAAGTTCCCAGGGTTTCACTTAGGGATTACTTCTGGCACGGGTCTGTCTGATGGGGAAGTTCATTTGCAAATGAAGGGATGGGGAAGGTCTTTGCAAATGAATCATTTGTTTCACTTCAGCGGGTAGGATTTAAACACCTACTAAATACCTCAAGCATCCTTACCAGTTTGTCTCCTCTGTGGCCATTGTTAGCAGAGGATAAAGTGAAGTGTGGGAGGAGAGAAAGCTTATCATGATCTTCTTAATGGGTTCAGAGGACTAAACGTTCCGAAGCATTCATTGGTTTTATATTAAGATTTGAGAATGGAAGAATACCTATAATATCTAAAAGGATTATTTTCCAGGGTTTATATTTTTGGAAACCTAATACTTAGGTTTAGAGAAGGTTCTTTCAGAATTTGCGTTTTCTCCCAGGTTCTACATTTTAAATGAAAGCTCATCTCACAAAAATACTCAGTGAATTTTCCAGGCATTTAAATTATTAAATTTAGGGAGATTAAGTAGAGCTGTCCTACAAATTACTGAGTGTCACCAGTTCCTGTGGAGGTCATGTAAGGAATCTGACATATGGTGCAGATGAGGCCTTATTTGCCAACGTTCAAATTCTGGCATTTCCTCACAAGTGAAAGAGGCAACAGCACAGAGCTGTGCTACAGAAAAAAGAAAGTTCCAGGCAATCAGACAGTCACGGATTTTGGAGGAGGTATGTACAGTCTCGAGGTCTATGCAGCTGCCATCCATTCATGATTAAAATGTAGGCCCCCACAAGGGACTGTCTGTGGTGGATCTGAGTAGAGGTTGATCTTGCTATGTCTAGGTCCAATGGCTTCTAGAAACATGGAAAAGTCCTAATAAAACAAGATCATACTTTCACTGGAAAGGAAAGAAAAAGAAATTACTGTTTCCTTGTATTTTGGAGTATTCACCATTTCCTGAATGAAGCTACTGGTATATGCATATTGACTAAATTAGACTCTTAGAAAAATAGAAAATTGAAATGTAAGTGTTGAAAACTACTTAATCTGTCCAAAACCTTTTGATGTGTAATCAAAAATTATAGTAATTCCAGTAGCATATCCGCCTGACCTGGGCACTCAAAATTACTAGAATTGAAAAAATTACTACCACCAAAATAAGACTGGGAGATTGAAAAAAAAAAATCATATTCTGCTTTCTGATTCATCTTTTGCTCTAAATCAAAAAGAAAGAAATTCTGATACAGCTCTTTGTGAAACTGTTGCTAAGAAATATGGTTTGTTATTCTGAATGGAACATAAGGTTGCTTCTCTCAACAAACTGGGAGATGATAGCTGCACAGAAATGCATTTGGCTAGCACAGAGACTTCCTTATCAGTAAAGTCCTTGGAGATCCAGCTACCAGAAATATATTGAAAGGCACCATCATCATTATCATCATCATCATCCAGGTTTACCTGGACCATTGTTTACCGCATTGAGCTTTGTGTTCTACTAGGCAATGGAGCTCGTCTTGTCAGTGGGAAACAAGCATCTGTCTTTTGTGACACACTAATCCAGGACCTGGATACGTGCAGGGAGCCTCTGGGCCCCTGAGAGTCAGTGTGTTGTGGCACTGTCTGTGCATGTGTCGAGAGCGGGTAAGGTGGGATGTGCACAGCCCAGGGGAAATGCTGCTCTATGTTACAACAATGAAGAAAGCAGATTGCTGTCACAATGCCAAGTTCCAGATATGTTATGCAGTGGTCCTGGGGTGCAGCAGGAGCTTGGCTGCATTTGGGGAGGTGCTTCTGGGTCATTTCTGCTAAAGCAAGTTGTTCAAGTCAAGTGGGATGGGAAGAACAATAAATATCTTTACTGCTACCCTGTCTCTCCCCCTCCAACAAAATGAAAGTGATCCAATTGCAGACCTTCACAACAGAGGTGTTAAGTTGTGTCTTGGGTTCAATATTTATCCTCTGCTCCCTCTAGCAACTTCTCCAAACGAACAGCTCAGGAATGCCAAGTGCACACTGTTGGTTGCCTCTTTGCTTAGGGGGAGAGCCTGCTAATGGTGTACTGAATTACTTAATCAGCTGGTGGGACAATAAATAGAAATGAGCAACAAACAATATTTGGCACATTTTGAGAGCTATGAGCTGCTCTGGGCTGTCCTTCACTGACGGGCTGTGGCAATTCTTGTCTGCTTAAGGTCTGCAAGATCCAGAAGTCCAAGAATGAGGGTCCCTGTTAGAAGTTTTCCTCAATGAATTTATCTCAAAAGTAGAAAAGCAACTGTTCCTGTGTTTCAGTAAATGCCTCTTGGCATCCAAGCATGAAAAGGAAAAAAGCATAAACAGGGCAGAACTGTTGATTCATTCATGGTTCATTAATTTTTCATCAAGGGCAGCAAAAAGACAAACATTAGTGTTAACATCTCAGATTCAGAGAATTGCTTCATTGTAAGAGGTTTTGAAGCTGACTGATAAGGAAGCAGCAGAAAGTACACCAAAAGAAAATTGATATTTCACAATGCTACTGTCAGACCATTCATAATGTTAGCAAAGACTAACAAGAACATGAATTTCAACTTCCCTTATACATGCAGCTGGAAATGCTGCAAGTCTCCAGATGATATTCAAAAACTTCTATACATGACTAGACTAGAGCTGCAGACCAGTACCCTCTGTATTCATAGCTCCGTGTTGGGACCTTTCAGGTGTGTGTGTGTGTGTGTGTGTGTGTGTGTGTGTGTGTGTGACTGAAAAATGTGTGTGCTGGCTGCGGACAGATGGCCATCTTCATCTTCCCTACTGCCACTGCAGAGCCAAGCTCATCCATTCTGTTCAGCACTGCAGCAGAACATCAGAGCACCCCCACTCAGCCACTACATCTCAGCAGAAGTGCAGGCACTGCCAGCATCGTGGAGCCACACCTGACCCTTCCCTATCACACTCCATGTGGGGCCCCAGTGGAACCTGCAGGTCCGTGGACAGAAAGATACTGGCGCAGTTTTTCTCCGGAGAAAAATGCAAGCAGAGTACTGCTCAGATCTTCATCTTCTCACTTTATAATGCAGGCCCCTGAGATCCTCAGCAGCAGAGAGCCTCAGTCACCCAAGGGTGCAACACACCAGGTCAGGTGCCCAAAGAAATGCCTTTCTTTCCTGGAGGAGGAATCACTGTCACAAGAACACACAGAAGAGAGACCAAAGCACTGATATTCCTAACTTACAGATTTACATAGTTTCAGATAGGGCCAGGGTGCTGTCCTGTGACCCCCAGCCCCTACAGCTTATCACCTGATGCATATTGATACATGGCAAACCAGGGTGAGCAGAATGACAAGCACATTTAACCAGTTAAATTAAATACTGATGGACCAGCCAAGGGTAAGATACGGAGTTAAAACACAGAGAGGCAATATAATCCTCATCCTGCCCTCTCCTGGGCACATACCCGGAGAACTTCAATAGGTAGGGATTTTGTGAAGGGAAGTTTTAGTTGCATCAAGTGGAAAGAACACCCCTGATTACAGCGGAAATATCAGGGTATTTCCCCCCAAAATGGTCACCTTGTTACAGCAATGTGGAAACCCAAATGTAATTCTCAGGAAAGGTAGTGCAAATAGAGACATCCAGCTAAAACCCACGTAAACAGAGTAGAAGCTGATCTCAAAATTTCACACCTCTTCTTTTGGAACAGTCACATCATTTCGTTCTTTGCATTTTCAGCTCCAGCTCTCAGGAAAGATAGAAGCTGGTAGGAGGCAGACACTGGTAAAGGCTGTACTGGCAAAGTGTCAGGTAAAGGGAAACCATTTTTACATTTCTGTTCTGACAAGAGAGGACAATATATTCTAGCCTGAAAGCTTAGATGGCAGAAGCAGCAGTGATTAATTGCTCTAATTAGGGCTCCAAATAGGAAAGAGTGAGTTTCCTGAGCTATTGCGCGCTGAATTTCCTCGCTTCTATGAATAACTGTATTGCTCAGAGGAGATGGGCATCGGAGTGCATCATCAGAACAAACATTTACCCACTTCAACCTAGAAATACCACTACAACCCCAACACAAATAACCAATGCAAAGAGACAACAGGCCATTTTGTCACCCGGGAGGCAGCATAACAGTCTGGCTCATCTGCTTCCCTAAAGAGATCATAAGTCAGAGAATCACAGAATCATGAAATGGCCTGGGTTGGAAGGGACCTTAAAGCCCAACTAGTTCCAACACCCCTGCCATGGACAGGATGGTCTGAAAAGACCAGATGCCTGGTCTTTTCACAAGACCAGGATGCTCAGAGCTCCATCCAATCTTCAGGGCCTCACCATCCTTACAGTAAAGAACTTTTTCCTTTTATCTAATCTAAATTTACTCTCTTTCAGTTTGAAGTTAATTTCTCCTTGCCCTGTCACTACATGCTCTTGGAAACATCTCTCCCCTTCTTTCTTGTAGTCTCCCTTCAATTACTGAAAGGCCAAATTACAGCACCCTGAAGTTCTCTTCTCCAGGCTGAACAATCCCAACTCTTTCAGCCTTTCCTCATGGAAGAGGTGCTTCATTCCTCCAATCATCTTGGTAGCTTCCTCTGGAGTTGCTCCAACAGGTCAATGTCCTTTCTGTGCTGGGACCCCAGAGCTGGATGCAGAGCTCCCATACTCAAATGCTTGCATGAAAATGGGTGAGCTGCTGGTCTACCACACTACCACTTGCTGGTTTCAGTGAACTACAAATTTCTTCTGGCTACCAAAGTATTAACAGGAGATTTTTCTGTAACAAGGCTGATATCTTAATCCTTTTGTGTTCTTCACTGATGTTTATACCCTTCCACCTCCACCTGCCTTTCAGCTGCCAGTGGATAAATGTCAGGTCCTGATTCTGACCTCTTTGATGTGGACAAATGGAAATAAAATCACTACAGTCAATAGAATTACACAAAGAAACCTACCTCATATCACCAGAAAGAGAAAAGATCACAAAAAGTGCTGACTGTCAGCTTTGCAAAATGCATTATGGGAAATTCTGAGTACATTTCTTAAAAAAAAAAATAAAAAAAAAAAAAATAAAAAAAAAAAAAAATAGCTGGAAAGTGTTTAGCAAAAAAAAAAAAAAAAAACCAAAAAAAACCCCACAACATTATTGTTGGAATATATCCTACACAGCCCGGGAGTCAGCCAACTTTAGCAACACTCTTCTGTCATATGCAGGAAAAAGCTTTTGCTTCAGCTGAGTCCAGCTGCTTCTTATTGACAATCAGATGTACTGGCAGAGAGAGCATCTAATCTGGATTGTGGCCATCTACAAGTAGCTAGAAGCACACAAATAATAATGGTTCATCATTGCACACTGATTTATACGAGGCGGGCAGTGACATGCATATGTCCATTATTTTTCTTTCAGTCTTTGTTTTAACTCCTCACTTGCCTGACTAATAAAACACACTGATAGAGGCCATCAGGAAAGGAGGAGCTTAGCATAGGTGCATGCCAGCAGCACTTCACATTCAGTAAGTATAGGGTTCCTTTCACTGCCTGTGCCTGTCAGAGGAGTTTCTACAGTTTGCTACATCACTAGAGAGCCTGCCATCAGGGCTGCAGAGGGTTGCAGGCTGGTCTGAGAAATGTTCCTACTGGTGAAGCAAAGCAGAGCAGAAATACGCAAAGCAAGCCTCACTGCTGATAGTACCCTCTCATTTGTATGCTCAACACTCTTCCAGTAATGAATCATCAGCCCAAGTTCTGCTCAGCTCATCATGGCTAGAAATGCTGCAATAGCACCAAACTGGGTGGGGGGACACAGCTCCATCTCCAAACAGCCAAGCAGAAGAGATAGTAGATGGCTATGAAGCTGGCAAAATGATACTTTGCTGATGCTGGAAGTGTTATCATATACAGGTATCCATAGCAGAGTTGAACAGAGAAGAGATACACCCTGACAAGGTGCAATGTGCAATGTGTGTCAGTTGTGAAGCAAATGTTATTCCCCTCTGGAACTCCATTCTGGAGTACAGCAGAATTACACAGCTATGTCCACATTTCCTTTAGTGAGGAAAACTTTTCATGTCAGGACAGGGGAAAGCAATGTATGCCATGGGGAAAGAGCACTCCATCCCTTTCCAATCATCCAAATAATCTAGGGAACAAACACAATGTTTTAGACAAAATGCATTCATACATTCCCAGACAGAAAGGCACACTCTGTCCCAGCTGTCTGCAGCACTTACCTTAATATGGTGCCTGGAAATTGCACCCTGGTGAGCAACAGAAGGGAACTACCAGTCCCACAGACACCTAAGGCCACCTATGAACTTTCTCCTAGTGATCCCATCTCTGGAAAAAGATGTACCTGTGCCTGCCAAGAACAAAGCTTTTATGTGGAGATAACAGAGTGACATTGTAGGGATTTTTTTCAAGATTTTATGATGAGAGAGTGAAGGACCTTTTTGTTAACAGCTCACTTTTGGTTACAGAGATTTATGCATCATCTTAGCCAACTGAAACAAAGCAGAGGGATGGAAGAACTGGAGGGACACACCAACTCCCAGGTACTGCCTTTAGCCAAAGCTGAACTCATATAAAACTCACCCTGTCTTGGTGCCCTTCAGGAGACTAGCAACAGGTGAACAAATCCCAAATGCAGAGGAAATTAAAGATGCATTGATGCCATATATAATAAAGGGGAGACACGTCTAAGCATGATTTCAAAATTAAAAATATAAAATCAATTTTGTAAGGTGACATTTTGACATGGAGCCATTTGTCTCCAGAGTCAGTGGTCTCTCACCTCCTAGAGGATCTTAGTACCTTCTTGTTTTAGAGGACTACATTAGGCCTTTGAAAGCTCTGCCATCAAGGAAATTTGGGATCCTTTATAAAGCCCATCCTGAGGAAATATAGCTAATATGGTTTCCTGTTTTGTCATTATCCACTTACACAGAGCAGTAAAAGGAGCAAAGGCAGGAGGATCACATATGTCATCTTCAGAAACAATTAGATATGGAAAAGGGAATGATTAAATGGAGATAGAAAAGGAGGAAAGGAACTCGAAAAAGTGGATTTTTAGGAGAGCAGGGGTAACACAGAGAACATAACAGCTTTATTCTATAAAATACACAGACTGGCCATGCATCTCAGTTAATGACCAGAGAAGTATTTTCTTCCTCATGGATTGACCACGTAGCTCCTAAGACTACGTCTGCTCCTTTTCTTCTATCTCAGTTCCAGAAATTGCTGCCTTTGCCATTTTTGCTGCCTGGCACTACTGTGGAAGGAGGTAGCAGCTCTCCATACCATTACAACCAGGACAGAGAGTGCCCACAGGCCAACAGCCCTGCACAAACACATTAGCTCCAGGAATTAAGACACTTCCTTTTCGTGCTATATTGTTGCTAGGGAGCTCCTGAGGTTCCCCTGGATACCATGCAAGGGATAATAAAATGCTGTCATCTGTCTGAACTGAACAGTAACTGCTACCAAGTTTCTCTGGTATTCTCTCCTTTTTTTTTTTTTTTTTGTTTGCTTCACCCCTCATTTGTCCCCAAAACAAAGGTATTGCCTAGGGTTGGTTTGGTACAGGCAAGAGTGCAATAAAATCATGTACATTCAGCCTTGCTTATTGTGCAGACACTGAAGCAACACTGAAGCTGCTGTGCATATCAGCAGCTTAGTCTAAGCCTGCTGGAAGAGGCAGGGATGTGTTCAAGGCTGTGACCTAATGCTTATGTTGAGTCCAGGCCCTCACTACATAACAAAGCAGCACTTCCAGGGTGCATTCACAGCACTTCTTTGCCTCTTAGTCACTCTCCTTGCTTGCCTGAGGTATCTGCTTATGTGCATCTCAAAATGCATGTAGCAAATTAGATTTTGATTTGAAGTCAAAGAAATAAATATCTTCTTGTAAACCACTGTGACCCATGTGTTGACTGTGAGGATGCAGGCTGGGGAACAGCAGATCTGAAGCAGAAAAAGAAATGTCAGATTGGCTAGAATTTGAAGTAAAGCCAGAAAGGGAAAAGTGCTCCAAGTACAGCTGTGATACCTCTGCTAGCAAAATTTGAAGAAGACAGTTTCATCTGTTGGATTTTCAAATGAGCCAAGATTCAAACATGCAGCATCACTGAAGTCTTATTCATCTACTTTTCAGCTTCCTGAAAATCTCATTATTTTTCTATACCCCAATATTTTATGTTCAAATCACAGCACAGATCCTATCTGCAAAATCTGCATGATGGAAAAACTTCACAACCAGAACAGCAGGTACAGACAGCCACTGTATCAGATCTAGCTGAGACCATGTACCAACAATGATTCATCATGGCAGCTTAAGCAATAATAAAAAATAGTCTGCCCAAGGCTCTCAGTGGCCTAACACATCTCAGGTATAATAAAATCTCTGCAATATTAAAATACTTCTACTAGCCAGCTCCAAAACCTCCTTGATAATCATCCATTGTTACTGGGGCCACCTACAGCCTTTTCTTGAAGACAGATAAACCCATCTCCAGCCTTTCAGTGAGAGGAATACTGCCTATTCCCAGCAGGTACTGCTACTGGCATCCCAGTGAAAATTAATTTCCTGGCTCCCTTCCAGGAAAAGTGAACCTTGGAGTACTCAAGATCAGCCAGAGGATAGGTGGGGACCAGGGTGGTGTGACATCTCATTCAAAGCATTTTTCTAAATCAGGACAGAAATGCTGAGTGACAGATGCGTGAGCATGTGTTTTCCTCTGCTTTTCATATGCTTTTTCCTTCTCTTGTGAGAGGAGTTCCTGTGTTTCTCCTTTTGCAACAACTTGCCTTGCAGAGTGACATCAGTCCCCACCTTGGGACTGCACTGGCACACAGAGCCCAAACCTTAGAGCAGAAATGGGATACAGCAGAAGGTTGTTTGTCCAGCTTCTGTCTATTAGCTGCTGGCCACAGCACCACTAAGCTCCCACTGGTGCTCCAGAGGGGTAGGTTGTTTCGTCTGGTGCAGACAGAAGGGAGTACCAGATCAGAGATCCTAGACGGTCCTGAGCTGATGGTGTCTCCCTGTTACGACGTGCCTTGGGGGAGGCAAAGAGTTACTTTTCAGATAAGCATTGTCCCACCCCAAACCCCTTGTGAAAGGCAGCCCAGGAGTTCTGATAGGGTTTGAGCCCCTGGGGGGTTTCTCCCTCGCTGTGTTTCTAGTGGTCCCTGACCCTGAACTCCACCCTCAACGGTGGAGACCCTCAAGAGTTCTGTCCCTCAAAAACCCCTGCTGTGCCTCTGTTTGGGGCTCTCTGTTCTGGATCTGAGTTTGTTCCCATGCTGAATAAATGGTTTCATGAATGGGAGGCTGTCTTGTTGGTGTTCCATGCTGGTCCCCAGAATCCTGCATCTTCCCTGGACGAGATCCTGAGGTTGCGGACTCCAACATATGGTGGAGAATGAGGGCATACAGCGAAGCACCAGGAGAACAGGACCTGGCTCCATGGACACCCCGTAAGTCCCCGGCTGATGGCTTGAGAGCCGGTGAGACCCCCGCCTTAGAGAGGAGGATGAGAGAGACCTGGCAGGAAGGCCACGTTGAGAGTGCCTCGGGCATGGGGGAAAAAAAGGGCTTACAGAGGTGGGGGAGCTGTGAGACACTGGGACAAACACCTTACATCACCCAATGAGACGTATTATGGACAGTTTGGGGTTTTTTTTATATACATGGGAAGGACCTTTATGGACGATATTAACATTATGGATTATTATGGACGGTATGGCTCTTCTTGTGGACTGTTTTTTTTCTTCTGTGAAGTCTTTCATTATTTTTTTTTTTTTGGTGTATACCTCCCTGTACCTTCCCCTTTCCTCTGTTCCTAAGGGCAGGACAAAGGGTGAAAAAAGCCAAGGTGGCTCGGGGTTGCTGCCGACTCTCCGTCACCCCGGTGTCTTTCTGCCATCCCATCCCATTTTCCTGAAAGCAGGCAAGGGACGGAGAACATCCAGAGTGATGCGGGTCTGCTGCCGTCTGCCCGCCGTTCCGTGTCCTCCTTCAACCCCTGTCTTTCCACATTCCCCGTTCCCTGTCCGGGAAAGTCCGTCCCGGACCCCCCCCATCCCAAGATGGCGCTGGCCACGCGGTCTGGGATCCCTTGTTTCCCACCTTGCTCCTTCTATTCCGGTCTCGAACCTTCCCTTCCCCCGGTAACTCCTGCTTTGCTCCCACCCCTTTGTTCGGCTGCTCCACCCCTAGGGGCTGTGCCTTTGCCATCCTGGGCAACACCTCCTCCAGGGAAATCGAAACTGTAACCTGGGCTCCCAAAGCCAGTGTTTCACCGAGAACATTTAAAGCGGTGAGGCCCACATGGGAGCCGAGCCGAAGCTGGAGATCGAAGAACTCTGCCTCTCGTGAGAGATCTAAGAGCTGCACCCGTCCTAAAAGAGAATCCTAAACTGGAGGAGAATGAACTAAAAAACATTATGTTTGTATTAAGTACCATCACTGTTTAATTTGCCCGGCGTGGTCCGAGATTTAAGTGTTTGTTTTTAATTTTCGTTTTTTTCTGTTTGCTTAATGTGTTTTGTTATTTAGTTTTTAGTGTCCCACAAAGCAAAGCAGGTGCTCTGTGGAGGAGGTGAGATTTTTATGGTGTAAGTTTTGGAAACATTTTAAGCTCCTAATTCAAATTTGAAAAAAAATAAAAATAAAAATAAAAAAAAGGAGCAGGTGTTGTGACGTGCCTAGGGGAAGGCAAAGAGTTACTTTTCAGATAAGCACTGTCCCACCCCAAACCCCCTGTGAAGGACGGCCCAGGTGCTCTGATTGGGTTTGAGTCCCTGAGGGGTTTCTCCCTTGCTGTGCTTCTAGTGGTCCCTGACCCTGAACTCCACCCTCAACGGTGGAGACCCTCGGGGTTCTGTCCCTCAAAAACCCCTGCTCGGCCTCTGGGGCTCTCTGTTCTGGATCTGAGTTTGTTCCCATGCTGAATAAGTGGTTTCATGAACCAGGAACCTGTCTCGTTCGTGTTCCATGCTGGTCCCCAGAATCCTGCTGCTTCCCTGGACGAGATCCTGAGGTTGCGGACTCCAACATCTCCCAGCCATAAACTCAGCTCAACAGTTATTCAGAAGCCAAGGGAGATGTTGGGAGAAGGTCTTGACTCCCTCAAAGGCAGAGTGGTTGTGCAGGGAGACCTAACAAATTACAGGGCTGGGCAGTCACCAACTGTTTGACTTTTAACATGGGAAGGTGCTGATTCCACACACGGGACAGGGCAGCCCTAAGGGTCCTGGTTGATAGCAACCTGAACACGAATCAGCAGCACCCTGGCATAGGAGGGCCCCCCGTGTCCTTGGGGGCATCAGGCACAGCATCACCAGCCAGGCAAGGGAGGGGATTGTCCTGCTCTGCTGTAACTCAGCACCAGCTCATCCCTCCAGGCAGCTTCTGGGCAGAGCATTTGTTCTCACCATATGCCATCCCCACCCACAAATGTAAACTAAGCAAGGACACGAGATACAGCAGGATGAGATGGCTTATTTCGTCACCACAGGTGCCTTGTGATGCTGATAGGGCCCATTCTTACTGGATTCTGCCCCTTTAGGTTGTGGGCACCACACTCACACCACTCTTAATCTGTAGGGGATGAATCAGTTCTGCCTCCTCCTAGAGCACCACAAGCAATAGTTCAATGCTTTACAAACCACAAAAAGCCTGGCTTTTTACAGGCCACAAGTTGAACTACAAAGGATTGTCTCAATAGAGAGACATGAAACCCCCATCCTTTATGGCTCCCTTGTGCCCACCCTTTGTGGGTAATAACTCAAAAATGCAAAACCAAAAATGAAACCTGATGGCCATGTTCCACATAAAAGATATGATCCTGGCAGTTTTAAATCACTTCCTCTTCTCTTCACAGATCTTAAAAGAACAAGAAGGTGATGTCAGTTCATCCATTTCTTCCTCAAACACCAGCTTCAGGGTTGTGATAGAAAAAAAAAAAAAGTAAAAAAAAAAACAACTCCCTATTAACAAAAATATCTGTACAATGAACTGATTTTTTATACTTCCCCACAGACCACCATCAATGGAAATGGCTCCTGAGAATACAACACCAAGAATTTCCTGCAGAGAAGGAAACCCAAGCCTTTGTAAGTGTTATTAACACTCATGTCAGGCCTGCCCTGATCTTCTTTCTTCCTTTGACACCCTCAGCCTTATACATCGTCTTCTATCCTATTTGCTCAGCTAGGCACATCCTTGATCTGTATTTCTGAGATGATGCCACCTCACAAGGCCAGGAATAATCAGTAGTACATACACAGCATAACCTAACTTAAGCATGTGAGCTGGAGGCATGTACTCAGCAGTCATTAGACAGAGAAAAAGGCTCTTTCAAAACACAAAGCAAGGCAGGAACCCAATTTAGCTGCACTGAATTGCCCTCTGGAAAAGAACAAGGTGCTTGATGATTAATCAGGAAGATAATCTCTCTAGATAGCTGAGGATTTACCAAATATACCCAAAATTATGTGGCACGCAAGCTCACGGGCACAGGGACTGCACCGAGTGCAGAAATGGAGACTGGCTGCACTGCACGAGGCTAACGGGGAGCTCACCCATGGCTGGAACACACCGCTGCTCAGGCATAGATGTGGTCTCCCAGAAATCAACAGGGGAGAGCCACTTGCAGCCCTCGATGCCCCAGTCCCCTGGGATGGCCAGCAGGTGCCCAAACATGGACAAGTCCCTTAGCATTTTCATTTTGCTGCACTCCAGCTCAGGGGAGGTCTGTGCTGCTGCACGTGCCATCACACAGCGCCTGGAGATGAGCCCTACCAGCAGGCAAAGCACAGACCTACTCCTGCTCAGCGGCTGCTCAGGGGGTGGTTTCCATTACTGCCTGACCCCTGCGGTCAGGGAAGTGGAGTAATTCAGCTGCTTGGCTAAAAATAGAAGGAGAGACTTCCCTTTCTCCCTTTGGCCTGTTCAGTGAAAGCTCTTCACACTGATTCAAGCCACTTTTACTGTTGTCTGCCTCTTTCCTTCCCTAGCCTTTCACAGATTTGATACTCTCTGCCCCTACATTTCATATCCAGTCTACCCACCTCTTCTCTGCCATGCCACTTCAGACTTCTCTGTCTTCTTCTGCTTTGGAAGCTGCATCCTACCCCTGCAAGCTCCCTTTCCTCACCGCTATTTGTACTGTCATGTTTAGGGCATCACAAATGCATGCAGAAGGTATATGAAACCATCATTTTTACCAGCACATTGCTGCCATGCCCTCTGATGGTGACACCTGGCAGGAGTAGATGTCTTCAGGCATCTGGGCTGGTGGATTCGAAGCTCTGCAAAGCCAGAGAGCACAAAAAGTGCCAAGAAATATGATCCCTCACACAGCACCCACCCTCCTTTGACAGCACAACAGCATCAGGTTAGCAGGTACCTGAGTGATGAGAAGGCTGAGGGCATGGACTGAGGCATGTGGCAGCTTGGAGCAAAATGAGACTCAGATTGTACAGTAGCTGTATATGAACTATCTTTGCTTAAATTCTTGTGTTTGCTCCACATTAAAGGTAATCCAAATGAGATCAGAATCTGGCTTTACTTTCCACGTGCCCCATGTGCTATTACATAATCCCTTCCAAAAGTATTTAATTGCACTTGTAAATACAGTGTCTGTGATACTAGAAAACTCCAGTGGTGTATCCAGCTAAAATCCTTTGGCCAGCATCCACTGTTCCATGGAAAGACACAAAAGTCTTGGGTACTGAGTTGTTACCAAGTAAGCTGCTTGTAGGCTGTTTCTTTACAGCCTCCAATGAAAAGCTGAAGGTTAATCTCTGCCTGAAAACATAGGACTGAGTGTGCTGATTGCTTTCTTGTAACTCCTTTTTGTAGTTTAAGAAGAATGCTGGTTTTGATCCCGATTACAAAAGTTGTAATGCTAGATGCTAATATACAGTCTAACATTAACCTAACATTGAAACTTGTGGGTAGAAAGATAATGAGACAGTATTCTGGTCTCAGAGCTGCCACAACATTTATGTAACATGTGGTCTACTGACCACTTTTGTGGAAAGTAGTCCACGTTCTAATGTCTCCCAAAGCACAGTATTGTCCAGAATGGAATTATTCTACTGAAGATATAAATCAATGCATATTTATTTTAGGCATACATGGCAGAAACTGTCTTACTCCCTTGCAAAAATTTCAGTGAAAAGCAGAATTTACACTAGATGAAGCAAAGTATCCCTGGTGCAGAAAATGCATAACTACATGGAAAATGTATCTCCCAAATGAAAAAAAAAAGCCTACAACTTCTCATTAGGTAATTGAAGATACTATCATAAGACATGAATTATCTCCCAATGACTAAAGTCATTCATCCTTCCCAAAGGTAGCTTAATAGGTTTACCACCTCTCAGGAGAAAATGAAAAGCTATTCCTGTATGGTCTGTATTGCTGATGCCCCAACACAGTTTCCTGGAGTCTCCCATATAATCTCTCCCTCACACCTGATGACCATACACAGGCTGGTTCCTAGACTCCTGCTAAACATGTAACTGTGCAACAGATTTTTACTGATTTTGGAAAGAAAATAGGTTTTCTGACAGAGGAGATGTTGGCTGGCTTGCTTTTAGTTCTTGTGAGAATGAAGGTAAGTGAAAGTAAGAACTGAATTTGGTGTCCAAATGCTTTGTTTTGTTTCAGAAAATGTAGAGTGCCCACAGCAACAAATTCTGGCGCAGCACATTCACGGTGATAGTGGTAGTCACAGACCGCCTCCAGTCCCTGTTTTGTATTTTTTTCCTAACGCACTACATCCTTTGCATTAGGTGGGACAGCCTGGGCAGCACAGGAAACTAGTCAGACTGAAAAGAAGTAATGTTCTCTTCTAACTGGAAAATAGGTAAAATCCAACCGAGGCTTCTCTTGAGCAACCAGAGCTTTAGCAAGGGACCAGGTGCTAGGTGACTGGGGAGAGAAGTCTCTTCAGCTAGAAGAGAATTACTGCATTAGAGGTGAAACAACAGACAATCCCAGCCTAGGCAGAGAGACTTGAACATATTGGTAATGAGACAAGCGTGTTTTGCAAAATGATCATCTACAACCACCTCACAGACAGCAGGATCTGTAAAACCTCAGGTCTTCAGCAGGTGAAAGACAGAATTCTGCTTTGGGAAAGTTGTCAAGCATTACTCCAAAGCTCTTACTTTAACAACTGAAAGCCTGAGTAAAAGATTATATTGAAGAAGGGTAATTAATCAACACAAGAATTTAGCTGAAACCAAACAAAACAACATGTTTTGGGAACTTGCAATATCATACCTCCTGTATAAAAGTATTTTTACTGTCATCCTCACAAATCCTGGGATTTTGTCAAGAGATCAAATGTTTATATTGTTATTTAGATTAAAATTCAGGAATCACACAGATACAGCTTTTGGTCTCGAAGTTTCTAGCACTTATAGTGTACGTGAAAATTTGAAAACCTTCATAAATCACATTCCCTGTCTTCTTCTTGTCCCCAACCTTCCACCCCCCAATAATAATAATATAATAATAATAACAATAATAATAACAATAATTATTACTATATATTATATATTGTAATAAAGAGGCCCACTATTATTTTTACATCTCTGTCATAATATTCAGATGTCACTTTAACAATATTTTTTCATGGAAAATTTATGAAAATTGTTTGCTACCACTAGTTACATTCCTTGATAATAATCTAAGATATTAAAATAGATTTTTCCTTACATGAAAAAGACTGGAGCATTTAAATTAGCCTTCGAGAATTAGATAGAGATAATTTTCTCTAATTAACCATTCCAATTTCTTCCTAAATGACTTCCCCCAGTAAGTCAAAGATATTTCCCTTCTTAATTCTGCTACTACTGTGTCTAAAATAAGCCTACACTCAGTTTTACATTTCATTTTCTGCTACAGTGGATCTAATAAAGCACCTGATTTACAGAACAGAATGCAAAGTGCTTAGAGGCTGCAGGGAGAGGTTGTCCAACCCATTGGTTTCAGAGAGTAATTAAAATTCACCCTTCTCTCCAGCTCACAGCAAATAAGAGACATTTTGCAAGCTCACTTCCCAAAGGTCAGCAAAGACAACCATGACTGGAAGAAGAAGATACTTGAGATGATGTGCTCTGAGGATCAGTGATTAAGAGCTGGGAAGGAGTGAGAAGTGGTGGTACTCACACAAGGTAACCTGCTGCTTGGTGCTGCAGGGGTAGTCACATCAGGCAGAATGGGCCAGGGAAAGGACACATGCCCTGTGTGACAACAAGGGGCACAGATTTCTGCTGAAGAGGGACAGCTGGGGATGGTGAGGGCAGTTCTGGAGTGGCAGAAATCACTATTCCCACACCATGGAAAAAGAGCCATCATTGAACTCTGCAACCACCTAAACACAAAATGGGAAAAAGGTTTTTCTCAAGAAACTCAGCTGTCAGAGGTACCAAGAAAAGGATTTTAGGTGAATTGTCAAATGTCTCCAAATATTGTCTCCCATATTATCCTTATGCAGAAGATATTTGTCACTGGTGAATGTCAATGTCACTTGTCATTTGTCACCAGTCCAAGACTGGATACTGGAGCTAGGTGATATGTGGTCTCTAGTCCCAGTCAAGCATTTCTTCCATTTCATTTATAGACTTCTCCAGCAAAAGGGAGATCCTAGTCTCAGGGGGAAGGTAATCTCTCTTATCTTGTGAACAAGAGATTTTCAATATCCTGTTAATCATGAAAATACTTTAATCATTCAGTATCATACATATTACCCCCAAAGAGGCCCATCATGTTTCTCCTCATGGAGGGTTTTCTGGGACAGAAATCATGCCCATGCATGGAAACAAACTTTATTAGGACATGCAGTGATAGGATAAGGGGGAATGTTTTAAAATTAAAAGACGAGAACTTAGATTAGATATTAGAAAGAAATTCTTTCCTGTGAGGGTGGTAAAGCACTAGACTACAGCAGAGAAACTGTGGATGTCCCATCCCTGGAAGTGTTCACAGCCAGGCTGTATGGGGCTTTGAAAAACATGATCTTGTTTTGATCATGAATTTTATGATTTGGATTTGGAGTTAGGTAATGCTTAAGGTCCCTTCCAATTCACACCATGCTGTTTCCAGCTCACTGCACAGGACAAGTCCCATCACAGACAAAATTTTGCCATGAACCCCTGGGATCCTGAGTGATTTCCTCTGCATACAAAAGGTTCAACACATCCATTTCAGTGTGTAGCAAATATGGCACTTGCATAGAACACACCAGTTCCTCTGCAGTGCTCCAAGTTTAAATTTCTGCATAACAACTCTGATCAGGACATTGAACATCTGGAATTACAGGCAAACATCCAAATATGGCAGATTTCAACCAAACATCATTTTCAGCAAAAATGATACATGTGGAAAAGCTGGAAGCATAACAGTTTCACGAGCCCAGAGCCAGCCAATCCTGTCAGAACTGAGATCTCCTACTCACTCATTATAAAATTGGCTTTTATTTACAACATAAAACAAGTCTTTTTGGCGTTTTTTACAGAATTTTATATCAAAGAGCTCAGAAGAGCCATCCCATCTCTCTTTCTATTCTTCCTGTGCTTCTGAGGTACTAATTCTCTGGTTTTCCTTGTTCTCACTACTGGCCTGACATTCCATGCCTTATTTAAAGTGTAAGGAGTCACTGAAAGTTTTTCTGTTGATTCAAGCCCTGAGCACACATGCAGTCTCCAGAGAATTTGTCAGGGAAGGATTTGCCTTTATCCAGTTCAAAGCCATTTAGATTGCAAACTCAAGAGAGGCCTCTGGAGTCAATAAAAGGAAGCTGTGTCTCCCGAGGCTCTCTGTGTCCCAGCTGTCTCCTCCCTGCCTTGTGAAGCAGTACAGACATGAGCAGGACAGTGGAGAAAGCAGGTTGCCACCATGGGAAACACTAGGAGTAAAAAAAAGAGAAAGAAAATCCCAGGAGCTGCAGCCAGTTTCCCCACAGACCAAAAACCAGGGGCAATCTGGACAACCAAAAAACATATTTTCCTCCAAAACACAAATCTGGTATACACAGCTGTGGGGCCACTGGAGATGCACATGCAGAGGACACATCACCCGGGTCTGCAGTTTCTAGACTGAAATGTTTATGACAGAGGAAGAATTAGCTTTAGACCTCTGGTTAGAAGAGCATTATAGCTTTGGGTAATAGATAATCACTTTTCATTATCATCTCCGTGAAATACGTTAAAACTGGATAAAAATTTAGGTACAAAAACAGCTTGTATCATGCATACAGTAGCCTTCTCACCTTCCTCCAAGGGAAGAAAGGTTAAACGAAATGATTCTTACAGTCTTCTTCCTGGCAAACAAAGTTTCCTCTTTAGAGTACTTCAGTGTTGCAGTGCATATTTCACGAAGAGCAGAAAATCATTTTGTAGGGAGCAGCAATGTGCTATTAACAAATGCAGTGTTTTACTGCCTAGTGGAGCAGAGCAGCTCACAGAAAATCTCTGTGCTTTCCCTTTTTATTCAAAAGGTCATACAATGTCTCAGAGACAGTATCTACTACTTTCATAGCTACTTCCATAGCTAGGACAGAACTTTGCATAGCTGCCTGAACACTAGAATTAGTCCTTGCCATAGCAGTGAAAATTTGGCCATTGAGCTACCAGTAAGAATTTGACCACTCAGCTAGCAAGGAAAACCTAAGCTTTTGTGCAAGTCTTATAAAATATTAATATATCCAATAGCAGGAATAGCAGTACAGTAGTACTTCAATACAGCCGTAGACAAAGCCATGTCAACAGTCCAGGTCCAGGCTCCAGCCCAGGTCCAACTGTTTCACTCCCACTCTGATCCCAGATCGATAGCAAAGATTTCATTCCATGAAACTCCCTCTCAAAGAATGAACAGCTGACAGGATCATTTTTCCATTATCGTCTCCAGACATGATCATCTTATAGACCCATCCCCTAAAAGTTATCCTGTTTCATGGTGCACACGACAGAGCACAGAATCTAGAACAAAGAAGAGCTGTCTGCCATGAAATGGGGATGTGCTAGTTCCAAGGAGAAGAGAGACGAGTTAGCCTAAGATGAAGTTTGTCTTCTGCAGACCATCTAGAGCTGTGGCAACATAGATAACCCAAACATACATGCTTTGATTTCACACTTGTAATTCCATGTGTCTTGCCAATTCTTCTTCTGTCCATGGCCTCCCTTGCATAGGCCAAAGAAGAACTTCCTGCATGGTCTCTCCATTCCTGAAGTAGCAGAGAGGAAAGGGTGATCTAGCATCCAGTTGTGGCCCCTTTCCCTCTAAATCTTCCCTCTCTCACTTGCGCTCTCAGCAGCACAAGCCAAAGCAGGATAGACTTGCCTTGCACTTGGATCAGCCAGGTTTGGGGCCCAGGAGGAATTGAGGGAGCAAAGGATTATGCTGAGATAGAGGAGGGAAGGGACATGATGTGAGATCCCTTAATCTGCAGGCAGTCGCCTCTCTAGTATTCAAGTGGCTGGGTACCCTGGGGTTACCAACAGTGATATCAATTGCCTTCAGCTCAGATCCCTGGCCAAGCACAGCCAGGAGCTTCAGCTTCCTGAAGCACCAGCACCATGGAGGTTACCAGTGATCCAGCCTGCCCCATGCCCACAGAGCTGTAAAGCAAGCCCTGAGATGAGCCAGGGGGGATGAGGCGTTGCTGCTGCATTCCTATGTGATTCCTCCACTTTGAAGGATGCAACACCTGCAAGCCACTCTGGGGAAGAAGACTGAGCCACTGTGGGGGGTTAAAGCAAGCCCTCACCGCCCTGCCAGCCTTCCCCAGATGAACAGCAAGGTAGGGATTGCTGGTCTGCTAAAGCCCCCTTTCATGTAGCAGGAGTGCTGAGGTTCAAGGACAACCTCTGGAAAAGGACTGAGACTCCACCACAGCCCTCAATTAACCCAGATGGGAAAAACTACCCTTCATGTCAGCTTTGAATTTGTTTTGTTTCAAGCTACAGCAACTGGGTCTTGTTATCTGTCTGCCTGCTTTACTGAAGAGCCCTCTGTCATCACATCTCTGTTTCTAGCAGGTACTTACAGATTTGGATCAACTCAGCCAGTGGCCTCCTGGGTGATATGTCAAATAAATTGAGCTCCCAACTGTTGCATTACATAAGCAAGTTTCCTGGTATCCTACTTGTTTTCCTCCCTCCTCTCAGAGCCTCCTCCAAATCAGCAGCATGTTTCTGAGCTGCAGCTCAGTTTCTGAGCATTTCTGCTGCAGTCACCCCAGTCGCAAGCACAGAGGTGACACTGTTGCTCCACCTCTATCCCAGTGCTGCTGCTTACGTCCCAGACTCACGATAGGATACTCCGAGTGAATACCCAGCAAAAGATCTGTCATGCTAAGTATGTGCTGCCTTCTTCATTGACAAAACCTTTGTCCAACCAGCTTGTCTGCATGCAGCTCAAATGGGCTCCAGGTTCTTTTTAGCAGGGGCATATTTCAGTAATTTTTTTATAATCTGTTTTTATTACAACCTTAGTATTACAATTTCTTTTATGCCTTGATACAATCCAGCACCACATCCTACTGTTATCTGTCTCCTTAAAGTGGGCAGGAGGATCCCTTCTCTTCTTAGAAACAAAGGCAGATTTACCTATCAATGGATATGTTGGCATACATCCCAGGCCATGTCAGCAGGTTTTGTCCCACCAGCTGTCAGTCTGCAAAGGGCTCCTGGGTTTGTGCCACCAGCACACCTTCATCATAGTTGACTGCAATATGCCAAACCAGCCAGAAGAACCTCCTGGAAGAGACAGTTTCTTCAGGGCAGAGTGGGATGCAGCCCCAAGCTCTGTACCTTGTGTAGCAGAAGCCAAGAGAAAGGAAGGAGGGAAGCAGTTCTGTGGCTACGGCCCAACCACCAAAAAACAGCGGCACTGCAGGGAGGATCCATGCTCCTATCCCCCTGCCATGTCAACTGTGCCAAGGTGCTGCCATTCCCTGAGCAGTGACACAGCTCAGCAATTTTACATCATATGAAGGAAAGAATGTCTCCCAGATCCCACCTCATTTTATATTCCTGCATCATGGCCAATGTGTATTCCTTGAGCACTTGGGGCAACCAGGATTTGACCAAGGTGGCAGGTTGATAGTCTCCAAACCTGTGTCATTCCTTCATCCAGCATTCATCTGCAGCAATGTCACAATCACTGCTGTAAAGTGCTGTAAAGTGGTGGCCTCCTTGCAAGGAAAAGAAGGTGCATTAACATTGTCTCTGTATGCCCAGCTGCTGGAAAAAACTTAAAGGTATTTCCAGCTGTTTGAGAGAGAGAGTTTAACGCACAAAAGGGTCTGTCCCAGCTCTGCTCCATAGTTGCATCCTGTCCAAAGGAACAAGAAGATGCCTCCAATTGCTGTACAAGTGAAGCTGTGCTTGGAAATCTGACCTAAGTCCCCTGGCCTGTCATCAGGGAATGTTAAAAAAGAAGGACCATTCCAAGAAGACAACTAGGGCTTTTCTTCCTCATTATGTGTTTTCTCCAGGGAACTTATTTACTGCAAATTTAAAGGTTTTGCTTAGCACTAGTGTGAGCCCAAAACACTCCAAGGCATTGGGGCATGAAGGGCACTGGGAAACATTTTTTAACCAAACAATTGTTTAATGCTTTTTCATTTAGAAGGCACTTCGATGACAAATTCCCCAGGGATGTATTAAAACACTCTCTCAAGATTCATTTAATGTGGGCCAGGTGCAACATGACCATAATGGGTTTCAATTTGATTTGGATTAATTTTACTGCCTTTCCAGAACTCGTTAACAAATGTTTGCTGTGTGAACTTTTTTAACTAATAAAGTATTTTATACCCATCAGTAGCTGTTTGGCTCGACTATTACTCCAGACACCCGAAAAAATCTCACATTCCCTTTGATAAACATGGAGTCATTGTTGCAAGGCACTGAACATGACACAAAGGAGCTTGAGGGCCGAGTTAATCTTGTGTTAGGAGGAAACCTCAAGTGCAGACATTATCCTTCATTTCTAAGAGCACATTTGTCAGCTCATTGAATAAGGAAAATAAATTAACTCAGTAGACTATGGACCATTTTTTAGAATAAATGCAGATCAGACATGTTTAGTTTTGGGGTTTTAGAAGAAGAGCCATGCAGAGCTATGAAACCGTGTGTGTGTATGTTTGGAGTGAATTCATTGATTGAGTAGCAGCAAACTCTGTAAGGAGGTGGACCAAGAGAGAGCTGCAGCAGTCCAAGCAGTAGACAGAAACCTCTGTCCCTCAGGACTGAGCATTCACAGATTTATGCCTAAATTGATGGCTTCGAGCAGCTGGGCAAGCAAGGAAGACCATATGGGTTTTTTCCATGTTGTGGCTTATACCAAACATTTTGTAATGCATGTTGGGGTTTTGGGGAGGTTTAGCACTTTATAAGCACACATTACAGGAAGAGGTCCATAAATGGGGACATGATTGCATAAATGAGGAATGTCCATTCTGGATGCTGCAAGAAGAGTTTAAGGGGTGGTCCTGTGACTTACAAGAGAAAATAGGCACTAGTTTCATCATCCTACAGGTTCTCCCTACCCTGCAATACTTCCTTATCTTCAGAATAGCTCCCAGAAGTTTACAAGAGTACTCCTGGACACTGCTGATGTTCCAGTCTGTGATACAACCATCCCCCTCCCTTCCTCCCAGGACTCCTTCACCAGATCAGCTGGGGATCTTGAAGCTACCTGAGGTTTACAGAGAGAAGAAAATATTAACATTTCCAAAATCACAGGGCTCCTAGAGGGCAGCAGGGTGGCCAAAGCCATATCTGACAGAAACCCACCCCTCTGCGTCCTCATCCAGTACCATGTGACTTTCACGAGCACACACTCCTCCATCCAAAATAAAGGCAGAGGCAAAGGGCTGTTCTCCTTGCTGTGGAAGCGTTGATAATTTTCCCACATAAAGGAAAATTTCCTCCAATGCACAAAAAGAGAAACAGTAAAACCAGCTATGTAACAACAAATAACATTTGTTTTGAGTTGTCAGAACTTAGTTTAGTATCTCCATGTGAAATTCTCAGATCACAGAAACCAGCTCTTAGAGTGAATAACTTTTAAATCTGTTATATATTAAAGGATACTAATAATGCTACAGCACTAGGTTGGAAGAGTGCACACATAAACACTTAATCCTAATCCAGAACACATACATGACTCTAGCTCTCTACATTTCCCACTCTGTATCTTTCAACAGCAGGAATTTCATATTACGATCACTTCCAACACTAGGTATCTTATTTTGGAAATAATCTTTTTAAAATATGTTCATGCTTTAAGCATCCCACACAGAACTGGTTGCTCTGAGTTCTCCATTATTCTTTTAGCATAGTGAATGCACACTTAAAATTTCCTAATAGGTACTAAGAAGCTCAAGGCAGAAAAGATTTCTAAAATAACTCATGCTATTTTCAGAGAATCCAATTTAAACAAGTGCCAGCTAAAATATTTCTGGATTGAAAAGTTTTCTATAGTAACTTGCAAATACAAAATCAGTCACCAGGACAGTTCTAGCTCCTTTTTTTTTTTGTCATAGACCTATACTTCTGTCCAGTTAAAAATTCCTATTTTGAAAATAGGAAGGTGTGGGATGAGCACTGATTTTTATCTAAATGTTTCAAAAAACAAATTCATGTTTCTAAACCACAGATCACAGGTAAGGTCAAAGAATAAGTCTGCCCAGGGGTTACAAGGCTTGCTCCTACAGCTGCTGGAGGAAATAGAGCTATAGCTTCTGAACACAGGATTGATGGTCAAGTTCTGGCCAGTGCAGGTTTGGGCCAGCTGTGGTCAAACACAGCCTTCTCTGTGGATCTCATAGACCTTGTGTTGCAGCATCCCAGACAAGTGCAATTGTAAGATCAAGACCAGAAGACCCACTGTACCTACTCTCTATTTTTCATCCTGACTCCCCCTTTAAATTCACACTGCAAAGCAAAGCAAAAGCTACTCCATGATATAAAAAAGGGGAAAACCAGAGCTGGACATAAAAAGAAGCTGAAAACTTGATGTCAGTCACACAATCCTATTGGGTAGTTCTGTTGTTTTGTTTCCAAGTGGTTGCTATTAAAGCCTTTGGGATATTCTCTGCCCATCTGAAAGTCAGGCTGCAGATCTCAGCCTCTAAGTGTGATTTTAAGCACCTGCCTTTCAGCAAGTAATTTCCAGACTCCAAGCTCTTCTCACAGGCTCTTGTGACCCTTACTGCATGCACCCAAGCCAAAGAATCTGTAGAAGGAGGCATGGATATCCAGGTATGAAAAGTAAGAATGGTGTACTTAAATGCTCAGGCAGGCAGGGAAACATGACACATCCTCTTCAACATGTGCTGCTGCAGTGGACCCTCTTGCCCACACTGGTGCTGGGTTGGGGAGAGGGCAGCCCCTGCTCAGTGCATTCAGGTCCCTGGACACAGGCTCCTCCTTCTGCTCTCAACAGTTTGGAGACACCTTCTCTCTCACAGCAGCTCCTCATGCCCCTGCACCACTCCCCAAACTCCCCTGCCACTTTTTCATAGCTCAATCTTTCTATTTAGCTGCTTTACTTCCAACACCAAAGACTGATCTCCTGGGGCAGCTCTCCAAGTAGAAGCAGCAGATAGAATTGTCTGCATCAAGAAGCAAACAGCAAAAACCAGCTGCTTTAGCCCCAAAGTAGTGGCTGTCAAGCATCTCCCCTTCCTGGAGAGACTGAGACTGTACAGATCTCTAGCAAGACATTAGCTGCCACACAGCAGACTCCAGCACACAGGAAGATTTGAAAGCCTACATCTTAGAAACTCAACAAGATCAATCCCGCTGGGGATGGAGGAGCCAAGGCGGAGCACTGACTAGCACCCACACGCATCACTTCTCCCTCTGTCTCAGCTGGACAGGCAGAGCACAAGCCATCAGGAAAGTTCACACACTGCTGCTTTAAATAGCAGCTAATCCCCAAAGCCCAGAACTCAACAGAAAGCTGCCTGAGGAAAAACATTCAACAGCCTGAAAATCCCAAATTAATTCATTCTGATCGCTGCTGCCAAATAAACTGAAGTGGATTAATGGCAGCACATAGCAGACAACTGAATGTAAAGGCTTGTTTTTGGCTTGTTGCTGGGTTCTCCAGAAGACATCACAGCACATCTCCATGTGGGGAGCTCCAGCTGCTCTGTCCCCAAGCAGCCTTTGTAAGACAGGAGGCCAGGGGCTGGGGCTGTGGGTCCACAGTGTGTGTGGGCATGCATCTGCTTTCAGGGACATGTTGAAAATGCACTGAAATCAGCCTGTGGAGGACCAGGGCTGAGTTTGCACCTAGCCCCAGCAGCCCTACTGCAGCTGTTCACCTTCATACAGTAACACTGCCATTGCCTCAGCATAAGCACTGAAACACCCACCCTGGCCCATTCATGTCTGCAGAGGGTGGCCTCCTCGCCAAGGATCTCACACATTCCCTTCCTGCCATGTTCTGCCTGTGTGAGACCCTCAAGGTAGATCCTCTTAAGACAGAAGCAGCAGTTACTTCCAGGCAGTGCTAGTGCCCACATCATGGATATGCGGTTTATGTCTTCCCTCACAATCCACCTGTGACAGAACTTCACACGTTGCACAATGAAATCCCCCAAATGAGCATGTACACACCTGGGAAAATGGTGGTGGCTTTCTGTAAAGCACAGAAATTAAGAGCTCCCCATCTTCCACTGCATTTGCGAGTCTCATTGTCTGGCAGCCCTCAGCTCCTTGAAACAATGCCCCAAGGAGCTCCACCCTTACCTGTTAGCACCTCATCAACTGACTTCTTGCTTTTGTTGGCTGCACCTGAGAGAGCAACATGGCCAGAAAATTGCTCCCCTCTTAGATCAGACACTGGGGATCCACGCACACCTTCAGATAACTCTATTCTTGACAGTACACAAGCCCCTTGAAACTCTTTGTTGCTTTTCTTTCAGACTTTTCATCTGGACAAGACAACCCTGCTCACTTCATCCAGTTTAAGAAAGTTCTAGCCTTTTCTTCATGCAGTAGTTTAGATTCACCAATTTGAGTTTCCCAGCCAATGCACCAAATAATGTGGTGGGTTTTAGCGCTGGCTAAAATCACCTGGGTACTTATTAATTTCTTGCTGTGAGATATGGATTAGGAGAAGGGCAAAACAGGCCTAAAACTTAAAAGTAATAAGGAAACTTTATTAACAGGACTACAAGAATAAGAGACCAGAATAAAACCTCCAGAAACCTTTCCTCCCCCTACCCAACTTTTCCTTTCCCAACTGACAACGTAGAGATAAAATTTGGGATGTTAAAACAGTACCAACTATACAACAGTCTTTTCATCAGTCTTGGTAGTGAGATGAGTTTTCTCTTGTCATGCCATGGAGACTTCTCCACAAGAAAGTTTTCTCATGGCTCTTCATCTTACAAATAGCAGCTGCCCAGGCATAAATTCTGCCATTGTGCCCTCCTCCCATTTTCACAGCCCTCCTACAGCTGTGTCCATGGACCATGAATTCAAAGGGCATTGTTTTAAGGATGAGTTATTCAAAGGCAAAGGTTCTTTCCATCTGTCTCTGTGATCATCTTTGGGAATAGAGGTTTTCTTCTTCTCTCTGTAGGGGCAGAGGGTCTTCATCAGCTCTCATCTCTCTCTGTTCAAGCATCTCATGGGATCACAGCTACTCCAACATCTGCTTAGCTCCATCAGTGGATGCCTTTGCTCAGATCTACAGCTTGAATACTTCATTCCCCCAACACTCTTTCATGAATTAAAGGAGTTATTTTCAGAACATTATTGTCCATCTCCATGGCCCTACCAAAAGAGTATTTCAGCCTATTAGAGCATCTCCTCATTCTCCTTCCATCTGAGGCTTGACTCCTTCTTTTACTGACCTTGGTGTTTTCATGTTGTCTTTCTACGTGTTGCCACTCCTTTCTCTCCCTTGAGAGAGGATCGAGGTCTGCAAGTCTCATCTGTGTAGTGAAAGGCTTAAATCTTGCCCAATCTGCAGGAGTCACAGTGTTGGATTTCAGGCTGCGCTGGTGCCTCTCTCAGCCTGGCAGTCACTGGGAGGGAGTGGATGGTCCTTGGCCTGGAGCTGTCAGTGTAGGCCAGGGCAGGGTGGAGAGGTGTCGGCAAGTGTCAGCAGCGGTGGCCTGGCCCAGCCTAGGGCTGGGGTCCCCCCTGGGAAGGGCTTTGGTCCCCCCGCTGGGATGGGACCCGGAGGGTTTCCCGGGAGGGGCCACAGCAGTGCCCGGCCCAGCCTGAGGGAGGCCCCGCAGTCTCCATCCCCTGCCCGGGAGCCGCTGAGATCTGAGCCCAGGCCGCACAGGCCGCAGGGGAGTGGGGCCACCCTCAGCCAAGCTCCACTACCTTTCAAAGCTGGAAAAAAAGAGGAAGAAGTTCCCAGGCTTGGATTTTTAAAAGGTGGTATTCACAAAGATGATCTTACTTTTCAGTGGCACAAAATGCTGTCAGTTCTCAGAACTGGCCAGCTGTTGGCCTAATCTTAAGCACAGAAGAAACTCCCAGGAACTTCTCTCAAAGAAATCATTTCCGTGGGTATTTCCCACTTCTTTCCCTGAAAGCCAAACCACAACACTTCACAAATTCTCTTTGAGGTCTGGAAAATAGTTATCTTCAGGTCAGTAAAGTCTCCAACAGTTGGAAGAAACCACTGAAATGTTGCTTCTCACACACTAGAGGAGCAGACTCACCAGAGAAATCACTCCTGGCTAGATACTCATGTGGACATGGACATTCACAAGTCTGAATGGGACCATCCAGAGTCTGTTTGAGCTGAGCCTTAGCTCAAAGGACTAAAGATCACCAGTTGAAAGCTTCCCGCGGGGCTGCAGGAATCTCCAAGCTCTTCCTTCCTCCACATCAACTGGGAGTGACAAGTGCAGGGCTTTACCCAGCCACCTGCAGTGTAGTAAGTTACCTTCTTCCACAAGCCCTTGTAGATGGCCATATCAGGACATGTCATTAGTTGGGGTTACTGGAAGGTGGCATGTTTCTCTTTGGCTTTCCAACTTTTTATCACTGATATTTCCCTCACATTGATATTCTTTGTGTAGCCAGGTGTACAAAAACTTGCCTGATTTTTGCCTTAGCTAATAAAATTTATTTGCTCCCCTGCATACCTTGCCTCTACAAGAAATCATGTCCTTTCTAGATCTGACCTGTAGAAACTGTCTTTGTGCGCTGGAACATCTCACCTGACTCCCTGCAGGTCACACTACAAGCTGTGCTGAGGGTGGTGCTCCTTGTTTTCCCTCTCAGTCCTTCAGCTTGACTAATCAGGTAGATTCCTGTGAATACATTGCACAGAAAGGATAAGGTTAAGTGTTTCTCTTTTGCCCTCCTCATGCCTCCTCCTGCAGGATCAGAGCTAGACCAGCTGCAGTTTCCACTCCATAGTATGCTGCCAGCCTCATCAGTTACCAGAGTTAAATACTCATGTTTTCCTAAGTGTTGTTTCACACAACAGACAGCAGTTATGGAAAAGCATGCAGAAAAGGATGAGTTTGATCTGTCATTTAATTTGGGAAAAAATTTGTCATTTAAAGCAGTAGAATCCCAGACACTTCCCCCTGCCTCATTTTGTCTATATACCACCAAGGCAGTAATTCCCCTGAGAAAGTAGAGGCACAGCACTACCAGTCTAAAACAGCTTTTTCCCCTCTTGAAACATAGTTTCATTTCTCTCAACATAGTGACGTGAAATGCAGCAGATGGATAAACACATACATAGAAAGGCATGCATAAAGTTGTAAGATGCACCCTGAAAGAGGCACATAATAATGGTATTCCCACAAGCTGGCTTGTGTGCAGCTGAGTAGTGCAAGGACTCAGCAGCTGAAGTAGTAAAAGAAAGAGAGGGGTAGAAGTTGCTTGAAAGCCAGAAGTGATGACACAGAAACAACCAAAACAAGCAAATACAGGTGCCGCCTTCCACTTGGAGTGGTCTTGAATGTTCCTGTAAGAGACTGTGTTCAGAAAACAAGGGATTTCTACATACATATCTACTCACAGATTTGCTGTGTGTATCTTCCACCAGTAAAACTCTCTCTCTTTAAAGCAATGAAAATTCTCAACCAATTTCTAGAATCTTGGCTTCAATCTTTTTAAAACAAACTTCCCTGCTTCATTCACAAGCTGTGACAGGACCTTTCTTGAGATGTTACCTTGAGGGAGCAAGCAACTCTGTGAAGTAGGAGCCATAAAATGAGTGTTTTGTAAAACATTCATGCATGAAAAAGGAAATTGCTCTGTACTATCAATTCCAGTAATGCTCAGGGTGAAATGTCTATGGATATTTGTACATTACATTTACAGCTTTCCCACCCTACGCCTGCTTTTCATAGCATCATAGAAAGATCTGGTTTGTAAGGGATCTTTAAAGATCCTGTAGCCCTGCAATACACAGGGACATCTTCAAGTCTATCAGGTAGCTCAGAGAACAGTTCAGCCTGGCCTTGAACATTGCCAGGAATGGAGCATCTACCACCTTCCTGGGAAACTTGTGCCAATGTTTCACCACCCTTACCAGGAAATATTTATTCCATATATCCAGTCTAAATCTCATAGAATCATAGAATCCTAGAGTCATAGAACAGTTTGAGTTAGAAGGGATCTCAGAGGTCATCTAGTTCCAACCCCCTTGCCATGGACCAGGACATATTTTACTAGACCAGATTGCTCAGAGCTCCACCTGGCCTGGCCTTGATTGCTGCCAGGAATGGGGCATCCACAGCTTCTCTGAGCAGTAGGCTCATAGTAAAGAATTTTTTCCTAATTTTAAATCTACCTTCTTGTAGTTTAAAACCATTACTGCAGGTCCAACTAAAATATTTGTCCCCATCTTTCTTACAAACTCTCTTTAAGTACTGGATTTTGCTGTAAGTCTTTTAGGAGGTTTTTCTTCTCCAGGCTGAACAGCCTGAATTCTCTCATTCTGTCCTTCTAGGGGAAGTACTCCAGCCCTCTGATAATTTTTGTAGCTCTTCTCTGGATCCACTAGGTGGATCTGCTTAGGTCCATGTCTTTCTTGTACTGTCTTTCTACCTTGACTACATCAAGAGATATTGCCCTGAAAATGAAACCTTCTGATAATGTTTTCATAATTTTAGTTACTTTCCCATGAAAGTCCTGTAAACATAAATTGTTTATTACATTCCCTCTACGAAACATCTTTTGATAGATGTTTCACATGACCAATGTGCTTGGGAAGGTGGTAACTTAATTATCCAATCCCGGGTCATTCTTGAGAATCTATAAATACAGAAGTCAGAGAATAAAGGGACAGGTTTTGTTCTGACACTGAGAGTGGTTGTGTGAATCATTTTGTGTCCCTCAGCAACAAAGACACATTGTTCTGTGCAGATCTGAAGCTGCACAGAGGGTGATCATGATCAGAGGGTGATCATGACAGGATCCCATGAAGTGCTTACTAGTTGTCACACTATATAAGGACTGGCAGAAGCATGACACAGACTCTCTCTGCTGGGTTGCAAAAGAGAGCAACTTTTATTCTTCCATATCTTTTGTAGAAACGTACAAGAAGGTTCGAGAGGTAAAACTCTCATTGGTCATTAAATCAACACGTCACCATCATTGGTCAGTTAGGAACACCACGCCTTGACTGTTTCTTGCAAGTAAACAACAAGGATCCAAACAACACCTGCAGAGGTTGTTTTCCCTCTCCAAGGACTGTTTGGATTCCTCCTTATGATTTTCCAGGCCACACTTCTCAGGCCAGTCTGAGAAAGTTGTGTGACTTGTATTCACACAGGGTCAAGCTAATGCCTGAAGCATAAAAACTCTTATTTGACCATTTTCAGTTCTTGTAACTAGTCAGCAGGTAAGGCTAAACATAGTGAGAAACCAGCACTCTAATATTGTGGGATGCTGCTCATCAAGAAATCATCCAGTGTGAAACAGAATGAATATTCCATGAGATGGAGAAGGAGAGTTCTTAATTAGAGCAGGTAGTTTTAGTTGACAGTTCTTATAAATGGTACTGTTCTTCAAGCCAGACTTATTTTCCAGAACTGGTCATTTTGTCCAGCCTATGTTTTCAAGCCCCCTTTAGTTTTCTTGCATTTAAGTTCAGAAATAGAGTGGATTGAAGTTTGTCACAAGCCCTCAAGAAACACCTTGAGAACAGACTTCAACCTAGCTTTTTCACATATCCACCAATAAGTTGAAGGATCACTGCTTGACACTGGTTTCACATATTTCAGCCTTCCTCTTTTTCCTCTGTTCATTTGTCTTCACGGTGTTTTCTATGTTCCATCTGATTCCAAACACTCCATCTATACTGCTCCTTTCCTGCCTGCAATTATTCTCACCACTTCTCTCCTGACAAGTCTCTCCCTCCAATGACCAGCCCTGCTCAAGGATAAGATGCAGAGAGCCTCTCCTAGTATCAGTCTACTAAATGCAGACCCAGCCTTGAACACAAGAGTGGCTGGATGTCTGTGTCATCCCTTGAGAAGGCCATCTCCACATGCTTAAGCATTTGCAGGATCTGGGTCTTTGATACCCTTGAATTAGAGAAAGCACCATTCTCTTTTCACGATCAACAGCACTTAAGGCAATTACACTCAGAAAATAATACTCAAGATGCATATGCCTACATAAAAGCAGCATGACACTGACATTTCAAATGAAGAATTAAGCTGATTTAGTCTTTATTTTCTAAGAGTACTTCATACATCTCAAGCAATACAGCATCAAGCAAGTAAGAGATTTCAGTGATGGCAACTGGAAATGATTTGCAAGTTAGGGCTCTCTTGGCACTATGAACAAAACACCCCCGATTTCAGTGGGAATAAGCAAGGTTCAGTTAAAAACCCCATTCCAGGGAATGTTTAGACAGATTTTGGACTGGACACATCACATGTAAGAATGTAAGATAATCTAATTGGTATGATGAAAAGAATTCAGCAATTCAATTTAAGCATCTAACAGCAGGTGAAACATTTCCAGGGAAGTTACACTTGCTCTGTACTCAGCTAAGATATTTTCAAACCATCACATATCAAAATACAGACTAATTATAGTCTTTGCATAAAAGAGGAAAACTGCCCAATCTCTGCGCTTTTGTTTCATCTAATCTACGTTCATTGCACTCCTCATGCAAATGAGTACAT
Source organism: Cyanistes caeruleus (assembly GCF_971803275.1). Classification (NCBI taxonomy): domain Eukaryota; kingdom Metazoa; phylum Chordata; class Aves; order Passeriformes; family Paridae; genus Cyanistes; species Cyanistes caeruleus. The sequence goes on from NC_141732.1 coordinate 36,024,630, forward strand.
TTGTTACAAATGGAGTAAAATTACTTTGCTAATCATCTGGTATTTTATCATCTGAATTTCAGGCTTTAAATATCTTGTTTGTCTATACCTGTCTGCTAGCTGTGGTATATATCACGTGGTATACTTTCGGTGATGTTTGCTCTGCAAAATTCACCCTAGGGCAAGCAAGCAGGCTCCACATAAGTTATCCACAAAATGCAGAAGGAAAGCCAGACCTTTATCAGTCTGTCTCTGCTGATCTGTGAGCTAGGAGAATGTGTCCCTTCGGGTGGCAGACAGCCCCCAGTCATGTCCCTACAGCATTCAGTGAAGAGGAAAAAACATTCACTCGCAATTCACTGTCCAAGTCTCAGGCAGGCTGTGTGACACTCCTGGCTCCCTTTCTGCTGAGATGGGAATCCAGTGCAGACAGTGTCACATACCCTGAGAGATGCAGCAGTGTGGAGGAAAGATGGAAAGGGTGACTCATTTCTATCCTGCACTTGTACTCAGGAATCAAAACAGGCAGCAGCTGTCCAGACTCCACCACAAGGATGCTAAGGCAGAGTTGCAGGTGTTGGCCATGGTTGTAGATAAGAGCCTTCATCAAAAACCCAGTAAAATTTTGCTACTGAGGCACATTTGTCAGATGGCTGTCTCTTTAGTGCATAAGAAGGAACTTGTAGGAGTTTCTTCACTTTGCATTTAAATAAGGTTGTTCCAGGACCAGAGAAACTAGCAAAACCATGTTTCAACATCTGCTCTTTGCCCAAAGCCCATGTGCATGGTCTGGTCAGGCTGCTGCTATGTGGAATGGACAGTAGCTAAGTCCTGACTGCTCAGTCTTTACAGAATCACAGAATTTTTAGGGTTGGAAGGGACCTCAGAAGATCATCCAGCCCAGTCCCCCTGCCAAGGCAGGATCACCCTGAGCAGGAGCCACAGGAACATGTCCAGGTGGGTTTTGACATCTCCAGAGAGGGTAACTCCACAACCCTTCCTGGGTAGCCTATTTCAGTGCTCTACCACCCTCCTTCTGTTGAGGTGGTATTTCTTGTGTTATGGTTATAGCCATTAACCCTTGTTCTGTTGCTGGCATTGCTAAGAGAGTCTGGCACCACTGGGCATGTGCCTTGAAGGTATTTGTACGCACTGATGAGATCCCTCTCAGTCTTTTCTTCTCCAGACTAAACAGGCACAGCTCTCATAGTTTCTCTTTCTTCCCATAAGAGAGGTGCTCCAGACCCCTCATCATCTTAGTGATTCTCCACTGGACCCTCCACAGTAGCTCCTTGTCTTTCTCATACTGAGGAGCCCTGAACTGGACACAGAACTCCAGATATGCCTCACCAGAGCAGAGGGGGACAATCACCTCCCCTGACCTGCTGGCCACACTTTTCTCGATGCTCCCAGGGTCCCACTGGCCCTGCTGGTTGCAAGGGCACTGCTGGCCCATGGACAACTTGTTGTCCACCGGGACCCCCAGGTTCTTCTCCACAGAGCTGCTTTCCAGCAGCTCAGCCCCAGCCTGTGCAGGTGCCTGGGGCTGCTCCTCCCCAGGTGAGACCCTAAACTTGCCCTTGTTGAACCCCATCAGGTTTCTCTCTGCCCAACTCTCCAGCCTATCAAGGTCCCTCTGAGTGGCAGCAAAGCCTTCAGGTGTGTCAGCCACTCCCCCAGTTTCATGTCATCTGCCAGCTGGCTTAGGGTTCATGCTATCCCTTCATCTGAGTTGTTGATAAACAAGCTGAGTAAGACAGGACCCAATATTGGTCCCTGTGGAATGTCACCACTACAGGCCTCCAATTGGATTCTACTCCTCTGATCACAACCATCTGAGCTCTGTCATTTCAGCCAGTTCTTGATCCAGCTCACTGTCTGTTCACCTAACCCACAGTTCCTGAGCTTACCTGCGATGATGTTATGGGAGGCAGTGTAAAAAGCATTGTGTAAAAAGTCAAGGTGGTAGCAAAGGCCTGCCCTGGGAACTTTGTACATGAGACATAGTGGATATTTAGCCAAGACATATGGGAACTCAGAATAACCTGCAACCTCTGTTTTGTTCCAGGTTTGATTCAAACAGGTCAGCAGTACAAATAAGGCTACATACATTTTGTTTGCTTCTGCTCCCCTTTCTCTCCCCTAGCAAAACGTTCTGAGTAGGATGTTGAAATGAAAGCCCACTGGAAGTCAGCTGTTGAATTTATATGTAGCTGAACAATTGGTTCCAGTTAGACAGCTATCTTGATTATGGTGATCGGATTTTTCTAGTTGGGGTTTGGTTTTGGTTTGATTTGGTTTGGTTTGAGGGTTTTTGCATGGTTGGCATTTCCTTTTTTTTTTTTTTTTTTTTCCTGGGTTTTTCATAAAAGGGATTAATTTTGGCTTGCTCAGAAATGCTGCCTACATGTGTTGAAAGGGCAGATGGGATTTACAGCACAGCCCACCCTGCAAAACCTACCCCACAACAGAAAAATTCAACACCACTGCTATAATAACTACCATTTTGTTTCATCCTTGCATATCCCTTATCACAACTCTACTTTCCCTTAAGTGTTCTTCACATCCCATCCCATAAGGTAATCATCTCCGTCTGCTACTGAGAGCCTTGGAAATAAGCCCCAGTGTCCTCACCGGGGTTCCCCAGGCTGTCCTCTGTGCACCCAGACCTGCCAGGCATGCAGCTTCTAATCACACACAGCTGAAGTGGTTCACCACATATTAATCTTTCATACACTTCACACAGCAGACTGTGCTTTGTAAACCAAAGCTGTGTCCCGTGCTGCTGTTCACCAAAGGGTCGATCACCTGCAGGCATCTCAGTGCAAGTGACAACATGAAGTGCTGCACTGTGCTGGAGTCCTCGAGGCACTGCCACCCATTTCACTCCCATGGTGGATCTCCACAGGGTTGCCCTACATGCTTATGGCAAAGCAGGAGACAAGGCACTACTTAAGTGCTGTAGCACATTATTGAGCAACATTAAACAGGAAACATTGAGATTTTCTGCCTACACAGAGCAGAAAAGAGGTGTTTACACTCCCAGAAGCATGTCTTTGCCAGAGTTGTGGACAGCAAATCTCCAGTTGTAACTGCATCTCCAGCTGTGACAACCCTCTCTAACAGGCCTCTGTCTTTCCTCAGCAGCTGCCTCATGTTCCAGCTGGAACCGGAGACCTTACTCCACTGTGTTGGTTTGAAAGACACGTGTCTGCTAGGGAAGGCAGGAGCCCACCTTGGAATGAAAATGTAAAACCCCTCCCTCTGAATGATTATAATTTTGCAATTGAGGGGCTCTCAGGCAAAGCTATGGTGGTAGGAATGTCAGTTCTTTACTGGTGTGTACAATAAAGCAGACAGCAGCAGCTCTGGCACTCACACCAAACAGAGCAGGCCCCAGTGACCCCTCCGGGCCGCTCTCCCCTCACTGCAGCTCCGGGCACGGCCGCCAGGGGGCGCTGCTGCTCCCGCCGGGCGGGGCGGGGATTCCGCCGGGCCGGCAGGGGGCGCTGTGGCGCGGCCCGGGCCCTCACGCGGTGATGGCGGCTCGGCCCGGACGGGAGGGGATGGGAGGGAGGCTTCGCTTCACAAACTCCCCTGGGACAGCCGGGCCCGGTGGCCCCGCAGGACTCGCGGAAGGTCCGAGCTGGGACCGCAAGATGTCTCGGCAGGGAGGGGTTCGGGACTGCAATGCAGCGAAAGCACGGAGCAGCGCGGAAGAAGCGGCGGGAGCGGGACAGCGACGGCCCGGCTCCCAGCAGGGCAGGGAGAGCTGAGCTCAAGATCCCGGGCAGCCGAACAGACGGGGATCGGTCCCTCGTTTAGTGAGGGTTCAGAGGCTGCTCTCAAGAGCAGAGGCTCACCCCACGGCAGAAGAAACAGCTGCGGGCTGGGCTCCAGTGGCAGCAGCGAACTCCCTTCCCCAAGCAGCAGCTCCGACAGATAGAGACAGACGGATGCTGACAGAGAGACAAAGAGATAGCCAGCAGCTTCCCCAGCCTCGTCCTTTACCTGCCTAATCCTCACGGTCTCTCTACACCTCAGAGAGAAACTCCAGATAAGACTAATGCAACCCAATGCCCTCCTCCCCTGAGCTTGGCCGCTTGTTTTTCCCAAGTACCCAATCGTTAGTGTTTCCGAGCAATTTAGGGGAAAAAAATCTGTAAGTAAAAAGAAACAAAAGGAAAGAAACCTAACCCCCTACATCCACTGATAAGGCACTTTCAGCATGGCTTTTGTGGAGGAATTACGCTTTCAGTGCCACTGCCAAAAGGCCTGAGCACTGATGTGTAGGGTGAGTTTATGTGCAAACAAAATCTAAGCTGTTCACCCACTCCTAAGCTGTTCGCTGCTCTGGGCGGTTGACTCCAGTCATGTTAGTCTCTTAAACATTTATTCAAAACAAAAAGCCACCCACAATACAACTAAATACTGCCTGAAAATTTCCCTTTTGTCCCCACCTTTCATTTCTTATCAGCCAAGCACTTCTGGGAGTCTACAGACAACATGTAGGGACTGAGGCAGAATTGGAACCAGTGGATCTGTTTGTCCCTTTTCCTTTTAGCTCCCACTTTTTATTTTTTCCACAAAGATGTTGATTTCCATGGCCCAAGGTATGATTCAGGTATGTTTCCTTTCATCTGGCCTTGTGCCCAGCCACCCAAAGACCTATGGACTAACACTGCTCAACAACTGCTGTACACCAGTGGTGACAAACCAACTTGTGCCAAATCAGCAAGCCAGACACTACACCACTCTCCAGCACTGTCCCTCTGACCACAGACTCAGCTTTTATAGGGGACCGCCGCATACAAACAGCTTTTGCAGGTCAGCAAAAGCTTAAGACCAAGAAGGGCCATTTTGGGTACTGCTTCCGTCTCCAAAGACAGCAGGTTTTCAGGGCTTTTTTTCTATTAGGAAAAGTTGAGCTCAAGTCTTCCTATCTTGACAGATAGAACCAGTTCTCAGGGTGACATGTACAGGGTCTTCTGAATGTTTGGAACCTCCTGTCTTCCTGCTGGTGAGTAATACGCCAACATGCAGTACTGGGTGCGTATTTGCTGTGTGAGTGGGTCTGTGTCAGGTTCTGCATCACCAGCAGTCTTTGCAACAGACATCAGCAAATACACTGCAGTGGTAATGTCAGAGGTCTAAAAAAGACATAGGTGATTAAAGTTTTGCCATGTATAGTTCATCTTGAGATGAAGTACGATGCTTAAAGCCCATCTCTAGTGGCTGGCACCCTTAATTCTTCAGATGACAATGAAGTGATATAAAACAGTGGTGCACTAAGTAACAGATTGAACTTTTCACTGAGTTACACCTTAACAATTGTATCACACTGAAAATATGTCCTCAGTACCCTGCATGTGGGCAAATATACTGAGTGGGAGAGACAGCTGAAGGAACAGGGCTATTCCTCATGGCAACCCAAGTGTGATAGGTTAGCATTTAGGAAAAAAAGTCAGTAAACACCCACGGATGCTGAAGGCTCTTAGAGAGGCTGCTGGGAGTTTCTTCTCTGCCTGAGACCTGGCCAATAGCTGGCCAGTTCTGAGAATTGACAGTATTTTTCACCACTGAAAAGTGAGATCACCTTTGTGAATACCGCTTTTTAACCCTAAGCCTGGGAACTTGGGACTCTCTTTCCAGCTTTGAAACGTATGGGAGCTCTGGTGTATGGGAGCTCTGGTGTGGCTGGCACGCTCCCTTGTGGCCTGACGGGGGCTGGGCTCGGCCTCCCGCATCTCCCAGGTGGGGGGGATGGAGCCTGCAGGGAGTCCCCGGCCCCAGGCTGGGCCAGGCTCTGCTGCACCCCTCCTGGGAAGCCCTCCAGGTCCTGTTCCAGTGGGGTGGCTGAAGCCTTTCCCAGGGGGGCCCCAGCCCTAGGCTGGGCTGACATCTCACCAATACTGCCGCCCCTCTCATAGGCGGCACAGATGGCTCCAGGCCGAAAAGCGAAAAGCATCTGCTGCCCTTCCAGCGCTGCTGAGCTGAAATCCGATACCATGAATACCTACCTTTCGCAGCTTGGGCCAGATTTTCACCCTTTCACTACGCAGATGAGACCTGCAGATTTAATCCTTTTCCAGAGAGAGGAAAGTGAGAGTGATCAACATGTAATGAGACAACATAAACCATCAAAGTCAGTGTAAGAAGGAGTAGAGCTTCCAATAGAAAGAGAATGAGGAGATGCTTTAATAAGCTGAAATACTCTTTTGGTAGGGCCATGGAGATGGACAATAATGTTCTGAAAAACTCCTTTAATTTATGAAAGAGTATTTGGGGGGAATGAAGTATTTCGAAGTGTAGATCTGAGCAAAGGTATCCATTGATGAAACTAAGCAGATGGTGGAGTAGTTGTGATCCCATGAAATGCTGGAACAGAGAAAGAGAAGTGAGAGCTGACGAAGATCCTTGGCCTCCAGTGACAAAAAAGAGAAAACCTCTGTTCCCAGAGATGATCACAGAGTCAGATGAAGAGAACCTTTGCCTTTGAATAACTCATCCTTAAAATAATACCCCTTGAGTTCACAGCCCATGAACACACCTCTGAGCGGTGTGAAAATGGGAGGAAGGCATGATGGCAGAGTTTCTTCTGGGCAGCTGCCATCATGGGAATGAGGAAGGGTTTCTTGAGGTTTTATTCTGGTTCCTTATTCTTGTAGTTCTGTTAATAAACTTTCTTTATTCCTTTTAAGTTTTCAGCCTGCTTTGCCTTTCTCCTATCCATATCTCACAGCAAAAAGTAAGTATTCCAGTGATATTTAACTAGTGCTAAAACCATGACACCAAGCTTTTCATCAAATGTTGTGAGAGGTAACAGGTCCTTTTAGGTGACCCTCTGTCTCCAATCAGGCAAAACAAAAGTAATGATGTCCACAGGCCTATTTCTCAATCTGAAAACAGAAAAACAACTTCAGAAAGTTAGTCACCTATGTGCGTCCTACCAAACATACCCAGCATGGACCTGCAGAAGTCCCAGCCAGGCCACAAGTTTCACTTCAGGCATGATAGACAAGCTGAACATTTTAGGGAGCCATCCAAGTCATGATGACATAATGAAGAGATAAGAGATAATGGCAGAATAGGGCACCTTTTGTAATCAAGTCTGGAAACAGAACAGCTACAGAGGAACTGAAAGGCAGGTGACATTGCAACTAGGGGTAAATGCATGGCTACAGAAACACCAAAATTAACAACAATTTTCAACTGTTTTGTTTATCTATTAATAAAAAAAAAAAATTACACAGACATATTCTTGTTTGGTTTGTTTTTTTTTTTTTTTGTGGTGGTGGTTTTTTCACTTTTTTTTTTTAACTTTTTTATTATGAAATCAGTTATAAAGCTTTTTGACTTCAAGAAGTAATCTGTGAAATGACCAGCAAGAAATTGCAGAGACAACTTCAAACACAGCAAAACCACAGAATTCTTGCTGAGTGTTGGTTGGAAGAGTTCTTTGGAACACACACAGTAAAACTTCCAGCCCACAGCAGGGGCAACTAAATGAGGTTGCTCTGGTGCTGGAAGATGTCCCAGGGTGGAAGCCTGGGCGTCGTCCCCACAGTAAACACCCAAGTAACAGAAGAGTCCCCTGACCTCCTGGAAACTCCTGTACTGCAACTTGTGCCTGTTGCCTTTGAGGCTTTCCCTATGCCCTTCTGCGAAGAATTCACCTCCGTGCCTCCCCTCCTTGGAGCTGACTGCAGCCGAAAGGTCTTTGATGCATCCTCATTCCCAGGCTGAAACAAGGCACAAAATCACTGCGAACTTAGGTGATAACAGACTGTTCATGACTTCACAAAGGTCAGATGGGCAAGGACTTGCTGAGGATCTCAGCCCACCTAATTGCTCAGTCAGCAATTTATAGTAATTTATTTAGATAACAATATAATCAGTCACTAAGCGACTGGACAATTATCCCTGGTGTGAAGCACACCAAGATTAGTCAAAAAAAAAAAGTGTTTCCTCCCGAAGACCTTGCAGACTCAAGGAATTTACTGCCTGGAGGAGCATAGGACTCATGGGATCCACAGAAAAGGCACTTCAGGATTCAGTAAAACTTACAGCATGTGTTTATGGGGATTGATGGAACATGCAAGTTATTACATAATACTTAGAGAAGAGACAAAACGATGGGAAAAAGAAAGACCAAGATGGTTGAGAAAGGAATAAATGTGGGAAAACAGAGGAAAATGTAGAGAAAAAGTGCTGGCTTTGTATAAACAGGCCTCTAGAGTGTGTATTTCTTTGTGAGTCCTTCCCTTCATCACTGCTGAGTGCCTCATCCTCTCATTAAATCCTTCTTTGTAAGTGCATCCTCAACTCTTGATAGATGTGTGAACAGTAGTGAACTTCAGGCTGGACTCACTTTTAAGAGAAGAGGTCTGGATACTAGCAATAGAAGCTGGAAACCTCTGGGGTTTCCTTGTCTGGGTGACAGCAGCAGGACAGGCCACTGGGACCTAGGCCAGGTTCTGGATAAAGTGTCCATGCAGATGTGTGTGTGCTTCTTGAACACTGATGAGCTGGGGAACAGGATCAGGCTGTCACGGCTGCTCAGCAGCCCCTGGGCACCATCCTGTACCATTACCAGCCAGGGGCACATGCCCAGCTGTACTGCAGCCCATTTCTCCAGTGTGCCAAACTCCCTCCAAAGGGTGATCCTTCCCTTCAGCATATACACGCCTCCCCCTACTTGGTACCATTTCCAGATTTGCTCTGGTCTCTCCCCTCATCCAGTTTAAGAATGATCCTAAAGTGCCTTGCCCTAGTAACACATCACTTCTCTGCCAAGCAAGGCTGAGATGGAGTGACTCAGACCTCAGAGGTCAGAGCCCACATATCCAGCCCACCTTCAATCCCACTCATCTATTAGCTCAACTAATACGAGCTCAACTTGGCTGCCAAGTACACCCTACTGAAGGCAATGCTGAAGTTGTCCAACATACAGTGCTTTTCCCTTCTCCACTGTCTGTCATCTCTTAAGAGAAGAAATCAAGTGCCTATGGGCCAGGCAGAAATTATCCTGCAAACTCCCTATCAGTCATTTTCCTTCCATCTAGCTTTTGGCAAAGAGTCTGCCTCTGTATTATCTGCCTGTAGACTGAACAGAGGCAATTGCCCAGGCTTTCTGTAGGTTAGATGGTGCAATGCCAGCCTCACAAACATGCGCTGATAAGTCTTTCACAGTTAGGAGGGTAGGAGGCCTATAATGACACCAGCCAGCTCCTTCTCCTGCCCCGCTGACCAGTGGAAGCACAGTTTCTTTCCTCTCCTGCTGGTGAAGCACTCTGGAAAAACCTTGGTTTTTCAGAGGAAGCCCTTCATTTTAACTTGCAACTATGGCCTCTCCTTTTGCGTAATTGTAGAGCTAAATCTTGCTCTGATGCCTGACATGAGGGATTTCAGAAACTGCCCTGACCCTCACAGGGATGAGCTGGGGATGAGCATGGAACCATGAAGGAACAGTGGCCTACCCTACATGCCCTGCCTGTGGTTCATGCTGTGGATTTTGTGCTGGCTTATGTAAATACAAGGAAAACTGAGGCTTCTTTTCCTAGAGAGCAGAAGTACAAACATATAGTACCTGAAATACTAATAGATTTATTTTTTTTTCGTTAAGCAGGAATTAATTTACAAGAAGGAGGCCCAAGCATCACCCCTGTGAATCCATGGGTTCATACTGGACATCAGTTATAAGCTTTAAGTTGTGCTGACTGGTGGTCAGTTGAAATCTAGTGAAATCCAGCTGAGCAAACTGTAGACCGCAGTAACTTGTTGCACTTTGTGACCAGCAGTGAGGGTTCTGAGCAGAAATATTTAACATGGCAAAACTTTATCCAAATAGAGAAAACATACCTGCTTAGAAGTTAATTAAGGAGGAGTCTGTGTCTGTGCACAAGGCAATACCGAGGAAGCCCAGGCTGATCCCACACAGAAGCAGAGACTACAGGTGACTTGGACAGAAGAAACTGGTATGCTCAGAACAGCAAAAAACATCCCCAGTAGTATTCCTGCTTCCCACATCACTTGTCTCCTTGTGCGAGGGTTTGAAACACGCTGAACATGACAAGAAGTGAGGTGGAACAACTAACTAGTGAGATAAGAGAATTTGTGTTCAGGCATTTGCTTTCTCTGTACATTCAGATCAAATGCCAAAACTTTATGTTGATTTAAAATAAAATTATTATAACATAATCCTCCAGTTAAAGCCTGGTTGCCTGAAGCAAGAATTCATTCCTTTACTGCCTAAGATCTGCATTGCTAGAGCCCATAAGCTCATGAAGCATTATTTCATTTGCCTACACTCAAAGGGAAAGGCTGAAAAGGAGTAAAAATGTTGATTCTGAAGTTGAAAGCATCATGTTTCTTTCCCATGTCATGCAAACTCATCAGCTGACTTGAGACAGAGATGCAGTCTCTTCTTCCTTCCTTTCCTGGTCTTGAAGACCTAAGTAGCAGCTTTCCCAAGCCATTTAATGCTGGATCCAGTCTGGACATCTTTCAACTTCAGAGGAGAAGGGGAACATGAATCATTTAACTAAGTAATCTGAAAAAATGCAATTTTAATACACACACAATAGTTTGGATTCCACTATTTGATAAAAGAGGTATTACTAGAAGCAAAAAAAACCCAAAAACAACAAAACAAAAACAAAAAAAAGAAACAAGCCAAAACAACAACAACAAAAATATAACAACCACCCAGGAGGATTGAATAAAACTTGTAAATGTCATCCCACATTATTTTAGGAATCTGTACACCAGAAGAAACTTCTGCTCTATCCCTTTGATCTCTTTATTAGCACCCTTTCCCTCTGACTCAAATATCTCATAAACATTCTCAGTATGCATTTTAGGGAGGACTGCTTACAAATTAATGACATAAGTAAACAGAGAATATTTAGATAATGCCACATGGCTGCTAGTCAGCAGGTAACCAAAAAATATTGAGATTTGTGAAAATGGTAGATGTACATTTACAAATACAAACTCTTTTAAATAACCACAGTTGGCAGTAAAAAATTATTTATTAGAAGTATTTAATTTTCAATCTTCCAGCAGGTCACAGTAAGTGACATTAAGATCCAGTACTCCCTCTGCCAGGTAAAGAACAATACGTTGCTAGTGTATTGAAAAATTTAATTATTTTATAGCTGAAAAAATATTTCATTATTAGTAATCAAGACGGCCTATTATTAATGCATAAAAACTAAAGGCCTGAGATCTGCATTATCTGTAACATGAGACAAAAAAATGCATCAGTGATTTTAACAACTGTGCTGTAAGCTGTATTGGTCCTGAAAGCTTTCTTTTTCCATATTTGTAACAAAAATTAAAAGGTCTCTGTATGCTTCTCTTCTGATATACCTCAAACATATTAGCCACTAACATGGACAAAAAACATGGACGAAACTAAGAGGCAAAAAGACCTCACATGAATCCTGATAGTAATTAACATGTATCTTCTTGAAAGAAGCAAGGAAAACAATATTGTTAGAAATTAATTACAGCACATTCAAATGAGAAGGCTAGACAGGTCACTAGGGGGGTGATGATGAAAACTGCAAACACACCTTTTACGCCTTTTATTCTGCTGGTAACTTAATCCATTAAACTGTTTTCCTGTTCGCTGCTCACAGCTTCACACCCATGTGTGGAAAACGTGATCAAATGTTCAGTATGGCTGCACCAACCTGATTTATAATTTATACATTGATAAGGAAAAACAACATTTGAGCAGCGAATGGACTCGTCAGAAGATTCATTACTTTGTTAGACAATAAGTATTTCATATTCATTGTCTGAAGTGCAGATCAAAATCCATTACAAATAATGATTGCACTCATCTTACAAAGAAAAATACTGCTTTTAAGCAGAAATGCTTTCTGCCTATGCAAAACAAACAAAATCTCTTACCTGGAATGCTTGTACAATAAAAATTTAATAATAATTTCAATGCATCCACTAGAAAGAAAACAAACATAAAAACACCCTGAGGCTAATGGATTCAGGATCTTTTGAACAGTACCTGCACATTTTTTAGGATTCTATAGTCTAAGAAGGTAAAAAAATTGTATGCACACAAGATTTTTTCAGTGCCCACAAGGCACTGGTCTGTATTTATATTAAGATGTATATTTTTTAATTCAAAACATGTAATATCACCATTCTGTTATTTGGAAAGTGCTATAATGACAGCTACAGAGCAAAAGGTATCCATGAAAAAACAGTGTATTTCAATTCAACATTTTTAAAGAAAACTCAGTTTTAACACAAAACTAATCTTAACTAAAAGAAACAACTCTTTTAACAATTTACTCTTCAAAATCTGCACAACAATTTAAAGCCAGTATTTTCCTTCTTCCATTCCAGTGGCACACTGGACATCGTAACGCAGAGTCACATACCACACTTATTTTCAGTCTTGCACTTTTATGTAAGAGTGGTTCTGATCCATTGCTGTGAAGAACAGGCAGACAGCAGCTGTGATGAACACATGCACTCCCTCATACAGTAGCTTTGGCGAGAAGACACTCCATATGAACAGGTGGTAGCGCAGACCTGTTACCAAAATAACGTAGATGGCAACTGGAATTGAACGCATTAAAGCGTAGCAGAAACAGCCGTGACCCACTGCTGCAGAATTCCTGGTAACAAAAACAGAGGAGTTCATTCTCAGGCAAACTCAGAAAAGACATTGGAGTTCCTCCCCTCTTTAGCATTATTTCACAACACAAGGAGTATTCTGAGAATTCCACTTTGTATTAGAAAGCTGATTGTTTATGCAATGATGAACCAATAAAATTTGTTCTTGTCACCTCTAGATATCCTATAACGTGTATGTCAGGTGTAAGCATAGCAACTGTCTCTGCAATAAAGGCACCCAGGAGTTCACTTCATACTTAGATTGTTCTGTGCTTTAATGTACTAGTTGTCAAAGTTTCAATTAAGTAGTTTCAAGACAGCTTTGTCTCCTGTTAGCCTTATAGTGCTGCTCTACAGAACCTGAATGGTAAGAGGAAGAGAGGACTACAGTACTCCTCACAAAGCTTCCTAACCTGTTCAACAGACAGTTCAGATGGAGTCTGTGTCCCCACCTTGTGAAAAGCATAAAACTTGTCAGAGTACACTGCTGCCCATAGCCAGCAACACTGTACAAAACAACATAAAAATTGTGCTATTGGAAAACTTCACAAAGCTAACATAAATATATTCTCCAAATAATACCACATTCTTAGGTTCACAGGAGTGATGCATTGTGTTTCTGTCACAGCTACTTAGCTCAGCTGGGTCCGCGGCATCCCAAGAAATGTCTGCCCCATGTAGCCTACAAGGTCCGAATTTGCCACATTGATGTATTTTGGTGGGTTACAAGAGCCAGATGAATATGGAAGTGAAAATGTTTTCAGCACTTGGATTGTCCTCCCTCTCCTGAGGCACCAACTCAAAGCAATGATGCTGGGTTGGCCCCTCTCCAACATATATTTATTCCAAGATATATTTGCCCAAAATACATCTGCAGAGATTAATTCACACTAAATTCAGATGTTTACCCCTTCAGACAAAAGGAAGGAAAAAACTATTTAGCTGGAATAATAAGTGAACATTTTCCTCTCCCCATCAAAATATTTTACATCATCAGCTCCCAAAAGAACACACTGGCAGAGTGGAAATGTTTTACAGCGAAATCCTGATCTGAGACTCTGTTCTGCTCCTCCCAGTTTTTAATTCTAATCTTGTTCCAAGTAATAAAAATTTAACATGGCTAGCACTTCTGCAAGATGTTAATTAGTCATTTATGACTAAGTAAGCTACAGAATGCAGTATTTTACATAAACCATTAAACTTCTTATGCTCTAAATAAAAATAACTAGGATACAGCCCTGTTTTCCAGTGAAGTCAAGATCTAAATTCCCAAGGCTTTCTGTAGAAGGAAGAACAGGTCATGAAAGCTGAGTTTTAAAATCAAGAACAGTAGGCACAAATGACTGAAAAACCTACACCCAGTTCACAGAAAACTATTTCCCTTGCTGCTTAGCCAAGGAAACTGAGACTTGGGAGTGAACTAGACTGCTCCCTGCTTCTGCATAACTATCTTAGTCTTCAGTGATCTTGTGTAAATAACCAGCTTTATGTTTAATAACTGATTTTGTGGGCAAGGATTAAATGAAGTGCAGTTCACTCAGTCTTAGCTGTTTTCATGCTGATATGAGTTAAACCAGTATTTGTCATAAAAATAGTATTTGTAATAGTCAGATGACCACTGAATAAACAGAGGAAATGGCTTTTCAATCAGATAAACAAGCATTTTAAAAAACATTTTCTTGAGCTAAAAAATGCACTTGATAGACCATATAGATGAATCCCCAAGTCAATGATACAATTCTTTCTGCATTCTTTATCAAAAATATAGCTAATTCTTTCCTACTTATAGGATACCTCTACTTACAAAAGCTCTCAGCACTCCACCTCTCAAGATAACATCGACATTGTACCTTCAGAGGGAAAATCTGAAGAGTTTCACTGTATAATGCAGTGGTGCAATTTAGAGGAGGCAGCAAAAGCACACTGCAGCCACAAAATTAAACTGTTAGTGGGATTCAACAGCAGAATAACTGGGTTTATCTCAGAGCTGGTTCACACATCCATCATCGTGGACGGAGCACTGGAATGACTGAGCATAAGCAGCTAGACCTTCTTGGCCTGATTCTAAGACAACAGCTGATCCTAAGGCAACAAGGCTCTTCAAACACATTTTTGATCTTACTTTGGCCAGGGACAAAATCTGAACAGCTAACAGTAATGCTTTTGTGTGCTCCTTCTCCTCATTCTACAGTGCCCACAGCATCTCCAGGCCACAAGAAAGGCAGCATCCAGAGATCAGGCAGCCAGTGATAACATGACCATGACAATCCAGCTAGTTCAGACGGTTTCTGAGTTACTCCAAATGAATTCACCAGGAGAACAGAGAAAACTGGCTGTGGGATGCTGCTCATGTATCCTCATGTTTATGATCTGGACCAGCCAGTAATGAATAACCTTCCATATTATCAGTGCTGTTTCCATTAAAATAATGGAACACTATAGGACGCATTTAAGTATCAATCTGTAACTAGTCCATACTGAATCATCTCTCCAACAATTAATACCTTTCATTGTTTAAAGGAGAAGAGATAAACAGATATAAACTGTGCACACTACCTCCATGTTCTGACAAAACCAGTCTGCATTAAGGCCTCTGCACAATGCAGGAGTAACAAAAAGGAATTCTAATATTCTCATCTATAGCTCATCTAGGAAGTTAGCTTATGGGGACTTGAAAGAGAAAACCGTATGTGTTACAGATGACAAAGCATATCCAAACTTCATGTGAGATCCAGGAAAAAACAACTTTTTTGGAGAGTTCTGAAGCAAAGAACACTACAGATTCAAATCACTAAACATGCTGTAATTAGAATGCAAACATTAAGTGTGGTCTAAAGAACATACTGGCTTTCAGCAAAAATAGTCTATTTTTCATGGAAAATGTTTAATACGTAGTAAAATATGCCCAAGAAACAGTTACATTAATAGGTTTACCACTTCTCTGGATATCCTAAACCGTAATTGTAGATGTTTCATCAACAAATCTTTCACCTCTCAGTCCATCTCTAAGGTGCCGCCAAGATGACTAATATAAGGCTTGCTAAATGAAAAAATTATGATACCAAAAAATCCAAAAAACCAATCCAAAAAAACAATAAGAAACTATTTTCTTGTGAAAACATATCTCCTAGTTATATAGAATTCTTGGCAGCTGGTGGCAATAAGTTTTGTAGCTTAAAAATCAAGCAAAGAATCTCCATAGACAGCCCTACAAATGCATCTACAAGGAATTTTTAAATACGCTTTACAGTGTTTACAGTGTTCCAACACTTTTTCTAATACACCATATCAAATAAATGGTTTAGAAATATGCAAGCATATGATGATGGAATACCCTAGGTATTGTCACATTTCTAGGGTTTGAGAAGGAGGGTTGTTCTGGAGGGTTTCAGTATGAATGTGCTGAATCCTTTCAGTGCAAATTACCCTCTAGCATTTCTGCCCTTCCTTTCCCCCTTTTCTCTCTGATTATCACTGCCTAAGTTACCTCCCACGGGAGATACTGAATTTGCCTATTTGAAGGCAATTTTTACTGTATTAACATCTTCAACAATATTAAGCAGCACTTCTCTTTCTTGGCATTCTGCAGTTTCAAAGATCTCCCTGTTTAGTGTCCTCTGAAAAATACTTGGCATTTCATTCATCTGCCCCATATATACTAATGAAGGGTTGCACTCCACATGTCTCCAACATCTTAGAGTATCTGCAATGTGTAAGAAATTTCTCTGATCTAAGCAAATATCAGTTCAGCAGCAAGAACAAATTTGCTACATCTCTCCCACATGTCCCACTCTCACTTAGTGTAATTCTACAATACTATTTTAGATTACAGAACACAATCCTGCATTGTCATGGAAAAACACTTTATATTTTTAGCAGTTCCAAGGAAACCAAGAGTCCTCTGGAAACTTACATGATTGACTCTGGTAGAAACTACCAATCAGAACAACATTCTTAATGCTACGAAGTCACAATTTTTGTCACCACATTCTATCAATGGATAGATGTCAAAAATGGTGGTTGCCAGAAAGATAAAAGGGCTGTAAAGTGTATTCTGCTGCCATGGAAAGGATGGATCTTGGGAATGACTGATTCTTCTCTGCCCTCTGCATTCTCTTTCCCAGTAAGAAAGGCAGAAAAGACACAACTACCCTAGCAAGGTCATGTCTGTAGCAGCAAGTTACAGGGAACTGTAGCACATGTGGACTGTAATACAGAGTTCAGCAGGTTCACACAAAGGTTTAGCTGCAAAAAGCTATCAGGACTTGAAACTTCTCTTCATCTCCATATCTAGAATATGAAAAATATAATTGTATCAATGTTTTTTCCTGTTCTCACTGCTGGCATAATCAGTTGCGCTGTGAGCTTCATGTCAGCAAAATAAAATAAAAAACCCCACACAAAAACCCCAACAAAACAAACAAAAAACATCCACACAAAAATAACAAAAACAAAGCCAACTCAAAACCAAACCAGCCTATTCGCGTTGACACTGGCCCAGATTTTATTGCAGCAAGGTATAACCAAACCATCCTAACAAGCAAAACACAAATCCTAAGTATTTCAAAGCCCAGCCTTGGTCAATTTTCTGTGACTATTCTTCCAAAATTCACTGAACACTTCATAAGTTTCCAGTAGGAAAAAAAACTTATGCATTTTATATTGGCATCATACATGCAAGGAATAATAAGGAAATTTACAGCTTGATTTTCTGTTAAAGGTGCATCTGCAGGCTTTCCTACACATTTTTCTAAGCAAAACAGTTGTTCTTCATGATGTTAGCTAAAGGTATAAAGAAAAATTGCATCCAACAATTGTTATTGACAGATGGGATCTGAAGAAATTTTACACAGAGTGTTAGTGTCCAAGTTATTCAATTAAATTCAAACTTAATAAGTTAAAATATACCAGTATAAGAAGACACATCAACAGTGACACAAGGCATTTCTAGAAAGGCAAAGCACAATTTACTTAAGTAAGGATAGGAAACAAGGCCAAAATGGGTGGTGATCTGTGTTTCTTACTTAGTGGGGCAGCCAGTCACAAGTAGGGTCCCACAGTGTGTGTTACTGAGCCCCAAACTCCTCAACATTTTCATAAATAGACTAGATAGAAGGATTGAAAGCACCTTCACTAATGTGTTGTTGGCACTAAACTGGGTGTCAAGGTGGACACATTAGAAGGGAGACCTGTCTTACAGAGAGATCTGGTCAGGCTATCAAGAACTGTGTGAAGTTTAACAAAGATAAGTACAAGGTCCTGCACCCAGGTTATGGGCTAGGCTGCATGTGTTGCTGAAAGGAACCTGGGAGTACTGAGGGACAACAAGCTAAACATGAGTCAGCAGTGCACTGCTGTACCAACAGGCACTACTAGCTGCATCTTCAGGGGCACTACTAGCAGGGAAAGATGTGATTATCCCAACTCTACTGAGCGCTTCTCAGGCCATACCTGTAGTACTATGTTCGGTTCTGGTCCCCCACCCTTCCAAAAAGACATGGACAGGTTGGAGGGGCTCTAAAGAAGGACTGGAGAGCATGAAAGAGCTCTACAACGTAGGACAGTAAGACTTAAGTCTCTTCTTTATGGAGAAGGCTCAGGTAGACTTCATCACAGCATTCCTGTACTTAATTACTCAAAGATGGCAACAAAGGATGGAGGTGTTCTTCTTACCAGGTGCTACATAAGAAGACATAAGGGAAAAGTTGCACTGGGAGAGGTTTCATCTCAGTATAAGAAAGACATGTTCTACAGTGAGAATAATCAATCACGGATGCAATCTTGCCAGGGATCTGGTAGAGTCCCATGGCTGCAGTTTTTCAAGACAAGACTGGACAGCATGCTAGATGATCTTATGGAGGCTCCTGTTCCCAGAAAAGGTTAAACCAGATGATCTTTTAAGGGCACCTCCAACCTGGGGTGTTCTGTGGTTCTGTGAAGCAATGCTCACTCTTCTGCACTGAGGGCAGAGTCAATTCTTTCTTACATTTTTCCACTACAGTAACTATTTTTAAACTGGTGACTTAGATAAAATAACAGTTCTCTCCTCAAATTACTCCTGCCATCCCAGTAACACATACATTCAAGAAGAATTTGTTAACTTCAAGAAAAGGTGTGAGAAAAGAAGATAGAAAAATCCTAGATAAACACAGAATGACAGTATGTCATGTACAGTCCTATCCACAGCTACCAGAACTAAGCAGTTATGTTGGCCATGGAACAGAGGAGAACAGAAAACTAGTGGTGAAAAAGGAACTAACTTGTAAGAATAGTACAACTAGGCCAATACCAGCAAAAAGTACAGGTTACATCTAGAAACATTGCTACAATAAAGAGGTATGTAAGCAAAGGTCTACAAATATGACCCTCTCTTTCAAGAGAGTAGTGTTCTTCTGAATGACTCTGATTCTACTTGAGCAGCAACATAAACCAGAGTCCAGCATCACCATTCAGCTCTTGCTAATTTAAGAGGGGAAACAAAGTTGGTACTATGCTGCAATCTGTTCCAGAATAAAGAGGAAGGAATATGCAAAGTACTGAAGAGAAAAAGGGGATGGGATAATTTCTTCAGTGCACTGAATTAATGCATTTTTTCAGAATATTGCTCCCAACTTTCTTCACAGTTTTTTCTAGCAAAATGCCCAGCATATTCATCTTCAGACTCTTTATTCCTTGTGGTGCAATGAGATGTCTTCTGGGATTATACAGGGATACTCTTACTAAGCCCAAGTGTCATACTTCAGCAAGTTTATAGGAGTGTTGAACTTCTTAATAATTCAGCTTTGTGCAAATAGCTTTTAAGAACAATACTCAGCATTAGAATAAAGACTGTAGACATAGGCAGAAGGAATGTGCATGAAGGAAACTACATGTGCAATGGAAATGAGGAAAGTGGAGAAACTGGGCAAGAGAGTGGACGGAGGAAGAGCATTGGAGTCAAAGAGGAGAAGTTACATGGGCAAAGGTTGTCAAAAGGGGGAGAAGACATGGAAGCAGAAGCTGAGAGAGAAGAGAGCATAGAAAAAAGGGAGAGAAGGAACAGATAGGAAGACAAAGTAAGGCAAGAAAAAAAATGGATGGCTGTGGGTGACATGACATTAGGAGAGACAAGGATTGAGCAGAGGGAGTGTGAGAGTGATGAGGGAACTGAGGGAGAAGGAGAAGAGAAAATGGGATTAAAAAAGAGGGGACAAAAGAGGAACAGAAATGGCAGAAGGAGCAAGGTAAGACAACAAGATATGCAAAGGAAAGAAGGAAGGTGAGAATGAGGATTTCAGGGATTTGGAAAGTATCACTGGGGGTAGATAGATTGATTGAGATCCAAAGAAACATAAATAGAAGCAGGGCAAAGAAAGCCAGAGTGGGATTGAGAGAGGAGAGAGAAGCCAGATACAAAAGAATGAGAAGGGAAAAAAATGAGTCAAGAAGAGGGGAAGAAAAGCAAAGGTAAGAGAGTAAGAAAGATGGAAAGAGCGAGAAGGAAAGGGCAAGCATAGGCAGAGATTGACAGGGAGCAAACTAGAGAGAAGGACACAGATAAGAGGGAGTGGGTAAGACAGTGAGCATGACATGAGGTAAAGAAGGAAAATTGCACAAGACAGACATAAAAATGCCCAGGGCAACCAGAAATAGAAGCAAAAGAAGCTGTGCACAGGATAGAGTAAAGCACTCATATGCAAGAAGGAAAGAGCTTGACAGAAAGAAGAGGCACAAGAGAAATGGAGCACAAGAAGGAAAAGTGCATGTAAGAGAAAGGGACAGCATGTGCATGTGCAAGAAAAGTGCTCAAAATTAGGAGAAAGAATACACAAGAGAGCAGAATTACATAAAATCTGTAAGAAACTGTAAAGCAGACAGACACATAAGAGAGTGCATGCATGGGGGGGAAGAATGCAAGACAAAGTACAAGGGGTAAACATGAGATACAAGGCAAGCCTGGCACAGAGGAAGCACGTAAGGTAAGAAGAGAAAGTGTGACTGTTAAAAGAAAGCGCAAGGCAGACAAAAAGTGAGATGTGTGACATTTAAGACATGAAGTACCAGTGAGAGAGCAGACAGAGCAGGAAAACAGGCAAAGGAAAAAGGAAAAGCATGAAAAAGGAAATGCAATGACTGGCAACAGTCAAAATATAGCATGTGACAGAGAAAGGATAAATGTGCCTTAGAGAAAGAAATCATAAGAAAGGGCAGGAAAGTACATCAATGAGAGAGTGATGGTGCAAGACAGAGGACATGTATTGTATGCCAGAGAGGAAGGGAAAGCTCATACATTAAAGGAACGTTACAGTGGTTAGAAAAGAGAAAGTGGGGAAGGGAAATCAAGACATTATTGGAAGGTGTGAAGAGCGTCTGAGAGAGGAAGAGATGTACAGGACAGAGGTAAAACATTTAAGAGAGGAAAGGAAACTTTTCACAATAAGAAGGAAGAGAAATGCAAGAGGGACTGAAAGAGGATCAGACAGATGTTCAATCAAGAAGGAAACTTCTTGATTTCCTTCTTAGAGGGGAAACAGACACAAGAGGGGAACATATGTTGTTTGAGACAGACCAAGAAAGTGTAAAAGTGATAAACATTCACAGTAGAGACAAGGGACACTTGAGCACACAAGAGATGTGTACAGGAAAGTGAAAGAACCTGTCAGAGAGGGAATGCACACAATAGAGCAGGAAACTGGAAGAGAAAGCACACAAGAGAAATACGAAAAGTATGCGAAAAAGATGAAAAACAACAGGGAAAAGGAGGGAAAGCATACCAAGGACACACACTGAATGTGTCTGTAGGTGTGAGCATATGGGGAAGCCAGATAGAGAATGAGAGAGTATGTGCACAAGAGAGAGGAAAGGTGCAACAGAAAGAATGAAAAAGTGCCAGAGAGGGGAAAGGCAGGGGAAAATGGATGAAAAAATGAGAGGGAATTTATGTAGAACATACTTTTATTATGAATATACATGTGGAAGATCACAAGCATGTGACAAAACAGGAAAGTACACAAAAGAGATGTAAAGCTTCCAAGTCAGCACAGCAAGGGAGAAAAATGGCTGAGTAAGGGAGAGAAAATATGCCCAAGAGAGAAAAAGAAAAGCAGGAATAAGGGGGTAAGAATAATCAATGGAGAGGAAGCAGAAGCCTGAGATGGGGAAAGCATACTAGAGAGGAAAAATATATGCACTAGATGGGGACACACTAGAGAGAGAGAAGGAAAGCATGCATGCAAGGGAGTGGAAACTTGAAAGATGAGGAAACCAACAATACAGTGTGAGGCAGAGAGGGAGGGGAAGTATACACAAGGGAGAAAAGTGTACAAGGGCAAGAAAGGAAAACTGCCGTAGACCAAATAAAAAGCACATGCAACAAAGTAAAGGCATGAGAGAGAGAATATTCTAGGAACTGAAAGCATTATCTAAAAGGAAAGCATAAAAAATAAACAGGGATGGAATATGTGAAAGACAGAAAGAACGAGCAAAGGAGAAGAGGGGAAGTGAAAGAGCAAGTGAAGGCACGTGTAAGAAAAAGACTGTGCATGAAATTAGAAAAGTACAAGCAAGAGAGACTGGGATACTGTTCAACTGAAACTAAATGCAGTTAAGAGAAAGCATCAAATACAATGAAATATAAAAGAGAAACAGAATGTGTGAGAGAACCCACAAGAAAAGGAAAAAAAATATAAGGAGTGCAATAGGGATAGGGAAGTGCATATGCAGAAGAGTAGGAGCCAAGAAAAGCATGGTAGAAAGGGAAGCCCTGTGAAGCAAGTGTGAGAAAGCAAAGTGATAGAGGGAAGTGTGTGAAAAAATAAAACAGGGTAAGAGGGTGAAAGACTTCTGATAGGGGAGAGGCAAAGGGTACAGTTGGTGGGAGGGAAGGGATATCCACAGAGGGGTGAAGGGAGTGCAAGGGAAAGACCCCAGGGAAGACAGGGTGATGAGGAAGGAGCATGTGGGAGTGACAGAACCTGTGTATGGCAGTGAGTGCCAAGGTGCGTGAGAGGCAAGAAGAGTAAGGAAACAAGAGAGGAAGTGTTAGGGTGAATTTTGGAGGGAAAGTGAGGGGGCAGCAAGATGAATTAAATTATGGAGGAGAGGAATGCAGAGAGAGAGGGAACTAGCAAGTGTACAGTGAGAGGAGTGCTACTTAACCGAGTGAGAGACACACAGGAAGCACAACCAAGAGTGACAGCATGTGCTGGGGATAAAGTGCAAGTGAGTGAGTGACATGAAGCATGCAAGGGAGAAAACTACAAGGTGGCAAAGCAAGAGAGCATGATAGAGGGAAGAGTGTGAGGAAGATGGAGAAAAACAGGAAATCATGTGTCAGAGAGAAGCAAAACAAGAAGAGAAAGAGAGAAGGGAAAGCAAGAAGAGATAATAAAGGATGGAAAGGGGCAGCATGAGAGAGAGGGAGGAAAGGAGCACAGGAAATTGACAGTAGAGTAACAGAAGAAGTACAAGCAGAGGGGAGGAGAACTGTGTGCCTTGTACAGCAGTGCAAGAAAGGGGGGCAGCAGAAGAGCAAAGTGACAAAGGGCAAGATCACACACAAAGAGAAAGATCACACACGCAAATGAGTGAAGGCTTGCAAGCGAGAGATAGAGAGCAAGAGAAGGGGTCAAAGTGCATCCAAGAGAGGGAAAATGCACACTCGAGAGGACATGAACATCAAGGACAGCAGTAAGAGCATATGACAGAGATGGAAACATACCATGAGAGATGTAGAGCTAGGGGAAGTGTGAAGGGCAGCAAGTGGGACAAGGACAGAGCAATAGAGAGGAAGGTAGCAAGCTAGAAGGGGAAAACAAAAGCCAGAGACTGGAAGCACAAGAAAGAGGGAAATCCAAGAGGAAAAATGTGAGAAAGAGGGGAAACTGTGAGAGAGTAGGTTAGTGAGTGAGAAAGACACAAGATAAAAAAGGAAACAGTAAAGCACAAGGGAAAGAAGCAGCATGCAAGGGAAGTAAAACATTAGAGGGCAAGCACAAAGTGCATGTCCAAGACAAAAACCGCATGCCAGACAGCAAAACTGAACAACAGC
The DNA here is from genome assembly GCF_971803275.1 of Cyanistes caeruleus. Classification (NCBI taxonomy): domain Eukaryota; kingdom Metazoa; phylum Chordata; class Aves; order Passeriformes; family Paridae; genus Cyanistes; species Cyanistes caeruleus. The sequence continues at coordinate 36,048,289 of NC_141732.1, forward strand.
ATGAGGGAAGATGTCTGTGTCAGAGGGAATATGGATGAGGTGAAGATGGGGAAGGGATGTGAGAAAGTGTGAGGTGAGCAGAACATGACATCAGTACACCATGCAAAGTTCAGGGGAAGCACATGACAGAGGCACACAGCAGGTGAGAGGGAAGCAAATCATATACTGCTGGGAAAGTGTGTGAGAAAGACAAGGCAAGTGACAGAGGGGTGGGAGTTGAAGAAAGAGAGAGGTAAGGGAGAATTAAGGACAATAAGAAAGGGAATGAGGAGAGAGGGAAAGCTAGAGAAAAAGAGGGAGCAAGACAAAGGGATAGTGACAGCAAGAGAAAGGGAACAGTGACAATAGACAAGACAAAGCACAAGTGGCATTCAAAGTGCAAACAGGAAGGGTAATTTTGTGAGACAGAAAGCATGCAAGAGAGAGAGGAAGACACAGAAATGAGAATAGTAATAGATGTGAGAGAGAGGAGTGCCAGAGAATGAGAACAGCAAGCAAGGAAAAGGACACATGGGAGATACTGTAAGCATGACAGGCGGAAGTCATATGAAAGGGGAAACACATGAGAGTGAGGAGGATGCCTGTGAGAGAGAGGCTGTTAAAACAGACAGGCACAAGGTGCACCACACATGGGTAAAGGACACAGAGAGAGGAAAAGGTGTGGGAAGCCTGTGAAAGGGAAAGTGTGAGAAAAAAAAGCAGAAGTGAAGAAGAGGGAAAGAGACAAAGCATCAGAAAGGCAAAGCAAACATGGGTACCAGGAAGAGGAGGGAGGAAAAGAACATGTAAAAATGGAAGCAAGAGGAAAATAAAATCAAAAGAGAGATGAAGCATCCAAGAGAGAGGGATGTGAGACTAAGAGATCAGAACAACAGACATTGAGACAGGGAACCATTTGAGAAAGAATAAACATACAGGACAGCAAAGACACAAGAGAGGCAAAGTGAAAGTATGAGAGAAAACACTAGAAAGAGTTGAGAAAGAACACAGAGAGGTGAGATTCACGAGAGAGACATGCAGATGGGATGAAGGAGACACGTGAAAAAGTGTGCCAATTAGAAAAGGAATATACATTGGGACAATGAAGGCAGAGAATGAAGGGGGAGGGAAAGGAAGAGTGCTGGCAAGCATACTAGTTGGGGAGAAGAGACGAGAGAGAGGGGGTTGGTAACAGGTGCAAAGCATGGAGAAATAAGAAAAGCACACCTAAGAGACTGAAAGCATAGGCAAGAGGGAAATCACATCAGGAAAGCAGGAATAAGCTGGAAATCACTGCAGAGAAAGAGCAAGTATGCCAGAGAATGCAAATCCACAAGAAAGAGGTGAAGTAAATCCACAAGAGCGGGCAAACATCTGAATAAGGCAATGCAGGACCACAGCAGGTACAGTGCATTCAAGAGATGAATTATGTCAGATGGGGTGACCAAGACAGGGGGAACGCTTCAGAGAGAAATCTGTGACAAAAGGGGAGAACAAGCACATCAGGGAGGAACAGTATGCCTGAGGCTAAGGGGCAAACGACAAAGGGATAATAAAGGGAAAAGAAAAGGATATTTAGGGAGAATTACTGAATCATAGAATGCACCAGGTTGGACAAGACCTTTGAGATCAAGTCCAACCTATGATCTAACACTCCCTTATCAACCAAACCATGGCAGAGTGCCACGTCCAGTCTTTAAACACCTCCAGGGACAGTGGCTTCACCACCCTCCTGAGCAGATGATTCCAGTGTCTAGTCTTTCAGTGAAGAATTTTTTCCTGACATCTAACCTAAACTTCCCCTGGCTCAGTTTAAGACTGTCATCTCCTTCTGTCAGTTGCTGCCTGGAGGAAGAGACCAACCCCCACCTGACTACAAACAACTTTCAGGAAGTTGTAGAGAGTAATGAGGTCTCCCATGACTCTACTTTTCTCCAGGCTAAACAACCCCAGCTCCCTCTGCCACTCTTCACAGGACCTGTGTCCCAGACCATTTACCAGCCTTGTTGCCCTCCTCTGGACGTACTCAAGCCTCTCAACATCCTTCCTGAACTGAGGGGCCAGAACTGGACACAGCACTCCAGGTGTGGCCTCACCAGTGCCAAGTACAGGGAGAGAATGACCCCCCTGCTCCTGCTGGCCACACCACTCCTGATCCAGGCCAGGATGCCATTGGCCTTCTTGGCCACCAGGGCACACTGCTGGCTCATGCTCTTGTCTGTCACCTGTACCCCAGGTCCCTTCCTGCCTGGGCACTGTCAGGCCACTCTGTCCCCAGCCTGTGGCACTGCAGGAGGTTTTTGTGACTCAAGGGCAGGACCCAGCACTTGGATTTGTTAAATCTCGCTGGAATTGGCCCTTCAATCCAGGCTCTCCAGGGCCCTCCTACCCTATTACAGATCAATACTTGCTCCCAGCTTGGTGTCATCTGCAAATTTACTGATGGTGGATTTGATCCCCTTGTCCAGATCATCAATGAAGATATTAAACAGGATTGGTCCCAGTACAGATCCCCAGGGGACTCCACTGGTGTCCAGTCCCCAGCTGGATGCAGCACCGTTCACCTCCACTCTCTGGGCCTGGCCACCCAGCAAAGAGTGCTCCTGCCCAAGCCTGGCCTGCCAGCTCCTCCAGGAGTGTGCTGTGGGAGACAGTGTCAAAGGCCTTGCTGAAGGTCAGGCAGACAAGATCCACAGCCTTTCCTGCATCCACCTTGTGGGTCAGCTGGTCAGGAAAGGAGATCAGGTTGGTCAGGCAGGACCTGCCCCTCCTAAATCCAAGCTGGCTGGGTCTGATCCCTGGGGCATCCTGTAGGTGCCGTGTGACCACACTCAAGACGATCTGTTCCATAATCTTGCCAGGCTGACAGGCCCCTGGTGTGCTGGATCTTCCTTCCTGATCTTCTTGTGGATGGGTGTCACACTGGCCAACCTCCAGTCATCTGGGAACTCTCCAGTGAGACAGGACTGCTGGTAAATGATGGAGAACAGCTTCACAAGCTCATCTGCCAGCTCCCTCATCACCCTGGGATGGATCCCATCTGGTCTCATGGATTTATGACCATTCCAGTGACACAGCAGTTCTCTGACTGCCTCCTCCTCAATAACAGGGGGACCATTCTGCTCCCTGACACCATCTACCAGCCCAGGACAGTTGTCCTGAGGACAACTTGTCTTTCTGTTGAAAACTGAGGCAAAGAAGGTGTTAAGTACCTCTGCCTTTTCCTCATCTTTAGTTATTGAATTCCCTCCTGCATCTAATAGAGAACAGAGATTATCCTTGCCTCTCCTTTTGCCATTAATGTATTTATAAAAATATTTTTATTGTCCTTCACAGAAGTGGCCAGACTGAATTCTAACTGGACTTTTGGGCTCTCTGAGTTTTTTCTTACTTGATCAGCAACTCTCTTGAACATTTCCTGAGGTACCTCACCCTCCTTCCAAAGGTGATACACCCTCTTCCTTAGTTCCTACAGAGGTTTTTTGCTCACCCAGTTGGTTGTCTTCCTGATGGCTCATCTTTTGGCATACAGGGACAGCCTGCTCCTGTCTGCCTTCAAGATTTCTGTTTTGAAGCATGCCCATCTGTCCTGGACCCCTATGTTTTTAAGGGCTGCTTCCCAAGGAACTCTCTGAATAAGTCTCTTGAATAGGCCAGAGTCTGTCCTCTGGAGGTCCAGTGTGTAAGTTTTATTGATGCCCCTCTTTGCTTAACCAAATACTGAAAACTGTAATTTCATGATCACTGTGCCCCAGACAGCCTCCAACCACCTCATCTCCCACCAGCCCTTCTCTGTTTGCAAACAGCAGGTCTAGTATTGTCTCTTCCCCGGCAGGCTCCTCACCATCTGTCACAAGAAGCTGTCCTCCATGCACTCTAAGCACCTCCTAAGACTGTCTCTTCTCTGCTGTGTTGTGCTCCCAGCAGTTATCTGGCAGGTTAAAGTCACCTATAAGAAAAGGGCTAGTAATTGTGAAACATTTTCCAGCTGTTTATAGAATAATTCGTTCCCCTCTTCATCCTGGCTGGTGGTCTATAAAAACTCCCACCAGTTGGCTTTCCCCTTGATTCTTACCCATAGGCACTCAAACATATAATCATTAATCTCAAGTTCTGTGGCATTGAGAGCCCCCCTAATATACAGAGCCAACCTTCCACCTCTTCTCCTTCTCCTGTCTCTTCTGAAGAGCTTGTAGCATTGCAGCACTACAGTTATGCGAGTCATCCCACTGCTTCTGTGATGGCAATTAAGTCTTAACTTCCCTGCTGTACCATGGCTTCCAGCTCCTCTTGTTTGTTACCCATGCTGCATGAAGTAGTGTACATGCACTTCAGCTTGTACTGGTTTCACCCCTGATTCTGGCTTACTACCCATAGGCTTGTTTCTGGAGAGCCTGGTTGCATCCCCTTCTCCCTCAGAGACTAGTTTAAAGCCCTCTAAACGAGTCCTGCTAACTCACAGGCTAGAATCTTCTTGTCCTTAATAGATAGATGGAGCCTATCTGGCTTCAGCAGGTCAAGGTGCTGTAAAAGTTGCTCCATGATCAAAGAACCCAAAATTCTACTGATGGCACCAGCCCACTTGTTGATAATGTGAGTTCTCCTGTTACTTTCATCATTTGTCCCTGCCACTGAAGGGACTGAGCAGAACATCACCTGTGCTCCTGCCTCATCAACCACTCAACCCAGAATCCTGAAGTCCCTTTTAATTACTCTAGTGCTCTTCTTTTCAATCTCATCACTGCCGGCCTCGAGTATCAGCAGTGGATAATAATCTGAGGGCTGAATCAGCCCAGGAAGTCTCAGTAATATCCTGTACCTAAGCCTCAGGGAGGCACAGACCTCCCTGTGGGATAGGTCTGGTTGACATACGGGGCCCTCTGTTCCCCTCAGAAGGGAGTGACCTACTATGACTACCCTTCATTTCTTTTTAATGCTAGAGTAGCGATCCATCTGACAGATGAAGTGTAATTGGCAGGCTCTCTGAGCAGATTATCTTCTTTAATGTTACCTGGCTGACCCTCTGGATCGAGGGCCTCGTACCTATTCTGAAGTGGCATCTGGGTAGGTGATGGGTCGGAAGGAACTTTTATTAGGTCTCCAAGTAGGGGGACCCATTTCCACTCTCCTTCATTTATTGGGTCTCCTCCTTCTGCCTGATTGTAGGAGGCACAGGAGTCCTCTGGCTCCTGGTGGGTTTCTCTCAGGGATGAAAGGGTGAAACTCCATAGTATTTCCCTTTCACTCTCCCTAATACACTTTAGTCTTTCGACTTCCTCTTAAGCTTGGCCACTGGACAGCAGAAATCATTCACCTGTTCACACAACAGGCAGGCATCTTCTGCATCATTCCCCAGTACTACTGACAGGTTCAAACACTCCTTAAGGAAAGGGTCTGAACAGATGTGTCCTTCTTGGGAGGTTCTGTTTGGGTCGGCACACTTTTACTAGGTATGGCTTTTGATCTTTTGGAGACCGCTGCTGGGAAAAAACCCAAAACCAACTAACCCCCAATATAAAATACAAACCTCACTAGCAGGAGGACGACTGCAACCCTGCCTGTGTGAACTGCCATGCCACTCCCTCAAACACATGCGGCATCCCTGTTCACAGTACTCCCTAGAGCCTTCTTTTAGTTGCACCTCTGATGGCAGGAGGAAGCCCCTCCCTGCTTGAATGGAGGCAGAGACAAGGGAACCACCTGCTCAGATGGCTCTGAGAGAAATCTGTGAGGAAAGGGGAGAACAAGCACATCAGGGAGGAAAAGCATGGCTGAGGCTAATTGGTAAATGACAGCAACAAAGAGAAAGAGGTAACAGGGGCAAAATAGAAGGCTACTTAGGGAGAAGTAAGGGTAGCAAGCAACGGGAAGAGATAGCAAGCAAAAGGGGTAGGGAAAGTATGAGCAAGAGATTGCAAGCATGAGGGAAAGTGCACACATCAAAGTAGAAAAATGTGCCTAAGATGGAAAAGCACCCAAAGGAGAGCAAAGAATGACAGAGAGAAGTAAGAGTGGGAAGAGGGAAGTGCAAAAGAAAGTAACAGCACTCAAGAGAGGCAAAACATGTGACAGAGGGACAAAGGACATATCAGACGCAATGCAAGAGAGGCAAAGAAAGTAAGTAAGGACAATCATGTGAGAGAGTGAATGTGAAAGGGAAAACGTCAGAGACAGAGTAAAAGGAGGGTAAAGAGAGACACAGAGTGGGGAAATGGAAATATCAAATGAGGGACAGAGTGAGGTGGAAGGGAGGGAAGGAAAAATAAACGAGATTGAAAGGTGAAAGTAAGAGAAAGAAGAAGAGAGAGGGATAGCATGAAAGAAGGTGGGGAAGCACAAGAGACAAAGTATGAGGGAGGAAAGGTACTAGCAGGAGAGAAAGGGATTGTGTAATAGAAAGCATGTTAGGAAGATGAAGAGAGAGGAATAAGAAAGGGCAAGAGAATGAAGTACATGCAAGGCTGAGAAACTACGAAGAGATGCAAAGTTGCACATGACTGAAAAAAAGCACCTGACAGTGGGAAAGATAAGAAAGAAGAAAGTAGACAACTTTGTGAAAGTATGGGAAAGAGAGGGAAAATATGCCAGGGGAAAAAATTATACAGGTGAAAGGTAAGCCAGAGACATACTGAGAGCAAATGAGGGGAGTAATGAGATAAAATAAAAGGAAAATAAATCAAGCTGGAGAGAGAGAAGAGTGTAGGGGAGAATAGAAAGAGTGGGTGAAGAGGGGAAGCAAGACAGCAAGGAGTAATGAGGATAGCAGGGCTTAACAAGTGGTCATGCAAGAAAGGGAGGAAAATCACAAAGCACAGGAAGCAAGAGCAAAAGGAAAACTGAAAGCAGGAGATAGGAAAATCGTGTAACGGGGAGAAAGCATGCAACATGAGGAAAGACTAGGAGTGCAAGACAGAGAAAGAAAATGCAAAAGAGTGAGAAGGAAACAAGAGAAAAAGAAACATACAAGAGAATCAAAGCATATGAGACAAAAAGGCAAAGCATAAGAGACTGTTGAAGTGTGTGCAAGAAAGTCATAATACATCCAAGAGACACAGGGATAGTGGTGACACATGCTGTGCAGTAAAGGCAGGATAATGAACCAAAAAGAGGGGAAGGCATGAGAAAAAGAGACTAAGAGTATAAATGCAGGCAATAAAGAACACGTTTCAGAAATAGAAAAGTATGCAAGGGATGGGAAAAATGTAAGACTGAGCACTGTAGCAAAATAGGGAGAGGGAAAGTGAAGCAGAATTAGAAAGTGAAATGAAAGGAAAGATGAGGATGAGTGTGTTCAAGAGAGAAGACAAGTGAACGGAAGGGGTCAAGAGCAGGAAAGTGCACAGGGATACACAAACATACACACCACAATGACACAGCATTCAGAAAGGCAGATAACGAGAGAAGTGAACCATCTATGAAGTAAAGTCAGGGAGAGGTACAGCAGAAGAGGGGGAAAAGTGAAAGGGAGAAAAAGCACAAGGAAAGGTGAGCTGGTTGGAATGTGTGCATGGAATGGAAGAGACAAAACATGCAAGACAGGGAGGAAGTGAGAAACCATGAGAAAATAAGCATGCTAGAGGAAGTCCTAGCAAGCATGTGTGCATCAGGGAGATGCGGAAAACAAGACAGAGAAGAAAAGCATAATCAAGAGGGAAAGCTTACAGGAGAATGGGAAAGTATGTCCAATAGAATGGCAAAGCACATGCAAAAGAGAGGGAAAACGTGTCTGAGACAAATGCAAGGCTCAGGAGAGAGTAAGCATGAAAGGGAGGAAGTGAGCAATTGAGAATGAAATAGTGAACAGAGGACAAACAAGAAACCACAAGCATTAGAGTAAGAGTGCACACAAGAAATGTAAGCACATAAGAAATGTGTGCATCTCAGTGATGGAGTGGCATGTGAGTCACAGGCAAAGTCAGTTAAGACAGAAAATCAAGCAAAACAAGGTGGGTTGGAAGGGCATGGGATGCAGGAAAAGGAATGAGAAAGATGAAAGGGAAAGAGAGAAAAAGGGAAATATGAGTGAGTGACAGCAACAGACAGTAAGGAATAGCACAAGAACAAGAAAGCAAAAGCGTAAAGGTGCAAGTAAAAGAAGAAAACTGGAAAAGCAGGAATATATTAGAGAAAGAGAAAAAAACCTATCAGAGAGAACCTACCTCAGAAAGAAGGGGAATTCGGAGATAGAAGAGAGAAAAATACATAGGGAAAGTGAAAGCAAGAAAAAGAGAAGTCAATGGGGTAACAGCAAGGAGGGAAAGTGAGGAACACAGAAAAAACAGAAAGGAAACATACAAGAGCATGAACATCCACAAGTACCTAAGAGAAAAGCAAACCAAGAGAGAAGCAACATGCGTGTGAGAGGGAATGTATGTGAGGGAAAGCAGATATGTTTAAGGTTGTAGGAGAGGGGAGGGGTCTGTGAAAGAGAAGCCTGATCAGAACAGAAGAGAAAGCACATCTACAAGGAGAAAGAGCTTTTTTTGGGAAGGGGGCAACATGGCCAAGAAGGAGGCAAAGGTTGAGAGGTAAGAGGGAATTGACTGAAAAAAGCCCACTGCTAAGAAGGAAAACAGAGAGGGAGAGAGACAGGTGGAAGGCAGAGAGGAGTCCCAAGAAAGCCTAAGACAAACAGAGAAAGTAGAAGCTATACAAATAGAAGAAAAGTAAGAGTGAGACTGGGAGGTAATTTGTGAGGCGGGGAGGGAGAGAAAACACATCTAAAACAAAGGAAAAGCCCAAGAGACAGATGGATAGAGAAAGGAAGGCAGTGGGATGCCGAGAGCAAGAAATAGCTAGCAGTGAAGAGAAAGTACAAGAAAGGGAATGAAACCATGAAAGAGAGGGAAAGCACATGCAAGAATGTGTCAAAAAGGTGGGGAAGCACATGAGGAATGGAGAAAGTGAAAGAGGCAAAGCAAGGGAGAATGTGAAAAGGCAAGCATAGGAAAAAACACCATGCCAGAAGCGAAGTGAGTGAAAGGCAAAACATGTCTGAAAACAAGAAAAGCTGCAGGGTAGGGACACAAATGAAAAAGGAAAAGCCCATCTCTGGAAGGCAGAAAGATAGGAGACAGAGAAGAGATGAGGGAAAAGAAGGGCAGAGGCCAAAGAAAGATACATTGATGGGAAAGAGAGAGGGAACAAGAGATGCAGAGTGAGATGGAAAGTTCAGGAAGGAGAGGAATGGTTGGGGGGTGTGATTGGGAAGGAGGGATAGTAAGCAGAAGAGAAAAGTACAGTGAGGCAGAGAGTGGGACAGCAAGTGACAGACGGGGGGTAGTGAAAGACACAAAGCTGTAGTGAGACAAAGTACAAGGAGAGAAAAACTGAAAGATAGAAATGCATGGGAGAGAAGAATATTAGACTCTATAGCAAGAGAGACTAGGAGAGTAAAATGCCTATATCAACACATTGACTGCAAAGCACAAAACACAAAGCTGCAAACGTGTATGAGGGAGACAGACTGGCAAAGCACGCACACAAGAGACAAACTGCACATGCATGCACAGGAGGTAAAACATGAGCACAAAACACTGAGGAGAGAGGCAGAAGGAAAGAGAAAAAAGGGAGAAAGGTAAATCACATGACACAAGAGACAAAGCACAAATGAGAGAACAGCAGAGCATGTGACAGGTAAAGCCCACAAGATGCATGTAAAGATGACAGCATGCAGAAGGAAATGAAAGAGGGTAAGTGTACAAGGGAGAGAAAATGCATGCATGAAGAAATACACAAGGGAGGGAAGTACATACAGGAGGCATGGGTCAACACACAAGAAATCAGTGACAGAATAAGAAAGGGAAGTTCAGAGTTACAAGAAAAAAAAGGCACATGAGAGAGACACAGCACAATATTCAGGTGAAAGGCAAGAGAGGCAAAGCATGCAGGAGAAAGCAAGCATCAGACAGCAAGGAAAGAATGAGAAGGAACATTCACGCAAAAAGCATATAGAATCATTTAGGTTGGAAAAGACTCTTAAGATCTTTGAGTACAACCATGAACCCAGCACAGTAAACTCCACCCCTAAACCATGTCCCAGAGTGCCACATCTGCACATTAAATACCTCTAGGGATGGTGACTCAACTACTTCCATGGGCAGCCTGTTCCAATGCTGGACAACCATTTCAGAAAGGAAACCTTTTCTTAACATCCAACCTAAACTTCCCCTGGCCCAGCTTGAGGCCACTTCCTTTTGTCCTATGACTTGCTGCTTGAGAGCAGAGATTGACCCCCACCTTGTTACAACTTTTTTTCTGGTGATTGTAGAAAGCGTCCTTTTTCCAGGCTAACTAACCCCATTCTCTCAGTTGCTTCTTGTAGGACTTGTGCTCCAGATCCTTCACAAGCTCTACTGCCCTCTCTGGACATGCTCCAGCACCTCAATGTCCTTCCTATAGTGAGGGGCCCAGAACTGGACACAGAACTCAAGAAGTGGCCTTACCAGGGTTGAGTACAGAGGGACAATCCCTGCCCTGGTCCTGCTGACCATACTATTGCTGGCCAGGATGCCAATGGCCTTTGTGGCCACTCGATGGTTCATGTTCAGCTGCTGCCAACCAGCAGCCCCAGGTCCTTTTCCACCAGGAACCTTTCCAGCAATTCTGCCTTCAGCCTGTGGGTTGTTGTGACCCAAGGGCAGGACCTGGCATTTGGCCTCGCTGAGTACCATACCATTGGCCTTGGCCCATTGATCCAGCCTATCCAGATCCTTCTCCAGGGCCTTCCTATCCTCCAGCACATCAACACTTCTACCTGACTTGGTGTTAACTGCAAATTGACAGAGCATGACTTGATCCCCTTGTACAGATCACTGATGAAGATACAGATGAGGGGCAGGCAAAGCAAAGCAAATGAGAAAAAGGCAAAGCCTATCAGAGAGAGGGAAATACGGGTGCAGAGAGAAAGAGAGTAGTCTCACAGTGAGAGGGAGAAGAGATGCGGGAAGGGAGCAAGAGAGAATATGAAGAGGAACTAGTGGACATAATGACAGAAGGGAGAAAGGAGGGAAGGACTCAAGAAAGCTTGAAAGACAGATAGAAAATCCCCAAGAAAGAGGAAATGCAAATCTAAGAGGGAGGAAAAGCAGGTTCAACACAAGCCAAAAGTAGGGTATGGCTGGAGAAGCTCTACAGATTTAGAGGAAAAACTATAGAGATGGAAAGGACAGAGAACAAGTGGGAAGAAGAAAGCAGAAGTGAGACACTGCAAGCTTAGGAGAGGCAGAGTGCATGCAGGAAAGCATGTCTGTCAAGAGACTGGAAAGCAAACAAAGGAGAAGGTAAAAGACAAAGAGGCAAAGGGAATGAGGGAGGGAATGAAGTCCTACAGTAAAAGGCATGTGAAAGAAGGGTAGGAGAGAAGATGAGGACTCAGGTAAAAGGACAGAGAAGGAGAGTGCAAGCAATTTGGATTTGAAAGTATTTGCATGGGAGTGCATGGGAGAGCTGGAAAATCTGTGAGACATTGGAAAAGCATGCAAGAAAGAAGAAAAGCTACGAAAGACAAAAGAAGACACAAAAAAGAAAAACAAGAGACATAAGGGTGTACAAGACAAAGACACAAGAGACTGAACATGCACAAGAAAGCAAGAGAAAAACAAAGCACATTCAAATGAGAGGGAAAGCATTTGCGTGCATGCAAGACGGAGAAAGTGCATGAGCAATGAGAGTTACATGCATGAGGGAAGCATACAAGGGGAGAGCTGCAAAATGGGAACACACAAAACAGGATAGAAGTGTGCCAGCCAGGGGAAAAGCATAAAGGTGAGGAAGCAGGCAAGACAGTTGGAGAAAGGTATGTGAGAGAAGGGGAGAAATGTGTGAGAAGATGTAAAGAGGACATAAAGCAGGAAGAACACATGTGAAAAGGAGCAAGCATGATAGGGAGATGGAAAAAGTGAGCATGAGAGAAGGGGAAAGGCCATAATGGGGAGTCAGGAAGCCATGAAGTGTGTGTGAGGACGTGCATGAGGAGGAAAGCTCATGCAGAAGCACAAAACAGGGAGAAGCATGCTTGCAAGGGGTCAGAACCATGAGAGTGACAGGGGTAGACTGAGGAGGAGAGCATGAGTGTGGTGAAGCCCATGAGAGAAAGGTAAGCATAGTGAGGACAGGAAGAACATGCATAAGAGGCAGAAAGCCCATACATGTGGAAAATGGGAAAAGTCTGCAGGTAAAGGAGGTGGGAAACCCAAACATGAGGGATGATGAAAGCACAGCCATGAGAGACAGTGCACAAGAAGGGCAAGTGTCTGACAGGGTAGGAAAGCCAGAGGGAGGAATAATTGAGGGGGTGGAGAGAAGACAGGTGTAGCACCAGACAGAGACAGACTGACACAATGAGAGAGGAGCATGAACAGAGGTGGATGTTAAACCACATCCAGATGCCTCAGTTTGACTGGGACACCTCATATGCATAAATAAATATTTACTCTTGTAATTCTATGCTTTCCGTCTTGGTCTCCCTCCTCAGTCTGCATAGAACAGTCTTGTCTTGATGCAAGTGTGAATTAGGGGGAGAGGTGATGCACATGCAAGTGAGAAAAAGTATGAGAAACAGGTTCAAAGTGTGTCCAAGAGAAGAAAAGACTGGAGTAGGTGGTGTGATGGTGGCAAGGGGCTAAGAGAGGGAAGATACCAAACAAGCTAAAGAAAGGGATACAGAGGAATGAGAGGAGAGATAGCAAGCAAGATACAATGAAGGGAATCAGAGAAAGCAGGAAAGCATATAGGAAAATGAAACTTCATCTTACAGCAGCACCAAGCTTCACAGTCCTTCATCTACTATCAGCTGGGTTGACTAATCAAAGTTTTCTTACATGGCAGTATAGAAAAACCTAATCACTTTCATATGAATTTACTAAAATTCCACTGTTTTTGAAAATAACACACTGCACTACCACCTATTATCCTGCAACTTTGAGGAAAGTTAGCTTTCCTCTGTTAAGCTGAAGTAACCATACCTCAGTAACAGTAGAAAGGACTGCCATAAGTTTATTTACAGACAAAAAACTTACCCAACCTTTCATTATTATCTTTCAGCTTTTCAAGTCCTTTTAGAATCCTGCTAACAGTTTCTGACTAGACTGTCATTTTTCTCTGAGGATACTTTGCATGCTTACCATTGGAACACAGAAATTCCCCTAGGTTACTCATGTCCAACATGGTTAATACCGATTATCTTAATATATTCAATAAGCTTTGCATGTATTAACATTTAGTGAACTCTTTTGTGTAAGCTACATTGGGAAATCTAACCATACAGAAAAATACTGTCTCACAACACAGAGGTTCCAAACAAAAATAAAGAACAAATACTGCACCCTTTTGTACAGCTAAGTGGTACTGCATATTCCAGGTAGTTGCAGGTATAAAGATGCAATGAGAACTGTCAGCCTATGTGCTCTTGAGCAAAAGTCACATGAAAACCAGAAGAGCAAGAGGAAGAAGACAATGTAAGCATAATAACTTCAAATAAGAGCTTGGGCAGAAATAAAAAATATTTTCAGAACCCTTTCAATTCAATATTACCCACAAAGAAAAAGTGATACCCCACTTAAATTAAAAAGTATAGCTGATGTTACTCCAAGTGATCTTTATCTAAGACTGCAGTTCTGTCAATGAGATGATCTCATAGCAATCATAATAAATAGCATCAAGAAGACCATTTGAACACCAAGTGAATATGCCTCAATTATTTGATCAGAAGCTAGCACAGTGGAGGAAAAGTTCTCAATTAGGGTCATCAGTCATTACTGGAAAGCAACCTTAATGTTGGATAGGCTAAATCTATTGAAAATTAGATCACCAAATATATTCAGAGGCTTACTTTTATCTACAGAAAGCAAAAATAACCTAACCTGCCCCAAATCTGGTTAGATTCTGAACACACAACTTTCCCTAATATTTACATAGAAAGTGCTTCAACTCCTAAAACTGATCCACAGAGCAAAAGGATGGTATTTATTTTGGAAATGGCTTTGAAGAAACTTTTTATTTGTTTATAACGGAGGCAACCCTACTTTGCTGGATCACCTTCCAACTAGAAAATACTTTTCAATACTGAGAGTCATGGCTGCCTGGAAGAAGTCTCATAGGAAAAGTCAAGGTCTTGACAACATGAAAAAGAAATGAATGAAAGGGTATGCATCACAGAGCCAACATCAACAAAGTCCAAGAGAAATCTTCAGCCATCTCTACAATGACAGCATCTCAGGAAAAACCTAAGTGAGCAGAATACTCTTCCAGCTTGTGGCAATAAAACCCCAGCCCAGTTTCAGCCAATCACTTTCATATTTCCATGCATATCAACAAACAAGTAGATGATCTCTGTATTTCTTTTTATTTATTTAGATAATGAGACTGCTGGCAGTACAACAGTTAAGTATTACATGAGAAAGCAGCAGCATATACTCTTAGATGCCAACATTTCTTTCAGCCTTAGTTAACCTAAGAGAGGTTCTCTCTAAGACAGAATGGAGTTAAACAGAAGAATTAAAAACTACTTGGATAAAATATTGAAGGGTTTAGTAGAAAATGTTTGGATTGTCATTTGTCTTTAAGGAGGACTCCACTTTCTACGTAGGACTCAAAAAAAAAGGTATATTGAAACACTCACTGCACGCCCAGCTCATGTCAGAAAGAAAACTGATTAATACATTAACATGGGTAGTGAACGGGGAACTCAATCAGTCAAACACATTAGGCTGAAGATGGCAAAAGCTGACATTAACTGTTGAAATTCCTAGCACACCTTCCCAATTCTGTTTAGATCAGCATTATAAAAGAATTCAGAGCAAAATTTAAGTTTTCTGTGCCAGAGTTCTAAATTAACAAAGTAAAGACATAACATTAAAGTTATGCAACTATTAACAACCTCCTGTTGGGCATACACCCATTTTCATTATCTGAAAGCCATTTGCCAACATGAAAGCACATTACAACTTTTGAGATCTGAGGAACAAAAACGAATAGGCATGCAGGCCTCTAGTGCTGGGAAACTCCCACCAGCTCACCCTGACACCTAACCAACTAAACCAACTAAAACACTTATTTCAATGTGCTGGTAATCTGAAAACCATCACGATGCCTAAGTGAAGAGTGGTAATTACACAACACTGTGAACATCACCCACATGACAACTTTGTTTGGGTAGGAGCTTGGAAACTGAATCCATCTGGAGTGTACTGCACAGTGAGGTCATATAATATAGGTCAAATTATCCAACAACATGGCCCTTTTCCAGTTGTAAGGACCCAAAACCCCAGAGTTCTAATTCAGATCAGAGCAATAGAGTGGTTACTGTAAAAACTACCTTTTACATGAACCAGATGCTCACAGGAATTTATGCAAGTCACACATAGAACACTTGGTTAAGTTCAGGCATCAGTTTAATCAGTACTCCCCATCTCAAAAATAGTTTCAAGAGTTATTGCACAGTTTCCATGGAGACTGAACCTAAAGAGTTCTTTCTATTTCTGTCTGTGAAAATCCCTTCACATTTATGCTGCCAAGTTTCTCAGGAGAGCCTGAAGGATTAAAAGTGGCAGTAATATCCATGTTAGTGTCTATCACATGCCACTTAATTATTTTAGAAACACATTTACCTTTCCATATGAGGAGAATATCTTATAGTTTCACAAGTTTCTTCAGATGAAAGCAAATTATTTAAGGACCTCCAACTGCACTTCCACAGCAAATGTACTATCTGAAAACCTCCATATCTTCTATTCTACCTTATTATAGCAGCAAAATACACATGGGCTACATGTATCTAATGCACTTTCATCTCACAAGTAGGCTCTTAATGTCTCTCGTCAGATCTCCACAGACAAAATGATGCAGTCCAGGCTAGGAAAAGTGGACATTCAGGTGAACTGAAAAACTACTGAGATGCTGCAGAAGTTCCATCTGAAGGCCAGTCACCAGTGATTAACCACAGGATATCACACAGGGGCCAGTACTGCTCAGTATCTCCACTAATGAACTAGGTGATGGGACAGTGCCCCCTCAGCAAGTCTGCACACAATACAGAACTGGGAGGAATAGTCTGTGCAGGAGCTGGGTCTGCTACTAATCAGAGGCATCTTGACAGGCTGGAGAAACAAGATCTTTAACAAAGGGAGATGCCAAATTCTGCACCACACACCAGAACAAGCTTGGGCCTGATCATCTGGAAAGCAGCTAGGTATAGAAGCACATACAGCATTCCTGCTGGACAACAAGTTGAGCAAGCACGAGCAAGCAATGTTCCCATGAACCAGCTCAGGGCTGTAATGTGAAAAGTGGAGCCAGCAGGTCAAAGGAGGTGATCTTCCCTCTCCGTTGAGCAGTTGTGAGATCACATCTGGGGTTCTGGATCCAGTTTTGGGGTGCCCAATGCAAGACAAACATGGATGCACTGGAGCGAATGTACTGACAGATCACAAAGATGTCTCAGGGACTGGAGCATCTGACAAAGTGAGAAGCTGAGAAAGCTGGGACTGTTTAACCTTGCGCAGAGAAAATCTGACAGGGTTCTCACCAATGTTCATAAATGTCTCATGGGCAGAAGATGTACTCGGACTCTTTCCATTGGTGTTCACCAAAAAAATGAATGATATTCAACAAATTCCCCTTAAACACCAGTGAACAATTGTTTAACTCCAAGTACTGCCATATGCTGGAACAGGTTGGTCAAGAAGACCCCGGAGTATTTCTGCTTGCTCTGACTGACCCTCCTTTGTGAAGGAGGGTTGGACTCCAGGCTCAAGTATTCTGTGGCTTCATAAGTGCAAAGTGCCAGAAGAGGGAAGGGTATGTATTTGTACTTGCCCCTAGGCAGTGACACCCAATGCAGTGCAGCTTTAAAGAATTTCAGCAAGAAGCTCTGGTAAACCAACCCAACTGATGCAGCTGTAAATTACATAGGCTCTGCTAAGTGATTTAAATTAACAAAGACAGTCCTGGAGTAAGACTTTCCTATCCAGGCCGACCTCCTCAGATGCAACAGCTCTTAAGACTGCAGAATGCAAGGCTTTTTGTTAAGAATGACACTGCTGAGTGGTTCTGGCCACATCTTCATTTTGCTCTCAGGACATCAAAAAATAGGGGTTTGCATTCCACTGACCAAGGCACATTGCTATAAAGCAGTTAATAAGAAGCTTTTATAAAGAATATCTAGCACTTTTTAAAAAATAAGTTCAGTTTCCCATACACTTAAGAAAACACATGAAGCAGCTGACACCCTGCCTTCTGCATTTTCAGCTTTGGTTCCAAGGAGTAATAAGCAAGTAATAAGAATCATTTGGACAGCAATGGCAATGCACACATTTTCTATTTTACAAGAGTAAATAGAAAGCATGTAGACCAAATTCTGAGTAGATTAACATACCAATTTAAGTAAATCCCAGCTGTTAGAGATTCCAGTCCATACTTATTTACTATTTCATTGAAGTAACAGCCTTACCAGTTGATCCAAATGAACCTTAAAATGGCTATAGACACAAACTGCTTGATGGAATCTACTTACATAAGTGATGTGGGTGTTACAGGCCATAGCTACCCACTTGAGAGCAGGTTAAGCCAGCACTGTACCTGGCAACACTACTAGCTGAGATTTAATCTGCAAAAATTCAACCAGGAAAACATCAGAACAACAACCAACACTACTGTAGAGCCATATTATTTGAACAATATAAAACAAGTACAGATACTCAAACATTGTCACCAAAAGTTTTTTGTTATTTTGTTAGAAGAGCTTTCCAAAAACATGCTGTATGTTATCACATTCTCTTCACTGTATGTTAGTGTTCATCACAGTCTGCAGTCTAGGTTTTAAACAACAATAAAACTGCAGTTCTTTAAATTACAGGAGCTCATTTTTTATCTCCTCCTTCCCCAGACAATGCCAACAAGGCAGCGTTCTCTACTCTGCTTGGCTCAAGCTCAAGCAAAAAGTGTCAGTTCCAAATAATTAAGGATGAAGAGTGGGACCACAAGAAAAAAACCCTAAAATAGCAGAAACATGGATGTGAACAGTTAAATGGCACAGCACTATTTCAAACAAATCACAGCAGAGGTATAAAGGCATACCAGGACATTCATGGAATGCAAGCAATACCCAGATTAATGGGTCACACATTTACCAGAAGACAAGTGGCAATACTTTTTATATGTACATGTTCACTATTTTCTTAAATAGAACTGAAAGAATGGAGAAAACTTGAAGAATTTGGACACTGGAAAAATGCATCAAGAAAAGCAGTAGCTAAAGCTAAACTGGGGAGCATTAGAAACAGAGTTCAAACTCAGTTTGGTGTCAAGTCAGCAGGTAGTACAGAAAATTCGAGAAAGGGCTTTCTGAGGTTACACAAATCAAGATACCAATAATTAGTGTGCTCCACATCCAACTCCTCCTGAAGCAAAAAAAATACCAGAATTAACAGAGAAAAGCCTTCAGAGGCTTTAGAGGTATTTTCAGAGGTATTATACTCAAACACCAGTACTTAGACCCTATCAATCTATTTAAGACCTAAGACAACTTCAGGGTTGCTGGCCTCAGACTAAGAGGTAAGGTTCTACAGTGAGTCTCAATTTACACTAAGGAGTGCATGGGCACATCAGTACAATGGCCAGTACTGGTCTGCATAAATCCACAGCAACCAAGTAGAGACTGCTGGACATCTTTACAGAGCCATGTAGCAGACAGGCAAATCAGAGAACAAAGGTTAATCACTGTGAATACCTGCTAAAGAAGCCTGTTAATCCAGAACAATGGACACAGTGACTGTGCAGGAATTTAGTCTGCTAGAACAGACTCCCTCAAAAACCTCCACTGCTCTGTGCAGCTTGGTCAGCTGGTGATCCCATCTCCTTACACCTTTAATGAACAAAACCAAGCCAACACAAGAACACAGTGTAGGCATAGCCTAAAACAAAGAAGCAAAAGAAGTAGCCAGAAAGCTAAAAGCTTTCAAGAAAGAAAGAAAACAAAAATCACTGACAGGGTGGAACCAGATGACACTCTATAGATAAAAGGGAATCAGAAGTTTACAGAGGATGACAATGCATATGGCAAAAAGCTGTGATAAACTACTGTCTAAAATCCCACCTGCCAAGCTTACTGCAATATTTTTTTAATCCCTAAAAAAAAGAAGTAGATTAAGACTCCACAGATAACAGAAAAAAGACTCTGAGATGGTAAGAATTTAGTCACTGTCAAATGTTAATTCTTTGCAAATACATCAAGTTTTGGCATTTGTGTATTGATGTGATATGATGTGGAATTCACAACTCCCCTATTTTAATATATTGTATTGCTCAGTTTAAATACCCTGAATGATAAGTTAAAACCAATTTTAGAGTGTCCAATTGGATTTTATATGCACACTCCTGAATTACATTAGCATTTTACAACTGTTTTCTTAAAATTCCTGTGCATTATTTTGTTTTAACTCATCCACCACACAATATACCCAGAGAAGTACAAATATTTTAGCTACAAATGACTGCAATAACCAGTAATATACAATAATATTCGTATGTTTTATTTATAAAACCTTGCATGTCACTTTGTCAAAGAATGAAATTCAAAGAATATCATGTTAGTTAAGTTTGATTTTTATTATAATACTTTAAAAAACCCTTCTCATGTCTCTAACTCAAAAGGTTTCAAGAAAAATGTTTTTAGGCAGAATGTGCTGTCACAAAAAAATAATAAAATTTTAAGTAATTTAGCACAGCAAACTGAGAACTCACTAAGAAACAGTATTAGTAAAGCATACATGTATATTCCCAGAGCAAAGCTTCTGCAGATAAAATGGAAGTGGAAAAGTTAGGTGATACAAACTTATGCTGAAAAAAGTAACACACATTTTTTTTAGTACAAAACTAACTTTCAGGGCAAAAGATTATGTGAACAAAAATTTCTTTGAAAAGATATACACTTTACGGATGGTATTTATATCTGCAGCGCGGAGCATTACGTTAGTTCGAAACTTATTACCTGCTAACTTCAGAACTCAAGTAGCACAGCAGATGGATGGCCCAAAGGAAAGGTCCTGCATATGTTGCAAATGCTGTGAGGAAAATAGCTGGTATCTCCACATAGCTGTCTAGTCCCACAAAACCTGCTGAAATGTCCACAGTAGCAATGCCATTTGAATTCCCCTGAAAATAGGGATAAAATAGTAAATAACCAAATACCTCAAAAGACACACTTAGAATACATTAGTATAATATTAATTATTGCACCCATTAAGGACTTACTCTTTAAATTGCTTTACAGTACAGCCATATTCTTTACATCTGAATTTCAATAAAACTGTTTACACAACACGTGCTTTTAATTAGAATTTACAGATTAACAAAGAGATAAACAGCATGCTATTTTGTTAGTCTTATTTTGTCTGCAAATTAACATGCCTACCGTTTAATAAGTTAAATTAAAAAAAAATAAATTAAGTAAACAGCTACAGTTGCTGATTTCAGACATATCAATGAAAAATTCATATTTTTCATCAGACAAGGTTGAAACACAAGGTTTTAGGTCTGCTGCCTAAAATTACACCAGGAAATAAATATTTCTTGCCCTTAGAGACAGTGGGACTCTAATTTAGGGCTGAAATGGAACACTGCATCGCCCACCTGCCTGCCTCATGGCACAAGTTCCTGCATGTAAACAGATTAAGACAAGCAAATTTAGAAAGGTTTCTCCCTTCCAGATCGTTATACAACACAAGATTGCATTGAAATAGACCAGAGTTCAGTCTAGATAGCCTGAATCATCAATAAAAGGCTTTTAAATCTACCAAGAGAAAAACAGAAGGAACATACAGCAATTAAAGTATCAAGAGCTGTCAAAGTCTGGTTTTACCTGGTTTTCTTTTCCAGTGACCAGGACCACTGAATACTAAGGAACAATGTAAAATTGAAGGAAGTACTTTCTACTGAAAATCCAAAAGTACTTAACTTTACCCAAATATCTAGAGTAACAACACACCCTATGATTAAGGCAGAATATTTCTTACATTAACAGGTCACAGGTAGGTTTCCTCAGACTAGTGAGAAAGTTCTCAAATATTCTTGCTGTACCTTAAAAACTGATCTGTTTCTACAGCACTGATATTCTAACAGCCATCCAAACCTCTTTTTCCACTCACAGAATCCCAGAACAACACTAATGTAAGGACTGTCATCACCAATAGCCTTAGACTCAATCCCAGCAGAGCATATGGGGAGTGGTGGCTCCCTGTTTCCCTCAAACCTGACCTTGGCTCCCCTTAGTGACTGCAGTCCTCTTGAACTGAAAGTTACCCCAGCAAGGAAGTGCTATCATCAAACACATGCTTCTGTCACAAAGCCCAGAGCACACAGGGAAGCACAAAAGATAGGCAGCTTTTTTAGGTACATAACTAACTAGGCACCAGCAAAAAAAACTCTTCCTGAGGCAGTTCTAAAATCTAAGAGAAAAAAGGCATCTGTGTTGATGGAACTATATAGAGCTCATTATAAGCAGCCACCATCCCCATCAATCCCACCAAAAAGATATCTCCAGAATGTAAAGGGAGCCTGAAGCTGTAAGGGGACTGTATGGTATGGATTTTACCAAAATACCATACAGTAGAAAAATCTTGACTTATGACTGTTAGTCTTCCTCGTTCTGACTTTCATCATGCGCCACTGTAGTGAATCACTGCAGTAGTATAATCAATTATTGTTATGCATTTAATGCAATGTCCAGCAATGCCAGTAGCAAAGCACAGCACAACTAATGATAAGCAGCTAAAAATAAAAGCATGTCTGTATCCTAGAACCTGTAATATGAGACTGTAAAAGAAAGCTGGATAAGACCAATCCTCAGGTTTAAGAGATATAGACTGAGGTCATGGCAAGAGCAGAAAGGGAAGAAGGGAAGTGTAGCACTTTGAACACTAAGCAGGGTGTTGCTTCTCAACAAGCTAGAGTTTGACAGGAACCGGTAGGGAGGGAACCTGCTCTCTTTTCCTCCAGTCCCTGTACACAGCAGCAAGTCTGCTGCCCACCCCATCTACTTATTTTTCCTTCCCCTTCTCCTCTGCATGATGCATATAGAGTAGAAAAGCTGAGACATCAGGAGATCCTTCCTGCTCTTGTCTTGAGGGACTGAAAGACCTCTTTACACTGTTGAATCCACATGCACAGGTTGATCTTGAGCACCTTGGGGCAACTCCCCATGTCACTGTATGTGAGAAGAAGCAAGAATAAATGCAGCACTGCAGTGCATGTCACTGGTCCTGAAGAACCGGTGCAGGCAGAAAGATGAACTTCCCTATGGAAGATAGGGGAAGTAAGGAACCTGGAGGAAGGAACAGGTTCCCCTTCTCCTCAGCTCCCCAACTCCTTTCCACACAGGGCTCACTCAACCTGTCTTTGACTTTGCTTAAAGTGACACAGCTGTAGAACAAGGATGCATGTATTTGGATCCACATACAACTCCAATCACACTCTGAAGTGTCCAAACGTCTTACTACCCTGAATCCGCTGTGCCTCACAGAAACTACTGCCACTGTTACTATTAGAAGATCCCTGGTGAGTAGTAAGCATTTTTTTCTTCACATTAGGTATTTTTCTCCAAGACAAATTAATGTATTTACACTAAATTTTGTTAGCTATAAATTCTAATACTCCACACAATAGGTAACAGACAGTTCAGAGTGCCTCCTTTTATTTTAACTTATCACCCTAGTATTTCAGAAAAGGTTGCCCAGAAAGATTCTGCTGCCTCCAGGCAGACCTTGGAGCTTTGAAGACCCTTCACTGACTCGTTTGACCTCACAGGTGATGCTGATCTGAAAATGGGACTGAACTGTGAGCCTGCTGAAGTCTTTTCCAATGTAAATTATCCTACATTGCTTTGAAATCATAACAAAAAAAAAGTCCCTTTAAAATGCCACTCAGTCCATCTCTTTACCTAAAGGCGAGACAAATTAGGCATAAATGATTTTAAAAATGTACAAACCTATTCTGGTTTCCTCCAGTGATACAAACAACCAGAAACTGGAACTGTACGTTCTTTCTCCCATCCCACAGATATACTACTGCTCTAAGCATGTCAACAAAACCCCACAAGACTAATAAATAAATACATGGAATTTTTGTTCATTTATGAGCTTTCATGCAAAGAAACAAAAATATTTTTAGCAATATTTACTACAAAGTAAGTTTTTTAGGAGCTAGTTTATTAAAGAGAAACAACCAAGTTATTTATTTCTATTCTTACTGCGTTTTAAGGAAAAATAATAAAGATGAAGATACAACATATTTTTGGGAAATGACTGCAAAATTATGAGACATGGGCAACTCAGGGCTTAGGAGAAAACAATCAATTATTCAAGATCATTGAAAAATTTAACAAGATATTCTCAAGCTTGCAATAATATCCTGATAAGTAAGTAGTATTCTGACTAAATGTATTAATTTCATCTATTTTTGACAATACTGGAGTGTTTTAAACTTTGCTTTACCTCATCAATTCACACAAAGTGATAAATAAAGTGAAGACCTTAATTACTAAAAGAAGACTAGAAAACAAATTGGGTTTACGCAGCTCCACATAAATAACACAGCACTTTATCCAGACAATCTCTAAAAATCTCCAAGCATGAAGACTGCACAACCTGTATGAGCAACCTTTTCCTCTGCTTACTATTCACAAAAAACATGCTAAAATACTGGAAAAATGACATCACACATAGTCTTCCCATTTAATTTACAACTATTTAACAAATTTTCCTTTTAGATCCAAATTGCCAGAGAGCAGAAGGGGACAGCTGGTTCTGCAAAGGAAGGTAAGCTGGGAAATGGGTGTGAAAACAAGGCAGGTGAGAGCAGTAAGTCAGGACTCTTCAGTGGCACATCCAGGTCAGGGCTGGATCCAGAGACAGTGATCAGGGCTAGACGCAGTCCAGGGACTGCAAGTCTGTGGTGACAAGGCAAATCCAAGATTAGGCAAGAAAGCCCAACCACCAGGTCCAGGGCAGGATCAAGAAATTACAAGACAGGCACACATATAGCTACTTACACAGCTGGGATACAACAAAGGCAGTAAAGCATCAGATAAAAACAGAACCAGAATGGAAAGAAGGGGCAGGCCCCTTCCTCTGCTTTTCTCCCATCAGCTCCTCTGTCAATCAAGGACACGACCTTGAAGTCTGCTAACTAAACTGCTAACTGAGACAGGAGATGCACTCAGGGTTCTGACACAGAAGAAGTGTAGAATGCAAAACTAAGTGTAAGATCAAGGCATTTGTTTTCAATCCACCCATATTTTTTTTTTCCTACTGACATTCAAAATCAAAAAATTAGCTTCCACACCCAAGCACTTTTTTTAATCCCATGTGCACCAACGATAGCAACTGATTAATGAGAAGTAGTACCTGTTCCTGTCAGCTTAGCTTATACAGTACACATAAGATTTTCACAGATCTACTTACATAAAATCTTGAAGGACCCTACAATACTTTTTGAAAGAACAGTGCCTCATTCATTAAATATGCTACCCTGAAAAAGGCTATTTTTACTACGATATTCAAAAGGCCATCACTTACAATCCACACTCAGCAAGACAGAGTTACTGCTTTAGTCATTATGTACCATATTGTCTACCAAGACTTAATAAAAGCTCAGCAACATAGGCAAGTCTGATTTAGTTCATAATCACACCAAGACATGTGCAAAAAAGTAGTTCTCCAAACCTCTCTCCTATTTCCAGATGGATACATTCCATATTTCATTTATATTTCTCTTCTGCTGCCTCATTTAGCTAGGACAGTTTAAATTTAGTATCCAATGTGATCTACATCACCAAAAATTTCAGTGGTTTTCAATTTTTGTATTTCAAACCCTAAGCCTGCTGGTTTTTTTGTATGCTACATTAGATCTTTATGCCTGTCTGGAAATTAAAACCCTAGTATCACTCTGAACTCAGGCAGTTTCATAGTGACAGCTCTAGTGACCACAAAACTTAGAGAAACAAAGTCAAGGAAGACATTTAAATCTATGCCAGCAGTACACATCACACCCAATAATACAGTTGTGCTTCCTTCACATCTCTCCCCTAGAATTCTAGCACAGGTATTGCTTGCTCCTGAGGCAGTAAAAAAGTGACTGTTACCAAGAGCAAGTTGAACAGAGGTCAATAGTGAAAGTGACAATTTGAAGGATTCCTCCAGCAGAAACAGCCCAGCTGTACTTCTTTAATGTTTATTCAGTATCTAAGAACAAACCATACGTGCTCTGTCTGAAACACAACATGTCCTAAGTCAGTCAAAATGTAAGAACTCAGCACTGACGGTCACCAACAGGACAGGTAGTTGCTAAACCTGGGACAACTGAACTGTAATCAATAAGAACAGTGTCACTTCACTAGGAGGCACAGAAGTAAGGCGGGGATCTGACAGTTGTCAAGCAAAGACCTTCCTGCTTTTCCCAGAAGGTAAATATGAAAAAGATCAAATGGCTTATTCAAACAATTAAAATCAGTTACTAATCCAGTACGGGTACATCCAGACTTCCAACTTGCATCACTTCCTTAAGGAAGAGCTGGAAAATGTACACAACCATGCAGAATCGTCTACGGCTTCACCTGAGTCACCTGCCTATGGTACTCTCAAGATACATAAAGATGTAAAGCTTGAGTGCCTGTATTTGTCAAAGGATGTGTGAGTAAACAGGGAAAACTGCACTGTCTTTAGAAGAGACTGAAACACACCTGAAGGGGAGCAGTTACCTCCATGAGTTTGGGAGAGGGGTGTCCCAGGGCATGGGATAGATTTTTTTTTCCAAATCAGGTACACAAAATGGCATAAATACTGGTGAAAGTTCACCTGTTTTATATCTGATATGGATCTCGCATCTACAGCTCAGTGACTGACAATTAATTACCAATATATAGTTGTCAGTTAATTATGTGTCCATAATAAACCAAAGAAACATTTCAGTCCCGATTTTAAGCTATACAAACTGAGCACTTTTCACTTTGTGACAAGTCATTCACACTCTAGACAGAGCTCAAAGGAAATGAAAGGTGATATTTAAATACATTAAGAAAAAAAAAAGGTAATGAAGAATTCAGTTTTGTATGTTGCTAGCTTTTTGATTTTCCCAGATAATGCAGATCAGAATGCCACACTGAGAAAAACAACATAAAAGAGGCATGAAATTACATATAATTTCTGAAAGAAGATCCTTCCATTCTTGGAAATACGGACTCAGATTGGAAAAGCTATTCTCAGAATAAACTGAGAGAAATTTAAAAATTGAAGAGAGAGCATTTATTAGATTTTGAGGCACCTCTGTAGCCTCTCTAACTGACAACCTACCAGCTTGACCATTCTACTTCTCTATGCAAATATTCTGCATATCAAATAACTGCTTTCAATTGTGAAATGCAAAAAAAAAAAGTCACTCTTACCCTCATATGATTCAATTTCTTTCTTTCCATACCTTCAGAACAGTTTTTTCATCAGAGAATAAAAGGACATGCTAACATCTAAAGATGGGTATTTTGATTAAACTCTTAATATCCATCCTAAAAATGCATCTAGTATAAATGTACTTACAACATTTTTAAAAGAGAACCAAACACTTGTTCTCTAACGAGTGGGGAAGGACAGACTGCAAAAGAAAATTCCATCTGTCTTGACCCTTAAAAGCTCTTTTTTCACTAACAGAACTGATTTCTCTATTTCTGAAACATTTCTAAGATGTTCTGATAGAAAAACAAAAAGAGAAATAAAAAGAGACAATAGAGGAAATTCTTCCTGTTCTATTACAATTCATTTGTCATTTTAATCAGTCTTGGGCATCATGAATAGGCACACACATTCATTTTTGTGGCCAGACACACAAAAAAATCCCAGAAGACTGCAAGCATGTTCTTTTGAAATTTATATATTTTTAAAGGGTCCTGTGCTAAAACAACTTAATGCCTCAAAAATTTTGCTAAGCCATTGCTAATTCAAAATAATCTTTTCAAAGATGGAGCTTTGGAACATGTGATGGGATACAAAAAGGCAGCTTCATATCTGGGCCTGCTCTGTTTCATACAAAGCAGCATGGGAAACAATGTGGCGGAAAAAAGCTTTGTTCTAAACAGAAATTCTAACAGAAGTTTTGATAAGTAATTATCACCCAGATCAGATCATTTTCCAGATTTTACAAGTGATGGGAGATGCATAAAAACCCATCTAGAAATCTGGCTCATAACAAAGCAATGAAGACTTTCTCATTTATGAGATTTGGATGCTGTGACTCAGCAAGATGTCTATGTTAGAAATTCCCTTGTCAGAACTAATTTTTCAAATATCCTAAAGCTTGCTGCAAATCATACTGGAAGTTATTATTTGCAAAGGAAACACTTCTAGAAGAAATGTCAAAATTGCCAGCAAAGTGATGCGGCCGAGGCAGTTGCTCTGAAACTGCAAGATGTCCAAAAACACTATTTGCAGTCAAGTAAAATGGAGATCACTACTTCCAGTCTTCTAAAAATAAAAAAAAAAAAAATCTCAATGGCAAGGATTGTTGAAACTACAAAACATCATGAAAAAGAGCAGTCTTTCCCATAACACCAATTTAAGACCAGTAGAAAGCGGAAAGATACGTTACCTTTATGAAAGATAACAGATCCTGTTTTCTTCTATTGTCTTGCATAAATATATTTTTATCGGTTTAGAAAAAAAAACCTTTGACACAGCACAGTCAAATGGAAAGATGTGTCAAGCTCTTGATAGCTCTAACAGCTTATTTCTGGAAGATGTTTATAGCTGCTTCAAAGTTG
Organism: Cyanistes caeruleus; assembly: GCF_971803275.1. NCBI lineage: Eukaryota > Metazoa > Chordata > Aves > Passeriformes > Paridae > Cyanistes > Cyanistes caeruleus. Next base: position 36,076,067 of record NC_141732.1, read on the forward strand.
ATGTAAATTCTTCCACAAAATTGAGTCCCAAATTTTTGGCATCATTCAGAGCAAAAAAGACACAACATGTAACTGCCATATTACACTTCCAAAACAAAACTATTACTTTAAGAAGCTTTTTTCTTTCCCATCATGCTGTACTGGCTGAAGATGCATGAAGATATATTTATCTAAGGCACTTTTACCTCACATACACTTTTAAGCATCTCCTCAGGCAAACAAATGGATACAGTCCAGGCTAGAAAACTGGACACTATTGTGGACTGGACTCACAGGACTGTCAGCAGCAGCTTGAGGTCCACTAGTGATCAGGCACAAGGATTGACACTGAGGCTGATACTGTTTAACATCTTTACCAATGACCTTGGCAGTAGGACAGAGAGTTCCCTTAGGAAGTATGTACACAATACAAACTGGGAGAATGGTAGATTACAGCAGGTGGGTCTGGTGCCGTCAGAGGTGCTCCAACAGCCTGGAGGATTGAAATGACAAGAAATTCAGCAAGTGCACCAAAGGGAAATGTCAAATCCAGCACCTGCGGAGGAATAAACCCCTGACTTTAGTCACACTTGGAACTAACCATATAGAAAGCAGCCTGGAAGAGATCAGACAGCCATTGTCTTATTTGTGCAAAGACAGCAGCACCCAGGACTCCATTAAGGGAGAGCCTCACTAGCTGTCACTCTATTAGGAACGGCGAGAAGAGAGGCACAGACTCTCTATGGAGTCGATTAGGAGAAATTCTCCTAGTTTATTACTTCAGGTCTCTTTTATAGACTGATACACGGAAAGCACAGAAGGAAACTCTTATTGGTTAGCAAACTACTACATTACCATCATTGGTCAGTGGGGCACACACCCCCCAACCTTCTCCTGCAAAGAAAACAAGGGACAGAGAAACAACACCTGCAAGGCTGTTTTCTGTCTTTGAGGATTGTTTTAAATCCTCCCCATGAACTTCCCAGACCAGCTTCTCTGAGAAGAAGTTCTCAGAAGACTGAGAAGCTATATGGCCTGCAGTTTCACAAGCTCTGTTTCAGAGTTAGCATCCACAACTAGCTGTTCAAGGGATATCTCCATTCTCTCTAATAAGCAGTGGTGAGATCCACATCTGGGTGCCGGGGTCCAGTTCTCAAGACCACACTAAAGCCATGGGTGTGCCAGAAGAAGTCCACTGAGGCACCACAGATGATGGTGGGAACAAAGCACGTGTCATACAAGCAACTCCCTGGGTCTTTTTACTCTCAAGAGGAGAAAGCTCAGCAGGGATCCTAACAATGTGTGTAAGTACCTGATGAAGGGAAGTACAGAAAATGCAGCCAGACTGTGACTTTCTTGGTCACCCGATAGTGACTAGCAAAGGGATGAAAAGCAATACACAGAAACAGAAATACAAGAAGTTCTGATTAAAATCAGAAAAAGATTTTTTTACTAGTTAGGGTGGTCAAGCCCAGAGAGCTTGCAGAGTCTTCACCCTTTTGGGTATTTGAAATAGGGAATGGACACAGTTCAGACCAACCTGGTCTGCTGCTTCATGGGGTCAGGTTGAACTAAATGATCTCCAGAGGCATCTTCCAGCTTTAACTCACCTGTAATTTCATGGTTCTGCGAAATTCTCAGCCAAGTGTACCAAGAATTCAGCATCACTGAAAACATTTATAAACCGTTTGCTGCTTTATGAAAAAATCTGAACCATTCTTTATTAGTCTCTTTTCCACAACCAGAATTTTCTTGCCACCCTCCCCACCATTAAATTTCTGGCAGCTGTTTTTGTCTGGCACCTCAGTATAGAGATGGCTCTGTCTTCAACATTTTGCCAGTTGCACTAAGGGGTGCTCTCAGAAGGCTGTAATCAAAGCTGACTGCCTGAACAGTAACATTCAAAACATGCAAAAGCCACTCAACCAAGACATGATATGCCCTCTGAACAGGAAAAGTAGGTAGGAATGGATGAATCATGATGACCTTACCTGCATCAGCAATGCCCTATCTGGACATACACTACTCTCAATCAAGCCAACCCTCAATTTGCAGTTACAGTACCTTAAGCTTGACCAGAGTTTTAACACTCCCAGCCATGCCGCAGAGGTAAAGTCAGCAGAGGTCCCACATTGAAATTTTGTAAATCCCACCTCTTAAACTTGATTTCCAAGTTAACAAATGCCCTCTTTAGACAGCCTACTACACTAAGGTTGCAAAACTACTAGAAGTAAAAAAAAGATCCTCTCCAGCTTCAATGCAAAGAGAAGTTTTTGTGGAATTGCAACCTTATTTGCAATGCAGAGAACTAGGTTACCAAAGTTAGTAAGGCTCCTAAGGAAAGAAGGTATCAACTGACATAATAAAAAAGAAAATTAGTTCTAGTTCTCATAAGAGATATTACATGCCACAGCATTTTCCTTCAGTCTTAAACAGTATATATACCTATTGTAAGCCTCAAGAACCAGTGACAAAAGCTACCTGCCTTTTACTGGTATTAATCAACTCAGATGACATTTTAAAATTAATTATCACCTGAAAAGTACTTACAAGGCCCATTAATAGACCAAAATCATCCTGGTATAGATCTCTGATCCTTGAAATACTTTTGGAGATCTACACTGAGGATTAGACACTAAGGTATGCATCTGTCCCTGATTCTGAAAACAAAACATTAATAAAACATTTAGAAACTAAATCCTTCTGAGAACTCAGTGAACTCTTACACTGTAAGATTTAGTTAGCATTTTATTTACAATGAACAATATTTCTTTGAAAAACTATTCCCTCTCCCACCTCTGCAGTGGAGAGAGCATTCAGCTTACCTGAAAATAGAAGAAAGCTTGACCAAACCAGTAGTGCATGATAGTAATCTGTGCTGCATCAAATTTCAAAGGTATCCAAATATATTTTGTCATCATTGTCTGAATCAGCAGACAAAACACCAAGACTGGTAAATTGTGAGGTCTAAATAGAAGAGCTGCTAGTAGAACCAATCCGCTATATACTTCCCATAATCCTGTGCTCTTCGTGGTGGAGTCTGCAGAAATAACCTGTGACTTTAGTAAATCTTTAGTGCCAGTGAAGACTATGCCAAGAACAAAGACATAAACAAAACGGGCTTCAGTAATCCCCCTGAAGAGAAAATAAAATCAAAAAAAATTAATAAATAAATAAACCGAAAAGATTAGTTGCTTACTAATACCTACTTCAGAGCCTTTCAAGAGAGGTCAAGACCAACCAGTTCTGCCAAACAGGTTAAATCCTAGGCTAGTATTTTTCAAATCCCTAAAAAGTTCCATTACCAAAAAAATTTATGTTTTAAGTTGTAAGTGTAATTAGCACTTAGACTATCTTCAAACCACCTATAAATTCATTTGCTTCTTAATTTCCAGTGAAAGCCAGTTTCTGAAGGAAACACAGCATGTTGTCCAAAAATGCGAACAAGGACAAGGACCGGAAAGCCTAAAAACTGTGACCTGCTATTCTAGAAGTACAAGGTCTGAGAAACTAAGGCTGAAAGGGACTACAGCAAGTCATCTGGTCCAACCTTCCTGCTCAAGGTTCAAGCAGGGTCATGCTAGAGTCATTGCACAGGACTGTGTCTAGACAGTTCTTTAATATCTCCTATGAGGGAGAGTCAACAGCATCGCCATGCAACCTATTCCAGTGTCTGGTCACAGTAGGTGTTTCCTCATCCTCAAGTGTAACTTTCTGTGCATCAATTTCTGCCCATTGTCTCTTGCCCTGTTGCTTGGCACCACCAAGAGCCTGGATCCATCCTCTGACACTTTTCCTTCAGAGACTCTGCTGAGGCTGTCTCTCAGTCATTCTCTTCTCAAGGCTGAACAGGACCAGCTCCCTAAGCCTTTCTTCATAAAAGAGATGCTCCAGTCCACTAACCACTTTCAGAGTCCATCTCTCAACTCACTCTTGAATCTCCCATGTGTCTGTTGTCCTGAGGAACCCAGAACTGGACACAGTATTTCAGATATGCTTCATCAGGGCTGAGTAGAGGGGCAGGATCACCTCCCTTGAACTGCAGGCAACGCTCTTCCAATTTTCCAGAATCCCACTGGCCTTTTTGGCCCCCAGGACACACTGCTAGCTCCTGGACAGCTTGTTGACCAGGATACCCCAGGTCCTTCTCTGCAGAGCTGCTTTCCAGCAGGTCACCCCCAGTCCATTCTGAGGTCTGGGGTTGTTCCTCCCCAGGTGCAGGATCCTGCACTTGGTCTCTGCTAAATTTTGAACAGCTCTCTGCCCAATTCTCCAGCCTGTCGAGGTCATTCTGAAGGGCTGCCTAAGTGTCCACTCATCCAGTCCACACTTCTTGAGCTTGTTCATGAAGGCATTGTGAGAGACAGTGTTGAAATCCTTGCTGAAGTCGGGGTAAACAACATCCACTGTTCTCCCCTTGTTCATCCCTGTATTTGTTTCATTGCAGAAGGTAATTACAGGATGGTCAAGCATGATTTACCTTTGTTGAATCCATGCTGACTACGCCTAATCACCTTCTTGTCATCCATGTGGATAGAGACAAACCCATTCCAGAATGAGATGCTCTCCCATCACCTTTTCAGGGATGGAGGTGAGGCTGCCTTGCTGATAGTTTCCTCGATCTTCGTTCTTGCCCTTTTTGAAGACTGGGGTGGATGAAGACTGGGAAGACTGGAATTCTTCCAGTCCTCAGGCACCTCTCCTGATTGCCACAACCTTTCAAAGGTGATCATTAGAAGGCTCACTATGCCCATCAGCTCCCTCAGCACCTGTGGATGCTTTTCACCACGACCCATGAGTTTGTGGATGTCAGATTTGCCTACATGTTCTCTAATCAAACCTCCTTGAGAAAGTCTTTCTTTCAACATTCTTTCTGCTGGATCAGAGATCCCTAGCTGGTCTTGTCAGTGAAGACCAATACCAAGAAGACATTCAGTAATTCTGACTTCTCTGCATTCTGTTACATTTCTTCTTGCATGTACATAACCAAGAAAAAACCAAGAGAAAAAGGCGAAACCATAACACAACAGTAATGTGGTTTTCCTAAACCTGAATACAGTGCACTGTTCTGTCATTTACCTTTCAATGGTTCAAAGTTATACCTAACAGCCTGTGAAAAAGGGCTTTACTGTTTTATTCTCTTTAATAGCAACCCTTTGTAAAAAACCTATATTGCCCATTGGATTTTTCCTTTAGGGAAGAAAGAATAAAGTTCTCTAAACAATAAAGTTTAGAGAATTCCTGTGTTTCTGGCTAATGCAGAAATTCAGTGCCCCTTCTCAGCATCTCTGGTAAGTCTGATATAATTATTACTGTTATTATTACTATAATTATGTAAAAAATTACATACTTACTTTAGATGTAAAACTTTAGAAAATACATTGAGGTATTTGCCTATTCAATAAATTGAGTGAAAACTGGAATTAACCAGTTGATGGAGATTCAAACTAGAAAAAGTGCTCCTCAGCAAATGCACTACTATTATTTTGTTTGTTTTAGTATACTATATACTCATAATTTTCATTGCATAGGCTACATTTTTTTTTAAATAACTCGGAGGCAAAAAGAGCAAAAATTCTTCATCTTAGAGAGGAATACACTATGCATGAAAATTGCAGTGGCTGCCTACAACGTTTTCTCATATTACACAAAATTACCTCTGCCTTGCACCTGGATCTGGAGCTATTCCACAAATCATGAGTACACTAAAGATACCTCTAGACACATTTATTTATGTTTGCATTTTAAACAGTATTTTATCATATAAATCACATCAACCATCCAATTAATATAAGCAAGTATCACTGTGACAACATGTCACCTATCATCTGAAGGTGAGACAATCTATTAAGATTTGTCTACCATCTCTTTTGACATGCTGTACTGGGAGCCTTGCTGAAGGTAATGTTTGATGAGTCAGTGACCATGCCTTTCTACTGGGCCTTGTACTTTTCTCCTGAGAAGCCCACATGTTAGCACATGGATAGCCAGGGACCATGCTGGAAGCCCTAAGCCAGCCTGGTAGGTAGGTATCGTGATAGAGACAATGTTCTGATCTGGCAGGCATAGACTCAAGCTCATTTTGGATTGTTTGCTGGTTTGTTTTTATGCAAAAGTGAAAGGCAGCATGGTATGTGAGGGAGGCAGAACTTCTCTTCAGATAGGAACCATGTGCCACAATGTGCTACGGGAATGTTCACTTGGGGTTTATATAAAGCTCTGGCATAATTTAAGTAAATCACTGTGTTCACTATTTATTTAATAACAGAAATAATACAAAAGGCTTTGTATTTTGTAATAATTGAGATTCATATGCTGACTATAGAATTAACAAGTTTCAAGTAAATGTTTGACTTCAATACTTAAGTACTGCACTTATTTCTCTAACCACATTTTATTTATGGCTCAGTTGCTGTATTTAATGTTCTGTCCCATGCTGCAAGGATAGTATTATTCTCCAAGGCTTTCTTTCACTGAAAAAAGACACAAAGCAAAAATAGACATCACACTCAAAAATCAGGCATGTTTCAAGCATAGAGCCAAATTCTGCATAAGTAGAGATTATTATTTTCTCATGAAGCAGAACTAACACACAGTGTTAACACTAGTATGGAATTACAGTGATCTTCAATATTTGGAGAGATAGAATGTATGTAAATATATCCAGATACACATATAAACAAGTATTTCTAGTAAAATATGCCATGTTTGCAAACCTGATGTTCATTATTTCCTAAGATCTTAGGCTGAAGGGCTTTTTCCATCTCTACACATCTCGTGGCCCCTGACTAAGAAGCACCAACATCATTTATATTGATAAAAAATTCAAAATGAGTGCAAGAGGAAGTTCTCCATCTAGAAGACAATGGTTTCAATAGCTTCTCTTCCATAATCTCCTACTTCTCATCAAATGTTCCCACTGACTCTGGAAGTTTTCCACAACCCTCTGACATTTAGAGAACTTGAGACTGCAGCGCCAGACATAAGAAAACTGAAGTCACTTAGCTACATGCCAGAAGTAGTCATTGGTGAAAGAGTTAACTTCCTAACAGTTACTGACTAGTTCTTTAACAAACTTAACATCAGAAAAAAAAACCTTACTATGCAGTGCGCTGCACAGGTGAGACCTTGAGAAGAGCATGGTTCATCTTGAAAGCCCATGTTACAGAAATTCAACTGCAAAAGCAAGGTATGGAAAAGCAGCTCTCTGAACTACTAAGCACTTTTGAAACTAAGAAATAGCTAAATGAGCTTGGCTTATGAGCTGCTAGATGTGTTAAGTCCATCTGAAACAACAAGAGATGGTGCATTTAGAGTCTTTTGTAGCAAAAATACAGATTATAACTAGGTCTTCCTCATATTAATTCTTATCTGACTGGCTTCTCACCTGTCACAGTCAAAATAAACTTCATGTGGCTTAAAATTAAGCATGCATCACAAAAATTCAGTGCTGGTCACCTCAAACTACAATTCTATTTGTAAGAACATAATTCCAACCTAGAACATCCTGTCCACCTCATCCCCTGATAGCCAAAGGGTTCAATACCTTGCTAGAAACAGTTACTTATCTGTTGATGAACTTACTTTGAAATATCTTTGCCACCATGTTGCCATGGAAATATGACATTTCCAATAGCTGCCCGGTAACTGTAGACTCCCAGGAGCCCGAGTGCCATAGCAATTTTTGAAACCAGGGAGCATCTTCTTTGAACCAGAAAGAAGATCATAAGAAGGGAGACTGCAGCCAAGAAGGAGAGTTCAGATTTATGCTCAGAGCTGGGAAAGAAAATGAAACAAAAAATTCCTTTTAAAACAGTAATTAGTGCTAAACACATTTGATAGAGCCTTAACTACAGCACTATATTAAATAAACTGTATTAATTATTGCAGCACCAAATTAATCAGTGTAGTGCTATCTGTTACAAACTTTCCAAGAGGTACGGTAAAATATTCTAGTATTTTCAGAAAAGCAGTTTTATTAATGAGGTTTTCTATTCAAGCATGCACATTTGAAAGTGTAATTATTGTGTTCCACCATATGCTAGTTACTCTCTTAATTATATAAAAACTGAGCTGCATATTGCATAATAGAAAAGGTTCTACTGCTTTTATACTAGGGTTTTGTTATTTATACATTTTGAAAAAGTGTGTTTCCCTTATACTACAGCATTGTATTTTCTAACACTACACAAAAGATTTTTGCACTACAAGATTAAAACTTTCTTTTGAAATAACTACATATAGTAACATATAATAACTATATTTGTTTAATTTGACACATTATCTACCCTACTACCTACCTATTACCTATCCAAAATGAACAAAAACATAGTTTAAAACACACACACACAAACTCATTAGCACAATCTGATTCCCTTATGCAATTATAGCACCTTATATTGTGCCAATACATAGAAGAGGTAAGACATAAAATTTGCATCATTGGCAGAGAAGATCACAGATATAGCTTCTTTGTTTGCTCCCCTGCATCCTAAATAGGTAACATTCATTGCGGAATCAAGGGCATTTTATTGAGCTGTGTTATATACGCTGCCAATGTTATATACTTAAATCTTCAGTAGTACCAACTAGCGCCAAAAAATGTAATGGGGTAAGGCAAAGATCTACACCCATCCCTTAACACAGTTTCAGAAAGTCTGCTGTAGTCCAAGAATTGCCAACCCGTGCCTACTGAAAACATTCCCAGTATACCAAATAATATAAAACCACTAATTCTGTTAAATTTGCCTTCAGTTAAGAAGAGCATGTAGATTTTTAAAGCTAAGGGCTCCATCTTCTGTTTTCCACAACTCAAAATCCCATGATAAAAGATTACTAACTTCAGGAAAATAACAGTGTGCCTGGGCTGTTACTTGCATTGAATTCAATCACACTTACGAAATTCCAGTTTTATCTCTGACTTAATAAAAATTATTGTACTTCTAACAGGTTTACTTTCCTATTCCCTGGTATATACTGTATCAGGAGCTTGACCAATAGCTGTTCCAGCTATTGTTGTGCTTGAAAAGTCATGAAGGAAAGTTGTAGAGCAGATAAATTGTCCCATTTGTCCTGCATACAGGACCCAGTCATGTAGTTCTTACACCTTAACAAGATTCCCAAGAGATGCACCATTCTCTGAAAGCCAGTGGAGAAAAGTGAGAGGAATAAGATCTAGAACACTATGAGACAGAAAACGTAGTTCTGATGTTTCTCCTCACAGTTATTCTTCCTCTACACATGGAGAGAGCAGAAACAGTGGACTCCTGCAGCAACCTGTGAAGATAATGCGCCACCTGCTTTATGATCAAAGCAAACAAACTAATTTAGTAACCACTAAACCTTTCAAATGAGCATTTATAGAAAATTTTAAGCATTCAAGTCATATTCTCCTTGTACTCATTGTATGAAAGCAAGACAAATCAGGGATAAATAACAGCACAACATCATCATCATCATCAGCTTTGTCTCTTAATCTAAAAAACTCAACACACATTGAGTTTTCATTCTTGACTGCTAGCACAGGGACTAACATACATCTCATGTCCAGGTTTTCTGGTAACAGTCTTCTGTGATCTCTGTTCAGAAATTTTTTTGAATCATACAAATCTTAGGTTTTGCTTTAAAAAACCTAGCCAAGTGTTTCACAGCATTTGCTGAAGAAACAATTAAAGGATTTACAGCAAGCAAAGTCAGGTCAGCACAAATCACCTACAGTTTCAAGGTTTTCTAGCCAATATTCCTACAGTCAGGCAGTTAAAAGCATATGTAATTATCACATATTTTGAAAGGAGATGGTAGTTGCTTAACACAGAGTCCAATCATTTAGCAAAATTCTAAATGGTTTTGATAGTCTGCTCAGAAATACAAGCACAAACAAGCTACTCTGATCTCAGCTGCCATGTCCTGGGTTTTGCACAAGCCACAGAATTGAAAGTGAAGAACCAATACCTTCCTGAGAGAAAATCTAATGAGAAGGGAAGGAAAAAAGGGCACTTTGGGTCTGTCTTCCTGCTGTAACAGTTTGTGGTCTACACTCATACTTCTGTTAATAGAATGAAGGTTGAAGATATTTTCTTCCACTGCTTGGACCTCACCTCATTACTGCAAATATAAGCAGAGAAAGGAATTGTGAATGTGCATGATTAGTAACTTAAGTAGATAAGGTCTTTTTTAAATGTTTCTTACATTTTAGAACTGAATACATAGAAGTCAGAAGGTGTGTTAGCTTTGAGAGGAAGGGCATTTGGGGATGGTTAGGTACATTATTAAAAGAAAATATTATCTTCCCATGTTGATGCTTCTTGTCACTTCTCTTCCAGCTGACACTGCTGTGTAGCAGCTCTGACACCTTTCAAGTATCAGCACTGACCAAGATTAACAGCCAAATAAAGCTAACTGAGTAACAACCAATCAAAAAGAAAACCTGACTTCCAGACAGATTTAGATTGCCTGTTTTCTTCCATTTCATCTACTGTCTGATTTTCTTTTGCTCTTTTTCCCATCAAAGTATTTTTCAGGTTTCACAGTCTGTCTGCAAATAACGAAGAACGTCTTCCTTATTTTAGCACTGCTGAATGCATTCCTAGTAGCCAAATTCAACATGCTACAGGTAGATTGATTTTCTGTGTTTTGATATTTACATCAAACAGGAAAATCTGTACAACAGTCTCTCTGTTCTAAATGCTGAGCCCCTTAAGCACTGTGTAGTTAAGCAAAAAACTACTCTGAGCATATGCACAGATATCCGAAAGATCAATAAAGGGGAAGGAAAAAAGAGGGCCGTTTGTTCATTAGTTTATCTTAGAGACAAAATGGAAGGCTGGCTAGAAAAAGCCTGCAACCTTGAGTGGCCCAAACTCAAACAACAAGAGCACACATGATCTAAGGCTCCAAATTATTATTAGTAAAAAACATGCTATTAAGACATAACTATGCCAATTAAACTAGTACTAAAAATAGAGTAACAGTTCACCTTATAGACTACCAACGCATTTTGGGAAGAAGTGCTTTATGCAACCCAATTTATCACATACTTTTAATTCCTTCTATAAGGAAAACACATCATCTCAATCCTGATCAAATCACTAGGGAAACAGACATCTCTATGACCCTAATATTATGTGAAGGAGAAAGAACAAAGATGCTAAAATCCTCAACCAAAGAAAATGCAAGCATGCTGGCCAAATAGGAATTCCCAAACACTTTACAGACCACATGATGTGTAAAGATTTAGTTACATTATTGAATAACCTTTCTGAAGCTTGTTCAGTGAGCCGTAACAGTCATACATATCAACTACATCCCATCGTTCAAGTCCAAAAACTGTCATACTTCAAATATTATTAATCTTTTAACACTATATTGCAACTGTCAGAAAGGAGACATACTGTAAATTCTCCTGTTAGGCTGAAAATTGCTCCAGTGTTTTAAGTCAGGATGCAGCTCCACAGCAGCCTGAGTCAACCCGTGCAAAGGCTGTCAGGGTTCTGTCCTTTCACTTGCTCCCGAAACACAGCAGTAGTTACACAAATGAAAGGGTGCAGGCAGAACTGTGACAATGACAGTCCTAATCACACATCCTCTTAGCTTGCCATGCCACAAACACTCTGGACTGCTGAATCATCTTTTTAAGCCTCCCAAAGTACAAGGTAAGGAGTCATTTCTTCTTTCTCAATTAGATTTGAAAAGCAAGTGAGTTTTTATAAGGAATGCTTGAGAATGGCAGAAAGAAAACACTGTTTGTCTGCAGCCCTTCAAAAGATGCAGATACTTCCACATTCTCTTCTCACAGTAATTTCAACAACAGCAGTGCTGACTCGTATTACGCTTCCCTTCCTGCATTCTTGTTACCAAGCCAGCCCATTTGCCTGTGAAGACTAATGGTAGATCAGAGTGAGAAGTGATCCAACTGAAAGCCAAGAGTTTTCCATGCCATCTTGAGTTATCTTTCCAGATATATCTATTCAGTGATTTAGTTCACCATACTGACACAGGAACAGGTAAAATACAGGGCCAGTGAGGTGAGGAGAGAGAGAGCAAGTTCCTTGCCTTGTATAGCAAAAGCTCCTACAGCATACTCTTTTGGCCAAAGATCAGCCATAGCCTAAGTGTACAGATGTAGAATCTTTTCTCTTCTACTTTCCTCAAGACCTAAGCAAATAAACTCAATATGAAGCCATAATTTTATAGGGAACAGAGGAAGAAATTCACCTGTAAAATTCTGACATTTTTATTTTGATATCTAGCTGCTTTACTTCAGCCTTACTGAAGGGGGAGGCAGACAGCTTTAATAGGGTTGTGATGGCTTTATGAAGGAGAATACTTTATCAACCTGACAGTTTTTTGTGATGAGACACACTCAGTAGAAGAGCACAAAGCAGGCATTATTTTTCATCTGTCCTTTAACAAGGTTTTTAACACCAGCTCCCATAACATTCCTGTAGGCAATCTCATGTAGAGAAGTGGACAATCAGGTAGACTGAAAAGTACTCAAATGCTGGATTCACAGTTGCCATTAGTAGCACAAAGTCCACCTGGAGGGCAGCCATTATCTGTCAACCTCAGGACTTGGGCGCTGGCCCCCACTGGTGCAAATGCTGTTTACTGTCTTCACTAATGACCTGAGTGATGGGGCAGTGCCCCCTCAGCAAGTCTGCCCACAATACACAACTGAGAGAAATGGTTGATACAGTAGGTGGGTCTGCTGACACTCAAAGGCCCCTAGACAGCCTGGAGAAACTGCCCACCAGGGATCTTATGAAATTCAGTGAGGGCAAGAGGCAAGTCCTGCACCTTGGAAGAAACAGCTACACGTATCAGGACAGACTGGGGGATGACCATCTTATCAGAGGTGACTCTGAGCACCTGGGTAGACCCTGAAAAATCAGCATGCAACTTGACCTTGTAGCAAAAGCAACCAACAGCAAGTGGAGCTGCATATGAAAAACCTTACCAGAAGATGGAGGAAGGTTATTTCTTACCCTGTGTTCAACCGTGGCTCCAGTTAGGGATTACCCAGTATAGAGAAATATACAGACATATTCAAATTCATATGAATTCCAATTTACAGGGACAAAAACCAAACACAAAAATAGACTTCTCCCTCTCTTCTCCCCTGTCCTTCCTCAACAACAACAAAAGAGTAAGCCAGAACAGGCGTAAAAAGCCTTGGGTTTACCTGAGTGGGTTGAAATTCCTGACAGGCAACTAAGTGTTAGAACTGGGTATATAGGATTTCCCACTTTTGTTATACATTAGGAAGCTTTTGTATCTGTAGTCTACACTCCACCTGTGTTATCCCCTTAAGACCCCCCACAGCCCAAGGCTACAAAAGGATTTGCTGCTTTCCAGGCATACTTAGCACCATGAAATCAGAGATGGGAGCATACTAAAGCAAGACAGGATCTTTGAAAGTCAAGTCCATACATCCACACACAATTTTTAGAAGTCTGGTAACATTTCCAAGAGTAAATAAACATATCCAGGGGACCACATCAGTAAGAGCATGTATCTGAAACAAACCAAATACTTCAGCTGAAGGAGTTTGGTCCTTGTTTCATGGCTTTTGGGCACCAGCACACTCCAAAGAAAAGGACTGACAGTCTGAAGAAAAAGTCTGAATCAGGACATTACTGGGCAAATAAATCTTTTGCAGATGGTCAGGATTAATTGTAAAAATCCTTACAGTCACACCAAATCACACCTCATCCTGCTCATATTGGTTTAGCTCATAATGAAGGAGTGACTTATCTATCATATGGACTTGATGTAGGAAATATGACATTTTTTCCTCATTTCCTCACCTCAAGAGCAGAAATGCATGGTGAAAACTCTGGTATAGAACAACCACTATAATGCGATAAATTCCCTCATAACTCATGTCTTTCAGCACTCATGCCTGTCACTGCAATTAGCATTTTATCTGTGAGGCTGCCAATAAATAACAAGTCTCATTTGCTCATGTCATTTTTAATGAATGATGAATGACATTTCATCCGTGTGTTGTAAGGTACTGGCAAGAAATCTATTTATCTTACACAGCAGAGCCTCTTCATCTGCTGTTTGCAAAACCTTGACTAGACAGCCAAAAAGTATTGCTTCTCCATCCACTAACTGAAGTACATGAGACAGTTCAAGTATCACAGAATAATAACTGTAGATCTTAAAAACACTGAAAGGTATTAGAAAAAGCAGAAGTCCTTCTCTGCTGTACTTTCAGTTATAAAAAATTCCCTTTTTTATTTATCATGTTACACTCAAAAAATTCCTTCAGCTTTTCACCCACACATTACAAGCATGTGATAGACAAGGAAGAATTCTATGTGTGGCATCTTCTCGTGTGATTTCATAAATTTTGGAATTATGCAGAACCTTCCTGCCTTAATTTCAAGAGTTTAATTCTATTAAGTGATTTTTAATTTCTCAAACCAGACACTGTTGAGTTACACATGGAAAATATTTACTTTTTGCTTCTGATAAATCTATCATGTATAATTGGCATTAATTAGATAAGTCATGGTGCAGGGCAAAGATTATAAACTATTGATAGTACACAAGGAATTACTCCTGCATGAAATAGCAATGAAAAATTCCTTATGCCACTTCACTGTTTATCTGCTTTGCATGTTTGCAGCACTTTCTGGTCAGAGACTGTATAGAAAAATACAAATTTCACCAAATGAAGCACACATTAATTTTTAAATAAGACAGAAAGTGTGACAGTAAATCAGATACCCACCTTGTCAACCAGTGTCCAAAGTCTGGCCGATGAGCCCACTGGACACCTGTCTGATTCAAGGATCGAAGCAGCCGACAGCAAATAAGGATGATCCATGGAGTTGCTAAGCTTATCCACTTATCTGATCCTTTTATGAATTCAGATGAAGAGGTGGCCTTGCCCAGTTTTGAATTACTTGCTGCTGGAATGTCTATATTCTTGCACTCGGAGACTTCCCCAATACTATCAAAATTTTGTTTCACACTGGTGCCAAGTTGAGGGTCACATTCTTTCAAAAGAAAATTATTTCTGCAAAGTTCCTGACACAGCACCAAACAAAGTGTATTGATAAGAAAATACCAGGTCTGATGTTCCTCTTCTATAAAACTGCTTGCCCCCAAACTCAAAACATGGCCAATAGTTCCAGCCAGAATCAGCACATCTACTTCTGACCAGCTAGAACTGGACACAGTAGGATTCTGTGGGGGGGAAAAAAAAAAAAAGCAGCAGTGTAAGTTTATAAAAATTTCACTTGTAAGTACTCATAGTGTGCTTACAGCAATTTACAGCAATGAAAACAAAATAAATAGCAGGATAACATATTTCTATCTTAAGAAATATAAAAAATTTATAAAATACTCATTTCAGTGAAGCATACTCAGCACTATAACATAGTAATAATTTTTAAATAATAATAAATTTTAAAGCTTAAAAATTCTGTTTAAGGAATAAAACTCTATGAATAATCATCACAACTGTAGAGATTAAGATTCCCTACCACCCTGTAACAGAAGGTTCAAAGGAAGTTCATGCCCTGTTGCATATTTGTAAAAGTAAAAATAGAAATCCTGCAGAAATCTTGAGATATAGATAAGAGGTAATTCTCTAGTGGTTGAAATCTGTAATATCTTTACTCAATACAGTGATAACCTTCACTAATCAAGTTAACAAAGTTATTGCCTGATGGCACCCCTTCACCTTGCTTAGTTTGAAATGCATCTTTCATCATAAAATCTACTTTCAACCTTTAGCCATCTATTACTTACTTCAGAAACTATGCTTATCTAAAACCACAATATTTTTTGTCTAATACCTTCATTAGCTCAATTTTCTGTTCTCAGCAGTTAATTGGAATTGCTTTACTACCTTCAACAACAGGGCTAAAGAGAAAGTATAAGGGCATGAGGAAGTTTAGAGCCCCCGGTTCATTGTTATCAGGTAAAGAACCATTTCAGCACACAGGGAAAGCCATAAAAAGACTGCAGAGGCACAACCATGATAAGTATGCACTAAGGAAGATCATAAAGATGGCCAAAACTCTTCAGCTGTTAGCTGACAGGCCAACAAGAAACCACCAGCATAGCTCTGCAAGGCATCAGTCTGGACTTCACAACAGCTAAGGGGGAAGTGACAGTGCACGGGTGGTATCTGATAGCGCCTGTGGATCTGTACCAACTCATTACGTAGAGCTTCTAGAAAGTCTCAAGGGTGGGGAAGATGGGGTGATGAGGAATATACTGGAAACAGGGGCAAAGTAAGAGGAGAAAAAAGGAAGGATTCCATTACATTACATATAAGCAGGAGCCAGTATACACATCTTTGACCGAGCCCTGTGCTACAGGTCACTGTAGTCCATCCTGTCTCACTAAATTGTATCCTGCCTTCTGTTCCACTCCACTCCCTGTCCCACCTGTGGGTGTTGCAAGATGCCACTGCAAGTAGCTGGGGACAAGCCTGCACATCAAAAACTTGAGACCAGAGAAAATAAAAGCAAGCACCAGAGGACACTGGGACCAGCGGAAGCTTCCTAACAGACCTTAACAAATAGGATAGCATACGTGCTTGTGAAGAATTTTGGGAAAGACACTGTCAAAAATCATACATTACTGTTTTATTTTATCTCGTCTTGCACTATTACAGAATATCATGGCGTAACTATTAAACTATATTTTAAGACCTAATAAAAAAAAAGTTTAAAAGCCAGATTGAAATTACTGCATGCCATTTTTACTTCAGAACAAAGATCTCTGAAACTGCTTTCACATTCATTTCTTTAACTCTGTATTTTAACCACATCATCCTCCTACATTTGACCTATGAACAAACTTACAAAAAAATCTTGAATATTCATAGGGATAAATTTCACAGAGAACCTACTAAATTGAAAGATGCACAGTGTACTACAATTCCTGCATGGTTTAAATCATGTTGAAAGAAAATCAAACCAAACTGACCTTTGAACAGTTAACAAGAGAGCAGGTATAAGCAATACAAGTATATCTGAGCATCTTAAATGCAAGCGTCACTTGTGTTCATGACTTACTGACAGCAGCATATGTATTTTTGTTCAATAAGCAAGACAATGTAACACAGAGAAAACAACAAACACATGATGCAAGAAGACAGTTAACATTATTAGGAATTTTGCTTTAGGGAAAAAACTTTTGCAAAATCAAAATTGAATGAGTTGTATGTGAAAGAATGCAGGAACTATAATTAAAATTATGACCTATTCACATCTCTTTCCTTTCTTCTGTTGTTAAAGACATTACATCAAAATAATTTCACTTTTAAAAAACCCAACAACACAAACACACAAACAAAATCCCACAAAACCAGAAGTCCCCATTACACACAACAGTAATGGAGGGGGAAATACTAATAATCTGAAAAAATGTCCAGGTTCAGTCTACATTTACTAGCATTTGAAACTTCTTTGGTTTTCTAAAGACCACTCAGTTTGTTTAGTACTCTATTCTGAAAAGCAAATACCATAAGCTGGTATTTGGAACAAAAGGACAAGGTAGTCTCTCCAAAGACCAAAGAGCATGAAATTCACAAAGCTGAGACAAGAACAGTACATGATGGATCTTCAGCAAGTTTAAATTCCAGTAATTCTATCATGCTGACCTTAAAGATCTTGGCTAACTAAATAAATGAGCATGTAAGCACCATCTGCTTGCAGAGACAAAGGAATCTGAGATCCTAAATAAATGAGAATGAACGAGTCTGTGATATAATTTGTCTTCTTTGTAAGACATAACATAAAATCTATAGAAGGATTGGTCTCTCATATCTAGTTGCTGTCAGCAACTGGTATGAAAACTGAAGTGATGCATTATCAATGGGGAACATACAAAAACCTCATCAAACTTATGGCATTAATGTGAAATGTTCCAGGGTCAGAATTCAGTTATTTCTCACCTGCTTGTATCTCTCAACTTCAGTGAAAAGAAAAAAAAACTACACTTACATTCACATCAAAGGATTCAAATCCAGTGGTGTTTACTGATAAACCACATTTCAGATCCAAGTTAAATCACTATGCAAAATTAAAAATTATTATGCAATTTATAATCTCCTGAGCCTTGATAATCTCAAGAAAATCTGGAAATACCTTCACCAAGGTTTTCTAAATTTACTTCTAATCCTTTATAGACAAACTGTGTCTTATTATGAATGCCATGAGTATGGTGTCATATACATTCTGATCTTAGATTATTTAGATTGCACCTAGTTTTTAGATTTGGTTTAAAGGCATTGAAATATAGGTCTTACTCTGATAATCACAGTGCTGTTTCTCCCACTGCTGAACATTCCCAGCCCTCAGGAACCCAGCAGAAACTCTAGATACTAAAAAACCTGTATGACTCAATTTGGTATCTTAGCAAAAAAACTTAGAACAGAAGCTTTTGTTTAGAAATCTTTAAGTGCCAGGCTTTAAATGATGTAAGCATATAATCTCCCAAGCCAAGGCAGCTTTAACAACTGATGTATCAGCACTAGAATTTAAGCAATAAAAAACTGACCTCTCTGCCCTATCTTTGAACATACCTTGCTAGCTTGCAAAAGTGTCAGTACATAAATGACAGAGTACATGCACCTTTGATCATTAAATTTTGAAACTTCTTCACTTTGAAATAAAACCTGTAGTAGTCTGTGCTCCGAGTCTTATTCCAGTTATCTGGGTTTTTCGTGATTAACCACCTACAGTTAATGCCTGAGAAATTCCACAACTACTTTTCAGATGAGAAGCATTTTCTTCTTCATGTTCACCATCACTCACAATTTAAACACTTATCATTATGCTCCCTTCTGATACTGGAGCTCCCTGAACCCAGTCTTGATTCTCTATGATGGTAACTTTCCCATGACAAAGTACTACAGATCACACTTGTTCCTAGATTTTCAAAGCAGTTTGGGATAATTTTTGAACACTGTCTGGTAAAGCCACCAACCAATCAGCTTTATTCTCCACAAGTCAGAAAATGCTGAAAATATTTCAGGTGCAATTGCATAAAAATGTAACATTGCTCAATTCATCAAGAATATCAAACAAACGAGGAAAACCAAAAATACTGTTAAATGAACAGGTACTTTAAAATAAATGAAAGAAGAACATTTCACAGATGTAATAAAAATCCACTATAATTCTGCATAATGAAAATTCTCAAGACCTCTACTTGACAAGACTTTACTTCTATAATCTAGTTTCAAAACAAACCTGTTAGTTTTTATTTCTATCAGAAACAGGGCAAAAACCCCACAATTAGTAGTAGTAAATACCATGCTTAAATCAACTACCAAGCAATTACAGTGAAACTATGAACAAGAAATTAGAATTTTTAACAATTTTCTGGAATTCATAAAGGGCTGCTGAACTATTTAAAGCCTGAAGTATCATTAAAAGAAGGGACTGGTTCTGCTAGAAACACAGCAATCAGAATCTATAAATAACAGTCAGGAAGCAGATGCTAACACTGCCTGCACTGGTCTTCAGAAAATTCATGAACTTGGTAATCAGTTTCTATATTCAGCCACAGTGGGGGAAAAAAAAGCATTACAAATGAGAAGCACTTCAGAGAAATCTTTAGATGTGAACGGAAACAATTTGAAGGAAAAAAGCTCTGAAGCCATTAACAGGAGCGCTTATCTTAATTACTTTTAAAATACCTACATTTCATCATATAGCTTGAGCTTAGAAAAGGCTTTTGAGCTTCTTTTTAACCAGAAAGGCCAAGATTCGGGATTCTACTCCCACCATCAGAAGACCAGGGCTTCAGAATTCTTTCAGAAGTGGACTCCAAATGCAGATTTGCAATGTGGAGATGCACAAGTTACAAAACACTTGGATTCAGAGGTATTTTAGCATAAGTGGTACTCATAACTCACACAGAAGACCCTTCAAGATCAACACACAGCGTACAAAAACAACCCATTTCTCCCCCAAAATCCAGGCATTCTACTGGAAAGAAGATGAAAGACAGAGATGAATGTTTGGAATGCATCTGCATTATAAGCAGCGCCAGATTTATACACTGCTCCTTTCACTTTCTCCACACTCCGTATTTGTCTAAGCAGACACAAAAAAAGCCCCACCACATCATTCTACAACAGCCCTGAGAGTGGTAGAAGTATCAGAACCAAGTCACTGCTTTTATACATGTCTGGAATGAAGGCACATACTAACTAAACTCACAAAATATTTCAAGCTTTCTTTGGAACTTGAACAGGGACAGAAACGCCTCCCTGACTGATGCGATGAGACACATCCAGTAATTCAGTCACCTATGAAATAGGAGTGAAGACAGGATGACAAAAATGTATTTTTACAGGTCTGAATACAAACAAAACCTCAAATTCTACCTCAAACAGAATTAATCTTGCCTAAACTTCATAAGATATACTTAAGCTTCCCACTTTTTCAAATATATCTCAGGTAGGAACATGATCACAGAACAACCTGGGATGGAAAATACAGTATTTTTTATTTCTATCT
Source organism: Cyanistes caeruleus (assembly GCF_971803275.1). Classification (NCBI taxonomy): domain Eukaryota; kingdom Metazoa; phylum Chordata; class Aves; order Passeriformes; family Paridae; genus Cyanistes; species Cyanistes caeruleus. The sequence goes on from NC_141732.1 coordinate 36,096,544, forward strand.
GCCCCAGCCCCGAAAAAAACCAACATACACACAAACCTGGCTGAAAACCTCATTTGTGTATTATCAACTTGAAGCAGATGATCTGAGGGTGAGACACTAGAATGGGCTGCCCAGAGAAGCTGTGGATGCCCCATCCCTGGAAGGTCAGGCTAGATAGAGCTCTGAGCACCCTGGTCCAGTGGAAGGTGTCCCTGCCCATGGAAGGGGTTTGGAACTAGATATCTTTCATATTACTTCCAACCCAAAGCACTCTATCATTCTGAGATTGAGACTGTCCAGCTGGAGAAGAAATATATCAACTGTAGTCATTGCTCTCCATGCTATTGAAGTGCCATGTTTGTAAATTTTATGCAGGTCTACAAAACTCATCGTATTTAAATTTCTACTGTTTACCAAAATTAGAAAAACTAGTAACAAGATGACAAGTTTATCTTTCATAGTTGTGTTTCTCTGTCATTGCACACCAAGTACACATGAGATTTCTACACTGGAGCATTAATTATTATTTCAAGGTTATATTCTTCTTCTTCTACGGAAAAAGACCACCTAGTCAGAAATTACAGAAAAAAAAATATAATCTAGTATAGTTTGAATAAAATATATTAGCAACCTGACTTATAAGAATTTAGATTTAAATCTACACTCAGGAATTACAGCACATGTCTGCACAGAGTGCAGAATGAATCTTTACTCAGGAACACTGAAATTTTCTGAATTGTAAGAAATACAGCTGTTACAAAATGTTTCTTCAAGTCATAAAGTTTGCTCTTCTCCTTAACAGAGCATGCTGTCATATCATTAAAGCAATGGATATATTAGCATATTTTGTCACACACTTAAAAAAATGTACTAAACCCCCAAGCTTGATTCTAAGAACATAGTTGATGAAGGACTGTACTGCACAGAGGTTGCACCATTGAATGGAATACTATAGGCAGGAAAGCTATTGAACATCAGGGACTCTTGAAAAATATGACTAACAAGCAGCAGAAAAAACAGCTAGAAGCTGATTTTATGGTGTGACTGACAGCTCTTGGCACACTACATTTCACAGTGGAAGAAAAGACATTGCAAATTTTATTTCCTTGGAATTACCTGTATTCTATTGAACACAACAATAAAACTCATCGAATAACATACATAGAAGGTAACTCCTCACACTGAGAACACTTCGAGAACTCCAAAAACTTTAACAAACTGTATTTCTTAACCTCTAAAAGACAGATTAAATCAGCTCCCTCTATTGCATGCTCAAAACTATTTAAAAAAACCCCAAACATTAATAACACCAATACAAGGAAAGGTAGAGTGGCAAAATATATTCTTCTTAGAGCATTACTGTCTCCTGTATTATCACTGTCCTTTGTGCATATTGTTGTAAATACATCTTGTTTTAATTGCAATTGTGAAACCTAACTATATAAAAGCATACAATTTGTACAAGGCATAACTGTTTCTGATCTCATAGTCAACCGGAAAATATTGTACAGTATTTAAAAAATTTCTTCAAATTATGTCAAAATAAGCACTTCTTAGATCTTCACCAGCCAGTATCATGCCACAGTGACAACAGCACATTTCAGTTATAATTTTAAATAATAATACATATTCATATTACATTACAAATAAGAATTTCTTTAAGCACACACAGAGAAAACAAAATTGTAACTGACAGTATTATGAAAGATAAAAGACAGTATATGAAAGATAAAACATTTTGAATCATAATTAATGCATGCCCTCACCTTCACTGGAAGTCTGGAATTCTCCAAGATCTTTGCTATAGCAGATAAAATACCACACATGAGTGCAGAAATCAGCATCATCACTCCAACTGCTGTTAACCAGGACATACTGCAGAAATAGCACAAACTTTCTGCCGATGTGCATACAATGACATGTACAGCACACAGCATTAGACACATCAAGTAAAACAGCAGAGAGAACAGTGGAGGGGAGAGGGGCACTTCAAATTCTGCTCGCTTACTCAGGGCTTTTGGAACACTGAGCAAAAGTAGTAGCAGAACCTAGAAAAGAAATAGAGGATTAATACTTTAAAAATTTGGGTTAGCTAAAACATACAGTAAGAATTCACACAAAAAATCATGCTGTTGTCATCCACATCACACTGCTAATATGCATACTTTATCAAAAAGAACTCTGAAGAATTATGTTGGATTTCTTTTGCCCCAGTAAGGTATTACTATATAAATGGGAGAACCCAATATTGTCTTTTCATCTATTAAGGGCTCAAATACACGAGTTCCCAGGTTCAATAAATCATCATCTGCCTCTTCACCTGTGGCAACCAATGATATGTATGACCTTCATTCCCTGTAAAAGACCTTGAACTCCCAATATTGAAATAGCTCCTAGGCAAACAAATTTGACCCATTGTCACCTGCAAATGCCTGAAGTTAATACACTCTGTCAAAGGCAGTTTATTTATTTCCTGTATGAGAAATACATATGTATGATACCCTGCTGAGCTAAATAGCTTCCCAGACAAGGGGAAGTTCTCATACTATCCAACAAGTGTATGCTGAATTTCTAGCTTACTAATTCTCACAGTATTTACTTCTTGTTTCTCTCTTTATCTTAATTTAATTTATTGCTTTTACTTTCTTGGCTCTGACCTGCACACAGACAAGGCAGAATTCCAAGCTTCCTCTTATGTAACTGTAGCAGCAGAGATGAAAAATAAAATGAAACTTTCTGCTACTCAGATACAAACCTTTACCAAAAAGTGGGAAACTTCAGCCACATGCTAAAATGGTTTGCAAGCTGCAGAGATGGAGCTAGGACTAGACTGACCTCAATCAGCTGGTGCTAGAGCTAGATTAAAACAAATCAAAACAAAAACAACTATATCAGACTACTGTCAACCTGTAATCTTTCACTGTCACTTGCAAAAAACTGCAGTGAGACATAGTATAGTAGAAAAAAAAAAACCAAAACAAAAACCAACAAACAAATGCTTTGCAATAGTCTGCTACTTCTTTATATTCTACTGCATATTTCATCTGGTTATGCAAATATGCAGTTTTGAGTATCATACTGGCTTAAGTATTATATTTCAGCCCATCACTCAAAATTTAAGCTAAAACTTATGGCACTCATGGCGGGAAAACACTCAAAGTGTAGATATCTACCAAGCTAAACTTAGGACTTTGGAGCAAATGCACTGTTACCAGTTCATGTCTCAGAGGTATTCCTCTCAATAGAAATACAGGATAATTGGCATTTATAGCATGGTGTAGTTTGAAGCAATATCTGAGTTTCTCTAGTCTTATTTATTCAGTGAAGGTGGAAAATCAATATCTAGACAAAAACATTTTGGAAAGCAAGGCAGTTTCTTGAGTATTGCACTGGAGAAAATAACAAACTCCAGCCTTTTTGCTGGAATCTTACAGTTATTCTGAGCATACACTCCTAAACAGAAATTCCTGTGGTTAGTAGCTGCATTTTCTTTGATGAAAGTTGATTGCTTATAACACCTAAGATTTGTTTTCCAAAAATAGCAAGCATCTGTAGATTCTACATTCCAGAAAAAAAAAAAAATCCAGTGCTTCAGATCTAAAGTAACTCTCAACAGCTTGAATGCATAGGTTCTGAAAACAAAGGAACAAAGAAAGATATGCACCTTCAGCTTTGCACTGAACTTTGTCCACCTCCAGATCTTCCATCTGTAGAGCAGGAACAGAACCTACCATCTCATCTACCCAAGGGTACCGTGGAACTCATTCCTGTGAAATGACCAGCAGAGTGACAAACCCTACTGAGCAGTCTACCAGAAAGCCATTTCAGAAGCACTCTGTATGCAGAGAGCAATGCATGGGAGACAAGGCACAGAGCCCAGACAGGACAACGGAGATTCAGCACTTGAGTTTTCCCCATAACCTCAGCTGGAAAGATCCACTTAAAATTAAAGATTTGGTTTATTATCTTATCCTTACAACTACAGGAGATATGAAGAGGTAATCCTACAGCAAGTATTTATTTCAGGGCTCTAGATCTATCAGTACGAGGAACAATTCCTGGAAATCTGAAAATTTTCCATATAAGGTATTGCTTGTTTGGAGCAGCTATACTCAACATTAGATAAAGAAAAACAGCTAAGGATTTACTTTCCAGACTTTTTTTTTCCCTAATGCAGTAAAGCTACTCAAAAATAGAAGGCTAACTAATAGGGAAATAAGTTAAGTTGTAGCACATCTGCATCTCTACTATAGCTACCTACACTAAAACGTAACTAATTTGTATCAAAAGCTGTCTTGAATCATTTTGGAGGCCAGATTTTATTTTAAAAGGAGCATTAATCTTATCCAAGCAGGATGTCAGCCAACCCTAAGAACCCACACTCAGTAATTTTAAAGACCAGTATGTGTATACATTACATATCCAACACCAAGATACTTTACTTTAGTGCAATTAACTTTTTCACAGAAAGTTCTATTTTCATACCTCCATAATGATCACAGTCCCCACCATCATTGAATACATGTCATATTGTGCCACTTGTTTGCTTAATGAGGAACTCAAAGTCTTGAGGGCCTCCAGGTATTGCTTCAGGATCTTCTTGCCAAGATTTAAGAGTATTTCTGAATTGTTCCCCTCTAAATACAGTTTGATCCAATTACCATGGGATTTTTCTGCTATCTTAAAATATTCATATCCAGGATCTGGAGAGAAGAGGAAAAAAGAAAAGAAGCAAGAGGAGCCATGAATAAAGAAAGATTACTTGAAGACGTGATCATATTTTTATATTTGCTTGTATAGTTAATAAAAATATATAATTGCTATGGCAGTTGAAAATTTTTTCACAGGTACAAAATTACACTATCTTTATCTTCCTGCAGCAATACCAGTTACTTGGAATAAAAGCAATTAATTATAACCTAATAAACTGTCAAGACCTCTAACAATTGAAAAACTCATTTTAATAGCCATTCATTTTTACAAGGAGTTTCTAGGATAAACGATTCTAATGCTTCAGTTACTGTGGGGGAGGGAAGAAAGCAATGTTGTCCACTGGAACTACTCATCATCCAGAACACACTGTATAAACTAAGTAGGAAATTATCAAATAGCTGATGTCAGGTCCAGTGGAGGGCAACAAAGATAATGAGGGGATTGAAGCACCTCTTTCATGAGGAAAGGCTGTGGGAGCTGGGCCTGTTCAACCTTGAGAAGAGATGGCTGAGAGGGGACTTCATCAATGTCTGCATGTATCTGAAGGGAGGGTGTTAAGAGGATGGAGCCAAGCTCCTCTCAATGGTGCCCAGCAATAGGCTGAAGTCTGCCTGTTGACAGGAGGCAACACAGGAACACAGGAAGTTCTAACTAAACATGAGGAAGAACTTTTTTCACTCTGTGGGTGGCTGAGCACTGGAACAGGTTGCATGGAGGCATTGCAGATATGCAAAAGTCATCTGGACACATTCCTGAGTAATGTGCTGCTTGAGCAGAGGGGTTGGACTAGATAACCTGCGCGACCCAGTCCTACTTTACCTAATCTGTGATTCTGCTTTTCAAATATTGGTCATTAAACACAGTATGCATTCAGAACACAAATTCAGTTGATAGCACATGGAAAGCAAGAGTGTTACTTCAGAAACTCGTATCTCACTGGAAGTTATGCTATACATGAATATTAAATTTATCTGCATTTTTCTGAAAAAAAGATGTTTAATTTCACTTCACATTAATAGTACTTGATATTTCCCTGCAATTTCAGTTGAAAAGTAATGATAAGTATAAAACATGAATTTGGAAATTTTTATATAACTTGCAGTTCTTCCCTTCTTAGCTGAAAGTGGGGTGAAACATTTTCTGTACAGTTTCAGACAAGAAAGATTAAAACAATGACTGAAACAACTCTGGTGTCACAAAAATTTAAGTTACAGCTCTTTTTCAGTCCTTGTAAATGAATAGTAGTGTATTCTACTTGGAAAAAAAACCACTTTATTTTTTGTTAAGCCTTTTCAGCAAAAGTACATAATTAATTCCAGAAACATTTGAAATTTTATTTCAAGTGAATGAAGGTGAATTAAGTATTTCTATTCACAATTTGTATAGTCATGAAAGAATCGTGCTTACTATTTGCAAGTCTCTTACCATACAAGACACTTCATCATCTACTGTGGGCTGAACTCAAAGAGAATTTTAAAAGGCAATGTTTAACTCAAAATGTCCAGTTTTCCCAAGACTTCCAGAAGACTCCAAGACATGCTGACCCTGTTATGCAGAGGGTTTGCAGGGATCTGCTAGAAAGTACAATCCAGCCAGCAACAAAGAGCTGTATATCAAGATAGATGCCAGTGCACACAGAGGATTTCATTTCTTCCCTGTAATTCTTTTAACTTCCCTATAAAGTTTCTCTTCCAGTATATTTGAAATAAGGTTAAATATTCATATGTTTGAGGACATCCATAAAGGATCATCCAAAATGAGCTTTAATCAAACTGAGATTTGACAGGACACTTTTTCATTACACAGAAGACTGAAATGAGTTCAAGATATATTTTGAAATATAAATAAATTCCCTCAACATCTTCTGCTCCTGTTCTGCTCCATTTTACTGACTCTTGACTAGACTCCCTCTTCATTCCTTCTAGCATTTTTCTTTCATCCTCATCTACTTCTTTCCATGCTAACTGTTCACCAAAACCATTGTGTTCATGTTATGAAAGATGACTTTTAGTCAAACCCTCATGAATTAATGACTTCACAACCTTGCAGACAGGAATAAAATACCATGGTTCACAAATTTTGTTTGAGAACTCCAGTTATATTGGTTCAGTGGCACATTTATATGCAGGAAGCATAAAATAAGAAGGGTCATGGACACTAAGTTGCTGGAGAAGCATTTTGGTAACAGGCAGGTAATATTGGTAAGTCAGTCCCATATGGGATACTTACAAGACAAGTCAAAATAGAAGCAAAATCCAAAGCAAGCTTGCCAAGCTTGCATTTCCCAAAGCACTGGCAATGTTTTACTTGCAAAGTATTACATTAGCAATTTGTGCTTCAGCCTCACTACCATCTTATCACAACCAAATAGGCAAGAGTTGCAAGCTTCTGTTCAACAACAAATTCAGTTCCAGTCACAGGCAGCAATCATTTAAAAAGAATTATAAGGAAAGAATGAATAATGTAAAAGTGACTTCTCCAGTTTCAATATATAAACGTCCCAGTAAAAGTCAAATTATTTCAATCTAATACAAGTTCAGGATGAGTCCCAAATGGAAAAGCTTGCACTCATTTTAATAACACCACCCAACTTGCTCTCAAGCACGACTCTTCGTTCCACTGTAAAATGTCTTTCAAAGGTCCTAGTTTATAATTCAACTACATGTCCAGAAGTTCAGAACACAAGGGAAGCATTGCTAGATACCTAGGCCTGTCTTTCTTACACTGAGGTATGAACTTGCTCAAAAACCCAAAATGTCTTTTTAGATACATCTTTTTTCAGCTTTGTAATTTTTGCTAGCTATTTTTATTCTTATTTTTCAGACTTTACCTGCATGTATCCACATCTATCAAAAGAAAAGCTCATGCCTCACATTACAATTTATTAGCATGTTTCAAAAAGATGTGTTTTAAATAATAAAGCCCTTAGTCAAGCTTCAAGTTTCTCATGTAGAATTTAATTTAACTGAGGATCAGTTTAAGTGTGAGGATTCTTCTGTACTTCAATAAAGGAAAGCCCAAGTCCCATTAGAGGGTGTAAAACTTCTTAGTTTGAAAATGATTGCTTATATGAACAAACACAGAGGGGAAAAAAGTTACTGACCTGCCTTCATTCTGTTCTTTATTTATTAACAGGTATATTTAAAACACACTTGAAGATGAAAAGATATTTTTATGTACTCTTACCATTTGCTTTTAACACTGGAGCAGGTGAATCTATGGCTTCTTTATGAAACAGCTTGTAAAGGTCATTCTGCCTTCCCATCTGACTGTTACTCAACTCAACTGATATCTGTCTTCATCTCATTGTGTTAAGAAGGAAACTAATATTCCACCAAAAATGAATGCATATTTTATGATACAGCTTAAAATGGGTAAGTCTTTTCCTGCCATGACTGACTTAATCATCATCCTCATGGTACCAACGTTGTGCTCTAACCCCTGCGCTGTAAATTACAGCACTGGAGAAGAATGCCATGTTTTCCCCTTCTGCAGAGCTTACTGATTTTGACATCAAGAGTTCAAAATTTTGTGTTTGGGTTTTTTTGTGTTTTTTTTTAAAAGCAGCAAGGCTTATGCTATCCTTGCAAGCATTTTCAAGAATGCCTTTCACCTTAAACTGAAGTTCCAGTCATAGGCATTTTTCTTAGCATTGAACTGAAATGTTATGGTCCACTAGTTGTTACTAGCTGAGAATCTGCATTAGAAAGCTTGAAACTGCAGCATCAGTTTCAATGAGTGATGTCCAACTAAGCAAATGTGAATGACATCCAACTGATTCCAACTATGTTTTGGGCAGCAGACCTTGTTGGTGGAATTCAGAAATTATGTACCCTGAGAGCTGTCAATATAACTCTGATGAGTGTTCAGATGTTCAGCAAATGAAGATCAAAAGGTTCTGAGCAGGGTGAGCTAAAGAAGACTGCTCAGATCTGTGTCCAGTCAGTTCTTGAATGTTTACAAGTAGGAAGCCTCCACAACCTTTCTTCCTAACTCTATCTAGTGTTTGACAAATCCTAAAAAAGTTTCCCCCAAATTTTTTGTGGGGACCACCATTTAGACCCCAGTTCCATCTTTTCTATTCCCTCCCATCACGTATTACCTATATTGGTAAGACCCCTCCTGAACAGTCCTAGCACACTCAGTCCCTTCTGATATGACAGATGTTCCAATCCCTTCATCACCTTCATGACCATGCTCTTCACCCACTACATTATATTCACTGAATTACGGTACTGAGAAGCCCAGCACCAGACCAAAGACTCCTGATGTCTGCTCACCACAACTGATACAAGAGGCAGGATTGACCAGCTGATGACTGTCGTCCTAATGCCACCATGGATGCTACTGCCCTTCCTTTGACAAGGGCGCTCTGCTGCCTGATGTTCAATTTTGTCACTCCATGGTGGTTCTTCCAGCTGTTTCCAGTCAGTCAAAATCCAATCTGCACTGGTACATTGGGATTACATCTTCCCAGGTATAGGATTTGGCATTTCCCTTTGCTGAACCTTTAGAGGTGTCTGTCAGCCCATTTCTCCAGCCTGTTGAAGTGCCTCTGAGTGACAGCAGACCCACCTACTGCATCAAGCGCTTCTCCCAGATTCCTATTGTGTCCTTCCCTTGCCGAGACACCACTTTGTCCCACTGGCCAGATCAGTGATGAAGATGTTAAATAGTGCTGGCTGGAGTCAAGCCCTGTGGTTGATCACAACAGTTTTCAAGAGGACTTTGTGCTGCTGATCACATGCACATGTGAATCCAGCAGCTTTTCAGTCCATCTCACTGCCCAGTCATTTAGCTTGAAAGGCAACAGGATGGCTGAAGCACTACATGAGCACCACGGAAGGTGAAGGTAGGACTTCCTCTAGCTGTCCGAAAACCTACAAATTACAATCCAACTGTCTGCACTAGACACCCACACAATATTGCCCAAGTTGATCTGTGCACTAATCCTGAGCTAGAAGTTCTCAACTATTTCATCATCCACTCCCAGGCACAATTACATGCCAGCCACCACTCTCTCACATAAAGATTGATTTTCCCTCACATTCCCAACTTTACAATCTTAGAATTCTAGAATTATTCAGGCTGGAAGACTGCTTTTAAGACTATCTCATTCATTGCCAGCACTGTTAATGGAGACATATTTTGCTAGATCATCACCCATTATTGGTTTCCAATTAGACATTAAGCCACTGACTTTACATTTACATTTACACTTATTCATTACAGAGTCCATTTGTCAAACCCTATCACTCCAACGGCAGCAGCAGAAATGTTCAAGGAGGCTTTACCAAAGGCCTTACAGAAACCTAAGTGGATGACACATCTTTTGTCCACTGATGCATTTACTCCATCAGAGAAGGACACTAAATTAGCAGGCACAATTTGCCCATGGCAAAGTAGTGTCAGTTGTTACCAATAACCTTTCTATCCTTCACGTGTTTTGATATGTCTTCCAGGAAGATCAGTTTTGTGAACTTACCAAGCACAGAGGTGAGGCTGACTGGCTAAGCAGTTCCCAGGATCCTCCTTTTTACCATTGTTAAAAAGAGGTCAACTTCTTGAACATGATTCAGATTACTTAATATAATAACTTCTCTGCTAGGTAACCTCTTTCTAGGGGAATCCTAACAGATGTGTATGTGCCTGTAGTGGGAGGGTAGTTATCTTCACTTAAAAGCCATGCAAAACAAATTCATGCATGCTCATATTAGTCACTAAGTTAGTGACATTGTCTTTTAGTATTTCTAAGCCTGAAGTATCCACATCAATCAAACAACACTAAACAAACAGAACGTATTGTTTCCCTGCCAGTCTTAAATGAACAGACATTAGCCTATAGCCTTGCACATCTAGGACACTCTAAGAAAAACAAGGTTCCTCTCTGAAGTCCACACCAACACAGGAAATTGACATTAAGACTGTAAAAAAAGCTACCATGACTTGGACCTAGACTTGAACCGTGTTATTGAAACTTTCCAGTACTGAAAGGAGATAAAGTCATTTGGATGCTTTGCCTCCCAAACTCTTTCCAGTAAGGCAGCATTTCTAATAAGTTTGCAACCACAAGCAAACAGCATAAAAGATTCTCACATTTTTATCCTCAGCAATTTTGACTTTCATTTCTCATATGAAAGCTACAAGTTGAAATTAAGCTGTTCTGAGACGAAAAATAAAACTGAAATGGAGATATAAATCAGAAGCTGGTAGAAATTCCAGTTTGTTTCATCAGTGTTTGCAGAAATACTCTAAGATGGAGTTTTGTGATGGCATTTTCAACAATACAGTCATATCCTGAAACCCCTCAACAGGGCAAGTTCCTCACTTGACACAATTGGGTTGAGTGAAATCTGTGCAGAAAAAAAATGCCAGAAGAGATGAAGCATGAGTCCTGCTGTAGGCATGTTGCGGCAACAAATGGAATTTATTCTGTTGAGATTCCTGGACAAGGTTTAATTATGATTAGGAGCTGTGATGTTGAAAGATAATTGATTCTTGACCTAGAATTATCATTTTGCTAAAATTTACGTTGCTATCCACTTTAATTATTCCTAGCTGTAAAACAACTCTGCATTCTCATCTAGTTACTTTAATAATTCAACAGATTATAAATCAATTGATAAGCTTCACAGTCACTTTAAGACAACATCTTCTAATGTCAATGGTAAAATATTCTTCACCCTCTGACACAGTTTTTTTTCACAAAATTATCATATTAACTTCATTATTTATACTGCAATTTTTATCATGTTTCCTAATGAAATACCACATTTTGCTAGGTTTGGTTTATTTTTTCTACTTGTTTTTTATTCTTTCCTCCAAATACACACACATACACTTACTTTTAATAAGCACTTCTCTAGGTTCTCATTCCAAGTAAATACATAAAAATGAAATTAAAAGAAAACTTACCCTAAATTATATCCCAGCTTTGCTTGAAGCATCTTTTTATTTAAACTAGAAAATTCGGTCCATTGTGTTAACTCTCCAAATAGCTCAGAGTTAGTGCCCTATATAGGACACCTCACAAAGAGCAGTTATGAAACCACTGAGATTTAACTACACTGGCAGTTTTACTTTAATCTTACTCCATCATTATTTTTGCTCTTTTGCCAAAAAGGAATAATAGTAGTCATTAAAAAAACTGTATTCAGAAGCAGTGTATCAAAGTAGGTTGCATTAAAAATTGAATTCGGTACAGTTGTTCCAAATACTGCTCTCAAAAGAGTAGCTAATTTGCAGTGCAATGCCATACTATTGAATTTAGAAGACCAAACTGCTTTATAAACAGTATATCTGTAACATTTTTTTAGCTAATTTACCTTTTTCATATGCAGGTGTATTCTCTTGCAGCAATCTGCTAAGCTGGAACCCATTCAAGTGCATGAAACGTAGCTGTTCTCTCATTGTCTTGCCTCCAACAACTGGCAATATAAGGTTCCCAACACTGTTTCTTGAAATTGGAAGGCCAAGACCTATTGCCAATGTGCTAGCTAAATCTGTTTGCTGCACATGTTCAGGTTGGGCTAGAGGAGCTAGAATGAACAACAACAAAAACAGAAAAAAAAAATCAAATAAAAAGAGAGAGGAAAAGAAGTATTTCAATAACAGGCCCATTCTATCCCATTCTATTTCTCCAGAGACAGCTGGCACCTTATTGTTTCATTGGTGTTAGATCAGTTATTTTAAGTGGTCTGCAGAGAGCTGACTGATCTTTTTCAGCTGCTATTCTTTGCTGCTGTAAATCCAATATTTATTAAATTCTTAGCCAGCACCACTCTTCAATGCTAACAACTACCATAAACACAATATAAATGTTATACAAGTAAAAGTACAAAAACAGATGGTCCAGGACATCACCTTAATATCAAGTTGTAGCCTAAGAGAGTTTCATAACTTTTACATTAGAAATAATAGAAAGCACTACAGTAGACTAATCTAATGTATTAACAAAGAATGAGAATCTTAAATAATGTTGACAGGATTCCAGAAACTTCACAATGTAATGACAACAGCTCAAGATTTAATTAATACCAGGTGGCTAGGCAAACAGAATTAGACAAAAGAATTAGAAAGAATGTTGAGGCTCAAAATCCATGGCTATATCCAGGCAAACCCAGTGACTTTTAAAGGATCCTGTGTAAGATTCCACTAACTTACTGCAGTTACCAGGATTAGCCTTCAGTCCCACAGAAATCTACAGACATGAATGATTTTATTAACACAGGTAACTTCCTGTTTTTAAACTGTTTTGCTAGCTGTTTCTTTTTGTGCTAAACTAGTTAGGCAATGGTAGTTTTCTATTATGATTTTATTTCATCCTTTTTGAAACTTCAGGTATTCAGTGTTTTGACTTAAATGCAGTATATAGTAAGAGTTCTATACAGTCTTTATTCCTCTCAAAGCTCCTTTTAAGAGCCTTAAAATTTCCCTCATTTCTCATCTAGCTCTGATTAATCCCATACTTGTACAGAATGCCATCTATAATCCATAAAGCCTCTTTGCATGAGTGCCTGTATGTCAGCAGTTTTCAGATTTTATCTTTAAAGGCAAGTTCTTAACTGGTTAAAAAAAGCCAAACTACCAAACACATTTAGCCAATCATAGATGACACATCTCTATAGAAGGCTATACAAGTAATACTCTGACAGCATACTAAATGGAAAAAGCCCACAGGATTACTATTTTGAGGTCTACCAAATTAACTACAGTACATTTTGTTTACAGTAGGATCATAAGAAGCAGTCACTAGAATCCTGATTACTGTACCAATCAAAAGTAAACTGCTGGATATTTACAAAGGCATTAGAAATCAAGAACTGCGTCCCAAAAGACAGGTAAATAGATATATTTCACTGTATTGTAAAAACTGCTCATTCAGTTTAAGCCTCATTGAAACTAATTCCAATGAGCAGAAGACTGCACTTACAGAATCTGTGCTCTTCCTGGCTGTCAACACATGCTAGTGAAATTCATAAAATAAAAATTTAGCCAAGAGCTTTGATGCACTCTTAACTTTGTTTTGTTTACAGACCTGAGAAGAGATCAATGACTCCTCAAGTAGTGCTTTCTATTGCAGCTCAATAACAACTTTCCAAACAACAGAAAAATCTACCTCCACCATGCTGCAGGAACCTCCAACAAGATAAATAAATCAAGGTTCTGCACACAGGTTTTAGAAGAAAAGAAAGCAGATGGAAATGGGCAAGTGGCAGAATGAAAGGCAGAAGGGAGAATTATTTTGGGGAAAATATTCACTCTTGGTATAACTACATTCTGGCGAGTCACTCAGTCAAGGAGTTTAAGCACAACTCTACAAAATAGACTAAAGATTCTCTACCACTCCATTTCTTCACTGCATCCTAACTATCTGGCTTTTATATTTTACTATCCACATGTAGAAAATCAATCAGCTTCAGAAACATGTAAACTCACATCAATGATATAAAATTAACCAGCCCATACAGTAAACACACTCATGATCCATATTCCATCCTTAAGTCTTAGTAATCAATAGTCATGTTATCAGTGCCATCACCTCTCACCCTTTCACAAAGGTCAGATCAATTTAATGTTAAAAATATAATCCTCTTCCTAATAGTCTCTAGCCTCCTAAGTGCTGTCTTCTTCCTTCATGTTAACTCTGTGTGAGAAATTGTCATTCATTCCTCTATCCTAGCTGTCTGAGAGGGAAGAATGGAGGCCAAGCAAATATTCTGGCCATGAAAGAAAAATTGAAACCTACTTCACATATGATTTTGCGTCTACACCTATTCATTTACCATTAGCCCAGTATCCAGACAACAGACCTCATTTACTCTCAGAATTCAGGGCAGGGCTGTACAAGACTTTCATCTCAGAAATATACCAATTCTCTACAATGCTTGATTCATGGTCTCTGCAAGATACAGATGTTCACTTTGGCTGAGTTTTGGATTACACAGAACGGGTTTTCCCAAATAGCTGTAGAATAAACCAAAGCACTTTTCAAGAAGAATTCTAGACTATATAAATAAGAGTTGCCAGTGTGTTCTTGTCCTGGTTTCAACTGCAAGAGAGTTAATTCTCTTCCTAGTATCTAGTACGGGGGCTTTGTTTTGGATTCAGTATAAGAATAACGTTGATAACACACACTCAAGTTTTAGCTGTTAGTAAGGAGGGCTTACTCTAAATCAAGAACTTTTCCACTTCCTGTGGTCTGCCAGGGAGCATGAGAAGCTAAGAGAGAATGCAGTTGGAGCAGCTCTATGGTATGGACTATTCCTTCCACTAGTTCAGGTCAGCTGAACTAGGTGAAGGAATAGTCCATATCATACAGCGTTGTAGCCAGTACACAAAGTGGAGGGAGTTGACTGGAGGCGGTGGATTGCTGCTTGAAGGTAGGATGGGCACCGATCAGCAGGTGGTGAGCAATTGCATTGTGAATCACATGTTTCCCTTGGGTTTTATTCCTCTCCCTCTCCTAGGTTTTATTCCTCTCTCTTTCCCCTCTTCCCATTACAATAATTACTATAATCTACATATAATTATTATTGCTGTTCTTGTTACATACAGTAGTAATGTTCCCATCCTATTAGAGTACACTATGCACTGGTATCTACTGGAACCTTACACCAAGTACCACAAAGCCACTCGGTCACTCACAACACCCATCCTGGTGGGGAGGAGAAAGAAAAGGTAAACCTCATAGGCTGAGTCTAGAACAGTAATAAAATTAAATATTATTATTATAATAATAATAATAATAATAATAATAATAATAATAATAATAATATTGAAAAGGAGACAAGGAGAACAAAAAAAAACAAACAAGAGAAACAAGTGATTCACAATAAAATCTGTCACCAACTGCTGATGAATGTCTAGTCCATCCCTGAGCAGTGACTGGTAGCCCCAGTTTACATACTAGGGATGATGTTCCATGGTATGGAATATCCTTTGGCCAGTTCAGGTCAGCTGTCCTTGCTATAGTCTTTAATGGCTCCTTTGGCACCTGCTTAATGGCAGAGCATGGGAAACAGAAAAGTCCTTGATTCAGAGTAAACATTAAAGCACCAGTGTGTCATCAGCATCATTCTCATAATGAATCAAAAAAACAGTCCTGTACCAGCTACTAGAAAGAAAATTAACTCTATTCCATCTGAAACTGCGACAGTTCTAAAAATGCTTCTTTGATCCTTACCACTTCTCTTCTCAAAAGCAGAGCTGATAAACAGCAGTGGTGTGTGCACTTCTCCTTCTGAAGAACCACCATGACTGCCTGTTTCAGACATCCCATGATCCCCACAAACAACTAACAAATTGGGCAGAGAAGCTTCCTCCTGTAAATCATAGAAAAAAATATAAGTTACCATACAAACACAATTCATTTATATAATTTCACTATCTTCATCATTTTCAAACATGATACGTCTCAAAATTAATTAAGTTTTGGAAACTTGCTCACTGTGGGGCAGATAACAAGAGACAGCTGCAATTAAGTGTAACTCAGTAATAGTAATTTTTAACAGTTAAGGCACATTCATATCTAACACACTTGTCAGTATCTTAGCAAAAATAAAGCATAAAATAAGCTTAAAAAAAACAAACAAACCTGAATTTACAGAGTTACAAGAAACTCTCTGAAAGATTAAAAAAAGGTTATCACACCATGAAAAGAAAATCAAGAGTACCAGAAAAGCATCATTAACACAGAAATATTCCCCCTCTTTGTTTCTTCAGCTTCACTAGCTTTTAATATAGTTGCTGAATTATTGATACTGTAAATATTAACATAATATCAACTCAATATTAAAAAGTAATCCTATTTCTAACAGGATTTCTAGTTTCCCAAGGGCTTTAGAGGTTGAAATCTGACTGATTTAGGGTTGAAATCTGACAGTCAATGAAGACTGTCTGTTAATGATTGTTGAAGAATGATGCTAAATGACGTGTATGTTTCTGAATAAAGAGAAACAGAAACTTAAAATACTTAAAGTGAGGTCTGTCCAAGAATTTTGAGCTAACAAATCAATGTGGCAGAAAATTAACACATTCAACAACAAAGTAGCTTTTTATTATCTCTAGTTATTACCAGTACTATTCTATCCAAAAAATAAAGTGAATAAAGTGCTTTTATTATGTCTGTATTCTAAAATTGAGATAAAGGCTTGAATTTAAATGGAAAAAGTAAAGATACCAAAAAAACAGCAACAAAACAACTGTAACATTCATACAACTTAGACACACAGGATTTAACCTCTTTTCATGAAATAGTATCCACTTGACTAAAAATACTATTGAAATTTCAGGATCAGCTATTCTGAATTGCAGTAGCCAAAACCAAACAATTAAATAAGTTTCATGCCACCTGGAACTAGGACTTGATATTTCAGAATTCAGACTCCTTAGGTAAGCAATAACTAGTATTTACAAATCTAAAAACAGATTCAGACGTGCTACATTCACCATGAAAAAAATGCAGATTAAGACTACCACATCCATTTGAATTTATCAAATATCTAAGAATTAGGTATGCCTTCATAATTCTGGGCATCAGAGCCATTAGCTATACATGCCCATTACTCCTTCTGCAGAATTTCATTACTAGAAAGCATACCAACAATCATTTTAATTCACAAGTGATGCGAGAATTTTGGCAGGCATTCCTCTCCTGTTCCTGGACACCAAGGGGGTGTTATTTCCCACAGCTGCCCAAAAGAGGCTGTTAACAGATGTTACTAAGGTCAGCCACCAAATCCTTAAAAATGCTACACTAGGAAATGGCCCAGGAAGGCAAAGAACAGAATACACACTTCAGTCTATGAATAAAGAAGGTACTAACAACAACCAGCAAGCATTTAATTGTCAGTCCACAACTAAGAGATACTGACCCAAGAGGAAGCTGTATTACCTTTGAAAGAAGGGAAACATGAATCTTCTTCAATATGTTATCCATTTCACGAAGTTTTGGTCCCACTAATGGGCTGTTTGGCCCAGTCATATGACCAATATGGTCCAACCCCAGGTAATGCAGTATTAGCAGATCCCAGTCTTCTCTCTTTAACACTCTATCCAAATGTCTGGTAACATTATCATCAACCTCAAAGAAAAGGAAAACAACTACAAGGTAAAAAAAATCCCTCTTGTAAAAAGCACAAGAAATTAACTACAGTACCCATGAAAATTCCATTGAAGTTGATGAAATTACGCAATGTTATAAGAAAAAAAACTGAGTAGTTCATTGTCAGGCAGTCAAATATATTTGTATTATAAAATAAATTCTTCACCCCATTTAATCTTTTCTGGTAAGGATGCATCAGATTACATACAGACAAGGCAAATGGGTTGCAAAGCTTCCACAGAAACTTTTAGAAACTGTTCCAAGAGCTTTTCAGTCACTTTCGCCCTTCACACCCCAGTTTATCACTTCACACGTGATACATTAAATATCACAAGAACAACAAAAAGTCTCAGTTTAGTGATGGGAAGCTCAGGGGTACAACAGACCCTAATTTTTCAACTCTATTTTTGCTAGTGTGCAAACACAAGAAGATTGCACTTGCTGTGAGTAAAAGAACTGATAACATAGTGAGAAAGAAAAACTATTTGAAAAGTGCTATTTGGGGCCTAACTCACCTCTTTTCCTGCTTAGGTTGACAGTACATCTTTAGTTGCATATAGTCTCTTCAGTTATTAGAAATCCCTACAGTATTTCCCGTGTGATACTACTTCGTTGAGTCTATACATAACTACCAAAAAAAACTATAAAGAACTGTGTGCTTAATACACTACATGAAGGCAGTATAAAGAGCTTGAGAACCACATAACCACAGATCCAGTAGAACATTTGTACTTTTTACTCCAGGTTAAAGCTTTTGCATGTCTTATCAGCATAACCAATCAAACATGTCTTCCAATTCATGTTTGACCTTTGTAACTTCCTCAAATAATAAAATACTTCAGACAGTAGCAGGTCAATGGCTTGAGGTTTTAGAAATAATAAAGGTTCAAAAATGAAGTAAATTTGCCAAAGCATTTACTCTTCTAATGTGCCCAGAGTAAGAATTTTCAGAATTCGTTTCATTTACTTTCTGTGCTCCCTCTTTGACAGCATAAAGAAACACCACCCCCATTGCAATTACAAAAGTGATGCAATAGTATGAAAGTACCTCCAAGAGACCAAGCTAACATATTAATGGACCTCTTAAAGATTGCACTAATTAAAAATATGATAGCAAACTGAAAATTTTTAAACAAAGCAACTAGTCTCTTCCAACCACAACAAGTTTTGTGAGAAAATGGTATGTTTAGGAGTTACAGAATGATAAATTGACTATCACTGTATCATCCCAACACTTTTTACAGCTTATGCATGAGGGACTGAAATTCTTAGCTTTACAGTGCCCACACCAAAAAGACATACAAATTCAATTTCTATCTATTGACAGGTGAACATTTCAGAACAAGGGCAGCTTTACTCACTCATTCTCAGAAACTGATACTGTTTGTTTGTGCTCACTTTATTTAACTTGGAATCATACAAAGCCTCTCACCTCTGTAAAGTCTGACACAAAAAATGATGTTGTTCCATCATATTCCACAAAGTGCTTTGGGAACAATTTGACCCAAGTATCATCACCATAAAATATTATTCTTTTCCCAGCTGTTTTTGCTTGCCATATCAGATTGTCATCCAACAGAGCTGGAGAATTGAGGTTCACAACAACATCGATGAAACCAGGTATGCTACCTGTCATCAAAGCCTAATAAAAAAAGAAAAGTGACACATTAAACAAGAAACTTCCAGTGCTCAGAAGACAGTAGCAATGTAAATGGGAGGAAGCAATAAGCCAGATGGCAGACAAATTATATTTTTGATAAGGAAACATAACAAAGTAAAAGAACACAAGCTGTCTTGTCACATAACCTCATCTGACACAACGAAGTGCTAGCTGATGTCAGAGATAACTGCTTTAGAGAAGGTAAAAATATCACTGTCTAAATTAATGGACAGAAAAAAAAAACTTTCTGTGACAGTTGACGTTTGTTTCATTTACTGGTCGTTAAACCACCAAAAGACAATTTAGGTGTAAGTAAACTGACTCAATATTAACAACAACAGTACCCTCAAAACAGTAAAAACTTCTAGAAAAAGCAAAGAAGTCCACCTATAAAGAGTTACCAGACTGTCTCCCCCTCACTCTCTCACTCGCCTGCTAGTTGACCTACCAATGATCACTCCCTCAGCTTCTCCAATGCAGAGGTGTTACTCAGATGTGCCACTGACAAGCCTGGATGATCAAGTATTTTGGTGACACCATCACAATTAATATTTTAGCTATCTGGAACTTGGCAGAATTTCCTTTTTAAGCTCTTCAGAAACATCCCTATGACAACACAATTTTATACTAAACTGGATTTTCTCTCAGAAGTTACAAGAACTCAGAGAAATACAATAAAAATGTTCCTAGATAGAAGGAAAACTGGAAAACTGGACAATTAAGAGGCTACTGCCTTCCAATGATTACAATAAAAAGGCTATGTCAACCATTTAAGCCTGCCCTAGGGCCTTATCTGGCCTTAACCTCTTGACCATGGCAGATCAGGACTCTATCACATGCACTACTACAGCGAAGAGACGATCAGCCATAGACTGCACTAACACCACGAATGTCTTCTACGCCAACTCCAAGCATATAAAACAACTCATACTTCAAAAGCTTGTCCAATGAAACAACAGATAAAAATGCCACTTACCTTAATTCGAGGCATGGTCACAGTGGGTGGCTTGGCTTCAGCAATGAAACTATAGGAAGTCCCTTTTTCAACAACTTGAGTAGTATACGGCATGAACTGTTTACCTTTGGATCCAAACACAAAGTCATCTCTCAAAGCATCTATCAGCACAATGACAACTTTTTTGAAGAGCGGTGGAGGAATCTTGGTCCAGTTAGAAACCATTCCTAAGCAACAAAAACAGGGCATACAAAAAACATCAACAAATTTTACTGAGGACTAGCCAGAAGTCAAAGGACAACTTCACCATGTAAATGAGTGCTTTCAACTTCTTTATTAATTCTACACCCAGAAATGGGAAGCTGCAAACAGCAAACCTGAGAAGTAATCTGAGGAAGATGAGTTTTCAAGCCATCCAGCACAGGAATAATATGACAACAACTCCAAAGCCACATCTAGGAAGTAAAACAAGATGTGAACAGAATGCGTGAT
The DNA here is from genome assembly GCF_971803275.1 of Cyanistes caeruleus. Lineage (NCBI taxonomy): Eukaryota > Metazoa > Chordata > Aves > Passeriformes > Paridae > Cyanistes > Cyanistes caeruleus. The sequence goes on from NC_141732.1 coordinate 36,117,448, forward strand.
GTGAAATTGGGGAAACGAAGGAAAACTTTTGGAATGGAGAGTGTTCAAAGTAATAAGAAGGGATAGCTGCTACCTTCTCTCTTCTTATTTCAGAAAAGCTGAACTAATTGTATCTGACAGACAACATCTGTTAGAAAAAAGACATAGCATTCACCTGTGCTAATACCCAATTTCGCACATCACAACATAAAAAATGCCTCTTTATGAAATCTCACCATAAGGTAACAGGAAGGTTACAAAGAAAGAGACAACTTCACTGAAACTTGTATGAAACAGATTTGTGTACATTCGTTCCCTTCAAGGTAGAAGAATGTATGAACCCAATTCCAGAATTCCCTGAACAGGGTATATAGGTGGGTACAGAAAAATGCTGCTGTGTGTCAAGTAGTAGGCAGTGCCATGCCCCCAAGCCCCACCTCTTTCTCTTGCATGGTCTTAATTCTGGCCACAGCAACTCTTCATCTGCATTGAACGTGGTCCACATGGTGACATTTATGTCTTACAGCAGCCTTTTTGTCCCAACTCTACAGATCTCATTTCCCTATCAGGAAAAAATGCAGAAGGGAAAATGGAAGCAGAATGCATCCTACCCACAGGTCTCTTACCCAGACACCATTGTATTGAATCAACTTCTCAATACACGCATTATATAAAGTTAGGGGTTTTACAGTCTTTTTAGAGTAAGGGCTTTTTCTGCTTAAGTGGTTGACAATTTGGAAAGGTTGCAGACAATGGTCTAATACAACATCAAAAACAATCCCAGAAATTGTATTCTGGGGTATATAGATAAGCCTCAACAATCACATTCACAGACTAGTTACTGTTAGTGATTTTTCCAGATCAGGAAATAGGGGAGGAGGGCATACCAGGCAGAAGAAGGAAACCTCAACAACAAAATGCAAGCAACCCTAATCAAAATGATAATTTTGTTTTTTCCAGGACCTAAATTATCAACTTAGTAGGCATGCTCTGGCTCTCCATGAAAAACATGAAGGCAACACTGGATGCTCTGTTAGTTACATCTCTCCCCTATCCACTTGCTTAGTGAAACAAAGCTCACTGAACACCAAAAATGTTCAGATCACAACCACATATACGCTATTCCTAACTTCCTCCTGCTGTGTGATTTACCAGAAAGTCAAAGTTGAAATGAATTTGGAGTCGTTTACAAGCCATGTGAAAATACTAACTGTAAGATAGCTAAAGCAACACATTGCCCAGGTCTGGCCCTGCAGCATGTTTATTTATCTCTGCCAGGGTTACTTAGAAAATAGTTACTTTAAATGAACCTGAACTTCCGTGAAGAAAACCACAGGTTCTCTACCAAGAACTTATAATAATGTGCTGCAAGTGTTCAGTAGCACAACCCTCTCACAGTCAAGACAGCATGTACTCAATGGCAGCCAGGACTCACAAAGTAAAACATGCAGGATTTAGAGAAGCACTGGAGAAATGTTATTTTCTGAATAGGTCTAAAGTAGGTTGAAAGCCTTCTGCATCATGGTTGAGTAAGCAATACCCTGGCTTTAGACCTTATCATCCAGACATCAATGCGCAAGTACATCGTAACCAAGAACTACAGAAAACAAGTATTCCTCTACTGTCACTCCAATTTTGCCTACTACTCTTAGCTTCCTCGTGACATGCCTAAATTTAAACTACTTGTAGAGCCCGACTTCCACTCTTCAACACAAACCAGCCCTTTCAAAACCAAATTGTCCAACATTGCCTTCCCACCCACGTAGTCTCCATCTACATTAGTCTCCTGCTATTATCACATGTGAATGCAGTATTTCAGTCATAGCAGTCTAACAAATATCTGTGACAGTCTTGGTAAACTCCAGCTAAAAATCAACCTGCCTTTCAGCAGAAACCACTCAGTCTGCCACCAGATTAGATTCCTTCAGTGTTCCTGCTTAACCAATACCAGCACATCACACCCTAAATCACACAACCTTCTGCTCCCTTCACTCAAGTTAAGTAAGTCCATCCCCAGATGTGGGGGCATAATGCCACACACTTCAGAAGAATTAACAGTAAATATCAGGCACCTGAAGACCCATTTTAGCAGTTACAATCCTGCTCCACAAGTTAACCATAGTACACATCCTGACCAAGAGCTTTGTATGAGCAAAATACTACTCGATCCAGCTGCCAAGTGACCCTGAAGTTTCATGCCACAAGCTCCAAACTGGTCAAAAAACAGTACCTCAAGTACACAGTCCTCCTCACATTACTTTAATACAATTTGTGACCGAACAGGTAAGACGACTACATTATTAGCACATCCTCTAATGACTCCTCAAAAAGATTCTCCAAAATTTTGGTTTCACAAATTTAGCTCTGGAACAGAGCAGGACGTGTAAGGACAGTGATTTCACAGAAACAGTGATGGATGGCAACACTGTGCGTATCGCGACCTGCATTACAACAGTTGCATTGTCACTACTGAGATAAGCCTCACTGAGGTGGCATTACACACACACCATAGAAACATCACAGAGATAGTTAATCTCGGGCACAAAACAGCCAGCGAATGACCACAGGAAAAGCGTGAGGGGTTTTAGCTGAGGCGGCATCACTTAATGCAAACAACTTGCCATTGAACAGGACCAGGTATCACGGCTCCATGAGAGTCACGGCAAGGGAAACAAAACGACAGGAAAACACATCCTTCAAAAAAGTGACAGCTGACGGTTGAGGCATTTCGACTGCCAGCAGATATTCCTGCCTGTGATCCATAACTGTGTGAATACCAGTTAAGTTCTAAACCACTAAGGAAACTGGTCTGGAAACACGAGGGCGCTACAGAAAGATGTTCCCTGACACCGAGCGACGGGGCCCGCCCGGCACCTGCTCGTGTTACCTGGGCCGGGAGGGGCCGGCTCGGCGGGAGGGTCCGCGCGGGCCTCTCTGCGGGGCACGGATCTGACGGGCACCGGGAAGAAGCCGCGGAGGAACAGCGCGACGCCTAAGGCCTGCACGAGGAGGCAGGAGGAGGCGAACACGCCCGAGCGCAGCCGCATCTTGGCTCGACACCAGCGACGGCAACACCGACCCGACCCGGCCCGGCCCGGCCGGCGCTGCGCCGGCTATGCAGGGCGGCACCAGCGCCGTCCCGCCCCTCCCGCCTGGCCCCGCCCCCGGCCCGCCGCCCGCCAACCACCGGCCATTGCGCACTTCCACCAAGCCTCGCTATTGGCCAGAGGCCCGACAGCCCCTCCGCGAGCGCGTAACGGCAACACCGAACCGGAAGTACAGCTCCGCGTCCCGCCGCCATATCCCTCCCCCGGGCCCGCCCTCACATCCCTCCTCCGGGGCTGCCTCCCGGACCCGCGTCCCACCTCCTGGACCCGCCTCTCAGCCGCGCGTCCCACCTCAGTATCCCGCTTTCGGGGCCCATTGCGCATCCTATCTCTGCATCCCAGCCCCCGCTTGCCACTCCCGCCTCCCGGTCCCGCACCTGCGACCCAACTCCGCATCCCCGCGTTCCAGCCCCTCGTCCCATCCGGCGTCTCGACCCCGCGTTCCTCGGCGGGAGGGGAAAGGAGGTTTGATGGATTGTTGCAGCAAAGGGTGCTTGGTAGGTGAGGAAGGAGTCCTGGACGGTGGCTGTTGCAAGTGTTTGGCAAGCAGGATCTTTCCCCACGCAAACACACACCTCTTACTAAAACTGAATAGTGACGTCTTCTAGTCTTTCCGTGGGAAAGGAAATGGACTGTGGCAGGCAGATCATGGCAGAGGAGTGAGGAGAAGTAAGTTTTAAAACTTCAGTTTTCTCCAAAAGGAACCCAAAGTGAAGCAGAGTTTGTATTGGTCTCACCTATATATAGTGTCCTCAAAATTTCATTCTCCCAAAAAAACCTGCTCCTCATTTCTACCCAAGCAGTTTCTGTACGGCCCACCACTGTGCTGGAAATATGTGGCATGTATTTCTGTAGTGTACACACATCCTTGGCTTTACCTGTGAGTGCTACATTTTCCCTGACCCCATAAGCTGAGCACGCTGCCAGCTGCACCTCCACTTACACCTGGACGTGTCTTCTTGTAGTCAGTCGGGACAAAGCTGCACAGCCACAGTCTGCTGCTGGCACGGCACCTGTTTGCAGCCAGCAACCCAAGCTGTGTGCACGTGCTACTACTGAAAGAGCCATGTAAGCAGACTCCAGAGTGCTTTTCCCAAGAGGTCATGGTTCCCTCAGAACAAAGCATGATCTGTTTTGTGTAACACATGCCAAGTGCATCGTACCATGCTTTGAAAAACGTTTTCCTGCTGCAGTTGGTCAATTTGTGATTTTACTGCCAGTTTCACTGGCCAGCTGTTAATTCTGAGCTTTGCAACAGCTGCCGCAAGGATAAGTTGCTGTGATGTGAGGTGCGTGTGTGAGTGGTTTCAGGATAAAAGCTTTGCATTTGGCCTTTCCTGGAGTCTCCAAATACAGAGGAAAAAAAATCAAGTCCTATGGATTCATGCTCTTTACATTTGAGCATCCCTAAGCACTATGCTACCTTTAGTAAGTGCTTTTCTGGCCACTTTTACCACTTCATGCTTCTGCTGAGGATACCACTAACATTTTCATTTCCTAAGATGATACAAAACCATTATTTTTAAAAGAAATTGCATTTTTGCAGACACTGTTCATTTGTTTCTTTGCAGGAGCATGACTCTGAAGGCCCATGAAAGTTAGTATTCAGTAATTAACTTCAGTGAATTATGAGCAGTGCAATAAAATTCAGAAAAAACATGCAAGGAAAGTTGCTTGAATCAGTAGGAAATGGCAAAAGGCAACTATGGCCGTTGCATTCAAGCATTAAAATGGCTTTAGGTAATGTGTCTTAAAGTTACATTATTTGTATGTCCAATAAAAGCTGTATTTGTTGCTTTTTCTGGGTGTTTTCCTCTCCTTTAAACCTTGAACTAGTGAGACTATCCAACCAGAAACTCGGAAAGATTGCCTAACAAATATAAAGCAACCTAATGTAGGCTACATTTATGCATCACAAAACAGCATCTAAGAAATGTCTGTCTTCTTTTTATTTCACGTGTAAAATTTACTTTCCTTTTCAGTAAGTGGAAATTCCCCAAACTACATCTTTCTCCCATCCTTCAAACCTTCAAATTCCCACATAAGATCAGAATTTCTGTGTTCAGGCAAAAGGATTTCTCCACAGACATAAAAACAGTATCTAGCATGTGATTCACACTCCCTGGGACCTATCACTGGGTATTTACTGCATACCATCACCATTTGGCAAGTTCTTGCAGCAACACGCTTTCAAGTCCATTAGTGTAACACATAACTGCAGGAGTCAAATACAGGAAGAATTCTGAATGTTGTACAAGACTTTAAATCTGACTGTCTGTGAATCTACAAGCATGTAACAACATAATATATTGATAATCACTGCTGTGCACTGCTGTGACCATTTTACAAGCTCTTGGGTATAACCTCCTCTGTTGTGCATAGCGCATTTATGCCCAGAGAGCTGGTGATTCCATGAGCATTCAGAGGAAGTGTTTGTGTGCTTCCTCAGTTTGTAAGCACACAATCAGTGTTGCATGCATCAGTTTATGTCAAGGGGTACTGGCTGACTTAAATAGCCTTTGGAAGGTTAGAGGTTCATGTTGGAGTATCAGGAGAGGTGCAGTATAGTGCAGTTCATGTGATTCAGAAGGCTTTTGTTTCATCAGAGGCAGCAAGCGTTTTAGAGCACAGTACAACCCATCCCTGCGGGAGATGAATTTGCATCTTTCCCTACGAGAGAACACGTTGCTACTGCTGCTGTTGAGAAGAGCCACTCAAGCAAACTTACATCTCTGTGTGTTGAGGAAGAAGAAGGAATTTAGCACTCTGTACAAAGCCCTCTGTAGAGGCATTTTCTCAAGTCTGCTGAGGAATCAGCAGACCGAAATCCAACCAAGCTTTGTCTTCGACAGGAATATACTGTACCACTGGTTCTGCTAAACCAGTAGGAGCACATTTTTTTAACTGCATTTTTTTAACTGCTTTTGCAACCAACATTTAAAGCAGCCAGGTGATATTGTTAGTCACTCTGGCATCCCTCAGGCTTTTCTTTACTGAGGCAGCTAGTAGGTAAGATAAAAATTTGGTGCGTCCCATGAGGGAAGAGCACACCTCTTTCCAACAGTCTCTGTGTCCTCTGCGAGCACTTAACGAAACACAGTTCTTTAGACAGCAGTCAGCATGTCTGCTTCCCCAGCTCCTTTTTGCCTGATTATTTCATTTCTTATTTCACAATTTGACTAGAAAAACAGGCCCTATCTTCCCTTCTCCTCTTGTTTCAAGTACAGACAACATGCAGTCCGTTTTCTCAGGGATTTTTTGCAAATTTTCCATTTTCTTACTTAGATTTATTTTAACTAATTCCCTTGTATTTTCTCTCTCAGGCCTCTTTACCTGCTGTTGATACATCCTGGGTATCTGCAGCTCACTACCTTGCTTTTTGAACTGCCTCAGTTATACTCCCTCTCTGGGCCTAATTTAACAGGATTTCACATCTGAATGTGCATGAAACCTGCACATTTCTTCTGATGCTGACAATATCAGATATGTGAACATCTCATGTCAACGGTTTAAACAATCATCTCTTTTCTACAGCCAGTGGTATCTCTTAAACTTGTCCCTAATACATTTAATATTGTATTGGGAAACACACAAGTGGAGCAGGAATATGGACAGTGGAAAAATTGATATGTATGAGTAGAAGCAAACAATTTTACATACAAGGGGTGTGAGACAGAATTAATTCAAAATTAGTGAAGCTGTAATAAAAAATGAGATTACCCAAGGTGATTTGACACTCTGAAAGCATTGTGATGTAGTTAGAAATTCAGAAGGACACGTAGTAATTTTTTCTCTCCCATCATTTCTCCATTCTTCAGTACATTGCAATTTGAATGTATGTCAGGTCTCTGCTGTATTTAAGCCACAGTAAAACATCAGAAAAGGTTATAAAAGACTGTCTGCTGAAGTGTGACTCTCCCTCCTCCGTTCTGGTGCACTGCAAAGCCTCCAGAGATTTGTAGTTGCTGAGGCAAAAGACAAAGCAGAAGTACTGCATTGTAAACCCAGCTTCTGAAATCTGAGACTGAACAGGAATTTCTTCACATAGAAAAAAAAACATGTTAAGAAATAATTATATACCTTTATCCGCATCAAATAATTGGTTATCTGTCTTTGTGCACACATGCACGCGTGCACACATGCACAGAAATCTACCTTCAGATTTAGCTATTCTGGAAACCCTGCTTGCAGATCTTATGGGATTTGAGATTGAGGCAACCAGGGATCACTGAAGAAGGTAACTCCTGATAACCCCTGAGCTGGTGAGCTGTAGGGAGCCAAAGCCTGGCTTGTTTCTGTAGGCTGCAGACTTGTTACTTGCCGCAGTATGAGATTACTTGCTTTTGAAGGGGAAGCAAAGCTGCAGAGCAAGAACTAATTGAAGAAAGAAGCTGCTTGTTAGTTTCCCCCAGAGCCCTGCACTCAAAGTTTACATGGTTTAGTAGCAATATCAGCATCCCTCTTTCTCTACACAGGGTTGTACAGATACATAACCAGTCATTCTTGCTTAAGAAAGCCCTGGCTTTAGAGCTGCATCTGTGCAATCACCCTAGTAGGTTCTCTCAGAGCTGCAGCCTTAAACTGGGGTCACTGAGCATGAACCCCATATGTGCTGCTGATTAGAACACATCGTGGGATGCTGACCCAAGTTTTTCATTCAGTCTATGAATGACTGATGAACTAATGAACTGGTTAAAACATGAATGACAAAGAATAAAACCTCAAGGATAACTTCCAAAACCACTTAAGTAGATGGACTGAGTCTGGTAGTATAAGTGTCTGAAACTGCCCCCAAATGTCAGTAGATACCACAAGTTAGAGTAATGCCAGTCATCTAGCCTTCAGAGCAGTCTCTGAGAGAAGGAGCCAAATCAGGGCTCAGCTGAAGCAACATCTTTACATGAGACGTGAAAACTAACCATAAACTCCCCTCCCTACAATTTTACCCATTTATCTAGCAGTCCCCTCCTTTAATCCCATTTTCTTTCATAATCTGCTTTTTCTTCCTAAAGTAAAAGCTTTTGAAGTCATGCTTTATGTTTGACAGTCTCTCTGCTTCTCTTCCTGACAGTCTTAGCTACTTTTTAGAGATGTAATAAACAGGGAACTCAGTGATACTAAGTTTTTCCAGATTTAATGAGGACTGGAAACGGCAAACAGACTTTGTCAGTGCCCCTACCATGGAAATTGCCTGTTGTATAAGCTGACTCCTTATCAGATGCCAAAGCTTCCCATCCAGAAACATGTGTAAAACAACCAAATGTTTGCATCTTGGTTACCAGGGAATCCAGCAACTCTTCCCTGCAACTGCAAGGAACCAGACTGTCCCTTTTCCTGCTTAGCTACTGCTTCTCCATGGCATTAGCATATCATACTCAGCATGCAGGTGATGACTTCAACTCCTTCCAGTCCTCCTTGCTTCCCTGATCCACCTAGTGCTATAGGGCTTCCTTTAATCACATGGTCTTTGTCCTACTGAGAATTTCTCATGCTGCAGAAATCCTCTCTTCCTGTGTCCCTATAAGCAGTGGTGATAAACAATTACAGCAATGAAGTAGGAAATGTAGCTGCATTCTTCCATGACATATGACTACTAAAATAACCTTCCTAAAATATCCTAGTAAAGCATTTTTTAATCTTCATAGACTTCTTGACTCACATCTTCCCTTCTCTATTTGAAGCCTTCTTTTTAAAGTGATTCACCTGCAGGTACCAGATGTTCAATGACACTGCCTTTATTTACTTTAGGCCTAGTTATTTTGTACCAGCTAAATGCTACACTGAGTTAAAAAATACCAACGTGTAATGTAAGTACTTCTAGTTTCAGAAGCCATCTTCTCTGACACCTCTTAACTGCACTTGTTTCCAGGAGAGAAGTCTTTATGTGTTGCTTTTCACTGCAGGGAATTGCCATGCTGTGCCAAGCCAGCATCATAGCCTGTTCATCTTAATGATGAACATTCTTCAACTGTCTGAGCTAAGAAAGCAGAGAGTGAGGAAGGCTGGCAGGCATTGGGAGTGCAGGCTGTTGGTGCGCTTGCTAACTGAAGTGTGCACTTTGTCAAATTTCACGCTGAATAGTCAAGTCATGGCTGAGGGAGAAGCTGAAACTATACAAGGGACCTTTATAAGATGTGTTAGTGGCTGCAGGGAGGTCAGGGAAACAAGAATCTGTCAGCTGGTAAATTATCCGAAGAAAAAGGGTTTGTGAGGGGGGAAGAAACAGCAACTTAGCTGTCTTTAGTCACCTAGGGTAATTAATCAGCATCATCAAGCCCTGGCCTCAGTAAATTCTGTAAAAAAGTTTTCAGGTATTTATAGTTTCAGGATAAATTTCTTCCAGTGCTGTGTAGCTAGAATTTCTTGCTCTGAAAGCTTTGTAGCTTGACATGCAGATGTACCCATCTCCCCCTCTGTGGGAAAAGTCTAGCTGTTCCTTCGTGGGCCAGAGTCATCACACCTGGGCTCACTCTCCTCCACATCCTGAATTAATTAGCTCTATCTATAGATTGAATGACTATCGATTTTGGGGTTTTCCCGGCTTGCTTCTGCAATGGCAGAGTGGTGTGTTTTCCATGGTGGGAAGCTGTCAGCTGTTCCCCACCCTGTGAAGGAGCAGAGGGGATCACAGGGAACTTAACCTGCCTGAAGGTTGCAGGGGGCCAGGTCTGATGCAGTGTCACCCAACAGAAACAAGATCCTGAGACAGGCTATCTGCATTACCACATTTCAGTTGCCTATCCCTGTGTTCACACCTTACCTCTGCAGCAGTCAGGCCAAGAAAGCAGTGCCAGGCAGAAAAACTAAACCATCTAAGTTTTCTACAGTTTCATTTCTTTAGATGGCTGGAGCTCTTGCTTCCCTCGCTTAGTAATTGAGCCAATTATGATGTCTCATGGACTTCTAAGGTCTAACAAGACAGAAGTTTGCCTTAGTGCTTCTCTTGTCCCAACTGCAGGCTCCTTTCCATGTGCACAGCAACAACTCACACAGCCAGGCAAGGTATTTCTACCTCTTACTCTAGTTTGTGCAAAGGAGGGAGCAGGGTGGTGGTCCACAAAAGGCTGGCTCCCCAGTCATCAAAACTTTATCCCATTTGTATGTTTTAACAAACAAAGCATCGGCATCCATTGCTTACAGATTATGTAACTTTAATTAGTATTCAACCCCCTATTTGCCCTGCTAATTAGTCTGCAGGTGCAGTTCTTCCCTGTGTCCGACTCCAGGGTCTGTTGGGGGTAGGTGGTCGCTGAGTTGGGGGTCCACTGCTGGAATTTCCTCTGCCCCAGTTACTGCTCAGTCCTGGTGGCTCTCATCCAGACAGCCCATTCATCTTGGGATTGTCTTCCCTTTTCTTAAAACAAACACTAGCCTAGCATATAATGTTCACAATGCAATTGCCTAATCATAAGTGTCTAGCTACATCTGCTGACTGACAACAACAAAACAAATTGTGAAGTTTGATTCAGATCTTGAGGGGCTCAAATATTGAGTGGCTTGATATCGCTTCCAGCCTTTCATAGGTCCTCTCTACCTTACTCAGCCACCTGTCTCCTCAAGTCATGCAAGATTGCCTCTCTGAATGTTTCTTTGTATTTGATATGCGGAATAAAATGCTAAGATGGGCTGACAATGATGCATAGAGATATTATAAGCCTGTAAATCCTATTTCTAGAGGAAATCAGTCAAGAACTTCTTACATCTGATTGCAGGCTGTTAACCTTATCTGCTCTATTAAACTGAAAAAGTTTCCTTGTCTGAGGTTTTGTTTTTTTCATTTCCAAAACAGCTTCTGGCATATCCATCAAATGAAACAAAGCTTAAGCAGGATTTCTCCCTTACTTAGACTGTTCTCAGTGCCTGTGTTCTCAAAATGTAGATGGAGAATGAGACTTAGGTCTCAGCAATGCTGAAATCAGCTGAGCTTTTGGAAGATGTTCAAAGATCACCAGTGCTCCTCTCAGTAGAAATATAAAAAAAATTGTAGTATCTGAAGAGCTTCTCCCAGTTGTGCCCCACCAATTCTCTGATCATTTTGTAATTGGCATGCTGTCATGCATTTTGTTTCTCCTACACAACCTCTGATGTATTTCCAGCTGAACACAGAGATTCCAGCTGCTGGTTGTCAAGACAATAATCTTATCACTTTGGGTTCCTGAAGCTCATGTTGTATCATTGCTCTCATCTCCTTAAATAATCCAGTTCTAATTCTTGTGCCAAAAATCACTAATAAAATGTAAACAAGTTACCATCCACAGGACAGCACAGATCAGTCCTGTCTCTGGGCTACTGCAGTCAGCACCTACCACCTTTGACTTCTCTTAACCAGCTATTTCTCAGAATCCCAAACTGAGTACCTATAAATCTGTCTCCCTCATTTTGTTGTGCTAACATGACTTTACTGAATAGACACATTCTTTCCTTCTGAAGCTCATAATTTCCCATACTAGATGAGAAAGTTTATTCCTTCCACCCCAAAATAGGTTTCACTGCCACTATGGGTGGCATCCTTCCCCGGGTATTTCTGCCCATTGTGTTACTCTGTTTTTATCTGGTGCTGGGTCCCCTTCCTGAGTATTGAATGCAACAAGAAAAAATATTCTTTAGCTTCTTCTTCAAACCACAGCAGTAGTAATATTAGTAGTTATTAAGAGTTTAGAACTCCCTTATTAGCTTGAAACTCTGTCCAGAAAAAATGTTTCAAAGTCACCTTGGTTTCCTTATAAGTAGTTGAAGTGTGACTTAACAATGGAAGCAGTCATAAAAAAAAAAGACTTAAAAAAAGTAATGGAATATAGCCTTGAGAGTATAAGTATGGGAATCTGGAGCTGCAAAGAAGGAAGACAGGTTGTGAGTATGATGCTTCAGGATATGCTACCTAGCCAATTACAGACAGGCCTTGCTGTCAGCTTCTTGCTGCCTGCAATTCTTGAAGAACATTCTAACACAACAGAGATCTATCATGGGAGGAAGGGGCTGCTGGAGAGCAGAGAATTATGGAACACTGACATTCGACAAGAAGGAAGCCATATCTGTTGGGGAGACTCTGAAAACAAGAAGAAATAAATAATACCATCATCAAGCCATGGCTCCTAGCTAGCAGTCCCTTCTTTCTGTATGGAGAGAATCTGTAACATTTCTTCAAAAACTACATTGCATATGAACGTTAAAAAAAAAAAAAAAAAAAATTAAAAAAAGCAGGCAAGAAAAAATCTCATTAAATGGCCGAACAGTGCCATCTGGGGACTACTCTCATAAGAATAGCATGAACAGAAGGCAGTAAAGTTAATGAAGGACCTGCTTTTTCACTCAGAATGAGCAGAACTTTATTCTGTGGGAAGTTTTGATTATTTGCACGGGACCAGTCTTGGAGTCAGGCACTGAGTGGCACACAATGCTCTATTAACTGTCAGGACAACTCCAGCTAACACCAACACATCTCTAAATTCAAGAGCTGTGGTCAAGCAGCAGCTTTTTTATATGTTCTTGATACAAAGAATTTCTTTATTTGAAGCTTGTAGGAAACAGGAGACTATATGGAAATCAAGGAAAGGACAATATGATGTAGTACCAATGGAGAAATGCTTTCAGAGCTTCTTGTTTTACTATGCTATGCAACAGAAATTTATTTCACAAAGCCTCCAGGGCACAGTGATCCCCCATTTAAAGCAGGTCTTTTCATATGAGTGCCTGAGACTTTGCCTAAGGACTGCAGTAAAATCACAGAATCATTTCATCAGATGGGTTTGGGTTGAAAGGGACAAGAAAGATCATCTAGCTCCAGCCCCCACTGCAAAGGGATACAGCAAGCAATACCACATAGCTGTTTGTACAAGCAGTGGGAATATGTGGCTTTCCAGGCTGGTGCAGATGATACAAATGGAAGCAGAGATCTCTTGTAAGGACAGCTGTGTTGTTTCAGAAGTGGCATGAGGGAAAGGAGGGTGCAAGAACAAAGCACCTGGTGCTGCCTTCAGGCGGGCAGATTCTGTCTGGGCTCCTGAAGGAATACAAGCTTGATGGCTGCCTGGAAAATGCAGGCTTTTCAGCAGAATATAGAAAACCCAGAGATGGACCAAATCTGCTGATTTGGGTGTTGTGCAAACAGAAGTGAAAAGCAGCTGCTTTTAATCCCAAGCTGCATATACAAAAAGGGAAGTAGGAAAGTAGCAAAGGCAATACATTTTTGCATTTCTTTCAAAGCCTTAGATTTCTTTGAAGGATTATGAGTATTATGTTAAGACCTTCAGTTTAAGCTGGATCAAAGAGGAAGGAGAAACCAGAGAATGTGGTCTTCAGTAAGAACTGAAGTTCTTACTATGTAACTTATGGAAGTAACATAGACTTTTTTTTCACCTTTACCCTCAAGCTGCCTATAAGCCAGGCTAGCTCTGTAAAACCAAACTAAAACAAAACTGGGTTTCATCAGGAGTCTGTGCAATGTTTTCCTACCCATCTGTGGTATTTTAACATTTTCAAGATTTCAAAATGTTCAGTACACAAGTATTCCCTTCTGTTATATTTATAGGATTTAAATCACATGCTATTTATTCTATTTATTATTTATAATACAGTCATTTCAATTCACCTGCTGCAATACACAGTTCATTTTTAATACATAATTTCTAATTTCAGTTTCTTTGCAAAGTCTGCCTTCTCTTGAGCTAACCCCTGGAATTGAGTTCTTAGCCAGAGACCACCACCTGGGAAATCTGCTAAAACAACAGCACATGATCTGCATCCTCATGAAACTGCCTGACATTTAGGGTCACCACTGTGCTGATGTTAAGCCTGCCAAGACTGGAGTGAGGACAGTAGGCACAAACCTTTCTCCTTCTTACCTATGCAAGGGAAGCAGAGCAACTCATCCAGCCACTAGGGTGGAGTGACCTCCACTTTTCCACCTTCCTGCTCCATCTGAACAAAAGTGATGTTTTGACCATCTCATCTTGTGACTACACTCACCATGGTATGTGAAGATACCATGAACTTTACTGGGGACAGATTTTTTTCAGAACAAGCATTGAACAGGAAACTCATCCTCAGATGGATAGAAATCAAGGCATAGTAAATTAATTCCCTCCAGCTTGCAGCAGTTTCCAGGCAGAGTAGGTAGCTCTATGGCACACATGTGATACCAGCACTCAATAACTCCCCTTATCCTCAGAAAGCTGCCTCCTTAGGTCCTTGGGGAAGTTTCTCTCAGCATCCTCTCTAAGGCACAGCTGTAGGTATGTTCACAGGGGCTCTTTAGTCAATACTTGAGCCTTCTTGCCCTCTCCACTGCTCCTCCTTCTTGCACCAGCTCCCTGGACAGTTTGACACCCCTCCCCTCCAGCACAGTGATGCTAGATCCTGTTTTCACAAAGGAGTGCTGTTTAAAAAGTGCACTACCACGAACAAAACAGATGCTATACACCAGCTGGAAAAAGACGCTTTGTGCTGGTAGAACTTCTTTGCAGGTATACCAGGGGAACTCGACTAACAACAGAATTTTAGATTGTCCCCAGTATACAGTGTTCAAAAAAAACACCCTCTGGTTTATTCAGTTCTTCATATACAAAAGAAATATGTATTCAGCTCCTTTAGGAATTAAACTACTGACCTTTCTGAGTACCAGAAAGCCTAGAAGTAGGGCAGAGAGAGAATGATTATCATATGTTGAAACAAAAGAGCTCCCAAATCTGTTAGACCTGACACTACCTGGGAAAAAGGAGGATAACAGGATGCTGTTGTTAGAGCAGGATCTGTTGGGGGTTGGTTGCATAGGTAATCCAGGGTGGTAGAGGTTTCTCTGATGTTTTGGAGGGCATTTGACCTGTTTTGGTGGTACACAAATAAGTCACATCCTTACAATAGTTTTTTGTACGATGCAGGAAGCAGCATTGACACAAATCGGAGTGGGGGAACTTCTCCTCAGAGGAACCCTCAGAAATGTGTTCCTGGTAGAGGTGCTCAGTCATATTTTTTTCCAGACACTAGAAGGCCCTGTGATGGTGGGACAGAAGGAGGGGAGCACATACGCTGCTGCCAGAGGACTTTGTCTCAGGAAGCTGCCTCAGCTCCAGGCCACACGGTGCAGAGCCTCGCTCTTTCCCAGACCCCTGCAAAAAAGGGGGCAGGGCACATGCAGACCCTCATAATTCAAAGCAGGTACACAGGCACCTCATGACAGCACACAGGCAGGTCACTTTCCCAGCCCACTGTGCAGGAGAGGGTGCAGTGGGCACAACATGAGGACACCACCATTTCTGCTAGCTGCTTGGTAGCCTTCAATCATCCATTTAAAGCAAATTTCCTTCCCAGGGCCTTTGGAGACAAGAGAGCTCAGTCCATGCATGGATTTCAGGTGGTACAAGAACATGACTTTTAACTGTGTGGGTGCTCTCACCAAAAGGGATTCCCTGACACTTTGGGAGCAGCAAACAGCCCCAGTTGCAGCATTCTGCACAACCCAGGACACACCAGAGTGCTTCCACCTGTGGCAATGAGGACCCATGACATTTTCATTTTGACAATATCCCACATACTGCAAGTGTCTTCCAGGACTGAGCCAGTGCCATTTTTGGGAGCCATCTCAACTGCAAGGACAAGGCAGGCATTTCCTTTCACAGGTCAAGAGCTAGTCATCATTTATTTATCAATGGCTTGTGTTTGTTTAACACTTTGTATTGCTGGTAACCAGACAACGTTAATAAAATGTGTTTTGGTTTGGTTTTTATAAAGTTTTTTTTTTGCCTTTACTGACATGTGTTCCATGAGAGAAGGCATGTCCTAAACTGGCAGTGACAGCAACAAAGATCATCTATTTTCACTGGAATATTTTACCGTTCTACAGTTCATGATGAAATAAAATTATTTTAGAAGTTAAGACCTGCTACAGAATTTTTGTTTCTACATCCAAAAAAAAACCCAGAACCTGTCTCTATATCCAGTGAGGCAACTTGATTCCTTTACCAGCAGTGGTGGGATGTACATATATTTGGAAGAAACTAGAGTGCCCAAATACCTTCTTGACTGTTTCTGTGCTTCCAGGAAGCATGGTGCAGTGTTTTCAGCATAGGAAAAGCTGCTTCCTAGAATTTCTGTAAACACAACTCCCTGCCCAAGCTGCAGTCCTGCTAATTTGACAGCAGGTGGGTGTTCACAATAGGGAGCTGCTGTGTCACGCTCAAAGGGGCAGAGCTAAGGCTGAATAAATATTCAGACTCCCCTGTGCCTGGTTTAACAACTGACTCTTGCTTTGAAAGGAGTTCTCTGAAATACCAGATCCCCTAGGGGAGTTCCTCCAGGTAACAGCTGCTGAATGCCAGAGTTCAAAATGCCTGGACCCCTGGTGTCCAGATTCATTGTCAAGCAGCTTCTCTCTTTTTGAAAGCTGCTTTGATTAGGATTCATTGAGTCTTGCAGTATCTCATACGCTAAGTGCTCAAACACCAACATGAACCAGCGATCTGAGAACATTTTTTGCACTCCTGGGAGAGTTTCTGTGAATCTGCTGAGGAACCACTGTGTCTCACAGCACCGCTGTTTGTCTTTATCTCATCTTCTCACTGCCCTCTATTTCCAAGGGGAAAAAAACAAAACCAAGGAAAGCTTGTGATGCAGTCATGAGGGAGAGTTTGTGTCCAGACCATCAGTGAGGTTCTGTTTGGGTTGCCAAAGCTAAGGAAATGATGTTCCCACACCCCCAGGGTGCCTGCAAAAAGCACTCTGCATTTGGGAGCTGTGGTTCATGCACTTCTGTGCATTGTAACAGAGCTGCTTAAGGAAGGATTGGTGGTTACCTGGGAGGTCTGTTTCCTAAATGAATATCCATCATTTCTGAGGTCCAGCAGTAGCAATAGCTGAGAGTATCCATCTACCAAGACATACTTCAAGGCAGGTTTATGTCTCTGTGCAGCTATAGTGCCTGAGGATGCCCAGGGAGCCTTTGCACCTCCCTCCCTCCGTCCTCCCTCCCTCCCAGCTGTGTTTTGCTGATCTGCTCTGCGCTGCAGCTGCCCAGGGAGAGCGTGGGGTGGGTACTGCCTCCTACACCAAGATCAGGCCAGGAAATTGTGTAATTTTTGTTTCTGCACAACCAACTCCTACCCAGAAACCTACTGAAAAGGGGGGAGAAAACAAATCCTCTTTATTCTCTTCAGCAGAAAGGAGATTTTGTAAGCTGCTAAGTAACAGGTGTGAGGGGATGGTGAGGAGTTACTGCCTGCATAAGATAATTCTTTTAACAGGTGTGTGCTTGTAGCATTGCTTGAAGAAACTGAACATGCCTGTGAGCTCTGCCCACTGGGGCTCTCAGTGGTTAATCCACAATACAGGGATCCAGAGCACTGCTAAAGATTTCACTAATGACTTTAGGCTTTTTTTGTATGAAGAATAGAAACCATAAGACAATTCACCTCAGGGACTATTATGCTACTGGCACAGCTCTAGACAATTTGAGACCTGCAAACAGGCCTCCACAGTAAGAATCAGAACAGCAATTGTGCTCAGTGGGGGCTCAGAGGAAAGCGGCCAAGCTGAGAAGGAACCAGCCTCCAGAGGAACTGTCCAGATCTCCACTGCCCTCCTTTAGGGTATCCCTTCCCAAGAAGAACCTGGGTGTGTTTGATGCATGCAGCAGCTTCTCATGCCTCAAAAGCACCATCTCAGACACTGTGTTTGTGCAGGTCCTCTGCCATTTGAGGGATGTGGTGAGAAACACGCTGCCCTAAGTTAGTCACAGGAAGCCGTCTCTGTTTGGCCATAAAGCAAACCCAGGTCCCTGGGACTAACACTTTATCATGCAAGGAGGAGAAGGAAGCCGTGGATCTTGATGGAGGTTTTTGCCCTGCCAGACTGAGGAAAAACTTTGTAGCAGCTCCTAACAGTGGAGGAGCTGGATGAGGTGCACCCCAGAGAGAAATACTGCTCTGCAATGTTAATTAGCTTAATACTAGAAAATTATACCCTTCCTTCCTTTCCAGCTGAGCTGGACTGAGATACAGCTCATGAAGGAGGGATACAAAGCTTCCAGTGAACCTCTCTGAAGAGACAGAGGCCCTACCCCATGTCATCCAAGGTCCATCAGCTCCCTCTATGTGTGTGGTGAGGCTCCAAGTGCCACAGCTCCAGTGCAGAGGCTGACAGTGCAGCACCTTGAAGATCAGGCCAAGTGGGAGAGGCTCACTTTTCCTCACTCTGAGAGCATTTAGATGAAGAGAATTGACTCCCAGACTTGTGAGGTTTCATTTAGAAGACTTTCACAGTGTGAAGTTGGTTGCTTCACTTTCCCAGTCACCCCCGTCATGTTTGCGTGTTCTGTTTATCTGAGAGGGAATTGAGCTGTGAAAGGGAAAGTCAAGGACAGCAAAGCAGAGGATCAAGTAACAGGATACTGAGCAATGCAGTCAGCTGTCCAAGGACAGCTTCCACACAGCTGTGCTCCTGAGCACCACAGCTGAAAAATATAGCAAACCTGAGCAGAAAAATAAACCAAACCTTCTTTCTCATACCACATGTGGCTGACTGCACCCAAGGGGGTGAGGTGGAGTGCAGGGAGCAACGGAGCACTCAGGACAGACAGACCAAGCATCCCCAGACCTGATGGCCTCAATATCTTCCTAACACCAACTAGTCTCCTGGTGTCATAGTCCTAAATTTCCATTTTTCCTGTATGGGCACATCTGCATGAGTGCACACATGCTTTACACCTCCTCACAAACACATAATCCCTTGGCAACTTCAAATGGATCTGCAGGGAAGAAGGGAGATCTTTACAGTGTGAAACAATATTTAGAGATCCCTGGTTAGGTTGATGATGTCAAATGTTGTAAACATATAAAACTATTTTTTTCAGGTGTAACTTCAAATTGAACCTCTAAAAATAGGTTTGGAAAAAACCAGACACTGTTATTAAACTCATCAGGAAAGCTGAAGCACAGAGAGGAGAGATTTGCTTGCATTAACAGGGAACAGAAAGTGCAGATGACCTAAAGGAGACCTGGAGTCAAAACCAGTTGATGAGAGAGGAAAGTGATTATAAAATCTTTCTTGGATCAAAATACAAGCTGAAGCATTAGCGGCAGCAAGCACCTCTTTAAGTCAGTATGAAATGTTCCAATTTTCATACACAATTAGCCTCACTAGAACAGTAAGAGCTGCCTCAAGTCTCCTTAATGTAATCATTGCTTGTGGAAAATTTCCTCTTGCATCTTTGTTACAGTTTCTCCCACAACATATCTCCATGAATAGGTGATCATTTCAGCCAGAGTGTGAGGAAACATCTGGGCCCATCTGGCTCAATTAAAGTGCCTTGTTCTAAAAGCATAACCCATCATTTTCTGCTCATCTTGTTGTATTTCCACTTTTGTCTGAAATTAGGACACGCTCAGAAACGCTAATTATTTTATGAATCATCTAACATCAGACTTGATACATCTTTTTTTGTTGTTGCTGTTATGCAGAACCCTTACTTTCAGTTCTTTTGTCCGCTGAGACCAACGTAACGCTGTCTGGCTTATCTCATTTCACAGGCACTAAATAAAGCCTTCCCAGCACTAAAGCTGGCCATGCGTATGGCAACGTGCTCTGCCTTCCCAAGGCGTCTGCTCGCCGGCAGATTAAGCCTGTGCCCTCTGGAGGAGGCAGATTGTGCTGTGTGATGGCCAGAGCCTGGTGCTGACAGCTGCTTCCCACTGACAGGGCACATTGACCCAGGGCTCGGCATCGCTTGCAGCCCAACAAGCCTTTCACCCAGACACGCACCAGGATGCCGAAGGACGCGCATAAAACCTGTTCTGGGGCCAAAGCACACTCAGTGCTCACTGCCAGGCACAAACCCTGCGGCCTGAAGCCCAGCATCAGGGCAGCTCCTCAGCAAAGGGTGAGAAGCTTTAAAAGGTGTCGTGCCCCGCAGCTCAGCGCGGCTGTCACAGGCAGGGCAGCAGGAGGGAAGCCTGTGGGAAGTGCCTGTCCCTCTGTGGTACCGATGAAAAGCCAGGCTGAGCAGCAGGGCCTCTTGCACTGTTGTACGACACAGAGCTGGGTCTGTTGCAGAGGGTGTGCAGAAGACTTGAGAAGTACAGCTTTGTACCATAGGGAGTAGCTTCACCTGTGTCACTCGCCTTCTAGCTGCTGTGACAGGAAGAGCAAGGGCAGGCCTCTACAAGATTTTTGTGACCAGATTTACAGGACATGCAACAGTAAGCATGTTCCTCTGGTCTCCTGCCGAAGCTTGAGGTATACCGGGGGAAACAGCAGGAGCAGGAGAGCATGGAGGGCTGGTTGAAGACACTCAATTCCTTTTTTTCAGTTCATTGTCCTATGGTACAAAAGGGTTCATTACATGACACCACTCCCTGGAGAAGGGCAGTTGCCTCCTCTGATGTTCAGCTATCAGGCCTGCATTTTCATGGTCAGCTGTTCCAATGCTTCAGGCTCACAACATCACAAACATTGTATCAAGCTTTCCAGAAACCCCAGGATATGATAACACTGGAGCCAAAAGAATAAACATTCAAAGACTCTCTTCCGGCAGTCCAGACCACAGGAGGGCAGGTGGATCTAATTCAGGGTCCCTGAGGAAGCAGTGTGCAGATTCCCCGCTGTCGTGTGCCTTGCTTCCAAAAGGTTTGCTCTGAAGTCAGGGGTCCAAGACCACAGCAGCTACCCACAACCCCAGAGCTGCCCTGCTCCCTGCAGCAGGCTCTGTTAGCCCCAGAGCAGGCTCCTGCAAACAGCTCCCCTGCAGCAATGCAGAGCCAGCTCCCTTGTCAGCTCCTGGTGTCGAGTCTGCAGCAGCAGGAGCCGAACCAGCCTAGAGAGGTACTTCTGCCAGACATCAATCCCTGCTCTGTGCAGCTGCACACTGCTCATGCAGAGCCTTGGGCTTCTACTGGCCAGCAGTGGCTCCCACTGCTCAGGATGCTCCTGGTTCTGGTGACCATGCAAACTATGCTATTACAAGTATAGAGGCAGAAAATGGTTTGTGCCATCTCATCCTCCATGTCCCCAGGGTTGAAATGTCCATATTAAAAGCAAGAAAGGTTCTAACTGCATGTGTTATTTGCTAGAGATCAATTACAGATCAATGTAAACTGCTGATCTCCCACTGAATTCACTTCTTTATTATACAATATATTAGAGGATTGTTCAGGCAGCTCAGCTGGACATTACTAGCACATCAATATTTATTCTGCCCTTTAGCAAGAAGGAGGAATGCAAAGCATAATTTTCTTACTAAACTCTCCGGCTGGGAAGGCTCCACCTTGATAATGCCACAGAAATCCTCTCTGCCCTCCATGAAGTGGCCTCGTGCAGACCCAGTCCACTCCTGGGCCTGGCTTGGGACAGGCAACACCATGTCCACGTGTCACCAAAGAGACACATCTGCCCAAGCCAGGGATCCCACAGCACTGGCCATAAATTGCTGTGGAAACCTGAGCTGAAGCTAAAAAGATAAGTGGAGGCACAACTGTAGCAGCACTTAATGCCAGGGAACATCTTCAGAATTCAAAAAATGCCCTAGTGAGAAAAATAAATAAATCACCACTATTTCAGACATTACTCTGACACTAGAGTTGCAGGGATAGATAAGCAGATAATTCTGCAAAAGCCACATATCTGAAAACAAGGCTCTGCCTCAGCACACATTTGCCTAGAGTGCCAGGCTGCTTTCTTGTTTATGCTCACTGCTCCAAAAATAAATTGCTTCAGCATCGATAACTGGATGTGTAAAACAAAGGCAAACATTACTTCAGACACAGTCAAACATCAGAAAATACGAAATACATAGGCCTTTAGGGCCCATACTAAAGGCACTAAAATCTAAAAACCCTGTATTTTTTAGAAGCTGCCTAATCTATCAGAACTATTAACCTCCCATTATGAAGTCCACAGTACCATAGGTTGTTTTAAGGATTTAATTCCTCATAAATCTTAGAAATTCCTTACAGAGCAAAGTATATGTTTGCTCTCCAGACCCATACCACTGAAAACAGATTTCTGATATTTTGTATATCAAAGAGGCCTTGGATTTACCCTTTATCTCCTAGAAAAACCTTGTAGCTCAGCCATACTAACAACAGATCTTGAGCTTCAAAACATTGCATTACTAGACTTTGAGTTGTCAGGCTTTAAACCTATCTTTGCTTAATTTTGGCCTTCTCTGCAAAATCTGTTAAGATGCATCATTTGCAATTTACCTTAGACACTTACTGCCTAGCTTGTCTTAGGTGCATTGTTTGATGGTCAGTGCCTGCTCTTGTCCTGTGGCTTTGAGCATTTTTTCTTTTCTGAGATATTGCCTCAAGTGTCTTTTAGTGTAAGTTTGGTTTAGCTCATGCTAATTGTGTTGCTCTCCCTTCCTAAGAAGTTGTGTTTTACACAAAGGAAGAGCAAACCTGAATAATCAGGGTTATAATTAACCCTCTGGACCCATAGGAGACAAGAAAGTAAAACCTACCAGTATGTACAAGGTCGATACATACAAGGATCTCCCCAAACATACCCAAGAACGAGAAGAAAAACAGTAACCATTATCCACAAAGCATTTTCCAGGAAAATGCTGTGAAATGCCAATGAACATTGTACAGGAAGGTATAAGGCAAGATATTGTTGAAGTAACCTGTGCTATGAGCAAAACACTGTATCTTTTAGGACAAACATTTTGCTCTTTTCTGATGTTGGAGAAGCCATCTCATGAGCTATGCTGTGCCCAAGATGAAGCCAGGACATACCTTGAGCTCCAAGAAAACTCCTGCCCCTTGTCCCATCACTACATGACCTTTCCAAAAGCCCCTCTCCCTCATTTTTATAAAGTCCCCTTTAGGTGCTGGAAGGCCACAATGAGGTCATCTCAGAGCCTTCTCTTTCCATGCTGAACAATCCCAGCTCTTCATAGGAGAGCTGCTTCAGCCCTCTGATCATTTCTGTAGCCTCCTTGGAACTCACTCACACTGGTCCATATCCTTATGCTGAGAGCTACAGAGATGGACTCGGTACTACAGGTTGCATCTCAAAAGAGCAGCATAGAGAAGGAAAACTCATGAGACTCAAGCCATGTCTAAGAGGAAGGTAAGGAAAATTTGCTTGGTTTTCTGTACCTTGAACTCTAGTGACTTCCTGGGAGAAAAGGCAGGGGTGGGTCTGGCAGGACACTGCTGGCACAGTAGGTAGGTGTGTGCCTTCTCCTGTGCATTGTCCAGTGGGAGTCATTAAAACTGATGCAGCCTTTTTGCTGTTCAGGGATACAGAGGTACACCACTGCTCTGAAGAACTGGAGCTTCATTTCACAATTCTGGATAAAAGCATGGTCCTCTAACATCTTCTTTGGGTGCTTCTGCAGAAGGTGCAAACACTGCCAGGAGAAATGTCTTTGGGAAATGTATTTGCATTCCAGCCTGTCTGTGGAAAAGGATATGAAGCGTTAAATGCCACCATAGAACACAGCAACAGGAATTCCAGCCTATGCTAAAGATCTGCTGAAAAATTCAGATTCTGATCTTCCAGCATCAGGAGTAATCTTCTAATACTATTTGCATAGCACTGAAATTAAAGAACTGCATTTATCATTTCTCATCTGAAGCAGACACATTACACTTGACAGCAATGGAATTAGAAGTTGAAGCTCATCTGATTTTTATTTACCTTACACAAGATGCTTGATCATATTCAAGATGTAGTTTCCAATAATTCATTCAGGTAAAACTCAAACTTTGTTTTTTAGTTCTTGTAAGTATCAAATCCTTTTGAACTGGTGTCATTTAGGCTGTTTTATACCATCCTGCACAAGGATGAATAAATGCACATAAATTTTCCTTTGAAGCTGTGGACATTTTTTTTTTTTTTTTTTTTAGACAGGAAACAATCCAGGACAGAACTTGATTAAGAAGCTGAATTTGAATATTCAAGAAGCTGACCAGATGAATTTTGTGGCACTCATGGTGGGGCACAGGAACACTGGTGAGAAATGGGCCTTTCCTTGAGAGCACTTGTTAAGGATGCCAACCCTGGGTCTAGTGCTGGACCATTCAGGCAAGTACCCTTTGGGGTCACTTAGGAACCCCACACCCAGGAACCTCAACAGCCCCCTACGGGTGAAGCAGCCTGGGACAAACTGTCAGGGCCTCACTTTACAGCCTCATTTACTCATTTAATCAGAGCAAGTGCTAGGACAGTACAGCAGTTTGCACCTCTCGGAAGCTCTGTTCTTGCTGCTCCCACTGCCGCGGAGCACCTGCTTTCTCAATGTGTGCGTTGGTACTGAGATCACGCTTACCACCACAGGCTGAGCACACGCAGGGCACAGCCCCAGGATCTACCTGGATACGTACTGCCCAGCCCCCTGCTCTCCTATGCTTTCAGTCTGTGTGTCCGCCCCCACCCCAAGTTCCAAGACTCCCGTAGTGCATGTCTCCTCTTCCTCATTCCCCAGCACAGATTACTTGCTTCTGTCCACTTAGGGGAGCATCTGTTCTCATGGGCTGTGAGCTCTGCCTCCAGCATTGTCAGCCTGTGAATACAAACATCCAAAAGCAGCCTTTTTTTGCAACATGCACATACAAACTGCACAAACTTATTCAAAATGCTTAGTACTTAAAAAAAACCCCATGTGGCTCAAGCGTGAAATGGTGATGGTCACACTATTCTGCCAGCAGATGGCAATCAAAACAAAGAAACATGATTACTGATGATAAATAATTCCACGTGAAATCAGGTGCATTTTACTCAGGGGAGCAATGAAGTTGTCAGCAACCACGAGAGGGTACATGGCAGAGGATGAGGTGAGCCAAGGACAGGCCAAAACAAGCTGCCCACATTAGAAAAAGCAGAGCACAAAATGATGTCCCTTCTGCCTCTTCCCCTTGCATGAATTCCTAGGAAGATTTTATAAGAAACCCCCAAACATCCTTTTATACATCTGGAGATGGTAAACAATTGCAGTTCAAGCCTCCACAGGAGATGTGGTCCTCATGATGTCCTGCACATGGGAAAAGAAATAAGGAGGTCTGACAGAGGGTCGTTCCTTGCACGTGTGGGGCAGCAGCTGCAGTGCGTGCACAGAAGCAGGTGAGCAATTTCCAGGTCTAACAGGATTTAGACTTCTGGTAGTAGGAGCAGTAGAAAAGCCTAGTGAGGAGAAGTGAGTGAAGGAAGAAAAAGGAACGGCAGCTCCCCTAGTGAAGATAGCTGAGAAAATAAAATAACATTGGTAATAAAATGAAAATTTGAAAACCCTTGCATTCATCCCTTGTTTCATGATGAGTCAGTAAAGGCATGAGAGGCAAATTTAGCCACAGTATATAAAAACATCTCAGTGTGAAATGAGATAGAATATACACAGAGTTCAACAGCCTTAATACAATCCATTGAAAAAACACGTAGGAGTCCAGTTCTTGTGGTTCACACATCCCTAGAACTCATTTTCCTCTAAGGTGAGCCACTGCTAGGATGGAGACAGAGCACGTGTGCAGCAAGAAAGGATGAGCTATCACAGCAGCTAGCTGCTGTAGGTTGACAGTTCCTGGTTCTGCTTTGCTGGAAGTCAGTTTCCACAAGAAGTCTAGTGAATCCATTACTTTAGAAGCTTCAGAAGACCAGAGAAAGATGAAATCTTGGAACTGTTGACAAGAGGGAAGTCTTTGAGTCAAACACTCCTCTAACGCCTTCTAGGAATGCTATTGGCAGCATTTTTGAACTTCATAATGAGACTGACAGAACTAGGCTAGCAAGGATCAGGAGAGGAGCAGACCCTGCAGGAGTACCAAACTCAAACACTATGGAACACTCAGTTTCACAGCACACACAGCAACATCCCTGCAATGGCAAGCCAAGGCTTGTAATTTAAATTGGCTTCCTGAGCAAGCTGGACCAGCTGTTTCTTCAGGTTTCTTCTGGCACAGTAGAAGCGTACTGGATGATTGCATGTTGTCAGGGTGGGAGTGCACTGACAATCCCATCTCCTGCAGAGTACTTGTGCTGTCCTGCTCCTCACCAGAGCCATGCACACAGAAGCATGCTGTGCCGTTCACCCGCACCATTCTATACCAGAAAACTTCACAGCCATTATTTTGTGTGTACCCAGAGCTTTGATTAGGAGCTGAAACCACTCCAGGAGAACAGCCAGCAGCTTTAAGATTAAAGGAGATGAGGAGTTCCTTCTGAGTTTTTACAAAAAAGGATCCTTCTTGGATCAAGTCTTCACTTGCCTACGTGCTCCATTTTCCTTTCTTCAGAAAAAAATCTACCAGAAGTCCTTCTCTTACCCTCATAAGAGAGGTGGTTCTGCGGCAGGGCAAATCATATCCTCTCCAACATGTTACTGTCATGTAACCAGTTCAGGTGTCTACAATTGCAGACTTGGAAGGCTTCGATTGCTACAGGCTGCTCTGCACACTACATTACACGGTGTTTCTGCTGCCTTTTTATAATCCCCCGTTCAATCGGTTTTGTGTGCTTTGTTTGATATTGAGTTTCTAGCCATGCTATTTATTTGTAATACATTCTGCTCATCTGGTGTAATTACTGATGTTTGCTAGCTTGACTCTTCAGGATTTCTATCTGCTGTGTTCTCCCAACTCAAGTCTTTCTAAATACATGTCAGAGTAGCCAGAGGCCTTGCATATGGCAAAGAAAGATGCACTTGACTAACATCCTCCTTTGCTGCAGTGAAGGACCAGAAGTAGGTATCAATAAGTTTTTCAGCATCTTTGCATGTTAGGAATAAGCTGACTAGCAGCAAAAGTGGTAGCATGTTCTGTACATAATACAAGGAGGTCTTCTAGCATCTTGTCACTGAGTAATCTATCATATATTCTTGTAAATCTATCAGATTATTCAAAGTAGTAAGCAGAGTATGAAAAACATTATCCAGTAGCAATGCCTTTTACTTAAGAGAATTCAGTTTGCTTGCTAGCACTTCTCTTTCTTTCCCCATGCAATTCCAGCCATCATTCTTGTGTCATGTCTGTCCATCTCCTCCCTGCTTTTCACCCTTCTCCTTGGGGATCCCCAGTGGTAATCCTGTACTTTTGTGCTTTTAACTTTTTAATAAACTTTCTCAATGTCACAGAGTGGCTTGTTCCCACCTATGAAAGATCCTGCTTGCCTATTCTTATTGTAGAGTATGGAGTCAAAAGATGCTTTCTGGGTACCTTGTCAGGACACTCCCAGCAGATGCTCACCCTTTGCCGTGCCACATTCCCTCAGATTCCCGCCACCTGCAGTCCTTCATCACCAGATGTCCCCCACCACCCCTACGGGCTGCTCATATTCCTCTCTCCTGCCTCAGTCATGTCCATGTGCTCCTGCTGTCTTCCCTTTGGTTACTGATACACACTTAGGCCAGAGTTTCCCTTGGGCAATGGAAAAGCACTGCACCAGATCCTGTGCAAGAACCCCCCTCAGCTCAGCTCAGCTCAGCTCAGCTCAGCTCAGCTCAGCACTTAGAAAATGCAGCTGCCAAACCCCAGGGCACACTGCAGCAATGCCTCTTCAACAGAAGAGACACTTCTGAAGAGCCATTTAGCTCCTAACAGGTTCAGTCAACCTGAACACAATAACGAGAACCACTTTCCTAACATTTGCACATCACTCTGGAAGACACAGTGGAAATGGTTTGGATGTTCAGGCCATTTCTCCCTTGGTAAAGAAGGAAATACACAAAGTTATTTTGTTTGTTTTAATTGATCACTGGTTAAATTGTAATACATTTCAAAGCAAAATATTCTGTTCAAGGACATTGTACCAAACATTAAATCTACTTTTAAACAAGGCTTAATTTGACTATTTTACCTTATATACATACAGGTATAAGTTTCATTTCACTAGTAGCAAAATTACACAGTACATTGCATTTCCCGAAAGATGGCAAAAACAGGAATTGTCTGTTCTGTCCTTCCACACACTCCAAATCAGAAAAAAACACAGGTATTGAAAGTACAATCACAACTACGGGTAAATACAATAAGGACCTCAGAGCAAGCCAAGATCTTATGAGAGATGACAATCACTTCTAGAAATCTACATTGCAAATATACAGTACATTCCACTAAAGAGTTTTGGGAGTTCCCACAATGCCTCTTAATCCCCTTTTGGTAATAAAAGCTTCTATGACAACACATCCTTCATAAAAAGTACTTAATTAGTATTTTTGGAGCATATATTGTAAGCTTAATGCAGTCTAAACTGCAGTCCACAATTAGCTCACCCAAAGAGAAAGTAAGCAAGCATTGTAAGATTCATCAGGTTCAGAAGCAGAGCTCAGCTCCTCGTCATTGGGCTTCTGGGTGAGAGTGCTGCTCTGCACCAGGGACAGGCTCAAAGGGTGGGAAATTATACATTCCTTTTACAGCTTTTGCAGGTCAATCACCTGCAAATTCTTGACAGAAAATGTCGACTGAGTCATACAAGATTAATTTGACCTTATTTACAAAGCAGCCATTACATTGCAATTGTTAGACAATTAAGGACACAGCTAAGGAGCAACAAGGTTTCCACATTTACGCTATCCCTGAAAACACTTCTGTGAGCAGCAGAGTGCAGCGGCCCAGCAAGTATGCAAACACCCTGCGATTACTGGGGAAACTGCAGTCTGGCTTCAGGAAGTGGAATGGTGCACAGAACCCAGCAGCCCCAAAGGCCTGATGAGATTTCTGTTACGCTCAAACTCCGCTTTGGTTTGTGCAAAATATTCATCTTGTGCAGGTAGCTTTCACAAATGAACTGCTGCTCTGTGCTTGGCAAGACAAAAAGGGAGGAACTGTCCAGAATTACCAGGAACATGGAGGTAAACAAGGCATTTTTCATGAGCATTAGTTACCCTCACAACACCAAGGACTCTTCCACTGTTCCAAGGAAATGTACTTCATCAGCACTTTCAGAGGTTTTCTGTTTATTACTTGCTGAAGAAGCTACCACTGATTAGCAAAATAGCTGAGCTTGACCCAACTAACAAAGCTGAGGACCTTTTCCTTCCAGGCTTTATGTCTAACTAACCACTAATGCTCTTTGCTGCTCCTAAGGAACTCTGACAGAACTTGGAAACAAGCATGCCTGAGGTTGAAGATACCAGCTGATTTCCTCTGGTTAGAAAATATCACTTGCCTCTATTAGGCAGACTCCAGCCACACACTCTCTTAACACCAATTCTTCACAGATCTCTATTTCAAAAGTTATGTTACTGGACTCCCCAGATCTAACAGCAATGTAACACAAGCCATGTAACTAAAAAATAACAGACGCCTGCCCAAACACTTTTTAAATCTGCTTTATAGAAACTTCTGGGCAGGGGGGATGGGGGTGGGGGGGAAGCTAGGGACTTGGTACTCCCACCTGTCACAGTCAGTTGGCAATGTTCTAAAAGGGCTGGAAAGCAAGCTGCAAATCAGGTTCTCTCTACCTGAGAGAACACCTGTTCTTAGCAGAGGTAGGTAGCAATAAGTCTATGGAGAGAGAATTAGAAAGCAGTATTTGAGATGTACTTTAGAGCCCTGGTGGTTTTTCTCTACTCTGCCTTTAATCTATCTATCTTGGGCTG
Organism: Cyanistes caeruleus; assembly: GCF_971803275.1. Taxonomy (NCBI): domain Eukaryota; kingdom Metazoa; phylum Chordata; class Aves; order Passeriformes; family Paridae; genus Cyanistes; species Cyanistes caeruleus. The sequence continues at coordinate 36,147,055 of NC_141732.1, forward strand.
TTTTCTTTTTTTTTTCTTGCAATAACCATCTCTGCCTACTTACTTTTGGAAAGCGATCCTGGTAGGCTGCAAACAATATATGACATTAGTCAGGTGTTGTTACCAGACAGAGGGAACTATCAGAATGGGCCAGCAGGCCCCACGACTTGCTCCAAGAGTCAAGGAGGTGCTTCATAAGAGAACCTCAAGTGCCATATGCAAAGCCTGGTAGGCAGTGTATCCACCTGCTTGGCAACACCCTGTGACCTCATCTTCAAGCTTCATAGCCAGCAGACGCAGATATAAAGTTCAGCTTTCAGGACATGGCTTCAACACTTCAAAACTTAACTGTGCAATGAACAATTAATATGAATGGAAAACCAACATTTTAAGCAAAGAGAGAATCCAGCCAAGCCTCTGATTAATCATGTGTTTCTGAAGCCTGTTCTAAAAGCTTTTCAGTTTGTGGACACTAAGGATACAGCTACAGGGAAATATGTGTGTCATGATCTGAGTGCACTCACAGTCCATGCAGCAGTTAATGACCAAGCACAAAGCAAAAGGTTGAAAAGCCCTCATTCCCAGATTTTCTACCATTTTTTATTACTGTTTTAAGATTAATTCATACAACTGCTGGACGTTTTTCTTCTAAATGACCCTCTCCTATAAAAGCAACATTAAGACTCAATACACATTTATATGAAATATACTTTAACTTCCCTCTTCCCAGGTTCTTGTACCTAATATATGTCTTACACTAAGAAACACCTTTAGTGGTCCTCATGCTGCTTTGTGTTGCACAGAAAACAAAACTTCAGTTTATTATGTTCATATTCACCACTTGAATTTTTTTTTTAATTTCCAAATTACAGTTTGCTTAGTGAAATCCCCATTGTTTGCACATTCTTGTATGTAACACAAATGACACAGTTACAAAAAATAAAACCAAAATCAAAACACCCTACCCAAAATAGTTTCATTGTCAAGATTTATCAGTTTACCAAACCAAGCCTCTCCCAGATTCTTAGCAGCAAATTTAAATGATGTAGAAAGGAGTACAACAGAGAAATCAGCCAGTTCCCCCACTGAGAACCAGAGCTGACTAAGCCATAAAATAAGCTGAGTGGCTCTGTCAACCCGACTGAAGTTCCAGAAATTATCTAATGGCTGTTGGAAGAATCCATAGCCAAACTTCTTGATTTTCTGTAATTTTTAAAAGAGAGAGCTAATTTCAAAAGATCTTCAGTTCCAAGTAAAATTCCTGCACTCATGTTTTCCCTGCTAACTTAAAATTACATCTAAGGTTCTTCTTTGATGTTTCACGGAAATTTTGCAAGCAAGAGTAGAGAAATTTAGAAAAGATTAATGTAGACATCATCCAGAAAATGCTACCAAATATACAAAGCAGAGGAAGATGTTTTCCTCACAATTTTCATGTTTTAATTTTTTAAACACATATTTCAAGGAAAGAGCAATTTAAAATGTATGCCTCAAAATTACGTTGCCTGTATGCACTGAATGAACATGGATTTTTAAAGCAGTCCTTCCTTATTCTAAGCAGCCCCCTCAGTAATGCTTTATCTCACAACTGTAATAAAGAACTATAGTCAAAGTCATTATATATATCTCTATGCATCTTTTTAAACCTATTACTAGACAGCATTTGCCCTAGAACTGTAAAGAGGTCTCCCATAAACCTGTCCTACCAGCAGAAGCCTTTAATTTCCATGGTTGCAGAACACATACACAAAGAATTAATGAAGTGTCCCAAAGGAAAAAAGATCAGCTCTTACTTATAAACAGACAGCAAGTTACATATATTTATGAAGAAATCTACTGAGATTTAAGACTGCTTCAAAGCAGTAACTGAAATACAACAGCAGCTATGAATAATATATAACCTTCCTGATCCATAACTGATCCTAGCTTCACCTTAAAAAAATCACAGCAGCTGAATATATATGCAAATATACACAATCAAAACCTTTGATCGGAGGTTAATAAGTAACTGTGTTATATCAGAGCTAGAGACCAGACATGGCAAATGTTCAGCAGTCTCTAACCCACCAGCTCTCAGGCTGGTGCAGCAGTGGAAAATCTCATCCAACACACCTTCCAGGTGGAATTAGAATCTCATGTTTCCTGTTCAGATATTGCTAAGCTGAACAGTTACCTCTGCTAATAATACAGCTTCCCTCTCAGTTAAGCATGCAAAATGTATAAAAAGGCAAGTGATCAAAATATCCCCTTGAATGCCCAACTGTCAGGTATCAAGAGACTGCTGCTGAAGATTTAATATCCCAGCACTAATTTTCAACATTTTCAAACTTGATATGAAAATTGCATTTTGTTATTACACAGAGTATAACAGTCATTGGTCATTTGCATCATCCACCCCAGCACTAGTGAAAAAGTACCTTCCAAACAGGGATGAGAAAACATGGCAAGTTTTGTTACCAAGTTGTGTCTCTACTCACCTCACACTAAGCAGTGCATGTTAATAGGTGAGCAGAAATTCAACAGTCTACCAAGACACACCATGTTTTCACATGCACTGATGCCATGCATATCTCAAAAACATAAAAGGTTTCAAACGTGCAGCAAAATGTTTGTTAAAGCACTTTAAATGCTCACCAGATGATAATGAGTGATTCAATACTCAGACAAATCAAAGCAAAGTAAAAGGTTCTTGCTTACACTTCAAGTTTCAGAGTTACATTGTTTCTATCAGAGTATTTGAAGTGCAATGAAAGGAACATTCCACTGAATTCAGAAGCAAGAGACGCCATTTAAAGAACTAGGAAAATAAGCACAGGTCAGAGTACTGCAATAAATAAACAAAACAGCAGGAACAGGCAGACCTCAGAGTCAAAATTTCTTTTTAGATTCATGATACGTTAAAAACAAAAACAAAAAAGCCCACCAACCAACAAAAACAACAAAAACAATCTAGAACAACCCTGTCTGACATTCCCACAGGTGGTGTCATTTTGGCTAAACAACTGTTACTCTATTGTAAAGAACACAGATATTACCAGAAAACATTATTTACAGAATGATTATCAGAGTGATTATATAAAATACAGATGAAAATATACACCCTTAGTTTTGAGATAAGCCAAGCAAATTCACTGCTGCTAACTAAAGCACTTTGAAGAAGGCGACAGGCACCAAATATCAAGATTGAATCACAAAACTACTCAAAGTAACAGACAAATTTGAGATGGTAGAGGTACAGCAAAGATCAATTAAGTTGGAATGATTTATAATAATACTAGCCTATCACTAATTACTTAACTTCATTAAAATTCTATTTTTCTTATACAAAACTGAAGAGAAACCTTTACTCCCAAACTGTGATTTCTACAGGTACTCAGCAGCTTTTTTCTTAATGCATCTATGTAATGCTTTGTACTCTACATCTTACAAAATACATCCCCACATTTAAGTGCATGACTAGAAACTGTGCTGAAATCGTGGAAAAGCGCTCCATAAATCTCAGGCGCAATAAAGTCACAACAATGCTCAGCTCCAGTTTCTGGAAGCAGTTCTGTGAAAGGTGAAATTTCAGAAAAGGGACTTTGATCCCTGGTTTTCGAACTCTGACCATGCGTCATTCAATTCCATGAAGATCATTTTGGCATATTGCTCGTAGGGTTGTCCTGTGGCCTGGAAACAAAGAGAACGTACCATAAGCACAAAAATATTAGAAATTAGGTCATTTAGAAAAGATCCCATCCCTTTGATATTTGCTGTCTTATTCAAGAGCTAGAGACTGCTCTGTGAATGTAATTTTACAGACAAAGAACTCTCTCCAACCTTATCCAAAGCTTGCCATGAGTATTTTAAACAAATCCAAATCCTTGGTTTCCTTACTTTATTTTCAAGCTTTCTGTACAATTCCTAAGTAATTGAAATTTAGCTAAAAACAATTTTCAAAGCTGTTCTTTTCATAGATAGTTTCAGTTACTATTGCTTACTAATCAAATTAAGTCATTTTTGGAATTGCTTTGTTGTGGACACAAGACAACATAGGATTTAGACTACTTCTTACTAAATGCAAGCCTGAAAATTCAAATCAGGTATATCCAATGCTTCTCTATCTAAAGCAAGAGTTCAGAACAAGAAGCTGCCTTGATACATTGAGATGCATTAAATAGTTTTTAAAAGACAGCTGCAATGTCATATTCATTATGTATTTTTCATCTGATAATTTGTTGTAAGCTTACTTTTGTGAGTAAAAATGGTTTAGTAAATGAGGTTCATCAGGTTTTTTATTACTAGTTTTGCTGTGGCAGTCTCTGAGTCTCCATACTAGCTCTGAAAGCCTTGAGGTACCAGGTGACATAAATGAAACAGATTCCACTAATCAGCATTAAATCTGCCATCTGTCAGTCAGAACCCTGCATGACTGACTTTGGTGCTCATTATAACCTTCATGCGATCTTTCATTTGTTAACACTTCTCTGTTGAATTCTGTGCTGTGTCAGGATGACAAGAATAATCCTGTACTACCTGAATGCAGTTGGACACCACATTCAGAAGACAATGGAAGCACAGCGAAGAACATCTAGGGTGCTGATTGAGAAGGCATTTGCCAGTAACCAGTATGGTGTGAGAAAAGCAGTTTGTATTCCTCCTATAATAAATGCGATCAGAGGAACACACTCACCTTATCAGGGTGAACCACAAGCACTGCTCTCCTGTAATACTTCTTGACTTGTTCAGGAGTTACTAAATCTGCCATGCTGACCGGTTTCCACTTACTTTCCCCCTCCCAAAGCACTGTATGAAGAGTGGATATTAATGCTCTGATATTCCTCTCCTTTCCTTCAATCCATTCAAGAATCTGGGAAAATCAGAATATACAGAACTGAATGCAGCACTGTAAGCATTCTCAGCCTCTACAGACATAATCTTCACACTCTGCAAATCTATATGATTACAACTCAAGTACAGTTTCCTACTGCACTCACTCCCTGAACTCAATTGTCTTAGCCACCCAAAAGTGGTATTTTTCATCTACTTCTAGGGAATAGCTCATTGTTACTAGGTTATTCTCACTGCAGGAGAAATTACACAGATAGTTACATGTTACAAACCCCTGTAAAATTAATGTCAAGAAAAATGTCAGGAGTAATTAAAAGCATCTGTTACAGTTAGATATTACATTAATCTTGTCCCTGTCAGGGCACTCACACAAATATTACTTGATTTTTACATGAGTGTAATTCTGTTTTAAAATTTCTATTGTACAGGCCTTGTACAAAAGATCCCGTCTATTAATAATTCGTGTTTACTTAAGCAACCTACAGAGTTGTGCAGACTAAAGTGCTCTCTGAGATATCCCCAAAGTCAGAATAACTTTTCAGACTTTTAACAGCAATATTCAAACTATAATATGGGGATACAGTGTTTTCATTGAACACTTACTATAACCAATGAAGAAGGTAACTAAATGTCTGTACTTATTTCCATTTGTGGTGATTCAAGTTAAAAGGTGCCCCATGCAAGCTATGCACTCTCTCTTCAGGAAGGACACTTTGTGAAAGCAAATTTCAGCATCCCTTTAAAGTTTGTTTACAAACTTTTCTAAAGTTCCATAAAGACTAAAAAACTGGAAGTGAATTAATATGTGAAATTATAAATGACTAACGGGTCAAAAAATCTGAACAGCAAGGAACACCTCCCAAACTAGTTATACAGCCTGTCTCCAGAACTGCACCTTCTAGCAATTTCTCAGAACAGCAGCAGCACTTGTTAATCAGAAAATGAAAGTACATGGTCACCCTGAAGACAGCTATTCTCACATGCCTCATTTTTAAAGTGTATTTTTGTATGATCAGCTAAATCCACCCATTCTAAACCATGACCCTTTAGTTTCTCTGTTAGTCATGGTAACCTTCTGCTCTGTTATCATCAGCTCTAAGTATAAGATCAGATTTCCACTTAAACCGAAATCACTGTTAAACAAACCTTGAGTTTCAAGGGGTCCATATCTTTAGACATCTCTTGTTTTCTCATCTCAGCAATTGTCTTTGGTCCCTTTTTATCAGATTTCGCTGAGAATCCTTGATTAGATAAGAGATCCTCAAAGTCATTTTCTGAAACTTTTGGCTTTTGACCTATAAAAAGAGAAAAAACATTAAATGAAAAGTTTCACAGGAGAATACATTAACATTAAATTATACATTATATATTAAATACATTTCCCTTAGAGACACCTGGATGGCATTTATTACTACCACAATAAATATCCTTCAGTGACGCCAAAAGCAACAAAACTAAGGACAGAAATAAAAGGGATAAATAATTAACAAACTTTCAGTCCAGCAGAGCTGACAACCTCACATGCTAAGCTCTGACTAAATACTTGCATGTCCTCCTTTTTTAAAAAATTGACTAGATTTAGAGAGTACACATGTATCCATGATTTTGGAAACAGCTCCACTTTTCCACCGTAAGTTAGCTCCAAATGCTATGCATTTGTTTTTCAAGTACTGCTTGAAAGCAATTTTTCAAGCAACCATATACTCAATACTATCGTTGAAAGTATGTAGTCAATATCTAAGCATGTTGAAACTTATCCAGCATAATGAAGGGATTAAATACCAGTATGAATATTTACTACAGAATCAACAAATTTCAGAGAACAGTAGAATAACTGAGCTCTGAAGAGGCCTCTGGCTCAGTCTATTACAATCCCCACTCAAAGAGGGGACAACTAGGTACATTTCTTAGGTCCTTGTCCAGGTGAGGTTCATCTGTTTTTAAGGGAAAGGAGTTACGTTTGTCCTGTTTCAGCATTTCATCATGCCAAATTGATTCTTTTGCCTTGTTCTACAGACTTTCCCATGTTTCAACCTATGCCCACTGCGTCTCCTCCCTGAAACCCCTGTCCAGATATGGGCCAACCGACTAAGTCCAATTTAAAGAAGTAACTGGTATTCACTTATATGCCAGTTTAAGGGAGGCATAATCCTAATACCAACATACCAGAAAATAAAATTTTCCAAGAAAGATCATACAGAAGAGGCCAAGCCTATCCCTACAACTCCATGTTTGCCTACTCAGTTGGAACATGTTAAAGGACTGTATAATTCCATCTGGTCCTGTCCCAGTGTCTCTTTCAGACACAAGAATTTTCAGTAATTTTCAGTGATTTTCACCTCAGTCTTTCTCAAGACAAACTACTGCTCTTCAGCTAGGGAAAACACTGTATCCCCTCACCTTTTCCCCTTACCTTTGTATCACAAACAGGCTGACATGGAGGAACATTATCAACCATCTCACCCTGGATTAATCAAATTTACCTTTCTAAACTCACTGACACAAAACCAAGTACCCATGTGGGTGACTTACTTATAGCTTTGAGATTTTATCCCCAAACTCACATATACTTGCGCCATCTTCAGCTTGTCTGTTATGTACTGGGATGGCCTTGGAAAGGCATACCAAATTTGCCAAATATTTTTCTGTTTCTTACTAGACACAACTTAAATGTAAATAAAAATATGAAGGTAGAAGACCTTCTGCAGGTAACAGCACACCCAACTAACTTCACATGGGATATTATAAATAATACACATTCAGAAAACTTACCAAAGCTTGGGGCTCTGACTCCTCTTTCTTCTCGTCCTCCAATAACACTCATGTTTACTGTGTAGTTGGGCTTAGCTGTTGTGCTGGACTTAGTTTGGGACTGCCATGAAGTACTTGGTGGTTTGGGGGATTTCTGCCACTGATTTCCCAGCTTCTGAGATGAAGCAGTCTTCTGACTAAATCCATTACCCAAGAGTCCACCAGTGGATGAACCTAACAATAAATACTAAGTTAGTTGCTCAGTTCAATGCTGTCACCTGTTTAATACAAGTAAGACTTTGGTCTTGACATATAACCACATAGCTCACAGCAATATCATCATTCGAGAGAAAATGTACCAGGAAATTGTGGGTAAAATCAACATTAACAAGCAACTTGGATGGCAGGAGGCTTTACTGAAAGTCTTCTCTTACAACTCAAGGACTCAACTATTCGTTTTAGCAAAAATATGCACCCTTATCTGAAGGGTCAGGCATGTGTCAGGCCAGGAGAAAATTTGGCTGTGGCAGTAGTTCTGCCTCCCACTTCACTATATTTCTGCTAAAATGCAGCGCATAATAAATAACTAATTACAAAAAATGATAACAGACTTAGAATATTTTCAAATTAATGCTTTCAAAGTCTCTAGTCATTCCTTGCACTATTGTTTAAGGAAGATGAGAAGATTAATCTACAGCAGAATTCACAGGGAATATACTGCACATGAGTAAGAAAAGCACTGCAGTCTGCAGGAAATACTATCATCTCTGCAATCCTCCTGTGGCATAGGCCAGGATTGTCTGGGTATACACAGCAATGTAAACTTGATTTGCTCTTTCAAAAATGGCTCCTCACACTTCTGCTCTCCTGATGCCTCCCTTTTCTAGTGGCTGCTCATACTTCTAACTCGCAGAAGAGGATATCTCCCCAGGGCCACGTACAAGATACCATGCTATATCTTGAAATACCACACCTGACAAAACCCAGTATTGCAATACAACACCTAATAAAATCTTGGAATGCACTGTTTTTTCATTAAATCACTCACCTGCAGTCAACTCAGTTTTCAGTCATTGATAACTTGTGAAATTTACAGAAAAAACATTTGCTACTAGTCAGAGCAAACAACCCTACATACTGAAAAATTATCTCTTTCACCTATTCTTTCAAAGCATTCTATACTCTATTCTATTATTGCAGTTTTCAAGGCCAGCAAATTCTTCCTGTAAGACAAGTCAATGCCTCACTGTTCACAGAAACCTTTCAACACCGCTCCTACTTTCTGACAGAAGACCATTCCTAAAGAAGAGCGTGGTAACACCAACCACCACAGAACACTAGTGGTATCCTACCAATATACTAACACACCAGTATAAACTACTTTTAGCTACTTTTTCTTTTAGATTTATATACCATATAAATATTTAAGCAGCTTGCACTCTCACAGATTCTTTTTTTCAGAATAAAGTCTTGTATGTGGAAGCCAAAGAACTCAACAAAGAAAAATACAACAGAGTGTGGTATTCCAGTTGTATTCCAAAACTGAATTCCGGTTCTTGTAATTCCTTGAAAACTCATTTCAAGCCTAAAAACATTAACTAGGACAGTGACATCTGGCTACTTCTGAATTTAGTAATTTTTCCTATTGAAAGCTAACTGAAAGAATAATGACATGACCTAAGTCCTGCTAAAATTAGTTTGATTTCTTTCATCAGATTCAGTGTGGGCTACACCTACATCTTGAAGTTAAAGATAAAATTATTAAACTAGAAAATTTTTGAAATTTCTTTACTGAAAGCAGCCTCATTGGTACTGCTTCAACACCAGAATTTTGCATTGCTTATGTCCAAGCACTATCAAGAAGTCAAACACTGCATGTTGCCTGGTGCTTCTAGAAGAATTCCACTGGTACTCAATTCAATACACAGTGCTAACTGCCAAGGCAACAGGGTAAAACCTCCATCAGCTCCAAGCTAAGGGAAAAGCAGGTTTGAGCAAGTCAGCGACACTAGGCTATTCTGAATCATTCCTTGTACTCTGGGCAGGTGGTCACATTTGTTATGGCAGTGTGGGTTCTGAAATACAAGGACCTCAGCTCTTTTGTGAACACTACAGGGCTAATTCCTGAATTTCAGGCCTGTAAGACACCCTGGAACAAGAGTTACTTTGCAATGTGTCTTATCTTCCAGAACTCTTTGTGCCCTCCACTGAAAACTCACAGATATTCATAATGCTTTTGGTACTGGTATGCAATGAATGGGCTTGATTTGTGCTCACCTTACAAACACAGTAGATGTGAGTAGCAGAGCTATGAAAGCCTACTGAATTCAAAGGGAAGTCCTGAATTAACTGTCACTCTGGAACTAAAAACTTAAACTAATTTAATTCTGCTTCCCTTTTAAATCCTTCAGGAACAGTATTAATCAATGTTAGGTAAGAAACCTCATGCTCAGTTACTGAATCAGCAACTCCTGGTTTCTCTTACCATCTCAACTAGATTCTGTAGCATTAATTATTTTTACTGTTCTTGTATCACAGCTGTAAATATCTGCTGAAATATTATTCTGGATGTTTCAAAAAATATCTGAAGATTCAATCTTTTCTTGTTACTCACCAGCTTCCAGCAAATACCTCAAGGTGGTCATTAACAATTTAAAGGAAACATTTTCTTTTATAGGCTGTCAGTAACATTTACTGATACAAGAAGCAAATCGAACAGTAGAGGCACTAAAAAGAGTCTCTCAAAAGCAGGATCTTACCTGGAAGACCAGATCCCAGACTGGCAAGATCAGCAAAAGGATCAAAGTTCTGAGCTTTCGTCTGGCTGAAAGACAAGCCTGAAGACACGCTGGACTGGCTTCCAGTGGTAAAAGCTTGGCCTGTATAATAAGAAGACACATCACGTACCTAGTCTGTTTGGAAATTGAGAGAAAGAATAGAAATAGTATCTCCACAACACCTCATAAAAACCTCCTCAACATTCTACTTCACAACATCTTTTCCCATTACAAGAATCACCATTAATTACAGAGAACTGAAACAATTTAATTCCTATGTCTTGAAATTAAATCCGAAAAACTACACAAGTGCCTTACTAAAGGAACATTTAAGCAGTAAAGCAAAAATGCATAAAGACATGTTCAGCAGTTTCAGGTGATTACTGACCCAATCTGGAGTCTTTTCTCTAATGGAAAAATTACATTTCATAATACCTTCACAAACAGGCTTCAGCTGTGGTGATGCTACATTGCTGGTTGTTGAGGAATCTGCCCAAGAATCCCATCCACTTAAGAGATCTGGGTGGCTTGTAGATGATGATATTTTAGGCGGCTCTGGTGTCAAATTGCCTACAGAAGGAAAAAGAAATGTTTTCATGTTTAAGAAAACCATCATAATAATATACATGTTTACCAATACCAACAGAATGTGTACCACATTGTCAGCTATAAAGCTTGCCTTGATTTCTCAGTAAGAGTTGTGCAGTATTAATCAGGACTCAGAAGGGTTGTACCACTGGAATTCCTTCATTTCTAATTTAAAACACCCCACGCACTTCATAGATAAGGTATTTTCATGCATAGGCAATGCTATGAATTTAACAGCTTAGGTCTCCTGACCAAAAGGACTGGCTCAGGTACAGATCTAGGGCATACTGCTGTTCCTGACAACACAGTCACTAAGCAGAAAGCAGCAGTGCCCCATGAAAGGTGTTTTTTATCGCTGAGCAGTCTGGGTGATACACAGGTGAAGTCAGGTCACTTCAGACTGCAGGTTTGCCTGAACCAGGCCCCTTGTGACAAAGGAGCCTCTTGGCCCGCTAATACACACTTTGGCATGTAACACACAAATGAATGCACACAATTGAAGAGCAGGATACAGGAAGAGTGATTTTTTTTTCTGGGAAAAGTTTAAGAATCTCTAGCTCCACAGATAAAAAACCACTTTTCTATGCACCATGACATCTAAATGAAAAAGTCATATTTAAAAGCACACAAAGGTGCTGCCACTAGCTCCTGGAAAATGTCATATTCCATCTAAAGGTATAACTGCCATCCCTGACACTTTCCCACCTACTCACACGAACTGTGAGGTGAGCCATCCTCAGAACAAGATATGCTATGTACAGAAAACTCAAAACTGTATGCCAGCTATGAGCATTCTCCTTGAGCACAACTTGTGGAAACTCACAGTGAAGCAAGGACAGCTTTTGAAAGTAACCCCTACTTTAATGCTGTAAGTGTCAATGCTACAGGGAGGGGGATATTTCAGTAAAGCAAACACATTTAATGGTGCTCCCATATATTTCACAGACATAGGGTTTAGAAAGTTAACTCAACAATCCTTACAAAAGCAGTACCATTTTGGAGGCTCTGAAAGTCTCAGCTACAACATCACAGCCTTTCACTTGTCTCAACTTCTCAGCTTTATATTCTAAATATTAGTATCAAATCCTCTGAATTAAAGAAATAATTAGAAGCCAATTAAATACCCCTATAGTACCTCAATCTACTAAGCATTTATAATTAGACCTTACAGCTGCAAAGTGAACACATCAAATACTGTGCAACAAATATCTGCTGAAAGCCTGTATGTCATCAGTATACCCTGCTGCATGTAATGGAAAACATCATAATAAAATGCAAGAAGTACCCACCATTTCCAGCCCTTTCCCCAGACCCAAGCTTCATCTCCCTGCCTCTGAAATCATGGGAAGAAACAGTCTCAATACTCGGGATCCCCAGCTATCCGCTAAACAGCAGTGTCACTGGCTACAAACCAGCACCCATTCATCATCTTAGAATTTTGGTGCATCATATTCCTCCCTCAAAAGTTACGTGGGCCTTTAATTAATACTAATATTAAATTTTAGGATTGAAATTATTTTTTTCTACAATCTCTGCTATTAAAAGTCTTTTTACAGTAGAATAAGAAAATTAGCAACATCATATGAAAAAAACTATTATGAAAACAAGTTGAGAGAAATAAGAATAAATTGCATTTGAAGGACAGAGAATGTACTATGAGAATGAGCTGTTTTATAACAGTTGGCTTAAGAGCAGTCAAGTTCATCACCTCCCCCACCCTGAACTAAGCAGGAAGTAGCCTACTGCTATGTACAGAAGTAAATTCACTATTAATAGTAAAAGCTCATACGCAACCACTATGCTTATCAGAACAATCTGCAACAATGCAACATACAATATACTGAGCAAATAACCCATTCCTCCTGAAACTGTTTGTTCTTATGCTATCTTCTTTTTATTTCTACAATGTGGGCATTATGTCGGATTTTAACATCAAGAAAAAGTGCTATAAACACGATACTTTGACTTCTACATATTCTGAAGAGGTATTATGAGACCATACTGAATCCCTATTTTTATAAATGGCACACTGGAGTTCATACAGACACATTAAGATAAAGGAGCAGAATACCTAAAGAAATGGCAAAACATGAACTGTAGTTTGATATTCCAAAAATGGAAGCAATTAAGATCATGAGCATACAGATCCAAGCCTGGTTGTCTCAAGTTTTTTAATATGCATATTGATAATCCCTAGCCATACAGCAATGAACCACTGGAGGTCAGGGCAAAGAACTGTGTTCTTTACTAACACTGCTCAAACCAAGATAAGATGCAAGAATAAGTTGGTGGTAATCAGATCACACTTTCCAGCTTGCCAAAATAAGAGACCTGCATTTTACTACACACAACGTCACATAAGGTTTTCTTTATTTAACTTGTCATGTCTACAGGAAATCCTTTAATCACAGACAACAGGATTTTCTGTGAACCAAGACGCTGGTTTAGTATGATGTAAGGTTTTTTTAACCTTGTCTAAAGCCTGTCTGAGAACCCAAGTTCACAGAAACTAACTTCTCCTCAGGAGAAAACTACACTGATCACTCAGGTTTCTTTTGATGACCTTCCAAATCTCCTGCTGTCTTGAGGAAAATACATTCTTGACTCAACTTGCATTACAGATGATCTGCTACTTAAAAAATCCAGAAGAAAATAAAGGTACCTTGTTAATAAACAGCTTGTTAATAAACAGCAACAGCACATTTTCGTATTACAGGAAAGAATGCCTTAAGAGACCAGATATTGTGTAAGAACTATGTTTCATTTTAAAACTGCTATGATTTTAAATTTCAAGCCAACATCTGAGAAATACAAGGTTAAAATTCTATGTCTTGAACTTGTGTTCAATGAAACATCTTTTCTCTTGATAACTATAGCAGTTTAGTAATCATTTACTAACAAATAAAACTTATCTATCACTAAAATTTGATTCTAGACACAACTGCTCCAAGAGTAGTCATCAAATCTCATTGCTGCAGCTTATTTTGAATGGTCACTGCCATTACTACTACTTTATTTTTAGTTAAATTTATTTTCTCCCTTTAATGACCTCATGTTTTCATTGTCTTCTGCTCACTGAACACAGTTCTTCCAAACCTGTAATTTGAGAACATATTCTTATTTGCCCTTTTCTCTCCAGTTACTAGTGATCCTGTCCTTTCAGGACTCAAAAATTCACATTAAGAGCAACATAACTATTAATATTCCTAACTTACTTGATAAAATTGATACCTGAAACTGGATAGACTGCTAAAGGTTCAAATACATACAAAATTTCAGCTAAACACACATCTAAGCTCATTTATTGAAAGATAAATGTAAATGAGCATGAAATGTTACCACAGTTTCTTCACTTCCATGTTTTTTTAAGAATGCATAGCAATAAAGAAATATTGGGAAATCAATGTAGAACAATAGGCTGAAGAGAAAATGGCTACATGTTAAGTATCTTTTTCTGTGTTGACAGAAAGCTCCAGAAATTACATGAAAATAGCAGGTATCCTAATACACTTACTAGTGTGCAAGATATCAAGTAAAATCAGAAGGAGTAAGCATAAGATATTAGGCATTAAAGTCAGATGTAAAAATATTCCTTTTTTCTTCTGTACTTGCTCAAATGTTATTAACAGCTGAATATTGATGATGTCCTCCTCAAGGTTGCAGATAAACATTTAGTGAACAGAAATGAATATTTTATTTTTCCTACTTTAATACATAAAAGGGTTTTCAGTCTCCTCTCTGATATGAGAGTTCTGGTACTATTAAACTTGGAGAAAAGAACTGGGAACATTCTTATAAATGTGTGAAAATGCTTAATGTAAAGAAACAAAAAAAATATAAAATGCTGGATGGACTCCCCTCTGTGTTGCCCAGTGGAAGAGCAAGAGGTAAAAGGGCATAACTGCAGCATAGGGAATTCCATTAAAAAATACTTTCCACTAATATTTCTCCAGCCCTGACAGAGGTTGCCCTGAGAGCTGTTGAGTCTATAGCATTGGAAATACTAAGAAACTTAAAGGACATGGTCCTGAACAGCCCACTCTACTTGATGCTGCTTTGAGCACATCAGCTAGAGAATCTCCAGAGGTGCTGCCTCTTAAGTGAGCTACATTTTGGCTGAGATCATAAAATATGCTGAGTTAAAAGGGAACCACAAGGATCACAGAGTCCAGCTCCTGGCTCTGCACAGGACAGTCCCAAGAATCACATCATGTGCCTGAGAGTGTTTTTCAAAGGCTTTTGGAACTCTTGTCAGGCTGGTGACCACTTCCCACTATTTCAGTGCCCAGCCAGCCTCTGGGAGAAAAACCTTTTCCTGATATCGAACCTAAACCTCCCCTAACACAGCTACAGGCCATTTCCTCGGGTCCTGTCACTGGTCACCACAGAGATCAGATCAATGTAGGCCCCTCTTCTCCTCAAGGAAGTTGCTGACTGCAATGGTGTCTCCCCTCAGTCTTCTCCAGGCTGAACAGACCAAGTGACCTCAAGCTGTTCCTCATACAGCTTCCCCCTAAGGCCCTTCACCATACTCATGGCCCTTCTTTGGACACTAACGGCTTAATGTAATGGCTCCTTTTTAGATTGTAATAACCAGAACTGTCCCTAGCACTCAAGGTGAGGCTGCCCCAGTGCAAAGCAGAGCGGGACAATCCCCCCCTTGCCTGGCTGGTGATGCTGTGCCTGATGCACCCAGTTGGCCCTCCTGGCTGCCAGGGCACTGCAGACTCATTTAGCTTGCCATCAAGCAGGCACCTCAGGTCTCGTTCCATGGTGCTCCTCCTCAGTATGTCATCCCCCAGCCTGTCTGCATCCAGGCTGCCCCATCCCAGGAGCAGAATCTGGCGGAGATAATGCTCCACTAATCAGTATTGATCAAACCCTCTACTGAGCAAAAAATTTATGTTCAGTAACCTCACACAGGGACAGCAATAGTGGCATAAAACTGGCAACTATACAAGTACACAACTGAAACATACTGTTACTATCTACGGGACAGAACAAAAACATTGCAAAGGAGGCAGCAAGAGGAATCTTCTCAGCAGAATCAGCCGAAATATAAAGATTAATAATATGATAGGGCAACCAGCTGGGTAGCCTTTTATTTCAAAGAGGAAGCCCTTCTTTCAGCCAGACAAATAATGAATTTCTTACTGTCCAGTTTATCTGTAGCTAACACCCAGACTGCATCACTCAGACATAGGGTCAACTAGAGCAACTGTTAAATGAAGAGGGGCAAGTCAATGATGTATGCAGTAAGCTCTGTGAAGAAATCACCCTGGATTCAGGAAAAGGTGCGTGATACCACCATTCTTGTGTTCTAAGTACGTGTCTGCATGAGAAGAGGCCTGGGCTTCTCTGCTAGACACAGCCAGCTCAACAGACTCACCACAAGCCACACCTGAGCCTCCCAAGCTAAATGTCTTTGGGAAATCATGTTTTCCCAAAAATGCTGCACAGCAGCTGTAAGAGAAGGGACAGATTTGACAGAAACCACCCTGCAGACACTAAGGTTCCTGAAGAAGGAATGGGAGAAGGTGCTCCAGCTGCCAGAGCAGATTGCCCAACAACACATGTGAAAGACCACAGTAGAACAAATATTCACACTGCAGCCTGTGTAGGATCCTACACAGGTAGTTAAGCCCTCGAGGAAGCCACAGCTTAGGGAGAGCAGCCCACACAGCAGCAAGTCCTGGTAGGACCTGCAGCACCTGCAAAAACCACATCCCTCTAGCAATCCCTTCCTAAAGGACTATACCCTACACAGACCTCTTAAAAGATTGTATCCTGTGGGAAGCACCTATACAGAAAGAGGGGAAATGATAGAGCAGCAGAGAAGAGCCCTTACCGACTGATCACAACTCACACCCCTATGGAGAACCCACATTTTTCTTTTGAAGTCAGATTTTCAAAAGCTTTAACACCAGTAGCATTACCACTCCACCATTTCTGCAAATGTCTGTTTCCCCTTAAAGAATGATGGGAAGAGACTGAATATACCACTAAGATTTTTGTTTAAAGATAAATAGATTTTAAAATAAATCCATGAGGAAAATGCTTCACCAAGAATATATCAGAGAAATGAAACAAATAAGATTAGAGTATTACATAAGGTACTTTGTAAGTATATTACCAGCATACATTCAGGTCAGGAAGGTGCAAGCTAGCCTCAGCCTGCACTTTAAGAACTGGCTATATTATAACTTGACTCACTCGTTTCTCTTCCAAGCTTTCCAGAAAATCTTTAAAATCTGAATACAGTCTACACAGCGTACTATCATCTATAAAGTAAGTTTTTGGGTACCCTCAGTTATTAGATCATTGAGAGGAAACTCCAACTCCTAACACTTGGTTAGCAATATTAGAAATCTTGTTACATCATAAATAACAGCATGACTTTATATAGGAAACACTTGCTTCTTGGTGTATTTGCATCTGTACTTCCAGAGTACAAAGCTAATTAAAACAGCAATCACAACAAGAGGATCTCTTAAGACACTAATCCACTAAGCTGCAAGACAAATGCACAGAGGAGAAGAAACTATTGAGACACAAAACATCAGAAGCTCACTTACCTAAATTTAAGAAATCTGAGCTGGAAGAAGGAGGAAGTGAACTTTGTGTGGAAGGGACTGTATTAGCTGTAGATGTTGGATTAAGGAAGTCCCCAAAGAGGTCTGGACCAGACAGGGCTTGGTTCTCTGAACTTGATGACATTGTGAATGGGTCAAATGGATCAGCTAAAAAAGAAGCAGAAAACAAAATTATCTCACAACAAATTGTAGAATACATGAAGTTGAAAAAAACTTGCTCCTCTGAGGGCACAGACAAAAAGCAAAGTTTATGCTAGTAACTGCAGCAGCCTTCTGTGAATTTTGTGTGGCAAAGAGTAACCACCCATTCCTTCCTCTAGACAAAAGAACTTTCACCTGGTACATAAGGATCTCATCCATACTTAATATGAGCAGCTATGTCTTCTAACAAAAGCAGCAAGACTGCATACAATTCAACAGCACTTAATTTCATCCATTTAGAACACATCTTAAGTTTGAGTGACCAATTGACACAAGAAGACTTACATTTTATAAATGCTCTATAATGCTAAATCTTCAACATATTTGAAGAAAATGGACTATTGCACTGTTAAAAAGAATATGAAGTAAAACATTCATACTACCATTCACACTCGAAGGCATTGGCGACTCTGGGGCAGGAAGCACGTCAACCCAAGAATGAAAATCAATAGAAGTAAGACTTCAGCAGGTCTCTAGTGATCCCAGTGAAGAAAAAACTAACTGGAAGAGTATTTATAGGCAGCATGGAGTAACATGTGACAGTCAGCTGGAATCACAGCTTTAGATCTTCCTGTTTCTGCTGCCCTCTAGGGTCAAAACCCCTCAAGAGCCCAGGGAGTTCTGCCAGATTCACTCACAAGCTGAAGAGAAGGAATAATCCTGCTATAATACCCCAGCACAACCTCAGGTAATGACCACACTGTACAGGACTCAACAACATTTCAAGCAAATTTACTATAGCATCACACATAAACAAGACCTCCAGTATAAGTTTGTTGTGCAAGCCAAAATATAACACTGGCCAAACAGTCTCACTTCTGCAATTATCTCTCTTAATACAACTCAATGAAACACATTGAATGACTATGAGAATGAGATACATACATGACTATTGCTCTGGTATTTCACAGCTAAAGAAAGATAAAGTAATAAAGGTTCCCTTTTACAGAATTCTACATATGCAAAAAAGGTAAATTAAAATTATTCTTCCCTGACCACAGTAACAAAGTTCAATAGTGAATTGCATCAAAATAAAAAAAACATCTTAAACCATCTAAATGCTCTGTAAAAAATACTTCTAGTTGTCTATAGATGAAAGCTTTTAGTACCTATGAATTATCTTTGTGCAAACAAACGAAATCTTGTAATGGTTTCCCAGTTTATGATACTAACATTCTCAGAAATCTTACCATTAACTTTAGGCAGAGAACTATTATTCCCAAATAGTGACAAAGGGAGGAGTACTGGTAAGAGGAACAGAATCTCTGAGTTAAAACACCTTGTTTAAATACCAAATAGACAGCACAACATAGCATTCTCTTTAAGAATACTGACCTGACAACATCATCAGTAAAACCACCAAGAAAACATTTTTTGGCAGTATCATTATCCTACTGGTTAGAACAATAATATACAGGATTTCCAGTTGCTCAGCAGTCTTATGTGATTAACGCTTAAAAATCCCACGCAGACATTTGACCTAAGCAGCACAGCTCTGTACATCTAATGTAAAGCCATTGCTTTACATAAAGTTCAAATTACGATAATTCTATACCTTAATAAAGGAAGTTATGGATTTAGAAAAGGATCTAGCATGCAACATTCATATGGGAAAGCTAAGAATTCTTTAAGATACTTAATTCCCGGTAAATTCAAAATTTGATACTTTTCCGTTTACATGAGTTTAAAGCTAATAGGACACTGGCAATATAACAGAATACCTGGGTACTGTACAGGAATTTCTCTTCTTCATGCAGAAATAACACCTGTTCTATTCATAGTCTTGCTAAAGACTGACATGTCTTCCCCATACTGTTGAAATGTGGTACTGATTTTCTAAGCACAATGCAAGCAGCAGTTTTCATGTGCTGCCCAGGTGACAAGTACTGATATTAAACTCACATACCTGAAGACATGACTGCTGCTGAAGATGAACCCTGAGTAGCAGCTGGACACTGACTGCTGAAAAAGAAATCTGTTCCTTGTCCAAGAAGATCTCCAGTGCGTTCATTTGAAACCTGTGACACACTACTCACAAACAGATTGTTCAACAAGTCTGCATTACTTGATGAAGTGTTTATTTCTGAGATTGGTTGTCTCTGTTCTGCTGAAGTATCAGAATCTAGTCCCAGCAAGTCTACATTCTCTTCAGGGAGAGATTTTTGTAACGGTGCAGATGAAGCTTCAAAACTGTCTTCAAAAAGCAACTCTCCTTCTGGAGTAGAGTCTTTTTCATCAACAATTACTGTACTTCCCTCATCTGGAAATGTCGGGAACTCCTCATCTGAAGGATCACTCTCTTCCTTGTCAGCAGATAGCTGAACATGATCATTTTTAGATGAACTGTCCTCTATTCCACTTTCTGGAGTTTTCCCTTCTTGAAAAAAAAAAAAAAAAAAGGAAGAAAATAATAACATCTTTAAATAAATAGCATTATTCTTCCAACTAGGGTAAGAGAAACTTTCATGGTGACACCATATGAAATCAATTCCTAACTAACCAAAACTCATATAAGAATTGATGAAAAAGGAACTACATGTTGCCTGCCACCTCATTGTATAGGGCAGAAAAAGCAACAGCTGACTACCATATTTGTCACTCCACAAAGGTAGGCATTACAGTTTTTTTCAAAAGGACTTGGACATTCAGCTCAGATCACTGTGTCTCCTAGAGCTTACAAGATTTCTCAGTAACCGCTGCACTCAAGAAAAGCATAAGCAGCTGCTCACGTTTTTGCCAACAAAGCAGCACCCAGAAAAGGCAGTTACACGTGTGCTGTAAAATTACATTTTCTTAGTCCTACTTACTGATCTGGACCCCACTGGCTAGTCTACTTTGTTTCCTCTGTTGCTCAGCCAAAGTGGGGCTGTGGGAGTGAAAAGCTTCCTTGCTTTAAGGTTAAGATTTTTACAGAAAAAGAAAAATTTAGCTCAGCATTTAAGTCATGTTCAACACCAAACCCCCTTACTTGGTGTTTATCCAAATGAAGCAGAATAATTGCTTGTTATTCTGCAAAGCTCACTCTTTAAATAGCTTTTCCTCATGGTTAGTGAATTAGATTTTTGCTGCCTAAGAAGGCTTAAGCACTCACTGGAAGGAATACAAGACAAACATAAACCACATAGTGACTTCAGAGTAAAACCTGTACCTTTCCAGTCCAGGGAGTGAAAGAAGTTGTTTGCATCAGTACTACTGCTGTGTGGGGATTCCGTATCAGTAGGTGCACTTTCTGAAGACTGCTCCAACTGGGATGCCTCTGCTTCGTATTGTGCAGTTGAACCTGGCTGTCTAGGCAACTCTGGTTTCCCTATAAAACAGAATTTAAGCCACAGCCCTTAGAGAGAAACTTCTCAATCCTCCACAGGCTGACTGCTGTAGGAAGACAATTATCTCAAATCTATTACTCTGCAAACGCAAATTCCTGCCCCCACCATCTTTTAAATTAGAATTAACTTCTTTTCAACTGCAAAAACTGGTAAAATGCTGTTTTGAACTAGGACATTAAATCAGAATCATAGAGTAACACTCAAGCATTCTATTTACATTAGTAAGAAAATGTAATTAACACCTCACTTGTACCAACCATCCCCTAAAACATGCAAGAGCAATGAACAGTATCTATATTAAGAGTCAGAAAAACAGAAAAAAGCAAATGCAGATACAGAAAAACTCAGAATATGCAAAGCCAGTGAAGAGCAAAGGGTATGCTGCTATTACTTCTTTTATTTCTTATTTTAGTGAAATCAGATATTAAGTGACTCTTGTGTAAAACTCAGTTGCACAGTTACCTACTGCTGTATCACCTCTCAAAACCAAAGTTTCCTCAAGGCAAATGAAGAAGACTTCCTAAATTAGTCAATATTCATCCACCATATGATAAGACAGCTGGGAGAAACCTGTTTGTCTAAATTTAAATACACAACTGGTAGAGCACTTTTTAACTCTCCTTCCAGATTCTCAGCTGTAGCTTTAGAGATGCTGAAAAAATTGTCTGTTTCAGAAAACACACATGAAGGACCATGACTAATGAAAGACTAAACTCAGTTTTCATGGCAAGTTTTATTAAAACCAGTTCTCAGCACTTACTTTTGTCCTACTCCCTCCCCAAAAATCTTAAGAAATACTTTCAGTGTAATTTGAAATCCTTACATTTCATGTATCAATCAGAAAATAAGAGTAACTTTTACAGAGCCTCACCATCAATGGTGATGCAAAGCTAAACACCTTAGCTCTAGAGCTGTGTTCACAGGATTAAGCTAAGTTAAATAGAAAATGGCCTAAATCATAATACAAACAATACATATCCTGCTT
Source organism: Cyanistes caeruleus (assembly GCF_971803275.1). NCBI lineage: Eukaryota > Metazoa > Chordata > Aves > Passeriformes > Paridae > Cyanistes > Cyanistes caeruleus. The sequence continues at coordinate 36,169,085 of NC_141732.1, forward strand.
AAAAGAAAAAAGGCCAGCAGCAACTATCTTGTATGAAAAGAAATGTACTTGAGATGTACCATATTAACAGCACAGGGTGAGATCTCACGCATCACTAAAATCACCATAGTAATCTTCGTCATGCTTCTTTATCCTTGAAACACAGAGAAGGCTTAAAAGCCTGAATGAAAATGTCAATGCTAATCACTGGATAGCAGGAGAAGAAGAAAGATACTGAGCAGCATTAACTGAAACTAATGTAGGCATCTACAGATGAAGCACTGAATACATAGAAGAAATAAAATAAAAGTTTGCTGGAAAATACTAGTAAAAGTTCAGGAAATTATTTACAGCATTACATGGCCACACTTAAGAATGTTGATAAAAACATTCATACCTAAAACCATTTGTGAGGAATGGTTACATAATTTTAAGTGAAATGATACTGGTGCCAGTTTAGCCAAATAAATCCCTTTCAAGACATTGTGCCTACAAAATACTGACCGTTACAATTCCATTTGCTAAAAGACCCTTGCTGCAAATGGCCTGTTCACAGCTTTCAAGCAAGCACACATAAGCACAGTAAAAGTAAGACAGGTATAATTATAATCCATTACTGAAGCCCCTCAATACAATACATATTTTTAATTGATGCTTACCAAAAAAACCTTTTAAATTCCTTTCAATTAATGGAACATAAAAATTAAACAAAAGCCTCAAACACTAAGTACATTGAAAACTTTTTCACATTCTCTATTTTTTCAAGGGATTCATTACCAAATTTTGATAAAATCTCTTGCTGTTCCTCTCGGGTGGAGAAGAGGATCTTGGGATTCAATCCCTTTATATTCATGTTATCCCAAGGTGGCTGTTCACAGCTGGGCCTATCTCTGGGCTCCACCTCTACTTCCAGATTGACTTGAAATAAATCAGGGTATTTCTCTTGTATGTCACAGGCATCCAGATCATACCTGTAATGACACAGACAAGAAGTTTGATACTGATGGCTAACTGGATTAGATCTACTGCAGTCCAAAACAAAACTCCAAAGCAACTAGTATAAAATATTAAAAATGCTGTATTTGTTGACTTTTCCCATTTTAAACAAGCATTATTTTTGTACGTAGTTGGTTTTTTTTTTGGTATCACAAACAAAACATTTAGTTACTTTAAGGTGAGTAAACAAAAAACTCTTATTGCAATCAAAGCCATCTACTTCCTGCACTAACTATTCCCTCTCCCTGCTATATGTTGATGTTTGGCAGGTTAAGCAGTTCCAAAGAAAACTTCTCCCAGTCTCCTACAAAAAGGTGTCAACATACTTGGCAAATTTCACTGTAGTGGCATTTCGGGGCACAAAGCCTGTATGGAACTGAATCTGAAACATCTTCATTGAAGCCATCTGTTGAAAACAAAAAACAGGAAACTCTATAAATCCACATGAAGAGTATGTACAGTGTTCTGCCTATAACATACCACAAAGTATTATCGGTATTAAAATATGTTGAAGTATTTGCTTTGCTACAAAAATTTCTATTTAATTACAAGTATACTTTATCCTGAAAGTTTTAAATGCAGTTGAGATTCATTTCTCAATGAATGAATCTCAACTTCATAGTTGAATAATAGATAGTTGAGTAGTAATAGATATATTACTACTGATCTATTACTAGCACTAACAAACCAAAAGACCTTCAGTCAGATATGTCTCATCACTAACTTCAAAATGTACTATCAAAGTCTAAAGTATTTCCAGATCCTATTCTGGAAGCTAAAATTGCATGCAACTTGTTCCTTTTCTGAATAGCATATGCTCAGAAACATCCGTTATGCAACACACCAACCAAAAAATATATATAGGTCACATACAAAGGAATAGATTTAAAACAGTTTTAAATGTAGCACATTTAAAAGAACACTTCAGAAAGAATGCAAAGAATTTTTTTTCTGGGCAACTTTGAATCAGCCATTCATTTCAGACAGAACTGTAGGGCTTTTCTAAACTAAATTTTTTTATTTGCTCAACTGTTCACAGAAAAACTGCTTTCATGCTTGATGGGAATATGAGTGTCCAGAAAATATTACTATGGAATATTCAGGTAGCTCCTGATCTTGCCCAAGTCCAAATTACAGTTCACTGATCAAATGTAGCCTGTATTTGTCTCCTAGCATTAGTCCTGCCTGTGAAATAGTCTTGCCAGTCCTTAAAAAGAAGTCATACAGTAATAGTCAAGAAAATATAATAAAACTGAATTATGAAAGTTTTCCTTGTAAATGAGCATTTACCAAACATCATATCCAGAAAGCAAACAATACAAAAAGCATTGCCACAGATTAAAGGTGGGTGATCCCTCCCCTCCATTCAGCACCAGTGAAGCTTCATCTGTAATGATGGTGCCCAGTGCTGGGCTCCTTAGTACGTGAGAAGCATGGACACTCTGGAGAGAGCTTTTCTGATTCTTCTGTCCCTACCACTGCTTTCCTAGAAGATAAACTAAACCCTCTCCCAAATTAGCTGTAAGAAAGTAGAAGATATTCACAATGCCTAGCTTTAAACACAGGAGAAATCTTGAAATGTGGTGGTTAATCTCTGTGAGAGATCTGCAGAGAACTTTAGGGGGTAATTTAAAGCACATAAAACCTAAAGATACATTGAATATTGTTCCAAACCTCCAAACCCAGATCATCACACACACTGTTACGTATCATGTGTTATAGCTGATAGCTGAGAAAATTCTAGTCTTTTCTATCACTGAATAAATTCCAGAGAAACCACATCAAAGAAACTGTCATGAATAAAAGTGAGATGGTTCAAGGAGTATAACTTAACCTTGGATAAATTTTGTCAGTTTTATGCCTTTCTCCTGATGACCTTGAACCATGCAGTAGTTGTTTTTGTGTATTAAGGAATAATTTCAGTGAGTTTTTAGTTTAAAGGTGTTCTGGAAAGTCTTGTTGAGCCTCTACAATGTGACAACATGACACCTTTCTACTCACAAAGCAGAAAGAAAAAAGCATAGGGAAAACAACTTCAGCAACACTTACTAGGTATGAATACACATGTATGTCCCGCATGAATTGAAACTGGCTCAAAAACTGGCTGATCAATTTCCATAAAGCTCCAAGCTCTAAACCCTGCACTACCCCTCCTTATCTTTTACATGGATTTCCAAGTTTAATTTGGGTTACTTATCTGGAGGAAAAAGAACACGCCTCTCTTTCAAAAAATTTGAAGACAGGCTTCATTAACATGTTTTTTGTGATCTTGCGCTACATTTGCACCCATAGTTGACTTTAAAAAGGAAATATGCATTCTCCCTAGTAGAACATAGATGTAAGAAAAATAGCTACAAAAATAGAACTTGACTTTAGAAATAGGCTATAAAACCACATGGATTTTTCTAGCCTGTTTTGTACAGGCAGTCTCTCAAACGTCACTTTTTTGCTGAGTGACGCTTTTCCTTTGGAGTTTGTTTGTGTGCATGGAATTAGGAAGTCCTGGCTTCTTGTGCAACTTAACAGATAATAATTGCTGCCTCAAAAATACTGGTTAGGGGCTTTCCCTACAAATATAACAATTATCAATACTGAAGAACTTTCCAGAAATGTTTATGAAAGCATTTATATGTACAGGATTAGGAGTGGACGTATCTAGAAGGCTTGAGAAGGCTGAATTCACAAGTGAATGAAAACCTCTAACATTTCTCTGAACAATGAACAGTAAATAAAGCAAAGGACTCAGTAGATAATTAGTAGGATTCAAAATTGCAACCAAAAAAGAGCAAATCTTCAATTCAGGATCTTAAATTTCTTATTACCTTGGCTTGTAGTCGTCCTCCTAGAGTTGACCTGGCATGATAGATCACAATGAGAACATCTCCTTGGACTGTTATACCCAGTGGGATTACTGCTTTCCCATCTTCAATTTTGAACTCTCTAAAGGGAAAAGAAAAACCATAACCACAGTTTATTTAGTTTAAAAAGTGATAAATAGTGTATTACTTTAGATTTAACCCAATTTCTCCTTCAGTAGCTGAAATGCTAGAACTTTAGTGTTCTCCCATTTTTCTTGTCTGTGATTACCCACATCTATCAGTGTTAGTACTGTTTGCAATTGTGCAGACACCAGAGCTGTACAGGGGTTAATAAGCAGTCACTTTGCAGCTGCCATGCCTGGGGGATCCTTACAGTTTCCATGACTCAAACACGATGCTATGCTCAACACAAGTACACTGGGGATCAACGTTCCCAGTCTTACATCTCATGGCATGAGAAGAGGGTCTTGCTCACTGCCTCAAGTGTCTAGTGTGCCAGCCCACCACCACCTCACTGTTCTGCAAGACCAGATCCGAGCTGCTGTAACAACCACATCCACAATTTACCTTTTGAGACCAGTTAAAAGCAGACAGAGGAATCCAGAAACACATAAATGCTAGAATCTAGAAAAACATAATTTGCTGTTTCAGAGCAAGTCATAATCTGTACTTACTTCATTTTGTCATATTCCTGGGAGGTAGTGGTTACTCTCTCATCTCCCACATAAACCTCACAAAAAGGCCTGCAGCCGTTACGCTGCTTACTGAAAAGTGGAACGGGAGTCATGACAATTGATCTGACCAGGATGGGTTTGCTGTGAGGAATAATGGGTTCTTCAGCCATCATGTCACACATGTACTCAATGTATCTGCCAAAACCAGAAGGTACATTTAGTCAGAGCACAAAGTTCTAAGAAACAGGTGAACACATAAGTGAGTTACTTCAGTTCTTACTCAGTCACTAAGCACTGTCAAGTGTTAACAGTGAAACAGTGGGAACATTTATCACCACCTCCAGCAAACAGGTTTTCAAATCTGATCGAATGACACAAAAGGGTCTGTAGCTTTACATACAATGACTTGTAAAACAAGCTGGTCACTATTTCAAAAGGACTCAAAACATTTAACTAAGTGAACTATTTATTTTGTATCTTATACATAATGGATCACTCAAATCTTCCTAAAGGCTTTAAATTTCCCAATTAATATATATTATTTTGTGGAGAACCCCTCCAAAGCATACGTGAACTAAATGAGTACAAAAACATAATCTATCATTTATACTGAACTAATACCTTATTTCCCACCCTTCAAAATCTAATCCTTTTTATAGGAAACACACTTACTACCAGTGTCAATTGTTATTCATGCTTTATGGTTTTAAGATCTACCAAATTAAATCAAATAAACATTTTAAAACATTTGCCAAAGTACATGCAAGTTGTCTCTGGATGCACTCCTAAGGAAAAAAAAGCACTAGGCATTTTTACCCAATTGGCAGAAATAAATTCGGGTACTCCCTCAGAGCTTGCAGTGTTCTGACATAATAAAACCTATTGGAATAAACTAGGAAACATGAAATAAGCCTTACACATGTGGAAGAGGATTTTATAATTAAGAAAGCGTTCAAAAGCTCTGCATACCCTTGCCTTCATTCCTAACACTTCACCACAGCGCATACTTGACCCACCTCTAATGGATACTTACATGCTCAGAAAATTCAGAACTACCTTTTATTCACACTACAGCAAAATATTTGAATAGATGTTTGAATACAGACATTATTGAAATAATTTATGCTTCTAAAGATACCTTTAAAGAAACCAAGTTATTCAAAACTGAATAACTACTTGCTTCAACAGTACCTTACAGTACCTTTTATGAGAAGGCCAAATGCCAGGTGGGCAGCGTTTCATACTGAACATATAAACAGCAGCTTCAGCAGTAGTGAAGAGACGACAAAAGCACAGAAAGGAACAAACTACAACAGCAGATGCTGCTCTTCCATCCTGGTTTGAAAAAAAGTGGCCTTATTAGTAAATCTAGCAGAAAAAGCATTATCTAAGTTACTGAAGAACATCCCATTATGTATCTTCTATATCATCATTATATAATGCCACAATGTTGACGCAGTCCAGTCATGGTATCCAATAGTGCCATTATTTGAAGTTTGTATCTGAGCGTGAAAGGTTTTCATTTAACTTCCATACCATATAAAAGATACTACATATAACTTTCTTGTTCAAATGTGAATAACTACTTTAGCTATTTGAAATTTTCAATTTATGTTCTTTATCTTACTGTCACTAATACCCCTTCTTTAGGTTTGTTTCCTGCTGTCTGAAATCCCAGAACACTGCTATTTTGGACAGACAGCCATGGACTTCTGCTAAAAGAGAAGTACAAAGATTCCAAAGAACTAAATCTCACTAAACTCTTCAGACTTCTGTCTAAAACTGGTAACAGCTTGCCAAGAAACCAAGAGAAAGATATTAAAACAGCGTTTCTTTCTGCAGGAATCCTAGTTACACAGATATCTCAGATATCCCTGTATTATAAAAGGCAGAAGATTTGAAAGAGATAATAGTTGACAGAACACGACTTCTCCAGATTTGTTTGCTAGCAACATGGAACAGAATTTTTATCATGCACTTCTTAAAGTTCTGGTGTATACTTTTTACATCACATCTGACTCAAACCATGTATATACAAAAGTTTCCCTCACATGTGAGGAGAAGGAATGGGTTAGGTACATTGAACAAAACACTTTGAGGGAAAGATGTTACGAAAACTGGTGCTAAGTCATCACATCTGCTTCTTACCTACTTGACCAGCAATCGTGCAACACCAAGGTATTAGAAGTACTGCATTAATATAGAATTAGATGCCTAACCTCACAGCAGCACTGAAAATTATACTGGTTCTCAGGAGCTGACATGAACTGGCTTTTTACTTGCAAAACACTATATAACCCACAAATATGGTTTGTCGGATTAACAAATCCTAGTTTGATTCTGATAGCGGTATTCCCTATTGACAGCTATGCTGCATCACCAAACAGGTTCTGAATGCTTTCCAGCAGCATTGCAAGCATTGTCACATAGTCATGTTTCATTTTTTTTAATTGGCAGCAAAATAAGAATTTCAAAATTTCACATGCAATTCTCGTAAACAAATGTAAGAGACCTAATCTTCGAATTCTGAGCAAAGTATTCTTTTAATTCATTCCTCCCACCATCATGTTTGACATGAGGTAGCTCTATAGACAGTTTAATTAATTTTTTTGGTTATATCAAATTTAATAACACTTTGGAGAATAGTGAAGTCTACAGAGCAACCTCCTGCCAGCAAAACCAAGTACACCAGAAGTCTAACAGTCAGTTTCTGAAATTCTGTGCCTACAGATTACATTCTAAATGGACAGTAATGAGATATGCAGTGTACACCCATCTATCATACAGAAAACAAAAAATGGAGCAAACACTGAAAGAGTAGAGCAGTTGTTTTTTTTTCTTCCAAAAGCTACTTTGCCTTAATACTTGCCTTCCATTCTGAGTGCAAGACTACATTACCCTATCAATTTCCCTAAGGAGAAAATTGATACAAGTAACTTCCCTAAAAACACAGCAGGAAGGAATTGACCCTGGGGCTTCCAGTAAAGAAATCCAGTAACAGTCACAAATTGAATGGATAGTAACACCCTTATTCACAATTTTTAAAGCTCTATTGAACAAAGCACTTCAGACTTAAACTGTTTTCTTACAAGGCAATGCACAATGCAAACATTTTTCTGGTCTTGTTTCAGCCATAAATGCATGTTCTTGCAAATGCTATAGAGATTCTGAAGATTTGGTGCTCGTCTTGGTGGCCAGCCACATTCAGAAACCTGCAACAAGAGAGACAAGAGACAGTAGACATGAAAAATAGTATTATATTGTCACACATTATATTGTCACAACTTAGGTTATGCAAATGTCTACAAAGCACTTTTACACTTTAATGCCACCTTCATGTTGAAATGAAGCAAGATGCTCAAGGAAAGTAGTCTTACAGAGTGTAAACACCACTTTTTAGGATGAAGTGCAATAAAACTTCAGTTCTGTCTACAAATCAACTGCACAAGGAGAACTCAGATTACTATCTGAAATATTCTTAGAACAAGGAGTAAAATAAAACAGTTTTCAACTTCATTGGTGCATGTATACTTCAGCAAAAACAAACAAAAAACAAAAAAAGCCCCAAAGAAACTCAATATCAGAAAAATTAGAGTTCTTTTAATACTTATCCTTTGTTCAAAGAGCTTGAAACAGTAATATTCCATTTACAGTAACTGCCTCAAAACACTAACAAAACACTAACAGAAAATCAGCTAAGAATTCATAGCCTTAAAATTAACTGTCCAGTAAGGATGTAGCATATGAAACTTGACTCTTGGAGCACCTGAAACACCTGAAGGATAGATATATTCATGATCAAGGAAGCAAGTTACAAATGAAGCTTTTTCTATTTTAGTCTCAACTGCAATTGCCAGATGTTGAAGACCAAGTTTTCCTATCAGCAACATGTCTTCCTATCTTGATAAAGAGTTCAAGAGTTACTCTGAAAAGAATTATCTCAACTGATTAACATAAAAAACTGCATTTGTGCCAAGCACCGGAAAAAAGGCTCAAATAAACAGTCTAAGTCTCCTGCAACTTTTCATTGTACTCTAGTATTTTAATTAAAAACAAGGCCATTCCAGAATGCATCACTTTGCAAGAGTTTTAAATTGCACATTCCTTGTTAGTGCAAGCTTATGTAAGATCACCAGTAAACAAAGAAAAGCTAAGGCAAAAAGTTCTTTTTATCCATGTTCACCACAAGATTTAATGTGGGCTTCAATACATCTCAAATACTACAAGAGTAGTGTGTGCTGGTTTCAGCTGGAGTAATTTTCTCCATAGTAACTAAATGAGGCTGTGTTTTGTATTTGTGAGGGAAATAACGTTGTAAACACAGGGATTTTTTTATTTTTATTGCTAAGCACGGCTTAGACAGAGTTAATGTCTTTTCTGCCTCTCACATCATCTCACCAGTGAGCAGGCTTGGGGTGCAGAAGAAGCTGAGAGGGGACACAGCCAGGACAGGTCACCCCAGCTAACCAAAGTAATATTCCATACCACAGGACACCATGATCAACCAATAAAGCTGGGGGGAAAAGACTGGAAAGGGAAACATTTAGAGTGATGGCATTTGTCTTCTGAAGTAATCATAATGCATGATGGAGCCCTGAACCCCTGGAGATGGCTGTACACCTGCCTAACCATAGGAAAAGGTGAATAAATTACTTGTTTTGCTTTGCTTGCACCTGTGTTTTCTGCTTTACCTATTAAACTGCTTTTATTTCAACCCATGAGTTCTCACTTTTACCTCGTGATTCCTTCCCCGGTCCTACCAAGAAGAAACAGACAACCAGGTGTGTGGGGCTTGGTTGCTGGCTGAAGTTAAATCACAATAAGTCAAAGGAATCATACTGAAGCATTGCAGCTTCAGACAAGAATGCAGCCTTAAAAAACATGTGTATACAAAAACGCAAAAAGTACAGACTTTCTTCCTTCTATTTTACCATTTATTTTCTACTCACACACTAGGTTTCCTACAAGATGTAACAAAAACATTACTTTCCGTTTCTTTTGCTGTGTTTTAAGCTCTAAGTGTCCTGACAATTAGTAGAATGATGGATAGTGCACAAACTATCAGAGCAACCTATTCCAAGGACTCAAAACTAGCAGAGAAGACTTCAAAACTACCATTAATTTTAACCAAGATTAAATAAATTTGTAGAAGTTCCATACAGATAGCAAAAACAAGAAATCAATAATACATAATTTCATACATACCTTCTAAGTAAAGTGTCAGAATTAAGAATTCTAGAAGCTTTTCTCCTCTAATCATGTTTAAAGGCTTCCCATAATCATCTTTTGCAGGCATTATAGTAAAACTAAGCTTCTTTAGGTTCCTACATGGCTGCTCTCACCCAGCACTGAACAATTAAGTTAGCCAGTATTGCTGGACATCTCAATTTCAAGAACAGCCAGGTAAAAGTTCCAAATACAGTTATAGTTTGTTTCCAAGGAAAATAACTGCCTTCCTACATACTCCTAAATAATAAAGTGGTCACAAACCTGTAATGTTTCAACTAACTATGACCTACTATGACTTCCCAACAAAACCAAGATCATATTACCATTCCTAGTACCAACACATCAGGTGTACAAACACCTTAGACTTGCATAACCAGAAAATCCATTGGTAAGCAAATTCCCAGTCACAAAATTTATCATTCCATAAACAGGGATTGATCACTTTGCAGGATGTGGAATAAATCAGTTCACTACACCAGTCTCAGACTTTCCAGCAATCTAGTACTAAAAAGAATTGCTGAACATTTTGCTTCAAGGTACCTGCTACAAATAATCACACAGTAGATTTCCTGCATATCCAAGTTTTTTTGCCTTCCATCTTGATTAGCCTCTACCCAGACCTCATATTGAACCAGATACAGACAAAGAAGCTGACTGGATTCATCCAAAGAGGCAGTAATGACTTCTTTCAGGTGTGACAATACTTTATCTTGTTCACAAGGAAACTAAAGGAAGTGATAGCATTAGGAAAAATACATTAAATATACCTCATCCTGACATGTTAAGTCAACTCTGATTACTGAAATAATGCTAAGGATGGCTCTGCATATACCCAAAAGGCTTTATTATTCTGCAACAAGTAATGGTTCTAGGCTGTCTTCTTGGCAGACAGTATTTGTGGAAGGGGCATGATCACTACAGACTATTAAGGTGCTGGGCAACTCAGAACACAGTAACAGTCCTGACTGTTGAGCCTCTTACAGGACAATTGAGGTTTACTTAGGAGCAGACACTGAAGTCCAGTATTTCAGCACCTAACAAGATGTCCTCAATACCTTGTTGCTGAATTAGGCAAATGACTTCATATTAGTATCAGATAAATTGCCAGGAAGGATAATGGAGGCTCAGCTAAGCTACAACAACACTAAAGATGGTGAGAACAATCAGTCAGCTATGGCAGAGTCATATGGGAGTCAAATGGTATGTAGTGGGACAAGGAGAAACTACAGTGAACAGGTTATGCAAATCAGTCACTATGTTTTGGGAAAGGAAAATGTCCTTGATAAAGGAGAATGGCAGAATATAGGAGAGATTGACATTTTAGTAAGATCTTAATTGCTCTAAGTACTCTCCACTTAAATTTGAAACACATAAGGTATGTGGGCATGTTTTCAATGATATCACTATCCTAGAAAAAATTGACTTTAGTCAGTAAGATTAAAGATCCACTACCAGTTAAGTTTGGATTTAAAGCAAAGACGAGGAGAATATAGGTTACTCTTTGATCTTGTGTTAATACTTCCTCTTTTGTCATCTTTCTGATTAACCTACTAGAGCCCATTTTACAATAAAATGCTGAAGGTGTAATTAAAACTGTGTTTCAAGGCCCTTTAGAAAAATACACAAAAACTATACACACCCTGTTATGGAATCTTGAAGGCCTGTATGTTCTTGGAGAGAGATTGTACACAGCATAATGGCCAGGATGCTTAGAGTCCAGACACAACCGCACATCTTCTATGTTATTTTTGATGGCAGATTCTACACCTTCAGCTGGAAAGGACATCACTGAAGACAGAACAAATAGCAATTGAAATTTTTCATATAGCATGACCAAGGAGAAATTATGTTTAAGAAAGATATAGATATCATACCAGCAATTCTGGAAGTGATATATGATATATCCAAGTCTCCTTTTGCATAACTGAAAGAGAACACATTGGCATTAATAGTGGGAGATATAATCATTCAAGTCTAAAAGCCAGATCTCTCAAGTGACACCCGCCGCTACAAATAATGTTTTATTTCCTCCATCTGAGGCTTGTTACAATTACATTTTAAGAGTTTCAGAACAGAGCTTTCAGAACAGATACTGTGTTTAAGCACTTATTCATTTAAATCAGTTGCACCAAAACCACCTGTGGGATTTGTACAGATGCTTTTAATCTTTAACTCACTCCTCTAGCTCCCGCTATTACTAATAAAAATGCACCGTAGGGTGTCTGTTTGAAAGCCTAATGAGGTCACATTAATCTTTAATGAAGAATATCACAATGCTTGAAAGAAAGACTACTAGCTGATCATCAAAGTTTAAATTACATAGCTCTGGCATGTTACTATCTGGCACAGATGGCCAATATCCAAATTCCATACGGACAGTGTTAGGAACACTTCCCTGTCTAGCCATTCAGGAAGGACCCTGAGTCACACTCAAACCACCATCAAACTTGTCACTGCCAGGACTGAAGCCCCTTTGCAGATGGAGACCCAATGGGTGCCCAACTTCACTCCTTACACACCCCACATTCACACAGTCAGACCACCTTCCCTTAGCTGGACCACAGGCTTCCCATAGCAGAGTCCCAGATCTACGGCTGCTTTAAGTTATTTAATCCTCTTGCAGCAACAGAGCTGGAGCTCCTGCCTCTCAGGAGAAAGTACCAAGAAAGGAAATGGCGGGCTTTTACACTCTCAGTGGTCTATGGGTGCCAAAATCTGTGTCTTCCTCCTGAGTCCTTGGCTCCTGCCATGTTTCAGTGTCCAGTCACCTGGCTGGCTCACAGGTCCCTGTGACCTTTGCTGTGCCTAACACTGGCAATTCCTGACATCTTTCCTCAGGCTCCCAGGCAAAGCTCAACCTGAAGCTCCCACTGCAGTTGCACCCCAAGCTATCTGCACTCAACATAGAGAGTACTTAAATCTCTTTCCTCATTTAAATAATTCTTCCAAAAATTCACTTCCAGAATTCCCATAGTGAGCAAGGCATCAGTCATTATGCATCTCTCTCTCACACAACTGTGCACAGTTTAAAAGTGCAGCCTTCTCAAAAAATCTCTTGGTGATACTTAAGTCTGTTCCCTGCGCCTTTACCTAATCATCCACATTATGGCAACAATTAACTAATTTAAGACCACTATTATTTTTTTGTTGTTTCTATGGTATCTTCTATGCAGCAGAATAAAAAAGCAAGAGAAAAAAACTGAAGAGACCCAGTGCAGGCCAACAACCTTAAGTGTAACTACACAGGTCTGCATTCCTGGACTGGCAAAATAAGAACAAGTCTCACCAACATAATTTGATTTAGACAACCCTAACTTAAATATCTCAGTAGCCTATTAACTCCAGAATATCAAAACACCATCAAAACACTATGATGCATATAATTAATTCAGAGGCACCAACAAAACTTCTGTATCCCAACAAAATTTCAAGACACTGCTTAGAAAAGCAGATCTAGGACACTACACTGAAATTTTGAATCACAAGAAAGAACATTAAGTTTTGATTCTTTACTGCTTGCTAGTAATGATGGAGGCTAGAGGGATTGATTAAAAATATATATTGTATATATACACATTATATCTGTATATACATATATAAATGTATATTTAATATACAAGGATAGTGAAGAGGATTTTAGATTAGGGAAGAAAATATTCTGAATGCAAGGCCATTTAACAGTATTTATGCAGAACGGCATAATCAGTGTCCTAGCAATGATAATGATTCACTGTCTTAAACTGAAACCACAAGGAAGTTTTAGTCTCACTAGACAAAGCATTTAAAAAAAACCAAAATCTTCAGCCTTGGGAAATCTTGCATAAAGAGGTAGACAAATGGGCACAATTTCAAAATTTTTTGCAGCTTTGGAAGGACATACCTCATCCTGTAAGCTCAGGTGGTAATCCTGTTGCAGACAGGATCCTAATGCAAACTAATTAAGGCAGACATTTACATTCAGAGCTAATAATGATTGCTCAATAAAATTTTTGATGATTGTAGTCCTTTATAAAAATGAGAAATACAAATGCCATTTGTTGATTACATCCAAGAAGCTTCAAGCAAGAAAACATGTAATCATTCTATTATCAATTTTTTTGGTATCAGGATAAAGGACCAACTAATATGACAGCTGTAGAACACAGAACCATTATCCCTGCAATGCTGTAACACTGAGGTTAAGCAGCAACTTGCAATATTAGCACAAAACCAGTAAGAGCAAAATACCAACAATACTGACATCCATTATTCCCTTGGGAAGACTTTCAGATATTGACTTCTTACTACCAACACGGCTCAACTCAGCTTTTTTTTTTACATTTGTATAAACTAAAGAGCAACATCAGGAGCATGGATCTCACTATACACACAGAGATGTAAGAGTGCAGTTCAGTATGTCAACAACAGAGCACAGCATAGCCAACTTTAGCTTTATATTTTGCAGGAGTGTTACATAAGTATGTGACTATTACACTCTAAAAGCTTCAGAATTGTTGCACAGTCTTAATTAAAATGAAGCTTCTTAACTGTAAAATCAACACAAGTTTACAGAACGTGTCATCATGTCCTTGAATTCACTGAACTTTACTCTGAAGATTTCACAGCTACTTCAGTAGTAAGACCTGAGCACAAGGTATACTGTTTTCAGCAGAGTGTTTTATGTCAGAATGGTAACTGAGATTTCTTTAAATGGTAAGAAGGTTACCATTATTAATGAATAGAAGAATAGCAATGTATTCTTCATTGTTTAAGCGTACCTATCTATGCATTTCAAGATAAAACTCTCTAACTAAAAATCACAAATAAGGTCTTTCATATGCTTAACAGCAGAAATTTCATTTAGATAGCAGTTTTGCTGGCAGGTGGTAAGAGAAGAAAAGTGTGCAAACATAGACATACACAGAGTGTTTTCAGCCTCTGATCCAACATGGCAAACTCTGTGTGCTTTTAAGGGTCTAACTAAGCTCAACAAAAAGTGTGACATGACACCAACATTTAGTCACTTTTCTGGTGATACCAGGCTTCTTCAAAACTGGGACTACTTCATTGTGGGATGGGACTAGTCTAGTCTCTGTATGGAGGGTTATTTCCTTACAATGTCTAATGGGGGTCTACAAGAAAGCTGGAGGAACTTTTTGCTAGGGCTTGTAATGACAGGATATGAGGGGATGGCTTTCAATTAAAGAGAGCAGATTGATATTAGTCTAGTTGAAGGTGTCCCTGCCCATTGCTCAGGGCAATCAGATGCTGCTTCCAACACAAACTACTGCTTGATTCTATGAAATGAAGCAAGTAAGACATGAATTCTGATTTGGCAGAATAAATATCAAAGCAAAAATAAGAAGTTCTAACTCCATGTTAAAAACTTCTCACTGTGTAAATGATTGGCACTATCATTCTTGCCAGAGACTAGATGCACCTAAAGACTGTAATATTAAACAAAAGACCATTCCAGCAAATTAAAAACTAAAAGGGAACTAAAATTAGCAGCTAAACTCACAAAATAGACTAGTTAATAAATATACAGAACAACATTCTAAAATAATATCTTCTGTTTACTAACAACTGAAGATGATAAAGAACAAAGAATGACAGACTAACCAGCACAGCTACAATGTAAGCATGTAAACCATTAAGTTAAATACTGCCCTAATACTAAGCAATCTTCTGCCAGACATCTCTACACTTAAAAGATTAGAAAAAAATATCTATCCATCGCTATTTTCAGCTTATTTTTTAAAAGCCAGGAAGGAAAAAAGCACTAAAATTCATATCAATCTGTTCCCACTTGGTTTTGCTTCATAAAACTGAATTAATCATGCAACTACCTAGTGCAATGAAAAGATCCATGAAATAAAGTATTAAACAAGAAAATGCCCTTAAAAGCAAAGAAAGCAAGCATAAAAGGCAGCTAATTGTTCCTAGATTGCTACATTATAATCTCTTCACCAAAAGAAATTGTTCTGACAAAGCAAAGGAAGACTGATCACAAGTTTTGCCTGCTGTTTTCAAAACCAGTGAAGATCTGATCCTTAGAACATTTAGCAATGTTTTTTGACAGGGCATTTGTAACTTGTATGGATGCAGGCCTCAATAAGCATAAAAACTGGTCACGGGCATATGGATGCTAAGTGTGAAGCAGGGAGCACGGTGCCTGTGGAATAGCAGACCACATAACTTTCTCAGGCAACTCTGTTCCACAGGCACTGTGCTCCCTGCTTCACAGTTAGCATCCATATAGGCACAGGAGCTCCACAAGCAAGAAGCTGAAGGGCTTAACAGAGAAGTACTGTGGCTGCACAGCTGCAGGCTGAGCTTTCAGGCGCACATGGCCATATCTGCTGGATCCAAGCTCCTGCTTGTGAAGATGGTGCCACTTCACAAAGTAATGTGTATCTTCTCAATCTCCGCCCTGGTACTTGTTTTTAAGTTAGTTTGTAACAGGAGGGTTGAACCTCTGTTGCTCTCTGTCCTCTCTCACGTAACTATCAGGCTGCATCTGCCTGACCTGAACCTGCAACAGAGATTATGACACTTGCAACTGAGGTAGCCTGGGGGACAATAAAGATGGTCTTCATTTACTCTCCTGTTCCTAGCAGCTTGTAATGTGTGTTTCAGTTATCAGATTTTATCATTTATTAGGACTAACAAGAGACCAAAATCAGAATCAAGCTAAAGGTAGCTACAGAAAAGAAAAAAAAAAATATTTTTTTTGTCACAACAGAAAAAAAAGTTAAATCTCACATCACAGTTTGGGATTCAGTGAGATAGAAGTCTATCTGTAGACAAAGGAAGTAACTCTGTAATTCAGAAAAGCAATGATAAGTAGGAAGGAGAGAGCCTACCTAATGAAATGATAGATTCCAATACGAAAAGTACTTAAGTGGGGTGAGGAAAATGCACAACACAGAAGAAACATTTTAATTTTTCCAGAACATCTGTTTCTTATGTTGGTTGAAGGGTTCAGAAGAGCAGTCAAAGATGCAACAGCAGAAGAGGTGTTCTCACATTGGCAATTGTATCAGCTATATCCACAACACAAGTTTGTGAAAGCAGAGAAATGAACATGACAGAAACAGACATGCCCTATAGTAGATGCAAACAAAGAATTAACAATTCAGCTTGATTAAAACGCAGTTTAAGAATGCACAAGCACAGTGGTAGAACTCTCAGCAGAACATTGAATGTTAAATGCTAGCATATACTATATACAATACTAAAGAACATAAGCCTACCTCAGGCTCTACAGAACAGTAAGTATTGGTCACGTTAATTCATGTTTTGCCATTTCACTGAACTGCTAAATATACTAAGGATTCAAAATAAAAGGCAATACAAAGAATGAAAACTACACAACTCAGGGCTGCTTAATATTGGCAAATTACAAGTGGACTTTGTCTTTCAGTCACTGGAAAAGGAGTATTAAAGTAACTGATTCTCACTGGCAGAATTACATGGC
Source organism: Cyanistes caeruleus (assembly GCF_971803275.1). NCBI lineage: Eukaryota > Metazoa > Chordata > Aves > Passeriformes > Paridae > Cyanistes > Cyanistes caeruleus. The sequence goes on from NC_141732.1 coordinate 36,186,241, forward strand.
TGGAGCATTCCCTTTTTTTTCCCACTCCTTAGCCCAATAACTAACTCCACTTAGATAACACAAGAAAAGAAAAACACAGTTGTACAGAGATAGAGGGTGCTCCACAAAACCAAAATTTGCTTATGATAGTGCAGAACTTCAACAAAAAATATTTCACATATTGTGTCAAAGGTGATGGTCAAAAGTCACCTAAACAAAAACCCTTACTCAACCAACCAAGTCCAAGGGACTGGCCTCCTCGTGATAATCTTGGGACATAGCACACACTGACAATCCTCTGCCAATCCACCACAGTACATGCAAACATGTATTCTTTAGTAGCTTGAAAAGGTCTCTGGCTAATTGATCTTATTTGGATATGACAATACACCCATCCATTAAAAGCTACATACCAGTACGAGGTCAAACAATTACATTTTCAAGATACTTCAAATCTAGTAAACAGTAAGCATCCATATGTGACTTACTGTAATTCAAACAAACGAGGTAAAAGTAGTGAGTTTTCCTTTGCCTAATATTTAGTAAGTTCCACAAGCCATGCACTAAGCTGTTGTGTTCAGCCACAGAACACTAACTAGCAACTGAGAAGAAGCATATTAAGTCTTGACAATAAGACAGATGCAAGCCTTATTTTTGGCAGTCATCATAAACTAAACAAACAGTTGTAGAGAAGAGCATGAGAACTGAGCAGAGTCTTTTCAGACAGCAAGTACTCACTGTCCAGTACTTCAGAAGTTGCTAGGTGAGCTCTTCAGAAGTGGTTGGATGTACAGTTACTGTTTTATTCCTTGCCCACTACACTTACTATGGAAGCAAAGGAAATCACACAAAGCAAAAAGCTACATACATCTGTAAGGTAAGAGAAATAAAAATGAGGTGTAGGCACAGCACAAGCCACTTCATGTTAAAAAGATAATTTCAGACACCACTAGAACAGGAAAAAGCTGCACAAGTTGAAATTCAAAAAAAGTAATTAAACTTCCAGTAGCCTTTAAGGAGAAAACCATTTGCAAGAGCGGGAAGAGAAAACTTCAACTATAACTAAGTGACAGAGGTGCACCCAGAAAGTCACGTGGAGTCAAGAAGACTCCACAATAAGTCAGTAAGAAAGTGAAGTGTAGGAGTACTTCAGATGAACTTAGTGTACAATAAAAACATAGTAAGATCTAATACACAGCCATGGGAAAGTAGGGCTTGTAGCTTTGTCATAACTGCTTTTCACTCTGAAATAGTTTGTTCCCCTTGTAAACCTCCCTGTCCTGTGTCCATATGGTTTACCCTGGAAAAAAAGTCTAATGTCACTGTCCCAGTTATTGCTATAGAAAGCTTAAGGACAAACCAAAGCCGTGCACCTTTTGCAACCCTTAAAAAATAGAATACCTGGCCTTTCTAAGCCATACTTAGAAGTTTTAACAGTCTAACTGTAAGAGCAAACAGCAAAAAACACACTTGAAGTGGATACAGAGGTGCAGATACAGAGAACCTGATCATTATAGATATTTTAGAGCACAAGTAACACACAAATTCTGAAAAAAAAACTACATATGAAGAAATATGCATAAAGCTGAAACATAATATTTCAATTAAAGGACACAAAGCCTACAGTGAGAAACAGATTTGAGTATTCTTTTGGAGGCTCTAGTTCAGACATAGTAGTGACTTACCTGCTCTTATTAGAACAAAGAAAACCCTTTAACACTGAAAACAGAATTTTATTATGATCATAAGGAAGTATTAGAAATACTTGAAATGGGACTGACAACCTGATTGTAAAAAATAGTCGCACAATATGAATCTGAAAACATACACCTCTAAACATGTGAGCATTCATACATGCAATACAGGGCAAAGGAGACAAACAGTGCAGTTGGTCTCACACTGTCTTGAAGGCATAGGATTCCACCTGGAAACTAAACTGAAGAGCTTATTTCCCTGCAGGCTTTTTCCCCTCCTCACATCTATTCCCTTGATTTGTACCTTTCACCACTCCATCTTTTTAATTCCTCTCCTATTCATGAAGGCCCCATCTAATAATTCAATTCTCCATGCTGCTCCAGCCCCCACCTGCTTATCTCTCAACAGTTTTCAGTATCTAAAATACAGTAGGGCAAGTAGGGCTTATGGACAGGTTCTTACTGCAACATTCCCAATCCTATTAATAATTAATTATGACTGTTGAAGTAGCTTTTTTATTAAAATCATACATAAAATCTCAGGGGTAGCTATCAGCTATTACAGCTCAAACTAGGATAAATATGCTGAATTTACCATTTCTGGAGAAAGCTCCTGTGCCTTCATTTAGAAATCTTACCAGCACAATTTTTTTTTCAAATTTTGGTGGTTTTTTTTTTACTCACTTGGCCACAGACTGGATAACTTTAGAAGATGTATCCTTAATATTAGTGAAAAATCGCTCTGTTCCACCCCTCAGAATATCAAAGAACCCTCCATAAGTCTGGTCACATTCCGCAACGGTCAGGCCTAGAGCAGTTGAATAAAAATAATTGTACTTTATTATAGAGCCCATTCCAGGATATGACTTAAAGTATGATGCCTATAAAGCTGGAAGGAAGTGAATGCACATACAGGCTACACCTTGCTGTAAGGCTCACAGTTCCAAAGTTCTCCTTAACTATGACCTATGCAAAAAATAGTACTTCCTGAAGTTGGGAATTATGAGTGATATACTTAACACACTCTCTAATTTGCTGTCCATATTTATGAGAAAACAAGGTAAAAAATTCTGGAAGTAAGGCATATATTCCATAGTGTTAATGCAACAAAACAATGCCTTTCTTTAGTACCAGTTTCTAAAGTGCAGCTTATCATTAGCAGATCTACTTAATCATCTCCAGTAGACAAATTTTAATGCAGGGCTTTAGAAGCAGCTGGCATAGTTAATCTTAAATTTTAAACACAACATCCCAGATAGCCCATGACAGTGCAATATCCCTGTTAATATGATTGTATACAACAAACAGTAGGCATTCTTGCACAAAACAGATGACCAGACTTTTGATTTTAACTACAATAGGATGCTGGATTCTTCCACAGAAATTAATATATACATGTTATTAGTGCAATAAATGTCACCCAATTTTAATATATCCCCTGGAAAATTAATATCTCTTGTCTCACAGACAGTTCATCATAATTAATATCAAGCTGGAAGGAAAACAGAATACAATATGAAACAGACCCTTGATATCTTCTACTAATTGAAGTACTCCATATTCAGATATAATAATTAATAAGGGTGCAGAAAGAATAGTAAAAAACTAGATGTAAATAAGCCTATCAAGCTCAAATTCTTTATGATATTAAGTATTTTCAACTGAATCTACTCTGGAATATCCATTTCTGCAGACTAAGTATGTCAGCTTTTAACTATGTCACTTTGGAGACATATTTTGGTTGATTCCATTTAGTTCTGCTAATCCAACCACTGTTCTTCTCAGATGGAACCCCAGCTCCTCCTCCTCCTCACCACTCATATCCTGTGGTGCAACCCGTCTCCTGAAGTCTGGCCTGGACAACGCTCCCATAATTAGCTAGGCTCAAGGCAGTACCAGCTACAGCTGCTCCTGAAAGTAATGACTGGATAGCCGCTAGACCAAACTTAGACTGCTGCCTTTTCTCTTTGAGGCTGTCAGACATGGATCTTCTGGAAATGAAAAACTAAATAGCTTTAGACTACTATCACTGTCAGATGCACTTCAAAATATCATGGAGGGTCAAAAGTCTCCTTGGGCAGGAGACAAAAGGAGAGAGAGGTGGACCCAGATGCTTACGGAAGTATTTCTTCCTTATACAGGCTTTTTGCAGTCTAAAATAAATACATATAAGGTCAGCAACTTCCGAGCATTACTAAACAACTATGGTCCACTTCCAGAATTCCTACAGCTGTTTTTTCATTTCTTTACTAACCTCTCCCATTTGCCAGAAATGAAGCCCATTTTAACACAAAGTGATACCAACATACCATAAATTGCTGCTACCTTTTTATGTTGTAACACATCTGATGGTAAATAGTTATTCTTGAAAAGCAAAGGCAACTCTCACTTTTTTTACCTGAGATTCAGTGTTGAACACAAACTCAGGCTATGTCCTGATATCAATACCTCCTGCCACAAAGTAACAATGTTTCAATTAAAATACAGAACCTAAGGATTTTTAACAGTTTAAATTCAAACGCCTATTAAATGCTGCCCTTCAGACAGTGCACTTTGAAATATCATTGCCTCATTGAATCAAAAAGTTTCAGGGTTTAAAATAAGCTATTTTCACCTGTTTGTCATAACCTGGAGACTCTTCCTCTACAGCTCTTATTCATTAGACTATTACTGCTTCTCATATTCACACTTTCATTGCTTTTAGTTCACTTATGTCAATACTCCTGGCTCTACTGGTCTACATAGTGAACCTTAAAGATTTTTCCATAGGAAACATAATTTTTATCTTGCACCGGAATGCACTTGAGAAATTCGTATTTGCACGTATCAACATAAAATCAAACCTTACAAAAAAAAGTTAATACAAGGCTAGAAGCAACGATATAAATGCAAAAGAACTAGTACTAGTGCAAAGTATCTAAAACCCCCAATGATCCCAAACTATTTTTTCTCCCCCATGAAAGATATGCAATTATCTTTATACTAAAATGGCACTTCTTTTTGAACATACCTGCATTGTACAAATTGTTGAGCTGCCCTGCAGGCTTGGAGCTCTGTGAAACAGAGGTCACAGATGTCCGAGGCTGAGCATTGTTTCCATAGCCTCCATTTTGTTCCAGGAGCTAAAGAGAATAATACTCCAGATGAGAATTTTCTTGCTAATTTAGCCATCTTGCTATGCTTGGCAATTTACTGCTACTTGGTGAGAACAAACAAACTGAACCGCAGGACAAAGCCAGAAAGTTAAGATACACTGACTCACCAGCAGTACAGTGCAGATTAAGCATTGAACAGGACAAGTTAGTGTAGGCAGAGCCTTCAAATACAAAACTTTTCTGTGCAAGTTAATTATGATAAAACACAGCATGTCAAATAGAGTGCTAGCATACTAGGGAATAAACCAAGAGGATGAGAAGATTTTCAAAAAGCAGTAAGAAATACTAAATTTCTTTTAAGGTTTCTGTGCTTTAAAGGGCATATTTTCAAAGATCCTACAAGTGATACTGAGCAATTCAACTGAACTTCAAAATAAATTAGTGCAAAATTTTCAAACTACTAAGGAACAGGGGACCTGCTTTGAATTCTTTTATTAAATGCACATACATGCAGAGGACAGAGAAGAGGCCTAATCAATAATACTCCTTATGAGACATTTTTACCTCTGTGATTGGGGATTTAGGATTGACATTCCTAGCTGCTGCAATCTCCTGCAGTTGGTTCACAAGCTCAGTGATTGACAACCTCTCCTCTGGGTTCACTTTCAAAGTGGAGCCTAAAAAAAGGAGATTCAGACCACATAACAAACCCTTCAGAGATTTTCTCCCAAGTGATAATAATTTCTTCAATACATTCTACTGCAATAAACAAACACGTGAACAGAGTGAAGAAACTGCTAAATCAATATTTAAATATAATTCTCATAACAGTATCCATGAGAAAAAAAACCAACACTACAAAGGGTCAATAATATTTCAAAGAATACACTTTGAGATCAGTTAATAAAGAACATCAGAGGTAACTTTGTGTCTAATACTGTTGCAGTTGGATAAATTTCTGGAACAGTAACTGACACTTCCAGTAATCTAACTGAAACCAAAAGTAAACAGAATTTTTTAAGCAAGTTCAAAGAAACCAAATCAAAACATTAGCTGTTCTAATGGATTCATTCATATACTATGCAAGAAAAGTAACATTTAACAGAACTAAAAAAGCAACTTTCACATAAAATTTCATTATTTTTTATAATGGATTATTAATAAAATAAGAAGTTGCTGCAGTTTACCTTTTTCACCATCACGTGTTAATAACATTTAACTATCAGTAAAACAACTGTCAATAACAACATCCACAAAGACACCAAATAAAATAGCACTGTAAACTTACGAATGAGATCATGAAACACAGAATAGCGGGTGTCATTTTGTGGGATGACATATTTTCCATTGACTATGCGAAGTTTAGCTCCATCTTCAAATGGGTGTTGCCTAAAGCACAGCAAGTACAGGATACAGCCCAGAGCCTACAGAGATAAACAGAAATACTGCATAGAATCATGGGGACCTTTAGGTTGGAAAAGACCTCTATGATCCTCAAATTCAAACGTTAACTCAGCACTGCGAAGTCCACCACTAAACCATGTCCCTCAGTACCATATCTACATGTCTTTTAAACATCTCCAGGACTGGTAACTCAACCATTGCCCTAGACAGTCTCTTCCAATGTCCAATAACCCTTAGAGCGAAAAAATCTTTTCTGACGTCCAACCTAAACATCCCCTTGTGAAATCTGAGACCATTTCCACTTGTTACTTGGAAAAACTATTCTAGTCTATTTTTAAAAACCACTTAAAAGTCATTACAAGAAATCCATTTTATGAATTTCAAAGCATACAAAAATGAGGAGTCTTGCCATACTGAAAATGTCCAAGAACAGGATTACTCCTTCAAAAAAGGTTCAGATGTTTTATTTCATATCTCCATATGATATCTCCATAATATCTTCATATCTGTGATGCAAGGTGACACATATGTCAAGAGACAATTTGGTTTAACTTAGATACATTGTTTTGCAATACAAAAGCTAGGTGATTATATAAGTGTTAAGCAATTTGCTTAAATGACACGGAAAACACACAACAATCTCTCTAAAATGCATCTTCTGGTAAAGGCTTGAAAAAAATTACCCAAAATGACAGTCCCTTTATTCCCTATGGCCAGATGGCTATTCAACTCTTGAAACAAATAAAATTTATGACCATTTTCAGACAATCTCATTCAAGCCTCAAAAATTACAAAACCTGGACTACCACATCCTGGGAACTTCAAAGTTCCTTCTTATGTCCAACTTGAGATTTTTGTAACCTGAGAAGACAACTGAGAAGTCAGTTTTGAATTCTAATCTCTGAATAATCTAGGTATTATGGATTAGCTAGGATAATTGAATCTGTTACTGAAGTAAATGTAAATTGATACATATTTTTTCAAATAAACTAAGATATGAAATATGCTAGCAGAGTTATACTATCATAACAGAAATATATAAGTTTAAAATAAAAAAAATAAATAAAGCACCCAATGCCTCCATGAGTTGGAAAATTCCTCCTCAAAGTTTCTTCTGAACTCCAGTATGTATGGTTGCCTAAGCATATGGGCTTTTATAATCCTCACAAATGGAGCAATCCAATGAAGATGTTACCTAAGAAAACTGCCCACTGCCTCCAGTCCTCTGTGTGTACCATCTCCAACTGCCCTTGGTTGTCAATTTATCCCAAGAACAGCTTCTAAAGTCTGAAAGTTATTGAAGTCTCTGAGGTGTCTCTGATGGATTTAGTTACTCTGAAACACTTATTGAGTCTCTCAGTCCAGGACCAGAAATAAAGTACATATATTAATTCTGTATATACTTGCACATTTTTGTCAGGCTGTAAAAAAACTCTCAGTAAAATATACGTAGAAGCATCACACAGTCCACACTAACTAATCCATCAGGGCAGTACAGAAAATATCATCTACTCTTCCACAGAACACTTGCTTACAAAACAGAACATCATTTAGTTAGAGGAATGAAACTACTCCCTGTGAAGTCCAAGACACTCTGCACATCAGGAGAGAGCAACCACAGCCACACAGGAGAGAAAACCACCAAGGCAATCAGTTGAACACACAGGAAATGGAGAGGCTGCTCAGGTTTGATTTTTGCTTCAATTGCTGGAGAATGTTTTTAATTTCCTCTATTTTACCTATAATTTAGGATTGTAACTGTGATAAATTTTGTCTGCTTTAAGCACGGTCGTTCAATTTGACTAGAAGGCAATTTCAGTTGCAGCAAGGCAACTCCTCAAAGCCAACACCATCCACACAGCCTCAGCTACACCTGACAGAAGAGTCCATTCCCAAAAGGTTGTCCCAAACCTTCTGTACTGTTCTGTACAGTCCCTTTACAGAAACTGCCCGGGTCCATCTGAGCACTCACATGCCAGAAGGTAAAAAAGCAGAACCACAAAGCAATCAAAAATTACTAGGAGTAACTTTTTGACCTACTACTGGGCCTTTACCAGCAACTAATTTAAACCTTCTTTAAGGAGACAGTGGGATTTTTGGACAGTTCAGATAGTGTTTGAGGATTGATGTGATAAGGAAGGGGTAGGATTGTTTGGAACAAATGAAAATATCATTATTTTTCCCCTGACTAGCTTCCAGCAACAAGCAGCACACAAAAGTTCTACAGTACATCTGTAGGATGACACACATATTACACCAAAGTAAAATCAAACTCCTTGAAACCTAAAGAGATTGTTCAGCTCACATTGAATTAAAAGCTGCAGGATGTCTTGCATGGACCATTAAGATTTTTTAATTAGATATTGGTAAGGAGAACCCAACTTTGAAGTTTTGTTTCTTAACAAACATTTCCCAAGTCAACTCCTTTGCTTTTTCAGAAATCTTTGAGAGTGAGAAGATATGAAGGGCCTTTCAAGCATGGAGAAAAATCACTTGACAAGGAACAGCCTGTCACTTAGCTGACTGAACTGAATTTCAGTTCAGGAATTCATATTCATTTTGAAAGCAAGTAACTAAAATATGTAGCTATTCGGATTTAGTGTTTATTTTCTTATCTTTAGACTTAGGTAGGAAATGTACAGAAAGCAGTCAGCCAAGTCTAAGAAACTCTGGCCTTATAATGACACCTAATCATATTCCCATTGTGGAGTCAAGGTGGTTGATAACTAACCTTTGATCTGTGCTGCTGTTCTAAGACAGATATTACCTCTTATGTTTTTAAGCTCACACAGTGACAAACACACAGACTCAAGAGTGTCAATCACTCTACATGCTTCCTTTGGAAAACTGCTTTGTTTATCCTAACCGTAAGCTACAAATCATTTATGATTCCAGATACAGGGCCATATTCTACTGCCAAATACTTTTATATTTTTATTGAACCCAAAGCATAAAGCAAAAAATACAGAACAACATGTTCAAACCCAGATATGGTAAATAAAATAGATCTTCCCAAAGTACAGAAGGAGACAATCAACACATTAACACTAATATATAGTTACTTAAAAAAATAAACTGCAATTACTCTTTCGAGTATGGCTTTTATTAAACACATTTCTAGTTTTGCGTTTAACTGGATATTAATGATGCAAACATCCAGCCTGGATGGGCAACGAGGTCTTGAAGGAATTTAGGAATAAAAAGAGGACGTATCATCTTTGGAAGGAGTGTTAGGTCTCTCAAGAAGTATTTAAGGGGGTTACTAAAGCATGCAGGAAAAAAATTAGAGAGGCCAAAGCTCAGTTCAAACTTAATTTGGCAACTTTTTTAAAGGATAATAAAAAACATTTTTACAAATATATTAATGGCAAAAGGAAGGGTAAGACCAACCTTTATTCTCTACTGGATGCAGGAGGGATAAGTAACTGCAGATGAGGAGAAAGGGGATGTCTTTAATGCCTTCTTTGCCTCAGTCTTAAATGGGAAGACGTCTTGTCCTCAGGACAACTGTCCTCCTGGTTTGGTAGATGGTGGCAGGGAGCAAAATGGTCCCCCTTCTATCCAGGAGGAGGCAGTCAGAGAACTGCTGAGACACTTGGACCTTCATAAATCCATGGGACCAGATGGGATCCATCCCAGGGTGATGAGGGAGCTGGAAGATGAACTTGCGAAGCCACTCCCCATCATTTACCAGCAGTCCTGGCTCACTGGTGAAGTTCCAGATGGCTGGAAGCTGGCTAGTGTGACACCCATCCACAAAAAGGGTAGGAAGGAGGATCCTGGAAATTACAGGCCAGTTAGCCTGACCTCAGTACTCAGTAAGGTAATAGAGCAGTTTATACTGAGTGCCATCGCACAGCACTTACAGGATGGCCAGGGTATCAGACCCAGCCAGCATCAGTTTAGGAGGGGCAAGTCCTGCCTGACCAACCTGATCTCCTTTCCTGACCAGCTGACCCACAAGGTGGATGCAGGAAAGTCTGTGGATCTTGTCTGCCTGACCTTCAGCAAGGCCTTTGACACTGTCTCCCACAGCACACTCCTGGAGGAGCTGGCAGGCCAGGCTTGGGCAGGAGCACTCTCTGCTGGGTTAAGAACTGGCTGGGTGGCCGGGCCCAGAGAGCGGAGGTGAACGGTGCTGCATCCAGCTGTCAGCTTATGGTGTTCCACAGGGGTCTGTGCTGGGGCCAGTTCTGTTTAATATTTTCACTGATGGCATAGATGAGAGTATTGAGTCTTTCATTAGTAAATTTGCAGACGACACTAAGCTGGGAGCATGTGTCAACCTGTTGGAAGGGAGGAGGGCTCTGCAGAGAGACCTGGAATGACTGGATGGACTGGCAGAGTCCAGTAAGATGAATTTTAATAAGTCCAAGAGTCCTGCATCTTGACCACAACAACCTCCTGCAGTGCCACAGGCTGGGGACAGAGTGGCCTGACAGTGCCCAGGCAGAAAGGGACCTGGGGGTACAGGTGACAGACAAGAGCATGAGCCAACAGTGTGTGCCCTGGTGGCCAAGAAGGCCAATGGCATCCTGGCCTGGATCAAGAGTGGTGTGGTCAGCAGGAGCAGGGAGGTCATTCTCTCCCTGTACTGGGCACTGGTGAGGCCACACCTGGAGTGCTGTGTCCAGTTCTGGCCCCTCAGTTCAGGAAGGACGTTGAGACGTTTGAGCAAGTCCAGAGGAGGCAACAAGGCTGGTAAGGGGCTTGGAACACAAACCCTGTGAGGAATGACTGAGGGACCTGGGATTGTTTAGCCGGGAGAAAAGGATATTCAGAGAAAGTGTATCTCTTTCTACAACTTCTTGAAAACTTTGTAGTCAGGTGGGGGTTGGTCTCTTTCCCCAGGCAACAACTGACAGGAGGAGAGGACACAGTCTCAAGCTGTGCCAGGGGAAATATTGGCTGGATATCAGAAAAAAAGTTTTTTATGGCAAGAGTTATAAAGTACTGGAATTGTCTAACTGGGAAGGTGGTGGAGTCACCACCCCTGGATGTGGCACTCGGTGGCATGGTTTAGTTGAGGTGTTAAGGCATGGGTTGGACTCTTCCAACCTAGTGATTCTGTAATCCTTGCTCAGACTGACAGTATTTCATGCATATGAAGAGACCAAGTGATCAGAAAATTACCTTTTACTTTGTGTTTCTTCACATGCCTTAAGAACATCACCAACAGCTATAGAAACTGAACAAGCACTTCCACAATGTCTTGCAACTAATTTAATAAACTGAATGCCAGCATTACATTTTCTCAATTAGTCTTTTGACACACTACTGATACAGGTAAGAACTGAACAGCTTGACACCTGCCTCTGTAAAAACATCCCATAAACTAAGTCACTAAGCACTACACTGCCGGGGAGTACTTCAGTACTGCAGCCTTATGCAGCTGGAAAAGGTACAGATTCTTTAGTGAGTCTGAGCAGCTTAGCATCTTTTCTACACAAAGCATGAATGATTTCTGCACTGTTCTCATCCTTGATATCTGTCAGCATTTTAACTACATGTCATACCTCAACATAATAATTTTTCAACTCAGCAATAAGATGTCCCAGGATTATATGCATGGCAGAGCACAAAAGGCAAGAATTTGAACCTAAGTATTCTGGATATATGGTGGCAAGCTCCAACTAAGCAACAGCTCTACCAAACGTTAGAGAAGTTCAGCATTGCCTCTCAAATGGAACTCACGCTTGATTTGGGAGAATACCTTGAATGGTACGTCTCATTCTTTTAACATCTAGATACAGAGTCCACACTATTTAAGTTTATTTTGATCTAAGACAGCATTCTACATTTATTTCAGTGCTTTAGTTATTTAATCAACAAACAAACATGAAGCCTGCAAAATCAGTTTGACTATGACATGAGCAACTATGATGCAGCAAGAAAAAGAAAAAACTTCTTACCCAAATGTCCTGCTTTTCACCAATTGGAAAATTTGAATACAAGTCTATCATTTCTGGTGTCCTGTACATTGGCGTTGTATTCCTTGTGATCTGGAGAAGACAAAATTTATTGAAACAATCTTTAATGATGACCTTTAGCAGCATTCAACCAAGGAAACAGCTCTCTGTGTAGAATGAATAGTACTCTCATTTTCAAAATTAATTTCAGAAATACTTGTCAAGGAAAAAGCCATCAACTGAATCCTGCAATAGTCATAACAGCTTTCACATAAGGTCACATGAAGACAGTAGTACTCAAACAACACTGTGATAGTCCAGAGTCCTCCCAAACAGCAAAGCACATAAAGAGACTGTTCTACATGATGCAAAAATGAACAGGAACCCTAATAGCAAAAATCAACAATAAACCAGTAAGTAAATTCATGCTCCAGTGCACCTCTCTCCCTTACTCAGCACACTTAATGACAGTGAAGACACATCCAAAGAGAAACTCTGCTCATAAGAACACCTGAAAATACCTCTTCTACCACCTTTTTACAAAGACTACACAAGACAGTGGTACAACATCATCACTTCATCAATTGAATGCTTTCCAAGAATACCAGATTGCAAAACCTGGGTTTGTCAGAAGTTGCACACATGAACTTAAGTGTATTTCTCTGGCTGATGTACTACATTAGATTTACTAGCATTACTCTCAACTCTATACTAAGAACAAATGCATTTTGGAAAAGTATACTGCATGGTAGATTTGGCTACTTTAGTCAAAGACACTGCAATACTGCCCATTCCTATTCTGCTGAGCAGACTTGCCTCTCATTAAAGTATAATTCAACTGAGAAAAACAGACTGGAAGGAATCAGGATGGCACAACCAGTTTCTTGTCAAGAGTGCAATTAGAAGAAGCCCTAGTAACCACTTCTGTTTTCACAGCAGATTGCAGAATGGATGCTGACCATGCTAAAGCAGTGTTTCTACATGTAGCCACAGAACACAAGCTATGATTTTAACTGCAGACAGTTTCTGAAATCTAACAAAATAAATAAAAAACTGAAACTTCATAAGTAACACTCTGAAACAATCTTCATTTGTCTTAGATGTCTCATTAATACCTGATTAATAGTAACAATTAAATTAATCCACTGTTGATATTAAAATTAAATCACATTAAAATAGTCTCACCTCTTCTTCAACCAGTGCTCTCTTCTGTGCAGACCAGTTGTAGTCTGGATAGTAAGCTATAGTTGTAGCACTACCGAAGTCACAAAGTTTAATTGTCCCCTGATTACTGATAAGCAAGTTTTCCACCTTCAAAAAGATGCAGAATAATAAATATTTTAAAAAGTGTCTTTTTTGCCCTGTATACTAACACACATGCTTTCATACATTGTCTTACTTGTGCATAAATACAAAAAACTAATCACTTTATCCAAAAATATTGTTTACAGAAGAACTAAGATTTCAGACAGTACTGTAGTTTTACATGGTAGCAACAAACCAAGTTTTAAAAGGAAACACCAAACACACCATGAACAGGAAACATTCAGGAAAGCAAGAAATAAACCTTGGGGGAAAATAATTCCATTGAAGCCTAACAAAAGGCCAGTTTTTCAGATGAGAACTTGTAAAAGCAGTGTCTTAGAATCCAAACGTTCTCAGGCATAAAACTGAACACTGTTAGCTTAACTGCAGTGGGATGAAGGTTAGGACTGCTATAGAAAAAAAACAGGAAGGTACTAGTAGAGAAGCAGTCTGCTAGGAGACACCTGTAAAGAGGCAGCTGTGACCCTGTGCAGAGACAGGAAACAGATATTTGAGGACTATGTGCTGCCTGAATAGATCATCATCCATTATCTCTGCCTTTTTCTACTTCATAAATTCCAACTGTAATGTATTATTAATTGAAATGTGAAAGAAACTTAAGGAAAGAGTAAAAGTATTGGGCAGATGTACTTGGAGTCAATCACAAAAGGACTAAAAAAAAAAATTTTACCTCTGAATAAAGTTAGGAAAAGGTATCAAAGTTAATTAGCTCAAAACTCCAACTTACAGTTTTCTATGCTGCTGACTTTAGTTTATACTGCTAAAAAGGGTAGCAGAGTTAAATGATCCCTATTTGGCTTCTGGCTGCAGTAAGGCCTCTGTATCTTGCAGAACAACAATAATTTAACCTTGTTTTGCAGCCTCTGCAATGTGAGACCAACACAAACCCAAACAACTGTCTTTTCCCGTGTTTTATCTGTCAGGAGGGTATGTTCCTTGAGAAGAAAAAACTATTCTGACTTACAGCATTATCTCAATGTCTATGCAGCTGGCTATAAAAGAAATTGTGTATTTACTTGTAAATAGTTTTTTTTACCTTTTTCTTTTTTCCCAGAAGAGAGATGCACCTTTTCTAAAATAGCTAGGGGTTAGCATTCAGAAATTTCAAAGAATGGGTTATATGTCTTTATAACACTACCTCACGACATAAAAGCCTGTTCAATGGTACCAAGTGACTAAAAAAGGAGTGCTGTGTTACCAAAGTCAGGTTTGTATTTATGGGCTATACTAACAGCTAATATTAAAGCTTTCATCAAGAGTGTTGAAAATAATTAGCACATTTACTTCTAGAAGAGTGGTCTTATTTTCCTTTCCCCAAAGTACTTAAGGAGGAACAAATTTTCCTATTTTTGTATTCAAATGAAATCACATCAGGCTGGATACAGACACATGTGAAACTTCGACATTATTCAAAGAGTAAGAAACTCCTCTGTCTTTTTTTTATATTAATGAAAATTCAAATATATTCATAGGACAGCAGAATCTTACTGATGATTAGAGCTTCCTCATCTAAGCTATATTGAACAGGTGAACCCCTGTTTTGAAAATACAAAATTCAGACTCAGGTAAGTCCTTTCAAATCTCCAAAGCTCCTAAAGGTATAACACTTTCTACAGCATAACCCCAGCTAAAGGCTAATAAATCAAGCAAGATAAAAAAAGCAAGCTGGTAAAAAAACAAACAAAAAAACAACACCAAAAATCTAAGAAAGAAAATCTAACATGAATTATGCCTACCAAATTTTACAAATCAAATTCAAAACAAGTACTGAAGTGTAATGCAAGTATGCAAGTTATCAGTTCTAAAACTAACAGCTTATACATTCTCAATGGCAATGTAATCCTTCACAGACAATTCAATATTCTTCTCCTTTCTTTTTTTCTCCTTTATTCTTCTCCTGTTCTTTTAAGTTTTAAGTCACACTCTTAACCCAGAACTACAGTTTATTAGTTGTAAATGACTATTTTATCCAAAACAAAATATTTAGGCTAATTCAATCAGCAAAACATGATACACAACTTTCTGCTAGCTTGTTTCAGATAGAGTACAATCAGTGCCTAACTGCAAATACAAGGAAAAGATGTTTGAAGAGATGGAAGTATTTCGGTGATGACCATCACTAAAACTCAGTAGGTATGGCAAAGCAATAGATCTAAACACTATGCTCAAGAATCATCTTTAACACTACTCCAGCCCAACAGGCTCCTTTCATGCCTGTTCCAAAGTTCACTGCTTTATTTAAATATTGCAACATACCTTTAAATCTCTATGAATAATAGGAGGCTTCTGTTTATGCATGTGCTGAACTGCTCTGCAGGTCTGATAAAAAATCTTCAAAACAGTGTCACAAGAGATAGGTCCTTTGGATTCTACTTTCTTTAAGAATCCTACCAGCTGTCCTGCAGGAAATGAGAAAAAATCACATAAGCACACAGAGAACACTGCAAATTCTGAAAGCTTGACACAAACAGACCCATGTCAGGAAAGATTTACAGTATTGAGTTGTATTAAATATATTTTCTGAAAATGGCAAGTCCACATTGACTACAGTGAGAAAAGAGTGCTCTAAGGAACTACTCCTACTCTTCCTTTCTCTGACTAGTCTCAAACAAACAACCTTAAACAAAACAACCTTAATGATTACCTCATATTTAAGACAAGGTTAAACTATAGTCTAAAAAAAACATGATCTTTATCCTATAAAAGGTAAGTTTGAACTCTGGCTCCACTGAACCATGATATCTTCTACAGTCATTCCAAGCCTGTAAGTTAACAAGCAGCTTGTACAAAACAGCTGCCAGAAGCAATGTGGACTGCTGGGGAAAGAGAAAGTTTACCTTTACACAGCTCTGTAAGCAGAAGAAACTCGCCCTGCCCCGTGTCTGATTCTTCTTTTCCAATAGATGCTGCAGAGCAAAACTGGACAATGTTGGGATGACCTGAAAGTTTTTTCTGGAGAACATGTTCAAGGAAGAGAACTCCCAAGTTCATAGCTACTACTGCATCCAGTAGTTCATTTGAAAAGTTAGCTTAAAACCACAGAAAGCATAACAGCTGCAATCAATACCCAAAGCAAAACAGGGAAATACATGCCTCAACTGTAAGAAATCTGAGAAAGCAATCTAAGGTGATGTAATAAAAAGTCAAAATAAAATATTAAAAAATCCTTATGTTTACAGCTTGGAAGAAAATAGACTCAGTAACAGATCTAGTTCTTTTTGTATTTTGACAATGAGCAAGACATTTGCTTTTTGACAATTTGCCAAGAGCCTAGCATGAGTAGCAGGGACATCTTCTAATTATCAGCTGCTTCTCTAGATGGCTGATCAAGAAAGGGCTATTGTACCCTCACCTATCCTTCCCAAGAAAGTATTAAATATGCCATGCTTCAGTTGTAAGTAATTAAAATAGAGTTCAAAACAATTAGAGGTCAGAAGGGGCAAGGAACTTACCCTCCCATCATTAGTAGTATTTTTTTATGCTACAAAACTTTATCATGTTTCACTTTCAGTTCAAAAATTTGAGGTATCATTTTTGAGCTATGTACAGGGGAGTACAATATAAGTGATCTCAGCTCCTGCTAGTGGAAGTCATGTTGCATTATGCCTGTCTGTGCCTACACTGAGATTTGTGCCTGTGAGACAATCACAATCTTTCTACAGGATGCATTTACCAAGTCTGAAGAGAGAAAAGCAAAGATACTGTAAGTAGAACAAAGCTATTAAAAAAGGGCAAGTTGGATCCACACAATTCACATTAATCTGATCTTACACATCTCTTCCACAACCCTCTATTCAGACCTGCAGGAATTAATTGCATTTCACAGTCTTATATCAGAAAGTTAGCAACAATTAACCCTTCATCATATTGTACACCTGCTTTAATGACTCTGACCTGTGAAAAATTTCCAATTAACATTAAGTTCTTTACTCTTGGCAAGATAAGGTCAAAATAAACAGGAAATGTACAGTGCTATGGTACTCTGCCTTGGAAGTGTACTTCTACTGGTGTTTAGGCTGAGATTTTGCCAAACATATCAGCAGTCATAAAAATAAATGTTTGAGTAGCTTAAATTAGGATCAGTGGGTTTGCCTGCTAATTTAAAATGAAGCTGGATGCTCAAAGGGGAACACATCAGCACACCACAGCTATTCACTGACTCTTGAAACAAACCAAGGGTCCATAAGGAGCCAGGCCAGGGAGAAAATATTGAACTTACTAAAATCAAGGATTGAAAACACTCCAAGATTACATTATACCTTAGTATCTGACATCACTACATATGGAGGACAGCAAGGACACTGAGAAATATCTGCTTCTTTTTTTCTGATGCATGTAGCCTACTGAAATTTCTTCCTTAATATCCAACATGACTTCTTAAAGCCAGATGTATCCAAAGCAGAAATTAATAAACACTGAGAGTAAAAGCAAAGAGCAATAAATCCAGTGCATGCGAGGGAACTCTATTTAAGAACTAAGTGTCATCTGAAGTCAAAAAGTCTCTTGACTAAATTCACAGGGCTGCAACAGAGTTCAAACAAGAATCTCACTTCTTGCTAGAAGTACATGGCAAAGTCTACACTAGCTACAAAAATTATCTGCACACACTGTATTACCACAATTTTTGAAGAACTGAACTTTCTGAATGTTGGCACCAGATTCATGACAAACCATGAACCCATATCTCCAGAATGTCAGTCCTCTTAGGCAGTGTATGGCATGAAGAAAAACAGAATCTGTACAGCAATCTTTCCTTTCCCAGAAATCTCAGGCAGTTAAATGTTACAGAAAAGGATACCATAAAACAAACTTCCTGAATGATGGCTTTGTTCTTTTCCTCTTCATTAGACAACAGTCGCTGCCAAACAAAACCAAAATAATTGAGAGGATATAGTTACTGAAACTTACAGACTTAACAGTGCATAGATTGTTTTTTTCAATGAAGGAATATGAAGGATAAACTACAGACAAAAACCTAAGGAACTGTAATGGGGCAGTAAACCAAGCTGGCTTATTGTACATTTTGATATTCTGACATAAATAATAACAAGCTTTCCAGTTGCCTGGACTATTCAGGTTTAGTGATAATTGAGCAGTTGTAACTTTTTACACTCTTAAAAGTAACTGCTCTGGCAGTTCTGATATATAAAGCTCTAAAGTCTCCTGGCTGCAGCATTGTGGACTGTCAAGGAAAGATTCACCTTCTATCTGAAATATTTAGCAACAACCTTCAACTCACTCTACACTAAACTCACCAGATTATGTATCCTGTCTTTTTCAATGGTACTTGTGTAATCAGTAGCAAAATTAAGTATTACTGTTTCTAGTATTACCTGGATTTGCAGTCAACATTTGACTACAATCAGCCTGAGCATTCACTTCAAAAGTACTGGTTTTACAGAACCGAGGAAGTATAGTAATGGTTCACCTTTTACCTGTTATTTTTCTAATGAGGATCTTTGAACACATATAATGTATGGCTTTGGTCACATGTTTTGTTACTGTAGGATGTGGAATGAAAGGGGAAAAGCCAAAGTTATTACTGGTGGTATAATGCCAACTTACCTCTCCCATCCCTCCTACAACTAACCCTGTTTACAGTTACCAGAAGCCTCCAGAAACCAAGAATCCAGAAAAGTATCTCTGAAAAGTACCAAGCTGAATGGTTAAACAATGAGTCGAAGCCTGGAGCATTATTTTTAATACTAAGGAAATTTAAAGTAAGAAGGTAAGCTAAATCTGCTTTTGACAAGTGAAAAAGATTCCTGTACTCCACTTCAGGTCACTATGAAATATTCTTTTTACCCATGAAACAAAATGTTTTTGACTGGATCATGAATTTCTATACCAAATAAAAAAATAAAGGCCAGAGGTACCTAAAATATCAATTCCCCTGTTTGTCATCTAATAATGAAGTGCATGGTTCTAACTGGAATGACCATTCTAAATAGTGGGCTACAAACACCATTAATACACTGAATTTTTCCAAGTTACTTGCTCTGTGGCATACATCAAAGACTAACTGTCATGCTAAAATATCAAGCTAAAAGACAGACCTTACAAACCTATAGTGAAGTAAATTAATATTACCTTCAAAGCATAATCTTTGCCACTTCCAAGATCTTGAGCTTCATAGACAAATGCAAAACCCCCTACAAGAAGAAGGCACATTACGTCAGTTTTAATTTCAATATTCAGGTACATCATTCTTTTTAGTCTAACAGAATCAATACATGAATTTAGATACATTTCTGAATGTACCAAGTACACATTTTTAGCATCCGGTCAAGATGGCTGATATTCAGCAAGACTTCAGACATTCTCTTCCTTGCCTGTACATACGTCAAGAACACACTGATTTTGTTACTCTCCTGCATTTTTTTAAGTCTGCATATGCAGATTTCTTATGAAGCCATTTTTTCTTATAAAACCAAACTGTACTAAAGCAAATACTACCTGATATTTCAATTAAACGTTTTTGATATTACACTGCTAACACTGTATAAAATACAGCAATAACAAAGGAAGATAAGTGCTAAACATACACCTCCTATTTTTAAGATAATTGTCATGCTTCATGCTTTGTATTAAAAGCAGAAAGCTTTTTCAAGCACTGAAGCGCACATTCCAATAACAGTAATATTGTTATTAAATTGAAATGTGTTGTTCCATAAAATATTTTCCTTCAAACTTCTTTTGTCAAATTATCTATTTTCTCAAACACCTCTCCTTTGCTCAAGAACACTGTGCAAACCTCACTGAGATAGCAGAAGTTTGAGAGTAGATAACTAGTTCAAAATACACATTTCTACTTCAGTGATAGTACCTTATTATCAAGTACTAAGAAATGCTAAACAGAATGGAGTTCATTAAACTTTGCAGATCTCCAGAGAAAAGCCAGTGGTATTGAGCCTGGTTAATTCCTACTTCATTACACCTGCCTTATTCAGAATCCAACTGCTATGACCTACAAGCTCACCTTTTACAACTATGCCCCTCTCAAAACATCAGCTTCAAGTAAGTTTCCCATTCTGTCTTTTCACTCTTTCACAAACTCAGCTCCATACAACTTGGCTCATTCTATGTAGTGTTTGGTTCATTACTTCTGCAGCACTTCTACAGCAGATACCATGTTTAATTCCATGGATTTTCTGGGATACCAAAGGAGTTACAGCATGTTGTGAAGATAGTTCTAACTTCTTTTTTTTTAACCATCTGCTATTAGTGAAAACAATTCTTACACAAAAGGCAAAACTATTCCTACTGCTTCTTACTTAAAAACAGTTTCATTTATAGTTTGATGCTGGCTCCCTCAAAGAAGTAGTCTATTAAAGCAGTTTTAATATACCTTCAGTAGGGACAAGTTTATTGGCAAAATTTCTGATCTGCCGTAACAGTTTACTCTAAGCTCCCTGACCAATATATTTTGCAAACATTCAGAAAAAATAATTTAAGAAGTACTTTCAACAAACCTCTACCTGTACAGCAGACCTAAGTGAGGCAAATCGTAAAATGGAAGTTAAAAGAAAAACTTCGATGGGCATCTGAATAATGTAATTACATTTGGGGTGTTTTCACTCATTTTTTCCACTCATGTAAATGTTTGTAGATGGTTTTAAGACAGTTTTCTGAGGCTTTCTGTATCAGCAAAATCATCTTAGTATTCCCCCATACAGATCACCAGTGTAGAGATATGTACACACCCATCCCAGCTGCTGCCCACAGAGACAGGTTTTACATTGGTGAGGCATTTCAGAGCCCCATTCTCAGAAGACAGCCCAAGCCACCCAAAGTCATCTCAGACAGTATTTTCTAGTACAGAAATTACAGCAGAAGAAAACTAGGTTTATTTCTTTTCTGTAGACACAAGCTCTCACACATCAAGGCTCACTTCAGAGCACTACACCATGAAAATCAGGAACTAACTCCACCTCATTTGCTTTATTAGTGAGCACTCTACACTTATCTTTGCACCATCACAGGCCTATCAATACCTCATCATTCTCTTAGAGAGACTGGAAGACTGTTGCTTTTCCAACCAAGACATTTGGATTCTCTCTCAAGTCAAACCTACATCACATAATACTGAATAACTTCACTGCATTTACACATTAAGTTGGATTTTAAACTGTTCTTTTTTATCATGTCCCTGTTTTTCACATATCCACAAATTATCTTTTCAGATAAGTAGATTCAGTAAAGTTACAAATACAGAAGCATCAAAATAGGGACATCAACCACATTGTAACACTGCTTGCTACTGTAATTCACTCAATGTTTCATTACACACTTAACTAGTCATGAGAAAGCGAGGGTGTGAGTAGCTTCCTGTTTGTAACTATTTGATATGACTTTTCTACTCTCCTCCCAGATACTGACCAAATTCATTCACTTTCAGCGGTTTATGCTATAACTTGATTGAAACACTATAATTCTAATCTGGACTGTAAGTTACAGTGCACCTTACCTGAAAACTTTGATTTCTATCAGAGTATCAAAAAAGAAAACACACTCAGTTATTGTCACCACACATTGATTCACAAGCATTTTTCTTCTGAAGTCCAGTCATGCATTTATGTCCATTGCAAAGTCCTAGTAACACAATGAAACTGCCTCAAGAATAAAGGATGGCCCAAATTTAAAGACCTGTACACACCCTTGAGAAAAAGAGAGGTAGAATATCTTGAAAGTTTCAAAGCTACCCTGCAAGCAGGAATTGCTACAGCCAAGAAACAACAGCCTTAAAAAATAGAACTGTTCTGCTCCATGTTGAAAACATTGTCTACATTTACAGTAAAGAGAATGCCAACTGGAAAGTTGCTAGGTCAGGTGCTTTAGTTGCTCTTTAGGAATCATCTTTTTTTCCCCCCACTTACTGGCAAATTAACAACGCTCACAGAAACTTAACATTAAGCATTCATTGTGCCTCTGCTGCTGAAAGTTTACAAATTAAATCTGCTCAAAAGCCTCAACTTAATTAGGTTATCATTATCCTATGAATCCAGCAGTTGCACAGACCATAGAATTGTTCCTATAAGTTTGGCAACCTGTAATACTGCCTGCTCACACTCAAAATACTGAGGAAGTCCTGCAGTATCAAAGAAAAAAAAACAAAAACGTTGCTTTAATTGCAGAAGTTTCACCTTGACAGAAAGCAGATTGTAATAAGTTACCTACCTACGTGGCTTCAAGTCATGACATCTAGTTTTAAACTAAAAAAAAAGAACAAAATTAAAATCTGTAGCCATTTATGTCTGTAGCCTATTGCTATCTTCCTGACTAGGGAATGATTTTCCATTACAGTAAAAGCTTTAGACTCAGATCAAACAGATTGAATTCTTTTTCTCATAATGTTCTCTTCTTGTGTGCCGTTTTGTCAATGTCTTGCTCAAAGGAAGCCTAAGAACTCATTACATGTGAAGAATGGTTGTTAAACATGTGCTTGCTTGTTCCCTGTTTTTCACACAAACACTTGGTTTATTCTAAATTGTTCAGTCTCATATACAAAATAAGCAACAATATTCACTAATCATGGAGGAAATCTGTGACTATTTTACTTAAGTAAAACTGTGTGGGTGTCTGTGCACTTAACGTGAGGATCCAAGAGAGCCATGACATGTGAAGCCACCATCATACCAAGGGCAAGTAGAGATCGTATGTAAAGGCCCCCCCACCAAGGTCCTCTAAAATCTTATCTGCAGTGAGCTACTGAGATGTCCAAGCAGAAAAAGAACCAGGATACCATATTCTAGGAGTGCTCAGTCCAGTCTGTGACACCCTTAAGTCTGTTCTTGCATTTAGAGGTAGTATCAATACAAGAGATCATCACCAGCTCATCACCCACAGGTTGCTGTCAGCCTCCTGCAGCAGCACACCACATTTTCAATCAACCCAGTCCTACCCCAGCATGACACCTCTGTGAAATAAACAGGAAATCACATCCAAGCAACCTGTGCAAGAAGTCTCAGAACACAGCCAAACAAGAATTTGCACCATCACTGTTGCACACTACAGAGCTGGAAGGAGCTGTGGGCTATGGGAACAACTGAACCTGTGCTGCCACATGACACCACGCAATGCTAAACCACAGGCTCTGTTCACACCAGCTACAAACAAAGCTGAGCATACGAGCCTATGGAAAAGGTTCTCTATCTGCATCGGCAGATGACACACAGTTCACTACAGATTTGAAACCCAAATTCAGAAAGCAGCACTTGACTTTCCAGTAGGAAATTTGGCATGAAAGAACCCACCTAGAAGAAAAACAGATTCTATATTTGTAATCGTGGAAGGGAATACACACAAGCCACAGTTGTGGACCCATGTATCAGAAGGTACCACAACACATCCGGAGCTGAAAGATAAACGTAATTTGAGCAACAAAATAAACTATACAAATTCAAGTCTGAAGACTGCAGGAGAGAACAGGACTTCTGTACTTTATATCTATTTTAGCTTTATACTCAATATACCACAAGGGACCTTTTAGACCAGCTACACTGAAGAAATGCAGCTAGAAAATTATATTTTCCAGAAAAAGCAAGCAGCTAGTCGAACTTTGGTTGGCAAAATAAGAAAAGAAAACAACATAAAATAACACCGTAACACTGAGACAAAAATGTAACACAAATTTTTCTGGTTACAGAGAAATTGTTAAGAACTGTAGAGTTAAAGCATGTTTCCATTTGCTTCAAGTCATCTAACCTGGCATCTTTCCCTTGACATTTTACAAAGGCTGTGTCAGATTCTGGGAAACAGTAGGCTGCTGTCAAAGTGAAGTACTAAAATACCTGCTACAGAAGCATAACCAAATAGCATATATCCTTCAAAAATAGCTTCCTGCCCTAACTTTCCTTTGTCCTTTGGTAACTGCTGTGGTCACTGAGGGCAATAATGTTACAGTATCAGCAGCACAGACAGCTCTTTTAGCATTCACATCCTACTGAGGTTGTGAATGCTAAAAGACAAAGACTTACATTTCAATCACAATTCCGACTGTAAAGAAGGTGTAAGTAAAGGCTGAAGTCAAACAGGAGGACACAACATTTAGTACTGTTCTAAATGCAACTTGCTATGTAAAAAACTGCCAGGTTTTCTCCAAGATCATGTGCCAGAAGTCTTTGAGCATTCAAGTGATAAATTATTGCCCTTAAGAAGATAAAGCAGTGGTGAAGACCCAGTTGCTGTTGTTTTACAACGCAAAAATTTTTATAAGTACAAGTGGTTTGAAGTAGCTAATTCTAACCAAACTTTTCCTCTATACTGATCACCTAGATTTCAACAGAAAACTATTTAGTATAAGATAATTACAAGAAGAAATTACAGAAAAAAACTCCAATAACGAAAAGGAGTGCTGAATAGAGCTTTGAGGTATTTAACCTAAATAACATCAACCATCTCTACAAAGTTAATGAAATATTTCACTGCAGTAGTATAGAAATTCACATCTTAGTCTTCTGAGACTAGCCTCCAGTGGTTCTTCTTTTGCATTTTCTCTGACCACAAGCACAAGATGATCCAAATTTCTGCTAATATCTAAGTAATTTACATCTATCAAACATTGCATCTTTTCTAAAACAGATTAACAAGTCATGTGCCAGGCTTCCTACCCAAAACTTCACTGAAACTGGAAGCTGCCCAGATATTTAACTCCTCGTACTCTAGCAAAATCTATGTGCACAGTAAGATCAGCCTCTTGACAAGTGTGTTTAAAACAAACACATTTCCTGCATTCCATAGTCTTCTAAACAACCCCAAACAACAGAGGCAATCTTGCATGTTTGGCAAAATATTATACACTGTCATTAAAAAAAACAACGAAATAAAACACACAATCCAGAACTTCCATGAGGTCTTTAGTAGATTATAAAGACCCTGACAGATTACAGACTCCTCTGAGTTGTTACGTGGTGAAGGCATTTTAAACCACAAAGCAAGCGAAGAAGTAGCCACACAACACAGCGGCTCTCGGTGGCGATTCCTGAGGCAGGACAGTAACACCAAGCCCTGCTGCGACCCCAGGGCCTGGGGACACCGTCCCTGCGTGCCTGGGACACCGGCTCGGCGCGGAGCGGCTCGGACACCTCCAGCCCTTCCCGAGAGGCCGGAACTGCCGCCCCGCCCGCCGCCCGCCCGCCCCCACCCGGGCGCGGCCTGCCAAGGAGGAAACCCTCCCGGTCTAGGAACGGGAGACGGGGAAAACAGGAGCGGGAGGCCCGCGGGGAAGCCCATCCCAGCCCCGCAGCGCCGGGGTCCGCCCCGCACGGCCCGGCCCTGCCGCTCGCGCTTACCCTCGGCGATGACCCGCTTGATGCGCAGCTTCATGTCGCCCATCTCCACCGTCTGCCCCACGAAATCGTTCTGGTCGCGGCTGGCGGCTCCCAGGGAGCCGGGGCCCGCCAGGAAGTCCAGGGCGGACTGGAACAGCGACATGGCCCCTGGCAGGCAGCGGAACAGAACGGGACGGAAAGGGATGGAAGCAGAGTGGGACGGAGTTGGAAGGCTCCGCCGAGCCACCGACAGCCGCGGCGAGAGCCCACCTGCCTCCTCTGCCGTCCCCTCAGCCGCTCTTCCCTCAGCTCCGGGCGGCTTCCGGGAACGCTGCGTCACTTACGCGCTCCCGGTGCCGCCCGCCCGCCGCAGCCCGGCCCGGCGCGGCCCCGCCCCGCGGGAGGAGCTCCTGCTCCCGCCCCGGCCCCCGCCTTGCTCCGCTCCTGCCGCGTCCCCTCACCGAGCTTCGGCTCCGGTCCCGGCTCCCCGCTCCTGTCGGCCGCGGGCAAGGCGCGAAGCTCACCTTCCCGCCCTCCCCGCGGCGCTTTCCCTCAGGAAGGGCCGCCGTTCCCCAGGCAGGGGTGTTTCCACATATTAACACTTAGGTTGGCAGTCGGCAAGAGATAAATGTCCTCCTGTCCGCCGGCTCCGCTGGCGCTTGGGCAGCACCTGCTCTTTTCCCACAGAGCATTGCTGCCGTCCTTTCCCTATTCGTCTGCCCTCGGGACAGGACCTTCCCAAGTCTGCCCTTCCCCCTTTTCCCCTCGACCCTCACGGGCCGCTGCCCTTCCCGCACCCCCAGTGCCAGCACCGGGACGCACGGGAGGGCGCGGTGGGGGAGAGCTCTCCGTGTGTCACACTATCGTGGTTCCATACTGGCCAAATTCCAGGCATCCACGAGAGTCACCCACTCACC
Source organism: Cyanistes caeruleus (assembly GCF_971803275.1). Classification (NCBI taxonomy): domain Eukaryota; kingdom Metazoa; phylum Chordata; class Aves; order Passeriformes; family Paridae; genus Cyanistes; species Cyanistes caeruleus. The sequence continues at coordinate 36,212,834 of NC_141732.1, forward strand.
CTCCCCTGCCACAGCTGGACAGGGGACAGAAAAAATTAACGAAGGGCTCGTGAGTTCAGATAACGACCGGGAGAAAACACTCCAAGGACAAAACAGGCTCAACTTAGAGATAAAAAGTGAGTTTGTTACTAACAAAATCAGAGGAGGATTATGAAAAATAATAAAATAAAGCCTTATAAACGCCTTTTCTTCCCCCAGTCGCTCCCTCCGTTGCACTCACAACTTAGGGAGACCCGGTGTGGGGTTCTGGTCGGTTCGGCACTCAAGGTTTTCTTCCACTGCTCTGGGAGAGGAGCCCTTCCCCTGTGAGACCATGGAGTTCCTTCCCATAGGAGACAGTTCCCTATGAACTTCTCCAGCTTGGCTCCAAATCTAAGGAGCAGCAGTCCTCCCAAAACTATGTGAGTCCCTCCCATAGGCACACAATCCTCCCAAAACTGCTGTGGTGAAGGTCACTTTTCCACAGGGTGCAGTCCCCCAAGGACAGGCTGCTCCATGCTGGAAGCAGGGCCCTCTCTCTGGTGGGTTTCCCACTAGATCACAGCCTCCTCCAGGCATCCATCCGCTCTGGCATGGGCACCTCCCCATGGGCTGTGGGTGGATCTCTGCATCCCCCGTGGATCCCCAGGGGCTGCAGGGCACAGCTGCTTCACCATGGGCCGCACCAGGGGCTGCAGGGGAACCTCAGCTCTGGTGCCTGGAGCTCCTCCTGCCCCTCCTTCTCCACTGACCATGGTGTCTCCATGGTTTTCCCTCTCATGTTCTCACCTCATACTCTTCTCTGGCTAGAATTAAAACTGCACCCCTAATGCTACTTTTGTTTTAACGTCTTCTTAAATCTGTTATCATAGAGGCATTACCATCATCTCTAATTGGTCCAGCCTTGGCCAGCAGCATGTCCATATTCAGAGCCATCAGGGATTACCTGTGCTGGACATGGTGGCATCTCCCAAAAGGTGTCTCCATGCCCCCTGCTGCTACCAAAAAACAGGCTGTGCAAAACCAACACACTCTTATCCACAGGAAGTGTCAGCCTATGTTTTTACAGGTAAGGCTGACTCCTCTACGTGTTTTGTATATCTCAAACTGAGCAGCCCATTTCCAGAGCAAGGCTGTATGACCTGAGACAGCAGATGATTAGAAGCAAGGCTGTCTTCAAACTTTTTTTTTTCAGAAATAACACCAATAGCAAAATTCTCTTTCAGAAGTTTAGTCCTTACTGTCTGCACCTTGCCAGCAGCCATCACCTTGAGACAATCAAAGATATCCCCAAATTCTGTATATTTCAGGTGGCCATGGCTACTTTCTCCTGCACAGATGACTGATTAAATTTTTTTAAGTTTTATTTCTCAATCAACTTCCATAAACTAAGTACTTGCTGTTCTTCATCCGCTGTGTACGTGATTCCCAAATGGAATACTTCGTCATAAATGGAATGTGAGGCAACTACTTCATATCTGTTCAGCTGAAATGAAGACTGAGGTTTCTGATGCCACTTCAGTAACAGACCGAGTGATCTGGGCTAAAACAACCTCTTTTGGAAATTTTGGAGTTTTGTGGGTTATTTGCTAACCAGCTTTAACACCATGCTAAAATTCCATGTCTATTTATTTCACTGCTAAGCCTCACATTTATTTCAGCTCAGAAGAGATGTCCCAAAGTCAGAAGAAACAACTGAGGATAAAAAGGCAGCAGGACTTTATTTGTTTCAGCAGCAGCATGCCTGTTGAAATGCCATTAAATATATTGCCTGAGAATCTTGTTTCTCTATTAATATGTACCTTTTTAATGTATAAAAATTAGTAAATAAAATTCCATCCATGAAAACTGATTATATTTAAAACTTCATGGGTTTACCTCTTATGCAAGAGATTTGACTGTTGAGAAAGGCTCTTGACACAAATAATCAAAATTCCAGCCCAAAAATTATATGCAGGTAGGCACCAAGTGTGAGGTTTGATAATAAGAGCTCAATCAATTGTAGCTTGAAATCATTCAGATATATTACTTGAATTTTGATATATAATGATATATATATTATATATATGTTATATCTTATATAATCTATACCATATATCATATTCCAATATATTTATTATACATACATTTAATATTTCTCCATTATAACTTACAGTGGGAACTTGTTCTCAGAAAGATTGCAGGAGGTGTAACTATCTGTTACGCATGAAGGAGGTATAAGAAAAAATGTAGGATAGGCAGCAGGAACATTACACTTGAAAAAATCAGGATGGATTTGGCACTGCAACTACTGCAGTAAGACAGGAGAGCTTAGATATGAATGCAGCTTTTCTGGATTAAAAAAGTTTAAAAGAAAACCTGGGTAATATTTTACTGACCTATGGTTTTAAATATCCAGGATCGTACTGGAGAGGTCAAGCAGATCATTCAGTGAGTGCAGAATACTCTGCAGTAGTGGCAGCTGACCTCATTTTCATTTATTGCTGAGGCAAAAATGTGGTAAAATGCTGCCATTTTTAAGAATACTTGGTAGGAAAAAATTAAAGTATTCTTTCTATTTATGCACCTTAAGAGGCCTTTGGTCTTTTTCTTGAAGTTGCTAAAGGTGTAAGGCTTATCCACTTATATGCTGGCAGTTCCTGTTGAAAAGCACAGAAAAACAAGGTTGTTCCATCTGCTACTAGTTTGCATCCCAGTTCTGACAACCACACTGTACTCCAGTGGGATGCTTGAGCTGCTTATTAAAAAGCTCTGCTCCAACCTTCCCCTTTTAATTCTCTCATAGTCTTCTTTCTTCTACAGCTTCACCCAGAATGCACCACAAATTGTTCTGGCCAAAAACCTTGGGTGGGGAAGATGGTAAAGAAGGGATTTCCTCTTGTCTCATGTGGTCAAGGTAGGGCAGAACCATAAACTGGGGAATTATTAAATAAAAAGTTCATTTTGTCTATTAGCATGTAGTAAAGATAGCACTTTAATTTTTGTCCCAGTAACTGCTTTCAGCTTCTTAGTGATTACATTAATTAAACAGCAATGAATTAGCATTCTACTTTGCAATCTCTATATAACTTTTAATCAAAATATAGCTAGAAAGTGGCACACATAATAATGTCTCTGTAGATCCAGATAGGGTTCATTAAGTTCAGCACAGCTGAAAATCTATTTTAGAAGTACATCTCAGAAGAAAGATTAAATACTTATTCAATATTTGTACTTTTTATTGCAATTGCTCTTGTAATGTAGTCATACAGCTAATCCTTACACAAAGCAAAAAGAGGCTTGACCATTCTTAATTTAATGTATTTGATTTGCATGCAGAGACCCTCCATTTCTTCTCAGATCTCAAATATATCACTCTTAGAGCCAAGCTGGCACTTCTGTCCAATCCTTTTCTTTCCCAACTGCCTAGCCTAATCTTGAGTGAAGCTATGCCCTTTTGAAAGATCTAGACTTAGTTCTGCCTAACACAATCCAGCAAGAATCAGCAGCTTTGAGAAGTGAATAGCCAGTAGTACCTCCGTGTTACACCCAGGTAATTTTGTGCAGCACAATTTTTTCATTCATGGTTCTTTTTGTATTAGTTGCGAAAACACAATGCATAAACTGTTGCGTTTTTCTGATGTATATTATTTTTCTTATGCAGATTACCACCCGATATATACTGGGAGATTTTTATAATGTGCTTTAGCCAAGAATTTCAATAAGACCCTGTTCATTTGATATTAAAATAATGAGGTTAATTGTCACCCATGCTGTTTGTTATTTATTATATTAATCGTATTAATAAATAAAATATATTAATTATATTTGTTATGTTAATTGTCATGTAACAGTTAATAAAGCAGTATTCAAAGCATTTGGAAATAAAGATATTTCAACTGATCTCTATGTATGTACACTACATTCCAATTTAGTTAAATTTTCAGCAATAACTGCTTTATTGATTTGGGAACCCATTCTTTATAGCTGAAAATATATCAGTGATTAAAAAAAAAATACTTCACTGGCTTTGTGGAGCAATAGTTTTGTCTCTAGCTTTGGATTAGACACTACAAAGTTAGCAGATGTGTCTTTTCTCTGTTTGCTGGCTTCAAACAAGGCATATATCTTTTTGCTGTTCTTTAGGAAATTTTTAAATAGGGCAAATTAGCTACCCTGTATTAATAAAATTTATTTACTGGTTATTAGAAAACTTGCTGAAATTTGTGGGCAGGGTGTCTGGAGATTGAATGTACACTGTACCTGTGCCAGTCTGTAGTTAGGGATTTCCTCTGCAGTTGCTGCTTCTGACATCCTTGAAACACCAGTCAATGACAAGGGAAAGAAAGAGTCCACCCAATTCCTTGAAGAAAAGGTCTTTAACTTTGAAGCCAGAAAGGAAAGTGAAAGAAGTGTTTCAGTGTTCTTACTGTCTGAAATACACTGTGGGTTTTTTTAGGTGGTGTTGCTTTACTTGTTTGTTTGTTTGTTTGATGAAAAGCCATGATTAACAGACACCTCAATTGAACAAATAATTTCTTTATTAAATTTAACAGAAGACTTGTCTTCTTCTGTGAGAACCAAAGCATCACTATTTCATTTTGAAAGGCTTAAGTATTATGACACTAAAACTGATACTTGATGGAATTGAGACCGCTGTAAAATTGACACTATATGCCCATTTACTGAGCTCTCTTTTAAAAAGTCATTGTAGTCATTTTACTCTGTGGTCATTTCTGCAATCCCCTGCCATTTAAACATTGTACCCCTACTAAAAGTGGAAATTATTCTGACATTTCAGAATTAGCAAGCTACATAACCATTCCTTAGACAATACCAATCTGAACAATTTTAATAAAGATTAATGATAGATGTTATGCCTACATGGCCATAAGCTAACTGAACGGAATTATTTTCATACAAGATAGGGTCCAGATTCCTGTGATATAAAGGAAAACTTGTCATTAAATAAAATAAAAAAAAAAAACCTGCAAAAAATGCCCACAAAAGAGTTACAGAAATAAGTTTTGTTTTCTTATGGAAGAAAAATATGCCTCATATATAGGTCACAAGGACTGACTGCAGTACTCCTGTGCTAGATGGTAAGGTGCAGGTACAGATGTACAGTGACCCCACTTCAGCTCTGGTCTATCAACAGAGCAGTGGATTGGTCAGTCTCTGCTTGAAAGGAAGAAGTTTTTAAAAACTCGCTTGAGACTAAGGCTATAATTAGCTACTTACCACTGGAGCCTTTATTTTCTGTTAACTGAGGTGAAGTAGCCATATTTCCTCCAATGTCTAAGAGATACAGTAAGTATGCAGTTAGTCTTTATAAATGTTACAGTACAGAAGCATTTTAAACAAAAAAAAGTTCAGCTGCACCTGGGCAAGCATCAACATGTTTTCTGTTATTTCAAGTGTTATATAGAATATTTTCTAAAGCTACTGTGGCAAGCAGAGAATTCTATAAAGAAGCTGCCAAAGGTGAAGATGATCTACTAAATTAAGTTACTGTGGAGGCTTTACTGCTTATGTAGAGACACAAAGTCTCTATTTAGAATAGAGCTTTACATGACATAATTATTACCAGATAAATTATAATAAAGGTGCAAGTCATGCTTATCGCCTTTTAGCCTGCATAATATAGTGGATTGCAGCTATGATACATCGCTAGCTACAGGTATCTATAGAAGTTTCTCTTCATTTCATGAAAGACCTGAAACATTTTTGTATACTTGGGCTTTCTTCTGTTTGGTATTATCTTGCTTTAATTATCTTTGAAAGCTCTTAAAATAGATGATTCATGTTGTAAACTCCTGAAGAAAAGATCAGTGGAGAAATGACGAAGGAAGGAAAGACGTACAGATACTGACAGGATAATCAAAGCACATTCTTGCAGTTATGTGGACATGTATGATATAGAGCACCTAAGTCTTGTTTCAAGTAATATTTTGTGCAGCATGGTCATATGCTACAGTGGCTACTGTAGGAGTCATGTGTGCTTGATCCTAAGCCAAATGCCATTGAAATATGAAAAGTAAAACATCATGAACTATGTCAATGATTATAATGGACAGCCAGCATAATTTTAGGATTTTAAATATGGTGAGGTGATGTTTAACAAGGAAATATTCACTCAACAATGCTCATGGTTTATTGCCTGCTTTCTTCCTTTCCTACCTGCCCTCACCACTTCCAGGATTATGATGGTGTATTTTTAAACTGCAACATTTTTCAATACAACAAATCAAGAAAAATGTTCAGGGATCACCACACATTATTAGTGATGAACTACCATAATGATAAAGCTAAAGAACCATTTTGATTATATTTGTGAACTGATAGCACTTTGAAAACATTACTTTGTGGCAATAGAAATTGCCATTATGCCTTGCATTATCTTTGACTATTATAGTTATAAGTCAGCTCTGCTCTCAGTATCTATATTGCATACTCTGAAAAAGAATGCAAAAAGCTGAGCACACCAACAGAATGTTGATATAGCTTGTCAGAAAAGTATTTCCTTTTTAAGGGAAAATAAAGAGACTCCCTATTCACTAACATGTTGATATTTTTTTTCCCTCAAAGACAAATATGTTCAAGATTGTTCTGGAATATAGAGAAATGAATAATTTTAATAGCTCTGGATTTAAACCGGAAGTGAATCATTAAAAGCATTTTTCTCAAATAATGAAATAGGTAGCATTTATGTTTCAGCATTTTAGAACAGAGCTTTTAAAATCTGTATTGCTCAAAACAACTAAGCATGCACATGGACTTGAGATCTTGCTGGTATCTATCTCAGGCTTGAACTCCTGTGTCAATTTCACAGACTTAAAATAAAGGAGGAACCCACAATGTGGTTGCTTCCCTAAGAGCAGAAAGAGATAGTGTTTCTTTCCATTGCTTGAGAATTTCACAAAACATCTAAGAGGTCCAGTCTATCAGGTTTGGTGAAAATCAGCCAAGAGGTTAGGAAGTTACTTGGAATCGAGAAGATGAACCTGTACACTCTGGTCTCAGGAAGCCACACTACAAAAAGGCAGGAAGCTCTGCTGCCTTGAAGTTTACATAAAGAATCATATGAGTCACAAATGGCAGAAAAAGAATGAAAAATGCTAGGGTCAAATTACAGCTCACTGGAATGTAGGTTGGTAACTGCTGATAAGGATATATATTGATCTTCTCCTCTCCTTCAGTCTTTTCTTCTCTCAAAGAAAAGAGTAATTCCCATGCTTCTTTAAATGTAAGGGCTGCGTTTTTCTAAGATACCTTCTATTTCAGGCCCAGAAATATTCCAGAAATGGTGGGCTGCAAAAGGCAGTGTTAATAGTTTGGGTTTGCATGTCCCGTCTGATTGCATGGTGACACTTCTGATCACAGGTGAATTTTCACTTCAAGAACATTCATTTCATGGCTGTCCTTGTTTTGGCTTTTAAGTTTATACAATAGTTCAATTACAATAGTTTTATCACAGTCATTCACATCTTAAGAGAGTATTTAAGAAACATGGATTTTTAATTAAATTTAGTTGACTCCAAACTGTGACATGAGAGCGCCAAAGCCTTTCAGCTGTCTTGTAAGTTATTGACACCTGAATATCAAAGGCACAGAGCCCAACACTTCTTTCAGAAAGAACCAATATTTCTGTTGTCCTTCAGATAAGGCAGAGATTTGGAGCCTTACACACCCTGTAAACAGACTGGAAAGCCTAACTTTGTGTAATGTTAAACTTTAATTCTGCTTCACCAGGCACACTACCACCTGGCTAATGAATTGCAACACAGCTCACTACCAGGGTTACTGGTAGATATACGTGGTGTAGTTGAGGCTGGTCTTACTTATTCAGTGTACTTTGTGACCTAATTTATCAATTGGCTCTTGTATGTTGTACTGGGTGCATGGATAAGGGAAGAGCAGAAATTATATCAATTAGAGATTTATGATGAAGGTGGCTTTCTTGAGATTATAAGCCAGATAATTAAACTGTAAGGGAGAGCATTAAAAATATGATTCCATACAGTAAATACTAACATCACACAAACCTTATAATAGCTCCAAGGCATAGATCAAAGTTTTTCTGGACAATTTTGGGCAGTTCTTCTTCAGATCTGTCTGATGTTCCATAATGGAACACTGAAATGGCAAGAGGGCATGTGGTAGCTGTAGAACACAAGCGTACAATCCAAATACAACTAATACAGTCCTTCCTGCTTTTTGCTTAAGACAAAGGAAAGGCTTATCATATGCATCAGTGTAGAGTTTATTAACATCCTGTTGCCATAGGAAAGTTAGGAGATATGTTTTTGCTATTGGTCTTTTATGTTAGAAAATCAATGTTTTCCTCAGACCCTGGTCAAATATCAGACATACGTGACATTCCTTTAAAACAAAAGAGGTTCTTTCTGTCATCCTCAGCTACTGCTATTCTTCATCCTTCAGTTTCAGCTAGACACAAGGATTTCAAGCCTTAAGGATTGGAGACTCTGAATTCTATAAATATTTATGGCTTGGTTTTGGCTTTTTCTTTTCTTTTGTTTTTTTAGAAACTGTTCTAATCTTTACTATCTTCCCCTTAGCTAATTATGAGATTATGATATCCATTTGCCAATAAGCTGACAATTCTCTGTAACACTAAATAATATTGTGTTAATATACATCTAATTAGACTGCAGTTACCTCTATTTTCCATTTTCCCTTTTGTTGTGAGAGATGGCTAGCATAAAATCAATATCCATAAGAGAGCCAGCTCAGTTGTCAGCCTCAGTGAAGGCTGGCAAGGTCTCTAGCACACAGATAGTAATGGGCTGAAATCACTTTTGCATTTCCACTTAACAGATTTTTCTCTTTGTTAATCTTCAATCCAGCCTTCAAGGCTTAAAAGAACATTGGCTTTTCTGATCTATTATCTTCCCGTCTTATCTTCATTGCTAGTATCTGAGATGTCCATAATTTGCTGTTAAAAAGATCACTCTTTCCTTGCCTAGAATTTGTATTTCAGGAAGACCCTTGAAAATTACTGGAATAACAGCATAACCCACCTAACTCAAAAAAAGTAATGTAGATGTTGAAAAATTACTCTCAAAATGTACATATGAAAAGATCAGAAGTTTGTCTTCTTTACCTTAGGAAAAAAAAAATATCAACCATATGCTAACCAAAACTCATTTGTGCTTGGTTTATTCCCAATCTACCCTTTCCTTGACTAACTGCAAACTATCAAGTGTCAAACAATGCACAACATCCGAAGCAAGAAGCCTTGTTGCTAATTGGGATGTCTGGGTACTGTGTTGTTGATCGTACTCATATTCAGTTGGCTTCTCCTCTGCTCCACAGAGAAAGCAAGAAATCTTAAACACACCACTTCAGCGAAGCATTGGCCAGATTGTTGCTACATTTTACATAGGAAATATTATGTAATCACTTAGGACGTAGCAGCTACTCAGAAAAAATATATGTATGAAGTAGTATTGAAGTGAAGTAGTATTGAAACTTGCCTAGACAAATGGCACTGTTTAATAGTCACATTCTGTTCATGTGAAAGTGTCAAGGTGTCAGTAAAATAGCTCTTTTTATTTCTCTGACTTATTTATAATAAAAATTCATGCACAAGGAAGTGCATTGTTTTTTGTCTGAGCATATAAGACTAATGAAAGTTGTTCTTGTCTTAAACTCTAGAAAAGTCACCCTATCCTAGAGGAGAATACTAGGGACAAATTAAGGTAATTTCAAGTGCAGTTTAAAACAGATTAGTTACAACCAGTATGACCATATTGCAAGATGCAAGCTGAACAACTACATCTAAGAAGTGCTCCTATAAATGCAATGTGCTGTGCTGCCCAGGCTAGGGTGCTGGGCATGCAGGTGTGTGCAGAACATCTGAAAATGCAAGGATGATGCAAAGAAGTACCTAGACCTGGGATGACAAAGGAGTTGGAGAAAGAAGATTACTGAGAACACAGTCTTTGTTTCAGGACCATCCTGGCCTGTGTCTTTGGCTTCCCTCATAAGGATCCAAAAAAATTTCTGGAGCCCCATTCTACTATGAGAAAAGATTTTCTGAAACTGGAGAGAGGCTGTGATGGCGGTATGTATTCTGAGACAGAATTTGTGTTTCAGAATTTGGTGTATTACTTTTACAGTTGCTCTTACACGCATTAATACTCTTCTTTCACCAGAGATTTTGCAATCCCGTGAGCTACACTTGCTGCAGAATGCTCAACTTTTAAGGGATCTTTTCCAGAGAATGCACCTCCCCCATGGGCTCCCCAGCTTCTGTACCTATCAACAATGATCTTCTAGACAATCTGTCCAGCATCAGCCTGAAGGACAAATAACTAAATTTATTCACAAGACACAATAGCTAATCCAACCCCATATTAGGTTATTGAGTACAACTTTCTTTTGTATTTGTCATGTATATGACAGTGTTCACAATGTTCACATTCCTATGCAACTGCATAATGAAAGAGTTCACTAGGTGGCTGGAGTACTCTTCAGAAATGTACTAAGTCATCTGTGCTGCAGTCACTTTTGAAAACCTTTAACAATGCAGCACAACTGTAAACATGACAAAAAGAATACTCCCTTCAAATCAGCAATTACGGAATACTTTCTGTGAATTACTGGTCTAAGTCTTCACTCAGCAACACTGATGAAGGCCAAGAACTTAGAGAGACAAAAGCAGATCACATACAATCTAAAAGGTTAACAAGCTTCACCTGGATACACACTCTAAATGGGAAGCGGGGGCTTCACAGAACTGCAGCTCAATGTTGCCAGCACAAGAATACTGAGAAATTCTAGCTCAGTTCACATAAAGGCTCAGTGGTGACACAAGTGATGCTATGTTTATTTCTTCTTTCTTCCTTCCTGTGCCCCTGATAGTGGTCCCAAATTATTGCATAGATTTTGTCTGCATCTTACAACATTATGGGTTGATCCAACTTACTCAGCCAAGAAAGATATACTGCTTTTCTGTCAGATTAGTAAAGCTGGCAACTACACACTGATAAATGAATTCCAGACTGCTGAGAAATTCCATCCTGAAAGAGGATAAATGGCAATAATCCACAATTTAAATCTCCAAATAAGTAATATGGGAGCAAAGCCAACTTTTATTTCTCAATTAAAGTGGTATTCCTTCATTATCCCAATGTGGTTAAAAGCACACCTCATAGTTTTAATCCCTTTGAACTCTTTGCACAAATTAGGCAGTTTTGTGTAAGGTAGCTTTTTACAACTTCATAGCAGTGTCTTTTTTATCTAGTGCTAACACCTGTACTAGAAAACAGAACATATGTCAAATTCTAATGACAATTGATATTTAGTATGTTAAGTCTCCTTTGAAATTTGCTCAGCTTTGTGAATAATTTCCATGTAGATATCAGATCAATTGTTTTTTCTGTTTTTGATTTTTATTGTGGAAGTGAAGACATACTTCCGGCCTGCATTTTAGCACATAACTTAAGAATTGTATTTCCCTTATTTAAAATACTTTCTGGAAGGAAGACAAAGATCCAGGAATGTGTACATGTGGCTCTCCAAAACGTTATAACTTCAGTTTAGGTGACAGATGTCCTGTAGGAGAGCTCCAGAAGAAATGACTGAAGCATCCTTAAAATTGCAAAGACTTTTTGGTTAAAGGTATACCCTTCCATTACACTATTGTTCAAGAGAACACTTACAAGCATATGGTGGAGTCCAAGTCTGCATGGTTGTTATTTTTCAAAGTAGTACCTTAGGACCACCTTCTACAACTTTTCACTTGTAAGGAGATGATAAATGGTTCCCTCATCAAGATATTTCTCTGGAATGACTTTTTAAACAACTTTCTCCATCAGCTCATTCTGTATATATTGTAGCATATACATGTCCAGTGCATGCTTTATTGAAATCACAAGTGTGTGCACTCGGATGGGCTCCAGTGCACCACTACATTCCTTGTATTCCATTGTGACCTAGTGAGGAAATAAAAATGGACAATGAACACTCAGGTCCAAAATGAACAATCAGGACCAAAAATACCTGTCTGAAAGCTGGAAATTAACCTCCCAGTTATTTTCTGTAGCTAAAGATAAACAGATGAAGGCAAATACGATGAAAAATAATGGATTGTTGTCAATGCTTAAAGTCACTGTAGGAAAAGGGGTTAACTAACCAAAGGGGTTAACTATGGGATATTGCATGTATTGCCACAGAGAAGTAAAATAACAGCAAGAAAGCTACAGATTTTATCAGTTGATGCTAGTCAGTCTGGTTTGCTATGTTAACATATTTTCAAATTGTGAATTAGCAAAGTAAAACAAAAATAAATTTTAGAGAACCCTCCTAAAATTAACAACTGTAGATCATATGATAGGCTGCATCCGTTGCACCCTTCTACACAGCTTTTATACACATGAAAGTAAAAACTAGCATTGCTCCATCCTTAGTACCCATTTTCTTACATACTAAAGTGGTCTCTCTACTTTCCTACTCCTCCAACATACGTGAATAGATACATCATAAATCAGCCTTTTGACATGTTCTGTACACTCCTAACAAGAGGCAGGGACACAATCCATGTAGCACTGCAACAGCAGCAGCAGCAGTGTAACTCAGTGCACTTGATCCAGACTAAATAACAGAAATTAAGACTGAAACACTTTGCTGTACGGAAAGCTCAGCAGGTACCATGAATGTTTTGTCTTTCCTGTCCTTCAGGTTTCACAGCCCAGAAAACAGAGAACTTACTGTCTTTGAAACAGCCAAAGTGCATCACTCCTACAGCAGGCTCAGTGACTAATCCACTGAACACAGAAACACAGCTGTCAGCAGCTGGTAAAATTATTCAGAAAAAACCCAAACCTGATTGTTGGTAAATTGTTGATGTTCCTTTATCTCCAGGGAAAAAACAAGGAAAATACAAGTATTGCTTTGAAAAGACCTGCTGAGACACTGACAGATCAGTTTAAACAAATGTAGGTCCTATATACAAACATATTTCACATCACCTTGGAACATGAGAATGACAGCACCATTTTTGGCAAACAAATTCTAATATAGTAGCAGACAGGATAACTTATTTCAGTTGTTTCTTAGCCTTACAGTTGATGCATCTATTACAAACTTGTGTTTTCCCAGGTCTGACCCAGGGCCACGTTCCATTCCGTTCCAGAGCCCTTATGCTTGTGGTCAGTTTGTGTGCCAGGAGGACTGTTAAGGGCATATATTCTTCAGTTTCATCAGTGGCATAGTCAAAAATCAGGGAACTGCACTGAAAAGTGGGGAAATAAGCTACCCATTTCCATGTCCTCTTTCCATTCTGCACCTCTTTGCCTCATAGTACTTCAGAATCAGCCAAGCTTAGCAAGAGACAGCAGTAACATGCAGAGTTAATACCCTTCACATAAAACCAGCCCAAAAATAACATTTATGTGCAAAAATTACAGCCATAACAGGGGCTGATTCCCAAAAATGGCTCTGTCTTACACATCCTTAAGAACCTGCTGAAAAGGCTTCGTTAACATAAAGCTCATCAAGACTGCTCTGTTTTCTCCTCACATATGACACAGAAAATGTTGCCAGGCTAAAGAACTTGAAAGATCAGAAACTTACTGACTGACAAAAACCTTAATTGTAGCTCTATCCTGTTAAGGCCACTGAATATGGGGAAAGCCACTTTCCTTGAAACTGCTGAAGGCTGTGATATGTTTTCAGCTTCTGGTGATTAAGAGAGTGCACAGTGCTCAACTGCTAATTCTAACGATTTGCACAATAGTTTTTAAAGAAAGGCTCCAGTCCATTGTAATTTTAACTGCTTGTGCTTAAACTAGATTTGAGTAAGTGCCTGGAATTACCTGATCCCCTACTCCAATGTCATCATCAGTCTTGCCATGGAAGACAGCTTGCTTGACTTCTTTGCATTGTTATTCTAGGGCCACTAAATCTGTGCAAGTCTTGCAGTCCAGTCTTAGTAAAAGGAGTTTTTTAAAATTAGCTCATATATTCTTGAGAATTCTCAAATTGCTAGAGAAGTTTTTAAGGATTATCTAGTTATCTTAGCTAAAACTCTTAAAATTCTAAGCATGTAAGCTTCCTATATTTTTTATTGCTAACAGAATCAGACAATCAGCACATTTATTTAACAGTTTCAGGATGCGGGTAGGTTAGTGCTACTAGGTCAAACTTGAATTCTTGAAACTGATAGGATAAATGTAATCCTACAACCTACCCTGCCAAAGATTGTTATGTTTATTATGATATTGCTTATTATGATCTTGCTTATTTTGACTAGGGTTCAAATAATCTGGGTATTAAACCTGGTAGAGGACTGTGGAAAATGTTACCAGAAACTGTTACTGAGTTTTTCTTGTAGTATGTTCTAGAATTCAATTGAATTAGAGGAAAAAGTGTACATCATACATGAAAAGGGAAGACTGAAGGGGAGTAGTGATGTAAGTAGTTCAGCTGCTGAAAGGAAACTCCTTTGGGATACATGTAAAGAATACATAAGGAATTCCTTTGGTGTGAATTTCCCGTGTCACAGGCTTGTGCACCCCAAGGACAAGGAACTTCACTGTTAAAATTTCATTGTACAAAGCTACAGATGTAAGCACCTTCTGACATTTGTCCAAATACTAGGTCTTCTGCATCAGAAAAGCAAGAGATACCAGACACTTTCAAGAATAAGTCTTTTACATGTATGCCACCTTAAAATAACTCCTTTGATATCATCAGTGAGAAATACATATCAACAACAGTTGTGAGTCTTCTTCCAGACCTGGATACGCATTTCATTTTATTCATCAGAAGACAAAAAAAGACATTACTTTGGCCACATGCAGAACAGACCCATTAAGGAACACATGTAAGATATCATTAGAGAATCACAGAGAATCACAGAATATTCTGAGTTGGAAGTGACCCACAAGGATCACCAAGTCCAACTCTTAAGTGAATGGACAATATATCCTTTGAACCCACAATCAGTATTGTCAGCACCATGCATCTCACCCACCTTTGGAAGAGTCTTCATATCCTATCCCCTTAAGGGTCCCTCTTACATTTTGTTGATAATCTACTATAGCCTGGCATATGATCTCTCCTCAGAGCAAAATCATTCCAGTTTTTGCCACACACTCTAGAGAAAATATGACAGTAAAATATCAGAATTTTACTTATACTATTTCACAGTTAAACAGAGAGATCCTGAAGATGGTTCTGTGAACAAAAGACTAATTGCAGAGGTAACTCAGTGTAAAGCCTTAGCATACTTATGGGTCTTTCTGCAACAACTCTTGTCTTCAGCTGATAAGAACATTTAAAAGCCTGCATGAATTTGGGGCCCGTTGTAGCCAATTATCCTATCTTCACATTGGCTGGAAGCAAATGTCTCTAAGAGCAGATCGAGTATGTAGGGCTGTTTCTCCAAATACAGGAATTTCAGCTGAGTGTTTTCCTGAAGCCAAAGGAACATAATTTATTAACAGATGGTATTACCAGTCTTCGATATATTTTTATTACAGTAATTCACCCAGTTGTCCTTGGCAACCACAAAAACTTTTACAAGACAAGATCCTGGAGCAAGAAGCTATGCAACTTCATCAGAAATTTTGTGTGGAATCACTTAAATATTTTATTTTGTTTTTTGTTTCAAGAGTCCATCTGGTATGAAAACTTTTCTGTTTTATGTAAAAATATATAGCAGACAATTACAAAAAAGAGTTGGTACAACAATATGATCTACTAGGTCAGTGTAATCATGGCACACCTGTTTCTCACGTCTCTTACACACATTCTTCCTTGACATTTTTACAGCATTCCTCTGTTACCATCTTCATTTTTTCAGCAGTTTTAGAAGCATAACTGCCTCAAGTATGGAAATACAAGCTTCATCAAGTCTAACACATATGCTAAACCCTCTCCTCACATCTCTCTGCTCACATCTGTGTATCACATGAGATGTTTCAGATTAAAAATATTCAATTGTTGCGTTTATGAGATGCTGTTAGTCCTCTGTGCTGTAACTATGGCTTTGGTGGCATAATTTAGAAATAAAATCACTGTATTTGGAAAGCTCTTTAGGTACATTCCCTTTCTGTCTCCATTTTTCTGTGACAATCCAGCTCAATCCAATTCAGTGACGTGTTCATAGCCTCTACTGCTAATGACAACATCCATGCCTAGTCCTAATGGAAAGTCACACAAAATAGCAAGCCACTTTGATCAGAATCACATTCAAATGATCTTCCCTCCTGTGAACAATGGGAATTGCCCTAATTACTTTGTGAAGACATGCACTTTGACATACATCTTTCCACACATTTTCCCTGATTTTCTTAGATTTATCAGTAACATCTACCCTGACAACCCTACTTTTCCATACCACCTGGTGTATTTCTTACATTTCACAGTTTTTAATTTGCACTGGAGCACTATGTCTTTCCTTTATTCTGTTCATTTTTTGCAGCTTTTTTCCTGCTTTTCCTTCTCTTCTGAATCAGAGTGCCACAGCTGAGCTCTTTACTGGCTGTGAAAGTCTTGACTGGCAGCCAGCTATTGGAGGAATTTTGGAACAAAAGACATTATATCAACGTTGATTACATGTTGTACTTCATTAATTTGTTTTTCTATCTGTGTTGTACTTACCACAGGCAACCTTGGCATCTGGATCAATTCTGAGATGAGCATCTAGACAGCATCACTTATCTGATCACATAGCTTTTCTAGAAGATAAAAATAAGACATTTCTTTTTTGTGATTAAAAAAAACCCAAACAATTTCTTAATAAAATGTAATTTCCAGTGGCCTAGAGACTTCTGTTTTTTGGGCATCTGCCTAGTAGCAATTTTATCAAACCCTAAAAGGTATGTCTTACCCTGTTTTCACTCATCTCCTCAAGTCACTTCTGACATATTACTATCACCTGCACAGGCCAGCAGCCTCCTTGGTGAGAGGACAATGAAAAATGCCTGCAAAGGCATCTGAAATAATCAGGATAATTTCAGGATAATAAAATACTCTTGTAGTAATTTTAGAAGAAGTATTTAAGCTAAGACCTTTCTTTAGCAGTTTTGCATTCTTCTCCTCTTATTTTAAACTCTGTGTTGCACTTTCTGTGTGTATTACCTGTTTTGATCTGCATCTTATGACTGTCAGAGGTCGGCACTTCTACAAGAAGTTTTCTGTTTATCCCTCCTGTACCTGCACTATGGACCTCTGATATACCATGTGTGAATTTTTTTTGGATGACAAGAGGAATTGCTATCCCTACAAAAGGGTACATTATACTGAGGTCTGTTCATGCAATTATGAACTGCTGTCTGATTCATTCGGGTTCAGAAAAGCTTCTGCAAATATTCTCTCAGGGTCAAGCATTGGCCCCTCACAAAATTTCTGAATTGCTGATCTTTCTGTTTCAGGAAAAGAACACTTGAGAAAAAAGATTTTACCTATACCATCTTTAGCAGCTATGACCTATTTTCCACATGAGACCTGAGTATGTCAAATACATTTGATTTGTTAAAAGTTAATGAACAATTTAGGGGAGACATTTGGATTATCTCATCAGGATAACTGAACCAGTGCAAGTAATCCATGTCATTACTTCAAAACTACAAGTTGAGAGAGAGGTAGCATATCTGCAAAACCAACATGAGGAATATGAATTAATTTTCACTCACAATCATTACAAAAAAAAGCCATCCAAAATATATTCAGCCACACAGATATACAGCTGGGTCTACAAGATCATCTCTATTAGTGAGCCAAGTGCCCAGATAGTTTGTAACAGTCTGTGTAATTACACACATAATTGCCAATTGAAAGTAGCATCTCTTGAGGGCCCACTGAGAAAATTAATGAAAAATAATAATTGAGAGTTCACCTTTAATTATTTACTTTTACAGGTAATCTGGCCTGGAAGCATACACACTTCAGGATGAAATTATAATTCAAGAGTAGAGTTGTTCTGTACTCCAAAAGATCTGTAATTCAATGCAGTGTTTAAGTATAAATAGAATTCTAGTATGAGAACTTAAATTATATTTCATCACAATCTAAAAACAAGGAAAAGGGAGAAATTCTAGCAGGTAGTTTTCATGAGCCATTGTCCCATCAATACCACCACACTCAAATACAAATTATAACCAAAAGTAAAGCATGAGTGCTAAAAATACATGAGGCCCTTTTATTCACACAGGCTGCAGTGGTCTCAATGTCTTCATGAGATTTCCTTATGGAAAACAGGTTTTTTCTTCACTGACATTATTTTTACAACATGAATCAGCAATTTCTGTACTTTTTACATTTTACTTCTAGCACTTTACCCAAACAAAGCTAAAGGTAAACATCTAACTGCATTTCTTTAAATGTAAGTCGAAAAATTTAGAGGCTTGGATAAAAGCAAAACAAAAACCCCACCATCTTGATAACTGTAAATTCTGTCTTCAGTTCTTTGTGCTGAATTATTTCCCACCTTAAGCATTTATTTATGAAATTTATTGCTACTCAAAAGCTAAGAATTCTGATCAGTTCCATAAGTTATATCTCACCTTCATTGATAAAAATTGACCACAGAAGACACAAGGACATAAGATGAAAGACAGAAACAACATGTGGTCATAATTTCAGACCCAGAAGTCATTTGTGCAAGCAAACATAAAATCAGGAATGCCACGTCACCTGGCCAGTTTGATACCCTGAGGTAAACTGAGTTCTGAAGATTGAGAAACTCATTCACACCTAAGGGTCCAAGGCTTGAGCAGAAAGGCATAACCTTTAACTACTGGTAAGTTTTATTGCCTATGTGCACCATTACAACATACAGTGCACTGTTTCACAGCAAACAAGTGGTAGTTCAAGCTATGGTGCCACATGCTGCAGAGGTCCCAGAGCTGTTAGGCTGTTCATCAGAGGCAGGGCAGTCTGGCTAGAATTGGTCTCATACTGTACCATTTCCCTCTAATCAGTAAAAATTCACTGCCAATCTTAAGTGTTTGTCAGCACCTTCTATTTATCACTTTTTTTTTTTTTTTTTTTTGTCTTTTCTTCTACTTTGGAAAAATTAAGAGGTAATGTTAATTTTACTCCTAACATTAAAATTCTCCATTTGAAAGTTCTACTTTTACTGTAAATTTGAGTCATTACCTTGTCTGTTGGAGGTCCAAACTTCCTCCAGTAACTCAGTTTCCACAGCTTCTAAATAAATTTTATTGCAAACAGATACCTGAGTTTAGTGAACAATTAGAGCTGAAGTATCATCTTGCAGTTCAAGACCTGGAAAATATAATGGTTTTATACATCCGAAACTCATTGTAAACTTGTGTTACCAAAACCAATGTGACAAATAGACATACGCATTATTACAGCAGTATCTGCAATGCAGCTCTGATGCCAATTAATGCTTAATATTCCAAACATTTCAGAGAATCACCTGCAATATACATGTGCATAAAGAACTACTTTTTTTTTCATTTCAGAATAAAAAAAAATAAATTGCAACAGTAGTATATGTGGTAGCTCCACTTCTACCTGTAGACTGATCCATGCTTTTCTCAAGCAAAAGTTTAAAATTACTGACGTCAGATTATATTGCATACTAAACAAATAAGACAAATACTAGTAAAGACAAAAAAAATGCTAATCCACAGTCTTTTCAAAATAATAAATTTGTTTTTTTTCTTTTCTCCACTGGGGGGAGATATCACGGAACTTTTCATCAGATAGCATTCTGTGTGAGCATCAATAAATGCAAAGATACAATCAGCATTTTTACTTACCAGAATGTCCTTTGGCAACAGGTTCTGAGGTAAAAATAAATAGTTTTTAGGGTTTTTTGACATATTTTGGTATCTTTAGCAGGCCTGCAAGTGAGAAAGAACCAAAGCAACTGGACTACAGAAGAAACACAGGCAGACGGCAAAGTGGAAAGGTAACGTCTTACTGCAAACAGCTGATGTCATTGCTCCTCCCTGTTTGTTCCCCAAAGATTCAGTTGGTAAGACTGATCTGTGTGACTTTTACAATGCACTGCTACGGAGACTTCTTTCCTAAGTGGGTAACTTAATCAGTGTGGTTAACCTCCTAAAGTGTGCAGAAGTGTATCATTATGAAAGAGATGTGAACAAAGCTAGTTCAGTGCTCTTGCAGACCTCCCTGAGCCTCCATTCTTACTCTTTACTCTAAGTGCTAACTAAAGAGCATTTTAAGATATTAACACAAGACACAGATTTTATTTGAATTTGTAGAGGTAAATGATGTTTTCAACTAGGAATAATACCCATACTTTTTACTCAGCTGCAGTAGTGAACTGTGCAGAAATGTATCTCTCTTTATGTGAGGATATATGGTCATAATAGCTCCAGGTGGAAACACTGCTCTCTCCTTCCACATCACTGTGTCTAAGTCAGGAACTTTAAAACAACAAAATGTTGTTTGGTTGGACTAGGTATCCTCCAGTGATCCCTGTAGAAACAGGGATGAAGACAGTGGGTTCATTACAAGTTCATTACCTTGAATTTTTAAAGTGAAAGCTCAATAATTGAGCCCTAGTTCAATAAATTGTTGATTTGTTAATGGTCAGGCTCTCACATTTCTCAAAATTCAAAGACTCATACTTTTTGTCTCAATGGACATACACTAGCAGGAAGCAGATAGACTCAAGTATCCAAACTGAGCAAAGAAGTGCTGCCCATTTGGAAGCACTGTTTCCCTTTGTCTTGTTCCAGAATTCAGGACAACACACCAGAGCACCTGAATACAGCAGTGTCAAAAAGCTGTCTAGGAAAAAAACAGCTGTGTCTGGTCTTAAAAACCCTTGTCCTTCTGAGCAGCTCTACATTTCTGCAACACATCATGGTGAGCTCAGCTTCTCTAAATCATTCATCAGTTCTGAAAGTGTTGCTCGAAAACCTAAGCCTGTTAAACAGCAGCAAGCATGTTAATAAAATGCAGGTACAAACAGCTGACAGCAGAAGGATTTACAACTGTCCATCAAGAGTAAACTACATTCTTTACCAGGCCACCAGCAAACATCTCACAAGACATGTATATTAAATCTGAAGTCCTTGGTGCTAGGAAGAGGCACGGCTTCACTTCAGGAGACTTCTCAGTAGTGAGGTACATGGGGTAATGAAATCAGTAATGTAGGCAGAGCGCTTGAACAAATAAGACAAGGCCAACCCTTAAAAAAATAAAGCAAAACTATATCTCAGCTGCAATGACTGGAGAAGGTACAGCCTTACTGTGGCAATGCAAGTGATAGTGTGCTGCAATAGGCCAGTCACTAAAAGTGAAAACCACCCTTCTGGAAAGTGGTATGTGAAGAGGACTTGGTTGAAGGAAAAAGACTATTTGCATATTTTTTAGTTTTGTCTTGCCTTTTTTCTTTTTCTCTTTATATCCTAGAAACAAAAGTTTTCAACATAGAACATGAAGAAACGCCAGTTCTCCAGAGAACAATGATTGCTTAAGTGTCTGTGGAGAAGAGCAATAAAAAGGAAGACCTTAAATCAAGTTAATAATTATCACAAATACCCTGTGAAATCGGTTAGTTATTTAATTGTCTTTCTTTAGTTTCAGAATTTATTATGATATAGTAGAAAATTATACTAGCTATACAGAGATCGGTGTGCTTGGAAATATTTCAATTTTGTGTAATAAATACACATTGAAATCAAGTTACATCTTGACATTAAACACTTCATACAAAGCATGGGAAAACATTAATAATTAAAATAATAAAAAAATAATAATTTCTGTCTCCTCCATATGGAATTCATGTTACACTGCATTCTAAAGTACTTGTGCTTTATGTTGTTCCATGTGAAAAGGTGATGAAATAGCTCATCCTGAAGGATACCTCTGTCCAACTGGATTACAAGAAGATGATCAGGAGTAGTCAGTATGGATTTACTAAAGGAGAATCATGCTTGACCAAACTGATTGCCTCTACGATGGGACAACTTTCTGGATGGATGAGAGCAGTGGATATTTTCTACCGTGACTTCAGGAAGGATTTCAACACTCTCTCTCATGATGTGCTTGTAAGTAAGCTCAGGAAATAGAAGATGGATGAATGGATGGTGAAGTGAATGGAAACCTGGCTGAATGGCAGATTAACCCCAGAGGGTTTTTAATCGGTGGCACCAGGTCTGGTTGGAAGCCTGTAACTGATGGTGTCCCCCAAGGTTCTATACAGGGCCCAGTGTTGATCAGCTTGTTCACTTGGATGAAAGGGCAGATGCTTCCTCAGCAAGTTCACTGATGACATGAAGTTCAGAGGAGTGGCCAATACCCCAGAGGCTGTGCTTCAGAAGGACCTTGACAAGCTGGAAGAATCAGCAGAGAGGAACTGTCTGAAGCTGAACAAAAGCAGATGCAGGGTCCTGCACCTGGGAAGAAACAATTGGGTTACCATCAGAGGCTGGGGGTGACCTGCTGGGAAGTAGCTCTGTGGAGAAGGACCTGGGTGTCCTGGTGGACAACAAGCTGTCCATGAGCCAGCAGTGTGTCCTGGGGTCCTGGGGGATTCTGGGGTGCATTAGGAAGAGCACTGCCTGCAGGTCAAGGGGGGTGATCCTGACCCTCTATTCAGCCCTGGTAAGGCACATCTGGAGTGCTTTGTCCAGTTCCAGGTTCCTCAGGGCAAGAAATACATGGAGCTCCTGGATCATGTCAAGTGCAGGGTGACAAAAATGGTGAGATTACTGGAGCATCTCTCTTAAAAGGAAAGGCTGAGAGAGCTGAGCCTGCTCAGCCTGGAGAACTGAGGATTGAGAGGGGATCTCACCACCGCATAGAAATATCTGAAGGGAGGGTGCCAAAGAATGGATCCAGGCTCTTCTTGGTGTTGAGTGACAGGACAAGAAGCAGTGGGCAGAAACTGACGCAGAGGAAGTTCCACTTGAACATGACCAAGAACTTCTCTACTGTGCAGGTAACAGTGCACTGGAACAGATTGTCCAGAGAGGTTGTGGAGTCTCCTTCTCTGGAGATATTCATAAGCCATATGGACACAATTGTGTGTAATGTACTCTAGGGGATCCTGCTGAGCAGAGATGTTGGACTAGGTATCCTCCAGTGATCCCTTCCAAACTTACCTATTCTGTGATTGTATCTTACAAAATATCCTCATTCAACAAATACTCCTTAGTAGGGTATACTACAACTCCAACCTTGAATGTAAAATGAAAAAAAAATGCATACAAAGAAAAGTCAATTTTTCTGAGTGCTTCTTCAAGATCATAGAAATACAGCAGAAGAAAAACTCTGGCATTCCAGCTGATCCTGGGCGATCAGAGGGCTGGGTGCATCTGGGCTTCATTTCTGATTGTATACAGCTAGGCACTGTGAGTGTTCAGTGTGAATGTTCAGACATTTGGGATACACCAGGAATCTGGCCACATGAGTGATCACCAATGAGTGATTCACCAATAGTGAGGTTCATTAATTCAGTGCTGCAAGTTTGCTCGAGCTCAGTAAGAGCTTTCACAAACACAGACGAACCAATAGTGTGGTTTTTAGAAACAACACTGTCCTGGTTCCAGCCCAGATCAGCAGGAGGGGGCATGGCCAAGAATCGTGTTGTTTGATTGGTACCAAACAACATCACTGCCAGCAGTGGAGAAAAGGGACTTTCTCACTTCCAGAAGGAAGGGCATCTGTTTCTGGTGGACCAACAAGCGTGGTGGTGTGGGGAACCTGTCTCACACTGTTCATTGTCCCAGTCCCTGGTGAGAATTTTTGCATGCAAATCACCCTCTCTTCTTTATACTTTCATTTTTACTACTGTTGCTGTGACTATTCTCTATAATACCTTATGTCATTGCTCTTTCCAGCAAATTAGTCTTGTCTCAACACAATTTTCACCTTTTGTTCCTTCAATTCTCAGCTCCATTCCTGGAGGGAAAAAAGGGAGGGGAAGCCAAGCCAACTGCATGTGGTTTGGAAGAGTCTAGGGAGGTTGGGGAGCTGAGTTGGGGAGTACCATTTCTAGACCACAACAAACAGGCTGTAGTTTCCTGTTAGACTGATGGTGATAAAGGCAGTAGACATAGAAAATATAAGTGTATAGTGCTATGTACAAGTCACCCAGGTGCTCCTGGATGCATTCTCCAATGCAGCTGGAGGCAGAAATCTTACTAAAGAGGTGTCCTCTTTGGGGAGAAGAGGCAACCCATAGATTGGTCTTTGAGGCAGGGAATTTCAAATGCCCATTTCCACTTTTGGGAGAAGTGGGGGTGAGACTGCAGCCAAGTATCCTGTTACTTTCATCTTAAATGGCAGGGAAGGGCAGACACTATGTGTAAATGAGGGATATGAAGAACTACAAAGAGAAAAACGTGGGGTTTGAGCAAAATGGAACAGAACCAGTAGTGTCACTCCCTCTGTTGATTGGAGTGGTCATTCAGCCTTTGCCTGGTGACCTATTGCTCCCATCAGGTGGCTATCACAGCCACATAATCCCTTCACTGAATATCTCCCACCATAACTCATGGTTTTACGTCTCATTCCTACATTATTTGTGCTATGGCTTCAGTCACACCTTCAAATCAGTGTCTCCATCACACCTGCACATAATCAATTTTTTGGAGTATCCCTATAGGGCAATTCCTTATCCCTCTCCTGAACATCTTTCATCCATCCAGACATTATGTGTAGCTGATGGATCATTACACGTTTTTACACACCTGGCTTTTATTAAAGTGAAACAGTCAATATTAAATGAATAACAGGGTGAAACAGTCTACTGAAAATTTTCACAGCAGTGAGTGACCATCTGAAAAGGGTATCCCACCACTGATGCTCCCCATCCTTCTTCACCCATTCCAAGACACCATGTATTTCATCTGTATTATGATGGACAGTGATCAGAGCCTTTTATCCATTTTCATGGGTCTAGTTTGACAGTAGTTGAAAATCATGATGCCATAACAACTGTAACATGTGATAGGACCCGGATAATTAAGGACACAATTCTAACAAAAATACAAGTACAAATATTCAAGTGATTACTTTTATCTCCAATAATGTTATCTACAAATACATGATCACAAAGGGTTAACACAGACCATTCTTTTCCAATATGTCCAAGTATAGTATCAGAAGTTGTCATGGATGTCTATCAAGACTGTGGGCCATTGACCATCCAGAAGGTAGTGGTCAATGGCTCAGAGTCCTGATGGGTATCAGTAACAAGTGGTGTCCCTCAGGGGTCTGTACTGGGACCAGTGTTATTCAATATTTTATTAGTGACATAGATGAAGAGATTCTGTGCACTCTCAGCAAATTTGCAGATCACACCCGGCTGAGTGGTGTGGTTGACACACCTGAAGGACTGGAAGTCTTCCAGAGCAACCTGGACAGGCTGGAGAAGTGGGCCTATGGGAATCTCAGGAAGTTTAACAAGACCAAGTGCAAGGTACTGCACCTGCATCAGGATAACTGTGGTAGATGAGAGGCTGGACAAGACCCAGCCATGGGCAGTCCCAGCCCAGAGAGCCAAACGTGTCCTGGGCTGCATCCAAAGCCGCGTGGGCAGCAGGGGAGGGAGGGGATTCTGTCCCTCTGCTCTGCTCTGGTGAGAGCCCACCTGGAACCCTGCATCCAGCTCTGGGGGCCCAGCACAGAAAGGACATGGAACTGCTGGAGTGGGTCCAGAGAAGGGCCACCAACATGATTAGAGAGTGGGAGTACCTCTCCTATGAGGAAAGGCTGAGAAAATCGTGATGGTTCAGCCTGGAAAAAAGAAGGCGAGCTTCCAGTGCCTGAAGGGAGACTACAAGGAAGATGAAGACTTAGGGCAAAAACGTGTAGTGACAGGTCAAGAGCAAATGGCTCTAAGCCAAAGGAGGGGTAGGTTCAGGTTACATATTAGGAAGAAATTCTGTATTATAAAGTTAGTGAGGCACTGGAACAGATTGCCCAGAGAAGCTGTGGATGCCCCATCCTTGAACAGTTCAAGGCCAGGTTGAGGGGCTTTGAGAAACTGGTCTAGCGAAAGGTGTACCTGCCCACTGCAGGGGGGTTGGAACAGTCAATCTTTAATGTCCCTTCCAACCCAAGCCATTGGGTGCAAATGCTTTGCACAAACCCGGGTAGATGAGGTCAGCTCTCCCCTCACCCATCACTTCTATAGCCCCACTGCACAAGGCCACCAAATTATTCAGGCATGAATTACCCTTAATGAAACCACATTGGCTGTCACTAACCACCTCTTTATTTTCCGTATGCCTTACCATAGTTTCCCTGAGGATTTCACCAGCCACAGAAGTGAGACTGACTGGCCTGTAGCTCCACAGGTCTTTATTGCACAAGATCAATAAAGAATCATAAAACAGCTAAGGCTGGAAGGAATCACAGCAGGTCATTTGGTCCAACCTCCCTGCTCAAGCAGGGTTATTCTAGAGCCAATAGCACAGGATTATATGCAGATGGGTCTTGAGTATCTTCATTTACTGTCTTGGTTTGTAAAGACAGGTATCTGCTAAGGAAGGCAAAAACCTCCCTTGAAATGGAAAAATGTAAACCATCCCCCTACTTCGGAATTTTTATAATCTTGAAATTAAGGGGCTCTCAGGCAAAGATATGAGAATAGGAATAACAGTTTTTTACTATGAAAATAAAAATGCAGTAGTACCAAAAACCCAAAAAAAACCCCAAACCAACCAAAACAAACCCACTGACAGTCGGAATACAACCTGACACCCTGTTGGTCAGGGTGTTGGTAACAGTCCAATTAAATAGTGGCTGCAGTCCTCCTGCAGTGACAGATGTGGTTCTGTTGAAGCAATGATCTTGTAGAAGGGCATCATTTTCCTCTGAGGGTCTGGTGGTGTAGATGGACCCCTTTTCCTCTGACAATCCAATGGAGAAAGGCTGCCTTTGGTGCTCCAAGTCTCCGACTATATCCAGGTAGGAATGCTTGGCTCCTCCCCCTGGATGGAGCATCTCACAATGGAATGATATAATTTATGCAGTGAGACTCAATGGCCCATTAACACAAGATGTTCCCCTGGAGGGAGGATGGGCCATGGAAGAGATAAAGAACACATCTGGTTTTAACAGATGGTAATAGAATACATACTTTTGGTTACATCTTGCATTGCAACCCAAGACACTGAGGGAGACCCAACCACCTCTCTGAGCAAACTGTTCCGATGTGACCACCCACATATTAAAGAAGAACTTCCTCATACTCAGTTGCAGCTTTTCTGCTCGCTTGCTCTAATCTTATTGGCATCACAGAGATGAGCCTATGTCCATCTTTTCGGCACCAACCCATTAGATATTTATAGGCATTCCTGAGGTTCCCCTCTCAGTTGCCTCTTCTCAAGGCTGAATGGACCTACCTCCTTCTTTCTGATAAGAGAGATGCTCCTGTCCCTCAGTCGTCCTTGCTGTCCTCTGCTGGGCCTACTCCAGCAGCTCCAAGCCTCTCTTTTACTGAGGAGCTCAGATTTGGAGACAGCACTCACCAGGGCTGAGCAGAGGGACAGGATCACCTCCCTCAACTGCTGACATGCTCTTCTAATTTTAAAAAGGGAATTCGTTTGAGGACAGTCAATTGCTTCTGTAAGAGTCATGCTTTCCTTTTGCCTCTTCTGTTGATGTTTCCTGGCCGGTGCAGAAAACACCGTCAGTGTCACTAGATGCAGGATGCTATTATGGAAAACGGAGAGGTAAACTGGAAGGCCTTTTATAGGCGGGGTTACTGCTTCAGCCGCCGGATGCCCAGCGTCACGACCACTCACGGACATGTATCCCATTGTTTCCGAGAGCAGCGTTCCTCCGCCCGCCAGGGGCAGCGGGCGGCTCCCGCCCCTCTGAGGGCGAGGGGAAGCGCCGCCTCCGCCGCCGCCGAGCGCAGCGGGGCCATGTCGGCTCCGCGGGCTGCGGCGCGGGAGCGCGGCCCGGGGCTGGGCCCGGGGCTGGGGCTGGGGCCGGAGCCGGGCAGCAGCACGCAGACATCGCACCGGCTGCTGGCCTACAGCGACGCGCTGCTGTCCATCATCGCCACCGTGATGGTGAGCGCCCGGCTGCGGGAGGGAGGGAGAAGCCTGGGGCAGCCGCGGCTGGTCCCGGCTTTCCGGTCGCGCCGTGCCTGTCCGGCCCGCCCGGCGGGGCCGCGACCGCCGCTGCCGCCCGGCCCCGCGCCCGCCCCCCTGTCGCGACATGTCGGCGGCCGTGACGGGCCGGGCCGCGGCCCGAGAGCGCCCGTGACTCCCAGAGCTGCTCCTGGCTACGCGATCCGCGGGCACCTGAAGGGTGTGTGGTTTTGGGGAAGTGCTCAACAAGGAAAAGAACGTCATGTGCTAATGAGCATTTTGTTATTTCAGATTTTGCCGGTGGCTCACACAAAAATACATCCTGACCAGGTATCGCGTGCCGTTTGTTGTTTCTTGTGCCCTCCCAAGTAGATGTAACATCCTCATTTAGCACGCCCGCTTCATTTCGAGCTAGAGGCTTTCAAAAGCAGAAGCCATTAAGCAACGTTAAACCTAACAGGAATTTCACATAGGGCGAGGAGCTGGTGAACTTCGGGTGTAAAACTTTTAGATGAAGATTTGTGTTACATGCAGATGTTGTGACATAAAGCCTGAATGAGCTATATGTTGTAGGCCACAGATTATATCTTAGTTACATTTCTATGAAAAATGAATTTCCCATCTGACCAAAACATCTTCTAGAAAACATCTGGTCTTCGTGGTGATAAACCATCCCTGAGAGAAGCCACTTACATAGCACAATCTGAAAGCTACATTTAAAGTCAGTTATTATATAATAAATATAATTTGAATAAATGAAAGTGGAAAAAGAAGGCTACGTTAAATAAATTAATTCTGAGAATACCCAGAAATTTTAGGAAACACCAATAATTTTGAGAACATTTACAGGTTTTTTTTCTTTTATCATTTTTTTATTTTTCTACTCTTAAACAAACCTAAATCTTAGTTTAAGAAGCTCAGATAAGATCTGTAACACAGCAAATATGAGTCTGTTTAAGCCTTTGTAGTGTTTTTTTGCAAAATTTGCTGAGGTTAAGCCCTTTTCTTTCTCCTTGTTAACAATTGTCACGTGAAACCTCTGCAATGCTTCTACTAAAGAAGTCAGAGCTGTGCAGTTAAAAGAGTTATATTGTATGCAGTCCTCTGAAATGCATTATTATAGTAACAGTGATGAGGGAATGCATAAATGAATAACAAGGTGAATAGACTGAATAGAGCACTGGGAAGCCCTTTTACAGATTGATGAGATGTGTTGGTACATCAAATGCCGTATTTCAGCCTACTTAACAAGTTCCTAATAAACTGGTTTCTCTACAATGTACTAAAGAGATTGTTGAATGGGAACTGCATTCTTGGGAGGCATTTTCCAAAAATGTATTACATTACTGTGCATCTCTTTTTCAGATGTTGGTGATAATTTTGTAACATAATATTTAAATTTTGTTTCCTTGGGTGTGGCTTTCTGTTTCAGAAATTAGGTGAAAGTGTTCAGCAGCTTCTTCTAGCAAAAATTGCTGTCTACTTGATGACCTTTTTAATAGTCACAGTGGCATGGGCAGCTCATGTAAGGTAGGAACACAGTATTTAAAGTTAAAAGCTAGAAAGTGCAGGAAATAACCATGTCTCTGATGTATTTCTGTCTTGCTGTCAGACTTCTGAATTGTCTTTTGTTGAATAATATTAGAAAATCATTGTAAAAAAATGCTACCCTTAGCAGTAAATAGCTACTCTTACACCACTGCCATAGTGTTACAAAGAAAAACAAGCATTATATATATATTTTAGAATTACTTTTCATTTTATCTTGAAGGCTAGATGGAATTAGATTTCTAATTATGCTGAAAAAACATAGATTTGTAACTTGCGTGCTCCACAACAAAGGAACTGATGTTGTACATGTGGCCTTAAGCTCATCTCTGTCCTCAGCAGTGGTTGTCACAAAATCAATTGTCATGTTGCAGATTCTGTACTTTATAGAGCTGAGGACACCTCCACCTGCTGTGTCTTGGTGGTTAAAAAGAAATTGGCATGCAGGCATCATACTGGAACCAGGGAAGTTTTTGTTTGAATTTTGAAATTTACAAATATTACTATGCAAGTGGATTGGCTGCATTCCAATAAAGGTGTGCAACCTGTAATTCAATACTGAATTCAATACTGTAATTCAATACTGGAAGCTGATACCTCGCATCCATTCCTTCATCACAGTGCTTTTCTTCGCTTGTAAGTAAATGCTGAGGTAGAGTCTCAGGGTTTTGTGGAGGGTGATGGATGCTGTTGATTCTAAGTGACAGTTTTGCGAATGAGGAGTTTCATTAACAAAATCTGGGGATGTTTGCAAAGGAAAGCTTTTTCTTTGGGTGCTGTCCCTTCAGAAGAAATTATTCTAGGCCTTAAAATTTTGAAAATACTCTGCCATTCAGATAGAAACCAGGTTCTTAATAACTGCTCCATGATTAAACTTGATTGTATCTTGCTTTTAAAAGTTTTCTAACAAATTACTTTCATATTTGAGCTACATGAGTTTTGGTAGCACCTGGAATAGTGTATTAATTCTGAGGCAAAGGAAATTGGGTTCTCCCATACTATCATAAATGTACAACTCATATGTAGTGTTGTAAAATATATTTTGTGAGTTAGCTTGCTCATGATAACCTTACTTTGCCTTGACAGGTTGTTTCAGGTGATAGAGCACATAGATGATGTCCTGGCTCTTTTAAATCTGGTGAGTCTTGTCAGACTATGTCAGGATGGTTAACTAGCAGATACAAGTCACCTAAGCGTGTCTGTGAATATGCAAAAGTTTCTATGTTAAATAGCATTATTCTGACATACTTCCAAGTCAGGAAAATACAAAGATCTTTAGTTTCAATGCGACTGATTGATAAATAACTTGCTTTTCACTTGCAAATGTTCTACTATAAAGCAAAAGAAGCTCTACAGCAGGTTAGTCTGAAGTTCATCTGAGGGAACTGAGTATTTTACAGTGTTGTTTTAAACTTCGTTCTCTGAAAGTATGCAACCACACAGTTACTCTATTTTTGTTAATAAAAGCACTGTTGGAGCTCCATGAGATAACACTAGAGGAAAATATTAGAATAGCCTAAGACATCTAATTCTTACCTAATGTAGCTTTCAAGAAAATGCGTTTTCCTATGCTTTTGTTTGGCTGGTTTTTTTTTAATTTTTCTTTTCTAGATATGAAATATTTACAATCAGATATTAATGTTCTTGACAAATCAGAAGCACCTATTTAGAAAGTCTGGTATATTTGGCATTGCTACTTTCAAAATAAGTCTCTTAAAAACCATAGTAAAACTTTTACCTGGGGTATTGATAACAAAACTGTAGTGTTTTCTAAAATATACTTGTACAATTTGAATAGATCACGGAAGATGTGTACAAAACCAGCCATTTGTTGTAGTCTAAACTGAGAAACATTAGAAACGTGTGTGTTTTTCATTATGCAGCACAAGCATATGATCTTCTTGTAAAATACAAAGCAAGCAATGTCCTCATTGTGTCCTCATTGTATGTGTCCAGAACATACATAGTGTTTCAATATGCTTTTTTCTGTTTTAGGCTTGTATGATGATCATAACCTTCTTGCCATATACAGTAAGTAATTTTCTAAAATCTGACATGTGTTTGAATTACAGTGTTTGTGTCTTCATTTATTTGGAAAGACTTTACCAAAGTATTCAGGAAACTGTTGATATACTACAAACCCTGAATCCATTATTGTAGTTAAGTGTTACTTCTTTAAAATTCATGAAGCTATTTTATAACTTTCAAATATTGCATGTTTTAGACCTGGCAGAAAATGGGTATTCTAGAAACAGAAATTACAGTTATGGAAAGTCATAGTATCATAGAATAGTTTGGGTTGGAAGGGGCCATTGAAGGTCCCATAGTCCAGCCCCTGAAAAGACCAGGAACTGCAACTGATGAAGTTGCTCAAAGCCCCATCCAACCTCACATTGTATGTCTCCAAGGACTGTGTATGTCTCCAGCTATGCCAGTGTTTCACCACCCCCATGGTAAAAAAATTCCCATGATTTCCTTTAAAAAAGCAACTGTATTGAAAAAGGTCCAGGTTATCTGATTTTTGGTAAGATAGATAAAATGGTGTTTCAAACTCCTCTTTACATGGCAGGACTTTTTCTTTTTGTAATTTAGACTGAGTTTGTGGTGTCATTTCTGATTTGCTCTGCAGGGTTGATTCTGGCAGCTGATGGTTTGTGTTTAAAATCTGCACCATTTTTGGTTATATGACCTCAAAAGAATATTTGCAAATGAATACTATATTAACAGAACAAAACAGTTGCTTAAAATTCATCTTGACTGTTGTATGTGTAAAACATATATGTAACGCATATATGTCTTACATTTAGTATGCAAAAAATAAGGCTGTGGTGAGTAAGATGATCTTTATCAGCAAGAGAACATACTTTTAATTTTGCCTTGAAGCTGAAATTATTTTTTGGAAAGCTATCAATGTTACCTTAATACTACACCCTGCTTTTCTTTTTTCTTTTTCTTTTCCTTTTACTTTTTTATCCTTCCCTAAAGAAGCTGCAGAAATTAATACAACAGGGAGCCATGGAGGTAGACAAAATAAAAGATTCAAAAAGGTATCCTAATATCAAGAATTTTCACAGCTATGACATCGTACCAAAATCATAACCAGTTAAATTTTATGCTCACGTACAAGCCACTCTGTAATTAATATGGAGGCACAGTGCCAGAGAGGCTAAGGTTTGCCACTGTCAACATCAGAGCAAAACCATCTCTCTAGATGGGATGGGATGCCTGCATATATTTGTGGCTAGAAATGGCATTTAATCGAACTATGATGAAATGCAAATCATTATTTAGATTTATGAGTTTCAGTATTGAATGAAGTGTGCTTGTGTCTCTCTACTGTTAATCGTACATTGCTTCTTAATTAAATATATGATCTTGTTGATTTTTTCCAGTTTTCCTTAATGGCCTCCTTTCCAGGTGTACCTTTTGGCATCTTCCTGTTCAGTGTCTGTGCTGTTGTCATTGGCCTTATACAGGTATTGTATATATTGTATTATCCATTTACATTTTCACTTTTAAATAGACTTCCTTGTGTAGAACTGAAATTAAGTTACTTAGTGAGGGGCATAAATTGCTAAATATGTTATTTGTATACCATTGTTTTTCAAAGTTGTGCCCCATTGTGATAATACAGTACCTGTAAATAGGACAAAAGATCACTGTCCCATGAAGCTGTTTATGCAACTAAATCAGCTGATCTCAATGTTCATAGAATTCCTTTCTCACTCTTTGCAAAAATGCCTTGGGGAAAGAACAACTACTTTTCTTGCTGATGTCTTTCTGAGCTGTGCAGCAGTGGGTGAGGGAACACAGACTTTCAGCCTCAAGTCCAGCTGCACTCGTGCAGTTGCTTTGTTGCTTTAAGTTCCTTATTACAGAGGTCTTCATTCCTCTTCATTAAGGATCAAAGGTCATGACAGGCTCTGTAGAGGAGACTAAAATCTTCACATGCAGTCTATTGTC
The DNA here is from genome assembly GCF_971803275.1 of Cyanistes caeruleus. Taxonomy (NCBI): domain Eukaryota; kingdom Metazoa; phylum Chordata; class Aves; order Passeriformes; family Paridae; genus Cyanistes; species Cyanistes caeruleus. The sequence goes on from NC_141732.1 coordinate 36,246,334, forward strand.
AAATCTCAGAGTTCCTAGGACCACCCTTCCATATGGGAGTGAAGAATAAGTTTGAAAGTGTTTTGGAATGTGTTGGTTTATAGTTCTATGCCTTATATGTAATAAGTTCAGTAATGCTCTTTGCCTTGCAGGCTGTGATAGTAGCATATGGATTCTATCACCCACACTTACTGAATCAACAGATACAGGAGTCTGAAAATCAGAATTTCTATAAACGTCATATCTTAAAGATTATCCTAAGAGGACCAGTTCTATGCTTTCTAGCAGCCATCTTTTCTTTTTTCTTTATTCCTTTGGTAAGTTCTCTCATTTAATGGAAAACTTTGATGCAGCAGTTTATATGAGCCGTCTTTAGGACTGTGTATGAAAATAATGATGTCCATGTTAATTATGCAGACTTTCTCAATTGCCAGTTCTAAGGTGTTGTAATCATGACTGCTGTTTTGCAATGAATGTACTTAATCACATGTATCAACCTGTAACTTGATCCATGAGTTCGAATAGTTTAAAAAGAATATTCTGCTACAGTATTACTTGCTATGCCTGCTTTTTTTGCTTGTTTGTTTCAAGCAGGTCTTCTAAACCCTACCTTAGTATCTTCTGCATCAGAAATAGTTGAGGTAATATGGAAGCTCACATGAAATGATCACCACATTGCAGAAACTGAAGAAGAGTGAATGCAATTGCTGCACTAACTTAGGGTGTATGTAGGAGCAGAGTAGGGAGACCAGTTAGCTCACCTGCATCTCAAAGCAAGACAAGTTTTGTCTAAGGACCGCTTTTACACAGCCTTTTTCTCTTCCATCTTTACGTGATGTCAGTGAGTTGCTCCTACTTATTAATAGCTTCAAGTCTTTTCTGGAACCCCTACGTGGAACTGAAATCTAGTTTTTGAATGTATTCTGAGCTTCCATTCCTCTTGTTCTTTAGGAAAAGATGGATTTAACTGAATTTTGAGAAAGACTCCACAGGAATTAGCGGTATTTAAATAATCCCCAGGTTTATGAGAAATCAGGTTGCTCTTGAGGAAAGGAGCAGTTATGAGCCCACACTCAGGAAAAGGCCTAGTTTTAAATGAAAATATGTTGTACTCTTTTTTCCTCACTCCATTCACTGTAGTTTGGTTGTTTCTAATATTAACAATGGTGAAATTAGTTTCCTGGTTGCTCCTATGCTTACCTCTGTGCAAAACCCTTGAACCACTTAGGACCCACCGACATGGTTTTGAGACACAAATAGTAGAAGTTTAGAACATCATGAATTGGAAGGATCATTAGGATTTTGTGGGATAATTCTTCAACTTCCAAAGCAGTTATTCCCTGCTTAATTTGTTAGCAGAATTATTTCCCTGCTTGTTTTAGTTTGCTTCATTACTGGTACTAAATTAGCTAGGAAAAAGCAATACTTGGTTCCACATGTAATATTCAGGAGGTGCATGAGCATTTCAGTTGAGCCTTTTTGTTTTTGAAAGTCAGGATTTCTTTTTCTCAATGTGATTAGTTCTAAGATTGAGAGTTAGAGTTTCATATTAAATATGGAAGGTAATTTATATTTTGACAACTATATTTAAACTGTTCATCTTCTTCTCCCAACAGTCTTACGTACTTCTTGGACTTGTAATTGTTTTTCCTCATCTCACTCGATTAATTACATGGTGTAAAACCAAAGTTCTTGGTAAGTAACAAAATTCTTAGGCATATGTTCAGAACAGGTTGTCAACATGTTATACAGGCAGCCCAGAATGAAGTGATTTCAGTGCTGCTTTCATTTTCCTTCTCGGTACCTAGTGATTTTAGGGTTTATTTATGTGCTTCTAAACAGTGTCTCCCTTGCTCCCTGTTTTCCCATAATTTTGATGAGATTTGCGTAAGGCACAACACATTTAAAGATAATTTCCCAGTGTAAAACCTTTCTGGTTTGTCCTGATAGTTCAAGTGCATGCAGACACATGTAGGTATATGAATGATGGCATCAGGCCGTCTATGCCTTTTCCCTCCTCAAGAGGGAGCATGGAGATAGAAGAACATAAGGAAGCAAACTCTGTGCCTTCATCACTGTCTTCTCTGCAATGCTGAATAGTCACACATTTTCAAACAGGCAAGTGCTGCACCTGTAAATCAAACTTCCTCACAATAGTCAACTGTTCAGGGTATTATATCTTATTAATCTAACTACTTGTTTCCTGTAATTACACCTGCTTTGCACTCCTGTGGAACCTTAACCTTTTTCTTTGTCCAGTCTTTACATCTGAAGCAGTGTATTTTGGCTAGCTAGGCAGTTCTGCATTCAGTGTTTAGAGATGGAGTTGACATTTCTTATAAAAGCTACACCTTTTGACAAAAGAATTTGAATTATTTTAAATGAGGTAATCCGATATCCCAGTTCATCTGCCATGCTCAAGACAGGTTTTTTTCTGCCATGTAGTGTAAGTTCTCCAAGCTGTAGAGGCCCTACAGCTATTAGGGCTTCCTGAGGTGCAGCATTTGATTTGTTTTGTTCATTACAGCTTTGAGTCATTATTCACTTGATGGAAATGGTTTGCCATACAGTTTAAAGGACAGAGGTTTTTTGTTGTTGTTGTTCCTGAAGCAGTTGTTTTGAAAGAAACCAATTTCAGGTTTGTCAAAATGTCAAAAAATGTGAGTCACTGACATGTGTGGATGACTGGCATCCTTTTGTCTAAAGAAAAATTTTGACAGATGGGGAAAAAGGGAGGTCACAGTAGGTTGTTGAACCTTATTTTATACTTATTTTCATTATTAAGCCTCTGGGTTTGTTTCCAGGTCAGAGAGGTGAAGAGGAGGAACATCATAGCTTAGAAACCTTCACTTTTTACCTCAGTGAGCCTCTGAGTAAGGAACGAGTAGAAGCATTCAGTGATGGAGTCTATGCCATTGTAGCAACTCTGCTCATTTTGGATATATGGTAAGGCTTTGTGCTGGTTCTTACACTTCATCTTGTTAAATGTATTAACTTTTGTCTGTATGTAATATTTGAGGAAACAAAATTAATCAAACATTGAATTGACTTCCAAAATCTGCAGCACAGTATTTACTTTAAAGTATGATTTTCTGTAAGGACACAGAGCACAAACCAAAGGTACCTCTAACACCCACATTCCAGCAGTAATGATCATCAGTGTGCGTAATATGTGTTGGGGTGTAGAGTCTTGAAGAACAAAGTTTCCTTTTTTGTTTAGTTAAGTTTTTCAGATGAAAGCCTTTTATCAATAAAAGCTGTTTAGTCACTGTAGGGACTATTAACCCAAAGGAATTCCAACCTGCATTCAGATTTCCTTTTATATATGATTTCTTTGCAGAGCTGTTATTTGAAACAGTTTCTAAATGATAGATTTAAAAAGTACAGAGTGGATTCTTGTTGTTCAGTACTTGCTCAAACTAAAGCAGCATAGTTCAGTCTTGCTCCAGATGTGTTTTTATAACAATAATATGCAAAGTAAAGTATTTTTTCTCTCCACAGTGAAGACAATGTTCCCGATCCTGGAGAAGTTGAGGAGAAGTTCCATGGCAGTCTTCTTGAAGCTTTAAGTGAATATGGGCCAAACTACCTTGCTTATTTTGGCTCATTTGTTACAATTGGTCTCCTGTGGTTTGTCCATCACTCTCTTTTCCTTTATGTAACAAAAGCTACCCGATTAATGGGACTGCTCAACATACTTTCACTGGCTTTCATTGGTGGGCTTCCACTAGCTTACCAGCTGACCAGTGAATTTGCAGAGAAGTCTCATAATGAAATAGAAGCCATTCAGGTCAGCTGCGTTATCACTTTCTTTGCCAGCATATTTCAGTTTGCAATATGGACTACAGCCCTCCTTAATGAAGAGGAAACTTTGCATGCCTTTGCTAGGTATGGTGGCAAGGAGCACGCCTTCATGTTTGCCAAGCTGGCTCTCTACCCCTGTGTAAGCCTTGGGGCCTTCTTTCTAACTTGCTTGTTAAGTGAATTTAGCACAGCAATTTTCCATCTTATGCAGATTGTAATCCCGTTTGCTTTTCTTGCCTTACGCATTTTTGTTAGAATTTCTTTAACTGCCATAAAGTCTGTGATGTCTCTCTCCAGACACAAGGTTGTATTGTTAGAAGAGGAAGAGGCATGTTTGTCTCCAAATGAAACAGTGTCCTAAATTTCCGCACAGTGCATGTGAAGTTACAAGATCAACTTCAGTTCCTCTGACTCGCATTATATTTCTGTGTGGATTATATTGATGTAAACCAAAGCCTGTATTGACCATAACTGCGGCATATTTATGTTTAAGCTGGTCATGCTTGAGACCCTTTCTCCAAAATCTGCTATTGAAAATATTGGGTAAACAGGGGATGCAAAGAAAAGCATGTTCCCCTTCTTTTAGGGTTGCCCTATAGGAAAAATGCTGCTTGACATGTAACTGCAGCAATGATCGATTAAGAAGTGCACAGATACCCAGCAAAATGGCAGCAAAAACACAGGCATAGAAGTTGGTTGAGCTTCTGTGTAAGAGAATGCGAGGCATGGAAAACATGGAGACCTCTGAATGGATGGCACATCATAGTAGAACATACGTGCATACAAGTTACTGATTTCCTTTTTTTTCCCTTTTTTTCTTTTTTTTATTTTCTTTTTTCAGTTTTTTTTTTTTTCAATGGTTACACTGTCTGTTCTGCGTAATTACAAACAGGGGATAGCAGTTGGAAATCTAACTGTGTTTGAGTTGCTCTGTGTGTGAGTTTAGATTTGAGTTGCAGTTGTGATAGCAGTCTTCCAGGCCACCTGAACACAAGGTCTTTGGGCATATCCTATTCTTTTTTTAAAAAGGATCTAACAAATGAGGATTCATGTGCGTTTGCATCCAAGTTTTAACTAGCTTTGATATTTTCTGAGGGAAAAGAGCTCTGTGATTAGACAAAAGGTTTTTTTGTGTTTTGCAGAAATTGCTCATCTGAAGTGTTCATATTTCTCAGGCTTTTTATGTCTGTTTTATGTCTGTCAATGGAACATCCTTCTGTTACTCAGAAGGCATGGTGTCATATTCAAGAAGAGTATGAGATTGCAATGTGTGAGAGTTCCACATCAGGTAAAGGAGTTGAGCTTTCTCCTGAGTTGTGGACAACTAAAGAGTCCCACAGATTTCTGAGTCTCAGGAAGACAGCAGAAGAAACTAACCCCTAGAAGTTCCTGTCCTTGATATGTTGAATAGTTTTCTTTACATTTACATGCAGCTGGATAAGTTTTGTGCTTTTCCAATCATCTAAGCTCTGGCTGCCCTAGGAGCCATTACATTGCCTTTGGCAGAGTGATTAATTTGTATCTTGAATTGTCTTAGTGCCTGACAACTTTAATGCCTTAATTAAAGGCATTTGGGGAATTTTGCTGTTCATCATTAAAAAAAAAAAGTGGCAAAGTATGCCTGAAGAAATTATATGTGAAATCAAATTCAGATATCTCGTTTCAGTTGAGATCAGTCTTAAAAGCACTTGTGCTTTTGTTTTGAAGCACCTTGATACCGAATACGTAATTGTGAATATTACATACTTCTTGTGAAGAGTATGTTCAGCTATTCAAGGGGATTTATACCTAATTGTGGTTAAATGACTTGTATTGTGTTGTGTATAGCAGTTTTTCTGATACTTAATGAAAGCACTTTTCTGTATGGTTTTGTTCCTAATGTGCAGCAGACACATAGTAAGTAGTGAATATGTGTATTTGTAATAAATTGCAATCAGTGAAAAAACTTAAAGCCATTTATTTCTTCTCTGTCAGTGAGCTTTAAGGCTGATAACCAAATTTATGTTAGGTGGGTTTTTTCCTACAAGATCACAAGGTCAACCTCAGCAGTTTTGTGATTTTCTTTATAAAACACCAAAACATTTTTAATGTGACATAAAGAAATGTTAGACCACCTAGTCCAACCCTCCATCTGAAAGTGGGGTTGGCTAGACTGGTTGATTGCAGAGGTCTGTGTCCAGTCAGACTGAGCATCTGCACAGAGACACCATAACCACTCAATAGCTTGTAGCATGATGGAGTCATTCAGGTTGGAAGAGACCTTTAAAATCATCCACCCAGCAGTGCTACTGTAACCCCTGGACCACTAAACAACATCACCTGCACCAGATCCTCATGCTTCTCGAACACCTCCAGGGATGGTGACTCCATCACCTCCATGGCCAAGCTACACCAATATCTGATCACCCTGACAGTGAAAATATTTTTCCAGTATCTGCTTTCAAAGGGTTCAACAGGCTTTAATGTCAAATTATCCTTGGGAGTTGAAAAAAAAAAAAGTTGGGGTTTTTTTTGTTCAATTTAAAAGGACTTTCCTGCATTTCAGTCTGTGTCCTTTTATCAATGCTTTATCAAAAGCATTGTTGAGATCCCCCCGAGGGCCTTCTCATAGCTCCCTCCCTCAGCCCCTCCTGGTGGCGGAGGCGCTGCGGGCCGGGCGCCGCCGGAGCGCTTTGAGTGACGGACGGGCCGGCACTCGGGAAGCAGAGCGCAGCACAGCGTTTGGCTTCCCGGTCACGGCTTCTCCCCGCCCCTTACCCCCGCCGCGCTCAGTTCCGGCCGCCGTCGCCGCCAGGATGATCCCACCGGTGCAGGTCTCCCCGCTCATCAAGGTGAGGGCGGTGCGGGGATCACCCGGGCTGTCCCGGGGCGCGGGGAGGGCCGCCCGGGCCGGCGGGGCTGGGCGGGGGGCGCCGGGGTCCGGCCGTGCCTGTGAGCTGAGCGAAGGGCGCGTCCTTGTCTCTGCCTCCCGCAGTTCACCCGGTACTCGGCGCTGCTCGTGGGGATGATCTACGGCAAGAAGCGATACGGTGAGTGAGGCGTCCCGGGCGGCCGCTCCCCGCGCTCTCCCCCGCGCCCGCCCCGCAAGGGCACCTTGAAATGGCCCGGCCGCCATTTCCCTCCCCCGGCCCGGCCACGGCCCTGCCAGGGTGGCCCTGCTGGGGTGAAGCCACAGATCACTATGAAATGTGCCTTTCTGTCTGCAAAACTGCCGTTTTCTCCTGTTTGAGCGAGCCCGCAGGAGCGGAGCTTTCCGCCGGGGGGTTGGGAAGTTGTGTTTTAAAGGGATTGAAGGGATTGTGTTGATGGCAGACTACCTGAAGCCGATTGCTGAAGAAGAAAGAAGAATAGAGGCAGAGGAGAAAAAGAAGCGTGAAGAACTGGAGCGGATTGCAAAAGAGATTGCAGAAGGTAGTTCCTCGGTTTAGTGTATTCATCCCACGCTGCCTTGTAGGTGTTAGGCTGCAGAACTGGTGTTCCACCGCAGTGCTCTATAGAGAAATTGAGGCCTGCAGCTAATCCTTGGAGGTGGTGGTTAGGGCTGTGTGAGGAGTAAATAGTGCTGGTGTTTAATTATGCCTGCATTTTGAAAAGCTCATCACAACAAGAGTTAACAGTTTTAAGACAGTCAGGACTTGTTAAATGGCTGAATTTCTGCTGAGGAAACAAGCTGCTAAAAGCTGCTGGTTGTTCTGTGAGGAATAACTGAATCCATATGTCAGCTGTGGCATTATGTGTCTTACTCTGGATGTGCAAGACCTTTTCTCTGTGCCATGTAGAAACCTCACATATACAGCTGAATATAGGGCATAGGCAATGGTATGTAATTGCAACTTGAGACTTTTAAGTGGTGTCACATGTTAGAGGTCAGCTTGATTTTTTTGCAGCATTAGAGGTCAGCTACATTTGCTGTATCTCACAGGAAGAGGATGTGTTGGAGAGCATCACTTGCAACTGTTACTGCTGCATTTGTTCTCATTCCCTTCTCCTACTGCAGCACTGCTTCCCTTGTCCTTAGGATTGTTTCTTGTGTTCCCTGTACAGCTCTAGCAGAGGATTTCTTCCCTGCTGCCAGACAGAGGAACATGCTCTCTAGCTTTGTTTCACCTAGGGTTTTTAGGTGAACTTAAAATTAAGAAGAATTTTAAGAAAATTGATTAGTAACTCAGGCTGTTATTGATGCAGATACATGCTCAGTAACTTTCCATGCAAAAGAGTGACATTTGCATTGTTCTAAACAAAACACTAAACTTAACTACACATACAGAAAATCAAATATATTTTGTATATGATTTACTAGATAAAGCTATTTTGCCTTCTTAAATACATTGTCTCTGTTGGTCATGGACTAAATAAATTGGTCTTTTAGATGTTCTCTAGTTAGAGGAAACTTTCTGTACTTTTGGAGGTAGAGACTGTGCTGTAATGTTGCCAGGCCACCTAGTAAGGAAATTTTCTTGATTATTGCTTTAGAATGTTTAGTCTGTTTAAAAGTGGCACAGAAGTGACAGGTCTGTTGTTCCCAGCAATAGGTTTGGTCTTTTTTTTTTTTTTTCAGAAAAGCAGTTGTTAAACTCTCATTATGTGCAGTGCAGTTGCCAAAGATTGTTCCTTAAAGATGGATACAGCTCTAGTGGTAGCTTTTTCTGGGCTTATTTGACTTGTCAGTTCAGAAAACTGTCTTTCACTACTGAGTAATCTTAAAAGTTTGCCTTCACCCCAGAGCTGTGAATTACAATTCTGTTGAATAAACAGAAGTGGGAATCATAAACACTAGCCAGAAAGAAATTACGTAAAGATAGTCTTTGATTCCACTAGTGCTTTGCATATTTTAGTTCTGCATGGGAGTGGCTAACAGTCCTAACCATGTTTGTGTTTTCTTCCCTTTTAGCAAGTGAAGATTCCATCCTGAAATAGACAGCAGATTTCATCTGAATTTCACACATGGCTATGCTCTGAGCTGACCAGTGGCTTTTGAACTCTATGTGATATTCTATCAATAAAGTACTTACTACTTACTTCAGTTGGTGTTTCTTGAGTGAATTGCACAGAAGAGCAGCAGAAACAGGGACAGAATGTGACTGGAAGCAACTGTCACAGTCTAGCTATTGTTGCTACTGAAACAGGCCATTGTATTCCCCCAGCAAAAGCCAGTGGCTACCCCCATTATCCACAGGTAATGACTGTGATCAGAAAATACATACAATTTTATATATATGGGCAGATGGTGGAGACTGGGAAGGTACTGACTGCATGAATCTGTTACTTAGATGGCTTGACTGGGGAGTTCCATAGAATGTTAAGGGTTGCAAGGGACCTTCAGGATCATCCAGCCCTAACATCCCTGTGCTGCAGAGATACCTCTCATTAAATCAACTTCCTCAAGACCTTCTCCAGCCTGCCTTTGAACAGTGCCAGTGTTGGGACACCCACAGCTCCCTGGGCAACTTGTTCCAGTATCTCACCACCCTCCCAATAAAGAATTTCTTCCCAATATTTAACACAAATCTCCCTTCTTTCACTTTGTACCCACTACACCTTGTCCTGTCACAGCAGTTGCTGATGCAGAGGTCCCTCTCCAACTTTCCTGTAGGACCCTTCAGATACTGTAGAGGTGCTAGGAGGTCTGCACACAGCCTTGTCTTCTCCAGGCTGAACAAACCCAGCTGTCAGCCTGCCTGGAGGCGGTGCTCCAGTCCTCTCATCAATGTCATGGCCTCCTCTGCACTTGCTCCTACACTTCCATGTCCTTCTTACCTTGGGGGCACCAGAGCAGTTCTCAGTACTCCAGGTGGGGTCTCACCAGAGCAGAGCAGAGGGGCAGAATCCCCTCCCTCCCCTGCTGCCCACGCTGCTTTGGATGCAGCTCAGGATCCCATTGGCTTTCTGGGCTGTGAGGACACATTTCTGGGTCATGTTGTGTTTTTCATCAAGCATCACCCCCAAGTCCTTCTCAGGGCTGCTGTCAAGTGCTTCTCCATTCAACCTATAGCTGTGTCTGGGATTGCCACAACCCAGGTACAGGACCTTGCACTTGTTGAACTTCATGGGGTCTGCACAGCTCCACCTCTCCAGCCTGTCCAGGCCCCTCAGGATGGCATCCCTTCCCTCCAGCATGTTGGCTGCCCCACACAGCTTGGTGTTGGTGGCAAACTTGCTGAGGGTGCCCTTGATCCCACTGTCCATGTCACTGACAGAGGGGTTGAACAGTGTCAGCCCCAGCGCTGACCCCGGAGGGACACCGCCTGTCACTGGTCTGCATGGACAATGAGCTGTTGATCACAATTCTGCATTTTTGTCTTCTTTTCTGCTTTGTTATCAGAGTGGATTATTGCTCAATTTTTGCAAGTAGCAGAGCAGTCAGATTTGATTCTGGGTTGTCAAGCTGTGCTGTGATCTGAGGAATTGGTGGTGACTCATTAGTCAGATGTTCTAAACATTACAGATGGATAGATGTTCCTCAAAACTTAGTTACAGCAGAATTGTAGTGTGTGTCTTTCATAAAGAGTGACTTGCTATTCATCCTGATTATACAGGAGAGGTCTGCCTGTCTCTTTCCATACAGTCTTCAAAAACTGGCTTCAGGCAAGAAAGCTGTCCTTGTAATACCTTTAAGATTGGGAAGAATTCCTACATGGGGGTGGGAAAGGTATCATGTATCTCTTGACAGCCATCCCATAGGAACCAAATTAGTTCTCTGCCACCATATTCTGACCAGACAATAGATGATTATCAGGTTCAAGCAAAAAAAAGGCCAAGAAAAGGAAAGAAGCAATGAAAAAAAGTTCTCTCGAAGGGTATGAGAGAGAAGACCCCTCGTGTTTGTTCTGTATTCTGGAAAACACTACATCCACCTGTTCTTCTGCTAAAACTACATTTGTGTGACTCCTGAGTACTCTGCTGTTTCTTGAGAGTGAGTTGGCTGGTTTTCTGCTAAATCTACTGAATGTTTTTTTCTAATCCTATAGATTTGTGGGAGAAGTAGAGGAAGAGGTACAGAGAAAGAAAGATCTTCCTCTTACAGTTTTATCATAAATGATGATGCAAAGCACACTCAGCCTAGACTGAGTTGATCTAAAGTCTTGGATCTAGTACTCTCTGGGCTTTCATGGAAATTTCCTTATACAGGATCTGGAGATGCTGGTAGGACAGAGCCCCTTTACTGTGCACCAAGACATGCAACCCATTTGCCTGAAAGGTGGAACACCACATGCCCTTCCTGTGGTGTTCAATACCATCTCTTTGTTTGAAGAACCGATTGAAAGTTGAGTTGTTCCTGTCCCACCTGCCAGGGAGGAGAGGAGCACTTCTTGGGCTTAGTTCAAGTCAGGCTTGAACCAGCTTGGCCAGCTGGGAAAAGACAGTAAGCATTTCTCTCAGATCAACAAGAGGTGGCTGAAGACGATATTTTCCAATCTCCATGTCAATTGTTCCCTCCTTTTCTGCCAGAACTGCAACCCTCACAGCTCTGCCAGCAGCAGAGGTCTTGTATGTGCTTCCCCATCTCGGATTGTGCCAGGTGAGGCATCTCCACTCACAACCCAGTAGCAGTCCAAACTAAGCAGAACAAACGCCTGTAGGACATTGTCTTGCCATCCCACCACAAGCATACACAAGCTCTTTTTCACTGGCAAAGAGGTCCTGTCTTGTGTCAGCTTGTCCTACCCCTTCCATCGGGGACAGCTGATGATGGCCAGGATGCAGGATCAAAAATCCCTTGACAGTTTCTCAATCAGGCAAGCCTCTTCTCCTGCATGGATGGAAGATTTACATTCCAGCCCTGAGCATCTCTCTTAGAAAACCTCTCCTGCCAGTCTCACAGGGATATTAATTTTCCTACCCCCACAACCACCACCTTCATAACCAAGAATGGAGGTCTGTATGTATTACCTGCTTCAGTGAGGCACTTACAAAACAGGTCCCCTCTGGTCTCCCACCACACTTGAGAGCTGCATCAAGCCAAAGGTGAAAACACTTAACTGAATTGTCGGCAAATATGATCAGATTTAAATTCTCTACAACCCTCAACAGACCTTTCCTGTGTTGCAATCACATACATCTTTCACCAGGCCTGGTGTTCTGACCTGGCTTTGAATCAGGGTGAGTGTTAATAGATTTCTTGGGTGAAATAGCATGAAACAGCACTAAATGACTCATATGCATACATGAGGCAGGTTTATCTTAAAACATTTTGCAGTAGAAAGGAGGTATGTATCTGTACTGGTTCTATTAAAAAAAAACGTTAAAATTATCACAAGGAAAATACATAACGAAATTAAGAAACAGAAGGAAAGGACAAGAGTGGATAGTGGAGAGGAAATATCCAGTGACAAGGCTTGATTGTTTCAATTTTAGTTGCATGGTCATCACTATGATGATTGCAGTCTTGATCTTCTTGATCTGGATCTCCCCGCCTCATTGGGGGTGGAGGCCCATGCAACAGAGAGGAGTTCCATGGGTTATTATCTGTACAAGCCTATGTGGGAACACCCTGATACCTCCCCTGGAGAGGGGTTTTACAGTACCTGATGCAACACTGTGGAAATTAGTCTGGTTCTTCAGGCATCTCTGATGGGTTAGGTTGCTTTCTAATGGCACAACTTGCTGTTTGGCCCTGCTTCTGGCAGCTGCATAGTTCTGCAAGCTGTACCTTATCAGAAAGGAGAAATACCCTCAGGCCTATGTGTGAACACCTGCATGCCTCCCCTGGAGGGAGAATTTTGCACCGTTAGATGCAGTTGTGCCCCACCAGAAGGAAGGAGGTTGGCGTGATAAAAAGCATTACCCTACCTCTGCAGGTCCTGCTTCTGGTGTGCCTTTTCCACTATATGTTCTTAAAACACTTTGTTTGAGACAACAGTCTCAGGTTCTCATGGAAACTGTCTCAACCAGCCCACCCAAGCAAATCTTGGTCCATCACACCTGGGAAAGCAGTGGACAAATCTGTTTCTTGGCCCTTTCCTTCCCCCATGTCTAACATATCCAGTCAGCCGGCTCCCAGCTGCAAAGGCAGACCACTGCAGGAGGAACTACGCCAAATTCCACCTGCATCTAACTGGCCAATACATCCATTGAGAAACACTCACGGCTCCCATGGAAAAGGTCCACCCCTGAGAAACCGCCTCTTCCACTGGCACCCCGCTCAGAGCGTCCATGGACACCTTGTGCATGCATAGTCCCCTTTGGAAAACCTGGGAGCATGGGCTCCCTGATGCCGTGAGGATGTGCTGTGCTCCCAAGTGCGTGTGTGCAGACAGGGCACAGCCACCCACAACTCACAGGGTGTGATGGGCAGGCACCCCATGCTCCTTGTGTGAGCAGCCCTGCTGGAGCACCCTGCAGTGCTCTGAGTGCTTCACACTTGTTACAGAGAGCAGGAAGGTTAGCCTCCAGATTTTATTTCCCAGATAACATTTGAGAACATAAGGAGCTTTTCTCAGCATTTAAGTGTACAATATCTTGTGGTGATCATCAGAAGCTCACTGCTTACCACTGTGCCATACAATAACCTTGTGACATTTTTTTCTGCTTAAAAAAAACACAGAACAAAACTTATTTGGCTTCTTTTGTTGTATGATAAAAGCTTCCCATATAGTCCTCTACTCTTATGAGACACCACTTGGAGCACTGAGAACTGCTCTGGTGCCCCCAAGGTAAGAAGGACATGGAAGTGTAGGAGCAAGTGCAGAGGAGGCCATGACATTGATGAGAGGAATGGAGCACCGCCCCCAGTCAGGCTGACAGCTGGGTTTGTTCAGCCTGGAGAAGACAAGGCTGTGTGCAGACCTCCTAGCACCTCTACAGTATCTGAAGGGTCCTACAGGAAAGTTGGAGAGGGACCTCTGCATCAGCAACTGCTGTGACAGGACAAGGTGTAGTGGGTACAAAGTGAAAGAAGGGAGATTTGTGTTAAATATTGGGAAGAAATTCTTTATTGGGAGGGTGGTGAGACACTGGAACAAGTTGCCCAGGGAGCTGTGGGTGCCCCAACACTGGCACTGTTCAAAGGCAGGCTGGAGAAGGTCTTGAGGAAATTGATCTAGTGAGACATATCTCTGCCCATGGCAGGGGGATGTTAGGACTGGATGATCCTGAAGGTCCCTTCCAACCCTTAACATTCCGAGATTCATATTGAAATCAAGATATACCACATGGAGTCTCTATCCGCTGTGTATTAACTTTCATGCAAGCGGACAAGTTCCTGTATTTTCCTGAGAGACAAATTGCCTCTCACAGAATTGCTCCATAGTGATTGAGAATTACATCTTGCTTACTACGCCGAGACAGGTAAATGATCACCAGGTACCATCACAGCTCTAGTTTTCTTTTTACTTGCAGTATTTTTAATGCAAAACAATACACTGAAGGGTAAAACCCTGAAGGTAGCAGGAGTAATAGAAGAAGAAAATCCCCAGCAAAACAGATCTCCAAACAATTTTTAGAAAGAAAGAGGGGGAGGGGAGGAAAGCAGGACATTAGGGTGTCTCTACTACTACAAAATTGAGTAATTGAGTGTTCTATTTTTGCATGAATAAACATGAAAAGTAACTTTCATCTGAAATAAGAGCCACAAGTCTGGAGTATAATCTAAAAACCAGACATCTCAGAACACACAGAGGAAAGGAAGGACAGTTGGTTCTCATCAATTGTCTTAACTGGCATTATGAGGCAAAACAGAACAATTTTATGAGATGTCACTACTCAGGTTACTTGGTTAATTGTAAGAGGAAATGTAATGGGTAATGATAACACTGTCATGTCAAAATGACACATGAAGGAATGAATCTTCAATTACCACACAGAGTGCATCCTGCTCCCAGAGAAGGCAGCTACTGTGTGTTGCATTAATGACTCCATGCTTTGGAATAGCAACCTACCCAGATTCTTGAAGTGAATGCAGATCTATTATTTGTCAGAGTGTTTCTTGGATTTACGTGGAATCATAACATTTTAGAGCAGTTCAGAAGTTTACTACGGTCAGTTTTCATGCTTTATCCTAACCCTCAGGTTTCCTTCTGATATCCTGGCAGATACAGACTTAGATATGGTAACTTTATCTCTTCTCCATTTTTCTCACTGTGCAGGCTATGATTGCATTCTCTGTCAGTCTCATGAGGTTGCATGGAGCAGGACTATCCCCATCAGCTTTGGGATAAGAAGCGTTTCAGTGCAGGAAAAATGCTTTTCCATAATCTTGCAACCTGATTTATTGGGCCAAATGTTGTTCTGACTTGTCATATGCCATCTGACATCAGGTGCATTAAATGGAGGAACAGGAGACAGGCCAGAACTAGCTCCCTACCATCAGGAAGAGATACAATTAAGGCAAACAAGATCTAGTCCTTCCCTGGCTGATGACAAGCCTAATAAATTATCAGAATAGTCCAATCAGGAATGTATTTGTATGCCATTTTTGTTTGTTGGTTTTGGTTTGGTTTGGGTTTTGGTTTTGTTTTGGTTTTTTTTTTTAATTATGGGCATTCTCATTTTGGGTGGCATATATTGCAGTGGGAATAGGTCTAAAGTATGCTACAGGTTTTGGAAGCTGGAGCTGTTCCTCCATTACAGGTTATTTCACCTGCCATATAAAAAGAAACACAGAATTAGAGGCACAGTCTTAAATTTCCTTCTTAGTCATTGCAGGAGTTTTTAAAAACTTTTATGTCATTCAATGATCAGCATAGGTCATACCTATAGCACCCTATCTACAGCTGTCTGCTGTGCAAAATAATTGTACATGTAAGGCTGTTTGGAAAGAGTATTGTAGATATCCTTGCTTGAATATCAATTACTTATTCAGGAAACAATTCTTCAGAGATTTTCTAAATCAGAGTTAAAACATTTACTTTTGATATTTTAAGTTAACTACTGTGAATTAAACTGAGATTAAACATCTAGACAGTCTAATAGTTTCTAAGCTGTGTCATTTGAGCAATGTCTACACCATTGGCTGCTGAAATCCAGTTTGGAACAAAAGAGCTCAGATACAATCTCTGTGGAGTGAAGGCACCCAGTTTTGGCAGATATTTGATCAGACATTTGGGAGAGGCCTGGAGAACCTCATGTTTCTGCCTTTTTGAGAGTCAAAGAAATCCTCAGGCTATCAGAAAAACTTTCAACCAGTACCCACTACTGCTGATGGTTTTCAGTACTACACAGCCTGGGCCCACAGAAGAAGAAAACCATGTTCAACCAAAATAAATTGCTACTGGGTACTGCTACTACTGCTTGCTTCTAGGTAGAACCTAATCTGGGCTAGAAATGGGAGGTTATTTTTTAAATATTCTCCTAGGACTTTAGGGCTTAGTTTTAACTTTTCTTGGCTTCTGCTTCATGACCTGTGGGACAGCAGATCAGCAAAATGGATGTTAACCTGCTGTTTCCCAGGGACAGCACATGACATTGTGCTGTCTCCAGCTGCATGGAAATTCATGCTGAATGTATTCCCACTGGTTTCTCAGATAACAGTGCTTGGGTTTGTAAGCTGGTGGCCTTTTTGACAGCCTGTCACAGTGTCAGTTTTGAAGGCAAGGTATTTTCAGCCTTGCTAGTGGAGCCAAATGTATGAAATTTTTTCTGGCCATCTTACTCTGCTGTGTCGGCAAAGCTCACTGCAATCTGTGAGAGTATTCATAAGCATGTTTTTGAGTAAGGAATGAAAAGCTAATTACTTTTTCTGACCTCTCTTTGCAGCCATTCTCTCTTCCTCTTTTTTCTTTTCTTCCTCTAGAGCTTTCATTTTTGCATCATACTCATCAGCACGGGTCTTCCACTCATTTCTGTTGTTCAGCAGCCCATCAAGCATAGGCTGTATTTCCTCATGGAAACGGGAGAATTCCTAATCAAAACACACCTCTCAGTACAATGCAGTACAGAGGAAATGCTTGTCCATCATACCCTGGGATAAAGCCTGACACCTCACATCCAAAGCTGATGCTTCGCAGAAAGCATCAATGGCAGAAAGAGGCACCATGTTTCAGTGTTCCAGAAAAGGGCAGATTTTCATCTGTCTACCTGTCCTTCTTCCCAGGAATGGTACTGCTGCACCAGGACACAGTGAGCTGGGATTTGAACCCCTGTTGATAAGGGTGGGGTGTGTAAGGGTGCACTTTGCTTACCTTATAGACAAATGTGCACACAAAGTCAATGAAACCCACTTGAAGCTTTGGAAGCTCAGCAGCTTTCCTTCGGTCCATCATGGGCTGTGGGAGGACACAAATTCACCATGATTTATGAGAACATTTAATTGAAAAACACACCTCTGTTTTGTCCCCAGAATTGCCTTGTTGAGTCAGTCTGGCAGATCTGTTTGCAGTCCTAAAGACTCTCCCTCACAGTCCTCTTCCTTAGCTGCAGAGGAGTGAAGCGGGCAGATTTCCATTGCTATTTTAGCAGAAATTTTAGGCAGCATTTGAAGTGTCTGTGGATGGGGAGGAGAACAGGTTTTTCCCCTGTGCCTCTCAAACAGATAACAGAAAATGTTCATGTGGTGAAGTGTTGAAGAGGTTTTGCATTGTCTAAAACATGACTGAACAAGAAATTATATTCTTACAAGATCTTGTTAATTACTATATAATTTGTGATGCCACTGTGGGTAGAGGGAGTGCGTGAAAGCCTACTTTAAAAATCCCCAAAGCACAGAGGTGGAGGCCACTTTAAGGAATGACTTCTGGCTCTTTCAATGTCAAATTCATGTAGTAAAAGAAATGTTAGAAATGCCCTTCCATTTACTAATAATTCCTTGACTCTATGAAATCTGTGTTTGCAGTTTTTTTCTTTTCTAGAATCTCTCCTTTCTTTTGTGACTTATCTAGCTATTTTTTCATTTTTCTGTAAGGGACCTGCACAAAATCTCCAGAGGGAATCATCCCTTGAGGGTTCACAGCCACTGTACCCATCTAATTATATAGACAGCTGAACAAGAGGCACTTTTCACTGTCAGAGATATTCTTCACTATCTCAGAATACACTTTTCTGAAGGATTTCAGCCAGCACTGTGATTTCAGGCAGACAAAGAGCACTCAGAGCAGCACTGCTTGTATTAAGTCTCTGCTGAGACTTCTTCTCTGAGCTGAACCGCCAGTTCTTGCATGGTACTTACAATGGGCTGTTGCTGAAGGACGCTTATTTCCAAATCTCCTTGCTCCCAGAACTCAGCTGCTACCAGTAGAGCTACCTACATTGACACAGAGGGAAAAAAAGTTAGCATCAACTTCAGCCCCATAACTTGATGCTCTTCATGTCTCCATTCTGAAGCAAATCTCACTTCTTATCCCTCTGTTTCTTCTTGTCCAGTCATAGCCTCACTCTTTCTGCCCAGGAAGGGCAGCTGTGGCAATAGGCTTGCACCTGCCTAGTGACAGCTCAAAAGTCGCATTGCACTGGATCTCACTGGGTCACTGATCATCTAATGAGAAACATTTCCAATGCACTCCCCTTGAGGATTTGCCTACTGCTTAAAATTAATTATTTATTTTTTTTTTCTGCTGATCTTTCTTCGTGCTGAACAGGAAGGTAGGTTTTATTTCTTTTACCCTCCTTTTAATTTCAGTGTTTATTATTTAGCAATTGCTCAAGTACAGTTCAGGAATGAACTCCTAAAGGAAATCAAACAGCTGAGCAAACTGCAGGTAGGTAATTCTAAAATAAAGCCAGTGCATATGTAACATGTAAAAAAACCTCACTGTGACCCAAAAATCTATGTAACTGGAAGGTTTGTTTTGGTTTTTGTTGTTTTTTGGTTTTTTTTGTAAACATGAATTTTGTACAGAACACAAAACCACAAGCTGAAAGATTGGTTAACACATTAAAACCACAGCTATTCCTTTTGGTAATTTTGGTAGGAGACTTTGATTTAGCTTCTAGGCAGCTTAGAAATTGCATTACTTTGAGGTATAAGCTATAGAAATCCACCAGGATGTCAAGCACCTGACCTTACTCTGGACTTCCCAAGGCTTTGTGATAGCTGACAAGTCACAGGCAGTCATCATCATGGCCCTAAAAACAGGAAAGAAGGAAAGAAGATAATTTATTCCCTATTTTTTCAGGCTCAGGACCCTCATACCCCAGTACTCTATAAGGTATCCCCTGTCCCCTTCTGAATTGATAGATGTGTTGCTGTAACAGCCTTGGTTCTGACTGGGACACTCATCATAGGCTGCTCTCTTGATTAAAATGGAATTATTATGGAGAACTACTTGGTTCTGGTACTAAGACATTAAGATGTTTGCTGCTTTACTGGGCTGAACAAAGCATATCCTGGAGCTCTCACCAGGTGTCCACATCACTAACCTTTCCCCAGAGCCAATTACTCACATGACAACCTCCTTCTTTGTTGTCTCCAGAGACAGATACTCAGTCCAGGCAGTCACGCTGTCGTATGTCTTAGACTCATCAACGATCTTTTGAAACATTGTTCTCTTTCTTTTTTTTTTTTTTTTTTTTTGGGGGGGGGGGTGGGGAGAGGGGGGCAGGGTGGAAGGTTAAAAAAAAAAATTAAAAAAAGAAAAAATATATGAAACAAGGAAACAAACATGCCAAAACAGGTGGCTCCTTCTGGTATTGGTAACTCTGCCAGAAGTGTTCCCAGCAGTTGCTGTACTGACACAAAACCAAGCACCATCATCTACTCCCTTGACTATTGCAAAAGCCTTAGAAATTAGTATAGTGGTGAGATATGATCAGGTCCTTGGAGGTACAAGATACTGCAAGTTATGTCAGTGAGAAATGGTTCCACCTTTGTTGGCACTACAAGAAGTCTTTTTCTTTAAATGTTAAGCAAACTGCAGAAACCTAGAGCTAGCTGGAGTATTTTTAAAGCTACCTGGCTTTATATACTTAGTCTGGAACTGCTAACCTTGATTAAATCATCAAAATATATACAGGTAATTCTGATGAATGGTTTATACACCATACACCCTTGTCTGGAGGGGCAGGAGAGCTGGAGAAATCTGAGGTTTCCATATTAGCAGAGAAAAGAGTTAGGCCATATCACAAAGTGACTTGTGCATGTGTTCTATCATCAATAATCCTGTGTCTTAGTTTAGCCAAGTCTTTGCTTGTGGTTCATGGATGAAGGAGGGCAAGGACCAGCTTGTTTTCAACTGGTGAGACAGTGGTGGTATATAGATAGATAGTGCCATATAGATATTGTATCTCCAGAGAAAGTGTTCTGGGGATTCCAACCTCCCTCAAATTCCTTTTTTTGGACTGTTTAAACTGTGTGTAATTATACTGCAGTGCAAAACACAGAAGCAGTCTCTGGGCTTGACACAGCATTTTGAAAGCACATTTTGAAAGCTCCTTGCTCATTAGGAGGTTATATGTCATTGAGTTTCAGCCTTGTGACCCAGAAAATTAGCAGGCACTGCTCTGAGATTTTGATTTTTTGGCCCTTGGGTGTAAAATAGACTATGAGCTGGACATTCACCTACAATGAGCTACTTGTTACTTGTCTCATTCTGCTCTCACAGAGAAGTCAGTATAGTCCTGGCAAGTCCATTTGCCATTTACGGGTATTTTCAGAGCTGCAATGCTAGGTAAAAACAAACAAACAAAAAAATCCTGACATTTCTTCCCATAGGGGAATCACATATCCCTGCCTTGTTGGCAATAGAGGATTAAAAAGTCATATATGTGATTTAATTGAGTAGAAGTGAAAAATACTTTAGAATGATTTGAGTTCTCTCACCAGGTCTGAGGTCAGTATTAAAGGCAGCCTCCTAGAGCCAGCATCTGTGATGAGAGCTGCTGCATGGGTGGGGAGCTTCCAGAGCAAAGCATCACATTTGGCCTTTGTACAGTGCCAGCTGCTTTCTGCCTTTCACACACGGTGTACATGACCAACTTACTTGAAGTAGAGTGCCAGGTCTGTTGCTATAATGGCAATTTCCATCAGGTGAATCACATGCTCGTGCTGTCTGCGGTTGAGGTTCTGACATATATTCAGTGACTGAAAGGAAAAGGGCATTGAAAAATCCAAGCTCTATGTCTATGTTATGACCTCTGGGCCACCTCCCTTTCCCAAATAGCTTCGCTTTTCTTTCCATGGTTCATGTTGCTCCTGTCGGGTGGGAGGGGCGTGGGCCGGTTCACCACGTGTTGTGCCATTTCTCCTTTAATGAACGGGGGAAGGTTGTTACAGTGTCTAAACAAACCCTGTCCCCTGGCTCCACCGCAAATTTGCCAGGAATTAAGAGTTGGCTGTGGGAATGTGTCAGCCTTGGCCCTGTCAGAGGGGGTACAGGAGAACAGCCCTGCATTTAACACATTCGTATGGATATGGATAATCATGAGGCTTCTGAAGAAACCAAGACATGCACTTAGGAAGTCTGTGTGCTTTGGTCCTGCGTGAGCATAGAGCCCTTTGGAAATGAGGCAGCTGCAGTTTCTTGGCATCCAAGCCAGAGAAAAGCCTTGTGCTGACAATTCTGTTGTACTGAAAAACTTCCCTAAAAGGAAATTATTCATGTCCTTACACTACAGTTCATTACCAACCTCCTCAGAGAGCAAGAATTTTCCGAATTCCAAGTGATGTCTCTCTAAAATAGAGGATCCATGAAGTTTAGCTAAAGGATTTTGAGATCTGTTTGTATAAAGGAAAAATTGAAGACATTAGTGCAGCACTTAGAAATGAAAAGTGTCTAATTTAGTATTTAATTTCTGTCATACACATTAAGTTCAATTCTTTTTAAAAGGCTTATGAGTAGAACTTTTTAATAGGTAATGACTTCAGTCTGATAGAAAACTGTAATGACATTGCTTATAACTCTTTGGACACTGTGTAAATCTTCCAACTACAGACTTCACTCCAAATTTGTTTATGACTGGAATATAATTACTCAGCTTAGTAAATTTGTTTAATTCCTGAATAACTACATGTTTATATCTGATAATAGGAACAGAAAAACCTGCAATCCTTGGACACCTTCGAAAAGCAAGGACACCTGCAATCCTTGGACACCTCTTGAACAGCAAGGACACCTGCAATTGTTGGACACCTTGCTGAAAAGGTGTCAAAAACACAAACCAGCTTCACTTAACATTTTTCCAAAGCTTCAGGAAATATAAGGCAATATAGCCAGCAAGCATTGCAGAAGAGCTGTGGTCTGACTACTTGAAGTGAGCAACAGAGCCTTGACTAGGTAATGAAATTATGCAATTGTTTATCTGTAGCTAATGACTACCTACTGAGAGCAATATTCTTTGTTTCTCAGTAGGTGTTTTGTTTCTGTAGGTAGTGAGAGAAATGCCAAGCATGGTGCTTCCTCCATAGATACAGAAAAAAATTTGTCACCTTATGTCCAGAATGCTTCTGTTGGCATCCTAAGTCTCCTGTAATGCTCAGGACACTGAGCGCCTGCTCTGCACCTGTTCTACACTGTAATGGTGATGTAGAGTTCTGCTTTAACCAAGGGAGGTTTTCTAGGAGGTAAAGAAAGACCCAGAGAGCACTGCAAATTTTCCCCGCTGGCCAAAGCATAAGCTCAAACACTGCAGCAAGCTGAAAAGCGTGGTAACTTGTAAAAGAAGGTTGACACCCTTGTGTATTAAACAGAGCTGTACTGGAGTTTGGTGTGATTCCAGCCTGATTCCACTCCAAGCAGAAGCAACAGAAAATAATTTGAAGTGGTAAGAAAATGCTTACTTCATTTGGTAGAGATTGTTGGTTCCCCTATGGTCAATATCATGGCACAGAGCAGCAGTTACCATTGCAAGGGCTTCAAGGTCAGTGTAGTAACGCTTCAGTTTGCCAGTCTGGATGGAAGAGAATTTATATCCATATGTTAACATTTCTGACAGGAAAAGGTACTGAATGGTGACTGCTCTGCGCTGGGGATGCCCTGGGACAGGCCAGAAGAACTGAAAATATTTGTGAACTGAAACACAGTACACAGTTGACTTAGGTTAAAACAGGGAATCAGCTGGTAATAAAATATTTCAGAGCCAGGCAGGCCCATCTGTAGTGTTTATGTGTTTGATGCACACGTGCAGGGTTGGCTGCCCACTGCTATAGAAGCCTTGGCCCTAGGATTCACCCAGGCTGTCATAAGCACCCCTCCCAGTCAATGGACATAAAGTACTCCATGAAAAGGCTCTGCACCTTTCTGGGTAATGTGGTTGTCAAGCAGAATCACCTGAAGGATTGTCCAGGGGTGGTAGGCATCTGCTGCCAGGTGTGTGGACAGATGTGTGACAGATGTGTGGAACCATCTTAATTGGTTCCTGGCTGGTCAATCCCTCGTGTGGAGCAGCAGTCTGACACCTGCTGTCCTAGCTGAGGCACCTGTTGCCCTGAGAACCTGTGAGAAATTACACATGCCATGCTCACACTAGCAATTAGACCTCCACCTGTGTCTGTTCTGGATGGAAATGGAAAGCAAGAGTTTGCTTTCATCCCAGCCAGCTGACTTCAGTCTGGCTCTTACTGTCAGAATCTACTTGAAGAGTGGAAGTCCTGTAGCCTCTCTCATCTACTCTGCAGAAGGATCTAATCTGAAAGCTATTCACATACACCATACACATCTGTATCTATGAGAATTAGAGCTCTCCATTCATTGGCCAGTATTGACCAAAGCTTCCTTCACATGTGATGCAGTCACTGTCACTTCAGGCAAACTGAGACCTTGCTTAGCAGGACCTGTGCTGCTAGAGGAGTGACAAACCTTGTTCCTACACCATGGTTGGAAGGGAGCCCTGCGTATTTCTCAGGTGTGACAGAAGACCTGCTGTAAAAAAGGTGTGCTGTGGAATTCACCAGGGTGGTGTTACCTTACCATCAGGAGCGTGAACATGGTCTGTGCAACGTTGAAGCCGTGCCGCCAGTTGTGGTAAGTTATCTTCCGGTAGCCTTTGCTGACAGAGTACACAAACCTTACCAGAACCTGCCAGTGGGGAAGAGGATGTTAATGTGGCTGATGAAGCTGCTGCCTGCTCATCTTCCAATAAGGGTCATGTACAGAAATCATGGGGGAGCTTCAAACCAGCTCTACAGAGGTGGGCCCAGAAAGGGATCAGAAGTTGTAGTATCACCAGATATTGATAGAGTCTATCAATGCTGATGGAGTAAAGCCTAGTGGAGAGCAAAAGTGGACAATAAAATTTAGCTGGTTTTTCTCCCTCTTTTTTCTTTTTGGGTTTTTTTGGGGTTTTTTGGGGTTTTTTGGGGTTTTTTTGTTTTTTGGGTTTTTTTGGAAGAAAAATAAAATCCCAGATATGCCTCTGGAATAAACAAGAATCAGTACTGCCCAAAGGAAAAACTATTTCATATTACTGTTTGTGAATTTATTGCATTTTTCTGTTTCTCTAGATTGTCTCTTATGAGATTTTTCCCTTTGTCTTGTGATTGATTAATACTGATCACTCCCTTCAAGAGATATGGATCCATAGCTGTAGAGATGAAAGATATTTACATCACCTAAAGAATTACAATATAGGGCATTAAACAGAAAATTGTTTTTTTCTCTCTGCAGTCTACTTTTCCATGTGTACTCCCTCTTGCAGCTATGCAGGTTTTCTCATTAAAGAGCAAATTCATTTCTTAAAATCTCAGCTATAAGGATCACCGCTTTTCACACATCTTCCAGGCCTTAGCTGTTCCGGAGTAGATTTTTGGAATATTTTTGACACTGACATTCTGCGTGTAAGAAGCACAGAGGTAATTCCCCTTCACTTCTCTCCCGATTGCCACCCTGCCTGCATTCCAGGGTGAGAAAATTCTTCCTGCAGTTACCCCCAGATCCCACTAGATGGAAATGGACCTCACATGATGTGCGGAGAAATGCCTTCGGGAGCAGCAGGGCGGCTGAAATGCCGGGTTCACAATTCCTACCGGGTTTTGGACTGCAGAAGTCGTGAGTTGGCAAGTCAGGGCTTATGGGACCCTTCTTCCCATAGGGTCACACCTTTCCTGTCGACAGGTTGGTGCCAACTGCGCCAAAAGAAGGCACGTCCATGCTTGCATGGAGATGAAAAACCAAAGGGCTTGCCAGAGTGGCTTTCAGCATATCGTGGCTGAAGCTGCAGGGTGCCTACTCTAGCCAAGGGAAAAGGCACACAGGTAGGCACTCCGCATGTCGCTGCTGGGAACTGTTTTAGCACGGCGGCTGTGAGTGGCATTGGGTACAGAATGTGCGAACAACCTTCTGCAGAGTCCACCGCTCACCCCTGGAGACCTCACAGCGAGCCCAGCCTGTGGCAGGCAGCGAGGAGCCGAGGAGAGCAGAAGAGGCTAACTTTATGCTCCAGTCCCACAGGAGAGACTGTTCCCTGCCCTCAGCAGGGTGAGGGGGCTCAGGACCCGCCACCCCCTCCCCGCAAGCCCCCGTGAACCCAGTCCTGTGGCTGCTGTGTGAGCCGTGCTGGGACCTCAGTGCCGGCCGCAGCATGGGTGAGCCTGCCCTACATCCAAGGCAGGAGGTACTAGCTTTTGCCAGCTCATACCTCCTGTGGGATCTGGAACTTTTTCACCACGCCAAGCTCGTAGTACATCTGAATGCCACACTTCACCAGCTCCAGCTCAGTGCAGTCAAAATCAGAGAACCTGAACTCATAGATTTCAAACTTAGTGGGTCCCGGGAGTTCTTCTTTCTGTAAGACAGGTGGGCTGGTTTATTGCTGTGCTGCTTCCATCATTCCTAAGTTTTGCTAAATAAAAACTTATCAGTCTGATGCTGCTTTTCTTTTTAGTATATAGCACATAAATAGACTAAAATGAAGCTTTTCATAATAAGCCCATTAGTGGAGGAGGAGGGAGGGCAGTTTCGTGCAGGAAATATTGTTTGTTTCCTGTTAAACATTTGATTTGATATAATTTGAAGATTCAAAATGGGGTAAGAGTTACAGCCCTCCTTAGTTACTTTGAAAAATAAAATCCATGACAAGCCAGTGTGGCTGACGTGTTTCCAGATGGACTTTGAACCCCTTAAGATAAAGAGGCAGAGAGGAGGGACTCCCCAGGAGCTGCAGAAGGCACTTGCTGACGCATACTAATGATAATCTCAAAATCACGCAGCAAAGGAGGGCAGGGTATGCTTTGCCTTCACCCTTCACCAGGTAACAGCATGCCAACACTGGGAACTCTTCCCTACATCTATGCAGGCAATATTTGCTTGCCAGGGCTGTTCTTTCCAGCAGTACATTGCTCTTACCAGAATGCTTGCCAGCTCCTCTTCGTCACACTCACTTGGCTCCTTCCCCAGTTTTTCTCGTGTTGGCTGTAAAAAGCACGGGTGTGTTAAGGAGACAACTGAACCCCACTGGACTTTGCAAGGGGCAGCTTTGGGGCAATCTAGGGCAGCTCTCATATGCAAATTGTGCTTCTTTCCTGGACCTTACTTCAATTTCTTATCTTTCAACGAATTTCTCCTGGTAGTGTTCTCCCTCTCTTTGATTTTATTTTGTTTCCCTCACTTGCAAATGTCCCCCTAGAGCCAAGGTCACCTCTGGGTCCTCTAACTTCACCTCCTCAGCACTAACCGGGTTTTGAGCAATAAATCAATTTCTGTTCCACTCCTACAGCCTTGCCCTGAGTAGCACCTCCAAGGCTGGCTTTGCTGAGGAAGTTAGAAAGAGCTTAGTGGCGCAGTGTGCCACAGTGGAGGGCAGACCACTGAACCAAAAGAAAGACTCGTTCTGCCCCTGTGCAGTTACTAGGGCTCAGGTGCTGCCACCATGCCATGGTGGCTGGAAGCATCTCTGTGAAGTGGAAGACCTGTGTCTCAGACCCTGCCATGAGTCATGGGCCAGGCCAGTACACCTGGGTGTGAGCTTCACGTTGTGAGGCATTACCAGAATTTCCTGGATTTCATCCTTGTCACATTTCACGTGGTAGAGCACCATGTCCTGAGCAATGTCCTTACGGTTCTCCAACTTGTTCATCTTATCATATGTGTCTGTGTTGAGTACAGACCAACCCAGGAACTGTGTCAAGGACTTGTTAAGGGGAAGAGAAGGAAACAGTGAGATAGCCATGACATGTGTTCCTCAAAGACACAGAAATATGACAGTGGATGATACATTTTTAAAGAAAGACAAACTCAACTTTGGCCAAAATTCTAGCAATGAGCAGCCACAGCTTTGCTCCCAACTGTGACTTGCTCCTCAGCAAAGCAGCTCCCCTCCTGTTGAATCTGCCCAGGCCTTGAGACCATCCACGCTGTGGAGGCTGAAGGACCCTCTATCCAGTTCAGGGTACAAAAGACTATTTCTGTGTTGCTGCAGGTGTCTCCATGCCTGTGGAAAGGCCACAATGTGACCTTCTGTCACAATGGTCACAACAGGTCAGGAGCTCTCACATCAAAGGAGAGCAAGGTGGTCTCATCACCTTTCACATGTATTTACTCACATCCTGTGCTTGCTTTCAACTCATTTGCTCTCCAGTGGCCAATTCAAATGGATTTTTTTTTCCCTGTGACCTTTTTGTTTGATAAGAAAAATCTATTTCAGGAAATGTCCTGATTGACAGCAGGTGACAAGAGCTGAATACTTACATTTCATGGAAACTAGTATAGGAGCATTTCCTATAAGGAGCAAGGTCTTAAATCACAGCTTGATAGATATAATAGCTGGCCTCCCTTTTTATTTATCCTAGCTACACAGACAATTTCTGTTTAATTTTTCAAGGGACTTGCCCAGCCAGTGAGAGCCAGCTGTCAGGTATGTGAACACAGGTCAGAATGGCAGCGTTGGCACACAGTAGCTGCTCATGGCTAGGTGTACAACCCAAGGACACTGAAAAAGCATCACAAGAACATAGCTGGGTTTCCCATACCAAACTCCCCTAGTATTTCAAACAGTTGCTTTCAAAATTCAAACATTTTCAAGCTCTATAACACCTCTGATGTTTAGCACCACTCTAATCAATGAAGATACCCACTTAAATGCAAAGCACTTGGGATGCTTTGCAAGTGTACACAGAAAAATAGTGATCTCTTCAACTATATGAATTTCTTCCAGCAAGAAACTATACCTCCATGAGGGTTTCATCCTGCTCATCAAATGGTTTCCCATCTTTTCTGTTATAGAATGTGACAACACCAACAATTTCTTCCCTTTTATTCACTATTGGCATGGAGAGAACATTTTTGATAGTCCATCCTGATTCATCTAGAGGACCTTCCTTGAAGCAACAGCAAGCAGAAAGACATCATGTACTTAATATTTTTTCTAAATACATGAGCACTCCAGTGTTACATTCAGACTACAGGCAAAATAAGTATTTATATGCCTAATATTGACTTGACATTACATTTCTGCAAAGAAATAAAGTTGAATCCTTGATAGAATTAGAAATTTTCACAATACCTGAAAGTTAAACATCTCATCTGCAGCAGCATTCATAATGTTGCAAATCTAGGGGATCATACAGAAGAAAAAGGATTACATTATGGGCAACGAGAAGTTTAACTGCCAAAACAAAGGACTGAATTGCTGAGAAGGCAGCACAAGTATTTTTCATCTCAGACAGACTTGAGGAATCCTAGGTTAAGTACTTACAAATCCACTTTCAGCTACATAGGCTGGCAGTCCAGTAACTAGTGCCCAGTGATCCGGGGTAGGATTTCTAACAAAAAAAAGATGGATAAAGGAAATTAAAGGTATATGTTTACTGAAAAAAGATCATGGAGATGAAGTGTGTTCAGCTGATTGTATAATCCAGGTTTAGACCTGGAACCCCCAGTCCATAAATGGTCCTGTTACTTTCAAAGGATCCATATGCACAAGCAAAGAAATTTCCACCTAAGTAAATACTTTCCTTTCAAGTATTTAAAAAAATTAACTGATAAAATATCAGTTTGTAGTGACTTTGTAAAGAGTCACTCCTGGGAGTGAAGGCCATGTTTCAGACCTTCAACGCAGAGAAAGATAAAAGGAGATTCCTGGCTAAGGATGTCTGCCAGCCTGAACTTTGAACACTGCTGTACCCAACAAATGAGGGCCTTTCTTGCAGCACATGACTAATGTAAAGCAGTGTTACCAGAACTGGGGGAAACCTCACTTATGCCAGATTTGCCTAAGCTGCCCAAGGCTCCTCTGAAAAATTCAGTGGCAAGAAGAGAGGGCAGTTCTTAGAAAGAGGGAGCCCCAATGTGTCAGGAGGGGAGAACAGGCCAGAGGTAGCCTTAAGATGGGGTAAGTGATAGAAGGATTGGAGAGAAGCAAGGAAACCTCAGCACAAGGGCATCCTGGATGAGGCTCAGCCACTGACACAGGGAAGGCATGGAGGAGAATGATGCCTCTGCCTGGCAAGGAGAGCAGAAAACTGCAGGCAATCAAGGCAGCTCACTTGGGCATCTAAAAAGATTCATTGGTTGAAGTGAATTTTGGAGCCTGCCTTCCAAGTTAGGATCCCAGGGCCCTTGAGGCAATGTTTATCCTGCAGAAATGAGAGTTGAATTACCAACTTACATTCTGACTCTTGATCCTCTGTCAGACCTTTACATTTCTCCACGTGGGTGTCTTTAAAACGTGGGGAACCTTGTTTTTAGCTACACCCTGTGTCAGTACCTAGCATTCAGGGACTTGGCACTTACGGGATGACTTTAATGTCTTCTTTTCCATGTAATATATAATCAATGACCTTGTAAAAGACTATTTCCTGCAAGTAAAAAAAAAGAGTGGTGTTAAAATGAGTGGTGAGGCAATCCATCCAGAGAGGAGAGAGTTAAAGAAATCTTGTTTTCACATACCCTGCCATCCGGGGTTCGAGGTCCTGAGTAGGGAGGTACTTCTCCCAACAGGACTGGCCACAGGTCAAAAAATTCCTGGTTTAAAAATTAAAAAAGCATTTTTAGAGTAGAAAAGTTCATTCTGTCTCAAGCCACAAAGTAACCATTGCTCTACCTTGCTGGTTTTGGTGTTGTGTAAACAAGGCACGAAATAATAAAACTAATTCAATACTAGGCAGCAGAATGATACCCAAATATCCACATCTGGAAGTGTCAGGTGCATTTATATGGCTGCTTACTACCATACACTGCCTATACACAGAGCACTGATTCATTCAGTGAACAGTGAGCACTGGCTGTACCCAGAGCAAACAGTTATGACAATGTTTTTGTGTTCTTCATTTTCCAAAGTGTGACTATTGCCTGACCTATTACTTGCCAGACTGAAGAAGTGAAATTCTTTTTTTGCTTTTTTTTCTTATGCTACATTGTAATGTTGATCAAAGTGTCTTTAGCTTACACTAATGATCCTTTAATACACCTCTTCACAAGGCAATATGCTACAAGAGCTCTGTCAACAAGACAGTCAGCCTGACCACGGGACAAAGAGGGCAAAGACTGGCAATGATGCTGGGTAACCTTCACATAAAGTTTGCCAAAGGTGTAAACCAGCAGCACAAATCAGAGGTAACTTTGATTCTGTCAGCTTGTTTCCATGAAGCCAAATTTCATCTAAAAACCTGGATATCGTCAGCATGAATGAGTCCTTGAGGAAGGTGGTTGGTTTGCTGATGGCTCTACAGGTGTGTCTCACTATGCTTCCAATAACCACAGGCTTTGTGAGGTTTTGTTTGTCTGCAGGCTTTGACCAGGATTGCCAAAGTCAGACTCATCTTCCCCTCCTCTGTCTTCCCAGCATCTGACAGTCCCATTCCAGTGATAAGCTCTTCCCTTTTCCTCTGATTTCATTAACCTTAATCTTTGCACAGTAAAAATATGCTAACCAAAGCAGGAATAGTGGCTCAAAGTTAGCTCACACTTTTACCACCTCAGTAACTCTTACCTGCATGCATCACCCCTCAGTGGGTAACAGCAATCAGAAAGATGCACAGCACGCATGTGAACACTCACCTTCTGCTTTGTCATGTCCAGGAGGCCGACCGAGTATCGGTCACAGTTCAGGTATGCCCTCACTGTATAAAAAGCCTTGTGGAACTGCCTCTCAATGTCCGTCAGCTCCTCAAAAACCTTATTAGCTGACCACAGCAGCACCTGCAGGATAAAATCAAAACCTAAGCACAGCCTTTCTCAGAGAGATGGGCTTCCCAAATGTTGGTTACAGTTCCTGAAAAGTGCAGGAAACCTATACCACTTGTTCACACTGGGAATTACTAGGGAGAAAGAGTCAGGCCATCATAGTGTTATGTAGGAGTCAAATGTTACCAATACAGCACAAAAAAATGTAGTAGTGTCAGGCATAAAGCTCACCCCACTTGAATTTTATACCCATCAGTAAAATGTTGCATCCAAAACCAGTTAACTCCAAAAGCATTGCAAGTTCCAGAGGTTGGTGTTTGAAACTTTCTCAAAGTGTTTGAGCAGCTGGTTTTTGTATGTCCATCAGCCTATGATCCGTTTCCCCATCTTCTGGTACAGTCTACTGATGTAGCTTTAAGAAAGCTGTTGCTATTAGGCTTTTTCACTTGTAAAAGCAGATGTTACTCAAATACTTCTCTGAAATGGTAAGAAAATCATCTACACTCTTGCTTGGCTTCGTTAATGTATGTGTGCCTGTATCCAAGGTGTGTCTCTGGCTTTCTGAGCCCAGGAGATATGAGGAGCCGTGCTTCTGAAGGACTGAGAGCTGCCACCTGAAGCAGACTGGACCTGTACTTTGAACAAGAAGTACTGTTACATGGCCACAGCCAGAAAAAGTGTGCCTCACCTCTTCACTGGGCACTAGTAGATATTTTTGAGCATAGTAGTATGTAGTAGTAGATGTTTCTGAGCTGCACTGGTCTCTGTTTCTAATCCATAAACTGAAACAACTCTGCCACTTGTATGAAGTCTGAGTTCAGCATCAGCACCCTTCAAATAGGACAGTGGTGTTGTCATACAAACCATTAGATGAAAATGAGCAGCAGTCTAGCTTTTTGGCACTTTACAGCATGCAATGAGTACTGATAGCCACAAGCCTGGTGAGGACTGAGAGTAATAGCTGAAAAATATCTAAGTCAAGGAATGATGTAAAGAAGTTGGTAAAAATGTATTGTATGGTCTTCTAATAAGACTTTTACACAGTATCTGAGCACAAGCAGATTACCCTGGTTTTGCACAAGCCATTTTACCCACAGTATCACCAAGTCTTTGCTGTTGGGATTTGGAAGATTAAAATTCTAGACCACTTTTGAGAATGTAATTTGCTCACTCTGTACTTCATTACTTTAAATTCTAACACAATGAACTGTAATAACTTTCACACAGCCCCTAAGACCTATATTAGAGGTTTGACAATTGAGCCATTGGCAGACCTAGAGCAGTGTGTCCTGCATCTCGTTCTTGCTTCCCTCCCTTTGTGTGGGACCTGCTCAGACAGCAGTGATACATGAACAAGGGCTCCTGGGTTCAGTCCCACACTAGATCCATTAGGCCCTCCACCTTATGGCTCTTCACTTTGTCCTCTAGCCCCTTTCTTACCCTGACTAGTCCTGCTGCTAAGCTCCCAACAGGAATAAACCTTTGCTGGTTCCACTTCAGTCAACTATGTAGCATTGCTGGTGTCTGTATCATTGGACCATCATTCATGTTTTTGATGAACAAAAAAAATTAGGCAAAGCATAAGAAATTAATTAGAAAGTATAAGTGCTGTTCCAAAGCTTCAAAACAAACGTTCATTCTGTGTCCATTTTGCTAACATAGGTATTTATTCTCCATGGCAGGCCCACTGGAGAACAGAGCGTGGCTGCCACGAAGCGCAGATGCAATTCCATGTCCTCTTGAGTGACAACTATTGCCTGCTGCACAAAGTGGTTGCAGGGATCCACATCCATCCCAATAAATCTGAGAGTCCTACTATAACCCATCTAATGGAAAAGAATGGTGCCTGAATTTCAATCCAGAATATCCTAAACCCCTAATATAGGTTCTTTTCTACTGATAGAGGCCAATACAACATGCATATGACAATTTTACTGGCTCTAAGAGGAAATTCAATAGCACTTTTTAATGAGCATATAGGGGAAAAATATCACATTATTAAGTGTTTCAGAAAATCTCTTGGTGCTGCTGTCTGAAATGATTAAATGATCCAAGAGTGCTTCACAGCCTCAAGTCAACAAAGCATCTAGAGGCCAATCCTGCTGAAACTGGTGCCATTGCATCAGGTCCTGCAGTTTTGCCAATAACATAAGAAAGAGGGAATGATGAAGGACTCTGGGAAAGAAGCAACATCTGAAAGCAGTTGAGGGCATCTTTCTTTCTGCTCTTCAGTAACAAATCTCTGAAGACCAGATTCACCCTTTAAATCAGAAGATTGTATTGATTTTATTTTGAGATAGCCAATCTGCATTTTCGCTCTTACCTGGCCTCTTCGAGTCTCACAGTTGTGAAGATAACTCAAGTGATATATTTTCAAGTTCAAAGATGCAAAATTCAGATACTTCAGAAAAAGCTGAAAAGGCAAATTGTGAGATTCCATTGAATGCAGTAGCAACTTCAGGTGTATGGTATTTCATAACACTGCTTTTAAAGCGTCCAGGTAATTTCCCAGGATAAATGCTTTGCTTTGCACTGCCATGACATGAGGCTTATCCCACTGTATCTTCCCTGAAAGATCTAAGATAAGCATCCTCATTGTAAGCCTCTTCTATGAGAGTGTGAGTGCTCTTTAGGGAAACTCACACCGGTGGGGCTTCACTAAAGCAGGCATCACTAGCCTAAAGGGATCTCTATTAAAAAAACAAAAGTAGCAGCAGCTCTTTGACAGGAGTTCAGCTATTGACCACTTACTGTTTCATCAGAGCTGGTGAAGTGTGGGCCATTCAGCTTATTTATAGCCACAATGACAGCAACCAAGTCTTTGCCATTCAAGATGGGTGTCGCAAGGATGTTTTTTGTAGTGTAGTTGGTGAGCTCATCAACAAATGGGCTGAACTGGGCACACTGTTTAATAGAGAATTTACAAATTAGCATTTTTCACAACTTGTCTTGAAACCAAGTCCAAGCACAGCCCCTTCATGTAAGCTGCCTGAAGAAAATTTTGCTTAAAAATTAGTGGGGAAAAGAAATGAGTTAGCAGAGAATTGGACCACGCACAGGTGATAAATCTAATATCAAGAGCAGGTGTGGCTTTTGACTGCAACATGTGAGTGTTTAACTTTCTGTGAAGATCTTGCCAATCATAACCTTTAATATGTCAAACTCTCTTAGAACAAGGGGGCTCTCCATGGGTTATTCTCAGATCAATGGCATTCTTCATGGGACCTCCTCCATCCCTTCCTCTGACTTCTTGTTCGCACTGAAGAGCGGGTAGAGCCACAGGGTATAAACCAGGGCAGTCAGTGGCAAGTTCACCCACCCTCATTTTTCTTCTGCTTTTACCATGAAGCTTGTTGTCAGCTCGCAGCATCTACCCTTAGTTTCTCTTGAAAAGCAGAGAAAGGAAAATCCAGGGAAAGCAGGTGGCTAATCACTTCACCTGCACAGGGGTCATATTGATACTATCATCACCAGGAGTGCAGGGATGGTCTTGCTGACCAAAGATATTGTCCCTGCTCAGGTGAATAAATTGCCATCTGTAAGTCGATCTGTTTGGGTTAGAAAAAGCAGCACAACTATGATCATATTCAGAAGTTTGCATTAGAAAGAATGATCACTCCCTAATGAATCTTCTCCCCACAGCTTCCCCACTGCTGGCTCTTTCTGCCAAATGAGGTAGACAAAACATTTAGTCCCTGGGTTTTCTTTAAAGAAATTGTACTATGGCAATATCTAAAACCACTAGAGTTGAACTGCAGCACTTAGCTTACAGATCTGAAATCGCCCCGTGTATATGGAGAAACACCAGAAACCAAAAAACTTTAAAATTTAAGTCATATTCTGATATTTCTCCCAAAACCAACAATACCCCCAGAAAAAAAACCCAAAAACCCAGGTTGCAGAACTAAAACAGTGTCTCAGTATGTTCTGTGGAAGACAAGGAAGGTTTTGCTGGAGGGCTGGGATATGCCAGCGCTGAGCAACAAATGAATGAATGAATAAACAGATGGTCTCTTTGTAACTAGCAAACAATAGATGGAGTAATCCCAAATCCATATTTGGGTCACATGGATTTTGGTTTTATACCTATGATTAGAACAAGCAGATTGTTATTCCCACCATCCAGGTTTACATGATTGAACCAGAAGTATGGGGGGCAAATACTGCCATGAAGGCATAAACATAAAACATTAAAATCGCTCTGATACTGCAGCTGAAGTTTTTGCTGGGTTTTTTTGTAAGATTTTTAATATTTTGTAAGATTTTAAGTAAGACTGTCTCTTGCTGCTTCTGAGGAATATCTCCCACACACAGGTTACCTGTAATGCTCTGGGGTCCCCCCTCTGTTTGATAATAATGCCTCTAAATGCCCTTAGCTAAACCTTTATCACAGAAAACATTTTCAAAGTTCTGTGTTGGAAAAACCTCTTTGAACTCACTGTAAAGAATATCTATGTCTTTGCCATTTACTCATAGAATATAAAATTGAGTGGAAAATTCCATGTGCACTCAGTGCAGATCTGACTACTTCACTCTCTTCTGCCAGATTAGACGTGATTTATTGTTTTTTTTTTTTTAGTTAGACAGGCAGTGCACTGTTCGCAGGCATTAAGACCTAGTGTAATCAATGTGCTTAGTTTCACCTCACCCCATAAATGAAATTGAAAGGAACTTTCAGACTTGCTACTTGTTTCCAGTAGACAGCTACTACGCTGCAGGAGCTTTGACCAAGCACTGTGGTGTGCTGCTGCCTCTTGACCCCAGCGAGCCTCTCCTCTACCCAGATAATCGATAAGTGGAAAACATACCTCACGGACATCCTTGATGTTCATGGTTTTCTTGGTCTGAGCAACATGGCCCACAATGCCTATGTCCAGTGGATAGACAATCTCGCAGTCTGGGGAGACCAGGCATTCCTCCAGGGTACTTCCTTCTTGGATGTTGAAAAGCCTTGTCGCCAGCTCAGGAGTGCCATTTCTCTGCCTGTACATGAAGAGACTGCAGCGGTCAGCATGAATAAGGGACCTGATTCTTCTCAAGGTCTTGAAAACAACTTTCTCCATGTTGATGCTTTCTTGCATGTCTTGGATCAATTCAAACAGTATTTCACTCTCATTGTTATCCCAGGACTCTGCTTTTAGTTTCTTCTCAAAATACTGCTTGGCAAAAGCAGGGTTGCCATCAAGAAACTTCTCCACATCGTCTTCACTAATGCTCATTGTGAATGCCCTGGATCTTGTGGGTAAGTAGTAGTCCAAAGATGTGCAAGCAGCACTCTAATTTCTCATGAGTCTCTTAAATTTTTGTAATAGAAGATTCTGCTTCTGGATTAACCAAGTTTGAGGTACCCCTGCAAAGAAGGGCTTGTCATCAGGAAGATGTATTCCTTTATAATGCTGAAGGTGAGTCTGTAGGAGGACAGATCTTCTCAACCAAAGAGATTAGATGACCTCTACAAGAGCTTTGGGTCAACTTTCCTCTTCTTAATCTAACTGCAAACAAAAACTGAGTACTCACAATGTCTGAAAACGCTCTCCTTTCTCTTGATAAACAGAACTGAAACAATTCTATTGAGGCAGCAGCAACAGGGAAGGAGTGCATCTCCTAACATTGAAATAAGCTCTTTAAAGTCTAATTAAATATATACTGCTTGGGCCTAATCCTTGGCTAACAAGGTGACCATCTTATTATTTCTGCTCTCCCAGCTCCCAGCACTAGCAGAAGTGCATTATTCGCAAAAGGACTCGGTGGCCAAAACAAAAATAGTGAGGTAAAACTGCTCTTTTAGGTCTCTCTCTACTACTACATGGGTCTATAGCAGCTCTTCTAAGAGCTGTTCTCTAAGGGAACCACCAATCCTGGATGTTTTAGTTCAGGGTTTGAACTGAACCGGCAAAGTCCATGGTCTTTGTTTCTTGCTAGGAAGAGCCACGACAGGAAAACATGCCTCTTAGTGGCACCCATATAGGAAGGAATCTGGAGAGCTTCTGTTTGGAACTGCTGAATTGATGCACTCTGAGGAAATGTGGGAAGCCCTGCAGACAAAATCAAAAACACGCACCAAACAAAACCCAAACAAACCGGGAAGGTAGAATTATTTCCCTCATCACTATCAGTGGAGAAAAGGGGAGAAATATGTTTCTCACTGCTGTGAGAAACAGGAGTTGTATCACATCAATGAAGCCACAACACTGCAAAACAGCAGGTTTGGGTCAGTGTGATGCTGGGAGGCAAAGTGCTTCAGAGGCCATTACACTTCAGAGGAATGAAACAATGCACAGGAGATTTCATTACTGGAGAACAAGGGTGAACCCCATCTACCACATTGCTGGAAAATAAGCAAGGCTCACCTCCTCAAGGAGTAAGGGTCTAAGGGTCCAGGTTACCTGTGTCTGTGAGTACTGTCACTTCTGCCAGGAGTGGTTCAATCCAGCCCAAAATGTGGATGCCTGTGAGGAATTGTTGTGCTAATATTCAGTCAGGATATTAAAATAGAATTATTGCTCAAGAAGACATGGAAGAGGTGATGCGTGCCACTCTGCCTTCCACAATGATGTTCTAGCAGAGGAACTAGGTCCTTCTCAGCTCTGGCATGGTGGGGTGCTGCTCCAGGCCTCCAGTCTGGGGTGCACAAAGCCTTTTTGTGAGCAACAAACAGGACTGTCCCAGGCACAGGGCTTGGCTGCAGCAGGGAATTTTAATTTTAGGGAATTTAAGGATGGCAGTGGTTCAGGCTGCAGCTTGTTCAGCAAGGTGTCATATGCTGCAGCAGTTTTCTGGGTAAAAAAGGGGGCAGAAAGAGCAAGAGTCAATTTTCTTTTACTTTGAGTAGAGGCAACAGCAAGAATTAGCTGAGAAATGAAGGTAGAAGACAGTTCAGGTGAGTGAGACCATGAAATGAAAATTTCAGTCTGGAGAAAACAGCCTTTTTTGTAGATTATGTGTTCCTGTTGATCTTAAACAAGAGAAAAACAGGCAGAATATGTGTAAGTGTGGTGAAATTATTCAAAATGTGTATAAAAATACCATGAACAAGTAAAAATAGAAAGTCAGAAAACTCAAGATCAAACGTGAGGTTAAATTAAAAACAATGTACAGTACAGTACAGCAATGTACAGCAATTTAAAAGGTAAAATGAAAAGCAATGGAAATTTTCTGTTTATTATGATAATAATAAAGAGTGAAGAGCAAGAATAGCAAGAAAAGTCCTGAAGAAATTAAGTTTAAGAGGGCTGTGTAAAGTAACCTCTAAACCCTTAATGACTTTTTCTGACAGCTAATGGAGGATTTTTTGGGGTTTTGAAAGTCTGGGAAAAAGTAGATGTAATGATCCTTTCAGCAGAATAGAAAAAAGAAAGGACTGAAGAATTCTACAACAGATAATTTTTAAAGTTTGGCTTCTAAGAAAATACAGAAATAAACCTGTTTATGTACCTAACTGGAGGAGAGAAAGAGCAGCCAGTGTGACTTAATCAAGAGCAAACCGCGTAGAGTGGAGTTTCCTCTATGGCAGAGTCAGAAGTCTCTGGACAGAAGGAAAGCAATGACTGTCACAACTCTTGACTGATGAGGAAGTCACACAATAGATATTTTGTGTCTTACATTGAGGGCTTAGACGAGATTGTTAGAAGGTGGTGGCAAATGTTTTTGAAAGCTGAAGAGTTTGTTTTAGTAGCTCACTAATAAAATGTAGGATTTTTTGAGTAGGATTCTCTGTGGAGGCTGCAACAGATGTAGAATATCTCAGTATTTCCACTGATATGTGTAAAAATATTAAGCCAGTGAGTAAGCCATGGTCAGGTGTCTGTAAATGTGTTTGAGCACCATCTTAGAACTAAATGGCAGACATATGTGTTCAGGAGGAGAGGACTAGAATTCACCAAGGAGGCATGGGAAGTCCTACTTACGTGGAGAACAGTCACCTGGTGAATTCATGGGGATGAGTCACTACCTCAGCTTAATGAAGGCTGCACAACGTGTCAAGACTTCCAGGCAGAAGGAGGTGTACACCCATTAGGATGAACTTTCTCTTGCATAACAGATTATGCCACATTGTTCTAAACAGATGTCTCACCTGGAATACTGTGGGAAAATGTGACCTTTGAGGAAAGACTGAGGTTTCTCATGTCTCTTATTGAGTCATCTCTTTAAAACAGTCCCCAGCTGTATAAAAGGCTATGGCTAAGAAAAAAGGAACAGTCTGTTCTCCATAATCATATAGGACAGTAGATTTTAGACCTGCAGATAAAAGTCTTCCAAAGCAGTGGGAAGAGATTTCTCCCACCTTATCTTAGATACCCCTAGAAACAAGGGTGTCATTCTTCTTCCTGGGAAGCATTTCTAGTCAGAAGAGATGCACACATAATGATACCAACCAGCTGGAACTGATAGAGACAAACAACGTCTTAGAACTGGAGGGAAACATATTTCTCTCTGGGCCCAGCCTTCCTGCCCATGGCCTGTCAGGCCAGTTATATGTAAGGAAACCATTGTTGTACACCAGTAAAAACTTCATTTGCAGCTGTGTAAATCTCCCAGTGATTGGAGTGACTTTATTTATGGTTAACACAAAGAAAGCTGGAGACTGCCTTCTGCCTTTCAATGTCTCTGCAACTCCAGCTGCAATCTGGGCCATTCCAGCGCACAGTAAAATACAAGCCTGTTTCATCCCACAGTAACAGCTAGGGAAAAGGATAAAGTAAAACAAACTAAACCTCTTTAAAGGGGACTATCACATTTTGGACTCTGGTATCCCAAAGGAATTAAATTTACTCTCACCAGGTCTTTGAAGGAAGTCTGAAGTGAAGTTTAGCTCTTCTTACAGTCCAGCATACTGTTGCCTGGAAGTTTTTACAATCCATTGGATCCTCCTCATACCAGGTGGAATTTGTGGAAGAGAAAGTCTCCTGGGAGCTCTCAGAAATGTTTAAAAGTCCAAGAATCATATGAGTGATCAAATGTCCAGCAATTATATGAAGTGGATGTCACAGGACAGAGCTATGCACTTAGAGGATGTACTCAGGATGTCCTACATCTGGACAGAAAGTCCTTTGGGCTTGGTAACATGTGATGTTTTCTTGACCAAAAGAAAGGTTTTGTGGGTGCACTAAGAGTTATGAAAATTGTTGTATGTACTTTTTAGCTGTGATTTCAGAGCTGAAAATATGCAAAAGCGCGAATTATTCATATTGAATCAAA
This sequence comes from Cyanistes caeruleus, assembly GCF_971803275.1. Lineage (NCBI taxonomy): Eukaryota > Metazoa > Chordata > Aves > Passeriformes > Paridae > Cyanistes > Cyanistes caeruleus. The sequence goes on from NC_141732.1 coordinate 36,286,239, forward strand.
ATTGGCACTCTTTTGGATCCAAACCTTACAGATATTCATACTTGATTTGGTATGAAAGGTTATGTTCAGTTGAAGATAAATGCTTTTGTTTCAAAACATTCTTAAGAAAGGCTGTGTTCAACGGTGATACTCCAGGCTCCAAATAATGAAATATTTGAGTTCAGTTCCTTCTTCTGCACTAAGGTTTTGAAATTTAGCAAGAATATTTCCTCTTAACAAGGAGGAAGAATGAAGGTCCTAACATACTGATGTTCATGACTGCAGAAGTGGAGAAACTGAGGCGGTATTTCTTGAGGCAAGCCAGGGCCGTGTAATTGCTGTGCAATTGAAACCATGTGGGAAAGGCAGCTGGAAATCTAAATCTGCCTTGCAAATGGAGCCAGCAGAGCCAGAGCAGCCCCTTTGGTGGGCTGATGTACTCAGAATTACAAGCGTGACGCAAAGAGGCATAAGTGCTCCCTCGGCCTTCGGGGATATTCATTGCTGGCATAACAATGGTAACTGAGGTGGATATAGCCTAAGCTTGCAATAGGATAATGTTCTTTGAATGGCCTTAGGCAGACAATGGAGGATTTTGGAGGAGGATGAGGCTGCTATTTTAGGAAACTTGTGCTAGGCTGTCACACAGCATAATAATATGTGAACACGTGTGGTTGCACAAACTTGTTTCCAATAGCTTTAAATTCAAATTGCAGAATTGGCATAAGACCCCTTGTTTATTGCATGTTGGTAGATGCCATTGAAACAGTATTCCAACTGGAAAACTCAAATATTTAAGCTCTCCTGAAGGCTTGGCTGGTAGCTAGGAAAACAAGGTGGAGTTTCTGGGAATAAAATTCCTACCCTCCCAAAAACTCATATGACAGTCGCTCCCTAGTCCTAGCATGAAAACTACTGAAAATTTGTAGAGTAAAATCATCTGGCTGATGTGGTGCAAAACATACTGCCCAGGAAAAGCAGTAATTTTAGGGCCATTTATGGGACTGTGTCCAAAGCAGTGGGTACAGACACTGCCTGGAAAGCAGAAAGAGGGATGGTATGTGCTGGGGGTGTTTGGGCTCCTAAGATGCTTCATGCTCCTCCTTCATGGGAACAATGTTTTTCCCCCTAACCAAGAAGCTGTGGGTATGGGAGCTGCAAATATTTAAGCTAATTTGATTAGACATTATCCTTACAGGGTGCTGTATTGACAGCTATACCCAAACCTTTCTGACCCACTCATCTGTTGGCATAACGAGATTGCAGCTTATCTGATTTACTACATAATATTCTCATGCCACCTGCTTGTATACAAGAATAAGCTTTCCTGCCTGCAGCCAGGGGAGCCCAGTGAGGATCAGAGACATGTCTTTCATCCCTCCTGGGCCAGGGTCTTCTTCTGTCCCCCAGAGTCTGGCCTCCTCTTTCAGCTGCACATGGATTGTCACTTGTCACGTGGAGGGTTAGCATGCAAAACCTTATGGCTCTTGCTCAGCATCCTCCCCCTGTCCTTCCACTCTGTGCCTCTCCAGACACCTTTAGATGCCACCAGAGCACAACCTTGCCACCTGGGATCTCACCCCAGACTCTGCTGGGCCCTAGTCCTGGCCTGTGGTCCCAGCTAGTGCATCCACCAGTGAGTGGGATACTGCCACAGCTTCCCTGTCTACACACGTGGTCAAGCTGATTTGGGCTGGACTGGGACAGAGTGCACCTGGGCCAGTCTGGGGATGGCACCAAGTTTGGGGGTGCAGGGGTCAGGGCCACCCTTCATCACCAGCTCAGGGGCTGGAGAACCTCCTCCAGCCTGGGCAAGCCCCCGCTGCTCAGTGCAGGGGACAGCCATGGGGACAGCTGTCAGCTGGGGCAACTGCATGAGCACAGCTTGAGGTGTATTTGTTTTAGTGCAATCAACCTATCACACAGAAGTACAGCAATCTGACTCGCACACAGGAGCACAGCAGCTGACTCTAGGCCTGCAGAAAATGCAGTTGAGCCGGAGCTGGTTATGCTAGAGCTGCATTTCCTTGCTGGCAGGACAGTTGATAGCTGAGTTCATTAAATGTTTCCAGTGATGTATAAATCCCTTGCACTTTTGTGTACAGGAGAAAGTGCTGCTGGCAGTCCAGTTGCAAAGGGGAAGCACTTTGTCATATGCATACATTTTAGCCAGAATGTTGACTTCACCTTGTCATGACAAAGGAACATCAGCCCTCAATTTATTAATTCCTTTGGGGAATTACCTTAAAAATAGTATACAGCTTTTTGTATTGCATTGGTAAATTGCAGGAGTTAGTCAGAGATTTCCATCTGAATTGTTCTTGTTGAAGGGAGATGAGTTTCTGAAAGCACATGGGTCAGTGTTAAGTGTGTTTGTTGTTAAGTGTGATTGTTACCATTTTGAGAGATATTTTTGAGGAAATGTACCTCTGCCATGCCAGAAGACTGGAAATGCACCTGAGTCTGTAAGTCACCACAGGCTGGATGTGCCTTCTTGACTTCCTCCTCCTTCTATATGTTGCAAATATGCACAGATTCTCTTATTCTTAATTTCATGGAGAGATGGCTCTGTTAAAAAATATTACAATATTTTTATATATAATATTTTAAAATAAAATATACTGTATAAGTGGCAATTCCTGCATGTCATGTAGACTTCTAAGCCTACATAAGTTTATTGTGTTTCAATTGACAGATTGTATTCAAAGCTCTTAGCACAAATCACTGGACCTTGAATAAGAAGATTACTTCATTCATCAAATGTTCTGTGAAGCTGAAGGACTAAAAAGATCTTTAAACTCTTCTCACACTAAGCCATGTGCACAAAACACTTCCTTCCTAAGTTTCTTCCCAAAATGCTCTGGGCATGGAATTAAGGAAGGCATAGTGGTGTAGGACATATGAAAACTCTTAGAATGACAAAAAATATGTGCTGAGATGTACCCAGAAGTAAGATTGCTTATGCAGTGTCACATAGAAACAATGAAGAAAAGAGAAGATGCTCTAGGGAAGGATTTGCAGAAGCTTGCAGACCAAGAGGGCAGCATGACAGATGAGGGAAGTGATTTGTGGGAAACAGGACCACCCACAGTGGGGGAAAAGACAGCAAGGTGGTTAGCAGAAAAGGAAAGGAGCTGAGAAAATTACTAACTTCATGAGTAATAGAAGAGCAAGTAATGAGGAATTAAAAAGGGCTACTGAGACAATAAAAAGCCACCTTCTGGTGGAACCAGAAGGAACAAGCACAGCCACCACGGGTAAGAAGAATTCAAGCCAAAAAATCACAAGAAGAAGCTGGAAGTGTCAGTGTAGTCTCAGTGTACCTGTCAGAACAGTATAAAGAGGTTTGCAGCATTGGCAGACACGAGGCTTCAGCAAGGAGGAAGCAGATACTCCTGTTCCAGAGACCAGCAGCTGGAGTGGTCATACAGGAGTTTCACTGGTCCTAGCAGAGGTGGCCATAGCTCCCCATGCTAGGCCTGCAGGCACAGAACTGCAGTGAGTCCTACAGAGGTTTTGGTGATGTTGGGCCACAATGTGGCGTTTCTCCTCTTCCTTCACTTCTTGTGGGCAGAGGGATGCTTAGTGTCCAGTTCCTACACCAGAGGTGGTTGCTGTGGTAGTATTTTAATGGGCCTCTCTCTTTGAGGCAACCCTGCAATTTTCAGTGTTTTCAGCTTGTAGCTCAGTCTGAAGCAGATGTAAGCTTGATCTTCAGGTTCAGTATTCTGGCTGTAAATTTAGAGGTGGTGACACTGTGGGACTGAGATTTGACTGGAACTTCTGGGCTTGTCTGTAATATTAATAATATTTCTGTGATGTAAATGGTGAGAAGTGTGCCATGGTGAAAACATATCCCTGGAAGACTTAGGCTATCTAAAGTATTGCAGCTTTAAAGATCAGCTGCTTAAAACACGAAACAAACAAAAAATCCTCGATGAAAAAAGAAAAAAATCATTCTATCATTTTTTGGCAGTTTAGAAAACTCCTCTCTTTCCCCACATTCCATGCTTCCATCCATTTCCCCAGCAGAAGAAGCAGATATAGAAATATGAAGTGCAGTTGTATGTGAAAGCCTTTGCTTATTATCTCTTAGCTCTGTGACTCACTAATCAGGCTTCTGTTCACAGCTGCCCTCCCTTTGGAGTGCAGAAAGGTGTTCTGACCTAAACCTTCCCTCCTTGCACCTTCTGTTGCACATGGAAACTGCATCCTCTAACACCTACTAAGGACAGGTTTCCAGCTAATGGCTTTTGACTGCATGCACATACAGATTTCCTTGGCTTTTGTAATTTGTGCTTCTGGTTTTAGCTTTTAAATCCATCATCAGGGCTGGCATGGACATCCTGGCTTACCCGTAACTACTCAAGCTCTGTGCCAGCAGTATCACTTTTGTAAAGCACCTTGGGATGCATGCTACGTAAGGAGCTGTATATATCCCATTGGAGTAATCTGGTGCAATAATCTGGAGACAGAATTTACTGTCTGCTGGCTGAAATGTGTAAACATATGGTCTGCTGTTACATCATCCTTTGCAACCAGTTACAGCCTATAGATTTATTCCTGCACCTTTTGCATTAAGCTGTTTCTGCTGCATGAACAGAAAAGGAAAGAGAATACTACATGTGTGGTTTATACCTTCAGGAATATTGACATGACTTCTGTGAAGGCCTCCTGCTTTTTGGAAGGCATCCTGGGAATAACACCAGAGATCAAATTAACTGCAGTCTGTTACATCATTTCGATATGTGAGATAGGCTACTCCTGCCCGAAGGAAACAATCTCCTTCCTCTCATCTTCCCCCAAGAGAAGAATAGGATCTATCATAGAGATAGATCAGAGATCTTTTCAAGTGTAAAGACCTTATCTCCAGAGAACTGAGCACCTTTCCTTCTTCCAGATGACTCCCTCCTTGTCTACAGTGAAATGGCAGACTCTCCAGTCTTGTACTGATAGGGCTGGGCTTTGCCCTCCAGGACCTGGCAGCTTGGCATGAAAAAGGCAAATATTGTATCTTTAAACAAATGCTGCAACTAAAATGAATAAACCTGCCAGTATCTGGAAATGGATCAGTTCAGTAGTAGTAAATCTTACATATGTATAGAGATATGTCAACAATATGCCTTATAGAAAGTACTGGAAAACGACAAAAAGTTCGTCTTTTTGTCTGATGGCCCCAAATAGTCTCTTTTTCATGAGGTTGACTCAGGCCTGAATGGTCTTTTGGAGGCCATTTGGGAAACTGCCATGGTTGGAGAGGAAATCCAGCAGCTCACTGATCAAGCTGCAACCATCATCCACATGGTTGTGCAGAAACCAGCAGATGGCACAAAACCTTAAATATGCTTCTTTGGCCAGCAGATCACTGTGTGGTAAAATCTCACTAAAAGAGAGATTTTAGCCAGCTCTGCTTTCAGCTTGTTCTACCAAGGCAGCAAGATGTGGAAGGGCTTGGAAGAGAAGCTGGAACTTAATTTTTCTGGCAAGCTCTTGTCAATGGCTCTCAGAAAACTGTTCCCCACAGGCTGACTACCCATCATGAGAGAGAGGCTGAGGCTTCTTGACCTCTCTTGCTTTCAGCAGCCCCCTCTTTCACTTGAAAACAGGGTGACAAGTGTGCGCCTTTTTCTGAGGTGTGTTGTGTGCACAGGAGCATGTGAGGCCCTGCTCTGCCAATTGTCAGTCAACACGTTCCGCAAGAATTACATTATCATTTTTGAGAAGGGAAAGGCGTCTCCCAGTTTCTGTCATTTAAAACCGTGAGGTATTCGAATATTGCCTTGAAAGTCCTAAAGCAGTGATTTATGATGCCTTTTTAACCTGATTATATAACACACCCAAGAATCTTATCCTTGAACCGCAGGAGAACAAACTTCAAACAATTTCCTCTTCATCTGTATTGCACCACTCACTTCCTTGGAAAAGATTCATGTTTCTGAGCAGAAGTCACAGAAAATGAAAACCTCTATGTTCACAACCTAATTCTGGCATTCCATTGTGGGGAAGCCTTACTTCTCCTGCATCCTGCATCCTGCATCCTCAAAGGAGTGGAGCAGACTGTCACCATCCTCTCAACCCTTGGCAAACCTGGAACTGGGATGTGTGTTCTCCAGCAGGACATCTTTTTTTTATAAAATTTGTTCCATGTTACATCAAATTCAACAAGCCCAGGAATATGTTTCAATGCTTTGATTCCTCCCTATTTTTTTCCTTATGCCCAGCAAAAATGGCCGTAATACTGCAGAAATTAAGTTAAATTTGATTTTGTTTTCTTCTTGCTCTAAACAGCAAGTAATGCAGTGACAGATGTTATGCTCACCAAGCAAAATCTTGTGCTGTGATTAGCTATTATTAGCATGTGTCTAATCCCTGGGGGATTAAGTGGTTCATCTAAGCATGGCTTCGAGTGTCACCTATGTCTCACATGGACATAAACTAATCTCTTTTGTTGGAACCAGATGAAGTGATAAGTGTTTGGAAGCCTTCTAATTGACAGAAAACACTGCAATTCGTTCTCTGTCAAATCCCCATGTCAGGGTGAAATAGCATATCTCATATTTGGTGTCAGTACCTTTAAAACCTAATGGGCATCTAGCACTGAAGTGCAGTTTAAGAAATTACTTTGTATGTGACTCTCAGTGGCCAAGCGGTTCCAGTTACCATGAGCTCATTCCTGTGTGCACTTGCCCAGGCTGCCTCTGAAGACATGCAGATGGCTTGAACAGGACAGGCTCAGTCACTACACTGCATGCAAAGCACCACAGTCTCCCTCTCAAGTGTAAATGGAAGCTGCACAGAGGCCAAATCAAAGTTGCAGGCAGCAGGCAAGGACAGCTTTTCCCAGGCAATGGGCAACGTTAAACAAGCTGCCTGGAAGGCAAGAGAGCTCACACCAGGTACAGGGCAAAGCTGCATGCTTCTCTTCACAAAGTCCTGGGCAAGAGGCAGTAAGTTATCACTGGAGCAAGCCAAAAACATCCAGAGGCTTTAGCCTTATTCTAGAAGTCCAGACTGTTGTATCAGAATCAAAAGCTTCAGGACTTCCTGGGCTGACTCCATAGGAATTACAGGGTTGTCCCTAGTGGTTATGTCCAAGGCTCCCCAGCACTTAGCACCCAGTGTGAGGAATAACTGCTAGTACAGCCAACTCCTATTTGAATGTCTGAAGTATTAGATCTCCCAGGTGAGCCTGGGAAAAAGAGTTCAGGAGCAGCCTTTGCAGTTAGGGAAATTCTTTGGGTGCTGGAGGATGGCAGACATGGTTTGCTGCCAAAAGAACTCTTCTAGTGCCTTCTTGTCCTTTTCTGATGTATTGTATTCCCATGAAAGGCTACTAGAGAGTACATTTTGGGAAGAGAGACCTGCAGTATTTATGTAACTGGAAATATTGACAAAATTAGCTAGAAAGAACGTGCATAAAAGAAAGAATGAAAAAAAATGCACAGGAGAACTGAGGACTCCAAGACTTTGATACGAACATAGAGGCCAAACTGCATTTTTGCACTATTTTGTCCCCTCCCGCATGTGGGTAATGCATGATGTCTTCCTACTTCTGAAAGAATCACCTTAATTTGATGATGCAGGTATGACAACAGCTAATTTTGTACCTGCTTCATGCAAGTTGTCAAACTTGAACACGTGCCTGTGCAGATGCGTGTGTATAGTCCAAGTGTTTCTCTAATTAATGCTCTGTGCTTATTCTCCTAACATGTGTTAGAAGCAGAGAGGCTTCAATGAGACAAAGCAGTGGTACAATCAAATCATCAGATTTATTAGCTTTCTGGGCAGCTTTTTCCATTATGTAAAAGCTGTGTTTGTATTACTATAGCAGTCAGACCCACCAGTGTGAGGATTACAGTTGGTTTTTACATAATGGATTATCCAAGATTAAGTGTTTTATTCAGGCACACGAGCAAAAATAACCAATTAGTGACTTTGCAGATTCCTTATTTAAAGGGAGCTGGAGGGCAAGTGACACAAAACTCTCCTGCTACCTGCAGCACAAAGACTGAAGCAGAGGGGTCTCAAGGATCTCCAACATCTCTACTCAGCAGGTAGGTCTCCCTTCAGCAGAGGTGGATCAGACTGGCATCTCTTGCAGCAGGGAAATGCAGCTTGCATGGCAGCAGCTAGGAACAGCCTAGTGTAGCTGCATGGCTGTTTGGGCTCTGGGTTGGTAGCTCAGCTTGGATGGTGCTGACAAGCATTAGATAACTGTTTTATTTTTAGCATCAGGACAGGTATTCAGTGTCAAATACTCTGCAAGAATGTATCATGAAAGTTCTCTGTTCCCAAAGTTTGAGAAATAAATGTATTGGGATATGGATGAGCTGGGATACCCAAGGAGAAAAAGTACAGAGAAAGGTACAGTCATGGGTACCAAGTGGTTGTGCTGCAATGACAGATCAAGCCTCTAGAAAATTAATATTATTTGCCATGTTTGTTGAAGGAATGGTCAGAGGGCAGCCAATACCAAGGTGTATTATGGTGTTAGAGTAGGCACGTAGGAAAGGCCTGTTTTGGTGAGGAGAACTGGTGATAAAGAACACAGCTTTGCTGGCTTGAAAGCAAAGTAGACACTGTGAAATAATTCAAAACAACTTCTTTACAATATACACTGCTTTACCAGAACATTTCATCAGAACATCTTTATTCCTGTGAAAACAAAATTCTAAATGTTTCAATTTTTTAGCAATTCTTACTGGCTGCTCCATAGATTATGGATTTACAGTTCATAGTCTGGTTTGATTTATAATACGAAAATACAATGAACTGCATTCCTACTATTTGAAAGCAAAATACTCTTCCAAAACAATTGCCTTTCATGTTCAGTTTTGGCTGAATTTAGGCACCACAATGACTCAGTATCAGTGGAAGAGTAGATTGTCTGCTTAATATGAGAAGAAACCAGTTTTGGAATGATGGAAGCACTACATCTGCTGCATGAAATAAACTCCCATGTTTGCTTTTGTCTTGCAGAATGAAATACGCACAGTATGTTTTCCTGGCCTCGGTCTTCTACACTGTTGAATATAGCCTAGCTCAGACCTGTGCAGTGGAGTCTTTCTCTGTCAAAGACAATTTTGATCCAAAAAGGGTAATTACATTTACTTCAATAGTACATGGGAAGAAGCTTTACCTATAAACTGTTTCTCCAGGTTATGAGTTTTGTTCACCTAAAGGGGTTCTTCACCAAAAAGTTAACTTCTTTCATATTCTGTCTTGCCAATGCTTCTTCATATAGTTTTCTTTTCTCAGTACTGTTTAATCTCCTGAACATTATGGTAAAACTGGCCTTGAAAGACAGGGATATTACTAGAGCTCAAATTCTGTCAGATTTGGCAGAACTCTGAGCTTTGAGCAGTTCTGTGAAAGGAGCCGTTTAGATTCATATCAGAGAGGAAGCTCAAGCAGACGCCCTAGGGTACTTGCATCCACCACTACTCATTCTTGGGAGTCACAGCAAACGGAAATGTTATCTAGTCTGGGATGCTGAACAATGATTCCTGTTTAAACAACATCATTTGTGCTGCTGAGGAGAAAAGGAGGACTCGCCTGCTTCTGGAAAGGTCCAGACATGTGTCAGTACCTATTTTAACTAATGGTCAGCAAACACCACAATTCCAGGGGTAACTGGGATGTGGCAAGCACTTTCTCTGTAGGATTGGCTTTACTGAAAACAAAACATGTCTGGGGAGAGCTTTGGGAATATCCCAGTTTTTAAAAGTCAAAGTTTTCACTCAGGCACCTGTGTTTGGGAATTGTGGCCTTGCAGGCTTAAGCACATAGCTTGCCGAACAGCTGTCATTAGCTTCACTGCAGAATCAGATTTAACACAGCTAGCTCCTGCTCTTCTCAGTATTTCTACTGATAGTGCTAACTTTTAAGGGTCTTCCTCTCAGTCACCTGTTAAGATCTTGTTTTTATTGTACTAGATACTTCTTGCACATTTTCAGCGGCCCATTTTTTTTTTTTATGGACATATTCTTTCCTTAATCTCATTCCATTTCCCTCTGCTGTTACTATCCCCAACACACCCTCTCCTTGTTTTGAGTGTGTAGTCATCACTTTCTGCTTTGCTGGGTAGACCCTTTACCCCATCAGAGATCAACTGTGGCTAGTGGCAGCCACAATGATTGCTTCCAGACAGATTGCTACAGTCTTCGTGCCTGCATTTGATAGTCTTGAATTTGGTATGGTATTCCATGGAACAGAAGGGGAGGGGCTCGATCAGGGAAGAACCAGTCTGACCCTCAGAAGACATCTTAGGATGGGAGATGCTTTTGGTGCGGGGTCACGGTGACAGGAATGTCTCACTTGACAAGGACTACGTGCACTCAGCAGTGCAGAGCTGCTAGACCCAGATCGTGGCACAGAGGCAAGGGTTCATCAGGCAGCACTGCAGGGTCTGTGCGCTACATTCCCTCCCGAGCTCAGACTGGCAGTTACCAGACAGTGGAGGGTTGGAAAGACACTTTGATCACAAAATTGTTTCTGTTTCTTGTGATGGTGGCTAAACCAGATATTAATACACTTTCATGACAGTACGCAGGGAAATGGTATGCCCTGGCCAAGAAGGATCCAGAAGGCCTTTTCCTTCAGGACAACATCTCTGCTGAATACACTGTGGAGGAAGATGGTACAATGACGGCATCCTCCAAAGGACGAGTGAAGCTTTTCGGGTGAGCTCTCCTGACTTTCAGTTCTAGTTGCTGTCATGAGATACTGGATGAGGGGGACATGGATGATGATTTATCCTGAACACACAGCATGGCTGGGTTTTCTTCAAAAAGAGAAATTCAACCCAAAGCATTAGATTAGAAGCTAGAGGTTAGACACTTTTGAGTCTTGAGTTTCTTCATAGCTGGCTCTGGTTTGGGTCCATCACAAAACTACTGCATAAAGTCAATTATTAAGTCAAATCTTGATTGATGGAATGGTTAGATAAATTAATTGCAATCAAGAAAAGGAGCAAGTGAAGGCTGTGGGCCTGCGACAGGACAGGACAGTTCTCAGGGCAGGACAACTCTCATTTCACTGAGGGGTTATGGGGAAGGAGAGGAGCATTACTTCCACGGATGTCACAATACAGTGTTGGACAGATTTCTGAGGAAAACCTGTGGTTAAGTCTTAGATGTAATTGCAATGCCTGAATGGACAGATGGCAGGAGCTTAGAGTTTTGCCTGTTGGGCATGATTACTACAAGGAATTACAGTGTGTAAAGAGATTAAATAGCTTTCTGAGAGTAGAAGTGAAAATCTGTGTCTTCCAGTATGCTAGCAGTAGCAGGAGGCTATGCAGCTTCACAGTGCAGCATTCCAAAATATTTTGGGAATGGGCAAATACTGTGCAAGGGGGAAGATGCCTCAAAGGACTCTTCAGAAAACAGGTGGGGTCTCAAGGCTGCTGCATATTTTATTTCTGCAGAGGCAGGATAAGGGGAAGCACAGCCTGAGCAATGAAGGGAATGAAGATCCTTCCACTGTTTCACAAATCCAGTAATGCTTGACAAACAACGTTGAAATGGTGTTCAAACCAAACAGACACCAAACAGAGAAGGGCATGGAACCAATGGACACCCACAGGTGTCCCACAGGCTCTCTCAAAGGCTGGGACAGCTTTTCACCAGCTTGGTAGAGGGGCTGTAACTATTACTGTGCTTTTAACAGACATTCCTGTGCCAATAGTGCTGGGAAGGGATAGACACGGGAGAGACAACTCCTTGCCTCTTCCTGGGGACAGCTACGGAGCCCGAAAGAGCCCAGATGCAGACTGCTAGCACGGATCCAATAAACAGTGTTGATTATTGTTCTTGGTGGCTGTCTGCTTGTATAGAAATGGGTAGCAAAAAGCTTACTGAACTGAAGGAGGGTCAGGGCACTGCCCCAGCCACAGCGTAGCCGTACAGCAGAGCTGGGGACCAGACAGCAGCAGCAATCACTGGTAGTGTTTGGGGTTTGCATTACTTAATGACAGTGACTTTGCCTTAAGAAAGACCATGCCCATGCCTGAGGCAGTCATGCCCAAGTCCTGAGTGAAGGACACCCATTTCAAGCCCTCATGCTAGCAGGTTGTACCTTCAATCTTGTGGATCTCGTTGCAGTTTCTGGGTGATCTGTGCTGACATGGCTGCTCAGTACACAGTACCTGACCCAACCACTCCAGCAAAAATGTATATGACCTACCAGGGACTGGCCAGCTATCTCTCCAGTGGTGGTGAGTTAAATTCTCGAGCCCCCTGACACAATTGCTTACAGCTGTCCAGATATGTGTTTCCACACATAAGCAGGAAAAACAATTCAGCTCAGATTGTTCCAAGTGAAGACAAAACATCCTTTTTGGGGGACAAGCTTTATCCAAGCAGTGTGTTTTATCTCCACAGAAAGGGCAGCATTCAGAGACTCCCCAGAGATCCCTCTTATACACCGTATATGTTAACAAGGAGGCTTAGAGGTATTGGGCCACACACAATGGGTTTTGTACAGCCAAGTGTGGTGTTGAACCTAGGGAAGCCATACATCCTGGGGCCCACTGTGGGCATTCTAAAAGTGCTGAGGTCAGTCATCCTTGTACTCCTCATACCAAAACAAAGGAAACATGTGGACCCACAGCTGCACCCCAGCAACAAGACACATTTCTCCTCAGATAGATACAGCTGGACTCATATAAATGCAGCTGTTAACTCAGGTCGCCTTTTCAGAAACTGCTCATGATGAACCTCAGTTACTTGCCCTTCAAAGTCCATCCTTTGTGCCTGAGCCTCCTATAGCTGCAGTTCTCCAGCTGTTGGGGAGGACTTCTAATGTGTAAGAAAGAAGTACATTTCCTTAGTACTGGCAGATAAGCCACACCAAAAAGAACTCAGTTGACCAAGGCTAGAAAGCAGGACATATTTTTTATTTCCTGTATAGGAACTGTATACAGATTGTAATCTGTACTGTATGTCCTTCCTTCAACCATACTTGAGCAAGCAACATAATGAGATATTTTGTCATTGAAAACCTAGAAAATCCTAGTCCTCCTAGTGCTTCTAGCCTAAGAAACAAAAGGTGAAAATGCACTGAGCATGGTGGGGAAAATTATGGTCCCAAGATGCCCTGTGTTTGTCCCCTCATGGTGTGGAGATAAGCTGGATGTGTGACGTGATTATAGAACCTTTGTAAAGCTATCCCTGCCATGTGAAGTTTGCCGTCTCCCTGCTGAAGGATCCACCTCTGCCCTGCTGTGCCCACTGTGACAAACCTGTGTGTTTTGATGTTTCAGGGGACAACTACTGGGTGATTGACACTGACTATGATAACTATGCCATCACCTACGCCTGCCGCAGCCTGAAGGAGGACGGCTCCTGTGATGATGGCTACTCCCTGATCTTCTCGCGCAACCCCCGTGGCTTGCCCCCAGCCATCCAACGCATTGTGCGCCAGAAGCAGGAAGAAATCTGCATGTCTGGCCAGTTCCAGCCTGTGCTTCAGTCAGGTACTTTGGGCTAATTAGCAAACTCACTGAGTTGTATAATAGGTGACTGCCTTTGCTGTTAATGTGACAGAACCACAGCAAACTCAGTTGTTCTTTTTTAGCAACCTTTTCATCATGTTAGATCTAATAGGAAGAGCTACAAAAGGAAATCCATGCAAGGACAAGAGCCTGCTACAGGCTGGTTCTGCAGCCTTAAGATTGTTACTTACAGGAATCCTGAGTGTTGAAAGTGGTGCTCTACCAGAAGAAGATCAGCTTTGTTACTGTAGTAGACAGGACAGGGATGGATGCAACAAGCCAGTATCTCTGCACTTGGAAATGCTTGTCTTGGCTACTTGCATAATAGCATCTTACCTTGGGTCTGTGCAGTGTCCTCCAGGAAGAGATGAGAGATGCCTCCTTAGTTCCATCACGACTTGTGTCCTGTGTGGTCTGAGCAGCAGGGATGAGGGGGTCTGAGTAGCATTTTTGACTGCATCTGCTGGCACTGGGAGTCAGCAGTTGAACGACATACATGCAAACAGACCATGTCTAAAGCCCATTTCGAGAACATTTTTCTCAAGGTACAGGAATTGATCTTCTAATTCAAATGCAGTCCATGAAATAGGCACATACTTTTTTAGGGCTATGCAGGAGGCAGAAATTCCTCTTTGCTGGCAGTTGAGCACTCACACCCTTCACAACCTCACTGCCCTGCCTGGAAGTTGACCTTTTACTAAGCCATGTAACACCCATGTTCCGCATTGTGGACAAGGAATGGCAGCAAAAACCTCCTGAACAGCACATTCTTGTGTCAGCCAGTCCTCTACTACAGAGCAGGTACTGGCATCACCCAAGGCTGTGAGCATGATATGGGCATCCCTGCCCCATACCCCTCTGTGCTGCTCCCTGTAGCAGAGGGAAGGCAGCTGGTTTGCAGGGTAGTGGCTGGGTGCTCAGGAAAGCCAAAAGCCCATGGCTAGCTGGGAAAGACTGCCTGTGTCTCTGCCAATAGACACAGAGAAATGCAAACAGTAACTTTTGCACCCGGAATCCTAGTCTTTTACTGTGATTCAGAAGTATCTAGAAAGGTTGTAGTTATAGATTCACTGGGGACTTAAAGGCTGTTAAAGCACTTTGCAAATTTACTTACACAGTCTAAAGTTTACCTTTCTTTCTTTCCAGGGGCCTGCTAAAAGTATGCTTCTGATCCTATCCTTAAGCACAGAAACCAGACCTCTTGGTCTTGAAGTTGCCACTCAACTAATAATAATTAAAAAATCATAGTATGGAATAGTGTGTTTTTCCTGAAAAACACATGAAAATATTGGGGGATCTTTAAACAGTGTGCAATATAATAGCGATATTTGAATTTTCAAGGAAATACCTAATGTGGCATTTGTCAATAAATGTTTTTGAAAAAAGTCATCTCTGGAACTGGTTTCTATTGCCTGCTGTCCTGTCTGTTTGGGAGCAGAAAGACTGAAGATGCTCACTGAGGAGCGGTGAGACAGCAGCCACGGTGTTCCCAGCACAGGCAAGACAGTGTCACTCCCCAGCACTGAACATGGGGGGCAGGGCAAGGATGCTGAGCAGGGCACATCCCCTGACAGTGCTATCATCAGACAAGAGCATGGTGACAGGGCAAGTCTGGGATTCACCTAGAAAGTCTAGCCAGCAAGAGGGCAAGTCACAGAGCAGGGTGCAGGCACCTCAGTGAGATGGCTCCAGCCAAAAACAGGACTCGAGAGCATGTCTGAGGCAGAGCTACCAGCAGCAAGGCTCCCAAGGGGAAAACTACAAATGCAATAAAGCAGATGCTACTTTCAATAACACTGGGCATTACTTTAAATGAGTAGGTGCTTGCATTTCTAATGGCATTACCAGTAATTTGCTCCCCTCTGCATTCATAATCCAGTTTTCAGTATCTGAAAAGTATAGAACTGAATTATATAGAACAGACGGGGTTATGGCAAAGAATTTCATAGACAGACAAAACCAGAAGAAAAGTACCTAGAAATGTCCATGTAGAAAAAGGGTAACCTGAGTCAGCATTATTGACATGTATATCCCACTGCTTTTAGTAAAATCACGTTCACTTTGTGTTTCCTAATTATAAAAATACCAGTCTAGAACATCCCAGCATCCTGCTGAACCCTGCAGTTTGTCAGCTACACAAATTTTTACAAGTTATAATCACCAAGCACAGAGGTAAGACCAAGCTGAACAGCCCCAACTCCTAAGGCTTCCAAAAGGTGTGTGGAACAAGGCTAATGTTGATTGAAGACCTTCAGAGCACTACACTGTTAAACAACCTCTGCAAGATGCTTGCACAAACTTACCAACAGTAACCAGAAAGAACACAGAAACCGAAGACCAGAAACACTGTCCAGGACCAGGACCACTTCAGGGATGCAGTGAAGTCTTTCAGACTTTTATTTTCCAGCATTTCCTGGCAATACTTGTAAGGCTCTCAGCCTGCTACAACAAAGACATCTTTGCTCTTCAGGTCAGGGGAAAGCTATCCTGACAGGGAACAAGGAGTGAGCTACCACCTAAAGCTAAGGACAAAAACAGAGGAATACTAGCAGGCAATGCCAACAAAACCCCACACAGACAGAGAACTACTGAGTGTTGAAAAAATATCAATCTTTTCTGCTGGACTAAGTGCAAGGTCAGTGTATTGACTGAACGTTCTCCACTTCCACCCTTCTCCCAGCAGGAAGTATTGGGGTGGAATCTGTGACCTTAGGACTTGTGTAACAACTGATTAGACAACGCTAACACTTAGCTGAAGGAGAGTGGCCTTTGGGCAAAAGTGTCAGACCAACACTACCAGTCTTAGAGAAGTGGGATTTTAAATGTCTGTGGTTGTACCAATTGTATGACCAGAGCAGATGAGAGTTGTAGCAAGAGATAATCAATATGCAGGACCCAGTGCATCCTTATTGTGCCTGGTATAACCTGTCCAGAGGAAACAAGCAGTGAAATCCCTCCTCAGCCACATAAGGCAAAGCCAGCAGGGTAACAGAAATATAGTGGCAATTCTAGCTGAATACACCATAGAGCTCACATGACCCAGGAATTGTACTCGTGGGAGCATATTTCCATCAGGACCACAAGCAAATCCCCATTGTATGATGTGGTGAATTAATAAGCAGATGGGAGTTACATTGTATCCGTTTGTCTTCAATGACTGCAGGAAATGTTAAAAACAAGGCAGAATAGGGCAGGTGGTCATGAGTGTATTCTGATGAGATTTGCACTTCTCCTGAAATTCTGCTGAGTTCAACATGACACATCTCAGGTATATTTAGAGGTAGATATCTTCTGTCTGTTGCTTGAGCAGTCTGATGAAAATCAGTCTATTATTCCTGGGTTTTAAGTGTGTGTATAGGTCCCAAGTCATAATCTCTGTCCTGCACAAACTTTCCACTAACAAGACAAAATAAAAAAATTGTTTATGCATTAAAAGGACTGTTGTTTTGTCCTCAGAAGGTCCTTTAGTGCTGGCAGGAAGACTATGACTGCGCAACAGCAGGAGGGACCCTGCAAGGATATTGTCCTTCACACACCAGTGAACCTCCTCCAGCAAGGACACTGCAAGTCCTGAGACCAGACACGATGATACCACCTTGAGTTTGAAAGGTTCTCCCTGGGCTGTGGTAACTGAGGCAATCTATACATTTAGGTTTCTATTTCAGCCCTGACATTTTTAATGGTAAGGTTCCCTTCATGCTTCAATTTTATGTAATGTTGGAACTTCCACAAGTCCAAGCTACCTTTTGCCCCTTGTGCTAGTAGCCACTGTAAGCAGCTGTGTGGTACTTGGTTGCTGGCTGGAGTTAAAACATGACAGTCCTAGAGAACAGTTTTTACTTTCCAGGATTAAGTTGGTGACATAAGAGTTGTAAGTAGTTTCTGGAACACAATGACCAGATCCTGTTTTTACAGGGTTCATGTGAAAGATTAAAAACTGTTTTATTTGCTCTCACAAAAGATGGTAACAAATGTAGCATACACACAATTAGGCAATGTAAAATACTCAGCTGAAAGGTTCTTTAAGTTGCAAAATGGTTATATAGCCTCACAAGCTTTTGTTTGAAGCGCAGGCAAATAATCCCACATTGCAGTTGCAGTTACATATTCTTATTTGGATTAATGAACAGCAAAAGACATACATGAGTGCTCTGCAGCCTTGCTTTGGTTATGATACTACTGAACTACTAAGCACCTGCTATTCACACCTGGTGCTATGGATACTTGGCACTTCTGAAAATGGGAGGCTGATCACTACATGTAACAGAGGAGATTAGTTAAACATGCTATTCTGGAAACACTATCAGTCAGCAACATATGGTTACAGAAATCTCAGGTTTCAAGTACGGAATAGCGTTTTTCTGTAGACATTAAATGATAAAAAAAGAAAACGCCATTTCAAAACTTTTATGATTTGTTAGAAATAAACTCATACCTGGAAATACCAACTTCTTTTCTCTCTGGAATTGTTAATACAAGCTCATTTCTTAAAGGAATGAGTTTATATCATAGCAGCAAAGAAGATTTTCAGAAGAAATCTTCTATTTTTCATGGTTTGCACATCTATAAATTTTCATCCCTGCATAACAAAATCAATACTATTCACTACAATTATGTTTTTTCTTTTTTCTTTTTCTTTTTTTTTTTTCTTTTCTTTTTTTAATACACCTGTAACTAGTACATAGTCCTTGGTTTGATAAAGACTGCTATAGTCTGATTGCCAGAGTGATAAAATTTTAAAGTAGAAGGGCTACTCAGGTAGGACATCCTAACACACTAAAGTTTCCACTCAAGCTCATACATCTCCTGCTTCAGACACACTAAAATCTCTCAAGACCCTATACCTAATTTTTCTCTAAATCATTTTATTTGTGGTTCCACCTCACACTAGCAAAACAACATGTGTTAACTGCTAGATTTTACTTATAAGTATACACTGGTTCTTCACTCAGGGGCAATTATTACAAGTTTAAAATATATTTTTACTATCTGCATCCAAGTAGAATGTCTCAGTAACTTTTCTTAAATTGAGATGGTTTTCAATTCAGTAGGACCCGTGGCCCTTTTCTGTTCTGCCTGTATGGACAAAGAATTGGAGGACTAGGACGTGACAAGGGCCCCTTATTAAAACTTAAATGAGGGAAGAAATATTTCATCTGAATTTTGTGACACAACAAATCTTTTAAGGCTAATTTTCAGTACAAGCACATGAACAAGTAACCAGCAAGTCAGGAGATACAAGGCCACATCTCATGTGCACTAATTTTTTCCATATGTTTCTTTTCTGTGCTGTAAAAGTTGAGGGCATTTGAGGTAGTTCAGCTCTCTCCTACTGTGCAAACTTAGGCACTTCTTTTTCTCTGAGACCTGAATGTTTCATCAAATATGCAGTTTTTGTTGTTATGTAGGTGAGGTGGCTGATGTCAGCAAAGAGAGCAGTAGGGGATGTTTGTGTGACGAAGTCACTCCTCTTATGGAAAACATTCCAGCTGTTTTCATTGGCATTATCCTTCTCTCTGTGAGCCTGTTAAAGGCACAGCTCAAACTGTGCCAGTTGTGAAAAGGGAAGAATAAAACAGCACCCCTGCAATTTCAGGGAATTTTGCTGTTTACATAAAGTGTTTGGCAGCTGCAAGCACAGCCAGTGGTGATCTGTAGCCTGTGATCTAGGGCTATCTATCACACGCTCCTGCACATGCTTTGCAAAGCACAGGAGCTCAAACTGTTCTTTTTTAATTTCCTAAGTGTCATAAGTAGCAGCCCTGCTACATTCAAGAGTGTGCTGTCCTGTCATACGAAAACACAAAAGGCCCTAACTAGTGTTTCAGCTTTCTCCTGGCCATGCACAGCTGAGTGGCCACTTACAGTCTGTGAGGGGAGGTATTAGCTGTAAGGGCTGAAGGATACCAAGCTTTCTCCATTGCTTTCTCCACTGCTTTGTCTCCAGCAATGGAGACAACGGACTTTCAGGGTTAGAGCCTCCACCGCAAAGAGGCAGCAGCTGATCTAGAGAAAACAGGTGACTTGGGCAAAAACAAAAAAGAGAAAAGGCAGGGAGTCTGGAGGCCAGGGCTTTCTGTGCCTTCTCCCCTCCGAGAATGAGCTGATATTCCTTCCTCTGCCTATAGCTCTGCCATCCACGTAATGGTCACAAATACTGAGAGAGCTGGATGGAAACCCCTCTGTGAGAGGGTGAAAAACCTCATACACCTGAAGACATGGGAAGTGTTCTGAAATAACCCACTGTGACTAGCCAAAAGGGAATAACAGATCCTTTACCTCATGCTCTGAATGTGTCTGGTTGCTGTGCACTTTTCCATCAAACCCTTAAGTCAAGGAAGCTAACCTTTAACCTTTAAGCCTGGCAGCTAAGGCAGGTCCTCCATGTGCTTTTGCTACCATCCTCACTCACACAGTGAAGCAATGGTTCTGTTCCTGCTACAGTTTGTGACCTCTATAAATCTTAGTTTGCCCTGGCCATTAGCTCAGTGAAAAATGGGGAATAATAAATATTTATTCCCATAATTCCTAGTTAGCAGGCTGAATCCCTGTCCTACGGTAGCCTCTTACCAGTTGGGTTGGTAGTTGTGATTGTTTGATAAAGCTGTCTTTTGTGCTGTGAAGAGTTAACAGGGGCAGTTGCTTCTAACTTTCGTTCCTAACTTCATCAGGTCGTCTCCATACGCCCTCCTCAGCCTGGGAGGAGTTTCTTTTTCTGGGGAGTTGTCATTTGCAAGGAACATACATCCCTCTGACACCAAGCCAGGCACCACTCTTCAGTGTCACTTGAAAGCTTCAACGTACCCCACGGGAAGAGAGAACAGGCCTGCCTTCCCCCAGTAGTCAACGGCACGCACTCTGTAAAAGCCGGAGACTGAGCTTCCTGCAAATGAAAAGGTTAGAAATGGTCACTATAAAATGGTAACATCTGTGGTACTGGGAAAATGTGAAGCAGGCACTACTCCTGTAATATGTAAGTTTGTGGAATGGGCTGGGGAAATCAGTTATGCACCCTACATGTGTCTGTGCCTGTTTGATTAAAAATTATAACAAATTCCTCATGGCCAAGTACTGGCTTTTTTATCTTGTTTCACCAAGGATATCCTCTCTACTTATTTGGATTTGCAAGTACAGCTACAGGACCGGCTTCCTAGCAGTTCCTTTGGAAGAAGGCTGTGGCATCTGCAACACACAATTAGTAATTTCCTTTTTTCCCAACTTTTCTGCCTGAATTTTGTCTTTGGAACAGGTCATGTGGGGACAGGTTCAACAAAGAAGCAGAACAAGAAGCACACAGGCTGACTGAAAACCCTCTGCTTTACTCAGGAAGCAGCAACACTTACTTTAAAGGTATGTGAGCTGATCTGTGGTTCTACTGCTTTTTATCCTTGATCCAGTTCAAAGAACAGAGCTTTCTCTAGCAGAATCTTTGAACACACAAGCAATGTTGGGGGTATTCTATCTAATCAATTGATTTCTATGTGTGTTTTAGTGTTTTTATTTTAGAAAAAAAAGAATGCTAGAAATAATGGGTGAGGAGGAAGTTCCTAGCAAAAAGGACTGCTGAGACGTGTTATTTTTTCAAGCAGTCTTTTTTGTTGCTGTTGGTTTTGAAACAAACTATTAAAACTGGTATATAATATTATAATATACTAGCGAATAATAATTTCAGAGATTTGTCATAGCCATGATTCACAGTTTTAGTTTGCCTGTGTAATCCTTGCATTGCAATAATAGCTCTGAACTTTTATGAAACCACTGCTGATGTTAAGACTTTCTCAGGGTAAGATAAACCCTTGTTTCTAGTAAAAACATCTCTCAACTGCTTTTTAATAATATCACTATAAGGCAAGGCTTTTCTGTGTTTCACTCAGCACTCATCAGTGTTTATTACCAATAATTGTTGGATGGTCATGTTGCAGACTAGACTGCATTTGCTTAAAAAAGAAAAAACAACCAAACAAACATAAAACATCAACAACCACCACCCTCCACCTGCAGATAAACAAAAAAAAATACCCAGATAAAACATCACAATCTTTCTTCACTTGGATGTTTAATATGAGTAAGCTTCTATTGCAAGGTGTGGTCATGCTTTTTTGATGGTTTTTTTTTGTTATTGTTTTTGCATATTTCTGTACCAGCTACAAAAGTGCTCCTTAACTCCTCAGGGACCTTGACAGGGCTGCAGCTCAGTGACTGGCTTTTGTGATAAGGAATCACCCATGGCATATTACTAATAATGTCCTCATTGTCCTACTTGTTGATCACTTGAGAATAAAGTTCTTGAGAATAAAGCTCTTATGAAGAATACGACCCTAAATGAAGGGATGTGCTCTTATTTGTGAGGGACTGTATTTTACTAGCAAGTTACCTACCTTCAGTAGTTACTAAACAATGGTTCACATACCCATGGGTGGCAATATCACACGATATTACCTAATGTGAGTATTCTTGCCATACCTGGACTGTAGACCCAGAGAGTGAATATTGTGTCTTTGGCATTAATCCGCTGGTATGCTTTTCCATCTGATGAGAATTCCACTTCAAATGTCTTTATACACCTAGAAAAGAGAACCAGAGAGGTTTGTAAATACAACTGATAATGTGTGAACTATCAAATACTAGTCTCAGGGCTATTTCAACATGAAGGACAAAAATAAGAAATGTTCCGTTGATTCATTCCTACCAAATGTACGATGGCATGAATTGCCACTATTAGGAAGAACCAGGCTCCAACAGCCCCCAGAAAAACACCTAGACTTGCTGCTTTGGGTATGTGCAGCATCACAAAACGTCACACATTTTTCACTCAGACTCCAGGGTTATCAAGAACGAAGAATCTAGGGAGACTGGCTTGAAAAGTAGCTAAGTCGCTGCTTCCTGAGGCAATATAGCTGTACACTGCATAACCTTTCAGAGTTCACCTACAGAGGGTTTCCAGTCGAGTCCAGCATGCTGAAGCAAGCAGTGGGAGGTCTTCTCTTCCAGTTCACATCCCATACAGAGCTGTGCAAGATCCCACTTAGGCATCTGGTAATAATATAACTTTTATCATGTATCTGTCTGTTATGCTGAATAAAATTCCCTCAGAAATGCCACTGAATGTTGGTGAGCAACAGGCAGATTCCTTTGATCAGGCAGCAAATTAGGCAGGGTTGCTCTTCACAATTTGTGCATACAGGTCCAACAGTTCATTTTGTCAGACAAATGCACTGTACTATCTATCAAGGAGCAACAATTAATTTGTGAACTTGTTTTACTCCGTAGGGCTTGTGGAAACTTAGGGAATAGTATGTTGGTAACTCACTTGTATCCATTTTATTTTAAAGCTACTTACTTTGACTTTACACAGTCATCATCCCACAGCACAATGACCTGTCCCTTTGTGAGAGGGATCAAACGAACACCAGTCACCTGTCCAAAGACACAAGCCTATGTAAGAAAACTGTACAAACCAATCAGCCAGGTCAAATTTCTGTGTTCATCCTTCCTTACTAATTATTTACTTTCATTTTTTTTCCATTGAGATCAGGTGTAAAAACAAAATTTGTGGCTCTGTAGATTTTTGCAGCCTATTTCTCCCACTCATCAATCTTGCAGAGGACCTTCTGAGGCTCTGGGTACCACTATGAACATGGGTAAGACTGAATGAGCAGATACAGACATCTAATATGGAAGCCATGATTCGATTTTAGCTTGAGCTGTCAATTATTAACTGAAGAGATGTTGTCAATCCTTGTAGCATACCATGTGATTTTTAAAGAGATACTGCACTTTTCAGTACTGCATTACTAATTTCCCACTATGGGAACTTCCATTTATCTCAGTGGCTGCTCCTATCACTTGCTATGTATCTTGAATTATATCTTTGAGAGCCTTCTCATCAAAACAGAGAAGAATTGTTTATTTACTAATTCTTACACGGTACTTTTAACAAAAAGTTAACTCAAATGGTCTTCTTCTAAGACTTAAGGCAGGAAGCAGTTTCAGTTTTGATGTATCTAATGGTAGATACAACACATACTTGATCAGGAGCTGATTTGGGTCTTGCACAGATGTGGATAAGAAAGACTGAGGGAATGGGGAAGTCTTGCTTCAGTGTCAGGATGCCAGCTACAGGAAATGGGAACGGG
Source organism: Cyanistes caeruleus (assembly GCF_971803275.1). Classification (NCBI taxonomy): domain Eukaryota; kingdom Metazoa; phylum Chordata; class Aves; order Passeriformes; family Paridae; genus Cyanistes; species Cyanistes caeruleus. The sequence continues at coordinate 36,309,849 of NC_141732.1, forward strand.
CCTGTTACCAGTGGGTCCTGTAGAGCCAAAGAATAACATAGTGAAAAATCTTTCTTTACAGCACCTAAAGACCAGCTGTTAAACCAGTGTAAAGTGCCTGTGTATTTACTTTAGGACTCTAAATTTCCAATGGAGTTGGTACTGCTAATGCTTCCAAGCATCAAAGTTCTCCACACTGGGAGACTTTATACTCACCTGCTTTCCAGCTCTTCAGGAAACAGAGGGGCCATTAGGTACAATCCGTCACTTGTGTAACCTCCCATGGACGTCTTTCAGGCTAGAGGTCTTTGCAAACCCCGGCCCCATCTCTTCCCAGTGTGGAGAGCAAGCTACTACTAGCCATGACACCTACACAGCTGGTCTCTGGGGATGAGGCTGCACCAGGCAGCCAAGAGCATCTAAAATCTTGCTGCTGTCCTTTTCAAGGAAGAGCTGATGTCTCCTACAGTATCTAATGGGCATTAGCAATAGTCACTTGGTCACTTGGGTGACCGGGAAGAGAAGACACAGTACTGTATGTCTTTTTTTGATATTTTCTGACCAAAGTCAGAAAGCAAGTACTGAATGTGGACCCTGAAGGGAATAAAGATGACCTTTTTAACCTGGGAGTCTGAATGCATAGGGGAAACTATGGTAGGGGGAACTGAAGTGACATATGCTCACATATGCTCCCATACAGTAAATAATCTCCACATGACTTTAATCCACAGGGAGAGGAGTTCTCAGAGAAGACTTACTCCTTCATTATCTCTATGGTGCATTCAGCACTAGTGAGGATGAGGGAAAACTGTTGGTCTCCCTGTGAGCCCCTCACTTTTTTTTTTTTTGCACTGGGTAGTTTTCACCTCAGGAAGGTGTTTGTTCTCTATTATTAAGGAGGTTCATTTCAACTCTCTAATGCAGGAATTTGGCCATTCTGTAACATACACAGGGCAATGTGACTTACTTGGGGAAATGGAACAGAAAGAGTCCAAAACTCACTCAAGATTCTGAGAGAAGGCAGAACTTTGCCAGGAGCAGCTGTTCCTCTTATTTTATGGGTAGGCCCAGAGCAAAGAGGTTGTACAACATAAACACAAAGGTATAAGTTGTGTATGAGCTATACTTATCTGCAGGACTGAAAGTGAATTTTTTATGTATATAAAAAGTGAATGACTGTGGGCTAAGGAAATTTTGACTATGGGCATGATTTCTTGTCTTTTTCACAAGAACTTTACCTGTACAACACTCCAAGCAAACACATAATCATACCTCAGCATCCCTTATTTGCTGGAACTGTTCTGGAGAAGGAAAATCAGGGCTTCCTAGGTTTTTCCACTTCAGATAGGGATTGGTTTGGTTGTTATCCATGTAGTATGTCACATACACCAGCTCTGTAGGAACAAAAGAAAGTAAACTCTTCACTTGAATTTAAAGATTAACAAGAATAAATTTATCAGGTGTGTCAGTCTACCTTTTCAAAAGTGATTTCAGCACTTTGGAGCCTGACTTCCACTAGAAAGCCCCATGGCTAGCATTCTCATGAGGTTCTACAATTTACATTTGCCAGGTTTACACTGAAAACTATTACTTCCACAACCAGAATTGAAATCCTCTTTTTGCACAGGTGCTGCAGGCATTTGTTGGGTAACTGCATCAACTGCATACAATTCTATGTTCGTGTGTTGGCTGTCAGAGTCATCTCATTAAGGGAATTGCTACCCAGCAATATCCTGCCAAGTACCCTGAGATCAGTAGTTTTCCAAAAAGATAGCGCTTTGCAGCTACCAAATAAGCCAGGATCAAAGTGTAGGCATTAGGAATGAACCTTTCAAAGAAGAACACCATTATACCTCTGAAAATCTAGGAGTGCACAAAAGATGAGAGAAGTTAGGAAATTAAATTCACTCTTGCAATGAAAGGTGACTGAGTAGAAGTTTTCCAGCTGATATTCTGTCCTAATGATCACTTAACATGAGCTGTCTACATGATATTTGTTTACCTCCAAGTTTGGGGAAGTGGGCAGCATTCACTGTGACAGTGCTGATGTTGGATGAAGTCCTGTTATCCTCACTTGAATACATCAGTACCGTAGCTTGCCAGCTGTCTGAGGGCTGTGTCTCACTTGGGGTGTGCACAGAGGCCAGCACGCCAACTGTGCTGTTTTGAGCGCTTTCATATCCACTGATCTTCACTTCTGCAAAAATCTGCTTTTCTCCTTTAAAAAAACACGACAACTGTAAGAATCACTGGTAGTCAGTCCTATGTCAGAAGCTGCAGGGTCAAAGCATGCAAATGGATAGAGCATAGGTTGAGCTATGCTCTGACCTATTTTACCAGTTGCAGCCTTCAGTCAGATCTATTTTACAACTACAGCAGTTCTTATGCTTAGCAGTTCAGCTAGCAATATGAAAACAGGTGACAGTGAATGAGGTTCTCCCTGTAATATGCTACATGAGTCTTCCAGCTGCAGGGATTTCTTAAAGACAGTTGCAGCCTGATGGGATATACCTCCTGCATCACAAGAGGGAAGTACCAGTCAACAAAAAATGAGTGGTTGGCACACAGAGGATATAATCAAAGTCAAATCAAAAGGATAACAGACCCTCAGGAATATTTTCTGAGCTATCAATCTCTCTGAGGAAATTACATTTCATTTTCTTAATACAGCTAGCAAACACAGCTAGGAGAACTCATGGTTTTATGAATAGTGAGATGGCTGGAACCATCTTTCTTACGACTGGAAGCTTCTAGGTAGGATGACTTATTGATGTGCTCTTGAATCCGTGGTTACTATACCTAGCAGTGCCAGCAAGCCCATGGCAGTCAGCACTGGTTTCCGCACCATCTGGACGTGAGGTGGCTTTGTATTGTTCATCTGAAAACGTGCTGTCAGAGTCCGCTGGGTGAAGTAATGGGGGTAGTAGCTCAAGAAGGCATTGTCATTACTCAGCAACGAGTAGTTGATGGTGTTGTTGGCTTTGGAAATGAGCAGGTTTTGGTGCTGGATGATTACCTGCAAAGTCATAGAGAAAATGAACCTTCACCTTGGAGAACAGCCAACATGCAGTCCCTGCATTTTTTATTTTTTTTTAATCTTTACAGAATTCTGCAAAGAACTGTCACTCTGCCTTTTAAAAAAGACTGAAGAAAATAATTGTTATCGTAAGTTGTGGAAAAACTGTACTTTAGGTGATATAATAATCATTGTAAAATCTCAAGTACCTGCATAGTTTTGCTAGAAGTAAGTCTCTGAAATAATTATTACTAGTACTCTTCATAAATAATGAACACATTTCCTTGTCTACTGCACTACAAATGATGCTCCTCTGTCTTGAATACTTAATTATTAATCAGGATTTACGATCTGAATTAAATCTAAATGGTTCTCAAATCTTGAGTTACTTTATACCCACTACAGTGGGTCTGTGTCTGTGAGCTGGTCCTGGATTCTGTATGTCAATTGGTAATTTTTCCCACTTGGTGCTAACTTGGAATTAATTCTCCTGGTGTTTCATTGGTTGCTATACTGCTCTCCTGCAAAACACCGAAGTTCCCAAGTTGTCTGTTTATTAGATTGTGCCTGAGTATCAGAATTAAACAGAACTTCAGAAGGCTGACAACTGAACAGTCTCACAGCTGTCTCTGAAGGAACACAGTGCTTCAGCTTCTATACAACCGAGTGTTAATTTTTCCATTGGATGTGACTTTCTTTCTCCCTTCTTATCACCACATCACTATAAACACTGTTGTTTTGTCTTGCAAATTCTCTGTGATGCAGTCAATGACTTGTTGCCTTAGAGAAGACTGTTTGTATATGCAGTCTCAGAGAACTGGGAGCCTTTTGTCTAATCAGGAGCAGTTGCTAAGATGCATCTTTTTTCTGGGTGACATACATGCTCCTGTGTTTGGGTATTACTCCTTTGCACAGAAACCCTTGGACTCTATGTGCTGTTTAAGGTAGTGGCTCATAAAGCACCAGTGCAGTGGAAATTATTGCTATGCAGGGGAAGAGCTGAGCTTGCTCTGGGGCCAAGGTGCAATTACTGCAGAGGTGGGAATGTTGAACATTCTCTTCTCCTTCTGTTTTTCTGGTCAACATCAGTAATTACTAGCAGTAATTAATAAGATGATATGTATAGCCAGTACCTCAAACCAAAGAATGGAGTATGTTGAGAGCTCAGGGAACTTCTTTATTACACCTGACATATCTTGATGAGATAAACTTATGAAGGAACTGGGAAATAATTTTCACATATGTGAGGTGACAGCCAGCAGTACTGACACCAGAGCAGTACTACATGGAGAGGGCATGTGTGGCAGTAATCATATCAGACGGGTCTAACTGGGGGACTGTATACATTCTCTAACTCAGTTCTCTAGCACTTCTCTGACAGGTTCTCAGTTTGGTTCTGGGTTGGACTTTTTTTTTTTCAGGAAAGATGAAGGAAAGTAATACAAATTAAATCACGCTACTAAAACCAGACTATTCAGGGAAACCCCCACTGTATCAGAAGGGAGATCTCCATTTTTAGCATCTATTAGCTTGAGTAGCTGCTTAAAAGCTAACTGTTAAGTCCGTTTTTTCTACTGCATTACACATTAGGGGACACTACTGTGCCAAAACTACCAATGAACTGTCACCTTTACAACCATAGCTGCATAGGTCACGTCAGCTCGCCAGAGTTGTGGAATGGACCATCCAACCATTGGATCTGCTTCATCGTTATATATGGCAACAGAAGAAAAACTTGGAAACAGCTTCTGAATTTGTTGAACTGCTTCTACTTCTTGTTGCAAGATGTAGAGAGAATTCCCATCTCCCTGCAACAATATTTCACATCTGCTTAGTGGTAGTGAGAAAACAGTGGTAAACATACAGACATAACCTAGAGTCATAAACATAAAATATATTCTGAAAACAGATTCCTTGGTCACCAAACTGCTGTGCACCAACAAAATTAGTATTTTTACCTCATCTACTAAAGCATGTGCTATTTGCATGAACTCCTCATAGAATATAGAACAGGTAAGTAGAAGAATTGCTTCCCTTTGGGAATTAGGCAAAGACAAATTTGCTTTGAGTTGAAGTTTTGTAACTGAACATCTTCAAAGTTTTGCAAGAATAGGTAGCCATACCTCCTTCTATAGGTTGGACACTCATCATTGTCATCACCATCTTTGTAGATCAGAATAAAATGTAACTTTGATTGAACTGATTGAAAAAATGGCTTTAAACTGAAATCTCTGACTAACCTTCTTATGGAGAGAGATGTAATCCAGCCTTACACCAGTCTCCCCTGTGAAGAAGTTGGTCCCATTGTAGCAATGACACAGAAGACTCCAGCACATGGGCGACCTGGGTAAGGGATGGAAGGAATCCCCAGGCCCTCCAAATTTTAGAAAAGGACTGGCTGCTCTTAATCCTTCTGAACAAGCATCGTAATAGTTGAGAAACCCTAAAGTCCAAGCAGATTAATATATCAATGACAGTACCTTAAAGCAGAAACTGGATCTAAAACTACAAGGATATGTTCTATTATTTGATTTATTGGCAAGACCTCACAAACTGGGACTACCCTTTCCTATGCACAGGCAACACAAGAAGACATCAAAACCTAAGCTGCCTTCACAAGGTTCTTCTAAAGGTCTTGTATGAGCATGGTCTCAAAGCATGCAACTTCAGTGAGGAGTTTTCCTCTTATTCCACCCTTCACTCCTTTACTGCTTTACTACACCTTATAGCCAATTAATGAATTACATCTTCTTAGTGTAACTCCCGTTTTGTTTCTTCTGTGCCACTACCCCATATAGGGAAGTATCCAAGTAGGGAATAAAGTGCAGTCAGTAACATGACCTTAGCAAAACAGACTTGGTGTACCTGTCCACATTCATTATTACGCCTGTCTACCTTACTTGTTTGTCAGTATAACTTAAATCTCAATGTCACCCCTCTGCTCACCCCACACACCTGTCTCACCTCACCACACCCAAAAGTGCTCCAAAACACGCTCACCTTTTACTGTCATAGACACATTGTCAAAGTCGTGGTGGTCTGGTTCATTCCATGTCTCAAAATTCCATTTAGCCACATGCTCCAATCCATACCTATCTGTAAGAGAGGCCTCATTTATCAGTGAGCTGCTTATCCAGACAATACTATCAATAAGTGTCTTATACATACAACTCGATTAGTTCGGCCCCCAGGTGAGGCTCAGCACCCAGAACTACCACGACATAATTTTCCTCATTATTTTTAATAATGAGGGAAATGTAATTTGTGAGTTTCAAAATGATTTCTCATTTTTAATGAAATGCACAAATGTTTGAAAAAGATGGAAGGTGAGAGGGAGATGACTTACAGCTTTGTAATTAGGTCACTCACCTGCCCTTAATTCTAACCCTTCTGTCTTGTTAGAAATATTTGAAGCTGGCATATGAGAAGTACTCAGGTTATCATGCTCCAGTGAAAGCTGGTAGTTTACAACCACAACAATATAACAAGGTTAAAAGTCAGTCCTTTGAGCCAGGTCAAATGTAATACCCAGAACACTCTACTCATTCTGGATGCTGGCCACAGATCAGTAAAAAGAGGGACTATTATCCCATGGTCTCCATGGTCTGTTTCTGGAATGTTTGTTTCCTGGTTTTGTGTTGAAATCCAGGGGCTTGAAATTGATCATATTACACAAAACTATTTGAAGCAGCTAGAATGGATTACAACAGAACAAATAACAAGGCTTTTATTTTATAACTTACCTATGTATCTCCTGGCCAGAACAGTAATTAAGTTTCTCCACTGTACTACACGTTCTTTATCTTCAAAATCTAAAAAATAACCTGATGGATTCCCCATCAATTCAAATCCTAAAAAAGACATTAGAAATTGGTCTCCTTTTTTTGTGAATGTTATCTCATTTTTATTAATGAGTTATCACATCATCTGAAACACACTTGTCAATGAAGAAGCATCCTTAAATGGGTTCTCTTTCCTGTTTCCACATGTTCCCACCCAATTTCAGATTTCAGGCTGCTTCCTCGTTACTTGTCAGTGACTATAGTAGTCAGAGCATAAAATTTATGTCAACATAAATGCAGGGCTTTTATAATAATAATAATAATAAAGGCTTTTCCTTAAGAGGAAATTTAAAACAGCAAATGTTTGCATAAATGTATGGGAAGTTATATCTGAAGTACCTGCTTCTCAGGCCCTTTTAGGCATATGTCAATGGGTACAATCTTCTCGTCAAGAGATCTCATTTACAAGTTCAACCATCTGAAACTGCCTTCAAAGGCAATGTAAAACCATTTGTGTTAACTGCTGTAATACCATTTTGCTCACACATTGGAGATGGACGTGGACATGATGTAAAGGCAATTTCTATCAAAACCAGCTTTGGAAAAGCTCTTTAAGAGTATTCTAATGATTGTACAATACGGACAAACAGGTATACCAAGCTGTGGAGGCAGGGAGCTGCTCTTACCTGGAATCAGCTTGTTTTCCCACAGGTGATCCATAAGGTTATCCAAGGCAGTAAAATCATAGTTAAGTTTGCCATTCACCACTCTGAAGAACAGAGGTAATAAAAATTACAGCTGTAAATATTATAGGAAAGATAGGACTTGATTAACAGGTAACAAATCAGGCTTCCTTCTCAAAATTTACATGAAACTTGCGTTATTGGAATTGTATACAAACTTCCTTCCTCTAAAGTAACAGGTGTTCATCATAAGCAAGCCATGTCTCTTGATGAATCCATGACCTTTTTCTTTTTCAGCAGCAATATAATGGGTCTGCTTGATGAATTCTGATTTTTCACAGAATATTAAGATTTCTAACTCTCTGCTGAAGTAAAATTTACATAGATTTTATTTTTTTGCTTAAGCTGTTTATTCAGTTTCCATTGGATTACCCACTGCTGGGCCAACTCTTTTCATACTGCCCCATATAAAGTCTTTCTTAATGTACTCCTAATCTGCAGAATATAGATTACATAGAAGCACTCCATGTAGATTTAGATTCAAATGAAAAATAACTTTGTATCCTTCAAAGAATGCTGAATTTATACACACAATATCTGTAATTTTTACTTCCTTGTAAGCATTTGCTTAGTATTTCTCCAGTATTCCAAGGATCTCAGGCTGCAAATCTTTCATCCACCTTTGAATAAATGCATCTGAAAACTTAGCACACTAGGATGCATTCCTTTGTGTCAGGGAATCTTGCAGGAACCCAGGTACCAAAATGTGGACATGCATGTGGATGGGAACACAGGAATTCTTTTACCCAGGGGATGAAAAATGGCATTTGCAATTTACATGTGATACACCAGAAGATTTGCTTTAAATTCCTGAAAGACTTTTCTTGCCTGGTATCCAGCAGAAACAAATGCAGGGTACTATGTGGGTCAACTTCCCACAACTTCTGAACTTATGGCCTGATTTACTGAAATCTGAAAGGAATGGATTTTTTTGCCAGTATGAAGTGCCAAATAGGAATTAACAACAAATTTCTGTTGAGAACATTCTGTTAGTGTGACTTACTGCTGTTTGGCCGAAGAAACAGCCTTGGCCTGACAGCCAAATTCTGGCCTCAGGACAACCTCAGCAAAAGGCTTTTTAAGCACCCTTGACATAAGTCCAGCCCTGGTAACAGTGGCACTGAGTGAAGCCTTGGCAACCCCTCTCAAAGCTGATTTCTTCAGCCATGCCAAGGCACAACTAATTTTTCTGGTACAGTGCAGCCTGACCACTTCTCCTGAAATCTTGCCTGCTCTTTCCTAGGCACTTTGCCTTTGCTTGGGTGGAAAGCTACACAAGTGCACTACAGATGCTATGCTGCCAGTACAATGGAAGGGGGAGAGACAATCACACTTCTTGCAACTGATCAGTGCTAGCAAAGCATGACAAGCAAACAGGATTAGACATGAAAAGGGGGGCCATCAACAGAGCTCTTAAATCAATGATGGGTTCTGTGCTGAGAGTCACAACTTTTTTCTTTCTGTGCCTCCCCATGCATTTCTGAGTTTCTTTCATGGAGGCTCTTCCTCTGTGCTTTCTCATCAAGGAGAGGTTTCAGTGAAGAAACTGTAATAGCAGTTCCAAATTCTCGGAGAATTAAGAAAGGCTGACAGAATTGCCTAGGGAATAAACAAGGGAACTGTGCAACATGAAGAAAACTCTCTGATCAGGATCCAGAAGAGGAAGACAAGGCAGGCAAAGTAAGTGTAACATAGGCCACATCCACTATGCCAGCTCCATGTGTTATGGAACAAAGCACACAGTCTTAGCCCCAGCCTGGTCACACTCATTTACCAAAGACCTGAAGCAGGTTTTTATTTTTAAAGTGTGTCCTACTACCATGACAGAAATTGTAATGTATGCAGTCATTGAGTTTAGGATTCCTGGCCAAGTCAAATGGTGCAGCTGTAAAAGAAGCAAATAGCAGAAAGAAATTTATTTGATTTTTAAAGTACTTAAAAGTATTTTAAAAGTCACTGTTGAACTAAAGAATGGCCATTTGGAGCCAGTTTTGGTTTTTTGGGGTTTTTTTGCTGACACAGAGATTAAAAATAAAAGTCCTACTCTAAAGTTCAAAGACAATTTTTTTTTTTTTTGCTAAAACTAGTTCTGCTCCCTGAGATCCATTAACTATTTCCAGTTGTACTCTGTGTTCTATTGAAATATTTGCTTACATGCACACTTACAGTCAGTGTATATAAGAATGATTAACTACATTCTTCTAAAAAGTTAGTAATGCCATACAGATAAAAACAAAGGAACTCGCATCTTCCTGACTTCAGTCTAAGGTCTACACAGTATTATGTGAAAAAATATGCATAAATTAAACCTTTTATTTGATGCCTGTACACTTAAGATCCAAGGACATTTAAATTTTTCCTACTGCACCAATTAAGTAGCACATTTAAAACAGAACGCCATTGACAACCAGGACTGAGTGATGGTACATGAGATCTCGTGTTACGTGTGTAGGTGTAGAGGCACTTACTTTCTTTGGCTGACCTCCACTTTATAAGAATCTCTTCTTCCTCCCAAGTGGACCAGACAGTATGCTTCCATTAATAAAATGATTGCTTGACTGACAGATTGACACTTCATCAGATTTTGATCTTATCCTTACCTATACTACATTTCTGATGTGAGATCAATGCATTTTTTTACAGCATACACAGTACCGCTAGAATCTGGGTTGCATGGTTGCCTGCCATGTAGTGACTGGAAGCCATGCTGACTGTTGCACTTGAGGCACAGAAACTGGTACTATTTACACAAGTTCTGCATGGACAAGATTGGCTCAACTGCCAGGCCCTTGCCAGGAGTGCTCTGAAGACAATTTTAGGACACTGAAGACCAGATCAAAATTGTTATGGGCACATGACAACGTAAATCCATGGCAGAGGATAATAAATCCACGTTACGTTGCCAAAGTTGTTCAAAACATCTTTCTAATCTAAACTGTTTATGGAACATCATGTACCTATGACTGAGCTCTTAGTTTCAAGCTCACAGAATTTAACAGTCAATTTTTTGCCTGCTCTTCTTCCAATCTTTCTGTCGTGGTTTCTAGACACCACATTTATAAATGCTCAGAAGGTTCTGTACTCATTTCATTGAATGTTTTCAAGACTGGGATTGTTCATTGTTTGCTGTCAGGTATTTTGAAGGTCAAGCAGCAATCACTGTTCTGTCTGTGCCTGGCTTTCAAATGTTTCTCAGGTGGGACTTTTCTGGGAAGCTTGCCAGACAGACCTTCTTCATCTTCAGTCATTATAAACAATTACACTAAAGCACACTTATCGGCACAGTAGCACCAAGGCCCATGGAAGCACCAGGACTGAGGCTGCTATATTCCAGAGACTGTTGCCTGCTAGTGAGGAATCTTTCCAGTCTGTATCATGGTCTCAGTTCCAGATCCATGTGCTGCCTCTTGGGAGCAACACATGCTGTGAATATGAAGAGCAGTGATGAGTACAGAGGGGTGTCTGCTGGTTGTCACAAAATCTGGTTGCCCCCTTCCTTGGAATGGTTTGCTTTGTGGGTAATCCTTTGCTGAACCAAAGACTACAGGCCCATCTTAACAGCTTTAAACTACTTCCTATTACTGAAGTAAAGTTTTTTCAAGAATGGAGAGAAATTATTTACAGGTGCACAGGTAGCACTAGATAGCTTGCCAAAGTGTGGTAAGATAGTCATGTTGTGCTTCTTATCCATGCCACTTTCAGCCTGCCCCCATTCACAAACTGAATCCTTTGGGAGGCCAGAGGTAAGATAGCTTTAGCTGATGACACCTTGCATCACAGCCAGATCTACTCCAGCTAGCACAGCTGCAGAGACTACTCCTTAGCCTGCACCTATTGCTTCCCTCCCGTGCCCAGCATCACAGCATCTGTTGCTTCTCTTCATCCCTGCACTGATCCTTCCAGGAATATAGTTGCATGTCCTGGAAAACATGTGAACACACAGACATTGGACCAAATATCTTATCTACAGAGAAGAGAGAACAAAAACCACAGGCAGGGAGTGTTTCCGTTCCAGGTGATCTTCAGTCAAGTACTGAATCTCTGAAAGCACGTCAAGATAACTTTATCAGACTTTACTATAATGTACTGAACTATATCTCCTGGGATAGGAAGCCTTGTGGCTGACCTCCCTCAGTAGGCCACAGCCCATTTAGGAATTCAAATATACCATGTACGGTAACCATCAACAGAGATACTCTGTTGAAGAGAGCCTAGGATCAAGGTTGGGAAATACCAGTATACTAGAATAGTACTTGTCCTCATCCTGACATTCTCACTCAGCTAGTGTGGTCTCCCTTTTGCATTTCTAGTAAACACAATTACTACACACACCAAAAGCTGACACTATCTACCTTGCTTCCATCAATATCTGAGAACAGCTTTTCTATGGCAGATTAGCCATAGTGGCTGGCTAACACCACTCCCACAGCAGCATAGCCTGCTTACATCCTGATTAGGAGCTTCTTCTTTGAAAGACTGCTCATCTAGTTGCAAATGTAACGAAGAGGAAGGGACAGAAAACTGGCACAAGGTGTTAGCAGAGGAGAGATGCAACTCACACCTGTAAAATTGTTCAGCAGACTATTGCCAACCTCCCACTTGGGAGATGAACTCCATGAAAAAGCCACCTAAACAAAAACTTTTCTCCATTGAAGGTTTTCTGCATTACAATCTTAGAGAAGCAACATGCAGGCTAAGAGACTACCCTGCTACAGCAGTATCTAGTATCTCTGCTGAGATAATGATCATATTACACACCACTATTAATTTGATAAAGATCTTTAGCTATGTGCCAGACCATCTTTGCCCACCCTTGTAAGGGGGTTCCTGCAATCACACATTCTTGTCCACAGTGTCAAGGTCCAGAATGTGGACCAATGGTAACACCATCACTGTTGTTCTTGAGGAGTGTAAATATGCATGATAATTAAATTCCCCCTCTCAAGACTAAATGAAGTGAAAACAATTCTTGAAATAAGTGATTACTGTAAGGAGCATCTGTAGATACAGTGTCCCAAGCAATTGCTTGCCACCCTTCTAGAATCCATTTCATAGATGCCATTTGAGGGATCATAAAACTCCAGAACACAACAAGTGTCCATCTACCCTAGAAAGGAGTTTAGTGTCCAAAGTCAAGCTGTTCACTGTAAGGAAACAACAAAATTCCAAACGTTCCCACAATGGTAACTTCTGACAGAACAAATAACAGTAATCTATGCCATTTCAAATTCCTCCTGCTACAAGGTCCTCCAGAATAAATGGTCTTCAGAAGTACACATCTTGGTTTTTAACCAGAACAGGCTGTTAAATGGACAGGGAGGCATGTAAGCTTAAGAGGAGAGCATCTACAAGACGAAGGTGAAAAGCTCTGGACAGAAAATGTCAGCAAGTTTATTTTTTTCAGAAGGGAAACTTGTTTCCCCCCAAGTGCCTCTTACAACACAAAAGGATCCCGTCTCCTTGGTTTTTCTAATTACTTTTTGCAGCTATGAGGAATGAAATGAAGCCAGCTTAAAGGTTAGGTTTTCACAAAGACACTGTTTGCTCCAAACCAACCAATTGTCTACATAAACTTCTTGTTCTGCTGAGTACTTATGAAACCTCTGGACCTTAAAAACCAGATCCTAAGGGACTGTGAGCACTACTGAAATGATGTCTCAGAGTATACAAAGGGCAGAATAGCCCTCATTAGCATCCACCTTTCCAGAGGCTGAATTCTCAGCAGTTCTCTCCAGGCCTCTTCAGTGTCAACCAAAAACCCTACTAGTTTGGTATTTCAGGTTTAAGTACAAGATCAATAACTAAGAAATTGGTAGACTCCTGTGTTATTAATAAACAACATTTACCCCTCCTGAATTGAGTGGAAGCTAGCAATATAGTACTCATTCACACTAGAGCTGTTTCCACCATGTTCTTGTTCCACTCACTCTCACTTCCTGTGATCATTACAGGTAAAGTAAATTGGCTCCAGCTCACGAAATCCCCATAATCCAAAATACCATAACTTGCTGGTTTTCAGTCTGATGAACACTGATTCTTCCTCTGTGGTGGTCCCCAAGCAAAACAAAGCCTGTGCTTTTCACAGGCTTTGCAGACCAAAAACCTAATTCACAGGCTTTTTCAAAGGCCAATGACTACTGCACTAAATAACTCATATATTTTACCACTTCTGTGTCTATTAGTATTAACATTTCTTCTGAATTTGCTTCTCAGCTCTATCACTTGTGTAAGCAGGATTAGAAAATCTGCTTGCTTTACAATTATGGCACAGCTTCTGCACAGAAGCACACTGCTCAACACTTCAGTCAGTACTGGCACACCCTATAGCAGGAGTGAGTCAGCCCAGCAGTAATGGGAGGCTGCACTACAAAATCACAGAGCCAGGCAGCATCCAGCCTTTGCTGATGTCACAGCTTGTCACAGTTAATCCATCCACACAACCAACCAGCGCGGTACATGCGCAAAAAGGATGGGAATGAATCTCTATGACTTAGGAATAAACTGCTTCAAATATGGAGAATGCATCAGCTGTTATTTACTGGAAATCACTGTCTCTTCTACAAGCCAGCCAAGAGGCTGTGCATTCAGCTGAATCTTTTATTTTTTTTAAAATACATAAAAATAGAATTTACTTTGATTTATACAGCATCTTAATAAGCGTCTTTGCTCTTTGAAATCAGCAGTATTTGAGCTTCACCTTGCAAAGCAGCTCACAAAATCCTTGCTGTGATCTGGCTGAAATTCACAGGCACAGAAGTGCAAGCAAACAATGGATGTTTTCAATCTGATGCTAATCACGGCCTATGATTTTCCATTTCTTACTCAGCCTGCTTTTGTGAGCATAGTCTCAACCCTTCTTTCAGCAGTGAGCGTGCTGTGTGTGAGGGGAAGAGAGAGGCAGACAAAGCACCAACAGCTTCCTGTGCTGAGGTGAGTTAGCCTCGGAAAATAACATTAGACTGTTCTGTCTCTTCTCCCCCCCCATATCCCTCTTCCCCTTTAAAACAAATTCCAGATGTAAAAGAGGAAACAGGCTATCGAAGTAATTTAGGCAAAGGCATATGCTATTTTAGTACTGGACTTCTATAGACATGTGAACATAGCCAATCAGATCACCTAGATATGGGTAATTCAGTGTTGTGAAACCTTGTGATCCCTTGTTCAGGTTTGTTACGTTCACATTCACTTGCAAAGGAACAATTAAATAATAAGGTGAAATAGCAGAAAATGCTTCCAGCTGATTCTTCACTACAAATTTAAAGGCTTTGCAAGTGACTGAAAGGTTCAGTCACTGTATGTGAGATGACTGATAGAGGATACCTTTCTGATTGAGTTTATCGTATGAATCAGATTTCCTTCTGCATAACACTTGGCTACAAGTAATATGTTCATTGTGGTTTGATGCTGCCCTTGATGATGGAACTCCAAATAATGTCACCTATACGCAAAAGTTTTGAAATGGGGTGGCAGGGATTTTTCATCAATAATGAAGACTAAAGATGTGCAAGGAAGAGAAACCAAATGCTAAAACTAGCTCACTTTAAGCATGTAACTCCTTTTGGCACTGCCTGGGAAAGCTGTCACTGAACTTTTCTTCTCCAGCAGTGACAGAACAGTTCTCTGTATGCATCCAGCATTCTAATTCAAGTACACACAATACTGCACCTTCTGAAATGAGACTCCATGGTACATATTTGACTAACTGTTTTCATTTCACAGTTCTGGTATTATTACTCCTTCATGTTCATATCTTTATTTACTGTTTGTGCTCCATCTATTATTTTGCCTGCTAGCTGTATGAGAAAGTACACAGTCCAAAAGTATGTGACCCCAACTGTATCACAGAACATAGCTTATTTACTGTTGTATAAATCATAATACTGAGGGAATAACTACCCTCCCTGCTGCCAAATATGCAACAAGAACCAAATTTAGCAATGCTTTACTTAGTGTGCTCTTGCAAGCACTTTGGTTTCTCATGCACATACTGTAACTGGACCTGAAATTTTGCATTAATGCACAATGTGTTACTTTTACCAGGATTTTAACTTTTTCCATCTCATGTTCTCAAAACTTGTTTTCACTTGTCAAGATATGTACTAAGGAGCATGTAATGGACATGGACCTTGTCTAAGAAAAACATGGAGGTAAATATTGAAGGTGTGAAGACTTGCAGCTAGATTTCTCAGCTGATGTATACAGATAGCACACGGTGTCTGATGAAGTCAAGCACCTGCTGGACCTATTTGCATATCAGATATAGTTTCAGGTGTATCTTTCTGTAACAATCCTTGATCCCCCATGGGCAACTTTATATCTAACTTGAATATATCACTTGTTTTCAAAATTATACTGAGTTTATTTTCCAACTTTCTAGTGTTTAGTAACTTCTGATGGTGAAAAGGCACAATGAATATGCCTTCCATGTCTTGTTCTAAATCCTGAATAATTTTTGTGATGACTGGTTTCTGAGTATTACTGACAACCAACCACTATAAGCCAATCTGGAAAGAGCAGCTTTTAAATGGCATGCCAGTGTCTGCTCTTCACTCTTGGATATAGATATAATAAACCTCTTATAATTAAGGAGTTAAAACTAGCCAGTTGGATTTATAGACAGTTTTCTCTGAGATGCAAACCTACAAGTCTGTACAAATTGAGATCTGATAATTCTATTTGAAACCTGGGTTTGATGTTACAAGTTAGACTAGTGGTGTATTATTAAATATAGTATGATAGCTCTTACATTCCATGATCTTTATGTTCATGTATTACCCTTTTTCCTTCATTCTTCCCCCATCCTAAAAATCTTTCATTAATATGAAAGATATCTCCCCTTTCAATATAAAGATGCATTACACTCTGTGTTTATGAAATATGAAAATTTACTTCACAATGCAGTAAGAAATCATCTGTTTTCTTTGCACCCAGAAATGGGTTTTCAATATCCAGTTAAGATTAGACAAAATTTCAACGAATGAGTGAACAAGCTTCAGAATTCTAGAGAGACCATCCTTGCTACATTAAATTTCCCTCTAAGATATACAAATATCAGTAGAAACATTCTTCTTCATCAAGCAGGCTTTGTTTCTACAGGTCTGGCTATTTGGGGATGAAACAGGCAGGATTTTTTAAAAGGCAGGAAAGCTCAGACATTTTACACTCAGTGCCAGCTGATTTATGTAAATTCTTCCTATGATATAAGATTCATCAGTTAGACCCCCCTCATGATTTATTTTAATAAAAATCCTTTTTCAAAGGACAAATCTCGATTGACCATTGACAATGAAGCACTAAGTGTATTGACAGTTCCACACATTTCCTGCCCTAATCTCATTTAACACATTAAGAGTATTTTTTCATCTAATTGAATTAAGTATATAAAACCCCTGATACTGTTTAAAAAGCTGCGTCAGAACTGCAATTCTATCTGAACTCCACACAGTGTAACAACATCTATTAAAGCAGAATAGCAGAGATGAGTAAGAAGTCAGAGGTTACCAGCTTCTGTAATGCAATGACTGAAAGTTTATCTTTTACCTGTGATTACACTCTACAGGACAAAGATTTTTCCAGTGCTAGTGTTTATTTATATTATCTCACTGTAAACATTATGAGAGCAATACCCAATTGGCAAGGCCCACACTACATCATGATACAATTTCTAATCTACTCTTATAGAAAGCTGTGATCCTGAGGTACTGTGCTACTGGGTGCTGATAAAAAGCTGTTGTGGAACTACTGCAGCTACTTTGTGCCTTTGGTAAGTGCTAATCCATTGGTTTTGTAGTGGGAAGTAGAAAGGGGCTTGCATGCTGAATGACGGCCTTCCTCAATTTTGAATATACAAATTTGCATTCACCTACAACAGGAACTACAGATTTTTTCATTTAAAAAAATCAATAACATGACTCTCTGCATGTATATATATAAAAATAATTTTCAGCTGCCCCAGTCATTTCTCACAGCTACAGAAGGAACGTCTGATGCAGTGCATAGGGGATTGGAAGGGAGTGGATGCTTACTTTCAGTACACCCATCTTTCCTATTAAATTGCAACCAAATGGGTCCTTTTTAGGCGCATCACCTGGTTGCTATGATATAAAGGTAAATTACAGAGTAACTGAGGCTCGAGGGCACTTTAAACAATGCAGGCATTAGGCTTGAGCGTTTTTAATTCACTGAATTTTTGAACTTCAAACACTTGCACAGAAAGAAGAACATGGTTATTGCATTTGGACTATGTACTATTGAAGATTTGATGATTCTGTGATTCTAAGATTAACCATCCATATGTGACTAATTTCGCATTAACTTTTTTAATAGTTAGATTACCAGTTATGAATTACACACAGCAATGCCATGAATTTTTCTGAAATATCTGGAAATCCTCAAGTAAATGTGTCAACAGAGTCAAATACATTTTATATCTTTACATCATTTATTTCATAAGTACTTCTGTTCAATTCTGCTCTTAACCCTTTACAGTTTTTAAACCAATTGAAACTGTGCATCTCTTCATAAATAGTAAGTCACACAAAGGAAAATCACCTGTAAACTCAAAATTACTGGTTCATCATTGTTCTTTCCTACTGTAGTTCCTATTCTTAGAGACAGGCGTTTCATTGTAGTACCTATTTTGGCCAGTTACCACTGTTCCACAACTCAGCAGCTGACAAGGAAGGACAGCACTTTTAGAACTGAGTCCTTTCTGTTAGTGTCAGTAGAATTCAACCAGGATGCCAGAACCAGCCCACTCAGAATTATTGCTGGACTGAAGCCTTGATGAATGACTTCATGTAATGGAGTATGACCTCTCATCTCCACAATCCACTAACGAACCTTCTGTTGTCACTGTATTTGTATGTTAAGTAAAAGCTGTTCATCATAAAACACAGTTCTGTCAAAATTATGTAATTTTCAAAATTTCTACAGAGATAGCTTCATTTTGTCTCTTTTTTCCTGTGTGGAACTGTCCTGTCCAGAGATATTTAGCCTCACTGCTACTGTCCCGTACTGAAAAAAAATATTCAAAATTATTATTTGAAGTTTCTTTCTTTTAGATTTAAGAAAAAACTGTTATTTTTAGGCTAGCTTGAAGCAAAACAAAATTACAACTTTATATGGAAGGGGTAAAGTGATAATGATACAATAATATCCTCCTTTATCTTAGGAGCCTGATATGGGGAAAAGTGCTATTGGAGAAAAATGCAGAAAGGTCTCTGTCAACAAAATTGTTAAATTGGGAAAACCCCAATTATTCTGCAAATTCCAAGACTGCAAATACCAGAAGTAACAGAGTTTCCAAATAGTGGACACACTGAAAAGGAGAACAAACTTACTTAGTTTGTTGGTTTGCCTTAGTACCGAGGCAGACAGCACATACATTTTAGGAGGTTGCAAGATAGTTCTAAGAATTAGACAATAAAATGGATGAAAGGATGAATTTGAGAGACTTGAGTTTAAGTCACTTTATTTTTAATGAAGTAATATTGCAAGGCTAAAATCAAATTAACAGAAGCAGTGAAATCTTCAATTCTGTAGAGCACAAATCAAAGAAACACACTATCTTTGTAACCATTGTGTAAAATTCATTATGCAGATAAGGTGTATTACTGCATCGCAGTTTTAATAAGGGGTACTTTATCAAAGGGGAAAGGGATAGGAATGGTTGACAAGGCCTTCCATTACAAAGAAGCAAGAAACAGGATTTTAGCAAGACTGAAATTACCTTTAGATTTTGGGTTTAGAAAATCACAACTACTACCACCAAGTCTAAGTTCCTGGCAGTAGCCAGTAGTTTTAAGAATCCATGACCAGCTTAACATCACAGAAGTGAGATGTAAGATGCTTCCCTTTCTATTCCTCCCTCATCTAAGTTTTGACTTTCATTTACACAATTTTTATGTTTCCTTCTTACTTTGAAAGAGCAGCAAACAACTTTTTGCACAGGGACAAAAGACAATGCTGGAAAGTGGCCCTCACTAGTCATGGTTGTGTGCCAGCAATACAGTCTTTTTGTGGCATTGCAACTACCATCTCAGATTCTTTCTGCATGCCAGCTCGTGTTCTTCCTTGGCTGAGAAATAGACACATGTCCTCATCCCTTAGCTTGTACAGCTTGAATACAGCTCATACAAGTCATGGCCTTGTGCCCAACCTGTTAATCTGCACTGCTTAGTAACCTATCACCTATTACCTATCACCTTTGTCAAGGGGAGGAGATGGATGTTTATTTATCACTTGGATAGGTCTGCACTTACACAAAGATCTAAGATAACCGAGAGGGAACTTGGTCATTTATATACCTCACAAGAATGAAGTAGACTTTCAACAGAAGTATATCTTTGTCCTGCTGATCTGCCTACATTATACAGTCTTTGGTTTACACAGAAGCAAAAAATATTGTGATCTGAATGTGCTGACATGTAGAAACAGAACTCTGACCTCCAGCTCTCTCATCCTACGCACTGAGCAGAGCAGGACTTAATCCAGCCTGCAAAGGACATAATTCTCAAGCAAGACGGATGTTCTATTCATACATCTTGAACAAGTAAAATCAAAAGCTAATGTTACATGAGGATGCAAAAACCAAATCAAATCTCGTATGAGAAGTAGCTTCAAAGGTCAGAGATGTGCTAGCCTGAACTCAGCACAATTTTTGGATCACCGCTAGTTAATTAATAATCTTATGCATTATTTAAACTCAAATCCTCAGCTAGTGCGACATATATATCCAGCTTTACAAAGTGATACAAGTGACAACACACGACCAAACAGCAAGCTCAAGATTCCAAAACTACCCATTCTTACCTTGAGGAATATTTAGCTAATAATTATCCTTTATGCAAATAGAGAAATGTCTGGCTGAAGACTTCCATTCATTCCAACGTGCAAAAACAGAGCTGGTACGTTCCTGTCTTAAAGGCTATCCAGGTAAGAGATTTGTCTCTCTTCCTGTGCCTCTGAATTCAGGTTAATTTGTTCTTTGCCTGTTTTCAAAGGTGCAAAATTGCCTCTTTTCACTTATTTGCTCATGCTATTGTTTCTTGGTTTATCATTATGTTGTTGTTCGTAAGTATTGCTTATAAGGCAGACACTGAGCAAACGTCTGTAAAACATATAGTCAGCTGTAAATGGTACAGCAATTATCTTTCCTGAAACTCTCAACCAGGAGTTCAACCATTTGGTTAGTTTTTATTTTGATTTAAGAAAATGGCATATACTAGGCTTATCTGTTTCTTAAAGTACTACATTGATATTGAAACTGAGAGCACTTTCTTAGGGATTAAGTACAGTCTTTCCCAAAAAAAGAGTGTTTCCAAAATACTATCTTTATAGTGTGTAGTAAACACAAGATGCCACAGAAAACAACAAGAAAAACCATGAGAATGGACTATCAATTTGGTTTTCTCTGTGACAGCTTAGTATGGCTAAACAATGCCCAGAAAAATCACAGGGCAGAAAACAGAGCTTAGTATTCAACTTTATGAATTATGACCAGGGTCCTGAAAAGCTATTTTGAAAGACTTTTTATTTAAATAACAGACTTTCACTTTGAAACAGCTACTTTCTCAAAAACAAGAAATCAGATTTTCAGTAATGTTTTCTGAATCCACAGGAAATGCTTTTTTAGTGGTCATGTCCTAGGACTCTCCGGCAGAATAATGCTGTCTTGCCTTCAAGAGCATGTCAATAGTTAGACCAGCATGTTCTGGAATCCTTGAACAAAATCTGTCTCTGCAGAGAGAGTTAAACTCTCTGCAAAGAGAGTCAAATACTCTGCAAAGAGTTAAACTACTTGATTTGTATTTGCATGTATGATCGTTCCCAAAGATGATCTTGATGGGCTAGCCTTAAGAACAGGTGCTGGCTGACTGTATGTATGGAACTCATACTCATGCTCCAGCCCGCTTATCAGTTCTAGGATTGTTACCTGTCAGTGGCTGTCAACTTACTCACTGGAATATGGAACTGAGAATCCTTGGGAAAACAAGACTTGAATCACAGCTGCTGGTGAATGCAGGCACTCAATAAAGAGATAACTTGCCTGGAAAATCCTAAACCAATTTACAATTGGAAATAAAAATTGTGAATTGAAGATTTTAATTTGAAATACACAAATCTAAAAGACTCTCAGAATAAAACTCTCCTTAGTACAGCAATTTAATTTGTAGAGGACGTGATCTGGCTTTCATGACTTGTAGAAACCACTAAGCTGGAATCCTATTTCCTCTTTCACATTTGATTTAGTGTAACACTGAAACTCAACATAAAAATGCTTTGAAGCAACAATATTTTATCCCAACACAGTGAAAAAACTAACCTAGCCTATCAAGTTTCACATGATTTTCCTAAAAGGCATTGCCATGTTCCGTGCCTGTAGTCTGACAACTTGCTAGGTCAGTGTATAAAAAAATGGTTTTCGTTGCTGGCACCTTGCTTAACTCTGCTTCCAAGTACATCTTAGTTCTAAAGACAAAAATACAATAGCTATTGCAAGATAGAAAGAAATATTCATCTCACTTGTTCTGTTTTAGCACCTCATGACTTCTAAAACTTTTAGGTTATGTTGACATATCTAAGCAACCCTGCAAACAAAAGCAGATTAATAAATCAAAGCAGTAGGTGCTAAAGCAGTATTGCCTTATAGTACATGCAGCTCAGGGTACTTTATTTCAGACCAGTCAGTCCTCACAAACTAAATGTACTCCCCACATCTGTTCAAATATGTCCAAAGCACCAATTGCTGGCTTAGGTTTTTATGCCACCATAAAGGGTCAAAGAGCACTGGGGCATAGTTTCTAGGTACCTTCCTCTGAAAAAAACCCCAGTTTGCAAGAATAACACACTCCTGTACATTCAATCTATGCACTGTGAGACTAACCAAGGAGCTTTTTCAAAATTGTGTCATTGCTCAAAACCAGAACAGTAATGTAATCATAGCCATTAGAGCCAAGAAAGGTTTCTGTGAGACAGAAAAGGTTTCTGATATGAAAGATGAGCAATTTGAACAATTTAATTTGTTTCAACATCTGTGTTTCCAATCAAATGTTTAATGAGACTGATGTCTCTGATGTTTTTTAGTGAGTTAAGCAACAAATAAATTCAAAATCCACACTAACCATATTAGTGAACTTTTAGTGAACTTTTCATAGTTCTAATGTGAAGAAAACAGCAAGCATCACTTGGCTCAAACTCTTTAAATGGCTCTATCATAACTTAAACTTGAAATCACTATTTCAGCAAGAAAGCAATTTCACTGCAGAGCTGTGATACCATCTGACTTCTGCCCTAAATAAAGCATTTAAAATATCTCAGCAGAGGGAGACAGGCTCACCCTTGCTACTTCTTCTGGGCTTTTTAGAGATACAGCTTCAGACTTTTTGGTGGACAGTCAGGATGGGGAGGCAAAAGGATGCAAAAGAATAAAGATTTTGGGGGTTGTGCTGTTTCACAAAGAACAATTCGTTCATTCAGAATGGTGATACAGGCAGCAGCATGAAGAATCTGCGAAGAGAAATTCCACATGAACATATTGTGATGAATGTTTCTTCCCCTAAAGAGACATTTTGTGTAGGTCACAGGCATGATGGAAAGACAGGAAGAACGGGACTAAGGCAAGTTGGAAAGTCAGCAGTTTGTTTGGCTTGAATGGCTCCTTCCCTTGTTTCTCTTTTTCACAAAATAAAATGAGTCAGTGCATTTAACCTGAAAGAATAAATGGTTCAGACAAGGTTCTGCTGAATTATGTTTGCTTATATGGTCAAGGGAAACTTGAAAAAATTTCAATGTGAAGATTCCAAACATAAAAGTACAATTAAAAAAAAACAAAACTACTTCCTGTTGTAATTATGTGAATGTTACACATGTACGTGAATGTGCACACAAGTAACCTTTCACTTGTTTTAAACAGTTGTTCCAATACTTAAGTCAAATGCAACAAACTAATGTGTTTTATGCTATGTGCTGCTTCATCTGTGCAGCCCTGTTAAGAACAGCTCTTTCAGCAAATGATGACTTGAACAAAATGCAAACATTATGCTCTGTGGAGCTCTGGAGGAAGAAAGGGAGGAACAGTGGGTTTCCATTTGTTAGTGTAACCTAAGCCGTAAATGGGTCATTTGGTGAACTAGTAACCTGACCCCGCTAGGGCTCCTGCATACTGCTAAAGTATTACCACTTTGGAGGATGGTGTTGTCTCAGTGCCAGAAGCAGAAGGCTGGAGTCTGCTCATGTGCACAACAGCAGACAGATCTCCTCTCCTCCATTCTGTCTTTGGAGATAGCAAGAACGCTGGAAGCTCCAAGCTCTGTTAGGCTGTGTAAGGGGATAGCACACATCTGGGGTGGAATCGCATTTCCTTCAGGTGAAGCAATGAATTACAGGCGTCACAGCCTGACAATTATTGGGTTACACAGCTAAGAATGGGTTGTTGATAACAATGCCCCTTCCCTTATTTGGTGTGGCTTTACGGCATTCTAAAAGCAACAAGGAAACTTTAAATATTAACAGCGTCTGCATACCAATCTAGGTTGAGAGCTGACTGCTTAATAGCTACCATGTTAATTTGACATGGAATTTGAAAGCATATATAGCAGAATAAACAGTAACTTACATGAAGGAAATCCTTATATTCAAGAAAAAAAAAAAAACAAACCTGAAGAAAATTATTTCCGGTCAGTTTCAACACAGAAGAGACATACTTTACTGTACTATCTTTTTTTGGGAGGAGTGTGGGGAGGCAGGGAGGCTTAGTTGTTTTTTACAAAAAGCTATTATTTTGATTATCCAGTAAGCCAGTATAGCTAGTATATATATTACTAAACTATTATTCAAACACAAGATCTCTTAATAGATTTCCAAAGAAATTATGCTCCAATCATCTTATGTATTAAAAATCACTACTATCCCTCAGGGAGTTGCACAAACAATACACACATCTGAATTGTAATGGGGTTTTTTGGTAAATAGCAAATTACTTCCAGGTAAATTGTATGAGATCAGAGAACAGCAACTATGCTATTAAATATATGAGCCTAGTGTACAGAAGCTGATGCAATCTCTTTGATGCAGCCTATAAAAAGCACTCATTGGATATTGCACTGCCCAGTAGCTTTTAAGTATGTAGAGCAAGGGCACAATATTTATTTCCTGGCTGGCTGAATTCACTTGGCTGTAAGAAGTGAGTGGCATTTGAATAAAGACTTGCTGTCCTCATGCACAATTCTCTCAGTCTCCAAACTAATTTAGGTAAGACAGGAAGTATTGGGATTTTGCCTTTTAAAATGAGTGTCTTTATTAAACTTGCTAGCATTCTGTATTTGGTAAACTTTATTCATATGCTCTCACCTGGTGCTGCAACTTCATTTATCTTTTCCGTCACCTTTGCATTCTAACAGAGACTAGATCCAATCTATTTTCCTGTCCAAGCAGATCTTGAGTAGCATAACTATGCAGTTTATTAGGGTCTAAAGCAAACTTAGCACTGATAAAAAAAATAGACATGGATCTTTATAAATAATAACATTAAATTGCAATTAGTGTTCCCTTTTGATGGAAATAAACCTTACTTACGCACACAAAGAAATGTATATAATGGGAGCTGAAAATGGGTTTATGTAATTGGGATGGATAAAAATCTACTGATTTTTTAAAATATATTTGTTTAGACTAGTATGCAGGTCCTTTTCAACTTGGACAATCAGTCCACACAATTCTCACAAGAATCTCTGCTCTGCCTTTTACCACATTATAAATTACCTATAACACTTGAAAATGCTGCTTTGAATTGTCGTTAAACTTTGAATAGCCTTTGAAATCATGCTGTATCACTTATCTGTATGCTGTATCATAATACCTGGGAACTTGTTTTAAAGTTCTGCACTAGTTACAGACACATATCTTCTTACTTTCAATCTGGTGGCAAAACACAGTTATCAAAATCTTGAAAACTCTTTCTAAGCAGGATAGACAAAAGACTTTCTAGTAAGCCACTCTCTATTTGGACTGCTCCAGGTCAAAAGCTTACAGGCTATTGATAATCTGCTCTTTTGCTTTTAAATTATGTTTCCAGGTTGGATTCATTAATGCTTTTTTTAAATTCAGAATTTTACACCTTAACAGGCTGTGACCAAACATTAACAAATCAAAATGTTCTTCTTAACAACAAAAAAATCCTATGAAATTTACAGAGAATTCTGTCAGTAGCACCTAAACTGTGTATTAACTGCTAAAACTGATAAAATTTACCAACAGAATACTGTGCCAGTAAGTTAACTTCAAGTTTTATGAAACTGATGGGTACAGAGTCTGCCTCTAAACACTGGAAGAGGAAAGGAACAGCTTTTACTTTTAAGACAAGCTTTGACTCTATTGCAGTGCCACTCCTGGCACCAAACAGCTCTGATGCAGAGATCCTGGCTGTTAATGTCGAGTTTGGTGAAAACAGTTGTGTCCATTGAGGCAAGAGACATCAAAAGCACCCCCATCAGAGGAATACAAATAATCTCATCCATCAGATATTAGAAAACAATTAGGAGAATCATAGGAAACACTGCTGTGTTTGTTCTGCTGTACATATAATTATTTGTTATATCTCATTATTGGGATAACGAAGTTGAGTAACTATGGGTTTAAACCTGAAAATAATAGCATGTAGCACTCTTCCAACGTGGTAATGTCATGATGATCGGTCCATATGTTGCCAATATGGTGGTATTTGTGAGTAGATATTTATTACCAGAAGCTGCATATCAAAACAATCCAGAATCTACAAACAAGTTCATGTTACATAGCAGGTACAGAGCCCATCAATGGTTTATGAACATATCTTTTGTGTATGACTAAACTGTTGCTCTCCAGAAAACTCTGCTTTACAGGTCCTACCAGAAACATTTTTCTCCGCTGCGCTGATGATAACTGCAGTGACAGATCATTATACCCCATGAGAGTTATTAATCAATGACTACAAGACGTACTCGCTATACAAAAACATTACAGCCTACCTCACTAATGCATGTTTATTGCACACCATCAAGTCCTGCCTCTGGTCAAAAAGACCTTTATGACAGAACATTTAGAATAGATGACAGAAATCTTTGTCATACAAAAAAATGACTAATTTAACCCCATTTTTGTTTATTAGAACAAACGGGATTCAATCGAAAGTACTCCTTAATGTGTGCAAGAAAGGGCAGATTAATTTTTTAGCCTTATGCATCACTGGAGCCCTGTGAGAGTTTTGTTGGGATGATGCTTCCTTAAGAGCAAAATCAGGTGACAAACTTTTAGAGTTAAGGAACTGTGCTAAAAAAACCTTCACGAATTGCAGCCTGATGGATATTTTCTTCACTTTGCAGGAACACATAAATGAAGTAAACACTGGGAAAATGGAAAGACCACTTGAGGCTACCAGAATGGAAAACACTTCACCCTGCTTTCTCATGGAAAGAAAGACTCATGTCAAGACTAACTGGAAAGAAGTCATGCTAGCTAAGATGAGAAAGAGCTGCACCTGCACACCACAGAAGCTGAAGAACTTTCTTATGGACTTCTTTCCCGTTTTACGGTGGCTTCCCAAGTACCGATGCAAAGAATACATTTGGGGGGATGTTATGTCTGGGTTAGTGATTGGGATCATTTTGGTGCCTCAAGCAATTGCATATTCACTGTTGGCAGGTCTGAAGCCCATTTATAGCCTCTACACATCATTCTTTGCCAACATCATCTATTTCTTAATGGGCACATCCCGTCATGTCTCAGTTGGCATTTTCAGCTTGATAAGCTTAATGGTGGGACAAGTTGTGGACCGAGAACTTCTCTTGGCTGGATTTGACTTGAATGATGATGCCTCACCAGCCTCGGGTGATGGCTCACTGCAGAATGACAATCTGTCCAACACAACTGCCTTCAACCTTACCATTGTGGGGATAAATGCCGAGTGTGGGAAAGAGTGCTACGCTATTGGCATTGCTACAGCCTTGACATTCATGGCTGGAGTGTATCAGGTAAGTGGTTGCTGACATCCAGAGGCAAGGTATGAAGCTCCTAAAGCTTTTTTGCATGACCTAAGCTTTGACTGTCTTTCAATGAGATACATCATCAGTTAACTTGAATGTACCTTGGACATATTTTCTCCAGGAAGCCTAAGTGTAGGCAACTCAGAGACAGCATAAGGCATGCAGTTTTCTTAGTTGCTAGCAAACACAGGTAAAACAAGAGTCTTTGGAAAAAACATTAACATTGTTTTGATATTCTTCTGCTTCTTGGCCTTGTTCCTTTCATGGGACAATGAGGCCCAATACAGATGTAGGAAATTCCCATGCAGCTTTGACCTTAATAATGAAGAAACATCTCTCTTTCCCTTAATATTTTAATAGAGGTGTACACCTACTCAACTACTTCTACATGTTCAGAATATGCAGTTCAGTGTTTTGAAAGGGGGTGCTAACTGCTGTCCTAAAGATAATTTTTTTAAAAAACGAGAAATAGACTGACTAACCTACTTTTTAGAAAATGGTTGTGCTTGACACTTATCAACATGCTGCCATCACAAGGATATCAAGAGAGCACAGAGGGAAGCACCATGAACATACTTATCTATTAACTCTGTGTGTGTATATATGTGTGTGTGTGTGTATGTATGTATGAATGCAGAAAGAGCTAGCTATCTCCCTGTTGTAGTAAGAAATTTCAGGTTACATGTATGAACAAAAAATCCCCTTGTGAAGCTGGGTTCTTCAAAGCCACCTAAGGAAGGAGAATCAACTAGTTAAGGAAAGAATTGTGGACTTTGTGGGCTGTTCTGCCATTTCTGATCTTACGCATGCCACAAAGGCCATCTGTGCTCCATTCTTCCCTCTGTCCACAGGGCTAAAATTAAAAGCTCTTTAATACAAAAGCTAAAGAAGGAATCTTATTTGTTGTCACTCAAGTTTTGTTTACACAGAATAGGCCATACATTTTAACTTTATTCACTTTAAGACAGAAAAAAATGAAAATTGACTTTGGTATTACAGAAGTATTTTGGACCCACTCTTCTTTTGCATGTGGAATAAAAATCAGGCAAGCCAATTCAGTGAGTCACTTCAGACATATGTTCCACTGACCACCCTGTCTCAAACTCCTCATTCACCTCTTGGGTTTGTAGATTCCACAACAGTAAAAGGAATCACGTTTTAAAACAGACTGGAAACAAAAAATGATAATTCCTGTTTCAAGAAATAGCCATTAGCCAATATTGGCTTTCAGCTAGTTCTCCCCCAACTGAACCTAATTATTTGCAGTAATGGTTACAGCTCATGGTTTGTTTTATTTTTCCTCTTCTGTTTCCTCAGGTTCTAATGGGGATCTTCCGTCTGGGTTTCGTATCTATGTACCTATCTGAGTCCGTACTAGATGGCTTTGCAACTGGTGCTTCCTTAACCATTTTAACAGCTCAAGTGAAGTATCTGATTGGAATAAAAATTCCACGTAGCCAAGGGCACGGGATGCTTGTTATTACTTGGATTAACATTTTCCGGAACATTTCTCAGGCTAACCTTTGTGATGTCATCACAAGTGCCATTTGTATTGTAGTGCTGGTCACTGCTAAGGAACTCGGAGATAGGTATAAGCATAAACTGAAATTTCCTCTTCCCACAGAGCTGGTAGTTATTGTTGTGGCAACATTAGTGTCACACTATGGTAAGCTAAATGAAGTGTATGCATCCAGTGTTTCTGGAGCTATTCCAACAGGATTTATCCCTCCAAAGGTACCAGAGTTCAACTTAATGCTCCGAGTTGCTCTAGATGCTTTGCCTCTTGCCATAGTCAGTTTTGTCTTCACTGTATCCCTTTCTGAAATGTTTGCAAAGAAATATGCTTACACCATCCGAGCCAATCAGGAAATGTTTGCTGTGGGGTTCTGCAACATCATTCCTTCTTTCTTCCACTCTTTTGCAACCAGTGCAGCTCTGGCAAAAACACTCGTCAAAACATCTACAGGCTGCCAGACTCAAATCTCTGGAGTAATTAGTGCAATGGTGGTTTTGTTGGTGCTGCTCTTCCTGGCACCTCTCTTCTACTCCTTGCAGAAGTGTGTCCTGGCTTGTATTATCATTGTCAGCCTTCGGGGAGCCCTGAGGAAGTTCCGAGATGTGCCAGCACGGTACCATGTGAATAAGGTGGACACACTTGTTTGGGTAGTTACCATGTCTGCCTCTGCCTTGGTCAGCACAGAAATAGGGCTGTTGGTTGGCATTGTTTTCTCCATGTTATGCATCATTGTTCGGACCCAGCGGCCACGGACAGCCCTTCTTGCTCAGATCCAAGACACAAGCTTTTATGAGGATGATTTAGAATATGAAAATCTCTCTACTGTTCCAAAGGTCAAAATATTTCGGTTTGAGGCCCCACTTTACTATGCAAATAGAAATTACTTCCTGAAGTCTCTATACAGATTGACCAATTTAGATCCTAACCTAGAAGCTGCTAGGAGGAAGAAATATGAGAAGAAAGAAAAGCAGCATCTGAAAAAGGGAAATCACGGAACTCCTAATGGACTGGGCATCGGAGAAACCACTTTGCAACTAGTTCCTAAGCAAATTGAGTTCCAAGCCCTTGTTGTAGATTGCTCTTCCATCTCATTTTTGGACACCACTGGAGTTAATACTTTAAAGGAAATCCTGAAAGACTACAAGAATTTAAACATTTCTGTTCTCTTGGCTTGCTGCAATCCCTCAGTGATAGACTCTCTGAAAAGGGGAGGTTACTTTGGAAAGGATTTTGGATGTATGCAGGAAATGGTATTCTACAGTATACATAATGCTGTGCTGTTTGCAAAAGACCAAAAGCTTCCAGCAGATTGTTCAGTTTAACCCTGTGTCTTCTGGGATGATTCACTACAAAGTGACAGATGGAGAGGGGTAGTTTGCAACAAGTAAATTATCAGACACACTGTTGGCTTTGTAAAGTCATTCCCCACAAAGTGTTCCACTTTATATCATATGCCACAAAGAGCAGCCACTGGGGAGGCAGCCCAGGACACGCATGGAAAGGTTAGACTCCCACCTTCACTTTAAAATGCAGGCAAAGGCAGTTTGGATTAACTTGTCCACGATACCATGATCATTTGTGACCCAGCATGGATGTCAGGGAATTGTTGTGGTGGAAGGCCTGCTCTCCCAGTTGCTCTCCCAATGATTTAATGGCTGGTTTGTATTAAGAAGGCCACTTCCATCAAGATGCAATCAATATGGCATTCTGGACACATAATGGTTTAAACTGTGGCTTGCAAGGCCCTGCCCCTTCCAATCATTCTAGGTGTACACCTAAACAAGTCCCCACTGTTAGCATAAAAATAAAATGTATAAAATACTGTGGAATGTTGAATATCTCTCCTCCTTGATCACACAAGCCTAACAGCGTAACCTGCCACAGGAGAAGAAAACATGATCCATTTCAGGTTCCTCTCAAAATTACCATTTCCAAAAATTTCTGGCTTTGGAGTCACAGGACTCATCTGTTCTACTGGATTAAATCTGTCATAATTAGTTACTGTAATACCCCTAATTATGCTGGAATAAATATGACTCTGATGCACAACTTTTTAACTAGTAAAAGGATAAACAGGATTAAGAAAAATGAATGGCTTCAACTGGCAGCTACCTAGCTAGTTGTACCACCCTGTAAAATAAGTTGCCTCTGGTGGGCAGATGCAACTCTAATTCAGGGATACGTAAGGACCATCAAACATAAAACCTCAGAGCTGTGTTGCAGCACATCACTATCTTCCTACAAATGCCTGCCTGGGTTCAAAGAAAAACAAGAGAAAATAAGGGTAGGGTGGGAAGGTAAACCTGTGAGTTTTCTTTAAGGGGATTGATAGATCAGTCAGAACTGCCTGGCTGGTCTTCTCTGATGCAATGCTAATAAAGTATTACAAGTAACATACATGGGTCAAGTAAATGGAGCAATGCTTCGTAACTTGTGTATCCCTCCATGCTGAAAAACTTTCACCACTGATTGTACATACTACAGATGTTGTGTGGATTTTGTTTGTTTGGCATATTTTTCCTATCATATTAATCTTTGATTTGAGGTCTACTAGACTGTATTTTCTGGGACTGGTTACTTTCTATAATAATTTGCATTAACTGCTGTTCATTATGCTTTATGTCATCAATTGTATTGCTGTATATGCATATCTCTCTTCACAAATAAGAATATACTTGGGTTTTGACTGTAATGCAGTATTCACTGTTCTGGCCCATGGCATGGGCAGAATGTTCTATTTCATACTCAAGTTTATAATTACCTGCACAGAAGGTAAGACAGCTGTGCTCGCTCTCTCTCCTTTTTCATGTCAGGTTCAGACATAACCAAGCATGGAAGGAAATTCTATCACAGCTGTATCTCACAACTAACAGACTCTAGAAACATGTTCCATATATGTAGAAGCCATTTCTTGTCCCATTAAAAAAAAAAAAAAAAAAAAGTGAAGTCAACACATCATATGACTTGTTCATTTCAACTTTTTAGGTCACTGAATGAAAGAATAAACAAACTGAGATTCTCCAAGTGTCCCAGAGCCTGTCTGGCTCTCAGAAACAAGTATTTTCTTAGAGGAAAAGCAGTGCACTTCTAAAAGACAAAAAGTATCTTCACAGGGACTAGGACTAGCACAGTATTAGGTTATTCAAGGCCGATGCCTCATGCTCTCATTACAAAAGAAGCCTATCAGATGCACACTGTTAGTAATGCTAAAGCAGCAAAACCTGACAGAAACATCTGACATGAGATTAAAGGATTGATCATTAGCAGTATTTTCCTGTCATAAAACAATCCACATTACTATTTAAATTGCTGAATTGGTATGATTAGCTTCTTTCAGTTGTAAAAGGAAGTGAGCAGGGCCCAAGGACAAAAACTGCTTTGTACCTGCTTTTGTTTGTAACCATTCCTTGATCAGGTAATACCTCTTTTAAGGTCCTGTTTGGGCTAGCAAGGCAAGTGGGTTTAGAAGGGTTACTACCAGACAGTATTCAATATAGACACTCTTAGGCCACTGTGCTAAAGCAAGCTGTCCTTGGAAGAAAAACAAAACACCCTACCAATCTACACTTTTTTTAGCTTTATGGATCCAGCTACCAACATAGAACACAAAGAAAAAACATGAAAAGATATCCTTAACTCCAGATTAATCTCATTTTAAAAGACAAAAAAGAAAAAAAAAGAGAAATTCCAATGGAAGGTGTATCCTAAGAAGAGTCTCTGGAGAATAATGAAGAGGATAAGAAAGTAAGAGTGGGAAGTCTCCTTTTCACCGTATTTATTTTAAGTGTGGTAGCAAAGGATACCTAAGTAAAGAAACTTAGCTACACATAAGACAGAAGGTAAACTTTAGAACTTACACTATGAAGAAAGAAACTATTGGTCAGAAGAAACTGTAAGAACAGTTTCCTGTTTTGGTTTTATTGGCAGAGCTGGTTCACCATCTACTGCATTGGACATTGTCAAACAAAGCATGGAAACAGCTTCAGCACTATGATGTAGGGATGTTGGCAGACTGAATTATTTCTAAGGAGTATGTAAAAGGTAACTAAAAAAGCAAGCCTTTTTCTGGAACCTCTGTGTTTGCTATACTGAGTTATACTAAGATTAAAGATACAAAGATTGAAAATTAACAAAAACTGCTGATTCTCTTCTCTCCTAATCTATCAGAAATTAGCTATCATGTCTTGGAAAGGAGCTGGGGATAGGCTTGTAATTCCAACTAGGTTAATACTAATATTGAAGTAAAAACCATTATATGCCTTTTAGGAAATGTTAAATGCTTCATGTAGGTTGACTATTTTTGTTCACTGTGATGCCTTGTGATTTACCATGTATCATATATCCAACAGATCTTAGTACTGCTACATAAGAATGGGAAAGGATTCTTAACTTGTGGACTATGTGTGTCCCTTGGAACTTGGCAAAGAGCCACAGTTTTCAGCTCATCGTGTCCTGTCTTGTTGACTAGAGAAGCATGGCCAGAACGTGTGGTCGAAGTGTCAAAATAGCTCTATTTACTGGGAACTGTCCAGTCTATGAATGACACCCTGGATTACTCCACAATCATGAATATTCTTCTGTCACAAGACCAAGACCAAGAGACAAATGTGTGCTATTGGCTGGAAAATAAAACTAGGAGTTCTTTGGAAACAGTTTGCCTTATGGTTTCCTTTCACAGGTGGCAAAATAAGGGGCTGACTCTGAATACAGACAAAGATGAAGAGGGACAATTTCTTACTAGGAAATGTTAAAATAAAGGGATGTACTTGATATTGGGGGATTAGGAAACAATGCGAAAGACCATGACAGAAATAAGAAGGGGAAGGTGGCAGTCTTTTATTTGAGCACATCTACTTCTTGGCAAAAGCATTTGTGTCACCTTTTTTACAGATGGCAGCAGCTATGAAAAAAAACAAAGCCTCTGTTAGATTTTCACCGAGGTCCTCTGTTTTTTCTAAGTTCTATTCCTCAGTCAAGTGCCCATCTCCACATTCCAAGGATTGTTCTCTACTCATCAACCCCATGATCTAATACAGTACTGCAATCAGATGGTTGCACTCAAAGCCTCTTTACATCCTTTTGGAAATCACTGGTTCAGAAAGAGATTTATACATGCACAAAATTAAGCATCAGCACTGAACTCTGCTCAGACTTGCATTCCTGCTCCTATTGTTTTTTTTCAGTCCCAGTGTCTGCAGGCTCCATGCTCCTTCCCCTTTCAAAACTGCCGACACTTAGTGCACTGGTCGCTCTCCCACAACTAAAATGTCTTCTTCTCCTTGACAAATGCACATTTTTTTTTGCAAAATGAGACATTTTAGCTCACTTCTAAACAGCACCAGTTTCTAATTTTTACATATCAAAGATGGGCTAAAGATTGAGACTAGTAGTTTAGCATCCTACCTTTAAAACACTACAGCTTTTTTGGGGACTCCTTGATTGGCTGCTGTATTTCCACAGTCCTAGAATTTTGATCATATCAAGGATTGTATCCCACTTTTTTTAAAAGACTCAGTGGCTCAGTGTCCACAAAGGCTGAGCAGAATCCATAGAGGCATTCCTCTCCCTCAGTCATGTGGAAAGCCCAATTCAACACAATGGCACAGCTAAGAAAGGCTGCCAGAAGGGATTCTGGGCTCCAAGCGTAGGTGTGGCTGCTTTCTTTCTGAAGGTAATTACTGATTTTTCCTAAGTGAGTTGGTTACAGAAATCTGGAAGACTCAATACATCTCCCAGGAGAAATCTCTAAGACAGGGACTCCGGAAGTGGTGACCAGTGACAGTTGTCCTTGACACTGGTTCACTCCAAGAGTACATATTCCACAGCCCAGTAAGAGAGGGAAATACACACAGGAAAGGGTGTTTAATGGAAACTTCCACAGGGAAAGATGAGAGTGAGGAGCTCTGTTACCTGCTGTATTCACAGATGGACTATCAGAGGCCATCCTAGAGTACTGATGCAGTACTTAACTGTGCGCAGGATTATGACCACCTTCCTAAAAAACTGACACACACAGGCATATCTTAATACTGGGAAAGAAAAGTTCTGTTCTTAATGCACATTATGAAATTCCCTACTCCTCTGCTCACACGCCAATTTCAGAGCCTGAGCTCTCCTTCCCTGATGTTTCCCCACAGTGGTAAATTCCCATTATTCTGTGCCTGGGATAGTAGATGCAACAATGATGTGGATTGTAAATATGCTCAGCTCAGCAAGAGTCTAAGCCAGGCAGAACTTTTAACAGCTATTACAATTTTTCATGGGGTTTTTATGGTTTGTCTTTCTTCATAGACCAATTCCTCCTGCTCTAGGCATCTGGCTATTTAGCTGTTTCCACTGGGCATCTTAACAACAGTGTGTTCAAGATGAGTTAAAAGGGACTTGAAAGGCAATGAATTCTAAGTTTTCTCCTAAACTCTGACATGTATTTTCCTAAAACTAAAGGTTTTTGTATATGAAACCTTTTGGAACAGGGTATTAACTGGTATTACCTGAATCCACCCTGTTTTAAGTCTCACTACCTGTCAATTAATGCAGTGCACAGGTGGCTTCAGGAAGCAAAAAGTAATTCCTAATATAGGCAGAAGGAGTAGTGGCAGCTTTCATTTGGACCTCTCAGTAAATCAGGCTTGTGTCTACATTTGTTGGACTTTTTTTTTCTGTATCATGTTTCCTACATTAAAGAACTAAAAAGTAAGCCATCTTTCAAGTCCCTCAGCTTCGCAGTAGACACAGTGTCTTTCTTCATCTCTTAAAATTCCAGAATGACTCCCATCTGTTGGAACTTAGCTGACTTCTACAGGAGCAAAGATATGCCCAGCTTGCAATTCAGCTAAGATAAACATCAAAGTGAGCACCTGTTGGACCCTTTAATGTGTCACATTTTCCTAGACCTCAACTTGAGGTGTTTTCTTACCTAAGAGCAACTAATTCCAGTAACCAGTGAATCCGAACTTGTTCAATGCCGCCATGTGGAACAGAAGAAATGTAGGCAAGGTTCAGCTCTTGATCTTTGCTCAGGTCAAACAGGTCAGCACGGCTGTGAGGTAAAGGAGGGCTTCAGGAAAACATGGACAGAAAAGAAACACATTGAAATATTAAATAACAGCTCCTCTGGGCATGCAAATATTCCTATGTTACATCCATACACCACCACATGTTCCTACATGGCATGAGGAGCACTGCCTAACATGAGATGAAAGCAAAATGGAATTGCAGATTATTTGAAGCCAACTGGCTATACATTGTTGTTTGGCAAAGTAGAACATGACCTGGGTGCACCTCAGTGCTACACTCAAAGGAAAACCTTGCCAGCAGTCACTGCTGCACAATGATCTTAGCTAAGAGTGGCCAGATGAAACCTAATAGTGGCAATTGCCTTGTCTCTGAGTAACCAATCATAAAGGAGTTCACTGTCTTTCAGGCTTTACAGTGGAAGTCAGACTTGATGACGTCTGCAGTAAGAAGAAGGTGGGCTTGACCTACCTACTGAAGTTCATGTAATGACATCAATTCTTTCTCTGCTGTGGAAGCTACTACACTTTTTAGAAGCAGAATTAGAGCCTTCACATTCTTCAGTCATGTTCAGCTAGCCCTTAAGCATTAGAAAGCAAAGGAATGTACAGTTTGAGGTTTCTATGCTTGATTCTGCAAGCAGTTTAACAGGCTCATGGCTGTACAGCAACAATCATATTGACTTTGATGTCTACTTATTCCACTGAAATTAACATTACACTGTGGCAAAATTCTGTCGTTCCTATCTCCACAGAAAAATACTGCAAGATGGAGATTTCAATTCCACCCTTCACAAGTCAGCAACTTAGAACGCTGCACAGTTCACTGGGTCTGGGCATCCTTAAGGACTTCAATTAAGCCTCCTCTTATCAAGCACATTCTGAATGATAAACCATTTGTATGACAAGAAGGATAAAACTGTCCCTCAAAGAAGGACAACACTGTCCCTTAGGCTTAGTAAAATACATCCATATGTATTTACACTGCAGCGAGAGATGACTTGTGCTCTAACTACACACTGTATACAAACTGTTAAAAACTGTTCTAGTCTATGCCTTGCCTGCTGTAGTCTGGCTCCTATGATGTTGGCCAGATTTTTGCTGACTGTTCCTCTGCTGGGAGGAGTAATTTATGTCATCCTTGTTTACTCCGTACCCATCCATATAATCATCCTGCCACCAAGGGCCCTACCCAATGAATCTGCTACTGTATAACCATCTGTCTACAAAGGGAGAAACACCTGACCCCACCTGGACAAGAACTTGACACAACTGAGACTGCCTATCTATTACCCCATGTCCTGCATCCTTACCTGAACGTTCAAGTCTTTCCACAAACCACTTCGTAACACCTATTACAAATCAGCCGATATATGTGAGCCCCTCTCTGCAGTTTCACCAGCATACAAGGCACTTGAAAACCATCTCCATAAAATAGATTCAAGTCATTCAAGTGATATTGAGAAATTACCAGCTACACTCTTACTAAAAATGTATCAGCCATTTGGGTTTTTTTAATTGTGCCAGTGAATAAGGACAATGGTAACAATCAGATCTGATAGAGTGCTTTACTATTACTCTGAAATTCAAACTGGCTTCCATTCAACAGTGGCAAAGACAATTATTTTTCCTTAGTCCACACTGAATAAATACTCTGAAATTCACACCTTCTAAGAGAAATCTTACAGAAACCATGACGGGATACAAAAGAAAGCTGACAGAACAGTGGGTTTTGTTAGTGGTGCTATCAGTATCCATCCTTTCCTGTTCTGAGTGTAAAGTGCCCATCCAAGAGAACTTCAAGCCTTGTCCCAGCTTTTCTCAGCTGCTGATCCACAGCTGGGCACTTGCCCAGAAAAGAAGCTTTAGCAGCTGGAACTCAGTTGTGCCACTGCATGAGCTTTCAAGGGATTTTCAGAAATACTAGTGATGGCCAGGTGTTGTAAAAGAGTAACCGCTGACCCATGGATAGCCTCTGCTTCTGCTCCTGTTCCTCCGTCTTTTCTTTACCTGTCTTTCATGTTTGCAGCTTTCCAAAGTTTGTCACACAATTAAAACTAGGACTGCTTCATAGGCTGCAGTTTAAATGGGCTGAACTCTTTTTATGGACTTTATTTAAGGCAGATTTTCATTAATGCTTCTTAATATTGCAAAAAAAATTTAAAACAAAACAAAAACAAACAAGACAAAAAACCCAAAGAAAAACACAAACAAAAAAACCCCAAAAACAAACCTGAAAGCCCAAACATTTCTCTTCATCAGAATGTATTTTAGATCCTGTTCTGTTCCCCACCTCCCCCCCAAGAAAACGAAAGAAAAATCTTGCAAGTTTTTTTTTAGGGACTTTTATGCATTATACAAAAAAAGTGGACACATTCCTTTTTCCAAAGCACACGCTCATTCCATCCCTATTGCAATTCTTTTCCATGTAAGTGTTATTTAACCCACTGTATGCCTAAATGAAGGAGATCATAATCACTTTAAAGTAAGATACAAGCATGGCAGTGGAATATACTATCTCTTGCTTTCATGCCTGCTAAAAGCTTTCAGTAGTCTCACAAAACTTAAAGGCTCTTCCAACCCCAGTTAGCTGAGCAAGACCAGGCTTTCTTCAGGAAGGCATGACCAGAATACAGGGATTTCTGCATGGTCACTGCCTTCCCTCAAACTTGGGTCAACTTGACCCACTGGCTGCATCCGGTGGTGCATCTGGAAAACGTCTGTCAAGAAGAACAAATTCCTAAAACTATCCGTCTTTTGTTTGGTAGTGCTAGAACTATCAGAACTTTTTCCTGGGGCCCTTTAGGGGCCTTGGCAATGGAAACACTGAAAAGTACAGGGAAATTAGTTTTGAGTATGAACATATGTACTGTGCTGGGAAAGAAGATGGACTTTGTATGTTCGAAGGGGCAAGGAAGCAAGCCAGAGAAGGGGAAGGAATGTCGACTAGGCCTATTTTGGCCAGTTCATATCAACTGACCACATCCCACATCCCACCCTACACTGTGGAGCTGGTCCAACACCAGGCTAAGCAGCAAGGGGCAGCCGGGGTTCTCTGATCCCATAGCAGCAAGCCCGGGAAAGCCTCGGTTCCTCCGGGAAGGCAGCGCCCGCACGCCCGGGGGATCGCGAGGGCGGGACGCAGCCGAGGCGAGGGCCGAAGAGCCTCTGCCCAGCGGCTGGGGGCCCGGGACCGGGCGGTGCGCGCTTACCAGAAGCCAGTGCTCTTCCAAAAGTGCTGTAGGGGCCGCTCGGCTCGCCGGGCATCCACGTACACCTCGTACACCGCGGAGCCCGCGCACAGCGGCACCAGCAGCGGCACCAGCAGCAGCCACAGCAGCGGCCCCATGGCGCCGCGAGGGCCGCGGGGCCGGGGAGCGGGGCCCCACGGCCGCCCGCTGCAGACGCGCCAGGGCACGCCCAGGGGCCGAGGGGCCCCCGCCCCCCGGAGCCCCGCGGCCGAGGTGGGGGGGGTCTCTTGCCCGCCGCGCTGCTCACGACTCGCAGCGCTGTGGCCGCTGTCCCGGCGCCGCCGGTTGCCGGGACTCTCCCCCCGGCGGTGCCGCGGGGCGGGCGGCGGCGGCTGCGGCTCTCCCGCGCCCCACACGGGGGCGGTGCGCACCGCCACGCCCGCGCTCCCTGTGCCAGGCCGGGAAGGCCGCGCTGACGGAGCGGAACCGCCCTCCTTCCCCGGAAAAGCGTAGGGACAGGGTGGGAGCTGTGTCCGCTGGCTACGTGTAAACCGATTTATTGATCTCAGCTTGCCAAAGAGGGAGCGTGCACTCCCAGCCCAGAAAGGCAACCGCATCCTGGGCTGCATCCAAAGCAGTGTGGGCAGCAGGGCGAGGGAGGGGATTCTGCCCCTCTGCTCTGCTCTGGTGAGAGCCACCTGGAACCCTGCATCCGGCTCTGGGATCCACTACAGGAAGGACGTGGACTTGTTGGAGCAAGTCCAGAAAAGGGCCGTGAAGTTTATAAGGGGACTGAAGAACTTCCCCTACAAAGACAGGCTAAGAAAGTCGGGGCTGTTCAATCCTAGAGAATAACGGATACGAAAAAACGGAAAGAAAAGTGTAGCTTAGTCATTGGGAAGAAGTTCTTTACTGTGGAGGTGATGAGATGTTGGAGTAGGTTGCCCAGGGAGGTTGTGGATGCCCCCTGGCTGGATAAGGTCTTGAGCAACCCAGTCTAGTGGGATGTGTCCCTGCCCATGGCAGGGGGATGTTTGGACTAGATGATCCTGAAGGTCCCTTCCAAACTTTAACATTCTATGTAATACCATGAGTCTATGAAGAGCTTTAAATGTGCTTTATCACACACAGCCTGCAGCTTGAGTCTCTAAGTGCTTGTTTGTTACCATGAATACCTGAGGAGTTGGTTTTCCATGGGGTGTCACTCTTGTCTTCAGGATCGTTCTTGTTTAGCTGTTGCTGTGCCTTCAGGAATCTTGCCAAGGCTTCCAGGCAGGGAGTCCAGTTCTACGCTAGCTGCACCCTGAGGTGGGACAACAGCTGCCTTTGGGTGACTGCTGCTGCTTGGGCTTCAGTGAGGGCTGATGGCATTTTGCCAGTTGGAGAGGGCGATCCGTGAGAGAAGGACCTTGCACCCACTTAAGCCACCTCTTTTGTTAGCTTTCCCTTCAGAGGGATAGATTGGAGGAGATGAACATCTGACAAACAAACACCATACTGTGATCTCTGGCTAATTAACACCAACCCTGCACCTCTCTGTCTTTAAGTGGGGAAGGTTCATTATGGTGCCAGCACAAGATGCCAGCAGTTCCAGCACCTAGCTGTGATGAGCATAGAAACTATCCTTTGCAGAGGAGCCAATTGCTCAGTCCCCAGTCAAAGGCTTGTCCACAAATTTCAGCAAAAAGTTGTTTTCAAGGGAGAGTTCTCCTGAATTCCCCAAGGTTCTACCACAGACCATTCCCACGGACATTAGGAAGGCTTGACCCTTGAAGACCAAGCTGACTTTTCCTCAGAGACTGCTAAAACAGAACTGTTGCATTCAGCTTGGCTGATTTCGATGTCCAGTCTGGAAGACAAGGTGTAAAACCAAAACCAAGATTTCTTTTTGGCCAGGAAACTTTGTCTGTCCTCAGGCATGTTGTAGAAAGTCCTGAAACACCACAGAGCCATGGATGTAAATTGGTGATCCATTACTATTTCAGAGAAGTCTCTCTCAGAGCTCCAGGAAAGTCTCTTCCCTGGGAGTCTGACAAGAACATGACCTCCAGAGCACTTCCAGGAGGGTCCTTCTCAGAGATTGGGGTAGGGGCTAAAGAGAATGCCTTCCTTGGTTTATGCAGCCTATCCCAATGTACAAGTCCTACATG
Organism: Cyanistes caeruleus; assembly: GCF_971803275.1. Lineage (NCBI taxonomy): Eukaryota > Metazoa > Chordata > Aves > Passeriformes > Paridae > Cyanistes > Cyanistes caeruleus. The sequence goes on from NC_141732.1 coordinate 36,351,260, forward strand.
TAGCACAGCAGCCATACCAGGCCTGAACTTGGGAGACAAAAGAGAAGTCAAAACCCCTGCTAGAGGAGAGACTCAACAAAAGGCTCTGTCACCCACAGGTTTCTCTTCCATGTCTAAAAAAGCAGTTAACAAGGTTTTTTAAGGTACTTCTGAAGAACTGCAATTGCCCACAGGAAATCTTTTCTCACAGAGAGAACCACAGCTGCTCTGGTGCCTCCTGCCAGAGAAGGAAAATCTATCAGAGTCATCTTCACCCTGTGAAGGAGCCCAATACACCTCTGTTCCTAAAGCATCTGAGGGCTGCTGGAGAGAGAGCAGCTGGGAGCATATGGCTTGTTTTTTCCCAATCAAGGTAGTCAACTGAATCAACATGTTCTGGCAGCATTTGCAGATCAGATGCCAGACTACACTGGTGAAGCTCAGTTGTCTGCTCTGCAATCCTCCCAGTCCTCTTCTTCCAGGGGCAGCACAGATGCCAAGACTACCTCAGATTACCTCCAACACACAGTTTGCCTAGGTTTAAAAATCTGATTCAGTGTTAAACCTGTATGCTTAGGTTTCTGTGAGCATGGTTCTAAAGATTATCAGGCAGAGCCATGATAAAAACCTTGGTCAAGGGGACATTCTCCTTTTTCCTTTGACTTTCTGCTCCTCCAAGTGTCTAGCAGCAGTTTTTTCTGTGTAGCATTTTACCAGGGAGCTTTCGCACACCTGACACTCCCACCCAAAGTACATGGAGGATTTTACCACAGCCTCTTCCCATCTCCCTGCAAAGACTGAGTGAGAGCTCTTCCTGTACTGAGGCATTCCTGAGGAGGCACACAGGTATTGGGAATGGAGAGCAGCACTGTTCACTGGCCCTTTCCAGTCTATTGAGGCTGACCCTTCCCAGCTGCCTGGCCAGCTTAAAATCCAGTGTCTCAAACTGGGTAGATGAGAGATGTAAAATCTGTTACTCCTGAGCTGAGTCATTCCTCTGAGAAAGAGTGCTTAAGGCATTTAGTCCCAGCAGCTCTCCCTGCAGCATCCCTGAAGATGTTCTGAGAATATAGATGTTCCAGGCTTCTTCAGACATGTCAAGGAATTGGTAACTTCCTGCTGCATTTTCTTTCTTTGTGAAGAGTTACCTGCACTATGCACTGGAAATTTGGGTGTATGTGTTGAAGGGTGTTGTGTGTGTGTGAGCTGTGAATGTATGTGTGTGCTTTTCTGTTCGGATGCCTCCGGCTAATTTAGTACCTAATTGAATTACAAGCTTGGCTTTAAAGACCATCCCTGGAAATGCCAAGATGGCTTTGTCACACAGCCATCACATGCCACATGGCAGGAACAAGACTTTTACTGTAGCATATGAAAATTGAAGTCTAGAAAATCATCTGGTGTTATCTGGGTATTTTTGTAATAACTGACTACTGTTGTAAATAACTAACTACTGGTGAGGCCTTCCAAGGTTTATGACAGCCTTTGCTTCTTTAATGACTACACATTCCCACATGGTAGCAGCTGGTCTTTGGGCAGATGCACTAGGCTTAATAGTGTCAAGTTTCATGTTACATCTAATCCAGTGTAACTGGGACTTCTGTCCTGCTCTTCTTCCCTGCCACTGCTTGCCTGTTCTGCTGTTTCCCATATGTCAGGTCCAATACCAAGGAAGCTCAAAGGAGGATAATTCATCCAGCTGACTGCCTGGGAAGCATCTCCTTTTTTGAGTTGGTTTGTTTTCTGGTGCACTGTTTTTTTTCTGGTAAGCTGCAGAGACATGACGCTGTGAAGCTTGGTAGTCCACGACAGAAGAAGCACAGGGACAGAGGCAGGAGAGAATGAGACTGGCCCTGACTGAACTGCCTGCTGGTAGGCTAGAGAAAGGCATAGTATGAAATTGTGCTCCAACTCTTGCATCTTCATGGCTTCCATAGAATGGTCAGCCTTGTAAAATGTAACTCTGAAGTGATCCTGTTTCTTGCAGGAGTCTAGCAGTTCGATACACCCATCTCAATCACCAAACTGCTGCTGCACTCATATTTCTGTAACATACTGAAGGTATCAGACATACATATCTCACATTGGGAATCTTATCAGCAACATGGCATGGATCTTAGTCCTGCTTTTCTTATGGACAGCTTGTTTTCAAAGCTCAGCTTATGACAGTGTTGCAGCTTTTACTATGATCCAGTGGCCTTTGTGAGCCTCAAGATTTCCTACTTCTTCCATTTATTTCCAGCCTTTGGGATGAGTTGTTGAACTGGATGTGGCCTGCAGCTATCTGTTGCCTTTCCCCTTGGTGGGGCAGTGCTATGCTGCCTCGAGACATGCAGTACCTCTAGCACTAAGTTTCTGCCACAGGCTGTGCAGGTTGCAGATAGACACAATACCTGCTCCATGGTGGTGATTGCCTGTGCTGGACTTGCTTTTCTTGCAGTGATCAGCTCCAGACAGAAGTGGCACATGATGCAGGAACAGGGGTGCACTACTGAGGGAGCTTGAATGCTTGAAGGTTCCTGGGACATATCATGGTAGAGTTGCGTGGGATTGCTGAGGGTTGATCAGTTATATAGGAGAGAAGAGGGTGCGTTACTCTGTTGTACAGTGTGGTGTGCTGTTTGCTCCCAAGGGCTTCAGATTTTTTAGTTTCTGCTTCTTTCCTGGCATGATGCCATATATTTTTTTTTCCAACTCCCACTTTTGGTCTAGATACAATTCTGACAAGTTAAGAAGTGTTTCATGGCTTTTCCAGTGGACTTCCTAGGTTTCATAGCAAAGGCAGAGGTGTTCTGTGCCCTGAGGAGACCAAGTGCTGGTATACAACATAGTCTGGGAAGATGCAAACAGACCCAGAGTGATGAAAATACTTTGCAGCTCTTTACAAGTGCTTTCCTCATCATACTTAGTTTGCCTAAAAGGTGATTAGGAAGTCTTGTTATCACCTCTGCTGAATACAACAAATTTAACAATTATTATGTGAATACTTGAAATTCTAGACACCATCCATGTATATATCTCTAATGTCCCAAAGCTGGCTACATTCAAGGCCAGGATTTGACATCTCCTTGCTTTTATGATACATCAGTATATTTCATCCAGTGCATGTAGCCTAGGGTTATTTGTTAAATGCTCTCTCATTTTTCCAGGGACATGTACCTTATCACCCAGATGTCACCTTCCATTCCACCATGATTGAACATGACTCAAGGGGATTGTTTTGCTGCAGTTCAGCACTGTACAACTATTTTTTGCATCAGACTTCTAATTCTGTCATTATGACTGTTAGGCTGAGGACTTCACATCAGCCTGACAAGTCTTAGGGCTTGTCTTGGCCTGAGATTGTTTTAGCTGTGGTAAGGACTGTTTGATAGTTGTGTGACTGCTTCCTAAATTTTTTCAACTTAGCTCAATGAATAGCATCCAGGGTAAAATGTGACAGGCCTCAGCAAGGGCTACCTTATCCCCTGCCAGAGGAAACTGGATCCTTATCACCAGCCCCATTCACTGCTTCTGAACTGAGGAGTAAGGCAGGGGCTGAGTGACAAATGGGGTCAGCCCAGAGGCCAGGTCATTAAATTGGACTAGGCAAGTATTGTGACAGGACAAGTCTGGGGCCAAGCTGGGAAGTCAGTCTATGAATCAGTCAGTCTAGATGAAAGATCTGTGGCCAGATGTAGGCCATGCTGAGATCAGCACTTGTGCAAGATAGCTTGGGTAGGGGTTGAAACCCCTCTGGAATGGGGCTTCTGGGTTGAAAGGCAAAGGTGTTGCAAGCAATGACAATATGTAGTTCTCATAGGTAGAAAAGAAAACGTAACGTAAAGTTGCAGTGCTCTTCCTATAATGGGTTAAGTACCAGTTCCTCCACTTCAGGAGGATTGGGGCATTGGGTTTGAGACTAGTATGTATTCCATCTACACTTAGCTTGGGAGGGAAATAAATCTGAAAGATTTTACTACCAGTTGTAAAGTTCTGGATTTGCTCCACTGTCCCTGAATAAAGAGGAACACTGAGTGTCAAAGTTTAGATGGGAACTACTGAAAACAGAACAGATTTTATTAACAAAACATCCAAAATAGCCCTAAATGGGGCTCAGGCGGCCACACTAGAATGACCAAGAGCCTACATTTGATGAAGAAATTGGCATGCCAAGGACTGTGATACCACCTTTCTGCCTGGGGAGAGCTTGTGTCCTCCCTAAGTTTGAGGACTCAGAAGGACAATGGCAGGCTAAACTTAAGGATAGAGAAAAAGGATAGATACTAGGAATTTAATTTGTATCAGTCTCACTCTTATTTTCACAGTGTTGATTTTACTGTAACTGAACCAAAGATAGTGACCTCCTGTATTTTAGTTAGACTGTGGAGACCCTAATTAAACTAATAGTATATTCTGAGCTCCATGTATAATCTGTATTCCCTTTTGCCCATAGCAAAATTCATTTTAGAATGTAGGAAGATACATTGTAGAGATGCCGGAGAGAATGGCATTGATGTTAATGGCAATCATATCTGTTATGAATGGAGTCAGGTAGAAGCAAGGCAGCACTATGTTGGTTAGCTGAGGATGATACACTGCCTTGCATCCTTCTAACAAGCCACCTTTTCTCCTCATTTCCCTCTTTGGCTGCATCAGCTCTTCAGGGTAAAAATTGCCATGTATTTGTGTGGCACCCTACATAGTAACTTGTTTTACAACTCCTTTAGGTCCCTGGGTGGAATGAAGAGTTGCATGTATTTACCTATGGCCAGAGCCTGTTCCACCTCTTGCTTTGAGGAAGGGAGGCTGATTGTGGAGGGAAGAACAGATTTGACCCTCAAACCCCAACAGTCTTTGATACTGTCTTTGCTGCTAGAACTGGCATCAGTGGACAGAGCATGGGGAGTTGATTTCCACAGCTTGCTCTGCCAAGCTCGTTTCAAGAGAAGTCAGGGTAGACAACATCAACTACTCTTCCCTCGTTCATCCATTCATTGCTGAAGGCAGTCAGGTTGGTCAAGCATGATTTCCCTTTAGTGAATCCATGCTGACTACTCCTGACCGCCTTCTTGTCATACATGTGGATAGAGATGGCCTCATTTCGGAATGAGGTGCTCTCCATCACCTTTTCAGGGACTGAGGTAAGGCTGACTGGCCAGTAGTTCCCTGGGTTCTTCTTCTAGCTCTTTATGAGGACTGGGGTGACATTTCCTTTCTTCCAGTCCTCAGCCAGCTCTCCTGATCACCATGGCTTCTCAAAGATCAAGGGTATACACTGTCTGCAACTCTCTGATACCTTATGTGCACTGGGTCTGGATGAGAAGGGGTAGTGGATCTATTTTATCCTGTATCAGCACCTTTATTATACCCTATCCCAGAACCTTTCCTCTTCATTATTGGGAATAGCTGAACACCAGAAGGGAAACTTTCAAATTCAGTGGTTCAGCAACTACCATGCAAAGAACATTAACCAGTTTAACCCTTTCTTAGAGACATTATACTTCATGGTAAAGTGAGGTTGTGATCAGCCACTGGTAGCTGGGGCATCTATGGTTGCAGTTTTCAGGTACTCCCAAATGCTACAAGCCATGCATGCCAGCTTTTATTTTGCAGCTGGTCCAGATGGGAATATTTATTATTTATATATCTTGTTTTAGTTGATCAGTTAACTTATCATTTACCATAATGCTCTGTAAATAAAATCCAAGAGACTTTTTTTTTTTTTGTGAATTAGAATTAAAATCCTCTGTATTCAGTCTAAAAGCAAGTTTTGGAAATCTGTGATGCTTGTTGTGCTAGTAGAAAGGATGACTCAGGTTAGATGGCAGTCAACAATTAATAAATACTCGTTTGGAAGTCTGCCCCCAAAATGGAAAAGCACAGGATGTACACATCCTGACTTGTTTGTTCCATAGGACATGGATTGTAACTGATGTTTTGTGTGGGCTGTGGAGAGGCAGAGGCAAAAATAATAATAAATCTCTAGAAAAATCAGAATGGGCACTCTCTGAGTCCTCTGGAAAGCTTAAATTGGCACTTTTGTCTAATCAGGCCAACTCAGATGTACTCGGTTAAAATAATATCTCCTTTACAAAGCTATTTGTCACTTTGACACCAAGTATAGCCATAATTTCTGTATTAGACTTCCTGTGGCTATGACATGAGCTTGTGAGTCAAACTATTAGAAGCTTTTCCAGTTATGAACCATGCCAATAACTGAGAACGTAAGTACTTTTGCAGCGCTGTGCTTGTGAAGCAGGTGAAGAAAACTAAAGGCATTGGGGCACAACCCCTTTCAAAACAAGGACTAAAAATGTTTTCCTCTGCCTTCTCAGCTTTATTGCTTATAACCAGTCCACCAAAGTTCAGAAAGAAGGGCTCTTTCATTCTACCAGTGCTACAGCAAACCTCTAATCCCTTTTATGTCTATCTCGTATAAGCCCTAATTAATGTTTAATTCCTTACTAAAGTCTTCCATTAAGGAATCACTTTATTTCTGGGAGGCATGGGGCCATCACAACTAATATGTATCATTTGTTTGACAGTTTTATGGTTCAGCTGGAACAATTTGCAGAGCTGTCCATCAGTATCTTCCCTGTAGCTTTGCAGCCTTTCTATTTTAGTCATGAACTGCAGAACAGAGCAGGGTAACAGGCCACTAAGTGATACTTAGAAACTGAAGGAATAAAGCTCAGGAAAGCCACTGGAAATACTTTTCCTAATAATTTATTAAGTTGTTTTAGTTGTTTTGCAAAGGTTTAATGCTAGTGCAGTAGAAGAGGAGCTGTGCTTCAGAGATACCTTCTCAGCAGTGCAAAACTTGCAATATTTTTGTCCAATGGGTTTACACAGTTCTCTCCATCAAGAAGTAGCACTACCTGCCAGGTCTCTGAAGGTGTCTAGAGGATAACAGATATCTCTGCTGTCTTAGCATGGCCTTGGAAGTGTGCTGTGAAAGGCTGGTAAAAGCCTTTCTGTGCTCTCCCAGTGTTTGGGGCATCAGATAAGGCACCAGAAGGGAGAAAGGAAGAGATGTCAACAATTTCAGCTTTTTTGGGCAGCTCTGCAGGTGCATTACCTTGCAGTACCAGAACAAATCTGTGACCTAAGCCCTCCAGAGCTGGGCAATCTCAAGCTGTCTGTGATATGGCTTTGCATCTCCTTTAGGTACTTGATTATTTGGCATATATCCTCCCCTGCACTACCTGTCTTAGACTCATAACAGACCTCGTATCTTGATCAATTTATCTGTGCTCACAGTTTTACATGAGCCGTTAATAAATGGTGACAGTTTGTGATAACATTCCCATTTCATTGCCATTCCAAATGATAGTGCAGAATATTCGTGGCCAGAGTTTCATACAGCTTCCCCATGAAGCCCATTCTTCTACAGGAGCAATGACCAGTCCCAGGGCAACAGCCTCTTGCCAGCTGCTTCACTATTTTATACAGTGCTTCCTACAGGCTTTCTGTAATGGCAGGAGTCTGCTAAAGCACACAGTACTGTCTTGTGAATACCCCAGGGTTTGTACCTCAGCCTTATAGCCATGCTTAGCCTGATGCAGAGTGACAAAACAAGTAATCCTGAAATTATGTGGGCACAGTGGTACCCAAGCTAAAGTGAGGTGGACTTGTTGCATGGCTTGAAAGATTGTTGCTGTGTTTGCCCACGCGTTTCCATTCAAGGAGAAGGTGTAGGTTATAATTGTGGGTAGATAATTAATGGGAAATCTTCCCATGTAAGGTTTTCACATTTGCACAGTGTCGGAGTGGGTGTGCTTAAGTTAACTGAGTATTTTTTTTTTTCAGAGAAAAGAACTCTTAAAATAATGCATGTTAAAATAGGCTGTTTTTGAAGATCACACAACATAATAAAAGAGACCACAAGGTCATTCAGCTTCAAGGGTTTGCAGCTGCTTCCCACACAGAAATGTGAATTGTTCTGCACAGTTAGAATTCCTAGTTTTACCTCTTTCTGAAAATGGACTGGTAAACTCATTGAGCTGCAGCATAACTGCTTTCCTCCAGAGCCCAAAGCACATTTAGCAGCTCAGCAGATATGAGCATTGCACACTCATTTGGGATTTTATGGATATATACATCTGTACCATTACATTCTGTGGTGCAGCCTGATCTGGAGAGAACAGCACTACTGGAGGGATGAGATTAACACAGTGCATCCATTTCAAGTAGTCCTCGCACTTAACCTTCTCTGTCTATCAAAATGATACATGTAAAAATGTATATGCGTGCAGAGACACAAACACAAAACTCTTACCAAGAGAGTCAACTCTCAAGTTCTTGTCAATGAGTGGTTACTGTCTGCAAACAGGTCTCCTTAGAGTGGTGACATCCTACATTATCCTTTTTCTACTTGGTGGCTTCGTTTTCCTTTATGGGGCATATTTTGCTACTCCCAGGTTTCCATCTCACTAAACCTTTTATTTTCCAAACCAGATCCTCTTCTTTCGCTTTTGTTTTGCAAACTTCCACCATACTGATAAAAATTTTTTCACAGTTGTTGGATTTTTTTTGGTTGAAGGTGGAAGGATGAAACAAGCTATAGTAACAAAAGAAACAAAATAGAACTGAAAAATATCTTTGATAGCTAATTATTTAAGAAGTAACAAAGTATTCTGTGGGTACAGACTACCAAGGCAGTAAATTCTAGAGGTGTTTATCAGACTGGCTTTGAATTTTAATAGTTTTCCCTTCCTAAAACAAACAATTTTCTTTTAAAGAGATCTAACTTCAAAAAACCCATCAAATTAGAATTTAAACACAAATTATTTTATCTGAAAAATTTCTGCTGGCCACAGAGGTAACCAAGAAAAATTAGGTGCTCTTTGCAAAAAATGTGTTTCATTAAATTTTCTGCCATCTTGCAAACTTTGATCTTTTCTGAATTGCAGGGCTTCTAGCCATCTCTAAACAACAGGATCCTGTTGGCTGAGCTATCAACACTTTAGTTCCAGCAGATGTTAGCTGTCATTGCTGCTCACTTCTCATGGTCTGCTCAGGGAATTTCACCCTTTGCTCTTCCTTGTCAAGTTGCAGCTCAATGACAATGTAAATATGTCAGACAATCAGTGACCCACTCTTGCTTGTCTTGGTGCTGATGTTTGACGTGGCACCAACACGCTGTGATGCCCAGTTGACACTGTGTGTCAGTTTTTCCTCTTCATCATGTCTTCCCCCTAATGTTTGCATTTATGGCCCTGGAACATTTTAACTGAATTTGCACCCTGAATCCAAGGGGTGTCCTGCCAATTTTCATTTACTTTCTCCACTTGTGATTCAAAACTGCTTCATGTTCCATAGTACAAATTAATGACAGTTGAAACTTGTCTTTTTATGCACATTCCATCTCAACACATGCTCTGGCTTCAATTATATCTTCATATTTACATCCTTCCTTAAGGTAATGCAGGATGATTTAAGATGCTTTTAATAATGTATTACTGTGTGCTCTGACAAAAAAACAAATCACAATACTTAGTTTCAGCACTCAGCTGCCTGACTCTATTGCTGATTTTTATCACATATTTTGCACCAGTTTTTGCTTCATCAGATACTGATTTAGATGAGTCATGACCTCAAACATAGATGTACAATATTACTAGTACAATGCCTTAAGGCATCTATCATATAAAGTTGACATAGGACCTGCTGCACAGCCTCTGGAGGCCTGCAAAGGAATTGTCATTTTTTTCCTCACTTCTGTCACCCAATTTTGTCCATAAAATCAAGCATATTATTCTCATTATTCATGTAAGTCTACCCTGATGATTATCCATCTGAACATCTTTCTTGTTACTGCCTACGTGTCAAATTTTAGAGGGTGTTGGCTGGTACAAGCAAACAGAGAATGGATTCTGTGCCATTCTCAGAGCCTAGAGAAGATTTGAGATGCAAAACTTAGTTATCTACTTGTGCCAGGTGAGAAAATGAGGGTAAAAAGGATGGGATCTAGCTAGCCCAACCTGAACCATCCAGAAGGCAGAGTTAGCTAGTCCCTGCAGAACAGGCTCTGAGATGTCTTTGAAGTCTCTGCAGCAGCAAATCTACTGATAGCAAAGAAAACCTTGAAATAGATGCCTCATTTCTGTACAGCTAGAGCTAGATGGAATGAATCCCCATTAATCAGATGATCTACTTCTGCCTGAAGCAAAGGCAGGAATATCTCAGCTCTGCCTAAACCTAAAATTTTGTCACAAAGACTGTGCATTGGCATCAGATCACCAAAAACTCCTGGTCTAATCCTAAGGCTGTATACAAAACTTGAAGCCTTTCCCCTTTAGGCACAGCCTTTCGGGATAATAGCCAGTGGCAGTACTTCTGTAACTAAAGCAGATTATGTTTTAAATTAATTTTTCCATCTTCTCCCTCTCTCAGTCACAATTCCAATTATGATGTTTCTGATACTCCTTCCAAAAGCTTTTTCAGACAGAGCACAAAAGAAAAGATGGTTTCTGACCATAATGACATCAGGCTTTCTCTTACACTTTTTGGCCAGAGGCAGAAGAGGTATTGATGGCTCAGCCTGTCCTAGAAATGTCAGAACGCATGAGGTTCACAAAGCCATGCATTAAATGAAGTGTACAGAACTCTGTAGCTGTCAGACAGTAATTGAACAAAAATAAAGCTTTGCTGTATAAAGAAGAGTCAGTCAACTTTGCTGATGGCCTCCTGCCTCCTTCACTAATTCAAAATTATCCATAAGGAGAGATGGACAAGTCCACTGACCTACCAGAGGCAGAATCTTGCCACTTAGCTCCTGTTAACTTAAATGCTTCCATTTGTGCCTTCAGTTACAAAATGACTGTTTTCTTAGCAGGATTTCTCTTCACATAACAGAGGAGGAGGTGTTACTTTTTTCTTTCTCAATTACCAGAAGATTTGGATCTTAATTCATTATCCATTTAAATTGGAATGGGCTGCTAGTCTCCTCTGGCAGACTTGAAGTGTTCTCCTTCCAGATGCAAACTTAAGCCAGCCCTGAAAGGTTAAAAAATTGTGTTTCAGGACCTCTGGAGCTTTGGTCACTTATGCTGCAGTGTCTTTCTTCTTTATGCTGCTGCTGATTTAAATTCTGTCAGTCCCATAGCAGTCTTTTCCTCAGCATACTTCATTTGAGAGCCATCAGTTAAGAAGGATGAGAGTTAAGGGGTTGAGAAATAAGTTTTTAAAAGGATTCAAAATATTCTCTGCTAAGGAAATGTTTTTTTGTCTGACTGGTTCTTCTTATAGGATGGCACCATTTTCTAAGAATAAGAGTCCACTCCCTGTCCCTCATATAAATTAACTGGCAATTGAAATATTTTGCAGAGGCGATATGTCATGATGAGATTTCATGGGAGATGTCACTTGGCTGCTTGCTCTTCTGAGAGTGTTGTATGTCACTGCAGTTATAGCATGCTTCCCCTCACCAGGAGCTCTATTGGGAAAGTTTAGGTTTGGTCAAATACTCCTTTAGTTCCTTTTTTGCAATTTGCCTAAAAGGAAAATAAAATTGCTTGTGAGAATCTGCATGATTTTCTTATTAACTGTAGGATGGCTCAGGTAAGTAGTTTTGGGCTATTTAAAACCACACTACTAAGGCATGTCGGCACAATCTGAGTACAAGTCCTATGGCACAGTACAGACTTATTTTTAGCACTGAGATAACAATTTTCTTTTCCAAAGAGATCAAAATTCTTCAGAGAATTGCACCAGCTCCTTCTGGAGGGGAAAAATGTCCTTTGTGAAGAATTCTGACAAAAGTCTCAGCTGGTGGGAAATCCAAGCACACTTAATGTGCTTTATTGCATGTTAAGGATCTGATATCAGTGCTGCTCTAAATCTTTGTGCTATGACTGGTTTTCACAGAGTCTAAAGAAAAATTTACACCATTTCATAGTTCCACATGGAATCTTTGCAGGACTGTTGAGTTCTGACTAAGTTCCTGTCTGTTTCTGTTGTTGATTTTGCTCTAAAATTTTTCAAGAACTTGTGTCTATAATTTTTGCCAGAAGGATTCCCCCTCACCAATTTCCAGTGTAATCTGATGAAAAACAGAAAAATAGGTTTATTTTCAGATGAAATTATGATTGTGAATATCTGATTGTCCAGAAAGTATCTGTAAGTGGTTAGTGCATTGAAGCCCACATTTTCATGTTCAATTTTTATCGACTCCCCTGATTGCTCAGTGCTGACTGTTCCAGTTGTTCACGTGACCACTGAGCTCCTGTTTTCCTCCTTGCCTTGCCTCTCATGCCAGTTTAGAAATTGGCACCTCTGAAGATTGTCTGCCTGTCAGTGTGTTTGTGCAGAGCTCTTGCAAAGTAAATCTTTTTGACACTGGAACTTTTTTGACACTGAAATTTGGCTGCCCACGCGTTACATGACTACATCCTCACTTCCCACTGGCATTAAGGAACTCCAGAAACCTTTGGGATAGGTTGGGAAAACAGGCAGAGAACAGCAAAATACTGGGTTCTGTCAGACACAATCATTTTTACTACAGCTTTTCTTGTTGCAAAGTGGTGATACAGTCTTCAGGAGCAAAAAAGGGAATAAGCTAAGTTAGTAAAAGTAACATGCTCACCAATCACAACGGATTGACACTACTGACAAAACCAAGCACAAATAATCCCAAACAAGACTGTTTCTTCGAAATCTACAGGACACTAAGGATAAAAGCATCTCACAGACTCTGAAACAAACAGTGTTACTTAAACTCCCAGACCCGGTTCAGTTTTTTTCCCATTTGTTTGCATTTAATAAGGCAAGTTCCCACACAAAATTTTGACTATGTCTTGAACATATTGAGTCCTTTTTGCCATGTACGAACATCCTTGCAGTGTCCATAAAATGTGGTAGTGTCCTGGGAAATGTTGGAGAGTTGGACATGAAGAATTTTTAAGAGAAACATTAATAGATCATTTCAATGTTCCGAAATAAGGAGTAAGGGCTGAAGTCCTGAGACATTTCAAACAAAGCTCTCAACCTCTTTTTGATATGTGTAGAAGCTGTGTCCTTCAACCTTTTCATCCTCTGGGAAAGTGTTTCAGATTTCAGTCCAAGGTACCATAGATATTTTCACACGGATATTAATTAGTTTCATTACAGGGGAAATCTGAGACATGAACAGAAGAATTCCTACAGACTTGGATTATTTACCTGGTATATTTACAAATTCTCTCAAATGGTACTTTTTTTTTTTTTTTTTACTGGATGGGGTGCCTGCTGTGAGCTCAGCTTTCAGATTACCAACATGTTGCTAAGGCTTTCCTCCATCATCAGCAAGGTAAATGGGTTTACTTCATTATCCAGCCTGACAAACCCTTCCCCCTTAGCTTCTCTGAAGTTCTGTCCTCTGACAGAAGACTAGTGACAGAAGAATGTCAAGTTGCCTTGTCTAGATGTGGTGTGTTTCAGAGGTTTTTATCCCAGGTAGAATCTGACACTTAATTATATAAATGGATACAGTGTTTATCACCATACTGTCAAACATTTATTATTTCTGCTGCACTTGGATATGTTGGGGCCCAAATATTCCAGGGGATAAACCTTCTTTGAAAAGATTTATCCTTCATCTTCAAGCTGGTGTTCTTCCTACTCCAGATTTTGGATAAAAATTAGGACAGGTAGTATATTTAACTTATTTCCCATCTGATGTTTTTTTCTATATATGTTGTTAATGATTGAAGCAAGAATAGAACTGTTCTTTATTCCACCCCTGCTTCCTGTTCAAACAATATTTTTTCATCACATATTTTTCTGTCTACTTGCTGACCCTTCCAAAGGTCAATTTTTAACGAATTTTAAAACAAATAAAGTTTCTGTAAATTTTTCGTGAGTCAAAAACTGCATTATGGGAACAACTCAAATGAGATTTGTCCCATCTGAAGAAACAACAGAGAGACTATATATCTCATTTGGTAGAAGTCACATGGTTAGTCATCACATATACATTAGTTCACTAATCACCATATATACACATAGCTCCTGCCTAGCTTCTACACATGCTGCTTTGTACTCCTTAGGGATCTAAAACTGAGCAAGAGCTGTTGAGATTCTGGAAGTTTGGAGGGAAAAGACGCATATACAAAAAATAAGGTTCCATCACTCCTCCAGCTCATTCACCAGCCCATTTCCCTAATGACTCCTATGAGTCTTCTTTTTCAAATGTTGGATTTTTTCCACACAAATTAAAGGCTCTTTTCCCCTCTCCTCATTTTTTTCTTTCCCCAACCACCAAGTTCTCCATGGATTTTATTATTTCTTTAGAACACACCCACAAATTTGCTAAAATACTGTTAAGGTTAAATCTCAGTCCACTAGAACACTGCCTCAGAGTAGTTATTCAGCCAGGGTATGATCACAGACATGAACTGTTGGATCAACAAGAGCACTGTTAAGGCTAAAACTGGGCACTTGTGTCCTAATCCCTTTTAGGTTTGGTAGCTTCAGACATTCAGTCTAGAACTCTTCACTGCAATCATATTCCCATCATTCACTAGCTCAGTCTGGCCCTTTTGTTAAAGATCCCCATTCTTTCCACTTACCACACTCATTGCTATTGTATTTTCCCTAACAATATTGCTGCTATATCCATTATCCTCACTACATTTTCCTTTCACTACAGGGAAAGGACATGAGGAGACTGCCCCCCCCCCCCCCCCCCAGTCACTGAATCCAACCTTTTCATTATATTACATCATAGTGATGCCCTTAAGTTTAAGCTTTCATATTTTTCCCTAGGTGTGTAGTTTTGAGCTTCATACTGTTAGTGAGCTCTCTTCACAGAGTAAGTAGACAAAACAATTCCTTTTCTGGCTTGATGGCGAGGACAATCATTACAAGTTTCAGTTTCAAAAGTATAAACAACAGTGGACTGAAGAGAGAAAACAAGGAGGGTGGGACTTCATAACCTGAAGCAGTGATTGGACAATAAATCTCAATATGCAGATGCACCAAAACTTACAAAAATGTGAGACTGATGACCAGTTGTCCATTTTTGTTACCATTTTTAGGTCCATCTTGAGTGTAGCCCTGGTCAGGCTCTGGTACTGCCCAAGGTGTATCCTTTAAGGCCTTTCAATACATACCTACTTTATTCTTAACTCTGTCTAGCCTCTGTTCTAGGTCAGCCTTCTCAAGGCATTAATAGCATCCCTTTAAGCATTTGTATTTACACTTCTACTTGATTTGGTTATTTTCCTACTTAAGAAATGCTAAATGTCTTAGAAATAAAATGTTGGCTATACTAGCATCCCTAGAGGCTATGTATATGTCAGTATAGAATTTGGTGGCTTACACAAGATTCTATTCAAACTTGTGTGGTCTTCTAGCACAACTATGTGCATAAAGCTAGAGATTTCTGCCAGCCTCTCTCTGTTATAGCTCTTTAGAGTTGATCCCATTTTGGGATTGAGGAGAAAATGGCATCTACGGCGAGGAGCTCAGAAGAGGGTACATAAATGTCCAATGCATCCTCCCTACAGTGTCAAAGTATGCTTGCAGCAAGGAAAGGTATTTACATTAGAGAAGTATAGAAACATATATTATATGTTCAAAACCTGCTCCTATGAACTGTGTGCTTTAATAGAGAATTTTAAAAAAGCTGAACAGAGGTGATTTGGTGGTGTGAAGTTTTGTTCCTTGCAATGGATGTGCTTTTTTCAGCCTATATAATCTTCATCAAGTTACAAGAAGAGTTGGTCCAAGCTGAAGATCAGTGAAGGTTAAAACAAGTGATGCTGTTAGTACAATGGACAGTGCTTTGGGGATGTTGCTATCATTGACGCTTTAGCTTATAAAAGATGGATCTTTGTGTATTACTCTGATTACTGAATCTTCTTAAGCAGACAGGATCAGGGGAGTAGACATTCCCATTCTTGTGCTTGGCTACTCAGTGCATATTGACTGCCTGACTTACTGACTGCCCACTTCATAGCTGGGGCAGCAGGGGCAGACTCATAGAGATGATGTGGTTCAATCTCTTTAATGCAAAAGAAAAATTAAGAAAGGACTTTATTGCAAAGCAAGTTACTGAACTGAAGAAATCCTGTGCTCAGTTTGTGGAAATGCCCTAATCAACAAGCTTCAAGGACTCTTCCCACACATCTAAAATGTGACTACTGAAAAAAAATCAAAAAGACTTTAAATTAAAAGATCCTGAAGCATGAGCACAGTATTCTGCATCCAATAGCCATTGAAGTTCTGTCTTCACTCATGCTTCACATCTGCACACTGGAAGTCACTGGTCAGTCTGGTGGGTCAGAGAGCAAACATTGTTGGCATTAAAGGTCCCAGAGCATGAGAGAGGGCAAAGGCCAGGAATTAAACAAGTGAGATCCAGTTTTTACTGCAGGGAGTGTGAACATAAAGCTCAGGGTGTAACACTAGGCAAGCTTGACTGTAATAACGCTTTATCAAAGGATAGTGTCCTTGAGGGGCTTCTGTGATAGTTGAATGACTTCCAACAAGGAAGTGATAGCTGGATTCCTAATATTCTTCTGATAAATGCTTTATTAGCCTGATTTATTGTAGTAATACCAGAAGCTGAAACAAAACAGTGGATCCCAACAGCACTCAGGGCTAACATGGATTAACAGCCATCTCTTACCTGTATGAGACTGCAGTTGTCACATATGAGGCAGGTACAGCTGCTGTCAGTATTCCTTCTATGAAGCTGTAGGAAATGATACTGTTTGAGGGAAATGAGAGGAGCATAGACCAAGAGCCCATCAGAAAATCATTTGCCTATTGAAGTGGAAGAGAAGGGATAGGACTGGGAGAATGCAGTTCAGAAACAGAGCAGGAGTAACCAAGAAAAACAGCTGAGAAAATGTCTGGGTGATGTCAGATGGGAGAACATAGAAAGATTTTTTTCTGCCTTCATAATAGATGCACACTTGTTAGTGAAGGATAACACAACACAAAAGAACAGAATTCTGATTTTGCCTCCAGAAGGTGTAAATCTTTGTGACCCTTTTGCCTATCTACTTGTGTGAAAAAATGTCTCTTGGGGAGTCCTGCTTTGAGCCCTGTGCTTGCTGAGATCAAACACTTCCCTCAGAGGGTTGTCACAGGTGGTCTCTTCCTCCCTGCTTAATGCAAAGCCTTGAATGGTCTGCTTTATTTCTACAGTCAACTGTCTTGAAAGATCTGGAACGTGATGGTATCCAAATGCCATGAATTAGAACAGAGCATTTAATGGTAAAATATCAGTTTCATCATGCTGATGAATTGCCCATGCAGCACAGACATGGAAAAAGCACTAGTCCATATAAACTTTTTAAACTAAACTATTCTAACATCACTCAGAACCTAAGGAGCTTCATGTTCCAACCTTTAGAGATTTTCCTTCAATTGCCTTCCCAATTTAACTATCTCCCATTCTCAGAAATATCCACTCTGTGAGCTTTAGTGAGTTTCCTGTTTACCTTAATTTGCTAATGCACAAGCTATCCAAGGCTGACTACAGTACTGTCAGTCAGATGGCAGGACTTGACTGATTCTTTCACTCTTCCATTACAGTTTCCTTCTGCTGGTGTCCCTTTTCACTAACAGTCGGTATCCCATGCTCAACAAAGCACTGTGTGTGAATATGTGAAGAGGACCAAGCTCTAGATGAGTTGGT
The DNA here is from genome assembly GCF_971803275.1 of Cyanistes caeruleus. NCBI lineage: Eukaryota > Metazoa > Chordata > Aves > Passeriformes > Paridae > Cyanistes > Cyanistes caeruleus. The sequence goes on from NC_141732.1 coordinate 36,368,850, forward strand.
TAATTCCCTAATAGCTGTCTGCTTGCAGAACCAGTAAGTAGCAGAGTAGACATAAAATTAAATGCTGCTGGGGTCCCACTCAGCAGTTTCAGGGCAGGCACCACAAGCAAATGTTTAGGTGGCCCTGAGCAAGAAACCAGCGAGAAGTGGCTCAGATCCCTCCAGTGCTTCCAAAGCAGCAAAGGGTGAAAAGTGCCCCTAGTGCAAACTCACTTGGCTAGTGGTAGTTAGCAAAGAGTTGACAGACTGTGAACTTCTCCACTGGATGCAGGGGCTTCTCAGCAGATGATCAGGACCTGAGTGTCTCATGATTGAAAAGGTGTTTGTCACAGAGCTGTTTCTAACCATCCCACTGCAGGTTAATCCACTGCATTGTCAAATCCTACAAACAACTCGGATACAGCTCTTCAACAAAGGACTACTTGGCTCTAGAGGAGGAAATCAGTCATTCAAACCTGAGCCTGACTCCAAATGGCATTAGGATTGCAAATAACAACAGGGTGCATGCCTTCAGCTCCTGGGTGCATAGACAACCCTCCAAATGGGTCCTCTTGGTTTTTTTCACTGTCAATACCATGCAGCTTTTACATCAAGCTCCAGCTGTGGAGTGCATCTGTGTGCTAGAAACCTTTTTGGTGGACACATTTTGTGCATCCCTTCAAGTAGCTTGTCCTCTTTTTCCTGAGCCACCTTACCTGAAGAAAAGAAACCAGAGGTTTTTTTTTCTGGGTGAATATATGCTTGGAGGGTAAAAGTACATGTGAAAGGACTAAATCAGCCTCTTCTCCCACATTTAGAGGGCAAAAGGAAGATGAAAGCCTGTGAATATATGTTTTCTTTTTGAGCCTGGTATTTTGACACCTCTTTAAGCCAGTTCACATTAGATTAAACTAGGTACCTTCCCAAGCAGCAATGATTCACAACTTTTTGCTCTGCTTCCAGCTGGCATCCTTGTGCTGGGGCAGTAACTCAGCTGGTCTCTCTGCATTCTCCATCTGGATGCCTCATCAGCCACTTCAGCTCAGTTTGAACTTTGCCTTCCTTTTCAGACTTTCCCAAAGGTAGCACCCACTCTAGCAGGGTCTCAGTAGCACAATCCCTCCTGCCATCTGCTCACTGAATGTCTTGTACTGCCTCCAAATTCAACCTCCTTCCCCAGTTCCTTGCTCCCCATAACAAAGGAGTTCTTTCCCTCAAGTGTGGCAATAAGGATCATCCTTGCCAGCTGGCCTTGCTCTTCTCTGGAGGGGAAGCACACTCATTGCCCTCACCTCTGAAGACCTTTCAGTCTGCAGACATGCATGTGCAGATCTGGTAACTTCTACCGCCTGATTCCCTGGCCTGGTACATTTTTTGTACTTTGAAAATGTCAAAGCATTTTAAGCTGGGGTGAATTTTTTTTTTCAAATCATATCTGACTATCTTATCATATGTCATCCTTCTAGAAGCGCTGGACTTTAACAGGAGTACATATGCCATGACTGCAGCCAGCCACAGGCGTCCTTTGATGCGGTATGGCTGTGAAACTCTGTTAGCCAAGGGCACCATGGGCACATCAGCTCAAGAAGAAAGCATGAACTTCATTTGGTAAGGTGAGGAAACTGCAAGTTTATGTTAATACCATTCCATTAAACATTGCAACTTGGGAAAATCTGGCATAAAGCAGATTTTATTTGTGGTTTTTACTTTTCTCCCAGGAAAATGTTGCCAAAATGGAAATTTAAAAGAAAAATCACCATGCTGAAACCTACATTTTCATCTTAAAATTATTTGAAAGGAGAATTCATATCTAACTTCAGTTTAGAGAAGCCATATAGCCAAGCCTTGTGGTCTACATTTACACTGCCGCTTTTGAGAGGGCAGAATGACTCCCAGATTTCCAGATACTCACAGTTTTGTTTCTTTCGCTTTCTCATCTCTGTGCAGAAGGCACCCTCTCTCTAGTGAGCTCTGGAGCAAGGCTGGTGCCTGTAATCCTTCAATATTTACTTTTCATCCCTCAAAATTTGTCATTGGCACCTTGGCCCACTTCAGGGATCTTCTTTATGCAGTCAACGCATTCCTAAGTCTTTTTCTTCCAGACTGTCCTCTTCCTTCCTATCCATACTGTAACAATTTGTATAAATGACAAATAACTTTCTTATTCTGCACTGCAGCTTTGCCTCTGCATTTTGTACTATGAGGGGCATCCTTTTTTCATTTTCTGGATTTTTTTTTCTTCTCTCTACACTTACACAACAATGTAAGTGCCTGAAAATGCAGCACCATTTCTGTTTTGATCAAATCATTCATCCAGTCACTCAGACTAGTTCATGCTGGATTGAGCACACATAAAGCAGAGTCCCTGTCTGAGCTGCTTTCTGGGGGACTGGATGGTACCACGTACCCTGTGGTGCCTTCCACCCTGCTGCAGCTAAACAGGACCCTCAGTTTCTCAGATCCTTTTCCTACAGATTCTTTTCAGGCATTCCTGTTTCAAGGACATGTATACTGAACACCTGAGGAGGGAGCATGCATCAACTGCTAAAGGATCATGAGATCAGGCTTTTTTAAATTCTGTGATCAAAAATAACACCCTGTTGCAGAGAACTTGGCCTGTAACAGTACCTGGTGTTTTTTTCCTTTATTCTGCTCCTCCATTTCCACACTAGCATACTGGCACAGGAGACTGCACACACAAGGCAAAAAAAAGTTAGAAGAATTGATGTTGTAAGCTGATTTGACTGTCAGGAAAAAACTTAGCATGCTTTGTTGCTCCTGTCAGATGGCAATAATAAGTCTACTTGTCTTGGATTTATTCACTGAGAATACTATCAAGCAATTCTATCACTTGATGCTGTGCTTATTTCAAGGTTTGCATGGCTTCTGGTAGATGTGTTAAAACCATATACCTTCCATTCCTACTACCTGAAGAATTAGTCCTCAGCTAAGAAACTGAAGCTGTTTCACCTCTGCCTATTCTGAGTGACTCCCTCAGGTGATCACTGGACAATAACTAAAGCAGCTGCTTTAGCATGATGAGAGTTGTTAACCCTTGGGTGAAGAGCTGAGTGAATGATCCCCCTGCTCCACGATGGCTGTCCTGTGTCTTGCCTTCCCTCTCTCTCCTGCGCTTTTACTCGTTCCCTGAGGCAGGGGTGCGGGTGACTGGAGATGTGAAGCCACCTGATAGGATGCTGCCTGACTCCCTCTGCTCTGCACGGCATAAGCTCTCCTTGCCTAGTGGTAGTGAAAGAAACTCTGCAAGGCTTTGCACTGCTCAGCAGGCTGCAGAGTTTGCTGTACATGCAAAACAGAAATCAATCCTTCAACAGCCTACTTACCATCAGGAGGTTTATATGTCTTCTTGCATCTTATTTCTCCCCTCAAACCTCTGTTCTCAAAAGGAAGTTCTATTCTGCTGCTAGCAATGCATCCTGAGACGCGGCTATGTTGGTGTTGCCCTGCTTTCTGTGTGTGGGCATTCGTGTTCACACCCTTGATTAAAGGTAGGCTCTCTTTGATACCAGTTTCTAGAATATTTTCTAGTTACTGTCTCTGCTTCTATTTTCTTGAATAAATTCAATGTAAAGCTTCCACCAGCTCTTTCTAACCTGAAATCTAACATTTCAACAGTGTTTGAAAAGAGCTAAAGCATTTCTAGATTTCCAGCATAAAACTCTTCATTTTTGTTTGGCAACTAATGGAAGAACTGTTTCTAGAAAACAATAGAAATGGATTAGAGGTCCTAGTAATTTCATTTGGTGCTTGAATTTGCAAATATTTAAATAATGCAGGCTATGATTGTGCATGGTCAGTACTCACACTTTCAAAAGTGAGAACTTAATCTATTGTTGTTCACTATTGTTTATGATCTGTGTTTTAAATATGCTGCAGTCATTTCTCTTCACAACTCTCATTGAGGTTAGCAGGATTTTTTTGCTTTTAGGACACATTTATTTTGAATGTCTCACTTCTGTGGATGATCAAGATATGTATTAAATATAGTGCTTGTCTTAGCAAAGCATAAGAAATGATCTTAAAGCAGCACCATGAAATAGGACCTAAATACTTGGTTTTGTTACTTTATTTTAAAGCATGTGTCTATTAAGAAGCAAGTGGAAAAATTTCAAATGAAACATGATTTTAGATGCATTTACTTTAGTCATCAGACTTCATGTAGCCACAGTAGTGTACTTCTAATCACAATGCTATGGATGGTAATGATGAAATTTGAAAAGAATTTTTTTAGTTCTTTTTTGAATAGAACAATACGTAATATAAATGCATCCAAACTTTATGGACGTCCATGTGTCTTCTCTGAATGATGCTGAAAGGATGAAATAAAACATCAAGTTTTTGAATTTTACTATAATTTTCTTTCCATACATGTAAGTGACCAGTAGCCAACATTTCATCTTGCAGTAATGACAATCCCCTGAAATTTCAGGATGCTTTGTATCACCTGAGAGGTGAAATGTCTTTTTCAACAACAGGGGAAGGAGAGTAAAATCATGAAAGTGCAGCCTACTGAGACCAAATGTCTCCCTGCACATCCACAGGCCCTTGTGTTCACTGAAGGATATGTAAATTGCAAATTTATGTCCTGTGCTGTGCCAGAGACCATGCTGCCTGGCACAAACCCTTTCTATGTTTAATATTTGCAATCATAAAGGCCTATCATGGTTGCTTGTCTGATGTGTTCTAGTGCAGTCTGGGAATAAAGCAAAAAAGTTACAACAATGAGTCTGAAAACAAGGTTTTCCTCAGTTGTATCAGTAACATTTTTAGGATCATCATATAGCTTTAGTAACACAGCTGTGCACAGCATGAGAAGGGAGTTCTAAATCTTGACCTTATAAAGTATTTCTATTTTAGGTGGTGAATTACCGTAATGTATTGTTATAGCAAAATTATTCAAGAAAATTGTTCTTCTGAGCTGATGTTACCAGAACAAATAAAATTTAATATTTTCCTTTTGAAATCAAAGTGTATAGCCTTTGCCACTGTGAAAATAACTGTTTCAAGTTAAGACTATGTGTAACAGGTTAGGAGAATTCTTCTTAACTCTGCAGTGAGTCAGCTCAATGCCTGTCACATACCTTGTTTCTTCTAAGCCATCTGGTCTGTTCTTCATTAATGAGGGGTTACAGCTGTGATCTGCTTGTTCCCAAAGAACAGTTCTGTACTACATAGATGTGTGCTATTCTGTAAGAAATGTTAATATTTCCACTATTTTCTTGTTCATAAAACTTAATAAATCAACTTTCTGCAAAGAAAAATTGTGCTCTCTAATGAGTGGAAATATCAATTTTGAGGATAAAATGCAGCTATAGTGTTTAAGATTAGGAGGCATCATTGTTGTCTTCTAATCGCCTGATAGAGATTTTGATACAGTAGTTTGCAGCCTTGAGCTTTTAATTCCTAAGTAGCTATGCTTTTCATAAACACCTCATTTTACCATGAAGGCTCACAAAGATTAATCTGTCACATTTCTACTTCTCATATTTCACACCACCTTATTCTACTTTTGTGTGATACCAGGGTGGGCCAAATGGAGGCTCACAGGATAAATCCAGCTTAGGGGACACAACCACTGAAGTCATTACCTTACTGTTTGAGGAAACAAGGAGCACCAATATTCTGCAGGAGGATGCTTTCAACTGACAGCATTCTGGCAACCTCTCCTCTCTGTGCTCTGGTGGCTTTAAACATGGTCACAAGCGCATGATCCAGAAATATAGCACAAACTAGTATGTTTTCCAGCGCCCTTTTCCCCTTCTTCTTACCTCTGGCTTAGCTGTTCTTTATCTTTACCAATACAGATACCACAGCCTGCGAATCGGAGGAACGGTTATTTCACAAACTCTTCTCCCAGTACAACCAGTTCATTAGGCCAGTGGAAAATGTGTCTGATCCTGTAACAGTGTATTTTGAACTGGCCATTACCCAGCTTACAAATGTGGTAAGACTCACTACAGAACATTGCTGAGCTTTGGGGGTGTTTCTAAACACATGCAAATCACTGAAGCAGGAGATGTGATTGTGATGGCTGCACACACCCACAACTCTCCTAGCTTCCATTTCATGTGTGTCTAAGTGCACATGATGAGACCTCTGCTGTTCTCTCAGTCAGATGAGTTGTTCCAGTTGCATGAACAAGTGGCTTGAATGACACAGATGAATTTCCTTACTCTGTAGCATCAAACCTTCTGCTTCAGGTAGCAGCCTCCAGAGCCCAGGGCAGAAGTACTGGATGTTCAAGCCCACTCTTCACAGGGCTAGCCCATGCCAGAAACACCTGGTGTGTCCATGTTGTGTGCAGCATGTGACCTATGGGGCTACTGTATTTCCCAGTAGTCCTCAGGGGAAAAAAAAATCTCCTTTTTTGCATTTTTTTTTGTTGGGTTTTTTTTTTTTTCCAATCTATTTGTTTCAAAATGATATAAAAGGAAAAGTGTAGCAAGTGGAAGAGTGGTGTTGTAAGGCATGGAGGTGGGGATGAATGAATGTTGCATGTACTGGAATGCAAATAGGTGTAGGACAAACATGCTGGGCAGGACAGAGGCAATGTGGAAGAAGCTAAGCATCACCCTTCTGATTCATGACTGATTGGCAGTTCCAATAAGTGACTATAAAAATAAGGTCTCTGTATAACAGTTACCTAATTTAGTGCTGGTCAGGTGCATCTGCTCTAGAATTTCTCTTTTTTGCAGAGAAATTCAAAACACTGTGATACACATGCCATTTTCCTTGAATCGCAACCAATTCTGTACTGTGTAATCAGCGCTTTTTAAGCACTGAATCCAACAAAATACACAGCCACAAGAAGAACCTTATTCCTCTGGTACAGATCAGAGCAATTCTAGGTTATGTACTCTCCAGATACTCAAATGTCTGGCAAAACAGTGCAGCTTTCTGTATATCTGATATTTATGGAGCATGTTTTTTCAATAAAGTTTTATTAAATTTTTTCAGTAGGGTTGTACACGACAGTGTACAATGTGTAAACCTCTTGAAAGATGCTAGAAAAAATCTGCCATCAGTGAATGTGAAATCCTATTTTCCAGTTTTATGGGCTAATTTTTTAGCCATCCCATGATACTATAACGATTTATGCCTGTGTTTCTTTATAGGATGAAGTCAATCAGATTATGGAAACGAATTTGTGGTTAAGACATGTAAGTGACTGTGTTGCATTTCTCATGCATTTTGCATCAAAATGATAAAATGTGTTTTACTTGTAAGTTACATCTATAAGATAAGTTTTTGGGTTATAACAAGGATTTTTAAAAATTAATAAGGAGAAGCTCCACAATTGAAAAAATAATTTCTTCGTTCTTTTTACCTAGAAGTTACATCTTCATTCTTTCCTGTGGGATACATTCTTCTCCAACTTCATGATGATTGGTTTTCTTCTGAAAAATCTAGCTGGATGTACTCCTCAAAGGGTGATTAAATATGCAGCTCTGTAGTCCCAGGTCATCCTCACCAAAATATTTATTAGGAAAAAGAACATGCCTCCATTATTACTGACAGTTTTAGTGTTTTTACATAGATAAGGATCCTTAGAGGACCTAAGTGCTGAGAAAATATAGCTAACTTCCATCATTTTTTTCAGGCACCGATTGTGGTCCACACAATCTGTAAAAGATACTGTACTTAAAATAGGTGAGAGACCATGGAACATGGCCCCATGATAGGGCAATAGACAGCAATGCAAGGGAGCTGCTGTACATCCCTTGCTGCCCTGACCTGGTACTTCAGTACTCCTGTGGAACCAATACTATCTTCTGGCAGCAGCTGCCTGTTCGTGTGCAGGTGGGCCAAACATAGGGTGCTGTCCTCTTCTCACCTGTGGGGTGCTGCAGCAAGGCCCCTATTTTCTCTCAGCAGTGGGGGGTAACCTTTCACAGACAAGGCTCCCTGCTGATGTCACAAGAGAGGAGATCTCAGCATGCCAGCAGTTCATAGTAATTGGCACCCCATCCCAGCACAGAGAAGAGAGCAGCAGTCAATTGGCAGCAGTATTCACACGCCCGGTGTTCCTCCAGGTCATGGCCTTGCTGTCTTTTGGAACATTGTCCCCTTCTCCACATGCTACACTTTATCACTGTTTGTCATTTTACAGGAAGATCTGAGAAACATATATTTGTTGATAATTTAAGGTTCTATAATCTTTGTTCATTCTTCTTCCAGATTTGGAATGACTACAAATTACGATGGGATCCCAGACAATATGATGGCATTGAATTTGTTCGGGTACCAGCAGATAAAATTTGGAAACCAGATATTGTCTTGTATAATAAGTATGATGATTCATTTTACCCGTTTTATTGATTCATTTGAACCTTGCTCTCAAAAATATCCCCTTGCAGCACCTATGAAATCACCCATTACATTTTACTTTCATGGTAATTTTTTTGTCTTTGCCTAATTTGTCTTTCCAGTGCTGTGGGAGATTTTCAAGTTGAAGGCAAGACCAAAGCTCTCCTTCGCTATGATGGAATGATCACCTGGACCCCACCAGCTATTTTTAAAAGCTCATGTCCAATGGATATTACCTTTTTCCCATTTGATCATCAGAACTGTTCACTCAAATTTGGCTCATGGACCTATGACAAAGCCAAAATTGATCTTCTGATCATTGGATCCAAAGTAGATATGAATGACTTTTGGGAAAATAGTGAATGGGAAATAGTTGATGCTTCTGGCTACAAACATGATATCAAATATAACTGCTGTGAAGAGATCTACACAGACATAACATATTCCTTTTATATTCGAAGATTGCCAATGTTCTACACCATAAATCTGATCATTCCCTGTCTTTTCATCTCCTTCCTGACTGTGTTAGTTTTTTACCTGCCATCTGACTGTGGAGAGAAAGTTACTCTTTGCATCTCTGTGCTTCTTTCTTTGACTGTATTTTTGCTGGTGATCACAGAAACAATCCCATCCACCTCTTTAGTAATTCCCCTAGTTGGTGAATATTTACTCTTCACAATGATATTTGTGACTCTGTCAATTGTTATCACAGTGTTTGTCCTCAATATACATTACAGGACGCCAACAACACACACAATGCCCAAATGGGTAAAAACTGTCTTTCTTAGCCTGCTCCCCAAAGTCCTGTTGATGCAGAGGCCACTAGAACAGCTGAAAAAAACCACCTCCAGAAAAAACAAGAAAATATCAGACAGTAAGTTGGGCAAGTCAAAGCACAGCAAACACAAAGACACCAAATTGCACAAGGAGAAGCGCTGCAGTCACTGTGATAAGGCAACTGAACTCTCTACCACCAAAAGACAGCTGAGCCATCAGTCACTGAAATGGATGGCAGAGCACATGGAGTACTCCCCAGAGGTGAAGGATGTCATTAGCAATGTCCAGTTCATTGCAGAGAACATGAGATCTCAGAATGAAACCAAAGAGGTAAGGGAGGAACCATCCCATTAGGGCTTGTTTTGATTGTATTGAGATAATGGGTGATGACAAGGTGGAGAGCCTGTGTAAAGATCAGGGACTAGACCAACAGGACACTGGCAGGAGTCTGTTAGAGACCACCTATGCAGGATGAACAGGCAGATGATGGAGGATATGATGGATGATGGGTACAGGAGGCTGGAAGAAGTATCACGATCACCAGCCCTTGTTTTCATGAGGGACTTCAACTTGCCAGGAAGCTGCTGGAAGTGTAACACAGCAGAGAAGAATCAGTCTAGGAGGTTTATGGAGTGTGTGGAAGATAATATCCTGACACAGGAAGCAAGCCAACCAGGGAAGGTGCCCCACTGGACTCATTGTTCGTGAGCGGAGAAGGGCTAGTGGGAGATGTGACAGCTGGAGGCCATGGGTACAGCAACCACAGAATGGTAGAGTTTTCAGTTTGGGGTAAAGTTATGAGGGGTGCCAGCAGAACTAGATCTCCAGCACTAGGCTTTGGCCTGTTTAGGAAATCAATTGCCAGACTCCCTTGGGAGTGAGGCCTAAAGGTCAAAGGAATCCATGAAGGCTGGATATGGTGTAAGAAGGAAGTCCTAAAGGTAAAGAAGCAGTAAGATAAGTTGCTGGGGAAGAAGACCATCTTCTGGGTTTGCTTGTGTGAGGTCATATTTTTTTTTTTCCTATTTGGGATTACTGTCTTAGAAAATAGTGCATATTGGAATTTAAAGGATACTGTTGCCACATCTTCATGTGTGAACACAAGCAACTAAAAAAGCCACAAAAGTATTTTCTGACACCAAGAACTCACAAAGAGCAGAAATTCTCTAACACTTCAGGACATTTTTAGAAGTGAACCTAATGAAACATGTATCTTTGATCTGTCATGGGATTTTTGCTTTTGGTTTTGAAGTTTTTTAGATGTTCTATGATGGTTAAATCCATTTTAAAACTAAATACTGCTGTATTTATATTGAAAGTCACAAAAACTTTATAAGGGAAATGTTGGAATGCCTGCTTTCTATCAGAATATTTTGTTGAAATTCAAACAACTTCTAAAAACCTAAAGATCACCATTATTCCCCCTTTCTTTATGCCCTACAGAAAAATTTCATCTGAAAGCAAAATCTATAAATTTCTGAATAAAGGAGTAGAGTTAAGCTGAATTCATAGAGTGAGCATATAGTACATGCCAGCCTGAAGCAAAAGACAGGACACCATCACCATGGAGGAGGATGGGGATTGAGCTGAGCCCTGCTAAACCAAACGTTTCAGCCATGCTTTCATTATCACACCAGCTGCATAAAACATACCCATGTACTGATTCAGCTGTTTTCTCTGATGCTCCTCCCAAAATAAGTTTTGCATGCAGTCATCCAAATAACTTGCTGTCTTGATTATACAGTTCAGGAGAAGTCCTCCTGTGCTAGTTTTGCTGATTTGCATTTTGCAAATCTCTCCTGCCACATGAAATTTTATTCTTAGTCCACTGTGTTCATGAGCAGCTTTGTATCTTACCTTTCAGAACATACTAGAGATGGGAAGCATGATTTTTCATTTACAAAAATCCCCTTTTCAGGGAAAAAACAGGATTTGTTCTCAGGCAAGCACTGAGAAAAACTATTCTGGAGGCTGCTTCTGCTTCAGCCAGATATACAAAGCAATATGGGTGGTGTTATGTACTAGTCCTATATAAATAAAAGCCTTTTAAAAATTGTAGAAATATTTACAGCTGTTGGGAGTTCTTCCTGCATGTCCTTTCATGCAAAGTACAGCTTCCATTTCTGATTTTCAGAAGTCCTGCAAGGTTCTTCCCTGACTACCAGCCTGTTCCTCTCCATGGTCATGTTATTATCATGACCACCCTCTTTTTCATCCCTATCACTCAACCTTATACTAACTACTATTACAACTATCCTCTCAGTAGCCCTGGGAGGTTAGACAGAATTAAACAAAATACTATCTTACTTGAAAAGTCTTATCTTATTTATCTGTTTCTCACCTGGGCTGAGTTGCCATTATCATAGGTTGCAACTTCACACTTACCCTACTTAAATTTTGCTTATTCTCCCCAGTATCCGCTGCTGAATTCCTCACCCTCAACACAATCAAAATCCTAAATCTAATATTTTCTTGGAACAAAATATAATCAAGCTGGGAAAACAAGTGGAAGATTCCTCAGCAGAGAGCTCTTAACTAGTCACTAGTTTATATATGTGAATGTTTCCTGTGCAGTACACGTTTAAAGGTACGGTTTAAAGGACAGCAGCTTCACTGAATGTGGTTCTAAGGTCTGTCTCTCAGCCATACAAAATCCACTCTGTCCTGCTTAGGGCAAGACATTGCAGTTTGCTCAGTTGGAACTTTTGCTTTGCCGTCGTCCATGTGTCCATTTTCCTGAAATCAGTGGGGCTTGATTGGTGAGAGAGTGTTTCAAATCAGACCAGAATAGCAAACTCTGTCTTGTGCAGGCTGTCAGGATGAATCCTTCAACAGGGTTTAGTGATGTGTAGCCATGATGTCTGCGCCTGCTGTTAAACCACTCCACTCTGCACTCACCACATGATCAGGTCTTATTTGTTAATACCAGCATCACACCTCTGGATGGGCTGCCCTCAGACTCAAATATTTAGAATAATTCAGCAAACAAGGACAGTGTTATATGTTCTCAGCCAGAAGTGGTAAAACACCGTTAGAAAATCAGCCCTCTCTGAAGAGATTTGAAAACTGCAGCAACTATAAACATGACAAGCAACATTCCTGACTTGAATGTGAGTTCTTCCTCACATTCAAAAGCACAAGGGGAATTTCTACTGTACAATGTCAACTCCCAATTGTATGTGACATTACATGTAATTTATCCTTCTCTTTTTTTATTCTTTTGCAGGTGGAAGATGATTGGAAATACGTAGCTATGGTGATAGACAGAGTATTTCTCTGGGTGTTTATAATCATTTGTGTATTTGGGACTGTAGGGCTCTTTATCCAGCCACTAATAGCAGAGATGTAACTCAATCCATTGCTTTTCATCCACTTTTGCTCTTGTTTCAGTTTTGTTTCAGAAATTTACCATCTATTTCTCTCCTCTAACATAACTCCTCTGCTCACCACCTTGTCAACACTCAGCCACAGAGGGTCCCAGAGCAATAAAGTATGTGTTTACATTTATGTTTGAAATCAGACAGATCTTAAGCATTTAATCATATTTGAAGACAAACAGACTTAACATTAGAATGTGGTTACCATGTGAGGCATACACATTTGAAAACTACGTGCTTCTAAAATCTTTTAAAATTAGTTTGATCGGGCAGTTACCTTTCCATGTGACCAAAGTCCCCTTTACAGCCTGATAGTGAGTACCAAGACCTTGATGAGCTTCAGTAGGATTTCCAAGCCACATCTCTCATCAGGTTAACAGTGGTCCTAATCCACAGGTTCTGCTCTGAAAACTCTTGCTTGCTTATGCTCAGACATAAACCCAGCAGAGAAGGGTTTGTCCCTGAGTAGCTACTTGTCATAGACAGAATTAGTTTGACAGCACTGGATTTTGTGTTTTTAAAACCCAAGACCAACCTAGATTATGCACATCCTAGCAGAAGAAGGCTGGATACCATGATTCCTATGCAAAGATGAGCATCTTGTTTCAAACAGCTGTTTAGCAGTGCTGTTTCCTGGCTCCTTGTGGGTCTGTGCTGTGTGTGCAAACCTGTAACTGTAAGGCCATGTCCTTTGGGGCTGAGGTTGCTGCTCTGTAACCAGGTCCCAGTCCTAGTGTGCTTCCTCCTGAAACACTTAGCAGACATGTTCCTGATGTAGTTTTTATAAAATGTGGATGGTTTGCCCTTAAGTCCATCATTTGTTTATAATCTTGTAAGTTTTGTGCTGAAAGGTTCTTCTTTAAAAGGCACCACTACAATTAAACCAAATGGCTCCAAGAATACAAAGCCCTTCTATCTTGTAAGAGCCTCTAAATCTAACTGTACAGTGTCAATGCAGTGTTTTCAGTGTCTGCCATGCATCAGTCCCTGCTCTGAAAATCACCAATCCTTGGAATGTAAGACTCCGTGTTTCTGAAGTCACTGACTGGCCTTTTACTCTTTTCTGATGTTTCATAATAAAGAGAATAGGAATGAACTAGTGTATATGCTAGAGATAAAGGTGGAATGACAAGAATAAGAACTGTCTTAACCTATCCAGTCATGATTGCAGAAGAACAAGTAGAAGAAAACTATTATTTTCTGTAATCCCCCTGATGTTGTTCAATTATGTAGTGACTGACAGACAGATGTATGAAAAAGCATGGTTTATTTTGTCAGCCTGTCAATTAAATGTCACTCCTGAGATACACCTTCTTGAAGAATTTGTGGTTTTGGGTTTTTTTTAGATTTACTGTTGTGAAATGTGTTTATAGATGCTACTAAATTATATTTACTATACTGGCTCTTTAATCAAAAAGGAAGTGAGGGAAAAGAAAGGAAATGTGAAGAGGAGAGCTGAATTCTGAGCCTAAAAACCTCAAAACTTTCTACAGAAAAGACATCTGATTGCCAGCATTCACTGTTACACTCTATTACCATCCAAATCATGAAATTACTGTGGCTGAAGGTGCATTGCATTGGTGTCTTAAGCATGACAGCTACAACAACCCCATAGTCAATAATCAGACTTCAGCAAAATCCCTGATTTACGAAGTCATCTTCTGGCTCTTTTTAGTGTACTATTTACCCTTCCTTTCTCCAACTCAGTAACTTTTGGAGCCATCTTTTGCAATTCTCAGCCGTCTTTGGCACATCCAATACTGAGAGCCTAGTGTACTGCTGCCAGTTTTGTGAAAGTACTTAACTGATTATAGAGTGGAGATGGGGGATACAAGAAGCATATCAGTATGTCACCTTGAAGAAGACTGCAGTTGGGGTGCCCCTGCAAGCAGACACGAAAGAGCCCACACAAAAATGACATTTTTTCTTGCTCCAATTCTTGTTGAAGATTGGGGGACCTTCTAAATTAAACAGCAAGAAAAGTTACAACTAGAGCTGGTGCCATCCCAGATGTTGACTTGGCTCACACATTGTGCACAGCCACAGGAGAGGTCTATTCTCACCCCACCACCTCCAAAGTCACATCAGCAACACCCCTCTATTAATATGTCTCGGTGATGAGTGTACCACTGGCAGCAAGAATTCTCCTCCCCTTGGGAGTGATTGCATCTATAAATTAATTTTTAAAGCACAGAAGCAATTCAACAGCTCAATATCTCTTTACATTCTCTTTCCAAGGGAGACCATTCTTCCAGCCTGCCTCCACTGAAAGGCACAGAAGAGCTTTTAATATTTACCTTTTGGTGAGTGGGTGATACCTGTGGTTTTGCCAAGTAGTGTCAATGTCTTAGCAAACCAGTGCCCAGAAACTGAGGCAGTACAACTTGAGACAGTATTAAGGCAGAGGGTTACTGTTTTTTAAGATTTGCGATTTGCAATGGTGTCATCCACAGGCAGAGCAGGTGGAGCAGAGGGAAGGCCCCATTGGAGGACTGTCTGCCTACATGTCCTCCCTAGTTGTTTTTAGTGGCAGACCTTTGTGGGAAACATATTGAATGATTTTGTGGGCCAGCAGCAAAGAGATTTAGAGAAGCTGAGGATCAGGCAGCACAAGGGAATGAGTAGTGAGTCTACAGATGTAGCAGTAGCAAATGCAATGCTAGGAAGACTCAAGACCAGAAGCCATACCTGTGCAATTTTCATACATCTCCAACACGTGAGTTCTGCTGATCTTCACCAGCATAAGCCAGATAAAGCAGCTTGGCATCAGACATAGATGTGTGAGACAGAACCATGTGCTGCCTGTGGGTGGACAACCAAACTGTTGCACGGTGGAGACAGGACCATCTGTCAGATGGACACCTGAGGCAGTTGCCCAGGAGAGGAGGTAGTCATCTGTCAGGGCTAACAGGCAGCCTCCTGGAAGCAGTGTTCACTGGAGCTCAAGAGCCTGGAAGTACTGGAAAGAGGAGCTGCCTGGATCTGTTCCAGACATTTCACAGTAGTGTCCAGGGTAACAAATGCACTTTGTGCAAGAAGAGAGGAGCAACTGATAGAATGGTCAAGGTGTATGAGTTTTATGCCAGTATCTTATGCTAAGGCATCTCTCTGTATATGCTAAACTAAATGGGTTTATTCCAGCAATATAGTAACCACATCTGAATGCTTCTTGCTCAGACTCACATACAGAGTGCAGTGGGTTTTAGCACTGCCTCAAATCACCAGGGCACTTACTCATTTCTTCCTGTGAGATACAGATTTGGAGAAGGGAAAAACAGGCTTAAAAATTAAAAGGTATAAAGAAACTTTATTAACAGAACTACAAGAATAAGCATCAGAATAAAACCTCCAGAACACTCCCCCTGCCCAACTTTTTTCCTTTCCCAACTGACCACTTAGAGACAAAACCTGGGATGGTAAAGCAGGACCACCTATACATACTATATATAGTCTTTCATCAGTCTTTGTAGGGAAAGGAATTTTCTCTTGTCATGACATGGAGACTTCTCTACAAGTTTTCTCATGGCTTTTCATTTCCATGACTAGCAGCTGCCCAGGCAAAAAAGCTCTGTATCATGAAATTCCTCCCATTTCACACACCTCCTAGAGGTGTGTCCATGGGCCATGAACTCAAGAGACATTATTTTAAGGATGAGTTGTTCAAAGGTAAAGGCTCTCTCCATCTGTCTCTGTGATCATCTTTGGGAACAGAAGTTTTCTTCTTCTCTCCCTGAGAGCAAAGGGTCTTCATCAGCTCTCTTCTCTCTGTTCAAGCATCTCATGGGATCACAGCTACTCCAACATCTGCTTGGTTTCATCAGTGGATGCCTCTGCTCACATCTACAGTTTGAATACTTTATCCCCCCATACTCTCTTATGAATTAAAGGAGATATTTCAGTATATCATTGCCCATCTCCATGGCCCTGCCGAAAGAATATTTCAGCCTATTAGAGCATCTCCTCATTCTCCTTCCACCTGAGGCTTGACTCCTTCTTTTACTGACCTTGGTGTTTTCATGTTTTCTTTCTATGTGTTGTCATTCCTTTTCTCTCCCTGGAGAGAGGAGCAAGGTCTGCAGGTCTCATCTGTTTAGTGGAAGGGTTAAATCTTGCCTGGTGGCCACAGCAGTCACAATGTTGGATTTCAGGCCATGATGGGTGCCTCCCTCCACCCGGCAGCTGCTGGGGGCCAAAGTGTCCCAGCCTGGCCTGCAGTTGTCTGTGTGGACTGGGGGGGCAGGGGTTTTAGTATCATGAGATGTCAGCAGCTGTGGCTTGGCCCAGCCTGGGGCTGGGGTCCCACAGCCTCCAATTCCCCCCTGGGAGCCACTGGGGTCCGGTCCGGCCTCCCTCAGGGCGCACAGGCCACGGGGGAGCACGGCCTCACCAGAGCGCTGCTACCTTTCAAGGCTGGAAGCAGAGAGATTTCCCAGGCTGGTGGATTTTAAAATGTGGATCTCACAGAGGCAGATCTAATTTTAAATGGTGCAAAATGTTATCAGTTCTCAGAACTAGCCAGCTATTGGCCTATCTCAGGCAGAGAGGAAGCTCCCTGCAGCTTCTCTCAAAATAAATCACTTCCATGGGTGGTTTCTTACTTTTTTCCCAAACGTCAATTAACGAGAAACCACCACACAGAGCTAAAAAGTAATGAGGACTTTCCAAGAATATGCCAACCCCTCTGTTTGAATAGATTTGGGATAAAACTTTTAAAATGGGCTACAGTCTAGCTTTGTTGACAACAAATCAACAGCAAAGCCCAGTGTATGGACACCCCAGGAATCATTCACTAAATACATCTTTATTAATAATAATTACACAACTGAACAGAAGTTTCTGCATTGACACAATTTGGTGAGATTACATTAACTCATGGAGGTCTGGTGGCACAATCCAAGCACAGGAACACCCCTATGTATTTTTAACACTTTCTAACCTCCATCTCTAGGGAGAAAGTTTCAAGGCTAGCTAAAACTTTAACACATATTTAGATTGTCAAAAGTTGGATCTCCAAAACCCTTGCTAACCTTGGAAATATTTGCAAGTTCTGAATAGTATTTTCTAATCTAATTTCCAACATTTCCATGTTGGAAAACACTGCCCCAGCAAAAATGGCAAGAGTTTAATTCCTGTGAGAGTTTCACCTGGGTGTTTTCTGTTACATCTCACTTATTTAACACTTTTAAGAGCAGTTTCTAATCATGCAGAAGGATCCCATAATAAATGAATTGAAGGAATGAAATTCTGAACTGCCTAGGAAACATGGACAAGCCAATATCCAAAAATGTACCTTCCTGATGCCCAGAGAAACCCCACTCTTGCAACAACCACAATTTTCATCTGCCAAAAGAGAGGTCTGCAGCTTCCCTCCAGCTGAACACTTCAGGAATATCACTGTTGCCTTATGGAGTAGCATAGCCACCTTTGCTTAGGTGATCTTCCAATTGTGAACAAGCAGGTGAAGGAATAATAGTTTCTAAATGTGGAGCATGGGGAAAAATCCTTGCTTTGTCAGCTTTCTGGTACCTTACAGAGCAGCAAGAAAAATTGCAAGTAATACTGAAATGTGGGCAATACCTTGTAGCTTCCTGATGGCTGAGGTGAGAGACAAATTGTGCATGCCATAAAGGCTGGTAGCAGATGGGCAGTGGTAGGCTCTGCCCTTGTTGAGCTGATCCTGCAGCAAAGTGAAGCTAGAGGGTCAAGGTTTTCCGTATCCCATCTAAGAATAATTTATACTTTTTCTAATGCACATGCTATGCAATTGCCAGTTCTGACACATGCCTAAAGCATGTTGACACTTAGTGGTTTTTACTTGTAAACACAGATAAACTGACTAGAGATTTATGTTCTTACAGTAACTTCTTTTACAATGTAGCATTTTAACTGGCAGATCTGCCTTTTTAGCATAATGATTGTACAAGACCTTCTATTTCCAATTTAAACTAATAATCTTGGCTTTTATAGTAATACAACCAAGCTATCAATAAAATAATTATAACCCAGTTGTGCAAGCCCAGCTCACTTTATGCCTTGGCTGTGCACCAAGTTCTTTTCTGATTTCAGCAAAATCTGTAACTGGTAGAGTTATTATGAAGATTGAAAACACTAATAAATGCCCACTGTTACCATCACCTTTCCTTATTTGTGCTGCTGCTTCTCCTCTTGTGCAGCAGAGACCAAGCTCCAAGGTACCACTGTCCCTTGGCACTGTTCTTGTAATTTACTGCGGGAGTGTTTTCTACAAAGTGTTGTTCAACCACATCCGTAATGCAGGGGTAAAGATGAGAACTGAACCCGTCACCGACACCACCAGAAATAACCACAGGAAGATCCGATCCAGGACTTGAGCTACAAATTTCCAGTCTTGTACAACCTGGGAAGGACAGAGGGAGGATAAACACAAGTCGTAAGAAGCCTAGTACCATGTTGATACTGCTACATATATTTCAGCTCCCCAAATCTGGTTTTAAAATTAGATGTTGGTAGTATGTGGTAGCCTAACAGAGATCACATTTTCAGCACTCATAGCTGCAAATCGCTCAAACCTCCAAAACAATTCCATAATTCTCTGCACATGGTGATGAGACTTCCTCAGCCCCCACAAAAGCTTTTAGTGAAGTGCATATACAGACTTAGCCTTGAAGATGGCTTTACAGTGAACTAGATTTCTTCTTACAGACCTGCATTTCCCTCTAAGTGCCAGGATGAGGCTCTGGCACAGCACTTGGACACAGGCATTGATTCCAGTACAAGCAGTTTCATTTACTTGTGTTTGCTTAAGTGATTTGTTGGCTCGGATTGGGTACACTCAGGAGAGAAATTCTGAATTATGAATTTTTAATTTTTGGATTTTGACAAGTTGGCACAACAATGCACACATAAAAGTGCTATTTATTGAGGTGATTCAAGGGACCTTTTATTCTTAAAATTATTTCAGCTTCAAACAGGTTTCAGTCATGGACAATATGTGTACACATACTACATGTTTGATTTACTGCTCTTCTTTCTGCTGTAGTCCTCTCAGCAGTTTGATCAAAGCCCTAGCTCTTGCTAGGAGGGTGCTAACAGAAGTTTTCCAAATGCTACTAGCTGCATTGCTTTGCTGTCCTACCCTTGCATAAGATGCATTGCTTGCAAACAAAGCAATGTGCCATTTTAAAAGCCAGGAGGCTCATTGAGAGGTGAAGGATAGCAGTTGGGAGCTAATCTAAACAGGTTTTTGTGAAAATCTGGAAGACCTTCACTCGAAACAGAGCAGCTATGCAGTGCACAATATGTGCTCGGAGGCCAGGACTGACACCTAGCAAATGCCATAGAGCTTGCATTAAAGTGTAAAAGTTTTAAATTTTGAGCATATGACAGTTTAGAGGCTTCTAGATTTATGTGTATACCAAACTTCCACAGGATAAGGTTATTCAAATAATTCCAAACCAGGAATTCCTCCAGGAGAGTCTCCTGGAGTCTTGCATCTGCGAAGAGCAGAGACTCCCACAGAACAAAACACTTCTTGAAGCTATCTGTTGTCTCAAAAAATGCATTATTTCTCAAGGTCTGAGGAAGAATATGTCTCAGAGGAGAGCAGGAGGAAGAGGCAAAGCGAAAAGCATGCAGAAAAGGAAAGAGCTTCACTGATGTGAAGGAAACTATGATTCCCTCCTTGCCCTCCCTCCACCTACCTGTCTGATGAAATGCTCCTTTTTAACATGCCTGGAAATGTACCGAATGGAGTCAGCTGCCTTTTCCAGAAAGGCAATAACAACTTTTTCTCCGTCTTTTGCTTGCTTGTATTTCTGCTTCCCCAGAAACTTTGATTTCGAGGTGGTTCCCTTTTCTTCAGTCCCTGAGAACGAGTAGCGATCTACATGGCCCTTCATACAGAGCAGACGAGGCAACTTCTGGAGAAAGAGCCTTTTAACCCAGGGAGCCATGGGATGGTAAGTTGCTGAAGATCGGTGGTGGACATTGATAACAAACACAGTCACGATGATAGAGAGGGTCACAAAAATCATGATGAAGAGCAGATACTCACCAATCAGAGGGATGACTTTGGAAGAAGAAGGGATTATTTCCTCAATCACTAAAAGGAAAACAGTGAGGGAGACTAGAACTGATGTCGACAATGAAAGCTTTTCTCCTTCATCTGATGGTAGGTAAAACACCAGGACAGTTAGAAAAGATAATCCCAGGCAAGGGATTATTAAGAAAAGAGTGTAAAACAACGGAAGGCGCCTCAAAACAAAGGAGTAAGTGACAAATGGGTAAGAGTACAGCCCATCCTTCCTGTTGCCTTTCATACCTTTGGCATTTAAGATCTCCCACTCCCCATTATCAAAGAAGTCTTTCCTGTCTACATTTTCATCAACTAAAATCAAGTCCACCATATTGCCATCATAC
The DNA here is from genome assembly GCF_971803275.1 of Cyanistes caeruleus. Lineage (NCBI taxonomy): Eukaryota > Metazoa > Chordata > Aves > Passeriformes > Paridae > Cyanistes > Cyanistes caeruleus. Next base: position 36,389,708 of record NC_141732.1, read on the forward strand.
GTCCACGACCCAAACTTCATGGAGCAGTTCTGCCTGTCGAAGGGGAAGAAGGTCACATCCATAGTGCAGGAGCTCTTATAACTGGCCGGTGGTGTCCAGGTCACCACTCCATTGTACTTCACTATGGCTTTGGTCATCAGGGATCCCTCAAAACGTCCGTCAGCACTGGGAGTTGGACAGGAAGAAACGGTACCAAGTTCAAGACTTATGTTTGCCCCAGTCCTACCCCATTTCAGCTCTGCTTTCTATCCCTCACCTGGAGCACAAGGTGCACAACATTCACACTGCCTAAAGAAGCAGCCTTCTGACAACCCACACAAGCCTCCTGGTAGCTGACACGCCTTGCCCAAGCTCTGGCCTAAGCCCAGAGCAAGGAGCCATGCTACTCACTTTTCAAACAAAACGATGTCAGGAAGCCACAGAGACTCAGAGGGGACCCGGATAGCAGTGATCCCACCATATTCATCTGGATTCCAGGAGAGCTTGTGGTCAATCCATTCCTATAACAGAACAGCAGAGTCCTCTGCCCACTCATATGCAGCAGCCTCTTTCCTCACCCCTCCACGTGCCACAACAACTGCATGCACAGTGAGCTGAGCCTGGCATGAGGCTGCTCAGCTACAGAGAGGGTGCCAGACAGGCATGGCTGGGAGGTGTCAACCCCCACAAGCACTGCCCCTCCAGACACAGGTGACACCCAAGAACCCATACCTAGGCTGGCAATCCCAAGGCCAGCACCCCTGGAAAGCACTTGATTCTCACTTCACTCACCACCCTGCACAGCCCACCTGAGAGCAGTCTAGAAGGAAGGAGCCACTTCCTTTTAGTGCAGCAATTCTCTTTCCCTCTGAGAACCAGCCCAAGATGATTTTGGCTGTCACAGATCCCACGGAAGACCCCATGGACCCTAGGTGGTGTGGGTACTAGCACTCAAATGAGTAGAAGTGGCTTTAATTCACTTTCCAGTGGAGACCTGGCTTTTTTCAGTGAATGGAACACAACACCTAGTATCTGTACACTGTACTTGCAAAATAAAAAAAAAATAAAAAAAAAAAATATTAAAAAAAGATCTTTCATTAGAAAGACCTGCAAACTATGGCATGAAAAAGAATATGATGCTATTGTAAAGTATTAGGTTACAAAAGCACAAAGAGTCCTCTCCATTTTCATCATGCTGAACTCTAGAATAATTTTTCTTTCCTTTTTTGGATTTTCAGATAAGGAGACCATAACAAAGTGGCTCCAACAACCTGGAGATTTCCACAGAAAAGCAATGGAAAATCAGCTCTCTGATCTTTGTTCATTATTGATGAGGATATTCATTTGCCCTCAGAAATACCAGCAACGTGATGCAAGAGCTGTAGACTGTGGTCAATACCAAGAAGTGGAAGATGAACCAGTTTCCATTAAGCTGCAGCACTAAGAGGTCTCCAAGGATGTGGATGTCTCAGCCTTCACTGGGCAATTTCCTCCATGATTTAAGGATGAACCAAAAAAGAAATACTGTCTATTAATTCTCCACATAGTTCCCTTCTCATTTCTTTAATTCTACATGCTATACATGTGGAATCAAAGCTAAATATAGTGAATATGTGTGTGCGTGTGTCTGAGAGAGAGAGAGAGAGAGAATATAGCTATTTTCACAGCTATGCCCAGAGACATTTGTTATTGTTCAGGTGTGGAAAGACAAGAGGGGCCATTGCTGCTTATAGCCTCAGCATCAGGGACAGAGAACACCACTTTTAGCATTAACTTTTCCCTGAGGATGTGTATCTAACAGATGCCCCCAGCAAGCTAGCCTGTTAAGCAGTCACAGTCTCACCTATGTCCTGGACGCTTCCTGTAATAGGTACAACGGGGCTTAGGCTGGAAACATACATTGTGCAAGGGAACAGTTAGTAGGGCTGAGTGGCAACAAACACAGTCATCTTGCAGCCTCCATTAACACAAGAGCAGCAAATACCCTCTGAGCCACCTGGAGACAGAATCATCCCTCTGAAGTTGAATTGGAGCAGCCCCTTGGCCTGCGTTATTTGCTCCATCTGCAATACTCCTCACTTTCCCTCTGCCCTGCATCGATTTCTTTCTCATCTAAAGTGCTCTTTTGTGTCTGCAAGGCAAATGGTTGTGTCTTCTTACTAGAGCAGAAAATAGGTTGCGTGCAACTTCCAAGATGAGCAGTTTAAAACAGGAATCTCCCTGTGGGCTATGCTGACACAAACTGTAGCAGCAGATGCATAAGGTTCTTTCTTCTCCCTTTCTTCCAAGTTGCTCCAGACGTTGCAATTGCTCTCTCCTTCCTCCAGCTCTGCCAAATTCCCATTTCTGTGCTGTCACTGAAGAGTTTAACCCACTGCTAGTGAAACAAAAAACACTAGACCCAGATTCTTGACCCTTGTTAGTAGACCCCATAGCTTGCCTGAATCCAGACTCTCAGCAACCACTAAAGGTTCCTCTGAACCTTGTGTATCAAGTCCCACCATCTTGAGCATCAGGATGTTTGAAGTTAACAAAAAAACCAAAAAAAAACCCAAAAAAAACCAAAAAAAAGCTTTATCATTTAAGCTTTGTTTGTCCAAGAGAAGCAAGACTCTTGCTGAGAAATTATGAAGGTGATCAGGAGCAATCAGCATAGATTCACTAAAAGTAAATCATGCTTGACCAACCTGACTGCCTTCTAAATGAAACAACTGCTTGGATGGACATGGGGAGAGCACTACATGTTGTCTACCTTGACTACAGCAAGGCTTTCAACACTGTCTCTCTCACAATATCCTCGCAGGCAAACTTGGGACATTTGGACTGGGTGAGTGGATGGAGACCTGGCAGAATGGCAGATCCTAAAGTGTTTGTAATCAGTGCTACAGGGTCAAGTTGGAGGCCTGTCACTTCTGGTGTCCTCCAAGTTTCCATACTGGAAACAAGTTTTCCACTGGGCCCAGTGTTGTTTAACTTATTCACCAAAGACTTGGATGAAGGGGCAGATGCCTCTTCACCAAGTTTACTGATGACACAAAGTTCAGAGGAGTGACCAACACCCTGGAGGGCTGTGCAGCCCTTCAGAAGGACTTTGCAGGCTGAAGGGATGGGAAGAGAAGAAACTTCTGAAACTCAACAAGTGCATGATCCCACACCCGGGGAGGAACAACCCCAGGCACCAGCAGAGGCTGGGGGTGACCTGCTGGGAAGCAGCTCTGTGGAGAAGGACCTGGGTGTCCTGGGGGACACAAGCTGTCCATGAGCCAGCAGTGTGTCCTGGGGGCCAAGAAGGCCAATGGGATCCTGGGGTGCATTAGGAAGAGCACTGCCTGCAGGTCAAGGGAGGTGATCCTGACCCTCTACTCCACCCTGGTGAGGCACATCAGGAATACTGTGTACAGTTCTGGGCTCCTCAGGACAAAGAAGACATGAAGCTCCTGGAGCAGGTTCAGCATAGGGTAGCAAAGATGATGGGGGGGACTGGAGCATCTCCCTTACATCTCTCTTACAAGGAAAAGCTGAAAATGAGTTAACCATTAAGCTAAACTTAATGATTAACACACAACTTCCACAGCAGGACACCTGGGTCAGGCACAGGTATTTAGTGCTCATCCTGAGCTCCTGAGGGCACTTACATATGTGAAAACCACAGCCTGTGCCTCATTTTCTACTCCCTTTGCATTACCTTGGGCCTTAATGTTCTCAGACCATCAGATGGAGAAGCAGTATTAGAAATGGTAACGACTCCAGAGACCCCAGTTCTGGGAAATCACAGTCCTGAGTTTCCCTGAGGAGCATCTCTGGCTAAAATCTGAGGGTTCCAAAGGCTTCCAGAGAAATCAGTGTGTCTACAGTGCACAGGGCTTGGACCTGGAGGTGAAGGTGGGTGCTACAGCCTGTAAGGAGAGTGGGCAGGAATGGGGAGAGGATAGATGAGGGCCATTTACAGAAGGGCTCTGCTGTCTGCCCAGTGGATATTCAAAGGGAGCCAAGATGTGGCCTTGTACACAAAAGGGGCTCTACAATTGCAGCTGAAGGTGGGGAAATTGTAATATTGCAGATAATTCAGGACAGGCTCCCAGCAGCTGTATTTGGAACAAAGAGAAATTTCTCCAGCAAAAGGGGAGAATCCTGTCTCCCCACAGTCAGGGGAAGTCTGAGCTTTTCCCTCTTCAAGGGAGAGATCATCTTTATACACAATATCCATTTTGATGTTAGAGGTCTTGCTCTGGCCAGAATCTCACACTCACTGCAGCAGTACAAGACCCAGACTGAGACAAAAATTGAGTCAGTCTCATCCACCAGCCCAGTGACTCCCAAGAACCTTTCCCCATGGCATGATTTCAAGTACGGTTTGTTTTTTATGTCCTCTGCCTGGGATCAGCTGACATCTTTACAGATACTCACAAGGCTGAGAGACTTAAAATAATTGTCACAAGGTCAATAAACTGGTGCAATGTAACATAAACCAAAAACAGTTCTTCAGGAGTGAAGAAGAAGTAAGGAGACCTAACAGTTCAACCTGTACTTTTCCTGTGTTTGCATAAATCACTGTTAGTTCCAGAAGCAATTATGATAGAGGAATCAGATTCGTTTGCTACATCTTTTAATGGGAAAAGGTCTGTGGTGTGTATATGTGTGAGTGTGAGTGTGTAACATACCGGCCTCTTCTTTCTCTTTACATATGCTGAGGAATGAAGAAATCTATCCAAGGCACCACTCTTGGCTCAGGCAAGGGAGACAGTACTTGTGTGACCTCTAAGTCTGAGACAAGATAGTCCCTCAGGGTACATAAAACATCCCAGGGATAGCCACTGCAGTACCAGCTGTGTCGCCTCCCTGAAATACAGCTGGCTTGAGTACACAGCTGAGGTGCAGGTCAGGAGAAGAGGGTACCCCTCTAGGTAGGCCTAAAGGCCTATCTGCCCACCTTTCTGAATCTATACATTTGCTGAAGTGAGAAAAGTGAAGTAAAAACTTCAGGTTAGGTGTCTTGGTGCTGGCCACTCAGCATCATAAAATGGGATGGGTGGCACAGTGGGCAGCAGACTGAGATGACTACTCAGCTCAGCAGTTCCATGTGAAGAAAAGGGAGGTCTGATATGCTCTAATTTACCTGTTTCAGCCACACATTGGTTGTCATCAGCTGATTCTTTTCATCCTAGAGTGACAGAAGGGAGAGAGGATTGAAATACCAAAGCAGCCATTAGAAACAGACCCTATGAGTCCAACCCTGTGCTGAGATGAGGAGATCCCTATGGTCCTGTTTCCCCATGGGCTTGGGCTGTTCAGTCACCACTGAGGAAAACTGACTGACTTTCTAGGTGCTGTCCCCACTACCACTGGGAGCCCCTGAGGCTGGAAAACTGAGGTCTGGCATTTCATGGGAATCATATGCCAAAGACCCAGGATGCAGCAGGGCTCAGCCAGCAAGTTGAGTTGTGGGCTCACAGGATGGCTCATTTCCCTGCACTGCTGGGCCTGGAGTGAGTTTGGAAAGATACAAGCTCAAACATTGTCCTAAATATTTAAATAAAGCACAAAATTAGAGTGTGCCTTCCACAGCACAAGGGGACATTACCAGGGGCTGGGGGATATAAGGAGCACACTGTTGTGTGGGTAACTCTGGGCATTGTGCAAATTCCACTGTGCATTGCAGTGGAAAGAGAAGGGAAAACTTCCACATGGGCAGAAACACAAGATTATCTATTTTGACTCTAGAGTTTTATCTTAGTGACCAGCTGGGTTAAGACTTAAACTACCTTTGGCCTCAATGCAAGCTTTCTTGGAGTGAATAATGTACAACCAGCTCTTACTCTTTCTCAGTCCTCTCCTGTAGCTGTCTTGTCATTAAATCGCAATACAGATGTCAAGGACTGTCTTGCATGGGTTGTTTGATTAAAACCTTATGGAAATTACACCTTATTCCCTGAGAACAGCAGGGAAAAAAGGACTTTCAGGTTTTCTCCAAAACAAAAGAGTCCTACAGTCCATGCTGGGGGTGAGGGAAGAAGCTCATATCACCAGCTCCATTTCATGCTCAGTGTTTTGCTGCCCAGCCATCACTGCGCATTTCTCGTGTCAGGAGGAAAACACTAATTAAATTACCAGTCCTCCCAGGTGGAGGCACAACTATCTATAAAAGTAGTGTTTTACTAACACACCACTTACCACATCCACAAGCTGTGATATCTTTAACCCAAAAAGGACTTTGATGGTGTCATTGGAGCTTTCCACAGGGCGGACCCATTTCTGATAGCCTTCGAATAAGTGCTTGAGGAGTGCATCCTCATTTTCAGCAACTGAACTGAAGGCATTCACATCTGGAAGAGAGCAACAGAGTGGAGGCACTGACAGAAAGCAGACACAGAAAATGTCATGACCTGAAGAAGTGAGCCAGAGCAATGATGTGAGGAAAATTCACCTCTGGGCAGGTCTTGTCTTGTACAGCAAATTCTGCAGAAATTCAGATGCACAGACTCTCAGCAGAACCAAGGGAAGTGAACGGAAAGGCAACAGAGCCCAAGCCCAACTCACACACAAAAAAAAAAAATCATCAGAGCAGAGAAATGATGACTTTGTACTAGGTTTACATTTGCTATGGCCTTTTTGCCAAAGCAAAAAGAGCCCATCTGGAAGCAGTAGGAGCTGGATGATGCAGTCAGGGCTAGATGTGACAGGCAAGCCCACAGCCATCCATCATGGTCTGTTCCTGCACAACTTGTGACTTCCACAATCACTGACACCATGCTCCCCCTTCCCCTTGCTACCACAAAGGGATAAGGGCAGTTCAGACCCTCCATCCTTTCCCAAACTTCAGCCCCACACCCTGTGATTCTGAAGTTCTGACATGACCTCCGTCTCTTCCCTTGTGCACATACATAGCAGTCAAGGGTGAGAAGGATTTTGCCTCTCTTCAAAGCCACCAATGCGGAAAAAAGACTGGCCCTACACAGCAGGGATCACAGCTGATATTGCCGTGTCAGCAGCAATAGGGACCTCACAGGACACTGTCCAGGGCCCAGCTTGTGCCCTGCCAGCCCCAGGGGGAGCAGAATATCTGTGCCTGGATTGCCAAGTATTAGATGCAGGGACGGTCTGCAGGCAGAGGATCATGGCCCACGGATGGTGCCAGGACTTGACAGTGGGAGAGCCCTGGAGGGCACAGTCAATACACTCATACACCGTGTGCATCAGTGATCAGAGTCAAGGCAGCCCATAGCAGGGTCCCTGTGCCACATGGATAAAAAGGGCATTCAAACCCAGCAGCCCCTCCAGAGAGAAAACTGGAGGCAGAGGGGTGTGCTCTGCCCCTACATGGAGGAATGGATGTGACCATGGACCACTATCTCTGCCCATGTCCACTTCCCCAGCAGCTGCTGCCCATCTGCTGAGCACGACAGACTGTGCAGCCTCCTCCACCTTGGTCAGGATCTGTCTGAGGCTGCAGACAGGGCAGCAAGCAACACAGCTGAAGAACTGCCCAAAGCAAAAACCTGCTCTCATAACAGAGCTTTCCATGGGACAAAATCATTCTTTAATGCTGTCTGGATCCTCTCAGGATAGCACAAGGTCCAAGCAACACTGTTATTCCTCACTTCTAGCCACAGCAAGATGCTCCTGTTTGAGGAGCTATAAACTCTGAAACCTAGTGCTTCACTCACAGGTTAACAACTTTCCTCTCAGATGTTCTCGCACAAGTTGTGTTTGTCCTCTGTAGCTGGAATACAGCAGATGTGGTGAGGTGTGGTGAGGTTACCAAGCCCTGGGCAGGTAGAGACTGGCTGGTCAGAGGGAGCTTTCACACTCATTTCCACACCTTCTCCATCCCATAGCCAGGCATGGCTCATGAGGCTGTCAGCACAGTTTATAGTGGTCCTGAGGCCACACTCTGTCTTGTCACTTTGTCACAAGCCCTTGAGGTCTGCTGTTTCCACTAATGTCCCTTCTGCTTGTTCCAGGGTTTATTCTCATGCCAGAGCTGACCCTAGCTGTGCCACAGCAATGAAGGACAGTGTGGTCTGTTCTAGGAAACTAGCTTGGCTTCCACACATAGCAGATGGGTATTGCCTCTGGAATCAAAGGAAGAGAAAGAACATATTTCTCCCACTTCACTACCCACAACCTCAGAGGTCCAACCCCCTGACATGTAAGAGTCTTTGCAGAGACTTCATCTCCTAGATATTTTGCTTTCCCTTTATAGGGATTCATAGGCATGTATGATTGTTAAAAACAGGAAATTTAACAGAAAAACCATTGAATAGAAAAAATCCATAACCCCAAAATACATAGGATCAAAATCAGCTCTGCCTTAATACCAGAATACATTGCTCTGTTTTTATTTCAGTACAACATCCTGCACACAAATACGCAGCCACACACCCTCTGTGTCTGTGGGTGTGTATGACCTCCCTCAAAAGAAAATGGTGCTATTTCACAGCCCACATCTCACATAAAATTCAGGTACCTAATGCTCAAGTTGGTATGGAAGACAGGTAGTAAAGCTGGGTTTGGAGCTGGATATGTTGAATCTCATTTGCTGAGGAAGCCACAAAAATGTGAAAAAGACTTGAGGAGTTTCACAAGGAAGAAAGCCAGAAGGAAGAAAATTGTTGCCTCTATAAGACAGCATCAGTACATGTACAAAGATAGTTTAAAAGCAGAAGTTATTAATGAGAAAATAAGAAATATCACATGGGAAAATAGCCTAACAGTTCCTTTGACCAAGCCCCACTTTTTGATTAAGCTAGATAAAACCATGGAGAAAACATTGAACTAAGTAGCACTGCCTTGGAAAAAAACGGAGAAGCAGCCATAGGACAGATACATCCCTGAATCTACCATATGATACACTGAGAGGCAAAAACTGGGGAGCTCCCTGGCAGGTTAACATGCATTTAAGTAGTCAAGCACTGTCTGCCATCTCCCCCATCCTTCCAGTTCCTGCCTCTCTCTGTGATCTATCCAAGTAGCAGTTTCCCATGGGTGCAAGAGCTCTGGGGCAGAAAGTCTGCTAAACAACTGCACAAAACACCCCAATAAGTACAGACAAGACATTTAGCCTTTTATCAATTCACCTGAAGCATTTCAGTTTTTCTCCTGGTGATAGAAATTTTCTCTTAATTCCATTTAGCAACCAAAAATCAAGCTTAGGATTTTTTGTTAATTTCTAGCTGGCAATTGCCCCACCACCAGTTATTAAAACCTAGCTGTCAAACTGACCATGGCTGCAATACAAAGGCAGCGACTGATATAACCCTCTTCTGTTACTCACACAGTGTTCAAAGGATGACCCAGGGAAGCCAGAATTCACCGTATCCCAGAAAACAGAAGCTAACTGGCCAGCAGAAAAAAAAAAACTTTAACACCTGCAGCTCAGCTTGGAAGAAGAAGAAATCACACCTACCTGAGCGGCTCAGACACAGCGCAAAGAGCACTAGGCAAAGCATGGGCACCACCGTGGCTTTTCCTTTAAATCTGATCTTCTCTTTTCATAAGCAAATTGGTCTCATCTTTGTAGGGAACTAAAACAATCTAGTTAAAAATCGAAGTAGACTGTTGAGTCTGCAAGGCAAGGCAGCACCTTTCTAGCCTTATCTTGCCCTCATTATGATGCTTGGTAAATCACACTTCATTGATTTTCAGTCAGCTGTCTCATCCTGTAAGCCTTAAACAGGACTCTGGGTCCTAAACTCTGACTGATCTCTCTTTGTGGCAGTATTTATATGGCTATAAGCACTGCAGTCTAGGAGTATGCAAGAGGAAAGTCTTTTATGGAGGAAAAATATATTTTATGATACTGCTAATTACAGCTCAAAAAAAAAAAACCAAAACCAACAAACCAACAGGCTGCAGTTCAGATCCAAAGATAAATCAGATGCCTTCAAGATTATCTGTTTGCTCCAGCTGCATTGGTTGGTCCAATAATAGAGACAGACTCTCTACAGACCTAACTTAGCTTATTCATTTTTCATGCTACACTTGCTAGTCTGGAGCTATAAAATGGACTCGGGGACAAAAAAAACCCAGCAAGATGTAAGTGGGAAAACGATGCTGATTCCTAAATTTGTATCTCATACACAAAATATCACAGACAGCAGCACAGAAATGCTTGCACAGTACTATCCACTGGCACAGCTTAACAGAGAATGCTGCCCCAGGGTCTTGTGTTTAGCAGTGGGAGTGAGGATTATTTAGCCAGTTTCTCTGTAGCCAGACCTCTGTCAGTCCTCCCCAGTAACACCTCATACAAGGCTCCTTTCAGAAACCACCAGAAATTGATGATAATCAAAAGGGATGCAGGTTCCTCTTTTCCCATCCCCCTGACACTCCTCTGCTGAAGGATATTGGGATCTTCTGTTTTCTTCTCAAATAAGAGTTACTTTGGCATATCTCTCCAAAGAGGAGGTTTTCTCCTGAAGTTCTCAAGTTCAAGGAAGAGGCAGGCAAAATTATTTTAGCTTGTCCCCAGACCCCAAACTCTTCCTGCTTTGATTATTTATTGCTGGCTATTCAATTGCTTGCTGACTTTTATATGGCAAGCCTGTTTTTTCTTGCCGCAACACAAGGTACACTTCTTGCAGAGGCCCAGATTTTGGTACAGTCACAAGTTTTGTGATTCAGATTTGTCTTATCTAAGGTCCTCACAGAGGATTGATAACTGGCAGCTACAATCTTACCAGATTATTCAGCTTCCTGTAATGAAAAATTTGCCATTTAAGTGTGGTTCAAAGTCACATTGCTGCTGCAAGTAACATTCTTGTAGTGTCCTATCCACTTATTCATCCTTCAATTGGATAAGGATTGGATAATTCAATAAGGCCTTCAATGGCCTTGCAACCTACCTCATCCCTAGCTCTCAGGCAGACCACTGGCAGCAACTCAGCAAGTTTGCTTTTTCCACTACTGTACTACACACAAGAAATCTGCAAGGGCCATTCCTAGCTCCTCAGTTCTGCCCCTGGTCATCCAGCAGGACTAGAAGAGCAGCACCTTTTGCACCTTTCCTCATCTCAGATGCAGAAAGCCATGCAAAAACAAGAGTGCTGCCAAAAGACCATCTTCACTGAAGTGTACTTTCAACACCAGGTGCTGTAACTTCTCAGTTTCCCTATTAGATCAACACCAGGCAAAAGCACACACCTTCTTGAGGTACACAGGAAAGCTCCTCTTTTTATACCATCTTCAAGAGAACAGCAGTCATCCACAGCTGAGTCTGCCACAAAGCTGAGTGGCAACTAAACACAACCATTCTGCCTGATACAAATGGGGGTTTTTTTAATGTTTTTAAAGATTACCCCTTTAAAATGCTCTCTGCATATTACCCCATACTTTCCATCATGTTTGTGGTCCTGTACAGGACTCAGCATCCTCAGACATCATCCATCATTTTGCTTCATGACTGCAAGCCTTTGCCCACTGACACCTCTGATTGTAGCTACTGCCTGAGATTGCATTCAGGCATTGCTGTTAGACAATATGAGAGACACTTGTTTTTCACAGGGCTTTAGCATGCTGCCTTGAGGCAATGGAGTTAATTTATTATCTGTCTACAAGAGCAGGCTTTTTGCTATTACATGATAGTTGCTTAGAGGGAAATATCACCCACTGCCTAGAGGTAAGGACCAGGTTTGCCTGGTCATTGGCTTCCGGAGTTATCAGACAGCCAGAGGAGAGTATTGGAGAATGAAATTCTGTTTGCCTGTTGTTTTCTGCTCACAAGTCTTTATGCAGCTGTGCACTCCAACATTTTGGAAAGGAAGGTATGCATGAATACTCCATTTTGCCAGATGGACCATGAAGCATGAGATGCATCCACCCTGAGATAGCAAATTAATTATCAGGCAGAACTCTGCTTGTGGCAGTACTTGAGTGACTATCCTCTTTTCAGAAAATACCTTTGCTTTCCCATAGGTTACATGGGATTTGGAATTAATAGGAGGTTGCAATTCCAGGCTGCAAAGAGCCAGGTACTGTCTGGGCACAAACAACAATGGAGCTGGACCTCACCCTCTAGGCAACAAAAACGCCAAGGAAAAGAGAAATCTACCTAGAGGCACAAATCCATCAGTTTGAGCCCACATGGTTAATGCTAGCAACAACTGAAAATTCAGAGTTATGATGGACAGTCCTAAGCCATCATGCAGTCAAGCATGGAAAACAGAGATTCCAGGAGGTGACAGAGCTGGTTGGCAATCAGAGGGTGGGAAACCTGTATTAAAGTGACAAGGATGCTGAAGAGGAAGGACACAGATGGGAGATGCTCTGAACCAGAACTGTGAGGCTTTGCTTCCAAAACCAAGAGGCAAAGTAGAGTTTGCTGTACCCCCGGGTTTGTCCGCTCCAGGAAGAAGAAAAAAAAGGTAAGGCAGTGCTATGGAACAAGAGACACGTTTCAGGTAGATGTGTCTTCTGCCTCCCAAACCTATCTCAGCTTCCCTGGTCCCTGTAGGTAATATGCCAGAAGCCAAGGAAAGCCCACCTGGAGTGCCAGGACTTGTGATAGAGCCAGGCTCCCCAGAGCTCCCAAGGGATGATTGAATCCATCTTGTACCATTCGGCATGACACAGAAAGCCAACAGATGAACACCTGCCCTTAGGAGGTAAGGGACAGTTTCTGAAGCAAAAATGGGATGGGAAAGGACAGAACTCCTGGAATCTCATCTTTGCCCTGGCACTTCTCAGGTCCCTTCTCATCTCAGTTCTGGCCAGCAGCAGACACCTCTCCTCACTAGCAGCTTCTCAAAATGTGCATCTTCACTGGGCAAGAACAGAGCTGTTTTTAGCCAGCTCACCAGCAATTTTTGCAGCACCAGACATTTCCATGTGCCAGATGGAACAGTTTGGAGGCAACCGTCCATCTGTCCACACATTCTGTCCGCCCTCCTCCAGCTTCCTGTCCCCCCAAACACCCTCCCTCTTTCTCCTGGCTTGCTTACCGGCCACACCACGCAAAACCCATTCACCTTCTCCCTGACCGCCCTTTTCCCCTCTAATCCATCCCTCCTCCTCCACGCACCCTTTTGCTACAGGAACTGCGCTACATCCCACCCCGCCCTCATCTCTCCCGCAGCGCCCCAGCGCAGCCGCCACTTTCCTCCTCCTCCTCCTCCTCCTTTCCCCCGCGCTCCGGCCGAGCGGAGGAGCTTTGCCCGCTCCGTGCCTTCGCGCAGCGCCGTGGCCGCAGTCCCAGCGCCCCGCCGTGGCAGGAGGCGGCAGCGCAGGGCGCTGCTGCTGCTGCTGCTGCTGCCGGCGCTCCCAGCCCTGCCCTGGGAGCGCACACGGCTGCTGCGGCCCGCGCGGCTGGGCTGCCGTGCCTGTTCCACGCCGTCTGAGCTCCGTTTGGGAGACCGGTGTAACGTCAAGTGCTAGCAACTCGTGGATGAAAATTCCTGCCTTTGTGTCAGCCGAGGAGCACGCAGGCACTCGGCACGGCAGGCTCAGAAAGGGCTGACGGGAGCCCTCCGGGAGGCTGACTGCACTGAACTCTTTCAAGTTGCACCCACGCAGTTGTTTCAGCAAGCGGTGAAACATGTGGAACAAATGAACAGGCTCTGCAAGTACATGGGCAAGGTTTTGCAGAACAAGAGTCATTTTAGTCCTTGGTTTTCCTTGGCACCTTCCTACCATGAGGAAGCCCTCCCTGCCCTCCTTCCCATTTCTACTACGTCCGTGTGAATGCAGGCTTGAGACTTGAGACGGAGCCGAGTCTCTGTGCCTTCTGACAGTGCAGAGTCCACCCAACTACCTGCTGGAAATAGCTCTGTAAAAACCTCCCAGTGCTTCACCAGGAGTGAGACACAGTATTTTGGAGGTGCAGAGGCTCTCCATCACTCCATGTGCATTAATATTTCTAATAGGCGGTGCATCACCTTCTGCATTAAAATAGTTGTTTTTCAGTTCTAACTTTACAGTGAGGTCTCATTTAGGAGTGTGTCTTGCAGCACTGTGATCACTTCCTGCATTTTGGTGACACTACCTAGCTTTGAATATGATAATTTTCAAACCCATTTGTACTGTATTAATAATTGCAAGCAAAGGTCTGGCTCAGCTTTGCCGTTTTCTCAGCGTTTCTTTCCATTACATCAAGCTCATCTCTGCTTTCATAAGTGCCCCTCACAGCTCAAATTTTATCTGCAGCATCATGGACTTGCTGTTCAGATGTCAGGGCTTGGACGATTTCAGGAGAACAAGACTTTGCAAGATGTGAGAGAAAAATCTGGTTTAAGGACAACTGTTTCAGGAATAACAGAGGAACTTGGCTCATGCCTAACTGCCTCAGCCTCCCATTTCACAACGGTCACAACCTGCTATCTAGAAGCCTTTACCCCAACACATGCAGTGCTCTACAACAAAAGGTTCTGCTTTCTCATTCCGATCTAATAGAGGCTTTTTAACCCCAAGGCAATCATAAAATTTGAAGGGCAATTCCTGCCATGTCCTACAGCCTCAATAAGCTGCATGACTCTTTGCGCAGCTTTGTTAATTTTATCCACTTCTCTTTGGATGTGACAGCACACAGCTAGAATGGTGGTAGCTGACCAACTTCCTTTTTGGAGCTGCTCTATCTGGCATGGGAAGACGGGGGGATCCTTTAAAGATACAGCAAAATCAAATGCTTTGTCAGAAATTGGATGACCTCTATAAGCTCTGCTCCTGCCTCCATTTGCAGGCATTTGCTGTTTACAATGTTTTCTTGAGTCAACACAGATGGTTGTCCTGTGGGTCCACGTAGTCCATGCAATCCAAAAAAGGAGGCTTTTTTACCTTTAGAAATGTATCTTGACAGAGATAGTAATTCTGGACTGTCTAAAAGATAAAAACAATTACCACGTTTCATTAGAAATGTTTGGAAGCCAAAACTACTTTGTGTCTTTCTTCATTATATTACTGTATGCCGTTGTGGTGCTGTTGAAAACTACTATTTTTAGAGAAAATGCAGCAGCACTAATTGCCTCAGCCATATTCAGCCTCATGAAACTCCACGATGTGCATACATTTTGCTTCAGATCATCCCTGTCTAAAAAGCAGAAACTGCTCTGTCAGATCAAACCTCACCTCTGTCAAAGTACCATAAAACCACCTTCTCCATGAGAGAACAGTGGTGAGAGATTTTGCAAGGGGTTATTCGTGTAATACCACCTGCCAACTCCTACCTGCCCTTCTCTAGGGTGACACAGCAGGGCTTATATCAGCCCTCTACTGTTTTGAAGGCTCCTGCCTGAGGGTTTGAACTGGGATAAGAGCCTTCTATCCCGAGCTGCCTGCTTGCCATGCTGGGTCTTACATTGTTGGGGTTATTGCCAAATACTTCATAAAGAAAAATATTTATTCCTTCTAGATGTTTCTTATGATTAGATAGAAATGTTTACAGGTAGGAACCAAAAACAGTATATGCAAGACTGTAATTTTGAACATCAGCGACATTTTGGGCTTCTAGTTTCACTGATTCACAGACAAAGATAGTACACTTAAATGTAGACTTAGAAACAAACTTTCACATAACTTCCAGAATTTTCTTTATTGTATGAAGCATTATAGTCCTCTTGAATGTCTACCTGTATACTTCAAATTCCATATTGTCTACCTCCAGGTATTTGCTTGTTATGTTAGATTTTACAAAACCATGCTCATGAATATGTACAAACAAAACCCTGTTAGACTTCATGCCTGAGAGTACTGAGTATAGAAGAAATAAAGCTATTTGACATGCATGCATAACAGGCTATATCCTCAACTCAGAATAGTTCTGAGTAATATCAAGTAGCCCAGAACTATGGAAAAAATTGATGTTAAACATGAGTGTAAACATAGCATAGAGTATCAGATGCTTTCACAGATTCTGAATGAAGTCAGAGTATGCTTTTCATGTAATTTGCAAAAATTAACCTTTGGGCAATATATAATCATAACAAAAGTGATGTGAAAATAATGTCAGGTAATCGAATGTCCTGTAATTATTTGGCAGCAATGGTTTTATAATCCTTTGATATAATTTTGTAATTATTTGGTATAACTCATGAATATACCTTAAAACTCCGTAAATTCATGAAATAGTTGAAAGTTATGAAACAGCAAACGGGAGGATTTTGAGACCTAAACAGCTGTCTCTACTCAATGACATCTTTGATATCTGTCATTTGTCTTGCTTCTTACAAGCCAGAGAAGCTAAATACAAAACTAAATGTTTACATCTTCACCTCACTAGAAAGCATAATTGACATTACCTATAAAACATGCAAAAAATAGTTTTATGTTTTCTACAATTTCAGAATAATCTATTCCCTCTAACTTTTAATGGCCTGCCTGTGCCTAGTCAGAAGAATTAACCTAAAGGAATTCAGGTAACTTCACCTATTAGTAAACTGATGCTGGGTTGGAATAACTCCCTGAACTGGGAGCAGACTCTGACAATTTGTATATATTAGGAGGAGAAGGAACATATGGGATAACAGCCAAAATGGTCTGCAGACTACTCCCATGGTACAAGAAAAAGGGGCTGGGAAGATGTCCAGTTCTCCAACTGAAGGCTGATAAATGTAGAGCCAGCCCCTGGCAAGTCAAGGGATGATGTGGCAGAGTGCCAGAAGACAACTTGGCATGGCCCTGATAGAGCTTACAGAAAAAATGCCACCTCCACTAAACTTCACAAAGGCCCAAAACCACCTTTTAACTGCTTCAGGCCAAATTGGGCTGCTGTCATGCTTCTCCACATTATCATCTGTGTATCTCTGCACTGAGGCAACTCCTCACATTCACTTTTAATGCAAGTCAGCCAACAGACCTGATTTCATATGATTTGTAATGTTTTTAGGCTTTCAGTAAGCCCAGAGAGTTTGATGCATTAACACCAGGTGCAAACAACATGATAATCAGTGAAATCAAAAGGAGCAATAATAAGATGGCAGAGTTTAATTCCTCTATGGGTAATGCAGATGACTGTCTGCATAGGAATCCTATCAGGCACCTTAGTCAGGTAAACCATTTATCATTGCAGCTGGATTTTATCTTACCATGATCTGACAGCAGCACAGCAGACTGCCACACTGCTGTGAGCTCCTCTCCTGTTGTGACATCATGAGCAAGCACTTGGCAGCTGAAGCTATACATGACTTCATGACTTTATTCCAAAAGAACAACGCTGCTTTGTCTTGTCTGAGACAATGAGGCTCTCATTGCACCCTTCTCTCTCAGAAGAGAAACCCTCTTCTGCACAAAACTGAGAAAAGTCCATGGTGGGCTTCCTAATGATACAATACCATTTTCAGAAATTCAAAGAACAAATTATGGTTCCACAGGACTCAGTAAAGCTTTGCCCAAAATGTTCAGTTAGGCTTTTAACATTTCAGCACTAACGTGTCCTTTACAGTTGATTTTTCTGGGGAGAGAGAAAGCGGGAAAGCTACATCAGTGGTGATGACATTGCTCAGAAAGCTCTCCCATCCTGTGGGAACTGCTAAACTCGCTTTTATATCTCTTATGTATAGGAACCAAGAGGCAAGCAGAATAAAAGCAAAACTCAGATTGAAAGCACAGAGAGTGAAATCCATTGAAATATTAAGCAAGCTCCTCTTTCCTCAGGCCAAACCCATCCAGTTAACCCAAAGCAGTCTTCAGAGATATGCTTTTCATTCCAATCCTGTTTCCAACAGCACTTTCCATTTTCATTTCTGTGGCACATTTTATAGTATGAAACAGCAAAAAGTTACCAGTCCATAATAAAAGGTTACTGCCTCACCTTCTGAATTCAATTCCCTGTTCAATTGCTGACAAGCTCTGTAACTTAGTAGGTCAGTGTCTCATTATCATGTACGAAAGATCAGAAGATGTGTTGGAAAACACAGATGTTTAAATTCTGATAGTATTAGAAAAAAAACCAAATGAACCTTTGTTAAGAGGGAAGAGTAAAACTGTAGAGGAGCAAGGGGAGGGCACACAAGGAACACTCAGAGAAAATTATATACCATTCAATATTATAAAAGATTTCTAGCAGGGAGAAAAGTCTTACTTCTATACTCACATCTCGTCACAGAGATGGTAGATTTACTAGGCAGCGTGATTTTGTGGCAATTCTACTGTGAAAAACAAGCAAGGATAATGACATCTCCTGTATGTGTAAACCTCTGATTTCTTCTATGACTGAAGGAGTAAAAGGTGCTGAACGAAGCTGGGCTTTTATTTGGTATAGGAATCCAGGCAGTACTGTGAACAACACAAGAAAGCACCATTTGTAGATATTTATTTAATTACATCTTATCACTGAAGTCATACACATGTCAATTACCTGGCGGCTATTGTATGAATCAAAAAGTCTAAGTTCCAGCAACATCAGTAGACAGGCCAAGAGGTAAACATCAATTCTGACGGAAGGATGGTTATCACCATAGTGATACTATTAGGTTGAGTAATGTTATGATAAGCTTGCTTGAACATTTGAATATAAAATTTATTACATATCTACTCAAATTTTTTTCAGTTATATGAAGATTTAGCATGAGGAAATCTTTGTCAGCTGATGACAGTACCAAAGAAATGGAATTCCACTGATCCTATAACTGTGGTTTGTGGATACCTATATTTAAAATAAATCATTTCCAAACCTTCTGAGCTCTTTAAGCTGAAACAGCTACATGAGCATTCACTTGGGGAAATAGTGTTTTTTATTATACACAACCAAGAGATTTCCATGCCATATCTGTACTAAAGAACCTGCCCAGTTCCTCACCATGCTGAACACATAAGCAAACTCTGAGCAATTTCAGTTCCTTGTTATTTAAAAAAAAAAAAAATTAGTAAAAATATTTCCCTGTCTGAACTTAGAAAGAAAAAAAATGAGATAAGAACTGAAACTCTACACATACAACAGGATTTGAGGCTATTGTTAAATAAATTCTTTTTCAGTCCCTTGACATAATACCATCAAAATTCTTCTGACAGCAATTCCTAGAATTCCTCAGATTAAAGCCACCACCAAAAAATCATTTGATATAATATTGTATCAGCTTGAGACAAGCCTGATTGATGAAGCATAAAATAATTAGCAACTGAAACATTTATCAGTAAGGCTATTTTATGTGTCCTGAATTCACACAACTTCCTGTGAAAGCTTTAAGACTCCACCTTGCTGGTTCACAACCAGTTACTCCATTGGGAATAACTCTTACTTTAGATTTTCTTTATATGCCGGCAGTATTCCTCTGGACCTGGCAGCCTCAGCATCCCTGAAGTGATGAATGAAGAGTCTGATCCTATCAATACAAAATAAAGAAGAAAAAAAAACAACAAACCACACTAAAAAAGGGCAAGAAATTTGGACTGAGCTGTGAAAGCAGACATCCAAAGCTTCCTTCTCTCAGAGCAAGCAGCTATGATTATTATCACAAACCTGTAAGTACGGGTGGAAGTCTTGGGATTTCTTAAGCCAAGAACAAGACCCCTTCCTCTTAATATAGAAAAGGTATCACCCCTAAAAATTTCTTCCTTTCTGAAGACAAAAAAAATTAAATTTTTCTGCAAAATACATGTGTGAGATTCCTGAAAAGTATGAGAATGGGTGACTGACCCCTGCAATGGAGGAATACCCAGAGGATATGCACAAGAATGATGTGTTGGAGGAAGAATGTAAGGAAAAACAATGAACTATCATAAAGAAAGATTAAATTATCTCAGCACAAGAGGTACTGGATGGAAAAACTTTGTTTTAGGAATACAGCTGCATCATTCAGTCCTAAGATCAAATAAACAGCCTTCCCTGAAATAATTAGTCAAGAGATTTTTTTCCCTGAGCTAACCAGGCCAGCGTGGGAGGGTAGTGTGTATGTGACTCAGCCCAATATAAAGTATAGAAAATAGACAACTCAAAAAATCAGTTTGGAAGACAGTGACTGGCATGAGCTGGGTGTAACCTGCATATTTCTTCTCAGTAATTGTGAGGACACAATGTCATGACAGCAAGCATTTAGAGACCAGTAATGGGAATTTGAACAGTATTGTCCTGGTTTAGGGCAAATTTTGGAGGAAACTTCCTCCAAAGGGGTCCCCCCCAAATTTAGTCTAAACCAGGACAACAGTATATTTGAATTGTGATTGTGTCGATACTGCAGCTGCTATATTAGGATTGTGCTGCAATTCCAGTATATTGCTGTAACATTCTGCTAAATCAAAGTCCTGAATACATCTATGAGAACTTGGTTAGACAGTATGGGACTATGGCTGCAGGCTACTAAATAAGCCCAACACAAAAGAAGACACCATTACTGGAGGCCAGACCTCTTCCTTTTTCTGGATTACCTGTCCCAGGTCATTGAATTGAAGAGCTGCCAGTAGAAAGTCACACATCTTTCATCACCTCAAATATTGGAGCACTGGTTCTTTTACAGATGACTGTCACTGCCTCAGACTCTGCTTCTCTAATGGTCACATCCAATGAAACCTGAAAGGAAATAAGAAGCCTGCCTGAGTTGCTCAAGTTCTCCATGAATTAAAAAAAAAACATACCAAACCAACAAACAAAACAAGCCACAACAAAGTAAAAAACCACCACCCCCACCATCACCACAACAACAACAGCAATCAAACCAAACAAACTCTCTAATGACTGGTCTGGTAGTATTCTCCATACTCATCCCTAATTAAAAGACCAATGGAAGCAATTAAGAGGCAGAGGACAATAACATCTCACAAGTTCCCTGAACATGTGAGCCTAGGCTATACAATCTATTTGCATTTTACAATAGAAGGAGGCAGCTACAGGATTATCAGTGGCTCATTTTGCACAACAAAAATCCTGATGCTCAATGCTAACTGAACTAGTAGTGGCAAGACTGTGGACAGATTTAATTAATAATTTAATTATGACAGTGTAATGTAACTATTCTCAAGAGAGGTACTTGAACCCTTCCTTCTCAGTAACTGATATAAATGCTTTCTTTAATTTCAGAATATTTAAGGTGTCTTTCTTTGGAAACTGCTTCAAGTGGGCCATAGTGGATTAAACAGCAACTTCACAACATTTTTTTTGTCCATTTTTAAACTCTTTCAGCCTATATAACACTGTAAGGCCTTATAATTTGTGCAATAAAATGCTGCAGTTCTCTCAAAGATCTCTATATGAAGATAAAATTCCCATTTAAAATTTCCATTTAGGTTTCCATTGAAAGCATTGAACAAGCACAAAAGGAAATCTCTAGGAGCAATTGCTGTAATATTTTTGAGTCCTGTTTTTCTCTTTCTCATTTACAAACAAATCATTATTGCGACAGAGTATGGTAAACAAATTGCAGTGCTTAAAACAGCAGGAGTTACATACCTGAACCTGCAGTCATCAACATGCTTCAGCAGATTCTGTTTTGGTAGTTAAAATTAGACCATAGCTCGCCCCTTCCCACCCTGCCAAAGCCACCTGATGAAGGTGTAAGCTGTCAGGAAACAGGTAAGGCTACAGACTAGAATGTAAAATGTGAAAAACAGACAGACAGAAAGACAGACAGAAAGACAGACAGAAAGACAGACAGAAAGACAGACAGAAAGACAGACAGAAAGACAGACAGAAAGACAGACAGAAAGACAGAAAGACAGACAGAAAGAAAGACAGAAAGAAAGACAGACAGAAAGACAGACAGAAAGACAGACAGAAAGACAGACAGAAAGAAACAAACAAACAAACAACTAGGACTAACTGTCTGGGTCCAGAAAAGCAAGTAACAGGAGGAGTCCTTTGGAAATTATTCAGAAGCTGTCGAGGTTTTAGTTTTACCCAAGCAACTATTTTCTTTTCCTTCTTTCTACATTCAGAGTGAGATTTGCTTTGCACTTTCTCCAGCTGCAAGAGAACTCCTTCATGATTCACACAGGATTCCAAGGCCTTAAATCCTAACAGAACTGAAGGAAAATGCAAGACAGAAGATTTATTGGACATTTTATTTGCGGTCACAGTTTTTAAGATCACACCAGTGACAACATAGACAAGATGGTGACTGGCAATGCAGGAGTAAACAGAGCAGTGACAGAGTGACAAGAAGAAATTCAATTTCTTGAATTTCTTGAAAATGAATTTGGCTATTCATTTTTTTCCCCTATAAAACATACCTCTGATTTTGGTAATTCCCAGTTAGACAGGAAAATCTAATAATTTGCAGAGGTGTAAGAAGAAAAAAAAAAGCAAACACTACACATAGGTCAGATACCCTGCCACAGCAAAAGGGGAATTGGGACAATAGACAGAAGTAAGCCAAAACTTCTGTTTAGAAGTGGCTCCAATTCCTATCTGTTGAAGCATCTGCCCATTTCAAAATAAATCTTTCTGTAATTTAATGGTGGAATTTTTTTTTGCCAATTTTGCTATTTTCTAACTTATTTGAATTATTCAGTTTATAAAATAGGCTTCAGTGAAGTGCCTTTAAACAAATGTCAGCTAGTTCATGTACAATTGAACATGCTATCCTACAATTACAACCTCTGCTTTTTAATACCCAATCGCATCTTTTCAGAGATGTTTATGAAATTGGCACTAATGCAGGTACCAGTTGTGGCCAATGCAAACAGTAACTGTTGCAGACCTCTTTAACAGATGATTGCGTGGATGTAACAGATCCCAAAACAAGAGGAAATTTTAACACATGCTTGTGGAACATATTGTGCTTATTAGCTAGAATTCTTTCCCTAGCCTTGCTAGTAGCAGAGAGCCTTCATTTTCTCTTTCTGTACTGCTACCAAACAAGAGAGGTTGTAAAAGAGCGAGGAGTGCAGGACATAAAAAGTCAATTGCTAAAAAACAATCAGTTGTTTTCATACCAAGTCTTCTCCCCACTTCAGAGCTGTGTGGTACTGAGAATCCTCATAGGTCTACTAAGTCCACACTTAGCCCAGACTTCATCAGGAGTTAACAAGACTTAAAAAATAGCTGCTGCATGAGAAATTCAAGCCTGTTGTCAGAACAGGCTGCATCTCTTCTTAGAAAAATCCTCTGGTAAGAAGAAAGGAAGACAACTGGGCAGCATTCCCCTTTTCAGCATATTACTTCTGAAACTGTCCAGACAAGGAATAATCAACCCTCTCAACAAAAGAAACATTTATGAGTCAGCTGTTAAATCAACTTCACCAATGCAAACAGCTTAAAGACACAAGGACTCCAGGCACCAACCATCTATCAGCCATCTACCAATGTACCTTAAATTTAACTTGCAGACTTAGTTTTGTTTGGCTGCTTCCCTGAAGGGTTATGAAGCTAAAACACACAAAGGAAGGGCCCAACAGACACAGAAGGCAGAGCACAAGGTGGGGAGGAAGCAGGGAAGCTTAGCCCAGGTGGAACATTCAGAGTTGGAAGCTACCCATGTATTTTCATAAGAAGCTAACATAATGCTCTTTGCACCCATAGGAAAGGATTTATTTCTCTTCATGCCCCACTTTTGCCCCTGTCTTTAACTTGTACCAGGTGCGGTACTGTTGGCCCTCTTCTGCCTCTCCACTACAAGCTAAACCTGCTGCTTTAGTTAGTTAGCTGAAGTGCGCCATAGAAGGGTCTATCTAACAACCACCAGAACTGGAGAACCTAACAAGGATGGTAGCAGGAGTATACAACCAAGTGCTGGGGTGCAGGGAGTGTGGTGTTGCAGCAATCCACTGTGCCTCAGGAAGTCACACTTGAAATTCCGGCAGAGTAAGAAGAGAGGGTATTCTGCAGAGAAAACAGGCACAATCTGCTATCTGGCACACATGCCAACAGCATAGCAACAGTTTTTTATACGTCTTTTCCTTGACACTTTTGAATTTTACCAATTTTAAACACAAAGTGTAACTGCAACAAGGCTTGGGAACCCAGCATCTAAACAAGGAAACTAGTAGAAAATAAAAATGCAAAATGTCAAGATAATTTTGGCAAAACCCTGGGGAAAGAGAAGATAGAGTAATTAAAAATATAACACATCATTTGTTTTTCAGATTTTTAATTGGGTATAATAAATGTACACAAAAGGAAGCATTGGCATTTTTGTTCATTTTAAGTGTATGAAATGGTAGGGAAAATAGACACATGGCATGAGTGAGGTCAGAAGTATCAAGACTGGTTTGAAATATTTCAAAATGTCATGCTAACAGGATATTAAGGGAAGCTTTTAAAGCCATTATGAACAAGGCTTGTTTAACAACAGAGCTAGAACCCACATTGTGCACAAGGTTGACAGACTGAGAAAACCAATTTTCCTCATGTCTCGTATATCCAGGAATTTCAGCTGTGAAGCCTACATTAGAGTTAGCCATTTTCTCTCATTTTGAATGAGATCATTGACTAAATAAATTATTAGAAAGTAAGTGCAAACTGCTGCACTATTTTGTCATGCTAAATCTATTACTAGAAAGAGTCTTAATAAGGCTGACGAAAAGGCAGCAGCATTTGAGATATTATAAACCAGTCTAGCACCAAGCAACTCCAAAGTCTAGTTCCCTATTTGCCCTTTGGTGGGTACCCTTTGGGAAGTGAAAAAAAGGAAAGAAATAAAAACACTGTGTGCTGCAAAGACATGAACATCTGACTCCCTGGATAAAGAACAAACTTACTTCATTTCCTGAAGCTACAGATGGTTGACATGAGAGTTAATTTCAAAACCAAGAACAATACCAGTTACAGTGCTTACAGGAAGATGACCTACAACTTACTGGAACTGTATATTACCACTGTCCCTTTGCAAGCAGTCACTGTAAACAGTACATTATCTTATTGATCCTGCCAACAGTGCAGTAACATACATGTTCAGTTCAGCTCTGCACTTCAGGACTATTTTTAAGTGCCCTCAAAACAAAAGCTGTTTCTACAGCTCTCGTTAGCTATGCTAATGAATTCTCCTCATCACCCTCAAAACACACATGTGGTGAACAGTTACTCCAAAAGACGAGGTTCATTTACATACCTCACCCAAAGGGATCCAGGAATCAAGACTTTTTGCAGTGCTTCAAATGCATAGCAAACTGAAGTTGGAAGTTTTCCCAGACTGAAATGTGCATCTTAACTATCCTTCTGCAGTGCTTGCAGATGTTAGCTGACCTAATTCTGTTCTTTCTAAAATCAGTGAAAACTACTTACTGGGGATTACCAAAGCCAACATTAAGTCTTGATAAAGCACTAGGTGTACAACCACCTAAACTTCACTCTCAGCCAGATTCAGTTCCCAGCCCCTGTAAGCATAAGACAAACATTGTAAAAAAAGTAAATTTCACGTGTCTTCAATCTTGCATCTTTTCCTTCTGGAAGCAATTCAGATTTTTTAAATTAATTGCATATTCTAATTCTGAGATGCTTGCATCTTCAATATATTAAAAGTGTATCAAACAGAAATGACAATGAAGAAAAATATGATCTTATTTGTATTACTGCTTAATTATGGTTTTAGAACTCTGCAAAGTCTTACATACAGAATTAGAAAGAATTTAGTTTTGAAACTAAATTTCTTGGCCTACCAAAGTGAAAACTGATGTTCATGACTGCTAGGCAGGTACTTCTACAACTTCAAAATAGTCATTAGGCAGAATCACATAGCCTTTTCCTGCCAATATGTCTTTTTCTTTCTGAAACTGAACAATTTCTCTCAGTTTCTCAATTTGTCTTTCCTGACGCCGGCACCGCTGTTGCGCTGTCTTGAGCTTCTTCCGCAGTTTTTCAACTTGTTCCTCCAGCTGTTGAATTCTTTTTCGCTGATGGACTGTATCCTCTACAGTGTAGTTATGATCGCAAAACACAGCAAGATTGCTGGGGGTTTGCAGAGGGGGCATCAATAATCCAATACTTGGATCTACAAATCTGGCATCTATTTGAGACAAATGAAAAGAAGGAGTTGATGGAGACTGTGGTAGTACGGGAGCTGCTGGTGGTGGTGGTGGTGGTGGAGGCGGTGGAGGTGGTGGCAGTGGAGGAGGTGGCAGTGGATCTTCTGGCTGCTCTGCAAATTCTTCAGACTAGAAAGAACAAGAAAAAAATGTACATTTTCATGCTTAACATTGTTTACAACACAATTACAGCTCCAGAATAACTTAAACAACCATGATTTAAATTAAAAAATAGATTTCAAAGACATGGTTTTCAAAACTGGCAAACACTTCTGGGCCTGCTTTGTCTGGCTTTTCAACTGGACACATTTTTAAGCAGCTTCATTTTAAAAACTCTTTGAAACTCAAGGCCTTGATGTCTAAAAAGGTTTTTTGAAGATTAGATTTTTGAAATCTATATAATTACCTAAGAAGCAAGAACACAGACTGCAGTTGCATAAAATGGACTTCAGATGACCTAGTAACTCATTGCTGCCATTCCATTCCCCTTTGTACCGCCTATTTTCTGCTGCATCATACCACTATGTAGTTGAACCTATCAGCTAACTTAATCAAAACCACACCAGAAGTGGACAATCTTCTGCTGAGGTAGAATAAGGGTGAACTACTGAGCGGGCTGATAGGCTGGCAGAGCAGAGAAGTAGACACAGTAAGACCAACCTTCTCAATTGGGAGGGACTCTGTTATTGGTTTTGGGCTGCAGAATAATTGGTTAAAAGAGACATCATGAACCAAAATAAACAGCTCTTCAACAGCAAAGCAACCTTCTCATCCTTGGTATTTACTCTTTGCTCAAACATAATTGCTAAAATGACAGAAAGTTATTTGAACTCCTGCTATCACTGCACAATTTTTCTGTCCATTATTAAATGTCCAAGCAATGCAACAAAAGGTATCACATACGTGGAAAAAGTGGGAATCACAGACTTATAGAATGGTTTAGGTTGGAAGGTACTTTAAAGATCATCCAGTCTCTGCCATGGGCAGAGACACCTTTCACTAGACCAGGTTGCTCAGAGCCCCATCCAACTCTTCAACACTTCCAGGGATGGAGCATTCACAGCATCTCTGGGCAACCTGTTCCAGTGCCTCACCACCCTGACAGTGGAGAATTTTTACTTAATATCTAAACTAAATCTGCCCTCCTGCAGTTTAAAGCCATACCCCCTTGGCCTGTCACTACCTGCCACTATTAAAAAGTCCCTTTCCAGCCTTCTTGGGCTTCCTTTAGATAGTGTAACATTGCTGTGAGGTCTCCACAGCACTTTCTCTTCTCCAGGCTGCAGATCTCCAACTTTTTCAGCCTATGTCTCTAAGACGGCTGCTCCATCCCTCTGGTAATCTTCCTGGCCTTCTGGACTCACTCCAACAGTTCCATGTCCTTTCTATGCTGGGACCCCAGAGCTGGATGCAGGGTTCCAGGTGGGGTCTCACCAGAGCAGAGGGCCAGAATCCCCTCCCTCCCCTGCTGCCCACACTGCTTTGGATGCAGCCCAGGACACGTTTGGCTTTGGACTGTGAGCTCACACTGCCGGGTCATGTTAAGAAAAAGGACTGCATAGCTGGCAGATGGAATGGACAAGGGAGAAGCACAGATCTTCCTTTTGGCAGCAGCAAAATATCATTTGGCTCAACTCCACCACAGAGATTTTTTTTCAGATAAAACTGCAAGTTTTATCATATTGCTCTTGCTAGGTCTGCTTGTATAGGTCAGGACAATACAGATCCCAAACCATTTGAGTATAGGCCAAAGCAGATAATCAAATTCTTCCCCAAAGAAGTCCAGTATAATTCAGAAATGCTTCTGTGCACATGTTGATTGAAAAAGCACTGTTGAAACCAAAGTGCTTGCATATTGCCTATTAAAAAGAAAGCTTAAAACATTCTCAGTAGAAGAGGCACTGAACAATTTTTCTACCTACCCACCTTCCCATACTGTTAGTATAAAGAAAAATGTAAGGTAAGGATCAGAAAAACATTGATTTTAAGAACAGCCAATAGTCCTCACCATCAAAGTATCAAGCTCATCAGGTCTGAAGGTTGTATCATTAACTTCCTTGACTTAACATACAAGCAAGACACATGTTTGGGTGTCTACCTGTCCCTCATACAAACTGTGACCCTTGGCAAACAGTAACTGAAAAGGCACTTTGCTGATTGGTATTGAAGGAAAGTGCTGATTGGCATTAAAGGGAAGTTTAATATGCAGTCAAATATAACTGATGACACAAAAGTACAAAATCAGCCAACTACTAGTCTTATTTCTCAGTTATACAAAACTGCTGCTGTTAGCCTACCTAATTTACATACAAATATTCCAAAGAACTTGACACTATCCCTGCACCTGCACCATCCGTAACTCAGCTGTCACTATCAAATTTTTCTACCAAAAACCCTACAAAGCAAAGGTAGAGCCTGCAAAAAGAAACTCATTCTTGCTAGAAACAAAAGCAAAAATCAGATCACTGCTGGACTGCTGAATTCACAGACACTTCTATTTGAAGCTGTAAAGTATATGCTACCTCTATATACAAATTATTATTGTCACAACATATCACAGAGAACAGATCTTTGGTATCTATGTGACAACATCAGTGGCTTCTAATTACTTCTTCGAGCCAACAAATACTTCTCCTAAGACATAAGTAAAGAAAAAGAAAATATCCCAAATTACATAGTGCGAAAGATAAAAAAACCTGTATTTCAAAGTCAGTGTGGATTCAAATCCAAAACAACCACTATTACTCTTTGTTATTACATTGCTACTTGAAGATATGTGGCAGTTTATTCAAAAGTGCCATGAATCAAATAAGAATAGAACTAAATCCTTCAGAATTAAAAGGCACTCACTCTTCTGTGTTTTTGTAGATCCAGGTATGACAGCAAAATTGGGAACGTGGTTCACTACTAATCCTGCTGCACCAGCACTACTTTTGCAGACTACCCTATACACCCATTCAGCCTTCAGACTGTAAAAAAATTTGCAAGTATTTTACACACAATAAAGAAAATGTGTATTGCACAGATAAGCAAGGAAGTGTAATCAAACAAAAAACACAGCCGTATTTCCCTGCAAATAATCTGTCTCCCTGTTTACATTGTTTCTATTCTCTTATCTGTTATTAACCACTTTTCATTTTTCAAATGTGTTGCCTTTTTATTTCTGCAGCACTCCAATACTGTAGATAAAAACAGAACAAGAAAAATCTGAGTTTTCTTCTGTGCACTTCATGCCATTTAAGACTTTTGTTCCCCAGACCTACTCTATCTACTCTACCTATTCACTGTCTCCTTTGCCACTTTCTTTATGGCTAAACGATAAGAGATCAAATATTTCATATCCTTTAAAGGAGTTAAAAATCAATCTTTTCCATTCTTGTCTTTAAGTTATTACATCAAGAAGAACTCGTAAGTGACTTGCATCTCACAGTAAATTGCTCTAGTGGCACAATGAAGGGAAGAATACCCCACACAGAAAATTCAGCCATCAGAAGTCAGAGACCAGTCTGGTTTTGAACACAAATGCAAGACAGAGGTACTCAGGACAGACAGATAGGAGGTGCAGGTAAGGTTCTGCCACACATTTTAACTTTGCAAAACCAGGGAGCAGAGCCCTCTTAAAGAAGCCAGTTAAGTTTCACAGTCAGCATCCACCATGCTAGCAGTAGCCATCAGCCATGGGAAGAGAGTAAGTGGCATTTACAAGCATTAATGAAAGCTCTCTCAGTCTCTGAATATTCAGGAAATGCTGCAGAACATCTTATCTACAGGGGAATACCTTCTTACTTTGTTGCCATTCCATTTAATTCAGCACATGGGTGCTGAATTAAGTGGACACATGAACAGGTCAGAGCCAGTGTCTGCCTGTACAACACTCTGCACTCCAAAGCCTCCGAGAGCCTCACCGAAAACAAGCACAGCTGCTGATGGTGTTTCAGTCACCACAGCCCTCCTGGAGACCCCAGGTAGACAGGCTCAGCATCCTGCCACCCTTCATCCTTCCCAGCCTGCATCCTCTCCCATCTCGCTGCCCTGCCACACTGCACCAGTGACGTGCATGACACGTTCCGGCACCTGCAGCCACGTGTGTTTTGGGTTTACCTTTTCACCAGGTTCAGTGTAACAAAATATTGTGGGCACAGCATTCTCTTTTAGGAGCTTGTTATTGCATTCCCTCTTAAAGCAATCGGGGGTAAAGTGTTCTGAGCAAATGCTGCTGTATTTGGTCGGCTTGAAGTTTTTCCTCTTAACAGCAGCTTCCCACTTCTTGCAAAGATCGGGTCTTGTAAGAGGAAACCTGCAAGCAAGAGGCACTTTCAGATTTTCTGGAAAGCTTTATAAGGCGGGGTTTGGCCGGAGCCAAAACCCTTCTGCCCCGTAGCGGGGGGTGGGTCTCAGCCCGCTTTTGCTCTGGAACAGGCGGCTCAGAGGGTCCCGTCCCTCGGCTTTCCCCTAGGAGACGCCGGGAGGGGCGGACGAGGCTCCCCTCCCTCAGCAACCGCTAACAGACACGTCCTTCTGTCTGTCTGTCCGTCTGTCACCCGTAGGTCGGTACCCGCCTGCCCGCGCGCGCTCCCTCCCGGCTCCCCGCCGACCTCGCGCGCGCGGCCCCGCGCTGGCCCCGCCCCCGGCGCGAACCCCGCCCCGGTGCCCGCGCGCGCTCACTTGTGGAAGGAGATGGGCTTCTCTTTGTCGTATCGGTTCCGGCAGCGGTAGGCGGAACAGGACTGCACCATCCCGCCCAACTCCGCGCCCGCCGCGGCGCGGCCTCCCTGGGGACGGACGGGCCGGCGGGGTGCTGCGAACTCACCGCCGCGGGCCCATGCTTCCCCCGCCTCCCGCGGCCCCCCCCCGCGTCCCTGGCCCTCCGGAGAGGGACGGGAACGGGACGCGCGGCCTCTCCCAACTCCAAGATGGCGGCGCCAGCTTCAACGGAACCTCTCGCGGTAGCAGCGCGCACCGCGCTCCGCCCATTGGGCGCGGCGGGGCGGGGGCGGAGCCTTGTTCGGCGGGCCCGCCAATCCGGCCGCCTCTTTTCTCCCGCTCCGCCCCCACTTCGCCGCCGTGCTCCGCCCACATCCGCACCCACAGCTGGGCAGCGCCGCCCTCACCCCCCGCACCCACAGCTGGGCAGCGCCTCCCGCCCCGCCGGGCACGGCTCCGGCACCGGGAGCTGCGCTGCGGCTGTTCCTGCACCCAGGGGAACCCGTCAGAGGCTGCTCTGGCCGCGCCATGCCCGAAGTCCTGGGTGGGGATGGTTGCCCCAGCCGGCAGGCAGGGCTGCGCTCGGGCGGACGGGTGTGCTCAACGCGACTGTCACAGGGACAGGAAGAACCTGGCGCTGGTGGCTCTGGCTCTCCTCGGGGACCAAAAAGAGAAAAAAAAAAAAAAAAAAAAAAAAAAAAGAAGGAGGGGCGGGGGAAACGCGAAAGAAAACGACGCAAAGACCACATTGCCATAACAGTTGCGTTAAGGACGTGTGAAATAACTCCGTGTCACTTACCTAAACGTGGTTTGCAGGTGCGTCAGAAAACAGCAGATAGATCTCTCAACAAATCGATCTGTTGTTACAACTAAGTTTATTTCAAGCAGTTTCGACATGTTCCCATTCTGTGGGCTCATTTTCGAACGCTGAATTTGCAAGTAAAACCATCCTACATAAGTGTCAGTTTTTGTATAGGAATGACAAAGGAACTTACCTTTAGAGTCACCCCAGTCAAGTGTAACATTATATCTAGAAATTCACTGACAGTGACCCCAGACTCAAGTGAACCTCCATGGCTTTTTCTCTGACCCCACACAGATAATTTTTTCCTCAGCCCACTTTCCCCCTCTACACTTCCTTTGTGAGGGAAAGAAAAGGTTTAATGGCCTTAGCTTGGAGACTGTGGTTTTGCTGCTAGACAGCTCTCTTCACCCAGATGATGGAAGGTCTCAGTCACTGCCATTTGCTTGCCCAGGAATATGACAGAAAAGCCTGTGTGGCAGCTTCAGCAATACTTCCACAAAGCCACTCACATGAGCAGTTTTCAGTACTCAGTGTTGCCTAAGCACGGCTAGCTCTGCTCCTTCTCCCACTAGGTCAGCCAAGAGACAGGAAACCAAAATAAGCTCTTTCTAGCACTACCTTCCTCACCAAGAAAAACATGGTTACTCCTCCCTTATCCATGTGAATACCTCTGTCCCTGGCCTTTGCCTGATGGCTTTCTTCTCCCTTGAGTCCTCCTGCTGCCAGTTTTCTGGGCAGCAATTCTACCACAGCCTCAGGGACCAGGAGAGCTGGGCTGTCCCATGGCAAGATGATCTAGGGGTGATCAGAGCCAAAATCCAAGCTCACCAGCCTGGATAGAGTCCTGCAGCACAAGAGCAGGGCAGACACTAATGGGCACACCCACATGAGGTGAGGTGATGAACCAGGTACAAGGTCCACCCAGGTAATTCGGGCAGGAGCAGCAGGAGATGGTGCCAGGAACAGAACTGGAAACACAGGTCCAAGGTTCACCCAGGAGATGGAGCTGAAGGGAGCGACACCTGTGATACAGCCAGGCAGGGACTGAAGGTGCTGGGCTGTGTTGAAAAGGAGCTTTTGCCCTATAAGCAAGAGGTGGGAGCCCCAACCTACTTGAGTGAAGGTCATCAGGGCCTTAGTCAGTGCACCTAGACTCCAGTTCTCCTATGGACCTGAAGAGCGATTCTGAGTCAGTCCTGGACTGGACACCAGTATCCATCTCCTCCTCCACTGCTGGTTTTGGGATGAACCTAGGCACAGGGGAGGCACAGCTTGGCTGTATAGATTGTGGGGCTAAGAGCAGAGTTCAGCAGCTTCACTAGACACTGAGAAGAAGCACATGGTCTTGACACATAGGAAGGAAATTCCTGGGGAGAAAGCATGAAAGTATGAGTAGGTTGCAGAAGGTGACACCTAACTGAGGGGGTCCATCACAGATCAGGAGATCTGGCGAATGTGTAGACGAGCCACTGAGACCATCAGCCAGCAAGCTGATTTTAAAGACTTAAATGAGAGCTTTCAGCAGCTCTGTCAGGATCACATTGGTATCCTGAAGCAAAAGGGATTTATAAAAGACTGCGTGGAAAGAAATTCCCTCATCCCGTAAGAATTTCAGAAACTTGGAGAAAGGCAGAGGCAATTGTCTTGAGTAAAGATAACAAATAAATACAACCCCCAAACTGAAAAATGCTATTCATGTTTCAGTAATTTTAAAAATGTGGGAAATATGTCTAGGATGTTTCAAATCCTTTAACTTTTTTTTTTTTTTTTTTTTTTCTCCCCCCCAGGAAAAAAAGCCACATAAAATTCATGTCCATCTTCTGAGTGACTTTTAGTTTGACTAGCTGGCATGTTTCTCGATGGCCAAGCACTTCCCCGTCAGACTTCCCAGTACAGTATTGTCGGGAATTATTAGTCCTCGACACCTGCACTATCCTGTGCCCACCCACCACAGACCGAACGCACCAGCACCTGCCCCAGCAGCCGCCACGCCCTTGCTCGCTTTCCTCCTGCAGGACTCGTCCCCTGGCCGGAGTGATGACCTCGAGAAACCGCCCCCCGTTCCCGGACCAAGGAGGCACTGCCTTCTTTCCCACACCGCAGTCGCGGGGCGAGTTTCTGAGGGGGAGGAGCAGCGCGGGTTCCCCACGGACACCCCACCGGGAAGCCGTTCCGCGCAAGCCCGGAGGAGCGGGCGGTGGGGGGGGGGACCGGCGGCGGCAGCAGGGAGGAGGCGACGGCGGGGCGGGCAGCGGGCCCGGGGCGTGGCGCGGGTCCGGCGGCGCCGGGAGGCGGCTCAGTCCCCGCTGCCAGCCGAGGGCGGCCGGCCCTGCGGAGCAGCCGCCCAGCCCGGCCCGCCCCGCGCCGGAGCCGCCGCCGGCCGGCGAGGGCGGCAGCATGAGCGGCGGGCGTAGCGGGCGATCCGCCGTGAAGATGGAGGCGCCGTTTTATCCCGAGGAAGGACTGGAGCTGCTGCCCGACTTCGTGCCGCTGCCGGGTTTCGGTACCGCCGGCGGACCTGGAGCCGATGCGGCGGCGGGGCAGAAGCTGCTGCTGGGCGCCGGGAAGAAGCGGGACCTGCCGGCTGCCGCCCCCGCGCCGCTCCCGGGGCCCTTCGCCCTTCGTCCGCCTGCCGGCGCCCGCGGCAGCGCGGCGGCTCTGCGCTTGCTGCCGCCGCCGCCGCCCGCCGCCGCCCAGCCGCCCACCGCGGGCTCCGCGGAGACGGGGAGCGGCGGCGGGGCGGCGGCGGCCCGCGGCGGCCCTGAGGCCGCGCTGGGGTCGGCTGCGGAGCTGCCGCTGCTGAAGCTGCCGCCGGCCGCCGACCTGGAGCAGCTGCTGATCCAGGGGGGCGCGGGGCTGGGCGCGGGCAGCCCGGGGCCGACGGCGCCCGGGGCGGGGAGCGGCGGGGCGGCGGCGGCGGGGCCGTTCCTCTACCGGCAGCCGGTGACGCAGGAACAGGAGGGTTTCGCCGACGGCTTCGTCAAGGCCCTGGCCGACCTGCACAAGCAGAACCAGCTCCTGGCGGCGCCGCCGCCGCTCTCCGCGCCGGGACCCTGCTGCACCGCCCGCCCGGGACCACCAGGAGCCCCCGCCGCCGCCGCCGCCGACCCTCCGGCCGTCTACACCAACTTGAGCGGCTTCAACCCCGCGGGGCCGCTGAGCCCCTCGGGCAGCGCCTACCCCTCCGCCTCCGCCCCGCCGCCGCCGCCGGGCCTGGCCTTCGGGGCGGCGGGTCTGGGGAGCGGGCGGCTGCCGCCGGCGCGGTCCCTGGAGGAGCCGCAGACGGTGCCCGAAGTGCCGCCGTCGGCGGGCGGGGAGGGCGGCAGCAGCGCGCCGACGCCGCCGTCGCTGTCGCCGCTGGACGCGGAGAGCCAGGAGCGGCTGAAGGCAGAGCGCAAGCGGCTGCGAAACCGCATCGCCGCCTCCAAGTGCCGCCGGCGGAAGCTGGAGCGCATCGCCCGGCTGGAGGAGAAGGTGAAAGCGCTCAAGGGGCAGAACGCCGAGCTGGCCGCCACCGCCAACCTCCTCCGCGCCCAGGTCACCCAGCTGCAGGGTCGCGTCCGCAGCCACCTCTCCTCTGGCTGCCACATCAACGCCGCCGGGCATCCTCCTCCTCCTCCTCACGCCGCCGCCCAGCCGCGGGAGACTCCCCCCGAGGCGGCCGCCGCCGCTCCGGAGACCAGCGCCTGCTGAGGAGGGACACCCCGCCGGCCCCGGCCCCGGCCCCGGCCCGCCCGGGGGCACCGCGGGGCAAGGTGCGCGCCTGCCGCCGCCCTTCTGCTATTATTATTATTTTTATTATTAATTATTATTATTATTATTTATTTACGCCCGGAGAAGGTGTGTTTTTTTTGCGGGAGCCGGGTGTTGCTAAGCGTTTCCCGAGTTCTTTCGATGTCGCATTCAGCAGCGAGGGTCTCCGTGGGTGGTTCTGGGGCAGGTGGTTGTTAATTTTTCAGTGAAGTACTTGAGGTCTGTCGAGATTTCCGAAAATAAGAAAATTACTGTTTACAGAAAGATTCAACTTTATTTTCATGGGGGATATAAAACGTGTGTTTCCTAATACACCTTACTGAACTGTATAGCAATGGATAAGCTTTTCAAACTTAAGAAAAAAAAAAAAAATAGCCAGAATCGTACCTTTTGAAAAGATGTGCGTGTATATATATATTTAAAACATAATATGGCTATGTATATTTTCTTGGTATTGATAAAGAACCTTTTTTAAAATACTGTCTTTCTCTAGAGCTTTAATTTGCCATTGAGAGTTAAGACAGCTGTGTGGGTGCTTTTGCACTTACATGGCTTTGATTTTCAAATCGAACCCTGGAGGGAAATGATTTTTGTTGTAAATCTTAAGCAGATTGAAATGCGTTGCTGACTCAGTCATAGGAAAATAGTTTTCTAAACCTGTATGCTCCATATTTCTTGTGCCAGTGCGAACTTGGGGCATTGATAGTTATTTATTGAAACTTGAACACTTTTTGGACGTTGCCTAGACCTTATTTTTCTAGATAACACGTTAGTAGAGAAAATGGTTACTTCGGCAAAAAGAGCTTTACTCTTTTTTTTTGTTTTTGTTTTTTTTTTTTTTCCTTCACTGTGTACATTCCAGTAGTGTGTGCTCTTTCCATAGTATAGTGACAATTCAGCGCTATACAGGAAAGGGCTCAGATTTGGGGTGGGTTAGCTGTAAAGGTGGTAATTCCATTGTATTCTGTTTGAATAAATCACAGAAATATTATGGAGAATTAGATTTATTTTTCAGTAGAAATCTGTATATCTTGCTTCTTGGTCTACTTTGTTCTAAAAAAAAAAAACTTTCTGCAATACTCTAGAGACAGAAAGAGCCGATGCTAGAATGTGAAGTGTTTTACTGGTTGGGAAGAATTGGTGTGATTTATTTCTTTGTCGAGAATTTACTTATAGAAGAGTATAGCAAAGGAATTATTTCTTCTGATTAGACATAATCCTCAATAAGTTTTTGAAAGCTTTAGGTCCCTTGCTCGGTGCCACTGCCTTCCACGCTTCTGCTGCACCCGTGTGTGTTTGAGCATAGCCGCTAGCAGAGCAGCGCTGCCGAGCCCTGTGGCAATGGTGCGGTGGGAAGGGTCTGTCGGAGTGGGACGGTCACCTCGCCAGAAGCCCCCGCGGGCGGCGGCCGCGGGCCGGCCCTGCCGCTGGGGGAAGGCAGGGCTTCTCCTGAGCAGATCCAGCTGCAGTGTGGGGCCCTCTTCCTTCCTTGAAACTGTGCTAAAAAACTCTGCTTGAACTCAGAGGCAAATCTTTCATGGGGATAAGTGTCTGTGCCAGCTGGTGAAAAGGGGTAATCATACGAGGGGAGCCAAGACGGCATAGACGTCTCTATGTGTACAGCAATTGCTCAGATCTGTTAAAGCCACTCGGGAGCTGGTAAACATCTCTTACCTCTCCTGAAGGCTGCAGCTGATGATTTGAAATCCAGTAAGAATGGGATAGACTCACGGTTTTTCATGCTTTTATTGGGGATATGTGAGTGCTATCTGTTCAGAAAGTTGAGCTGCAGAAATCAAGTGTATGACCTTTTCTTTTTAGTGCATAGTTATTCCTGGGCACATGTATGAAATTATATGAGAGTGCGTAGTTACGCTGTTATTGTAGCTGAGATGGCTCCGAGGGTATTTCTTTTCTTAATGCATATGCAAATTAGGTAGAAGCCATATTAATCATTGTATAACTGTTCGATCATGTCACCAGAGCCTTTTTTGATGGTTGAAATGTTTGCCTGTAACAGTACATTCTGCTGTTAGAGATACTATAAGCAGATAAGAAAATATTTTGGTCTTCTAGGTTTAAAGACTTCTTAGGGGCATTTTGAACCATACTGCATACAATCTGTAGCACTGCTTGTTATATAATAACTGGGTGAAAAATATGGTTTTTACTTTGGTAGTCATCACCCATCTGCAAAGATGCTGCAAGTCTGGAGAAACTGATGAAAAACTTCTTTTCCCCCACACTTAACACTTTTCCCTAGTGAGAGGCAATGCTGCCTGGTAGATGTGAGATGCTTTACTGCATCTGCACAGTAAATTTATACGTGATGAGGTGAGGGTTTTTTTAAAGGAATTCTGGAAAAAATCATAAGAAATTACATGGAAGTAGAACACCTCTACTTTGGTCCTTGTCTTTATAAATGAGTGTGTAGGGCTGAGTAAAGATCTTGAGGTAGAACACAGGACTAATGATAAATGCAGCTGTGCAATACTTGGTCTTTACTTACTTCATAATTTCTGGTCATAATAAATTAGCAATATCCAAGCAACATGGGGGATCCATTAGGCACGAGAAATCACTGCAGTTCCCCTTCTCAGACACCGGCAAGGCTCTAGTGGGCTGTAGTCTAGCAGGGTTTTAATAACCCCCCGCTTTTCAGCATGGTAATGATAAAGCTGAAAACCACCCCACATTACCTCACTTGAGTCTGAACTTTCTGCAAGAGCAGTCTCACCCACAGCATCTCTAAGACCTCATGTGGTAACTTCTTTGATAGCCTGCTTTCTGTTCTAGCTGACAACTGTTCAGTGGTAGAAGTGGTGACAGGCCAGCTCTCTTACCCTGGTGACTGATGAGAGATTACTAATGAGGCTGGCAGCTACAGTTCTCTGCCAGATGCTGCTGTTCTGGTAGTGGAGTTGTCCAAAATAAAGGTGTTTTCTGTAGAGTGATTGGTTACCTTCATAAATGCTTTTTTTTTTTTTTTTATCTAGCATTTAGGCTAAGAAACAGAATCTAACACTGACATGACTAAAACTTGAGAATAGTGTTGGGGTGGTTGGATTTTTTTTCCCCGCTTGGACTGGTTCTGCTAGAGGTTGCTGCATTTTTTGCAGATACTTGAGTGGAAAGCCTAAGCACCTAACACTTTAAACCAATATAAAAAGACTCAGGAGTACTTACCTGCTGCAGCTGTCAGACTTGATTGTTCCTGTCTTCTAAAATGTATCAATACTCTGACTTTTAGCCCTGCAGTGTTCCTAAATCTTTGAATATGGCTTTTCTATTTTGTTTGTTTAGTGCCTTTTTTCTTCAGTTTGTTGTTAAATGTATTTGTCTTTTAGGTTTTGGTTTTCTGCCCAAAACTTTGGTCACTGTGAGATGTTAAAAGATAGATACTGGGTAGAATTTTTTCAGACTGTTTATATTATTTGCATCCATATAGCTCCTTTTCAGTAAATCCAAGCAAGCTGGCTGTGTGTTACTGTAAGAAAAAACAAAAACAAAAAAATCAAAAAACCCTCAAAAATGAAACCCCAAAAAAGCAAACAAAAATATTAAAACCCCAAAATAAAACAGTTATGTTCACTGTTAGCTCAGTGCTTTTTAGCGTTTTTCTTCATCCTTCAAAACTACCCTGCTCTGTTATACTTGTGCTATTTGCTAATCCTTGCCAAGACTCACACTGTGTGACTTGATGTGCAGGCTACCCTCATGTCCTTCCAATCTGGTTTTTATTCCAGATGTGAACCCATGATAAGTAAACATCCCTCCTTGTTTCTTTGCCCCAGGTGTAATATGCTCTGGAGACTAAATTGTCTCCTCCTTTGTCTGTTTTGGTTGCTGGATGCTTGCTCCTGTGCACATCTTGTTTTTTGCTCAGCAATTTTTGAATGTGCTTGAACCGGTATCTTGGTTTAGATGTGAAGTGCCTTCTTATTTAGGTGCTACAGCAAAAGAGTTTGATTCATATATGGCTTTGATTTATTTGAATTGTTACCAGTTCTTTCCTGTCTTGAAAAATAGGAGAGGGAATGTTTTCACTAAGAGAAGACTTGTTCACTCCTTCCTTGGGCAGAGGGTGGAGCCCCCATCAGATCTGCCCCTGCTTGATGTGAGTGCAAGGAAGCCACTGAAAACACTGACTTGAATGATGCCATTGCTAAGAAAGTTGATTGGCTTGGTCCCCAGTGTAGTGAAGTCTGTCGGAATCACAAGGTCTCCAGACAGGTCCAGGTAGCTGGTGCGTTGTTCTCAAAACTTTTAAAGTGGTTCCAGGTCGAGCCTGTTTGGTATGCTTAGAGAGCCCTTCCGAAATCAAATATTTTGTATACTTTGAGAAACATGGGTGTTTGGACATGGTAAATCCTGATCATGGTGAGGAGCAATTCTGGTGGTGATGGTCATGTTTTCTGTTCTAAGACTTTGATGGTCTTCCAAAAGGTAAATATCTCAACACATCTGGACTCTTCACTGTATGTCAGTAGTCACTGCTGACTGCTGCGCAGTGTTCAAGATCAAGGGTGGCTCTACAACAGTTCTCTGTTATCTTGGTTTATATTTATGTCTTTACAGAAGAAGGAGCCATGAGGCATCCTTCATTCCTTTAAAGATCTGATTGACTCTCTGTTTCACCTTTGACAAAGGAGTGGCCTGCCCAGGTTAAGGCCTGAGGCGTTCTGCACTTTGCAAATGTTAAAGTGGAAATTTATTTGGCAACTAATTTGTAATCAGTTATATAAGTCATTGATGCTTCCCAAAATACTTAATAGTATTGTTTGATAGCGTCTGAAGTACAGGTGAGTGCCAGGTCTGAATTACTAGTTGTGCTGAAGATAGTTATCTTGGCTGCCATAACTGGAGTCTTAAATATTTGAATCCAGTAGGTTCTTAGAGAAAATTTTTCTGTATCTGAGATGAATATGGAAGAGCAAAAAACCCATCTATTTGTAACATAAGTCATTCTTTGATGCATTTTATGTGTCCTGCTTCTGGAGTGCAAGTTAAAAAAGGAAAAGCGATGAGTTACATTTTCATTTATTCATACACACAGCTGTAGCTGCTGCTGGATAATTTTGCTCTTTCCTTACTTGATTGTCCAAGTGTCTATGTTTAGCAAGTAGACAAATTGAAGTATGACATATCTGTGCACGTATTTGATTTGTACAAAATCACTTCCATTTTTCCAGGTTTTTGTTTGGAGTTTTACTGTAAGAATGAGCGTTGAAGAGTTCTTAGCCTGTTTTGATGCTTGTTGGTCACTACTTTTGATCAGTACTCTCTATAGTAACTGTTCATCTTCCAGCAGAGGTGGACAGTAAAGTCTGTCAGGGATTCCCCTCTTTCAGTATTTGGCGAGACCTGTATCAGCAGAAAAAAATCTTGGGCAGAAGCTTCCACGGTGCGTAGTAATTCTGCAAATGCTCTCTCATCCTTCTCACACCACGGTCACTTGTTGTAGAGTTTCATCAGGTTTTAGTGTATCTGATGAAGAATGATAAATGTTCCTGTGACAAAGTGCAGAATCTAAAGTTTGTAAGAAACTTGTTTATCTTGCTGCACATAGTGCAACTTTACTATGAAGATGTTGAATTAAATCTGAATGTATGGAGACTCAGGCCTTTATGGTACATTGTGGGAGACAAGAGGTTTTAGTAATTCATAATTACTCCTCTCCAGTGTTTCAGAGACCTGTCTCTTTTTGTCCTATGATGTGTCTTGCAGCTGTTTGTGCTGTGAAACTTCTCTCTTCGTAACGACTCATTAGCTTGGAGGTGGGACAGAAGCAGCTTCCCCATGAACTGGTCATGTGTGACAAGCTAAATGTAGCTTTCTGAGAAATGCTGCAACAGTGAGGGCACAGCCGAGAGCCTGCTGTTGTGTGTTTCTAAAAGAGTCTAGAAATGTATACACATAAATCATAAAAAGAGCAGCTTTCCAAGGAGCCATCCCGTTGCCTTGCTGTGAGCATTGATCCTTGCTGTTTGTTTTAATTTGGGAGCACTTCTTCCTAAGCTGTTGCATACCTGAAGGCTTACTTTCTGCATCAACATAATCACAAACCGGATCTCTGCTTGGATGTTGAAACAGTTGGCTTCATACAGGTCAATCAGAATGCCTTGCTCTAGTTGTCTTTGAAGGGTCCCAGTGGGGAAACAGTGGTGGGGAGGAAGGAAACCAGTCGAGGATCTGTGTCTTCACACCTGTGCTGTGTATTGAAATGCAACTTTCAGCTGAGTAGTCTTGACAAAAGTGCGTTACTGATGTAAAAACTGTGAATCTTGATCTTGTGTCTGCAGGGGACACAAGTTCTTGTGCTGGAGTCCTTCTTGGGCACTATCTTCTCAAGTCAGTGAGGACTAACCGAAGAAACAGCAAATTCAGCCTTTATGAACTAATTCTTCTGAGGCACAGATACCTGCAAATGCATATGGAGGTGTTGTGAGTAGACACCAGCATGCATAGAGAAGGGGATGGCCAAAAGAAGGAACTGTGATTTTCTTAGCTGCAGCAGTACACAATGGGGTTTTTCATATGCTTTTGTTGTGGTCAAATTCTTCCAGAAGAAGACTAAGCTGCATTTCTGTGTGTGATCACAAGGTGATTTTTTAGATTTCCAGTCAAATTGGAGGACTGACAAGCTTTGCAATGCTCAATTAACATGAAAAAAGAATTTATTTTTAAGTCACATTTAGCCTTAATGTTATCTGAAGTGCTGCAGTTCATGTGTAGTAGTTTACTATAGGGTGAAATGATTATAATAAATAATGTTTTCAAGGAGTCACCTTAAATAGATATTTACATGATGTTTGCTTTTTTATCTGCTTTCAAAAAGTCTCTCTATCCATAGCATAGCTAGCTGTAAATTGAGCTTTGCTCTCAATTTCTAGTACTAATAACAAACAGGGTCTGCAATAGTTTAAGGAGTAAATGTTCTGGCTAAGGACCGACCATTTCTGTAGGAATGCTTTGAAGTGATGGCTGGGTTTGAAGCCATGCTGACATGGAGATAATAGCTATGACCAGTTCACTGTGCACTAATACACTGCTAGATTCTGTTATTTAGCACACTGCTGATAAGATTTACTACTACTGTTACTTACT
Source organism: Cyanistes caeruleus (assembly GCF_971803275.1). Taxonomy (NCBI): domain Eukaryota; kingdom Metazoa; phylum Chordata; class Aves; order Passeriformes; family Paridae; genus Cyanistes; species Cyanistes caeruleus. Next base: position 36,431,874 of record NC_141732.1, read on the forward strand.
AGTTAAGAACCAAGAATGAGTGGAATTGTAAGTCACCTAAATAGAGTCCATGCAGTCTGGAGAGCTTTCTCGATGGAGATCAGTAACAGACTCCCATCCCATACTAAAGGGAGCAAAAAAAAAAAAGTCTTTGGTTGCAGTCTGTGTTTTGGTTTTGCAAGTTAAATTACTTTTTTAGGTTGGGTCCTGTTTTACCTCAAAATTTATTTGACTAATTTGAAAACCTTTCTAATAAGTACCTTGAAGCATGTCTTGCAACTTTTCAATTGCAATCAATGGTTGTACAACTGTGGTATTACTTCTGTCATAGATGAAGAAAGCTGATACTGTTACGAGTCAGGGTTCTCACTGCATCCCTGTTCTTAAACAATGGACTGAACAGGTGAAAAATCATGACCAGTAGCTTGAATTCTGAGGAAGTGGTTGATACCATTTTCTTGTCCTCTTCAGAGAGCTTCCTGCTGCCCCAAGGGATGTGTCCCTTCTGCCTCATATGGAAAACTGACCTTTAAGAACTAACAGTTTTAAACTAACTAACTAACTGACTAACTAAAGATAGTCTCCTGGTACATGCTGAGTAATTTGGAAGATAACATACTGAACTTGACAATCTTTCCCACACTTGTGTTTCATAAATCTTCAGATTTTCTTGTAACAGGACACAAGCAATGGAGAAGTGTCAAATAAAGTTAGTGTTCTGTTCCAGAGAGTGTATTTTGGATAGTCTCCTTCTTTTTCCCTAGTAACAACTATGGAAAGAGAGCAGTAGGAGATACTGCTATGTAACTTGCTGTTCTTCACAAGTAGAGCCAGAGTTTGAATTTTTTGGTTTTTCTAACTTTTAACATTCTGTCTTTTAACATCCTTCATGACAGGGTGACAGAAATAGTGAGGAAATACTATTAGGGAGTTAAATGTTCTTGTGACGTCTAATGTCACATAAGTTATGGCCATAAGTAGCTAGGACACCTATTTATGGTCTGCTAGATGACACCTTCAGAATAGGGATTCCTAAAATGCTGCCAAAGTGTTTTTATCAATCCAAACAATTTTGTGCTAGTTACTCAAATGGTATTGTAGACCCTTGTGATATTTTACAGTCTTTGTGTGCACCCTATAAGTGAAATCACTGCCAGTATACAAGCCAGTTTGTCCACGTGGTATGATACCACTTTCTCAGCAGGCCAATTGTGTCTAATAAAATTTAGATCTTCATTCCTTTCCCCACTGGTAATAGTTGGAGGTGATAGTCAAAGTTATCCGCACCAGCATGAAGAAAAAAAAAAAAAAGAAGCAGAATATGAGGAAAAAGTAATATTTATCTCTGAAACAGTATTTAATGGTAATGTCTGTTGTATGTTTAAGTGGCAGATAATTAAGTCTGCTGTTCAGAATGCTTTTTAACTTTGTTTTGTTATTACTGCTTAATTGTCTTCTAAATGTCTCTTCTTTAGAAACTGTGCCCCTCCCTGTTTGACCTGATGACTAGTGATTTCACACTTACTCTTATTTATTTAAAGCCATGGCAACCACCGTACTGAAATGTCATCAAGTAAAGCCCAGATCTGCGTGCTGACTGGTGATGCAAAGGTCTGCTCTCTAATAAAATGCAGCCCATGAAGGACGAGCTCCAAAAGGCAGCTACGCCCTTCGTAACTTCAAGCATTTGCTCTAATTTCAAGGCTTTGCCATGTGGTGTTGCTCAACGTGCAGCAAAACAAGTTCTTGCGAGCCCCTTGAGCATTCCTCCTCATGCAACAGATTAAATATTCAGGCTTCATTAACTCTCCCACCCACCCCTCCAAGAAAAAAAACCTAAACCAAACCAAAAACCCACAGAATCAAAACCAAACCTGAAACAAAAAGCCCAACACAAGTATATATTGGAGAATTGTTTTGCTTTATTGCAAAGTGGTGTTAATTACAGAGAGGCTTAGTGCAGTTCTGACATGTGAGCCATTAATCTAAACACTCCCAACAGTGATTTTGCTTTGGTTGTGCTTTGCTACTTTGTACAGGACAAAGGGAAGGGAGTGAGTGTTGCAATATAGTATTGTGCAATTCCTGACTTTTAAATAGAAAATGATAGGCAAGTCTGCATAGGCCTCTTGCACGCCAAAATGTAGCCAGTGATTTTTGCCACTCACACTCTTTCTAATCAGGAATAGGTATACACTGGCTTCTTAAGGTCAAAAGGGGAGAAGGGGGAGAAGGGTGGAGAGATTAAGAGGTTGCAGTACCTGTGAATGGCCCTGAGCCTCCTTGGCCTTAAAACTCAGAATCTGTTAGATTACCTCTAGTTTATGATATCTGAAGGTAATTCTTAGACTCTCTGTGCAGCATCTTACCAGGAAAGGCAGCTGGGTCTGTATTGCTGAATAAGTCTTTTGGTGAAGTAGCTCTTCAGCTTTCTGTGTTTTTCCATCTGTGGAGTTGTAGCACATTCTTCCAGGGCAGTTTCTCTTTCCTGTAGTGGCTCATCTAAGGTTGGCTTGTTGCTCCTGCAGTTTCTGCCTATAGTGAAATACCAGTCTGAGGTTTGGGGGACCACACGTGTGCCCTCATTGTGTGGTGTGTGTGATGGCTAATCTTGTAAGACTCAAGAGAGATCCCCTTAGAAAGGAGTAGCTCCGGTTAGGTGCAGACTGGGAAAGATGAAGTTTATCACCCTTAGTGCAGTATGTCTTTCTATCGGTTCAACGGAGTAACTAACTCACATCAGGTAAAGGAGAGCTCTTGGGCAATGGGACCCAACTTTGAAAACTCTTGGTGGTTTCTGGTTCTTGCTGAGCTTCTGTGATGCAGAAAATTCTCCATGATCTGCATTACTGTAATCACAATACCTTGTAATGTCATGGGCTGGGGCTGCTGGTAGTATCACGCACCTTCTGTGGTCCTTGCTGGGATTCATGCCACAGGCTGATTAACAGAAAAAAGGATTTCCTGTAAAGGGCAAGAATCCCCTCCCTGCTGTGTCACCACCAGCATCCCCAAGCTCTCTTTTTGTCCCAAGAAGTGCGAGCAAACTGCTGCTTCTTAAATTCTTTAATCCATGCTGGTTCTTTGCAGGCCTTCAGGCATGGCACTGAAACTTTCTCCTTCAGGCTAGCTCTTTGAAATGAAAGGTGGAAGCCAAGAAGTTCAAATTGGGCTTTGCTCTTCCAGCAGCTTACATGCAACTAATTGGTGGGTGGGTGTCTGCCTACATCCTTTCTTGGGTTTTTTTAAGTTGGGTTTATATGTACCTTCTTATTCTGTCTTACTAATTAGCTGGCACAGAGGAAGCCTCTGAGAAACCCTTCAAAAATTTCTGCTTTTTGTAGAATTTTATAAAATTGCAGCATGCGAACAGATTGAAAAATCCCAACCAAAAAAAAAAAAAAAAAAACCAACAAAAACCCAAAAAAATAAAAAAAACACAAAAGCAACCCAAAACAGACAACAAAAGAAGTAACTCTGTATGGATATTGATTTTGTGAAGGCTTTAAACAGGTGTGCTGGCAAGGGCATTGCACACAGACGGAGATAGTAGTGAAACAAAATTCAGTAGCTACTCATTTGCTGGATTTGGTCAGGAGAGATTTTAAAGGACACTTCTGAGACCTTTTTTCTGATGTGGTGATTTTTTAAAATGTAAACAAGCTACAGGGCTTAATAATATACAACTGAGGATTATGTCCATTGTAATTTTTTACAGTACTTTTACTAATTGTATTATATTCAAAATACTTATTTCTGAGACAAAGTGGACAATACTAGTGGGCATCTTGCACTTGATTAAATGTAAAACATTTTCTTAATTTAGTGATGTGTTTAGGAGAATACTGTAACTTACTGAATATACAACAGTGATAACTGTGTTTACAATAATTATAAAATTCCTACTGTTCAGTGGTAGCCAACTTGTTTGAGAATTGAAAGTAAGGCGTACTGCAATTTGCAATCTTGGAAAAATTAACTCAATGCTGCTACCACTAAATACTGTGGGATGGATACCGTGGGTTTAAATGGCAGCAGGATTGTATTCCAAGCCTCTGTCTTAAGTACTTATGACTAAAAGGCGACTTGCCTTGTGCTCATTTATGTATCCCTGTGTGTAGTACATCAGTTAGAAATCTGTTAATGATTGATTTGTAACATTAGGACCTTTATGGAGATCACAGTGGGGTTTTTGTTTGTTTTTGTTTGTGAGCAGACACTTAGACATTTTGGAATGTATAACATTGATCCTTGTGCTGGAATTGTTTACATGCAAAAATGTATTTATGATTTTTTGCAAACTGCAATGTGCAATTTTGTACATGTGTTTTAAACTACAGAGTTTATAAGGAAGATATTGTATGTACAGTACTTGGACATGAGTATTATTTCTTTGATATAAATATCTAGAGGAAAATTAAAATGGCTTTATATTCATATTTTTGGCTGTGTTTTTTATTATTTCAGCAAGAAATTTACAAGTCGGCTTAAGGCATAGAGATTTGGACTTTTAAAAAGTACTTTTAAATCCTGCTTGATACACTGATTCCTTCGATTGTGTCAACACACTGAAGTGCAAGGAGGGACGAACTTCTTGTTGTAAAAATGTTGTTCTTTGGGATAACTTCCCTATCTATCTATCTATCTATCTATCTATCTATCTATCTATCTATCTATCTCTGTCTGTCTGTCTGTCTGTCTCTATATATTGATAAATAGATAGATATATGTCAATATTGATATATATCTATCTGTATCTCTATATATAGATATATTCCCTGTATATATGAGTGCAGTTGCAGCCAGCTCTGGTATCAGATTTCAGGCCCTTGCTAAGAAAAGCTGACTGGAGTCATCAGCGCTGTGGGATGGGTCTCCAGTTACCCATATTTTGACTTCTGTTGTTCAACAGAACGAGTCACAGTAAAACGTTTTTGCAAATAGAACTGTTCTGAACCACATCTGGAGTAAATCTACTGAATTAAGGCGTTTATTTTTCTTTCTTATGATCAATGTTCTTAATGCACATTGATACATCTTGGCGGATTCCCGAGGGAGAGCTACTCGGCAAACATCCGCCCGTGCTGGAAACGCTTCCCAAGTGGCAGCTGACAGCTGCCGTGCTCCGGGAAGGCAGCCCTGCCTCCCGGGTGCGCCCTTTGGAAGCGGTGTCGCCGGGCGGAGGGAGTGCCGAGCCCCGGGGCGAGGATGCCGAGCTGCAGCGGGAGCGGAGGAGCGCGGCGGTGCCGGCTCACCCGCAGCTGGACCCCGGCTTCTCTCCACAGTGCCTGGGCTCCAGGTCTGCCACTGAAGAAACAGTAAGAGGGAATGATTTTTCTCTGGTTTAAGATAAGGAAGGCTAGGATTTCGGAGGCATGGCAGAGCTGGGGGAGGGGAAGGAAGCTGTAAGCACACTTGTTGGAGCTGTTGTATGTTGGCACTTAGGTTTATGACCAGTTCGGTGTAGGATTACTGTGACTTCTAACTGTGAACCGTGCCTTCTTCAGTGCTCTGGGAGTTGTTTAATGCTTTTTAATCTCCATGTTGTGCATGGCTTCAGGCTGTGTTTCACACGTGCTTGTCAGACCATTTCTTGCAGATTTCCACTAAAGACAGATTTCTTCATGGGAAACTCTGTAGCACTGTTGCAATAAACTTCGTGCTTTCCAGATGAATTGCAGAGGGGAAGCAGAACAACAAAATGGTGTGTGCCTTTAATGATTTTATAGATGTTTGAGGGTATTCTTAATTTTCTATGTCAATTTGAATTTAGGAGCGTAGGAAAAGTGTTTTGAATATGTGGTATAGGGACTAGTCTGCTTGTTCTCTCTAAGCTTTTTGTTCCTCTAGCTCTGAGTGTCTCAGAATGGTGCCTTCAGAAGTGCTCAGGAAGGAGATAGTTGAGACTGATTGTGCTTAATTATCCAGAGGGTGTGGAATAAAAGTGGGTGCTTTGCAGTGGTTGAATAACCTGCAGGATTGTGTTCAGGTTTTCTTTTTTCTTCTGAGAATGTTCCCTTTCTTCTCCCTCTCTGTCTTGGAGTTCCTCGCAGAAGTAAAACAGACATGGCCCTTGCACAAAACCACAGTTCTAACACAGAGCAGAAAACTCAAAATTTTTCCTGGGCCCTGCACATCTTCCAGATTAAGGGAGGCACAGACCCATTGGTGTTCTCAGCAGCCTATTATTTCTTTCCCTTCAGTCAGTGTGACTGAGGTTCTGGCATAGGTCGTTCAGGTAGATCTGGCAGAAGCATGAGTTACCAGAAGTCAAATAGCAGGTGGCACACAAAAGCTGTGAACTTCTCTCACTTGTCCTGATGTGAACTGGTTACTTTCTGTTTCGTCTGTAGCTGGCTGCATTAAAGTAATTTCTGTGTTTTCCTTTTCTCCGGTGTGGCATAGCAAAGTGGAAGATCTGACATGCAAGTTGCATTGGGTTTCCCCCACACCAACTGTAAATTAGGTCAGGAAGTATAAATTACAAGATATGGGCAGATATTTCATCATCTGAGCCATTCCACCAAGTCTGAAATTCATGCCATTGTCATTCTTGCTACAACTCTCAAATGTCAGCCCCAGAAAAACCCAGCTTCAGGGCAGGTGGGGGAGTTAATGGCTGTAACTGATGGATTTATCAGTTCAAGGAGGTGGTTGGATGGGTGTCAGCCTGTGGCCAGCAAGGTGAGCAGGGCTGGAGGCCTGATTCCTGAGATTCCAAGTTGCAAAGGCCCGTCACAGATACCTTGGATATATGTCATGTCCCATGATACGACTGCTAACAGTAATGCATTGTAATGGTTGAATTCTGGAGGGTGTCTCAAAGCTCATTCTTCAGGTATCCAGCTACCCAGACCAGGAGCTGCAGGAGAAGACATATAGGGCAACCAGAGCACATAATTTCTGACCATCACCTTGTGGCTTTTAGTAATCTCTGGAGGCACCTGGAGTCAGCCATTCTCTGAGCCATACTTTTGAGTTAAAAGGGCTCCTGCTCTGCTCTGACCTGGCAGCACCTCTGCACCTGTAGCTACAGCATCATGTAACCTCCAACACAGCAGCAGCTCTGAACACCACACTAGCTGAGGTAGATACGTATGGGGTCGAATGTTCATCCTTTGATTATTTTCTTGGTCATTTTTTGTGTGTTATTTCCTTTAATGAAACAAGTTTTTTCCTTTGGACTTAGTAGAACAGGTCCAGTTTCCATAGGGAGCAGAATATCACACAACTCAGTCACCACCTCAGTCAGCCATCCAGGGCCCACCTGAAAGGAATATGAAATGGGTTTGTGACTGCAACTATTACTTCTGCTTGAGAGGCCTTAAGCATATCTTAGCCCTGAAGGAGGTTTCCAGCTCCCCATGGCCTGCACTCTCCAGTGGAATAGCCATGCCCCTGTCTTACTCTATTCCTCATCAAACAGCTGGACCTCTGTGGTGGGTTGGCCCTGACTGGATGCCAGGTGCCCACCAAAGCTGCTCTATCACTTCCCCCCACAAATGGACAGGGGAGACAAAACATAAGGAAAGGCTCAGGCTCTAACAAGAGAGAGTTCACTCACTGCTTGCCATCACAGGCAAAATATACTTCACCTGAATTTTCTCCCAGTCAAAATCAGAGGAAGATAATATGAAAAACAAATCCTAAAAATACCTTCTCCCTACCCCTACTACTTTCCCAGGCTAAACTTTTTTTTCCCAATTCTCTACCTCCTGCCACAAGTGGTGCAGTAGGAGATGGGGAGTGAGGGTTATGGTGAGTGCATCACATGTTATTTCTGCTGCTGCTTTCTCCTCAGGGAGAGGAGTCCTTCCCCTGCTCTACTGTGGGTCCTCCACAGGGTCACAAGTCCTACTAGAAACCTGCTCCAGTGTAGGATCTTCTCTCCATGGGTCCACCAGTCTCTGCCAGCCTCCTGTTCCAGCAGCAGCCTCCCACAGGGTCACAGCCTCCTCTCAGGCACCCACTTGTTCCAGCTTGGGGAATCACAGTCCTGGCACCTGGAGCACCTCCTTCCTCACCTCTGTCAGTGTCTGCATAGTTGTTCCTCTCACATATTCTTGCTGCTCTCTTCTCCGGCCACAGTTAATTCTTTGCAATAACTTTTTTTCCTGTTTTAAGATATTATCACAGGGTCATTACTACAATTTCTGAGTGGCTTGGCCTTGGCCAGTGGCAGGTCCATTCTGGAACCATCAGGCATTGCCTCTGTCAGACATGGGAGAGGTTTCTGGTAGCTCCTCACAGAAGCCATCTCTGTAGTGCCCCCATTACCAGAACCTTGCCATGTAAACCAAATACAGCCTCCCAATGCTCTGGAATTCCTGATGCTTATAGACAGTTGCAAAGAGAACTTTTTCTTCCTTTCCACCGTTTCCATCCTTTCTCTATGGCTGAGCTTTCCTTCGGTGCCTCCCACTCACTGCATTTCTCTAACCCCAACAACTGCATCTCCATCTGCTCCCTCAGGCTGCAGCTGGCAGCCTTCCCAGCTCCCCTCCCTCTCTTTGCCTTTCCTGCCCAGGTGTGTGTAGGCACTTTGCTGTGCAGCAAACCGAGTACCCCCTCCTGAAGAGAGGACAGAGACTGCATACCGTGTTATCCTCCACAGTTTCACCTGTCAATGTACAAAAGCAGGAGGTCTCAGTTCAGTGAACTAATAAACTGACTAACAACTGCAGCTGTAGAAGGGAGGGAGCCTTTGCCTAAGGTGAGTGTCATGAACCTGCAGGTTCAGCACAGCCTTGCTTCCCTGGGCCAGGCAGAGCTAGGGTAAAGCCACAGCAAAAATGTTGCCTAAAAAACTGTCTTTGTGGATTTGCCCCTTGGTTCTAGGGAGGCCTTGGATCTCCCTTCTTTTTGGGTTCCGTGTTTAGCAGGCTTAAATAGGGGAGAAAATGAAGGAAAAATCCCAGACAGAAAATTACACAAAATTGAGACTAATGTAAATACTTTGGGGCAAAACACCAGCATGGGGAGACTTGTTGCTATTCTCCAAAACATGCTTTAGAAAAAAAACCCAAAACTTGAAGGTAATTAAGAAAGCACAGCAGAGGTGCCAGATTACCTCTGCTGTTTTGCCACAGGCCAAGACTCTCCAGCATTTACACTTCAGATTAAGGAAGAGCCGACTGGGAAGGAATGTATTCCAGTAACTTTCTCTCATCACTGTAACCTTCTGAGGAGCAATGGAGATTAAACTCCACGTGCTGGCCAGCTTGGTTGAACTCAGGAAATTAACAACTCTCCCTTCTCACCTATAACGTCTCTGTTACAGTGAGACTGTGGGTGTTGGACAATGTTTTCTTAATGACTATTCTGAAGCCTGTTTCCAGGCCACCTGAGAGCACACACTGTGGGTGAAGACAAACCCAGTCAAAACCAGCTGTACAAATGACTGGACATCTCATTATGCCACTGAACGTCTTGAACCCTCAATATCTCCCTTGGATCACCTCTTGCCTTTCTGAAGGTGCTGGATTCTCACTGATTACAGATTCTGGAGATTTTAAGGGACATTTTTGCCCCTGGGCTGCAGTTTGGGAACAGCCATGTGGGCTTTCCTGTGCCTATGCAGCTGTGGCTCTGACATCATGACTCACAACAAGCTTTTCCCAGTTCCTTACCAGTTAATTCTTTCAGTTTCTTTAAATGAGACATGGGGCAAATGTGACTCATTGTCATTTCTGGAAATGACAGACTTGCAAAGTGAGGCCCAGGGGAGTGTCTGCCTAGTGCCATGCAGCTGGGATCTATGGGCAATTGCCTCCTGACCTCACTCCCTTTCCCTTCTACTTTCAAAATTAGCATTGCTACTTGAGCTTCGACAGCCAGTACCAGGAGACACTCTCTGTTTTTCTCAGTTGACTTGGTGTGAAGTGATTATTCTGGCTAAAAAGAAAGACAAATTGCTTGAACGGAAGAACTTGTCCAATTTTATGCTGGTGTTTCTTTATTGAAACCACATACTTTGATTCCTCTCTGCACACACCAGCCTTGCAAGAAGCTCCAGGAAGGCAAATCCCTCCTTCTTGCATCGATCCATGGCTGTTAGAGCTGGTCATTGTGGTGCTGGCAGCTGGGCTAGTGCATTATAGATACAATTTTGTACTGCTTCTGACTGCTCCATGCCACTGCAGCAGCAGCAGCAGCAGCAGCAGCAGCACCTCCCTGGAGAAGGCATCCCACAGCAGAATGTGTCCATCTGACTTACGACTGCTACAACAACTGCTGCCTGACATTTTGGTGTGTGGCTCTTCCCTGGTACCTCCCAAATTAAAGCCATGTGGGCCTTCTGCAAAGCTGCTGCTTCCCTCTAACACTCCTCATGATCTAGATTAGCACTGGTTTTAGTCCTGCCTAAACTTCTCCAGATGCAGAATCTTTGCTATCAGGACACAAGTGCTGAAGAGAGCACTTCAGGGATCTTTGCCCCATTTTTTCTAACACAAAGGGTCTGGCAACACTTTTTAGCTTTTCTGGCTTTGAGCTTAGGAGAGGTGAAAAAAACTAAGTAAAGGGAACAGAACACAACAGGGAGCTCCATTTTGTTCTTGCTCCTTAAGGTCTAAGTCAGGGCTTTCCCAGGGGGAGTATGTGGTACCTAGCCAAACTGAGCACACCACTGAGAGAATCACCAGAAGGATGAACCTGCACCTGCCTTAACTGGACAATTTTGCCTAGACAAGGAGACCGAGGTAGCCTTCCAGTTTGTTTCATGCACAGCACTCCCCTTGGCCACATCTAATAGTTTTATGTAGCTTGTGTGTCCTTATGGGAGCACAGTCCAATGGAAGAAGACTACACACATAATTAAATGTAGCCCTTCCGAGTGACTGCACTACTTGCAAGGCACCTGCAGGTGAAAAAAATGAAACTTCAAGCCTCCACACATCTGGGCTTGCAGCAGATGGTAGTCACTGCAAACTTAAACACAGGAGCTTAGCATTTACAGAGGTTCACGAAAAGCAGGCATGGTACCTTTCCCCTCTGTTCCCCTCCTGTTGCTTACTGGTGGATTGACTATGGCTGGTACACCCCCAAGCAAGGACACACTTTGTAAAGACTGCAGGAGGGTTTGGCAGCCTGGACATCTCTGACCTGTTTGTTTTCCAGTGCCAGAGAAGGAGGACACAAAGGACAGCAGTGCACACAAAGCTGTGTCCTTGTGACTCGGTCACCCCAGGGTGTGGGTGGAGTAAGCACAATGTTCAAGGCACTGAAGTGAGAACCTGGGCAAACAGGAGTGAGGTAGTGTCTGAGACCACAGAGCAAATATTTGCCTGCAATGCACTAAGGCAGATAACTGAAAGGCAGCCAACAAAGGGTGGAGGAGTCTGGTGGAGACAAGGCCCTGCTTGTTTGCTCAGCAGTGTAAAGGACATAAATGCAAAATCAGGGCCATTCAGGCCTCTCAAGAAGTTGTAAAAGATGAAAAACAAGAGGGGCCCTGTTACAGCCAGTCTGCACGTGCCTAAATGCCCTCTGAGCATTGAGCTCACCTGCCTCTCATCTGCTGGCTTGTACCTCTGAGAAGCAGCTTTCCAGGCAGGGACAGGGAGGTTAAAGGCTCTCCTGTGGTGTCTTGCTCCACATCTGCAGAAGAAGCTGAGCTTTGGCTGGAGAGATTGGGGTGGGGAGGCAAACACAGCTGGCACCAGCTCCTGATTCCATCTTGAACTTCCAAACCTCACAGTTTGCATGGTCAAACAAACTGCATTTACCTTCTGCTGGATCTGTGGCATCAGGTTTTTCATTATCCACTCAGTTGGGAACCTTTGTTACCAGATAAGGATGCAAGAGCAAGATTCAAGAGCAGGTCATGCCCTTCCCAGCCAAGGCAGAATTAGAGCCCCTTAATGTTCAAGGAATCAGATTTTAAAAAGCAGAAAATATTTTTTGTGATGCTTTATTCTGAGCAATAGCAAAACTCAGGCTTTGTCTGGACCAGACAGATGTTTGGATTGGTGTCAAGTTGGTGACACCAATTTTTTTTTGTACCTGGTTTTGCTGTTTACAAACCCCATGTGTATCCTGCTTTCTCAGACAGATTTGGTAGCATAGGGGAAGCTTCACCCTGGTGGTAACAGCTGCCTTGGCCCCAGAAGATGGTGGGTGTTTTGATGTAACTGTGTCTTCCCCAGCATCACTGGAGCAAGAAGTCAGGACTTCTGGCAAGGCAGAGATCACAAGGGCACCTCCTTTCACCCCACTTCCCCTCTCCCAGAAGACTTCGGATGGTTTCTTTTCAGGTTTCTTCCACTCATCTTTTTGCTGTGAAAATCCTTGTTGAGTCAGACATCACCTTCATGTTCAGAGGTGAAAAACTGCTCATGTACTACTCTACCCTTCAAGTGAAGCCTCCTGGCCTTTTTGGAAATGAAGAGGTGTTGGATGATACACTCCAACACCTGAAAAGAAAGAGGAATGCTGAATTATGCCCCTGAGGAATCACCTTCCATCTCTGAACTGGATAATATTTCCTTCCTTTAGTAACTGCTGTGGGCAGGGGGAGACCACAGGGTAGGTGACCCCAGTGTAGGGCCAACCACCATGACCTGCCCTGCTTTTTGCGTTATTGCCATCCTCTCCATCTCTGAGCTTCACGTAGGGGCTGTGCCCACAGGGGAAAAGCCTGCCCTTCAAAGGCATCTACCTCACACCCATTCAAGAGAAACTTGGAAATGAAGGGCTGACGGTACTCTGGGAATGAAGATTGTTTTCTCAACCTATTAGTGCTTCCTACAGGGTTGTTTTGCACTCCCTTTTTGTCCCACAACTGTTGCAAGCTGGAAACATAGTATGAGGTTCTGCAAAACTGTTTTTTCAAGGCCTGTGAGACTGTGGAGCCATTGACACAGCTCCCTGGCTGTCGGCAGCAGACAACTCGGAAAAGAGTATGGCATGATAAAGGATCTTCCTCCATCTAGTGCTGACAAGCATTTGGGAACTTTTGCGGGGGGAAGGTTATTCTGGGGCTTCCATGCTTTTCAGTTCTTATGGAACTGCCATAGGTTCCATGCCACAGGTTTGTTTAGAAGCTTTGGGGAACAAACTCTTAACATCAGCAGTACTGTCAGCAGAGGGTAACACTGTGCATCTTGTGAAGCAGCTCATCCTTTTTCTGAATTTTGAAACTTCTCTGCTAACTCCCTGTGGTGTAACCCACACCTGGTAGCATCAGAAGAGGTGAATAGTGGTTTTCCTGTCACATCTCCCATCAGACTCCTGTTTTTTTAAGATCTCTACTATACCTTCTCTGCTTAGCAGGTTAAGGATCCTAGTACCTTTGCTGTGTCCAGGCTAAGAACTATGCTCTACTTCCAGCTTCCTGGAGTCTGCCCTGTCCTGTCACTGCACCCATCTTGAGATAGGGAGACCAGAACTAGGTGGAGGGCTCACAGTGAAGAAGAGTGAGAATTCTCTGGCTACATGCACCAGAGGATTACATTACCTTTCTTACCTCTCTCATAATTCTCAACCTTTTATTTCCTTTTCTAACCATTGCTGAGCACATTAAAACATTCACAGCAGCTCTTGGGTCTCTTCCTGAGTGGCAAAAGCTGACATGGAGTTCATCAGTAAACATCCATGGAAATGACTGCTGTTGCCCCATGCCCACTACTTCATGTTCATCAGAGCTGCATTTCATCTGCTAATTCATTGCCCAATTACTCTGACATTTGTGGGCACATTCTGATGTTGTTAAGTAGAGAGACACAGCTTATTAGACTCCTGTCTGCCAGGTAAACCTTGGAAAGAGGAGTTAGGAGAGCACGATCCCTGAGCTTGCAAGGAATCTGAAATAAGAATGTAAAGGTATAATTTACCCTGTCCTTCACAAAGCCACTATTGCTACTTGTCAGAAAAACAGAGATGAAAGACTGATATACAGAGATCTACCAATCCACTCTAGTTTGAGTTGTTTTTCTTTTGGGTCAGCCTTTGGATCTGGTTATGCCTTTGGAAAGCCTAAGGCTGCTCCAAATGTTGGATTGCACTTCAGCACCCAGTGTTGTTGCTGGGGAGCGGTGACTTTCCCCGTAGCAGATGGAGCACTCATGTGACACTCCGTACACTATGTATCATCTATTTACATCTTTTTTTACATTAGCAACAGATGGCTTGGCATAATTATATTTTTTAAATTAGGGGGAATATGTATCTAAAACTTCACACATTTTCTAGAGCTTATGGTTTTTACTTTTGCAGCACCAACGTTGAGGTCTTAGGTGGAAAGACCTCCCTTATCCTTCCATCACCTCCCACGAAGAAGTGTCACACTAAACATGCAGGTAGATATAGTATAGAAGTAAGAAAGCAGAAACTTCCCCAGTCATGCAAAGGGGAGGGGAAAACACAGCTTGGAAGGAAGCAAGACAAAAGGGAGAAGAAACAGACTTACGGGCAGTAGTAGGAAGGAAGGGGGAAAAGAGAAGCACTAGGGCTGACAAACCATACCTTAAAAAGCTAATTGAACAAAAGCATAACCTTGCTTCAGAAATATAAAACCTAGCAAAATGTGAGTTCAGCAGCTGGTTTCTTCATGTTCCTTTTTTTGGCATATAAGGCAGTAAGCATGGGGCCTCTGATACTGAATTTTTTTCAGGAAATATGAGACTTGTTGTGAAGGAGAGTTAATGTAAACCAGGACTTTTCCATGCTCATGTGACTCCCAAAGCTGGGGCTGTAAGCAGGGTGCCAGATTGGTTTGATTTAGCTGTCAGAAGAAAAGGAGAGGCACTTCTTAAGACTATGGGAAGAGACACAGGATAAACCATGAGCAGCCAAGATACTAAAATCTCTTTATCAGACAGTATTTGCCCAGAAAGTAAAAGGTCTTTGAACAATGAGGAATGAAATCCATCCTCAAAATTGCCAAATGAATCATCATTCTTGTGCACAGTGTCAAACCTTGTGCACTGGCAATGTGCAAAGCTGCCTTTTGTTGGGAAGGAACTGTGGCTTAGTGGGAATGGGCTTTCAGAGAAGAGCAGGAAAATGCGATTAGGGCACAGGGGGTTTAATCTGCATTCCTTACTGCAAAAGGTCATATCCGAGGGAAAAGACTCATCCATGGGGGAGCACATCTGTCCACAACCTCATTGCTATAGTACTTTCCATTGGCAAGTACGTGATCTTTCTGGTGCCAACAGGAAGGATTAGAGTACAGCTTTGGCTGGAAAATATTTTTTATTGCAACCATCCCTTTCTCAGGAAATGGCCCATGAGCAGTACCAAAATCTCCAGACAGAGCTCTGGGCAAAGGCTGTGGTACTCCTTGGTGGCCAATGACCAGTGTGCTCTGTGTTTGTAAGTAGGCCTTTTCCTGCTCAGGCATGTACACCTGCTGTCTGAGATGTCATTCTTTTCCTAGATTATTTTGACCCATGGACCTTAGCTGCAGTATATCAGATGATGTGCCTACTCGTTCTTGCTTGGTGTTTCTCAGCAAGCAAACATGGTATGGTGGGTGGATGCAAAGCTAGTTTACATTTTTACGCTACTTTTACTCCTCTGTAAATCCTACTCAGTAATGACTAATCCCCAAGTTGATTCCCTTTTCCCATTTGGATTATTTCATTTTAGCTAAATTTTGGTACTCGGTAAAATTTAACCCTTTAGGGTCTTCCTGTTGTGATTTTTCACATGCTATGTGGAGAAATGGCTTGCTCTAAGGCAGTACCCCAATGGAGATTGAAGGACACATCCCTTCCAACAAAGCATAAGTATTTCAGGAAAATGTACTGAAAGCACAGACTGAAAAAGAAACTATGGCAAATACCTACAAGGAGACAGGTGAGACATCTGTGTACAGGTGTAATATCCAGAGGACCCCACCTGTCCTGTGGCTATTCCTGAATCTTCCCATAACGTCAGGGACAGCTTGGGTCATGCAGTCTGTACTTAGTTGCCATCATCTTTATCAAGATCAGCACTACCCAGGAGTCACTGGGTAGTGACTGGCTGAAGCAAACAGAACAGAAGAAAAGAAGCACGCTCATGTTAAGCTTCTCTGAAAAGGGTTGTGCAGTTCATTCCTGATGGGCTCTGGTCACTCTATCTGCAGCTCAAAGAATCAACAGACACCCTGAGAAGCCAGCTGGTCCTCAAAAAATTTGAAAGCCCTGCAGCAACATGAAGGAGCACAGGGTGAGGACAACCTCACCAACTCACGGCCTCACCTGTACAGGGCAGCTGCCACCTGTATCTCAACCCTGGCCAAGGATAGGCTTTCCTCTCCAGTGTATAGTGAAGTCACTCTGCAGTGCTGAGGGAACACTGGCACACCTCTTGCTTTTGCTGCAGCTCCCCTCCATTGGCTCACCAATGCTGAGGGCCAATGCCCAGCCTGCAGCTTGATCCTGGCCTTGCTTTTTGTCTGCCTCCTACTCCTCATAGGATCATCAGGGGCCTCTGTTATGATCTGATCTGACTACCCTTCATACTTTACTGGGGGCTGTTATTTAGGGATTTCCTGGCCAGCTACTGGTCCCCTGACTCCCTCTCTCTTTCAAAGAGTAAAGATCTTCCTACTTCCTTCTTCCATTCCTGGCAATGAGACATCAGCAATTGTGAATTATGAGATGGTTAAAAGATGCCCCTTTGCCCCAGATCTACCACAGCATCTGCAGTACTCCTGTGAGTCACTGAGGCAGTCAATGAGGGCAGCAGCCCACAGTAGAACAGGAGGTAGGACAGGAGAAGTTCTGCCAGAGCTGGGACAGTGTGGCTAATTCTGCTGCTGATCTAACATCTGCAAAAAATTATTATCAGTAACCTGTTTCTTCCTGGCAAGGTGAATCAAAAGTGAAAGTCTGAAACCAGGGAAGGATTTGCCCAGCAGCTCAGAATGGGAAATCAATGGGATTTCCAGAGAAGTAGCTTTGTTGGCACCATGTTGCCAGTCCTTGTGGTTTTAATCAACTGTCTTACAGGGTTGGTTTCTTTCCTAGGGTTCTTGCAGTTGCAATATGATTACTGAGTTTTTCTCTTCTTCTTTTCATATTGAGGCAATCTTTACTTGTGGGAGCTGTGAAAGAAACCATGAGAATAAGAACCCCAGGGGCTCAAAATACCTATATGTAAATAAAGGTTAGCACCACAGAGATTATTTTCAAAGCAATGCTTTGTTTTTCATCAAGAAAAGACTTGTACCTGACAACCTCAGTGACAGAGAAAACCAGTCTCTCCAGACGTGACTGAAACTGAACGCAGCAGTTCCTTAGTATGTGGGCTCTTCTCCAGCCTCCCAGGCACAAACACAGCCTGCCTAACTGGGAGGTTTGGCTGATGCCTTGCTTCTTCTGGTGCTTCACTCTCCACTTGCAGCTACCAAACCAGGAGGCAATACTAAGGGAAGTTATGAGTGTAAGGGAAAAGTCTGCTGGACTTCAGGCCTTTTTTTGGAAAAGACAGCAGACCCAGAATGCCTAGCTCCTTGTGTGGACAGGAGGCAGAACTGCAGAGCTGTACCAAACTGTCTTCTTCAGGCTGCTGCATGAGGCATTTAGCCCTTTAACGACAGACATATCTACCTTCCTTCCGGTTGCATGGCCTGTGAGATGCAAGAGCATTAAGGGGTTGGCTGGAAGGGATATTCAGGGGTAAGGTGTGAACTATTGCAGTGTATAAGCAAGTGATTAATCAAAATTTGTTTTATGATCTTCATTTTGGTCCTTACAGAGAACAGTAAGAAAGTAGGAGGGGAACGAACAAAACATCCAAATCCTGCAAGGAACAGAGAAATTAAACTAGAGCAGCTTCAGGTCAGGTTGGTTGGATGCTGAAGACCATAGATGAGGTGAAAACAAACTGTCATAAACCAGCAAACTGATGAGGCATATTTTGGGTCAACCTGCATTAAACTGATGACCATGTCCCTCCTTAAAGCCCACATGTAACTGCAACCACATCAGACAGCATCAAGCCCTGGCAACTAGATGGTGAAGAAGGCAGGAAGGACAAAAATGTTACCTTCCACTGTGGAGAGCAAGGACACATCCCATGGAATGATGGGTAGCCTATCCTTGAAAAAGATGGTTTACTAAGTAGTACTTGACTGCCTTGTATCAAGCATGGATTACTTTCAGGTTTTGCTGTATCTCCATCATGGTAAAAGGAGAAATGAGTTTCCAGAATGAAGGCAGGAGTGGGAAGGGGTAGAAAACAATTCTTGACTCTGAAGCACGGCATATGCAGTGTGAAGCTGAACAGGTTTCCACGAAACATATTCTAGCCAAGCTATTACTAACACCTGATACACCCATAGTTCCCCGTTAGTTACCTGCCAGCAATGAGCAATGGACTGAATATTATCAATTATGTTCCTTTCCCCTTTCCTTCTCTCCCACTAATTAATCATCTGTTAATCATGAGAAACAGTCCTCTACTTGGAAAATATCAGACCAACAAGGAGTTTTGCCAATAAAATTGAATATTATAGTAAATAATAATGAAATAAGGTGTAGCCATACTGTTATGCCACAGATTTTATACACTGCTATTTAGCAAAATTCCTGGGGAAAGGTAAGCTGATAAGGTCTGCCAGCTGATGCATAAGGGTAATGCGTGTCAGAAACAAAATGAACAACGAAGACTTGGTCAGATCAAGCTTCTTTGGTCTCACATCTATCAAGGCCCAGGTAAGCTGCCTTGAAAGCAGCCACCGTTTCATTGTCCTGCCCTTTCACCAGGCAGGACTAGCTGCACAAAAAACAGTCCCTATAGGTGTTGGCCTGCCTTCAGAGGCCTCCCAGGAAACGTTCCACAACACAAAATCCCCTCAGTATTCACTTTGGCAAATTTCTTCTAGTGTAAGTCTCATTTGCTATCACTCAAAATCTAGCCATATACATTTCTCCAGTCATACTTAATCCAGGAAATACAATCCTGTTTTAACATAAATAAAGACTTGTATCTTCCTCAGTCTATCCTCTAGTCAAAATACCAGTTTCTTCAATCTTTATTTCTGGATAATTTTATAGTCTTGTCATAATTCTTGTGCCTTCTATCTAGCATTAGCATAAACAAAGAGAGAGACAAGATATTTGGACGTCCTCATGCAAGGCCATAGAGTACAAAATGAGAGTGTATTACACAGTTAGACATTTACTTTAGGAGTACCCTTTTTGTAACCCTGCAACCTGGCACACCCTTTGATTTCACCTGTTTAATACATCAGCCCTAACATTGGACATGAGGGCTGCAATAGAAATCCCAATGGCAAGATCTGAGATTACTTAGGCACAAACAAAATGTACCTATGACAGACTTTTATGTGGATGCTGAGGCGACAAACATGTAAGATAGCATGGTACAGAGCAAGAGACTGACTCCAAGTTGTAGGGTACAAAATTAAACTCCTGCTCTTTTTTCCTGGTTTTGCAGTATTAATTATTTATTATTTGCATAGGCTTCTCATGCGCTGAATGGAAATGAAATCCCCAGTTTACAGAAAGCACCTCTACTTACCACAGTGTCTAATGATGTTGTCTACATGCGAGCAAGACCTCGAGACCTATATCTCCTCTAAGCCTCTACAGGTCCCTAAGATGAGTGAAACATAGACTGAATGAAGTTCAGCAGCGTCTTCCCCAGTTTAAAAACCCACTACACACAACAGGGAAGAAGGCAACCTACTAGGACACACCATCTCAGAGAAACAGGGATAGTGAGACTTACTGCTCTGTCTCCATGGAATAAATGCCCACGTAGCTTTCAGTATGGGTCACTAACAGGTAGTTTTCTGTTTGGCTGACAGCTGGAAGCAGAAAATCTACCCAAAACTGCAACAGTACAACAGACCTCCTAAAAAGTCCTTTGGCAGCCTCGGCTGAGGAACTTTCAAGTGTTTAGCTGAGCTTTTCATGGCAAGCACATGGGCATCAGGTGTAAGGGAAAGTGTAGTATATCCTCATCAACCTTTAAAACTGATTTAATAGCATCTTACCAATTATGCAATTACATATTTTTCCACAAACACTGGAACTGTGTACCAAAGCAGGCTACAAAGTTAACCAAAGACTTGGCCCAACTTGGCACTGGACTTCCCAGCTATGATTTGTCAGACACCTCTTAGCAGAATGGATCATGTCTTCCCGATGCCCAGGGCCCTTTCATTACATGAATTTAGAAGAGCTTGTGACTGCAGCACAGAAAAGTCACATCCAATTCTTCCAGGACCAATCTTCATCCCTCCCGTAAATTTAACAGCGACTATTTTGTTTGCTTACATTTGCATACACCTGGCTTTATGCTTTTGTTTGCTTGAGGATTGTTATGTGAAGGTGCTAACTGATCATCTCTACTGGTTTATCAGCCTGAGAGCTTAGTGCTCATGGATCTGATGGAACTGGTTGGGCTGCGGACTGCTTAGGGGAGGACATCACAATGTTGCGTACAATACGCTTTTGGGACTAAGATCTTAGAAATTTTGTAATCTTTATTACGGCAATTTTAAAGATGAAAAACACTGAGTTATCTCTAAACATCCTGATCACAGACACCATGACAAAAATAGATCATAACTGCAGAAAGTTTGAAAAGTTTTGCAGAAAAGCCTGTAGAATCCTAGGAGACAAGAGGGCTATCTTGTCTCAAATACTGATAGCCAGACACCTGTGGAGCAAGCCATGGATCATTGGTGATAACAGCCAGGAATTGTTGGTAATAACACACTGAGAAAGCAAAGGATGTGGCTGGAGAAGAGGCTGTAAGGCAGGGACAGCACATTTCTGGGACAAATGTCCTTGTTCTGGCTCCTGGAGATGAGCACAACACAGCACAGCAGAAGTGCAGGGATGAGGCTGAGAAGCGGGCATGGACTGTAAGAGGGGATCAAGACCATCAGAGATGCCCAAAGCCTTCTGAGCCATTTCCAGAAAGGTCTAGAGGAATGGACTGCACAGGATTGCTAGTTTGCATAGAAAGTGAGAAACTTATCTTCAAGATGGGTAGATTTACCTATAAAAGGTATTCCAAGCAAGCCCACATGTGTGAGCATTCCCAGGATACCCCTGCTGGATCAGTGCTGGAGCTAGGACCGGTGATCTCTCTTTCCCTCTCTCCTTCTTTCTCTCCCCCTCTTTAATTTATTTCTGTCTTTCTCTCTCCCATTTCACCCTACCCCGCTGTTCAAAACCCACTGCCATGTCTTCACAGAGGAGATCAGGTCCTAACTTATACCAATTTCCATGCCAAGTATGTAATTTACTAATAGAACTTTGTGAGTTTTTGTGGACCCTCTGACTTTGGTCATTTCTTTTGACCATGAGCACCTGCAAATCTTGTCTACTGCCTTCCCCTCAAGGATGGGATACCACAACTTTAACACATGGAAGTGGAAAAGGGAAAATAAAACAATATTGCATCTAGATACACAATAAAATAAAAGAATCCAAGAGAATCTCTTTAACAGCAATTTATTATCATTAAAAGTAACAACAAGTAGTTTTAAACTTTTTTGTCTTAAAAATCTAGTGTAACATACTGCTACAGTTCTATGAAACTTACGGCAAAATTGTATCCCCAAACCACACATTGTGCCTGATTGTCACAGACATCAATGGTGTGGCAGACAAACAGCACAGAAATGGATCGCTCTATACAGCGATGATCATTAGGCCTCAAGATGCTACAAGTTATTTTTTAAGAGCTATTAAATATAATTTTTGTTTTCCTCTTTTTTTTATATTGCTAGAACAATCAGATATTTCACATAGTTTTTGGTGCCCCATGTGATCTTTTAAGAACTGTGTTTTAGCTACCTACATCTTCAACCATAGTTTTCCTTTTTAAAATTTTCCCCCCTTAGTGACACACCCACCCCAACTCAGGAGACAAAACCACAGCCATGTTTGCAGTCACTCTGCACACAGCATCACATATTTCCTTTACATCCTAAAGCCACTGTTCAGCCCTAACCCTTACCTTTCACATTGCTGCCAGAACAACTTGGCAGCACAAAGTTCAGGAATACTACATGCTCATATTTTAATCTCCAGCTTCCCGGGAGCTCTAGAGCTTAGGTTAAGCTCAAGCTAAGTACCCAAGATAGCTAATTCATAGCTATTTCAGATTTGTGGAAAGGAGCAGCAGCCAGACATTGCAAGACAGAGGCAGCTTCACATTACACAGAAAGACCTGAACAAGTCATAATACTGTTTATCATTGGTTTGCAGGACCAAAAAAGAATATCCACAAGCAAACACGCATATCGCTGAAAAGAACAGTCCTTATTCTGTCAAGCATTTAATGTGCTGAATTTAAGATTACAATGCTATTCAACACTCAAAAGTAAGCAAAAGCCTCTGAGTGAAACCCTTCTGGCCATCAGATATGTACTGAAGAAAAAGAGCATGGGGAAACTTCATATAGTCTTTCAGATGTGGTTTGTGTATGATTTCAGATACACAGGATCCCCTTGGATGGGATAGGGAATTTCCACATGAACTTCACAGTAGCATGTGGAATTGAGAAATTCAAAGAAAACCAATCAGTAAGCAGCTTCATGTGCATTTATATCCATTCTGGATTCAGAGAGTCACGGGAAAATCATAATCATAGCATAAAATGGATGAGGTACTAGATCAACAAATTCCATGAAAAAACGCTGATTACACTGTTCCCTAAGCAGACCTACAATTTAAACTCCAGGAGAAAATAGGGTGTTAAATTTACTCACTGAAAAAAGAATTTTTTGGGTTTGTTTTCAGCCAGATTTCTTAGGAAAGAAAATCCCCAAACCAAAAACAATACTTAGAGCAAAACTGTGAAATCTTGTCTTACATAACATCTTAAACTACTGTCTTGCTTTGTAAATGCATCTAACAGCTTATGAATATCTCATTCTTACTCAATAATACCTTAAAGAGTTTTGACTGAGGTAGCCACTAAAACACCACCATACATAAGCAATGCCAACACAAAGGGAAAAGCTCAGCCAAGATGCTCAAGAAAGTTAGCTAGCATTTGCTTCCAAAAATGTAATTTTCTCTCTAGTGCTCTTCCACCAAACCTTGCTTCACTTCCCTTTCATTTTCTTTTCTTGCCTATCTCTAATAGACAGTAACCAAGAAAAGTTTAGCTTTCCAGTTAATTTGTAAAATGTCCTTGGATTTCCAAAACTTCATTTTCAAATGAAGAATCAGTGAATTTAGTTTTAAACCAATGCCATTTAGAGCACTGACACTGAAGGAAAATCTGCACCCTCAATAACTGACCCCTGAGGTTTCAGCTCTATCATCTTCCTGCATGTGCCTAAGTGCTAGAAGCTGTGGAAAGACAACTGCAAGGGGAAAACACAAAAGCAGTGAAAAGGTCCCTTTCATTGTAAGTCTCATCTATATACCTAAACACACAAAGAATCACCTGTTAATTCACTGTCTTTCAAGTACTCAGGATGTTAAATTGCAATTATCGTTCCTCCAGCTAAAAAAAGTACAATGATCTGTCATATCCTGGACCTTTATAGTGGCAATCATTGCTCAAAATTAAAGCATTTTCGAATTACTTGTATAACTATGATAGCCTATGCTCAGATTCAACATGAAAAAAAAAATAAGCTTTAAGGATAATTAATACCTAGGTATTTTTGAAAACACTTTCAAGATTTTTTTGTGGTCCCTTATCACAGACTATTTTTCAAAGTAATTCAGAACCCCTTCTATCAACATCCAAATCAAACAACCAATCAAACAAGAAAACTCCAACAGAAAATCACCTCAATATCTATGTTGTTTAGTACACATATATTGCAGAATGTACACTTGGCTTAACATCTACACTGTACACATACATGTACATGTAGTGTAAACGTCCAATTCTGACTTCCTTTTTTCAACCACTATTTGGAATTTGAGTGTCTTCTCCAATTGGTCAAATATTTTGATGCATCTCCAGAAATGCAAAGCTGCATTTCAGAGACATTTTGCACTGACCCAAAGCAGCACAAAACCTCTGCTTCTAAGATACATACTTACCAAATAAAAAAGTCTGAAGAAAAAAAACATGCTCTCACTTAAGAAAATAGAGCACTAACAAGTGTGACGTGCATAATACTGATTTCTCAATGTAGAGCAGACATTGTGTGTATATTCCCAAATATAAAAAGAAAATTATACAAATTGCATGCAACTGTAAATAGTGCGGTTCAAACAATACCAAGGTCTTATCCTTATTTTTCCGAAGCATGTGGACAATAGCAAACTGCAGGGTGATAATTCTAACATGGTTTCTTCTTCCACAGAGACAAACAAAGCTACTTTTATTTCAAAAAACTCTAGCCCACAACAGGAAGACATCAAACAATTTAGCCATGATAACTGTACTGTGAAGAATTTCTGAATTTTCTTCCACATCTAGATCACACAACCGGGCTTATTGTTTGAAGCACTTTGCTGGAACTCCTTTTTCACAAACCACAACACACAAAAAAAAAATGTTTCTTGTTTTGATTACACACAGTTGTTCATCAGGTGGAAGTAGATGAAGGTGGTTTATTACAACATTATGAAACTATCCTCATCCTTACGAAGCATATGTAATGCACAAATTAAAGATTCCAGTTAAGCATCACCATATACTAACCCTTTGTTTGTATAACATAACCAGCTACAAAATTGTTACTACTGAAATCATACACAGGCACCTTGCTAAATCATACTTACGTTATAGTTTTCTTTTTAAAACATTCCACAACTGACTCAGGTTTTGAGTCACTTTTGTCCATTTCATCTATTTAGACGCTGTGTTACCACTTCTCTGTACATGATAGAGATATATATCAGCAGAAGAAAAATGACAAAGAAATCATCCAAGAACCCCAGAATTCCAAACAGAGCTTCAGGAAGAAAATCCAGAGGTGAAGCCAGGTACAGCAAGGCTCCAATCAAGCAGAGGAATATTCTGATGCGAAACATCCAGAAGAGGCCCCCTACAGAAAACATCTCCCTGAAAGCATGTCGCAATAAAGTGGGGAGATCCATAATTCTTTCCATAATCTATAAAGAAAGAACCCAAAAGTTACTATTTTGCTTTAGCAACTCATCCATGCTAAACTGAAGTTTCTACTACTATATCACATCTTAGAATCTGTTAGTTTATAGGAATTAGAACAAAATCTGGGAAGAGTTAATGAGTTCAGTTTTACTGGGTAGAATGTCAGATTTGGAATACCTTTGTTTTCAAGAAACAGTCAAACTGTGTTATTCTACAATGAAAACCACATTTAATATACATCACTAGAAAATATACTGGCATCTATTATGAAGGAAAAGCAATGAATACTACAGGAAAACAAATGACTGGGAAAGTGAGAAACAGCAAACAGGTTAACTGGAGTAAAGTATTGATCAGAATACAAGATAAACAAGGATTGCAAGAAAAAGTCCAATAGATAAAGTAGAATAGGTCAGAGCTTTTCAGAAACACAATACCCCCTCTCCTGGTATA
Source organism: Cyanistes caeruleus (assembly GCF_971803275.1). NCBI lineage: Eukaryota > Metazoa > Chordata > Aves > Passeriformes > Paridae > Cyanistes > Cyanistes caeruleus. Next base: position 36,457,308 of record NC_141732.1, read on the forward strand.
TAACCAGTGACTCACACAAGTTTCCAAAGGATGGATGAAGCTTCAAAGTAAATTAAAGAACCTTTAAATGAATCTATTCCTGGCTCCTTTCCATTTTGCTACTATGATTCTGCCAGTTTAGCAAGAGACTACTCAATAGAAAATATTCAGGTTTTGCTGTGACGAGTAGGGAGGGGTGAACTTTAAAACTTATTTTATGCTGGTTCCCTTTTATGGAACACAGTTCTACATAGAGCCATTAAACTCCATTAAAATGAGTTATTGCCATAGCTGAAAAAGTTTTTGAGAACGACATTTTGTATGTGGTAACACTGTGTATAAATCAAAGACAATTTATCTAGTCCAATTAGGGTTTTAATGCAGATTTCTGGCATGACCTCAGACAGGTTACTGGGGACTAGACACAGCTCGCAGAGAGGTCTAATAGAGCTTGAAAAGCAGTTTCAGTCTCTTCTGGATAAAACCCGTACATTTTGTGGTTTAGAAAAATACCCTTCCCTCTTCTGTCTCTTTGTACTGTAGATTTTTTTTTGCTAATGTCTTCTTGCTATATTCAAATCCCATTAAAAATGAAGAGAAGCAGGGAGGTTACTAGTATACTTGTGTGTGCATTTCACCTTGTGAAACAGGACATGCACACAGGAGACAGGCACACAAGGCTGACTTTCTAGCATTTTCAGAACTTTGACTACCCCTCTTAGCTATTTACAGAAAAAAAAAAAATCTGTTTTTCTTTACTCATAGAGGAGAATAAAGACTGTAATATAAGCTAGGGGAAACATGAAAAAAATGCAGACAGCATATAGCTGTCTGAGGAGAAAGGCACAGAGCAGAACTTCAGATTCTTCTAATCAGTGTAAAGAGATCAATGAAGCGAATATTCTTCCTTGCAGGTCATGTATTTCATTAAGTATTTTTACTGACTAATTATTGATCCTTTCAAAATAATGACTTGTATCTAAAAACCAACTTAACACATGAACACTTGAGAAAACTCAAGACTTACTAGATTCTCACAACAAAAAAAATCGAGTTTCTGTAAATTTTCATAAATGACAAGTGAATAACTTTGAGGTCTTGGGTTTGATCTAACCATTTCACCATAAATTTCCTAAAGGAAAGTTGTCTAGGTCCTGTGTATCAGGAAGAGAAAATCCACATTCCAGGGTAAGAAAAAAAGAAAGAAGGGGGAAAAAACAAAACCACAAAAAAATTGCTCTCAAACTCTCCTGACATCACTGACTTCCACCCAAATTTACCCAAAACTTACGGATCTGGGCTGTCCTGAGAATCTTCGATTGTAGTCATTAACATCTTGAAACACTTGGGCTGCACCCTGCTGATCTTCACCAAAGAGTGGTAAGAACAGTGTTACCTAGGCACAGCAGGGAGATTATGTTAAACATGCAACTGTAAAACATCTTCTTCTTTAACTGTAAAAGTCATCTTCAGTTAACTACGTAGAAAAAACTTTGGTTTAGTTGAATAGTCAATAGGAAAATAAACTGAAAATTACTAGCATGGATACTGCTATTAAATTTTAACTAATTAATTGCTTACAGCTCCTTACAGAATATTAATTTTAAAAGAGATTGTTTAAAAAGTGCAAAGTAACCTTCCTTTTAAGAGAGGCTTATGTTTTTTTCTAAACACCTAAGTGCTTTATGTTTCATAAGTGGGTCAGTTAGGAGAACTAAGTTAATTTACCAAATTCACCTAATTTTGTTTCCTAAATTGAAAATCAAATAAAGCAATCAATGAGGCCTTTCTTTAACTACATTTAGAACTGCCTTTCATGACAACAAACATGCAGCAAAACTCATTTTTGCATATGGCTCTTCATACGGAGATGAATTAACAGAAGAAGGTATTAACCTTCATGTCTTTTATAAGGACAGATAATTTTGCTCTGTTCTTAGGTTAAGTTTCACACAAACATAGAGAAATAAGATAAATGTGAATATGACCTTATGTATGTTATCTTTCTGCATAGGAGTTGCTGAAAACTTGAGACTTCTTTTTGAAGCAATGCACAGGTATAAAATGCAGATTATCATAGGAAACAGAGAAGGCACAGCACTTGAAATTACTACAGTCTTCAGAAGCTTCCTCTATACCTGGCAACTAAATATAAATCTGTGTGGCAGTCACATTTAGAAATGAGAGCATGAGCAGATCTTCATTCAGCTTCTGGTCCTGCCACAAACCTCTTGTATGACTCATGCTCATGTGTACATCTTTCCCTTCCCCATTTACAAACCAGGGTGAGAATGAATACATAACCATGCAAACAGTGCCACCTAATACACCTGTTACTCAGAGGAAGGTAAATGAAAATATACATAAGGAAAGCCATTAAAAAAATCACTTATTTTCCCCTTTTCCAACTTCCCCACCTTTATTATTTGTGTCTTTTTCCTCACTAGCTACACTCTAAACCTACTCATTCTTCCTCCAGTCATATCTATTTTTCTTTCCTTCAACTGTCTTCTTACAGTCATTTGTCCTGCTGATACACACAATCAAAGCAGGATATAATGGAGGGGCAAGGTCGTGAGTTACGTCATTCATTAGAAGTTGCTAGATCTGTAGTTTGTGCACTGTTAAAATAAAGATGTACTTTTTTTCAGTCATACACTATCAGACTCAGAGATCCTAAGCCTTAATGCGTTGCAGGAACATATTTCAAATTGACAATGTAAGTAAGTTGCGTAGGTAGTAAGCTAATGCTTGCTCTACAAAGACAAAATTAATAATACATACAAGTTAAAAATAGGCCCAAAATAAGAAATAGATAGGTCTTTTGGTAGGGACAGAGGTAAGGGAGAGGGTATTTCTCAAGAATCAGTAGTGTGCTGCTACTGGCAGTCTACCACAACCAGGCCCTTTATATGCAAGTTCTGGTAAAAGAAGTTAACATCCTGAACAGAAAGCATGAAAAAATCAAAGTTGAAATCTCACTATTTTCTGTTTTCATATGCCCTTTACAGAAAAAATAGCTGAGTTATCAGTGCAGTTCACTTACATTTGAGTTGCAGGAACAATCTGCATCTTTTGAGTCATTTGTCAAAGCAAGAAGTTTGGAAAAAACTGAATGTCCACCATTCCTGTCTCACACATACTTCTATATTCTTTCAGTCTCTCAGACTTCTTAATCTGTCCTATATATTCTTTCACCCTCTCAGACTTCTTTATCTGCCAGCCTTATTACTGCAGCTCACATCTAAGTGTCTTGTGTCAGGCTATTCTAGACAGTCAAACTGACAGGTCCATGATGACTTAAAATATTACCGTCTGTCTGCAGATTGGGCAGCGGATGGCACCCAGCCATGAGCCATACCTCCAGTAGGCAATAATGCAGGAACCTGGTGAAGGTAAGGTATACACATTTAAACTCCTGAGATGAAAAACACATCACCTGAAATAATATGTTATACTAGATTTAATTTTGTGTACAGCATTCACTGAAAATACCAAGAACTAACATGTTCAAATTCAATGCTATTAATGAGAAAAGTCCTGAATAGGTTCAACTGAATCAGTAATTCTAAGGCATTATTTCCTGAAAACAAAAATTTTTAATCATTACATGAAGAAGCAAATAATTAAAATTTTTACCAGTTTAAAATTTAGAAGTGATAAAAACGTCAAGAGATGTAAAATTTATCCTAAAAACTTGGTTTTATCATCGTCAGTTTCAACAGATGAAGAAAAATATAAAAATGTGAGTATTTTATCTGTTTTTTCCAAACTTGCTTGTTTTTTCATTTAAACAACTAGGCATGGCATAACTGTAACTATATACTTCATAAAACTAGATGAATGCAGCGAAATCCTACTAGGAACCTGAAGGAGAGGAAGCAAAATGCTACATAGGGTGTCTGTACATAAACATAGCCTCAAAAAAACACAAAACCAAACACTTTAATCAACTGTGCACTTACTCATAATTCTGCAGAACTTCCAAGATAAAAATATTCTGTGAGATAAAGAATACTTTATTCTTTCTAAACCATCTTTTTTAAAATGGTACATTTCCAAATATTCTTCAACCTCTTCAGGTTTTTACTAAACTAGAAATAAATTAACTCTTTGGCATTTTAAAATTAACCAGTTTAATTCCAGATAGCATAGAAAACAGTGAAGCACACTCTTAAAGTGACTGTTTATTCATAAATGTATTTTCTCAATTATTTCTAAAAAATTATTTCTTTTGCATACACAATGATAAACAGTTAAAGTTTGGAATTAGGATGCCTGAGCTAGTGCCAAAAGTTTGTATTTCTGTTCTAGTTTTATCTTTGGAACTAGGAGGTTTTCTTGCTTACCACAGAAGAGATGTCCACAGTTTGTTTCTATAGGGAATGTAGCCTGTTGCAAACAGACTGGACACGACATATCTGTATAGAAGCGATGCCGGTCACCAGCAGAAGCATCCTGCTGGAACAGCAGGAAAATGTAAAGTGTTAGAGATACCATTTTATGTAAGTCCACTGAGTTATAAAAAATATTATTATATTGGTATTCATTCACTCTAAGTCAAACTGTCAAATGCAGAACTATGTGAAATGAGAAATATATTTAAATGTAAAAATCAAACATAAATGCATTGATTCAATAAGCAAGTTCTTGTGATGGGACCATTATTTTCCCTTCATCTGTTAAATGTGTGATTCAAATCAATTAAAGACCACAAAGAACCTCCTTGGTCCTTCACACTGAGTCAGGTTAAATATGCTGGAGCATGAATAACAAACTCAGATCTATATTGTTACTTTCTTATCCTGAGTAGGTCTGTCCAGAGCCAAGTAACTGAACTGTCTTGTTTACCAGCATTTAGTGTTTCCAAGCCCACACATAGATACTGTCTTGTGTATGTCAGTCATGAAACAGTTTTTTTCCCCATTTTCCCATATTTGTCTTCTACATAAATATGCACTGTTATTTCAAGAAGTATTGGAATCCAAAATAAAAGCCTCTCTGAGCTCCTCAGAGAGAGAAAAGAATTAAAATATATTAAGCCATAGATACAGAATAAAAGTGTAAGTTTTAGTTTTAAATAAGTTTTACTATAGCTTAAGCACCTTAAGTGTCTGTGTTAGCTAGTGAAAAGCCTTATTACCTGGTTTAAGGTTCAGTGATAATGCCCTTCACAAATTCAAATTCACAAATTCAAGTTAGCTCCAGACATAATGAAAATAATAATGAAAACATAGTTTGCATTCTTAGATAAGAACAGATAGAATTACTCACATAAACAGATAATACCCTGATAAAACAGATAAAATTTAGGTAAAGAGAACATTGTTTTTGCATGTTAGAATTAAATTCAAATTTGTGTAGAAAGTATTGTTTTAGAAGTGTGTTTTTAGCTGATTAGATGATTTATGAATTTAATCCTCTGTATTGGGGATCAGAGAAGAAAGACCAACAGAAAAAAACCAAACATCTGAAGAAGAAGAACAGCAGCACCATCATCATCTCCAGCTGCTTTTGCCCAAGGCAACAGAACACCACACTGACAAGCTGCTACCCTGAACATCGGTACCTTATACCAGAGAGCTGCTGCTGCTCAGAACTCGGGACTTTATGCCAATTGGCATAAAGCTTTTAGCAAATACTTTAATTTTCTAAACCTTTTGCCTTTGAGACTGATGCTTTTATGCAATAAAAATCTTTCTAGCAAACATCAGCTGCTCATGTCTCTTTGAAACCTAGATATATTATCAGAATCCCTGTTGAAACTTGACAAAGAAGTATCATGATGAAAGACTGTTCTCAATTTTCTCCAAAAGTATTGCTTAGACGCTACATGTCCAAACTGGATGCAGCCATAGAATCATTGAATGGTCTGAGCTGGAAGGGCCTTTAAAGATCACTAAGTTCCAACTGTCCTGTCATAGGCAGGGACACCTTCCACTAGACCAGGCTGCTCAGAGCCCCATCCAACCCTGCCTTGAACATTTCTAGAGATGGGGCATCCATAACTTCTCTGGGCAGCCTATTCCAGGGCTTCACCACCATCACTGTAAAGAATTTCTTCCTTACGTCCCATCTCAACCTAGCTTCTTTCAGTTTAAAACCACTACTCTCTGTCCTGTGACCAAAGGCATTGCTAAAAAGTTCCACTCTGTAGCCTGGCTCTTGTTGCTGTGCCATTGTTCTGCTACACACGGTTTATCAGTCTAAACATCTAACCCCTGTCCTGTCTCAGCAAACAGTACTCCAGATTTCCTTTCATTTGCCCCTAAATTCCCAAGAACATTCCAGGAAGCACACAGCACAATCTAACATACTCCACCTTGTGGCAAAAACTTCTTTGGGAAGTTGGAAAAGCCAGCCAAAATTTAGTTTTAATTACTTAATGCATCCCATAAAAAAAGCTACATTATCTCAGTACTTGATGGGTTTCAAGGATGCCTCTGTACAGTAAGTAAACTCCCACAACTTTCAAGATCATCTTCTTCCAGAACCTCAGAGAAGCCTTCAGTACCCCACATCAGAGAGCTGAATGATATCAACACTTAGTACAGTACCTGATCAGTTTGAAGCTGTTGACGAAGAGCCCGCACTAGCTCTTGATTTTCTGGATGTATGTTCTGATGTTCATTTCTGTGAAAGGAAATAAATACAAGTGACTTGTAACACTGAAAAATAACTCACTAAAACAAATATGAAACTTGAACAAAGGCCAAAAAATTCTTTCCTGCTATAAAAGATTTTAAAGGAAGTACACAAATAATTAAGGAAACAGGTATTTATTCTGGAGCCTAAAGTTAGTTTGGACACTTAAAGCTATACAACAGCAAGATTTTTCAGTGACTGCATAATCAATCACTAAATTACATTAAAACTAGATTTTGAGAAAAAATTAAGCCATGAACCTACAAAAAATAAAGTTGCCTGAAAGCTTTTTTATTAAACATGCAGAAATATTTTTCATTTTTGTCTCTGCTGCTAGTATCTTATTTGTTGGTCTACTTATATTACTAGTTTTTCACTCACTGCCTAAGTCATAGAGTTGCAACCTCCTAATTACTTCAATTTTATCTGCTACATGACATTTGCATAAGAAAGGGTAGACCAACTTACATTTAGAATATTGAATTTATATAACTATCAGCAGACTGGATATAAAAAGAAACCACTCTTTTAAAATTACTCTTTTTTAAAAAAAGCAAGATTCGACAGGCAAGCAAATTGCAGGTTAGATATGCCAAGAGGAATCATTGGGAAGGGACACACTGAAAAAAGAAGGATGGATATATTAAACATTTTAAGTTCAAAAGCACAATGGGACAGAATTGAAATTAAAAATTACAACAATCAGAAGTGTTGACTTACAATAAATATGAACCAACAGCATATTAGAAATTTGAATTTTTATGCTTTATTAACTCATATGGATTTCAATGATGATATAGTCTGCTTAGAACTCCTGAGGTTTCAGCTGGATTCTGTTCTCCATTTTGGGCTAAATGCACAGAAACATATAGAGAAGTTGGATGAAGTTCAGAAGATAATAAGAACTACTGCCTACATTTTTTAAACATTAGAGAAAGACTTAAGAAATGTCAGTTTATATAGAAGACTGTTCATGGAATGAAAACAAGACAGGGTAAGTCTTTCATTCTATAAATATGAGCAATTATTTCCCACAATTATCTAAGGCCTGTGGAAACACATTTCCAACTGCATATAGTGTACAAAATCAGACAAGATTACCTCAGGCTATTTTGATCCATCCCTGACTAAAAGTTGATTCAAAAAACAGGTTGCAATGCTTCCAGGGATATTGAGGTAAGCTGATCCTCTGTCAGAGATCAGGGCTGGACTGGCTGAACTTTTAGGATATTTTGTGATTGCAGTTGTATTATGTAATTTCCTCAATGCTTCTAGAAGCTTCTGCAATATTTTCCTTCAGTTAATGTGGGCATAATAATAATAATAATACTATGGGCATAATCATAATATTGCATTATTGCTATATTTAACATTTTGTTTGCTTCATTCTTTCTTCAAAGAGAAACAGATAAGTCCCATATTTTTCATGCTAATATTTACATGGCTGAAGAAATTTTATTTAATATGAATGTGGGTGACATATGAAAGCTATATGATGGAAAACCTGTATTATAGGTATATTCTTACGCCCCTTTGGTCTCCATGAATCAGATTTTGTGGATGTTGGCTGTCATACATGTTATATGTATAGAAGTCTTTTTCTGTTTAGATGCTACAAAATGAACGTATTTCACATATTCAGTTTGCCACAATGTTTGATATATATTGAAGTTCAGTTTGATTCACACAAGTGGAAGGTGTGAATTTTAAGACAGTTTATTCTGATTTCAACATAAACAACTAATTGTAAATTTGCTACTGCAAGTGTTCGTTTTATGACCTTACCCTGTCATCATATACTATGCCAAAATCATGAGAGCATTTGTAGAGCTGCAGAGGTACATACAGTGTGTACTGTCACTTATGCATAAGATGGTGGTGAGGTAGCTGAAATCCATGCAGTGTTCAGCAAGGGACAGGCAGAGCTCAAGACATACCAAATTCATAAATTCTGTCATGCAATTATTGTGAGAAGGTAACTGAAATAAATGAAAACCAATATGGTGCCATGTAATTAAAGGCATTATCAAACAAGCCAGAAAGAAAAGTTATATGCAAAGGCCTTTTATTTCCCCTCTTTCTGACTGCTAGCACACCAAAACTTGATGAAAAAGGTCTCATGATATGAAAAAATTGTACTATATACCACAGAGGGCCCCACCAAACTATTATTATCGGAAGGAAGAAGAATGCCTACTCATGCAGATTGTGCAGTCTTACACAAGGAAAGAGAGGAACAGTACTTAAGGGGACTGGTGCATTATTGTGCAGTGATGGACATGTTAATTTCCAAGGACTAAGATCTTGCTTCTGCTGAAAATAGTGACTTGATCTTATAATCAAACCATATGATGGATAGAAAAATGAGATTAAAGAGATCTAACCCTGTAGACCTGTAAACATGGAACAGGTAAGTCATCTAGGACAAATCTCTTGTAGGGAATTAAAGGGTCAGGCTTCCTTTAATTTGTTGAATACACTGAATTTTCACAATCTCATTTGTAAGGTGACAACCTACTCACCAGTTTAAAAGATGATGGAAAAAAATCTGGCTTCATTTCATCAGAATTTATAACTCAAAATCATACAGGCTTTACAAAGGTATAGTGCCTGAACTACAAATTTGCAACTTGTTACATGTCTTAATTATGGCTTGTTTCTCTGCCAGAAGCATGAATGAAGCCTTGATGTGATGCTTCATTGAGTTCTTTCAAATGGAAACAAGTACAACTAAATCCCTTAAATTTTCTCCATATTCTGCTTCTGCCCCCTAAAATCTACTGCAACACACACTCCTTGCTCCTCATTTCCCTTTTTATTCAGCCCCAGCAACTATTCTTACCATAATCTTTCTTTCCTGTTTACTTACCCGTGATCTGTTCCTACCCAAGTATTTCAGTTCTGTTGACACAGAAGCACGAAAGGCAAAGAAAAAAACTGGGGTAATGAACACCATATAAGGAACACAATGACTACTGTACTGTCCAAGGTAACTAGAGAAGAAAAAGAAAATATGCTTTTTCTCCCTCATTTCCCCCTCAGTGCTAAATAAATTAAAGTACCATAATTTTTGTACTGTACAGATTTTCTACTATACTGTGCAGATTTTGATGGCAACAATATAAAGGAGATGAAGAGTGCTGCTGAATACAGATGATTTCAAAAAGTACCAAAAGGCTGAATAGGGAGCTAAGAGGATCCTGGTAAGACTTTAGTTGTCAGTCATAGAATCACAGGCACAGAATATGCTGAATTGGCAGGGACCCATCAGGATCATTGAGTTCAACTCCTGGCCCTGCACAGACACCTCAAGACACATATGCCTGAGACTACTGCCCAACTCTGTCAGGCTACTGCTGTGACTTCTCTGGGGAGCCTGTTCCAATGCTCAACTATCTTCTGGGTGAAAAACGTTTTTCTGGTATCTAACCTAAACCTCCTCTGAGTCAGCTTCACGTGTTTCCTCAAGTCCTGTCATTGGTAACAAATCATACAATGCAGACCTCCAAAGTCTAGAAGCTTTGTGTTTTCAGTTTATTTGTCCCTCCAGAAAATAAACCATCAAGGTATGTAACAGGATTCACAAACTTTTTACCTACCTCATTACACTTGCAGAGGCAATAGATAACAAGCCTTATCTTCCTCCCTAAGTAATTGTTCATAATTGACACATCATCTCCCTGAAATTAATTCTGACTGAACTCCTGCTACTCTTGCCAATTGCTGACCTATGTTCCACTCACTTTTTTTTTTAACATTTCTTACTTGCCTTTCTAGAGTTCAAAAATAAAGTGTTAACTTTCAAACTAAACACTTAAAATTCAAGTCACAACTGCCAAAAATGTCAATATGAGGGCCAGAGAAATCATAACAGAGGAGATGAAAAAGAGGCATTCTTAAAGCAATCTGAGTAACTGAAACAGCTTCAGAAAAAAAAAAGGCAATGTGAAGTGAAGCATTTCTTAAGATTCCTTTGTGATCTCCTGGTCTTGAACTGCAGCACTGCCTTGCAGTCCAACAAAGTGTTTCCACCTATTGTTTATTCTGTGGCTTGTTCTCAAGCAGCTTTACCCCAGCAATATTTCTAATGTGGACATATCCTCTTCAGTAAGTTCCATGATGCCACTGTGTCACTAAAACTGAGTTCCCTTGGTTTTGAAAACTGTTCTGTGTGCAGAAGTCTATACACATCCATGAAATGAAATGAAATGGAATGAAATTAAATGAAATTAAATGGAAGGAAATAAAATAAGTCAATCTAAACCTCAGACTGGCTTTTCCCAAAACACACAGGCTAAGATATTTGTTAGGATGCAAAGAAAAATTGAAATGAAAATAAGCTTTGATGACTTGATCATTCAAGTTACTGAATTCTGAATGTAACATTTTCCTGTATGGAATGCATATTGAAGTCCACTGTTTTACAGCATACTCATTAAAAAAAAAAATAAAAATCAGTCACTTTGTTTGGATTTGGGTTGTTGTTTGTTTTTTGGGAAGGAGACTGCAGCTAGAATATACATTGGAGGAATACATCCAATTTTTATCTTGGAGTCATTGACGAAGCTGTACTTTGCAACCAAATACAATAAAGCAGCCATACAGACTGTGAATGAAACCATTTTCAGTCTTAAGGAATGATGAACACTACTCAGTTTGATTATCTGAAGATAAGGAAGAGTTAAACTCCATTTTTGATTCTAGCTGTGCCAAGCAATTAATTAAACATAGTAAGCAATCAAACAATCACTTCCTTACTGTCATGAAATCAGTTTTTATGTACCAATACATGAAGTTGTCAAGACAGTTAGTCAATTTTCATAAAAAAATAATAATTCCTGTCAACACATTCTCACCTTAAAAGTGTATATACCAGAGCAGCAATGAAAGTGAAACTGAGCACAACTGCCACCAGTACCTGGTCACTTACTCCTTCTATAACTGAATCATTATCTAGCTTCAAACTCTGAACTTCTGCTTGGTGACTGGCCATCACAGCTCTAAAATGCAAAAAGAAATATATACATATACATATATTAAAACATATGTGCACAGACGTTTTTAACACAATTACAAACAACATGTAAACAGAATAGTCATTGTTGGGAGAAAAAAGTAGTATAAAAAGAAGGAATGTATCAATTTTTACCAAACACTGAGCTTGCTGTAGAGGTCTTATGCAGTAGCAAACAAATTTTAAATTGCTGTCTTATGATTTAAAGATTTAAAAAAAAAAAAATAAGTCAGCTAGTTTACCTGGAAACCTTTATGAGATAAATTACATAGGTCTTTATGGAACTGGCCATATTCTAAGAACAGTTTACTGAAAAAAAAATTCACAACTCTGCATTATCAAGAATTATAGCTATTACACACCACATCATTCCTGGTAGGCTAAGCAAACACAGAAACTTAACTTTCACCACTTATGCGAAAGAAAAACCTAGGGCATTTTGGTTTTAGTGTTAAATGCTCATTTGGATACACTGGAACCACCCAATACATTTTAAACTTAATTTTTGTTTTCTGTGCATTACCAACCTTTAGCTAGAAACATGGGGAAAACTTGAAAGAAAAACAGTATTACCAGGCTTCCTTAGTTAGACTCACTTGTTTTATACTTGTTTCGCATTTTTAGCCATCAGTGACTAAGGCTAACATTTATTAACTTACAGCACTAACCTACAGCTGGAGACATGCAAAATAAAGTAGTTTCCAACCCACTGCTGAATCACTACTGTTGCAATCAGGAAGTGAAATGAATTATGTCATGAAACCAGAAGGGTGAAGCTAACTCTGCCAAATGACATGAAAAGTCATACTGAAGCTCTGTCCATACTCAATTGAAGTATTTTCCATGAAGCTAACATAAAATCCCAGTATTGGTTTCTGAAGGCAGGTAAGACAGGTATCTTTTCCTCTGTTTCTTAGTCCAGCTTGCAAACCTTCATCCGTGTTTCACTCCACTTCACAGCTCATGTGTCATTTTTAATTTAAACCTCACTGTCTAGCAAATATCACCAAACACCCTCTGGCCCTGAATTAATTGCAAAACTGAAATGGAATACAAGTCATCATGATTTTAGTGGATACCTGTAATGACTACCCTGGCAAGATTTCAGCATGTCAGTCTATTGCTAATAAAAAAGCATCTTCTATTCCCTAGGACAGATACTCTCACCCTCCACATTTTTTCTAGTATAAGCAGTGGAGCTTTTTTCAAGCTTCCTTACATTTGTGGGAGCTGCCTTCTGTAGCAGCAATACAAGAGAAGCTGATACATTCTAAGAGTATTGCTAAAAAGTGTAAGTGGTATAATTAAGTACCATAAGAGCAGAGCAAACTCATGGAGAACAAGGGAAGATTTCATTAATTATTGTCGTATTTTTGGGCTTTCACTCTGTAAACTAAAATGGAATAAGGAAGCACATATGAAGGGAAACAATAAACTAAGTTATCCTAAATGCACCAATCTGAACTGAGACTATTATTTCTGTAACTATTGTCAATTTTTTGCTAATTATAGCTTTCAACAAGCAACTATGTCCCAGTATTTGGAAAGAGTAACTCCTTTCAAAGGTGGAACACCAATGACTCATGAACAGGCATGTTTAAAGTAGGTCAATGTTTACACGTTTCATACATACTAATGAATAAAAGACCAGATCTTTGTGGAAAGATCTTACATAGGAACACAGGCCTACAAAAGTAGTTGAAGCATTTCTCTGCATAGCTATTTAAACAATTACATTCCTATAGCTAAAGCCACGAGGTTAAGATGTGAAATTTTTCGGAGCACGTGTTCCCTGGTGCTGAGGATCTGGACTGGTGGGTGTGCTGTGATGCCTCCCTAGCTCAACATTAACTGCCTGTATACTTAATTTCTTTGCATATCCAGTCCTGAAGAAGCTTCTCTCTCTTACACTGTAAAATTATGAGACAGCCATTTTCCACAACTGTGCAAGCTGATATCTTCAATTCCTGTATTTTTCCTCCTTAAGTATCACTATCAATCAACTAATTTTTACCCTACCCCACTTTTTTCTGGGTTGACCACCCAGAACAAAATCAGAAGTAAATGCCAAGGAACTGGTATAATTCCTCTGTTGCTCCAGATCAGTTCTGCTAGACTATACCAACATGCCAAAGACAACTACATCCCAGAAGCTATTACACAGAGTTTTGGCGTTTTTTTCCGAAATACATATTGTGTCAGAAACATACAGATGATTTAAGTGCACCTTTGGAAGGCAAATGTTTCTTACACTAATGCCTGAACTTCCTCTGTCACTGCTTGTTTGATGCACTTTGAAAACACATGAATTATCAATGTCACACCAATTTAAACAGGTTTCCCAGAATAGCCTTCAAGACGTGTACTCCAGCTTTTCCCTCTCTGCATGTTCCTTGCAACAACACTCTAAATTCTTATCTGCCTACCATTAATAGCACTCACTGCATCTGCTTGCCTTCATTTCTTGAAATGCTCACCCACCTTTCTTGAAATACCAGACTGAGGTGCCAAAGTTAGCATCAGAACATGAAAACAAAATACACAAATCCTCACCTTCTCTTCCTTCTTGCACATGCCAGTTACTTATATCTACTTGAGTCCTTCATTTTGAAACATATATGACTTTCCCAATAACCTTTTTGACATAAGAATAGTGCCCAAGAGAAATTATTGCACAGTTTTTCTCTCTGCATAAACACCCTGAGACTTACTTATTTCACCTTTGTCTTCACTTATGTATCAATACTGCAAAGACTATATAGAGGGCGAGTGAAATACCTGCCTCAGACTCACTCCCAGCTGCTTCTACTACTGAATTCTAGAGAAGACAAACTATCAGTGTCTAATGCTCGTGTTGTTCATATTTTAATTTACTTGCTGTTTCCAGACAGCCAACAAGTGCTGTGTATATTTTTCTTGTTACTCCCAGCACTTTTTCTGAATAAGATCACTGCACAGGAGAGCTGACAAGACTTGTGTAGACTACATACTACAAAACAGAAGGGTATCACTTCAAAAGAACCAATACATACTTTCTCTGAATTCATGCCTCAGTAGAGACAGTGACAATCTCCTCCTCCTTATCTCTGAGATAGCATGTGAAAAAAAGCAATCTACAAGAAAAATGTTAAAATACACTAGTAGAAAAAATGCCTGACTGAAGGAGGAAGGAATTTTCTGATTTCAAGGCTATCTTGAATATTTTCAAACAAAATACTCAGAACTGGAGGCTTGCAGTTCATGTTTCTTCAAGTGCAACCACAACAGCCAAAGAGCGATCTGCACTGGTTTGAACATATGACAGGCTAGATAATTAAACATAGCTTCTAAGAAATCTCACCTCACAGTGTGTGTGTTTAGCAAGTGTTGCTCTTTCAGAGGGTGCAACTAAGAAGCAAGCTATAGATTTAAAAATGTAATGAAGACTCAGTCTTTAGAGGTAGCCAGCCTTGATTAAGGCCAAGTGTGTGTCAGAGAAGACTTCCAGAACCAGACTTTATCACATAAAATCACTCACACACTTTATCACTCCTAAAATAGTCACTGTTAATAATTTGATGGAAATAAATCAATTAAATCAATCAGCAAGTTAGTCTGGTTCATACTAAATCCCATCCATTGATTATTTGTCTGGTTATGAAAAAATGACAGCATTTTATCAACCTTTTCCTCATACAATTATTTTCAGATCTGGGTTCTACATCACAGGCTTTTCAGACATTAAACTACTTTAAAGGTTTTTTGGTTTTTTTTTTTTTGTAGGCTTATGTTACATTGTTTATTTTTATAATTGCAAAGAAGGTTTGAAATTTTTTTATTGCTCTGTTTCTATTCTTTTATATTCATATGCTTTCACACTAGCTCTGAGAAAAATAACAACTGTATAAGATTGCTTAAGGAGAAAAAGGTGGTATTTGAAAATAGATTAAATTCTGATACATGATTTCTGTTTATACTTAAGACTTTCCTCTCTTTTTAGCCATTTCACAAGGATGGCTTTCTTAAATGCAAGCATAACTTCACCTTGTGTTCCAATGAGAGGATGAAAATGAAGCAATATCTAATAATACTCACATCAATTATACAACTTATACAATTAACTCCAGAATGTTAAAAACATCAATTGCAAACTTTTAAAAACTGACAAAAATGCTGGGCCTTTTTCCTACATTAAAAACAAAAACACCAAAGCTCAAATCTCAAATTCCAGCTTTATTTCATCTTCAGATTACTGGCACTTGCTTCAAGTAAAATAACACAGAAAAAGGGAAAAAGACAAGGAGTTACTTCTCCATTGCATTTGGGCTAGCTACATTACAGCTTTACACTGCATCCCAGTAGACTGGGATCAGGTTTATCTCCATGAGGGTTCTTGACGGCTAGACAGTATAAACAACCTCAGAGTAAATTGTCCAGAAAAGGTTTCGCAATAGAAAAGAATGCAATCTACTTTTGTAAAATCATGCAGTTTTATTTGTAAATCTGACATTAATTAATCATCTGTACAGAAAATCACCTAGTTTATTATCAGTTTTTCTCAGAGTGATTGCTGACAGAAAGTAACACTAATTTTTTTTTTTTTTTTACATTTCAAATAATAATCTACATACCTTTAAAAAGTTACATTCTTCCCTCTGTGGTTATGTATGAACAATGCATGCAGATTTAAGCAAAAAAGTAGAACTACAGTGAGCAATACTGCAAGCACCATGGCTTCTATTCTTGGAAATTCATACAGGCCACACTGAAGTGTGAGAAAATGAAGATATACACTAGTGTGGATGTACTATTTCTTAATTTTTCAGATCTGAAAAGTATTAGGACTTTCAATGTTGACAGCTACAACAATACCCTATGCCATGACTCATAAAGACATGGAAAACAATCCATTCTTTACCATGATGTGTTAAACAGCTGTCAGCTGTCCAAAGTCAGAATTCTCCCCATAGCTTTCTGAACTATTTGAAGTTTTCTGAGCCTATCAGGGAAGTGCCATATGATAATATACTCTCAATAGAGTCCTTTTAGGACCCATTACCAAAGGAATGTGCAAGCACAGTGAAAAAGAAATGAGATTCCCTTGATGTCTGAGAAGTAAACAATGAGGTAACATACAAGCAATAATGACGTGAGATACAAGTTATTAACCTTACTGTATTAACTTTGTGAGCAGGATACAATGTGTTCAACATCTGAAAGGTAATTTGGATAACGAAGTGTCCTTTATGGGATGGTCTGGGAGTGAATTGGATGAGAAAAATGGAGTTTTGCATTTTCATTTATTTCAGTTTTGGGTGTTTTCATCTTGATGCAGCACTGGCAGCCACCATCAGTTCTTGAAAAAATTTATGAAGTTAAGATAGTGATGGTGGGCCAGTGTGCAAGCCAGAACCTGCAACTCCTTTCACTTTTTATTAGCAAAAATATTGCCCCGCCCTTTGAAAAAGCTGCTTAATTTGTAGAGGTTCTGTGTTTTCCAGGATAAGCGAATTCATCTCCAACTTGTCAAGTACCACAGGTCACACTTTCTTAAGAACAAGAATGCTTTATCCCCTCAGAATTTTCTCCCACATAATAGAAACGAACAAAATATTGGTTTCATTTGTATCAAAAGCTTTCTAATAAGACTGGCCTATTTCAGATAACATAAAGCAACTTCTAAGAATTTAAGTGTATTAAAACAGAACATATTTATTCAGGAATCCACCCCCTGAAGATATATTAGCTTATACTGAAATATTTATAGCCTAAATTTAGCATATTTCATTTAAGAGAAAAACAGACAAAATTTCCTAAAATAAAGACAAATTCTTATATGTAAGGCAAAAATTGAGACCTGGCTCATTAGAAGCTATCTAATTACTTCCTGCTTAAGGGTAGCAGCAGGTCATGGCCCCTCTCTGTGGTTGATAATGGGACTTTGTGAATAGATTTGAATCAGCAAAGTGGATCCTACAGTTATTTATGCTCTCTTTCTTAAAGAGTCCAAAGATATGCCCAGACTGCATTCAGAAACAACAGCAGGCACGAGTTACACATGATGAACAATGGAAGTTTACTAGCCTAAATTCTAAATCAGCTAAATTCTGAGGTGAAACATTTTATCCAGGTTCCTTAGTGTACTAAAGTTGGACTTTGAAGAAGGGATTTAGTCAAATATAACATTATGAAACAGAAATAATGGAAATGATTAACGGAGTACTTAGAAAAAGTGTTTCTGAGGAAACAGGATTTATTAGCTTTTCATTTTTGTGAGCACAGTCTTATTTGAATAAAGCACCACACACAACAATCTCTAGTATTAATTATCTTCCTATATTATTAAAATCAGTAGCAGTAAATCCAAAGGGTATATTTACTAATGGAAACTAAAAAAAAAAAAAATCTAATATAGCAACATATAAATTGATATCTTCTGTAACAAGGCTGTTAAAACTGATTTGGGATTATCCTACTAGAATTTCATGCAGCCTGTTAATGCATCATTATTATGAATTTGCATCAACTTTGGGTTTACAAATCAATTCAGCTGGTACAAGAAATACAGCCAAACTCATCTGTATAATATTCAGTTATATGCTTACCATGAACCACCTTTGCTTTCAGGACTGTGCTGACTACATGTATGCATACTCTTTGCAAAAGAGAATGGAAAAGGCCTGAACAGTCTCGCCAAGAGAGAGAAGAGGGCAATTTTAGCAGGTAAATAATGATTTTGTTGAGCATATCTTATGAACTGACCAACTGTGGCACTTGCCTGATAAAGCAGGTTTCTGCAAGGTCTGAGATCAGCAATCTCTGAGGCACATTTTTTCCTAAAGAGAAAAAAAAAGAAGAAAAAAGAAAGTAGATATTCTACTTTTGCTGAAAGAATCATGTTTTGCAAGTTAAAAGCAATGCAGCTGCAAACAACAGGAGGCTGTGAGGAAAAATAATCCAAAATTAATATACCATTCTAGTGGGAAAGTAAAATGTCTCAAATAATTTTTCTCCTGAGCCCAAAAGCATGTGGATGGCTTGAAGCAGAAAGACAAATTCAATGGCCTGTTTAGCATTACTGTTCTGAAGATCTGCCTGGGAGATGTATGAGTTGTGTAAAATAATTCCCAACTAAGTCTTCCACCACTTCATAAGGCCAAAACATACTGAAAGGTATAGACAACCAAAACTAAACAACTAAACAAACCAGAGGGTGCAACTGAATTCATATGCAGATAGGAGCATGAGAAAGAGCCTGCTAATGCCTTCAGCCTGGATACCTGACATTCCTGGTCAGACAGGAAGAAAAAGAAAATACTGTCACTTCATTATAATAATGTTTACTGAAATATGGTAATACTTTAGCTAAGCATGAGGAGGCTTCAGATCTCTCTTAGGTAAGGTGCCCAAGAATTGCTTACTGTAGAAAGCGCTACTTCCATACACAACCTCATATCTAAAATAGATAGCAAGGCAAAAAGCATTACTGTGTTTATTTGCATCAACAAAATACAGGCTACACCTCATGTGTACACCTCATGGCAACAGGCAAAGAAGAGTGGGAAATGAGATAGAGGAAGATATGACAGAAGTAAATTAACAATAAACAATACTTAAACAATGCTTAAGCAATGCAATGTACCTGTGAAAGCATAGTTTGTCCAAAGTACCAAGCATGTTGCTTAAAGCACACATTAAAACTTGGAATGGAAAGTTGGTACTTGTGCAGTTTTCTAAGACTTTAAATTCATTCTGAAACTAAAAGTTAGCTTTAAATGAAGATAGATTTGATTTATAACTTATGCTGAAGATAATACAATGAGATCAGCAAGGAAGTACTTTCTTGGGAAAACTTGGAAACTTTCATAGCTTCTACAATACTCTTCAATTCAAAAGAAGCTGACATAAAGGGAGCACTCAGATTTATTACCTAATTTACACCTAATTTATTAAATGGAAAAACTCAGAGAAAACAGGGAAAATAGCGGCAGTTTCCGCATCTGTGACCCCTCCTCTTTATACAGCCCTCCACTGTTATCAGTGCCCCGTGCCTGCCTACTCCATGCTGCTGCATCAGGTCCGCTGTTAACTGATAGGGAACTGCAGAACTTATCATAATGCCACACATTCTCATTGCAAACTTCAAACAGTCCAAAATCCAACACACTACTAAGAAAGTTACTTGAATTTCTCAGGTGACCCATTTGCACCATGATGGATAGTTCCTCTGGCTGGGGCACAGCAAGGATGCAGGGGCATTCTGGCCACAGACAGATGCCTTGTCTTTGAGATAAAAAATTAATTGAATCACCTGAGGAATCACACAAAACAATTAGGCAGGAAAAGACCACTGAGATCATCAAGTCCAATCTAAGACTGAACACCACCCTGTCAACCACACCATGACACCAAATGTCATGTCCAGTCTTTCCTTGAACACCCATTGGGATGGTGACTCCACCACTTCCCTGGGCAATATTCCAATATCTAGTCACCTGCCTTCCTAGTCACCACTTGCAGCTAGCGCTAACCAAGTAACTTACAGAATCGTAGAATGTTAAGAGACTGGAAAGAACCTTAAAGATCATTCAGTCCCAACATCCCCACGCCACGGACAGGAACACCTCTCACTAGACCAGGCTGCTCAAGTCTTATCCAAACTGGTTTTGAACAGTGCCAGAGTTGGGGCATCCACAACCTCCTTGGACAACTTGTTCCAGCATTTCAACGCCCCTGACAGTAGAAAATTCCTTCCTGAATCCTTCCTGGATCTAGCCTAAATTTATTTTCTTTTAGTTTGAACCCATTACTCCTTGTCACTACAGTTCCTAATGACGAGTGTCTCTCTGACCTTCCTGAAGTCCTGAAGAAGGGGGTCTCCCTTCAGATACTGGTAGGTTCCCTTTTCATTAAATTTACCACAGCAGAGCTTTGTTGAAAGTAAGCTAACGCCACTGTCTTCTCCAAAAACAGATGAGAACGTCGTCAAGGCTGCTCCATACACAAGCCAAACCACAATAGATACTAAGACAGTCTGTCATACTACGATATGTCTGTGGGTGCAGTGTCATTTCCTACTCCAGAAGGAGCAAAACCTTGTAGCGGCTGCTCCTTTCACAAACAGAAGAACTTCTGTGGGTGAAAGGTCATTTTCTACTCCGAAAAGAGAAAAAAACCTTGTAGGGGCCACTCCATCCAGAAGCCGAGACACATTACACACCAACATTGATAACGCCTGTGGTACACTATCCTCACAAACCCACGCTCCCAGCTCTGCCGGACACACTCCTAACCAGCTCCTCCGCCCCAAGATAGACACACAGACACGGAGCCGGGAGAAGGGCTGCAGACCCCTCCTACCCGAGGGCCCGGCAGCGTACGAGGTGCCTCGGCGGGCATACAAGGGGAGGCGGGGGGGGGGATTCGCATCTCCCTCACCCTCCCCAGCGCCCCCTCGGCCAGCTGTGAGGGGCGGACAGCCCGGTCCGGCCCCGCCCGTCCCCCCGCGGTACCTCAGCCGCCGCTCGCCGCCGGCCTCGCGGCCCCGCCCCGTCCCCCCGACGGCGCCGGGTCGCGCCGCGTACCCACCGCGCCCCGCCCCGCGGCCGCCGGGCGCAGGCGCGGGCGGCCGGTCCGTTAGGGCGCGGTGACGTGTCGGCGCCACCGTCCGGCCCGGGACGGGGCGGGGCGCGACCGGAGGTACCGACCCGGCCGCGGCCCCGCAGCCCCGCCGCCCCGCCATGTTCAACGTGGAGAGCCTGGAGCGCGCCGAGCTCGGCGAGAGCCTGCTCACCTGGGTGAGTGCGCGCTGCCCGCCCGCACCGCGCTGGGCCGCGTTTCAGGGCCGCGGCGCCGGGCGCCTCCCGCCCCGCCTCGGCTCCGCTCCGGCGATAGAGGCCCCGCTGCCTGTACCGCGCCCGAGCCGGGGTCGGCGGAGCCCCGGCGGAGCCCCGGCGGCCCGGCCTTGCTTTGTTTATGTCTTATCTTGGCGCTCCGGAGGTGCCCGGGCAGGCCGTGCTCCGCCTCAGCACTGTCCCTGCAGCGCGGAAACAAAGAGCCGGGGGGCTGGCGCGGGTGCGCCCCCAGGTGCGCCCGGAATGGGCGGGCTAGCTGCAGGCCGTGGCTCTGGTCCTTGTCCTTGCTGTGCCGTGGGTATGTTGGTACCACGCTGTTGGCACCTGCCCGTCACTTTGACCAGCAAGGCCGCCTTTCTTACCAGAAGCTTGCATTTCCGCCTTTTAGTTTTTCTCTGTTTTTAAGCAGTGCTTGAGTCTCGAGAGACAGAATTCACCGATGAGGTCGAGGATTTTTCAGTATGAACCTAAGTGGTGATATATTTATCCCTGGAAGTGATGACCATGTTGGATGGGCTCTGAGCAACCTGATCTAGCTGAAGGTGTCCCTACTCATGGCAGGGGCTTGGAACCAGATGATTTTCAAAGTTATTTTCCAGTAATAATAATGGTTTTCCAGATAATAATGGTTATTGTCCCAACCGTTCTATGCTGTTATGATAAAAATTACTTTACACCACTTTAATGTTTGCAGTTTTTTCCACAAATGACTTTACGTTATGGTGTCATTCAAAGAACAGCCAAAATATAGTGGACATTAAACCTGGGTTTGCAATTACTAGTAGTCTGGGCAAGGACTATAACAGAGGCATGGAATTTGTATCTGTGTAGTAGCTGAATTATTGATCATTTGTTTCAAACAACGGGATTTTGGTTTGGGGCTGGTTTGGGTTTTTTCCCCCCTCTCTACTCAAAATTGCCAAGTAAATACCTAGAATATAAAACTGCAATACAGTTGATTGTTAAATAGAAACAGAAATTTTCGGACATTTTTTTAATGAAAAATGAGCTGACGGAAACTCTGATGGTGATGAGTAAGTTCCTGGGGAATAACAAGTTAGATTTCTCAATGAAAGTCAAAAGAATGAGCAGGGAAATTAATTTACTGTTAGAGGTGAGCAAGTGGCCTGGAAAGTATAGAAGGCAACAATTTTTTGGAAGAGGTTTTTGGGGAAGTGCTTCATGTAGGTCTGGAATAAGTTACCCCGTTTCTCTTTCCTTCATTCCTGCCAACTTTTCTATCTTTGTGATGGACAGGTGTTGGCCATCACTTGTCTTGCTTTTGGCTTTCCATACTTCCTCTTTCACGTGTGGGGAATGAGAAGGGCCAGTGAGGAAGTTGATGTATGTTAATATTGGCAAAGAAAAGCTGAGTGAGAGGGTCAGTAATTTGTAATTTTTGTAATCTGCAGTCCTGAAGCTGTACTTTCCTAGTCGAGCCTCGTCCTGTATGTAGTTATGGTCCACACAGGTCCCTTTACACCTCTCAAATACTGAGCTAATTAGGAGACTAGCTGCATCTCTTTTGCTTAGCAAAAATAGTAAATCATCTTGAATAACTTCCAGATGGGTCAGCTTGATTCTGAGACAAATGTATGAAATTATGGGTTATTTTTACAATTTCATCATTTATGTAGGAATGTGGCTTTGAAACAGAGAAACAGACTCAGTTAAAAAAAAAAATGAAGAAAGGTGATTTTACTTTATTCCAGCATACATGAAACTTGCAGAAGAGGCAGTGAAGTTTTTTTTTTTTTCCTTAGTGAAACTGACTGTGTATAAAGAAGATGCTTTTTTTGCTTGGCTTTCTCTCAAGTCCCATAGTGATTCTTGGGAAACCGTTTATTTAGATAAGAGGGTAGAGCAGTCTTAATAATAGTTTATGCACATCTGGGAAGGCCAGTCATTTCCCATTATGCCAGAGAGGCTGGCTACTCTTTAGAACTGGTTTAACCTCCCAGATTGCTTGCTTAACATTCATACAGAAGTACTTAAACTGGTTTGTCTGTGTTTTGAATAGATAAGGCTTTCTGCAAGTCTGGGAACCTGTTTGGCCTAAACTGAATGTTTGTTCAGATGGATATAGGGTGAGAAGAAAGTGCTCCTCCCTCTGCCAACTCATGCTTTTAATTAAGTAGAGTATCACCTTGGTTTTTTACCTTGCATGCCTGTGATTTTTCTTCTGCTGTGTTTAAGCTGGGGGAAGTGACTTACCTTTGAATATGTTTTAGTTTATTCTTTAAAATTTTGCTAATACCCATTTTTGTTGTTAGGGTTTAGCTCGGGGTGTAATTCTTGTTTATTTTTCACCTCTCCGACAGTGTCATCAAATGGCTTCCTAAATATTTTTTTTTATGGATTTTAAACATCTGGGTGAGCTTTGACTTCCTACCACTTTAGCAGGTGACCTTGATGTTATTTTGAGATAGCCACAGTAGTGGCAACTCAAGCAAAACTGAATGAAGGATTGGAGGCCAAGTACTGGCCTCCCAAAATTGATATTTGCACTTTAGCAGTGTTTGCGATCTACTGTAATTACAGAACTACCAAAAATCTCCCACAAACCTCCTCTGAGACTATCCTACGCACTATGGTATTGTTACCCAAGACGCCAAGGCATTGGAAAGGCCAAGGAAAAATGTGGCTGTGAGGTAAACCTGCAATAATACTGAAGTTGTTTCAGCAAATCTAACAGAGACTGACAACTTCATTTTCTGTTTAGAAGTTAAGACTGGTTTGGATATGAACACGTGGGATTTTGGTTTTCCATTTGGGTTGTGTGAGTGTAGTGTCAGGAGTGCTCTCAACTTAGATACATAGCTGAGGCATTTCATAGAATGTGGAGAGCTGTCAAACAGGCCTGTGCTAGTTACACTTTAATGTGTCTGAAAACACTGTAATGGCTAGAGGCTTTTGCTATGTAACTTGAGAAGTTTTCTTTTCTATCACAGAACTAAGATACCATAGTGAAAAGATTGCTTAGCAGTGGTGTGTAAACAGGAGGATTCCTCAAAGGGGTTGCTGCTAAGTGATTGTAAGTAGTAAGTTGATGTGGGAATGTCACAAGCTTTCTTTCATTAAAATATCTCTTTTTTTAGTATGTGCTCTCCACCAAGCTTCATCTTGCCAGCTTTCTTTCTTTTCCAACCCTCAAGGCCAAGTAGAGTTTCTGTTAAAACTTTCGTGATAAGTGAGAAGTTTCTAAACACTGCAAGGCTTCTATTTCAACATCCTTCATTTTACAAGAACTTTGATAATTTACGTGGTTTGAATTCTTTGACCTTCCCTACTTTTTGTCTGAAAAATCTCCTCAGTACCGTGCATCTCTTGTGTTGTGGCCTGTGCCCAACTGTAAAGATTTGAGTATGATTATTATGAAGTATAGAGACCATGTGACCATCTACTGAAACAGATTGCTCAAGAAGGCTGTTTGCAGATGCTTGTTAGGCACCCTATTCAAAGGGGAGTTTACTGGGGAGGCTGTTTTTCCCTGCTGTCCAGTTACATTCTTTTTAGATTATGCTGTTCTCGATCCTTGTGCATTTGCATTTTTAAGTACTCTTCTATTTTCTTGTAGATGCCAAGATTGTAGGCAACTTGCTACACCTGTTTAAATTGTTTCTTCTTCCACTCCTTGGCCACTGACCATGAAGTTGTAGTGTTTCATTTTCTTCTGATAATGTAATTGCATCAGCATGTCTTACTTCTTGAAAAATATGTTTTTCAGGAGTGTTTGATTGTGCTGATGATGACAATGAACCAAGATAACTGTTCTGTTTGAATACAATGTGTGGCTGTTCAGAGGGCAGAAAAACTCAAACTTGTCAGCAATCATGGAATACGGCTTCAGAAACCTGGCAGATCACTGTAACTGATCTGTAACTAATATGAAAGACCAGTAGGCTGAGCAGCCTTTTTTTATGTTTTATGACCTCTTGCTAAGATAGTAAACAATCTGTTGCTCCAGATTTTAGAGAGATAGCTGTCTATGACTGGGATATTCTGAGTGCAACATTCACCATGTTTGAAGGAGCTGGAGTGTCTAGCACCATTTTTGGGTAGTAGGGATTTTTTTACCGTATTGCTGAGAGGACAAGCAGAAACAGAAATCTCTTCAGGATTATATTGAAGAGCAGGTGATAGAAGACTGATAACATAGGAGTACAACAATGAAAGGTAATAGGGTACGATTTCTATGCGTTCCTTGCCATCCCGCCATCTTTTAAGTCTACCTGAGAAAGAATTTGGAGGTGCAGACATTTTTCATCATATGTGCATTTTGACACTGTTAGATTTTAATTCTTTTGGTCCTTGTCCCACATTCTGTTCTTTTTCCTATGTTTTCCTTACTGAAGAGCTGTTCTATACAGTGTACATTTACAGTAGTTGTCTGATAAAAAAAAATTTCAATATGATTTAGTATGTGCTCAATTTCAGTTCTCAATTCTGCCCCCTCATTTTTTGGTGAGGGGTTGCGAGATGTTGCTTGGAGAAGAAACAGACTTTGCTGCTATGAACTGTGAACCTTAGAGAATGTAAAGGAAACAACTTTTCTGTTAGCTTGTTAATCTTAAAGTGGGAGGTGTGGTGAGAAACCTGTTTCTGTCTTCTCAGAAATACTTAAACACAGATATTTCAAAGAAATGAAGTCAAACTGTGATTTTTGTACAATTGTCTGTCTTAATTGTGACATTCTGGGGCTTGTAAACTTTGAGATAATATTCTGTCATTCTGTTCTTCCTGGACCATTAGAAATCTTAGCTGCAGTGTATTTGACTTCTATACAGCAATTGTAGACATTCAAATTGAGCATTGGGCCTCTTCCCTCTCCCCTGCTATGCAATTGCATTTGCTGCTCTCTCATTTCTTGGCTGACTCTTTAGTATGGTTGCTTAGAAAAGTCTGCCTAAATTTGGTTTGTTAAGTGTCCCAGAACCTAAGTCTGGGGTTTTTTAATCAATTTAATTTGCAAGTCCTAGTAATTAATTAAAAAAAAAACCCAAACAACAGCGAGGTTATTTGCCACATGGCAAACAACGCTAGCACAAGGTTACGACAGGAATGCGTGGTTGGAAGTGAGGGGAAGAGAGTAGTGGTGTCCTTGTGGCTTTTGTTGCCAAGAGCCTGGCAGGTCCTGCCATACAGGAAAGGCAGGGGTGTTAACTCTTTCTCTTTACCACTGGTTGTCGTTTCCTGCCCTGCGGAGTATGCTTGTATTGTTTTTCTGTCTGTCTTTGCCATATGTGACTTAAATCATTCCATCTCATGAGCTCCTTAGTATTGCTCATTCAGGGCGGAGAACAAAGAGAGAGCACGGAAAGGAGAAGGGTTTCGGTGAACGGAAAAGCTGTGTAAAGATAAGAGTGGGGGAGTCCAGCTAGGACTCCCCTCCTGCCTGTGGCAGGCAGAAGCTTCTGAATGGATACAAAGATGGAGTTGTGTTACAGTGGACTAGCTGGGGCCACTAAAGGATGGGAGCTTATCAAAGGGGGCGCACAGGAAGTGTTGCAGGTAGTGGAGCAAGTATTGCACAAGAAGATGCATTGTAAATCTGATGATAATGTTCTTTAGTCCTGGAATTCCCAGGGCTCTTTCATGCCATTTAGCTGCAAGCTTCTTTGCAAAAGTGTGTCATGCTGGAAGTGTACTCCTTTGTATCCTTTGTGACCCTCCCATTTTAAACTAAGTCTCTCAAGGTAGCTAAGTTAGGATACTTAAACAAGAAATGCATATTTAACCTCACATGCTTTATGTTTTGGGGACATCAGATCAGGGAAATGATTATCTGTAATTTATTCACTGCAGCGTTTCAAAGTATTAAATGAATTACAGCCTTTCTACATTTCAGGATTACATAAGATAAATCTTTGAGTGAACAGTGAATTTATTTGTCATGGCAGCAAGGTATCCATAGTTTCACTTCAGTGTAGGAATAAGTAGAGATAACTGTGTGATTAACTGCAACAGAATTTATGTGTGGGTTTTTTTGTTTCTTGATCTATTTTGTGTGTGTTTGGTTTTGATTTTATTAATTCTACTGCCCTTTTTGTGGCTGGGAAAAAAAGGCTAGGATCACTCTGGCAGGAATAGTGATTTTATTTTAAGGACAATGTCAAAAGATGGCTGCTTGTTACATGGTGGCTACTGCCGTTTTTTAAAGGAATCATTGAATTTGGTCAGCCTCTGAAAAAATATTATTTTGCACAGAGTTCCATGAAGTTGAAGTAATTGTTTGTTGAAATACAAATAAGGAAAAGGAGGAGACTTGAACTCCAAGATATGCTGATTTTTGTGGTGCGCTATATATGTACACCAGTTCTAGAATCTGCTAAGTCTGAAATTTCTTAACCTGGTGAAAACTTAGTGCCACGTGTCTCTTAACCCTGTCTTTTAGCTGCTAAATCTTTCTTACTCATGTGATCCTGTGAAAGCCTGTCTTTCCACACTGATCAGAAAGTTTGTGCAGATGATATTTCAGTAGAACTTAGTGTTCTTGGATTAATTTTCTGTGCTTTCAGAGAAGAGAGCTCTTTCTTTCACCTGTCAATAGAGACCGTTTCTCATCTGAATTGCAGTTGCAAAGGTTGGAACTATGGGCTTTAAATAGTTGTTATTCTTCTTCTGTATTTTGCAAAGAGAAAGCTATAATCTAATTTTTAGTATTTATTGGTTTTGCTTATGTTTTGTTCTGTTTGCTTTTTGTTTGGTTTATTTGTTTGGGATTTTTTTGTTCAAGTAATATTAGAAATACATATAAATTTCTTCTCTAGCTAGCCACTAGCCTAGAAGTTAATCGACTTTACATGGCCCTGTGCCCTCACATAAATGCTATGTCTGGCTGCCTGTTCTTTATTTTAGTATGGATCTGTTTGGGCACATTTGCCTGGTGTTTCTAGTAGTCTAGTAATCTTCATTCAGACTAAAAAGAATTTCACTCTTTTGTTCATTGAACACTGTTCTGCTATTTGTATTGAACACCTACTTTTACAAAGAAGTTTCATTATCCTTCTATGGTGAAACCTTATGTGTCCCAATTCTATGGGCTGGATTACCATCTAGGCTTCTGTGAGTCAGAGTGCTGAAGGCAGAAGATATAATCATACTATATTAAACACAGAAGTAGGATAAGTGTGTTATTTTGTCTCTTCTGGGCAGCTGAGATGGAAATTTTTGCACTCTGATTAGCAGAGGGAGCTACTGGTTCCTGGAAATCATACCATTTATGTTTTGGATCGGTTTTGGTATTTTGTGGGGTTTTTTTGCCATGAGAGTCATAAAAGGCACTTTTAAAGCTTTCTAAAATTCATTTGTGCTTGGCGCAGTGTGAATGTACGTATCCCATAAATGTGGGTGCATTGATTTAATGTTTTGCAATTCTGCACTTTATTAGTAGCTTGTATTTTGAAAAGAGAAAGCATTGACTGATAAATGCTACTTTTAAATAAAACATGATGAAATAGATGAAAGCTTGGAAAGAACCATAGGCTTATGATGCTGTTTAAGGCCTTCCTATTATGTATTATATATATATCTTTATTTTATTTTCTTTACCAATGCTCTTTAGAATTATTTTTCATTGGTTGGCTTATCTGGCTTTCAGCTGAAAACAGGAATACATTCATTTTCACCACAGGAGTTGATAGGTTAGCTTGTCTTCTCATTAATGTTTCTGAAATGGTTAAACCAAAAACCATTCAGACTTGAGACTCTGCTCATTGTATCTTGATGTAATTTGTCATACTTGAACACATCAGTTAGCAGCAATTTAGTGGCAGTGCCAAGACAGTGCAGTAGTAGCTGGTTTGTGCTGTTGTGGCTCTCTCACCTCTAAAATCCTTTAGTAAGTAAGCTTCAGTCAAGGTGTGTCTTTGCTTTCTGCACTGTGTTTCTGCAAAGGAAATACTTAATATCTGAAAAAGTGTCACTTTGAATAAAATATTTTGAGTGAGATATTTCTTGGCTTTGACCTATTCAGGTATTTGGGATTAAACACTATATACATAAAATGAGAGGCAAATTAATAAAATATTCAAGTCCTTCTCCAGAAGAATCCTCACCCTGACCAGTAATGTAAAAACTTTGTCATTTCACTGGTGGCTAATTGAGTAGCTAACATATCAGCTGGATTTCAAAGTAACTTTTTTAATGGTAGTGATGAAAGTCTGACAACCTAAAAATTGGTGTAAACATTCACAAATTCAGATCTTGGAATAAAGCTGCTGCTTGTTAGAAAATCTGTTTCCCCATTGTTTGTTTCATGCAGTCTGCTGTTGTGTTGGAAAGCATGAAAAAACCTCTTATGCCATGACTATGCAGGTAGAAGATAGCAGTGCTACCAACTCTGAGGAGAAAAATGGGAAAAGAAACCTTAGGTTATCCAAAAGGACAAGATCTGCTTTTAGGATGGGAATCCGCTTCTAATTTGAAAGGACTGTTTCAATGCAAGAATTTTACATTTGAGGAAGGGCAACTGTGTATCACTTAATTACCTCACTGTTGTGAAAATAATGGATATTCTGGTTTCTTGTAGGCATTGAACCTGAGTAAATGTTTCAGTGAGATTCTTGCAGATCTTGTAGGTAATACAGGATTAATGTGTAAGGACAGAAGTATCCAACCCACCTTACTCTTCTCTGCCAGTGTGCTCTTTACATCCAACCCAGTGAGGCTGGTTCCTTTCTTGTTTCCTTTCACAGCCACTTCTCCCTGTCTTGTCTCTGTGATTTATTTCTTCTGTAGTGGCATGGCATTGTTCTTGGCTCTGCATAGCAACCAGCTGTAAGCTTGCATAGTCAGTTCCAAAAATATAGGAAAATAGTGGATAAATAATTCTAAAGTGATGGTGTCATGGTTTAACCCTTGCTGGGAATGAATGATCTCACAACTGCTCACTCATTCCACCCTGATTCTCTTGCCAGTGGGAAGAAGAATGGGAAGGAAAAAGTAAACCTTGCAGGTTGACATAAGAAAAACTTAATAATTGAAACAAAATAACACAACAACAATAATAATAGGCTGGCGATAGCATAAATATAGAACACTACTAATAATGAATAGAACATAATACTAAATACGCTAATAACCATAATGATAATAATAGTTAATAATGATAAGGAGAGGGAAAGAGTGGAAAAACCTGCAGAAACAAGCAGGTTGGTCAGAATCTGTGCTTAGTTTGTCCTGCAGCAGTGACTGGGGAGTGCTTTGCTTGGATAAATTGAAAACTGGGTGTTAGTGCTCGGTGTGTTGGTGCTGAAGTAGCCAGTCACACTGTATTTTATCTAAGAATCACTAATTTCAGGTACTATTAGAAAAGAATACCTAAGACATTTATTACATAACTGCATCATTAATAAAAACCAAGCTGTGTATATAATCACTGTGCAATGAGCAAGTCTTTCATTATCCTTTAGTGTTGAGAAGGAAAAGATCATTGAGGATCTTTTTTGTCTTTGATGTAGAATTGGTTTGCTTTGTTTTTTTACTTTTTTTTTTTCCCATCAAGTTTTATGGGATGCTGGATTCCCCATCACATTTTTATCCTGGTTTTCACCTACTGTCTTTGACAGCTGAGTGTTTGTCCAGTTCACTAATCTTCATACCAAAAGTATTTTTTCATGAAATACATTTTTGTATCCCTAGCAACTAGCAAATCCTCACTACTCATATATGTAATCAGGAACTGTAACTTAAATTTTCTAAGGTATTGTCTTCCTGAAGAAATTATTTAGTCCCCAGTGGCAGCCACCTTTGCATTGTAACAGTCACCTGTTAATTCTTATTCTAAGGTTTGTATAAAAATTGGCTGTTCATGTGCATGTGGATCAGAGATCTGGGTTAATATTTAATAAACTTAAAGAACCCTTCACTCTCATTGCATATTTGATGGAAGGTGTGAAAGTGTACCGGACCTAGTGATTGAGCCAAGTGGCTGGGGTTTTTGACTTTACCTCTTTCTTTTCCCCAGAGTCTTGTGTGATAGGATCATAGAATAGTTTCTCTTGCAAGGCACCTTTAAATGTCAAGTAGTCCAAGCCTCTGTCTTTGGGTAGGGACATCTTCAACTAGATCAGATTGTGCAGAGCCTGGCCCAGCCTTACTGGGGATGGGGCATCTACTACTTCTCTGTTCAAGTGTTTCACCATTCTCATCATAGAATAATTCTTCCTTATCTAGTCTGAATCTATGATTTTTCAATTTAAAACAGTTACTGCTTTTCTGGTTGCTACAGGGCCTGTTAAAAAGTGTGTTTACCTCTGTCACAGCCTTTCCTCATAGGAAGAAGGCCCTACGCAGGGCCTGCTCAGCAGGTCCATGTCTTTGTTGTACAAACGACCCTAGAGTTGGATGTGGTACTAAGAGTGGTGGGGTCCCATGAGAGAGGAGTAGAGGGGGAAAATCGTCTCCCTCAACCTGCTGGTCACACATGTTTCTGACTAATGTTCAGCCTCTCACCCACCAGCACCCCCAACTCCTCAGAAGGGCTGCACTCAATCTGTTCATCCCAGCCTGTGTTGATAGTTGCCCCAACTCAGATGCAGCACTAGGCCTTGAACTTCATCACATTCATGTGTGCCCACAGAATGATGTGCAAGCTCCATACATCAGTTCAAGAAGTGGGGAGAAAAAACCCAATAATCATAACAGTGAGCAGGAATTAATTTTCAGTCTTGTGGAACTAACAATGAGGACTGTATTGCAAGCACTCAAGAGGTAAGAGCAAAAGAGCAGTTCCTGCAGGAAGGGAGAGAAATCTTCCAGAAGGGGATACATCACAATGCACAGGAAGAGCACTGTTTTAACAGCTGTCACTGAATAGCTGTTTAGAGACACACACACACACACACACAAATTTGCTTCTTTGTCTCCATAGCTCTGTGTCTTGCCACATTCTTGTCATTTGCTACATACTTATCATTGTCTCCCTTCTAGAAAATGACCTCCTCTTTTTCTAGAGGTGTTTAACACATCGTAGAACCTGCAGTGGTATAGCAGTTTAACTCTGATTGAAAAGGTACATTGTGTAAGGTTTTTTTAAGAAAATTTGTTGCTTTTGTATCTCTGAGGGATATGAAAAGCATATAGTTCTTTATTTTTTCAGATTTTATAAATATTTTTCAGCATAAATTTGACTCAATTGAAATATAAATGCAAGGATATTTATTATAAAATTTAAATGTGTATGAAGACAAAAGTCACAGTAGTTCAAGTCTTTCTTTCTGTTCTATGAAAAATATTATTTTCCTCAATGGGAATCTTGCATATGTGTCTATGGGAGGAAGAAAGAGTTCAGATAGGTTACCTCAACCTCAGTGACAGTTTTGACCTTTTTTCTATGTGAATTGTTGGGGAAGTATGATAAAATTACATACAAAATAGGAGAAAATGTGCATCTTGTTTTTCTGTAGCATTTAGAAATAAGTTTAGTCATCTTTTTTTGACCATCAATGTAGTGGTATCATCTACATACGCTTTTATTTAGTCAAGGAAGTGTTTTGTATATCAAGTTGCAAAATAAATCTAAAACACCCTGGTTAGTTTGTACTCTGAAGACATTAATTATGGTGCTGTTGCTTATTTGAAAAGAACATTTAACATGGTCTACTTCTGGAAAACCATAAGCGTAGTAGTTCTTAAGTGATTTTTTTATTGGCTCTTGTGCAGCAAAGTGATTTCAATTTTCATTATTTAAACATATAATATGCAAAATTAGAAAAAGAGTTTTCATTGGCTGTGCTTGATAAAATTATCTTTTTAGCATCTGGAACTTCAAGCATAAGCATCCATAATGTCATTGCAGCCCTTTTTGTTGTAGCTGTAAGTACTATTTATTGTTTAATATGTTGCTGAGTTGGGAACTCAGAATTGTCTCTGTATTCCTTCAACAGTGTTGCCACAAATCAGAGACTACTGGTAAATTCGATTTTCTGGGAAAACAGCAATTCAGTATTACATCCTAACATGTTATGTTATGTTTTCATGCATGGGTGTTTTTCCTCACCCGCCCACTCTGATTTTCACCTAGTGTCCTGACAATCTATGATGGCTTCTTGATTTTCTAGAGAAGCAGCTGTAAGGTTTTTTAAATACCTCAGACCATGCTGTAAGAAAATCTGAAGCAAACTTCTGTCTGTTTTATATGCCACTCTGTAATTTTTTCATGTGCTGTTGGAACATGGACATCATTCTTTACTAGCAACTGGTCACAGTTGAACTTGATCAGGAAACATCCTCTGAGAGCTCAATTTTTGACTCTTTATGGATATAGTTGGTTTTTTTTTTTTCCCTAGCTGAACATTAGGCTTTTTTGCCAGAATAAAGGAAAGTTCACCTAGGTGCTTGTACTCCAAATTAATATTAAATGGCATTGCTAGAGTGCTTATGTATGACTTATTGTACCTCACATGACCTAAAGAGCTTATCCCTATTCCAAAGGTATGAGGAGAATTTGGCTGTTGTGCACTTGATTTTTTGAGAGCCTTCTTAGAGAAAGAACTTCAAATTTTCCCACTGAAACATGGATTGTCTTTTATCATAATACACACATATAAAGGGTATTTATTGGGAAATGGCTAACCACTGTTACTCTTTCAAATGCCACTAAAGCGTGAATGGTTGTACATTATGTTCAGAAAAAAAATGATAGATGTATCTAACGTTTATGTAATCTGAAGCTGCAAGTGCTCTTGTAGACTGTCTTTTGCATATGAGTGTGCTTTCTACAAATAAGCCCTAGCTTCCCCTAAGAGGAGAATAGTAGCAGAGAGCACTAGGCAGATACCTTCCAAGTAATACCATCAAAATTATTTTTAAAAACTCATTCACATAATTCAAAAATAATATTACTTTAAATTAAATTATCAAATAAGTTAAACCAGTTAAAAAGATTGTCCTGAAGTAGACTGATTCTTCTCACCAGGAGAGCAAGGAAGCGAAGAGCTTTGCTGTGGATTGTGATGCCTGTCGCTGTGTTAATACAGCAGCATGAGGTATTCAGAATTCTGGTGGTGTATAGGCCAATTAAAGTTTAGCAGCATTGTGTTCTACTCTTCCATCTGATAGGAGGGAATAATCAAGTTTGGAATATGCATGTCAGTCTACATTTCATCTTCTCATTGTGGGGAGCTGATGAGCATTCAGTGGGATCAGTGTTCCTTCTAAAAACTGGTTTTCATACTTCTGTTGATTGAGAGAGTGTATTTGGATATATGCACATGAATATATGGAAGTACTTGAATGGATGCACTGATGACTTTCAGTAAGTAGAAAATGCAGTAGGAAGTTTGCCTTTTGGTGAATGTAATAGTGATTTTTGTAGCAGTTTATTGAGAAAACAAGGATATTAAGCTTTGTTCATTTCTTTGTTGGCTATTAAATATAAAGTTTTTTAAACCTAACATGTACAGTAAATGTGTGAAGTTTATTCTGTTTGCTATTTGGTAGAATTTTTTTCAAACTCTTGAAAGTCCTTGACATTGAAGGAAATGAAGGTAACTTTTTCCTTTCTGCCACAGATCCAAACATTTAATGTTGAGGCACCATGCCAGACCGTGGAAGACTTAACAAGTGGGGTTGTGATGGCCCAGGTTCTTCAAAAAATGTAAGTAATTGTTTACTTAAATACAGATGGATGAATTAAATGCACATTTTTTTATATCCGTACATTTTTATATATTATATATGTTTTACTGTGGCAGATATTCCGTAAGGATGTGGCTTAGATGTTACTTTAAACTGGAACATGGCCAGTGATTTTTTTCCTTGTAGTTTATGAATAACTATCTTAAATGAAAAAAAAAAAAGTTTTGTTTTAGAGAAGAGTTTTATTCAAGTGTGGACTTACTGGGAAGTAAGGTAAATTAAAACTAAACTTTGATTCACACTTAAAATTGAAATCAGTGTAAGATAAGATAATTGGCCCTGACTGTTGTTTGAAACTATAGTCAGTAGTGTTAGAATTAGTTTAATGTAATAAAACTTCCATGATAAACTGAATGAAACTGTCAGTTTAATTGTTAGCAGTTGAAAGTATTTTTCAGTTTGTTTCCACTACCCCTTGTCTGTTCACAAGACACCACTGAGATTATGTGAGAGCATAAAGAAGAAGGAGTCATCGGGTTATTTATACACAGGATTGATTAGATCCTACTGAGCCTTCTCTTTTTGAGGCTAAACAAACACAGCTAACTCAGTCTCACCTCATTTGACAGGAACTGCCATCTGTTAATCATCTTAACTGCCCTTTGCTGAATTTCCATGTATGTCCAGTTGTCTCTCTTAGTAGGGAATCTTGGATGCAGCGGTTTGGATATGGTTTTAACAGATCTGAGCAGTACCTCCCTTGGCCTGCTGGCAGTAATCTTCCCAACAGAGCTCAGGTTGTGGTTGGCCCTCTTTGCTGCAAGGACACATTGCTGGAGCATGTTCCACTTGGTTTCTGCCTAGTTTTTCGTCTGCAAAGCTGTTTTCCAACCAGCTGGCCCTCAGTATGTACTGGTGAATAAGGTTTTGTTTTTACCTACCTTTTCTGAAATGTGTAAGGTTCCTCGTAGCTTCTTCTCCCAGCTTGTCAAATTTCTCCTAAATGGCAGCACAACTATCAGGTGTGTCAAACACTCCTTCCATTTTCATATTATATGAAAAATTACTCTGTCACATTATCTGGGTCCTTATTAAAGACATTTAATACCATTGACCCCTTGGATATGCTGCTAGTGAACTAATTTCACTGATTTCCAGCCTCTGGCTGGATTTCATGCTTCTGAAACCTTTAAGCCTAGCATTCCAGCCATTTTTCAGCCCACCATGCTATCCTTTTACCCCTGTCATGCTTCATCAGTTCTTCTATGAAGATGTCATCCTGATCAGGCAGTCTATAGCAGGAATCTGTAACAGTGTCACTCATGTTTATCTGCTTAGTCATTCTGACCAGTAATCTCTCAGCTGGCTCATATCCATTCTAAGACAGAGCTCATGCATTCCCTCTGATCTGTTGCAGGAAGGGCGTCTCTCTGTCACTGCCTTCTTAACTTGCTCTTCCTCAATAGCCTGTATATGTTCATGGCAGCAGCCTTAGTATGTGAGCCATCCTACCACAATTTCTTGATCCCAGTGAGACTGTGACCTTGTTAACTACATATAGAACTCTGTTTCTTCCTATTTGTTCTCCATGCTGCATGTTTTAGTACACAAGTGCCCCACATACGCATCCAGTCTTCCTGATTCCCAA
This sequence comes from Cyanistes caeruleus, assembly GCF_971803275.1. Taxonomy (NCBI): domain Eukaryota; kingdom Metazoa; phylum Chordata; class Aves; order Passeriformes; family Paridae; genus Cyanistes; species Cyanistes caeruleus. The sequence continues at coordinate 36,494,008 of NC_141732.1, forward strand.
GAATGAAGCTTTCCCCAGTCCTGTATTTATGTGCATATGCTTGGTGTGATCCCATTTTCCCTGGTTTGTTGACTATGAAGTGTCTTTCGTTCATATCATTCCTCATCCCTAGTTCTTCAACAGAGTCCACTACTTTGTCACTTAATGTTTGTTTTTCTCTTGTTCCTTGTATAAAACTGTTCTTACCACTTTGGCCAGCCTGTCTGAGAAGATGTGTCTGCCCACCATAGTCTGGTGGATCCCATCTCTTCCGAGCAATCCTTATTTTAAAAAGGATTTAATTGTTGTCAAAACCAAAACTTTGTTGCCAGCAGTATATGCCAGCTGTTTGTTGATCTGTATCAAACCTCCTTCTCACTAACTGGTGCAACAGGGGAGAATACCTCTTGAGCCTTGACCATAGCTTCCAAAGCCACATAATCACACTTGGCACTTTGCAGGTTTCCCTGGCTGTACAGCTTGTGCCTAGGTGGAAGAGCTTTCCTCCTAGTGAGAGAAGCAGCTGCCAGTTCACCGGAAGAATGAAAAAGGGGAAACGGGAAATCTCAATCTAGTCAAATATTTCAAAGCAAGACTTTTTGGCATGTGGTTCTGAGATACTGTTTCCAGCTGATAAACTGATATTTTAAAAATAAATATACAATACAAATATTGCATTTCTGTAGCACGATTTTAAAATACATAAAGATCACCTAAACAATTTAGAATTCTTTCTTTATGTCCTATGTAATAATTTGAACATGCCAAAATTAGTATTCAGCTATCTTACTTTATGATAATTGTGCTTCACATTTAACATTTTGCATAATTATCTAATGAACAGACATATTCTCATGCTGAAATTTAGCAACGGTATTGCTAAATCTTGACTGCATTCCTGTTGAGATAAACTTTGAAGAGCAGCAACAATCTGATCTTAGACTGTAGTCTGATCTTGGCAGGAATGATAGCGTGAACAATCTCTAAGAGAAAATATTGCTTTTTTTGTTCTTCTTTGTAAAACAGAATAAACACAAGATAAGTAGTATAAGATGTGTAACAGACAATTAGTCTTAACTGATTTTTGAAGTAGAAACCAAGGATTGTAGAATAGCCAAACATTTTTTCTTTACCTGGACATGAGTTTAGAATATAGGTCAAATACAGGGATCAGCATTTGTATAATTGACTAGAAAACTGACCAGGAGCATGTTGACAAAGCCATTTAAAATATTCTTTCTTGAGAACAAAACCAAATTCAACACTAGCAGTGAAATCCTCCTTTGATCCTTTGGACAAATGCAACAGGAAGAATACTTTGCTGGGAGTCAGGGCATGTTCAACAGTGTGAAGCAAGCCTAGGTTTTTTTTCTTTTTTCTTTTTATGTCAGCAGCACTGGTTCCCACTCTGTCCCAGGAAATACAGTCATGTAGAAGACAATTTTTGCAGGAACACAGCTGCATACTTAAGGTTATTTGGAAAACTCATGCAGTGATGCTAAATAGCAAAGAGCAAGCCTGAAAGCACCAGGTCACTGTCTTTGACATGAAAATCTCTCAAAAAATTAATCTTCAAAGGAAAAACATGTTGTTTTGACTACAGACAGAACTTAAATGCCAGTTCAGTTATTCTATTGAGAAGGATAAATAACTGTTTTTGTAATTTGTGTTCCTTGAAAACTGGGTGTTTCTTTGGATGGATGCTTCCTATTAAAGGTTCTTTTTAAGTGTGCATTCATTGAGCCTAATAACAATGGGATGTTAATTAGGTAAAAGAAGGGAGGGGAGAGTTCTGGCAACTTTATGTGCATCAGGATTTTACTCTAGTAAATGAATTAATTTAAAATAAATTTAAAAATTAGTTTAAAAAATAGCTGAAAGAGCAGATTAATATATCCAGTAAAGAAGAGCACAGATGAAAATTTAAAGATGTTGGAGTGGTCCAGTGATCTGGATAGATTTCCATATAGGGGAGTGAGGGTGGCATTTTTTCCAAAAAACTTAGAGGTCTGATAGTGAACTCTACCATTTCTATTTTTTTTTCCTTTGATCTACCTTCATAGGAAGAGTCCACTGGTACTTATGAGGATTGGAGATAGTAGGTCATGATGAAGAACAGTTTTTGAGAGATCCCTAGCTCAGGGAATTAGTTGTTTTAGACATACATAAAACTTGCACACAGCAGAACTGTAGGATCTATTGTCAGAAGAGAAGAGGAAGAACATTGCTCATCAGTTGATAAAAAGCAGCTGTGCCTTGTGCCAAGTAGAAGGGGTTAATAGTTTTGTCTATGGTTCTTAATTTCTAATACATCATCGTCAGTATTTTTTGCACTCACAGTAGCAGCCCATTTGTAGGTAAGTGCCAGGCATCACAAGAAATGTAGCAGAATTTTCTTTAACAAAACTGCTGGGAGAAGCTGTGAGAAGAAAAGGTTACAGAGGAAGTTACTGACACCTTCAGAAGCTTTTCACTGTTGATGCAGTGTGTGATAGCAAACTGAAGTCATGTTCTAGGTAACTGAACATGAACATTTTGTGTGCAGTCTCAGCTGTTAAAAAACAGGTGTTACTAAATTCCTGAAGGACATTTTTTTTCCTTTGTAGCATTAAAACTTTATCTACGAATTTCAGCTTGAAGTTAGACTGAATGTAATTCTCTAGTGCTAACTGTATTATCTTGGAAGAAGAAATTCAGCCTATGCTTTAGTTTATCTTTTGTGTGTTACTCTGTAAGATTCATTGTTTCTATTCAGATGTCGTGATCCATTGGACTAGTATTGTTCTCTTTGACTAGCACTGATGTGAAATACAGTAAGATAAAATGCCTCTACACATTCAGTGTTGATGATTAATTTAAAGGGTGTTGTACTCCAGGAGTAAAGGGTAGAAGCAGAAGAAAATGTTTAATTTTTTTATGAATAGACTGTTGGCCTAAAATTGTGTAGCTTGTGCTGGTAGGAGTGCCATAGCTCACTTCTGAATCACATCCTTTTTTTTGTGTAGCCTGCACTGATACTACTCATGTTTTCACTGTCCACTGATATCCCTAGAATAGCACCATTTCCTGTTTTATACTACATTTTAAAATCTTCCTTTCATCCCACTCTGGAGATTGTTTAATATCAGGTGTCCCTCTTGTTTTGATTCTTTCTTCCTCAGTCATACTGGCCCTGCTAAATGTAAGAAATGGTACATATTTTCTTTTGTTGACTGTGTGTTGTGCCCCTCTCAATGAATTATTCATTTGCTATATTATACCTCGCAACACACTCTCTATTTTTTGACACATGCAAAACACAAAAGTCATGCTTTTGTATATCACTGGGGGAGGGAAATTTTGTAAACACGTTTTTTGAAATAGCTTACTGTACCACTGTTAAAATGAGTAATAATCATGAGTTATACTACATGCTCTGTGGGTTGGTTTTCTTCAGAAGAGTATTTCTGTCTCTTGGCATCTGTAACGCAGAGAGATGATTGCTTAAATAAAGGAAAATTTGCATACAAAATAAGATGGAGATGGTATAAATGAGCACTGCTGAAAACATCACATGAAGTGATAAAGCATTAACAACAGCATAAGTATCTTGTGCTCTGAAGAAAAGTCCCAGTTATCTGCAGTACTACTGAGATAGTAGGCAGCAATCAACTGATACACAAATACCTTTCTAAACCTGAAAGTTATCCAGTTCTAGAGGTTATATAAGTTTGGATCTAGGCTCAGGAGCTTACTTATTCAAAATAATTCATTATAGTTCATGCACAAGTCATCTCATGGTAATGAAGATTGTACAGTCAGTTTTCTGATAGTTTAGCTGCCACACATTTTGGTATTTGCTTGTGATGCTTTTTCAAACACTGTAAGAAGAATGCTGTTGCTTCCAAATGAAATGGCCGAAGGTGGTTAAATAATTCTGAATTTGATTGAATCCTGACCCCCAAAAATATAGTGAAGGGAGACTTGTTTGAAGGAAGTGCTGTGAATGACCTAACATCTGGAAGCCCCTTTTAAAAAATTTGTTTAGAAATTCTTGTGGAAAAGTTGTTATTTCGGGTTTGATTTCCAATAGTTTGTTATGTAGAGAGAACATTGCTGTTGGTATTAGTAATGAACTTTAATTAGACTTTTGAAGAGAAAGAAAATTATAATGGTAGGTGATATAGATTAAGGAAAAGGGTGATCGTTCTAGATTTGATTTGTGTTGATACCCAACTTGTTGCTTTTCTGCTTATTGTATTCCTAGCGAAGTGTTTTTGCAATGTGCTATTAATTACTGTATAACCTGTATAAAGGTTCTCTAAAAAGAGTTGTTAATGCTGTTTTGACCACTGTTACCTGATATTGATTTCAACTGGATTGCTTATCAGCTGTTGGACCCTTGGATACTTCCATGAAGTTTGTATACATACAAACAAAAAAAGCAAACGGGATCTGTGGAAGAGGACTACTACACTGAGTTTAGATTTATTTCTCAGAGACCTTCCTCAAGTATGTCTAATGACATATCTAAGGGTTTAGGTACCCTATGACTTTCATCAAGACTGTAAAAGAGTTGCTGGTACATGTGTTACTTAATTACAGTAGTAGCTGAGAAAAGCCGCTTAGTTTCTGCTGAATTTAAGACTTCCAGAGTGAAGTGAGTTGGACCTAACTGTGAAATCTTTTTACTGTCTCTCAGCTGATGCCCTTAGTGGTGCTGTTATTGTTGAAAACTGGATATGCAATATCAGCTACCCATTCAGTCCAAATACAATTTTGCTGTTTATACTTACCTACATTGTTTCTGAGAACCAATACTTACCATGAAAGTGGTATGTCAAGGATTGATATATTCATGCCACTGAAGCCTTGAAGCAGCTGAAGATAAGTGGCCAAGTTCAACCCTTAAAATTATAAGGCACAATCCTTAAGGGAATCTAGTTGGGTTTTGTTGCTGGGGAAGCACAGGTCTTACCTGCTTTCTTTCTCAGCTGCATAAATACTTCATAATTGTGAGTCTGTTGTTAAACAAGCTTGCTTGTATGTTGGCAATTCCCAGAAGATCCATTTGACAGTCTTTAGGGTGTCTTTTGAACCCCACATCTAAAATGGAATTGGAACTGTCATTCTTTTAAATAATTCATTTGATGATTTTGCTGTGATTGAGTGTAAATTAGGCAAATGAAAGCTTTTTAATTAAGGATTTTTGCAAGAAGGGTTATTTGTTTCTTGTAAAAGTTGAAGGTGAACTTTCTTTATATGTCAGAGACCCTACATATACTTGAATCAGTCATTCTTAGGTTTGCTTATCTTCTTGTGGCAGAGAGGCCGTAAAAGCTATTTAAAAACATGTATTTAAAAAACAGATGATAGTCTGGATAACACATTGCTTTTTTTATTTTGTAATTTAAGTTTCTGTCATCTGTGCTAGAACTGTACTCTTTTTGAATGGAAGCAATTTGTAATCATCAACTTAACTAGTAATTAAAGCTGTTCTTCCAGATATATGTTTGTGGATGCCATGTCAAGGGAAATGAAATATGCTGTAATCTTCACTGGAGTCTGTAACAAAGTGTGTAAAAATGGCAATGAAAATGTGTCAGTGGAGAAACATTGCTGTTTGTGATCTTCCTCCACTGCTGTGTATTGTAGTTGTAATACAGCTTGCAGACCTTGAAGACACTGTAGAGAAGATGGAATACAGCATGTGCTACGCATCAGATGCAAAACATGGCTGCAAAGTTTGCGCTCTAATAAAAGTACTGAAATAATTGCTGGTTTGCAGTATATATGATATAGATGTTATTTGAATCTCCAGGCATATTCGGAGTTTTCTTCAAGTTTTGCCAAAAGATCTCATGGCATCTTGCCCTTAAAAAAAGAGCTCAGTCCAGAATCCTTCTATGTGTAAAAGCTGCAGTGGCAAATCTCATAGTAATCAGTGGCAAGTGCAGCAGTGTAAGTCCAGAAAATAGAGTATTTCACCTGAAATTGTAACACAAAATCTTAAGAGCATTTTGCTAACAATAGAAAGGGTTTTTTCGCTCTGACTGTATTAAGTTTTTATGTTGGATGAAATATGAGCCTTTCTTTATGTTTTCCTCTTCCTTTAAACCAGTTATATGGAATACATTCTTTCTCCTTAATTCTGATTATAGTGTTTCCAAATTCTCTATGATAAAGGGAAAGTTTGACTGAACTGAGCAGTAGAAAATGTTAGCCTTTTAGATGATCTTTGAGCTTGGCAGCAGGAGAGGGAATCTCAGGAGATGTCTTAAAGAAGCAGTTTGTGGAAGATGCTTGGAGAAAAATTAATAGGGAGAAGTCCATAGAGATAGAAGTATACTCTGCAAGCAGTAGAAAAAAGAAAAAGCACTGTTCTTTTTCTTGATTGCCTTGTCATAAGTGCAGAAGATAGAAAAACTTTGGAGGAAGGGTGTTCACAAAAAGATTTGGGTAGGGTTGCTGTGAAAAGAGATTGTCAAAAACTGATAGTGTTTGGTAGATGAAATAGTGAAGTGTGTTCTTAGTCATAAAAACTTGAGGAATGCTTCCTGGTTCTTCTTGCTGCATTAAGACAGCGTATGTATTGTTCAGTTTCAGGCTTTTATTTTAGAAGTTGAATAGTTGCAAGCAGTGTGCAATAGTAGGGATCCATAATATGTGGAAAAGTAATAATTTTTAACACTTTTAAGACATGCAAGTAAATATTGCTGCAGCACCAGAGGAGAAATTAAGAAGTAGGACTTACAAGGGGAAAACTGGCAAAATGCATTCAAAATACAAAGAAGCTTCCTCAGCTGCTCATGGCACACAAATGAAGCTGTGCTGTCAAGAGGGTGCAAGATCTTCGAAAAGTGAGTACTAACACAGTTTTGAATGACTATATTCAGGCAATGTGTCAGATACAAGAGGTAGTAATTTAAATGAATTCAATCCTGAGATAGGAGCTTCATGACTAATGTGTACTCACAATTTATGTAACATGTTTTTAATGAAAACACTTTATCTTTCAGAGATCCAGTTTACTTTGATGAAAATTGGCTGAACAGAATCAAAACTGAAGTAGGAGATAATTGGAGGCTAAAGGTATTTGACTTACTTTGCTTGTCTGTGAATCTGTATTTCAGTTCTTTATACATATATAATATTGTCTAAATATTCTCACATTTCTGGATTAGGATCTTGCTTTATAGACAGTATTTTAAATTTTAGACCATTTGAATTATGCTTACTTGTTCTTATGTTGTATTTTCCTGCACAGTTTTAGCAAAGATGTCTTGAATTTTTAAACAGGTTTTAATGATTTAAAAGGATAATAAGTATTATGTATCAATTACATCTTTTTTTTCAAATGTTGAATGAGATATTTTCTTTTTTAATGCACACTGTGAAAGTAGCTTTTAAAAAAGCAGCTTTTGTGAGGAGAAATTGTATAAAAATAGAAACATAATAAGAAATATAATTAAAGAAAAATGGTAAAGCTTCCTTTTGCTTTCTCAGGTCTGCAGAGCTACTGAGTTTTAAGGGAGGAAGTCATGTTTTTTCTGTGTTTCTACTCAGCATGGTTTTTAACTACAGTCTGTTGGCTGGGTCATTTGTATCACTTGGCATTCTAGCACTTCTCTTCAAACCTGAAGGAAATAGAATTTACAAGAACTGTGAATGAGGAACATTTTGCTTTAGAATCTGAAGAACATGCAGTCTCACATGCAGATGTTAGTGTGGCTTTTGGCTAGTTTTGTTAAGAAAATGATCTATGTGCTTTTCTAAATTTTCATTTTCAGCCTGACTAATTTGAGGGAAGAAAAATAGTTAAGAATTTACTGTTAGTTCTTGTTTCTTGTAAAACCATCTTGTTCCAGCCACCAAAACCCATTCTTAGCATCTGGGGAAGGACTACAACTGTGAAATGCTCTCGTACTTACAGGCTTGTCTAGATCACTTTCTGAATTGCAGGAACACACAGAATGCTGCCTGAGACAAAGATGGAGCGTACTACTGTTGTTTATGTTTTAACTTAGCCAGGAAATATATCAGCATGGTTTCTGCTGTTTGGCCAGCTGCGTGAAGTCTGGAATGCTTTAGAATGTTTTGTCTGCTAAGGCTGCCAGCGAAAGTGAGGGTACATTGACAAGGATATGTTGATCAGTGAATAAAAGACATGATCTCTGAAAGAGCTTTAGGACTCATTTCCTTCTTCTCTAGAGTACTTAATATAAATGAACTTCTCAAAGAATTGTATGGAATTGCAAGTGAACAGTTAGATAAAAGGTCTTTTCTGTAAAATATTTTTTGGGTTTTTTTGCTAAGGAATGTTGAAGTCTTGGCTGTTAAATGTGGGGGATAACAAACTGAGAACTGTTCATTATAGGAGCATTTGAGCTGATTGAATGTGGAGCATCAGCTTTTATAACTGTCATATAGAGTTTGAGGAATAAATATTTTATTTTTATGTCTCCCACCAATTTGGCAGATGTAAAAGCTTAGCAGGTGTGAAAGGAAAAAAAAGCTGAGCAGTCTAGTAACTTCCTTATGTGACTGAGGTTGGCAAAGCATCAGGTCAAATTTCAGTTTCTTGCTGATGTCATTCCATCTTGTTTTTCAAGTGTCCATGTAAACAAGAACTAAAGACTGGTTTTTTGATTTGGTTTTTTGTTTAAGAAATATGTATAATTCAGCTTTTTCTATACATTTTTATAGGCTACTTCCCTCTTAATGAATAATACTAAAAGGCACAAATGTGATACTTTAACTCTTGTTTTTTAATCAGGAAAGTAATCCTATACTTTGCCAACTGTTCTTTATATGTAAGCATTATTAATAGTCTAGTTTTCCAAATGTCTATCATCTAATCCTTCGTTTAAAGTCTGGCTTGTAGGAACACTTCAGTCTGTGCATTTCTATTCATAGAATTATTCAGCTTGGAAAAGATGAAGTTGACTTTACCAAGTCCACAGTAAACCATGTCCCTAAACTCCACATCTACACCTTTTCTAAACACTTCCAGGGACAGTAACTCTACTTCTCTAGGCAGCCTGTTCCAATGCTTGACAATGCCTTTGATGAAGAAATTTTTCATAATATCCAATTTTAGCTTCCCCTGGTGGAACTCTTGACCTTTCATTCACTAAGAGAAGAGATTGGCCCTTAACTCACTACAACCTGCTTTTAGAAGTGTACTCACTACTAAATTTAAGATGTGCGCATCATAGTTGTATGACTGTAGAATATATCTTTTGCTTCATACTTTAAGTGCCATGAGAAGTAATAATTGTATTATCTCAAATGTTGTGGTAATTACTGCATTATTTTCTTGTTGCTAAACACAGTCATTATTTGCCTCTGATGCCATCTGGTATAACAGTCACCACTTGCTGATACCAAATCAAGCTCTTGGTATCATGAACCACATAAAGGAGGGCTGGTAGAGATTATTGTAACCACTGCTCATAGAACTATTCAGAAAATGATAGAATCATAGAGTTGTTAAAGTTGGGAAACACCTTTGAGTTCACCTGTCACCACTGTGTTCACCACAACCCATTATTTCACCAAGTGCCATATCTGCACATTTTTTGAACAGTTCCATGGATGATGACTCTACCATTTTGCTAGGCAGTCTGTTCTAATGCTTTACAACCCCTTCCGTGAAAATCGTATACCTAATATTTAACCTAAAATGGTGCCACTTGAGGCCATTTCTTCTATTCCTGTCACTTCTTACCTGGAATACCTGGAAGAAGGTAATTAGTGATGTGATCGTTAATTTTAAATTGTGTGTTGTCCTGTATGGAGAAAAATCAAGTTGGTTTCTTTTGTTTTGCTTTGATTTTTTTTTGGTTGGTTGGTTGGTTGGTTTGGTTTTTTGTTTTGTATTGGTTTGGTTTTTTTGGAGGGGGTGGGGGAAGGCATGGGTTTGGTTAGTTTGGTTTTTTTAGCATTTCACTTTCTGATAACTGCAATGTTTTTGCTCTTGCTGTACCATTAAAAAAAACCCAAACTCACAGAGATATTTTTTTAATTCTTAGTTTCAAGGCAGGTTGCCAGACTTGAGAAATTGAGCAATGCACAGGAAAGAAAAAGGGAAATGCTAAAACTTGGGGAGTTTGGGAGCTTGCAAAGTAGGAACCATTCAGCATGCATTCTGGTTCTTAGAGCTGACTAGATCTTTGTCTCCTGTATTTATTTGAGAAATGTTATTTCTCCAGGGTTAAAATATCATGCTCATAGCATACATGTGAACATATATATGTACATACATTAGTACATATGTGTACATAGTAGTATGTGTTTTCCCTTGGGCAACACAAAGCTTTTCACTGGTGCCTTATCTGCAATTTTATGATAGTTTACAAAAAAAAAAAGGCATTATCTCTTTCTCTTTTTCCTCATGTACCATGAACACTTCTATATAGTCCAGATTTAAATGGTGTACAAAATAGGATTTCATGGCTGGGGAAGATGACATCTTGAACATAAAATCTATACTGAAAATGAAGAGTAGCTTAGAAAATAGTTGGCCAAAATTTTGCAGGAATGAAATTCCCTAATCAAGAAAGAAATTGCTGATTTGATACGTCCACATCAGTTTTGGCAATTACAGAATAAACTGTTGGCTGTCTGAGGGATGGCATAGAATTGTCTCCCTTTCCCCCCATTACCTTCTATTCAGTGTGGGAAGGTTAGGAAGGGAAGGAAACACATTGTTCAGCTAGATTTCTGACGTTTTCTTCTGAACTTTTCATTTAGCATTCAGACTACAGCATCAGTTTAAAGTATAGTTTTATTTTAGTGTTACATAGTAGGTGTTGATAGTAGCAATCTATGTTAGTCTTGTGAACCTTCACTACCTAGCCTTTCTCTAGGTTCCATCTATAATCAGAGATGAGACATGCTCCTGCAAAATGAAGTTTAAATCAGAAACCAAATGCCTGTGAGAGTGATACAAGCAGTGCACGCACCCACCCCACACCCCCATGCCCACCCACACCTCACCCCACCTGTTAACAGTAAATTGCAAAAGGATAAAAATGTACCTTAATGAGATATCTGAAGCGTATTGGTTGAGAATTCCCACACAACTTGAAAGTGTGACCTAGCAACATTTCCAGAGGTTATTCGAGATCTGAAATAAAAAAAGAAAAGCTGCTTTACACAGAGCCTTCAGCACAAACAGGGTTTCAGTCATACATGTGATGTAAGGACAATGCAGACTTGGATACTGGCTGTCATAATCTTGACTTTTTGAATGTCAAGAAGTTAGATAACCCATACTCCCTTGTTTCACAAGCTTAAGGACATTTTCTATTGCTCATGTCATTCCCTTTGTTGTACAATATATTAGTAAAGAGAGAAATCTGGACAGACTGCCCTTACAAGCCTGAGAAACAGTAAGTAAATTGTAATTAAATAGAGATTTTTATATGACAGGTGAGAATAAAAGAAAAATAGGAATAAAAACAAGCAACTATTAAGTCCTGTGGTGTTGGCAGATCACATAATCTCTGCTTTCATTCCAGTCAGTTTATCAGGTTAATGCTGTGTATTGAGGGTTAGTGTCATACTGAGCATTGTCTCCTTAGTATGTAGTGCTATACTACAGCCAAGATGGCTGTTTGCAGAGAGGGTAATGATAATTTAACCTAGAGAATACCCACACAACTCTGGTGCGGGTATTAGTGAAATTTAGGTGTTCAAAGAATGAGTGAGAATATTCAGGTTGCCTTTGTGAATGCAGATATCCTGTCATTCATAATAAGAGATTGAGAAAGTAAACCAGAAAGGCCAGATGGTAAAGAGATTGAAAATGGATAGAGGTTTGTCTAGAAATATTAATGGTCCATCTGTGGTGAATTGCAACAAATTTCTGAGGTGAAATAAGGTATAGTTGTAATTTTTTTTTTTTTTACCCCAGTAAACTTCACATCTTTTCCAGCAGGAATATGGCTGCAGGGATGAATGCTAAAAGGTGTTGGGAGGGTAGAGTTTATATTTTTATGTAAAAGGTAGAAGTCAGGTTGCTGATGTAAACAATTAGACATCCCATGTAGTCATGGGCTGACATCCAAACAATGATTTGGTACTTTATAGTCCTAATCTATATTGGCAATGCTGTCTGTTGTGTTCTGACATTGCGTAATTTAATGATCTTTGTTAACTACAGTTAGGTTTTCTTATGTGCACCACCTGTTATGACTTAGAATTCTGATCTTATTGGTTGTCTTTAACACTTTCTTGGGCTGTTGTTCATTTTCATTCAGGTGCTTGAGGTCTTCCCTTCATATGCTTTGACCTCAACAATCTTGCCGGAGCCCTTCAGTTAAATTTCACAGTACAAAGTATTAGTGTTAGTTTCCCTCTGATGATCCTGTCTCTGCCAGGGGCAGTAAATCCATCTAAGTTTATTCACTGCAAGCAAGTTAGAAAAAAAATTGAGAGCTGTCTGAGTAATACTGAAGATCATGATTAAATTTAAGTCAATCTTAAAAGAAATCTTTAAAAAAGCTGCTTTAACGTCTGATTGTGTGCCACATACGAAGATGGTACAGTTACTTCTTGAAAGCAGGCTACTCTGGTACTGTTGATTGACTGTGGGATGAAATAGGACTGCAAAGATTTCTTCAAAAGGTTTTCAGTTTGTTTGCTGTTCTCTTCTTTCAAGGATGCTGGCCTGTAAGCTCATTTTTGTGACAAATTTTGATCAATACATGTTTGTTCCAGTATCTCAAATCTAAGCGCTATAAAAGTTACATGGAAGAAGGTGACTGTGGTTAAGGGATTTTAATTAAAAAATGCTTACAAGAAGAGAGGAAAAGAACTATTTCACAGGTTTCCGTTTAGTTTCTCATTTTTTTTGGGATTATGTTCAAGTTCAAGGTTCCTCACAATATTCTCATCGGTAAACTGGACTTAAATTCTGCAACATGACCCTTGCGTGGCTCTTTCTGCAGCAGACTCAGGTAAATTATAAACCAGAAGATTTTAATTAATCAAGTTTGAAAATAATATTCCAATCAGTGCGCTATCTTTTGTGGTGATCTGACATAAAAATAAAATCTCCTAATTTCTTTAAATTCTTAAATCTGTTGCAGACTTTGGTTATGATTAGATTTGGTTAATGATTGTGCATTGCCTTTGAATGGTGGTCTTGATTGCTCTTTGGCAGACACCTAGGAAGTGTCTCACAGAACCATGCTGTGTTGCATGTAATAGTACTGGAAAAGTCCGTGCTTTAGTGTAGAGGGTGTAAACTGCTTATTCTGCCATTATGGGAGAGATAGTAAATGTTCTGCTTTATGTGCTATAATGTAGCATCTCAAGTTCTCATTCTAGGTTGTCAGGATATTTGATGTGTCACTTTTCAGGTTCAAATGATTTTTTGTTTCTTATATTACTTAAAATTCAGTGATTATGGATACAGTCAAGAATGTTCCTGTATCTTAATAAGGAATCAACTTCTGGCACATGTTTCCAAAAGGAGTAGATTAATAGGAGTCAGGTAATCAGATTGTTACCACTTTGGTTTACTTGGCAAAAAATATTTTAGTGTGTGTATCCTGTTCCTTTCTTAAATTTGGAATCTACTTTGATCGCCTCATTTTGTTTGCTGACCACATTGAAGTGTTGAGTTTGTCCCTGGATTTCAGCATCACGTTTCCTAACAGCCGTCAGGTCATTTGAAAGTTAAATAGCTTCTGTCAGTGGACAGAATCTCCTAACTGCGTATTTGTAGAATGCAGTCAAGAATGTAAAATTTATTGTGGGCTTGAAAGACAATTAGAACTTGAGAGGTTTTGCTCTCCCTTCATTGCAGTTCCAGTCTGCTGCTGTGGCTACTGCATTCAGTGAGAGGACTTGGTGGATCTTGTTTCTATCAGTTTTAGTCTTTGCAGATCCTGTTTAAACTTCAGTCATACAATCATTAGGTTGGAAAAGATCCATAAGATCTTAGATTCCAACCATGAACTGCCAAGTCCACCAATAAGTCCCAGTACCGCATCTACATGGCTCTGCACACCACAGAGATGGTGACTTAATCATGTCCTGGGTAGCCTGTTAAAATGTTTGATAACCCTTTTTGATAAAGAGATGTTTCCTGATACCCAGTCTAAACTCTTCCTGGCAAAACTTGAAGATATTTTCTCTTGTCTCATCTCCTGTTACCTGTGAGAAGAAGCTGACATCCATCTGGCTACACCCTCCTTTCAGGGAGTTGTAAAGAGTGATAAGGTCACCTCAGAGCCTACTTTTCTCCAGGCTAAACAATTCCAGCTCCCTCAGCTGCTTCTCTGTCCCAGGAAACAGTGCCCTGCTTCTATTACCTAAATTATTTTCTTAAATACTTGAACAGTAATTGGTGGTAATCTTTAGCAGTTACTTTCAGCAAAGTCTTCTTTCTTGGTCTGAATTTCACCTGTAAAACCAATGGGCTTTTTTACAATTTTAAACACGCTATTTTCAGAGACGTGATGCAAATGGATTTTTGCTGGGAAAGGAGCAATACTCTAGTACTAGAGAAATGTGACATTATTCTGTACAGCAGGAGGTACTTAAGTGGTGCCATTGGTTATTCAAGTGAACAGAAGCTACCTCTGTATAGCAGTGAAGTCATCACAGAGAAATGTGAATTTTGCCAGATACTGTTAGAATGACATTCATTTGTAAAAACTGGGAGGGGGGAGGGGGGGACAGAGGATGACAAGAACAAAAATGAAAGCACTAAGAGGAATAATTAATGAGAAAAATAACAAATTAAGCTTTTATGGGTTGTGAATAAAGGATGATATTCAGCAGTAGCTGGTTTTGGTTTGGAAGAAGTGGTTTATCTCTGCAGAAAGTAGATTACTAGGATACTTCAAGAGAAGAAGGGAGGAAATTAATGTTTCAACTTCTGGATGCAAAGATAATACCAAGATAAACAAGTATCTCAAATCATTCATGCTGTAGAATCTGATTTAAAGCCTGTCCAAGACAATGTTATATTTTTCATAAATTTAAATGGGTTCTATGAATTAATAAAGATCTGTGATCACATCTGGAAGTCTGATCATAAGGGCCTCTTGCATAACTTGCATGATTCTAAATTTAATTGTGGGTAAATAGATCTAATTCTGTCTTTCTTTTGTGTGATTCTTCTGTGGTCACCCACTTTATGATCATTTCTTTGTAAAATATTCCCTTGTATTCCTCCTTCTTGTCAAATAGGTAAGCAACCTGAAGAAAATTTTAAAAGGAATACTGGATTACAACCATGAGGTAAGACCTTCTTACTGTATCTGCTTGCCTTTCGAGTTCTGTATTTAAGTTAAGTTGTAAATAAGTTGTACTCTGCAGGTTAAATTATGACATTTTCTTGCAAACATTTTGACATATATAGTGATTCATGACCTATTCCCTAGTCTTGGCCTTCTTTAAAACTTCTCACCTGCTTTATTGAATACTCAGGAGTTCCATGGAAGACTGATACACAAATTTTCTCATGTAAAGAGTAGATGGCTTTACTGACTATAGTCTGATGATGGACTTTGTGTCTGAGGTATTGTAATGTATCTGTGATTTTTTTTCTTTCCTCTGCAACTGAAATGCTCTTCTTTCCTTACTTTTCTCTTGAGGAGAGTTTAGTAAAGAGCATTTCTAGCCTTTTCCCACATGAAGGTTTTAAACAAAATATTTTAATTCTGGGGTATTGGACTCAGCCCTTGTCATTCTCTTGTATTTTGGGCAAACACAGCACTTAATTATTCCAGAGGAGACAGTACTTTTTCTTTTAGTGGTGAATATTCAGCTGAAATACGCTTTCAGTGATGTTTGAGACAAATTGATCTGAACGGGGGTAACACAAAATCCATAATATGCATGTTCTAGACATTGCTTGTTTAAAAATATTGTCTTCTCATAAATAGTACAGAGATGAAGTTATTTATTAATAAATTGAAGTATTTTAGAAAGAAAAATATAGTCTTAGGACGTCATCTTCAGTAACTGATTAGGTATCCATGTTTAAATAAATGTGGAAAACTACTGATTAAGCAAGCTGGTCATGACTGTAAACACTAAAAAGAAACAGATCAGGATTTTGTTATAGAAAATTAATATTACTAAGACAAAGTGATACAGTTTTCTTTTTGATTGGTTAATATGTATGATAATTAAGTCTTTGGTGTAAAAACCTTACTATTAGGCAAGTTCTGAGTGGTTTCAATTTTTAATTTGTGTGAAGGTAGTGCACGCTTATAAATATGACTGGATTTTGGTTTAGCTTGGTATTTTTCCTGCTGAGGCAATGCTGGGGGTGATAGTAGAGGTAATCTGGATTCTACTTATGAATTCTGCTTATGTTTCCCTCAACATTCCCTCCTCCACTACAAAAATATAGATATGTAGGTGGATTTTACCTGATACAGCTAAAAGCCTTTGAAAAATATGTAAATGTTGTCCATCCTCAAAAATTCAGAAATTTGTCTTGTGTTCAGAAGAACAATCAGTAAAAATGCTACATTTGCTGTCTTTGTCCATTAAAGTATAGATGAACAACAAGCTTAAATTCACTATTTTCAGCTTTTGTGCTTTGTTTTGCCACAGTTTCTTCCTGCAGACCTCTGCTGCTCTAGAACTGAAACTTCTAATTTCTTTGTAAATGTATAATATATTTTGTGTTTTGAAAATAGGTTAAATGCTCTTTTTCATCTCAAGATAGTTATGGTAGAGTCTAGCCTTCATTTTCTTATATCTTTCAGGGATTTTGATGGGGTTTTTGTGTTTGTTTGTTTTTTTTTACTGAATTTTTTCTCTTGTTTATTTCAAACTCTGTTCACACCTTCATGTCCTTGGCTTCTTCCTAGTGCCTGCCAATTTTATCTTTTCCCTTCAGCTTTCCTCAACAGGAGTTCTATTGTCAGTGACTATGAAGTCACTGTATTGTTAGCTTAAGCCCAGCATTGTATTTGAACAAAATTCAGGAACTACAGATCAATATATAAATGCATATGAGAATCAAAAAATATTGTATTTTCTATTTTTCAGTCTGTACATGATGGTAATTTTTTCCATTGTGGTTGATGCATTTACAGAATTCTTTTGACCTAAAGGAAGTCTTTTCAAGAGTAAATTAAAGTACACAGAGATTTTTTTAGTAGTGTTGAAATTAATTCTTTCAGGGAACTGCTTAAAAATCCTACGTTTCCACTATGCAAAACACATCATACATAATCAGACTAAAACCACAACACTTCCATGAAACCCAACCCTACTAAACTTTAGAATGGCTTATTTCCTTTGTATTCTTCCTGTACACTATGTTTTTTGTAAATGCCTTAACCTGATTTATGTTTTTCTTAGGTATGGAACAAAAAAGAGCATGCAGCAAACACATGACTGATTCCCTGTATATAGTCATGGTTTCCTTATTGCACCCTGTTTAAGAAGTTACAGTTTCTTTTTATGTGCAATTAATGTGTCAGATGTGTTTAATTCCAAATTTCATATTCATATTTTCAAAAACCTCTGTTCAGTAAAGAGCAATTTAGCAGAATTGTCTAGTTCCTTCTACTGACAATCATTAATCCTTAATGATCTTTAATGATAAATCAGATAATACTAATTGCAAGTCACATGGGCTTTTGTTTTGCGGGATTTTTTCTTTCTTTCTGCATGTGGGCTGTTTAATTACATATCATTGTACTACTACCTCAGATTCTCTTCCATGGAACGGTTTTCTTAGCTGTAAGACTTGCCAGATATCCTTAAATTTGCTAGAAGTATGAGATCTAGTGATAGGAGTTTTTTGCTGTCTTGTATTTGTCACCTGTCAGTTAGATATATGTATTGTATAGGGGAAACATTTAATTTTCTTACTTTGTAGTTGTAAGAAGTGTCAGATTTGTGTGTAATATCTTCTGCTACAGGAGGTGTTTTTAGAGGAATTAGTTAAAAAAATTAATTGCCCATGTGATGGCCTGCTTTTGTTAGCTTTTGTATCTGAAGAGAAAGAATCTTGCTAAGTGCTTATCTAATAGGTACTGTGAATTGAGACAGTCATGTTTGTCTTTTCCCAAGTACTATTTGTACCAAACAGAACGATTTTATGGTGAGATGTTAGGCAATTTAGTTTGTTTTGAAGGTGTAATCAAAACTGTAAGAGTGAATTGCTGCTGTTGACTCTGAATCATCTTTGTATGAAATAAATGGATATGTGCAGTGATACAGTCATGTATGTATATTGTCTTTATGCAGATTCTAGGGCAACAGATAAATGACTTCACCCTTCCTGATGTTAACCTGATTGGAGAGCATGCTGATGCGGCAGAGCTTGGGAGAATGCTTCAGCTTATTTTGGGATGTGCTGTGAATTGTGAACAGAAGCAAGGTAATAATTGAAAAGTTTTTTTTGTTATTGTACAACTACTAAGGAGAAAAATTATATTTCTTGGGTTTCTGTCAGAAAGAGATTTGAATTTTTTAAAATAATGAGGACATTTTATACAGGTAGGAACTGTTTTTTGGTGTAAGCTTCACTACTTTTAGAGACTCAGTCTGGAATTGAATTTACTTCCAACATGCGTATTTTCAGTTTTGGTTTGCTGAGCTGAAAAGTCAGTCTGCAAAGAAAAAAATTCTTGGGCACACCTTTTAACCATTTATGAGGTAGATCAGGATAGTTAAGGATGGAAAAATGTGATTACTGCATTATTCAGCGTGATTCTTGATTATAGAGATGCGTTCCAGGATCATCTTAGCCACATGACCATCAGTATGACTGGTGCTTGGTCCAAAGATATGTCTGGTGTGATCTGGGATACTGTAGTTTCTGAGATGTTCTATGGGGTTGGCAAATAGGAAGAAGTAATTCTGGTTACCATGCCCTTCTGGGCCCCAGCTGAAGATGGAGCACAATAAGGTCATCCAAAAAATCAATTCAGGCCAATTGTCAGACAGTTGAATCACACTTCAGCAGTCCTTGAAGAAGACTCCTGCCTCTCCTGTGGCACTGACTGTAATTCTGCACAAATACAGTAGAGAACCATCCACCTTTCTTGAAGATGCCAGAGAGGATGTGATGAGCAATGGAGGTATTTTTTAAAATGTGCTACATCTCATGTTCTAAACTTGCCTTGGTTGCAGGCTCTTTATTGTTACCCCATTACCTTAAATTACACTTAAGTAGAGCCTGATGAAGGTAACAGCAAAAACAAACATTTATTCTAAGTACTTAAAAAAGGAAACATAGTCATATGTGGGAAAAAATAGATGTGAAAAAAAATAGACTGTTTTTTACCGTATTTTGTTGGAGTTGCATCAAATAAGAGTGTCTTCCAGATTTAGCTCATTTTGGGTTTGATGGCTGCCAAGATTTCAGGCCTTTTGTCTTCCTCTTGCTTGGTGCATCTTAACTTCACAGCTAGTTTCTCCTTTCCAATTTTCTTAGGTGACTAAATCACTTGAGTTTCTCCTTCTGAAATTACTTCTATTCTCTTAAGCAGGAAGTGGTCTGGCTATTCTAGTAATTAAAACAGAAGTAATGTTCTTTCACAAGTACATAAATAACTGTGGTTTATTGATCCTCCGGTCATCTCTGTTTTATATAAAATTATCTTCCTTTTGGTGACTATTCGTCATTTTCAAGTGGGAAGTATATCTTATCTGTGTCACCCTTGCTCTTTCAGTCTGGACATTAAAAATGCACATTTGAAATACCAGAATACTCTAATTTCATGTACTTTGAGTGAGATTCAGCATGAGCAAATTACCCACTTGAAGGTGACTTTTTCCCAGCATCTTTCTCTTAATGATATCTTTTAAAAGAGTAAAGGTGATGTTTGACTGGAAACCGTATTATACTGGGCAAGTCGTTTACTCCTTGACTTAGTCTAAATGTCAGAATTTGTTCTTCTGATCTCCTGTATCATCTTACAAGGTACCTCTTGTGTAGCTCACATGTACACGTACCTGAGAACTTAAAAAGTGGAGGGGTCTTAATTTGTGATGTAGTAGAGAAATAAGAACAGACACCAAAAATGAACATGAAAATGCTTTGAAATGAGGATGCTGTAGAAGGCAGGCTGTTACTGTTACACTTAGAGAAAAGGATAACTTATCTATGCATGGATCATGTACTTCAAGAGCCTGAACAGTTCGGGAACAAAGTGAGAAAAGGATAAAAGTAGTTATTTCAGAAGTGAGATGACAGGGGAAGAAAAAAGTTAATCATGTACTTTTTTCGTTTTTGTAGAGTTCAAATAAGCCTGGATTTGTGTCTGAACAGGTTTGTGATATTGTGAAATTTGTTGGGGTGGAACTTGACTGGTGATTATACATTTCAGTGTCATCTGTGGCATCTA
This sequence comes from Cyanistes caeruleus, assembly GCF_971803275.1. NCBI lineage: Eukaryota > Metazoa > Chordata > Aves > Passeriformes > Paridae > Cyanistes > Cyanistes caeruleus. The sequence goes on from NC_141732.1 coordinate 36,514,308, forward strand.
ATCATTTTGCAGGAAGGATGCAGCTTCTGATCTTACCTTCTGTGACTTGAGTTTCAACATTGACATTTCAGAATGCTTTTATTTTCAGAATACATCCAGACCATAATGATGATGGAAGAATCAGTTCAACATGTTGTCATGACAGCCATTCAGGAGGTATGCTGGGATACCCGTAGTGTGAAAAAGCTCAGTCTTACATTATTTTACAGTAGTATGCTTTTTCGCACTTAGGAAAAAATTAGTTGGAAGTAAAGAAAATAAGGGGCATAGATTTTGCCTTTTTACGTTGAAAAATTTCTTAGTTTTCATTAGAAAAATCTTGCTTTATGTCAAGGAACTCTGGTTGAATGTCCCACTTTTCTTTAAATCTAGAAGACTGAAACTTCTAGATATTTTTGATACTTGGTTCCCTTTCCTTTTCTTTTCCTACCCTGTGAATCCTGAAGTGCACTAGATTGATTTTATATGGATAACCAATTGCTGTACAATTTTGTCAAGATTTGTACATTGAAGCCGCAAAATTTCATAAACTGTTAATTTTTTTAATGTTGAGTAGGCAACTAAAAAAGAAGAATTGGGTAACAGTGTTGTTTTGTCAGCTGTAGTGCTATGAATGGGGTAATGGTATGTAAAATGAGCATATATGAATAATACAATAGGCTGGTATGTTTTTAAAAGTCAGTGAGTATACTGCAGTGCATTTTGTAGAAGTGCTCTTCTGTGGTGAATGAAAAACCACAGTGTTAGCCACCGAAGTCCCCCTTTAAGTTACAAGAAGTCCGAAGTGCTTAGAGGATAAATGCCACTCTATAGATATTTACCACAGGGCTGGCCACTACCTAGGAAGGGCAGGAAACCATTAGTAATCTAGTTTCTTCTGAACCTGAACAAGAGAAACTAAATTGCACATTGAGCTTTAGAGCAGTTTCTCATCTCTGTAATGTCTGAATAGAGAAAGAAGTATCTGTGAGCCTAGAAGGGGATCTGTCCACAGTCATTACTTTGACCAGTGCTGTATCCATGCAGTCATACATTCAGTTGTCTATGTGTGGACTGCTGTCTGTAACATAGCAGAGAGGACTTTTGAAATGAGCGTGAAAAGAATCATTGTCTAAATCATCTTCCAGTAATTTGCAAGCACTACCAAGCACCAGTTTGCTGGAGTTTTGGCATATTTTACTTTCTTGTAAGTTTTGTAACTGTAATATACAGTGTTCTGGTGGATTTTTCTAGTGTTTTTTATTAAACCCAAATTGCAACATCACTGTCTTCTGCACCACCTTGAAATAGAAAACATTCTTTTATCTTCCTTCTTTGTGCTGAAAATCCATTCGATTTTTATAAAAGTTTCCTTTATTTGATAAAATAGCTAGACTTGAAGCAGCCCACAATTTTCGGCATTTGATGAGTAAACTTTGAATGTGTTCAGTGCTTGTGCCCTTTCTCTGAGATGATGAATAGAAGTAGGAAGAAATCACAAGGTGAGGGTATGTTCTTCTGGAACAGATTTTTAAAATTCAGTTAATTGAAAACCTTGCTCTTCAGCTACTGGCACAGTTCTGAGTGATTTTAATGCTACTTTCTAAGCTGCTTAGAAATGGGAGGCATTTCAGGACCAAATAAGGAGAATCTCAAGTGCTTAATAAAGACGCAGAAAAGTGTCAGACTTTGAGAGTAAGGCCTCTCTCCATTATTTTTCAATGGGCTTGGAGTTTGGAGAGGTCCCAGTCAGCTGGAAACTAGCAAATACTATTCCAGTTTTTGAGAAAGGAGGATGCTGTCAGTTATAGGCCTGTCTCACTTCAGAGCCTGGCAAAATTATGGAGAAGGTTATTCTGGAGGTTAGATCATAGCCAGCACAGATTGATATGGGAAGTCTTTAAAGGGGGGAGACTTCATGGTATTTTGTAAGGAGGTTTTTCTATTTCTTAGACTCATAGTAGCTCTTAGAGTTCAAGTGACTTAGAAAAAGCAGTATGTAGGAAATTAGCTATATATGCATATTTGAAAAGTTGGTATGTCACCTAATCCAAACATTTCAAAGCATTTGACATTGCACGTAGTCTTCAAAATTAGGTATGTCAGAAGATCTCTTTAAGCTTTACTGATGTGTTATGTAATTCAATTTTCTGTTTCAGCTGAGCATGTACGAATTTTTTTGATGCTTCTTTGGTTATTGTAAATCATCTTACTCATGAAAGTATGTCATGAGGCACAGTAGAACAAGCTCTCTTAATTTTTTTTATGGAAAAGCTGATTTTTCAGTCGAAGAAGTAGCATTCTACATGCTAAATTTACTCAGTTCTTTAATTTTTTATTAACCTGTGGTTCTTCATAATTTGTTTTCTTCACTTATTTAAATGTTTAAAATATGCTTTGTGCTTCATAAAGGTTTTATAAATGAAACAGTGATTTTCTGTTAGTTTTTAACTGTAGTCATATTGATCTGGTGTGTTGTCACCACTTAGAATCTGAGATGCTAATCTTCAGATGTAGGTATCAAAATGGAAGTCGTGCACAAGATACAAGATTGAATCCATCAGTATATGTAATGTAACAGTTTCTTTATTTCATGGCTTTCAGGTTTTTTAAAGGCCCAAAATATTTTCTTACAGAAATTATTTCCCCTGTTATTTATTTCCCACCCCCCCCCCCCTTTCCCACCCCCCCTTTTCCCCCAAGGAGGGAGTAGGAAAAGGTGCTTACTGTCTGGGGTAACATCAATGATGTTATTTCCATTTCTTGGCTTTGTGGGGGTTTTCCCTCCTCTATTTGTTCCTGGTTGTTTAAAGATTTATCTTGTCAAAAGTAAAATTACTTTTTTAATAGTTTGGAAATTATATAAAAGTATTTTATTGGGTCTATCAACAGATAGACTGGAGGTAGACTGAGTATCAATTGGAGGAAGAAGAAAGTCCTGCAGCCTTAAAGGATATAGAGTGTCAAACATAGCCATGACTTTGAAAGACTGATAAAAAGATGTTCTAAGAAAAAGAACTTGAGTATGGAAGCTAGGTTTTGACATTGCTTTGTGGGCACTTAAGTGAGCTTATACAGTATTACTAACTGTATAAAAAGCATTTCAGATAAAGCAAGTGTTTTGGATTTCAAAATCATCAACTAAATAGAGCAACTGTGTTTGCAAAATCCTGTGTAGGGGACAAAAGCTTTCATAATTCAGGTAATTCATGCAGGTTTTGTGATAGTTTCACCCCTTCCCTAATCTTCATGTATCCATGACAACACAGCTTGTTCACATTTTACAGTGAAAGCGGTTAAAAAGTGAAGGTTTTAATAATATAGGATTAGCAGACCTACAAGTGTTATGTAAGATATCATACCAAAGCTATGAGCATGAAAAATAATAGATGTAAAGGATTAACTGGGAGTGACAGCTGCTTCTTATAAAACGACACAAATAACTGTAAGAATTGGCATGCTGTCCGTGTTTAAATGCACCATTTAAAATTCAGACTGACCTCTATGCAAAATAAACCAGAAAAAAAACAGCCTGTAAATGCTAATTTCTAGTTTATTTCACTCTGGGAAGCTCTTAAGCAGGCTTTTCTTTCTCAAGTAGAAGCCTAGTGCAAGTGCTTGTATTTGCAAGCACATTATTAAGTCTGATTTTTATAATCTCTGCACATCATCCTCCATTAAAGTTGTATGTGAAAATAGGTGATTATACTATACTTACACTAAATGATGGGTTTGGAAATGAAAGCCAGTTCCAGTGCTGCAAAATTGTGAAGGTGAACCTTTATTCTCTTTGTAGTCTGGTCCTGAAGAAAACTTACAGCTGTGAAGGGAAAACGAGAAGGCCACTTCCTTCTGCTTTTTATTCTCTTGACTCATTTGAAATACAAATGAAATAAAGTTTGCCCCTCTAAACTCAAAAGTATTGCCATTGATCCACACCTCTCAAGACCACATACTGTAATATCATGCTTCAAGGTTGCATGTGGAAAACCTGTGACATCAATATTTCATTAATTTTTTCTGACTTTGAGCTTTTAAGTAAAGGAAATATATAGATATATGGAAATTAGCTTTAAGAATTATTAGCAACCTACAAGTATTGTAAGATTATTAATAAATAATGCAGAAAGAGCTGATGTGCCATTGAGCAGGTAATGAATTAAATGAGCATTTTTTAACTGTAAGTTTCAGTAATATCAGAGAATGCTGATTGACCGGAAACAAAGTCAAGAATAGGGAAAACTAGGTGAGCCTCTTATCTTTCATTTTTTAGGTGGATGCAAGGTATAGTGTGTGTTTCAAATTGATATACCTGTATTTATGGAATCTTATAAGTGAAAGTTTCTTTGAAATTTTAAGAAAAATCTGACTGAGAGAAGTCTGGGAAGGTGGGTGGAGTTGTTTGCTCTATTGGCTGTACTATTTATGATAAAGTTTCTGTTTCTCAGTGGGGAGAAGCTTTGTACAGATAAATCCTTTGTAATCCTGAAGCAGAGCATGGTCAAGGTATTTTCTTGCATGAACTCTTTACATATTTACAGTATGTGGGGAGAGGTATAGGGAAGAGATGGAAGCACTCCTTTACCATGATAATTCTACCTTTACATCCCACTTGTTCAAATTGTTTTACTGGTAACTGATGATCACAAGCTGGATTCCTGTGTTCCTTTTGAGTTATCTGGCAATCTCATTCTTGTTCTTTGTCTGATTGTAGTGCTGGACACAAAACTCCCTTAAATTTCATATTGAACTTTTCCACTATACAGACCACAGACCATCCAATTACAAGGTGCTTTCTATTGCACTGAGTCATGTGAGATACATCTATCTGCACATACATCTGTGCTCTTGGCCTTGGTGCCTTGTTCACATTTCCCCATGACGTTCTTAACGTATCCCAAGGAGTGAAATTCATATATGCAGCGTGCATTCACGATACACCCAGACTATGTATCTCCAGTACCTAATCCTACTACTACTCCAGGAAGCGTCCATGCCTGGACATTTCTGGTAAGGGTTCTCAAGGACAGGATGTTTTGGGAGAGATGGCAAAACTTGCTGAAGAAAATAAGGATTACATTATTAGCCATGGCCTGCGTTACGTCAAGTCACAGAAAGCAGTGACACCACAGTGGCCTCTGGTGGGTTGTGTGGTCACCTGTATTCCTTGAAGTCTTGGACAGGCCTGTTGAGCTGGTTTTTCAAAGAGGAATTTGTGTGAGGGCCAGAAAGGGGTGGTGGCTGTTAGGGATATGTTGTACACCCTTGCAGGCTGCATGCAGCCTGGGACCTGCCTGTTGGCAAGTGCTGACTTAGCAGTGGCATTTACTTGTGTCCATGTGTGAGTACATGTGTCTGAAATGTGTTTGTGCACAGCATTGTAGAATATAAAATATAGAGAAGAGTTCAGTGTTTGGCTAATATGGAATATCCCTGTTAGTCATCTGGAAAAGCTGGTGAAATTTAGGATTCAAAGTGTGTATGAATATCACAGAGCAGGGAGAGACTGGGAAGTTTTGTTTAAATTATAATCAGCTTAGAAAACAGGGTCCTAAATTGAAAACAAGTTTGTAATTCCATTATATTTGGTAATGAAAAAGATGAGACTTCATTTTTTAGGAGACAGCTCTGGATGCTAGAGACTTTCTAATTGTTGCATAGAATGTGGGCTTGATGTAATGCTTCTTTGTAGTTTGTCATTGTAAAGATGTAGTGGAAAATAGAAGAAATATGGAAATATTATCAAGGTCTGAGGAGGACTGCTGAGGGGAGATAGATTAATCTAAATTATGCAGGTGAGTCCCAGTTAAGGAAATGGGGAAAGTGAAAGAAATGTAAGTTTATGTATTTGAATGATGTAAATGTCAAACAGATTTTTCACTTGTACATGGTGGTATAAACAGACAGGATTGAAAAGTGAAGGCTTTGTGCAGTGTATCCCAAAAGACCTTGCTAAGGAAAACAGTGCAAAAGCATTGATTTCTGGAAAGAATAAAGGAAGTACTGTCTCTGGAGAGAGTTACCAGGCTAGAGAGGGGATTCCATGCAGAAATCTTGTCCTGATTTTGGTTGGGATAGGGCCTTTTTAATTGTAACTTTCATGAATCGTGTCAATGGAGAGCTCTTAGAATATTTTGTGTTTGGACAGAAACCATCAGTGCCCTTCTGTAAGGACGCCTTTTGAATCGGTTACAGTGTATTTCTCATTTGTGAGACTGTTCCTGTTTTTGTCTTACAACTTTTAGTAAGAATATTCCCTTCCTATGTTTGCTTGAGCTGTGTGGGAGGAGGTTGCTGCGCTACGACTTTCGCTACATTTGATTTCACTTTTTACTTTTACCCAGCTGCAGCTGATCATTAGGTTACTATCAAAACTTACTTAGCAGCTTTTTTCTTTCTTTTGATCAGTACCTCGATCAGTTTTGTAGGATTTAATTTGAGGGTTTGTATTGAGGGTTTGGCTGGAGTTGTTTTTGATTTGTTTTGTTGCGTTGTTTTTTTGAATGTTCTGTGAGGAAACCACTATCAGTTATTCCTGCACTGAAGTAGTACACAAGGAATTGTAATACTCATTTCAGGAGTGCACTCTACTGAATTACTTCTTAAGGTTGAAAATTACAGGCAACTCCAGAACAGAATTTTGATCATCTTTGTTTTGCACTAGTAGTTGAGAAAGATATGTCCTGGAGTTGTGTGAAATAAAGAAATAAATTTATGTTAATATCCAGGTAATGGAACTATGAAAAAGCCTCTCACTAGCAGAGAAAAATTAAAGATAGGTCTTGGATGGTGTGCTGATATCTACTGTCATTCCAATGCCACTGCAGTAAAGTCTTTAGTGGGATGTTCTGTAGGCTTATCATAGACAAAGAATGTGCATTGTCAAAAGAAAAAGAGATGATGTAAGTTTTTTTTTATAGCGCTCTAAATAATTATGAAGATATTTTCTCATTCTTGTTTCTGAATATGTCATATATAAAAATGAAGTTAAAAACTTTAACGTTAATTCAGATTAAAGCTCCCAAAAGTGAAAATCAGCTTGGTATTTCATTGAAACTTAGATTTTAATGTAAAAGTAAATTTTTGCTTTTTCTAATCCAGTGTAATCTAATTGCAGTTGATGAGTAAAGAATCTCCAGTCTCTGTTGGAAATGATGCTTACGTTGACCTTGATCGGCAGGTATCTAAGACTAGATGTTTCTTTTACTTCAATTATAGCATGTCAGTGGCCATATTAAGAACTCAGTCTTTTTTTTTCCTTTATTCATTAAAGGGTGTTGTGGAAAAGTAAAATAAGAAGTAAAAACCTTAATTTTAGTATTTCAAGTACTTCAGCTTTATAAATTGAGTTTATATTTTATTGAGCTCCTATTGTGTATTTAAAGGATGTAGACTAGTTGGTTTGAAAAACCAGTCTATCTGTATGACATAAAAAAGCAGAACAGCAGATTGATACAAATCTTTAGTCATGGAGAAAGAAAGGGAGGTCAAAAAGGTGTACGGTTTGAATAAATGTTTTTATATGAGTTCCTACTTCCAAAGTCTGTTAAAAAAAACCCCAAAAGACTGCTTCTATGGGAATCCTGGAACTGCTGCAAAATAGAAAAGAAGTTTTTAAATACTTGTTACTTCTTACTTTTATACACCTTCCTGGTGTGATATATTTAAAAATAGACAAACCTTTTTTTTTTTTTCCCACTAGCTTATCCTCATACTAATGCTGTCATGTTTCCTCAGATTTTTTTTTTCTAATTGAGAAGAAGAGTAGTACAGTGGTTCTCACTGTATTTGTCCATTATGCTTTCTCTACAGAAATATGTAAATTATTGCAGATGAAATAAATTAGTTGTATGTAAACAGGTCCATTAGAAATAAACTTGCGAATGCAAGGTATGATGATGTTGTTTGAGAAAGCATTTAAACTCATCATATATAATAGTACATATATATCTGTATCTATATACACAGCGTACATGAACCTATTTTATCAGACCAGTTTTCTTGTAGCTATGTTTTCTGTTATCCTAACTGCCTTCATTTGCAAGCCAGTGAGATGCATATCTTTAAGCATTAAGCCTTTGAAGGGAAGCATTGGAATATTCCCCAGTACTTATAAGGTTCCGTGTCCTTTTTTACAAGAGTAGGCTTCTCTGTCACATATTAGTTTTGTTCCTGTTGTGCACTAGAAGTAGCTCCCAGAGTAGAGGGATTTTACCCTAATTGTCCATTCCCTGTATCCCACCTTCCAGTCCTTTCTGTATTTCAAACATAGATTGAGAATTGAAATTATACACTCTTCGTGTCTGTAAAGAAAAGTGGTATTGACAGTTCTTTTCAGTATAGAGATCTGGTGAGTTCTTCAGACCTAATTTCTCCTGGAGTTTTTGACTCAATTTATAGAGTAGATGTGATAATTCTAATCTAAGAGCAAATACTACTTTTAGGTACATTTACTTTTTACTGATATGCAAACTAAACAGTATTCACATCTGCTTCTTTTTTTTCTTTATGTAAGAATTGCTCAGTTTTTCAGAAAATTAATATATTACCTAAATGTAAAAATAGTTTTACAGCCACGTAGTTCAGAATATTTTTAAATTACAGAGAATGATGAAAATGTAAACATTTCTTGTTTATGGTAGCTGAAGAAAACTACAGAAGAATTAAATGAAGCCCTTGCAACAAAAGAAGAAATTGCCCAGAGATGCCATGAGTTAGATATGCAGGTAAGTTTGCTATAGAGTCCATATCAATTTTGATGTGGAGAAAAGACATGGTAACTTCGAGGTGGCTGACAATAAGTACTAGCATATTGAAACATTTTTAGAAGGGGGTTGAAAATGGCACAGTAGTTGTTTTGTTTTTCGCTTGTGCTAGCAGAATGAATGTCATTGTTTTCTTATCGTGTTTCCGTGTTGTCAGTATTATGATTCATACTAGCAAAATTTCTTTTCATTCAGTTAGGAAGGGTTTGAGCTGTGTGGTAAAACTTTTGCCATAGAGAGCTAATACAAGTTCTGCTGCTGTAATAGTTCCAGTTAATAGTTAAATCCCAGTCAGAAGTTGCTGTAGACCATTAAAAGTGTACAGATTTAGACTAAGCCTTACTGTATGTAAATCAATACTCATCTGGAAGACATGAGAAATGTGAAGGGGGAGCCCTGAAAGGTATTGCTATTGCAACCCTACTTTGAAATACTAATTCAGGTTTCTTGTAGTTCAGTAACTGTTGGAATTAATAAAGCTGATCTTTGCTTGCCATGGTTAGTATATGAACCCACGTGTCAGGTCTTGGAGAACTTTGGGTTCTTTGCACTACCACCTGTTTTCATTGTGTTAGTGGAAACTGAGCCATCTTCGGGATTGTGTTCTTCTTTCAGTCCTGCTTGCAGATGGCCTATACTGTGGAGAGCTAGTTCTATTTGTAGGCAAAGTATGAAGATTTTACTACAATGAAGTTACCTTCTGCCTTAACAGACTTTTTTTTAAGTGCTTGTGTGACATATGTAGAAGAACTATTATGTTTCTTGAGTTGGAACTATGTCCCTAATGTTGCAGTATGTTGGTTACATCACATAGTAATTGAATATCTATTAAATGACACAGAGTGTACTTGTGAAATGTGATTAGTGAAGCCTTTGTGTTTCTGTTTGTGGGCTCTGTTGATACTTCATTAGGATTATGAAAAAATTCTGCTTTTTGTATCTGGGTATGTTAATTATTTCTGTTCATACTTTTATTATAACAGGTTGCAGCCCTCCAAGAGGAGAAGAGCAGCCTGCTTGCCGAGAACCAGATTCTGATGGAACGTTTAAATCAATCTGATTCTATTGAAGATCCCAACAGTCCTGCAGGTCGTAGACACCTGCAGCTGCAGACACAGCTAGAACAGCTCCAAGAGGAAACATTCAGGTAGAAGAACTACATTTGGTTGGGTTGTTTGTTTGTATCTGGAAATAGTGGTGACTCAGACACTTCTGTTTCTGCTGCAAATATGAATTAGTATAATGGATGGTGCATAACCACAGTAGTACAGTTTTTAAAGTGATACATACATTATAATTTTGCTCTTTACAAGATTCAGCATTAAAAAAAGCACAGTTTCTTAATGCTGAAGTGCTTTTTACATCACTCTCTCGTGAGTTACTTTGAATTGCTTGTGTGCTGTTACTTCACCCATGTCTTGCAAAGTCAGGGAGAATTAAAAGTAGCATGCTTTTCTATATGCAAATTATTCTAACTGTATTTTGAAGGTCTGCTAATTCCTAGATGAAAGTTTGCTACAGGCTGTACTGCTGGTGGCATTATATACATAGCAAAATATGTCCCTCTCTGAATTTGAAAACAAATTTCAGAGATGATGAAAGATAGAGATTATCCATGTATGAGTTGTGCACTTTATTTACATTTCCCCAGTGTGTGAAAATACGGCTCCTCTTTGAACATCCTTCCTGGTCCTCTTGATTGTTGCTTTCAGGCTGTGTAAGCCTAATTCCACTGAAGAAAGCTGGTTCACTTCACTGTAACCTTTTCATTCTCTTTGTCATACTTTCCTTCTCCTTTTTTTGTGTGAAATCACATTATTTCTTTCTTTACACTGCCAGTTTTTCTTTTGCTGTATTCTTCTCATTGCCTTTTTCCAATTCTTACAATATATATGCCATGTTACTTTTCTTTTTTTGTCTGTTTTGCCGTTTTTGCAATTCCTCTTGCTAAGCCTCCTTTCTTGCTTATTCTGACATATTTCCCATCAGTTCCCTTGAAAAACATTCAGTGCTTCTCTTTCACGACTAGTGCCTGGTTTTCCTCTTTTTAGATGTCTACCATGTAAAGGAATAAAATAATTACAATGTCCTCTCTCCATGCTCTGCAGTGATTCCTACCTGAGTCTGGTATCAATTACTGTATGAACAGATTTTATCCCTCTGTTCAATATCTGTACTGCTTGTTACTGTAATTCCAGGTTCAGAAAGTCTTTTGAAGTCATTTTCATATGTAAGACTGACTCATTCCTGGCCTCCTTTACCTCTTTCCCCTGTCTTCTAATGCCAATTTGTATGTGTTGCTTCCAGTTCTGCCTGATTAAGCAGGACATATGTACAGCTTAGCTGGTGCCTAGTGCAGTACATCATTTTACCTCCTAGTGCATCCTTGTGCTTTGACTGTTCTGGTTTTTCGTAATCCAAATCTTGATTGCTTCTGTTTTGGATGACTTAAAGATTTTCTTTTGTCTCCATTCTTGTGTATTGTTTTTGGATTCTTTGACTTTTTCTTTCCCTCATGCCCTTACTTATCTCCTATCCTGGATTTTTTTTTTTTCTAATTTCAGAGCAAAATCACAGTAGGACTTCATGTTCTGGTTTGTGTGGAAGCCTACCACTGGTCTCAGCCCACGTGTTGAGACCGGTGGTTTCACGTGATTTGGTGTCTTGGAGCAGAAAGACAGACTCTAGCCCAGTTGTCTGAAACTGAAAGCTTTAGTAGTACCAAAACAGCAAACACTAAACTGCACAGGGTATATGGAGTGAACTAGGGGGAGTTCAGAGAGGGTTAATGCATTCACTATCCCTGGGTCTAGGGTCTGACCAGGGGCGTGTGTAAACTTGGATAAGGGGAGGAGTTTAAGGGAAGGATTCAGAAGGGAAGGGCGATTAGGAATATTAAAATTTCTGCTGCAAAACATAGCCAACCATAATTCATAGAGAGCAAAGGACTTTCTAGCTAGATTAGCATAACAGGAACAGGAGGAATTATGGGGGCAAAACTTACTCACTCTCACATAGAGGGATTTTTCCATGGCCTTAGGCTGTCCTGTAGCATCTCTTTATTACATTCAACCCCAATTTTGTGTCCTCTTCCATTCATTCAAAATACTTTGAAAAAGTTTCTACTACTTAGTCCCTTTGTTCACTGCCAGAGCTTTACCTATGGATAGTGTATGCAAGCAGTTTAGCAACTTTGGTCAGAGTTCTTTACTTGCTAACTAGATAGTCCAGTTGTCCAGATGTACTGAGCATGCATTGCTTCTTTAGGAATAGATATTAAAGCCACTTCCATGAGAGATCTATAGCATTTATAGTCTATGGCCACAAAAACCCCCTGCAGTGCCACAGGCTGGGGACAGAGTGGCCTGACAGGAAGGGGCCTGGGGGTACAAGTGACAGCCGACTGAGCATGAGCCAGCAGTGTGCCCTGGTGGCCAAGAAGACCAATGGCATCCTGGCCTGGATCAGGAGTGTTGTGGCCAGCAGGAGCAGGGAGGTCATTCTCTCCCTGTACTGGGCACTGGTGAGGCCACACCTGGAGTGCTGTGTCCAGTTCTGGGCCCCTCAGTTCAGGAAGGACGTTGAGACGTTTGAGAAAGTCCAGAGGAGGCAACGAGGCTGGTGAGGGGCTTGGAACACGAGCCCTGTGAGGAACGGCTGAGGGAGCTGGGGTTGTTTATCGTGGAGAGGAGACTCAGACCGTGACCTTATCACTCTGCACAATTTCTTGGAAGATGTTTGTAGGCAGGAGGGGGTCAGTCTCTTTCTCCAGGCAACAACTGACAGGAGGAGAGGACACAGTCTCAAGCTGTGCCAGGGGAAATAAAGGCTGAATATTAGGAAAAGTTTTTTATGGCAAGAGTGATAAAGTACTGGAATTGTCTAACTGGGGAGGTGGTGGAGTCACCACCCCTGGATGTATTTAAAAACAGACTGGATGTGGCATGGTTTAGTTGAGGTGTTAGGGCATGGGTTGGACTCGATGATCTTTAAGGTCTCTTCCAACCTTGTGATTCTGTGATTTCTAACATCTAACAATCAAGCCATTATTGTTGGAGGTAGATGAGTTGGAGAGCTGAACAGAATCTTAGAATAAAGATGTTATGTTAAAACTCTGGATGTCAAAAGATGAAAAAAGATGAAAATTTCTCAAGCTTCCCTTGTGAAAAACTACTGCTGTAGAAGGAAACCTTAGGTTTTGTCTTTGAGAACATACGTTTCCTTGTGAATTTTCAAATAGAAAGACTGATACTAAATTGGGAGCATTGATAAAGTCAATCTGCTATCACATTTTGAATAGGCACATTGGGTTGTTGTTTTCCTTCACTGCAGCAGGAGGCCATTTCATGGGTTCTTAGAAAGAAGATGATGAGGAAAGGTAACTGTTGCTCAGGGTAAGAAATTATTTCCTGGGGTTTTTTTCATTCCTACAGATTAGAAGCTGCCAAAGATGACTATCGAATACGCTGTGAAGAACTAGAAAAGGAAATTGCGGAATTGAGACAACAAACAGAAGAGCTTACTACACTGGCAGAGGAGGCTCAGTCTTTGAAAGATGAGATAGATGTACTCCGGTAAATTTCGTTCCATTAACTCTCTTTTAACTACTACCTTTTAATCTATATAATTTGTGTACTTAATCAACATTATCTTTCGTTTAAATAATTTAATATTAAACATTTCCAATGCCAAGATTCTTTGGATCCTCCAGTTTAGGTACACAGACTGACACACAATTCTGCTTTAGTAAAATAGTTGTTTATTTTGTATCTAATCAATAACTATTAATAATCCTAGTAGTTCTGTGCCAATTTATGGTTATAACAGGGCACTCACTGGTCTCTTTGAGTATGCAGTATTCACCTTCATTGTGTCCCGGGCATCTGTTCTCATCAGAAAACTAGGCTGTTTCCTTTTCTGGGTTTGCATTGCTTGGACTTTGGGTGGTGCTTTTGGTTTATCATGTAATATTAATATGAAAAATATCTGTTCCAGCTCTCATTCCCATTGGAATTTATCAACAAAAGTTGTCATGATTTGATGATACTAGGGGTTTATAGGGTGGGAAAGCCCTTTTCACTATGGAGCATATTCCTTCAGTATTGGCATCTACTGCCATGGGTTATTCAAGAGTAATTACCTATTCTCTCCAGCAAGGCTTATATACTACTCCTATTCCTGATTCACCAGCAGCCTTCTACCAAAGCTATCTGTCTGTATCCCTTCTGTCATTAGTACAAGGAACGAACCCATCAGGCTGCGTAAACTGTGTGGATGGTGGCATGGGTTCAAAAAGCAATTCCTTGTTACAAGAGAGAGGCCCTGTACCTCACTGAGGATTAAACAGAGCTGGCCTGCCTCCTTGTCCTATAAACTGACCCATTAATTCATTGGGAGATTTCCTGGATTTCACAGGAAGTTTGGTCTGTAAATTGGTTCATTCTGAAATGAAACTGGAAACAGTAATAGCAGAGGTTGTTGGGGGAGGTGAGGTCTACTGTAATCTTGGCAGTGCAGCAGGTGGATTGCTAAAACTTTCAAAAGCTGAAGCCTGGTGTTTTTTAATGGTTTTTTGGGTTTTTTTTTTAAGAAGGAATCAAGTTTCAAAATTGTTATGGTGCTTTTGTTTTGTTATGGTGTTTTTGCTTGGTATAGACCAAGTAGAATTTGCCAGAGGAATCTTTATGATTTTATTCCTAGTTATAAGTAAAACAGATTGGATGGCGGAAACTTTTCTTCTTTACCCTTATAAAATTTAGGACAGAAGACAATTTAGGATTGAAAGGAAATTGGTGGGAGTGAGGTTATTTTTAGCTATTATGTTAGAATTGGAAACAGATAAGGAAGTTGTGTTAGGAAGAGGGATAGGGTCTAAAAGAACCTTCCAGCAACTCTTGTAGTTGATAAATAGTTGTGGAAAGAAAGACAGTTTACTAGGAGGATATGATTGCCTTATTGTTTTCCGCATGGTGCCTCAGAATGTTTACTGCAGTAAGAACAAATAGTGAAGAAGCATTTAAAATTCTGTTAGTTCTGTTAGTTTTCAGAGTTCAAATTTGATACAAATCTGTCTCTTCAGGCATTCTTCTGATAAAGTAGCCAAGTTAGAAAGCCAGGTAGAGTCATACAAAAAGAAATTGGAGGACCTGGGTGATTTGCGGCGTCAAGTGAAGCTTTTAGAAGAGAAGAATACAATGTACATGCAAAATACCGTGAGCCTGGAGGAAGAGCTAAGGAAGGCCAATGCAGCACGCAGTCAGCTGGAAACATACAAGAGACAGGTGAGAACAGGCATCATTAGTGCAATACTACTCTGTATTGTTCAGCACTTTGTCTTCATAACATGGCTAATACCTCAAAATAAAAAAAAAAACCTAGGAAGAAAACAACTCCTTTTTAGAAGGCTTCCATATTTTGTACATGCTTGCAACCTTTGTTCTCCTTTCCTGCAATTTTTGTCATTACTACAAGTTTGTTACTATGTCAAAAAGCAGTATTTCTTGCATTTAAAAACTCAACAGATGTTAAGTTTTGTTTTCTTTTCTAAAATGATTCCAAATTCATATTCAGTAGCAGGGCTTGAATTGGAGGTTTTCCTTTCACAAAAAGTATCTACTTTTCACTTAAAGTTTTCCAGCAGTGAGGAACACACCACAGCTGAGGTAAGTTGTTCCTGTGGTTAAATAAGCAATTTTTTAAAGGTTTTCATTTGTCTGATACATCTGAATTTTTCCACTTAAAAAGAGAGAGGCTCACATATCATCCTTGTTGTCTATATGCACCTAGGGGAATATGAAATATGTCACCAGCACATTCCGTGGAGTGGTAGGCATCTGTTTATCCTCCTGCTTATCCAAGTGCCATGCGATGCTGTTTCTGTAAAGGTGGAAGATGTGCTTAATCTTCTTTCTGTTTCTATACTCCAGGGACACGATATCATTCTGGTATTCTTGTTACAGAGCTGGACAGCATGGTTGATTAAAGCAGTAGTGCCTGCTCTGTATTTCTGCCTGATTGAATGATCACAGCACAGGGCTCCCTGTATGTCAGTTTACTGTAGAATAAAGTATAGAAACAAGCACTAACAATGTTGAAAGCCCAGGAGCAGTGTGTCTGCCTAAGACTTGGTAGACTTTTTCCCTGTGCTTAAATCAGTGTTTAAAACAACTAGTTTCAGCCTATGTGGGCTAATTTTGAATACAGCCCAAATGATATTACCAGAAAAATGATCTTGGACAAGAAAAATGTCCAAGAGGGCAAAGAGAAAAGTAAATGTGGAAAGGAATGGTCTTCCACACATGAGTAGTAAGTATCAAGTTTGCAGGCAACCTAGTCTTTTGCTCCATGAAACAGCTGAGCATGTGATATTGTTATGTAATCTCAACATCTGCATTTGATTCCTCTTATTTCACCAACCAAAAGGATTTTGGAAGGGCCAGTCCCATCATTTATGCTGCTAAAGTACTCCTTTTCTTCATTATTTCCTGTATTTTATGGGTAGGATTTCCAGTATAAGGAGCTGTTGTTTGGTGCAAAACTGTTTACTGGCTGGGACTGGGATAAACCTCAGGTGTCCTGTGGCAGATGTGTTTTCTTCACCTAAAACAGTAGTGTCTCAAAATGAACACTCTGTGGTTGTCTTCAGTGTCTGTAAGACTGGGCTCCTGTTGAGACCTGGCTGTGACTCATAAGCCACATTTTTTTTTTTCTGGAAATCCTAAATTGTGCTTTCAGAATTAAGCCAGATATAAGGTTCATGATGTTATGTCACTGCTGAGTACTAGTGTGCTCCTGTAATGGAATATGTCTTGTCTGGTGTTTCAAGGATCCAGCCCCACTCATGAGGATGCCGTTAGAGAGTTAATTCTTTGGCTTAGAATCATTGTGCTATGCAGATAAAAGTGGTTGATTCAAATTCCTGTAGTAATCTGCAAGGAAACTGCATCTCCACTGCACAGAGCAGTTTCTGTGAGGTGAGATTGAGTGGTGGTGTTTTGTTTTCACTCTTCTGAGAGCAAGCACAAGCCTTTTCTAAGAAACTTTATTTCAGCATAATGAATTGAAATGTGAAGACTGCAGGATAATATATGTAATTTTAATTCAGCCCCTTTGTGCATGTGCATTCTGATACATAGTTAACAGTATGTTTCGCTTTTCTTTGTTGCAAGATTCCTGCTTTACTCATTCCACACACAGATAATGCTTATTAAATGTGATGGCAGTTCATTTTTTTTTTAGTCTTCTGCATTACCATGAAACTGCATGTTTTTCTATACACTCACAAGTCCTAATTCAACACAGATTTATTTCCTGCAGTGTTTTTCTACATACCATTACCTTAGCATGATTGATTACAAGCAGAAATGCATTTGTTTCCATTTGAGGTGAAAATACTCATATTTTGCAGGTGGTGGCACTGTCACTGGTGAAGGCTTGCAGTTTTTTTGTTATACCTTCAGTTATTCTGATAGCCCCAGTGATTGATGTCACATTTGGAAAATTAAATATTTTCATATCTAGCTTGTTCATTTATTTAATCTCAGAAAATGCGGGCCTGTGCTGGTTTTGTAGTCTTTAATTTAAGAACAGCAGCAAAGTCCTTCTCTAGGACTTAAGACCTTGCATATTTTAGGCCTTGTAGTTATTTTGATATAGTTGTACACATTGAAAATAAAAGGCCATCAGAACCACTGGGGAAGCTTGATGTATATATGGGCACTGCTTAATCACTTCCTTTGCTATCTAAAGGCCATGAAAAAGACTTCTTATAAATTGCTTCAGAAGAAACTGTAGGTCTTTAGCGGAGTCTTCATTCAGCTTTTGTATTTGCAGATCAGTCTTTATTTAGCTTATTTGCTTCCATGCTCTATGCATTATGAGCTTTACTAGTGTTCTGGGAATTAATCTTTGCTAGTAAAGGCTGAAAGTTTTGAAAAGGGAAGACTTCACTGATTTACCTTCTGTTGTGCTCAGCTTTCATATTTCTGCTCACTTAATTTTAGGAGCTCTCTACTGATCCGTAGTTGAAAGCATACGTGAGGCAGTGTTTTTTGCTGAAATAAAGAAAACCGTTTGGATCCTGTGGCTGAGTCTTAGTGTACTAAAATTTATTAGGACATCTCAGTTTAGGGAACGTTACCTGGCTGCATAAATTAGTAGTTGAATTTTGAGTGAGGTTCATGAAATAAAGTTAGCAAAAGGTATAGATAATTTGTTTTCATCAGGGTCTTTTCTTTTTACTAGGCTTTTCAGAATGCAGAAAGATTTTTCTGCTGTTCTGAAGCTTTTTGATCCCTAGAACTACACAGCTTTTTTTCTGTAAACCTTGCTTGAGCTTAAATTCTTGTTTTCAGATGTACTGAAAATACTTCCCATCTTTTCTATCTTTTGCTTGCACTAAGACCTAATATTTGAATGCTTTTTATTTTGCTGAAACACAGAACAATGGATGAAAGAAGTTTTAGGATGTCCTATAAGTAACTATTTCACTTGTTTTACGACATGACTTGTGGTGCATTGTAATTGGCTACTTTGTCTTGTGTATTTTGTTTAACATTTGCAGACACATTATTGATTCTTGTTCTCACAGGCAGTTGAACTACAAAACAGGTTATCTGAAGAATCCAAGAAAGCTGATAAATTAGATTATGAATGCAAACGACTGAAAGAAAAAGTAGACAGCCTCCAAAAAGAAAAAGATGTAAGTGCCAAGGTGTTACTTTTTGTTAGCAACTATAGCAAATTTGTATCTTTATAACACAGAGATATGATAATTATAGTTAGCCATCTTCTTAAATTAGGAAGTCTTTTTTCCTCTAAAGTTTTTCTGATGTTTGTGTACAAGATACTTTTAAACCTAAGAATTGTACAGCAAGGACTCAACTGACTGTCCAAAAACTTATGCAACTTATTTTTAAGAGGAAAAGCCTTCATATTTGGCATTTGAAGTTGTTTCCTGACTGTTTACCGTGAGAAAGTTAATAAATACCCAGGGTAATTATTATGTATTCTGGAAAGCTATTTACAACAGTGTTTTTGCCGTACCATCCTAGAACTAAATTCCCATTGCTTTTTTTTCTTAAGGCATTCTTTGAGGTACCGTCAGCATGCTTCTCTTTGTGGAGTCACCACTAGTGTAGCAAGAGACTTAGTAGTTGTGTAGAGGGAAATGTCCTTTGTGACAATCTCACCATTTATGACAGCTCCTTGTTGTACTGCCAGTGTGGAACACACAGGGTAGATAGCAGTCTATGCCCTTCCTCTTGTGCCATTTTCTGCTAGTGATTCTGCAATTAGTTGCTCTGTATTCTCTTGCTGAGATTGATCCTTCAGACTTCTCTTACACACTGTCATTTCTCATCAGTTAATTTCAGCTTGTTTCTTTGGAATGTATATGCAGGTGCCTCAAACTAACTAAAATCAAGGTCAGCAGTTGACGCTAGCAGTTTCTTAGGCATATTTTAATTATAAATCCATTGATCCAACTGCCAGAAACTCTGTCGATTTTTTCTCAATAGTCATATTTCAGGTCTACGTTATTGCCAAGATTTCTAAGCCCAGCACTTAAATATCATTTGAACTGAAAATTTTCAGTTACTTTATGTTTATAGGGCATTGGTTTCCATTTTTTATTAAATTTTCAAGCTCTGGTGGACACTTGACCTTCACATCACTTCCATCTGCCCTTCAAATCAGGCTGGAATGCTCATAACTGTATTGGTATTATGCTTTGGCTTTCTTTCCTGCTTTTTATTTTTAAATTGTTTTTTTTTTTCCAATTCTTTTATGTTGAACAATAGTAAAGTTGTTTCTGTGGCTTATCCATTGCTCAGTGGACCATTCCATCTTGCACAAAGGATCTGAATTGCAGGCCATTGTTACATAGTTTTCTGTTTTACCCCCCAGGAAAATAGCATTTTTTTGAGCTGGATGTTGTTTTTAAATACATTCTTTTGAATGGATATGGACTTGTGAGAAGTAAATTATGGCTAGAAGTCCATCATCGTGGGTTTGGTGATTCACTGTCTGTATTACCTACTCTTTCTGTTCTCTGTTTTCAATATGTATGAGTAAAGTAGCCCACCACAGGTCACAAACTATGGTGGTTTATGACAAGATACAAGTGGTATCTTGTCAACTATATTTTGGAAATAGTTGCTGAAATTGATTTTATCATTTTCCTTATGATCTGGCAAAGCATGGTAGTGTTTGATATCTTCATCACAGTAGCTTGGAATTTTACCTCTGTGGTGTGTTACTATTACTAAATAATTATTGAGCTGTGTGTACCAGTGAAGCCCTAGAGCTTTTTCTGGGCACTAAAATATTCTGTCATTTGGCAGTCAGCTGTTAGTAAAATGAAATGCTGTCAGCCAACACAACTCCATACCTACACAAAGGCAAGGTGTGTCCTGGACCATTTAGTAATACTGAACCTGTCTGATTTTGGAGCAAACTACAACTTGTGTCTTTGCACAGTAGCCAGTTTCTCTCCTTTTTTTTTGACTCTTCGCAACCTTCTGGACAAAAACTTGGTGCTGTCTCTAGATTCTCATTTTTTTTTGCCAGAAAGGTACTTGTGCCAAATGGAAAGAGTATTTGCCTGATGCTATGAATAGCACATCTGTCTGGATCCCAAGACAATCCAGTCCTGTTCTTCAGTTCTCTTTGGACCGAGTCCTAAGCAACTAGTTTTCTTTCATAGCCAAGGTGCTGTGAATGACAAGGCCAGCTGACATACAGGAGGAATGCAATATGGAAATGCTGCTCATACTTTTCACTAGTGAAAGACAAAGTGAAGTAAAAGCAGTTTGTTTGTCACATTGACTGTGTACTTAATTGCTTGTTATTTCACTCCTGGCTGAATCTTGGATTCATGGTGAGGGAAAAATCTGTGGTTTCTCAACTGACTTCCATTTCCCTTGGAATCAACCCTAATGAAAGGAGAAGGAAAACAGCTGAGTGGCCCCAGTGGATACTGTTTACTACCTGATTCCACAACTTAGTGTCACTAATATCTTGATTTTGTAAGTTTATACCCTTGCTGGTTTTAGTCCAATAAGATCAGCAGCCCTTCTCCCCAAAAGCACCCAAATCAAGCTGTTCCTGTGGAATATATGATACTTACATTTATTCTGTTATGAAATGGACTGAGATACCTTAATTTGAAATTAATTTCTGGAGTTGCATTAAATTATTTTAAAAATTTTGAAGGCTATTAGAGATGGATTTGTACTGCCAAGACTGATACTCATTCTCTTTCCAATTATACAGAGATTAAGAACAGAAAGGGATTCTTTGAAAGAAACTATTGAAGAACTTAGATGTGTACAAGCTCAGGAGGGTCAACTCACTACTACAGGTAAAGGACAAATAAGGAGATTAAATGCCTCTTTCCTAAAGTGTACAGGAGTTTTCTGTAGAGTACTGAATGTGCTTTTGTTTAGCACAGAATAAATTTAAGCTCTTAAAAAATCAGCAGTGAAAAACTTCAACTATTCATAGCTTCATAAGCAAGCAAAAGCTTTGAATGTTATTTCAATCAATCGGAAATGTTTGTCTTTTCTCCAGTGGGATATTTTTATAAGGTATAATGGAATTCTACGTAGTTACATCATTTTCTTTAGAGGGATACTTTCTCATGATGTTTCCTGTGTTATAGTTCATTTGTATGTGTAATCTTTTGTACCTTTGTAGTTCTTAGATAAGATGAGCAGGAAATAAACTGCAATGTTATTTCTTCAGAATGGATAAATTAAGACTTAATGGTTCACCAAATGAAATGGTACTTGTCTGTCAGTCTTACTGTAGCCTGACATGTCATTTTACATTGTCAAGCAGTAGTCTAAAACTTCTAGAACAATGTCTACTTCTTGTCATATCAGAAAGTAAGTGGTGTGCTTTTCCTTTCTCAGGACTGATGCCTCTGGGAAGACAAGAGCCTTCAGACAGTTTAGCAGCAGAAATCATTACTCCTGAAATAAAGTAAGCTAATGCGTGCTTTGTAACCCATACAATCATCAATGGCAAGTTGAACATTAGTCAGCAGTGCCCTGGAATCCAGGAGCCAGCTGTGTCCTTGAGAGCATCAGGCACAGCATTGCCAGGCAAGGGAGGAGATTTTCCCGCTCTGCTCAGCTCTGGAGCTGAGTCCTGTGTGCAGTTTTGGGTGCCACAATATGAGAAGGATATAAAGCTCTTAGCATCCAGAGGAGGGACACAAGGGTGGTGAAGGGCCTTGAGGGGAAACTGTATTATGAACAGCTGAGGTCACTTGATCTGTTCAGCCTGGAGAAGAGGAGACTGAGCAGAGATCTTATGATGGTCTCTACCTTCCTCATGAGAGGAAAAGGAGGGACAGACACTAATCTCTTCTGTGTTGTCACCAGTGACGGGACCCAAGGGAATGGTCTGAATTTGTGTCAGGGAAGGTTTAGGTTGGATATTAGAAAAACATTCTTGTTGTTGCTTTGTTTTTGTTGTTTGGAGCTTAATGATGGTTCCAAAAGAACTGAGTATTTATGAGGAAGAATTGAGGGGAAGGCCGCAAGGCAGATACTCTGGTGGGTGTTTCATAGACCACTTATCGAGGATGCAGATCTTGAGATTGCTGGCCCTTCTTCTTATGGAGGACTTCAGCTTACCAGATGGCTGCTGCAAATGCAGCACAGCAGAAAGGGATCAGTCTAGGAAGTTCTTGAACTGTGTGGAAGATAACTTCATAACAAGCTGCTGAGCGGGCCAGCTAAGGAAGATGTGGACTCACTGTTTGTGAACAGGAAAGGACTGGTGGATGATGTGATGATCAGAGGCCATCTTGGGCACAACAACCACTGAATGAGAGAGTTTTTGATTCACAGAGAATTGAGAGGCCAGCATAACCTCGATTTTGGACTTTCATAGGGCAAACTTTAGGCCCATTGGCCTCTCTTAGTTGACAGAGTTGCTTGGAAGTCAGTCCTGAAGGGCAGAGGAGTCTGGGAGGGCAAGAAGGAGCAGTTAAGCTGTAGGAGCAGGCTGTTTCCATGTGTGAAACAGTGAGCCATCAGGAAGACTGGCTTGGTTGCACAGAGAGCTTGGGCCAGAGCTAGGAGTACAAAAGTTTATATCATAATTTGGAAGAAGGGCCAAAGCCACTCAGGAGGGCTACAGAGATGTGCCATTATGCAGGGAGAAAAGTAGATGGGCCAAAGCCTGACTAGATCATATTCTGTCTACTGCCAGAAAAAGACAATAAAAAAATATTTCTAGAAGTACATTCACAATTAAATGAGCGTTAAGGAGAATCTCAATCCTTTACTGATTGCAAGGAGAGCCATACCAGCAAAAGGGCAAGGAAAAGGCTGACCTACTTAAAACCTTCTTTGATTGTAAGACCACTGACCTGGAAGACAGATGCAAGAAGCTGAGTAAAGCCTCCACAATACAGGGGGAAACAGTTCATGACCTGCTATGCTACTTAGACAGCAGCAAGTCCATGGCGGTTGGGATCCACTGAAGGGTACTGAGAGAGTGGCTGCAGACAGGTGTTGCAAAATTCACTCTGAAACAGTTTTTGATTGTGAACTAGAGCTGCTTGACTTAGTACTGTAGCAAGTAGAGGCAAGAAAGAACCAAGAGGCAGGCCAAGTGTGCGGAGGGTGACTCTGCCTAAGTGCTTCAACTCTTCAAGAGCCCAGGGCATCCCCCCAGTCCCTGCCCCACCATTCTATTTTCCAGCTGTGGGAAGAGGGTAACAATTTTAGGCACAGCTAGATGACTCGATCTTCTCAAGTGTGGCCCGGCTAGCTCAGTGATGAAGTTTCTCTTCACTCGAGTTTCGAGCCAGCATATGTTTGTGGGGTTCACTGATTTTCTTCAAGAATCCAAGTCTATAGAACGAGTAAAGAAATCAGGGGGGGACTCTCTCTCTGGTTTGCATTCCACAGTTTATTTCTGTGAAGGGGAATCTAAAGGACGAGAGAACCCCGGGTTTGGGGTCTGGGGGGTCTCTTTTAACAGGGTTTCTCGGAGGGAGGGAACATCAGAGAAAGAACCAATTATTTTTCTCAGTTAGTACATCTTACAAACTTTCTACAAATCAAGGTTACACACAAGAAGATAAGAAATAACAGACACCAACTTCTTCAAATGCCCTCAAAGGTGTAGGAGTATTCTCCGCGGAGGGGGAGAGAAGGGGGGAGGCTGGTTTCCTGGCAACACAGGGGGGAAAGAAAGGGAAGGCAAGGTAAGCATGCCCTCCCAGCTTCCATAGCTCAGAGGCATTCTGGGACAAGAAAAACAAGAGTTACAAACTTCCGTGTTGGAAAGAAGGGTCTCCTGGGCTAAAGAAACTTCAAGCATCTGGAAATGCCAGCAGGGTCCTCTCTTTATCCGGCCTCGCCGTGGGGCTGAGGAGAGAAACTTCAGTAACCATGGTAACCTGACGCCAGCTAAACAGGAGAAAGAGAAGCTGCAGGGGGAAATCACAACTAAAAGATGGGAAAAGATGCATTTCAAGCTATCAACTACAACAGCTAGATATGGAATACAATACCATTTTGGGTTACTCAGGACTGTGTTGATCTGCTGGAGGGTCAGAAGTCTCTGCAGGGGAATCTGAACAGGTTGTGTCAGTGGGCTGAGGACAGTTGTATGAAGTTCAACATGGCCAAGGGCTAGGTCCTACTCTTGGGTCACAACAACCTGTACAGTGCTACAGTTTGTAGAAGAGTGACTGAAAAGATGGACAGTGGGAAGTAATTGTAGAGTCACAGAACAGCTTGGATTGGAAGGGACCTTAAAGATCATCTTGTTCCACCTCCACTGCCATGGGTGGGGACACTTTCCAGTAGACCAGTTTGCTCAAATCCCTATCCAACCTAGCCCAGAACACTGCCAGGTATGGAGCATCCAGAACTCCCTTTGCCATTGCCTCCAAGCCTTTAAAGTAAATAATTTCTGCTTAATATCTAATCTAAACTACCCTTTTTCAGTTTAACACCACTCTGCTTTGTCTTGTCTCTCCATGCTCTTGTAAAAAATCCTTTTCCAGCTCCCTTGTTCAGTCTTTCAGGTACTGTAAGGCTGCTCTAAGGTATCCTGGAGTCTGATCTACAGCTCCAGCTCTGTCAGCCTGTTTTCATAGGTGGTCCATCCCTGTGGTCACCTTACCGGGTTCCTCTGGACACACTTCCATTAGTTGACATACTTCCTGTGCTGGGCCCCCAGAGCTGGATGCAGAGTTCCAGGTGGCTCTCACCAGAGCAGAGCAGAGGGACAGAATCCCCTCCCTCCCCTGCTGCCCACACTGCTTTGGATGCAGCCCAGGACACGTTTGGCTCTCTGGGCTGGGAGTGCCCATGGCTGGGTCATGTCCAGCCTCTCACCCAGCAGCACCCCCAAGGCCTTCTAACAGGGCTGCTCTCTGTCTCTTCATCCCTCAGCCTGGACTGATACCAGGGGTTGCCATAGGCTAAGTGCAGGACCTTGCAGTTGGCCTTGTTGAATCTTAAGAGGTTTTCATGACCCCACCAGTTCAGTTTTGCCAGGTTCCTGTGGATAGCACCTGTTGTTCTGGTGTGGGTTTGGTGGTGTTTGTTGACAGCAGCTAAAGATGAACCATTGAATGCTCAGGTGGCCAAGAAGGCCAGTGGCATCCTGACCTGTATCAGCACTTGAGTGTTCAGCAGGACTAGGGCAGGGATTGTCCCCCTGTACTTGGCATTGGTGAGACCACATCTCAAGTTCTGTGTCCAGTGTTGCACCCCCTCACTAGGGGAGACATTGAGGGGCTGGAGTGTGTCTGGAGCAGGCCAAGTGAGCTGGAGAAGGGCCTAGAGAGTTAAGTCCTAAGAGGAGCAGGAGGCTGTTTATCCTGGAGAAAGACTCAGGAGTGATCTTATCATTCTCTGCAACTACCTGAAAGGAAGTTGTAACAAGGTGGGGGGGGTGGTCGTTTTTCCTGAAACTGTGCTGGGGAGGTTTAGATTGGATATTGGGAACCATTTCTTCACTGGGAGGGGTTATCAAGCATTACACCCAGGGAAGTGATGGAGTTGTTTTCCCTCGTTATTGCTGTGTAAAAACTCGCTCGCGGTGAGAGACTTCTCCAGGGTATAAGAGTGTTCAAGTATAAGCAATTTATTATAAGGGTAAAGAGAGGGGAGACCCGTGTCTGCCACGGCGTCCACGTGGTCAGGGGGAGGGGAGAGAGAGTGTGGAGAGCAGGGAGGAGAGGTTAGAAAAGGGGAGGGAGGGCATAAGAGCAACAGAGGGAAAGAGGGAAAAACCAGGGAGGCTTATGAGAGAGGGGGAAGACAAGAGAGGAATAAGAGGGGAAAAACCAAGAGGGTAAGAGTAAGAGAGGAAAAGAGTGGAATAGGTAAGAGAGGGGGAGAAGGGAGCTGAGAGAGGGGTAAAGGGGTAAGAGAGAAGAGCCAAGAGGTATGAGAGAGGTTAAGAGAGAAAAGCTAAGAGGGCGAAGTTCTTGTTACAATCCAATATATCTTTTTCTATAGTAAATATTCTAATTCTCAGTAACCAATCACTATGAGACACACCCACTACAGAATTTACATACAGCCTATGTGCTTCCCTATATTAACATAGAGTGTTGCATTTTAGACTCTACAAAGCTTTACAAGTTCTCTCCTTGCTTCTTGACCTTTGGACTTTCTGTCAGCAGAAGGACATTGTTTTATCAACGGGGATTGTCCTCTAGCTGGCTAGGCTATTGTTCTTTGGTTAACCAGTACTCAGTATCCCATAACTCAAAGCAGGCTTTCATTTCTACTTCAGTTTTAGCCTTCATATTTTCAGAATCTTCTGCCAAACAATCACATTCGTAAGGTTTCCCTGTTTCACCCTCCCCAACACCTGGTGGTGTTTAAAAGATGTGTAGATGTGATGCTTACAGTACATGGTTCTATGGTCCACTTGGCAGTGCTGGGCTTATGTTGGATCTTGCTGAAGAGTCTTTTCAACCCAAATGATGCTGTGATTCTGTGTAAACAGATTCTGTGCAATCATTGAAGTGGCTTACTCAGGTTTATGCAGTAGTTCAGTGACAGCTGAGTTTACAGACTCACATTTCAGATTACAGTCTTTCTTCACACTGGGTATTAAGTTTTGCATTCTCTGTTCTTTCTATAAATCTGTTGAGCTGTACTCTGAGATCTGATGGGGCCACTGAGGTAATTTCCTTGTGTTCTGCATTCTGCAATTACAACTCCTTAAATTTGGTTTATATTTTGGGGCTTGAAGATATGATTGTTGTTGCAGCATCTCCCTTAAAAAGATGATATTCATATTACTATTTTACTTCCTGTGGTAAGCTGTTTACTTTGTTATAGATATTGGCATTCTTTTTTTCACACAACTGTGTTCTCCCTAATTGCGTTTAGGGAGAAACTCATCCGCCTTCAGCATGAGAACAAGATGTTAAAGTTGAACCAAGAAGGTTCTGACAATGAGAAGATTGCCTTGTTGCAGAGCCTTCTTGATGATGCAAACTTACGGAAGAATGAACTGGAGACAGAAAACAGGTAATAAATTTTGTCCTCTGCTTCAGCTGACTTTCCTACAGGCATCCCCAGGAGAAGAATGACATGATTTAATGGAATCAGTCCTGTGAAAGGTCATAAGGATGTGATTACAGGACTGCAGAGTCTTTTGTATGAGTAAAGTCTGAGGGATAGAGACTATGGAGCCTGGAAAAGAGAAGGCTTAGGTTAGATCTTGTCACTGTATCTTACCAAAATGTATGATGGGAGGGTCTGAAGAAGGTGGAGATAGACTCTTGTCAGTAATACTCAGTAACGGGGCAAGAGGCTGTGGGCAGAGTTTAAAACACACAGTATTTCATCCAGATGTAAGAACATACTTTTTTTCACTGTGAGGGTTGCTGAGCTCTGTAGCATGTTGCCTAGAGAGGTTGTCTCCATTCTTGTAGATATTTAAAACTCAGCAGGACATGTTCCTCAACAGCTTTCTCTAGCTGACCCTGCTGGATTGAGCCAATCAGCATATGGACATCATCATAAGGACCAGACAGAGTGCATCAGTGCATGCCACAGCATTTGGCTGATAGTGATGGGAGGCTGCTTTCTCTCTAATCTTCAAATCTGTTCTTTATCTAATCTTCCCCTATCTTCCCCTTCAACTGGGGGAGGTGCCTTAAGCCTGAAAGAAAGTAAATACTGCACTCACCTTCAAGAAGAGCAGGAAAAAGAGCATGAGGGGTTACAGGGATTGGTGAGCCACAGCTTGCTTTCTGGAAATTTCAGAAAGCAAGTCCATTTGCAATTGATTTCCAGCCATATGAGGGATAGGAAAGTAATTGGCAAATGTCAACATGAATTTACTTAGAGCAAATCATGCCTAATTAATTGAGTTGTCTTGACAATGAGATGACTGCACATGTGAAGAAAGGTGAAACAGGGGACAGTACTTAGCTTTAGTGAAGCTTTTGATAAAGCGTCCCATGGTATCCTTATGTTCAGAATGGCTAGATATAAACTAAATAAGTGAACAGTAAAGTGAACAAAAAAAACCTTGGACAGTGATCAGACATCTGAGCCTAAGGTAGTATTATTGTCAGTGAGGTGAAACCCAGCTGGCAACCAGTTTCTTAGTCATCAGTACCAGTATCCGCACTGTTCATCACCTTTATTAACAGCTTCACTGATGAGAAGGGTAATACTCGGCAAGTTTGAGAGTGGTACCACTTTGGGATGTCCTGAAAGCGAAAGCTGTTCTTCAGAGGCGCTCAACAGTTCAGAGAAATGAACTGGTTGGACCCCTGTCCCTGGCTGTGAAGCAGCTCTACTACAGAAGCCCTGGCATCCTAGTGGGTGGCAAAGGAGGATGTGTTATCTGGGGACCTTGAAGCTGTCTGTGATCTGGACTGTCCTCACTGAGGTGCAGGCAATCAGTCTGGGAAAATAATTGTTTGCCTCTCATCAACTTATGCTGTCACATCTGGACAGAGCATGTAATTTTGGATTCCCCAGTAGCAGAGAGATGTGGATGTGTAGAAGTTCAGCAGAATACTACTAGGGTGAGAGACACTGGAACGTGTGATAGGTGGGATAAAACGGAGAACTGGTTTTGTCCAGGCCAAAGGATAGGTGACATAGAGGAGAGTGCATTGTGAACTGCATCTGTCTGATGGCAAGGTAGAAAGAAGACAGATTTGAGCTGTTCTCAGGAGATTATTAGTGTAAGGACAAGAGGCAACAGACAAAATATGGAGTATGGGTTCTGAGCTCTCAAAGAGAAGCCCAAAGAGACTGTTAGACCTCTGTCCTTACAAGTATTCAAACCTGGTACTGGATATGGTTCTAGCAATCTGCTGTTAAGTGCCCCTGCTTTATGGAGGAGGTTGGATCTAGGCAACATCCCTTCCAACCTACAGGTTTATGGGGTTCTGTAGCAGTGTAAAAGCATAAGCTAGCTGCTCACACAGTAAAACTGACAGTTAAAAGGTCTTCTTTTGTGTATATAGAACTGATTTCTGCATGCATTTATGTTTGCCTTGAGAATATGAGAATGTTCTGGATGAACATCTGAATGTTATAATCTCTGGAACTGCTGTAATCTCTATCTACTGCTGTAATTTTTTCTTGAGTAACTTACAGTATTGCATTTTTTTGTATAGATAATCTGAAAGCACTGGATAATCTGAGACTTCCTCTTGCATTTTGTTTTTTTTTCTGAAAAACAAATATTATCACTTTCCTAGGTTGGTAAATCAGAGACTTCTGGAAGTACAGTCCCAGGTTGAAGAGCTGCAAAAATCTTTGCAGGATCAAGGTTCAAAAGCTGAAGATGTAAGTAGAAATGTACCACAAACTTACATTCGAGTAGCTACTGTTTTTTAACCTTTCACGTTTTTATTAAAAAAAAAAAGTAAAAGAATTATACAAACTGAGATTAGTAGTTTTTTGTATTTACCAGTAAACTGTGCTTCTTTAACTGGGATGCAAGACAATTGTCTAAAATAGAAAACCATCCCATGTAGAGAAGGTGTCATACATGTTTCATTTGAATAATTGTGTCTGTTGCAATAGAAAACTCAACATTAGAATTACTTAATTAGAATAGAGAACTTTGCAGGGACTTGAGGAAACGTTGATTCTCCATGAATAAAGCATCTGAGCTTCTTTTGGGTTTAGTTTTCTTAATGGAAGTTAAGGTCTTTCCAGGCACTGGAAGGTCTGTAATTCTTCATGTAAATGTATCTCAGAATGAAAAAAGACAGGCAGACCAAAACTAATAAAAAAGTCAAATAATCTGGCCCTCAACACACTGCAGCATTTTCTGTTTGTGTACAGAGTTAACCTTCTTTTAAATGTAAGACTACACATTGTAACTGAGTTAGTGTGGAAAACAACTTTCAGTCTTCCACTCAAAAATTGTTTATTGTCTCCTGTATTCAAAAAAGAAGCTCTAGAACTTCCTTGAAAGCAGCAATTTGTTGAACTGTACATGCATAGTGTATGCTCACAATCTCAGTGTATCATGTTGCTAATTGACAACAAACTGTAATGTGCTGCTTTCTATTTTTGTGGGTTTGTTTTATCTAATTTATATAAAATAGTGAAAGTTTTTACTAGATGCTTATGTTCATTTAAGAGTGTGTTAAATTTAGTTTACTCTTTTCATTTTCAGAATAAACTATATGAATGTTCAACACCTAGTTGATTTCCAACAAGATTATTTTCCTGAGTAACTTAGAAAGCGTTTTAGAATACATGTTAAAATAGGTCTATTCTGAGATGTTCTTTGCTGTCTTGATCATCGCCCAAAATCTTTTCAGGGTGAACAAGAATATGAAAGAATTATTTTCAAATACTGTGTATTTGATCCCTGTCAAATTGTATTTGGCTTTATTTACTGCAATTTTAATTGTGCCCCTTTTGAGGCTCTGGCTGGGGTGTGTCTGCATTCATGACTTCTGTGTTGGTCTGACCATAGCAGCGGTGATTTATAGACACTGATCCCATGGCCTGTTTTGCTAAGTTTTGGTTTCATTTACTCTTAAGGAAGCAAAAGAGTGAGTGTAGATTCAGGGAAGCATTGAGTATGAAGAATCTCTGACATTGTGGTCTCCTCATGCCATCTCCCTTGTAAAGCAGAGCAAATCTCAGAAGTTAAACCCCAGCTGCTGAAGGAGATAAAAGTTGTGCTGAGACTACCTGAGTGATCTGTAGAATAGCCATACAAAAAGAGGGATTCTTCTGAAACATATGAAGAAGCAATAGGAGAGACATGGCATACCGTTCACCAGTATATAATTTTCAACTCATTTCCTCTATTTTTTGCTATTTTTCTGCAACAATGCACTGAAATTAGTATTTTTACAAATTTATACTATAAATGTGCTCAAACCAGAAAATTGGCACTTCATTTTAATTGAGTCCAGAAATGCATGGTGAGAGTTCAGGTTTGTTTTATGTTGGGTTTTTGTTTTCTCTTCTTTTTAGTATTTGGTTTTAAAGCTGAAGATTTTTTTAAACATGCCCAAAAATATGTAGAAGCAGTGTTGTAACCCTGGCAAGTGTCCTTGCAGCATTACATGCTGCGTGCCAAGGCCCACAGCAGCAAGCAGTTTTGGTTTTGTATTGAAGTGCAGTGGAAGGCAGCTCTGTGTCATTGGGCCTGTAATGGGCACTGACACATTCTGTTGGGATGCATGATTAGTCCATCCTGAGTGTTACCTTGCTAGCCAGGCAAAGGCCTCCTTACCCTCATCTTTCAGGCTACAGAATCAACTCACATGTGTCTGCTGTGTTCGGAATAGGCTTGATTTACTGTCCTCCAGAATGCAGTAGTCATGTGGGGCTACTCAGCAGTTACCTGAACAGCTTCGGCTACACCATTTGCATGTCTTCTCACTGTCTTTTATCATCATTGTTCTCCTGTTCTCTGCCCTAATCTCTTCCTATATAAACACCCTGCCTTTAGCTAATTCTGCCCCACTTGTTAAATCCATCCCACGCCTAATGTTTTTCATAATGTAACATATGCAGTCTTGGCCTTACATGCTGTTACTGATGCAACAACCCAGAACTCTGTTACCTCTGCACTTACCCATGAAGTTGAGGCACTTTTTCATTTGGTGAGACACTGGAACAAGTTGCCCAGGGAAGCTGTAGATGCCTCATCCACGGAGTATTCAAGGCCAGGTTGGACAGGGATCTGAGCAACATGATGTGAAGGTGCTTGTTGCAGGGGGCTGAACTTTATAAGTCCCTTTGAACCCAAACCGTTCTGTCATTACTCTCAGCATCCTTGAAATCTGACCATCTGTCATGGTGCTGATTTGTGACTTTGATCACCTCACAGTGTTAGTGATCTTATCCAGCAGTCTTATGAAGTGACCCATAGTTTCCCATACTCTGCAAAGTTAGCTTAACCTCAGGCCAGAACCGAGCCATCTGCCCCTAAAACTAAACCAAATTTTGCCCTGAGAAAGGGGATAGGCTTGTTCCTTTGACTTGTTTAAGCGTGAAAGGAACTTCAAGCAAAAAGACTTTTATTTCTGTAGTGTTTAGGAGACTCATCTTCCTAGGAGAAAATAACAATTAAAGTAACTACGTTTTAGATTTGTACGAGTTTTTAAAGCTTACTGATACTGCTGAAATCCCAGAAGTAAAGTTTGCCTATTTTCAGAGTGATCTGTTTGAATTTATCTGCCAAGTGTATACAGGATCTTTGGGTGCCTAGAATGGCACATTGAGTGTTTTAGTCTCTTTCCTAGTCGTGTGCCTTGAGTAAATTAAAGTGGGTAAACTAATTACTGCTTCTTTTAATTGTTTGGGCTGTTTATCACACTTAGTTTCTTGCTTGTGAAAACGTGATCCATCTTGTTGGGGGAGGGGTTATTCCCTCAGTAGTGCATGTACTAGCTAAGTAATGCACCAGTGGAATCAGTGTTGACTGATAGTTATATCTGTTTCAAGATAAACCCAAGTGCAATACAAGGATCAAAAAAAACCAACAGAGTTCAGTTTTGATTTTGTGACCTTAGGGAAGTGGGTGCTGCTTCCAACTTTTTTCCTTTCTTGTTCTAGGCAGCTAGTAGTCCCCTAAATGATCGGATATAAGTGATGGGGAGAGTTCAAGTGATTTGTGACTGATAAAGATGCATACAAATATTTAAAAAAGGTAGTGCTGCTGCAGTTGTTCGGAGGACTGGAAAATGAAAAAATCATTTGGTCAAAAATGGCAGATCCTTAGCTGCTGCAAATTTCTGACTCTGAAATCAGTAGAGCCATATTGACTTGTTTTTATGGCTCCCCACCTTTCTTGTCATGCAATAAGAAAATCTCTTTTGTAATAATGAAAAAACATGCCCCAAAAATGTGATCAAAGACAATATTTTTGAAGTATCACCAAACTAAAAAGCTTTTTGAGTGCACACGGTAATTTTTTTCTGCTAGCAAGATGACTAAATCTTTTTGAAGGAACATTGGAGGAAAAACAATTAAGTAATTTTGTTGATTATTTTAGCTTATATTTTGATGGTGTTGTGGACCATCAGTCACATGCTAGCCCTTCCATGTGATCAAAACAGTATAAATACAAGCTAAAAAAACAGTTGCAGATTTAAATATGTTACATTTGCTTTGTATTCAATCAGTGTGGCAATAATGCAATTCAACATCACACCACAAAAACACCCGCATTTATTAGTTCTGGTTGTAGCCCAACAGACTGGCTATTTTCCTTGGTTTTGTTAGTTGTATGACTGTTGTTTTAAAATTATTTTCCAAAATAGCAGTTGATTTCCTTTAGAATTATGATTTAAACACAATGATTTGTGAATGTGCATCTTTATTATTTTTATATTTTTGGGTTTAGTGACATGTTTTAGAAAATGTTACAAGATGAAATTGTTCATGAGAACAGAGGAAGAAATTGCACATGTGTGAAAAATACATAGCTTTAACTTTCTCTGTTCATGACTTTCTAAATAGTTTCTTCTGTTGGCTGCTGTTTTGCTTTATACTAATGTCATCTCTGTTTCTTGGCATGGGCTTCTGCTCAAGGCTATTGTGAGTATGGCTTTCTATTTACTTAACACTACTTTCAGTTCATAAACATTTATTGAGTTTGGGTTTTTTTTCCTTTTGAAAGATACTCACTGTGTATGAAGTGAGTTTAAAATTTAAAAATTACTTCAAAGTTTTTATTCAAATAGCCTATCTAAATGTGATATAACCAGAAAGTGGAACACTGTAAGTTGTACGGTGATTTTCATGTGTCTGTAATCCATAAAGATAAGAAACACCAAAAATGTGACATTTATGCTACACTGCACTTAGAAATACTCTACTTCTTCTTGTCTCTGTGGGGATGGGAATTTACTTTCAACTAATTTGCTACATGTCTTCATGCAAGTTGCAATGCAATATTGGCAGGACAGCGCTTGCAAATTTTGCTGCACTTTCCAATACAAAGTACTGAACAAATTGAAACAACTGCCTTAAAAATTCTGTCATTTATGGATATTGCTTTTATTGATTTAGTTCTTGGGACAAGATTTGTAAAGTTCTAAAGGGTTCTACTTTTACTAAAGTCACAAATCTGAAGAGAAAGTTTCCTACCACAGAGGCTTTACAGTTGTGATCTAAAACTGTAGTTAAAAAGTTGGTTTTTGATTAGAATGTCAAAACTGCATGTTCTAAAATAATTTTTAAAATATGTTAGCTTTAACGTATTTTATATTTTCACAATACATTAAAATAAAACATTTAACTTTCTGTTTTAGTCAGTTCTTCTGAAAAAGAAACTTGAAGAACATCTGTAAGTATTATTGTTTGCTTATTTTGTATATAGTTGGAAATGATGTGTTTTTCCATATAATGAGGAAGGCAGACAGTCATTAATCATGGATCTGTAAAATATACAACTAAGAGAGATTAGATAACACAGGAATATTTGGGAGTCTACTGTTCAGGTTCTGTTTTTTTCCCATAGAAAACCATTGTGAAAGTAAGAGCAGTGAGGGACCCATCATTTTGTGTCGGGTAGAAAACTTTGCATAACATTGTGCAAATCTTTGCTCAAGAGGACTGAGTAATTTTTTTCTGAGGAGAGCATGTTAATATAAACAAAATTAATTAATTTTCTCTTTGCTATACATTATGGCATAGAAGGTAGCACTTTAGGAGGTGTTATCATTTTGTTGTGCTATTTTTGCATATCTTTTACTTCCCTAAAGAATATTTGCTTTTTGAGTGTCTTGCAAAAAGAAGTTTCTCTTGCCCTTGGGTTTGGCTGTTCTTTCCTCAATGTAATATCAGTTATAAATAAGTATTCATTTTAGGCCCTCATTGTACAGTGAATTTATACTAAATTAAGTACAGTTACTGACAGAGTTTGCTGTTGGAGTTCTCCATACAGGACAATGTTTTTTCATCTTATCTAGTAAATATTTCTACAGTGATATTGTCACTTGTCCTCATGCTCTGCAGGAAAAAAAAAATCAATCATGCCCTTAGAAATAATCTCTCTATGAGGATTTTCTGTACTGCTTAGTTCTCATTTCAAGCACAGTAATAGATTGGGAAACAATATATGCTTCTGTGGTTTGTAACAGTGAGAAGCTCCATGAAGCTAACAATGAGCTACAGAAGAAACGAGCTATTATTGAAGATTTGGAACCAATATGCAACAACAGTTGTGAGTTACCTGTGCAGTCCATTTATTTCCTTTGTAAATTACTTAATGTGCAACATCTTTAATTATAGTACCTAAAGAAGGTGTCAGGTAAGCAAAACGTACATTTTTAGTGGAAGTGACACATATGTTGTTCATGTCTCTGGAAACTAGGGTGACCAAAAAGATGCTTTTAACACTTTCTAAACATGGGAATCACATTTTAGGAACACTGTAGTAAGAAATCATAGAATCATAAAATGCTAAGATGTTAGAATGAGCCTTAAAGATAATCTAGTCCCAAACCACAATGATGTTTGCCATAGAAATACCAGCTCACTGCCATACCTGGTGTCGAACTTCAGCTCTCCAGAACTGTCATGTCTCATAAGACCCTAATTTAGAAGATCCTTGCTGTTGTCACTGACTCATTTTTACTTCCAACGTATATTCCTTCAATGTGTTTTCAGAAACGTGTTGTAATTTGAGAAAACTTTCCATTACCGGTAAAAGGAGAATGTAAGATAAATATCATATTTGCTCAGAGGGTATGCAGAACCCTGCATCTAACTGGTTTTTAGCTGCATTTTTTCCAGAGAAGTAATAAGGGAGGTAGTCTGGATGTTTTGAAAGACTAGTTATTCTAGAACACGGCAGAAGATTGTAACCCATGGCAGCTGCTCTAGTTTGTGGTAAAATTTTGTTCATAATGAGATGGATGAAAAAGTATGATTTTGTTTTCTGAGATCTGAGAAGTTTTATAGAAGATGTAGAAGTAATAGTGGCATGACATTCTTACACCAACACAAGAAAAATGTGTGCAGTTAAATTGTCCTACTGATCTCAATTGCTGCTTAAGAAAGTGTGAGGGGGAAATTAAATGAGTATGTTCATGTTACAGTTTAGTAGATTTAAGCAGGAGTTGTGCCTCTTAGGAATTATTCCTCTTACATAAAATAAGAAAAATCATATTTGCCTGTATGACATGCCAAGATTATATTAGCTGTAAGTCATTAGTAGACCCATTTTCTAAACGTGTTCAGTGACATGATTACTTTATAATTCCATTTCTCTTTATTTGTCATAATTTTAAAAAGCAAAACTATGTCCCAAAAAATCCATTTTATGAGATTTTATAGGAGTACATATTTTTAATGTGTTTCTGAGCTATACACTAATTAGATCTGTGATATGTACCACATTAGATTTCTTATGTCAGATTTTCTTAACTGAAATATATTTTAGCTGTGTCTTAAGTGCCTGTTGTAAAACATGAAAATGTGCATAATGTAATTGAAGTTGTTTTCCAATGTGTGCATCTCCTGACATAAAGCACTTAAAATTGAGGAATTACAAGAAGCACTACGGAAAAAGGAGGAGGAAATGAAGCAAATGGAAGAACGATACAAAAAGTACTTGGAAAAGGCCAAAAGTGTAAGTAGATGTGTTCCACATTAATTATCCCTGTCTGACAGAGACTGTATTACGTGTCCACTCTGTGGGAATAAAAACGAAGGAGGTATCTGTATACACACTAATAAGTTAAAGAGAAGGAAGCTTCATTGTTTCAGTATTTAATATGGATTAATTGTGCAGAAGATTGCCCCAGTTTTGAGGCTCTTTTATTGATGCCTTTTTGCAGTAAAGTGATCTTTTTGACTGGATCACCTTCAGTAGTTGTTAGATTTCTCTGATGATGTTTGGCATTCTCTTTTGCCTTTATTGCTTAATATATGCTTGTCAAGAAGGTGACTAATATTTAAGTATTGACAACATAACTAGTAGCATGGTTATACTACTAGCTTTGAAATGGTAATATTGTGGTCTTAATCATAGTCCCATTTCTTCTCTTACTATACATTGCTCTTTTGAGTTTCTTAAAAGCATATCAGTGTCCTTAAATGCATATCATTACATTGGAATCCATGAGTAGGTTCCTAATTTGGCAAAACTTTATGCTTTCTTCCTTTACTTCTGTGGAGTTTCCTGAATGACTTCTTGTGAGAAGTCTTCAGGAAGTCTAAAAAAATTTCTCCTCTGTCCCCCTGCCCTGCCATTTTATATTGGTTGTTGTGTCTTAGAGTATATTCCTCTGAAAGACTTTACCCTTTTCTGTAAGATTCGTTTATTGGTGTGTACTGTGTTACTAAAGGGTATTTTATGCACCAGTAGCATTAATTAATTAGGTTAACTTTTTGTAATATTTCTGTTTGGTTTGGGGTTGGGTTTTTTTGAGGGTTTTTTTGTTTCTTTTTCTTTTTGTGGTTTTGATGGGTTTTGCTGCAGGGTTTTTTTGGGTTTTTTTTCGTAGAATCCTTATAGTCTTCTGCTATGGAAGCTGTATCCAGGTCTAATGAGTATTTTCTTAGAAAAATAACATTCTTTCTTAGAGTAGAATTTTAGAACTATTTAGGTTGGAAGAGATCTCCAAGATCATTAAGTGAGCTTTCTACTGATCACAACTGTGTTAATGAAATCATGGCACTAGGTGCCACATCCAGTTCCTTGAATGCCTCCAGGGATGGTGACTGCACAACCTCCCTAGGCAGCCCATTCCTATGCTTAACAATCCAACCTAAAGCTTCCCTGGCGCTGCTTGAGGCCCTGTTGTCTCATCCTGTCACTGGTTGCCTGGGAGAAGAGGCCACAACCCCCACCTGGCTACAACCTCCTTTTAAGCAGACAGTGATAAGGGCTCCCAGAGCCGTCTTTTCTCCAGGCTGAACACTCCCAGCTCCCTCAACCACTCCTCACAGCATCATGTTTACCATAGAGTAAAAATGTCTCACTAAAATTTAAAGCATTGTTTTATTTCAGCATCCTATACTCAGCTCTGAAATAGGTAGAAAGAGATGAGAAGTCTATTTCTCTGTAGCCAGAGGTTGTTAAAGAGTTTCAAGCTATTTTCTATTAAAGTCTTAATTCAGGCATTTTTCTGAGTTTGTTCTTGGTTTTAGCTCTGTTGACTAGCACTCTTGGGTGACACATACAAATGTACCCGGTGTCCCTTCATCTTTTTAGTAGCATAACAATTACGTATGTCCCACAGAGTGCTTTTTGGCTTAATAGAGCAACCTAGAAGTTACAGCACCTGGTACCCCAGGTAGGTGAATCCTGGCAAATATCCATAAGGACAGAAGCAGTCCTTCATCAAGCAGGAGAAACTGACAGGCAGGAAAACCATAACCATAAAGGGAACCTTATAGAAGTTGTTTCTGTCACCATGGCCCCAAGGTAATGTAGCCTAGGTTAGGAACTGCAAATGTCAGTCTGGGGTACTAAACCTTTTACTTTT
The DNA here is from genome assembly GCF_971803275.1 of Cyanistes caeruleus. Lineage (NCBI taxonomy): Eukaryota > Metazoa > Chordata > Aves > Passeriformes > Paridae > Cyanistes > Cyanistes caeruleus. Next base: position 36,552,993 of record NC_141732.1, read on the forward strand.
TGTTGTCAGTAGTTTTGTTTCCCAGTCCTGTAAAGGTGACCCCAGTTCAGATGCTCTAATATGTCAGAGTTGATGAGAGAGGTAGACATATTTTAAGTTACTTTTTTTTTTTAATTTCTTAACCTGACTTGAAAGGTTTTTATTCCTTAACACAATTGCTTTTGCAGGATTTAATAAAAAACAAACTGGTTTTCTCTTACAGGTCATCCGCACATTAGATCCTAAACAGAACCAGGGTGCTGCTCCTGAGATTCAGGCACTGAAAAACCAGTTGCAGGAGCGGGACAGAAAGTTTCATTCCCTGGAGGTAGTAATCCTTACATTTTGTGGTAAAAACTCATTGGTTTTTAGTTAGAGACTAATAGTTTTATTATACTTTGCCTTTAAATATATGGATTTTTGTTTTATAGAAAGAATATGAGAAAACAAAGAGTCAAAGAGAAATGGAGGAGAAATTTATCGTTAGTGCCTGGTACAACATGGTAAGAATCTCACAAACCTTTTAATTGAGAAGGAAATGAAAAGAAAGAAACTATTAATATTATTTGTTTCTAGTAGGTTTATAACAGTGTTCATTCATTTACATGAATTTACATGCTTTTTTTGTTTGAAAAGCATTTTCCAATACACGAATACAGAAGCAAATACTTTCTAGTAATCTTAAGTTATCTCTATGTTAAAGTATGTTCCTGTCATAACCTTGTGAAAAATAAAAAAAGAAGTTTGTAATTTTCAAGTCTTAAAATCAAAAAATGGCCCAGATTACTATTTTGCAATCCCAGCCCTTCACTTACACAAATTATAGTGCTCAAATTTATTTTGATTCACCACTCTCTAGTCTTCCAGTTGTTTGTAATGAAGGGACACAATCAAAGCAATTCATCTTACTTGCAGTTCAGGTGAAGTGCTCTGAGAAGTGACCCTTTAACTTGGGTGCAAATTTAGCCCCATAGAAAGAGTGAGGGAATCAGCAAGACCCTCACTTAAATTGTTCAAAGTGTAAGTTTGGATAGAAGATGGAGCCTGTGCAGCGGTACAGCGTTTGCTGGGCCTATGTACCAGGAGAGTTGTTACCCACATCAGATGTGTTCAAGACTTCCCTTTGGCAGACCAGTTGGATTGAGACTGCTCTTCATCTGTTACTTGACATCTGCTCTTGACACCTGTAACTTTAGTGTTTCATTTTGCTCCATCATAGAATTCAAATTCCTCCTCTCTATATTTCTTTGGAAGAGTTTTCTTCTTGCTCTTCTACATCCTTCTTGTGTTCATGAATAGCAAGTCTAAATTCAAGCAGTGTTTGAATTGTTTGCATATTGAAGGTATTTTCAAGTGACCAGTGTCCTTTGCCAATTTTATAACATTAGTCCCACTAACAAGTAGAAGACAAACCTGAGGTAAGACCCCCACAGTTAAATGAGCTATCATGAACACTAAGATGATCACTGATAGCAGTGTCGGTATCATTCTTTAATTAGCCTCTGCTTTTATATACAACTGCACAAGCCACCACAGCTCTCTTCATTTCCTTGTTGAGTTTTAGCCTGATGAGAACATCCTGTCTCCCAAGATGTGCTTCTGACATATGAGCTGGTGTTTCCACAGAGGATGACAATACCTAAACTTTTTTTCAGAAGAAACATACTGAAAGGAGCTAGGAACTGGGGGGGGGGGGGGGGTGGGCGGAAGTGCTCATTAGAAAGGAATTGTCCAATTGCCATGAGAAGCATAATATTGAGTTCTTAGGTGGTTACTCTAAACCTGGAGAATGACTGCAGGAAAGGGGAAGAGTTCCACACATAGTACTAGGAAGAATATCTTACCTTTGTCCTTGAAAATATGATGCTTTGCACATGGAATTCAAAATAGTTTAGTTAGTGTGAAGACAGAAATAATGAATAAAATGTAAATGAATAAAATTGTTCAGTGTTTTATGTTGGTATTGACTGAGAAATTCTCTCTGTCCATAGGGGATGACTCTGCATAAAAAAGCAGCAGAAGACAGACTGGCTAGTACAGGCTCAGGACAGTCCTTCCTGGCTAGACAAAGGCAAGCCACGAGCACAAGGAGATCTTACCCTGGTCATGTCCAGCCAGCAACAGCAAGGTAGAGAAGCCTTGGCCTTAGAAAGAAAACTGCCCTGTGATCCAGGCCACTTCTATTGCAAGTGACAACATTCAAGGAAAATAAACCAGCATCCTTTCTCTTTCTCCCTTGTTACTGCTATTATTTTACAGTTCAGGAAAAGGTTTTATTATGCCTTCTCATTTCTCTGTAATGCCCTTTGCTTATATTTTTTGGAGTTCATTTCTCTCTGCATTTTCTGAATGTGCCAAAACTTTGAAAACATCTAGGCAAGTGCTGTATAATAACAGTCTTATTTATATGAAGCCTGGTCTGTTACAAAAAACCTCATGTGGATCATGTGACAGTGGAGATTTCCTATCACAGTTGGTACTTTTGTGCCTGTAAGGCTTTGTGCTTTATAAGACTGTTTCTGTTCAAAGGGAATTAGCTTTTCATCTCCTGTTGATTCAGAAAAATGCTGAAATCTCATTACAGAAATGCAAAGTTGGATTATAATATTATTGTGAAATATATTTCATACTAAAAAAATCACCAATGCAAAAAGAAAGGTTGGGGTTTTTTTTAATCTCCTAAGTGCAAAGTTTGCTCTTACTCTTGGCATTTAGGGAAGCAGGATGATATTTTTCCAGGTTTTTCTTTATCAACTGGTTTTACCTCTTTTGCTGGTAGAAATTAATATTTTCAAATGGTTTATTCCACTCTTCTTTGTCAAGTGTATGCTTAAATACATATTCTAAAAAGTTGGAGAAGTATTTAGCATGTGCAAACCTGCTACTCTATCATCCATTTAAAAAGGACATTTGTTCTAAAATTTTATGATTGTGGATGAACAATACGTAATGGATCAAGGCCCCAGTTAATACTGTTAATGTATTCCAGTGGTCATCCTTACTACAAGACTTGCTTTTACTATATTGATTCAGGGTATAATTGTATCAGTTGCCTTACTAATGGTATCTGTGCCTTCAGGTGAGTTTATTGCTGACTTCGTTGGAAACAGGCTGTGATTTGTTGTACTGCCTTTTTAGTATATAGCTGATTAATAGTTGTAACACCTTCTTGTTGATCAGTGGATGGAGGCTTCTCTTATTTAGGTTCTGTTCCTACAAAATTGTGCTTTTTCCCTGACTAGTTCTCTGCATTCCCTGTCATTTTTGTCAAAGAATTGATAGACACAGAGAACCTGAGTATTGGCTGGAAGTTTCATATTCATGCATCTTATTGTGATTCAGTTTCAAATTTAGAGGCTGGCTTTAAATTTAGGTTTTTATTTAGAGGCTGTTTGGACTCTAATGCACATGTAGTTGGTTTATAAATTCATTCTTTCACCTGATTTTAATGCCCTTTTAAGTGGAGATATTTATTTTTCCATAAATCCCTTTAGAGAAAAGATACTAGCATTTATCAGTCATCTGAATGTCTGTTTCAATTCACAACTTGAGTAGAATGAGCAGTGGATAATTAAAACAGGCACACCTAGATTAAAGGGTAGTGAACAGGTGAATGACATTTTTAGGTACTGTTGTTCTATCCTCAAGTGCATCATTTGTTTTAATCCAGGCTAATAAATGCTTTCAGTTATTTGTCTGAAAAATATTTTCAGTTGCAGTTACACCACCACCCCACACCCCCAAGACCCCCACCCCCCAGAGAACAGATACTGAATTCTACATATAGTTGTGTCTTTTAATCCTCACATTAGGGAAAAAATGGTTTTCTAAAAATTTTCTGTACTTATGCAGTGTATTACTGATATGGGCTGTACTTGCAAAAATTAGATGAGATATTTCAAGTTTCTTATGTGCAGAAAGAACAATGCAGAGGAAGTTGTGCATAATTTCTGTAGTTCAGTAAGGTGGTATACTCAATCCGTTGTCTCTTACTGAGATACAAAATGCTCTGTATACAAAAGGCTATCTGTAATTATCTAGACAATTACCGTCTGTCTGGGATATCTTTTACTTACCTTGTGCAATTGATTTTAATAATTTGAAGAACTCTTTACCACAGGATATATGTGAACAGGAGCAAGACCATTCCTCTGAGGGAATTCAATGTTCCTATTTGAGGTTACAGTATTTTATATCACCCAGAGCCTAAGAATACCGAAAGCTCCATTTTTGTTTTAATTTTAATCTAGCTAACTTTTTCTGTTACTAAACTGCCAAGGGCTATTTGTGCAAGAAAGGGATGGAAGCTTAATGGGAAGTATTATCTCTTAATTTTGTCTAGTAATTTAATTACTTCTTGCTCTTAATTAGGTGCAGTGCTAAAAGAACTTGAACACAATCAGCATGCTAGAATAAAAGTAATTGCTTTTATGATGTTAATATTTGTTTTACTGTTTTGCCTCCAAAGTTTTGATGACAGGCTGAGAGTTAGGAGATGAACAGATGCTGGTTAGAAGCTTTGTCTTACGCTTTTACTTTCTTGTCTCTCATAGCTTCTTTTCGTTCTTGGTTGTTGGCTTTTCTGTTCTTTGTGATTCTCTTTCCTTTTCCCATGAAGATAAGACACTGAAGTGTTTTTTGTAGTTGTTTTCAAAAATAGATAGCATCATTATATAGCATCAAAGATCAGCACAAGACTCATACTGAATATGAGTTTTACTCTTGCTTAGGCAAGTGAACAATCATTTTATCTTAGAGAATTTACAAACTTGCAGAAATTCTGCTATTTCCTAGAATTAATATTGAATATAAAATCCTAAAAATGTACTGCACTCTTACAGATATAGTCTCAGTTGCTGTCTGGTTCTAGTAAGTCATTTTTAATGTCTTCTTTTAGTAACTAAGAGGAGTCCAATTCTTTCTTCTTCACTGCTTTATTACTTTAATTTTCTGCATACATCCATTCTTAATCTTTGTGTGTGGATGAATGCAAGAGCTGAATATTAAACCTTCTCTTTCACAGCAACAGCTTCTTTATTCAGAGGGGTCAGCTTCGTTATTTCACTTGCTTGTCTACCTTTGTAAGCAGTGTGTATTAAGAAAAAGAGGGAGCTCAGACTGTGACTCCAGGGAATAAACAATAAACACATGTGTAGGGGAGCTACCAGTGTGTGTTCCCTATTTGTCTTACATTGAGTAATAAAAAAAAAAATAAGCAAAAGCCCCAACCTATGGAACAGAATTCTCTTAGTACACTAGAGAGTTCAGAGAACGTATTTTTGGGAATACTTTTTTCCCCTGAGGCAAGAAAGACTGTTTACATCAAAACTGCAGTGGCAATTACTAAGCCAGTGCTGTATCCTGTCCAGTTCACTACAGAAAAAACCTTATAACTGAGCTTAAAGAAAAGAGGTTCTCCAGGTCAGAGATAAAACAGTTGAGGTGTTCATGAGAGTACTTGCAGGGCACTGTGCTGAGGATCTGCCCAGAATAATCTTTCTGGCAGATTTTAATTGATGCCAATAAAAGATAACAGATAAATAGATAAATATTTTCATTGTTTAGAGCTGAAGCTTCGTTTCTGACCTAAAAGGATGTGTTCAGATGTGCAGTCCAATTCACGTACTTCTGTGGAGGGTTGAGTTTTTAGCATATCTGATCAGGCATTACAGAGAAAAAAAAAATTCAAGTTCCCTATTTTCTTGATAGCAACACCTAACCAGATCATAACATGCATTTTCTAAGTGCTGTGAAAACTGAAGTACTCTGATTTAAAGGTTGTGTGTTCCACCCACAGTGCAAAGGTAAATACATGTCCGGAATATACAACCTTGTGTATTGCAAAATGAAATAAATATGTAATGGCTACAAGATGCCTTTCATTCTGTTTGGAAGTAATCAAACAGCAATCTTGTCCTGTTGAAGTGTCACTTGTGTTAGCAGTAATGCTTCTGCAAGTGTTTTGTGGCTCTTTGGTCTGTAAGGAGCGCTGACATTTTTATATATGTATGAAAGAATTAACAATGACTATTCCTGTTACTGCTTTATTATGATCTCAAATAGTATGTGGTATGTGTAAGCTGTCAAGAAAATTTAAGTTTTTTGGCAATTTTAAAGTCTTCGGTATTTTGACATGTTCAAGTAGCTTTTGCTTTTCCTGTCTCCTCTAGTATATGAGACTATACACTTAACAGATTTTCTTCTTGTTAGTGGCTTGGAGAAAGACTATGCTGAATGTGGCTTGCTTTCCTTTTTCCTATAAAGTAAAACAGTATTTCAGTTTTACTTACTGTATATTTTTTTATTTGTGCCCAACATATTGACTTTTTGCAAGGATTGATGAGGGAGGTATTTTTGCACTCAGCTATGCTATGCTGATTTTGCACATGTGTTTTAGGTAGAATGTGAACTCTGTGTTTTGCAGTAAGATAGTGTTGATAAACTTCAGTATCTCCTAACCAAATTTAGCAGGCATTTTCCTCACCTGGCATTGCATAAATAAACAGCTAAATGGATTTATCAGGCTATACTTCCAAGTGGTGAGGTTTTTTGGAGTGAATGTCATATTCTAGGTAGGATCCTAGCCATGCCTCCAGTTTGTCACTCCTAAGGAATCAAAAATATGTCCTGGCATGGCTGATTGGATTGCCTTACTCCTGTAACCTTACTCAGCCACTGCAACCTCAGACTTCTTGTATCTGGTACAGTGAAACAGTAAATTTTGACTCTGATGCCAGCTCCATTGTACCATTTAGTGATGCTGAGGACTTAGCTAGCTTCGTCCTCTGTTTTCCTTTGATTTTATTTTTGTGTATTCATTGAGATGTTGGGACATAAAGTTTATTTTTAAAATGCATTAGCTCATTGAATTAGGCAATGAATGAATGTTGACTGGGGGGCTTGTCAAGGAAACTTGACAAATCATACCATCCCATGGGGCATTGAAACAGCACCTGACAGTTTAGCCACAGCTTCCCAGACAGATTGTCCTGATGTCATATTGTAGTCAGTGGATCAGTAGGAAGTTGTGCTGACTGCTGTAATTGAAGTCCTCATCTGCTGGGGATGGTCTTGCTGTCAGCTTCTCTGTGGTCCAGATTCTACCTTCACCTTTGGGCCTTGCCAAGGTAGTGCAGGAGTATCCTGAAGTGTATTTCTACATCATTTGGCTCTGGTGGCAAATCATGAGTTTGCTCTGCTGCTGTTTGCTGTGCATGTAAAGTTGTTTGGAAAATTGCATATCCTTCTGTCCCCTTTGCATATGGTGTCATTTCCAGGCTGAAAACAGATTCCATTTGGCTGATAAAAAATTTCTTGCAGCTATGTCTTGCTGCTGTGGGTCTCAGAGAATGATCCATACAACATGAAAAATACTCCTAGCAGAGGGAAATACAGGTCATTTGGGCAGTCTTTCCTTTCTTGTGCTGATTTTATTAATTGCTTTGCATTAGAGAGGTCCTTTGTGATCAGATGCAGTGATTTCAGAAAGAGGAACATGTTTGTTTCAATCGTTTGTCAGCACTTTGAAGGACTGCTGACTATTGTAGCATGGCACAGATCTGAAATACTGCAAAAGCAAGTATCTCCACAGGTATGGAGTAGTTTATTCTGGAAATGGAAATTGAATCCCTAATGATTATACCTAACTTGAAGAGCAGAGAGCTAACATAAAGTCCAGTAATTACTGTTAGCACGCTCATGTTGTTAGCCTGATCATGAAAGTGGATGGAATTTTAAGAGAAAATCCACAGAAAATGGTGTAGTATTTATAAAGTTATAAAATAGTTGTAATTAGACCATCAGACTTTTGATTTGGATTTGAATATAACATCAGTTATATAATTTAAAATATTGTAAAGTAGAGGTTATTGTTCACAGCCACAAAGGGTTAGTAAGCTGGAGAGTAAACTTCTTTCTTGGAGGCATCAATGGTTTTGAGAGAGATTTTAAGCTTTTGTTTAGCAGTATCAGTAATGTTTTGAAATAATTATAAGCATTACATTATAAGGCCACCATTTTTAAAATTTATAATCTGCTTTGTATTCTCTTTGTCACACCTTAGACATATTGTCAGCTGCATAAACTGTGTCTTTCTAAAGATGCTGCAGATGCAGGTTATGCTCAGTCAATTTACCCTCACATCTTGCATCTCTCTATGTGTTGCTGCCTCAGCTGGTGGCTTTAAAATAGAGAAACTGACAGACAGCTAGTTTTAGAACATGATAAGAATTTCTAGTCAGGAAAGGGCACTAACAGATGAATTTTTACATACTTGAAAGATAATGGTGTCCTGAGTTTACAAGACCTTTCAAAAGTACTATTGACTCAAATAGAAGCCTGAAGTGTCTCTTCTGTGTATGTCCAACATACACTTGAAGGACACTTCAAGTGCTACTAAATAATAAGTTTGAACTAAGCTATAGCCAGGTGAGACTAAAGGATTATATTCATTTGTACACAGTAGAATAGGTACATGCTTATGTAGCTTTAACTTTTTATTTTTAATAGAATTTTTATAGAATAACTACAGTGATCTTCATATTAATCCTGAACTGTGTAACTTTATGCACCAAGCAGTGCCAAGCAAGCTTAAATGACAATGATTGCTCAAAATACACACCCTCAAGGTCTTTGAATGTGTTAAATTTTTTATTCCATTTGATATGTATTTCTGTGTGGTTTTCAGTCATGGTTACTTAGTATTCTGGGTGGATGAATGAGAAGGAAAAAAGAGGGATACGTAGGCTACAGGACTTGTAGCATAAATACTCTTTTTTATCTATTTAACCTGGATTGGCCCATCACAAGAAGCATTCTTAGAATCAATTTTGACCAGTGCAATAGAGGGGAGAAGGAAGTGGGGAAACAGGCTCTAATTTCAGTCTGGTGAAGCCAATTTGCTCTTTGCAATATGAAAACAAAAATGCCCATTTAGTGCTGTGCCAGTGCTGTGTAGGGACATCTGTGTTACCTGGGCAAAGTGGAAGCACTGTAGCTGTATCAGTAAAGCATTCCATTCCAGTTACACTGGCCAGGAAAAAGGGTGCATCAGTGACAATGGAGAAGTGTGCCAACCTCTCTGATTCTCTTGCAAACTTAGATTCCCTTCTGCAGCAGTGGGGTGCTCTCTCTACTGCTTGGTGACTCCGACTCAGCTTACTTTAACAAGAACACGTATCATTTTCTGGCAATTCAAACCTGTATTTGCATGCAAGGGATAGAACTTGCCAGTGCAGTGGGGCAGTGATGTTGAGCCTCATGCACAGGATGAGATCTGATGAAATTTAAATGCCTTTAGTGGTGCCCAAGATTTCAAGACAGTCGTTGTGACTATGATTATCTTTTAGCATGTAAACACATGCAGAATTGGGTGGGCACCTTTCACATTATCTTGCTTTACCAATTACACTCACAGACAGCATGAATGCCTGAGAATTGCTCGTTGCTGTGTAAACTTATTTTCCATGGCTTTATTAGTTAAAGAATGGTGCCCCGAAGAATTTTACTCAGAAGCGTGTGAAGTTTAATTATAGCGGAACTTAGATATTGACCAAGGCTATTTTGTTGCTTTTTCCAACTATTGGCCTGTAACCTTCCTGTTAATTTGAACAGTTGCTTGGCAAAGGTATTTTCTCTGTGAATTTGCACAACTCTTAAGTAGAGGTGGCCTTACTAAACTGCTTTTAAAAGGACCTGTTCTGTTCTGTTTGTTTTGTTGGTTTTTTTTTTTTCAACAGTAATATGTTACCTGCTTTTTAACTTTCTTCTTTATTCTTTTATTTGCAGTGATGTGGTTGCATGACCTGCAGCATTATTATAACAGGGACTGTTCAGTGCATGACTTGCTTTTCTGTCCAGACTGCATAACCAAAACTTAACCAGTTCTACACTTAAGACTCATGGCCATCTGGTTTCAAAGGGGGATCTACTTGCAGAGAAGCTTACCATCCTGGGGAGTGGCTTTCCCATTTCCCACTTCCACTTACTCTTTCTCTTCACAAAAAGTCTCCTATGAGGCTAGAAGAGAGGAAATCCTGTACTCACAACTCAACAGGAGGCGTTCTGCAACTGACAGAGCACTGTCAGCTCTCCATCTTACTTCCGCCTGTCCACTTTATTTAATTCTGATTAACAGTATTAACATACAGACTTCCTGCAACATTTTCATATACCGAACTATAAAAATCTGGTCTTAATGAATTCCTAAAAAAGTCCTTTTGGTTACTGTTCAAATTTCAAAGCACCTGCACCCTTAAAGGATCCACTTTGAATCTTTAAAGAAATTAAGTAAAGCGAAGGAGGTGTTTTACCAGGAGAAATGCCTAATGAATTGCTGCTTGGCGATCCCATCTTCCATAGAAAACCAAGCAAGTTTCATCTGATAATCTCCGAGCCAGGCAAACTACCAGGTGGTATTTTGTTCACAGGCACTGCCTGCTTCCTTAATATGTATATATACACAGTAGTTTGTGGCTGTTGTATTTTTCTCTCTACATTTGAGCTGTGTTGTTGGTTTCTTTCAGAAACTTTTTTTTCCAATCTGTGTACAATTGTTAAAACAATCTGAGGAAAGACCATGAATGGAGATAAGTATGAAAGTCATCTGCACTTTCAATATTATGCAGACTGTCCTTGCCAGTTTATGATTTGGATCGTTTATCTTTCACCTGTACTGTTTTTTTCCTTTTCTTTTTTTCTTTCTCTTGTCACAGTCTTAGCTATTTAATTTCCAATTGCACTAGCTTGGCTGTTTCTTTGTATTTTGAAGTTTAGCTATAAGATTTGCCATATGTAGACAGTGTAACTCAAAATGCTTTGTACTGCCTATATTAATTTAAAAAGCTGCTTATTTAATATTCCTAAATATCTGCACATTTGTACTACTGTATCTTTGTTTTGTATTGGACATCCAGTACTGGCAAGATTCAGAAGACGAGGGAGTGCTGTAGTATTGTAAGTTAAGAGGTTTATTGTATAGGAATTAGTACATAACAAGCAGGGAAAGGGGCTTTCAAGCCATAGGATTTGCTGGAAAAACTGAAAAGTCTGAATGCCGAGTACCTTAAGCGGTTTGATTTAAATCCAGTTCTAGAGAAACCCCATTCTTGCTCACCTGGATCTTAATCTGGCAGAAATATTGATATGAACTCTGCTGCTTCCAGGAATAGTTTTGCTTATTTGGGCAGTAGAAGAACCTCCAGCCTTGTTTGCCACGGGGGCACCCCCACGCTGGGGCAGCGTTGTGTCCACTTGTCTCTGCAGTCTCTTCTGGTCACACACACAGTGCCTGCCTCGTCCCTGGCCCGTTGGGTGGGCTCTGACAGAGCCACACCTCGTACGCAGAGACGCCCGCTTGTGTCCAGTCCTCAGGGGTCCTGATCCCACGGTGGATCCGTGGCCTTGTGCAGAACGGCATGGAGAAAGGACAAACGTGTGCCCCACCAGGGCGGGGTGGTCTGTGCTGCCTGGCAAAGGGATGGGCAGGTAGGGAATGGGCTCCAAGCAGGCCAAGCAGCAGAGTGAAGGCTACAACTAGGATCCCAGTGAGAACTGTGGTGTTTTCCCTTCTGGATACTGTATCAGGTACTGTGGCTACCAGGTGCTCTGGCTGACAGCTGTCCGTAAAGGCTTCAGATGGGGATATATGTCTTTCCTGGTCCACCAGGGCCAGGGGCAGTGAAGTCTGACGTGACCTGCAGCCAGGATCTGGGGTTTGGTCATAAAGAGTCAAATACTTGTGCAGTAGAGGCAGCATCATTTCATCAGACTGAGTCCAGCAGAGAGCTGAAGGATTTGTGTCTTTCCAGATCCTAGCCATTGATCCCTTGTTGTGTGTCAGGGCAAGCCTTACTTAGGAAAACTTCTTTTAGTTGGGTGTTAAAGGCATGGTATGTTTTTCATTTGCAAGTGCTGCTTCGGCTGGGACCACACCCTGCTCCAAGCCAGGCTGGGTGCAGGATCCCTAAAATCAGGGCACTGTGCTGGGCAGGAGGGGATTGCTTTTTTTGTGCACCTGCCTCCACAGACGTCCCAAAGTGATGCCGAGCAGTACCTCATTTTTCTAAGTGGTCTGTGCAGATTAGAGACTAAGTATCAGTTGTTCTTGAGCCTTGATGACATTTGTATGTAAGTGTGTTTAGCTTGACAAAAGTTCTTTGAGTTTACTAATGCAACAGAGAGATGCCAGGTGGAGCCAGTCAAGGAGCTGGGTACTTTAATTAGATTAGCCTGGCATCTCTATCATGAAGTGGTTGTGAGCTCTCAACTTAGAGCTGATCTCCAGCATGTCTCTGATATACTAACTTCATTTGTGCTGCATAGAAAACTCTCTTACCTTCTTAATAGCAGCTTGTTTGACAGTCCTGAATTAAGTGTTGATCAATTATCAAAGTAATAACTGTTTGTGAAGTTGCCAGTGATATATTTTCTGTAAAAGAATGAATTCTTAGAGTGTCAAAACATTAATTTCCCATTTCAGTTCATCTACAAATTGTGTAACTACCAGATTGTTATGGTAGCAATATTAATATACATACCTGTATATAGACAAAAAAAACCTCATTAATGATAATTGGAATCAAAAAGTTTAATATTTTTTCCCAGTCAAATACACTAATGCTTCCAAGGTGATAGAAGAATGTACAGTTGTTAAACAAGTTGTAAATAAACGCTTATATAAAATATAAATGCTTGTCTCTTCTTTATTTGGTACTTGGCTGTGAACTGCATTTCCTGGGGCTCTGCAGAGGAGGGTGAGTGGCGGGTGGGCAGCACCAGTGCATCAGAAAGCACAACATCCTCACTTCTGCTGGGACACGTCCCAGCCTGCTGCTTGAGGTGCATGCCATGGTTTGCTTCTCCAAGGGTCAAGGCTGAATGACCGAAGTAAGAAAATTTCCCCTTGCCAATGGAAGCTTTAGAACGGATGTCACAAATGGTGGGGAAAAGAGACAGAAACAACTGTCCTTCCATCCTGCACTGCTGAGCAGCTCTGGCATCTGGGGAAGGAGGAGGCCTGGGTTGGTCTCAGAATGGGCAAATGCTGATCTTTGTGTAAGAGAAGGCAACAGCCTCGGGGAGATACTGAGCCCATGAGTGTTGTGTGTGAGGTTCAGAGCGACGTGCAAAGACCCTGGCACAGCCTTTCAGGGGCTGCTCTGTAAAAGGAATAGGATCAGAAAGGGGAGGGTGCCCTGGTGGCAGCACTGCCAGCCTGAAGTGTTTACTGTCTGGGAAGAGTGGAGAGCCCCAGAGGTGGTGGCCAGTTTCCTCCTGCACCACAGGCAGTCGACGGTGGAAGCAGAAAAGCTGCCAGAGCCTCGCTTCTAGCTGCTTGTGATTCACTGTGGTCCTCTGCCCTCCTCAGTCCCACCTGTCACTCCATCTTTGGCATGATTTGGCATGCCTCTGATTATTCCCTGTCCCTTTGTTTGCCTCATTACTACCCTCTCCTAACTTTTGCTATACATCTTTTTCCTTTCTCAGCTGAGACCCACGTTGGTATCCCTCATGCTGGCCTCCATGGCCCACTCTCTGCTGTGCTCACTGACAACTCTTTCAAGGCCGTGACTTGTGCTCCACATGGTGTTGGGGGATTGTACCCCTGGCTCCCTGCTTCACACTGCCCCTCCACAGGTGCTGGCCTAGCATGGAGGATGCAGCTCCGTGGATTCCCTTCCAGTGGTACCTCCTCCACACACACAGCTGCAGGGCCCTCCTTTTACCACCATCCCACGAGTGTGATTTCATTGCATTAGATGTTGCAGGAGGTGGCAGCCAGTACCAGTTAAAAAGTGTGGTGGAAACACTCCAGAGGCTGCACCATTCCCCCCTACAGTTCCCCTTTTCTACTCTTTTTGTCCACAGATAACTTTAGAGCACCTATATACTGCGCATGTTCATAAACACTGCAAATAAATCCTTATGCTTACTGGCCTGTCTCAAGACACTTTGCTCTTCCTTGGGAGCAAAAACAAGTGAACAGCCCCAAAACAGCAAAGTACCCACGTGGCAAAACAGGCTGACCAGACGTGAAGGTCAGCTGTGGCAGGGAAAAGAAGATTAAGTGATGTAACTAGAAAACCTTTACACAGTGAATGCACACACTGCTTCCCTGGTTTAGGGCTGAGAGTCCCAAGAGGCAGTGGAGCCTTTCTGCCTCCTGGGACTTCCTGTTGGTAGCAGGAAATGGCCTTTAGTCCTCCACAACAGTCAAATGTCTCAAAGCTGCAGCTGTGCACACATCTGGATGTTTGGATTCTGCACCAGACTATGCTGTCCACAAACTTAACAGGGACCACAACTCCATGCCGAGATGGAAGCCCAATCTGAGCAAAGGGCAAAGAATGGAAATTCCCCCAAACCCCAGTGCCAGGGAATTGATCAAGGCAGTCATAAGTAAAACACGAGGTGGATGTGTTTTCACTGTATTACATATACAAGAGCTGTTCTTTGTATTTGACACAGACATAAGAGAGGTTCCAAAAACCAACCAGACTCTTATTAAAGCAGAAGTTACAGAAAGATCACACTGATAATCTAAAAAGCTTTCCAAGGACTCCGCTGTTTCCACGTTTTCCCAACTACTTTAAAATACAAAATACTGGAATGGGATATATGGGTACGGCTTCCTGTCTGCCCCAGTCCCAACAACGGCTCTGAGGCAGCCCTCAGCAGAATGGAACCTGGCAGTGTCCGAGCTGCCCACGCAGCAAAGGACACAACGGGCTGGGGAGCACCAACAGTGATAACGGGTGTACACCTGACAGGACAGCACACACAGAGCGCACACACAGAGCACACACAGACCTCACACACAGAGCACACACACACACACACAGAGCACACACACACACACAGAGCACACACACACACACACACACAGAGCACACACACAGCGCACACACACACACAGAGCACACACACACACACAGAGCGCGCACACACAGACACACACAGACACACACACACAGACACACACAGACACACACACACAGAGCACACACACACAGAGCACACACACACAGAGCACACACAGAGCACACACACAGAGCACACACACACACACAGAGCACACACACACACACAGAGCACACACAGAGCACACACACACACACAGAGCACACACACAGACACACACAGACACACACACACAGACACACACACAGAGCACACACAGACACACACACAGAGCGCACACACACAGAGCACACATACACAGACACACACAGACACACACACACAGAGCACACACACAGAGCACACACACACACACACAGAGCACACACACACACAGAGCACACACACACACACAGAGCACACACAGAGCACACACACAGACACACACAGACACACACACACACACAGAGCACACACACACAGAGCACACACAGAGCACACACACACACACACAGAGCACACACACACACAGAGCACACACACACACACACACACACAGACACACACACACACAGACACACACACAGAGCACACACACACACAGAGCACACACACACACACACACACACAGAGCACACACACACACAGAGCACACACACAGACACACACAGACACACACACAGAGCACACACACACAGACACACACACACACACACAGCGCACACACACACAGAGCACACACACAGACACACACAGACACACACACAGAGCACACACACACAGACACACACACACACACACAGCGCACACACACACAGAGCACACAAACACAGAGCACACACACAGAGCACACAGAATGCACACACAGCACATCAACTTTGACCTGGCTGTGGTTGGGCATGTCTTCACTCTGCACGTGCACAATTACGGTCTCCTTGAGCTTTTCGGTAACACTCCCTGTTCCCAGGAATTTGTTGCCCAACAAACTCATTTTCTAATGAATAGCCTTGTAAACTTTTTTTTGTCTGAATCACAGCTGGAGTGAAACAACATCGTTACTGGACTTTTGAGGAAGATTACTGACCTGGACTGAGTCCAGGATGGGAGACTAAAGCGAGCATCTCACCACACTCTGAATGGGGTCCCACGGGAGGCCCTCTGAGGTCCCAGGTCCCCAGAGGCTGTGCCAGCACCTCCCTTGGAGCAGGATGTGCCTCTGGGTGCTCATCAACCCTCAGGTTTGGGAACCCAGAGGAGTTTTGTCAAAAACTGACAGCGGAGCCTGGGCTGGTACCCCCTCCTTGAGGCTGAAGCCTTTGCCCAGTGAGATGTAAAGGCATCCAGCGTGTGAATTTCACCCAGCTCCGGGGCAGCTTTAAACAGGTGCTTTGTAGGCATGCACACACACGATTATTTGAATATATACATGTCTTTGTCAACCTTCAACACTTTGTGGCAAGTGTATCATCAATGTAGATTCAAAATTCAGTTACTCTTGTGGTATTGGAGAACCTTACAGAGCCATTCTGTAAGAGTTAAATCAGTCAATGATTAAGTGCTGCCAAATCCTTGAGACATAAATCACTGAGCAGTTCCAAGGGTAGGTTTGGCAAGGGGTCCAATGTGAACCTTGTGACTCAGTGCAGGGGGTGTCCCTTCCCCCTCTGCACCCTAACATTCTCCACCCTCACCCTTTGCATCCCCAGTCTGTGTTGTGTGGCACTCCAAGCTGATTCTAATCCAGTTCTCCTTTGTGTGCTTTATCTGTGTGGTAATAGGGCAAACCTCACCCTAGAACTTAGTCATGCTTTCACAAATCTGTAATAAAACTTCTTTTGCTGATACTGTTGGAAATGTTTCTTCACATGACCTTGACCACTCAGTCACAGGGGTCCCTGCACTCCCAGAACTGTGCAAGTGCAGAGCACTAAGGGTCCTGTTCTGGGAAGGGCGTTGTCCACTGAGTGTTGGGATGTGGTCTTAGGGTGATTTTTTTGTTGTTGTTTTGTGGGTTTTTTTTTTTTCCTTTCTCACATGGAAAAGGCAGTAACCCCCTGTGGGATTCCCCTTCAAACTGAAGGAGGCTGTAGTCATTGCAGCCCAATGCACCCTGAAAATAAATCTTCTGGAAATACCCCCGAAATTACTACCTTGGCAAAGCTTCCTCTAAAATAAGGAAAAACACTCCATTGCAAATAGGACTTTTGGCAGACTACTGGAACACCTTCCTAGTAGCCATTTCATGTTCTTTCTACACCTAAAAATAATAATAATAATAATAAAAAAGGTCAAACATCCTCCCAAACCACTGAAGACTTGTACAAGTTAACATGATGCCCAAGGATACTTGTCCAAGAATACTTTTAAATCCAAGCCAGCATGTATTCAGCCTCTAAACAAACCTGCATAGCATTAGTTTGCACCCATTCCAGTCAAGTGTGGTGGTGTCTGGAATTTGGGCAACGTAAGAGACCAGCCTAAACCAATACAAAACAAGAGCACACTGAGAAGAGCCTGTTTTAAATGCACCTTGGTCTATGCAGCCTTCAATTCACCTACCTGTGAAGAGCTTAGGATTACATACTTCAGCACCTGCCAAAGCATTTGGTTTCAAAAGTTATTTATATAAACCACCCAGGATGGCTACACAAAATGAGTTTGTGTTGGATGATACTGTTAGAATTAAAGGCAGATGCAGAAATTTCTGGAACAAAACTGTCTGGAAAATACATTAAAGCCAAAGAGAATCAACTGAACAACAGTCTTGAAAATGCTTTATTGAACCGTGTGTCTTATTGTAATGTGCAGAAGATGTGTTTGAAAAACTACAGCTTGAAAAATTTTTGAAAGTCTTCAACAATCAATAAAAAAGTCCCCTAGTGGGGGTAACTCTCAGGGTAACCAGAGGCTGCATGTAAAGTTTTCTGTTGCAGAGACTCAAAAAAAAAAAGAGAAAAAAAACCCCAAACAAAGCTAATGCTGTTCTACGTGAAAACAATCAAGATGTGATGATCAAAAAAAAAAAAAAAAAAGAGAGGAAGGAACTTAAACTTCAGTCTATGGGGTTGTTTTTGTCCTGCTGTTATTTTGGATTAGCATACATGTAACAGTTCTGCAGAGAACACCACATGGTGTCCACGTCATTACGTTTAACTCTACAATGCTGCTGAGATGAGAGGATACAGAGAAAGAGAGAGGGGGTGAGGTGAGAGATCTGGAAAGACATCATTATGATATAAGCCTAGTTTAAATTTTCATCAGAAGCTGTGTGCACTTTTGTTTTTATAATCTAACTTTACATTCAAAAAAATCCTACCAAAAAAACCCAACCAACCAAAAACCCAAAACAACAACCAAAAAACCAAACCCACTAAAAGAAAAAAAAAAAAAAGAAAAAAAAACCAAAGCCAAGACCAAATATACCCCTTCTGTCCTTGCTCTGGGGCTGTTATAAATTTCTATGCACAAGAACACCATACTCTTTTTTTTTCAAAACCAGCTGAATTAACAGTATAGGCATGTAGGTGGCATGATTCAACTAAAAGGCTTTTTTCCAATTTTTTTTATATCAGCAAAAAATAACTGAAAGAAACAATAAATAAAAGGTGCTAAAGTTCGCATTAAGAATTTCTTGTAATATACTGACAGTCTGGGAATCCAAATCCTCAAGCTCTCCTGATACTGCCAGGTCTCTGCAAACTATCAAGCAAATACATAAATAACTCAAAATATGACTGAGGCTGTGAAAGGCTTTTAAACTAAGACAATAGGATCCAGGTTAACTTTTTTTTTTTAAAGGAACACAGTGAATATATGAATTGTCTACACCTGAATAAAACATATTTAACAATTAAAAAATTTTAACAACCACAACAAAGAAAAACTTTAAACAAAAGTGAACATCATTTGATTTTAGGGCACACAGAAGCCCCTCTTGCAGTAGCTTCCAGCAGTGGCCTTACTGTTGTGTCTCCTACAAATGCATAAAATGAAGTTTAACTCCACATTGAGGTGACAGCTGAGAGGGCAAGATAATGGTCACATTCAGCAAAATGCCACACCCTGGTCTGGACAATGTATCCCACTGCAGAGTTTCCATCCTGTGCAGAAACAGCACATGAAGATGTCATTCTGTCACATATTATTAAAAAGCTACTACTTTGTGGCCACAAACTGCTACTCAGCACTAACCTTTTTCATCACCTAACCTTTGAATAATGGGGAAGCTTTGTGTTTTATAGATTTACTCCTTGTATTTAAGTTTTTAAATGACAAGGTCACTAAAACTCATGCACGCTGCAAAAAACGTCATGCAGTAGTTAAGGTAAACCATCCAAGCAGTTTTTATTCATTAATATTCATAAATACACACAGCAGCTTCATTAGAGATTTTTCATTTTTTTTCCTCTTCAGTTTGAATGTGGAGTATTAGGAGAGCCTTTTGCATGTCAAGGTACAGGAGACAGAGCATTCTGCTCTGCAACCTACATTTACCTGCTAGAAGTAAAAATTAGTTAAGTGGAAATGATTATCATATATATCTTTTCTCTCTTTCTTTTGAATGTACACAATGTAACAAGAGTGACAGACCTGAAATTACAATCACCAAAACAAACCCAAGATAGTTGTTGTCCACTTTCATTGGCAAATACAGCACAGAGGACATTGTCTGCAAAGTGGGATGTCATCAAAGAGGAGGTGGAGGAGGCTCATTTCCTTTATTACTCTCTTTTAAATTTAGGTTTTCTAAAGCAACATCTAGAGGCATAATATCTACACAGCCCATAGCACCAAAATCTGCAATCTCCCCCCGCTCATCCTCATCTGAGGAGGAACTTTCTTCCTGCATCAAGGTGGACAGTAGAAGCTCCTGAACAAACAGGCTGCAGTCTGCCCGTTCGCTCTCCATTGACTGACGCTCTGCTTCTGACATCTTCGGATCATTCAACCTGTGCAGCAGCAAGGGAAGAGAAGACAGAGAGTTGCTGAAAGCTCATTTCACCGGGGACACCACTGACAGGCTGAGATGTGCTCAGAAACTGCTCCTTTCAGGACACTTACCTGCCCTTCAACACGTCCAGTGCTTCAGTGCAACAGGTATGCATTTAACAACCCACCCCTTCCCTGCTGCTGCAACAGCATTCACAGCAGAGCTCAACATCAAAAAAACATCAAAAACTGTTCATGAGGTTTCCTGCTATTCAAGGAGTCTCTTAGGGAGGGCTGGTGCCATTTCCTGGACGTGCAATTATATGCCTCCTTTGTTTCCACATCAACTTCTAAGTTTGCACTGGCCACAAAACACATCACTGCATGTATAAAGCCTATGCATGGATTACAGAATGTAATTCACTTCTCCTAAGGTACAATGTATGTCCTGATAATGGCAAGGGACTTGCTCACTCCAACTCTGAAAGTCACAGTCTCTGACACTTGTGGGTGCTTTGGTTCTCAAGTGAACTTGTGACTGAAAGGCATCACATGGCATTATTATTTTGAACTTAGATAAAAATGGATTTGATTCAAATTCAGGCACAGGAGCTGTTAAAATTACCACACTCTTTCACAAGACCAGACAAACAAAAGTATGCTTGCAGAGGGTGTGGCAAGGGAGATGTGGAAAATATTTTTATGTCAGGTCCATGGTCAGTGTTCTAGAAGAACTGAGGTGACACAGGAGGTGAATCCTCTTTTAAATAATCCTGGGGTCCAACTATAATTTCTAAACTAGGTAAGTACTCCTAATTAAGTAATTAATGCCATCCTAAATGCCTGACTCTAAACATATAAGCTTCATCAAGCTCTCTATCTCCACTAGAACTAGGGTACATTTGTAAGAGGTAAATACAACTAAATGCATGGAACAAATTACCTTGTCAGAAGGAACTGGGAATTCTGGATAGTCTGCTGACTGTTTTCTGTGTTAGATGTGTTGGTTGTTGTTGTAGATTGTGTCATAGTGGTGTTGACATTGATCGTGTTGGTGCGTCTGGTTGCATTGCGTGCAGTCTCCAGTTGCTGTCTTGCTGCCTGTGCATGTTGTCGTTCCAGCTGCAGTTGCATCTGCAGCTGCTGTAATTGAGAAGCAGAAGGGCCAGAGGAGTTGAGCTGTCCTCCTGCAGAACGCCTCACACCTGATAGCTGGGATAAAAGCTCTGCCAGAGAAGAGAAAGCTTCTATGACTTAAGATCTTAAAAGAGCATTACACAGTAGAATAAATACACCCTGAATTCCAGTGCATCAATTCAATTTTTTTCAACTAACATCAAAACCCACAAATCCTCACAGAAGACTGTGAAGCTTAATGCCCATCGAGATTAAGACTAATTGATGTAGATTTAGTCCAAATAACAAGACGAGCTTTAAAGTCTCAACAATAATGGGAGAGTCAATCTACAGGCAGACTGGCAAAAGTTGTGCTCTGCAGCCACTCTGAAACTTGAAGTCAAGATAGCCACTGACTAAGAAACTTTATTTTGGCTTTGGATGGTTACTTTTTTTCCCTTTCAACAAGTGCTTCCTCAAAACACAAGTTTCATCTTCCCAATTATCCCAGAGGGAAGCTGTGCTGCAGCAAAGAGAGAAATACTGTACCATTGCTTCAAACATTCAATAAAAGAAATTTAGTTAAGAAAACATATCAAATCACTGCTTCACATCAAAAGCATTCTGTATGAATTCTTATTTCTGCCATAAGCATGGAGAAGGCCTAGCAACTAAAAACCCCCTTTAAGTCTTCCAACTCAGAAGGATGGAACGCTCCTTGCAAACTTTATCCACAAAGATTTTTTTTAAATAATTATTAGCAGTGAGTTACTGCTCAGTGCATCACTGCAGAATCTCTCTGACACCCTGTGCAGGAGGTACGTCTTATCTCAGAGAGCTGCTGCAGTTGATGCAATGACAGAGGAAGCAGAGGACACTCCTGGCTCCTGCCCCTCTCCTCTACATTACAAAGTTACTATATAAGTCATGACAATTTTTCTTCCATTGCATTAACAAAACATAATCATTCTAAAGCAAGCTGTTTTTGAAGGAACAAAGCAAAATATGAACTAGAGAGGTTGAGTAATTTTCACCAACACTGAGCAGCACCAAAATTAAGTAAACTTTAATTACTAGAGAATGCCACAAGGAGGGAAAAAACATTTAAACAAAATAACGGATGCTATAAATGTTAAATAGAAAAATTACTGTGGTCTTTCCTATCAATTACGCCAGTAAGAAGGCAGATATGTTAAACTCACTGGCAAGATTAAGATATATTTATTCTCACCGTAAGCTAAAGCTTGGAATATAGGGAAGCAGTATTTTGGAAAGAGGTGTAAACTCAAAACAGTCCTGAAACAAGACAGACACCTAGTTCAGTCTGCTGTAAATGCAGAAACACATCTTCCACCAAAAGAGAATAGATGCAGAAGAATGACATTTTATCCCACATTTAAGGCTGCTAAGTAGGAAGGTCCTGAAATGCTGAAAACAAACTTCAGCAGTCACCTCACATTTTAAACGAGCTGAGGCAGCTGCCCTGGCAAAAGAAAGAGGATGTCCTGCACTGGAAGCTTCAAGAACATCCTCCCTCCTCTCGGAACAAACTCACCTGTGACCTCTCGTTTTTTTTTCTTTTGATGGGCTACTTCTTCATAGCTAATTTAATGAGTTACATCAGGTCACACCCGGCCAGCAGAGCACCAGAGCCGGCCGAAGGCAGGCAAAGGGAATCATGATTAAGGAAGGCTGTGGATCCACAGCTCCCCTTCCAAGGGCAATACCTCATTAAGCCAGATTGCTGGCTACCTCCCCCTGAAGTCACAGCCTGATAGCAGCAAGCTCCAGTTGGAGCACTGTGTCTACTTTGCATCTAAAGCAAAGGTGGATGTGTGGCAGACATTCTGAGGTTTTCCTGACATATTGGTATGGTCAAAGACCTTGGCATCAAAATGTTTAGACTTCCCCCTAGACCAAACCGTATTTGTTTTCAGAATTGTCTTCAGTCTCTATTTATTCTTCCTTGTAAAAAAAGGTTATTTACACATCAAAGCTAAAAATAGAACAAACAAGTTATTTCAGGGAATCCTAAAAACACAGCCCATTTTCTGATGTTCACAGTAAGAACACCCTTTCCCTCTTCAGCTGCTCTGTGGTATGTCATGCCTGTACACGCAGCTTCACACCAACACAGGGCAGGGCAACTCCTATCATCTTGCATTCTCCTTCCTCTGTGGAAGGAGGAGAGTGGGGTAAAATTTGTGGTTATAGCTCTTACCAGCTATAGGATCCATGGCTTCTCTATTGCTTGGAGAATACGAACTCTGAGAAGACGAAAGCCCACCAGGGGAACTGGTAGTAAAGTGCATGTTTGATCTACGAGCACGGGGCCCTCCCAAACCCCGGCCTGGGTGGAACATCCTACGTACATGCCGAACGCCACTGGATTCATCGTAGACAAGGAGTTAAGAAAACAGAACTGTTTGGCATTGAGTGTTAAACGACCATTAAAGGACATTCCATGGGTCAAATACTCAGGTGTTCTGAGCACAGTACACTTTGATTCATAAAGTAACAATTCAATTTCTGAAACAAAGCTAAGGTACACTGCAGCTATGCTAGAGGTCAGACTTACTGACCTGGTAACCTTTTTTTTTAAATCAAATTTTTCTATAAAACCCACTCAAATCCATGTTCAGCCAAGTTTACTACTGAGGCAGATTTCAGTTCTCCCTTTCCAATTCTTACATTAAGTATCAAATACAATAAAAATGTTTACTGCAAGTTATTTTTCCCATCAGAATAATTACCAAATTCCTTTTGACTTCTGTACTTCATGCTTTTATCCAAGAAATTTCATCACTTCAGTCCCAATGAAATTGCAGATTTCTGGAGTATTCAGCACATCCATCACATCCCTTTGTTTCACCTTTCTTCCTAGAGCCCAAGAAATATTACCAATTCCAGAAGGACAACGATGCCTTTCATTTTCTCCCACTTCCCCCTCTCAGATGCTTGTATTCTGTGCCTTTTTTTCAATAGATTCTCATATAAATTCTGAAGTAATCAACAAATTTAAAGATTATTTTTGTCATAAATTTGTTAACATTCATTCCTCCAAAACAGTCCAGATAAGGCTTCTTCTTAAAAATCAATCACTAGTACGACTCACTGGTGAAAAATGAAATAGCATAGGCTTTAATATTTTATTTTAGTGTTACTATAATTTAGCTTAGATCTCCATCTCCTGTGTTTTTCATTTTTATAGTAGTATGGTTACCACTCATATAGTATCAATTTCTGTGTAAGGGTAGCATCCAATGTACTTTTCATAAATCACAGTTAGGAGGCAGAAACTCGTGATGTCATGGTGATAAAGAACTTGACTTCCCATGGCAAGAGAGAGCTTCTGGCCATTACGAGAAGACTTTACAGAACATTTGCTTCTTTCAAAACTGTTGGTTACGCTACAGTGTAAAACTTAACATCTAGAGTGTAAGAGGAAAACCTCCCCAGCACAGAACACACTTTGCTTAGTACAGAGCATCTTGCACTTCTGAGCATGCAAATTTTGGATGCTGCTGGAGACGAGTTGCTAAATTAGATGGACTAGTGACCTTATGTAGTTTGGCAAGCTTTTCATAACTAAACATGTTGGAACAGGACAGTATCTGGGGATTTTTCAAAGAGACACAGGACTCTGGGGTAACTTTCCCAATTGCAATTAAAGTGTTTTGAGATATTTCTGTACTTGAAATATTCCTATATTTGAAATATTCCAATAACAAGTATGAAAAAGTCCCAATCATTCCAGCTCTTCAGCCATCAAGCATAGATAAATGTCCGTAACTGGCTGCTAAGGTAACTGAAGGACAACATCTGATTTCCCAGAAAATCTGAAGTTTTTCTGAGTTGTATTACAAAATGTCAGTAACACTACAAAACTATGTTTTTATAAGATTGTGTTAAAAGTAGTTAAGCAAGTTTACAATCTTTTGTTACAAGCAGCTATGCTTGAGTCATCTTGATGTCATAAATATATACAGCAGTGAATCTTCACACATGAAACATGAAGCACCGAGAGTAATTATGAGGCAGGATAAAACATAGTACGAGTAGGAAAAAACCTCACTATTCCAAAATCCTTTAAAATGTTTCTGCTGTTAGAGCAAAAAACACTCTCAAGTATACCTACCAGTCTGTGCACAGTCTGACAACCACATTTTTTTAAATGAGCAGATGAACGTCTTTATTTTTGACATACATATCTTTAGCAACCTAAGTTCCAGGAAATCCAGAATATGACCCTTTCACTACAAAAATCAAACCAAGTCACCATGACTACTATGTGAAACAGTCTAGCCTCTTTGCCTCAAATTGGAAAGGATATTAAATCTCTAGGAGCTCTGTGTTCCAGTGTAAGATGAGCTGCAAAGTCATCTGTTACGTGATTCGGATCCCCTCCAGGTAATGCTGCACATATTGGACAAATCTGAAACGACAAAGCAAGGAAAAACCCAACTTGGTAAGTATCACAAGAAATAGAACTTGTATCAAGTCAATCATTAGATTTTGGTTCTTGTGCTTTAAAATCACATTTTGGTATTCACAAACACCTGGATACCAATGTATTCAATAAATTCAGAAAACTTACTGAAGTGCAGACATTCATTTAGTCATCTTTTACTTTATGAATTTCAAAAATCTATGAAAACCAGAGCTAGGGTTCTCAAAATCAATTTGCAAGGTCTTGAAAATTAGTATTTTTTCATGCTGATTCTGTCACAGACAGTAGAGTCGAATCATACAGGAATATTATTTGCCTGCTTGACACTCATCCCAGCACAGGAATCAGAATGAAACTGCCCTTATTTGCTAAGTATCAAGCTGAGACCATCCCACCCAGGCAGTGCACATTTGGCAGAGAAGGGCTGGTCTTCATACCCTATCCACAACAGTATTTTGAGAACAGGTGCTGAGGTTTCTCTTTGGTTTTGGATTTTTTTTCCCCCAACTTCAGTTTTTGCCTGGTGGGTTTTGTTTGTTAAACCAAAATACAGTTAACAAAGCAGGCAAACATTACCACTACTATTGCCATAATTACGACTTGTTCTTTGAATGACTCCACCAACAGCCATCTTCCAGTGTTCTTTCATTTTTCCTGTGTATGCTTAAGCTGTTGAATGAAGACCATGAGCATTAAGAACACCTGTATAAAAGAGCACACATCTGTTGTACTCTCATGGAGGTGAGAACAGGGTCTTGAAATAAATTTACTGTAAAATCTCAACTGCTTTTGACAGGAACTGCTGCATCTCATTCATCTTTAATTTCAATGGTCAGTTCTGAAAAGAAAACCAGGCATTTTAAAAGCTTTTTGCTACAACTCCTTCCTTCTTATTTTCAATCTTCAACATTTCTCTCCACTACAGAAGCCAAGCAAATTTACTATAGGGCAATGTATCACAACATAATCTAATAAATACTCGGCTATGCCAGCATATCATATAGCTACCCTGTAGGGATATAGAAATGGATGTGTGTTAGACAGATGGTTCTGAATTCCCTAAACTTCATTACAATGGCTTAATTTTCAAATACCAAGAGAACACAATACTTTCAAAGCAATCTTCTTTCAT
This sequence comes from Cyanistes caeruleus, assembly GCF_971803275.1. Lineage (NCBI taxonomy): Eukaryota > Metazoa > Chordata > Aves > Passeriformes > Paridae > Cyanistes > Cyanistes caeruleus. The sequence goes on from NC_141732.1 coordinate 36,579,497, forward strand.
TTAAGCTGCTCTGAGGAAGCAGAAACCCAACCTAAGAAGAACAACCAACTCCTGAAAGCAGGAATCACCAGAAAGTTCTTTGTTAAGGTGACAAAGGTGTTATGAACTGCATATATTTGTGAATATAAATATACTCAGACCTCAGAAAAACATCAATTAAGAAAAGGTTATAACAAATATTGAGTAAGAAGGAACCAGAGTATCGCAACCCTAAGGATCAACTGAACTTTCAAGAACTCTCAACTAGGGGAAGTTACTTAAGTACTGTTATGCACAAACAACAATTTAGTTAAGCTCAAGCTCTGTCAGAGTCACAACAAAGACTGCTGGATCCCTGATTAAGTGTGACACAGCTAAAATCCTTGTTAATTATAACATGCATGAATAAATGGTGCAGACAAAAGGCAAATGACGTCAACACCTTTTCTTGAATTTATGAGCATTTGTATTAAGAAATCACCATGCAACCCTGAATGATGACTCTAAAGGCCTAAGTCAATCCCATTCACAGAACATTTGCCGGTTTCCAGAACTGTGCTTATATTATCACTACTTCCCCACTTACATACAAAGTAACCACTTTAAGTGACAGCACTTCTGTAACCTCAACAAGAGTCACTGGGATTTGAGGATGAAGATTGAGACATTGAGACTGTCTCAGATTGTCCATTTCATTACTGCAAAAAGCTCTCCCCAGTTTTATCATTGAAGTATTGACAACCTAGTTTCATCTACAACCTACAATTCATCTACAATGAGCCTAGTTACTGCCTCCCAAAGGTGAGAAAGCTGCTGCAGTGCAATGTAGTAGCAGAAAATTTACATCCCTGTTATGAAACAAGACTGAAGAGATTGTATTTTATGAAGTTTCCTAAATCTTTTTGTACCTTACTGTGCTAGTAAACTTCTGTTTGAACACTGCATTTTATCTGGACCAGTCCAACTAAGCTGAAACCTCAACACAAACAAAAACAATCTGATTCCCAGATTCCTCTGCCTTCCAATTCTAACCATTGTCCCTGAACATTGTATGGGTAAAGAAATACTGGCTCACTAGAAGAGGAAGAGGGCTCTTTCAACAGGAAGGAAGGCTTATCCTTTAAGTGAGAGAGCAGCTGGGGTTCATCAAAAGCACTATCTGGATGGAAGATGACCTGATGGAGATCTTACATGCTGGAATTAGGAAGAAAACAGGGGATGTTACAGGAGTGGTCTACTATAGGCCACCTGACTATGAGGAACAAACAGATCAGGCACTCCAGAGACATAGAGCAGCTGCCTCACACTTGCAGGACCTGATCCTCGTGGAGCTCTTCCACCACGCCAGTATCTGCTGGAGGGACATACAGTGTGACTGCAATCCAAGAGGCTCCTGGAGTGCACTCAGGGTAACTTCCTCCTCCAAGTGACAAAGGAGCACACGAGGGGAGGTGCTATGTGGGACTTCATAATTAACAACAAGGAGAGGCTCAGTTGGGATGCGACGGTCAAAGAAAGCCTTGACTGCAGTGACCTTGACATGGTGAGTTCAAGATCCTGAGGGCAGGAAAGAAGAGATGAAAAACAAGCTCATGGCCCTGGACCTTAGCAAAGCAAACTTCAGCCTCTTAAAATACCTGCTTGGAGGAGTCCCATGGTGTATAAACCTGGAGAGTAAAGGGGCTTCAAGAAAGTCTCTTGGTACTGAAAGACCACTCCCCCACAAACTTGAGAGTTCTCCATCCCAATGAATATGAAGTTAGGCAAAAATTCCAGGAGGCCTACATGGATGATCAAGATACTCCTGGACATACTCAAACACAAAAAGAAAACATACATAACCCCACATAAGCATTATCTGAGCATCACAGGGCAACGTAAGCAAAGCTGAAGCCCAAATGGAACTGAATCAGGCAAGTTAATGTTCAAGGTTACAAAAAGGTCTTCTAGAAGTGCATAGGAAATAAAGAGCTAACTAGGAAAGATGTAGGCTGATTGCTCAAAAGATGTGAGACCTAGTTACACAGGACACAGAAGAGGCTGAAGTACTGAATACTTCCTTTGCTATGGTCTTTACTGGAAAGACTGGTCTTTAGCAACTCCAGGCCCAAGAGAGCAGGGGTAACATCTGGAGTAGTAAAGACAATCCCCTGCTGGAAGAGGATTACTCTGCAGAATACTTTCATGAACTGGAATGCTTAAACTCACAGGCTGTGATGGGTGTGATGCACCAAGAGGTGCTGAGAGAGCTGGCAGATACTACTGTGAGCTTCCTCTCAACCTTTCAACGATCATGGTGACTGCATGAGGTGCCTGAGGACTGGAGTAAAGCAAATTTCACTCCTATCTTAAAGACAGGCAAGAGGAGGACCTAGGGAACTACAGGCCGGTCAACTTGCTTTGATCCCTGGGAAAGTGAGGAAACTATTGTTAACTATTTTTAGGCACTATTAAAGACAAGAAAATCATCAATAGTTGTCAGCACTGGCTTCACAAAGTGGAAGACACGCTTGACCAGCTTCATAAACCTCAACGCTGAAGTGTGTGGCGTGGTAAATGACTGGAGAGTAAGGGAATTGCCTACCTGAACTTCAAGTAACACCACTGACACTGCCTCTCACAGGATGCTGAAGGGTAAGTTGCTGATGGCTCAGGCTGGATAAGTAGAGAATGGGGTGGAGTGAAAACTGTCTCAGCGGATGGGCTCAGAGGGTGGTGATCAGTGGCAATTCTGCTGATTACACAAAACTAGGAGGAGTGGCTGATATGCTAGGGGGCTGTGCTGCCATTTAGAGTGACCTTAAAAACTGATGAGACAACAGGAACCGCAAAAAGGTGAAGTACGAAGTCTTGCACCTGGGCAGCAATTGCCCCAGGAACCAGCACACACTGGAGGCCAGTCATACAGAACACAGCTTTGCAGCAAAGGACCTGGGGTCCTGGTGGACCATGGGCCAGCAGCATGCTTATGTGGCAAAGAAAGCCAGTGGTGTTCTGGGCTACACTGAACAGAAAGCTGCCAGCATGTCAAGGGTTGTGATCCTTCACCCAGCACCAGAGTGCCCAGCTCTCAGCTCCAAACACAAACACACACTTCAAATAGCTCAGTAAAAGGTTACAAAGAGGAATGGAGGAAAGGCTGAGAAAGATGGAGCTGTTCAGCCTGGAGAAGGGTAGGGTAACAGGGGATGGATCTTAGGAATGTCCATGAATACTTAAAGGGAACCTGAAAGGATGATGGAGCCATGCAGTGACAGGATAAGAGACAATGGGCACAAATTCAAACACAGGAGTTTCTTCATAAACATAAGGAAACACTGAAACATTTTTCACTGAGAGGATCGCCGAGCACAAGTTAACTGGAGAGTTAACTGTGGAGTCACTACTAAAGAACTGTCTGGACATCGTCCTGAGCAACCAGCTGCACGTGATTCTGCTCAAGATGACCTCCAGAGGTCCCCTTCAACCTCATTCAGCCTGTGATTCCTGCCTGCAGATACCTAACACTGTTGTACTTACCAATGCCTGTACTTGACAAAAATCAGCAGAAAGTAAACTTATATGCATCACTCTGAATAAAAAAATGACAGAATTAAACAGATGAATTTTTTTTGCTTATTCTTTGAAAAACTGGAGGCAAAGATATAAATTTATAAATAGTTTAAAATAAAAATTATTCTGTCCCTGTAAAGCTTCCTTACATCCCTAAAAACACATGTCTAAAATAAAACACCTCTTTTGAAGGAGATACTCAAATGACTACAAGCTCAGTATCTAAACATAAGTAATTGTCTGAAAGCCTATAACCACAAACATTTAGGATCCACAGTATTTCCCTCTTTACTAGTCTTGTAGCCCTTCACTATCCCAGTAAGGGTACAGTACCTAAACAATTTTATGTGCATGCATACTAAACACTTATCACAAATGCCGGATTCAAAACTTAGCACAAACAGTAACAATCATATTCAAGGATTAAAATATTGTCCTTTATCATTGTCTGGAACAACAATATAGCAATGCTGCAGACTGATGCATAAAAAGAAAAGCTCCGTGGGGTTTTTTTTTTTTCCCACACGTGTAACTCTTTCAGGATTCACCAGAGTAGCAGCTGTCAAGAATCACAAATTCAGGCCTTACATGTGGGGTTCTAGAAGTCACAACTGTAAGCAAGGGCATGTCAAGTTTAAAAACCAGGATCTGTGAACACTGTGTTAGGAACATATCACTGACATCAAGTGGTGCAAATCAGAACTGCAATACCAAACCACCAAATAAAATAAAGTCATCCAAACACAGAACTTTCAACGGTTGATGCTATGTTTGAAAGTTGCAAAGTTTAAGAAAAATTCAGATTATAAAAATTGCAGCACGTCATTGAGTTAAATAGTATACCACAGTGCAACGGATTGTAAACACTTCCTGTGTTTTTAAGACAGATCGTAACACCTTTGAGTTCCCAAATATGTGATCAAACACTCTTCTGTACCACCCCTTCACCTAAGTTCATTATTAGGTCTGAAGAGTCATTCATTTTCTTCTACAGAATTCTTTGAAAAGCAAGAAAACTGGAAGATCAGAATAGAGAACCTATTTATAACTAATTTCACTCAATGTATTAGTGATGAGTAATCCACTTCAAGCATTACTTTTTTCCAAGGGGTCTAGGGTAAAACAGTTAACCACAGAACAGCACCCTCCATCTCATTCTGCTAAACTGCTAACACCCAGTTTTTCCTGTCCCCAAGGTCAATCAAGATAGTAGGAGTTAACTCCAAAGAGGGTATTTGTGTTGAAACTTGATTAAGAAGTGCATTTTAAATCATATTTAGTGTCCCAATGGTTAGGGATGGGGGAAAAGCCCCTGATTTTTACAGAATAGTTTTTAGAATCCCACTGTATAAGAGGTCCATTAAAAAGTTATTAGAAAACAAACTATCTGCATGTATTCCTCTCTTACAGTTATAAAGACCATCATAGCTGTAAGCTTGAAGAACAATTACACACTAATTTTGAAAAGGGAGACACAGCTAGACTGAATAATTGTGAGAACTTTCTAAATTCTGTCTTGTAGTATAACAATCTCCTAAACATGGCAGCCTTTGTATCAGGACAAAAAACAAAAACTCTAAAAGAAGGAAGCAAGCACATTATATTACGATACCCATAAATCATAAAAGAATTTTGATGTCATTCTCAAATGCAGGTACTTTCTCTTTTGACAAAGCATTTAAATGAATCCATGCTTCAAGAAAGAACGGAAAGACAATTTTTCAGAAATGAGACAATTTAAAATATTTCCACCATGAATGCAAGTTCTGAGGCGTCTTACCACTTCTGTTGATGTTTCTGCATGCTCAGAAGTAACATGTTCTTGAAGAGATGTTTCCGTATAACCCATTTTCCCACAATAAGGACAAGTGAAAGACTGTGGCTGCTCTACAGAGAAAGCTTCTCCACCATAGTACAAGTCTGAAACAGGAAGAGATTAAATAGAAGTTACTTTAAAGCAGTATCACCATAAATTTTGTTCACATCAACTTCTGTTTATAAATGTACTTCACTGTAATCCCTGCTAAATGAATCTGTTTTTTCATTGAAATGGCTATATTCAGGAGGGCTTCAGTTACTGGTGAAAAAAACCAGAGACTACATTTAACTTTCATTAGCACGCATAACTTAGTTTTCTAATCTTCACTGGGAAAAAAAGACTTCCATCATGATGCTGCTGATACTGCCAAGCTTTCACTTTTCCACCACTGTTCTTATGCCACATACAGGGTCAACTATGGTATTTTTCAATCATAAAATGAAATTTTAGAAGATTAACTCTTGATAAAACCTCAAATTTCAAGTAAAATTTACAAGTCCTCGGTGATACCAAATGTGAGTATTTCTGCCATAGTTGAACCACTGTTTTGCAGTAAGTAGTTATGTCTCAAATATATAAAAGTTTGATAGTGAAAAAGGAATCTGACTTCAGGAATCTGACTGGCTTCACCTTTTAGGTGTGTTGAATGTGAGTACTTCTGCACCACAGATAAAAAGTAGGCACTTTTTAAGTTGCCAACATAGAAGTTGCCCAAACTCAGGATGAAAATTTATCAAACCACGCAAGAAAAGAACATCATTCTCTCTCATTCTCTGCAGGTATTTTGCATTTTACAGGAAACATGAATAAACTTCTCATTCATATCAATATACAAAAACAACAACAAAAAAAACCTAAAAAGCCCAACCAAATAAAAAAACCTCTTAAATATCAGATTGCTTAAAAACCTCTACCTATTAAACTCACTGAGAATGAATGAATGTATTTTCAAGTAAGGCAACAGCACCAACCAACTGCACAGCTCAGCAAAAGGCCCAGGGTCACAACCCATCTGGAGAGAGTTGTAAATAGATAAGCACGCACATAGAGGTATCTTTTCCTTAGATACACTGTTAGCTCAATCCAGATAGCAAGAATTTTAGCAGTACATACAGTTCTATCACAGAGGGGGGAAGGTTTGACAAGACTGTCAAATCCTGTGTTGTCCCTTGTTTTCCAAGAATACAAAACAAAACATTTATTCACTAATAAAATAAAAATTGGAGTTCTTTGCAGACTCCTGACTATACACTCTGGCGTGTTCTCCCACTCACACCTACTTCCACATCCATCCCATAATATACAACATACATGAGAATGCCAAACAAATATGACTTCTTCTGGAAAAAGAAATATTAAAAAAAGCATAGAAGTTAAAACTGGCAAATCTAGATATTTTTTCCTTGTAAGTTTATACCTCCCTTCTTTTTTCCTCTTCAACTTTAATCTCTCTTACAATCAAAATATTTTTTCTAATGTGAAATACAGATCACCAGATAAATTTTCCTTTAAATTAAAATCTAAGTTAAAAAAACATAAGGTTGGTAACCAAGTGGTCTCATGAATCTTTGTGTCAGATTTTAGCACTGAAGGTACTGAATGGGTATTTCTCCATCTGTTTTTTTTTCTTTACAAGCACATAAAAAATCCTAAAATTATGAACAGCCATGTCTTTGACTACCAAGGGGTCCTTTGCTAATGAAGTTAATGAAGAATTAGAGAAAATATGGGAAGAAACAAAAACACCATGCCTCCATGCCTGCAGAAAGGAAGCAGCCTACAATTGTATTGCTCTTTTAATTTATAAGTCTATAAGTTCAGAATGCAATGTTCCCATGACCAAAGATTTGTCTCTTCTGACCACAAAGATATCTTTCAGGTATTAAAATTTTGGTTCATTTCAAAGACAAAAGCAAGAGTCCATAATTCTTCAAACTCCTCTAGACCTTTAAAGCCCTCTGTTCAAGATGTCTAGGAAGACAAGTAGAAATATTTAGTAAAAAGTAAAACTAGATTCAGTTGCATACTCCTCTGGGATAAGACTCATGACCCACATTCCTTATCAGTTAGGGCAAGAATACAAAGGAGTAGAAGGATCAGAACACTCTGATGAGGACCCCCAATAGTCATTTATGAAGCCGGTTTTCAAGCACAACAGTGTTTACACATTACAGCTTTTCCTTGGTGGGGAAAAAAAAATTCCAAGAAACAACCTAAATTAAATGTGGAAATGCAATCAAAAATATCAGCAGTTTTGCTTTTTTTATCCATCTATAGCTACAAAAGTTCAGTGTACACTTCATATTAAAATCTAGCACATTCTTAAAGAGTGGTAGGAGGTTAGTGACAAAACAGAGGTATCACAGAATTCTTCAGATAAAAATCAATCTTTCAAAGAGACATTTTCTAACAGCTTGTAGTTTTTGTTAAGACATAATTCTTTACAAGGATACACAGCAGTATGGAATTTTAGTTTCACTTTTCTTCATGTAAGTAATGTAATTTCAATGCAATATATACATACAGATAAAAATGTTGGTATGACACAAGTTGTAGAGCATTTATTTAATCTTCTTCAATGCTTGAAGAAGCCAAATGGTGGCAACACACCACTTAACAAAACCAAGTATACAAGTTCCTGTATCACTTATCAAGCAGCCATATTACCCTCAAAGCTAGTCCTGAGTCCTGTTCCAAACAAACAATGATGCTCAGACTTTTTTTTCACTTTGTGAAAAAAAAATCAAAATCAAACCAAAAACCCACAAAAGTCTCAAGCTGAACTTTGGTGAATCCAGTCAATCCCATACTACACATTAATATGGTACCCATTACCTAACCAGTTCTCTCTGCCTAGAACTGGGCACAAAAGGTGTCAGGATCTTCTGTCACACAACCACCTTAGCTGACAAGTGAAGGCACTTCTGAACCAAGGTAGGTTCTGTACTTCGATGAAAGTAACACAACATGATTTAAGTAACACAATATGATTTTGGTAGGGAATCCTATGAACAATTTGTATTACTGTCTTTGTCAGTATAGCCAGTTTAAAACCATGGGGTAATGGGCAAGCCACATGATTAGACCCTAAAGCATCCTAACATTTTTTAGAAAAAAGGAAAACTAGGAAATTTGCTGTGAAGCTCTCTGACAAACTGATCTACAAAGACCACAAAAGTACAGTGGCTGCCTGGTAAGCACATTCCTGCTCTTTACACAGGCCTATTATAATTCTACTTTTTGACCCCTCTGAAATAAACTAATGGGATTTGTGCATGAAAGGCCACTTCTCATTACATATGAGACTTCATACTTTATTTTAAGCTCTGTCCCTCTTACAGCAGCACATCGCTCTTGGTGTGTGTTGAAGCATTTTGCCGGGTATCTCTTGTGGGGGCTGAGGAACAACAGCACTGCCATTGTTCTGAAGTCCATCTTGCTTCCAAATTAATATGTATAGGTTATTTACTGACTCCTGAAAGATAAATATGGCAACCAGATGGTGCAAGAGTGAACATGCACAGCCAGAAACCACTAGAGCTTTTTACTTGTTTTCAGTGTTCTTATACTGGCTCCTATGCCTGAATCTCAGGGAAAAAAAAAAATCATGTGTCAAACTGACAACAAAAGCTCTTTCAGAGTCCCTGAAAAAGTCCATCTTCTTCCAGTATATTCTGCAACATTATTACAGTACCTAGGAATTCTAAAAACTGAGCGTAACTTTCACGGAGGTAAACAATATGTGACTTTCTCTATGCTGAAAGGATCATCCACGTTGTCAGCTGTCTACCACAAACAACTTGGTTGCACCTTCAGGCAGAGTACTTCAGCGAACTCCCCAGATACCCACATCTAGACAGTCCTGGCTAGAGTGGTGGTCGGATTTAATGGCACAGGGTCCTTATCATCAGTAGCAGATGGATTTTGGGCAAATGATTTGCTGATTCCCCACCATGTGCACTTTTGAAATCAGAAAAATGACAGTGACTTCCTCTGAAGTGCTTGCATCAGTTTTGCAGCAGAAGGATTCCCCACTCTGCTTCCTTTTCCTTGATAAAATACTAGTTTTTTCAGTGGCTGTCCACTTTCCTCCATATCATAAGCACAAACTCTTTAAGTTTACTTCTATTAAAATTCATACTTTTGAAACAAACCTGTCTACAGATAACAGTACTGAACTTTGTCAACAGCCAAGCAAACAACAATTCATACACCTAGTTACACTAACAGCCTTCCAGTTTGTTTCTGGTAATATCTTGCTAACTTAAGAAAATTCTGTCATACATTACAAACACTCTCATTTGACTTCCCACATCACCAGGAAACTACTGAAGACTTTATTAGTTCTGTGCTTGTGCTGGTTTCAGCTGGGATAGAGTTCATTTTCTTCACAGTGTGAAGTACAGGGCTATCTTCTGGATTTGTGTTGAATACAGGGCTGATAATATCAAGATGTTTTTGTTAATGCTGAGCAGGGCTTACAGACAGTCAAGGCCTTTTCTGCTTTTTGCACTGCTACAACAGTGAGGTACCTGGGATGCATGGGAGACTTGGAGGAAACACAGCCAGGACAGGTCACCCCAATTGACCAAAGGGAAATTCTGGATCATGCTCAGGATATAGTGTATGAAGTGGGGAAGAAAGAGGGGACATTTGGGGTGATGTTGTCTTCCCAAGTCACCACAAGGCATAATAATGGGGCCTTGCTCTCCAGGGATGTCTGACCACCTGCATGGCTGTAGGAAGTACTGAATGAATTCCTTGTTTTGCTTTGCTTGTGTGCATAGTTTTTACTTTCCCTATTAAAATGTCTTGAAGACAAGAGTTTTCAGCTTTTACGCTTCCAATGATCTCCCTGATTCTGTGGGTGGGGAGTGAGCAAATGTTTGTGTGGGGCTTGGCTGATGGCTGGGAATAAACCACAATACCACTTAGTTGCCAATTTTACCCTTGAGGTTATTTTCTTCTCAGACATTAACATCCAACCTTGGTGATTTTAATATCCACTAATACAACTATCCATCAACCCTGAATCAGGTGATTTTAGATTACTTCTACCATTTATTATTGATTTTCTAACTAAATTTACCATTTTTTAGTGCCAAATTTTTTGCATGGTCTTTAAAGTCACATGGTCTCCTTGGCCACACAAGGCTCTTCAAAAAGTCACCAGTTTCTTTACAGCATCTGTACAATACCGTAATGTACATGCCTTTATGTGTTTTCTACAGGGAACTCTAAAATCAAAACATTTTAGGAATGATGTCACAGATCTTCCTGAACGCTAAGGAATATGTAATTTATCAATTTTCCCAATTCATTCTCCACTCTATAAGTTTACAAGATCAGTAGTAATTCAATGCCACCTCTGTGCTGTGGCTCACAATTTGGTGATATTACTGTTCTGCAGAGTTAATCAAACTGGAAGTCTTACTACAGAGCTGAGCTGCAGTATTTTCTTGATACTGTGGGAGCAGTGCTTGGATATCAAGTCATATCAAATTTACAGACCTTGATTTCTTAGTCTCATTTAGAGAATAAACAGCATATACACCAAGCAATATAGAAGCTGCTCTTCCAATCCTATTACCCATCTCAATACTTCTCTGTGAACCATCTTCATGCATACTTAAATAGTAAAAAATAACTCCTCTGTGTGTCTACAACATACACACATAAAAGGCATTAAGCCAAAGGTACAATTATCAAAGACCTCCAAAAGAGAAGTACCCAAGTTTCAAGAAGCAAAACATAATTCTTAGTAATTCTCAGTTTCTGATTATAGGCATTTTGAAAAAAGGTATCATTTAGAACAAGTTCTCATTGCAATACACAGAAATCTTTGACATTTAATGTTAGTATGTTTCAGTCGTCTTACCCTTGTGATTAGCACTTAGTACTTAGAGCAATTCCGTCCTTTTAGCCCATGTTTAATATCCAAAAATAATTGTTGCTAACAGATTAGGAAGTTTCACTGTGCATTTGAAACAGTGACCTCAATCCCCAATACTGTACACAGATGAAAAAAGAAAAGCCTGACAAGAAAGATGTAAGTAAAAATAGGTGCATGTATTTTTGATAGTGCACTATATTACTTCCTTTCAAACTACAGACTCCCATCTGAATTTCTGAAGTGATGACCAGGCAGTCTCAGGGAAAGAACAGCTCTGAGAATTGAAAGAAAATTTAAGACAACTTCATATCAACATTGTTTTAAGAAACTGCATGTTTCTATACAGAGCTACTCCCTAAACTTTAGGCCAATAAAGTATACATTTTACTTCTGTTCTAATCAAAAGGGTAAAGAAGTTAAGCCTTCAGCTTTTGAGAAAACATCATATTTAAAAGAATTCAAAAAATGAAGACTACAGCTGCACTCACTAGAAAAGAATACTGAAATGCTAGTCCCATGTGTTTGACATCAAAAGAAAATACATGTCCAGCATCAGGAACATTGCAGAGCAGTGGACTGTCACAAAATCATTTCTCACAAGTTACAACCTGTTTCAACTACAATGCAATAGAAAAAACAAACTGGAAAGGACAGAAGAACAATTAATATTTATTTTAAATATCCACAAGGCTTTACAGTTAGAAATAACTTTTGGATTAGAAGCTCTACAAAGGAATGCCAAAAAGACATGCTAGTCCTTACCATTAATCTCTCATACTCACTGCAGCCCATCACTATGTTTCCTATACTTACAGTCCCACAAAAATCACAAATGAAGTACCTTCACAAATGAAGTTCCTACAAAATCTCACCAGGATTTTTTTCTGCCTGTTGACTGTGGCACTTTTAACAGTATTCACTGTTATGAAGTATATTTATTAACCTGATAATCTGCTGTAATCAGACCAAAATAAAAATGTCAGAAACACATATGAAGCAGTTAAAAAAAAATAACCACCTCTTCTATCAAATAAAACATGCCTGCTTATTAGAACTCAAGAATTTGGCCCTTATTTTTAGTGCACTAATGGGGGAAGTGATTAATAATTAGAAACATGAAAATCAGCATTATGTTTGTGGACACAATATAGCAACAAATTACTGGAGTTTGAAATTATCACTTACCAAAATCTACTCTTGTTAGTATGCACTGCATTGGATGGTCAGTTGTATGCCTTGTTGTCGTTGCACCACTTTCATAACAAGTTGCACACAGATCGTAATCGTAGCAAATTAAACACTTGTACCGGCGACCTCGAAAATTTCCTTTTAAACATGCATCACAGCTGACACCTGTAAACAAATAAAATTACTTTAAGACAGCAACAAATGCACTTATTTTTTAGAAGGAAGATTTGTTGCTATTGCTTCTCAATAACTTAAAAGAGCCAACCATATCTGACATGTACAGCTGACATGAGACTCAAATTTTTAAAGGCATTTGTGTCTTTAAAAGACACCACTGTCCCACAATTAGGATCTTGAATTCTTGAAGTAAAGCAGACTCAAGCACCTGAAATAGTAACATGTTAAGTTATAAAAGCTCTTTGGCTTCGTCTTCCTACAGACACCTTTACCTCTTAGTATTGACTGGTATTTTGACTGTTCAGTCAGGAATTGTACCACTTTTAAAAGGTAAACTGTATAATGGCTAACAGAGAGGAAAGAAAAATAACAACCAAATCAAACACTGCCAAAAAAATACTAGCTTTCCAGCCTTTTATTCAACACTTCCTAAATTTTAATTCTGAATAACACTATAGCCAGACATTTGAAGAGGTGTAGAAATTAGGACTTTTTCCCATGTTTTTTAAATTTAGCCTCCCTCAGCTCTCTTCGTTCTGATTCTCCCTTAAGCTCATTCTTTGCAATGTAAAGAAGTCATGCTCCGTTATCTGAGAAAGGCTTTACAGCTTCAAAAAGTTTTCATTTTTCTCTGGATGGTTTCATTTCTCTCTGGGTTTCCTGGTTAAGACAGGAAGTGGCAGAAGTGACATTGTCTTGTAATCTGCAAAGGCTAACACAAATGTCTTTCAATTGCAGCAGCAAATTAAGGGCCTTCATGAAAGAAGGCAAGTGTGTACAACCAAGGCAGGATTTGGATCAACACACCTTCTTTTGGCATCACTTAAGATTTCTTCTTCATAGTTTGGTAAAAGCAAACTTCCAGAACAAAAGAGTCACATTAGCCATACCCCTATTTTTTTTAAGCTTAGTTGTCAGAGGTCTGGTGTGAGTTACAGAATTTTGTTGGCTTTTTTTTTATTACTCCACTCTAGCAAAAAATATAAGCTTTACCATGAGTAATTCAGGAACACATCAATGAGCAATTTCTTTTAAATCTCCCCAACTTATTCAAACAATTTCATCATTACATTTAGGGGAACAATGAGCAAAATTATTTTATCACTTTTGCCTTTAGTTTCTTCACCTATTGGGACAGCTTGAGGCACTAATAGGTTCTAAAATCTAAGCATGGTGCTCACGTGAATACTGAACCTATTTTTTATTCACCTGTTCTGCAAGAATCACTCTACATGGAACAGCATATTAGAAGAAACTATCTCCAGAATTTTTGTTAATAGCTCAACTGTGTTTTGAGGATAGCATGTTACCATCTTTAAAGTTGGTTCAGTTCACTTAAAAAAGAAAAAAAAAAGGTCCTTCTCTCAATTTTCTTTCCCCTGAAAGAAAATAAACTCTGAAGGATTTTTAACAATGCAACGACAGCAGGCTAACTTCTGAGAGCACTTGCTTGCTTACTCTATAGTCTGAATTTCACTGTTTCAGTTGGTTTGCTTTTTCCTCCCACACAGAGACCCACAAAACTCTACGGAGGCAGCACGCGCATCTCCCCAACAATGGATGCTGTACACACAACACTTAGCAGCTACTGGCAGCACGGAGCGTCTTTTTGTTTCTAGAAAACAGCTGATCAGCAAGTTAGACATCACACTGAAATAAGCAGACTAGTTAAACCTAGAGTCTGTGTCAAACACTAACAGCTTTCCAACTGAAGTACTAACCCATGCTTCTCCAGAAAGTAGTGTTTTTCCCACTCTTTTAATTTAAGCTTGGAATAACTGGTTTAATGCAGATAACATCTTTGCAACAAACTCCTATCATGTGATCTCTCAAACATTTACATCACTCCTGCTTGAAGACATACATTTTTAAGAAGCTCTCTGTCCATAAACCAGACGATTAAGGATACCAGCATCATAAAGTCACCCCAGGACATTCTCATTCACATGCTTTCTTCACGTCAATACTTCTCCACATTATTCCAAACTGCAATCTCCATATATGACATGACACTAACTTTGGGAAAATTCAGCCATAAACATAAACCACAACAATGTTTGTATTTAGAACTTTAGAACATTTGCAGTGAGAATTTATCAGTCTTCCAATAACAGACCAACTTTGTTACTTATGGTCAATTATTAGAACATCTACAATCTGCTTCAAACGGGAAAACTAATATTAGCATAACACATCCCTATGGCTGGTGAAGTCAGACCAAGAGAATAGCAATGTTCTAGAGACAGCGTTCTTTCTGCATCTCTCAAAGCTGGTATTTTACAACAACCACCACATCCTCTGCTCTAAAGAACAGGCTGGCAGCAAGGGATGTACCAGGTCACACTTATAATCCTCATCTGTAGCACAGAATGCAAACTGTAGAAGGGAAGATAATTATATTGAAATTTAGGAGTTAAAGACATGGTTAAATCCCCAGACCTCCCAGTGAACCCAGCAGGATCTTTTTTCCAGAAATGATATTACTTTTTTTTCCCTTCTTATAACAGTCTAAGCAAAGTCAGGCCTGACAGTTCTTCCTGATCCTCTTCAAGCCTGTTACTTGGCTGCCAAAATCTTGACTACCTATTCAACATGCAATCTAGAAACTGAAATAACCGAATAATTTCCTCCCACTTTATTCTTTCGACTACAACAACAGCTTTTGATTTTAACCTTTTACACTTTAATCCATACATCAACTTAAATTTCAGGAGTTCCTTCTGCACAAACCTCAAAACCCCCAAAGATAGCATTTTATTTAGCATAGTCTTACAGTATGTGTCTATCCAACATTTCCCTGCATTTACCTTGCATTTCCAAGTATGGCAGGTAAGTAATGGATTTAAGACTGACAGATTAAACAGGATGCATACAAATTAATCACTGGTTTTGTGAAAAAAACAAAAAAAAACCCCAGCAAAACATTCTAGAGAAGTTCACTTTAAAGCAGGGAACAAAAGCACAGAACCAGCCTGAAGAAAAACATGAACAATCTGTGACAATTATTTAGATACACTTCTGACTTGCAAGAATTGTTACTATTGGGCTTCTAAAACAATCACAGAATGAAATCCTATCAACCCCAAACAACTTGCTGCTCAAAGAGAACTTCTGATTCATCTTATGGAAAATATTGGCTTGGAATGGTAAGAGCAAGAAATATCTATTTTAGTTACAGATTACATTACATCATAGACGATACTGGAGGCATCCTCCAATTTTGTTCTACTTTGTTAGTGCTCTAAGTGACCAACATACACAGCATAACATAGATCATATCTAATTAAAACGTTGTTGATAAGTATAAAATGCTCTTTTAATGCAACACTCTTCCACCAGAGGACAGCATTGTGCTAAAAGCCTAAGGAAGGCTAGTTCACTTTTAACTATCAAACACCAGGTTCTGAAAGTTTCTTCGGAAGTATTCCCTTGCAGTATCAACTCTCAGTCTCTCTAGCTTCACACTCTGAATGAAGTGAGTTGAGACATACATAACAATCCCATTAATAAAGTATGTTTTACCTCTTCACTAGAGAAATCTTACATTTATTAAGATTACATCAAGCCCACATTTTCTTTTCATCCAGGTCAATTACTTCAGCATTTTACATGAAGGCTGTTGAACGGTTATTTGAGTGATTCTAGAAACAACAAAGTTAAAAAAATGCTCTTCCCCAACACCTTTCATATTTTAATCCTGATAGCCAAACATAACTAGATCTTATGAAACTGAACTGTTCTTGCTAAAAATTAACTAAAATGAATGCAAGTGGTCCTGGGTTTTATAGATACACCAAAGACAGCACATAATCTGAATTCAAAATGGAGAGAACACTGAAAAAAACCACGTGGTTCAAATACTACATACATACATATACACACACATATATATATTTATATATGTAATTTCAAGCAAAGCCATGAGGTAACATCAACGAACATGTCTGTAATGTCCCATGCCATTACTGCCTTGGATAGACACACATTTGTAAAAAAGTAAAGGTTTTCTCCCATATCAGATGTCCTCAGAAACTAAGGGCAATCAAAATAATAGTAATGATATTAAAAGCCCAATAATAGGACCCAGATAAAAAATTACGAGGGAAACTGCAGAAAATTCAGCATTTTTTTTCTTGTAAAGAACATATGGCTGAAGATGAGTAATATAAAGATGCTGAAATAGGTTCCAGCCTCAACATGAGGACTTGAACTACATCAATACTTTGAAAGTGTTTAATTTTCAGAAATTTCAGAGAAAATACCAGTCATTAGAAAACATTTTAAACACATATGAAGCCAACATCTGAAGTATTCAAAAAATAACAGTAAAAATAACAATTAGCTCCAGATAAAACTATTTAGTCATTCTACTGTTTCTGAGAATTAAATTCCTTTCTCTTGGGAATACACTGGAAGACACTAGTTTTACGGGTAGTTATCAGCATTTAGCATTCCTGTCAGCAGCTGAATATCCAGAACTTCTAGCCAATTCAGTTACTGTTTTTTGTTCATCAATGCTCAGAGTGAGAATCACTGTATTTCTTTCATGTACAACACAAATACAAAATTAGCCCATCAATGGTTTCTTCTCCAGAAAGAAAATTCCAGCTACTTAAGAATTTCTTCCTAACTTACATGAAGTACTGAAAGAGTTCTAAAGACTAGAAGTATTACATGCAAGAGTACCACTCAGTTCCAAGGGACTGGACAAACTTTAAGGTTTCTACCTTTCAAAAACCCCAACTTCAAGCATGCAAATGAAAATTAAGTCATGCTGCCTCTTTAGTGGTACAAAGGGTTGCAACCTGTATATTGCGTTTTATTTACATATTACGAAGATCATAAGTAACACTACTTTTAAAATATATCTGGTAAGTTTTAGTGTAAAAAAAAGGGGTTTAAAGGATTGTTCTGGGTTTGTTCAATTTTAAATAAATTTACTTAACATTAACTATCTCATCTGTAGTCTTCATGCCACACAGTAAGTCAAAACCTTAAGACATTCTACTTAAGCAGTTCAATTGTTTCCAAGACTGAAGAGAGGAAAACATGCCATTTGATAGTTAACAAAGAAATGCCAATTGTTTCTTTAAGAGGTTAATTTCTTAATGCAGACTACTGCCTAGTTTGAGAGGTCAAATTCTAAGAACTTCTGTTTCTGTGAGCATTTCACCAGAAAAATTAATGAAAACACAGAACATTAATTTTTGTTTACTTTTCCTCATGTTTACTAAAGCAAACTGTGAAAATAAACATTAAAGACACATACAAAACAGACCCTACTTCATCACCCTTGCAGCTACAAGTACTGAAAAGAAAATTCACACACTATACCCTTGAAGTAACAAAAAATACTCTGTTCCCTCACACAGCCTGTGTGCAACATGGCTGAACATGGAGGATTTTTGTACAGCAAAGTGGAAGAAGTAAACAGAATAAAAAGAACTTATAGGACTAAAGTTGCAGGCAGAGATGTTGTTGACCTGGAAAAAAAAAAAAAAAAAAAGAAAAGAGGAAAGGGAGGGAATTGGGCCTACAAAAGGCATTTGTTTTCTTCACTGCACTCCTTCCTCCCTGGAGTCTGGAGCAGAAACAGACACCTGAATCTGCGCACCTCTCTGTTGTCAACGATCTTCATGAAGCCCACTTGCACAGTGCCTGATACTTAGAATCACAGAATCATCAAGATAAAAGACCTTTACAGCCATCAAATCCAACTGTCCAACCAGCAATACTGTAAACCCTTAATACCTAAACCATACCATGCAGTGGCAGATCCAGATGCATCTTGGATACCTGGCTCCCCTAACCCCCTGGACAAACTATTCCAATTCCAGACTACCCTAGTTTTTTTATTTTTTTTCCCTAATATCTAAGCTGAATCTTCCCTGTCTCAGTAGCAGGACATTTCCTCTTGTCCTCTCATTGCATGCACATTGGAAAAGACAGACCCCCATCTCACTACAACATCCTTTCAGGTAGCTGAAGAGAGTAATGAGGTTCCCCCTGAGCCTCCTCAAGATTAAACAAACACAGCTCTCTCAGCCATTCCATACATTCTGGATGTGTTGAAGCCTTGTTGCACTCCTATGCCAGCACCTCAATGTCCTTTTAAAGTGAAGACAACTAAACATACTACTTGAGGTATGGCCTCAGCAATGCTGAGGACAGAGGGACAACCATTTCCCTAGTGTAAAAACAAAGAATCAAACAGTACAGCTGGCCCAGCAAGTACCAGCCTTGACACATGAGCATCAGCCAGCCGCTGCAAAAAGATGTTTTTCCATTTTTGCTTTCACATCCCAGGTAGTGGAAGTTATACACACAACAACAGCGGTTATCTTGGGTATCAGGAGCAAGTGATTAGTAAGCACTTGAAAAACATGCCCAACTCTGTACAGGAATCACTCAGGATTTCTGATCAAGCCAATCTGCATTTCCAATTTAGTATTTCATACTATCTCACATGTCTCTTATAATTCAATTAATATAATTTAATTTGACCATCAAAACCATCACAACACAAAAGCCTGCTAAAGTACTGTAAATACATTAAAAATAAAGATTGCAACGGAGCACATGAAGTTTGTAGCATGGCAGCAAAAGAACTGACACCAGACGTGATTTTATTTAACAACTCCATTAACCTAGAAAATGGTAAACAGCATGTGAACTTTATTAACAGAAAAACACTTAAACTGAGATAGCTACCAACAGCTCCAGGGCAAGAAAATAAAGAGTAACAGCATTAAGCTGCATCCCCTAGCTAGTAAAATCAATGGCAAAGTTTCTCACTCAATAGGACATGTTCCTGAGTTTGTTTCAGGATGAAACAACAGAAATACACTGCTCAGGCAAGCATCAGCTCCATGAAAATTGGGCTGGGGGAAAGCATATCACACGCAAATGAGTTTTACAGGTATAAGAGACATGAAAAAAACCAAAATATTAACAAGAAATAAGCAAAACAGTACTTCTCTGTGGAGCCCTAGAAAAATTAAGATAGCATTCTCAGAAAATAAGCCTTCATACATTTTGGATTGCTGTTATTTAGGAAGAGTGGCATAAAAAGGTGAAAACACACAAGGAGAATAAGACATGTCCAGTCAAGCTTAGGAGACAACTGAGAAATACAAACCAGCTAAACAGAGAAGTAAACATGCTTGAAGAATGCTTTTTCTAGAAGCCACTGTTCCAGGCAGATAAGGAAAAAAAAAAATCCCACAACAACTGGTAGAGACTAAGAGAAGCTTAGCCGAAATTAACTACTTAGGTACACCTTAGATGTAGCTACAGTGTAAGGAATACACACTCAGTTTTACCTCCTTTTACACTATTGAATTCACTCCTGATCCTTTTAAACATTATCCAAATAGGCAAACATAGCAAGTTTTTCCTGCCCTGTGGGATGGGGAAAAGGCAAGATTCATCACAGGTAACAATGCAGAAAGTAGGCAATACTGGCTGGGAGACCAAAGAGCTAGAAGTGAAAGACAGAAAAAGTCTGCATGCAGCAAGTGCTCCAGCTTTAGTAGTAACGCCTTGTGATTACATGTCTCGTAATAGCTCAGACCTAAAAGACTTGCACCAAGTGGTCTGGAAATACACACTTTCCAGGTCATGAAAACACATCTAGAAAGCAGTTGGAACAGGGAGAAAAATAAAAGCAAGTGGTCTTTTCGTCATTAAAGAAAGCAATACCTAACACAAGGCAGTCACACCTGGATTCCTCCCAGTCAACTCAGGTCATAGAGAGGAGCACAAAAGTTAAAGACTACTTTCAAAATCACGATTTTGAATGGCATCACATTATCATAAAAGGAATTTATCTTTCCTTAACACAACAAGAAGCCAAATAACTGGTTAAAATAATTAAGTCTCTCTGAATACAACAAAGAGGGGAAAAGAGGAGGCTAAATCCTACAATTTATTCTTCTAAGTAGTTGCAATATTCTATCCTGGGCTTTCTCAAAGCGTTTTTTTTTACTCTGAACATAAACAGTGTCTTGGCAACTTTTCCTCTCACTCTTACATAGAACTGCTTCTCAAGTCCTTAATATGTCTCCAGAAACAATTGCTTATGATAGGAAGGCTATACCAGAAGTGCACTGTGGGAAATACAGTAACCTAAAGCAAAAAAGATTTAGTCTTGTTCCATCAGGCTTTGAGCTGGTTCCATTCCTCCCTCCTCCTTTTTCCAGTTCTTCATGGCACAGACTTTCTTCCTAATTCAATCACAGAATGGTCTGAGTTGGGCAGGCCTTAAAGATCATCTAGATCCAAAATCCCTGTTTCAGGCAGGGACACCTTTCACCAGACCAGGTTACTCCAAGCCCCATCTAAACTGGCCATAAACACTTCCAGGGATGGGGCATCCATGGCTTCTCTGGGCAACCTGCTCTAGTGCCTCATCATCTTCAAAAGCATGTTTTTTTAATGTCTAATCTAAACCTGTCCTCTTTCAGTTTGAAGCCACTCTCTCTTGTAGAAAGTTCATCCCCAACATTTTTGGAGGCTCCCTTCAGGTACTAGAAGGCCACATTTAGGGTACCCATAAAGCCTCCTCTTTTCCAGGCTGAACAATTCCAGTTCTGTTGGCCTTCCCTCATAGAGGAGGTGCTCCATCCTCCATATCAATCTGGTGGCCTCCTCTGTACTCACTCCAACAGCTCCATGTCCTTTCTGTGCTGGGACCCCAGAGCTGGATGCAGGGTTCCAGGTGCGGCGTCACCAGAGCAGAGCAGAGGGACAGAATCCCCTTCCTTCCCTGCTGCTCACACTGCTTTGGATGCAGCCCAGGATACAATCAGCTTTCTGGGCTATTTGATCATGTCCAGCCTCTCATCCACCAGCATCCTCAAGCTCTTCTCAGCAGGGCTTCTCTTATGTTGCTCTTATGTTCCCTGTGTTGGCAACACAACCATTTGTCAGCCATAACAAATGCCTTACCTTTCCCCTTGTTTTTCTTACTAGGAGGAGTTTCACTGAGCTTTATTACCTATACTTTTGTTTTTCTTGTCCCCTTAAATTACACGTGCATAAAGAACCAAAGATGATCAAAGTATATGTTCTGGAACATTTCCCTGGTAACTCTGATCATCTCGTATATGTATCCAACTTACTTTTAAGAATAATTTACTAACCACTCTATTTGAAAATAATATGTCACAAAATTTTTCTAAAGAGCTTCTGATCTGTCATTAAACACTAAAACCCATCACTAGATTGCAGATCACAGCTCAAGTCTTCAGCACTTAAGTATTTCTAATGTAATTAGCTCATTTTCTTAAACAAGACACAGATGTTTTACTTTATTTGCTGAACCACAAAATAAACCAGGTGTCAATAATACAGCATTTTGTCAAAACAGATAGAACATATCTCACTTCATGATTTAAGAAAAAAGGAGAGGGATAATCAAACACACAGACCCTTTAGGTTTCAGTTACTTACTACAGGCTCAGGTGCCATGCTACAGTTATAAAATGTATGAAACAGTATGATTAAGTGTAACAAACAAATCTGACAGATTGTCATTGAAAAGTTCTTAAACAATTTATTATTAAAAAAATATATAATACAAAGATACTAGTGAGGAAAACACAGATAATAAAGCAGGGGAAGGCAGACATATGAGAGGTATTTTAGCTGTTTTACCTCAATTTCTGCCTCTTGGAAGCACAACATTTTCCATTACATTTTCAGACTAACTTACAAGCTCTGTTCTCCACTGCCCACTGCTTGAATTCCACACAGAAAGGTGGCTTTAACCCACTAAAGGTTGAGCTTCTTCAAGTTCTCAAATGTTTACGAGCAGAATCACTCATCCTCAAACTCCAGTCTTCTGCAATTAACACCTGCTTTAAACATGTACATTGTTTCTTAAGACTGCCTCACAGCACACTGCTGGATTCTAAAGTCTGATGTCAAACAAGCTACCACAAATAAGAGTAATTCTCCTACGTTACACAACTGCAAACTAAGGTTGGGTGTGAGCCTAATAACCCTTCCATTTCCCTTGACGGTCTTCCAGGTGATGTCGCTGGGATGCATGGATGAAGAGACACCTTCAGCTGAACAGGATGTCTGAAATCCTGGTACAGCTCCAAGACAGCTGTTACTTTTACAGATTTTCCGAGTTCCCTCTGACTGTTGCAACACACCAGCTATTACAAGACAGTAAGTATTAGCTATTTTCCTTCCAGGTTCTTCCACATGTGCTAGAGTTAGCAGCTACCTTACTTCCCCAATACAGCTCTCAGCAGAGCAGTCAAACTCAGAAGCAACTCAGGACTTCTTACCTTCACAAAGTTAATGGTTCTGTCAGACTATAAAATTTTTCAGGATGAAAGAGGTATGCCCAATGCACCTGAAATCCCATCCACATAAAATATATTTTACAGCTAAGAGGTCGGTCTGTAAGGGTTTTTTTGATTTCCAGACATCTTTCAGTACAGGTAACAGACCCAAATTTTGTAACTCACAGCCTATGGTACAGACAATAGTGAGTCCATTTTTATTGCGTACAATTAGAGGATGCCCACAATTATATTGCAGGATTAAATTAAATTAAAGCCAGGAAAACAGAAGGACAATTATTTACACACAACTTGTTTCGCCTTCTTCAATCCTAAGGCTTGTTCAATCCTGAATATAGGCCATCAGATTTCCCCTACAGTTTCTAATTTCTGAGATACTCCTGAGTCCAGCAGTTTCTCTAGAGTTTTTCAATTAACTAGAACAAACTACAGTATGAACTTTCAAATTTGCTATACATTGCCAAGATTTCCAAATGCTTTGCACTGTGAAGGAACATGCAAGCAATGTCATCTTACTTAATGATTAGGGACATTTAATGCCATGTCCTATTATATCAGCTAAGAAAGTGTCTGCTTTCTTGAAAAGTGACAATTTTTGAAGAAGGACATTTAGAAGGAAGGAATAATAGGTTTGGAAGTTCAACACAACATTTAATGTAAGCATGAAAAGATTGCCTATCAGCAGATGACATGAAATACTTCCTCTGAAGAGACACATCACAATACTTCTCAAAGTTAGAGCCTGGAGTCAGTCCTGCACCTCATTCAATTACCACCTTGACGTTCTTCAGTCTTAGCTAAATAAATGTATTCTGGCATGGAATTCCCAACAATCTATTCCTTCACTTTCTGGTCATTTTCCTTTAATCCCTAATGCTTCTAGGAACAAAATATTAGCTGAGCTTTGAGACACAGTAAGAATGATGCCTCAGTAACTGGCTGCAATGCTTAGCAGCTGGATAATATTCTAACAAACTATGAGATAACCCAAAACTTATTAATTTCCTCCATTTATACTTCTTTTTTAATGCAACATGAGTTAAACTTGAGAGTTCGTATCTTGCAGACTCTTAAACTTTAGACAGCAACCTGCAATAACCCATAATCAATAGCAACCTCTACCAGTAGAAATTTTACTAATAAGTCAATTATTCAATTATCTGCATTATAAAGACAAGTTTATATTCTAATCAATCTTTATTTGTATATCTTCATTTACAAAGCCATTCTTCTACAGCAAAATCTCAAGCTGTTTTCCCAGCTCACAAGTGTCTTTCAGAATAAGGAGCACTGTATGCTGTCAGATCCTACCTGGCATTTCACAGGCCTCATGGCAAAGGACCTTGGAAAAGATATCTGCAGATCACAGTACCCATTCTTTCTGAATTCAGGGAGACAAATAGGCTTTTATTTGTCTTTGGAATTTTCTAAAATTGAAGATAACCAAGGGAGAAGAGAGCTGGAAAATGTGCCTGACCTACTCCTGAGTCAAGACACTTGCAGTTTCTACTTCATCTTCTTAAACCTGCAAGGTATCTAATTAATGTTATCAACAGGTCATGGTTTACAGTAGAAGTAACTGACTTCCATCTGCATAGTCTGAGATCAAACTACACTTACTGACATTGTCATTTTATCAGAACAGCACGAATGATAGCAGGAAACAGGTATGGAATTAAAATCATCTGAGCTATCTTAGGCACATCTAGACTGAAAAGGGCTTAGTCATTACATAGAAAGCTCTGAATTCTCTACACCTTACTTATGCGAAGCTTAGATGTCTTTCTTCAAGGGCACCCTTGAAATCTCTTTCCCAAACTTACTTCCACTGCCACACCTAATTTTAAAGCGTCTACTTTGGACACGTGAAAAGTAATATTAGCAATAATTCAAGGGCTGAAGTTAGTGGCCTTAAGTAACTCTCAGAAGGTAATGACAGAGGAAACTTTGGAAGGTGCAGTGGCACAATTATGTCAGTCCAGATGTGACCTTTGTTCCAACGCTATTACTCTTGGTAAAGTTGCTCTCACAGACCCACTTCATCAGTGGATCATAAGCTGCTTCTCACTACAGAGATTTTCCACTTGCAGAGATAACCCACAACTCAGCTTGCTGCTGAAATACACATAACAGCTGCACATTAAACACCATTTGTGTTAGGCACATCTCAGCATTCCTGCAGACATTAAAAGCACATGTAAATATGCAATAATTCAAACATTTACTTTGTTGAGTAGAAGTGTTGTGATGGTATCCTGAGCACTGAGAAGTCCTTGTGCCCAAACCACAGATTTCTTCAGAGTTAGTTCCATTCTATCATGAAACAAAGTCCAGCTGTCAAGGGTTTATATTCAAAACTCAGAGCAGTTTACAATTCATTCCAGGTGAACAATGATTTCTGAGAATGTACAGCTAACATACACACGCATACAAACACACATAGAGGTAAATATCCAAAAATACATTTCCAGTAAAAACTGAGCGTCAGTTCTTACCAGGATCATTTATTTGCAGATAAAGACAAAAGTTATTGACAATCACACAAGATGTCCTTACATGACTATATACTAATGAATTTGTGACCTTGAAAATCATGTATGATCTATTGTTGCTGGAGCTAGGACACTTGAGACACCTATCAGGTGCCCAGAGTATCACCTGTTTAACAGCTCAACTGCTCTCCAACCAGGCACCTCCAGAATGCCGCTATTCATCTGCTAAGTAATTCTAATGTTGTTCTAGGCACACACCCAGGTGTTTATTTCCAGAAGCTGCCATGAAGTTCCTCCCGTAACATCAAGCATCCAGAAAACAACTCTGTTGGCCTGAAAACTGTTCTGGAAATTTGTTTAAAATTACAACCTTAATATGAATATTTTTATCTGTCACCTTAATTTATGCTGATTTCTACACTGTTTGTACATAGACTTCACCTAATTCTTTCAAATTTTTAAGTACATACAGTCTCATAGAAGGAGCCATTAGAAATCACCTTCAGTCAAG
Source organism: Cyanistes caeruleus (assembly GCF_971803275.1). Taxonomy (NCBI): domain Eukaryota; kingdom Metazoa; phylum Chordata; class Aves; order Passeriformes; family Paridae; genus Cyanistes; species Cyanistes caeruleus. The sequence goes on from NC_141732.1 coordinate 36,605,427, forward strand.
AACATTGGCTGCTTTAGTATCAATAAGCTAATAGCAAATAGCATTTACACTAGGAATCAACTGTTTTTTGTAAACAGTTGACACTGCTCAAGAAATAATTAAAGACCACATCAGCCATAACCTAGCAAAACTTTCACTACTAAAGGTAGCTCATCTTACCAGCCAACAAAAAACAAAACACAAATATATGTCGGTATCTGGCTGCCTAAAACCTTTCCAGCAACAGTTTTTTTCCAAAACAAGCAAGGACACATTGTGCACCAAGAAACACCAGAACTCTGCTTTTCAAAGAGGCTTAGAGAGGTAGGCATTAAATTTCTATTGCACTTGCACCCAACAGGGGTCTACAGCTTCCCAAGGGGCTGTTGAAAATCCCACACCAGAGCACTCAAAGGAGGAAATTAGGAAAGTGAGAGCACAGCCAAGGGGAAGAAAGAATAGTGACAACAAAGTAAGAGGGTAAAGGATAAGAAATCAAAGACAAAAAGAAAGAAAGCAAAGATAATTTATCCTACCAGAGACAGCACCTCTTGTCAGTCAAGACAAGAAACATTGCCTCCCAAAAAGAATCTGGCACCAGGAAGTGGCAGAAGGGGAAAGACCAAATCTGACCTGAGGTAAGAAAAAAAAATGCAGTTATAATTTTTCTTTTAGAACTTTGTCTGTTGTTTTATCTTACTTTTGTAGTATATTTTTTAAACATTTTTTAATTACTATTTTTCTTCATCTGCATTTTGTCAGTGCTAATAGTGGGATGGTACAAATCAAATGCAGAACAGGATCAATAGTATTTTGGTAAAAATGTAAAATTAAAGACAAATTTTAAGTACTATGGGGACTTAATATGAAGTGATAGCTACAAACAATATATACTAGTGAAATGTCCCAAGGAATAAAAAAATTGGAAGAATGGCCTTACATCTATAAAACCCACTGCAGTGAAGTACAAGACCACTAATTTTTACCTGTAGGAGACTTTGCTGACTGCTTATTGGCAAGACAAACCAGATATCCCTTGTGCACATGGGAGAAACAGCACAGTCTCTTGTGTCCAGATTCCAAGTTTATTGCAACAAAAATGCTGTACCCAGGTCTCCAACTGAAAATGGGGTGATTTTTAGAGACAGTCTCTAGAAGCTCCAAATAAAGTAATCACAACAGAAAGAACTAGCACAAATAGAAATTCACTGCAGGGTGATGAGCAATAAAAAGGAACACTCATAAAAAGCAAATCACAGATGACACCTAAAATTTTTTGCAAATATTTAAACATTAAAAACAAAAGAAAACAAATTCCATCAAGTAAATGCATCTATCCTCACCTTATCAACTTATTCAAACTACATTCTCAGAACAAACCTGGCAGGTAAGGTGGAATCCTTTTTTCCTAACATGTCAGAGGCTCCACCGATTTCTTCTAGTCATATTAATTCAAAACTAGAACAATTAATTTCAAGTGGTAGAAATAAACCCATTACCTGCACATGCCTCTGATACACAACTCCAAGGCTTCTGTGATGCTGCCTCACAGTTTTTACTCAGCACAGATCTCATGTCTAAACTTAGTAAATGGTAATAAGCCACACTAAACTTTTCAAGTAGATCTGAACTGAAACGTTGGGTTTCTACGTATTTTCTGAAACAGTGAAACTAATGAGCTTGTCTCTATGCCTCACACTGAATTCCAAATGCTCTTACTTTACTGTGTCAAAATGCTACACAAAGAAAAAAATGTGGATAAGCATTAGGACTAGATAAACGGAAAACTGTTGGAATAAGTTCAAACCAGACACTCAAGTGAAAGGGAGCTAAGATTTAAGATCCTTGATAGCCACATTTGTAATGAAGTAGTTAAAATACCTGGAACAGAAAGTTTAAGATCAAATTTAAAGCTTTAACTGTTGAATCTGGATATGAGGTAGCTGCAAGAACAATAAATAAAAATCTCCATAATCTCATCACACAGTGTACAAAAAAGCAGTTCAATTTTATTTCTCCCCTAGAATTCATGAGATTTCTTCTTGTATTTGAAAAGGGAGATCACAGATTACCTTTTATGCAGTAATGCCTTTCTTTCAGACTCTCTATTAGCCTTTTTGAAGCAAACACCTTTTCAATTTCTGTCCATGCAGTAATTCCCCTCACCCATCGTTACATCCTGATTCATTAAACAGCACTCTATCTGAGTTTTCTCAACTGCTCACAGTACCTCAATAATGTTGTTTCTGTATAGGTGAGCAACACTTCTGCCTATAGCTAAAGTTTTGTATATTCCTTCTCTATTACGTCTCCATTTTCAGAACCTAAATCTGCTCATCTGTTCTATGTCCTGTAGAGGGGAAGAACACATTGCGTGTGGAGGGTTTAGCCCAAATGATTCCAGGAACAAAAACCATGAATGCTCACTACCTTACACTAAAATATACGTATCTCTAGTATCAATCTACGGTCAGAATTTATCAGATGTCATTTAACACAATTATATTCCTTTCTTAAAAAACACCACCTTAATCAGAGCACCAGCATGTACAATGTTAGTAAACAAACATGAAAGTCCCCATTTGTTTTGTCTTCCTTAGTCAGCCTGAGCCCTTAGTTATCACAGAGTTCAAAAAAATTTGCACTGAGTATCTGTAAGCATTTTATCTAGAGCATTTCAGTGCAGCCCAAACATCAATGAATTAACTTCAACAACACTTCTAAGCAAGATCTCACTTCTCTTGAAATAGAAGGAAACCACAGGATGTAAAGAATAAAATTCTAAGTCTGCTGAAGTCAATCACCCAATCTGAGATGCATCATATGGATTTTTAATAATTCTTGATTTTCTACAACTAAGTGTTTTTCCAAAGCTCACTGCTCAGTTAATACAGTTGAAGGCGTGAATGCTCAGATCCCAAAATCCCAGATCAAGTCTTCATAAGGAACAAACAGCTACCTGTGAATTCCTGACAAAGTAACTCACCTAGCAGTTCACATGAACTGCAACAGAGAACAGGACAGTTGATCCAGCTTTCCACAATAAAGCTCTACTGTCAACACCTTGGCCATCCTTTCTTTCTGCAATGTCTCTATCTACTCATTTGCTGTACGGTCACAAACATTGAGTGGTGGTCGAACATAGAGAACCCTCCTGCACACTCTAAAGAATGCAAGGTGGTGTGGAGTAGACAATAAGCAGCTGTGTACAAAGTAAAGATACTCAAATGAGGTTGAGTTATTGGTGTCTCTGCAACTTGTCTCTGTTATATCCCAATTCTCAAGCAACATTCTTCAAATATGCTGCTGTGCCCAGCAGCTTCTTGAATTTACTAACACTGCAGTTGCTGCTTTGGTTTCGTATTTAACAGAAATAATATAACAATGATGATACAACAATTAACAGCAGGTGACACCAACAACTCTCCCTCAAATGTTGTCAGTAAAGTACCAAAAGTATTTGAAAAGCTTTCATTTTACTTAACATGTATGAATTTGATTTGTCCAGTACCACTCAAGCAATTTTCATGGTTCCACAAATTTCCCCTGAATCCCTTCTTGTTCAAATCAACATTTGGAAGAGCTTTTCCACTGTTTGTCTTCTCTCTTCGACCCCACCTAATAATGTTAAAAGTATCACAGCTCTGTTCCAGTTTTCCCGCTTAAGCTAGAGGCTATCAGCCTTTCAACATTGATAATTTAAATCTACTATTTTTCTCCCATTTCCCACGATGTTGTCATTAGTTTTTATCAAGTCCTGAGAGAAAAAACGGTCTCCCTTTACAAACATTTTGGAGGACCTTGTTCAGACTCTGCAGGAACAGTGGAAGCTTGGTTCACACAGATTCCTAAACCAGAACCAGAACCCTTGTTTTAAAATCTAGCTTCCATAAAGCCAGAAAGTATCTTGCCAGTTAAAATATGACTTCTTTTTCCAGCTTTTTATCATTAAAGGGTGATTCAATTTCCTATTGAAATCAAACGAGTTTAATAAAAAATCAAATTATTGTGTTCAAATAGTTCCAATCATATTTGAAGCTGTTTACATTTAACGTTAACATTTTTTGTGCCTAAACACATCTCTTGCTAGTCAAATTGTCATACTAACTAATTTTCAAATACTACACTACATCTGCAATTAGATGCACTAATATGCTACCATAGACTAAAACTAACAAGAGTACGAAACACTTTGCATATACAGTTAGAAAATGCTTTGGCAGACTCAAATACTAGTACGAATTAAAAAAAAACTCACTGTTTTATGTTACATGTACAACTTAATCTGGACTTTCTACAAAATACATCTCAGTGGCAGCAACATATGAAAGAAATTATTATTCTGTATTGTGAAATAGCAAACTCCTTGTTTGGAGAAGATGCAAGCAAAGTGAGCATTGGAAGGCAGCAAGTTGTAACTGGTCTCACAGATACACATTTCATTACTACATGTCATACATACTTCACCAACACTGTCTCTTGACTACTTTGTACGAAAAATACGTAGTCTTGTTAAGTGAATTAGAAGTTTTACATGCAAAAAATATATTAATTCTGCAAATTGTGTGGCACCTTTATAACTGACACTATAGGAAGTATTAAGTTATGCATCAACTGATGAACATTATTATACGCTGAGCATTACTGTGATGGGAGTTTATAGTACCCTTTTATAGCAGCTCAAGTATGACATAACTATTGCATCATTACAAAGGGCAGAAATTACTCTTGCTATTAATGCTTTCAAAAAGTTTGTTTCAGATCAAGTTTTATGTTTTATATTATGACCTTACAGAAAACATCATTAACCAGACTCCCAGTCTTTTCACTGTACAGCTAGTGGACTGGAGCTAACATTACCTTTATATTAATGGTTTTCAAGTGGTTGTTATGTATTAAACTGCAACTATGATTTCCTCATTTTCAATTTCTTTTTTAAGATTTACTTATCTACCTTTCTACTACAGATAAGCACTTGATTTCAGTATCTCTTCAACACATTTATGTATACACACAAAGAAAAGAAGCACAGAAACACTTGCTCCCTCTGCTAAAAGGATCTCAAAGACAGAGGAGAATATTTGGAAAGGCCATGTGATCGTGACAGTCACTGCCGTCCCTTCCTAGCCATTACCTAGCCTTACCACCATCCATTCACAATTTACTTCACGTGGGACTAGGTTCTGCAGGGGGGACTGCAGACTTGCTGATTCATAAGAAATGCTGACAAATGAGGACCAGCAAAAAACCCCAGCACTTGCATTGCTGACAGCTCTTTGAAGCTTTAAGACTACCTCCTTTAGCGAGAACAAGCAGAAAAGGATGGAAATGGGTCTGGGAGTGAGGCACAGAGCAGGAGAGATGGAGAACTAAGTGATGCAGGTGATATGGAACTGGGAGCCCTCTGGAGATGCCAGCTGTAGGGAATCTGAACCCAGGCCAGTTAATGCTGTTGCGACCCAGTTCCACAAAACAAGTTGCAAAAATGGTCTTGTAATGATATTCCTGAAATCTGCAATTCTCGATTTTTCTGCTGTCCTGGGTGGTGGCTACTGCCAAATAAGAGAATCATTGCCAGATACATATTCACAAAAAGACATAACCTGTAATAAGAAAAATACCTTCTGGTAAACTTTCCAGAGTGTAAAAAAAAATTACCTACCTGTTCTTTGTAGACTGCCAAACCTTACACCACCATATATTCCTCCACAGAGGGCCTAACCCAGAGAAACACAGCATATTGTTCCTATAAAGGGAACAACATGAAATCCAAGACCAGGGAATAGCCTCATGTTTCATTCTACAAAACCAAAGGCAAAGCTTTTAACTAGCCTATTAACACCAAATCACAGAACAAAAATGGTTTTGAAAAATTAGAAGAGCCTAGTAATACCAAGGGATAAATACTTAACTTTTGACAGCATTACCAAGGAAGTCTCTTGAACACTGAATAAACACATCCAAAAAAGTAACAAATTCAAATTCTAGTTGGTGCCCATTTTCCTGGATTTAGGAGAAATAGCAGTCTGCACCTCATGTTGAAATGAGAGCACAGTGATAAGGCAGCTACAGTGAAACTCTTTGTGAAGGATAACAAAATCTCACTTTTAAAAAAACAACAGAACCAACTAACCAAAGTACCACAAAAAATTGTTTTGCAAAGATTATTATACCAAAGAAGCAGTCAAAGAAAGCCAAATGGAAAGTAAGCATAAATCTCCATCAGATGCTTTATAGCCTACTGTAAGTCCTAAGCCTTTAGAATTCTAACCTCTCCCGCATTTACAAATCCAGATGAACACTCTTCCACCATAAAACTGGTACAGCATCCCGATTCTGTCAAGAAATATCAATAAATCTTGTTTGTAACTTTGTGTATGGACCATTTTAAAAAAAGTACACAGAAAAAAAATTTCACATAAACATGATTAAAGTTTGCTTTTTCCCTATAACCATATTCTTCCAAGACAGCCATCCCCAAATTGCTCATACTGGATCAAAAACTGTCACCTGTGAATAACCTTTCACTGTTCTGAAGCAAAAATTGCCTTTCTTTTTGAGTATATGGTTTCTATGGATTTCCAGAATTCTACCAAAATCAAGGCCCCAAACCTCTTCTCCATAAAGTTGGAAAACCATCCCTCCCATACTAATATGTGTTATTCTATCCCTGTTACTAAAGTTGCTTAAAATAACACATCTGAAGCATGAAGTAAGAGGAGAATCATTGAGAAATTAAGACACAGACTAGCTAAAAAAAAAAATAAAAATCACAAGGATACACTAATTGCCATTTTTAATCTCACAGTGTTCTCATGGTTTCAGGAATCATTATTTGTTCACACATACACCTGAAAAGTCTACATCCAGGATCCAAAACTATCAAAACTCACACTTGCTTACCAATTAGGTAATTAATTAAGCAATTATCTCTTTTTTTCTAACTAGGTGTGTCTAAATTAATCTGCTTTGGAAAGAGAATATTAAGCCCAGTTTCATTAACAGTCACTCCTTCAAAAACACCAACAACTCTCAAAGACAGGAAATGTAATTTTCCCTGCCACAAACATTTAACAGGAAAATTCATGCTATAGTCTCCATAAGAAAAAATACAAGAAAACCTACTTTCAAATTCTATTTTAACAAAAAGACAAAGCTGACACTCTTTTTAACACACATCACATAGTCTGTGCACTTATCACTGAAAACTACTAAAGAACAACATATATCACTTGTCACTATGATAAAACTTACGTAATTTCGACCTGTTCAAGTTAGAAAAGCCTGTATTCCACTACTGTACATTAAAGAGAGTATTATGAATACATGCATGACAGCAGATACTTACAGACTGCATAATCCTACCACATCACCACCAATAGCAACTTTGTGATGATCATTTCATTTTAGTTAAAAACTACGTCTTTAACCACAAAGAAATCCATCTCCACCCTCCTGGGAAACCAGAAATGCGGGGGGTGGGGGGGAAGGGAGGGGAGAAAAAGCAGCAGTCCTACTAAGCTTTAAAAAGTAAATAATCGAAAAAAGTTAGTGGATTCGGGGAAGACAGTTCTTTGATAGAGATGCACACACCTGCACAAACAAGAAGTCTGCAAAGTACTGCGACACACACCAAAAACCCACCACATGTACAACACTGCCTAAAATCAAGCTACTAACTAGAGGCCAGCCATATGAGCCATAAATACCGAATTCTCCTATGTTTCTGTCAAAATGTTTTAAGATTAGATGAAACGGAGAAATGATAAATTAGATAAGAGAAAATGAAGACAATATTGAATTAAGTTCCTAACATTGCAGAATACTGCCTTTTCAGATGACAACCCCTGGTTTTCTAGAATACTAGTTCAAACACTTTACCGGCCGGTAAACAAGCGCGGAAAAGCCGAGCAACTTTCTCACCTTGTTTCCTACTCCCATTTTCTTCCTGCAGGAATTCCTTTCTTAGCTTCCATCTCTTCCTCCACCCTGCTCCTTCTGACTAACTACCCACTGAACTCCTCCACGGCGGTGAACACAACAGGACCAGAGGCAAGCAGCACACAGAACACGTTTCTCCGGCGGCCTCAAAACATGCCACTACTACACCAGCACCGGCCTCCTCGGCCGCAAGGCAAAACCGAGAGTAAAACGAGCAGATCCCGGGGCCGCCAGAACACAAACCACCCCTCGTAAGGGGCAGGCAGGCTGCCCGCACACTCCTGCCCCGGGCCCCGCTTCCCCGCACCCAGGGGGCCCTGGGGTGCGGAGCCCGGCCGGACCCGCCGCGGCGGCGGCCGACACGTCGGCAGGGCCGCCCCGCGCCACCGCCCACCCACAGCGGCCGGGCCCGCCGGGGGCGCCGCACCTCGCTCCGCCCGTCCTTCGGGCGGAGGAGCGGGGCTGCTCGGGCCCCCCCGCCGGCCGTACCTGCGGCTCCGGCCCCGCCCGGCGGAGGCCGCGCGGTGAACGGGCCGTACCGGCCTCCCCCGCTATGACACTGCAGAGCGCGGCCCGCCCGACGGGGCCTCTCCTTCCTTCCGCCGCCGGGCCCCGGGCCCTGCTCCCGGCGGCGCCATGATGATGATCGGCCCCCAAGGCCGCCGGGCCGGGCCCCGCCGCCGCCGCCGCCGAGAGCGGCCTGGGCGGCCCGCGCCGCTCACCTTCATGTCGGGACATCCTACTCCAGAGACGGCGGCCCAGGCCCGTCCCGGGGCTCCCGCGGGCAGCTCGGGCGCCGCTGCGGCCTCGCCCCCCGCCGCCGCCCCGGTGCGAGAGGAGAGGGGCTGGGGCTGGGCCGGGAAGGGGGCGAAAACACAAGAGGCGGCGAGGAGCTGGCCTCCCTTCTCCTCCTCCTCCTGCCTCCTCGCTCGCCCTGCGGGGGGCGGATCCGGCGGCAACGGCTTCCCGGGCGCCGTGACACGGTGACTCCGGGCCCCGCCGGCCGCTGGCGCCGCCTCCCGCGCCGCTCCGCCCCTGCCGCACCAGCGACGGCGGCGGCCGCGCTGGAGCCTTCCCGGCCCCGGCCCCTATCCCTTCCCCTTCCTCCTCCCGCCCCGGCCGAGCTGCTGGAGGAAGAGGAAACTCCCCGGCAGGGCGGCGGCCCTCCCGCGCGGGCTGCCGGGCCAGGGCCGCCTGGGGCAAGGAAGCGACCAAGGTAACGGAACCTAGCACCGGCCTGACCCGAAGGACACGCATTAATCAGATCTTTTATGTAAAAGAAGCGGAGAAAGAGGGGCAGAGAAGAGCTGGGCGCGTGTCCTAAGCCGGCGTTCCATCACTAATCGCGTTACTCATTCTCTACCAGATTTGGGGAGCTGCGACTTCAGACACAGGGCTGGAGTCTCTCCGTGGTTTTTTTTTTCCGCGACCCGCCTTTGTCAGGCCTGCATAGGACTGCTAGAAGTGTCCTTCAGTTAAACTCTAGCTCTGTAAAGATGATGCCCACGGAATGCTGTGTTCTGTTCCACTCACAGGATCGCAGCATAGCTTGAGTTGGAAGGAACGTGACAAGGATCGTCAAGTCAAGCTCCTGGCCCTGCATAGGACAGCCCTATGAATGGCACCATGTGCCTGAGAGCATTTTCCAATGCTTCTTGAACTCTCTAGGGCTTGGTGCTGTGACCATTTCCCTGGGGAGCTTGTTCCAATGCCCAACCACCCTCTAGGTTAGGAAACTCTAATGTCCAGTCTAAACCTCCCCCGACAAAACCTCATGCTGTGCCTTCAGCTATAGTCACTGGTCATAACAGATAAAGAGATCAGTGTCTGCTCCCCCTCTTCCCCTCATGAGGAGGTTGTAGACAGCAACAAGGTCTCCCCTCAGTCTCATCCAGGCTGAACAGACCCAGGGACCTCAGCCACTTCTCACGTGGTTGCCGCTTGAGGCCCTGTACTCCAGACAAATGTCTTGGTCTGTCCACACCATGAGGACTTTTCATCATGTCATCATTGGCTTCCTGCCACTCCATGGAGGCAGGCCAGTCTTGAAAGGAGTGAAAGACCTGCAACATGGCCATGTTCCTTCCCTGGTTCACATGCACAGAGGACATATGTAATGCATTTTGTTTCTGCCTCTCTTACTATGACTTCCTGGCCTTTCCCTGGATTCCATCCATGGTAATAGCACCATCTTTCTTGCATTCTCCCACCTGCTTTTGTTTTCTCTAAGTTATCTATCTGCTGTGCACATGGCATTCCTTCATCTTTTCCCTTTGCCAATCCAACACCTCTATCTTCTCCACTGTCTTAGAGCACAGCTTCCATATGTTTGCCTCAGCACCAAAATTCTTAAATGCTTATGTTGGTGAAATACCTTTTCAGTTGGTTTGAAGGCCATGAGTGTCCACACCAGAGCACCTTAAGTATCAAGGAAAGGCAGAAACGAACCAGAAGGTATTGAAAGGAGGAAGTGCCAACCTCATTCCTGGCACCACCTCACTCCCATGCCAATTGCATTATTTTTCTGCTTATAATTGCATTATACATATCTATTTCTGCTTATAATTGCATTATACAGCCTCTGCTTGACACTTTACGTGCACCCTTTGTTCCTGGTACAAAGGCGTTCGTTTCTGACCACCTGGTTCACATCCAGCTCTCCTTTAGTTACATGCGGTTTCATAGACAGTGCCTACTGGGAAGATAACCTGGATCCAAAAGTCTAAAATTCCAGTGGCAACAAGCAATACCTGTGAATTGGATAAGCTGTAGGAGAAAATGGAGATAATTTTGAGGACCATTTTGATGGGAGCCAATGACCTCACTGCCTGTGAAAACAGGTGGGCCGTCAATGACCATGCAAAAAGGTTGCAAGTATACCACAGATGACAAAAACCTGAAGAGCACTTTGCAGCTGTCATAATACTCACTACCAAACCATGAAAGCATGTCTTTGAGTGTTCATAGCAGTCTAGTTCTGGTGGCAGAGTTGTACCTATCCTGCCAGCATTTCACAGCAACAGTGCACAGACTGGAGCAGTGAGTAATGTGCGTTTTACTACTTTGTTTTTTCACCAACAATTTTAAATGCAAATGGCAATTATTTCACCCATATGCAAGATACAGACCACCAGTTGCTCCCTTTCAGTTCTTAGAAGAGCAAGCTAGTAACTTGGCTGGCTAGAAATATTTCATTTCTGTGTGAGATTGTGGTTCCTCCTGAGGATAATTGTCCTCACTCTGAACACTATGATGCTGTACTAGGTTTTATCCTGTTAGACAAGAGTGACCTGCTACAGGAGCTTCTCCCCATGCATTTGATAAAATACAGATTGCATGTTGGGTATTTCAGTGGGACCTGCAAGATTCTATGCTTAGTCATGGAAATCCTTGATCTAATCATCTTGTTTCACCACACTTCACTTAAAAAACAGCTCAATAAACTTTTCTCTATTACTTATTATTAAGCATTACTCAGACAAATGTCCCTTGAGTGCACATGGTGCCTTTTGTGTGGTGTCTTCTCCACCTTTGTAGACTTGAAGGGCAAAATTAAAACTGTAATCCTGTTATTTCCTGCTTTCTTGCATTAAGGCCTGTATCTTAAGACCAAGGGCACAATATATGACAGCACATGCCTTGAGCTGGTGTTGATGCCAAAGAAGGTTCCAAGCATCAGCCTCTTGTTATCTAAAAGCTCTCATACCTGTTCTTTGTAATCTTGCCACAGGCAGCTCCATGTGGCACCGGCTCTTTCTTTCCTTCTCTCTTCCTTTTGCAGGACCAGTTAACTCCTTCCTGTCCCTAGCACAGCTACCAGACCCTATCTATCCTTGTACAGCATCTTACCCTTTCAGTCCCTTACATGGCTGCCTGACCCTTCCCCCCTCACAGCACAGCCAGCAGACTCCAGCTGCCTCTCAACTAGCTAATCCACTCTTTTATAACTCCCATCCTTATTGGACATAGCTGTGAGGCCAAGGCTGTTCCCACTCTTTGGTGATTAACACAGCTGCAATTTATCAGGGGCAAGATCACTTTCAGCACAATCCATCCTCCCACAAGTATAGATAAAAGCCTTGGTACTTTTGGAATTATTCTAGAATATGCCTGTGTGTGTAGCAGTGTGTAGCAGTGTGTAGAAAACATCTGTATTTTTATGTATAAAGATGGGAATTTTGCTGATTGTCTCCTCTGCAAATATATCAAATACTGCACATGTAAGATGATCAGGCTCTCAGTGGTTAGGATGTGGCAATTCTGTCTGTATGTGCAAAGAGATATATAACAGAATTTGAATGTCCTTTACAAGGTCATGGCCACCAGTAGAAAATATTATTTTCTTAGTTTTATCTTGATAATTAGTAACTTATACTGTCCTGGTTTTAAACAATACTGTTTCTCAAACCCACATGCTGTTATTCCACAGGCAGAATGAGAAAGAAAGATTTGTTAGGTTTATAAGGTTTTGGGGTGGATGAATCTTTCTGTCTCTAAGGATGGAGCCTGTTGTAATTGAATTTCTTACTCTTTCTCTCCCATACACCAGAAGAATTCATAGGTGATACTTCCTTTAAAGCCAGAAAGAAAAAAAAATTCAACATTAGTATCTTCCTGATGGATAAAAGCAAGCTGAGAAATAAATTTTTTTTTACCCAAAGTCATTCAAGGTCAGAGCCAGACAAGGGATTAGAGACCCAGTTCTCACAGCTAATTAGGCCATTGGATAAGCCACAGTGATAAACAGAAAAACTGATTAATTTTCTGAACATATAATAATAATAATGTAATAAAATTTGTGTCTGAAAGTCTTGAAATCCTCTGAAATAGGGAAGAGATGGTTGTGTGGCCTCATGCAGTTCTTTTCTCTACCATTGTAAAAAAGGTGTCTGGAACAGATAGGAGAAATTTGGCCACTGAATAGTGGTCACTGAACTTTGAATTGACGTGACATCCTAAAGCAGAACTCGTGAGTGTTGAAACTGCTACATCAGGAGAAACTTAATTGCAATTAATGCCCTCAAAATTTTTCACTCTTTTGCAAACTACTGAAAACCCACCGAGACTGTGTTTTTAACATGTTTCAGTGCTTCCTAACAGGCTTCATCCATTTGAGGAATGTTTTACTTGGCTTGAACGAGTCATTACCAAGGCTGGGCAACCCCCTACATGCCACAGTAGCTGCTTGCAGGTTTGGTTCAGGCTCACACTTGGAACTAAAGCACTACAGTTGGTGTAAAATTCACATACATCAGTTGCTTGCTCATCAGTTGACACATATGGAACTTTGATGCATACATACTCAAATAATAAATTTGTACACTGGTACATGTCAGGGCTTTCCACTACACTTTTTTTACTGCTGTTATTCTGCCTCCTTTTGCTCAGTAGTGGTTCAATATGATACAGAGCTGCTGACTGGCTGTGTTCAGCATGATATGTAAATAAAGCTCTTAAAATCAAATGGAGAAAGACAATCTTGCTGCTTTCTAATTTATGAGGAAAGACCCAAAATAACTTAACTTCTTCTTACCTTCTATTTTACTTTGCATGACGAGGATGCCTGGTTTGCCATGATAATGGACCAGAAAACACAAGGACCTTGTGATTCCTGTGGCTGGATTCTAGAAAGGAAACGGTATTTCTACATAAATACTTCTTATGAACTGAATTTTTTTATGTCCCCAGGCCTGCTTATGGTGTCTCACAATCTATCTTGAAGTATCCAAAGCACTGAGGAACTGTACAAATGAAACTGTAAGAATCAGGAATATCAGACGTTTCTGCTTAGTGAGTCCCATTTGGAGCTTTTGCAATGGAATACAAACGTCTCACTGGATGAGAGTGGACTTGATTCTTTAGCAGATTTTTTTACTCACATGGAAACTGTATTTGGCCTTAGAGCTATACTGCAGTAAGCACAACTAAATATACTATAAAATGCTCATTGTCAGTTTAAACTTTTAGTAGAAATACTCATTTTGAATGCTGGACACCACTAGGATGTGCAATGAAAATGCTATGCTGTTATGCCCACATTTATTTACAGTTGCAAAAGCTGTTTCATTTTTTCAGACCTACAGTCCAGGAGTAAATGTCACATTTGCCTTCTTTCCTGAACTGAGGTGATGCCTTTTTTTTGGTCCTAAAATTGAGAGCCAGACACGGTTAAGGGATAAAGGATTTTTATCTCAATAGTTAATAAGGATTTTTATGGTGCAACACTTTGCCATGATGAAGCATGCCAAAATGTACACTCCTGATAGATTGAGTATTTTTATAGACTTTGCAAATTAGCAAATCTGATAAAGATGCCCTAATGAGGGTTTCGAATAAATAGTGTGATACCATTCCATCCTGAAGAATTCCCTGGATGGACTTAATCCTTAGTTTACAGTCTGTATTTTAGAGAGGACTTTGGTTTCTGAAGATAGTGTAGGACTTTCTGGCCTCCAACTGCAAGGCCTCTAGGATGTTTGGTTTTCTGGCCTAACAGGACTATGATAAGTTATCAAATTTAAGGGATTACAAGTATGCACGTTAAGAGCACTGGGGATACATGGATGTAATAAAAAAGGTATAGAAAAGAAAAGGTAAAAAATCATCATGGCATCAGTGGCATCCTCATATTCACCTGCACATACCCTGAAATCATGGCCACTCCCAAGCCCCCTGTAACAGATTTTGCATGATCCCAGATTTTTTTTTGTGAGTTGGACAGGTGGCATTGAGAGGTTAAGCTCATGAGTACTTGTACACAACCAGACATATGTGTGCAGGCACTGCACAAAATTCTAATATACTGCCTTCTATCAGCAAGTGTATCTGCACTTCAGCAAAATGAGGAATTGCCTTGTTTATCTCCTCCATTTTGGAATCTGCATTCAGAGGCTACCCAGATCGGTCCTTCACTACTGAGAGCTTTCATCTTCTCCGCAGTCAGTTTTTTGTTGATGCTGGTTAAGATACCAGATGTTGATATAAAGTTTAAAGTGCCCCAGCTAACTCCTTTGACTTTTCTGACCAAACCTTTATGAAGAATTTAAGCCAAAACAAACACTGAAAATTCATCAAATCTTTCTGTCGTCCTACAAAAATAGTCCAAACTGACCACGTACCCTTGTAATGGCATGGTTCCAGTAGGCACACTGTTCTTACAGGACCTAAAGTCACAGCACACTAGGAAACAGAAACAGCTTTTAAAAATTCTCCAGATTCCAGCTCTGCTCTCTGTTAGAAGAGGACAAAGAAAAAAAGAATTAAGCCTTTCTTGAAATTATTTTTGCCATTCTTTTGGAGGTTAGTGATGAACAAAACAATAATCCTCTACTTGATAACCACAAATGTTGCCATTTTGACTCCGGTCCATGTGAATGAATCAGAAACACAGTGTCCCAAGCTGTTCCCGAAAGGAGGAGATATCAGGGATGTATCCTGTGTTCTTACAAAGCCTTTTTTTTGTGAACAGGAGGAAGCAATTAAAACATTATCTGCTCATCACCATAAAAACTCCTCTGCTGCCCAGATGTGTTTTTTGCACGTATTTCTCAGAGTCCTTCTGCAATACTGGTTCAGACTATGAGCTAAATTTTCATTACCCTCTGGTAATGAATGTTTTTTGGCCCTTTTCGTCTCTTCCTATCCCTACTCTCTTTCAAATCAACACCTGCACTTATTCATAAGGAATTCCCTTATTCACAGGGAATTCAAATCATTGAGTGATTCTATTTGACCTTTTTGAGTGCAGCTCTGTGCCTGTTTTCATAATTACTGGACACTGACATACAGGAGACCAGCTACTCTTTGCAAAACTTGGTGGTTAATCTTTGGATCTGTGCACCTCTGTTTCAGAATAATTCAAGTTTGGTGCTTTATGCCTGGACTTCTCAACTCACCTGCTGGAATCACATCATGTGTGAGATGCCGTGATGGGGTGATACAATGCCAGCCTCCAAAATTTGCCTCAGACTTGAGAAGGTAGCAAGGGACCTTCACGGCTGGCTCCTTTTCAATGAGGACCCTTGTGAGCAAAGGGACACTAGAACTCATTTCCAAATCTCATTGATTCCAAGACTACCCAGGTTAAACGCAGCATGGCAAAGGCTGGGGAAGAGTTTGTCTGCACTGCTTGTGTCTGCTTTGCAGGCACAGTGCTGAGGAAAAGCAGGCTGAAACTCCCACAGTGTCAGTGACTACTAGCACTTGTTGGAATGAGGGGCATCTCTGTGTACACAAGGAATTTTCAAGCATATGAAGGCATGTAATTTCTGTTGTAAAAACCTGTACTATAAAGTGACAGCTGAAAACTAGTATTGTGGGATACAAACCCCAGGTGTATATGGGTCTTGTCTTGTCCATGGCTGCTGTGTAGCAATCCTGCAGTAAAATCAGTTATATCTCATTGTTCTCTTCTTCTCTACCTGGAAATTTTAGCCTGCATGGCTGAGACAAGCATGTATCTGACAGTGTACTAGCACTTTAAAAATGAAATGAGAAAGTCAATACACTTATCTTGGAGGAAAAAGACTGCTCTTACTTGAAATGCACAAAATTGCTGTGTGTGCCAGGTGGCTCTGTCTGGTTCTGCAGTAGGCACCTATAACTGAAATAATTTGCTATAATATTCTTAGCTGTTAGTGATGCATGACTAATGATTTTGGCTTGCCGTTTCCCAGTCATCCCTCATTTTGCCCTTCCTCCTGCAATGAAACTAGAGAAAATTTGAGCTCCAAATGCGACTTAGCTATGTCTGGGGCACTGCTAAATGACAAACAGATCTCATCAAGCTTTTGGGGTTTTTTCCACACATGCCTTCTAGCAGTAAATTAGGTCTTGCCTAAGGCATATCTCCTCACATATTTTCCCTCTGAATGTCAGAAGCCAAGCAGTTTTCTATCCTCACTTTACAAGTTTAAAATTTTTCAGTTAAGGAATCATTTGATTGAAAAATTGAAAACTGATAATTCAAAAATGTTCTTCTAAAACTAGATGTTTCTCATTTTCAGTTGTCCATGTGAAACTGTAGGAGTCAGGAACATCAGACGTTTTTACTCAACACTCTCTCGCTTTCATTGTAGCCTTCAGCTCAATGCAGGGTCTTTGCAGGTCAGTCCTCATGGCAGTACCACTCAGCTGGTATCAGAGTGCTGGAACAGTGCTCAGGAACCCTCCACACCTGCTCTGTAGGTACCTGCAAATAGTCATTTGGACTCACTTTGCAGAAGAGAAGCTGTTAATGCAAGAGACACCCAGCAAAGCCAGTGAGCACCATATGCTATTGTATACAGGGATAATGTGCTCTCACTGTCCTTTAGTAAAACTGGGAATAAAACTCATATTCACTGTGTGTCTGCAAGCTAGAGCAGGGGCAGATGTGCGCAAGCACCTGGCAAGAAAAGAAGGTTATCTACCTGCCACCTTCTTATCCTAGTAAGTAGGCTTTGGCAGAAGAAGGAGCACAGGGAATGTACATCAAGGATAAAAAACATGGTTCCTTTTTTTCCTTTTCCTCCTTCTGAAGTTTCTTTGTAGCAACACAAGCACTTACTCAGCTGGCTTTGGATCTGTTGGAGATGACTTGGGAAACAGTCAGGGCACATCAGAAAATCAATGAAGTAAATAACCAAATAGACCTACCCAAAGCAACCCAAACCCAAAAGAATAAGAATCCTAAATACAGCGAGACGTCTTCTGCAGTTGCAAGATCACTGCTCATGAGCAGTACTGGGATAGCAGCATCGCACCTGTCACCCAGCTGTTTCAGGTGTGGACAGAGATATCACAATGCTTGTGGGAGGGGGTAATGGTAGCATGTCCTGGGACCTCAGTGCATACACACATAACAAGCAGCTGCACTTGAGTCACTCTGAATGCTTAAGCAGGCTTGGCTGAAGTGACATAAGGCATCTCTTCATTCACTTAAACTCTCTGCATTGTGGTGACAACCCACAAGACTCAGTGTTGACAAACCTGTGCATGAGAAAGAGAAGTCTGTCTTTGACCTTCTTTAGCAAAGTTTTCAGTCCTGCTTACCAGAAAGCAAGGAAACAGCTTTCAGATCTGCAACAGCATGCTTGACTTCCTCAGTTTGGCCCAAGTCCTCCCCTGAGTTCCAAGAAGCGGGAGTAGGTCATCTTGTCCTTCAATCTATATTCCCAGAAACAACCAGCAATGGCCAGCATTTCATTACAGGGAGACCAGATAAATTTGTCATAACAAGGCTGGCTCTAGGGGACCAAAACATTCCAGCTGGTGAAGGCGTAGGAGTGTAGCACTCTGATTGGAGTCACGTCTCCAGAAGATGTAAACGGGCCACAAACCCCAAGTTCTGAGCAGAGAGGTTTAGTCACGGCGTTATTTTTAGAACACCAGGACTAAACAGCGTCCAGATCTGTACAAGGTGTCCAGTGTCAGAGGAGACATCATTTCTATTAACAAGAAATTGCTCTCCAATTAACACCAACATGGAGATGACCATTTAGCCCCTCCCAGAATACTTGTGCTTGATGCTTGTGTGGCGCTATGTATTGAATTACCAAGCAGCTGCTCTTCCGTGTTTAATTAGCAGGAGTAAAAGTAGTGATGTTGCACGGAGGAGATGGTGACGTCTTTTCCTGCACATCAGCGGTGCCGGTGGGCTCGGGGGTGCGTGTCACAGTGTCATCTAGCGGCCAGTGTCCACCTTCTCGGCTGGGCGACAGCAGCAGCAGGGTACAGCAACGATTCTAACCCCCCAAGGCTGGAATCTTATGTAGGTTTTCAGTTCTTCTTCGGAGACAGTGATGGTGATGCACCTCGTGGAGCACAGTCCTAGTCCCAAGCGGTTTCATTAGATAGATGATGTAGGCCTCAAGGCATCCTGAGTTAGGGTTTAGCTAAATTTGGTGAAGCTTCTAATACCTTATCATGGCACATGCTTAGAGAAATGTAAATAAGTGTGTGCATCCTCAGTTTTGGGTGTCCCATCTCTCTGTAAGTCCCTCATCACCATAGCACTGCATGAACTGGCAGCTAGAACTTCGATGAAAGTGTTTCATGTGGAAGGAATTATTAGAAACCTTCCTGCTTCCTTACTGAAAAATATTGCCCCTACAGAAGGTCCAGCTGAATGGCACACTCCTAATCTGCCTCAGCACAACCAGACAGCATCTGACAGAAGCACTTTGTGCTAGCAGCGGTGGTTTTGTACTGAAGAGATTAGGAAGGACTTGCACACTGTTTTGTCAGCTAAGTCCTAAAGGTGGAAAGTCAAGAATGGCTTAGTAAGACAGACAGACCTACACCAAGACAAGAACATCAGCCTCTGATGAAAACAAGCATAGGATATGATTTCACACTTTACTAACGCTCTATACTCACTGAATGTTCCAGTTACACTGATTTACAAGGGAGAGTTTTATCAGTAGTTTTCCATTTAGGAACAGCTCTTCAGTAATAAAATTGTACACAAGAGTCACATCATTACACACAGTAACAACAACAGTAAATTTTCTTGTACAGATGAACGACAAAAATCTTTATGATGTTTGCCCTGATCAAAGGTAGTCAGTACCAATGCCTACAGGTTAACGTCATCTGTAGCTTCCTACTCTAAGACCCTTCTCTCTACAGCTTTGTCAAGCTCCTTCTTCCACCAGAAACAATTTGTCTTGCACGCATTAAAATTCAAGGTTTGGTAGCTGCACCTGAAACCTGGCTGGGCAGCCATAATTTTTCCAGTTCTAACCGCTCAGTATTTTTGTGTATGGTTGACCAGCACAAAACTGAAGTGCCTTTGCAAGAGAATTTGAAAGCTTCCTTGCAATCCAAATGACAGTAAATATAAACATTTGAAAGAAGGAACACTTCTGTTACAACAGAATGACTTTTCTTCCTGTTGTTTAAGCAGAACTCCAGGTCCAGCACATTTTTTTTCTTGGGATTTGCATGGTTTGGTTACGTTTATTCTTCATAAGACAAGGTAAATGGAACTCAGAAGTGCTATCATCTTTCCATGTACCAATATGCTTGCATAACAAGTATAAAACCCTACCAACTCTGTTAGAATCTTACTCATTCCTTCTAGACCCATCATTTTCAAGAATGAGAAGGCTGACCATATCCCCAAAAAAGGTTTTGTCAGAGGCATCCTACCTATTCTTGCCCCTAGAAAGTCTGTATGGCTAAAGCTAAGCTCTTCCCTCAGTCCTCAAGTGACTGAGATCACATCACAAAATACACCGTGCCTGTGGACACTCTTGATCAATCCTTGTGATGGCTTACTGCTGAAATTTATGCTAGTGTCTATAAAGAATACTCTGCTTTATTCCAAGTGTCCTCTGCATTTTGTGAAAGATACAGGAATGTATTAACTCCATATGCAGAGGAAAAATTCTGCTCCCTCTTAATTGATGATGTTTATTTTAAGAATTGCATTTGACCATTTCACCTTTCTGAGCTTTCTTGACTGCTAGTGGAAAATATATTACTTTGTCCTGAAGACATTGAACACCCTGGCTGTTCAGTATTCCATATTTAGTAGTTTCAATTAGGAACAACTCATGGATAGAAACACACTTTTTGCTTTGTACTGGAGTTTCAAATGTGTTAAAAAAAAACCCCAACATGGAAAAGGAAAAGGAAGAAAGGAAGAAAGGAAGAAAGGAAGAAAGGAAGAAAGGAAGAAAGGAAGAAAGGAAGAAAGGAAGAAAGGAAGAAAGGAAGAAAGGAAGAAAGGAAGAAAGGAAGAAAGGAAGAAAGGAAGAAAGGAAGAAAGGAAGAAAGGAAGAAAGGAAGAAAGGAAGAAAGGAAGAAAGGAAGAAAGGAAGAAAGAACAGCACCCCCCAGGTAAACTCAAAGTTTGAAGTCCATGTCTGTTTTAAATGTTCGTGTCACTACAAAAATGTTTACCATTGAGAAAGCAGCAAAGCCACTATAAAATTACACAGCTTTTGTATATCAATTCCATTTCCTGTGAGTTGTTTTGAATTTCAAGAGTGAAAGAGAATTAAAGAATTTCAAGTGTTAAAAAATAATCTCCACTACAGTTTAATCACAGTTAAGACCTTTTAATGTTTAGTGTCACAAAGACTGCATATTATGGAATAAACACCAGCATTTGTTTGTTTCCTCTAGTTTCCAATGACTGTTTCCAATAAAATATTTCCAATCATACAAGCATTTCATAAAAACACAGTTTACAATAGCCATTTACTGAAAATAGGGTAGATGCATTTTTCTGGTGCAGGTATACACATCCCCCAGGGTCCTCAAAGCATTTTTCCTGTGCAGGTAAGAATTCAGGGCTCCACTGAATATATCAAGTGTACTGAAAGTTTCTGGGATAAGAATACTTCAATGCAAAAGACATCTCAATGCAATAGTATCCAATACTTATACAAAGGGTTATTTTATCTCTATTAGCATCTAAAAAGAACAAACTATGTACTTATGAGGACCAAAAGAAACACATTAAAAAAAAACAGACAAATGCTCTATTTTTATTACAAAATTACACTTGGTGTCAGTTGCATAAAACAGCATACGCTGACAGGGTCACACAGCTGCTCCCACATAAGGCCAGCTGCAGTGCCTACTTGGACTAACCAGGTTACTTTATATCTCCTATAGCTAAGTTACCTGCAGTCACTACTGCAGCATCTGATGAGACAGCGTTAGGAACCACAAGCGGGTAAGCCAGCACATGAGAAATGGTTTTAGTGCTTCACAGAATCATAGAGTAACTTGTGTTTGAAAAAATCTCTAAGATCAAGGCCAACCATTAAGTGAGCACTGCCAATATAACAGGTGTAGCTTTATGTATTTTTAGTTAGGAGCTAAAACCTTTACTTGGTACATTTCAATAATTAAGCCTTAATACATTTCTTGACTGCACCTAGAGCTATCACCAGCAGCAGCAGCAACTCAGACCTATACAGCAATCTGCATTCCTCTTCCATTGCAATACCTACAAATGGACTTTAAACTTGTTGACGACCCTACTTAGTACAGCTTTAGTACATCTTGAAAGCTTAACACTGTTTTCTTCCATCTTCAGTTACTGTTCTTTATCCATCAGTGTGCTGCTCTGTTCAGTGCCTGAGCTGTGCTTGCTCTTAAGGGACCTTCCAATGTATCTCCAGTACTCTTTTCGGATGGTGTCTTTTTCTTTAGCCAGAATTTCACACAACTATGAAAGAAAAATGAGAGACTGGAGTGTTAAACCAGAAAGCTTACAGAATCCTTAACTATAAAATGCATACAACATATATTTCAGACAGTATTAGAAATACATTTCTCTGCTACATTTGTTTTATTCATGGGATTTGTAACTGTTTAATGACATCAAACTGATGACAAACCCAGTTGGCAGCCAACCAATCTGACACTACACAAAAATCCCTCCAGCCCCATTTCAGTTGTAGGAGTTTTCCTTTGACTCATTTCCATACCTACCATTCATCATCCATGCCAGCCTTATCCTGTAGTAAAGCACAGCATATTTCCTAAGAACCTTGAATGCCTTTTAGTCATCCAACAGGCTGTAACCCACTTAATTCCAAACACTGGAGGATCATCCTTTTCTTGAATCATCAATATTTTCGATGGACTGACAGGGGATCATTTATTTCTCTTTTTTTCCTCAACAGACTGTTCCAAAAAGGATCTCCATGCAAGTCAGTAACCTTCCCTCATGCTACATTAAGAGTTGGTACAGATACTTCTACATGTTTGGGATTTTTAAAATTTTGGTCTGGGTAAGCAGCACAATAGAAGTTGATACTACTTACAGACAAGCTATATAAATTTTACACACTATGAACACTACAAATATTTTAGTAAATTCCCTTTTATTATGCATTGTCATTGACTTACTCAGTGAAATAGAGTTAAGAAATTAAGAGCTTTGATGCTTAAATAGAGAAGTCAAAATCAGTGAAATAGTATTAAGGGGGCATGAGTCTAGGAGGTACAACTGCACTTATTTACAATCTGGTCTGGTCACAACAATGGAAACAACAATGGAAAAGTGCTGAGAAAGAACAATGTTGGAATACAAAGACTCCAGGCAAAACTATAGCTCTGATTACATCACGTTCCAGTCAGTCCCACAATGAATGGAAAGTGTTCTTATAAAAACTACACTAAAAACTGCACCAAGGAGCAGCCAAGTATGAAGCTCTGGGAGACACACAACATTGCCAGAAGCAATGTATGCTCTGCAGGAAGTGGTGCCTGACATTTCTTACTGATACCCCAACGCCTGCTGACCATAAGCTAATTCTGTCAACATAAGCTAATTCTGTCAACTTTCTTGAGAAAAGGAAAGAGAAGGGCCAAACGAGCACAAGTGAGGCTGTTTGGACATGGACATTCAAAGAAAATTAATTTATTTACAGAGAAGAGAGCAAGTTACTGCTACAAAGTTAACATTGCAAAGTCTGCAATTGTTCAAACATCTTTCTTCTGCAGGTAGTATTAGAGACCTTCCTTCACTAGCAGGTGAAGAAAATTTAGGAGGGATTTCATAACTGAAAAATTACATTTAGATTAATGAGATCCTTGTGACTGTCCAGCTTTTGTGTTAAACTTTTCATAGACCTCTCATGATTAACAAGTAACCTGTTCTATTTACGAAAATCAATCTCATTTTGTCTATATAAGCTATAAAACCAGACAGGAATAGACAACATCCCCGAGAAATAAAACCAAGCTCTCAAAATATACCTCCAATGCCTTGTTTAGTGTTTCTTCCTTATTATCGCACTGGTTTTCTAGCATATCTTCATATATGTCCACAAGAAAGGCAATCAGATAGGGTGAGCTGTGACTGGGTTGTAAATTCAGCAGTTCCTCCAGCAGATTTGGATATTTAGAAAGACCACGATCCTGAAGAATCCTAGAAAAGAGGTTAATAGGCTTGACACATAACAATGGGAAATCTGGTCTGAAAAACTGCATTTTTGTTATGAGTCCTTTATTTGGAGATAATTTTGAAATCAGTCTGTAAGTACAAGTCAGTCAGAAAGTAAGCAGCATGCGGCACTAGTACAGCCTCATGTTGTAGTAAGCTGGTATAGCTTTTGTTCAACTGAACAGAAATTAGACTGAAAGCATGTTTGTTATTTCCTATCCATGCTTTTTAACAGAGTATCATTACAAGCATGAGAAGCACCTGTAGTTCTTCCACAAGAACTACAGGGCCAGAAGCTTAGTGAAAAGAAATTAAATTAGAATATAATAACCATGTGACAGAAACACTACACTAGAACAAAAAGCAACAAGCTATTTTCAGTTAAGAAGTAGGCATCAGACACCTTCCACAGATATTCTCTTTGCCTCACGGAGAAATATGCCTCACCCTTTTAAGTAGTTCCAAGCACTCTCATTATGTGGCACTGCTGTGATCATCTCAAGAGTGTACCTGCAAGAAAAGGGTAATAGGTCATGAATGCAACCAATAACAATGTAGTTAGGGATTACCTGAATGTGCTTCCAAATGCATCTCTCTAGCCTTCACTCTTTTTGCAGATCATCTCACATGGGCAGAACAAAAATGGCTTACCAGCAGGTAACTCTCAAAAAGGCACTATGTTTTAAGTGTTCTGTTTCCTGGAGTTTATACAATAATGAATCCATTCTCAAAATTATTATTAAAGCCACTGAGAAACAACACAATATACTCTCCTGGTATGCTAAAGGAGTAACTTGTATCCCGGTGCTCAGAAATGGGTAGGGGCTGAAAGTCAGAGTAACTGAGCTCTGTTAATATGACTGCATATAGGTATGTTCTGCATATAGGTATGTTCTGTACCTATTTGCAGAACTTATTTTACAAGGCTGCACTCAAACAAACCCACAGAAAGGCAGAGCTTGAGTTTTCAGCTCACACAGCCTTCTGCAGCATTTGTGTGAAAGCAGCAGTGAAGCAACTGCAGTAAAAAAAGCTGTCAAAATCTGCACCTCTGATACAGCCACAAAGCCACATTTATCTACACAAAACAGATTTGTCTTCTGGCTTTTCCTAGCATAAACAGGCATTATGATGGTTCTCAGAGGCTGTAGATACTGATAAAAAGTTGTATCAGGAATACTAAAAAAATACTTGCAACTGTAACAATTTTTTAACATCCTGCAGTCAGAATGTTAATATGACAAAGACTGAGTTTATAAACCAACAATGAGTTCTATGATGACATCTGTGAAGTATTCATCTTAGCCAGTCTGGTTCTTAAGATGGTACCCAATCATCTTATAGATCAAGAGAGGATGTCCAATCTAAACTCTGGAGCGAAAAAGTTGAAGATATTAAAGTATAAGTCATGGAAATGGTTCAGATTCACTGACCTACAGGAAGGTTGTAAACTGGAAGTAAAACTTCTAGAAAGCTGCAAAGATAACCATGGAAGATGGTGAGTCTCTGTGAATAACGTACCAAAGGACATACTCAGAGATTCTGTCTTTCTTCTGAATAATAACTCTATAAAAAATTGTATATGGTTCAATTCTTAATTGCTTCTTCACTTTTGACAAGTATTTTCTCATAACCATCAACCTTAATCAGCAGTCTGAGATTTAAAAACCATATGAAGAAGCTTGTCTTACCACCATGGGTAGTAAAATACATCTAGAAGCCCAGTTTGCCTTCAGTTAAACATGCAACCTAGCAACAGTGAGCACAAAACTCTTTTTCCTGAAAACTAGCCATCTCACAGAGGTAGTTCTCTTTGTGCCAATCACATACTCCTGAAAGCTTTATTTTTTCAGATGCATCAAATTCTTCACAAAAGGCAACTTTCTCTTCCTACAATCCAAGCCCATGTTACTGGGTTTGCATGGCCTGTTTTTTGATAGCGGGGGGTGGCTACAGGGGTAGCTTCTGTGAGAAGCTTCTTCCATGTTCATTAGAGCCAGTAGCTCCAAAGAGCCATTAGCCTAGCTGGGCCTATTAGAAATGATGGTAATGCCTCTGTGGTAACATATTTAAGAGAGAAAAACAAAGGTGGTTGCACAGTTTTATTTGTGGCTAAAGAAGAGCAAAGTGAGAAGACATGAGAGGAACACACTGCAGACACTGAAGTCAGTGAGGGAGGAAGAGGGAGGAGGCGCTCTAGGCACCACTCTAGGCAAAGACTGCCTCTCTTGCCAAACTTTCTAGGAGTAGAATATTAATGAATGACACAAGAGTATCAAGGATTTTCTGAAGCTTGTCCTGCTACAACTAGTCCACCATAAACCCCAAACTTTTGTCTGTACAATAAACAGCAAGTCAGGAAAACAGATTCATGAAAGTAGCTTGCTCAGAGTAAGCTGAACTTGCTTCAGTCTAACACTTAAACTGCTAACCACGAGTGTTAGTCCCAGAAGTAAATAAAAATCAGGAAACAAAGCCCACCAGGACTGTGAAAGTATTCTTTTGCTTTCATGTAATGGAGACTGTTTAATGTGAGCCTGAATAGCATTACTAACCGGACTTCTCTGTCTAGGACTGCTGGGTCATCATAGCCGGTGGTGTTGAAAATTACAAAGTGTCGTTGGTTCCAAACAGAGTTGTTTCTCACATCTTCTTTCAGAAGCTGGTCTACATAGTCCAGTTCATTGTCCCATAATTTGAACTCCTATGGGAATGGAAAGAAGAGAGAGTATCACAATCAAAAGGTTTTATTTATTTAAAATATATGCTTGTTCCTAAGTTGCCTGAACATTGGATAGAACCTTTCTGAAGAAATCAACAGAAAGTTAGGAAAAAAAAAAAAGGACAGGTGAACTAGGAACATGCTACACTATTCAGTGGTGCACAATCATATTAGCTCATGATTAAATTCACACACACAACAGTAAGTAGAAAACAATCCAATTTTTTCAGCTCATTTCCTGAAAGACAAGATTATAGCTAACCTCTGCTACACATTTAAAATGCAGGTTATTTAAAGAATCAAGAGTTCTGTGAATACAATACCTGAATAACCCATTGTCTGTGTTGCCAGGCATGGTAATTTTTGGCATCTTGGTTAAGAATGTCGGCTATGAACTCAAGCTCTCGGGACGGATCCTGCAGCCACTCAACCAGGACCCGCCTGTGATGCCTAATGATCAGAGGAACAAAGTCTGAATTTTTTTTGTGAGTGTGTGGTCTGTATAAAAGTGCACCACTTGAAAAAAAGAACTTGCTAGTTAAATATTTCAAATTAAGCATACCAGAACATTTCACTTGGCTCTGAGAAATGCATGATGCGTATTTATATTATAAAAAATTCTAACCACACATACACAATGGCCAATCATCTCATTTTAGACAAGTAATGTTCATCTGAAACAATGCACTTCTACACTCATGGTCAAAGCCTTCAGGAGAGTAAAGTTTTCTAGTACTACATAATTTCTCAAGCATTATCAATACTGCTCTTTTGCCTATTCGCATTCATTATGGAAAAAACCCAATGACAGGCAGGCAAACTCCAAAACACAATAAAAGGAAACATACTAATTACTAATTTCTATTAGTCTTCTTAGTTGGCTTTTCACAAGTCTTGTTTTTTTGGTTTTTTTTTAGCCTGTCAGACTTATTTTGGCAGTCTAAAAATTCAAATTAACAAGAAAACAAGACCTGCTTAGCATGTCATAATCGTATGCTTAGAACAAATATCTGAAAGGAACTTCGACATGGTGCAACTCCATTTAACTCCACCACCACAACTGGACAATTTACAAAACAAATATTATCTGCAAAAATATAACAGAAAAGAAATCATGATTTTACCAGACTTGGTAGTTCTTTGGCTGATCTTCGATGATAGCTGTAATGTACTTAAGTTCCTCATGGAGATCCTTTCCCAAAGACTGCAGGAGGACTCTCCGGAAATGCCTGTATAAAAGTCAAGCATTTGAACACTGCAAAAGGACTTTCCTACAATTCACAGAGAAAAACACAGAATCACCTTTGTTCACAGTTCTTGTGAATGACATCGAATTAAAACCAGTGCAAAGAGCTAAAACTAATGCAAAATCCTTAACCACATATCTGGTTCTGTTAAAGGGCATTCACTTATGAACAGTGGAAAACTAGAATATGACTGATTGCAACAGTACATTATTTAAGATGGTAACAATCATGTTCAAATTAATCTGTACCCACACTAGTTTTCTGTCACAGCAACTAAGACTTCTGCGCTTGAAACAATGTAAACTTTCTGATTATATGGAAATTAGTGGAATGAAGATGTACAAGAGGTACTTGTTAGCATTTGTGAGTTAGAAGGCCCTACTCTGAATATCAGAAATTCACTGTTTATTTATTACCTATCTGAATAGTAACCCGACAGATCTTTTAAAATGCACTATTTAGTAAATACACAAATTATTTGTTGTCATGCTTTTATGCCTCTTCTTGAAATCAACTGAGGGCATCCTCAGCATTTTGCCATGGACACATCATCAGGTAAGTGATCTAATTTTAAACAGAAAAGTCCTTTTTGTGGCTAACCCTGACCCTGACTGATAATATCCTTAAAGCAAAATGAATGAAAACCACTGAATTAAAATGAGGCATGGAAATACTGAACAAGGGCTTTCTTTGGAAGCTCACTGGAAAGCTACACTACTCCTCTGTATAAATTCAACTAGGCATGCCCTGATTAACAGAACATTAAAGACTAACATTAACTAACAGAACATTAAAGACTTAAAAGGCAAGCAGTCAAATGACCATAGCAATAATCCCAAGATTACTACATACCATACTGTGTAGTTTGCAGCATTTAACTCAATGGCATCTGCTGTTAACTTGAAAGCTCTTTCGCTCCTCTCATCCCGCTGCAGAACAGCCCGGAAGTAATCATAGACATCTCGGACTAGACAGAGAAAGCATCTTAGCCAATGGCCTGAGCAGAGGGTACAGTTAATAATCCACTGAAATTGCTTCCTATTTAATGAGCTCTAAATACATCTCTGTAAAATGATAGATACCTATTGATCTGACAGCATTTTCAACTGAGACCTGTGCATGATATCAGCACACAACAAAGCTGCACAAGGAAGTCAGAAACACACCATCAGAATAATAGTTAAAACAATCATAAAGCATCTGTGCTGCTTAATCACACTACTTCACCAGCTGCAAGAGCTTCATGTTTTGTTTTGCTTCTACTTGTGGAAGTGCCTTTTAACATGAACCACACTGTCTGCTATATCCCCTCTTAAGCCATAGGATTTAAAAAGAGAACCTTGGCTATTAACATCTCATGAGAAGATTCAGCTTCAGAGGTGCTTGGTGAAAACACCACACACATTAATGAACACAATTAATTAAATTAATTTCTTCACAGTATCACTCTAGAAAATGTTATCCAAAACATGAAGTCTTGTTTCAACAATGGTTAAGGGCAGAATACATTCAAGACTTACATTTTTCACTGTAGATGATCTGAACAACAGGATTTGGCCCATCGTTTTGAGGAACAGGTTCAATATCAGCCCATTCCTTCCTGTCCCTGTAAATACATGTTTTTGTGTTTTCAATGCTTCTAAAAAGCACAAAATGCTACTCAAACTATGACATGCACAAACCTGTGTCCAGTAACACGTCCTTCCTCTGCACAGTCCCTACTACCTTAGCTACATTATTATCTGTAACACAGACCAGCATATAAATAGGTAAAGCTGTAGCATAAGAAGGACATGGAGCCATTGGAGCAAGTCCAGAGCAGGGTCACGATGTTGAAGAGGACTGGACCACCCTTACAAAGACAGACCGAGAGGCTGTCCACCCTTCAGAAGAGAAGGCTGTGTGGAGACCTCAGAGCAGCCTTCCAGTATATAAAGGGGGCCTACAGGGAAGCAGGAGAGGGATTTTCCGTCAGAAGCTGTCATGATGGGACAAGGAGTAATAGTACAAACTGAGAGAGAGGAAGTTTAGGTTAGATATTGGGAAGAAACTCTTTGACTGTAAAGGTGGTGAGACACTGGACCAGGCCGCCCAGAGAAGCTGTGTATGCACCAGCTTTTGCAGTGTTCTAAGCCATGCTGGATAAGGCCTTGAGCAACCCGTTCTAGTGTAAAGGAGCGTCTGCCACCTCCCAGGTCCTCAGGTCCCTGCCCCTCCCAGCAGCTCCCCACTCCTCCGGCCCCAGCTCCGCCACCCCGCGCCCCCCACCCCGTGATGTGTCGCGACGCGAGGGTCCGGCCCGGCCCCGGGGGACCTCGCCACCGCGGCCGCACCTGTACAGTACATAGCCGGCATCTTCCCCGTCCTCCTCCTCCTCCAGCAGCTGCCCGAAGCCGCCCTCCGGCACGCTACTGCCGCACTCCGCGTCCCCCTCCGGCTGCAGCTCCACCACCACCGCCGCCGCCATCCCGTCCGCTGCCATAGCTCCTCCGCCGCTTCCGGGGCCGCGGCACCAGCAAGGCGGGGCGGAGCGGCCGCGCGGCTCCACAGCGCCGCCCCTGGCGCGGAGAGCGCGCCGCGGCTGAGGGCCGGGGAGCTGCCCGCCTTCCCTCCGCCGCGGAGGCTCCCGCCGGGCTTCCTCACGGAGAGTTCACACAGGGGAGGGAAAACACGCGTGGCGCCATCTTAGGTTCAGGCGATCTGACAGGATAAGGCGGAGGAATCTGGCCACTGTAAAAGGTGAAACTGGAGAACGTTTTGGAGCAGCCGCTTCTAATCAGTGGGTGAAATTGGAGAAGGCAGCAGAAGGCAGCAGGCCCAGCAGGGGCTGGGGTTGGTTTGCCTGGAGAAAGGGAGGCTCAGGGGTGTCCTTATCACTCTTCAGCTACCCGAAAGGTTGTTTCCGCGTGGGAATCGCCCTGTTCTCTCAGGCAGCCAGTGACCGGCAACAGGCTCGAGCTGCACCAGGAGAGGTTCAGGGCGGTCATCAGGAGGAATTTCTTCACAGGAAATGTGGTTAGACATTGACGTGGACTACCTAGAGCAGGTTGGGCCATGGTGTTCTGTCATAGGTTGGACTCGATGATCTCAGAGGTCTTTACCAGCCTAAATGATTCTGTGATCCCCTGATGTGGTGTTGGTCACCAGGACAAAGAGTCAGAACTGAAGAGTCCTTGGAGAGGACAGCTGATCCAGCGTAGGGATTTGTAATCTGGGGCATTTTGAGGTGCATTAGGATGGAGAGGATTAAAGACAGGCTGAGCATGTGCAACAGCAAGGGCTGTACATACATCTGCATCTGTACTGTATTCTCAGGGAGGTGGGAAATCATTCTATATGTGGTGGAAATGGCTAAAATCTTTAATTTTGACCTGCTCAAGTTGAAAGGGCTGTTGTGTGTGTAATATTTTTTGCAGTGATTTTATGGAAAGAAGAATGGTGCCACAGTGACAATGAGGGAGTGTAAATGCACAGCTACAAATCAAGACACTAGATCTAGGACAAGGAAGAATCAGGCCCACAGGTGGTTCTTGTGTCACTGAGCAGCTTTGTCTCCTTTGGGAAGTCACCTGAACTCTGTGCTTTCCTCGTCTCCCTGCCTTTTCTTCTGCTCTGTTTTATTCTGAGGACTGTATTCCTACTAGGATGTTTGTACAGTGACTCTTTGGAGTGTATAGTTTGGTTGCCACATCTGGGTGTTGCAGTAATATAGACTATACTGATGTAATGGAGGATAAAACCCAGAGAAATATACTGAAAGGCTACTTTGAATAATGGGACTATGAATACAACAGAAAGTAAATGGGCATACCTAGAGACAGAGAGAATACCCATCAGGACTTAAGTGAAAGACAAATGGTCTAAAATGCAGAATAATAAAAAAAAAGAGAGATCAAAGGAAATGTGTACATATGAATGAGGGAAACCTCATATGCAGTAAATCCTGTTTATAAGAGATGGAGCAGAAAGGAAACCTGCTGTTCCTTACCCATGGAAAGGCAAGTTGCATTGTTTGTTAGGTATCAACAGCTCTCCATGGACAGGGGGGCACTATGAGATGCAGATCTTTAAGAAATATGGTTTATTACCTCTGCCTACCAATTATTTGATCAACAATTGTGGTTTTTCTGGGTAGTTTTCATCCAGAATTCCTATGTGATGATATGGCCCTGCCATTTCTTATGATGGTATCATCTTTACCAGCTGTTTAACATGGATTACAGAGAAGCCAGATCCTGCAATAAGAGCTTATTTCCTCAGAGTGGCATAACAGGACAAGAAAAGTGAGCCTTTCTGATGCCAGCCACTGGATTGAGTTTGTCCAAGAACAGCTTGTTTATGGCATGGGAGGGACAGCAGATCATACAGCTTTCCCTCAGGATTGTCCTCAGGACTCAGTTCTCCATTTTCAGTCTGAAACTGTAGGTTATTGTGTCTGTGGAGTGCTTCTAAAGGTTTGAGGGGCAGTAACTGAGAAAAGTCAAGCCTGTTGAAGGAAGCTTAAGTATTTTACAATTAAGTTTTGTCCTCATGAGAGCAATTTAGGAGTCTGCTAGCTGAGGAAATGTGAAAGCCAGGAATATAACTAAGTTTAAAATTAAGGACTGGACCCAAACCCAGGATCTCAGGAAGTCCTTCCATGAACCATACCAAGTCTCTGATCCATTTCCAACCACTCAGTTTACTTTACTGAACTACACACTCATAGTGCCATGCTAATTTCAGTCCTCAGCCTCTAGGCACTCTGAATTAGGTCTGCAAAAGCAGGATTCGGCTTTTGCAGGAATCTGCTTTGCAAAATAATATTTGGAGATTCTCGCTGCATCCCTCATGACTCCTAAAGTGAGTGGAGATGCTTCATGTTCCAGGTCAAATATCTGTAAACACTTCAGAGATAATATTAAAAGCCAGCCTGAAAGGTTCTGCTTAGAAATATATGACTCCAGCAGCTAAAGCCTTTGTGAGGAAGCAACAAATAGGACAAGAACTGGGATTAATTGAAGACTGGAGCATAAGTAAATCTGTATGTCCCAACATTGTAGTGTCAGTTGCTAGTTTTCATTTTAGGAGGAGACTGGTAGTTCAGAGAGAAATTGGATTTCTGTAGTGCAGTATGTGCAATAAGAGGTGGGTGTTGCTCCAAAGGAGCTACGGGCAAGAACAGCTGTAGTGGAAAGGGGACAGAGTCAGCATGGCAAGGGTCACGGACACTGCTGCAGAGGGCTGAACTCAGGTTGCCTGCTGGGTACCCCTCTGATCCTCTCAGGAAGGCTGCCGGCATTACACACCCAGAGTAAGGAGATGAGCTGTGTGCATAACATTTCAACAGATTTTATCAGTCATGCCTTTCAGTTAAGGCACAGGTGTGCCCTCTGCCTCCTCTGGAATTCTTTCTCCCTCCACTCCCTCCGGTAATCAGCCCCTTGCAGCCACCCCTGTCGGCCATGTCTGGGTTAGAAACAGCAGATACCTCACTTTCAAGTGTTTGTGTATAAATAGAAGTACCTACGGAGAAGTGTGTAGGTATCAGGTATTTCTGTGTTAATACAGATGTGTATCTATAGCATATACGAATTACATATACAAGAACGGCTAGTTCCTAGGTCTGTATCGGGTGGGTAAGTACGGTCTCTGCTCTGAGCTAACAGAACCTGGCTTTTGGAGTAGACGTCTGCAAAGAGCAGGAGGCGCACAAAGTGTTCGGCAGCTTCAGGAAGCCCCGAGCGGGCAGACTGGGCTGTTCCCTGTCAGTACACACGGCTCCGTAGGGGACGTCTCGGTAAGGCTGGAAGCAGGTCACGATCTCAGCTGCGGGACGCCTGCCGCAGCTCCGCGCCAGAGGAACGGGGGATGCGGCCACTCGGCGAGCCTCCCAGCTCCTCGGGGCTTCCCAGCTGCCGTGACGCATTTCTCTTTCTGTCTGCCCGCTGGCCTCATGCAGTCAATGTAGTCTCCGTCAGGATAGCACCAGCATAGTTGTAAAAAAAAAACCAAAACCGCCATAAAACCGCAAAGCGCGCTATTATGCAAACAGCTATAGGAATCAGTGTCAGGGGCGGATTTATTTTTGGGAATTGGGTGAGGTCCTGCAGTGAGGGTTTGCAGAAGAGCAGTCGGGTGGGGTGGACGCGATGGCGCTCTCACAGCAATTAGTGCTCCGCGTTGCCTGTGCAGGCCTCGGGGGCCCCGGTGAGAGCCGACCCCTTCCCCCGCCCCGCGGCTGGGCGGAGGGAGGCGCGCACCGCCCCCGCCCGCCGCCCCTCCGCGCTCCAAGTGGGTGCACTACCTGAAAGTTAGAAAAAAGCAGCGAAACACCCCAAACCCCCTCAGATCCGGACACAGGGGGACGGCGGCGGTGAGGCGGGAGCGAGTTATCTCGGGGTGAGTACGGCGGCGGGCGCCCTGCCGGAGGATGCCCGACCCACGGCGGGAGCAGGGCCGGGGCTGCGGGATGCGTAGAGCCTCGGGAAGAGAAGGGGCAGCGTTTCGGGGAGCAGGAAAAAATCCCTGTCTGGGATGCTGAGCCCAGAGAACTGCGGCGACACAGAGCTGGAAGGAGAGGCGGCGGGGAGAACTGGCAGGAAGTTTGGAAGGATTTGCAGGGAACTGCTGCTCCCGCAGGGCAGTCTGGGGTGGCGATTTATCCTCCTTCCCTCGAATCCTCAGGGCCTCCGCTCAGCCTGACAGAGGTGGGAAAGCGTTCCAAGGTCATTCTTGCCACTGGAGCTGGGACGGGACAGAGCCTTGCCTGGCCCAGTCCAAGTACGGTGACGATTACTACTACTCCTTTTTTACCAGGGCAGGGGTTAGGGTGGTATTCAGTAGATCATCAGAATCTTGCTTTTTGCCGTGCACCGGCCTAGTAAGATATTGTGTTAAAAATACCAGCTCCAGGTGTGCCAGCACAGCAGTGGGCAGAATTCATCCCTTTCCCCTCCTGGTGCCCCTTTTTGGCTGTACTGCAGGAGGCACAGAAGGTGCAGAGGCTTTATAGAATATCCTGCCTGATCTGAGAAGTACTTAACTGGCAGCCATGCACTTTCACACCCACACAGACCTTCAAAAGCAGCTGGCCTGTGCAGAGCAGAACTGCACAGCAGGGTTTCATGTCAGCAGCTTTTGCTAAAGAGGCAACGTTTCTGATGTTTGAGGGAAAGGGATGAACTCATGTGTCAGTGGGAGCGGAAAAAGGATAATTTTTTTTTTCCTTCTAGCTGTCAGCACCACCGTGATAGTACTACAGCAGGCTGTAGGTTTGGGACCCATCCCTCTTTTTCAGGGCTTTAGAACTTTGTGATTAAGATGATGGGAAAGCTGGCAGGAAAATCAGCATAAATTTCAGTCATAACTCTGAAACAGAGGAGCTCTAAAATAGCGATTTATTAAACATTTTGTGCATGTGTTTCTGCTTTCTGAGCTTTCAGAACACCCACGTTTTCAAACTTTACTTCTCTGTGTGGAGTGCTACAGTCCTATCTTTCTACCATCCTTTATTTTTGATTTTCAAGACATGGCTGGAATTTTACAACTTCTCCTGTTGCCAGGATTTTTGTACAGAGACGTCCATCATGCAAGAAAACTGTAGGATTTTCTGAAAGCTAAAAAAAGTATTGAGGAAGGGAAAGTTGTTTGAGGAGATGCAGACCAACACAGATGCAGATTACTCAAGAAGGGGAACTTGTCACATTTAACTGAGTTTAGGTCTGGACAGAGTTTGTGTGTGTATTGTGTGGTTGCTTTCTCTATGCACTGGACATAGACCATATTCCGTGAACATTCTTTAAGCTCGTGAAGAGAAGTCCCAGAAGACTAAAGTGTAGTAAGTCCAAAGCCAGGCAGTTGCGTGCCTTTCCCAGGAGCATTTTCAGAGGTTGCCCGGGGAAAGAGAATCTTTCATTGCTTCCCTGTTTGTGAGTCTGCTGAAAAACAGCACAGAGACTCATGAAAGCAGTGGCCCTCCATACACTGTACTGAACCGGGGCCATCAGCATTCATTACACTGACTACAAGGGTGGGAGAATGTCTAGGATGACTGCAAGGAAAGTAGGTGCCTGGGGCTTTGTGAACAAGAGTGTTGTCTTGTGCAGGCTGCTTTCTGTGTGCCTGCCTGAAAAGATGGTTCTGGCACCTACAGAAGGCCATGGGTGTACATGAAACTAACCACTGAGCTTTGAAGGAGCTGTCTGTGTTGATGCTCTACTCTTTTTCAGCAGCAGTCACCATGAAGAGCAATAAGGATAAAGTGGGAAAGCCCAGCAGTGAAGAGTGAAGACTTTGGACAAGCTGACCTTCCTAATGCCTAGATGTAGCTGCTCTGACAGGCCTGGTAGTGCAGCATGATTAGGATGAGAAGGAAGATACTTTGGGCATCTTGCTTCTGCTTTGCATCTGCCTTTTTCCTTGTGCTGACACTCCAGGTACAGGGGCAAGGGGGTGGGGTATGTGTGAGATTGCTGTCAAAGCAGGACACAATTCTATCAGATGAGAGAGGCGACAGACATTTTCCATTCTAGTCTGTGCTTCACCAGGAGTTACTCTGTTAGCAGCACTGGCCTTGTGGTGATAGCTGACTCTGGAAGTGACATAACCCGGAGTATACCTTCCTTGTATACATCTTTAGCTCCTGGAGGAGTTTCTCAGGAATGTTACAACATACAATGCCATGTTGCATATATCCAGCATTGCCTTCTCTTTCCACATGTTTGAACTCATTAGGCAGGGGGGCAAGGCTGGACCCACAGAAAACTTCATTGGATTTTTTAACAGCTAATTTTCAGAAGAAACCTGGCTACTGAAGGGCTGTTTTCTGTCCTGTGCATTTTCCAGGGAGAAGGCAGAAGTTGTGTTGTTACATCACATGTGATGTGGCCATATCTCAGTACAGAAGTTTATTTCCTGCCTTCTCCTTACAATTTCAAATTAAAGCTTTTGCTGTTCTGACATAATATGACCTGATATCTGCAGTCAGTGAAATGCATCCAGTTTGATTGACAGAAACTTAACATACTGACTTAGTGCTTGATACTTAAATTCTGGTTTGCAAGCAGATGCCCTAGCTAGTGACAGTGACGTGTTGTGATATGTATTTTATTTCCCTGAAGGTTATCACCGAACTGGGCAATTCAGAGAATAAGGTGTCAGTAATCTCCAGTGTACACAGCAGCCCATTAAAGCCTGGGGAGAGACATGATTTTCACTTTAAGAAGCAGGAGCTTCACAGCAGCTTCAAGACAGAGTCTGATGTAAATCACTATCCTGTCCTGCTCTGGTGGTCTCCCCTCACTGGAGAGACAAGGAGATTCAGTCAATGTGGAGAGGATATTTGCTTCTTTACTATCAACAAGACCTACCAGCACAATGAGATGACAAGAGCATTTCTGTTCTATGGTAAGATTCTATTTGTTTTTAAAGAAGTAGCTTTTCCTCCAGCTTAGTTCTTTCCCTGTAGAGATTAAATATTCTAGGTGGCAATGACTTGGAACAGGAAATTTATGCAGCTAATTGGGCTAAACTTTGCCTGGTGTTGAATACCATTATGAGTGCTCTGTAGAAGTACTCTGAAAAGTGAGTGTGCACATCTGTGGTATGACTGATGCCTTGTCTCATGCTGCTTCCCAATCACATGTACTCCCTGTTCATGAAAGAAAAGACAATTTCATGTCATTGCCAAGGCATTTAAAGACAGTCTGAGATCAAGCCAACTTTTTCCAGTCTTCTGGCTTGTCACCCCTAGCAGAGGTTTTGCAAGGCCTTTGTTGCACTTGTGCAAGTCTTTTGTCTAAAAATAATGCGCTCTCTGGTAACACTGCAAGTCCCCTGCCTCTTGTGCCAAGAAATTGCCAGCAGACTCTAAATGGAAAGTAGTGAAAGAAAGCTATTGATTCCATACAGGGAGCAGCAGCTAGTGCAACCTTCTGAGCTGCTCTGGCTCTGCCAGAGACTTCCCATTACATACGCTGTAAAGTGAGTCTGCAAAACATGAAAGGTGCACCATTTAAAAGTAGACCTTACTTCTAACTAACTTTACTTTTAACTAACTTTGTTCTTTTCCCCCACACAGTTGTTTTTGAAAGAAAACTTGAGTTTTAAGTGGAGAAATAAATTAAAATGCTTTTCTCTGACTGGTATGTTTGGATCTTTTGTCTGGAAATAAAACAAAATAAATCAGGATACTGAATCTTATTTGCTTAATCTGAATATAGATGAACTGGAAATATAGGAAAGAAGAGCCTTAAGCTTGACTGTCAGCAGTGAAACAAAAACTTTTCATCACTAATCTTTTTAGGTCTCCAAGTAGGTCAGCTTTGTCAGGTAGTATAGTGGTTAAGCATGAAAGCAAAGGAATAACAGCAAAGGAATGAGAAGCTGACCCAATTAAAGACAAAGAAAGCTGCATTGCATCACAGGAAACCTGTAAAGTCTGGTGATTTTTGTCTCTTGTAGTAGTTTAATTTGTCTTTTTCAGCATTAGAAGGATTGTTACTTTAATTTTTAGCAGACTTCTGGACATAGTGGACTCTCTTGTTTTCAAAACACAATTTATACTGGACATAAGACTCTCCCTGTAGTGGTTTGTTTTTTTTTCTTTTTCTAGTGATGCTGGCTATGAACTTTGTAAAGACAAGAGTCAAAATATGCAAAATGGTTACTTCTTTTTAAACCACAGTAAATGATGTCACGATGCCAAAACAGAGAGAGAGAGAGTTTTTCTCTCATTCTCTCTTCCTCTCCATCTCTCCCCCCTGCCATGATGCAGTGAGTTGTGAGTCTGCAGAAAGGTTTTTTTTACTTTTACTGATTTTTCCTCTAAAGAGCCTGCTGAGTGAAAATTTGAATATCTGAATTTCCATGTTAAGCTGGATCAGAGCACAGTTTAACCTTCCAAAGAAAATGGAATAATTTCCCCAGTGACCACTTGGTCAGTAAGCTAGTCAAGAGATGAATGATCCAAAGATTAAGAAAAGTACTGATCAAAAATACAGGGTGTAGATGTTTTCCAGCACAACTGCTTTGTAAGGAACACCAGTTTTTCTGCATCTTTTCCCAACTCAATGTCCCAGCCTGGAGAGCCCCTCAGTGTAGATGATAACTTTGTCAGGTGTCGCCCTGTCTTCTATTTCGAAATGAGGTGTGGCATCCCCTTGCTAGAGTTTGTCTCTACTTTTGGGAGGGATTCCCAACTCCACCTTTTCAATGTCACATAATTCAAAGAGTGTAGTATTTAGTATGAGCTGCCAATGTGACTGAGTAATCATAGTCTGGATCTGTCAGAGCCTCAGGGGTGTTGTTCCTAAGGCAGAAGGATGTCCAGCTGTTCTGTACTGGAGTACTGAGTCCTTGGAGTATGACTTCTAAATGAAAGATGTCTTCTAAAATGCATAACTTCTCCTAGCAGCATATATCTTTCTCTTCTGCATATCCAAGATTTCCAAATTAATAGTTAGGAAGAAAAATTGCTCATAATTCTAGTCTTGTGGTGCTTTTTTTTCCATCATATGCTTCCTTATTTCCTTCATCTCATGGGGTAGGGGGCATGCTAATTTTATCTTCCCTTTAATCCTTTTTGTCTTTTTGCTGGACTGAAATTGATCAAGTATTATATAAAATTCAGACATTCTGATGCACTCTGATCTGTACTGTGTCCAGTTTTGGGCCCCTTATTTCAAGAAAGACATTGAGGTGCTGTAACATGTCCAGAGAAGGGGATCAAAGCTGGGAAAGGGTCTGGAGAGGAAGTCCAATGAAGAGTGGCTGAGGGAGCTAGGGTTGTTCAGCCTGGAGAAAAGGAGGCTTACTCTCTACAGCTCCCTGACAAGAGGCTGTAGCCAGATGATGGTTGGCATCTTTTCCCAGGCAACCAGGATGAGAGGACACAGTTTGAAGCTACACCAGGGAAGGTTCAGGTTTGACATCAGAAGAGTATTTTTCATGGAAAGGGTTGTTAAGCGTTGGAATGGATTGCATTCCAATCCAGGAATCCAGAGTGATAGTGAAGTCACCATTCCTGGAGTTGTTCAAGAAACAGCTGGTCATGGGATTAAGTGCTGTTTAGCTGACAGTGTTGTCACTGTCACCGTATTAAGTGTTGTCTAGTTAACAACATGGTGATTGGTCAAAGGTTGGACTTGATTATCTTGGAGGTCTTTTCCAACCTAAACAATTCTGAGATTCTGTGATTTCATAGTGCATTTTTCTTCAAGTTTCTCTTTGCCTGACTTAACTGTCTCCTAGTTTAATAAATTTTACATGTTGCCTTTTTGTCTTTCTCTCATTCTTGCCGGTATTTCCACCTCCTTTTCCCTGCAATACTACCTGAAAGAGGGAGCACCCATGTAAGAGACTGAGCTGCAGTGATGTTATTTCAATCCACAGTATTTCCTTATTGTAGGTATGCACTGTTAATTCTCTTCTTGGCATCACTTAGAACAAAGTGTTTTCAAAGCCAGATATACTTTGTGAATTCCTTCATGAGAATATGATTAACTTTTCATCACCTTCTTCTATCACAAAATGACACATCAAAACCAAGAGAACACATCAAAACTAGGAGAAGCAAATAGCATTTTTAATTGAGTGGCAGTCTTTCATCTTTTTAGTGCTGAGGACTTAGGACCTGAGTAGAA
Organism: Cyanistes caeruleus; assembly: GCF_971803275.1. Lineage (NCBI taxonomy): Eukaryota > Metazoa > Chordata > Aves > Passeriformes > Paridae > Cyanistes > Cyanistes caeruleus. Next base: position 36,645,831 of record NC_141732.1, read on the forward strand.
GACAGAAGGCTGATGTTTAGTGACCTTAAGAAACCCCATCTGATGCTCCTCAAATATCTTGCTTTATAGGAGATTTTTATATTATTGACAGCTAATTTCTATCTCTGCTGCAGTAATGAAGCCTCATATTAGTTTTATAAGGTCAACCTTGGAGTAATTTTGGCAGGCTCATACATCTGCAAGGACCACTGGGCATTTTTAAAAAATCTTCTTTATGTCTTAGTTCTTAGATCAGTATTCTGTGTTAAGACTTCTGCTAGCACCCCCTTCTTTTTGCCATCAGTGGTTGGAGGTCAGGGGTAGGATGGAGAGTGAAAAGCAGTAAGTATGGCTGAGATGGAGTTATGACCCACTTCTGAAAGGTGGTAACTGAGGTTCCAGTTCCCTTGGATGAATTAGAGTGAAACAACTCTAATTCTGAATGACTGACTAGTGGGTATATATATATTTATATCATCCAGGTTTATTTCAATTTAATTATTTCAATTATTCAATTATCAGTTCAATTTATTTTTAATTTAATTGCAGAGGAAAGGAAGTATGTGGCTCTTTGATTCTTTCCTATAAAAGTATAAAAATCTTGTGAAGAAAATATGTAAGAAAAAGGAAGAGAGGGAGAGGAAGAAGGAAGGAAGTAGATAGTGAAAAGGAAAAATACTACCTCTGATGGATCCAGTGATGATTCTTGATCATTGCAATTCTGATGTCCCTGATAGGAGTGATGGTTGCAGTCTTCATTTGTTGAGGGTAGGAGCCTGCAAAACAAAGAGTGTGCTGGGTTATATACATTTAAATTGGCATGGGAACACCTTCCCAGGGCAGGAATATTTAATGTCTGACGCATCAGTACGAGGCATGTGCAGTCTTCTGATGGAGAGTTTCTGAGAAGAATTGGGGTGCTTTGTGGTTGGTTGTGATCCATAGCCCCCTTTAGAGACACAGGCATATTTGACACTGCTTCTTGTGACTATGCATCTCTGTCTTAAGGTGAAAGGGGAAAGTTGGCATGGAGAAAGCATTATCCTACCTCCACATAATCTTCTGCTACCTGGCCATTTTTCAACACAACTTGTATTCCCAATTGTGCTAGATGCAATCAGCCATGAAGTTTGCTGCACAAAGCCTGGGTTGCCACAAATGGTAGTTTATCTGAAGATAAGAATTTGTGATGTTTTCTAAACCAGCTCTTCAGTGTTAGTTTCAGTTTCTGAACTTGCCTTACAATATCGGCTAGAAGTTTTTTATGTTCATTGCCTTTTCTTAAATAGAAAACAGATATGGTTCTAAGACAGGGAGGAAGTACCCTGACAGAAATGGGGCACGTTTGCATTCAATCTGCAGTGAGGCTGGTCGTAAGAGTGGCGTGCAGTAGTAGTGAAGGGAGAGCAAGGGTTACATTAAGGAGTTGGTACTTTCAACTTAGTTTTGCACAGACCAGCCTTTGAGAAAAGTCATCTAGGTTTGTTCTAAGGCTTCTACCAGTTTTCCCAGTTTCTGCAGTTGACTGTTTTTAGAGTTTAGACATGATTCTTCTTCTTCTGTAGGCGTTACTTTGAGGAGATGTCTTCTGCCAGAAGCTACTTCTTTATGTATCTGGTAGGCAGCTGTGATACATCACCTCTTAATTTTCTTTTTGAAAACTTAATAGTTTGGCTTCCTAAGTCTCTACAGTACAGTATCTTTTCAAGACTTGAAGTAATTATTTTTTCTCCTTGATCCTGTCCAGGATTTCAGCTTCTTTTTAGTTGTTTTATTACTAGAACCAAATTGAGTTCTGCAGTAAACATTTTCCTCACATCACAGAGGTAATACCATCTGTTTCCCTATTTAGAGAACCAGGGGATTATTAAACATCTTACTAGTCTCATTTCAGTTCATTAAAATATGAAATTCCTAGTGATCCTTTGAAATGAGAGGCCTTTAATATGACACGAAAGGAAACCACTTCTAATACTAACTACTGATCCCACTTCTCTAGATTCTTCTGCTGTGAAATTCAGTTTTATCTGTCATTATGATCTTGTGCCTTTGCATTAAATGCATTCTTTGAAATAACTGCCTTACAGTGTGATGGTTATAGCGCTGATACTAAATTAAAACTAGACTTCTGTGTCATTGTAGTTAGTGTTGTGACAGATAAGAGCAGGATGAACGCTGTTTGCTTTTGTCTAGGTACTGACTTCAGCATAGACAGTTTACCTCTCCCTCGTAAAGAATATCATGACTGGGCCCTTTTTCATGAAGAGTCACCAAAAAACAACTACAAACTCTTTCACGAAGCATCCATTACCTTATTCAACCACACTGCAACATTTAGCCGCCACTCTCACCTGCCACTGACCACTCAGTACCTTGAGGGTGTAGAGGTCCTGAAGTCATTGAGGTTTATGATCCCACTGCAGATGAAAAACAGCCTGAGGAAAAGGCTTGCACCGGTTGTGTACGTGCAGTCGGACTGCAACCCCCCTTCTGACCGGGACAGCTACGTGCGTGAGCTGATGTGCCACATTGAAGTAGATTCTTATGGGGAATGTTTGCATAATAGAGACCTTCCTCAGCATCTCAGAAACCCATCTGCCATGGATGATGGAAACTTTTTAAAAATACTGGCACAGTACAAGTTCATTCTTGCTTTTGAAAATGCTATCTGTGAAGATTACATCACTGAAAAACTCTGGCGGCCACTGAAGTTGGGAGTGGTGCCAGTGTACTTTGGGTCTCCCAGCATTGTAGACTGGCTTCCTAGTAACAAGAGTGCAATCTTGGTATCCAGTTTTTCACACCCTCGGGATCTGGCCCGCTATATCAAAACACTGGATACAAATGATGAAGAATATGAGTCCTACCTACAGTGGAAACTGAAAGGGGACATTTCCAACCCAAGACTGCTTAGAGCAATGAAGGAACGCAAGTGGGGAGTGCAAGATGTCACACAGGACAATTACATTGACACCTTTGAGTGCATGGTTTGTAACAGAGTGTGGGAAAACATCAGACGGAAAGAAAAGGTATGTGTGAATTTGTGTTTGTGTCTTAGAGAGGTTTTAAAATGGCACTAGGGTCAGGTTTGTCCCAGGAAATTTGGTTACCAGATTTCAGGCTAGCTGACACGGTATTTCAGTGCCATTGGTTTATGCATCCTCATGTAAAGATATTGGCAGAAGGTGCAGGTGCACAACCAGAACATGTGTTCCTCATAGTGCTGCAGTGCAGCGTGTGAGCATAACATTGACCACTGAGCTGGTGGTCATTTTCAGCCAAAGGCTTAAGTTGCTCAGGGAGGAGACCTTTTCCATGTTGCAGAAAGTAGCCTAACATGTTGACCTTCTTCAGATGACGTTTGGAAAGAGGTTGCCCAGAAAGGTTGTGGGATCTCTGTCCTTGGAGGTGTTTTAAAACTAAACTCAATTTTATCCAAGGCAATTAGATATGATTACACCTGTTTGGAAGAAGAGATGGATAGAGATCCCTGTCTTCTGATCTGTCTTAAGCACTCTATGACTGTCAGGTTCTATATATATGTGTATATGTATATACATTCAAACCTGTAGTGACAACATGCCACTATCTGCAGCCACATCTGGTGACTAAACACTGAAGCAATTTTTAAGTCAGGTTGTGTATTTGTGAGAAGCCATATTTTAGCTGATCACCACCTGAGCAATATATTAAATGGTCAGCCAGTAGAAGGGAGATGAAGAAAATTTTTTAAGTTATTAAGGTGAGCTGAAGTGATGAGAATTACAGACTGGCAAACATTACACTTACTCAGATGTTGCTGTTTGAGACGGGTGCGAATCTGGACATATGTCCTCTGTTTGAGTTAGGAATGCAGCCATGGAGAGGTAGAGAATAGATAGAGATATTCCTTCCCTGTGCTTTTGTAGCTCTCTAGTCAATAAAATTATGAAGACCAGTTTACTCTCCTGGCCAGATTCATGGCTTGTTTTTTTCTGTTCGAAAAAGAATCTCAGTAAGTGTGTGCATATTTAAGATGAAAACAAAATATAATGATTAAAATGTAACTCCTTGCCTTGTAATTTCATTTTGTGCAGTCTGGTGCTGCTCATTTGCAGCCAAACCTTATCTGAAACTCAGCATGACTCATCAGCATGACTGATCTTGTCCCAGACACTTAGGGGAGGCCTTTCACATGGGTAGAGCCTGCAGCAGGAAGAAAAATGTAACTGATGGGATTTGACAGTTTACTGATGGCGTAGCACTTTTATTCTCTGTTTGCCTGGGTGCCTAAATAACCCCTTTTACTTGTCTTCATTGCCAGGGATGGCTGCCCCAGAGGTGGGAGGCGCAGGTTAATCATCTGAGCTGCCCCAAACCAGAGGCTTTCTGGTTCTCATCCTCAAACCCTGGCTGGATTTCTCTCCAAAAGATGTGGATACCAAGCTTCGAGCAATCCAAGAAAGAAGCCTGGGCACTGAGGCATCTGGTGGAAAAGAACAAGAATTTTACAGCTGAAGAATTTTGGATGCTTGTATTCAAAGAGTAAACACAGTGGACCTGTGAAACAGAGTGAGCTCCTTAGGGGAGTTCTGTGGAATTTTCTTTTGCAGGTGACCTTATAATTTAGGATTAGTAACCATGGGAAGTAGACCCATGGGACTGAATTTAATATGTTCAGTACTGCACTGAAAAGTGCTAAACAGTAAAATCATTCTGCCAGGTAATATATGCATATATATATATGCATATATTTATATTTAGAATGATTTATATTAATTGTCATTTGTTCAAATGTTTGAACATTAAGACCCTGATTGTCAGGATTCTCAAAGCCCAGACTTAAGCGCGCAGCTAATTACCCTGAAGCAGATGGCGATCCCTCCATATTTAGATACATACTTGCTTGGTCTCAAAACCACTTTTTCCCCACTCCAGGACCCTCCTTTGCTTTATTGATACCTACAGGGTACAGAGCAGCTGACGCCATTGCACAGGTACAGCGTCTTTGATGCTTTGGAGGTAGACCAAAAACTTGGGACAGTGTCTCTGGCTAGCTGTTTATTATCAAATTTCCTGGCATCAGCAGATTTAAGCTGGGACTTGGCGGGCTTTGTGTCCTGACACTGAGTGCCAATGTAACGTACATTAGTGGCTGGCACGAGGAAGCACCATCTGTTGGTGTCCGGGGACAGATTGAGTGAAAAACGGGCTGGCTCAGATTTACCCGCCATCTTTTGCTAAAAATAAGCAGAGCACATGAATATCTCTACTCCCCAGAAATAGGGTTGGCTTTGATCTGACTTATCTTCTTGCCTTTCTGATGATGTATTTGTATTCTGATGATAGTATTTGTATCCTGTATAAACATGAAATTATATGATTAAAAGGGCAGGGATAATACAGAGTCTGTTGGTGCTGAAGTCTTCAGTAGGCCCAAGGAGAAGTAGGCAGCCTTCCTGTTTTAACACACAAAACCCAAAATTACTTAGGAAGAATAAAACTTGGTGGTCTTAGTCATCACTTGCCAAAGGACACACCTTTGCCTGGTATTTAGACTACTGCAGTTTTCTTCCCAAGTTCTTTCAACCTCAGTCTGTGGAGGAGTGAACTTTCACAGGATCTGAAAAATGGCAGTAACTATGGAGCCATTCAGATGAGTGACACTCATTCATGCACATGCCCACATATGATGAGACAGGGCAAATGGAATTCCTAATCCAGGGTTCTTCACATTACTGGAAAGGCAGATTTTCACCTGTCTGATAATTTCCATGGAATTGTTTCTTGTTTAAAAATTTCTGTCAAACAGCTGGCTGTTTTCTGAAGGGGTATCCAAATAGTGGCAATGAAGAAATTCAGCTTCGAAATTTACTTACATTGGAAAGGTTTCCTCACCAGAAATTTCCTCAACAAATAACTGGTGAATTTTTAATTATTTTTAAATCTGTCAAAGGAGAGATGAGTTTTGTGGCCATGAACAATAGAGTATTGGTAATTAGTATCAGTCAGTGTTTCTATGAGAATATATTTTCTGATTAAGCAAAATATTCCCACTGAAATTTCTCACCACTGCTGTTTTGCTAGTGTGACACACAACATCTGTTGGGCATATCTTAAACACTTTCCCCAGTGGTCTGCAGTGCAAGTGATGACTAGGCTCCACAAATGAATCTCTTCAGGACACTGACATTAACACTGGACTTACAGGCTTCCCTAGAGTAGGACTGAAAGCTGGACATAAACCCCAAAACATTTGCAAACGGAACTGCTGAATGCCCATCTGTTGCCATGAATCTCTGTTTCACATCCCAGGATGATAAAGAAACATGAAGGACTAAGTACATTTTGTTGTTATTTTTGTTACATTTTTTTGTTTGTTTCTTTGTTTTGTTTTGTTTTGTTTTGTGATGTTCTGCTGTCCTCTTGGCCCAAAATCTCAAGCCATGTTTTTTAAAGACCTGAGAAACTACACAACTGGATGTTTTTTTGTTTTCATGATAGAATCTGTCTGATCCTGACCATCTTGAGCAGTCTGGTAGATAGATATTATCCAAAGATATAAGACATATTTATCTCAGTTTTTAGCATTTTATTATCCTTCATTTTAATTTGATGTCCTATGAGAGGAAGAACAATTGCAACCCACATTCTGATATTTCAAGTGGTCAGCAGGCTGTGTTTCAGAAGAGGTAATATGTTCATCCACTGCTATACAGAGTAGAAAGATGAGTCTCCAGAGAAGTTGCCTAGAGGTGTACTGTGGTTTGATTGTCAGTCCTCCCACAGTGCATTCTTTTTACAGGGTAGACTTGGATTCCACCAGCTAGTTCAGAGCAACCTCCATTTGGTTGCAATTTTTTAATCACCTTCTAGAATCTTTTTTTCCTGTGCTAGGTGGAGGGTTTGTGAACATCACTGCGGGAGATTTATGGCAAGAATTTGTGCAGGCTAATCAAGTAAGACAGATTGACCGTCATGAATTCTAGGTTGATCTCTCCCTCTACCGCTCTGAGAAGGAATAAGCAGAAATTTTTTTTTAGCAGATTTGCTAGCCTTCCTGCCATGTACAGGTTTGTAATTCTAGCTAACAGAAGGATCCACTTTGTTTTGCAGACACATCGTACAGTCCTTTCTTTTTTTGGTTTCTTTTTGCCCTAGAAAGACAGTAGCAGAACAGTTGAGAAAAACTCTACTTCCAAAAGCAAGAGCTGATTCTACATGAATGTGTGTGTGCTTCCCAACCTCTTACACGGTAGTAACAATATGTGCTGATTTCCTATGATTTGGCATATAAGAAACAAAGACAATTCCTACTGGATTTGCATTTATTCCACTGAACCCATACCCATCAACTACCCATAGAGTCATAAATATTTGTGGCCTCTGAGTCCACAGTGACCTTTGCATTTGAAGTACAAAACTTCAAGACCAGAGTGCCCCTTCAGAAGATGCTTGTGTTCAACGTGGAGTTGTCTCAGAAATCTGCAGCATCTCCCTGGTGGGACTGGGAAGGCCTGGGGAAAGAGGTGACCCTGGATGACAGCTTTAGAGGTGGTCCTTTTTCACTGAGGAAAATGAGGACAGTGGCACAGACAAATGAGAATCCAGATTGCTTTTAACCTTCCCACTACTCTCTCTTATCCTCTACATCCAGCCTCTGCCTTCTACCAACTCCCTCTGATATACCTGTACCTCCTGTCCTTGTGCCATCTGGTTGTGTAGGGAAACAAAACACAAGGTTTTCCATTGCAAACTTTTGCTCACATTTCTTCACTTCATTTTCAGTGTGTTGGAGGCCTGAACCTCAAACTTGTCTTTCTTGGTTTATGGCTGTCTGTGCTGGAGACAAGCTCTGGGCTGGTGCGGTGGTATCTGGAATATCATAACCATCATGCGGCGGCTGCAGGAAAACAGCTAAGGTGACCATGAGAAGGAGCTGGCAGGAGCCTCACCTGGGCCCTCCCCGTCATGTCTTTTGAGGTCCCAAGTCCCTGTCTGGGCTGTGCTGTGCCACGCCTGTGCCTGTTCCATTCTTCTGTCTCGATCTTCATCTGTTTCATTCCTGCAGACCTGCTGGGCAATTGCTGGGCTGTCACTGACCCTGCCTTCCACCACACTCCTGCCCTGTGAGTCCTGCCTGTGGTGCACCCCACCACATGTGGAAATACTGCCCAGTTGGCCCCACTCCCATTGGATTTTTTTATGCCCCAACAAAGGGCCCTTCCAGAAGCTACTGCTAGTGGGGAATGTCCCTTGGTACACTTGGCCCTGCCATCTTGAAGCTTCCTCCAATTTCCTAAGAGTTGCTTCAGCTCTTGTTGAAGTTGTTTGCAGCAGATGTCTCCATGCCACCCCTTGTATTTAGCCACTCCCTCTCCATTATCCCTGAGCCCTTAACAGTGCCCTGTCTCATGGCAGATTGCTGTGCAGCTGGGCTGTCCATTGCCTGCAGCACTCTGCCTTCTCCATTCCCTCCTGCAGCACTTCAGTGATGGGGTTCTCTTGGCCCGTTGCTTTGATCCCAAGTATGCACAGGACTGAGGTTTAAAACCTCTTTCTTCCTCTGAACTCTGGTCACTTGACCTGCTTTTCCCATATTGGTTCAATTTTGCATATTTGCTAGCTTTTCAAAAATCTCCTTAACACTGACACTAGCCAACACTTTGGAAGGGCCTAGTGGGGTGGGGGTGTTAGCACAGCAGATCATATGAGATTGGTGGTCTTGGAATACATTAAAGGTGCAATGGAGTATTTGCCCTAGAAAATGAACAGCAAGCTGAAGACTGAAGAAGTGATTAAAAAACATAAGGAAGACTTCAACTGTGTTAATTTCAGTGCAAGACAAACCTGATCCCATGCTGTGGGCACACAACTGTGCATTGTGGTCTTCAGAGGTCAAATCCCAGCTTTCCTCCCTCATGCAGTATTTACAGAGAAATAAAGCTGAATGCTTGTTTTTGGCAGACATTAAAGAAAAGCAAAGAGCTTGATGCTGGTAGTGCAGATTTGCAGAGCATGTGATGCTCTGTTTTGTCAGCAGCACAGCATCAGCCTGACATGAAATACAATGAGGGTGACTGTGTGCTTCTGTAGAAAAGTGTGTTGTTGCTGCTGTGCATGCATGAGGTGGCAGTGGGGAGGTCTCATATGACTGGCACTGTAGTGCCATGCTGCATATCTCTGTGGGGACGGTTCACAAACCAGACCAGGGTTAAAGTCAGGTTCTGTAATTAATGGAAAGGGAGAGCCCATGAACTACACTTCTCAGGTACACCTTCTGCAGAGCACAAGGGATGGAAGGCAAGGGGGGGTGGTGTGGACATACCTTGCTGTGTCCTGCTGGCTGACATTCCCCCTAAGTGTTTTTAAACCGCAGTTATTGAAGCCTCATGTGCAGACCTCTAGTTTTTAGTTAGTCTTCTAAACTCAGGGTTAATGAATCAATTATTAACAACTTACAGCCATTTGCTGATCTCTTTACTCTCTGGCCTTGGAAGAAGATAGGGTGTAGAGACATTATTTTGCAACTGATCAATCAAATGTCTTGAAATCAATCTTTGTTTAATATATGTACATATACTCTGCAGGAAAAAAACTGACCTGAAGATTGCTTAAGGTTGCAAGGCAAAGCAGAATGAAAAACATTTGTGTAACTTTTTAAACCCAGGATTTTTCCTCTGAAACATTAAGTTGGGGCATCATCAAGTCCATGAAACCCAGTTAATTTTGCTTTCCCAATTCCATACCAAAACTAAACACACACACACACACACAAAGTTAATTACCTTCTCTTTCAATTTCATATGCTCTCCACCCTGAACTGAAGTGAGAGTCTGGGAAAAGCATAATCAAAAGAGGCTTAGCCAGAAGTTTTAACCTTCAGCCCAGGTGCAGGGCAAGAGTCTGGGAAGAGGCTGCATGTTCATTTCTGATGGTTTTCAACAGAGAGCAACCTTTCTGGGCTCTGTGTCTTCTGGATATGCAGAAATGTGGTTGCATGGCTCCCTGGCCTGGGAGGAGTGAGTGGGGCAGTAGGCTCAGAGGGCTGAACTGTGTTGCATACAGCATGTTTGGGGAGGCCTAAGGAAAGCCATTTGTGTTTGATGTTTTTTGTTGCAAGCTGTAGGACAGCTTGAGAGATTTTTCAGTCTCCTTTTCAATGCTGCATGTTGTCAGCAGAGAAGCCATCTCCTTCTGGCCCACTAGCATGTATCTTCTGGATGGTGGTGTGTCCTCAAGCCTCCAATGGTTATTGGCTGTGGGAGTCCTTGGAGCAGGGCTGGATCTGAAGCAGCTTGAGGTGCAGCGACTGGCGAGACATTGCACCAGTTATTACTGGTTCAGAGACATGAGGCTTGGAAGGTTGTTGTATGTTTTTTCCCTTTTGTTGGCAACCTTTCTAAATATTTTGCTGTGCATATTTTGGCATTCTGAGTATTTCTTTAGCCTGAGTAGGCCTCAGAAGACTTTTTTTTTTCTTTATGTGGATAAGACTGGACTCAGTAAGAGGCGTTGATATGTCGAGAAAGGTACTGTGCAAACTGTATATATGCAGAAACTGGTGGAACCAAGAGTCCAGGCAGTCACAGGCTCTCTATAGATTTGTTATCCCTAGAATCATTTGTGCCTTTAGTAACTACACCACAAAACTCTCACTTTGCATAAATTAAACTTTCCATGGAATGTAAATTATTAATGCACTAAAATGTGCTGCTAACAGTTGTTTGCATTTGAAGCTATTACTCCCTGTCCTGACATGCACATTTGCTTGTTTACCATTTTCCCAGAGTCAGCAAAAATACATCCTTTCTCTCCAAGCCATGTGTTTTGTACAAAGACCACAGAAACACAAGATGATTAATTCTGGGGGTGAGAGAACTACACACAGAAATCCAGTAATAATAAAATTAGATTCAGACTCTTCAAAATACTTAATCTTAGAATTAAAGGAAAATTTCTTTCCTGTCTGAAAGGTCAGAATTAGACTGTCTGGTCTGATGACTAAAATCAAAGCCTACAGTCAAGATGTGGCCAGGAATCCAGGCAACAGGCAGCGGCCACAGGGACATCTTGACTGTCACAGTCGATTTTGAGTGACTCAGAGGGTAGCGTGACAGAGGGACTGTACTTTTACAGAATCACACAACCAGTAAGTTGAGAAAGATCTCTTGAGTTCGTGAAGTCCAGCCTAAGACTGAACACCACCCTGTCAACCACACCTTGGCAGCAAGGGCCATGTCCAGTCTTACCTTAAACACCTCTAGGGACGATCCCCATCCCTGGGCAGCCCATTCTAATGTCTATTTACCCTTCCTGAGAAGAAATTCCTCCTAATGTCCAACCTGAACCTCTTCTGGTGCAGCTTGAGGCTGTGTCTTCAAACCTTAGTTTCGTTGAACAGCCTTGCTCCAGTGTCTCTGCCATGGAGAATCTGGCCCCAGCCCCTCGAGGCATTGAGGCATGCAAGATAAGATGCTTTGCTGGGACCACTGTCACTGAGGGAGAGTTCCTGTCCATTCTCAGTAGTTCTTCTTGGTTGCTGGGCTGCACTCTTTCAAAGTAGGAAGCAAAGCCTTGAAATATCACCTGGGGCAGCCAGAACAGGGCCAAAAAAAAGTAAGTCTCTGCCCCCTTGCTGTGGAACATTTTAATTGATAACCCACACCTCTGGCCCCTCCTCAGCCTCCTGCAGAAGCTTAATGTGTCCAACAGGATGCTCCTTGTGGGAGATAGGAAGTGTCATTATATAGATGACCTAAATGTAATTTTAGGGTATGAAAGAAGCAAATTAGATGCAAGCACTTGAGAACAAACCTCATCTTTTTGAGGCTTGCCCAGCTCTGAGAGGGTGGAAGATGAGGTCTACATGATTTGCTATTTATATTGGGTTATTAAGAATCCTTTTCAAAGAGAACGATTGGACTTTTCCTGCTACTGTAGGAAGAACTCTCAAAACTCTCAGGCGTGGTGAAAATTGCTTCTGCCCCATGGCACACTGACTGAATACATACTATCCCACACTCTGGACGCAGTGTTACTTTATTCACACAAATACAAAACTCAGTTTTGCTGTTGTGACCTGGGTTGTGTCATCTGCTCTAGGATTGCTAATCAAAACTGATTCAAGCTTCATCCAAAAGCAAATTTGTCCAATAACCTGGTGACAGAGAAGCAGCCATGAAGGAAACGTGAGTCACTGGATCCTCTTTATACTACTGGGGCATTGCAAAGGGGCTTGTGCTAAGTGTAGTGTAATGCAGTCCTACTCAGGAGTTGCCATACATTATCAGAAAAGTGTAAATGCAAATCCACGGTAAAGGCTTAATGCTTGGAACACCAGCCCATGGTGTGGGAGCTGGTGAGGGCTCCAGGACACAGAAGACTGTAGATAATGCAAATGCTGGGCGCCATTGAGGGAGACTGGTGGTGGCTACAGAGCCACCCAGTCATATCAAGCAGGGTCACTGGGGTATACCTATGACCAGATGCTGTAGCAGTTCCAGCACCCCCATTTCCCACCTGTCCAAAAGGAACGCCTCCAAACTGACATTAGGCCTCTAGCTCAAAAAATTAGTTTTCTGGTCCAGAAACCAACTCAGGTGGTGCTGGTGGGCACTACAGGAACAGCACCAGTAGTGATTTGGGGCTATAGCAAGCTGCAAGACTGTAGAAATGTTTCTACATGTGGAGAATTGAATACAGCTCTCTGAAACCAGACTAGGAGGTGTGCGTGACTCCTTGTCTCTTCAGCCTTCTAGGCTATATTTTGCCTTTTAAGTACACTCCATTTTCAATGGAGAGCAGCCAGAGGCTGTACTGTGCCTACTTTGTGCCTTTTCAGAAGCTGCTATTTGAAAGTACTCCTACCTGTACTCTGGGAAAAAGCCATCAGAGAGATGTTTCTCATTTCTATGGAAGCGCTCAGCTTCCTGATGGCTTTTTCTCTGCCCATGACTGAATGTACTGCTAAGATGCCAGAGGATATTATCCTTCTCAGCATTTCTCTCCAGGCTCTTTGCAGACTCAGACAGTTATCCTGCTGGAGTATCCTTTGCTAGGGACGTCTTTTGAAGAGGCTAATGCAACACCTGGAATTATCTGAATACTCTTACAAGTCCAGTTTTGAGAAACTGACTTCTTCTGTAAGGGGACCAAATACTAGATTTCACCTGCAGATGTGTCCCCTGATATGTCCTTCTGTCCTCAGAGGAAGCCCTGAGATCTGCTCTGGCATGGGCTGGATGGCAGCAGTGGTGGATGAGTGATATCTGGGGTGAATGGGTGGGGGTTGCCTAATTTGGGGAGATGAGGGGTCTGTCCTTTGGTCTGCCACAGGTATCAGGGACAACTACGGGTACCCAAAATGTTGTACATCAACATTCCCATGTCCCAGGCAGCAGCAGGACTGACTGTAAAGTTGTCCTAGACACACAGTAGCAGATGGGGCAAGATAACCTTGAGAGATGACAGGACTGACTCAGCCCTGCGGATGCATTTCACGGTCAATACATCCTGTGTCGATTAGCCTGAATTCACATCCATGATGCCTCAGCCAACCGCATCCTCAGAATCAATATCAATATTTAACATCACCCATGCCCCGCTGCCCCCCGCCCCACCCTCCCCCGCCTACCCGAGCAGCAAAAAATATCCCGGCAAATACCCGCGGATGAGGAGCGTGCCCGGCGGGTGTAGGTGTCCTGCAGGGCCACCAGGTGCCACTGCAGGGCAGCCACTGGCCCAGGGCAGGGCAGGCGCCGCTGTCCTGCTGCTGCCACCTGCCCCGCGGTTCTTCCTCTTGGTGCTGTTGGGCACTTCCGTAGCCCGCACTCTTCTCGGACGGGGAAAAACTCTCTTAAAGCAATCTTTTTTGCCTGTAAAGAGAGAGGAACCAGCCCTCACTTGTGTGGTATCTCAGCTGAGATCTTGGGCAGGAAAATTAAAATACATGGTCCTTCATATGAGAAACACCTGCCGCAGTCAGTTGTGGCTCCTGCCCTGTCAGTCCGGGGAATCCTTCATGACTGCTTGCATAAAACACAAGTGTTCTCTAGTATGCTTTGAAGGAGGTACTCAAAGCACTGTTTATTTTCCCATGACGTGTAGTCATGGGAATGATGTGTCCAAATACTTGAGAGGACAAGAGAGTTAACTGTTCAAATTTCTAGAAGAAGCAAGCTTAGGCAAATGTGAGCACAAGTGAATGGTTTTTAGTATGCTGTGTTTACGGACTGTTGTCTCTTCACAATCCTCTCTGTACAACAAAGGCAAAAACTGCTATTGTATTAGATTCAAGATAGCATGAATTGTAAGCTCATGAGCCATTTCATGGTTTATTTACAAATCCACACCAAACAGTGTGTTATTTAAATATTGTTTTAAAAGACAGATGTGAAGAACCATTCCACAATACCACTCCTGTGGCTGACCATAGTCATGAGAAGACTACTATGGCATGAGCCTTCCATAGATGTGGATGGCTCTGGCAGAACACAGTGAAACCTAACGCCAAGCTTTAGACTGGGTTCAAAAGACAGTTCTCCCTTCAGGGCAGATTTGTGGAGAGATACTGATGCTCTTTCTGCTCTGTGCAATGAAGTGTGATCTGCTTTTGTGATCACCTGATACTGCTGTGTTTCTTGGATCCAGGACAGTACTCTGTGACTGTATAAATGGCCCATATGACCCTTGGGCTGTGCCAGGAAGCTTTTAGAGGCACATGGAGGGTAGCATGTGGCATAGGCAGTCTACTGTCCTGTCTGTGATATCCTACCTACTATGTTGCCTAACGCAACAGAGGACTGAGTTTAACAGTGCTTGTGGCATGCAAAATCCTATGAATGTGGCCTTCCGCTTACCATCCTGAAAAACATTATGCTCCAAGAGATAGCAACTAATGGAAATATTCCCCTTCAGTCCACTTCAGGTTCTTTGGGATGCAAGCACGATAAGCTAGCTGCAATATCAATGACAGCCATGAAGCTCGAAAGGAGGAAAATGAAAACATTAAATCCATGAAACACAGTAACACATCTTATTGTGAGAAGCCATATTTCCAAACATCTGGGTTCACTCTGGAGCAGTAGTTTCTGCAGTTTATTGACCATTTTAATAATACCCCATCAGTAGTTTTACTTAGGAATACTAAATTGATATCAATCTGTATATAATAATACAATTTATTTACACAAATTAAGAAAATGGGTAAGTGCTGTTTTGAAAGCATTTAATGTTGTGTGACTTCTCACAAGAAGAACCTGAAAGTCATTATTAATGTTCTCATATTCAGATTAATATTCCATCCAGGATCGAACTGAAAAGTGACTGACCCTTATTCAGCATTTCCAAACTTTAATTTGCAGTTAAAGTACTACCTACAGCAGCAGATAGGATTATGCCATTAAACCAGTAAGTTCTGGCCCGTCTTCCTTGACATCTGCAGGGAGTTCTGGTTTTGTATGATGTCCTGGTTTGTGAAAAAAACTTTGGTTTCGCCTTCCCACAATCAATTCAGTCATTGAGTCTGGGAGTTGCTTGTCTGCAAGCTGCACAGTTCTTACTGGCAATCACCCTTCTGCCCACCACCGTGTGTCTGATGCCACTGTGTGTGATGAAGAAGACTGTTGTGTACTAGGGATTCTTCATGTGGTTTTTCCTAGTTGTAATCTAAAAGCAGTAAAACCCCAGTATAATGGACCCTCAGCAAATAAAAATACCAGAAGCTGCATGATAAAACAAACTAAAAATTGGACCATTTGATATTACTAAAGGAAAGTGATTTAGTAAAAAATTCCTCATTTGGTTTCTGACAGGTATGTATAAAGTAATTCAAAAGAATTACCTAAGATGACTGAAGCTCACTTTACAGTGTTTATGAACATCTTCTCAGGAGAGCATTGAATTCAAATAAACAAGGTTGTGGAGGGGAAGGGCTTCCTGCAATGGCCCCTCAAGGCCCAGGGCAATATAGCATTAAGATAAATTCCTGTGGGTTTGGCAACACGCCTAGAGACAAAGGTAATGTGTGGGCGTGGCAGTGCCTCTGCAGGCATTCCCACTTCCATGGAGAAGCAGGTTTTGTTGCTGCCATGCATCTGGGCCTGCGTCCCCAGATAAGCGGATTGTATTGTGCTGTAAGCTGACTCTCTGTGCTCAGGTGTTGTGGTGCTCAAAATCAGGCAGAGAGGGTCAAGACACCCTTGTCTGCTGAAGTGGCTATTGGAGAAAGCAAGTCTGCTTTCTCCCCAGCTCACAAGGGGCTGACAGCCTTTGCTCATACCAAGGGTGTGCGAAGTGGTGGTGACATGAACCGAGAGGCAGTTTTTCTCTCCTGCTGGGTAACTCTGGCAGTAACGATGCTGCACAGGGAATCTTCTGCGACAAGTCTATCTGGACAAATGTATTGGGTCTTGTTTGGTCTGAGCACCATGAAACAGAAACCTGAAAAGCAAGGCTGAGGGGGAGGACGTTTCACATGGACACAGATCCTAAAAGAAAACCGGGATCGGGGGAAAATTAGGGGAAATATGACCTTCATTTGCATTTGCTTGATAAACATCTTTACCACATGCTCTGGGCAATCAATCTCTATTCTGCTTGCCATGATTTTAACTGCAGGTGGCGCTCCGTATGACAAAGAAGCTATGAATCTGTGATAATAACAGAGCAAATAGAAAAAAGTATAATTAAATGGAAAAAAGGGGGATGGGAAAGCAAGATTAAATTTTCCACCCTGCCCCCCCCGTGTTGACTAATAGCTGAGCCTTTCTGACGGAGAATTTAGATGTGTCAGTTTAACAAGGAGAGTCCTGCTAAGAGGGGAAGTTAATTTATTATGAAGATTTAAAGCATCATGTATAATAATGCTTTAAATCAAAAAGCAGAGAGCTTGAGTTTAAATGATTGCTTACATTTTGCTCTGTGTGGGCTTTCATTTTTTTTTTCTTAAAGACAGTCTGATTCTCATTTGCAGATAAAGTCCAGCATATCTTTTGGCACTCAGGACCCACAGCTGTTCTTCACTCATTTGCGAGGTTTAACATGTTTATTCAGATTAAAAGCTTTTACTTCTTTTATGATTCTGGAGGCTGATGAAGACCCATTTGCTTTTCCTAGTTAGTTGTTCTTGTGAGCTTGATTAAAGTTCTGGAAGATAACTGGGATTTAGTTAGCCTCCAAACAGCATCTTAGCTGGGGTTTTATATGTGTGAAGAAGGGTACCTAATTTCTTCTTTTTACTTTCATATTTTCATAGAGTGAATAATGCAAAAGGGGAGGTTTATCAAAACATGTCCAACATTTAAAACTAAGTGATTTATTAAACAAAAGTAATATGATCCTTAGTGAGTTATTTGAATTTAGCTCCTGGTCAGAATGACCTTAAAGATTTTAACAGTAATAAATCTCATTTTAAGTCTTGTTTGCATTCATAGATTAGAAGAGGAAAATTAAACTTTTCTGCCCTTCCTTTTGCCTTCCAGTTTTCAGCTCTGAACAGACAAATAAGTTATCCTGAATTAGGAAAATATTCTCTCTGTGCTTTTGGAAATGACTGCTCTTCCAAACTCACTTCACCTTTTCAAAACACCCCTTTCCCCAGGGCACAGTTAAGGATTTCTACTGGCTCAGAGCTCCCTTTTCTCTTCAAACATCAGCTCTGTTTTTTTAAACTAGACTAACCTAATTGGATATAAAGAGAAATCACTCATATTTTCATTTACATAAATGAAAAAAAAGGTAAGTTGGTAAATTTTCTTCCTTGTGGTAAAGAGAGGGAAGGATTGGTGTTTCCTGCAACTGAGTTCTCCTGGATATGTTTTTCCTTTGAGCCCTTGTGTGACCCGAGCGATGACCAGCTGCTGCCCTCATGGCAGAAGGGAAATCGGCTGGGGCAATGACGGTGGCATGTAATGTGGAGGCAGCTTGGCCATGAGGAGCCCTCTCTGCTGTCACCCCTAACAGCGCTGGACATGCTTCAAGTGAAGCAATCCCCATAAAAGGCAAACCTAATATGCTCCAAGTCATCAAAGTGCTCTGACTATGTGTGTGCTGGGCTTGAGAACTGCTGCAGGGCAGGTGATTTCCACAGCAGACACAGCCACAGCAGCATGGCAAGGACAGTGGCCATGGCCCTCTGAAGCCTAGGCGTTTGTTGTACTGCCCACAAGTAATATGCCTCCCTGTGCTTTTCTGGCAGAGATTGCACCTTCCTGGCCCAATCCTTAATGAAAATCTGAAACTTTAATGTGGAGTGGGAAGTAGTACTGATGGCCTACTGTACTGTTTCTGGGCTGATGGATGAGGAGTTAATAATCCAGTTCAGTACTGCCACAAGATGTGAGCCAATGCCTCAGCTTCTGGAGTCACAAGGTAAGAGTAGAATGCCAGAGTTTCTTTCGTTTATTTTTCTTTTTAAGGTTTTGAGAACATCCACTTGGAGAGGAAACCTGACCTCCCCTGTGGTATGGTCTTTCCTTCTCTCAGGCAGAGAAAACACACACGCTGCATTTTGAGAAAAGCAATGAGTTATTTTCAGCAGCTGAGGCTGAGAAAAGCAATTTCTCTACTTCCTTTAACAGAAACATTTAGCTTAACTTCAGCTGAGGGTTGTGTAGAATATATAGGAAGCTTTTCACCAGTACTTCACTGCAGCAGCAATAACTGCTTTTAAATTTTAGTGGTCATATTAAAAGAATGTCAGACTGAAACAGAAAATGTTTATCTGGTGCCCAATGACCTAACTTTTCCCTTTTAAAAATTTGGATTATGAAACATGAGTTTATCAAAAGGAGGAGAAAGATAGTACAGAGAATGACTTGGGTTGGAATTAACCTGAAAGACCATCTAGTTCTATCCCCTCTGCTATGGATGTGGACACCTTTCATTAGACCAGGTTGCTCTGAGCCCCATCCAACCTGGCCTTGAGACACTTTCAGGATGAAGCATCCACAACTTCTCTGGGCAACCTTCTTTCAGTGTGTCACCACTTAAAGAATTTCTCCCCAGTCTCTAATCTAAATATACTCTGTTTCAGTTTAAAGCCATTCCCCATTGTCCTGTCACAACATGCCCTTGTAAAAAGTCTCTCTCCAACTTCCATTCTCCCTTCAGGTACTGGCAGGCCACAATTAGTTCACCCCTAAGCCTTCTGTTTTCCAGGCTGAATCCAAATTCTCTCAGCCTTTCCTCATAGCAGAGGTGCTCCATCCCTCCAATCATCTTCATGGCCTCCTCTGGACTCACTCCAGCAGTTCCATGTCTTTCCTGTGCTGGTACCCCAGAGCTGGATGCAGGGTTCCAGGTGGGCTCTCACCAGAGCAGAGCAGAGGGACAGAATCCCCTCCCTCCCCTGCTGCCTACACTGCTTTGGATGCAGCCCAGGACACGTTTGGCTCTCTGGGCTGGGAGTGCCCATGGCTGGATCATGTCCAGCCTCTCATCCACCAGCACCCGCAGGGCCTTCTCACAGGGCTGCTTTCAATCATCCCCCACCCAGTATTGGTACTGGGGCTTGCCAGGTAATAGGCCAGGTGTAACGTTGTACTTGTTAAAAATCATGGGGTTCTCATGGATTCCCTTTTCTATCTGGTCCTGGTCTCTCTGTATGGCATCTCATCCTTCAGGTATCTCAGCTGCATCACTCATTTTGGTGTCATCTGCAAATTTGCTTAGGGTGCACTTGATCCCTTCCTCTGCATCATTAATGAAGATATTAAATAGCACTGGTCCCCATATTTACCCCTGAGGGGACACTTGTCATTAATGTCCATCAGGATACTGAGCCATTGACTACTTTCCTCAGGATGTGACCATCCAGCCAATTTCTCATCCACTGAACAGTCCATGCATCAAATCCATCTCTCTGCAATTTAGAGGTAGGGAAGTTGTCAAAGGCTTTTCAGAAGTTCAGATAAATGACCTCGCAACCCTTCCCTTGTCCACTAACAAGGTCACTCCATCATTCAAGGCCACTGGGTTGGTCAGGCAGGACTTGCCCTCGGTGAAGCTGTGCTGGCTGTCTTGAATCCTCTCCTGCTCTCCATATGCCTGAACACAGCTTCTAGGAGGATCTGCACCATGATGTTCCCAGGCACATGGTGAGGCTGGGAGGTACCTGGTTGCCATGGCTCTCCTTTCCACCCTTTTAAAAGATGTATAGCATGTTTTCCCTCACCCAGTCACCTGGGACTTCACCAATACAATGGTGAATTCATGACTAGGGTGACTTTACAAATACCATGGAGAGTGGCTTGACAACAACATCAGCCAATTCCCTCAGAAGTCTGGGATGCACCTCATTGGGTCTCACAGACTTATGTACATTCAGGTTCCTCAGACCTGATCTTTACAGACTTACAGTGGGAAGCACTTGACTTCCCTGGCTCCCCTCTTGCAGTTCATCCACTCAAAAAGTATGGGAAGAAATGCTGTCATTGAAGACTGAGGCAAAAAAGTTATTGAGTACCTCAGGCTTCTCTTCATCCCTTATTACCAGTTTTCAAAACTGTTCATCAGGGAGGATACATATTCTTTGACACCTTCTTCCTTCTCTGGCTAGTATACATGTTTACGTGTTTTACATATACAGCCCTTCCCATTATTTTTTGTATCCCTTGCCAGGTTCAGTTCAAGCTTTGCCTTGGCCTTCCTTACCTCATCCCTATACAGCCAAAAGTCATCTCTACACTTATCTAAGGTTACCTGTCCCTGTGGCTATTGTCTATAGATTGCCTTCTTTCCCTTTACTTTAATCAACTTTTACTTCCCATCCCGGTCTCTTGCCTTCCTTGCTGGGTTTCTTGCCCCTCCTCATACTCTATGGAAGGTGTCTATAAAGATCTGCCAGCTCTGTTTTTCTCTCTTGTTTCTGCGAGGCACAGACTCCCAGGTGGTCCCATTGGTTGTATTTCTGAAGAGTTAAAAGTTTGCTTTCCTGAAGTTCAAGGGCATAACTCTGCTGCTCACTTTACCATATTCCTACAAACTCCAAAACTGCCTTTGATCAGGCAGCCTGTACTAGACACCAACAATGAGGTTCCCTTAGTTGCCTTGGTCTCTGATCCTGACAGATCAGCTTTCAGCCTGCTCTTGGCTGTTCTTCAGAGACAGCTCTTCCTACTCAATCCAACTCTTGGTGTAGGGAGCAATCCCTCCACCTCTCCTTCCTTTCCTGTCTCTTCTGAGCAGTCTGTAGAAATTGATAGTTGCAATCCAGTCACGGGGTTCATATCACCAAGTTTCAGTGATGGCAACAAGGTCGTAACTTTCCAGCACCAAATTTCCAGTTGTTGGCTTCCAGTTCCTCCTGTTTGTTGCCCAGTGCTGTGTGCATTGGTGTAGAGGCACTTCGGCAGGGCTGCCAGTCATGTCACCTTCCTAGAGGAGCACCACTCAGTTCCTCTGAAATATCTCTTTGGTGTTTCCCTGTTGGCTTCTGTTACCTTAGGGGGCCCTGGCTTGTCTCTGTAAGACTGCAAGTGTGCTCGTGTGTCTCACAGTTCGGAGTCACTGGCAGACCCCTCTCACTAGCACCCCATCCCTCTAACCTTTGTATCTCATCCCACAGCTTGCTAGGGACAAGTCAGATCCTGAGCAAAGACTCCTCTGAGAAAGTGTGGGGAGTCAGTCCCATCTGATGCCAGCATGCCTAGTGCTGCATAGGCCTTCTGTCGTCAAAACCACCAAAATTTTAGCAGTGACACCATCCATGGAATTCTGTATTAATGGACTCACACAATGCTGCTGCCTTCAACTAAGAGAAGTATGGAGGAGAATATGACTTGTATCTCAGATTTCCCTACTAAAATGTCCCAAGTTCCCTAAGATCTTTTTGCCTGCCCTCAAATTCTATGTTGCCACTTCATTGGCCCCAGTGAGGAAGATCAGTATTGACTAGTTGCCACAGGACAAATGTGAGCTTCAGACAAGCCATACCTTAGCCTCAGATTTTGGCAGCAGTTTAAATGTAAGAAATTACTTGGGCCCACAAGTTTTAAGACTGACAGATAAGGTCTATTTAAAAAATGAATTATTTATTAAATAGACAAGAGAAAACAGATGAAAGAATTTAATCAGACTTATTTACTACACAATACAAAACTAAAAAGTACTAGTAGATTACAGCATAACATAAAACAGTGCACTATATCAAGTGCACTTATACCTATATTAAAGCCAGCAAAAGAAATAGTATTGATTAGGAGTCAAATGTAATTTACCACTGTAACGACAATAATGTACACAGATTCCTTTCACTTAACCCCTTGGGAGTAACTGGGAAGTAAGCATCCCTACTCATGGGAGAAACCCATTCCAGGGAAATGTGTAGAGGATTCCTGCTTTGTTAAAGTTTGGTGATGCTTTTATAATTGTAAAGGGACTTATCTATTAGTTGGAAATCCAGCTTATCTTTCCAGATCTCACTTTAGCAGTGTGATGTTTATTGGCAGTTGGAGGATGCCAGACCAGTGTTAACCCCATGGCACCAAAATAACTCACTACAAGACAGCTTGTCCTGTTTGAGTTATCTGACTGGTAAACAAACAACAGATAACCTCTTGTGGGAGTTGAGATGCCCTGCTCCAGTAGTAGTCTAGGGGCCTCACCAGGCTAGGAAGTTTCCTGCTGATATCCTTAATCCAGGCCCCCAAGAGTCCTCAGACCCTCTCAGGGGGTTGGGCCCAATCAGCATATTGGGTTCTCTGTTCCCTTGGGAGGGAATAACCTACACTTATAATAACCCTTGTTTTATTCCTCTTTGAAGTTGTTGTAATATGAGGAAGCACACATTTCTGATTGTGATGACACCTCTGGTGCCACCAGACTTTCATCCTCTTCATCCTTTGGCTGGTCTTCCATGTACAAAGGCTCAGAATTTTTGTACAGATGCACCTCACAGGGGAAGTGAGCTAGGTGAAGAATGATTCTGCTTGCACCCCAAGCATGGACTACATTCCATTTGTTCCTTTCTTTACAGCTATTACCTCCTTGCTGGAGGATGGACATAGGATTCCCTTGATCTTGTATTATTTCTGGTGGCTGCTCCTGTCTCATGGAGGCCAAAGCTTGGTTCCACCACTCTACCACTCTTTCTGGTCCTCTAATACTCCTTGACCTTTCTGCTTCATCCTGCAGCTCTGCTACCAGGCTGAGAAGGTTATCTACCTGATCACATCTGACACAAGTGCTGTCTCTGCTACAATCCAGTGGAAAGCTTAGGCATTCCCTATAGCCTGATGCCTGGACAGCTGCATGTTTTTTAGTGATCTCTGTCTGGGTCACTGCATCCTTTTTTCATGAGCATAGATGAGTGGACATAATTATTGAGCTCCTCCCGAGAGAGAGATGGACACCAGCTGGAGCTCTTGACACCTTAGAGTGTGTAAACTGGGTAAACTGCTGCAAACCAGGTACTGTAAGAGACCAATCATTCCTTTTCCAGGGTGTACAGACACATGTTTTTAGTAAAACCAATAAAGTACCAGATGATTTCTTTCTCAATATCAACACCTTAGGACTTGCAAGTAAATGCTGTTGGTTTTTTTAGCTGATTTGCACTTGTCTACTTGTCTATCCTGTAAGGAGGAGCTCCACCTCTCTTCTTCCTCTCTAATGATGTCAAGCTTGTGGCTCTGTAACTCCACAGTCAGTGTTGGGTCAGCTTGTGCCTTTTGTAAGACTGTGTGGAACCACAGGCAGCCCTCCACCATGTAAGAGAGTCAGCAGCTGCTTAGCATCAAAACCTGGCTTAAATTTAGTAAAAGAAAAGGACTAAGTAAGCTGTCCATCAATAAACCAGAAAAAGACCAAATCAGCAGAAATAAAAAAAAAGCAGCTTTAGACTATATTGAGCAGAAAGGTTGCCTTTCCTGTGCCAGTACCTTACAAAGTCTGAGGATAAAGCAGATCAGTTTCATCAGCAGATCGGAAATATTGATGCAGTTGCTTTGCTTTCCTGGGAGTAGTCTTTTTAGCTGTTTATCCATGGTTGTCCCTTCTTCTGCCAGCTCTTCTGTGTCCCTACAGCACTAACCCACTGAATGACTTTTCCTCCATAACACCTGGGGTTCCTTAGCTACACTGTACAGCACGTGCAGCTCAGCCAACTTTCTGGAGATGCAATTTCCTCCTGTAGCTTATTATGAGAGTACAAGGAAGAACTCACAGAAATAAGCACGAGTGACAGGCTTTGATATTTAGGTGTGTTTTTTTAAAAAATACCTCCACTCAGCCTCCATATTTTTCAAGAGCCTTGAGGGTCCTGCCAGCACCCTGTGTTCTTTAAAACAGACAGATTGAGCTAGGCCCTGCTCCACTGGGGGACTCCATTCCAGGCTCCTCCTGTCTGACTCCATTCAGATCACAGTGTTTTCCTAAGGTTTGCTAGGAAATCCCGTTAAAATGATCTATGATGTTAAGACCTATGACTCTAAAGAGGCCAGTTGTCATTTTTCTGGGAGCCTTCACATAGTGTAAAGGTCTCAGTGCCCTTCAAGCATCATGAAGATGTCAGGCACCATGTCTCACAGCACGCTTGAAGAAATCTGCTTGGATGTGCAAATCACCGAATGGAAAAAATATCTTTGAGGCCAGACCTCCATATCTAGGGTCAGATCAAGAATAATCAGGAGGTTCCTGGGTATGTGGGCCATCACTAGCACCCACTGATCATAAGGCACACCTCTTTGCAGCACTGCAGTGGGCCTCATCTGTGAGGCATAGTTTCTGTAAGCTGCTTCTGCCTTGGGAGGTGAACTTTACTACTTCAGTGCTGGAACTGGAGGTTGTTACCTCTCTGTTAGCACTGTCTGAAATCCTATCTTGTGTGAGGCTGATGAGCCAGCAGAGAAATTCAGACCCTCAAATTTTGGTAGCTGATGCTACAAGAAATAGATGGTAAGAATCCAGGACACCTTTCTGGAGAAAAGGAACCCGTGCAGAAAAGACTGGCTGTCGCTCGTCATAATGGAACTTTTCTGCTGGCACAGGAAATGAGAAAAGTTGCAGAGGAGTATGCCATCTCTGAGTTGGGAGCAAGTATTTTATTCAGGCTGGCATGGCCTACAAGGGGGATTTGACTGACACTTGGTGTGTCTAAGTTTCAGTAGAGGAATAGAGAGCACAGCCTCACTGAAAAATGGGTCACCTTCAATTCCAGCTGCTTGGTGTATGCCAGGAGACTGATCAAGGGCAAATTTTACAAGTGCCAGTTTGCATCTATGTCAGGAGCCTGAAAAGTGTTTGGCTCCATGGTTAATCAGATATTAACAAGTTCCTATGACCAGATGGCATTCACTGGAGCACTGTGTGGGAGCTGAGGTGTGAACCTACTGATCTGATGCCTGAGGTGCATAAACTGTCACTGCAAACAGCAAGGGTGTCAAGTGGCTGCTGGAACTACCAAACAGCAAATAACTTACACTCCTGAGAAGATGATAAAAGTCTATGGTCAGGAGTAAAATCACAGAGCATGTGGCTAAAAATGGCTTTTGTATTGAGAAAAAAAGGCATGATTTTGTAAAGCTGTGTGCTGTTCCATTTGTCTGATGGGTCTTTGTGGAAGGTCCTCCAGAAACAAGTGCTGGCAACAAATTATTCAGCATGTCCATCAAAATGCTGGAAAATGATGTGAATTAGAAAATTTAATGCATTTTGAGCAGAGAATGCAGGTCTTGTCTCTTGTCTCCAAGAAGGCATTCTGGATACAGAGAATGAAAAGAAAAGAACAATTAAAATGGAGATGAAGAAGTTACTTCTGAAGGATGCTAAAAAGGTAGGGGCTATTACTGTGGGACTGAACTGAAGGATATGAGACAGGCACATGCAAAATCAGTAAAGAGTAGCACAAACTTAAAGTGGACCTGTAGCTCATCAAATCCTGCAGCACTGGATCCAATGGGGTAGTTTAAAACAGAAAAGAAAGAAATTGCTTCTACACAGAGGGGTACACAGAGGAGCAGGGAATTTTGGAACTTGCTAGTACAGGAGATTGTGACAGCAGACTGTCTTATGAAGAGCTGGAGATACTCATGTAAGGGAATGGGCTTGTGCCTTCAGCTGATGCAGGATTTCCTGCTGCCACAGCTGGAGATGTCGTATTAACAAAAAGAACTACTGTACAGCAGCAGTCGTGTATTTTTTTCTGTCTTTACCATATCTGCTTACACCTGATCCCACATATTTTCTCCAAAAGCTCACTCCTCCTTTAGGCAGTTCCTTTGAAGAGCTGTGTGATGGACAGTGTCAGATGAGATGGAGAGAGACACCTGTATTGGACACAATCCTATCTGGTCCCTAGCTGGGTGGGGTGTCTCCCACCTGTCTCTGTAGCTTTTCCAGCCCTGCACTGCACTGCAGACTTGGACAGATGTGGTGTGGGCATCCCCGTGTGTGCACCTTGCAGTGCTGGAATAAGGCCTGCAGGCAGGGTGCATGAGCACGCGCCGGCTGGTCCCACTCAGCCCCTGGGACAAGGCAGGCCCACTTCACTCTCTGACCTTTCCTGACTAAATTGCTTTCATTATGGGGCTAAGAGCTGACCCAAAAAGAGGGTCAAGATATTAAAAATAAAAAAGTAAAGGAGGATGAAACAAAACAGAGGAAAGAAAGCACTGGTCTCAAATGTTTGAGATGTCAGCCTCATAAATTCAGCATTGGCTTCCTTTGGTCCTCAAACCAAGTCAGCTCTAATGCTATTTGCAGATATAGATTGGTGTCTTTTTCATTACTGTTATCAAATGATGCATTTGTGGTGCAGCTTCAGAGCCCTTTCTGCCCTGGTAAATGGATTATGCATCCTGGTGCCAGCACTACTTGAGCTATACTTTTAATACTAAAAATAAAAAAGAAATAATAAAATACCTTCCAGGCTTTTAGATTTTTTTTCTTTTTCTTTTTCAAAGATCTAATTAAGATATTTATATCTCAACAGGCAGAAAGGACCTGACCCCTGCTTTGTTAGCAAAATGTGACAAAAAGCACTTTGCTTAGCACTGGCAATCACCGTTATTGTGAGCTAAACTTCTGGGAAACGGTGACACTGTTTGTTCTCCCTGCTCAAATCTGAGCCAAAAACCAAAGCTCCACAAGATGAACATCCCCTTGGCAGGCTGGCTGGCTGCCTGATGTTGCTATGGCGTTCTGCATCCCCCTACCAGCACTGGCTACGAGGGAGGAATTGCTGCCCCTCTCTGAGACTGCTGGAATGGAAGTAGAGAGGTCCTTTGTCCTTCTCACAGTGCACATCAAACCACATTGCTTCCATACTTCCAGCCACAGGTGGCACATTTTATGCCTGTGTTTGGCAGTCCCACCTGCCTGGCATTTGTGCTACTTGGACATGTCCCAGGAAGCAGTGCATTGCTTCGGAGCCCAACAGTGGTGCATCTATTTGGCTTCATATGAGTAGTAAACCTGACCATGGCCCCTTAAAGGAATATTTCTCTCCCTCTGGGGTTAATGTCACCATTGCCATGTAGAGAGGAGATATCAGTAGAGGTCTGAGTGCTCTTGAGTCTGATGAAAAATGGATAATTTTTCTCAAACAGAAATGTACTAGAACGACAATATGCATTTCTGCACCCATTTTTCACATTTTTCTGGGTCTGTCACTTTATTTCCCTTCTTATTTGCCTGCTTAAATCCTAAGGATATGGAAAGAAGCTGCATAGCTCTGAACTTATATATTAACATGGAAAGCACGTTGGACATAAGATTATGTGTGATCACAAGCATGAGCCAGTACAGGAATTTCTGGGTCCACTCTGTCAGCGCGTGTTTGTCGCTCTATTGAGAACGGCGAGAAGAATGACATAGACTCTCTTGTGGAGTTGAAATGGAGAATTTCTCCTTGGTTTATTACCTCAGGTCTTTTTTATAGACTGATACATGAAAAGTACAGAAAAGAAAACTCTTATTTGTTAGTAAACTAACACATCGCCATCATTGGTCAGCGGGGTTCACCACCCCTCGACTTTCTCTTGCAAGAAAACAAGGAACAGACAAACAGCACCTGCAAGGCTGTTTTCTATCTCTGAGGATTGTTTTAATTCCTCCTTACGAATTCCCAGGCGGCTTTCTCAGGCGAGACTGAAAAAGCTATGTGGCCTGCAATTCCCACAGACACCATGCTCCCTGCTTCACAGCTAGCATCCATACCTGTTCAGCCAGCAGAGGTAAACCTCAGCTAGAAGGATTTTGGGAGTTAATTTATTTATTACCCATCTGAAGCTCTGTAAACCTGATGGTTTTGTGCTCTAGTTTTTTATGTTTCTCCTAATCTATGATTCTGCCTATGCATATGTGAGATCCATGTCAAATCTTGATTTCTGGCATGACCTGTGTTCTCTCCATCCTTACTACCCTCCTCTCTTTCCACAAGGACAGCATGTGCTTAAGCATAGAGTGGGGACATATTCACTGAAGTACATTCAGTTAAAATGTTATGAAACATCAGTAAAGAAAGGATGAAAAGATTCCCTGAGATCAAAAGTGGTATATAAAAATAACACCAGAAGAGAAATGCAGGCTCTGCAATGTGCTCTTCCAGTAAGAGTGGTATTGACCTCAAGGAGTGAAATAAGAGGTGGAAACATGAGCTACAATCAATTGTTTATTTTTTTAATGTTAAAAAAAGGAAAGAGAATAAAACACTTGATAGCTGCTGAGTCAGGTCTATAGCACCCAGCATGTCAGATTCATACTAAAGAGACATTAAGTGAGTAGCCAGGCAGTTCTGTGGGTGCTGCATAAAGCTCATTAAGCTGGGATGCGCTTATCATGACAGTCATGAACTTGCCTGATCAATGCAAGACTGTCTTGACTTCAAATGGCCTTGGATCACTCTGTAACACTGCACTGTGGGAACTAATCCATTTCACTTACTAAACATTAAAGTTTAAATCTGCAAAACAAAACATTTTCTTGTCTTGCTCCCATTACTGTTGGTGAGAGCTCATCACCCCATGCACTTCAGCAAATTTGAAAATCTCATCCTCCTTCATCCTTACAGAGATTCTGAGGAGAAGGAAAAGCAGAAAGAGAAAAAGATGCAGGACCAGAATTTCAGTAGGCAGAAATCTGTGTTGCTTAGCTGAAGTCAGTGGAGCTAATGAGCTACTGAGCTACTACCCCAGTTAAGCTTTCGTCCATAATGGCTACAAAGACCTCAAAAGTGATAAATGGCCTAGTTGAATGCCATAACTTACAGCCACTGCAAGGAATCTTGGTGTCAGAAACTACAGAGCACTAAAAAGTGTAGGTCTGTAGGGGCGTGTCACCTTAAGTTTTCTGCTGCTCTGCACTGGTGTGGTCTCATCTTGAATGTCATTTGAAATTTTGGCCTCCTCAATATGAGAAAGATTTTAAGCGCTTAGAGAGTGTCCAAAGGAGGGCAACCAAGATGGTGAAGGGTCTTCAGGGGAAGTGAAGGATCTTGAGGGGAAGCTATCTGAGGAGCAGCTGAGGTCCCTTGATCTGTTCAGCCTGGAGAAGAGGAGACTGAGGGGAGACCTCATTACAGTTACAATTTCCTCATGGGTAGGAGAAGAGGGGCAGACACTGTTCTCTTTTCTGTGGTGACCAATGACAGGACATGAAGGAATGGCCTGAGCTTGTGTCAGGGGAGGTTTAGGTTAGGTATTAGAAAAAGATTCTTCCCTCAGAGGGTGGTTGGGCACTTGAACAGGCTGCCCAGGGAAGTGATCACAGCACTAGTCCTACAGAGCTCAAGAAGGGTTTAGAAAATATACTTAGGCACATGGTGTGATTCTTGAAGATGGAGCTGAACTTGATGATCCTTGTGGGTCCTTTCCAACTCAGCATATTCTGTGATTCTTTGTGATTATTTGACACATTATTCAGGTGTCCAGGAAACATAAAATCAAATGCAACTCATTAAAAATCAAGCAAAAATAACAGGGGGCACTAGTATGCCGTCTGCAAAGACATTGGGATTTAGCACAGGGGGAATAGTAGGAGATATTGACTTTGATTTTAAGAGCTTGGAACTTTGTTTATTTGAGGGGAAGAATGACATCATTGTCTAGCTATGTCAGCTATAAAGGTTTTATGTGAGGAGAGATCATTACAGAAAAATCATGGAGTCAGCCACCTAGTTCATATCAGTTACAAAGACACCGTTGTCAGCTTTTCTTCACTTAGACCAGGACTTAAGCACACACAGGAAGAAAGCAAGTTCGATCTCCTGTGCTCATGCGGCTCAGGTGTAGGTTGACTGGTAGGGCTTGGGATCTGCCAGCCAGCCAACAATCCTAAAAGCAAATGCTCCATGAAGCAAGGAGATGAAGGTTGTAGCTTATGTCAGCCCTTAGCTTATGTTTCTCCAGGCACAGTGTGAATATTAAATTCTGCTTCTACAAGCAAACAGTGGCTGACATGGAGAATCAATTGCCTTGGGAAGAATTAGGGCACATTTTCAAAAATTTTCAGAGGTTTTTGCTTCCCTTTGGTAGTTTTATAGTAGAGCACATCCCTTCTTCTTGAAGATATTGAATTTTCATGAATTCTCATGTCAGATGACAGTCTGAGGTGGCCTGAAGCATTTGCACAGCAGGACATGGTAGCCCGCCCCTGTAGATTTCTTCTTAGCCTCAAACCACTGTCCATTCTTAATAGTGGTGACTGATGGGGCTTGTTAGCATCACCATCTTAACATGCCTTTTCCCCCGTCATTGACTGCACCTTCTGTCTTGGATAACTGTCTCTTGGCTTTGCTTTAAGTCTGGTTTGCCAGAACAAGGAGCAAGGAGGGCCTTAGCTCCCCACACTGAAGGAAGATGTGTTTAATCTGTACAAGTGGCCATGGGTTGCTTAATGGATTACATGGAAAACTGAAAAAAAAGGGAGTGTGTGAGCATGAAAGTGGTTGAAAGTGGAGACTTACAACATTGGAGCCTTGAGCCAGGCAGTTAACTCACTGAAGAAGGCTGCCCTCCCCTTTTTGCCCTTCCTCCCCTGAGTAATTAAAAATCCACTGGTAACTGCTGTGACGGTAGCTGATATGACACTGTTGTTAGTTCTTATTACAGGGTTTTTTGCTGGGCTGCCAAGCCAAATGAGAACTGCTCCACCAAAGTCATTTGAATGTCTCCAACTTACAACAGCTGAGAATCATTTTTACTAGTTGCAATAAATAACAATCCTGACAACCTGGCTTGGATCCAAAGTGCAGTGCAAAATTTTATGCAAGTTGTTGGAATAAAATTATTCTGGAGGCTCCAGGCACTCCTCTGGGACACAAAAATTAATGACCAGCACTTAAGTTTATCAGAATTTAAAAGAAAAATGTTCTCCAGCAGCCTCCAGTAGTGCCTCTTTGTTTTATTAATCTTCAGAGATTGATGCAGATTTCAGCTAGGAAGACAAAATTTACATGAGAAAAATGTAATCAGAGGTTTGCCAGAATATAACCATTAGCTTTCAGTGAGAGGGCAAGAGGATACTGAAAAATGTATATTTATCTATATAATTCTATATAATGCTAGTATACATATCCATCTTTCTATGTACAGATAAAGCTATTAAATGTAATATATGTTATAAATGTCTGCAATGTATCTTTCCATTGCAAATATGTGGAATGAACGTTCAAAACAAGTTCAAGGCAGCTCTTTTTGAAGCACACGTGCTGAGAGTGAGAAATTTGCAAGCCAGAAGAATTCCTTGGGGCTGATGACTTCAGAAGTCTGAAAATTTGCGTTTTTGTACAGAGCAGAGGAATGGCCATTATAGTAGCTGCTACATAGTGGTAGGAGAGAGGAAAATGGGGGGAACTTATCTCTCCTTTGGATGTCTTGCAGTCAAACTGCCTCTGATGCACAAGGATAGGTAGGTGATTAATATTATTGATGAAATCCAGCACGTTTGAATACAGAATGCTGAGATCAGTTGGTAAGAGGTGCCATGAAGTCTTCAAGAAAGGTGCAGTGCCCGTGAGGAGTCATAAACATTGTTCTTATGCTACTCTTGCAAGAATGTTCTTGCTCACCTTGCAATCAGGTGAGCCATTTCCTTCAGTAGGAAAGGAATGATTGGGGAAATGAGGACATTGCATAGTAAGAAGGAGGGAAACTAGGCATGGTGTACAATTTTCTGTTCACTTTCTCACAGGCTAGAACACTATCTTCCCATATCATTCACAATTTAAACCTACTGCATGAAGGTCAGTCGACAGAAGATGCTAAGTCATGATATAAGTAATTTGAGGAATAGCTGAAGGAGCTGGGGTTGTTTAACCTGGAGAAAAGAGAGAGTTGTCATTCTCTACAACCACCTGAAAAGAAGTTATAGCCAGGGAGGGGTTAGTCTCTTCTCCCAGTAATGGGACAAGAGGAAATGGACTCAAGCTATATCCAGAGAGGTTCAGGTTGGACTTCAGAAGCATAACTGGATTTCTTCAGTGAACGGGTGGCTAAGCACCGGAATCTGCTGCCCAGCAAAGTAGAGGAATCACCATCCCTGGAAGTATACAAGAAACAACTTGGTGTGGCACTTAGAACTAGAGTTTAGTTGACACCATGGTGTTCAGTCAAAGATTGGACTCAATCAGGGAGGTCCTATCTAACCTTCATGCTTCTATGCTGGGAAAATATGCTTCTTTGACGGGGAATGTCCCACATCCAGGTATCTACAGGCAGACTGGGGATCTGAGCACAGCTCAAATGTGTGTGATGTGAAAAACCCACAAAAAGTGTGTCAAAAAGTGTGATGTGCTATTAACTAAGGAATACCTTTTTTGGTACAGGTTTGAACACACCCAGAGTCAAGAATCATAGAATCACAGAATCACAGAAGAACTAGGTTGGAAAAGACTTTTGAGATCATCAAGTCTGACCTATGACCTGACACCTTATGAACTAAACCATGGCACTGAGTGCCACATCCAATCTTTCTTTAAACACCTCCAAGGAAGGTGGCTTCAACACCCTCCTGGGCAGATGAGTCCAGTGCCCAATTGATCTTTCAGTGAATAATCTTTTTCTAACATCTAACCTAAACTTCCCCTGGCTCAGCTTAAGACTGTGTCATCTCCTTCTGTCAGTTGCTGCCTGGAGGAAGAGACCAATCCCCACCTGACTACAGACAACTTTCAGGGAGTTGTAGAGAGTGATAAGATCACCTCTGAGTCTCCTTTTCTCCAGGATAAATGACCTCAGTTGCCTCATAGGACCTGTGTCCCAGGCCCTTCACCAGTCTTGTTGCCCTCCTCTAGAAATGTTTGAGCATCTCAATGTCCTTCCCAAATGGGGGGCCCAGAACTGGACATGACACTCCTGTGGTGAGGTGTGGCCTCACCAGTGCCCAGTACAGGGGGAGAATGACTTCCCTGCTCCTGCTGGCCACACCACTCTTGATCCAGGCCGGGATGCCTTTGGTCTTGGCCACCAGGGCACACTGCTGGCTCATGTTCAGTTGGCTGCCACCTGTACCCACAGGTCCCTTCCTGCCTGGGCTCTGTCCAGCCGCTCTGTCCCCAGCCTGTGGCACTGCAGGGGGTTATTGTGGCCAAAATGCAGGACTCAGCACTTGGACTTACTAAACTTCCTCTTGTTGGACTCAGCCCATCTATCCAGCCTGTCCAGGTCCCTCTGTAGAGCTCTTGGAAGAACAGCTGCAAGATGAGACAGCCTTGGATATGCTTTGGGACACATAGACTGTGTGAGTGTATTCTTTCAAGGCCTTGTTGCAAGGACCGAACTCAGAAATCACATTCAGGACTTCAGTTGCTACAGTCCTGTGGTCTTGACTATATCTATTGCCAGAAGCTGGAGAAGTCATAGAGGCACATTGCTGAAAATACACCCTGAAGATTCAGACTTAGCACCATCGGGCTGACTTTTCACCAAAGGTAACCGTGTGAGCATATGTTGATAGGATAAGCTTGATAAGGGCTGGATTTTCAAAGCGTGCTTATGATTTTCCATGAGATCTTAAGTCTGCTCTTGGGAAAGTCATCGCTGATCGAGAAGAAGAAATTTATCTGCAGTAGCAAAATTCTAGAATAAAGCCAAACTGAGGAAACCATGTTTAATACAACTCTAATCTCAATGAACTTGTTGCAATAGAGTACTGGATTTATACTCTCTGTCAGAGGGGTAATTCCTTATTTGGGATTGTTGCTCTTTGGAGATACACATCTAAAACAATTATTGTTCTTGGACTGATTGTCTTGCTTGTAAAGCTGGCAGAAGCTCACTTCAGCTCAAATTTCTGATCTGTCAGTTCAAGAAAAGGGGACCTTTGCACTCTAGTATTTATTGCCTCCTGTTCCTCAGACATTCTCAGTGCTGGAAGTGGCAACGTCTTTTGTGGTAGGAGGAAAGCCATATGTAATTGCATGAGAACACCAAATTGTAAGAAGCCAAGCTCTTGGAGAAGCAGCAGAGGCAAGGAAGGAGAGGTGAAGTGGTCTTAAAAATACAGGTGAGACTGAAAGCACAACTACGGGTGATAGCTAATGGAATAATGAACAACTGCTTTCTCCCAGTATGTTGCCTCAGATGTTACCAGCTCACTTCGCACCATGCAGTGTCACATGCAGGCAGAGGTAAATTTTCCAGAAGTTACAGCTAAGGAGTCAGGATATTTCACCTCTTTCAAGGGTCTGTAGATATCCAGGTTGCCTCTTCTCAAACACCCAAGAGCAGCCCCCAGTTATAATACTTAAAATCCTGAATGTCTGTGAAGCTGATTCATACCCAGACTCCCGATGCCGTCCTCTATTGATTTCGATCCATCCAGTTCTGTTGCACTCTCCACCTTGCAGTGACTCTGCAAGCCAGACACAGCTGCTGTGTGTATGCTGATCAGGTTCAAAAGCCATCTAAGGCCAAGCTGATGGAGAATGGTAATTGTGCATAGCTGCAAAAATGAGAGGTAGGGACATGCCAACTGGTTGTGCAAAACTCTGTCTTGTCTGGGCAGAAAGTGCATTGTACAGTCTGGATGTTGTCACCATTGTTGTATATTCATTAGAAATTGTTTTCCTTTAATTTAGGAAGCCTTGAAACTGCCATGCAAGCAAAACAGTGTCACCAGTAAATGCAAGACATTACCCTCTTTAGGTTTGTGCTTACCAATATAGCTGCTGGTCTGGTTAGTCTCTTTGACAGCCAGCAGGAAAATAACCTTTTTTTCACTTCTGTGGAGGACACTGTCACATATTCCACCAGCCACCGATCTCTTGCACACATCTATGCCAGCCCTCCTCCCATTTCCTTTCTGGAAAAAAGAAAGAGTATTACTATTCTCTGTCTTTCATCTTGAGTCAAAAAAAATGGCAGACATTTTACTGAATGACATTTAAATGCAGAATCGCTGGATGATTAATGAGAATTTTGTAAGAAGCTCTTAAAAAATACCTATGCTGTCTTTTATTTTCTAGTTTTCCTAGTTCTACTGCAAAGCTGCCAAACTTCCACAAGGTGCTGGTGGAAAAGTATTGGGAGCAGATAGAAAAGGAGTTATTTTAACTGCTGACTCAGTGTATGGTTCAGCTGTTCTGTGCAGCTTGTGTGCTTTGTGTGTCTCCACCTTTGTGGTACAGCTGATTACAGTGAGGTGGTGGTTGATCATGGCTGGATGGGAGGTGCCCACCAAAATTATTCTGTCAGAAACTCTATCCCCCTCTTTAACTGGTTAGGGAAGAGAAAATACAGTGGAAAGCTCAGGGGTCAAGATAAGGACAGGGAGAGATCATTCATCAGTTACTGTCATGGGAAGAACAGACATGAGGAAATTAGGTTAATTTACTACCAATCATATTAGAGTAGGGTAACGAGAAAAAACCCCTCAAAACTTCTTTTCCCCCACCCCTCCCTTTTTCCCAGGCTCAGCTTTACTCACAAATTCTCTACATCCTCCACACCTCCCCAGTGATGCAGGGGGATAGGGAATGGTGGGTATGATCAGTTCATCTCTTTTCTGTTGCACCTTCCTTCTCAGGTAAAGAACTCCTCACTCTCTTTTTCTGCTCCAGCATGGGGTGTCTCCCACGGGAGACAGTCTCCCATGAACTTCTTCAATGTAGGCCCTTCCCTCAGTCTGCTGTTCTTCATGAACTGCTCCAGCATGGGTCCCCCATGGGGTCACAAATCCTGCCAGCAAATTTGTTCCACTGTGGGCTTTCAGGGGGGCGTCACAAGCCTCCTTCTCCATGTGCTCCAGCATGGGATCTTCCACGGACTGCAGGTGATCTCTGCTCTCCTGTGGACCCCCTGTGCTGCAGGGGTACAGCTGCATCACCACGGTCTTTAGTACAGGCTGCAGAAGAATGTCTGCTCTTGTGCCTGGAACATTTCCTGCCCCTTCTTCTCCACTGGTCTTGATATCTTTAGGGTTGTTCTTCCCACACACTCTCACTCCTCCATCTGCAATTGCTGTTTCCCAGTTGTTTCGCTCCCCCATGTCCCTTCCTTCTTAGATACATTATCCCTGCGGCAATACCACTGCTGCTGATGGGCTCAGCTTTGGCCAGCTCCATCCTGGAGCCGGCTGGCACTGGCTCTCCCAAACACAGAGGAAGCATTTAGCATCTTCTCACAGAAGCCGTTTCTGTAGATCCTCCATTAGCAAAATCTTGCCATGCAATCCCAATACAATGGCACAGATTTATCTGGTGAGTATGCGCATTTATGGACACTAAAAAAGCCACAAAGGCAAAGCATAGCACAGTTGTAACACTTCTCTATCTCGAATCCATGCTTCCTAGGCATTTTGTGGGGTTGAAATGTACCTTGTATCTTCTCTTGAGTATTCCTCAAGATTCCTCTCAAGAGAGAAAAACTTTTATAATATCTCACAGCAATGTCAGGAAAACTCCTCTTTTCCTTTTGTGATTCTGTATGGTTCATTTTCATTCTTTCAACACTACTACTGGCTCTTGGGCTCCAATCTACTGTGTTCTTGTGGCCTCGTCTCTAGAAGCTCCCTACGTCAAGGTTCTGCTTCTGCGACCTGCCACATATGGAGAGCATCTCCAGTTTTCAGATGACAGAAACATTGTGGCTTTCAGTGCAGTGTTTCTTAGGACTGGTTTGCTGGTAAAATCACTGGTTTGCTGGTAAAATCATCCGTGCAACTATAGCAAACAAGGATGCATGAAGAGGCCACGGAGACCCTTCCTGTGCCAAGCACCCAATTAGCTGTTTGACAGTGCAAAAGGGCTACCTGAGCAAAAACAGTCTACTGATGACACAAGCTGATGTATGCAGGGCAAAAATAATCGTTCTGAGTTTTTCTGTATAGTCCTGTGTAAGCTCAGCGGGGTTCAATGTCTATACAAATAAAAAGGACTACTGACTCCATCCTCAAATGCACTGTGATATTAGGGACAGCCCTGAGAGGAAGGCTGGAGCAGTGGAGAGAAAGTAGCAAGGCTAGGAGCCAAAGATCTGAGGTCAAATCCTTATGATCTTTGCAAGTCAAGGGGACTTTGGTCTTGTTGGGGGATCACAGAGAACTTGTCAGCACAGGACACTGAAGAAAAATGATCCAAATTAAATAAAAGGTGTGCATTTCCACTTCTGTAATTGAACTGCTGAGAACACAGTGTGGGCATTCTCTTTCAGAGATGAAATGGTCACAATTCTGCTGAGTTTAATTGACTTAGGACAAGAATTGAATTAAATGAATTAATGCCCAATTAAACTAAACTGAGGTCATAGGGCTTTAGGGGAATTTAACAAATCCCTTTTCAAAGTTATTTTGAATTAATTTCCTCAAATGCTCCTGTGCTGACAAAGAACAAATGTTTGTCTGCAAAGGGACATTAATTTGGTTAATGTTATGGGATTAACATAAAGAAAAAGAGTGATTTGTGATTCACTCCCTATGCATGAGCTGTTCTCATGCTGGCCTAAGTGTACTAACTTAATCTAATCTGCTCTGGAGCAAGTGTTGTCGTAGAGAGGACCATCAGGGGTAGCTGTTCCAGAAGAAATCCTGGTATAGGAAAATGCTGAGTGCTGCAGAAAAATCCATTCCAAACTGCCAGTCCAAATTTAATTCCTTAATGTGTTGAATGGCAGTCCTTTGTTACCTCTGCAATTCAATAGCACAGAAATATGATATCTCCTACTGGACACACCATTACGAAGTGTCTCTCTCTCTTTTTCTTATTTTTTTAAAAGTGCTCAGACTTGAAACAGATAAGGAAAAAAACCCTAAGGCAGTGATTTAAGTTCCAAAGTATTAGGAATGTATTTCAGGCTATGATATATGTAATTGAAAATCTATAAATACATCAGGCTGCTGCTGGCTAAATCAAAGCCAGGTTTACTTCTATTACTGGTAATCTTTGGAGTGGTCTTGCTCTCTCTGCACTCCCACACCCTCATCCCTTGTGACAGAAAATTGCACATTCCTTCTAATTAAATTAAAGCAAATACCACCATGTGTGTAATTTTAGCAACACTAATTCTTAAAATATAATCCAGAGTAGTAAGAAAACAAACTGAATGACAAATTGCATAGCCAGATATGACCATGAAGGTGAAGAGAGAGAGACAGGAACATTCTGCATGCTTAGGAGGAGAGAGTTATTTTCAGGCCAATTGCTTCAGAAAATGAATGTTATGCAGTAACATGCGTGTGTCCCAGCAGTTCCAACATGTTTTGAATATGTTGGCCAGTTACAACCCAGTTTGAAGAGGAGGAGAGATCTCAGAGATCTCAATGATAACGACATTACCAATTAATGTCTCCTAGGACATTACCCAATCCTAGGAGAGAGGCAGAGAAGTCTTTACTCACTCTCCTGCTGAGGAGAGGGCTTATATGAAGTGTAACTGAACCCACACAGGAGACATACTGGAATATGTGCTTTGCTCTTTCCATCGCTCAAGGAATGGCTTGGTTTTCCAGAAGTGGACAACCAGATGTTCCCAGATGTGTCCAGATTGTGAGAGAACATTGAAGTATTGTCAGCCAATGAGGGTTTCCAGTCAGTCTCAGCTTCTCCACCTGGAAGGACATCAGCTTTTTTCCTGGCAAAGCTCATTCCACTTCTTCGACTCTGGCAAAAAAGAGTTGGCCAAGGACGAGGAACCAAGGCACTTATCATCTGCAGAAAATTTGAATTTTACTGTCCACAGGGGAGAAAATGATTCTTTGCCCTCAGAATTTAAAAATGCTGCACTGTGATAGCAACAAATTGGGGTGGGACAGTGGGGTGAGAGCTCTGTGCAGTGCGTTGAGGGGAAGGGATGCTGGTGCAGAGCCTCCAGGGATGTGGAAAGCATATCAACATTTAGCAAATGGTATCCCATCCCGTGGCAAAGAGGTCTGCAGCTCTCTCACCACCAGCTAAATCACTCACTTGGCTGCAAACACCAGTCTGCTCCTCCAGCCTGCCTTGTATGCCCAGGGTGAGCTGCTGAACACACTGTGCTCTGCAAGTTCTGTGCAAAGCACCACTTTGCCTCCAGAAAGTGAAGGGTATGAGCTACATTCATTTGCATAAAGTGGTGTTTCATTCTGGAGCTCTTCTGCCCCTTTTTGGTTTTTGTGTATCTGATGAATTATTTAGTAAACAATTGGCTGTCTTAAGGAAACTGCTTTGACTGCATGTGTCCACTAAGATGCTCTGGTGACATTAAAGAACAAAAGCAATTTAGAGAGGGAGAAATACCAGAACAAGCTCTTAGTAAGTCTAGAATTATTCACAGTGCAGGCCTTGCATTGAGATCAGAACATTGCACAA
This sequence comes from Cyanistes caeruleus, assembly GCF_971803275.1. Lineage (NCBI taxonomy): Eukaryota > Metazoa > Chordata > Aves > Passeriformes > Paridae > Cyanistes > Cyanistes caeruleus. The sequence goes on from NC_141732.1 coordinate 36,685,510, forward strand.
TGAATAAATTGTGGCTGACATTTGATCAGTGACTCATTTTCCAAGTATTTGGAGAGGAAGTATTGATCCCAGTGTGCTGGAAAAACCCAAACACTTTGCTAGAAAATGTCTGTTTTAATGTAGCCTTTTGGAGGGTGGGATGGGGGAGGAAATAAAGTAAAAAATATTTGGTATCTTTTTTGTTATGGTTGCTGGTATATTCTTGACATTCATTCTGGACTGTCATCCCAAGTTTGCAAATATATTCCTCTTTTTTTTTTCTTTTTTTTTTTTAATAGTGACATTATTGCTTGATATTTACTTGTATGTAAATAGATCTGGAGCAGATGACTGAGACTGCCCTTGAAATGAAATATTATTTAAGTACACAAGAGTAATAACAGTGTGAAACCAGGGAGATTATAATAAAACATCTTACTATAAAATAGATATTACATTATTGAAATTAAAAGACAGCTTTGTACCCTGTTGATGCATTAATTTAGCCTGCCCTCAGCATTGATGATCTGGATGCACTGTAATGCTGATAAACCAAGAATAGAATTGGTACTGTGAATGATAAACCATTTTTCCACTCATGGGTAAGGTCAGATCTCTGCTGCCATTTGCCATGTGAGTCAAATCAATCAAGTCTCTGAGGGAGATGTGGGAAGTAGTGATCCTTATTTTTGATTTTTTTTTGAGACTTCTTTTTTCTCCTCTAAGCATTCTGTTACTGGTGCTGTGGAGGTGAAAGTCCATCTCCTCACCATGTGCATGATAAGGGAAGTCTGATACGATTCCCTCATTTTCTGTCTCCCTTTTGAAAGCTGGAGCAGGAGAAGGTATTTGGGCTAGATGTCGCTGGCATGGATGGATGTCCAGATACACACAGTGTGATGCTTGGAGAAAGGTCTGGCTGATCAGGTAGTTAGTCTCCACTGACATATATTTCTGGTTTGTGGGCTTTTCCCACTGTCCAGTCTCTCATCTTCACTTTTCCTTGTGTCCTTCTATGTCAGTGTGAGTGAGGTGTCCCAGCAACTTTCTATTTTGTCTATGACAAGATGTATCCTTTTTGTTCATGCCACAGAGAGGGCTGTTGAAGACATAGCTCTTCATACTTTGCTTCTGATGCTATCCTGCTGTATTTCTGTGTTTAAGGAGGAAATCTTGAAGCCAGGAAGGTTATTAGAAAACCTTGCTAGGTTTGGGAAGCAAAGTAGCAATGAGGATTAATAATATGTAGACAAAATTAATCCAGAACCTATGGAGTTGCATAAGACCAATGACATGCTTTTTCTTCCTTCAGAAAGGGCTGCAAACCTTTGTGTACCATAGGAAACTTGTGTCGCTCCTTGGCTTTGACATGACTGCTGTCTGTACTATGCCACCTTTCAGCTCCCTTGAGGGGAACAGCACTAGTGTGGAGCCTTACAGGATGGATATTCAACATGCACCATCCAGAATGACATCACCCTCTCCCATCCAAATACTGCTGCAAAAAGCTCTGTTTTATGCAGCTCTGAGAGTTGAAACAGCGTGTCAGCTTCACTGCTCCACAGCTAAACATTAGAACCCATCAGGTGAATGAGTCAAAATGAACCCCAAACCAGCAACGGTTCTTCTGGGGTATATGTGGCGCTGCACTAGTGCCAGGTGGTTTTTCTGCCCAACAAGTCTTTTTCTGCTTGCCATTTTTGTACTTGCAATTATTTTAAAACCCCCTCTAAGTTGGCAGATCCCTTTCATCATTTGGCAAGGAAGGGAAATCTTGGCATTTTCAAGGAAGAGCTGAGGGATGTGAATAGGTCGGAATTACAGAACAGTGTTGTCTGCCAAAGAGTAGTGCAGCCTTTAATCATCCAACAAGTACTGTCTGCTTTATTGGAGAAATTAATAAAAGAAATTAAATCTCTCTCTCTCTCTCTCTCTCTCTCTCTCTCTCTCCCTCTCCCTTTAAAAATAAAGAAGGGACAAAGAAGAATATTTAATTTAAAAAGTGAGGCTTCAGTGCCTACATCTAATCCAGAAATAGCTTTGAGGTGAATAAAACACAGGTTGAGATCAAAGGTCTGTGATGAGGCAGCATTTTGTTCCTGTTCAGGGTATTAGCTTGCATTTCCTCCAGCATCCAGTATAGCATGTCAGGCTGCCAGGGCCAGGCTGAGAACAGCCAAGATCACCAGTCCCAGCAGTGCCCAGCAGTCAGACAGCTGCTGCAGTGAATGACTGCACTTTGCCCTCCAAATATCGATAGATGGCTTCTGGCTGTGAAGAATAGAGCAATAAGGTGATAGGGAGGTTTTAGTGCTTGGTGACAGCTCTGCTTAGGGGGCTAGCAAAATTGTAGTCTTACTTCAATCATTGCCTACTTTATACCTTTCTCTTTTAGTAATCTTGACTGTTCTGTTCTTGATCAGTTTCTGCTCCAAAACTGAGTTAAGCCAGGAACTAATGGCCCCCTGTAGTTGTCAATGCATGTACAGGTGTCACTGCCTGCACAGGTATCAGTGTTACATCATAGCAACTAGGGGTGTTAGAGTAATAACTCAGAATATGAGACACAGCCTTATTCTTTCTCCCCTCTCCCAATCTGAGCAGTGCAGAAGTGGGATAACAGCCACTTTGTCAACTATTTTCACCAGCTGCAGGGAGTTTTCTGAAGACTAGGCTGTACCAAGGCAAGAGCAGAGCACAAAGATGCCTCAGTATGCAGGAGGCAGGGGTTGCGTGGGTGCAGGATCCCAAGTTCTCATCTCCAGAATGTGTAGGAAGACATGCATGGATATCTTGCCGTGTAGGGAGGTCTGGCTCTTTGCCTAGCAATCATCTCTTCTCACACACCAGGGCAGAAATGCTGAAGTGTGAACTCTTACAGCCCCATGAAAAGGAAGTGCTTTTGCATGTGGGCACTGAATTTTCACAGCTGACATCATTAGTATAAAGACTCTGTCTGACAGTGCATTAGCCAGTCTTTTTCCAGTGGAATAAAGGCTGGCATTTTAATACACAGCCATTTTTCTCTGGCTTATCTTCAGTGCTTACCAGACTGGGAAACACCGTGCAGCAAATTGAGTGTGTTGCTGGGACATTAAAAAAAAAAATAAATAAAAAATCTTCATGTCTCTAAAGGTGAGAAACAGAGAGGAATCAAGGAATTAATCCAAAGAAGGTGCATCAGAAAACACTCAGCACAAGAACAAGCAAAAAGGATGACCTGGCCAAAGAAATTCTCTCTCCAGTTTGTAACTGAAGAAGAAATCATTCACTTGGTCAGGACTCCACTGAAATAATTTAATGAAAAACACATCCTCTCCTTTCTCTTGCACACTGTCTTGATAATTTTTTCTCTCTCCTTTTATTATGACTCAGTCAAAGATTTTAATGTTCAGAAAAACATATTCTGTGCTAACTGGCCAGTCTTCAGCAACCTATCTGAATCAGGCACATGTCTGGTAAAAATGTGGTCCACACACAATTTTTCACCCAAGAAGACAGAATTATGTTTTTCCCCCTATTTAATTTTGTCAAACTTGACTTTACTTTGCTAGGTTGACATTCCAGCTGGAGAAAGAGAGAGCAACATTTCTGATCAAAGGACAGAAAAACATAAAAAGTTTAATGTGAAGTAGTGTGTGATTTGATGGGTGTGATGTTCACTTGTGAGTAAAGGCACCTTGATTTTCTCCACACTTCGCCATTCACCTGCTGTATGATCTCAGGGACCACTTTGCCTCTATTTGCTTTTCTTTTGTCCAATCACTTAATTTTTCTCTCTAGGAAAGGTTCATATCTGCTTGCAGGGTGTGTACCACATTGGGACCCCAATGCCAGCAGGGATCTCATAGCATTGCTGCAGTGCACTGCATAGACAGGTGCTGCAGGAAGAACCATGAGGTGAGGCATGGAGCTCTCTCTCTTTAAAATAACAACCAAAATATAAATCAGTCTGAGTGCTATCTCCAAATGGCCTGCACATTTGAGGAAAGAGAGATACCTCTGACACAGTCCACTTAATTTAGCTTTCTTTTGGATGAATTGCAGGCTGGCTGTGTCCTACCAGGTGGATCAGCATCAGATGTCTTGGCTGGATTAGACATAAGGCTACAGATGTTTCAAGTGAGACACAGGGACTCCAGCCCCATGGAACAGCCTGGTTCTGGGGTCAGAGAAGGAGAGGGAACTAGTAGACATGGTGATGAAACTGACAAATGCATCTCAAACTCGAATTTAGTAATAATAATGTTGATTCAGTATAATAATATAATAATATAATAACATAAATTCAGTAATGAAATTCTTGTTGTCAGTATTGTGTTATTTTCTGCTGCTGGTATGTATTTGTGGTGTAACAGGACTTTCTCCTTGCTGTAAATGAAATAGAAACAAATTCTTAAACCTTTTCAAAGTCTCAGCCCTGACTGAGTGAAGAAATAATGAGTAGTAGAATGGACTCTTCTGTGTCTGGACTGCTTTCCTGGGAAACCTAATGTGATAAATGAGCCTGTTGACTAAAGGTTAATTGCTACTTGCAGAGTACTAAAACCTTATATTGATGAAATTGTAGGTGAGAAAAATCTGGAGTGAGCACAGAGCTGAACATTTTAACATTTTATGATACTATTCTGTTCTGGCTTTCTTTTTTGCTTTCAGTTTAAGAATAAATTTTATACATGTGAAAGAATCAAGAGAATCCTGTGCCAGTTCACCTATCCATAATAAAGGATTTACTTACACAAGTTTATCACAACGAAAAACTTTGTAGTAATATCTTTATATGCCTGTATCACTGGAAACAGTCCATGAACTACATGGTTTCACCATGAGTTAGTGCTTGCACATGTGATTTGATAGTGGTATCTTCTTTGTCGCCCACATCTCTCCTGTGTAATGGGCATTGCAGAGGTATGGCATTGAATGATGTTTGCTCCTGAAATTTCATTTGGGTTCCACCATGGATATGTTGTGTTTACCAGGTCTCATCCTGCTTTGCAACTGTAAGTGTTTTAAAAGCAGTAATGCAATTTAAGAAGCAAATAATGCCAATGACAACTGATCATTCTGCATTTTCTGTTTAATCTAGCTGCGGAGGTCAGTGAAGGACAGCTTGAAAATGCCACTTCCTATTTCACTTCACTGAGGGAGCACCACGAGGCTGTGTTCGCGTGTCCCATGTTGTTCTGCCAGTCTAGGTGATTTGATAAAATAAACTTTGGTACAGAAATTATTTGACAGTATTCCAAAGAGATACTTCTGAGAAACTTTCCCAGTTTCTCACAATCAGAAAGAACACTTCTTTTTTTTTTTTTTTAAGACTGCTAACACAGTGCTGTTCAGTAAGCACAGAGCTATCAGAAGATTGTGAAATCTCCCTCTGAATCTGGCTCATACAAGATGTAAATGATGATGGAACAGCCCAAATGTGGAGAATACCCAGAAAAGAGGTGCAGCTGGTGCATTACTGTCCCAGCCCTCGCTCTGAGTAACAGCAATACATAGAATCATTCTGAGATTTGCTCAGAGAACATAACGAGGATCAGGGCTGTTGAAAGCATCTGCCTTGTGTGTGTTTCATATCCTCAGTGCCATCTGGTCAGCCTCTGGTGTCCTCCCCAAAATGTGTCTCAGAGCTAGAAACATGTATGAAAATCCTGCCAGCACAGATGATGAAATTTCTGACATTTCCTTGTCTTGCCATCCATCAGAGTATGTATTCTTTCCCCTCAGGGGAGTGATGTCCAACAATGTGTCAGTGTTTCTATGCTCCATCCTCCTTTGGGATGCTCCTGCACAGTTCTCAGTCTTGGTTGAAGTTCTCAGGCTCCACAGAGGGACCCAGCTGATGTGGGCACAGCGGTATGAGCGCATATGGAAGGAAAACTTTCCCAAGCAGCATCCGACCACAGGCACACCAAGCTAACAGGTTATTATCCTTGCATCAGCAAAAGAAACAACATGTGCTGGACTTGATTCACTGTGACATATCCGTGGTTCAGTTCTGTGTAATCAGGCAACAGAAGCACAGACACATCTCTGCCTAGTGTTTTCCTCACAAAGCAAACACAGAAAAAAGTTATTTTGCTCCATATAGGAAAAATACTCCTGTGAATTACCAACTATCCAATGTGCATTTTGTTGGTTTCATTTCAGATTCTCTGCAGCTTTTATTTTTTAACCCCAGTGCTGCTGTTGGGAGTATACAGAGCAGCATTTAACTGCTGCTGTATTGTCACCTCAATTACACTAGAAAAAACCTCTGTTTTCCATCCTATTAGATGTATGGCCTTGTCTTAAAAAGCTGTAGTTTGGATCAGTAAGAGCTCCTACAATTCTAGCTAAGAATCACTTGGACTTGCCAAGTTTTTCTGTTGAAGCTGAAATAAGCACTAGCTCATGTCCAAGTAGTTTTCTTCATCTAGCCTTATGAAATATGTCAAGTATCTTGAAGAAGATAAAATCCTCTGGCTAAATCCTAGACTATATGTGGCCTTAGCCTTGTGTTGCTCAGAAAGGGTTTGATCCCAGCTGGTAGACATAGACAGAACAATAATAGCATCCAGCTTTATGATAGCTGGGGAGTACATACATCCCCTTTTTTCTGGACACGCTGCCAGTCAGGAGGCCTGATCTACAGATTAAGTGCAGCTATGCTGAACAGCATGATACTGTAAGAGCTAATAACACCTAAAACTTTATTAAGGGAAGGCTTGCAGTACATTCAAAAAAATATCATATGCCACATACATAGGACATTTTGGCCACCTTTCTTCCTACAGAGTCCTACCCTGGCTATGCAATTGGCCCGAAGTAAGGCCAGGGATAACTGGAATGTTACATTCTTGCAGAATCAGAATCTATCAATTCTGCTTGAAACAGAAGAAAAGAAGTATAAAGATAGTGGAGAGTTGTGGTATCTAGGTCCAAGAATATTCCTAATCTCTGATTGTCACTTTCACGTTGCTGGTTTTTGTGACTGTGCATAATGAAGTTGTGCAAGTCCTCTGCAGAGGTGTCCAAACCACTGAGCCCATCAGTGGAAGACTGATGCATCCCACTATAAACTGATGCTCCAAGAACACGATTTTAAATAAAAGAAGATATATGTAGCTGGTATCAAATCCAATAATACATTGTTTGTGAACCTCTAGAATGCTGTCTCCCTACAGCACATCTCTAATCTTACTACTTTTCACAATTTTTTCTCTCCTCTCTGCCTTCTGGAGATCAGCATGTGTTAACTTAATCCTTCTGAAAATCTGAGTTTTGGCTTTGAAGACTGCTGATTACAAGACAGAGAAAATATCTTTTCCCGTCTTTTTTTGAAAACACAGATTTCTGATTTGAAGTATGATCATGGCAGACCCCAAAGCAGGAGGTAGTGCTAAGAATAACCTGGAGATTTTGTATGTCCCAGTTCCTGTCTTTCACAGGTGAAGAGACTTCTGTCTTCTGACTTTGTGCTTTGGATCTTATTGCAGAGGGAAAACAAAAAAAAGTCTCCCCTGGTCTACTTTTGATAGATATTTTTTTTTCTCACAGGGGCTAAAAATAGCTGAAGAAGGGAAGAGCCTTTTGACTGACATAACTGCTGGCTGCAAGAAGGGAAGAACCTGACTTGGAGATCAGGAAGAAAAGTTTAGATCAGCTCCCAAAATAATAAAATACTTGGTTAACTAGAAAGAGGTTGGCCTGGATCTGGTCCTCTTGCATGTGCTTGAGCAGTTGGAAAACCAGCTATCGAGATGGCAGCAGTGCATCTGCCATCTGAACTGAGTGTGTTGGCACTTATTTCCTTGTCTGCTCTGTATTTGTCCAGCCTAGACAGGTCCTTAATTACTTTATTATTTTGTCACTTCATGTGTGAGTCAGAGACATTGAAGATTTGGTGGTTTGTACCCAGCAAGTTCTAGCAAAAAAAGTTCTGGGTTATTACATTGCAGGTCCAGTCCTGCAACACTGTCTTCTCAATGTGGTATCAACAGGGAGGTATCTAAATCCACCTGGGGTTTATGTATCTGGCTATGCACTGCAATGGCAATATGACTTGAAAAGAATATATGCCCAGGTATGAGCATATCACATATACATGCAGGATGAGCACAGTCCCAGACAAACTCCAGACAGATCACTCTTAAGGAAACAGTTCTGCACACTAATCTTCTTTCCACATCACTTCCAGTGTACTAAAACTGGTGTAAAATTCTCTCTCTGGCACATAATCTCCAGTTTTTAGCAGAAGCTATGCTCACTAATCACCAACAGGAATGGTGGAGAATGGGCAATACAAAGTAGAAGTGAAAGATCAGCTCCTACATGGTCTCTTATAGCTAAATGTTGCCTCTGTAAAAACCTCAGACATTCTGAAGATCTATTTACCTCATTAGAAGAGGTAACCATAATCATATCATAACCAGATCTCTGTTCGTTCTTTCTCACTCAATTTCCCCAAACAAGTTGTGTCCTTTAACAAAGTCCCAAAAGAAGGTGCAAGATAATGGAATTTTTTAATTTAAGAGAGTGGTATCCCTGTCTACATGAGCCATTGTGCAACAGACATTCCAAGGGGTAGAAGTACTAGTCTGCTATTGATGAGTTTTGAAATCCTGACAGTAGGGACTATGATCCCAGGACATAAAGCACAGCTTTAGTGGTGCAAATCACACTGAAAAAACCGGAGCTGTTGCCTGACAGATGATGTGCAGCACTGCACAAGAGAGCTCACCTAGCCCTGGCACTGCACAGTACATTTTGTGGAGGCAGAGAGGACAGTCTAGCCATCATCATTTGGTTATGACTGGGATATAAGTTCACCTTTTGTACAGGAGGATCTTGCCATTAGGACAGTGTTTTAAAAGGGATAATTGATCTCTGTTTTTTTTCCACACATGAAGAAAAAGAGACAAAGTGAGCCAAGTTAACCAAGGCAAATGAGAAGTTTAGTAACAGAGACTGAGTCAGACACTGGGCTGTCTAGTGGGTCAACATCAAGTTAATCAGGTATTCATAAAGCTGTGTTATTTATTAATGTAAATGTGTCCACACTAGAGGGTGCTGTACTGCTTTGCTAAAGTAATTTCTTGTATTTCTTTTGTTTAAGCTCATGCTGAACTCAAGCAAAACTTTTTTTTGCTTGACAATGAAGATCAAAAGAACAGAAACTATTCTTGGGTAACTCAATGTAGGCATGAAGTTTTGCTTTGGAGAATTAAGTTCCTAAGGAGGAAAAGAAACTCCTTTTTAGATCAATGAAAAAGCAAAGGCATTTTTGCCGGAAATACTGTACACATACATAACTATATATACAAATAATCTCCTTTATTCATAAAGGCAATTAAAAATAAAAGAAAATGGAATAAGAATTTTAACAGATGTAGTGGAACAGAACTTGTAAGTGTTTCTTAAAAACAGTTTCAATCAAAATGTTGGCAGTCAAATTTTTATGGTAGAATATGTAGATATAATAGATTGTTTTATGAAAATCAATTTTAACAGTAACAGTCTGACTTTAAATATTTTTTTAAAAGTACACATACACATTACAAAAATCCAACACAAAACCTCATTCTCCAGCAAATTTAGAACACTGACTTTAATTAAATTAATAATTTAATTAAAAATGAAATTATGTGGGATGACATTATGTAGCTCAAGGACTGTGAACATGGAGTAGGTATGACATCAGGATCGACAACATTTCTAATCAGTCAAGGAGTGGATGAGATTCCACTCCTTTAAGAAGGGAATACATTCAGAGAAACGTTATTGAAGTTAATGGTGGCACTAATTTAAGATTTTAACATCGGCGTCATGCTACCAAAGGTGTGTCCTTAGCAAGGAACATGCATGCACACGCATGCACAGATGTGCACGTATGCACATATGGAGAATGCAGACATCAGCATGTCTCAGCTACATTCTATGGAGCAATTTTCTTTGGCCTGAGAGTGGGAAATAAATTTTGCTGCTGGGAACCTAAGAGCCCAGAATAGCTATTATAGAAGGAGTTAAAGGTTAGTTTTCTCAGTGGGCAACTCAACAGATTCTAAATCAAACAGCAGTGAGAGAAGCTCAGTTCCAATGTGGAATTGAAATGGACACAAATTATTGTTTCTTTTTTCCTAAGTTTTCTCCTGTACGACAGTTACCTTATGCTGGCTTTAGCCAAACTAGTGCATCTCTCATACTTTTAGATAGGCTGCACATACTTGTGAGAATTAATATACTATCTGCATACAGACCTAAGAAAGGCATAATTTTGAGCAGTTTTCATCAAACTGTGGCTTCTTCCTGATCTTAGGTCCATAAGATTTATGCAGATTTATACTCAGGATTTCAGTTTGCATAGCATCCTTCATGAAGTTTGTGAGAATGCTGGAATACTCCACTAGCAAATTTATGAGATGAAGAGGAAGGTTGTCAATAATTCAATTAAGCTGCTACTAGTAATTTTTCAATGACTTTTCAATTAATATATTTTCAATACATTTCACTGAAAATGTATCTTCAATATATTTTCAATATATTCTTGTGGCCACTGTTGTAAGTCCTTTTAAAATGATTGCATAGCAGTGTAACTTGTTACATGTGGACCTGATAAGGCAGTATGGCAGGGAAATTATGGTATGTATTGATTAATTCTGAAAAAAATATTTCCTAGCTTCTATCAGAGAGGTAGCTGCTGGAGTTGAAGGGAAGAGACTTCCAAATTGAAAAGCACTCTCCACAGCAGCTAGCTAATGCTGCACTTGAGTGCACATTTTGCAGCTTTCCACTGGCTGTCCCCAGTTTCTGTGTTGAATTATCACTTCTCTTCAAACTCACATGGCACCTCTGGTTTCCTTGTTCCCTGACTTTGTAAGGAATCCCACTCTCCTTGACACATGTGCTCCAAGGCACACTTTCCTACAACAAAAGCTCTGCCCTCACTTATCTGCTGCTTATGATGCTTTACAGCTGCCATAAAAAACAATTGTTTTCATGTTTGGTTTAACTTAATGAAGTCAGAGGTGACAGTTTTATTAGGAACCGTATTAAGCTCTGAAATTCAGAGGAGGCTTTTTTAACAGGGGAGATAATTCCGGGTGCATGAATGAGATGTCACCTGGTTTTGTCCTCCAGCTTTGCCTTTTGTTTTATGTGGCTCCATGCAGCTGCTCAATGGACCATGACAACTCCCTCCCCTGCTAAATTCCTCTTCAGCAGCAGTCACTTCAGGAAACATATTCTGAATGTTTTTTTCCACTGGTGCTCTGCATATGCTGTGGCTCAGAGTGCAGGGCTGATAAAGGCCCGAGCAGAACTGAGTTGCTCAGCCTGGGGAAGGTGGGGAGGATGCTTTCCCTGTAAGGAGGAGCTGCACAAGGCAGATCACAGCAACCTGTTTCTGAGCCCTGGTTTTGGAGACAGAGCATGTGAGGCCAGAGCTCTGAGTTGCACCTACCATTTCAGCATCTTTGCACACTGCAGATACTTCATCTTATGAAAACAAGTGGAAAGAAAGCAGGAGGAAAGGGAGTACAGATAAAGCCAGATGTGTAAAACATGGTGTATCCTTCCCTTCCAGTGGCATAAAATGCATTGGAATCCCATTATCACTGTTCTCTCTGCACCTTCCTTTCCAGCATATGGTATGTAGATTTCATGGATGTCAGATGATATGGCAGAGCCATTGTCTGAAACCTAGGCACACAAACTGCTATTTATTATTTACATCCAGCAGGTTGTTATTGACCAAAGAAGATAATTCTGGACTTTCATTGCATTTCCTGATAGTAGAGCAGCTCTGCACATCATGGGAGCTTGACCTTGCGAGAGGTGAGATGCCTGGGTGCTTCATACCAGAAGAGTGAGAGGGACGGTGCTTTTGCTGCTGTTTTCCTCACCACTGGTACTTGCACAGTGAAGCCTGATTGCCAGGCTAGCCTGAGATCCAGCCTACTAGCAGTGCAATCAACTGTTCTCTGTTCACTGAAGCAGTGAAAAGGTGTCTGTGTGTTTCTGCTTTCCTGAGGTGTGGTGCAGAAGTAAGAGCCACAGTATTGACTGCTTTCAGTAAGGGTATAAACCCTTATTGAAAAAGTATTTTTGGACATGGGAAGGCCAGGCAGAGAACGCAAAGCCCTAATAAAACACTTGTTTCACTCTGAAGAACCTTTTATCATCATTAAACCAGCTACAATTACTTTGAAGGTCTCCAGTAACTTTTGTCTGCAGGTCAGTAGGAAATTCATCCTGAAATTGAGAAAATATTCATGTTCCTCTGTGATTCTTTACTCAGGAGCTTCTCATGCTACTCTGATCTTTTTCTGTGTTGTTCTGTGGGGCACAGAAATAGACGGCATTTCTCCTCCTTTTTGTCTCCAAGTAACTTCTGTCTTCAGACAAGGTGCTTTACCTGGTCCTCAAGTTAAGTCAGGTCAGGTCCTCAGGCCCACATTTAACCTCCCTGTGAGATGTGCTGCTCCCGTGTTTCTTACCACATTATTTGCAGGGAGTGAAGAATCGGCATCTAAAGTAGAAGACAAAAGCCAATTCACATCTTTTACCACAGAGAAGGAATAAGATCACTGCTAATCCAGATGGAGCACAATGCAGGGACAGATGTCATTTGTGATTTCTCAGGCTCACTTTCAAGCCAGACCTCCTAAACCTGTACATTTAAGAATGGATAAAATGCATGCTTCTTCTCCCACACTGTTTGATTTTTGATTCAGTGTGGTGCCTCTCTTCTCCAAGGCTTGTCTGTAAAGACAAACCATCCAACGGAGCAGCTCGCTAGTGACCTTAGACCTTTAACCCAATAACCAGCACTGTCTGCTGATTCTTATATTTCAAATCCTGATGGATCACATGGGTGGGCTGTTTTATTTGCACGTGGCACTATTTGTATCTTCTTGTGTTAAAAACCTAGGAAACTGCATATATATATGTATTTATATATATAAATTGCACCACATGTTGCCAAGAGAACATAAGAGGCAAAAGTTGAGTACTTGGGAGTTAGGTAATGCCAAAAACACTTGAACTCCCTCGTGTGTGCACATTATGAAACAGTCTCTACTTACAGGATCACATTACTCCTGTTTCCACAGGTCAGACAACACTAGGTGCTGTAAGCTGGAGGAAAGCTTGATTCTATGTCTCTCCTGCTCCTGTGACAGAAATTAGGGGGTAAAATGCAAAACAGAAAACTGCGAGGAATAGGGTACTTTGGCAACAGGTGTAAGCAAGAAAATTGTCTGGTTGAGGTGTAACACCTTCCAGGTGTGTGGCAATGTTTGGCACAAACCTCCTGATAAAAGATTTCATCTGCCTTCAGTACTATTCCCGTGTGGTCTGGTCTGGTCTGTCCCTGGGGCTTTATGCTGAAAATTGTAATTATGACCAGCAGTAAGATTTACCAGCATGGAAAAAATAGTAAAAAAGGGAAAGAGTCATAGAGACAAAGTGTATTTTTCTTTCTGCTGCATACTGGTGTTCCAGAGGTGTGGGAAAGGGAAGGGATTTCATAAGACTAAATTACAGAGTTATGTGACAGGTCAGCAATTCTGCTAGGTTTGTCCTTCACATTGGTGTGGAGTATTAAACTCTGTGCATTCAGGCACTTTGCAAGTTTTTTATTTTTTATTCCAGGGAGCACAGTAAACTTACTCTCCCTGGGCATGTCTAGTGGTCTGCTACACAGTAACCTTTTTTCTCTGTAGTAAAGAAAAAAAAAATATTGAGAAAAAGGAATTAAAAAATGGAGGAAATTAAAGGAAAAAAAAAAGAGTGTAAACACAACCTGAAAGTATATTCACTTTGCCAAAACTTCATTCATAACAGTAAGAACATGTTTATTGATGTTGAATTAACTTCAGACAAACACCCAGGACTGAGGAAAAATGGGTGTTGACTAGAAAAATGGCATAGGAACAGAATAGATGAAAAATGTCCTCAAGGTCAGTTTTAGGACATCTGTTGTTCGTAACATGTGTCTATATATTAATATAAAATTGCTTGGATAAGGGTGTTGAAAACCTAAGCAATATCCAGCTCTAGTTTCCGTTTGCTCACTCTGGAGTAATTCCACAGACCTTAGTGGAGAAGATCCAGATTTACCCTAGTTAAAAGATGAAGAGCACAGTCTGACTCTGAGATCTCAATACTCTCAGAGCTCAGAGTTTACAGATGATGCAGAGGATGAACAAATAGCAAGGAACAGCGTAACCAGATTCCAAGGGATTTGGATTATATTGAGAATTGGAGCCGGCAGATGGGAAATGCAGTTCATTGTTAAAATGATAAAATAATGAGGCTGAATTCAAGGATGCAATCTAGGGAATAACTGCTACATTCAGCAAACATCATAACTAGAAAAGAGATTAAGGCAAAATGTTTCAATCCCTCAGCCTGTTACACAGTTACAGTAAATAGAAAGGACTGTGAGCCTGTGAGCTATGTGCTTAAGTGTTGTAGTAGAGGTAAAAAACATTAAAGAAGATGCACAATAGTCAGAGTATCTATGGCACTGACTGTGCAATTGTCTCTGCTTCTAATCATCAGTGTACGGAAAAGCTATCCTACCATTTTCCTCACCTCTGAGAAGGGCTAGCACTGATCTGGGCAATGAAAGTTAGGGGAAGGGATACCTTGGTGTTGTTTTGTCCTTTCTTCCAGTATAATTGTGAGGTCCTAGTTAGCAGTTGGAGGTGGAGAACATTTCAGTGACACATATGCATTGCATACCCTCACAAAAGAGACTTTAAACCCTGAGTTCCCCTAGAGAAAAATCTTTATAAAAGATTTTTAATCTTTAAAAAAATGCTGGTGGTATGCCAGCATTTCAGGAAATCTATATAATTTGTCTAGGACCTGTATGCTGGTCCAGCCTTGTGATGAATTTGCAATAATCAGAGTGAACAGAAAAGATTTAGGAGGAGATGTTCTCTTTTTACCCCCACATTGTCAATATCCCCATTTGTGCTGGCACCATTCTCAGCCCCAGACTAAGACAGACCAAGGGAAACCTTGTCCGAAAACCTGTGAGTGCCAAAGATGTGCTGGTAACAACTGATACAGAGCAGGCAGAGGTACTCATTATTTTCCTGAGCCTTCACTGGCAGTCAGGTTTCCCACTTCCCTTCAAGACCCCCACCGTATGGGTGGGTGTGGGGGAGTGAAGCCCATTTCACTGTAAGCAAAATGCAGGTGTGGGATCACTTGAAGCAAAATCATCCCACCAGATGAAATTGTCCCACCAGTCTATAGGACCTGCTGAGATACATCGCAGGATTCTGGGGGGACTGGCTCACATTGTTGCCAAGCCACTCTCAATTATATTTGAAAACTCATGGCAGTCAAGTAGAAGTTCCAAGTTTAAAGACTGAAAAATGGGAATTGTTGCTCCCAGTTTTAAAAAGGGGAAAAAGGAAGGAAAAGGAAAAAGAGGAACTACAGGCTGGCAAGCCTCACCTCTCTGCCTGGGGAGATCATGGAGCGGATCCTCCTAGAAAGCATGCTACAGCACATTACAATGGGATGATTCAAGGCAGCCAGCACAGCTTTACTAAGGAAAAAGTGTGTCTGGTCAACCTGATGACCTCTGGAGTGATGGCAATTTTCAACAGGGAAAGACTGACATATGTCATCTACCTAGATTTCTGTAAGGATTTTGATATGGTCCCACATCACATCCCAGTGTCCATACTGGAGAGACATGGATTTGACAGGTGGACTATTCAGTGGATAAGGAATTGGCTGGATGGATGCAACCAGAGAGTTGTGTTTCCATGTCCAGGTGGAAGCCGGTGACAAGTGATGTCTGTCAGGGCTCTCTGCTGGGACCGGTGCTCTTCAATATCCCCATCAATGGCACAGACAGTGGGACTGAGTGCATCCCCAGCAGGTTTGGAGATGACACAAAGCTGAACAGTCCAGCTGACACAACAGAAGGATGGGATGCCTTCCAGGGGTACCTGGATAAACTTGAGGATTGGGCCTACGAACTTCATGAAGTTCAATAAGTCCAAGTGCCAGGTGCTGCACCTGAATCAGCAATTCCAGACAGGAGTGAAAACTGGGTGAAGTCATGGAGAGCTGAGAAGTGCTTGGGGGCTCTTTTGGATGAAAGGCTGGACATGAACCATGCATAGAAAGCCAGCTGCATCCTCACTTCAGCAAAAGAAAAGTGGCCAGCAGGTAGTGGGATGTGATTTTCCACCTCTACTTTGCACTTGTGAGATGCCACCTGGAGAGCTCTGTCCAGGTCTGGGATCCTTAGCACAGGAAGGATATGGACCTGTTGGAGAGAATCCAGAGGAGGCCAGAAAGATTACTATAGAACTGTCTGCTATAGAGACAGGCTGAGGGAGCTGGGATAGTTCATCCTCAGGAAGGCTTCAGGGAGACCTCACTGCAGCCTTCCAGGACCTTAAGAGGTTTTATATAAGGAAAGTATAAAGACTGTAAGACCATGTAGAGACAGGATAAGGGGAAATAGTTTTTAACTGAAAGAAAGTAGTTTAGATTACATGTTATGAAGAATGTCTTTACTCAGAGGGTGGTCAGGCACTGGAACAGGTTTTACGTAGAGGTTGTGGATGCTCCATCTCCGGAAATGCTCAAGACTAGGCTGGAAGGGGCCCTGAGAAACTGGGTCTAGTGGAAGGTGTCCATGCCAAGGACAAGGGGTTGTAGCTGCATGATCTTTAAGTACTCTGTAATCCTTCTATGATTCTATGCATCTGTTGAGAAGAAATGTTTTTGAGGATTCAGGTTGCTTACAAATTGCACATATTGCACCTTCCATCTACATAAAACATACTCTCAAATTAATTAACTTATTTGACAGATTCCAATAAAATTTAGAGGTGGAAGTAATATATTAATTGATGACTAGTTTCATCTTCCAGAAGGCAGTGAGAAGACATTAGTTCCTGTACTATAAATTTAAGGTCTCACTTCAACAGTTTACCTTTCTTAATTTTATGATTATGCCCTTTATATTTACTAGTCCTGCCAGGATCACTCTGGAGCCAAAAAGCTGATGTGTTAAACACCTTTTGTCACGATACTATAGATTTTGTTTAAATAAGCTGAGGCTAAAGGTTAGATTTAATTTTCTGCTTTGTTTTTCCAAAATCAACCTCCCTGGTAAAACAGTTTTTGGACATTTTAGTGGACTCAAGTTTTCTAATTTGACTGTGATTTTTTTCTGTCTCTGATGTTTCTTCTGTGAGGGCTGAATTCTGGGTTATACAAGACACCACTGGTTGTAGCTTTTCCAGCTATTAAAAATAGTTTTTAACTTTAAAAAAGAAGCAGGAGTTTTGGAGCAAAACCAGAGATGTTCTGTGAACTTACTGAAGGATGTCCCTATTGCAGATAGTTCTGTGTGAAAATGTCTGAATACTATGCTGTGGTTCAGTCTGAAAACCGAACAGGAGAATTTCCATCAGAAAAGTCCATAATCAAGCAGTCCAAGAATCAGCTTTTCATAGATTTAAAGGTCGGTAGGGACCATTATCTCATTTAGGATGACATCCGGTAAAGCACATAGGCTGTAAGGCTTCATCCAATTACCTCTGCATCAGCCCATAGCTTTTATATGCCTGTGGCACATTTCACTCTGAAGAAATGATTTTCCCTGGTCAGCCAGTTTCACCACTGAAAGCATGTGGTTTTGTATGCAAACCTGCTGGAAATGCAGCAGTTTGCAGCAGGTCACATCACCTCTGAGATTGCAGCACAATTTGCAAATCACATAACTCTGGGGTCTGCAGAATAGTGAGTGCTGGATGAGCAGCGGACAGTGACAAGAGGGAGCTGCGTCTCTAGGAGGAAAAGAGCATCCGAGGAATGAATTAAAAGTAGTAATTTGGTCTTTACAGTGGTATTTTCAGATTTTTGACATGCCTTGTTTATTTCTCTGTGTCAGATAAGAAATGCCTATGAGACAGCAAACAGATTTCTGAACAAAGGACACTCTAGTTTTCCAATTATTTCTTCTGTCTAACAATTTTCTTCCAATATTTTCACATTTAAGGAAATGTATGGTTGTGTTTTCTGATTTAAACAGCTGATGGTGATCTCAAACTCAACTAAGAAAGACATGTTTGAAAAGTGTTTTGAAACAAAGATAGTTAGAATTTGTTGTCTTTTCGTCCTTTTCCTGTTTTCAGCGTAGTTAAGAATAAAATTTTATTTCATAAGAAAACTAATGATAAATTGTTAAACTTGGTTAATTCTTTCTAAAGAAAGTGGTGCTTTTATTTCCTGTATATATAGTTTATTTAGAAAAAGACAAATGTCTAGAATAGTTTAAGTACACTTCCATTTATGTAAAGAAAATCTGTTTCCCTTCTGTTGAAATATGAGTTCTGTATGAAAGTTTTTGATTCTTCAGGTAATGTTAACAGTAAAAATAAATGAAACAATTTGCAGAAAGGTCCCGTCTGTGCTGCAGAAGTAGAACTGAGTATCATAGAGGCATTCACACCCAGTGCTGGAACACTGGTCCAGGGATCACCCTAAGGAAGAATCATTCAGAGTGCATACACAGATTGCAGGTTTGAGTGCGTGTCTCCATCCCTACCTACAAACTCCCTGTGACATATCTGAGCATGGCTATTCATCCCTGGTAAGACTTGTCTAAGGCCTACCTGCCCTTCAACATACCACTCTGCTGCCAAGGGACTCTCTGGCACAATAATTTGGCCCCTCCCGGTCTGGCCGGAGTTTTCTAAAGTGTTCTATGGCTAAGATATCACTAGTCTTAGTCTTCCACTAGGCTCTAGTGGAAGCATTTGGAAAAAAGTGCAGAAAAGGATGTAAAATGGATGAGTACACAGCAGAGAGTTTCAAAGAAGTCTGTCTCCCAGGGAGAGGATGTTTCAGTGAACTCGACCTGGAATGGAGAAATGAGTGGTGAAGGAAAGGGGTGCTGATCAGCATTAAACACTTGAAGACACAGCTCTTCCCAAACTGGAAATCCCAACCGTGGCTCTGCCCCATGCACCTAAGGAGCAACGGTCCTGAGACAGCAGTCTCAGCATTCAGCAGGGCTGTGCCTTCTGAAGGGCCATGAGGATGAAATGAAAACCTTGCAAGTGCCATTTCATGAGCAACAAAAGGGGCTTCTGCTTGCTGAAACTTCTGCATTGCCCAGCAACCATGACTTGGTACCTTTGTCCAGCATCAAGCGCTGGAGTAGCTCTTTTCCAAGGCATTCATGTTTTCCCTCAATCATTCTCCAGATCCTGGAACTCTTCTGTGCTTGTGTGAGCAGTGAGTTGGATGAGGACACACCATTCACGCCTGCTAGACTTCAGCACTATGTGCAGCTCCCTCTGTCATTCAACACATACATCCTCTCTGCACTTTCCTCTTGGAAAGCAAGTCTGGTCTCGTTAAGCTCTGCTGTCCCAAGGCAGCCTCATTGTTTACATCAGAGCAGCAAATCTACCGAGGAGGCCAATTAATTGAGATGTGTCTGTGGCCAGTTTGAAGCATTGAGCTAAATTCTTAATAAAGAATAATAGGGGATGGTGCTGGCCACAGAGATTATTTGGTTTCCAGGAAACAGCCGGCAACTGGGAAACCAATATGTTCAGTGCTGGGTGCCAAATTGCCAGCACAATCCTCCTGTTTCGTCCTGCAGGCAGCTAGTGATCGGCCTCTGGTGAGCTCAGCCGGCCTGAAAAGCAGTGGGAGGAGCTGCTGTGAGCTCCCCTACCTTGTCACATTTCCAGTAATATGTCAGAGCAGTTGACCCCTGGATGACTCAGCCACATCTCATAAGGGAAATGCCTGGCAAGAAGATCATGCTGGAGGAAAGGTTTTAACAGCTGGGAGAAGAAGCCCTGTCATTGTGGCAGAAGAGGAAAGTAAGACAGTATGAAAGTAAGACAGTATGAAAGTAAGACAGCCTACTTGGAAACCTGCATGTAAAGGTCAGGAGACAATGGATGCCCCTATTGATGGTGGACTGAAGTTTTTGTAAGTCAAAGACATCACGAGAGCCAGAGGGATCAAGCTCTGGATATGCTACTCTGTAGATGTGAAGAGTTGTATACTTACATACATGTTTGCTTGCAAAGATTTCAGACCGTGGTTTCAGAAATCATTGGCCAGGTTTACCAGGAAGATCCATCTGGTATGTTGGTGCTTCAGGGGCTGAAAGAAGACATCAAGTGACTTGTCTGATGAGAGAGAGAGTGTGTGCTGCTTTAGTCATCCAGACTAAAGGGGATGAAACATGCCAGGGACTCCAATCCCTTAATGTCTTCTCCAGGGTAGGGCACATGCTCTGTCAGAGATAAACAGGCAGAGCTGTGTGCAGAATTACTGCTGTTACATCTGGCAGTACCTGGACCATGGACCACTCTCTGTAGCTATGGAACCCATGCTCCCATGGCTTCATATTCCATAGCTAAAATATAGCTTTCCTGCCGAAGTCTTTTCTACCACTCATTTGACACAGCAACCCCAACACTTCGTTGTTTCTTACTGAGATACCCTCTATCGTCAGCTGGCTTTGTGGCCTTTCATTTTCTTGATCATCTGGCTTGCAAAACACCCTGAGACCTGAGCAGAGACCAGAACAGTGGTAATCCCACTTGTGAGCAGCGGGACACTCAGTGAGCACATGAGTTTTCATTGCATGTGCATATCTGTTTCCAAAGAGTTCAGTCCTCTAGGCCATCTCTGGTGCCCTTAAGGGCACATCTTGAGTTGCTGAAGTTCTCACACAGCAAACAAAGATCTTAGCCAAAGGCCCAGACCCCCCAACAAAGAAACCAAAAGTACTGAACTCATAAAAAGGGTAAGTATCATGTAATAGTATCTCAGTAGTAGTATTTTCTAAAAATAAGTCATGGTGGTTTAAACAGCTGTAATTATATATAGTTTATGTATGCTCTCTTAAACGCTTCAGGTGGGAGAAAATTCTCCTGTCCTGAAATGTCGATCACTCAGCTAGGCATAATGATGGCAGGATCCTACAAAAGTGATAAGCATAACAAAACCTCTCTCTGAATGTTTGGATTTTAGTGGCCCTGGAAAACATCTCATGATCTGTTTGGAAATGGTTGGAGGTTTTTTAATGTATCTGAGTAAAAAGCCCCAGGTAAAAACCAAAAGCCCTTAACCATGGTGCAGACCCATTCCATTCCAAGTCTCCCAACCTCCCACATGGCACAAGATCTGTCCATTTCTCAGAGCAGTGTCATGATTTGGTAGCTATCAGTTCATAACCTGACTTTTTGGGGTGATTTGAACTCAGACCGCAGAAAAAATATTAGGAACACAGAAAATAAAAAAGCCACTTCCTTAATTCTGGCCAGCTACTTCTTCAGGAGTTAATGCTGAAGAGTTCCAAAAGACTTACATCTGTGTTTAATTTTTTAATCAGAAGTAATTGCACTGGGATTAATGGGATTGTTGACAGGATTCTGCTGGCAAATGCATATATGACTTTGAAGGAACAGTATCATAAACTGTATAATCACCAGAGGTACAATACACACGTGATGTAAATTTGTGCATTTGTCTTCCTTATCCCAGATAGACAAACCTAAGTGTCACTGTTCGTTCAGGCAATGAAGTCTTGTATTTCCCTGTGCAGAAACTCTGACAATATAAAAGACTGTCTTTATCCCCTTGATCTTCTCTAGGATTTCCCCTGTGACTCACTCCATGCTTCTGAAAAGTTTGTAGCTTAACTCCAAACGTTATTTCTGTCACTCTTCTGGGATTAAACATTTCCGCTTACCTTTCCCATCATGAGTTATAGAGTGGGTGGCCCATAAAGGCTGTTTATGTCTTCATGGTGTTTGAAGGCTTTAATTTCTATTTGAAGTTGCTATTTTCTTCCACAGTTGAAAGAGAGAAACTGTTGTTGCTTTGCAATCATTTAAGCCTCCAATGACACATCAGAAAGATACACTGCTCAGGACAAGCAGGAATAAACTGGAAACCAACAGCCTCACATTACCCAAAGTTTTGTCTATGTCTCTTGTGTCTGTTGTTTTTTTTTGTAATCTTGGCCTGGATTGGAATGGACCTGAAATTTCACCTAGTGCCAGCACTCCTGCCATGGACAAGGACACCTTTTGTTATACTGTATTGCTCCCAGTTTATCCACTGACATTGAACACTGCTGCGGGGAGCAGAAGAAGGGGGGATGGGCATCCACAGCCTCCCTGGGCAACCTGGTCCAGAGCATCACCACCTTCACGGTGAAGAATTTCTTCCTAACATCTAGCCTAAATTTCCTGTCTTTCAGTTTGTACTCATTACTCCTTGTCCTATACTACAATTTCTGATGAAGTGTTCTTCTCTGACATCCTCGTAGGACCCTTCAGATACTCAGAAGTTGCTATGAGGTCATCATACCACCTTCTCTTCCCCAGGATGAACAGACTCAACTTCCTCAGTCTGTCTTCACAGGGGAGGTGGCCAGGTCCTCTTATCAATGTTGTGGCCCTCTTCTGGACTCACTCCAGCAGTTCCATGTCCTTTCTATGCTGGTACCCCAGAGCTGGATGCAGGGTTACAGGTGGGGTCTCACCAGAGCAGAGCAGAGGGGCAGAATCCCCTCCCTCCCCTGCTGCCCACGCTGCTTTGGATGCAGCTCCGGATCCCATTGGCTTTCTGGGCTGTGAGGACACATTTCTGGGTCATGTTGTGTTTTTCATCAAGCATCACCCCCAGGTCCTTCTCAGGGCTGCTGTCAAGTGCTTCTCCATCCAACCTATAGCTGTGTCTGGGATTGCCACAACCCAGGTACAGGACCTTGCACTTGTTGAACTTCATGGGGTTTGCACAGCTCCACCTCTCCAGCCTGTCCAGGCCCCTCAGGATGGCATCCCTTCCCTCCAGCATGTTGGCTGCCCCACACAGCTTGGTGTTGGTGGCAAACTTGTTGAGGGTGCCCTTGATCCCACTGTCCATGTCACTGACAGAGGGGTTGAACAGTGTCAGCCCCAGCGCTGACCCCGGAGGGACACTGCCTGTCACTGGTCTGCATGGACAATGAGCTGTTGATCACAATTCTGAGTGTGGCTATATAGGCAGTTTTCTTTATCCATGGAGTAATCCTGATTGCACCCAGGCCTCTGTAGTCCCTCTTAATGCTTCCCAGACTGCTGTTCAATATGTATTTCACTGGCACCCACAAGGCACACTAACAGTGGGTAATAATCTGTGGGTTTAACGAGACTTGGGACTGTCTCAGTGACTCCCCTGATCTGGGCTCCCAGAAGACAACACATCTCCCTTGAAAGCAGGTCAGGTAATATCAAAGATTAGTTATATTTCCTTCTATTTCTCCCCAACAACAGACTGAGTAACGCAAAGCTGCATTAATACTGCAGTGCTTCCTGATGCTATGGCTTTGCAGAGCAGAATTGCCTGTGTTATCACACTAATATAATATAATGGAGGGACATTAGAAATTCTCCAGAGATACACAATGATGGTCAGTCTAGTCCAGGGAGTGCCTAGAGCAGTGGCTGGCAACCAAATGTTTTGGAGTCAGCAGTAAAACATGTATAATGCTCCTTTTGTTGGAAGACTCTTCAGCACAAGGGAACTCCTGTCCCCAGCCCTGCTGCAGATCAGTATATTCTCCAAACAAGGCTAAGTACCTCACAGAAATGTTATCCTAAGCAGTGTAATTACAAATGCAGATTGTACCCATTTAAGGCATCTAATCCCTTTTTGGAGGTCTTACTGACAAATCTGCTTCTCTGCATGGCAGCACAAATTTAATTAGTCTTTGTGCAAGAGGAATTCCCCATCAGCCTATGGTTGTCTGCCTTTTGACTCCACCACCTGCTCTCTTCTCCCAGGGAGCACAGGTAAATGCCCATGGGTGCACAGCTTGCTTTTTCCCTTGCAGGATGAGTCTCAAGGGTTTCATCCTGGAGATGCACACTCAGCACACATTCCCTGTGGGATTTACAGCACTGCAGCCAAATTCTTCAATATTCCTTTTGATATTTTCAACAGAAAAGCTACTGTTCAGGAGTTTCACACCTTCGCCTCCCCCCAGGGCCCAATTTTCTTGAATGTCTGTTTGTCATGAGAGTCTTTCCCTGAATTCTCCCAAGAAAAGCATATCTGGAATAGGTCATTAGCAGGACCTGAGAAGACACCTGTCTCAAGGAGAGGTTTCTTGCTGGAAGGAAGGGAGATCACCCAGTGGGGCAGGTGGGGAGCATGGCTGAAGTGAGCTGCTGATGTGGGTAGGGTGGATAACAGGCTGTGTTTGAAGAACAGGCTGCACAGAATCTGGAGCTTTTTTAAGACAGGTAGCTTGAAAGCAGAAGATGTCTTTTGAATAAGCCTTGCTTTTATAATTTCTCTGCAAACCTGTCCCCTACACACACCTCCCTTTAAAATTAATTTTTGAAGTGTAATAAAATAATTTTATCAAAAGGCAACATCTCAGTAAAGGCTCCAGTTCTTCATCTCAGTGTTGCCATTTTGCATATCATAATGCCATTCCAGTGTACCAAATTCATCATACCAAAAGCTCCAGCAGAAATAAAATACTTCAATAATTTTAATAAAAAACGGGCATGTTTCTGCAGAATGTTTCAATCTAATCAAAAGGGCATTTGGTGTATGGACAGGCATCCTGTCAGAGCATTTCAATCAGCTCTAATAAGATACTTAGCAAATAGTTTCCAATACATCCAAGAGATTTAGGCACTCAAGGCCCAATGCAAGGCTGAGGAGTTTCTTGCTCTAAAACCACTTGGTATTGGTCTGTGTTGACACACTTCTTCCACTTAACACTGAAGTATTACAAAGGATAAACAAAAAGTATTCAAGAAATAGAGGGAAAGAGCCTGAAATACCATCAAGAATCAGAGCTTCTCCACCTGAAGCAGAGCTGGCTGCTGTAACACATTTGGCCACATGCCTGTAAGAGCATGAAGGAAGAAAACAGGGTGCAGGAGAGAACAGCACCAAAAAGACATCCTGGGCATTAGTAGTTATACTGCTTGGGAAAGTCCCACTGAGGGACTCAGTAAGTCCTACACTGTGCTCTTCTAGTAGCCAGGAAACTTTCATGAAAGGTGTAGGAATGGGGAAACCACTCAACTGTCAGGACTGTGCCAAAGCCATGTAACATTGGAGCCGTCCCCTTCTAAACTCAAATCCTCCTGCAATGGAACTGAAGCCACTAAGCTAAGTGAGCAAAGAAGGAACCCACCATTTGCACCTGAGATTCTGTGTCTGGGGAAGTTTATTGAATATCTCATAATTCTCTATTCCTATGATCTTGCTATCTCATTTCTTTTTCTATCCCTCATCTTGAAGATTGCTCTGTACAGAGGTGCAAACTAAATGTATTCAAAAACACACTGTTAATTACATATAAGACCTTTGACTGCTCTAAGCAACACATGGGATTTAAATATATACTGTCATTCCCCTGTGGATTAGTAGCACTTTTAAATCTGTCTCGAAATCAATATTTTGCATCAGTGACTAGAGAAAATTAGTCTGGGACTGAAATTGAAACCTGCAGCTATCTTCATCACATCCGCACAGCTCCATCCCTCTAGGAGACTGTGCCATCTGGTACATTGAGATCAGGATGTCAGGAGACCAAAGTGAGCTGAGAAGCTTTGGGTGCTACAATTCTCCTGTTCAGACTTATACTGATATTAGGAATAGACCTTACACTTCAATAGTTGCTATAAAACCTTTCATGCATGCCCTTTCACACATCAGAACTCAGAAATCAGAAATGCCTTTGCACCCTGTTTCTGAGTTTACCTCCCAGAAATGAATTTTTCCCGCAGAAAGTAGCTCATCTGTGGTAGCTGCTAGTGTCAAGTGAAAGTGGTACCCAAAATAAATTTCCTCAATGTGACCTTTCTGCAAGTCCACAGAGCACAGGCCCCAGAAGCATTTTAATTCTCAGTCAAGGAGATGCTGCACGGTTATGTGCCCTGTTTTGCCTCCATCTTCATTTGATCTGCTGCAAGCTGTGTGTAGCTGGTAAGTTAGCATACCTCACTCTGCAGGAAGATATGTAGCTTTTAATGAAAGAATGATCCACCACTCCAGAAATTACTTTACCTGTAAATAATTTCCATCCTCTTTTGTCTTTGCAGCTCCTGGATTTTGAAGGATTTTCCCATCTAGTACTGTTTGCAAATAACAAAACAATACTGTAGTATTTCCCCATACAAAAGCTGATTTCAGGCCAGCAAATTCTGAGCTCCCACTTGTACTTGGTTCTCTTGGATGGCCCCTGTCAGTGCATCAGTAACCACAGGATGAAAATGACTGCTTTTAAAGTGATCAATATCCCATCTTTCTCTGTCTAAATAAACCAAGGTGTCTGAAGCTGTTACTTCAAGGCAGCGTTTTCAGACCTCGCACCACTTGGATATCTGTATTCTGAGCCCTCTGCTGTCCCATTTTATTTCTTTGCCTCTTCCAGTGTTCTCTCCATACCAGTGACACCAAGCTGGGCACAGTGGGGAAGGGATGGTGTTATTACAGCTGAAGCCAATAGTCTGTAGCTACCTGTCTCTGCTCCTTCTTTACAGCCCCTGTACCGAGGCTTATATTCTTAATTCTTATAGCTGGAACCTCTCACTTAAAATGCACATCAAGTAAGCCTGCCAGAGGCACAGCTTTCCAAAACTGTCCTTTCCTTCACCACAGGCTTCTTCTTACTGATTTCTAGTATTGGCCAAACACAAAGGCCTACATTATGGGCAGTACACAGTTTGGTAATCTGGATTTCCCTGAGGAACCCTTCCTTAGCTGTTCATTATTCTATGTATTCCTGTTTCTTCTGCAAATTTTATCAGCAATGATTTTCCTGTTTCCTTCCAGATTATTGATTAAAATATTGAACAGCCCTTGGACTAAAATCCGTCCTTCAGGGATACAACTAATATCATCTGCATTCACATACTGGTCCACTTGAACAATTACCATTTGAGATCTATCTTTTGGTCCATTTTTAATCCATTTAACAGGTCTTATTGATTCCTAGACCATGCTTATTTTAAGGAAGAGGTACTTTCGAACACAATGGAAACCTTATTCATTTGGGAAAGTGCATTCATTCTGGTCCTGGCAGCCTGGGGAATTGATGTTGACCATGGTGCTGACAACGTAGCATTTCTTTGTGGGCTTTTTCCCTACTATTTCCTACCACAGTTGCTTGCTGTCCAAGAAAAGAGAAGCATGAAAAATACTACCGTTATTTCAGAGAGGCTGTGCTTTACATCTTCCACCCCCTGTCCTACAGAGGGACCTGCCTTCTTACAGGCAGTGGCTGTTGGTTACCACCAGGGAGCAGCGTTTTATGCCTGCTGTCCAGAGTTACTGACGGAGAGTCCCAGGCTATACCCAAGGCTAATCTCAGTTTTTTTAAAAGGATGCTAGGAAGAAAACATGTTATTCTCCAATTTAGTGCTTTCGAGACCATCCAGTCTTCCTTCACTGACAGAATCTTTATGGGTGCTATGTACGTGGTAGCAGGCCAGTGCACCTCTTACCAGCAAATTTTCTTTAGCTGCAATTAACTCTAGGTATGATTTTCATGGAGGCAAAATTTGCTTTGTTGTGTTGTGGTTAAGTCCTTTTTGGAGAGAAGGCAATTGAAACTGAATCTTTCAAGCATGCTTAGGATCTAGGAAAGGCTTTAATTCTGAAAAAGTATGACTGGAAGAATATCTGCTTTTAAGATTTGAGGCACACAGAATTAGTGTATGTAGGTTTTTGTAGTATTTGTAACCAAAACAAGCCCCAACACCCAGCCAGCTGTGTAACAGAGAGTCTGTCCCGACTCTGAGAGAAATCAAACATACGTGGAAACCAAGTAACCTGCCTAAACCAAGGAATAAATTAATGCAAGAGTAGCAAGGAAATTTCGTTCTCCTCTCCAGGAATGCCTCCAAGGCACTGAAGCACAAGAGACATACCTGTTCATGGCTCATGTCATTGCTTTCCAGGCAGGTGGATCACTACCCAGCTCCCATGACACTGGTCTGGAACAACTCAGTGAGAAAGAGGGTTTTATCACGGCAATTCTTGGACATGTCAGGGCAGTCCAATGCAGCTTTACCAGTGCACTGAAGCAGAGAAAGAGATTAATCCAACCACCAGCTAACTAAAAAACGAGATGAATGAGAGGGCACATATATTGCATTGCACAAAGAATAATAGGTATCCCAACAGAGAGCAAGTTGCAGGCAATTACAGTGCTTGCATATAAATGGTATGGGTATCTGCTCAGGATATTGGAGAAGACTACGTGGAAACCTGCTTGGCAGATGATGCAAAGGTGGTAAATCTCTCCCTGTGTCTAGACAGGCTTTTTAGGGACTGCTGGAAGAGAGATGATAGCGATAGACGATCAGTTGTGGTTGAAAGAAGGGTGGGTAAGAAAGAAGATTCTTTATCTAATGTTTATGGCTTTAGACAATATCATCTTTGGAATTCCTTCTGGGAGCATAATTCAGGGCTAGTCAGAGATGTGGAAAAGCAAAGCCTTAATGAATAACTGAGGAGATGACATAGGGGAGGTATGAGGGGGAAATGTTCAGTTTCATTATAAACTCTCAAAGGATTGGCTTTTGGAGTGGAGTGTCTTCAGCTAATCCAGCATGGAAGTGGGCTGAGCTGTCAAACAGCAAATCAGAAAATTAAAAAGTAGAAAAAGCAACAAAGTACAACAAAGGTACTCTTTGGAATGTTGTGTCTGTAAGGGTGAAGTGAGACAAGCTGCACTCTGCACTCTGAGAAAAATGACAGAGTATAAGCTCATGGAAAATAAAAGGAAAGAAGTTTGAAAATCTATAAATTCTCATTTAAGCAGAAAATGGGCAATAGGAAATTAAATCATAGCATATAGGTACATATGCACATACACATGTATAAATCTACATGCATATTGTTGTCAGATATTGGTCATCTTAGAAATGTATGAGAACTGAAAACAGAATTTTAAATGAAAGTACTAATAAACAGACTGTAGCAGAAATTTTGTAGAAGAGTAAAAATTAATAGAGTGCTGAAATGTCACAGCAGGTGACTACTTGGCCACAAGCAATGTGCAGGACTCAGTTCAAAAGAGAAAGGCTGATAGGATTAAACAGCAGGGTAAAAGATGCTATCAGGAGGAGAAAACATGTTCCATTTGGGACCAAATGAGGACAACAGGAATTCTTCTGGTTAGTGAGTTATGAGTAGGCAGGACAAAAACCTTGGAGAAGCAGTATGCCAAGGGCATATCTTTTTACTGAACTCATCAGGGGAAGGATGCTCTTCACAGGCTGTTTAAAAGTTGTAGGTGGTTGCAGAGGTCAAGGTGAGAAGATAAGGCCACAGCAGAAAACTGAATACATTCTCCATGTCTGTATTCATTCAGAATGAGCTCTCCGAGGTTTACAGTTAATTTTCTCTTGGAATATGCTGGAGGATTTGTGTCTGAATAAACCTACAGAACAACCTCTTAAAATAAAGAAAGAAAATATCTCCATGAATGATGCCGTTCATCCAGAACTTCAGAAGGAGCCCAAGTATGAAATTCCCACATCAGTATCTGTGCTGTGAGAGTTACCATTTACAACAGCTCAAATGGAGGAATGGTGATGGTAAGTAAGGGAGTTTTAAAAGACCTGTGGAGACAGTGCATATTAGAAATTCTGATTCCTGTTCTGAGCAATATAAGATAGAATTTATCAGTACAACAAATAACAGAAGAGTGCTTGGTTTTTGTGGAAGGAAGTCATGTTTCACTGATCTGTGAGGGTTATTTTGGGGAACCACTGAATTTGTTTGTGAGGAAGATCCAGGATTTCTTAGGACCAAAGGGCTCTTCCTGACTGTATTTGTTGCATCCATAAATTATATAATTTCCTACAGAAAGGAGAACCTAAACTACTCTAGGTTACAAGTAAAAATGTATTGCCTAGCTAAGGAACAGGATAAAATAAAGGAAAAAGTAAGTGGCTAGAACGTCAGAATTTACAATATACAGATTGCAAGTGAAGCAGATCTATACAGAAATGCATGTTGCACAGCTTGTTTACAGATGATTATTAGAAGGGGTAGTTGTCTAATGAGGCAGTCAGCTTTGACAAGCGTACCAAGTTGAGGCTGGTGCTGAGACAGCAAGTGGTGCTGAGAAGGGTTGTCAAAATATCTCAGCAAGCAAAATAGCATAAGAAAAAGTTGTAGGTTAAACTCTGTAGGTTAATACAAAGCAGTGGCAACAGTGGTGTCAGTGCTTCATACAAGGTGTTGAATTGTGAATTCTACATTTTCCCTAAAAACCAAATTATTTATAAATAATAAATAGAAATAAAATAAATAATATAAATAAATAAAAGATTATTTTATTGCTGTGGGTTGGACTGCAGATATATTTGTTCAGTAAACAGTAAAAATACAAAAAGAAACTAATGTTTAAAGTTAGTAGATGGGAAGGTATCAGGAAAAGCTATATTATTTTGTTAATCCATTCATGCCTAAGATATCCATATCTTGAATACTAGCTCCAGTTCATTCATCACATAAGAATTTAGTGCAGCCAAAGGAGCACCATAAGAATGACTGGGGGGTGTGTCAAGAGGCTGCAGCAATGCAGAGTGATTAAATATAAACAGGACACTTCTTCCTGAGAAGAGCTGGCTGAGGGTGAATGTGCTAAAGCTCATGCTCACCATAATGTGTGATGTCCAGACCCCAGGGAAGTGGAGATTTTAGTGCTGGAGCAGTGGGAATGGATCCCATGAGAGGGAAATGTGTTTGGGATTTCTGAGCCGCCAGAACTCTCTTTGAATCTGAACTTTGTTGTTGAAGAAGTTTAAGTTACTTGGCTCTCCATGGAGAACAGAGATGAGTGCAATGAAAGAAGAGTGAAAGAAGTTTCTAAGGAATCTGTCTCCAGCTGCTGAGGACAAACTATTCCCCGAAAACCAACGTGCACTGTTGTAGGGACACACTCATTTCTCAGGAAACACACTTCTGAGACTGACACATTCTTCAGCAGAGTTTTCTTATAAATTTTCCTTGACCCTAAACAAGCACCAGGACTGATATATAAAGACCTTGAACAAATTGTGTTGAACTGCCAAATCTCACAGTTATTATCATCTGAGTGGCAGCATTTGGAAATGGTCTCTCATTGTGCCAGATGCTGCACAGACATAGAAAAGAAGAGCAGTCTTACATTGCCCTGCAGCAGCTCCTCCTTGCTGTGGGTGTTGAGGAGGCCAAGATGCCAAGTATGGCATATACATTATGTATGTATATACATTAAGGATGGGTACTGTGCAGAGTCAAGGAAGCCATTTACAATAACAAAATCACAGGCCCTCATTTTTTGACATTTAGGTAATGTTTAATAATAGAAGATGCCCATGCAGCCCACAAATAATTTTTTGTATATGCTTCTCTCCATACATCCTCCCTGCTGGCCCCTAGCCCCCCAGTTCTCTTCTCTCTGAATGGGCCAGTACAACTGAAGGATCTTTTGTCTCTGCAGCAGAGTGATCTTCATCCGTATCACCCTAACTCATCCACACAACCTATCTTCCACATTATCCACGTCAGTTTTGACTATGCTATGAAGTCCCCTGGGTTGCCAGGTATCCTAGCTGAAAGACACTTTATTCAGGGGTGCCTGAAATTCGTTGTGTCATCTTATTACTTCTGGACCTGCTGTTTTAGCACTCCTCAGGTTCATGTTTCTTTAACCAGATTTCTTTACCTCTGCACTCTTTTTCCATCATTAAAAACCCATGCCTATTATATGAATCAATTCAGCTTTTGAAAGTACAAGCAGCATTTCGATCTGTGTGTGTGAAAAATCCATGATGTGAAATAGAAAGGCTCTACTTCGCAAAAAGCGCAAAGGCCAGAACAGAAGGAAATTGCAGAAGAGTAAGGAATTCTTAAAAAATTTGAAATTCTAAGATAAACTCTCATCATATGAAACCCACCAATGTGTTCAAAAAACATTGTCCTAGCACAGATTTGATCTAGTGATGTTTGTGGGGCTGGTGTCACTGCTGGACGTGGAAAAGTCTATTGGGAGGGTGTTCCTCAACCTCATAAACCCTCAAGGTTCTCAGTGTTAGGCTGGAGCTTATGGATGCTAGCTGTGAAGCAGGGAGCATGGTGTCTGTGGGAATTGCAGGCCACATAGTTTTTTCAGTCTCGCCTGAGAAAGCGGCCTGGGAATTCATAAGGAGGAATTAAAACAATCCTTAGAGACAGAAAACAGCCTTGCAGGCTGTTTGTTTGTTTGTTTGTCTGTTCCTTGTTTTCTTGCAAGAGAAAGTCGAGGGGTGGTGAACCCCACTGACCAATGATGGTGATGTGTTAGTTTACTAACAAATAAGAGTTTTTCTTTTCTGTACTTTCATGTATTGGTCAATAAAAGAGATCTGAGGCAATAAACAGAGAGAAATTCCCCATTTCCACAAGAGAGTCTGTGTGGTTCTTCTCGCCGTTCCCAATAGAGCGACAGGAGCTGGCCTGAATTTATAACTGACACTAATTTTCATCAGGTGGACCATGGAATTATAGTATCATTTCAGTGAACTATCATTTGTACACAGACACACACACACACACACACACACACACACACACACATTTACATATATTCAGTATGATATAATTTTAAAATTACAGCACCACTATTGTCCTTAATAAACAGAGGGGTCCTGGACACACTTCAAGAAGGAAATCTTAAAAGACACAGAAACATAGGCCGTTCCTATGTGCCTAAAGATGAGCCACTGGGGAGGAAGACTGGCCTAGCTGAACAGAGAGCTTTTGCAGGAACTCACAGAAAAAGAGAGTTTATGACCTTTGGAAAAAGGGGCAGGCAGCACAGAAAGAGTACAAAGATGTTGTTAGGTCATGTAAAGAGAAAATTAGAAAGGCAAAAGCTCAGCTAGAACTGAATCTGGCCACTGCTGTGAAAGACAAAAAAAAGTGTTTTTATAATAGATAACAACAAAAAGAGGGTCAAGGACATCTACATCCTTCTTGGATGCAAAGAGGGGAATGTTGTAGCTAAGGATAAGACTGAGGTACTTAATTCCTTCCTTTCCTTGGTCTTTAACAGTAAGACGAGACATCCCTGTGGCAAAAGGTCCCCTGAGCTGCAGAATAGTAGCTACAGCTCTGAGAGTGGACAGGGATAGGGAGCAGAAGAGACACCCTGCAATCCAGGAGGAAGTTAGTGACCTGCTGGTAAGGCTGGGCATCAGGAGGAATTTCTTTGTGGAAAGGGTTATTAAGTATTGGAATGGACTACCCAGGGAGGTGGTGGAGTTACCATACCTGGAGGTGTTCAAGAAGTGACTGCATGTGGCAGACAGTGCTGTGGTCTGGTTGACAAGGTGGTGATTGGTCAAAGGTTAGACTCAATGATCTTGAATGTCTTTTCCAACCTAAATGACTCTGTGATTATAGCATCTTAAGATTGGAAAAGACGTTTAAGATCATCAAGTGTAACCATTGACTCAGAACCACCAAGTCTACTATAAACCATGTCCCTAGGTGTCACATCTACATGTCTTTCAATGACCTCCAGGGATGGTGACTCCTCCACAGCCTGTTCCAGTGCTTGAAAATCTCTTTGCTGAAGAAATTTCTCCTACTGTCAGATCTAAACCTCCACTAGTGCAGGTTGAGGCCATTTCCTCTTGTCCTACTGCTTTCAAATTAGAAGAAGAGACTAACCCTGATGTTGCTGTAACCTCCCTTCTGGTACCTGTAGAGAGTGATAAGGTTTCCCCTGAGCCTCCTCTTCTTTAGGCTAAACAACCCCAGTTCCTTCAGCTGTCCCTTGATCTCATAAGACTTGTGCTCTAGACTCTTCACCTTTTTTGCCCTTCTCTGGACATGAGCATCATCTTTCCAGTAGCACCTTGCTCTGCCTTTAAAAAGCCATATCTTACATTCCATTCAGTCTGCAAAATGGAAAGAAGCAGTGCATAAACTGTAACTGGGGAGGTTTAACATAAGAAACAATCTCAGCAAACTGGAGAAGCTGTTCATTGAATACTAGAAGGCATACTGGAGTTGCACAGAGGGGACAGGCAAGTTCTGCCTCAAAACCATGTCTGCAGAAGGGATCTGTACCTAAATCCAAGCTGTGTTGCAAAGACTGATACCCTAAAAGACATTAATTCTATTTAAAAAGGAGCACCCAAGATGGGAGGCCTTAAAAAGCTTCTTAGGTTGGCACCTGACATGGCACACGGGGCTACAGCCATGCTTGCTCTGAGGTATCTGGTGGCCCAGCTGTGTGGACCTGCTGCATGACCAGTCTCTGAGGAGCCAGACTTACTGATAGCACCAATTCTTAGAGAATGGTCATAACTGTAAGACTCAGGATGAAAATGGCTGGAAAAATCCTCATTTGGAGGATTGTGTTGGCCTTGAGTGTTCTGAGTATTTATGTAAGGAAAGTGGAAAAGTGACTAAGGATTGAGTTGGAATCAATAGTGTTTCCCCTATGCCTTCTCTCTATCCACAAACATACTGAAATAAAGAAGGTATCAGAGGAAACCTGGATAGATAAGAGCTATTTTCCCTTTACTCTACTTGTTTTCATCAGACTATGTAAAACTAGTCATGCAGTATGTGTGTTTTTCTTTTAGTTTTTATGCTCTTCTGGGCTGTGACCCGTGCAAATGCAGGACATCACCTTCCCTCCCTTGGAAGCCAGAATTGTACCTGTTCTCTTGGGACCACAACTTCCAACGTCTTCAGACCTATTTTTATGGACAGCCTTTCATCTAGTCTGTGACCTCCCTTGCCATAGTGTGGGAAAGAGTCCAGTAGACAAAGGTCTCCGAAGAAAAGAGGTAAAACAGAAGCATGTGAAGTTTTGGAGAGGAGAAAAAAAGGGAAGGCATGGGACTGAGGACGTTTTCTTGCTGTGCCTTTCTCAGACAGTGGATGTGTGGGATAGGCCAAGTCCCTTGTAAACAAGACACACAAAGTCACAGCTCAATCTGCTGTGAAACCGCTGTTCTCATAATGACTTTCAGATATTTTGTTTACTAGGTACCACTAAATTCAGGAAGTCTGAATGTCTGCCTTCCCAGAGAGACTCATGGGACAGGGAAGTTGTAGGAAAAAGGCACTAAATTACTGATAAAGACACAGCAAAACAAATTCATGAAGCAAGAAAAGGAAGTCTGACATATATAACAGTTTAGGTGTATCGCCAGAATGAAGAGGTTTAATTCCTCCATGGGTACAATTCCTCCACAAGGAAGTACAAGTGTATCATAAAATTCCATGGGTTGAAAAGGCTGTAGTTTCTTTATGGAAAGCTCTTCATTCATTTAGGGTATGGCCACACATTGTAGATTAGTTGAATGAGAGACAGTTCACACACCAGCCTCAGAACTGAGTCTGGAAAGGAAAAATAAGAATGAGAAACCCACTGTATTTGAATTAAATGGAGTAATCCATCATCTGGGAACAGACACACTAGACAAATATGGAAGTTTTCACCTCCTCTGGTAGCCTGGATTTTACATACATGTCTAGTTCCAGGAGGGATACACATGGTAGACAATCATCTCATTAAAAATGCAACAACAGCAAGAAATGCCAGCCTCTGGCCATTGTCTACCAGTTAATTCCTTGAGTATAACAAATGTAACTGAGAGATCCACCAGGAGATGGAAGAAAATCCAATATCTAGGCATTACAGTGGTTGTTTTGGAGGGCATCCAGTGTGCAACCCGAAGTTCTCTGTCCTAATGGTAGGAGACAAATACTGCTGCAGTGGCCCTTTCTTGAGTCTGATCTCAAGTGGTCAATGCCACCGAACACACTCTAGGAAAGGAATAGGGCAGCCTCTGATGCTTTGTAACAGATAGAAGACACTTTACCTGAATTTTCCCAGACCCTTCCTTCCAATAGGTCCTTATGATGGTGGCATAACCAGTCTTATAGCCTAGAACTAGCCCAGATACGTCTTGCCCACTTTTGGCCCATAAAACTCTGCCTGCAGTAACTGATAGGATGGTTGAATGCCAGGCCAGGAGTGGGAATTGCTGATCCTTGTGGGTCTCTTCCAACTTGGCATATTTTGTGATTTGCTGGTGTTATGTACAGGCTAAGGTTATGCAATCTTTTGTGAACCTGATAAAACAAATGGCCAGCACTTTTGAATCAAACCTGGATAGTCATTTAGCATTTCAGGACTTTAGCATCTTCAGCAAGTCCCTTGACATGCTTAGAAGCAAACCTGAAAATAAATTTGGGCTACATGTCCAAATGGCACAGAGCCTGTTGAGAATTAAAGGCTGATTCATGTCACCACACTGCTAAGTGAGCCATATCAAGCCAATATGAATTCATGTAAGGCCAGTGGAGGTTCTTTGAGCTCCGTGGCATGTTTGACTGCTGAATCTATCTGACAAACAAATCTTTGAAGTCCCAGTTGTGCCAAGCCATAAAGGCAATTCAGGCAGCAAACCTGAAAGCAGTATTTTGGAGAGCGCCTGTGCAGGGTCCTGCACAGCAGAGTGACTCCCAGCCCATGAGCAGCAGGGGCTGCTCAGGGAAGGGGTTTTCTACAGCTCAGCTTCTGCTCCTTGCAACCCATCTTCCCTGCTCTTCTAAGGGAACCAGGGTGATTACTTCTGCTGTAGCATTAGCAAAGACCAGGATCAAGGAATGTCTTAAAAATCCTTAAATTGCTGTATCTGACTCAAAGTAATTTACCTGTCAGAACCCTAAAAATAATTTTAAAAGCTCCCACAGAAAAAATGGCTTATCCTGGGTTAACTTCAATTGATTTTTTTAGAGGTGCAAACCACAGAACTTAGTAAAACCACTGAAAGAGTTTTTTACAGACAAATTTGCTTGAAGGGTCCATTTCAGTTGAATTAGTGCAGCGGCTGCATATAGAAAATGTCAAAAAAACAAACAAGAAAAAAATTCAGAACTTATTCACAAACCTAAGTATTTCTTTCATTCTGTTAGACACACATGTAATTGCATTTGCCAGGTACTGTGTTTGTGGAGTCAAGAAAGAATTTAATTACATCCATGCAAAGACAGATGGATTTCATTAAAGCTGGAATCAACAATTAAAATAGTATTCTTATATTTTTATTTTGAGCTCCTGGTATCAATGAAAGATCTTTTAAAATGAGTCTGCGAGCATTTTGATGGAAGTTGCACCATAGCATGATACATCTTTGTTTTCCAAACAACCCACAGTTGTGCTATTGCAGATCACAGACTGGCTTGAGGAAACCCCTGAGAAGTGGTGTGGAGCTTTAGGTCACCACTGACTATGGACAAAGTCCATGAGAGAGTGATGAGCTGATAGTCAAGGCAGCAAATTCTAATTCACAACTGAATCAATGGGAATACAATTTCAGCTTTAAGGCAGAGCAAAGCTCAAATCTCACCTGATTTGATCCTTTTACAGAGATCTAGATGACTTAACTGTTCTTCCATCACATGCTGTTAGCAGTTAGGGGGAAAAAAGGTTGGGTGCCTGTAAGATTTGTGTTCTTAGCATGTTACCACTCAAGTTCTCAAAGGATAATGAAATACAGTCTGTGATATTGTTAGACTTTATAATTCCTTTCTGGTCTGAAATATATATTTTTGTCTCTTGTCCCAAATGTCTAATTCAAGGTGGCACATCACTGCCTACCAAGAGAGTTGCAGATGTGTCCTTCATTTTGGGACCACAGAGACAGTGGAAACAGCTGGATTTCGGCATTTGATTCCTCAGAGCAGTAATGAATTAGAGGAAAAGGCAATTTGTTCACTTGCTTTTCTTATTCTGGGGAGGTGAATAAGGAGAATTGGGATACTTAATTCCTCTCAGAAAGTCTATCAAACTAGCAAACACTAATGAAAACAATTTTTTTACAACTTCAGTTCATTCTCCAAAGAGAATTCTCCAGGATTTCAGTCTACATAGCATTGCTACTCTTCCCTATTTTGTCCCCATATGCTGTTTTGCCCCTTCAACTGGCCCTTAACTTCCAGCTGGGCAGGTGACATAAGCTAACAGGGCAGCGCACAGGCCACCTGGTGAATGTAAATCACAGTCCCTTTTAAAATGGATTACCTGACCAAGTTTTAGCCTCCACAAAACATGTGGAAATGTAATTCTCTGAGATACTGGTGAATACCTTCAATGACTATTATAGAACAGAGTGACTGATGGCAAGCAAACAGCATACTTTTATATCCTGATTCTTGATGAATATCAGATCAGAATGTTTTTTGAGAAGGTCGTTCTTTCTTGAAAAATACATTTTCTGATACTTAAGGATTTTGTGAAAATTACGTGAAAATCTTTAAGGAAAGGGAGGAGATAAGCAAAACTAAATTTCAGTGCTCCCAAAGGGCTCACGTCCCCATTGCAACAAATGCTGTAAGTATGGATAGTGAATGCAGAAATTTCTGACTAAGGGTTTCTATTTTTATTCTCAGCCATACTACTTTATGGTTGGAACAAATCAATTTTCCAACTCACTCTATAAATAACCTCTCCTGCCTGCTGTCATCTTCGTTTGCCCTCCAAACTACACAACTAGCTGGAAGTCTGCAGAGTTCCCTGCAGTAAGAATGCATTATTTCCTAGTGCTTGATTATTGTGAAGGTGAGCTGAATAGAAAGAGCTCTTCTCCAGGTAACATTTGTCACTGTCAGCCTGTTACGGGTGCAAAGCATTGGAGAGGACAGTCACCTAGCTCCTGATGGGAATAGGCTCCTGGATGCTGTTAGATGCCAGTCCTGATGTCATCCTTCATGGCTGATAACTCCCTTGCCACACCTTCCCTTGTACTCCAGGAAATCTGGTAGTGGATGGACAAGCTTGTATTCTAGAAACACATGGAAAATTTTTGAAAATGGAGTTTCTTTTCAGAGGAAATGTTTTTTTCCACCACCAGCTGGCTTTCTTGGATGACTCCAAGGCTTTAACAATCAGAGAACCCCATAGCACACTGTCTTTTACTTTACAAATATATCTACACCACATACCCTTGGAATACCCGAGCTCTTAGAGTAGGGAAGGGTTGTCTGCCTGCCTAAGGCACTGAGTTATTGCTCTATTATTTTCTCCGTGAGAAAGGCTGTGCCTACCCAGGTATACTGTTATTAAAAATGCCTTACCTGGGGACTGAAATTTACTCCTGAAAAAACATGTACTGTGACATTTCTTATAGCAAATGTCAAACCACTCAGTGTTTCTTTGTAATACCCTCTAGGGCTGAAGTGTTGCTTTCTTTTTTACCAGGGGTGGCAAATGTAACACAGTCCTTAATTTCACGGCTGTCATTAAGGGAGACAAGCAAAACACAGGAACTGAGAAGAATGCTCCTTTTTCATACTTCCAGTGCACATACTCTTCTCTGCAGTGTACTTCTCTGCTTACAAAGGGAGCAATGCTAGATAGTTTATGCTTTACCTGGCACTGTGGAACAGCTCAGGCCTTTTCTTTGGCATAAAGAAATAAATCATCCCATGGTGTAACAGAGGTGGACTTTCACAGATTTGGACAGGAGGGTCATGAGAGGAGGATGGGGCATGAAGAAGGCAGGGGTTGTATCCCTTGAGAGAGACAGCTGGACAATATACCTCTCCTATTACATGATCTCCACCTGATGCTTGAGTTAGTTTTTCTGGAACCTTGACTGCCCAGGCAGTAACTAATAAAGGCAATTGCACACCACACAAATTCTTAATGTGCCAGGGTTTTAACAAACGTTGCAACCCTTCTCAGTTCCCTCCCATACCCATTGTAGCTAGATGAATACACAAAGGAGGGTTCAGTAGCCCCTGACACAGGGTGCAAAGAACACGTGATAGCAAAAGTTACAGAGACAGCTGCCTGTGCAAAACATAGTAAAAATACTCTGGAAAGGTGAAAGCCTTTTCTGGTTTTCCCTGTTTACCAGCATGTTCAATCTCCAGACTGGCAGAGCGTGGTGGCAAACCAGAGAAAGGTTCCCCATGACTGCCCTGGCAGACATCAGACACAGGAGGCCATCAGGAGCAACATGTCTGTGGATGCTGGTTTTGTTCCTAAGACGTCTGAAGTATGTGTAACACTCACTTCCACTGTCCTGGCCAGGGTCAGATATCTGTCACACCTGGCTGTCCAGAAGGCTCATAGGGCACCAGCTATGCAGCATGTTGAAATGCTGATGAAATGGCAACACAACTCCTCTGCAGCTTCTAGTGCCAGTCCTCTAGAGCGTGCCTGGAAACAAGTGAGATCATATGACTTGAAAATCAGGATGAAATACCTCATCAATTTGAAATCCATTCTTCTGGGGTGCTTGTCGGGATGTAAAAAAAATCCCTTAAAACTCCTTTGTTTTTTTGAATCACTGACCTCAGAAAAACCAGTGGATAAATTATATTTTTTCCTATGTCAACTGTTTGTTATCACAGGAAATGTCCTCAGAGTCAGGACTAGCTGTTTTCTGTGTTTTATCTGTGCAGCAAATTCCATTAAGTGAAATCTAATGCCAAAGCTCTAAGATCTGCATTCCTGGGTAATGACTGTTTGGGGGGCATTGTCTTTGAATCAGGAGCAAACACAAGCTGATAAAACACTTGTTGGATTATTTAGTCATGCCATCTTTTGCTGGATAGCTAACACACACTTACAAATCGCTAGAGGCAAAAATATTTCCTAAGTGGAACATTGATGATTCCTGAATGATAAAGCAATGGTCTCAGGCAAGAAAGCAACCCTACTGGTGATTAAGCTGTTCCTGACATACATAACAGCCCGAACAAGATCTCCTTCTGCCCCCTCAGAGTGAAAAATCTTGTTTGTCCATGGCAATGTTATGCAGCAGCACACACGGGGAAAGAAAACATCACCCTATTACGTCTTCTCAAAAATGTAACTGTGGCTGATTCTTCATTGCTATGCACCATGTAATTCTGTAGCAGCTATTTTGTTTGCCATCTCACAAGAGTCTTCTGCCCATCTGTGGAAAGGGTTGGCATGGCAAACTGGGGAAGAACATCTTCTTGCTCCTTTCAGGGGCCAAAGGTCGAACATCGTTATCAAGCCTAAGAGATTTCGTGTTAGGAAGGTACTGCACTGCTTGCCTCCCTCAGACACCACATCTTGACATACTTCTCAAACTGGAAACTCATCGGTGGCACATTAGTGACCAGAGGTGAAGGGCTTGTCTCTTTCTTCCCAAATCTCTCTTGTATCCTGTTGTTTTGAGGATACAAGAGAATACATACACTTAAGTATCAAATATACTACTAGCCTGGTATCATGATTCAGTAAAGACCCTCCTACAGCATTGCTATTTCTAACAGAAATAAGGCTTTTGTTGTTTTTAGCTTAAGGCTGATGAGCTTTTAAAAATCAGCATCTTACTTGCTAGGTTGCAAAATATACTTTGTTCACATGACTTGATTGGTCAAATAGCAAGAACTGTTGTTTGGTCACTATCATTTTTACAGTAAGCTCAAAAATGGACTCAAGGGCTAGAACTGTCTAATAATTGTTGAAACAACTACAGCAGCACAACTGGCAGGATGATCCCAGGCCTAATGGTGTTCAGGTTACATGACTGATACCTACATGGTCTAGCTCCAACTCTGAGTCCAATACCAGGCTAAGTTTTGGATTTTGTTAAGTTTTTCTAGCCACTAAAATGTTAACTAAAGTTCAAGCACAGAGATAACAGAAAGACTTCTTCTAGAATGCAAACATTTTATGCTTCTCAATCCAAAATTAGGCCAGGTGCAGTCTTCTTCATCAGTCTGCCTTTCTGAGGTACATGGAGTCACAGTAAAACACAGAAAACTGTGCTTTGGTTTTTTTTACAAATAGACTGTGTTTTCACAGACTATCTTCTCTGAGTTACCAGTGAAACTGTTTTATGTAAGGAGAGACAGAAAACCATGGAGCAAAGTTTTAGTCTGCAATATCCATTAATTGGCTACTCTTTCCTGAAGGCTCCAATTTTCTCTCAAACAATGGCTCAGGTGCTATCATCTGGCTGAGGACATCTCTGCTCTCTGGTGGAGTGGTTGAGGACACTCCACGTGGTGGAGTGATTGCTCAGGTCTGCAGAAACAGCTAAGTACACACCTCTGACTCTCCTCTGCTTTCAG
Source organism: Cyanistes caeruleus (assembly GCF_971803275.1). NCBI lineage: Eukaryota > Metazoa > Chordata > Aves > Passeriformes > Paridae > Cyanistes > Cyanistes caeruleus. The sequence goes on from NC_141732.1 coordinate 36,727,630, forward strand.
ATCAGATGCGGAGTCTTTTCAAGGAGATGAATAGAGAGACTTAAGCACCAGAAAAAAGAGGACAAGCTTACAGCTGTTTGAGCCTGGCACAAGCAAGCTGCAGAGGACTAGAGCAGAGCCGGAAAAGGTAACCTCTCTCTAGATCCCCAGCATAAACACTTGTCCAGCTCCTAAACAGAGTGCTCCTGTCTTTGCACAAGAAGGCACAGTCCTGTACTGAGCAGCCACAGACACACAGCAGTAATATGGGATGAGGGAGGGAGCAGCTCAGATCCTTGCATTGATGGGCCTGTACCAGGTATGGGGAAGCAACTTTGGCCTGCCTTTCTCAGAGTGAAAAAGAGCACTTCATGCTCTAGCTTACTGATTACTCCAATGCAAGGCTTCTGCAATTGTCCCTGCTGGAGCTGCTCTTTGCAGGGTACTGTAGGTCCCTTAGCTCTTTTAAGGTCAAAGGCTTTTGCAAATAGATTTGCTGCGAGTTGAAACTTTCCACTGTGTGGCCTGCGTTCTACTTGCAGCTCAGTACTTTTTTCCCCCAGGATGCTGTGGTTGTGTTTTGCAGATCCTCTGCTGGAGTGTTTTCTTCTTGTTTTGCTGCTGTTCTCATGGTCTTGCAGCCTTGACTCTGTGCTGTGCTGGGCTCCCACAGAAAGTGACTGCCACAAATCTAAGAGCTCTGCCTGCTTTCCCCATCTTTCCCTGCCTGTGGTTTCTTTGGTATATACTTGGGAGCCCGTTTTATGTAAGCACAAAGGCCAACAACCACATAGTGTGCAACAGTCACACCTGAGCAAGGGGTGCTTTGGTGTGCACAGAATTCCATAGGCAGGGAGTACCAGGAAGGTGTCTTTGTGACTAATGAAAAACTCTGTGATTGTTTTGGTGAAGTAGGGGGATCATTTACTGCCCTGGAGATACAAGCAGGAGGAGGACACTTGACTCTCCATTGCCTCTCTTCCAGCTGGCTGCCAGAGAGGTTTTTCTTGCTTTTCCTTTCTTTTTGTCTCATTCAAACATTTTTTCCCCCGAAAAGTAACATCTGCCATAGCAGTCAATGCCTGTCGGCAGCTTCAGACCCTGCTAATAGCTGTGTCTCTGTCTCAACATGCTTTGTGCAGCACGTCCTATGCTGTATAAATGGCAAAGCCAGGGAAATGCCAGTCCTTGGGTAGGACCTTATCCAGGAGACACTGCACTCATCGTTAAACATTGGCATGAATTCAGTTTCAGTTCTTGGAATCCTCTGTGCTGCCTGCAGAGTAGCAGGTACAGTCTGTGAGAAGATAGGGGATCCCTGCGGGCCCCTGGGACTCCCACTGTGTGAACAGACGTGCTGGAAACCTCAGTGCCTAGATCAGTGAGGCTGGGATGCCTGAATGACCTTAGGAAATAGTATGTGCCTGGCTGAAGGAGTACCAGGCAAGCAGTCTGATGGCCAGAAGTTCTAAGCAGCACTCTCATGCCCATGAGAGAGTGGTAGCTGATGTGGGTTGCTGCAGTAGAGGCAGTAATACAAACCAATTGTGATTGCTTTTTCACCATGGCCCAGTAAACCTGCTAGAAAGTCATTGAGCAGCCAGAGATCATTAACTACAAGGGGTCCACAAAACACTGCTGCTACCTCTGCAGGGGCATTGCTTGCTCTCCTATAAGGAAGGCTCGTGTTTGGGAATGTGAGTGTCCAGCTGGAAAAAAGTGAGAGCAGCTGGGCAGCAGCTACTTTGTCTGATTGAATGAATACCATTGTTTTGATGAGCTCTGTTCTCAGTACTACTGTCATTATGGTTTAATTGTTCATATTTTGTCACTGGAAATCGAAATTTTTCATGGATCAGGTGTTTGATTTCCACACTGTCATTAAACCCATGCTCTGGCTCCAGAGCGCTCTGTCCTGCTGACCTGCTGGCTTGCTGAGCCTACAGGGTTAAGGTGTTGGAAGTGACATGATTTTGGAAAAAACAGGCAGCTTGTTCCACAGTGGGTAGGAACCATCCAAGGCTTCATAGGTGTCAGACAAACACAGCAAACAGATGACATCAGCTGCAGATAATGAGGCAAAAAGGACTCACATCCTTTAAGAAATGCTCAGGGCCAGCTTCTGACAGTGAGTCTCCTGACTGCCTTACTTATGCACGTGTGGACTTGGAAAAGATACTGGCAGTATTTTCACCAGGAGGTACTCCTGTGAGGGGGGAGTGGAGTGGTCTGGGCCCAAGTGCTACTAAAGTGCTAATGCTCCGGAAGTGCTGGGAGCCAGCATTGTCTAAAGGATTAGTACAGTAATTAACAGGCTCTCTGAACACCTCTGAGCTTCCAGAAGTTCGGCTTTAATGACCTCACTCCAGAGGTCGATGTTTCCTGGCTAGACTACAGCCAGTAGATTTTATTTGAACTTTATGCAGTTCAGCTAGGTAATACAATGATTTCAAAAACAGGAGTTTCCCTCATCACAGCATTACAGCACAGGATATGCCTGTATGTTCCAGTGTGTATCTGCACTTTGTTACTGAGGCCAGCCCAGATTTCCAAGGACCCAGAAAAGCATCAGGCCAGCTTTGGGAGTTGTTATGCCAGCACTGCCACTGGAACATTAAGATGGGCTTCAGGAAGTCTCAGGATTCAATGCAACATTCAGCTGGAGCTTTTCTTGATGGCACAGATCTTGCCTGTTTCTTCCACACTACACCTCTCCCTGGCATTGTGGCAGGTCTGTAACCCATTCTGGGGGTGTCTTTTATTCCTCTCCCAGGAAATTGCTCAAACAGCAGCATGGCAGTGAGGCCACCTCATGGTTACTGCTGGGAGACCACAGCCCTCTTTGACTGGGTGGTGGACACCAGCTCAGGACCAGGGCATCCTGAAACCTGCCCCTGAGCACCCCTTGCCAGCTCCCCGGGGCAGCCAGGCAGCAGGTGGGTTGTTGTTGCTGCCCTGTGCTCCCATCTCAGACCTTCTTTGATCAGACCTCCTCTCAAAGAGGCACCATGTAATCATAGATCAGACACTGCCTGATTTTGGGTATTAAGAGAAGTTGTCCCTATTCTGACTAGGAAAGATAGCCTTGTTAATGCTCCTGCAGGGCTCAGGGCAGGCCTCTGCTTATTTCCTGAGCGAATTCTCCAGCCCTCCCCAGGAATGGTCCCCTTCCCCTCCTACTATCTTAACCTTAGATCGGTGGCTCTTTGTCCTAGACTATAATGAGCAGCAGTGTCCTTCTCTGTTTCTTTCTCCCTGTCATTTTTCTGTCCCCTTCCCAAACCTCTTGGATTGCAGAGAGAAATATGCACAGCGGGACTTAGAGTTGGGGCAGCAGCCAAAGCACATCCCAGCTTTCTGGCTGTTAACTGAGGGTGCATAGGCAGAAGGGCTGTCCCATCCCATCCCATCCCATCCCATCCCATCCCATCCCATCCCGTCCCGTCCCGTCCCGTCCCGTCCCGTCCCATCCCGTCCCGTCCCGTCCCGTCCCGTCCCGTCCCGTCCCGTCCCGTCCCGTCCTGTCCCGTCCCGTCCTGTCCCATCCCGTCCCGTCCCGTCCCGTCCCATCCCGTCCCATCCCATCCCGTCCCGTCCCGTCCCATCCCGTCCCATCCCGTCCCATCCCGTCCCGTCCCGTCCCGTCCCGTCCCGTCCCGTCCCATCCCATCCCATCCCATCCCATCCCATCACATCCCATCCCGTCCCATCCCATCCCATCCCATCCCATCCCATCCCATCCCATCCCATCCCATCCCATCCCGTCCCATCCCGTCCCGTCCCGTCCCATCCCATCCCATCCCGTCCCGTCCCATCCCGTCCCATCCCGTCCCATCCCATCCCGTCCCGTCCCATCCCGTCCCATCCCGTCCCATCCCGTCCCATCCCGTCCCATCCCGTCCCGTCCCGTCCCATCCCGTCCCATCCCGTCCTGTCCCGTCCCGTCCTGTTCCAGGTGCTATCTCTGCCTTCTATCCATCCACAGGCAATGGTGACCGGGAAAATGTGACTGGTCTAGGGTCAAAGCAGTCTTTCATTCCTTCTTAACCCAACTCCATGGTTCTTTCCCTCTCTGCCTTTCCCTCTCTCTCTCTTCTCTCTCCAGACTTATCTCTTTGGGATGTCCTTCCTACATGGCTGTGGGGTAGGCTGGAGGAGCCCCAGGGGAGAGGCAGTGAGCCTGCCAGCTCCTCCAGGTGCTGTCCTTCTGTCAGGCTGTTGGGGTCTGCCAGCAGGACAGCTGGTACCCTCAGCTGTACAAAGCAGCCTGAGATACTTAGCACAGAGTCTGTCATCTTGGGTGCCTGAGGGTGAATACAAGAAGAGTGAAGGGGAGGGAATACCTCTCCCCACTGTGCACCTCCTAGAAAGAAAAACAATTTGTTATGATGCCGGAGCACCAACCATGTTACTGGTTAATTTGCCCTTCAGGCTTTTTGCAAGGCTTACATCATAGCAGTTCAGTTCAGACCCATATGTTATCAGCTGCTAAAAGGACTAATCTGAAAAATCTGACACCCTAACTCTCTGAGATGCTGAAACAGTTTAAACAGATACACCATGCTTCTGTTAATACATATAGACACCCATAAAAATGCTAGTCACACAAGTAGATAGATATTTTTCTGCCCCTGAAACCAAAGATTATGTCCAGTTTTGGGAGAGATGTCATCCTGAAACAAGGAAATAAATACAGGTTTGGTTTTGTTTTTTGTTTGTTTTTTTTTTTTAAGTAGGAATAAACAAAAATTACCTTTGAAAATCTAGGTTAAAATTGACTCTGTCACCTACCTGATCATACACCATCCGGGCTGTAGAAAATGGTCAATGTTTGATTGATGCCTTGCATATGAGTGCAAGTCCAGCCCTTTCAGGTATTCACAGCTAATCCCAAAGGTTGGGTAAAATTGTCTGGAGTTTGTGGCCCTGTCAGATTCCACCCCCACTGAACCTGACATCATGGTGGATGAGATGTCCATATTTTTGTTGTTTCTGTGCCCTTCTGTTTTGTCATGAGCACAGGAGACTTTTTGGTCTTTATATATGTGGTCTTGTGTCCTCTCTCTGGTCAGTACACTTGCTTTTTAACCCCTTTACTGTACACTTTTCATCCCAAAGCCCTATTTGGGAGGTGCCACCAAGCTTCTCTGCTGCATTTTATTTCCAGGCACCAACTCAGGATTGTACGGTGATTAATCCAAAGGATGAGCTGAGATGAAAAGGAACCCCTCTGCTGGGATTCATGCATAAAATAAATCAGGCTGGGAGTAGATGGTGTAGCATTTTAGCCTATAAACTGGTGGCCCAGTCCTGAAAGGGAGGGCTGTGTAGCTGCCTATAGATACTCTGCTTTGAATAGACTGGATCTGTTCAAGGAATGCTCCCATCCACTTGAAGTGCCTCATCCTGAAGTCCCTCGGTGATAGACCAGTCATGGGCAGATGCAAGGCAGCACAGTGCATGCTGGATAAAGCAGATCCATCCCTCCCAGGCACTGGAGAGATGTATAAAAAGAAATTGTGTCTTTTAAGAAGATAACTGAATCCAATCCTTCAATAAGGCTCCTAGAGGAGATGCCTTGGCTGAAGCTGAGTCAGTGTCCTTGAAACAATTCTTTATTCCCTGACATTAAACAGCTTGAGAAAGCTGACATGACCAAACACACTTTTCCAGTCTCTCAGCCTCCTTTTAGTATGTCCTTTCTATATGAGACTTTGCAGTAAACAGACCTTTGTCTGCTGCATTACTGGCTGGGTACTGAATCATTTGCATAATCCTTATGTGCGCTGTCTGCATTTCTGCAGTCAGGACAGTGCTGCTTGAGCAATACACCCAGGAAAACATACACTGTAGCTGGTAAATAGGTTAAATACTAGAGATGTAACAGATTCCTTTCTAAAGATCTTGCTCATTTCAAAATTAATCATCTGACACTGTTCAAAGACTGGACACCTCCCTGCATAAGACAGAACCAAGAAGCTACAGGGACTTTGTTGCAACTGAGACAATACCCTGGTTTTTCTTTTATTTTGTCCATAACTTCTGGAAACCATTTCCTACTGCATTCATTTAGCCTTGAGCACACTTAATCTGAAATTGACTTTGCCTGCCCTCTCACAGAGTTTTTAAATGCATGAATAGTACTGGATAGGATAGATCAGCATTAAAGCGAGACCAGCAATCTGATCAAATTTCTGGCTTACTTTCGTTGCCTACAGCAACACTGTCTACACATCCAGAAAATGACTTTCTAAGGGGCTGCACTTCAATGCACAGTTTGACTAAAAAAAAAAAAAAAATTTAAAAAAATTAATTAACCTGCTTGACTTTTACCTTGCTTAGGCTATTTCCCCCTTCCAGAAGTGTCTTTTATTTTTCTTCCAATTGCATGGTAACCAGAATGTAACTTAGCTCCCTCAGCTGAAGAAGAAATTATACAATACATTTCACCATGATTCAGGCCTTTTTGTATCCTTTTTCTAAGTGCAGTTTCACTTGAAAAACTCTTAGAAGTGCAATTATGTCTTTAAGATATGTTTTTAATGAAAAAGTTGCAAGAGCTAGGGAAAAAGGGTCTTTCCTCTCCATTTTGTGCAAATTAAGGTAGGGAAGCAATAGATTATCAATGCTGTTGAGTAGCCTCCCCCTGCATGTGACCTTTGACAATGTCAAATTGTTGAGGACAGAGTTTTTTGTAATTACAGTTACAACTAGTATCAGATAAAAATGCTGCTGGGCCCCCTCCTGTGAGAAGGGGTACTGGTTGAGTAACTGTGGGGACACAGCTTGTTAATGGTGAAAACAACAGATGTGGTCAAGGGGCAAGTCATGCCACCGAAGAACTGTCTACCTTGGTCTACCTTCACCTTTCACAGTGCCTGCCCTTGATTCAGCTTCCACGGTGCCTGTCCCTGAAGGTCTTGTTGTGGTGGACAACTCCTTTCCTTGTGGCTAACATAAGAGAACTTCTTTGGCCATGTATGCCAATTTGTTTTCCATCTGTGAATAAATGTGGAGAGATGATGGTCTGTGAGAGCCTAGCTGAGGCTCTGGGCTAAGGCATGGCCCATCCCATAGGCCACATCACAGAAATGACATAAATGACAATGCCAAAGTGCAGCCTGATGATTGTGAGGTGTGATAAAAATCCCAGTTTGCCAGCTCCCAGAGTCCTGTAGGACAGCAAGGAAATGTTACCTGGGCTGCAGCTTACACCTCTGTGGGGACAAAATTGCAGTCCTCCACAGCTGGGATAAAGTGTGGCAAGACAGGAACAGGGCTTTTCTCAGAAGATGATTTGGCTGCAGCCACCCTGGAGTTAAACTGAGATCTCAGAGAAAAATTAGATGTGCAAAAGATCAAAAGGCAAAATGTTGTCTCCGTCTGAGTGTCTTGCTCTCTCAGTGTGCTTTTGTTGTCCAAGGTCAAGGTGGAATTAGAACCAAAGTAATTGGGACAAGCATCAGACTGAAGATTAGGCTCAGCATTAGGTGGTGTTTGGAAGATGAGTGTCTACTCAGAAGTGGCAAGGATGCAGGAATGCTCTAGTGAGCACCATTCAGATGTGACACAGGCCTGCTGACTGGCACAGTGCCTGGGAGTCATTAGTGGATAGCCATATAAATATGGTCCAGCCAATGAGTTAAGTCACTCTCCATTCCTAGAGTAATTGAGGGAAGGCTTCAGTTTCTGGAAGCCTTATTAATTGCTATTAATTGCTGAAATCCATTGTAGTTTCGTTTCTGCTGTGGAGGGTCTCAGTGCCAGGAGGGGAGCAGACCTCTCCCTGCAGTGTGGCAGACTGCCTTACTGACTGCTTTGTTTCACATTTATTTTCCTCCAGTCCTGGTCACACAGGGAAAACTACCGTCATGCTGTTTCTGGCCACTGTGCATAATTGTTTGCAATGGACAAGGAAACTGCTGCTTCCCCAACAGCAACCTTCTATCTAATGAAGCTGGATAATATAAAAGTCTCACATGTTTTGTTCCTCCTTGTAGAATTTGCTCTTGATGTCCAGCAAATATGCTCCTGTTAACACAGGAGTCAGGAGAGATGACTGCTGTGCACAGCTTCTCTATAATTAGCTTTCTATGAAATAATGAAAGTGCTTGCCTGGTCCTGGGCACTGCTCTCTGGCTGCAACCTGTAGGTGTTAGGGGAACGAGGTCCATATGTGGGCTCAAAACAGAACTGCAAGTCCCAGATATTCAGCCCGGTGGCCTGTGGTGCTGTCCCTAGCAAGGGTGGGCATTCCTAAGTGTTAGAGCTTTGCTGAATTTTTGCTCTCTCTCATCAGCAAGATATTTATGTCACTTGTTTTCAGTTATGCTTTCTGAACTGTTTCTGCCTTTTTTCCCCAAAGGTCCCAAGTACTCACTGCTGGTCAGCTTCTTGCCCTACTTCACATGGAGGTATCCAAGGAGAATTACTAGGTAGTCAATAGAAAATGGGAGCAGCAGAGAGATGATCTTTGCTTCTCTGTCTTTGAAGCTGGTTATGGCCTATTTCACATGCACTCTACAAAGTCATCTTCTGAGGACCAGACATCATGGAACAAGACCAAACTATTACTGGGCACTCCAAGCAGCTTTGTTTTCTCTCAGCCACCAGCAGAAATATTTTCCTCTCCCTTTCTATTAATGGCACCAGGGTCAGATAGATTTCTTTTCTGGGGTAATTTCAATACTGGGACATTGCATGGGATTGGTATTTCATACTTCAAACAGGCCATTTGCAGCTGTAAGTTCCTGCAAATTAGCTGAGAGAGAACCTGAAAGTATCATAACAAACTTCAGCTATAGCAAGGTTATACATAGCACAGTGACATTATCACTGTCACTTATTAATAGAATTAGCAATCTTATTTTTAATCCCAGGCATTGAATTAGTGACTACTATTAGCAAAACAGTTATTCACAAGCTGCCAAACCTTTGCAGCTTTGTGAATGAAGGCAGGGAATATACATTATCTTTTGAGAAGCTTCAGCGTGCTCATCTGCACAACAAAACTTTGGTGATACTGAGGTTAATCAGCACATGCAAATCAGGGATGCAATCCTCGTAGAAGGTTTTATGCTCTGGGCAAATTATTACTCTTCAAATACCAAGAAAAGCAGCAAAGTTTCTCCTGGGAAGGGCAGGGGTGAAGACTCTATGCATTTAACCCAGTTCTTTACATTTCTATTTTAAAAGTGAACAACTCTTTTTTGGTTTTGTTTTGGTTTTTTTTTTTTTGGTTTTTTTTTTTTTTTAGGATAAAGGAAAGCATTAATAGTTCATAGGTAGGATTCTTTTTCCCCAACTACTTGAGCGATTTTGCACTTTCCCTCTTCTGGAATCTGACCTCAGGCATTTTGCTTGTTCCCATGAGGAAGAAGCTGTTCTAGAGAGGCAGAATTCAGCATATGCAGTAATTTTGTACTTGGGCTGAGTCAAATATCTTGGTGAGAGAGATGGTGTGTAGTTTACACAAGTACAAGAATTAGAGCTCAGACCACTATGCTTAGCCATAGAGATATTTCAGCAATTCCTAGAAATGTCATCTGTTGAGCACAAGTCTAGGTAAGTAGCCTTGTGGCCAATGCATGCTTAGCTCCCTGCTATCACTGCTATTTTGCTATCAGCAATAAAGGGGATATCCTGTCCCCTCAGAGGGATACCAGCTTGCAGATTCTAGGGGACTCTTACAGAGAGATCAGACCTTTGGAGCTGCTAAGGAGTCTTCTGTGAGAGTTGGATGAGTTCAGTTATGTGCTTTAAGCAAAATAAACATCTTGCATGGGCAGTGGTTAGTATCCTGCAAGTTCTTGCTACATAGGTGCAATGTTTATCTATAGGTGAATGGGACAGCTGTTTACAAAACTGCAGTCACTGGACACCCCTGTCAGTGCTCAGATATACAAGGGTGAGGTTCCATGTTGGTAGTGGGTGAGACCATCTGCTATTGAGTGCTTTTTGTGCCCCCAGGGTTTGAAGGATGCTAACCCAGCCTGCAGACTGCAGGTTTCCATTGCATTTCATCATCTCAGTTCCCACCCACCACCCCTTCAAGAAATCAGGGAAAACATTTGCTCTTTGGTGCAAGAGATTGTTCAGCTTCTAAGTCACTGGATGCCTCTGTTCTGAAGTAATTCTCACTACCATAGCTGTCATAGCAGAGTATTGACACAGTGTCTGGTTTCAGGCCAACACACAGAAAGTCAAGCTGTGCATTTGTTTCCTCCCCTGGGCTGGAAGGAGCACTGCTGATATCCTGAGTGTCTCAGCTTGCTTCAGGGCAAAAGCTCTGGCTAGGTGTCTTCTTGCCAAGGGGCTTCCCTGCCAGTGTGGGAGCACTTAACACCCCTGAAAGCAAGCTGCAGCCAAGAATGGCTGACCTTCGGAACCTCCACACACGCCAAGGGCTTGATGCAATACAGTGCACTCAGCTGCCTGTTTAGAGCAGTACTCTGAAATACTTTTGGAACTCTCAGGGCATCCAGGTCTTTGGGTGACAGACTGCAAGGGGGCTTGAGCCTCTGCTTTGAAATTCAGCATCATCAGTTTCCACAGTCAGGATGGTCCATTTCCCATCATCACCTCAGTCTGAGATGAAGGGTATCTTGCCCAGTGTATGTGACAAAGCTAAATATGGACTCTTTGGCAAAGCTGTTTATCTTTATCTTCTGAGACAGAACCTCAGAGTATCAGCTTTGTTCTTCTCCACCACCCTCCCAAGCTCTTTTAATTTTTAAAAATGCATGTGGAAATGAGGTGGGAAAGAGACAAAATCAGCTCTTTTAGCTCCTGAACCAAAAATCTTTTCAAAGAGCAGCCTGGAAGTACGTGCTGACATTGATGATGGGATCCTGGTGAAATACCAAAGAAGGAGCAGAAAGCATGCTGTTCCCCTGCAGCTGAAGACCTACTGCAATCACCTCGGGACCAAGCTGAGGGCTGTGTCTGCTGCTGAGCCAGTATGGCTCTTGTCCGTCAAAAGAAGTTGTAAGACAGAAAGTGAAGTTTACTAATAATACCATGGTTATCACATCTGAAGCCCTAAAATGACAATTTAAACTAATCATGAGAGGCAAAGAATTAATTAGAAAAGCTCTGGAGTGTACTGGACAGCAAAATAAAGAGCTGCATGTAGAATCACTGTGATGATAGTCCTGTTACCTGGACTTTATGTTACCTGACCTTCAAATTTGTTACCTCAGTAATCAGATCTTGTAACAGGCCATGTAAGTTTTATTTGAAGGAAGCTGGCACTTGGAAATGAAAGTAATAGGGTTACTGTGTAAGAGTTCCTTTCTGCTATTCCATTTATATGACCCAGAATATGTGATTTAGTACCATGACAACTGAGACATTGATTATAAAACAGACACGAGATCACTGTAGTCTGCCAGTTATTTGGAGTTTTATTACTTTCAGCTTTATTTCATAGTCATTAACCATCAGATAAATACTGTATGTTTTAGTTGGCTATGATAAGATGGTGTGTGCAGATGGCTAAGTTGACTGAATTACAGGACATTTTTAATTATTAAAATGGTTAATGCATCACTAGAATGGTATTATTCTGTTTTCTGGAGCTTTGATTAGGGGATAATTTTAAACAGGATGCTGAATTTCAGATTCCTGGATTTATACTGTGGCATTCATCTAAGTGGCCTTTATTTCCTAATTGGCCTTTATTTTTTGAATTACTTCTTTCACAGCACTATAGCTCCCTTGCTTTTTGTGGAAAAGCTGCTGGAGGCACAGGTCTTCTCACATATATTGAGCAGATTACTGTCCATTTTTGTGGAGGATCTGAATCACCTCACACTCAGCTTTGGGGCCTTTAGGGTGAGAAAGGCGAGCTCAGGATGGGAACATCCTGAGAACCAGAACATTTTTATTATGGGACAATAATTGCTTTTTTGGGATTGTTTCTCTTTGCCACATTTAGAAGGCTCAAGACCCACCACTTGGGAATCTTTAGTGTGTCTTTTTTCTGTCTGGGATTGAATTCATTGTTCTAGGGTTATTTGATTGAAATGAGAGGCACATGGCCACCCTTTACCCTAGCTGGAGTCCCCGTAATCTTCCACCTTGCCAGTCCCTTCTCAGCTGTGGGCCCTGTGAAAGATCCTCTGCAATCTGTGATCCAGCCTGTCCAACTGGGGAAGAAAGAGGTGTTCCCTTTCCATATCTTCACAGCTATACAGGACGAATGCCATCATCAATTTTTTCCTCTCTGAGGTGAAAAACTGTTTTCTCTGGGATGCAGGCAGTTTTGCAGCTGCTGAACAGCCTTTTTATGACATTTTTTTCTTCTCCTGTCACTGAGCATGCACAGAACATCAGGAAATCATTACAGAAAATTGAGAGACTGTATGTATGTGTGTACACATAGAGAATGCATAACCCAACTGATGCAGTAATGTGCAGGGTAAGTTAAAATACCTCCCACACAATATCAGGCTTCTGAAGCATGGCTCCAAGTAGACCATTACCAGAGTAATGACTTAATCAGTTGTTAACAATCGCTGTACTCCCTACCAACTGATGTGCATATAACCTTGCAAAGACTCCCTTGACACCTCCTCTGCTGCTGTCATCAAATGAGCTGGCCTTATTTCAGGTGTTTTCTATGCACTGCTGCCAGAGGCTCCTCTCTAGTTCCTAAGGCATTACATCCAGTGCAGGGAACTCCTGCTATCCCCAAGGGGGGAAAACCTAAGCGGAAACTTAGCAGCTGCCATTTATGTTAGAAATCCAGTTTCCAACTAAAGTTGGTGCTTGGCTACCTTCTGGAGTTAAAACCTTAGAGAGTAAGGTCTAACTTTCAAGGAAATTAATTCCATTCATGCTGAAGGCTTTGTCTCAGGTATTGACAGACCCTACGATGCTTAGAAAGTACAGCACTCTAAATACCCTCTGGAGTCACCATATTGTGCCCAACCTCAGTGACACGGTAACCTTTCTAGATCTGCATAGGCCTGATCTTGTTCCACTTTTTCCTTGACAGAAGATGTGGAACTGTCTTTCAGTCCTTGTCTTCATGTGTGGAAGTGGGGACATCAGGAGCATACCAGTGATTTATGACATTCCTCCTGCCAGCCTTAGTCTGGAGACATGTGAAATAATTTTGCAATCAGTACAACTTTTCTAATGTCAGCTACTCTGAAATGACTCCAGCAAAAGGTCACAGCATCAGGTAGAAAAGGCACTCTGGGATCAGAAATCCCTAAGGCTCCATTTCAGGAAACTCTAAGGAGGCTCAATTTTTATTTTATTTTATTTTATTTTATTTTATTTTATTTTATTTTATTTTATTTTATTTTATTTTATTTTATTTTATTTTATTTTATTTTATTTTATTTTATTTTATTTTATTTTATTTTATTTTACTTTACTTTATTTTATTTTATTTTATTTCATTTCATTTCATTTCATTTCATTTCATTTCATTTCATTTCATTTCATTTCATTTTATGTTAAAGATAAAATGAGATTTAGGCGTGAAAGTGCCACTGTCAATGGTCTGTTATCACTAAAGAGGAGTTATCAGGCTCATAACCTATGCACAGTCTATGTTGCTTTGCTTCTCCTGTACAGGTTAACCATCACTGACTAACTGAAACATCTCAAGGCATTTGAGATAGTTTTCTTCCCATCAGTTGTAACTGAGACAGAGAGAATTAACTTGGGGAATGCATTCTCCAAATAATGTGCTCATAACTGGGTGGAGTTGGCATGCTAAGAGCATACCCAGCTGTGGGCTGCAGAAATGAGAAGGGTTTGCTTGATTTTCCTGTGGTGTTCCCTGACGCCATCTGCTTCCAGACCTTGTGGAGAAGTGCAGAAGCTTGGCAGAGAAAGCTAATAGGATAAAGACAGCATGGACTGACAAACAACTTTTGCGAGGACATTTGGCACACATAAAGATGTGTTCCCTAAAGCCTCCTTGTCTGTATCAAATGTGTCACGAGGTCCTTAGTCCTGTTGATTCTGAGTGGCTCTTAGAAATTAAGACAATTTCTTAATTGCTTTCAGAAACTGTCTACCTCTACTCCTGTGCATGAAAGGACAGTGGAGATGCCTGATGTCTGTCTTCTCCAAGCAGTCCATTTCAACAGCCTGCCATGGAAGGACCATCCTTTTCTCCACTGTAGCACTGTGCCATAATGTGCTAGCCAAAATGGCCTGGCTGTAAGGTGACAAGGCCCTACAAGACATTCATGAGGCAAATAGCCTAATCATCCATCCTTGCAGCCACATGAAAGAGAAAAACAGGGAAGTTGTCTGAGGGAAACTAAATCAGACTGAAACACTAGGCCTTTACACTCTGGGTTGAGAGCCACGGAAGAGGGAGGATGACAGAAAACCCTTGGCAATCCCTCCCTCCCTCCCTCCCTCCCTCCCTCCCTCCCTCCCTCCCTCCCTCCCTCCCTCCCTCCCTCCCTCCCTCCCTCCCTCCCTCCCTCCCTCCCTCCCTCCCTCCCTCCCTCCCTCCCTCCCTCCCTCCCTCCCTCCCTCCCTCCCTCCCTCCCTCCCTCCCTCCCTCCCTCCCTCCCTCCCTCCCTCCCTCCCTCCCTCCCTCCCTCCCTCCCTCCCTCCCATCTCTGTTTCTCCATCCCTCTATTCTTCCATCCCTTTGTTCTTCTATCCTTCCATTTCTCCATCCATTCTCGGTTTGGCATCTCATTCTGCACCAATAGGTAGGCCTGGGAGCACTAGCCCTGGGAACAAATGGATGTGAAACACATCCAAAACATCTTTATTGCATTCCTCTCTCCTCTGCTCATGCCTAGCTTTCCTCCTCTTGTTTAATGCTCATTAACAGCAAATGACTTTACATACTTTTATCATGTAAGCACAGCCAGATCGGATATCTGCCCTCCTCTCCAAGTGTGGCAGATAGTTGGAGAAGGTAAGAGCAGCAGTAGTACACATAATATTTCCAATTTATACAATCTCCACATGTTTTCAGTTCAGTTATTTCCCACATCTGATGAGGTTTTCATGGATTTACTAATCCTTATTGGATTAATGCCTAAGATCTGGCCCCCACCATGGGGTGATTTCCAAAACATGGAAAGATTTACAATCCACAGTCTCTTGCAGCAAGTAATTCTCCAAGTTCCCTACCCCTTACGTGAAGAGCTACATCTTTCTGGGAATACGGTGCCCAGCAGTTTGGATTGATACTCCATTTCTTTTATTGGAAGAGGTACTAAACATCCAGTCCTCTCTTACTTTCTGCAAAATAAATATGTTTCAACAGACTTTTAATATCTTCTCTCTTTTGTCCTTTCTTTCAGAATAATGGTATTCAGCCTACCCAGTGCTCCCCAGACCTCATGGCATCCAGCTTCACCCAAGATGCCCTTAAACCCTTTCCCATTATACTATTTCTATCCTGAGACAAGAAGACCAGGACCACTCATTGTATTTACAACCTGCACAAATCATGAATTTATATAGTGACATGGTGGTGCCATCTAAGAGTTCCTGGTATCTGCTTTGCTTTATTGACTGTTGCTGAGCAGTGAGGTGACATTTTTGTAGAGCAGCCTCCCACAGTCCCAAGACTGTGTCATTTCTGCCCCCCAACTCCTCCCCCTCCCCAAACCCCATCCATCTTAAGTAGTAATGGTCAGGGTAGAGCTAATTATTCTAATTTAAGAAACTAAAATTGTTTGTAGGAGCAAGAGTGTCTGCCAGAGACCCCCATAGAGATGAGTCAGAAATCTCAAGGAACAGTGGTCCACAACAACAGAACACGACCTTTACAACAATGTTTGCATACAGAAAGATGGTAGCTGGTGACCTGACACAGTCTGCTGAGCAGCTGGGCCAGGACCACACATAAACAATTTAATCCAGCACCTCTTTTACTGAAAATGAAAAACAAAACCTTAATAAATCAACAATTACTTATTGCTGTATTTGGGGTAATAAATTCTTTAGTTTATCAGTAGCTTGTGGCTTCCATAGCATGTTCTTTGAACAGTTTGCCTTTCAGTTACATCCCCTTTCTCTCCTGAACAATAAATTAGCATTCATTTTTTTTTAAAGGAAAAGAGGGGAAAAAGAGGATATATTACAATTTTTTCAAAGCAAAAGGAAAAATGCAACATCTTTTTGACATATATCTTAAAATAATATGAGGATAACATTCTCTGCGTGTTAGATGCCTATGCATAAATAATAAAGGACGTTATGTTATTTACAGTGTTACACAATAAACTAAGAGCGTCTCATTTAACACAATATCCATAAAGACAGTAAATAATGAAAACATCCACGTATGTACAAGACGTATTTACAATAGAATAGAGAATTACAAATGATGATAATTGGCCATGTTCTTTGTCTGCCCTTCTCTGCAGCATTTCATAGGTGCTTTTTTTGTTTCTTACTAGAAGTAAGTCCCAGGTGATGGTACGTAGCCACACTGCAGGGCCAAGAAGTGCTCAACAGGCTAAGAGGTGTGTCCTTTGAGGAGACACCAGTTTGCTATCCTGGATACTCAGGAAACTGCTTGCAATGTGTGTGAGAGAAGCAGGGAGATGCAGCATTGTTGTTTTGGACTTCTGGAAAGAAGGAGCTTCCCTTTCCTGTTCCCTGATAAAGGCAGTGATTGATCTCTTAAACCTGGGTGTGTTGGGGTGGCTCAAGTGAGGAAGGGAATAACTGGGCCAAAAGGCGGGAGTAGACTTTTCTCTGTTACATGAGAACTTCTATGGAGCTGTAATGATTTACACCCTGTAAATAGGCAGGCTGTACCAGGTTGTGCACAACATAATCTAGTTATACACTCTTGAAAGAAGCCTTTTATCTTGGAAAAATTCCTGCATATAAACACATACACAGGAAAAACTCATGGCTCAATCTAAATGACGTGGAAATAAACCAGGACAATCTTAACTCTGCCACCACTGGAATATTTCTCCCCCTCTTCTAAATATGTTTCTTCTTGCCATGACTTTCAGCCAAAGAACTGGCAAGCATCACACAGTGATGGCTCAAGGGTGTTGGGACTGCCTAGCTCAAAGGTCTGGGTAATGAAGCAAATATCCCCAACAGGGGAGCTGGCCTTTTCCATAGGCACTTGCTGGCTCTGCTCCATGCTGCTTCAGCCTCCAGCCCCTTGGCCAGCAGGAACTGGCTGCAGCCTGCCAGCAGCACCTGTGGCCAGGTAGATTCACTAGCTTCAGGGTGTGGACCTGACTGATGTGAAACACCCTCACAGTGTGATAAACACAAGTTGAGAGGTGGGGGTCCTCCTCCCGCTTCTGTGCATGCCAAGCCAGGGCAATTCCCGAATTCATCATTGCATGAATTGTGCTGTAAGGCTGGGTTCTTCACAAAGATCTAAGGGCTTAGGCAGCCATATCCCCAATTGTATTTTCTTGTTCTTAGGTCCATGTGAAGTCTCCAGCCTAATTTCATGCTTGCCCTATAACACACTGTGCATGTTCCGAGGGGGAGGGATAGCAGGAACTGCACAGCAATGTGACTTTGAGGCACTGCAACAGAAGAGGTATGACATTTTTCCCTAGACCTATACTAAATAAATCTCACATGTACAGCTCCCAAATATGGAATTGCTCCTTCATTTTTTACTGTCCCTCCATAATAACAGTGTTAGTAGTCAAATAATCTACTCAGTGTCAGTGGATGTTCCCTTTCCATCCTGATTAATCTGTCTGGGCTATTATAGATACTTCAACAAGAGCTGGCCTTGTGGTTGATATATACTGGAGGAATTTACAAAAACCTGTTTTATAATCTCTATTCTGCCACTAAGGTGGGTGATTTTGGGGCAAATCTCTTGTTTCTCTGCCATACTTTTTCTGTTTTATCTGTCCTGCAAGGCCTTTGCAATGTCAGAGGCCTTCCTGAAAGAACAGATGTTCAAGTGGCCACAGAAACTCAACAATGAAAATCCTTTGGAAACTTGTTGCCTTCATTAGGAAAGCCCAACTGGCCCTTTGTACTACTGAGTTGCAGAGTTACTGGAGAGATGGATATTCTGCTGCATGGGATTGCAGATAAAAAGGCATGACTAAAGGGATGAAAATGAGAGTATGATGTCTAGAATTTGTAGAGAGCTTTTGTTTCAGTCTGCAAAGGCAAAGTGTGTTCAAGTACATGCCAGCTAGGGAAAAATGGCAAAGGGGACTTAAGTCCAGACAATATGTATTTGCCATCTCCCATTGATTTCTCAAATCAGCAGTGCCATTTCAGCCACCACATAGCCCAAAGCTGTGCTAGTTTCCTAGCCTTTTGTCCACTAACATCCTAGTGGACAACTTTTCTTTCCTATACTAAGGTTTTTTTGTTCATTTTCTGCTGAATCTGGTGTTCAGGTAGACTCACCTGTGTTCTTACTAATGTGTTATGGTTATTTATATAGTGAGGAACTCACTGATTCTTGTCATCCTGGCAAAGAGCTTTTTTTGCTATACTTTGCTTCCAGGTCTCAAGTCAATAGGACAACTTGTTCAGCAAAACTCTAAGGCACATGCTTAACTTTTTGCACGTGCTGGAGGTGTCAATGAGAGTCTAGCACATGCTGAAGGTAACTTTTGCTAGGATTAGCATAAGCATATGCTTGAACAATTTACTGAGTTGGGACTTTTGTTCCTCAGGTTTGCATCTCACAAATTTTCCTTGATGTATTTCTCTTCATTTAACTAGGACCAGAATGCGGCCCAAAGGATGAGTGTAGTTTGGCTGAAATTCTTTTTCTCTTGACAGGGCTCTTATTTAGAGCTCAGTAATACCTGTAAAACATATGTTCTCATTTTCAGAATCCCCAGAGTCTAGGAAAAACATTTGTTTTCCACATCAATCCTGAGTCAATGCTGTGCCAACTGAACACACAACAAAAAATCAAAAGTATAGAAGAGGCAGAGTGACCCTGACTAAACTGATAGGAATTCAGTGCAAAAGAGGCCATTTGCTTCTGTCTGGATGGATGCATCTGCTCCAGCACTGACAGCATCTTTGTTCATTACCAGTCAGTGACTTCAAGGTTGCCACCGGCTATATAAACACTGGTATCAAATAGTCACACATGGGCTGTAACCCACATGGTGTGCTTGCCTTCATAAATGGGCTCTGCATCAGTCTTGCCTCTCTCAACCCAAGTAATGGAGTCTATAAAGTTGAGTGGAAATAAGCTCCATACATCTGCTTTGTCTTTCCTATGTGCCTATACTTTTTAACCATCCAGCAAATCAAGTTCTCTGAAAGGCCTTTCTGTGTCCAAGAGTAAGCCTTACTCCAACAGCAATTCTAACAAGGTATTGCCAGAAGCTTGTCAGGATTCTTTCTGAGGAAGAGAAAAAGGGGAATAAAATTGAGGGGAAACAATAGAATAAATCATGTATTGGAAATCAACATTAAGAAATAGAGGTGAAAACTGATTGCACTTTTATTAGTGGCATTTGTTTTCCAGCTAGATCTCTTCCTTGCTTGATTACAGATATCTATTATATTTGCCCCATTAACATAAACTAATATAAATGTTTTCTTTTTTTTTTCTTTTTTTTTCTTTTTTTTTTTTTTCGTTTTCTTTTTTGTTTAGATAGAGTATTGGGTTCAAAGCCTCAGCTAACTTAAACCCATTTCCTAAGGGATAACTAGAACAATTAATATCTGGAAAATAATGAAATGGCAGCTCCTAGTGATTACAAGCTGACCTCTGATTAATAATATATTTGGTTTAAAATCACAGTATTACTTTCTTTCTATAAGTAACATTATTTAATGCAGGTTGGCTTTTTTTTTTTTGTCTGTTTGTATGTTTTTTGTTATCCTGCTGTAATTAATAGTAGCATGCTGTTGGATCTACTATTATCCCAGTGCTCAAAGAAGCAAACCTTTTGGCTGGCAGAGAGCAGACAAAACTCATCTCATATACGGAAAGCAAATAAAAGTTCTCATATAAGAAACTTTTTTTTTTTTTAGCTTTTTAAAATATTTTTTAATTTTTTTTTTTTTTTTTCTTTCTGACTCTGTGTGTGTGTATATGTGTGTTTTTCTGGCAGAGTAGGGTGGGAGTGCCATTACAGGGCTTTCTGATTTGGAGACTCTACAGCAAGCGACCAGAGGGACTTCTGCAATTCTTGCAAATCATACATCCAGTCATTATAATGCAGTGCACAAAAAAGCTAGGACAACTGAGGGCTAAAAGGTTTCGCAAAATACTATGGGACAGCCATCATTGTAACTGTACAAAACTTGCTCTCAACTTAACATAACATAAAGGCACCATTGATATCTTTCCCCATTTTTGAAATACTGTAAAAAATTGCTACATATGGCACATAACACATTTGTACATACGTATATTTAATTTATAAAAGTTTTTTTTTTTTCCTCTCCTGTTTTCTATCAGCGGAATTGCTAAAATAAAATAAATCGTTTAATTTAAAGGTGGAATACTTCATTATATAAAATAAAGTTTTACATGTGAATCTATGTGTTTTATGTTTTATACAGCAATAGGGTCTTGGTTAGCTATCACACTGGACAACCTTGCTTGCAACTCTTCTGGTGTGGAGAAGCGATTTGCCGGGTTAGTCCTGGTTTCAGGCAGCCGGAAGGCAGTGGCTGGCTCCAGACTGGTTGCCCCGGGGTTCGGTATGCTCAGGAATGGTGTATCCTCGCCTATTCTTTCATCTTCGGTTTCGGTCTCAGAGCTGCTGCTCTCAGAGCTTGTGTCAGAGTCCACTTCCACCCTGCTGGAAATGTGGCTATTGGGCTTTGTTCTTTTGACCCTCCGGCTGTTGGTGAGTTTCTTTGGGGGCTCCTGTGCTGGTTCGTACTCCTGCGTGGTCTCATACTCCTCATCCTCCACGATCCGCAGAGGACTTGGTGGCAGGCTGTTGCTCTCATGGGTGGCATTGTGGTGAAAGGAGTTGAACTGCTGAAGGTGGTGGTCATACTTCTCATGCAGCTGCAGCGGAGTCACCAGGAGCAGGGGTCTCTCCTCTTCTATGAAGGGACTCACCGCCACTGAAGGGATGGAGACGGTCAAGCTGGAAGCCGGTGGTGACATTGTGGAGGGGCGGGACTTGGGAGAAGTTGGAGTGTGAAAATCAACAGGTGACATGCGAGCTGGTGTGGTCATAGCTGAGACATACCTAAAGAAAAGAGATGGGGAAAGGTTGCGAGCACAGGAGCAGTAGTGACCTGTGAACACAGCAGCTCATGTAGACTGGGAGAGAAACGGCAGGGATCCCTTAAGATCCCCAGCATCCTCACAGAGGGCTACTAAGGAACCTTTCCTGTTCCTATTAATCCTATAAACTGCTGACTTCTGGGACTCTGGGCAAATACATTTGAAAGCAGGAGGAGCGCAGCAAAACTCCCAGATCCCAGCCATAGAGAAGCTGTAAATTTTTTGCCAGAATAACTTTCTGGAATGAATCCAGGAATGGGATTCAGAGACAGACAGGCTGCCAGAAACGAAATGCATTTGCAAGTATTTTCTCAAAAGGAAAACAGCTGCTGCACTTCTGGAAGGATTTGACCAGAATCTGGGGTACATGCAAACAGACAGGGGGTAAGAAAGGAAGAGAACTGAAGGACAGTCCTCTTGGGGCTTCACCCTCTTCTGGCAACCAAACTGTCTCGGCTAGGGAGGAAAGTAATGTTTGGATAAAATCTAGAGCCAGATTCTGCTAATTTTAATCACCAAGGGTAGTCAGAGAAGCATTTGTAGCACCATCCCAGCAGCTTTGTCCTGCTCCATTCCTTGGGTGCTAGTTACCCTGGCTGGTAGATCTATCTGCAAAGAAGCAGAGAGTATCACTTGTCCTCATATGGGAACAAATGCTGAAAGACAGGATTGTCTGGCCTAGTGCCCATGATTTCTCTGCAAAATTTGTCCCTGTTCCTGTGGGAAGGATAGTGGTCAGAAGTGATTTCTGAAAATGAAGCTCAGGTGCCATTACAGGGTTTGTCCCAAAGAAACAGAACAAAAAATATGAAGCTCTCAACTAGTTTTAATCAGTAGACATGCTGTGAGGTCATGTGGATTCATGCCAGGTGAGGATCTGCCTAAAACCACTTGATCAAAAGCACGGTGCCCAGCATGACACTTTGCATGGTCTGGCTTTGCTTTTATTCTTATCCTAAATTCACCTGCCTGAATTTCATCTGTGTCTAAAGTTAAAATAATTCTAAGCTTCATCACAGGCCCATTGAGAAAAGCTATATGGCTATGATTGATGTAGTTGTTTAGTTTTCCACTAATGGCTTATTTACCTGAGCCTAAAATTATCAAAGTAATCCTGATTCCAGCTTTCTTTTCCAATCTATGACTCAGTTGCATATGTTACACTTGATAAAAATGGAGTTACGGGAAAAAGGAGAAAATGGGATAGATTCTGGATAGACATGCAGCAGCATAAATTGATTTCACTAGAGATGCATTGATTGCACATTGATTTACATGAACTGAGGAGCAAGAGCAAGGAAAAAAACCAAACCTGGAGTTATGCATGGGAATTAATCAAGTTGGTTGAGCAAAGGGCAATGAATAGGTCTGTGCATTGGATGAATTAAGTAATTTTTCCTCCTCGCATAAGTGAGCTTTTAATCCCTTTCACATTTTTAATAGGCACTGTCTGAAAAACCACGGCCTTCCTACTTTCCCAGCTGGTCCACTGTCAGATACATGTCTTTGTGACACACTGGGTTTTAGCTAAACTGGTTCTGTTAACGCACTGAGTTGGTTAAATGTGTTCAATGTACAGTGCAGGCTTCCAGCAGTGTCAAGTTACTCATACTGGAGTGTTGTGCATTCACACATTTCTGGTCTGCTCACCCACACCCTAACAGGGCAGTGCTAACTAGCTGCTGTCTGCAATCTGAGGCTAAGAGCTGAACTCGTGCAGCTCTAGCCCACCCTGAAAGGAAGGTTAAAAGCTGATTGATTTATCCAGCTTCATGGCCAACAATGCTGGCTCAGTGAAAGGGGATCAGAGCGTACCCATGGCCATCCAGCACACATTAACTAGTTATACGCTGCCAGCTTCATTATATAGTCCAGCCTTTTGTGCAGAGACAGTGTTTTTTGATCTTCTCTCCTGTAAGACAGCTAAGGACATCCAAGATAAAACTGCTTGTGCCCTCTGCTTGTGCACACAGGTGGCAGGGCGTGGGACCCAGCAAATGGATGAGGTAACACAAAAGAACCCCTTCTAATGTCTGTTCAATTTAATTTGAAAATTGAGGGAGTACAGCCTTGGTCTAACAATTCACAGTACAGCAACATTTGATGGCTTCAGGAAGTAATTTGTCAGCTCCTACATTCCTTTATGTTTCTGAGTAATTTTTAGCTCCAAATAACGCTCACTTTCTCCCTTATGTACACACAAGGAACAATTGGCCATTTATTTCCTGCTTGCTAAAAATAGATGAGGCCTGCAATTAATGCCCAGGGAGCTATCATCTCCGATGTTCCAAATTTGTGATTGCTTCAGGCACAGGCTAGGCTGTCACTGCCTGATGAATTATTACAGAAGTTTTGCTGCTTCTGACCTATAATACAACCTTCAAGAGACACAATAATTGATGAAATGCCTTCTTTCTTCTTAGAGAAACAAAAAGGAATATGCTCTCCCCTCTCCTCATCCCCTTCCCCCTCCCCCCCAGTTAAATCTAAACAGTTTGTATTAGAATGATGCTTTGGGTGTCCCATGCAATGCAGGCAGACGGCAAGAATGGTCTTAATTTCTCACATGCAGATGCCCAAATATACTAAACTGTAATACTCACCATTGGCAGGCGTGTGGATGTGCATCCTGCTCGGTTCCCAGGCAGGAGACAACATGGTATTTACTGTTACAGGTCCTGATCCAGCAAAGCACTTAAGCACATGCTGAGCTCTACCCATGTGAGTAATCTTGCTGATTTCAGTGGGCCTACTTGCACGATTAAAAGATAATCTTGTCAAAGTGCTCTGCTGGATTGGAGCCATGGCTGTTTATGTCATGTGAGCCACGTATCTTCAAATTAAATTCCATGGTAAATAACACATAATTTTTAATGAGAAGGCTAGTTTATTATCCTTAGCGGAACTACACTCAGGGTCCTTCCTCAGTGGGCCCTCTTCCTGCTGCTTAGCAGTTGTTGGTGTGGTAGAGGGAGTACAGCAGAAATGGTGCTTGCTGTACTTGCACAATCATTTTTCTGAAAGCCACGGTTTGTCTCCTACACAACTCATACTCCTTGGGGATTGCCTGGTTGCATTTCTGGCATCATGGACACTCCACAAGGCCAAATTCCTTGTGATTTCGAAGTGCTCAGATAACTGGTCCATAACCTTTCGTTTTCCTTTTCTTCTGCCTAGGATTCCTGGGAGAAAAGCTCTTTTTAAATGTCTTGCTTCTTTTCAATCTTTCTTTTGCTATTCTGGGGCCATCTTGAAGCACAATTCTAGCCTAAACCTGTGAAGGATTTTTTCAGTAGAAGTTTTTTGGCAACTGGTGTACTTCTAGGCAGATCTCAGGAACTGATAAACCAGCCTTTTCAGAGAAAAAATTACGTGGTTGGAAAACTCCTGGCCAGCTTTATTTATAAATGTTCCTGATTTAATAATGGCCTGAGTCCCTCTGGCTTGCAATTTGTGTTCCTTGCTTTTATTTAATAAAGGGTTAAGGGGAGTTTTTAAAGGGTTGAGGAGCTGGAATATTCCAGAAGTTAGGTGGCGGCATAATTTATATACTTCTTAGGAGTCCTTAGTGCCCTCCTCCTGTGGACCAATACATTACTTTCTCCCAAAAATCTCTCAGTTTTCTCACTTACATCTTCTAAGAAATTGGTAATCAGGCAAAGTTCTGTTTATAGTTTACAATGGAAATTTCTGACTAATTACTCCAATGGAGCTTTTCCAAGTGTTGAACTGCTGGCTAACAGGACTAAATCCAGCAGAGGCAAAAAGGGAAGAAATACTTTTAGTGGACTTTAAACTACTACTAAGCTCTCCACCTTTATGAATAAGGAGATGTATGCCCTACGTGAACACTTGCACTGTTGCATTTTCTCCTGTGCTCCCAAGCTTTGAAACCATCTGGGAAAACACCAGGTCTTGCCACCTGAAAGCAGTGAGGTGGTGTGTCCTACCTTTCACTGTGAGGAGAGTCTCGGTAGGAATCGGGGGTCTCTCTCGCATGCCGGAGGAAGCTGTTGCCTTCCCGTGGCCCGCCGATGCCGTTGAGACGGCCGCGGGGCCCTGCTGGGCTGGCGTGCCTGCTGTTCTCCATGGAGGAGCTGATGAGCACCGAGTGGCTTTCAGAGAGGATGCTTTCAGTGTGGCCATTACTCCAGCTGGAGAGCAGCAACCAGGAAAAGAGAAAGGGAGAGAGTGAGAGTGGGCTTCAGCGGCAAAAGTGTATGAGCAGAAGTTTAGCCAGGGAAAAGAGGGGCTCTGCTGCCACTCAGCATCTGCTGCATAACCTTGGGGTTGCAAACTGGAGCTTCAGAATTTAGCATATTGTACGAATCCACAGGCACCAAGGTGATTTTGCATGTATGGATAAAAGGCGAGGGAAGGAGGAGGGGTTCCAATCATCAGAACTGTCACTGATTTAGCAATTTGCATACGCTAAAATTCACGGCAACTCTATTGGAGTGCCACTTGGATAATAAAGGTCTTTGTAAATTCCTGAGAAGATAATTAGTTGGGTGATATGGCATCAAATATTGTTAGTCTTAAAATGAAAACACTATGAAGAGAGCACAGTTCTTCCCTGGTTTGTTGTTTTACGCATCTTTTTGGTTTTGCAACAGCAACAGATCAGATATTACAGCTGCTATTTGCTTTCCCCATCCAGTACCTGTGGCTAGGTGTCTGGGTGACCGTCACAGAGTGATGTGTTGTTGAGGTGTAATGGCTTGTAGAAAACGAGGTCTCTGTTTCTCGCTCGATGACATGCTCACTGGAGATTACATTTTTCGAAACGTACTGCTGAAAAAACCCAGAAAAACTTCAGGTTTACAAACTGTAATTCACAGCACATTTGTAGACATAACTCCCAATCCCTCCTTCCCAGATTTAAGCCTTTTATATGTGTCAAAGCACAAATTTTTTCACTTAAATATATGTAGAAACCATACTGACACACTTGAGTACATTCATGTAGACCTCTGTGTACGTAGTTCATTTTGAGTCCATCTAGACTCAAAATAGGAGGAGACAAATGAGGAAAGTAGTAAAGGTCTGCATCCCAATCAAGCTATAAAAATGTATTAAACAAGGGAATGGGAAGTCCCAATAGACAGACATGTGGAAAAGCAACCTCCCATTACCATCAGATACACCAAAAATACTATTCTCTGATGGAGAAGACGGCAGCAGTCTGCGATAGCAATTTTTTCTGTGTGGAGAAAGCTGAGAGAAATCAGTCACCAGCCTGTAGCAGTTTAAAAGCTGTGGGGTGAGCTTTCCTGTGGCACTGGCAGCCTAGGCTGAAGCACGTGCAGTGAAACCTACATTCACGAGCTGGACGTTATCCGGCGGTGGGTTGGGGTGGTGTGGCCCATTGGCCATGTTCATCACGTTGTTCCTTTCCGAGCGCAGGCTCTGCCGAAGCCGGTCGTGCAACTTTTTCCTCTGCTTCCTGTGCACGAAACACGGAAACAATTTTAACAGACAAAAGGAAAGCAGATGCACCTTTCAGCACATTGATGCTGGTGATAATAACATAGCACCACTTTTTTTTACCAGTGTTTTCTCCACTGCTGCTAGAGCTTAGAGTAACTCTGAAAACCACAGGTCTAATCGCAGCTGGAGCTGTGGGGACCTGCATAGGGGGAAAGATATTTGGGATCCCTTCCAGGAGTCAGCAGGACACAGGGGGACAGGAGTAAGTGAGAGGAAAAGGGAAGCCTTTTCTAAGCAATGCTCTGTCTCGGGAGTAGCTCTTTTCTGCACTCAGAAGGGAGGGGGGTGAGATTTTAACCCAGACACCTTGACACCCTCACATGGGCCAAGGCAAAGTTTCTGACAGAGCATTGAGTTATGCCTCTTCATTCACCACAGGGAGCCAAAGTGTCTGTATCTCAGGGCTTGCTTGCAGACACTGGAACATGGTCCTTGTGATGTGGCAGTTAAGGATTTTTTTTGGTGGATTCATCCCCTGCCTCAACAGTGTACTTCAAATATATAAGTGTGTTAAAGAAGACTGCAGAGGAAGCCTTAGAAATCCAAAGTGAGAGTATATGGGATAGGCCTGAGCCTGCAGACTTTCTGGCAGCTCTGGAAGGTTTTGTTTCAGCAACATCTGATTTGCTCTGAAGCCTAATGATTACCAGGTGGATGCCATGGCTGCTAATGCATTTAGTAGAACTATCCACGTACTAATGACATGATCTCTGACTGACTTTGATGCTTCTACTGTTTCCTGTCCTTAGCTGCTGTTTCCCACTTACTAACAACGTGTAAGTCCTAGGAGGAGTGGCTGTGGGAACTGGGGCTGTTCAGCCTGGAGAAAAGGAGGCTCAGGGTTGCCTCATCACTCTACAGCTACCTGAAAGGAAGCTGTAACTAGGTGAGGGTCAGCCTCTTCTCCCAGGCAAGTATCAACATGACAAGAAGAAATGGCTCAAGCTGTGCCAGGAGAGGTTCACGTTGGACATCAGGAGGAATTTCTTCATGTAAAGGGTTATTAAGCATTGGAATGGACTTCCCAGAGGAGTGGTGAAGTCACCCTTCCTGGGAGTGTTCAAGAAATCACTGGTCATGACACTTAGTGCCATGGTCTAGTTGATAAGATGGTGGTCAGTCAAAGGCTGGATGCAATCTCAAAGATCTTTTCCAACCTAAATGATTCTGTGATTCTATAATCCTTCCAGCTCTCCTCAGAAGAACTTTTCAGAAGATCATTACAAAGTGTCAGCAGTAGAACTTACAGCATAGTAAAACCTGGCTATGCAGAACACACTAATTAAAACACCAAAATAAATAACCAGAGAAAGGGCTATTCAATTTCAGACTTAATTTATAAATATTACCCCATTTTCTCCCATTACACTGGAGAACTTCCACCATAATGTCACACAATCCAGGGCAGTGAAGGGAGGATGCAGGCTCAAACACACTTGGGAATGCATATGACTTTGGCTGTGGCAAAAACTAAAATACATACTAAGCCATATGCAGAAGTGCAGATAGTCATGGCAGGGTAGGACAGTGTAAGATAACTATTTTCAATCCTGTTTTGAACTCAAGGGGACTATTCCAAGCTTTGCAAAAAACGGAGGAGTGAGGGAGGGCAATAACTGTGTTGAAGCCTGATAGTCATGAAAGCTTAAAGACAATGGAAACATGACTTGACACACGGCATTTTACATATTTTCTCTGTGTGTATGTGCCTGGATAGTGGAAAATGCTTAACTTGTATCACATCACATGACTGGCCTAGGCAGATACCTCTGTCTTGGAAATGCTCCTGTCTCAGAAGGATACAGTCTGTAGTTCATGTAGGCTTTATGCTTTGATGATAACCAGGCTTAGCTTCACGCTAAGATGATAACCTATCATCTTAGGACATATAAGCAGTTCAGGTATATAGAGAGCACTGTGTCAGGAGACATTTGAGCTACCCAAAGACCTGCTGGGCTCAGAAGCAGCACTCAAGCAAGGTTTTAACTTGATTTCACAGCTCCCCTTCATGAGGCTCTGGAGACCTTGGGAGCTGAGAACAGTGGGAATTCCTTAACACAGGAGAGAAAGCAAGTTCTAGAAAGAGTTTGAGTTTGTCATCTACAGGACTGAAATCCTGGCACATGTAACCCAGGAATCCATCCCTAGAAAACAGCATTACTTCCCACCTTCAGTGACCAATGTATGTGAATTTGCATGCTTTGATCTGTGTTGTTTATCCTGTAGTAAAAGGACACTAACTAAAAAAATAAATTACTCCACAAAACTGACATGAAAGAATATTGGGAAAGCTAGTGGGTACTTAAGAAGCTTGTATCTTCATGTAAATGATTTTCAAATAAAGTACCTCTGAATTAAGACTCAGTGACTGAAGATACTGCCTTGGCAATTTATCAGCAGTATTTCTTGCAAGGAGATCCACAAAATGAAAGCTATTACATTGATTGTTCTCCTAACACCACTCCAAGATTTCTCCTTGTTTCTGAGTTTTCTGCTATTTAGCAAAAAGAGCATATGCAAATCACCTCACAGATACCAGTCTGGCATTACTGCTGTGTTTGGAGGCCCATGCCCTGACATGGCATTCTCATCAACTGTTTTTGAAAACATTTAACTTTGGGTTCACAGTGATTGCTGATGTCTGGGGCAAAAACCCCCTGATGGATTCTGCAGAAAACCATACTTCAGGATGCAGACTATGTTTGTTGAAATACATGGGGATGTGATTTCTAAAAGCACTAATTGATCTGATTTTTTTTTGTGACTGTTTCAGTTGCTCCCTACTGACCACTGTGGGAGCATTTGTGTGTATGTGTTTGGATTCTAACTGAGAGGAACAAATGATCTCTCTCCTCCCCCACTTTTAACACATCCATTATTGGTGGGGCTTACAGCAAAAACCAACAGTCCAACTGCCAATCAGGCCCTGAAACCGTAAATCAGGTTTATACAAATGTGGAATATTTATGATAAGGGTTTTCTGTGTTTTGGTGGGGAGATTTATATGGACAGCCATAAGTTTTGGCAGCAGCAATTCTGCTGATGTTCTGTGTAATTTATGGTTCAGAGTGCCTCATGCATGTTTGAGAGTCACCCCCAGTAATTTAGAGACTCACAGAATGTCCGCTTTTGCATTGAGAGCACTTTTGTGTCCAATTTTTTGGCCTTTGCTGTATAGTAACTTCTAGCATCACTAATTGTGACTCAAGTACAAACAAATTAGGCTTATATATAAAATTCATTGCTGGAAAGCACCATGATTCCAGTATTGGAGTTTGTTCATTTTCAGCTGAGGAAAACAGCTGAAATGGGTGATAGAAAAGAAAGCAAACAAAAAAGAAGACAAAAATTTTCAAATTACATTTGAAGATTCAGAAACTTTTCAGATGCCTTTCTGAATTTTGCACTGCTGGTGGACATGGAGACCCACATTCATCTGGCTTGAACCAGATACCCTGGTCACAAGCTTGTCTCTTAAGCTCACCTCTAGAGAAACCCAGATACAACCTTAGGCCCAGAAAAGCTACAGTCAACTGGGAAGGCCCTGACCAACAACCACAGGTACGAAATAGAAGAGAAAATTTTACTTGGTTTTGCAGTAGGCCACCACACACATGATGCCAACTACTAGAAGAGCAATGCAAATGCCAGTTATGGTCAGCACCCGTTTCTGGTACAGTTCCTCAGCTTCTAGAAAGGGACAAAAACAGAGAAAGTCACAACATGGAGGATGGCTAGGCAAGGAGCACACAGTCAACAGCTGTCATGCTACAAACCACTGCACAGATGCACACAGCCACACCGAGACACAGCCACCACACTTCAGGCAGACTCATTATTGACTGCGAGGAGAACAGGACTAGACCACAATACTGGGTGATGAGAACAATTATCACAATACTGGGGGTGAGAACAATTACAGAATTACAGTCAAAAGTCAACTTTTTTTTTTTTTTTTTTTTTAAGGCAACAAGAATAATATCTAAGAAACAACTTCACAGTTGACAAACACAGCATTTGCTGGAAATAAAAATGCAGTGTGGTAAGGCAATAACATGAATTTGCAAATGCTTTGGAGGTTTTGCAAAGACAGCTGGAATAAAAGCCATTTTTACAGGTCTTATGAGAAATTTATTTTTTTTATTTTCTTTTTTGGATTGTTTTCAATATCCAATATCCCTCTGGTCCCATGTCAATTTATCTCTCAGCTGTCTTTACAGGAGAAATTTCAAAATACTCTTCTACATTTGAGATATGAGCTTGGCTTGTAATTATATCACCAATGGAAATGAAGACAGGTTTTGAGCTCTGGTCATAAAGTTCAGACTCCAGTGCTCCTCCTAAAACACAGCAATATCAACAATCAGCAGTGCTTTGTGTGAGAGAAATGGGGAGTTTCAACTTGTATCCCTTTGTGGCCAACAAAGGAACTCTCTAACTAGGGTGGCAGCTTGCTCAGTGATGACAACTTGTTACCGATCTCATTCATTGGAGATATTTCACTTTTATAAAGGTGTTAGTAGCACTGCTAACGTTTGGGCTGGAGCTACTGATGCTTTCTAGCCTTGCTCAGGCTTGGCAGAGAGCATTGCTGAGTGCTCTGCTGGGGAAATGTTACGTAAGGAGCTCCGAA
Organism: Cyanistes caeruleus; assembly: GCF_971803275.1. Classification (NCBI taxonomy): domain Eukaryota; kingdom Metazoa; phylum Chordata; class Aves; order Passeriformes; family Paridae; genus Cyanistes; species Cyanistes caeruleus. The sequence continues at coordinate 36,758,904 of NC_141732.1, forward strand.
ACAGAGGCGCATTCTGTGTTGACGCTTTACAGATGTGGATTTGTGTTCCTGCTGTTAGGACAAAAACGGATGTCTAGCTTTACTCAAGCCTTATTTTTGACTAAGCAGACAGACCAATAGTGATCTGCAATATCAACCACAGTCAGAATACTAGCAGGTGATTAAAAATAAATGAATGAATGAGTGAATGAGAGCTTTGGAATAAAAGGTAAAGCCAGCATTATTCCTGCTCAAAGGGGCTTACATCTGACTGGTACAAAGGTGAACAATGGTCTCTCACATGTGCCGTATGTCTCTGTCCAAATGATCTGCTGTCATAAATGACACACCAGTTCAGGAGAAAATACTCCTTACTGAACAGGGAGCAGACTTCCCCACAATATTTTTCCTGAGCTTGCCTAGTTTTGTTTTAAAGTTGCTGTGGGCAAGTGGCAAATACTCCAGGCAACAAACCAAAAAAGCAAAAATAAATCTTAATTTCTCTGATACAATGCACCACACCATGGAACAAGTTTGTCTTACAAGCCAAACCCATTGTAAATCAAACACCAGCAAACAGGTCATGAGCACTGTCAGACAAAATTAATAGCACTAATTATTAACAAAGATGGGGGGGAGGGATAGAAGTGAGTGTGGTAAAACTAGGATGCTGTAAAAATATATTAAAGAAAAATAAATATAACTCCAAGAACAGAAAGTCAAAAAAGAGAAGGAAGAAAGGGCTGAAACTCCAACTGAACCAAACTATGACAAAGAAAAAGAGGAAGGTAAAATATAAGGAAAGACAGGAAAAAAGGGTAGAGAAGTCAACTACAGGCCTGGCACAGCATGCTTGGAACTGGAAAAAAACAGAGAGAAGAAATGCTTGGGGAGAAAAAAAACGGTTGAAGCAGAGTGTGAAGGGATTTCTCATACAGCATAACTCCTCACCTAGGCTAGTTAGTGGCACTGGATGCCCTTCCCTTTTTTGCTCCTTCTGAAAGCGCTGATTAGTTAGCCATGGAAATGGTGTATTACGAGGATGCCACAGGAAACAGGAGAATTGTGCTAAGCAATTTAGGGGCTAATTCGAAATGCTTTGAATTATTATTATTTTTTCATTGTCATGCTGTCAGCTGTTAGCTTATGAAAGCAAAATGAATAATGACATATCAACCTGGTTTTTTTTTGGAGGGCAAGGGAGAGGAAATAGTAGACTAACAGTGGACACTCTGCTCGGTTTTTATACTGAAGGAAAAATTGCACTGACTCCAGGAGGTTTGCCTCTGGCTGATGCTATTGCAAATGTGCTGGGCAGCTGACTGGTGATGACCTGACTGGGTTTGCCAGTTCCCTGAGGCTTGTTGCTTATATGTGGGGCTTTTCTGGGTGCTCACTCAGTGCAGGGGATGGGGGATGCAGAGAGAGAACAGGGCTATGGGTGCAGCCTTGAGCAATGCTCCTAGCACCACCAAGACTGCTTGGACTACAGGTATTGATGGGCATGGGAAATTAAATTCCTGGAATCTGCTTTCATAGCCTTAGTTCCCTTTTGTGCCCTTAGAAATGAGGCCCTAAGGGCAATGCAGCTTGACACGGTGTGCATGAACGGTGGTGCTGCCATGCCCTCTCTCAAACTCTGGGGGCAAGCTCTGCCTAGGAAAGCACATGCACCTGGGCATGTCATGCCAGCAAACCAGCAAGCTCTCACACGAACCTGGCTGTGCTCCTGGCTAACAGGGGACAGCTGGGGCTAAATGGGGGTGCCCTGGTGGTCTGCAGGGGCCAGTGTGGGTTACAGGGATGCTGGCAGCTGGAACAGGACTGGGATTCTGGTCAAGACTCTGCAGATGGCATGGTACCTCAAAGACAAGCCTTGGACTCTCTGTTTAAGGCCAAGAAGAGTTTTGCAAAGAACTCCTGTGGGGCACTTGTGGTTACACTACATCTTGCCCCAAAACAGCCTTCTGTCTCTGACCAGTGTTAAAGCTTATGGAGCCAGTTACTGACACCCAACTAAATAACACTGATGCTGACAGAACGATCTTGGAAAAAATGAAAAGCAGCCTTGCAGGAAAGTCTAAAGAATTGTATGTGCAGTGAGAATTTAGGAAAGATTTTAGTCTGTTAAGTAGTGAAAATAATTTGAATAATTTTTTTTACGCTACAGAATGCTAGGCAAATCGAATCAGCCTAAGACTTAAGGTATTACATAGGCAGCCTTTCAAATATGCAATTAATTTCACATCACTCTAATTTACACATAACTGATGATATATGAGGTCTTAAATTTTCTCTGTTTTAAAGCTTTTCTTCTTACAGATGCCTTGAGATTTTTAAAAGAATTTAATTCCAAGAAGTTGATCTGCTGATGCAATTTCATATATAAAGCAAAATTTGTATGTTAGTTTTTTTAAAGGATTTTAATTTAACCCCTCATATGTTAATGTAGCTATACCACTATAATCTAATACGTATTAGTGGGAATGAATGCTAACTTAGGATAATAATAAAAACAAAAATAAGATGGGTTGTGAGTGATTTTTTAAATTTGGGCTTGTAATTGGTTTTCCACAGTTCACAGCTTAAGCTAATGACATTTTGTAGGGGCATTTTTAATAAGAACATGAACTAAAACTGCCTCACCATCTGTTTTTGTTTTTTTTTTTTTTTTAAATTATTTACCAATAATTATAGGATATCCCAAACTAAAATTGACCTGAATTTCAAGTTAGCCTGGTCAAGAAATGCATTGTTTGTACTGCTGAATACAAATAGCTAGTCAGATAAGTACAGTCTATTAATGAAGATTTAAAAGATCTATTTCTATTATATTTAAAACTAAAGTGTGAAAATGGTACCCACTGCCAATGTTCTTGTTGAGTTTAGTTTTAGAAATATTGAATATATTTGCTGATTTGAGAATCTAGACTCTAGCTGTAAACTTCTACTTAAATTCCTGAATAACTTTCAGTCCACTTCAAATTCACAGACCTGGAAAGGAATGCATATATGCATATCATTTACAGATATGTACTGATTTACATATGATGTGTAACCACCTAGATGTGTTTAGACATAAAACTTTACTTGAAAATCAGTGCTCAACACTGCAAATTTGCAGAATTTTAAGTGGCCATAACAGTTTCTCTCTTTTAATACACTAGTTAGACATTTTGCTTAACACTTACAGTGTTTCCAAAACCTGGCAACCCGAGAAAAACTCACTAAAAGCAGATATCAAAACTTGTCAAAACTATACAGCAGAAAAAGGAATGTACACTACGTTCTGATCACTTCAGTAATTCCTAGAACTCCTTAAATCTGGAATATCCTATCAATATTATCATTTTAGTGAACTGATCTCCACTAACACTTTGACAAGGGTTGTTGTTATAGCTGTATGATCCCTTTTAAAGCATAATGAAATTGGTTAGGAATTGAAAAGGGGAAGTGGAGGGAAAAAAAAATAAAAAGGGGTTTATCTCTCAGGGTCTAGAATCTGCAGGCTAAAAGGAATGATTGGTCCATACCCATAAATTCAATCCCAAGATGCTCTGCCAATGCAGAAAGTTGTCAAAAAAAAGAAAGAAAAAGGAAAAAGTTTCAGAAAAGAGCAATACACTGTACTTAAAAATAAATTACATATGAGAATTACAGCTATTCTGTGTCTTCACATGAAACAGGACAAAGGGTGCATGGTTATGTGGGCAGTTGCTCAAGTGCACCTTTCTTAGCCATGTGACTAGACCTTCTGCAAGGCCATACACAAAAATATGTATACATGGGGCATCTGAGCAGCCACAGTCCAGGGAATGCAGGAGGAACCATTAACCCTTAAAGATCTTACTGAGATGAGCAGAGCTGTGGCCTGAGAATACTATGGGCAATGGCTGATTGTTTTCACAGGAGAACATGACAGCAAAGGGATGCTTTACAAAGGGCAGCATACCCCTGTAAATGGGTTGTACATTGCTCTCCCTCCTGGCTGTGCTTCTGTACCCAGAATGCGTATCCTTGCTCTTGAAGGCTGTGACCTGGAGGTGGCTGGCACTGCTTACTCAGTAGTGGGAGTCCTCTGCTTTGCAAATTGACTGCAGCAGGCCTCCAGCTTCTGGAAAATGAGGAGCCAACCTCTTTTCCCTGTCTTTGGACTGTGCTGCGTTGGCAGAAAAACTTGCTGACCAGCTGGATGGATCCTGGGGTGCAGGGCCTGATCCCCTTACACAAATCACATGCCTAAATCAGCACTCCCAGGCCCCAGCACCTGTGGGTAAAGAGGAACACGTTTCCCCCCAGCAGGTATCCTAGGAGACCCTTCCCAGGAGGCCAACACGACAGCCATGGTAGCTCTTGCCTTTTCTTGTTCTTGTGTGCCGTGGAATTTAAATCCAATTTAATTTTCACGGCAGATGGATTTTTTAATGTAGTTTGCACACACATGGGGAATGTAAATTCTTTGTTGCCAATCAGTAAAATTTTAAGGGTTAAGTAAGTTGGAATCCATCCAGGTCTCTTCCTAAAGAGCCAGTATCACATGCCTACCTGACCTCTGCTAATGATATACATTAGTTGCATAGAAAGCTTGATTAAATCTTCAGTAAAATGAATGACATGCCCATGCATATATATTGCTGTAATTGTGCTTGCTTATTGGTAAGACACCTAGTTTGAAGGTAATTTAATTTTAGGGAAGTCATTCATATCATGCAGTTTCTATTTCACATAATTCAATAGGAAGTTGGTATTTAAAATTGGAATATATTCTGGCTGGAAGGCCTAACAAGAAAACATGCTGGAGAAACATGCACTGCTTATTCAAACCCAGATGTTATGTAGCTCTGATTTATCTACAGTATTCCTAGTTACACTCCCTAAATCTGATAAGCAAAACATCCCAACACTTTTCCTTTTACAAACAGGTGGTTATTTTTGGTATTTTCCTATTTAGCCTGATATTTTTGCACACTTTTTACATGCGGTGCGGCTTCTATTGAATATTTGTCTCCAGGTGCTCTATGAATAAATGAAATTAATTATTGTCAACAACTCATTTTCATTTTGGTTGTGACTGGGGGGAACATAACAGTCCTGCAGGAAAAAATGCTTAGGAAGCAATTTTTTTTCACCACAGTTATTTAAAACTACAACTTGTTGGGTATATTGTAGCCTGCTGAGATGCAGGGTCTATGGAACAAGAGGATGACACTGGGAAATGTGGAAAAGAATCCTCCAGAACTGCATGCTATGTTTATGAGTGGTGTGCCACAGCTGCTGGGCACTCAAGGCTTTGGGGTGACTGCTGTATGGATTCAGGTGGGTAGCCTGGAGACATGGTGGTGCCAGTGAGGGGTGAGCACTACCTCAGGTTTTTGTAGAGAACTTGCACCTGGCAAACAAAGGACCCACTTGGATCAACTGCAACAGCAGAGAGATCCAGGAAGACTGATTTAAACTCTGAAACACCAAAATGTCATGTTTCTTTCAGTGGGCAATGAAAAATGCTAAAAAAAATATAAATTCTTCTTCATGCAATTTCAATTGAAAACAAACTCAAATCTCCTAAACTATCACAGAGAAGACTCCCTATATGTCAGTCATTTCTATTTGATGGACTGGGATACAGTCTCTTTGTGACATTTAAACTCCACTTTGGATACAAAATCTGGTTCATTTCAACAGTACTCGGGTTGCAAAGTTGGTTTTGAACTTGATGTGTTAAATCCTATGGCTCCTGTAAAAGTGACAATTGGTTCAAATCTCAGGAGCACAGAAAACTTGTTCTTTCATACTTGAAGCATCTTATCACTGCAATTTTAGCACTTAGTGAACATTAACTGAGCAGTTTATCGTGAAAACCTGTCTTTTTTAATGTTGAGGAAAAAATGGACAATGACATTTTTCAAATCTGCTTGTTCATTTAGGAATCTTGGTCTCAGCACATAAAGTGTATGTGTAAAATTTAGGGTGCTGAAAGGCTTTAGAAAATGAAAATTTCAGGTGAGATTGTCTACTATCTTCATACACATGTGACTACCCGAGAAAATGTAGAAAATCAGAAATACTGAGGTAGTAGAATAGCTAAAGGCAGACTGATGAAGACCTGCAGTTTATATGAAAGGCTGAAAAATTAGACCATCACATAGTGACTGCAGTTTTGGTCACCCTTCTAGAAGATCATAACTTTTTTCCTGCCCCTGTTAATGCTTCAGCCAGGTTCACAGTGACAATAAGAGGCAAGGGCCATTAATATCTAAAAAGAAAATTCTTTCTGCCCCTCTTGGTACTGTCCCTCTTGCTCATCAGGGATGGCAGAGCTTAAATGGACATTGTTTAAACTGGTGCCTCATGCTGAGGGATGTCATGGACCCTTTTCAGCTGGTGCCCAAGAAGGCCCAGAGCATGCCTCTGGCCAGTTCTAAATTCACAATTCATATAAAATTGTTAACTAGTGGAGTAAGCAAGTCCATTGGCCCTGTTGGCGGGGACCTTGGTCCATCTGAGGCATTTGAGAAGGAAAAGGGTTTACCTGAGATCAAACTCTAGAGATGTTTCCTCAACCTTCTATTAATTAATGGCTTAATCACTGTTTCTTATCCCAGGGATCATTCTGCACAGTGTTTCTATAAGAGTTCTCATGCCTAACTAAAATTACCCTAAACTTTTAATGTTTACTCATTACTTTAGCTCTCCTCCATCTACCTTGATTCCTTGACTTCAAGGGAGTGAATGCATGAACATTCAGAAAGAAAATGTATCTGTCTGGAACTGATGTATTTTCAAAACTATTTGTTGACTGCCTTCTGCTGTCTTTTGGACCAGTGGTGGATCACGAGCCTCAAAGACAAAGCAGTCATAAAAAAAAAAAATCCAGGGCAGCATGGCTGATAGCAGCTGTGACTGCTGTGCTCAAGGAAAGGACACTACCCCTGGTCTGCCAGCCAGGCTTCTGAGATGAGTCAAGTTAGCCTTGCACTCTGGTGGGACAGGGCATTTCCATACTGCCCAGTGGTGCCTTGCTCTGATCTGGCAAAAGGTCCTCAGCCCAGTAAATTCAGGACCATCAAATACCAGCTCCAGGGCAGATTTCTGAAGTCAAATTTTCTTTATCATCTAAATTAAGATAGTAACAGCTCATTAGTAAGCACACTTGTCTTGGAACCCCACTGACTCCTTCTTTCCAAATGAAGAAAGACCTTTCTTTAAGCAAGTGAACTTGCATAGCTATATGATTCACACATACATTTTTGTTTCCTACTAGCACTCATACTGTTTAGCATCCCAATTTGCTCTGTACTTTGCAAAAGCTGCATCTACAGAACTAAGTTAATCATCCACACACTTGGTGCAAAATATAAGCTTGGCTTTAAGCCCCAGATGCAACATTTGGCTTTAGAGAACTCTCATTCTAAGTCCTCTGTTAAATAGTATGCTCTGGTCTGCTTTGGCTATGATAATAAAAAGTCATATAAATGCTTCTTCATTGATTTTTTTTAGTTAAGTATAAACATCAGTGGACCCTTTCCAAATGTGTCATTTCGAGACCTTAAGCAGTAAAAGAAATCAGAGGTTGCAGTGCTGGTGCAGGGCAGGCAGAAGTTCCAGCGTCTCATAGGCATTGACTGGGGTTTCAGTGTGGCCTAAGGTAGGTAGTGGTGTGCCTTCCTGCCTCTGATTTCAAAAGAGGAAGCACTTTACCAACTTAACTAATAACTGAATGTAACTCTTGCAGCAAGGCGAGGGCATTGTGCCTTTTCCATGGAGGCAACTTCAGAAAAATTTCAACCTGGTGTCATTAAAAATCCCAACCAGGGCTAGGAAACTGAAAGACAAAGGAAGGAAAACCCACCTAAACATTTTTTTTTTTCTCCTAGGTTCAAAAAAAAAAAAATTATAATCAACACACAATTCTTCTATAGTTTTCAGAGAAAATATAGCAGCAAACAATGGATCTTTTATTTTTCACACTACCTCCTTTTAAATTACTATTTTAAGATCAGAAAATCTTAACTGCACTTTTCATCACAATCTGCAGAAAAGGCCACTTAAATCTAACATTTGGTAAACAAATACTGTAACAGCATAAACATTTTTAAAGCCATCATTACCAGAGGCATTTAAGTATAACTCACACACTAATAAAGCTTCTAAAACACCCAAGTGCTGGAAGGTCCAGTCCCCAGTCAGCACTCTTGGGATTCATGTGGGTAGCTTCCATGAAGGAAAGTATGAATTATGTATGGATGTTTTTTATCTGTCATTGTAAGAGAAAACCTCTGCGCATCTCTTCAGGGTCCAAAATGTCCAGCATATACTTACAGCTTTTTGTCCTATATACCAACTGAAATGAAATTAAACTGGTCTATAGTCTTTCTGTGCTGGCATCAAAAAAACAGTTTCCATAATACTGTTTTTAGATCACAGTACATTCTGATGCCAGGAACAATTGAATGTAAGTAGTACGCATGCATATAAATTTACGATCTAAGTGATTTTCTTGTGTGTTACCTTTGACTTTGCCAAAGCCAATGAGAGAAAATAAATACATAGTGTATCTTTTGCTACATCCTTGTCAAGTAATAATAATTAGCCATTTCTCCATGGGAAACCTTATGGAACGTGACTGCAGTGCTAATTCTAGCAGTCTGCATATATGCACATTTGATACTTTCATTTGGCCAATTAATCTTTGATCTGCTGCTCACAATATACCCAAAACATGTTAGACCCCATTATTAAAGTTATCTGTCCCCCTTTTCTTTTTCTTTTTCTTTCCACTGAAGCTTGGACAAGGAGGAGGAAGAACATTTTGATCCTGTTTGGCACTTGCCCTTTAGAAACAATGTAAGCACTTCAATTACCTTTAACCTCTAGTTCCAAATGCAAATCTCATATATAAGTCAAGGACTAGCTATCCACCTTTTGGCTGAGGGAGTGCTGGCCTGTGTTACGCCTTATAAGCTTTTTGTGGCAAATAAAATGGGAGACTTTCAAAATGTCATTTGTGTACTTTTTCTGCTTGATGTCAGCAGGGAGTCCATATCACACATTCAAAGTTAATTTCACAGCATTCCTAAGTCTTGCATTTCCCCATACCCTCAATGCCAAACAATCTCAGGATTGCTTTCTGTTATAATTTGCAACTGCTTTTTGTTATAATTTTCATGCAACAGGCAGAGACAATCAATATTAGGCCTTAGGCAACAAATCTAGTTACAGATTAAAAAAAAATAAAATTGGAGGAAAGAGGCAGCGACAAGAAAGCAGCACCAACTGAGCATGCTTCTACTGCGGCACAGACAGAAAAGTAGTGGACGTACTGTAGAAGCTGGCCATTACGTAGTTTTGGCAGCGATCACCAGTAAATTCATTTGGGCACCTGAGAGGAAAAACAAACAAAAAAAATGGTAGAGAAAAAACAGAGAAAAGAGAAGAGGTGAATATATGCTAAGAAAAGAAGCTCCTTCAGTGTGAACTGATATGACTTGGTGAGTTCACTTTCAGAAACTGAATCTCGGTTTAGCGTGTCAAAACAGCTCAGGATGTTGAGAGCAAGTCATTTGCTCTGTGGAAATGTAAAGAAATCCCCCCTGAAAAACCAGCCAAAACCAAACCAATCCAGATCAAAGTGTGTTTCAGGATCTGAGACAGAAATTCACCATTCCAGAGACCCAGATTTTTAGGATGCTCTTTCCACAAGGCAGCAAGGACACAAGATCTGTACATTCTCATCTCCATGAGTTTGGTCTTTTAGGGTTGCACTTTGCAGCAGTCTCCCAAACAGGAAAACTGCCAGTGTGTGCAAAACAAATGCATCTGTGAATGAATGGAAAGATCAAAAATCACACAAACGAGAAATATTTTGGAGGTCAATAATGCCATGGTGTACAGATTGTACTTCAGAAAATCAGGTCATAAATTAGTGAGTAAAGAGGCCGGTTCCAGCTGAACTGTGAAAACACCAAGTACTATTGATTTTGTTGCTGTAGTTGGGGAAGAAAGCAAAGTTCAGATTATTTTAACATACTTTCTTGGTTTTGGATTTTCATGGGCAGAGTTTCAGTACATCTTGCTCCAGTGAATCCAGGTTGGCACCTAAAGGGCAAAAACGTGATAAGCAATAGTACACCAAAACCACTGCACTAACAGACTTACATCTGCTGGTCTATGGAGTGCGAGTGCATTAAGTGACCTCCTGGTTGGATATTAGTGAAAAATGCTCAGAAGAGATGCAAGAAAGTGTAACCTTTCCAGAAGATAAAACTTGGTGAAATTTACAGCAAAAATTCATCAGAGAGAAAAAAAATTATTTTTGCTTATCTGTTTTGAAAAAGAAAGAAGAATCATGGCTAGCAAAAATGTGTATCAGCTCACTGCTTACTCCATCCCATGAAGGGACCAGAGAGTTCTTTTTTAAAATGTGCAATGTGGTGCATAACAACAATTTACACTGCTGCTTTCATTAGTCACATAAAATCTATGAAAATACAATGATTTCCCTATTTCTGTGATGGCATGTTGTGTCTTCTGGTAATTTGCTTTGAGGAGGAATAGTTAGTACAGTGATCACTGAAAATCCACAAAAATCCAAAAGTGAGAAGACAAAGTCAAATCCAAAGGGAAGTATATTCAACATGGCTCACAAAAAGATAAAAAGTCAGTCCAGGGGATAAGTAAAATGAGAGGGCAGAAATGTTCTCAAGATTTGCAGCCATGGAGTTGTCCTTCCAGTTCATAAGCTCTTCTGCAGAAAACTTCCATGAAGCTTTCCCCTTGATCATAGAGAAGGAATTTCTCTTCTATGATTTGCCTGTCCTTTCTGCTGATGCCTATCAGTTCCTCCTTCACCTTCATTCTTCATGCTGGGGCAGGGCTCCCAAATATCACCATAGCAATGCAGGCTTCCTGTGCTTCAGACTTCAGTGTGAATGACTCTCCACCACACTAAGGATCTATAGATTTCATTTTCTTTGCTCTTTCTCCTTCTTCTCTCCGTTCTTACTCAGCATGTAACTTGAAATTACCTCATCTCTACTCCTGTGAACACATTTCAGTCATGTTGCCCGTCTTTGTGATGCTCTCCATGAGTTTGCCATGGGACAAGGATCTCCCATTCTTCTGCTGATGACATGGTGCTAGCCTCTTTTTCAATTTTTTTTTCATGATTTACTTGTCAGGTGCTAAAAAGCCTTCTTATTTGCAAACACCTGTTGATCAGAATAATCCTCCATATCTTCTATCTATCTGAGTTTCATGTGTGCTGAAAGCTGTCCAAATATTTTAAATTCTGCTTTTCCACAGTTGCCTCTAGCCCTAAAAAACAGGGATGCTGCACTTGCACAATGAGATTTTCAGAAAATCTCTCTGGCAAAAGGATCAGTGTCAGGGATAAACACTAGCATCTTGTTTAAACAAATCATGCTGGAATGATATTTGTATAATAAAGGTATATTTTGAGGATCTGCAGATGAACCCGATTTGCTGTAATGATGTATTTGTTTATTAAGGAAGAGAGTTTGAGTTCTCCAGAGACAAAGTCACCTCTTTTGGTAAGTACCCAGTGTGGAGAGATCCCAGTCTCCATAGATATATTCAGCTGAGAAAAATGCAACAAGGATAACTCTGTCTTTAGAAGATGCTTTTGCTGGGCATGACAGAAGACATTTTACACCTTTGAGAAAAGGCAAAATGCTTTTGATAGAAAGCAATTTGATCTATGTTACTGAATAAAGAATAAAAATGTTTTGCACTAGTGATCTTGTTAAATGGCTATCCCTGTAAAGCTGGCATTTGTGCATGCTTGGCTTTCAGTTCACAGGGACCTTTACATCTTTGTCACCAGGCTCAACCCTACAAATTCCCAAGGAACACGATTGAAAGCCTCATGTTTTCTTCCTGCCACTGGCTGCTGGTTGTTGTCTTGCTTTGTCTGTACTTGTTTTCAGATATTGGTGCAGTTGTGGAGGTGATGAAAACAACTTGGGCACTGGTATAAACAATGCTGAAATCATGTCCAGACCAAGCAGGGTCAGTCCTGTTGAGATGGTGCCGAAAACAGTTCAGGTGTGTTTATTCTTGCTCTGAAACCATTGTCAGCAAATGGTTGACAATTGCAGCACCTGCCCTTGAGAATGAGCCCAGGATGGGCCAGCTGAGAGGAAGGCTGAGATGAGCCTGTCCACTTATGATGTGTCAATGCTAAAGGCACTTCATTGCTCAGATGTGCACTGCAGCACTGTTTCCAGTACAGTTTGGAAGGTTGTTTCCTGTATACAGTACTTTTACAATCTGCTTGCAATGATGTCCTTTCCCAAACACCTTATCCTAATCAAAGTTTTCGGACATTATTTCTTGTGACTTCTTTTCCTAGATCGTTATCCATGTACCATTTTCCTTTAGGATAGTAGCAAAAGTTGAGGTCAAAAAGCTTGGAGCAAAATGTATACTTTTGCGCTGTGCAATCCTTATAATTTCCTTTCTGCCTTATAAAAGTCTACTTGGATCATTTATTTCTTGTATTAACTGGGTAAAACCAAAATACCGAACCACATATAGTAGAATAACTGCTTTCTTCCCTCTACACACAGTAGTTGGAGAGGGCAGCATTTGCATGTGTTCAGTAGACACTTCTCAGAACACTGAACACATATCATCACACTGTTTCTCATCAGGAGAGGAATGGTTCAGGAACTCATATTTCCATTTCATTCACTGCCTACAAACAAACACATGGTGGGAGAGAATGTTTTTGGTTTTTTTTCCCCATGGGAGGTACAGTACTTAGTAATCCATTTAATTGCCTAAGTCAGAGCTAGTATTTCTATCCTTTCTCTTGAATGAATACTTCTGGAACTTCTGCTTGCAAACTTGCTGGTTGGAAGAAACTTCTCTCCATTTCTATTCTACAAAGGCCTTTACATGAAGACAGATATAGAAAATGGCTACATCATAAAAAAGAACAGAATTCACTCTTTTGCTGTTAAGAAAAGCAGCAGCACACTTTTGTTAAGACAATAGCATTATTTTCATCGAACAAAATTCCATTGTAAATTTAATTTCTTCGGTAATAACAAAACCATTAGAAAAGATGATGTCTGCAAGTCAGGAATCAATTAATCAGGCTATCAAGACCTTCATGGTATGACACTTCAAAAGAACACTTGAAAAGTATAATAGATCTTCGATTCACAGATTTTTTTCAAGTGAGAAGGAAATGCTAGGAATTTTGGTCCTAATTTTGAATTTATTGAAATATTTTTCTTCAGTGAACTTGGGGACACTTTTCCAACTGAACATAAATGACTTAGCAATCTCAGTCTCATAGGAAGCCATTAACATCCAAGCTTCTAAAGTCTATGATGTTTTCAAAAAGTGACTCATGTTCTTATGAAGCTTCTGAAAATTTTATACACTAGTTTATTTAAGTAGTCAAAGCTTCCTATTTCATCTGCCCTATTTTGAGATTTTTTTACTTAGTCTTGGGCCTTAATTAAAATACATGTGGGGAAAATACATGCTACCACAGACGTAGCTGTACAATGCTTTACTAAGTCTTCACACATTTCTTGGGTTTTTCACATGGTTACCACTTGAAAGCAGGGAATTTTCTTGAAGTTCACACCAGTATCCAGAAGAGCAAGATCTGATCCTGCCTGGATCATCACTATGTATTTTATAAAATATTCTTTTTTAATATATAGTCAGATTTTAACTGAAGATAAATTTAGCTTTTTTTTTTTTTTTTTTTTTTTAAATAGGGTAGGGGACTTACAAAACCCGAGATTACTTGGAAAATTCCATGGTTGTTTTGAATCTGAGTCATGTTTTTTTGGTTAGGGATAAAACCAATTTAGAATGATATGGCTCATGCTTTAGAAATTTTGTTTTTGCTCTCAACAGATGGACCATATGGAAAAATGTGAACTTGCTACTGAGGCAGAAATATGAAGAGCAAGTACCATATTTCAAGCATTCTGTTTCCACAAGCATGTTCTGGGAGTAGATTTGTTTTCTTAGAACAATGAAGACAATGTGTAGTAGTTAGATACCTATTTTAGATAACTGGAATGTTAGAATAAAAAGTGGGCATGTTTAAAGAAGTAAGAAGAGAACTGTGTTTTTTCCCTTCAGTTTCCCAGTACACCCACTTTCCAGTACTCACTTTTAATTCTTATGTAGCTATATTGCATTGTTTTACTACACAACATAAAATTTTTGTTCTGGCAAGTGTTAGAGGGCATAGCAAATGGCCCTGCAGAATAGTGGTGGCTCTGACTGTTCTCAGGGTACGAATCCTTCTCTACTGCCATATTGTAAAGGAGATTCACCCTGTCTAAGTTTACAGCTCTGATGCTTTTTCCAAATAGGTCTTAGACCACCCAGGCAGAGGCACATCTGCCAAATCTGGGAATTGCCTTTTCCTTGAAATACAGCCCCAGAATTAAAGGTTATTTCTTGAATACAATAGGGGAAAACAGTCCCCACTTTATTCAAATGTCTCCAAGACATTTTATTAAAAAACTAGCCAGTCTATAACATCATTACAGAACATACACAGACATTTGAATTAAAATAAAGAAGTCCCCTCACCAGTGAGGATGGGATACTTCTGAAACTACCCAGACAATATTAATGGTTAGCAAGTCCGCTCAATGCTCAGCTTGCTCAGCTCTGCCATTCACTGCAGTTTTCTGAACATTGTTTGGATAGGAAGTTGAAACACACAGGCTTGTACGTGCTCTGGAGAGTCGTAGTAAACTGCTCATCTTGAATGCTGGCTTACAACAACCATGTAAATTTAACACAAATCTTAAAAAAGAATCCAACCACAGCACATATAACTTTTACATATTTGCTTCAGCTAAAAATGATCCTAAAATTCAATGGAACATTCATTGCTTTCAGCAGCACAGCAATCCATGAAAATCCAAAGCAAAACAAAGCCCATGATGTGCAGGTAGCATCTTTTACAAGGAAAACTTACAGGTAAACCAGAACATTGTGAGGTTTGGTGGGGATTTGATGGCTTTTGTATGTCTGTTTTCCTTTAAAAAACCCCAAAACCTAAAAACACAAAAAAACCCAACATAGACAAACAGCCAATTTCTTCCTGGCCTGATGAAAGCATCACAGACCTTCACCCAACTCACCTACCAAAGTTATCTTTACAATGAGTGCTTAATTCTTAGTCTTACAAGAATGAAAAACTACGTAGTTACAGCAGATGACAATCTTCACCAACCTCTTTGTCTGAAAAACAGTAATATCCTCACAAAAGGCCCTCTTAGGTACCAAATATGTTTCCCAAGGTTTAAATGCTGAGTTTCCTCTCAAGCTAGTGTGAAGAAGTCCCTATGACTAGTTCACCTTCAGGGGTAAAAGCTACATGACATGCTCCCAGACAGGAGGCAAATTCCAGTGCTGCAGCTCTTCATGGATGTTCCCCAATGCAAGGGACTACTGCAGCAGACCAATACAGCAAAATCAGGACCTGAAAAAGGTGCACAAGCACCCCTCTGAACTAAACTCATATGACTTCATGAATCACGATTGGCACACAAAATAGTAACCTCCACCATGACCATAACATTCACTGGTTTTTATGCAATTAAACACAACAACAGTTGTGAATCTGGTATCACCAAAAACTGTTCAGTTACTACATCAGACAATTAAAATAACAGTTTCTTGTATACAAAGTGTAATATTCAATACAGTTTTCCACACGCTATTTTTTTTTTCTTTTCTAAATGTAGAATATTTAATTTACAATGTCTGCTTCATTATTTCTAATATAAGGCTCAGGTTGTGTTTCTTTGTGCCATATAAACAGCAACAGAAGATCCTGTGCCACTATCATGTAGAAGTATTTCCCAGTTAGCCTCTGCTGTGTTTCATATGCCTCTGCAGAACACAGAGAGGTAATTATTGACATTCTTTCCACATCCACATAGTTAAAAAATGAAGAAATGTAAGTTCAGAAGAAGACATTTTTCAGGTGTTCCTTTAAAGAAAAAAACATTTGTGAAACCTGATGGCTCCAACAAAAGAAGCAAATAGGATTTCTTACCTGCACAGGTATCTTGGGGGGTTTGGGAGGTCTTTAACCATGTAACACTCTCCCCCATTTACACAGAAGGCTTTCTGCTTTATGTCACATTTTGTGAGATGACTTGTCCCAGTTGTAGATGTGGAAGTGGCTGGAAAAGATAAGAATGAAAACACAGATCAGAGGCTGTTTTTCTTTCTGACTGGTGAGTATACTTGTATGTGAGGGAAGAAGTAAGGCTAGGGAGGATCTGGCAAGTCCTTTGAGCTCTCTATCTGCTGCTACCACAAGCACTAATCACTTGACCCTGTATTTTGTTGATTGCTAGAGCGAGTGGAGTTTAAATACATACCTCAGAGATACACAATCCCACACTCAGCCTGGAAGGAAGTGAGGGTTTTCCTAGCCCTGTCCATCAAGTGGCCTAAATTTTTTGCAACACTCATATGTGTTTCATTAAAAATGTGTAATTTATGTGCAGTAACTTTTATTGCATTATGTGCATCCAAGTAATTTTGGGGTGTGATAGTCACTACAGATTGCTGATATAGTGTCCAATAAAATAAGGTCCTGGATGATATTTTGTCCTGGTATTGCCTTGAAGCAGGTATTTTTCAGTGAAGCTTAACCTGAGGCCCTGTGCTTATTCAAGATCTCAGTCCAGTCACTTCATTCTCCCTGAGGAGAGAGTGAATGGCTGAATGCTGAGTGTCTTTTTCCTTGCTCATAAACAAGAGCTGTGGCCACCCTGGTTTGACCCTGTAGGGGGAAGAGAATGGGGAGGTTGCAGGTTTTGTTCCTTCCTATGTGTATACAATTGCTACTGGTGTCCACAGGAATATTTGACACAGAGGGCAGCCTAGCATCTCCTGCAGCTGGGCTCATCTGCGTGAGATGAGCGAGAGGTCTTGGGCCGCTAATGCTGCTAAACACCATTAGGTGCCTAAAGTGCTACTAAATGAAAGAATCATCCTGACCACAGTGTTTCATAGCCTACTCCCTGCTGCATTTAGGGAATACCTAAAGAAGGCAGGGACATTGTTTATTTAGCAACCTTTAGGGAGGCTGCTAGGGAAGGCTAAGTAATCACAGCCTTAGGATTTGCCAATGAAATTTCTGTCCAGGATATGCTTTTCGTGATCTCACAGAAAGCAACTCAACTTATCCCCCGAAGGAGAGGGATAAGCCCCTTTGGTGATGACTGTCTGCCCACACTGTTTAAGCTTCACTGCAGGTGAAGCTTAAACTCTTGACAATATGCCCATACATTTTAAATGGCTAAAACCAGCTGAAGTGACTACCTTCAAACTGTGAAAAGTGGTGGAGATTCTTGCATGGTATTTGTTTATTTCCAGAAGTTAGGAATTTTGTTACTCTGATTAAAAAATCCCAATATTTCTGTTTCTGAAAGTTTGTATCCTGAGGTGAAACAATGCTATCACCTATTGACTGATTTCACTGGAGCTGACTAGAAAGCTGCAAACACCTACAGAAAAGTTGTCTGACATTTGAAGCCTTTTCTAACATAAAGGCACCCAAGGGGCATGCTTATAATAGTAATGTGTGACATTCTACTATTTCCTGCACACACTGAATCTGAAGAAAACATGGTTTTAGCAGATCAGCTATGAACAAATACCACTCGTGCATTTTGAACTATAGTATGATACAGTCCCTGACACATTTCATTTTTATGCATTTCCCATTATCTTTCAGGTAGATGTATTTTTAGGATCACTAAGGGAGAGTGCACCACTTTGCCTTCCTTCTCTTTCTTCCATGTTGCCTTGCATGTATGGGGTGCTCTCCTCTAACAGGCCAGGAAAAACCCTCCTGTGACATCTTCCAAAACTGAAGCTCCCTCCGGCTTCTCACTTGCATCCACACATTGTGTCACATCTCCACAGATCCTGATCTTGACTGGGGCCTCTTTGTGTTAATGAAATGCAAACATGGAATACAGATTCCTCTTAATAACACATTCCTTTTTCCTGGCCCCTCAAAGCATGATTTATATCCTCTCAGACCAGGATAAATTTATGTCTGGTCCAGGGGCAGGAAAAGGGGTCATGTTTTAAGAGTAGTCTGACACTCTTTCAGCCAGCACCAGTTCAAACAGGACTTTGCACCCAATGTTGACAAAAGGCTGGCCTACAGACTGCCATCCCCTCAGCAGTGAAGGGCCCTCTGTGTTTGATGTCAGAGGCTTGACCACCATCCTTGAGGATCTCCCCTCCCTTAGTATGGGGAGATTTGCCTTGTAGAATAGACTTTCC
This sequence comes from Cyanistes caeruleus, assembly GCF_971803275.1. Classification (NCBI taxonomy): domain Eukaryota; kingdom Metazoa; phylum Chordata; class Aves; order Passeriformes; family Paridae; genus Cyanistes; species Cyanistes caeruleus. The sequence goes on from NC_141732.1 coordinate 36,777,207, forward strand.
TTCTCTGCTTGTTTGAAAGTAGCCTGGATTATTATTGTAAAGGAGATGCCTGACACGACAGGCTGTGTCATACCATCTCCTAGGATGTAACAATGTGGTGGGTGAACAAATTCCATCTGTACAGTTAAAGAATACTTTGAAACCTTTGTGAGTCTCAACACACAAAAAATATTAAGCTTATCACTACTGATAACCTATCCACCCTTTAATAAAGGACACACTTCAAGCTGTGAGCCAAATGCTCTGAGGATGTCGCTGAGCTCAGAAAGCTAGTGCATTAATTTGGAAGGGGAAAAGAACCAATATTGTCTGCAACATTTTTGAGAAATGAACAAACAAAAACAACCCATCATTTTGCTAACCTGCTGGCCAATGTAATGTTTTAAATTGAATAATGAAGGTAGATACAGTAACAAGTGGACTTGTAGCTGTCTGTGATTGTTTCCATAATATCGCTTACTTGCTCTTTCTTTAAGTAGAAGCTCAATCAAAACCAGAGCACCGTGGAGTTTCAAAGTTAACAGTGATTTTCCAGCTGATTTAAGTGAGCTTTGGACAGCAGCAATTGCTCTGAATTGATTACTAGAGATGGGAATAATTTGCAGCTCTCAGAGAAATCTCACGAAGCAAGGGCTTCACACGTATTTGTGAGGAGTATCTTTACCTATGTTTTGGGCATCACATATTCAAAACTGATGTATAAATCTAGCACAGGAATTTTCTCTGCACTACTGATCTGCTTGGCACCATAGTCCCTGTCTGCCCAAGCTTTGTAATGGGTTAAGGGGAGGAAAAAAGTCTACGGGCAGTTAGTTCTGATATTAATTTCTCTTTGCAAAGTATGCATAGTTTTTATGGCATATGGCCAGTATTCAATGTATGCACTGTAAGCCTACTTGGCCAATTAAATTCAAGAAACACTAACTACGGGTTTGGGTTTCACTTAAAGCCACACAACGGAAGAAATGTGGTGTTTGGGAGCAGGTGTTCATCAGAGTCCATTTCATACAGTCCATAACTAGCCCAAAAATACGCCTTTCCATCCATCTCTAACAGACATGATCCTGGAAGATGTTTAGTCAGAATGACCAGCAGTGATGAGGTAAAGCACACAGCTATAGAATATGTATCTACGCAGTTACTTCTCCACCTAGTCAAAATTCGTACCTATTTTCTTTTTTGTAATGTTTTCTTCAGCTACACAAGTACAAGAGAGAAAAGCTGTTTTGTTCTAGATCCCTATACCAAATACTTAGCTTACTGCAAGGACTAAGCTACACACATTACAGATAAATCACAGTTTGAAAATATCATTCATGAGAAAATATCTGAAAACACTGCATAGTTTACTTTCCCTTATCCCTTCCCTGAAGATAGAAAAACCATATTTAAGAAAGCAACTGCAGGCAGTGTTATCAAGGTCACTACTCGTAAAGCCAATATTCACATGGCACTGAAAAACAATGAGATCGGCTCCCATCCATGGGAATTGCCTAAAGACATTAACAAGAAGAAAAATATAAGCTATTCCATTTTACAAAAGCAGTTCTCTAAAAGGTGAATTACTGTTGTAAAACTACCTTAGGTTCATTTCATGTCAAGCAAACAAAACTTAATGTAATTCTGTTCTTACCTGGGGAATCTCTGACCCTTTTTTTCTGGTCTGAAACAGAAAAATGCATTCTTTCTCTCTCTTGCTTTCCAAAAAACCCTCTGATGTTTAGTGGCTACAGCACCAAGAATCCCAGACCCTGCACAGATGAGACAGTCCACTGAGAGGAGCCCTAAGGGATCTCTTACTCAATTCAGACTAAGAAGGAAGAGCTTTGCAACCTAAACAGAACAGTATCCATGCCTCTTTGAATTGAGTTTCTGCAAAGGTGGTGTAAAATCAGAGGACACACTCAAAGTCGTGCAAGGTAGCTAGTGGGATGCTTATGACTCAGTGGAGGCAAAGTGGCATCTGCAGCACAAAGGCAAGTTTGCCATTCTCACTGGAAGGCCACTTACTGGAGGTAAATATGCCACCTTATTGGACTGCAGGTGGACACCCTTCCAGTCTCCTTTTGTGACCCTGTGGCTCATGGAAAGAAAGGGACCTGCATGGAATGAAGTAGGACTGCAGGAGAGAAGGAGGTAGGGAGAGAGTGCACACAAAAAAGCTTTGGGGCGACAGAGGGTCTGCTCCCAGTTGAAAGCCAATTTTGCTAAGTCATATTCTTATACTTGAAGTTCATTCATTTCTTTGAAAGCACAGTCCAGCTCCCTCTTGCCTTCCTGATGTGCAGTTTAGATATGCACGTTCCTGATCTGTAGGGTATGTTGATTTCCTGTGTAACCTTGGCTGTAGCACTTAATTTCTCTGTATCTCCATGAAACCACCAACGTTTTCTTCCTGTCGAGAACTGAGTCTCTTTAGCTCACTCTGACTTCTCTGATGAATCCAAATTGCAAGGTACTTACAGTACAGAAAACTTTGGCATTTCTGTACTGCACTGAAAGAGGAAAGCTGCTGGTTCCAGTCTAACTGGGGGCAACAGAAGCTATATGGGTACTTTCAAGGAGAAGAGAAACCAAACCCTAAGAGCAATCAAAAATTATCTCCTTTCTGAGAAGACAAGAGCCCCTTTCCATTTAACCAGGTGTGTAAAAAGATTTATTTCATACAGTCATTCACACTTAATTGTTCCAGACCTGGAACTGCATTCATGTAGCTGTGGACATACCAAAGGTTTAAAAAAAACTACCAATACCAACAGATAAAAAGCAGAGGGGAAAAAACCCTCCAAAACAACCAAGTCTCTATATGAGGCATTTGCAGTCTATTCCATGGGGCTGCTCAGAATTTTTCACACTGTTTTTGTGATTTCATACTCTAAACTGGCTGTTCAATCCAGTTAAAGATTTATTTCATCTTCTCTCTTAACAAATAACACACAGTGTAACAGATTCCTGGGACCTCCGCAGGAGCGGAGGATCTGTTCAGCCAGCAGCTGGAATTGAGTGCTTACTAGTCAGTGGAATTTTTCTCTGGCCCTAAGACAGTACTTTCTGACTTTGGCACTATCTCTGTGAAGATCAGGGCCAGCAAGAAGGAAACAGGAAATAGCCGGGTCTGCAAGATAGAACCTTCAGGAAAGATTGAGAGCACATAAACTCTTGCTGAACCAAGGCGGCATGTCTCTCTTCCCCCTATGACATGGACTCAGTGGTGGTTTCCTTTCACAAATCCAACCTTAGGAAAGCAAAGTAAAGAAAAAAATAATAAAAAAAAAAGAAGAAGAAAAACAAAGCACAGACGCTTCAGCTTGCTGCACCACCCGATCGCTTCCTCCCTGATAGGCCAACAGACTGACCCAGTTGGCAGGCGCGCGACTGCGAGACCTGCACAGCATCTGGCTCACCACAGAGGGTCAAGAGGTGACACATGCTAAACACTGCTGATGAAGAGCAATTTTTGTTTGCTTCATTTAACTTTGAGGTGGTAGGAAGCATGGGCACAGACACACAAAGTTCACAAGTTGTTAGTGAGGAAATGCAATTACTGCTTGTAAAATAAAGTTTTCAGAGGAAGGGTGGAAAACAGGCTGTGGAAGAATACTAGTGAATGGAAAGACATGGTTGAAACTGAGATTTGAGACAAGGCATACTTTTTCACTGCCATGAAAGATGTCAGCTTTCACTTGAGGGTGGTGTGATAAGCAAAAGGTCCGTTTAGAAAACATCCCCCACCTGGTGAAGGGAGACATAAATGGCAAAACACAAGGCGGTGACAGACCAGATCATCCCAAGAGGAAAAATGTGTGTGTGGTAGGAAGGGATAGAAGGAAAAGAAAAGAAAGGAGATGCAGAGGAAATATGCATAGATTGGACCAGTGCAGGAAAAACAGGTCTAAACTCAGGAATGCTAAACTGACAGCCAGACAAGGAAGTGCTTTTACTACTGAGAGACAACCTTGCAAATGCCAGGAATGGGTGGGTGGGTCTGAAAATTTAAAGACCTTAGATTAAAGCAGACAACAGACAAGGAGCCGAAATCAAATGTCATGATACAATGAATGTTATCCAGTGTAGAGTCCTTTGCTGTACTGGAGAACATCCCATCATGCAGAAAAACCTGAGTGGCCAAATAAACTGTAGGAAAGGATTCCTGGCTCACCTTGCTTTGGAGGCCATAAGGCCTCTTTTCCTGCCTGCTGTGCAGCAAGATAAGGTACATAATTCATTGGGCTTGAAATAATGGGCTGAGCTCATGCTAAACAACCACTAATACATTTGTTAGGAGGTGCTTTATCATGTGTGTCTTACTCCTGTGTAACTCTTCCACAGAGCTATGAAAGGTCTCTTCAGGCTGCTGACCATTGGGGCAGATGCAGAGGAGAGTGTCAAAACTGAAAAGGAGGCTTAGAGTGGAGGTGGAGCTTCTCAAAGCAGGTAGTCCAGTTCCTCCTCTGTTAGTCCTGCTCCCAAGGGAGCCATTGCACTCAGAAGAGAAAACAGCTGCTAGACAGGCAAGAAGCCATCTTCTGCTGTGGGCCAAGGCATAGATACCAACCTCAGGAGAACTGACTGCACCAAATCTCTGGGCAGATCACGTTCTCCTGTTATTATCATGACCCTGTCTAATCCATAGGAAAGGTGCTATTGCAACCATCTGCAGCTGCATTGCAGCCTGGAGAGGTGACTGATTGGATCTATATGGAAACTAAGCTGCTGGCAGGAGGACTGGACTCAAGACACTAAAGCAGAGAGCTTGGGCCTTTTCTCAAGTCCCAAGAGCCTGAGTTCTGCAGGGCAGTGTTGGGGGCACCCTAATCCAAAGAGCATCATTTCTATACAGAGCAAACCACCACGCCTGAAGGTTCTAACTAAAGAAGACTTCGACTTAAAAAGCAGGGAAAAAGAACCTGAACTGGCGGAACTGAAAGGACAAACACACAAAGACTATGAAGATTATGAAGACAGATTGCTGTACTTCAAGAAAACGTCCAGAGGGAATCTAAACGTTGTCTTAAGGCCCTGCCAGCTACCCAAATCCAACTGCAGATTTGGCATGGCAGCAAGCTTCCTGAGAAAGGAGACTGCAAGTACAACTGTAATAACACTGCTTTCCCTGCCTCGGGATGCAAACTCTGGATGGTTTTTTCTCTGCTCCAGTTCAAATATGATGCTTTCTATGAGAGTTGATAATTCAGCTTACTTGTGCTGTAACCAACATTCAACTACTAAAATAAATAATGGTATAAAATCTAGGTCTGATTAGCTGCTGTTAGTTTAGCTCAGGTAGCAGCGCTGTCTTTCTACTCCTGAAAGTTACTGTGGCAGAGGATCATATTACAGATTCCATCTGGTACCATCAAGTTTGCCCTAATGGGTATGTAGTGATACTGACATAACAATTTCCTTATCACATTGAGTACTGAAATAATTCCATTCCATTATAACATAGTCAGTCAAAATCTATTCTTGTTCCTCTTCCTCTGAAGGATTTTTCTTATTAATTCCAAGTAACCAATTATACTTGTGCAGATCAGTGCAAAATGTCTTTACCTCTTTAGTTCTATCTACTACAGAAAAGCAGGGATAATAAAGACTATTTAGCAGCTTATGAAAGAAAGCTTTTTATTACAAATTATGTTTCATATAAATTCAACATGATAAGCCTTGTCATGAATCCTCTTTCTGCAGCAAGAATATACCTAGGAGTGAGCCTGTAAGCCCACCCAAATTTGAGACTGCACTCAAGCACCAGCTTAATTTATTGTCACGTTCACTTCCATGTTTTTTCCTGTGTCTTTATAATGTTTTTCTGAAGGAGAATGGCACAGTGCCTTAAGTGCTTAGCCTTGTTGAAAGCAAGGCTTTCCCACTGAAATACCTCATGTTAAATAATACTGCAAGGGGAATCTGTGTCTGCAGCCTTTCCTTGAGCAATTATAATTGTCCAGTCCAGGATTCTTAGGCACCCATTAATCTGTCTCCTACTGCGTACTCTGCAGTGAAAAACATATAGGTTACTAACTCCACAATGAAACAAACTTTCATTGACTTTGAAGCACATCTTCAAAGTCACTAAGGACCTGTTCTCCCCTCCATGCCCCCATCTCCAAAGCATGAAAGATCTGTTGCTTTCGTTGTGGTCTTCTGCTTCATGGAGGTGGCCATGAGAGGAAGCTGCTGGGAATGTGAGGCATGAAAGGGATGTGCTAAACCTGAGACAACTGAAGCTCAATCTCTTTAACCCGTGTGAGATCGCTGGGTGGTGGGGAAGAGTAGCAGAGATTAGCTTTTAAGACATAATAGTACCCCTTGTGACAAGCTCTGACACAGACTAAAGCAGAAATATGCCTTCAGCTCTGAGTTAAAGATACAGCAAAGGCAACTCCTCTAAGAAACAAAAAAAGGGCTGCTCACAGGTTGCCAAATATCTCCTTGATATCTTTGATAAGAAAGCATTAAAAGAAAGGATTCCCAATAGACAGGCAGGTGTGAAGATATGCAAAGAATAAGAATGCTTATCAAAGACAGCTTCCTTTCTAATGTGCTGAATTTATTTGTCATTTTATTTGGATATTTGTATTCCACCAGAGATTCCCAAGGCCTTCAAATTTTACTTTTTTTTTTTTTTTAATTTTAGATTTCCTGTATAATTCAAAACAAAGTTTTGAAATATAGCCTGTGGACAAGAAGACAGACTTTATTTTCTTGCTGTTAAAAATTATTCCTTCACTTGAATGGTGTCAATCCCCTTGGAAGAAGGTATGATAAAATCCCAGACAGCTCTTTGATAGCTCTTTGATCTCTTATGCAGGTTCTGCTAGAGGATCCAGTCTCCTGTCCTCTTTGGGAGTTGCTCATGGAAAAATGAAAAATCTCCTCTGGGTGGGTGCAGAGGGAAATTTTGACTGTGCTGTCCACCAGCATAGCCATGGGAACCATTGTTCCTGAAAGATACAGTTACCACTTCCCTGTTTGGAATTCCTGTCTCCAGAGAAGAGCGGTGGAGAGAGACATTATTAGGTTATGCCTTGCTTATAACAAGATCCTTTGGACTCTGTGAGCAAGGTCTTTGCATTGCAAACTGTCAAAGCACTTAAAATTCCTATCAAAGAAAGAGCTTTCTGTATCAAGGGAGCCTTTTCTCATTTCCCTCCCTGATTTCCTTCCTGGGGGTATGAAATTGTCACTGTTTATAGTGCTGCTTGAGAATGAGTGTGCATGAGGTGGCACTCAGGGAAATCATACTGGTGGCAGTAAAAAGACAAACAAGAATGGCCTAGAAAACGTGACTAGTTGGGCAAAGCAGAAAGATTTCAGGTTGCCTAGCCTGGAAGAGTTTTTTTCATAACTGTGTAGTATAATCCTGGTGGGACTGACTCCGACAGGCTTCAAAGGATTGCGTGATGTGTCAGGAGCAGTCACATTAGCAGGCACCGGCTCGTTGTCCTCAGTGAACCCTGCCCAGGACCTCTGTGAGCTGCTGCAGATGGCAGCTGTGAGTGCTGTGGAGCAGATTCTTACACCCAGACCAGTCCAGAGAGACTGCTCTCTTTCCCCTGCCCTCACTCCTGCCACCTCTTCCACTGCCTGCATTAAAGGTGTGCAGTAGTTCACCTTGGGCTCACTGACAAAGCTTTGCAGCAAAGCTTCAGAAGTTACTGCAAGGACAGTGTAATGCTGTCCCTTATATCTGCTATCAATTTAGGCTTTTTAAAAAAGGAATTTCTTGCAGTAGAACGGACTATCTTCTTTCTATCAATGACATGGTTCTGACATTTTTTTCATCCGCTAACCTTATTTTATTTAGCTGATGTTTCTTCAGTTAAGCTGTATTTTAATGTGCTGATACAGTAATGCTACTTAATCAATTTCTGTTCTCAAGAAACATCAGAGAGGACTATGCAATAAACATGTTACTGTACCAGACAGTTTTTAAATGTTTATGAAAAGGTTGAAGTTTTTTTTCACTTAAAAAGAAATACATGAAAACAAGCATAACATTATTTTTCTAGCCTCTAAAAAACAGTCTAGTAACAACCATGCAGAAAAATAAAATGTGTTTTTGTTGAGAATAAATGGCACATTTCCTCCAGCAGTTAATTTCTACAATCTGGTTATAAATCTGTCAAAAATCAGATTTATAATGAAATGCTAACAGATTCCAGGCAATTGCAGTGATAATAGAGCACTTTCACTCCTGTATTCATGCAGATACAGACCTGCAGAAAAGATGGGAAATGGGAAAATCATTCAATAGCCTGATCAGGACAAGTCAGGCTCCAAATGAAGGAGAATATGCAGTCCAGATGAACATCACACTTTCTACAGAAAGCAAAGACTTTTGTCCAGCTAAGGGAGGTGGTGTGGCAGCAATACATGCAGCCACACAGCCAAAAGACTATTTACAGGCCAAACTGCCATGTTTGCATGTGGCAGTTGCCTTTCCAGCATAAAACAATTTGCTAAGGCAGACCTATCGTTGGTCCTCGCTCTTCAGCTTTAAAAGAGATTCTTTGCTGGTATGGAGCCTCTCATGTACAAGGAAAAGCTGAAAAAAAACTGGATTTACTCAACCTGAAGAAGAGAAGGTTTCAGGGTGACCTAACTAAGGCCTTCCAGTACCTGAAGGGAACTTAGAAGAAAGATGGAGGCTCACCTTCCTCCTGCAGGCTGGGCTTAATCTTTCAGGTTCCTCACAGAAAACTGTTAGTGCATGTGGTACCCTACCAAAGACCTTCCAAGCACTCCATTTGCTCACAGTTTTTTGAGTAATTTTGTACCAAAATGAAAGTATATTTTCATTAGTTAATGTTTAGGTGCGTTTGGCTTTAAATCTTCTTTCAGTCTACAGCTGAACTGTAATGATTTCTCAACTGCTACATCTGTTTTGTAGTGCCATGAGGTGTACATTTAAGAAAGAAATCTGTGCTAATGGGAACCCTGAGTATCAAATGTGCCTCTTGCAGGAGACTCAGGAAACTGCCACCCTGCACAAGACACCCCGGGGATTTCTCTCATCACGTTGCTTGTCAGATAGCATTATTTCATGGGTTTCAGCCAGCAATTTAAAAAATCCCAAAAGATAACCCAAAGAAGAGAATAGAACACCTCAGCCCATCAAAACTAGGTGCTCTTTACACCAAAAAGCAGAATGTGTGTCATATATTAAAGTTATTGGGCAGATGTACCAATCTAAGGGTAGAAAGAGAGAGAGAAGCTTGAGCATAGGACAGAAATTTTGCACAAATCAGAGAAAAGGGAAGCTAACAAGTGTTCAGGGTCAACACCATTGGCGAATACTTGACAGAGACAGCAGTGGAGCTCTCCTGAGGATACAGAGGATGTAGGCTTTTTTTTTATTTTTTAAATATTGTCTTCTAATATGAGCTAAAACAAGAAGATCAATAGTCGGAGCTGTTTAAAAACCCTGAGCCAATCGTAAAAAACCCTGAGTTTAGTTTAGAACAGCAGGATAGATATAAAAATAATTCATTAAGTATTTTTTATTATTTTGTTGATAAGACTTTGAGCTTATCTTTTGTTGCAATCCAAACAGTTAGACTTTCTCTTTTTCCTTTTGAGTGAAAGCTAAAATGTAGCTTGAAGAAGGAAACCAAATGTTGAAGGGATTCTGTCTATGTTGTGTGCTGGTTGCACAAATTCAGCACAGAAAAACAATGCAATCCATTGCAAACTGCCTGTAAATATTGCTTTCAAAGGTTCCTTGGCTGCTGTACCCAATAATGTTGCAGACTGTGTTGCAAACAGCCCACTACCAGCCTGTGAAAGGATAAAGGATTTCATAATGGCAAATTTTTTTTTTACTCTTGCGAATGTTGAGAGAAGGTTGAGCCTTTTAAAATGGCAAAAGTAGTAACTGGTGGATTTTCTCAGGGTTGAAAAGAGTGTGGGAGAATGGCCTAGGATGCTAGCCTGGCATGTGTGGCAGCCTTGTGGCTGTGCCTAGACATCACACCTCTGTGCTGCCAGAGCTGCTGCGGTTGGCACAAGGATGAACCTATGATCTGTGGGAGCTGCTTTTGGGCCTTCTTCCCTTTCTACTGTCAGCCCTCTCCTGCAGTCTTCCTTACCAATCTGCAACCTGCAGAAACTCAGCAAGCTTCCTGGCACAAAGATCTCAGTAAACATAAATTAAGAACATCACTTCTAGCCTAAACCTGTATTTTACAGGATGCATTTCCTTGCTGGAAAATACTTCAAGGTCAATGAAGACAAGTCAAAATTTGAGTATATCAGCGCAAAACAGAATGATTTTTCTTTCTTCAGGGTGATTCTCTTACAGCCAGGCAAAGCTGACTTCATGTCTTTTTCAACTCTCCTGTTGTATCAGAGGCCTATGTCAGCTGTCTGTCTTATTTAACCTTGGCCAGCAGGACACAGATAGTGCTGTGGAAGACATTGTCTGCCTCCACTTACCCAACATTGCTTTGTTTCACCCAAGCCATGAATTTTGTCACTGGCAGCAGCCATATCATGGAAGTAATGAAAGCCCTGTGTTGGTAATATACCAACACATAGTGCTGAGCTATGTTACATGGCTTGTGCAATCTCTGACTCACACTGCTGTAGATGTGACCCCTGGATTCCATTAATTTCCATGGCCTTTATGAAACTCATGGAATGGGATGAAATTGCATTTTGCTGTGCAAAGAGTCTGCTTTGAGACAAAAGGGCACACAGTCCAGGAGAATTTATCTGCCAAAGTCACTTATGACTTGAACGAAATAAGAAACTGATGCCACTGAGGGAGGGGGAAGGGAGACAGAGAGATCTCCTCTCTGATGTTTTTGCATGATTTCTCTGCCTTTATTTACATGCACCAATGAAGAGTGGTCCTTGGTGAAGTTTTCTTTAATGCTTTAATGCCAGAAGCAGCTCTTCGAAATAAATATCTTGAGACAGTGCTGGCATAAAAATGGGTGAATTTGAGCATCTAGCTGAAAATTCTCCTTTTTAGCTAGGGATGAAAACAAAGACTAGATTAAAACACTCGCATGCATGTGAGAAAGGTAAATCTAAATCAGTGGATGATACTTCTGATTAAAGAGTTGACTAATGGAAAAATTAATTTACAGATAATAAACTAAGAATAATAAGGAATACATTTGCTCAACTTCTTTTTTTTCTCCTTGCTTTGGTCTGTTAGTTTTGTGTGGTCTTGCAGAAGTTTACTGTAGCATAGGAACTTCCCTTCATTACTCATGCTGTTCAGAAGAAATGTGGATATCAAAGAGATATCCATTAAGAGATGACACTAGAAAAAATTAAGTGAAAAAAACCCTTTAGTATATTTTGCCAAACTAGAACCAAGCTCAAGGAGCCTGATGAACATATTAAACAATTTTGTGCTTCCAAAAGCACGACAAACAATTTTTCGGTTTCTAAGTTTTATTTCCTAACTAGTAATCAAAGCAAATGAAAAGCTTCAAGAAATCAACAGATAGCAGTTATGAAGAAGGAGATAGTGAAGAGAATGTTTAATATTTTAGAAGGGATTTGAAAGTAAACAATTTGGAAACAGAGTTGGATCAATATTTATTTCTCTACTTTCTTGAAAAAGAACGGGTAGACTGTGACAATCATATTTTTTTGCTGCAGGGAAACAATTTTGTTTATGAATTTGCTCTAAATTATGATGTAATACAGTACATGAAAACTGGCAAAAAAGGAAGAGATAAAGCTTTGAACCAATTAATTATAAAAATCTTTTAGGTATATTGTCAACACATGCAGATTTTGTCTGGTGCATGACTTGTGCACGTCTATCAGAGAGGTGCCGTATATGCTGTTTGTGTCATGGACATCATTACCTCTGTCTGAAAAGTAATACCAATTTTTCAAGAAATGATATAAAAAATGTTTCCCCTCCTCCCTCCTCCTCCCCACCCCGCCTTGGTTTTAGTGTTCAGTAGTTGAGATGGTCAGAAAGTAGTTCTAAAATAAAAGAAGCATTTTGCTATGGCATACTGCTGGCTTTGGTTAGACCAGCATGAGAAACTGAGCTTATCCTACCTTGAAGCTGCCTTGAATTAGGGAGTTGAAAACTGGAGGTACCTAAAAATCAGCAGCCTCTTCCTAAATTCTGAGTTTAAATGGCAACAGTATGAACTCCTAGTAGAATTAGGAGTCTGTTGTCTTATAATTGAGATCAGTGTTTGGCCCAAAGTCAATAGCAGACACATTTTACTAATGAGGGAGAACAGGATGCCATTCATTAATTCCCATCTTTCACACATATTCAGTGTGATCTGGTGGAGTGTGTCCCATTGAAAAAGAAATAGAAGAAGTTATCACTTTGAAATAAAATATGAAAAAGCAAATTTCAGGGTTTTGTCTTTGACTGCTTTACTCTCTGAAATTTGCTAACTAGACTGTTTCCAGTCTGAAAAAGAATTATGGCTGCCTAAAATTACACTACTGACTCCACACCGAGCTGGAATCCAAGTCTGGCTCACTGTTGCAACAGTGGACCTATAGAGCACAGCATTTACCCTTTCTATTTTCAGATCCTTATACCCTCTACCCGATGGTTTATTTTAGGCTGTGTCAGACCAGCAGTCCATTCTGTCTTTGTTTTTGTTTCTTGTCACAATTTTCCCTCTAGTCATCCCTGCAGCCCTTCTCATCAGCAGTTGAAGCCAGTTCCCTTTCTTCTCCCTACCCCGCTGCATGTCCTCACAGCGCTGGCCCTACAGGAGGCAAGGACAGGAGGGGCGTCTGTGGGCTCCAGCAGCACCACACCTTGGCAAATACTGGCCTGCTCTCACCCATGCCAGCCAGGTGTGCAGCAGCCAGAGATGTGCTGGGATGGGAAAGGGACAATTTCTCTGCAAACAACATGAACAGGGCTGTTCTCTTTCCCTACTGCAGGTATGTGTCTACCTGGAAGGAAGCAGAAGTGAGTAATCAGGTCTAGGAAGAGAGGCTGGGAGACGGTTCATGTGTGGGAGCAGGCTCAACACAGTAACCAGACCCATCAGTAATTGCATCCCCTGCATGTTCTGGTGTGCCTGGATTGTCTCCTAGACTGACTGCTCTCTTGAGACAGGTCTGGTTATATCTTGATACAGAACATGCCCTTGGTATTAAATAAAGGGTCACAAAGAAAAGCCTCAGTTCAGCTACTTAGCCTGAAAAAAAAGGCATTTTAGAGCTTGTTGCTTTGGATTCAAACTTGGCGATTCAACTTTTCTGTGTATTTTTTTCCCCCAGCACTTACCTAGGCCTTTCTGGATTTTCAGTAGAGAGTAGCGAGTGACAGACACATTATGAGAGGAAATTACCAAGCAATAGAGCTCAAAAGAAGTGAGGCAACTATCTGAGCTAATTCCAGCAATGAGGTAAGGAAGCTGAAGAAAGAACCCCCCTTTCTTAGTCTCTTAAATAATAAACTTAATTAAACTTTGGGTTTCAACTCTATGCAAAACCTGGCACAGCCAGCCTGCTTAAAGCACCACGATGATGCAACACATACACATACCTTCCCAAAAGTGTGCAAGGAACACCCACTGGTAGGCAATGGGACTGAGTCTCAGTCTCACAGGCTTTCAAATGCCTTGAAAAGCCCTGTCCAGAGCCACCCTTTGGTGAACAGATCTGGAGACGCTCAGGTCACCTGGTCCTGCTATGTAGTGCCAAGCTACAGTCAGCTGAGCTGTGCGAGCATCCTCTGACTGTGCGGTAATGCCAGCCCTGTGCATCAAGGACAGAAATTTCCCAGACATGCCAATCCTTCCTGCCCCTCCTGCTAAAACACATCCAGATCAATGCCAGGTTTTGTGCTCTGCTCCAGCTCTGCACCAGCTACCCGTGGAGCTGATTTAACTGTCTGATGAAATCCTGTGCTGGTTCAGCCTGTGCTTTCACACATTGCAGCCTACACACTGCAGCCTAGTAATGCTCCTTCAGTCCCTCCCCAGTTATGGGGATACAATACCATTTTGTGAGATCATCTTCTCCAGAATTCTTTTAAACTTACAATAAAAGTAACATTTAGAGCAAACAAGCATGAATGAAGATCATATTTGTCACCCGTGATCATTTTACAGTGACCTCACAAAAAACTGGGATTTCAAAGATTCAGATCAAGCAAATCAAGTGAAATTTTGCAGTTGGTGGCAAGCATTCTGGCAATGGTCTGTTGAGTGAGAGAGTCCAAGGTAAATTAAATACTTCAAGAGATTATCAGCTCATAGAACTATAGGAAAGATGTAAAACATGTAAATTCATGTAAAAACATGAGGAAAAAAGTAGAAAATGTATCTTTGACCATTACAGTATGTCCATAATTATGTTTTTTTGCTTTCTAAAGAGCATGTTCAGTCACTAAGCTTACAGCAAATTTGTAAAACAGACTTCAGTGTTCTAAATAATTCTGTTTTTAAGGGTCAGCAAACCCTGAAAAGGAAAAGACATATATGGGAAAAAGAGTGCTTATGGATCCCAAGACTTACAGATCTTCAGATCCTTTATGTATGACTGCTATTTTTGTCCCTTGGAGTGCTTAAACTCAAATGTTTGGTTTCCTGCCTACTAAATATAATGTCTGCAAAACTTTTCATAAATGAAAGATCGCACTTCCAGGTGGACATTTAAGCATGTGGAGTCACATATCACATGCAATTCCCAATTCCCTGCTCATGAGTCTGGATCAATTCCCTCATTCCTTAGAATCAGCACATTACCAAAAAAAAAAAAAAAAAAAAAAAAAAAAAAAAAAATTGCCTAGATTTCATTGAGCATATTCCAGAATTCAGCTTTGCCCTTGACTATGTCTCTATTTAAGTATTTCTTCAATTAAATAATGATCTCATACAGTATATTTTTTATAGGTGTTGAGATTGAACAGCTTTCACTGAAATAAAAGGCGCTGGCAAGTGTTTATTACTTCTGTTTAATTAATCTTCTAAGTTTTTTTCAGACATTCATGCACAGCAGAAATCTCTCATGGCAGTAGCAGTTGGCAGCTTGCAGTGAAAGAACAATGATTTATGAGATGGATGGCATATTGCCAAGGTTTGCTTGACATCATGCTCTGCTTTTGGATATCTGAGCTGATCAATGAATTTGGGCACCTGAGCATGTGAATACCCAGCTGGACTGAGACTGCCCTCATCAGCCCTTTCTGAAAGTGAGGCTGCACTAAAAATTGCAGTGAGGAGCATCTTAACAGTTCTTCTATTTTCTTTCTCTTTCTTCTGATTTCCATGCAGTTTCAAGCTCACTGTGGTGACACTAAAAGTGCACGGAGGGAAAGGATCTAGGAACATTTTATAGCTACAGTACATCCAGACTCTCTAGCGTTTTCTAAGGTTCCTGTGAGGATATAAAGGCTTATGCTGGGATTGCTATCAGAATTTCCTCTTCCAGCGTATTAACAAGACCACAAAAAGCCCTCCTTGTAACTGCATGCACCTATTTCAGATTAGATGAAATCTGGGCTTGATCTCCTCTATTGCACAAAACTCTAGGTTGTGTGCTCTCTTTGAAACTACTGGAGTCTTAAGGGAAGGAGGAAATTCTTCTGCCATACACGACAGATGAGGTACTGCTAAAAGCAGATGAAAAAGTGGCTAGGAAGATAGACTCATTTCTCTTGGGAAGCAGCAGAAGCAGATGAAACTGTATCTTTCTTCCACCTGCCTTCTTATTTTCGTAAGTGTCTGTGGAGGAACCCTCAAAGTGCTGAACAAAAGTGGACAAGGATGTGGTGGAAGGGAAATCCAAATAGACAGAAATTCTATTCCATCCATCGATGGTTTGAGGTCCTTTTGGGAGGGCACTGGACTTAAAAAATAGGTCTGGAGCCTTCCTCCTCCTCCTCCTTCTCTTCCTTTTGCTGACCTACTCTTCCAGCCTTGCTCAATCATTGAATCTGACTAAGACCTCAGAAGCAGACACATGTGACAGGTACCCTTTCTGACCATGGGCCTTCTTGAATGATTTGCTAAGGCTCTGCATCAGGAGAAAGAGGAAAAGGACATACAGTTTCTTTATGGACCATGGTAGATCTTTGTGCAAGGGTGCTGCCACCAAAACACCTCTGTGTCTGCACCTGATACTTGCTCCTTGAAGGATGGGTGAACAGGCAGAGCAGCAACAGATGGCTCAGGCAGACAGGCCCATACGCCAGGAAGGACTAGTGACACTCTGGTGTGCTCCCCCTAAATCACACTCTGGGAATGTCTCCACCAGCTACAAGGAGTACTGAAACCAACTGGCTTCTTCATTAGCATTCCAGGAGTTAAGGTTGAATAAACACATGCTTTTCTGCCCTTTCACCTCTAAACCAAGATAGTAACTTTTCAGGCTGCTTATGAAGGGCTATTAAGGGAATAAATCATCTTATTTCAAGGGCTTCAGTCTACCCCAAAGGGGATGTGCAAAACATCTGAAAGACAGCAAACTGGTTAATACCAGGTGGGAAAGAGCCCAGTGCCCAGTGATTCAGGCTTCTGTACGCACCACAAGCCTACCACACTGAAATACAGGCAAAAACTGTCACATTCCAAAACCACATAGGTTCAAAGATCCTTTGTTCCTGGAATGACAACAAACACAGCTCAGCTGCAGGTAAATATCAGCTCGTGGACAGCTGGACATCACTCTCACGTTGCCAAGCTAGAGGAAGACCCCAATGGGCAACACCACATCAACCAACAGGGAACCCAATCACTGCCAGAACATACATGGGGCAAACAGCTGGTCTCTGGTATCAATCCCAAAACACTGAAGCAAAATAGCCTGCGCAGAGTCTTATTTCCTGATTGTTTTGTTTCTTCAAGCCTTCAAACAGCAAAAATACAAGAAAGTTAAAAACCTGGGGTGAAAGTCCGGGTAGATGAAGAAAGAAAAAGCTTTGCTTGCTTTTGCCTGAGAACTCTACTGCTGACACGGTCTGCTGATACAGTCATGCACTGGTTCTGGGGTGGTTTGAGTGTCCTAGTTCCCCTGGCTGTTGGAGACAGAAAGTATCTCCTTCAGCACATGTAAGTGTCTGTGCAATCAACTCTGTTTTGTTCTGTTTTGTGCCCCCCACAAGAGTACACATGTATAATTAAAGGAAAAAAAAAAATCCCGGAAAGGGCCAATGAATTTCAAGGCCATAGGGAAGACAGACTGAAAATTACAAATGTAAATTTGGATTGCTCTTGGGGGGGTTTGTTTTATCCCAGCCAGAACTAAAATGTTACTGATTTCTTGTGATATTTACTCTACTACTATTGAGAAAAGTAAAAACAAGTAATTGATTTTGCTTTGCAGCTATGGTTTGTAAGTGAAAACATGTGTTGGCTCCTGTATCACACATTGGATGTGCTTCTGTCTTACTATTTTTCAGTATCCTTAGCCTGTTTGCTTCAGAAAAATTGATCTGATTAGTTAGAAGACTTTCTTTATCATGTTTAATTTTTTCTGTGCAGTCTCTCTGCTTTACTTTTTGGGATCATATATTCTCTGAGTTAACAAAGCAGACAGGAAGTTTTCTCTGCTCATCTGAAAAATTATTTAAGAAACACAAGCATGATACTGAAAAAAACTAATCTTTTGTTAAAACATCCAAATTAAGACTGCTTGATATGGGCTACAGATGGTATTGTTCTGGTAGTGCAGAGAAACAGTGAACTTTTTAATCCAAATCCACCTGTAAAGAATCAAATTTCAAGTTTTAACATGCTGTGCCTCTCTTTTTCTTTTTCCCCCTCTTTCTGGAGAGCAAAAGTCTAGCTACATCCATTCCTAGCCTGGATCCACACAGACCCTGTTGATGGGAGCAAATCCATTCATTTTTTATCAGACTGGGGCCAGGACATAATCTTCTAAAGAGAATTGTGCTTCCTGCAAAGATCTAGAAGAGGAGAGTGGAGTAACTGAAAGCAAACTCTGGGGCTGCTCTCTGGAAGTCATGGGATTTTCATCAGCTGTGACCCAGGTCCCACAGCCTACAGTGGGGTACCAGCTCAGACTGTGCATGAGGCACAGTCCTACTGCTCACCCCGAGCTGTGTTCTCCCTGCCCCTTCACTTTGGTTATGCAGTTGGAAGGTGGTTGAAAATGGAGGAAGACGAGTCTGTAAGGCTTGACCATTACTTGGCAGCAAAAGATGGACCCAGGAGAAAGGCTTGTAGGGAGGACTGGTGCTGCAGCTGCTGTTGTGACTCACCCGTGCACCATTCCTCTCTTGTTCAGTGTGCTGTTTGACAAGTTTCAGAAGACCTTCTTCTCTGTGGGGATATGGCAAACATGGTGCCAACTTGAGGCAGAAGGTCCTTCTGACTGTGTGCTTTGGGACTGAAGGTGAAAGAGCTCTGCAGTACTGTGGTGCATTCCTGTCTGCCTAGAAGCAGCTGGCTGTCTGCCATTGGAAATCTGCCATTTTTGTCTCATGATGCTGTTGGCTGGCCTGAAGGACCCCAGCAAGCTTGGTTTCAGATAACCAGATAGATTAGCCAATGGCTAATGGCTCCATCCATTCCTTTGCTAAAGCATTTCCCTCTGCTGACCAATCTCAGCTGCATTGTTTCCTGGACTGAGCCAGTGCAGTCTTCCTCTTCACCTGCATATCACCTTGTCCTGCATTCCTGTTTTGCTTCAGGATCTGAAATTGGCCAGATCTTGCTACTTGTGCCTTTACCACACAAATGTTTCCAAGAAGAAAATGACAGTTTCCACCAAGCACTTCCAATGCTTTTCTGACAATTCCACGCTCAGAAATTTAATCCAACAAATCATTTTTCTGGTTTCAGACTATGATTCTCTGTGGCAACAAGCTTCACATTTTAACTACAAGCAATATAAGATTGACTTTGATCAGCTTTTTAGTCCAGCAAGCAATGTGACTGAGAACATCCTTGCTTTTGTATGAATGGACAAAGAGAAGAGAACCTCCTGTCAATCCTCTCAAGGCCAGTTTTAAAATCACCAGTCTCCCCATGTGTCCCTCAAGTACTTCAGCACCAACCTCCTCACACAGGAAAACCCCTGAGAGTTATTCCAAGCCTGCTGCTAATCCTCTAACTTCTTTCTGATTCCCTTTCTACTCTGCTATTTTAAAGATGAAATGAAGCAGAAGGCAGCACTCCTAAGTACTGGAGTGCATCACCGTTTTGTATTAAGACATTACATTTTCCCTATAGCTTTCCTATTCTAATTTGTGTTTCCTAACAACTTCTTAGGTCTTTGACCACAGTGATATGTGCAGAAGAGCTATTTTTATGGCTTTAAAAACAACAACAACAAATTACTGAAGTACTTCAGTACTAAAATAGTTGAATAAACTTTGCATTTCAGAAACATTTGTAGCACAAATGAAGACTTATCCCTAACATCCTTCCGACACAAAGTCAGCAGACAGACAGAAGGTAAGAGGTGATATGATAGACAGAGGGTCAGTAGCAGAGACAGAGAAAACACTTGGTTATCTTGAGCAAAGACTAAGAGTGTGGCTGAGTGCCTTGGTTCTGGCTTTCCCTTTGGGAAATGGATAACTGAGCTAATTACACCAATGTCCTTAATCACTTTAAGCAACTTAACAAAGTGGGGAAGGAGCCATCACAAAGGGTTGTTAGGAATACACCTGCTTCCCCAAGTCTGTTTTCTTGCATCCAGAGGCCTACCTCTCTCACTGTCCCCTCAGAGACTCTCTTCTTCCTCTTTTCTCCCTGTATCATGTATTATTTGCCAGATCTGTTTAATATGAATCAGGAGAAATAACTGTTTCACGAGCTCTGCTCTAACAGATCTGCACAGATACGGTCACCCAAGAGACAATGAAACTTTAACTGACCTACTTGTAGCCAAAGTTTAACTTTCAGCAAGGAAATAAGCAGTGACTTTGATCCAAAGTTTTCAAGGAAGGAAAAAAAGGAGAAAACCAAAGATAAAAGTCAGCCAGTTATTCCTGAAAGACATAATACACTCCACAGTGTATTTTTCAGGGTAGAGAGGATGGAGGAAATGTGGAGCTCTTAATTCATGTTCCTCATTCCACAGGTCTCAGGGGTTCTTTGAGTCTTACAGCTGGTCTGATTTATAAATAGGTATATCTCTCACTTTTTATTTCTTGCTTCTTTGTCATTTTCCTGCTGGCACATCTGGTCCAAGAATGGCCACTGGACAGGAAATTATTGCAGACACTTTAATGAACTTTCTTATTGAAGTGACAGTTTTCCAGTTACCAGACTCATGTTGTTGAGCCTGTATGATGCTAAATGAAGAAGTAACCCTCTATTTCCTCCTTCACCCATTTCCAGAATTGATTGTAGAACAGAAAAATTTCCAGTATTGATATCATTCTCTCTCTAGATCTAACAAAAAATTGCTTTGAAGTTTGGAAGAAGAAAACTAGCTCAATTTTTGGCATCAGAGAATGCCAAACCTTTCAGCAATAAAGAATAACCTGATAAAATTAGGACAGAGTTTTCCAAATGCTGAAAAGCTGCCTGCTTCTACTACTAGGGCCTGATTTTCTCCAACTGTGGCTTTCTGTGGGGACTGTTTTCTGTCAGAGGTGACATTGAATGCTGCCTAGAGAAGTTTTCAAAATTGATTAGTGATGCTTTTGCTGGCTCCGTTGAGAAAACTTTCTGCCAACAGGTTTATCTGTATGAGTGGGAGCTGTTCTTTAAAACAGACATGCATTTTTTGTACATGCCTATTCAATAGAAAAAGATGCACCTGAATGTTGGTTGAACTCCACTTTTTTTTGGGCCAGTCTCCTCTTTGCCTACCTCAGTACTTTCTCCAAATTTATCTTTTCTCCTCTCCCTGTCCTCCCCATTGCATTGCTGCAGTCATACTCTCCCATCTGAAACAGAATCACAGAATCATAATGTTGGAAATAACCTCTAAGTTCATGGAGTCTAATCTTTGACTGACCACCACCTTGTCTACTGGACCAGAGCACTGAGTGCTATGTCCAGTCATTTCTTGAACATCTCCAAGGATGGACTCCATCACATCCCTGGACAGTCCATTCCAATATTAAACAACCCTCTCCATTAAGAAATTTCTCCTGATGTCCAGCCTGAACTTCCCCTGCTGCAGGTTGAGGCTGTGTCTTCTCATCCTGTCTCTGGATGCCTGGGAGAAGAGGCCAACCCCTGCCTGGCTACAGCCTCCTTCCAGGTAGTTGTAGAGAGTGGTAAGGTCACTCCCAAGCCTCCTTTTCTCCAGGCTAAACAACCCTTGGTCCCTCAGTCACTCCTCATAAGACTTGTGTTCCAAGACCCTTCATTAGCTCCACTGCCTTTCTCTGGACATGCTCAGCCCCTCAGTGCCTTTCTTGTAGTGAGACATCCAGAACTGGACACAGCACTCAAGGTGTGGCTTCACCAGTGCCCACTACAGGGGGACAATCCCTGCCCTGCTCCTGCTGGCCACACTATTGCTGATACAGGCCAGGATGCCATTGGCCTTCTTGGCCATCTGGGCACAGCTGGCTTGTGCTCAGCTGCTGTTGACCAGCGCTCCCAGGTCCTTTTCCGCCACACAACTTTCCAGCCAGTCTACCCCCAGCACTGCCTGGGGTTGTTGTGACATGAAGATGGGACCTGGAACTTGGACGCACTGAATATCTTAGCACTGGCCTTGGCCCGACAATCCAGCCAAGCATGTCCAGATCCCTCTGCAGAGCCTTCTTTCTCTACATGGGAACCCTTCCCTAACTCTTCACTAGAAACAATTAATGACAACTGCGTTGGCATGCTGTTCTTTCATAGAGGCTGCAGCTGAGTGAGATTTTTCTGGAAGGCCCTAGGAGAAACCTAGTCTTGGCAAACCTCTTGCTGTGTTAGCAGAACTGGCACACCTCCTCTCCTGCACAGAAGGTCCCACTGAGATTGCTTTAAAAATTAAAAAGCTGCATTAAAAATAAAAAAAGGGTTTTGACTGGCTCCAGTGTTACAGTGAAGAGGATGATGTGGCCTCTCAGACTCATACTGGTGTTCATACATAAAGATGTATGTGGCTAGGTCTCGCTGAACTCAATAGATTACATCAACATATGAGGCTAGCTATTAGGTTTCCTGCTTTTGAGTGGAGGTAGGCTAATTTCTGGTTTTTGCTCCCAGAATCTGAAGGGAGAAAACTTGTTCTGCTCTCTCAAACCTTTTGTTTCATTTCTGTTTAATTCTGAATTTATTTAAATAAAGGAAATTGTTTTTGCCAGACTATGTCTGGATGAGGGCCCAGTTCACCCAGTGTCCCCTCTCTGACAACAGCCAACATCAGTTGCTTTAGAGGAAGGTGCAAGATACTCTGTTAAGACTCAGTTACAGAAGAAGAAGGCCCCAGGGAAATTTTCTTCCTAAATCCTGCTAGCTAGAACTTGGCTTCTTTCCTGATGCCCGAGGATTTATATTCCTTCCAAAATCTCTTGTTTATTTTTAAGCATTAACTGTTATGAATCTGGCTAATGTTGCTTTTCATGTTATGCCTAATCCTGTTTTGAACAGGTCTGCAATCTTTGGCTTCAGTTGTATCCTTTGGCAGTGAGTTCCACAAGCTAATTGTGTATTATATGAAAAAGTACTTCCTTCTATTAGCTTTCAATTTTTTGTCTGAATAAAAATTATTTTACTATTTTGCTCCTCCTTCCCCTTTTCCTGTTCTCCTCACAAATATCCAGCCCAGAGCTGGAGCAAAGGGGAGAGACATGTACTACTGACCCAAGTTGTGCCTATGGGCCACAGAAAGCTGTGGAGGGAGCACATCTGCCAGCCAACTCCACACCTAGCCAACCCCAAGCAGTCTGCACTATGATGTGCCAGCACCCCAAAAGCATAGTTTCTGTAAACAGCTTTCAAGGTGACAGATGCCTCTAGATCAACATTTTTTTTAAACTTTATTGTAGCAAGTTATAATTTTTGGTATTTTAGTTCAGACAGTTATTTATGTCATATATTCACTGCTTTATTACAGACCCGTAGTCTTTAGAACCAATGCAAGGGTAAAATTTGCTATTAGTCACCAGCCAGCATTCCTCCTCATTCACTAGATATATTTCCCCAGAAAAGAGACAGATGGCAGTGCCAGCGACATACTTCCTTGGAGATTTTCCATCAAGGAAAACTTCCTTAAATTAAAAGCTGAGTTTTCTGAGAAACTAAGTAGAAAAGTCTGCATAAGTAACTTTTGTAATGTTCTTCACATCTCCTAGTATATGACAAGTGAAAATTACCTTCCAACACTGCCTATCACTGTGAAGGTTCTCTGCTGGAGTTGCAAAACTGCAAGTTTACCAGTGGCCGTCCCTCACATGATCTCACACTGAATGGGTTCTACTGGCCTCTAATTTATAAAGATCTATAAGACCCAGAGATGTAAGTTTGCATTTACTCTAAGACTGCATGGATGGCTCTCCAGCAACAGCAGTGTGCTCCTCATGCAATACAGAGTGTGCAATACAAAGAGATACAAAGAGCATTGTAACATTAACTCCATCTTTTGCCTTAAAAATCCCTAGAACCGCATTACACTTAAAATCTGTTCTGGTCACTGTTCTGACAATTCTGACAATTACTGGTGACAATTGTCACCAATCTGACAATGTCTGCCACAGCCTGTACTTCATACAGATTCTCTTTGTCTTCTAGAAAAAACATATTTTAGTCCTCCAGGCACATTAATCACTAGCCAACCAAGCAGTTTAATTAATCAAAATGTGGGTCTTACAGCTGATGCAATGTAATAAATCAATTTCAGTGCCACTGTGGGCATACCAGGCCACTCCATCATTGTCACCTACTGGACTGGAGGAAGTGAAACTGCTTTATTTTTAGTAACTACTTATTTAAAGGCAGAGTAGAAGTGGCATGGCAGTTTTATTTATGGATAGCCTCTCATCGGGGAACTTAAGGAAGCCAGCTGTACAGAAAGTGTGGGTGATTGCTAGGCCAGTCATTCTACCTCATGAATGTGTTATTGGGAGCTCTGGGAGATCATCCAAGCTAAAATACAGGCAAGGTCCAGTGCTGACATCAAGATTACTACAGTACCTCAAAGAACAAGATGCTCATCAAATGACAACATAAACAGCTCAGTGAAGGAGAGCACAGAAACAGGAATCATACTGAACTTTTCCTTTGCAGCTGCCCTCTGTACTTAGGCATTGCCTTGTGTCAAAGAACCAATGCTTCACAGCCCTCTTCCTAATAGGTCCCACAATGAAGTCATTGCTTGAGATGTCTGGAGTCATGAGAAGGTATATGACCTCGCTGTGAAAGTGGGTGAAATAGAGGCAGATATTTATCCAGTAGTGGGTGTTGCAAAGATAAACAACACAAGCACAAATAAAACAAAAGGGAGCGAAGAAGATGGCTCTTGCACAAGTCCTTACTCAGGGTTAAGGGCAGTTGTGAACTGTAGGAAAGGAAGAATGTCTTTTGCACAACTCTTAAATGGCATGTGTGAGAAACAGGTCTCCCCGTAAAGTCTGTAGAGCTGTCTGCCTTTGGGATCCTGTACAGCCATAATGCTTTCTCACAACCTTATTTCTTTATTTGGGAGATAAACTGCCATGTCTCTCATCAGCTGGTCAAGGACTGCAAAGAACATCCTGAAGAACCCATACAATCTACACACCGCAGTACCTGGGAGGAAGCTATGCATACCCCACAGCACCCAGCCATAGCTAGGGATCTGCCTACTTGTGTGATGCTGGCTCCCTCTTTGTGTTACCCAAAGGACAGCACCAAACTTTCTGAATACATTCTGCCTCTCCCACTTTTTTGTTTACACAGGTGCCTCCTGAATGGGGTAGGGGCATGGAGTGGATGGGAAGTGGCAGTAAGAGAGGGCACTGTGCAACATTCAGTCTCCAAGTGACAACAACATGAATGATGGCAGCAAAATCTGCAGAGGACATTAAAGATTACATGATTGCAAGGAGATACAGATGAACTAATTGCTCTCTGACTGCTGCAGCTCCCTGATGAGTCATGCAGAACAGGTGTGACAGCTTAGCAGGAGAGGCGGAGCTTCTACCATTGCCTGTTCTTCTGGAATGCCTCTTCTGAACATCACTTTAGTCTTGTCTGAGTAACCCTCTGCTACTGACTCCCAAAGGAGCATGAGGGACTGGAGCCGTGTTTGGCAGAGTACAGGACAAACAGCTCCTGAACCTCTCCCATCCACAGCCAGACTTCACTCATTTCAGCTCTGAACACTCCAAGTTTTAGCTGTCACAAATACATAGTAACAGGGCAGATTTCCACCTACTGCTGCATCAAAACACATCCCAAATCTTACACAGGATAAGCACACCAAAGAAGACTGCTCTTGGTATTAATTTTATTGTCATCAGAAAGACCCACATTGGGAAAATCAGGGATGTACTTGTAATTTCCCGAGTGCATGCACCCTGGCAACACAACTGGGTACAGAGTAATCTCGCCTGTATCGTACTTAGTATGTGATGATGAACCACAGGAACCATCTGGAAAGAAAAGCAACTGCCAGTCGATTTGGACAGGAAGAAGTAACAAGATGTAGCAGTGCTGTAGGTGCAGCCAAGCGACTTGGACTGCGAAAGAAGGGGGGCCTCATTCCAAACGAGGAAGACTTAGCAATTGCCTTAGCAAATGTCCCTAGCACGTCTGCAGGCAGGCCCTTGCAAAGAGGGTAGCCCAGACACCCTCCCACATCTTCATGCTGCCCAACATTTTTTTGCATATTGAGCTGTGAAAGAAAGAGGGTGACTGGCCTTTTGACTTCAAAAGTTAAATGCTGCCATGGTATTAGAAATGGTGGTGTTTTGGCATGGGTTGATGCCTGGTTGTGCTTAAATGCTTTCAAAGGTAAAAAAGGGTGAACCACCCTAATTCCAACACTGCCTGGACTACTATCAAACTAAGAAGTCTGAAGCTGGAAGCAGTCACAAAAAAACCCCCAAAAAAACCCCAAACCAAACCAACACAAAACAAAAAAGCTAAGACAATTAAAAGACTGTAAATCAACCTCTATTAATATGAAGCAGGTTTATTACAATTTTTCATTCTCCTGACTTAGGGAAAATCTATTTTCATATTACTACAAAATCCAAGCCAGAAATTTGGAAGACTTTATTTGGTTTATTCATTCCTCTAGGGCTACTATGCTTCACTCTTTACACAGACCAGTGCATTGGCTTTCAATTAAGACAACAGAAAAACATAAATCTAGGTCTCTTGCTGGAGTTGTTTCTGTAAATCATCCTCCCCCTCTATCCCATCCAGTAGCCACCAGAGACATGTAAGAATTGTAATATTGAGTTTTTATGTATGACAACCTTCCTCCTTTCTCCCATACAATTATCATTGACTTTCTAAAGCTGTTAGTACCTAGCAAGAGCTACAAGTACATCACAGATGGACCAATTTCATTGAACTGCAATAGGAGAGATTAATTCCAAGCTTAACAAGGGAAGCTAATCACAGCCTTAGCTACAGAGAGACCACCAGCTCTTCTTTTTTCTGACACAGTAAAGCCTGCTTTTTAAAGTGACAGTGTGTACAGCTTGCAGATTTTGAAACCATGGTGGTAAGGAAAAGAATCAGTTGCGTGTGTAGGGCGTTAAAATGTGGTTTTGACAGAGCTGGCATTTCTGAGACTCTGCTTGTACACTTGCTTTATACCATGGCAGGGCACATGGAATGCCTTTCCTGTCATAATCTGTAATATTGAAGTGGGAGTGAGAAGGGGAAAACACAGAAAATTAGGGCTGCTGGGAGAAGAGCACTACAGGTTTTTTTATCTGAAGGTAAAATGTAAAAATATTACAATAAATTATGGTGCTATGACTTGATGAGGTTTCTCTGACAGGAGAGGATACAAAGAAATTCACCATCTCTAACTGTACTTAAAAGTAACAGTAAAATCCATTCTCAGCTGATGATCATTCATAACATGACTGAGTTTACAAAAGATCCTTTGAAATCTTGGTTCCAAGATTTCAACAGCTCTGTCGTCCCAGATCAGCTGTTTGTTCCCAAAGAATTTTCTTCTGCCAGGGCCTGTCCCCCCTGCTGCTAATTCCTGCTTGCATTAAGATTTCACTGGTCCTCAGCTTGGGCAGGCTTTGTAACTTCCCACATTCCCTTCTCCATCATTTTCAGTCTTATGGTGATGCCCCACAAGCACTGCAGAGAGTTCTTGACCACATGGGACCACTGCTTCCTGACCAGTGCAGGGTTTGCAGAGCTTCTCTGCCACGGCACCTGTACATCTGCAGGTTTAGAGACTCTGCTTGACCAACAGAGTTGAGTTTTCTGGAGCCAGCAATGGAAGGGTTGACATCTCATGTCTCACAACAGCGGTTGTGAGGAACAGTAAAAGCCCTTTCTCATAGACAGCACTACATAGCAAGTTCCCAGATCTAATGCTGAGGCTCCTGGCTGCTGGGGATTGACATGGGAGGAAGATGCAGGGTACGTAGATAGTGATGGACACCACAAGATAGGCAAGCCCTGAACAAAGTCCCAGGAGCTGCCTAAAAGCAGTCAGAAATACACTATGCACTAGCAAATGGTGCATTTTGCTTTCCATGCACTCTTGCATATCACACTGTTTCTGTAATTTTGAATGCAGCTTCATGCAACAGCCACAATGCGACTAATGAATCAAACACAACCCAGATCAGATGGAATGTAAATTCAAGCTGCTGTGCACAGCCCAGGAGTCTACCATGTATGGCAGGCAGACCGAGTAACAAAGATTAGCCAAGTAAAAAGCCCCCACGCACATGCACGCACACACACACAGAGGTGCATGCAGTCACACTCACTCTTGGATGCAAAAGGCTAAACAGCAGAACTATCCAACGCCGGAAATACTGTATGCTCGTTAAAATACTGGCCAGACTGCCTTATGATTACTATCCCAGGGTTTTAAATGATGGCTGAGCTTGAGACGAGCCTTTCAGAACAAAAACTGACGATGAATAGAGGAGGGAAGTGGAGATGAAGAGAGTGAAAGGGAGTTAGACATATAGGAGAGACTTTTCTCCTAGAGCAGCCAGAACTAGTTTGACAAGTAGCCACTGTTTCTAAGCCAATGTTCATTCTTTCTGTCTGTTGGGCATTATCTTAGATGACCAAAAAATTATGGAAATGAATGAGAGAAGCATAGCAGCATAAGCTATTTAGCATTGCTCACAGCAACTCATAGCAAATCAAAGGGAAAATAGAAATGTGGCCTGTGTTACAGTCTCTCAATGCAATTGGAACCATCACTGATCATGCCAGCTCTTATCCTTGACTCTGGGGTATTTTTGCAGTTGTTAATTTTTAATTTGCTCTCCATTTGCTGTTTAAGACTGCATCAAGTGAACAAGCTAAGCTGTATCTTTCAGCTAAACATAAAACAGATAATTCATAAATGAAAGAAAAAAAGTAAAGAGATGAATAACAGTAAAAAAAAAAAAAAATCACGCCTCAGGGCAATGTGATCTTCAGTCACAATTCCAGATAGTCTTCCAGATGATGAGTAACAACAAGAAAACTCCTCTGAATATTGCACACAATGCTGATTCATACTGGAAGGCAGATCATCTTTATTTTCCCTCACGGGGTGAATCTGTCAGCCATGTCAAAAATGAAGAGATTCCACTCTTCTCAGGGATCCTACTACTAGCAGGTATACACTCTTCCTCTGAATTGTCCCCTTCTCCTCTCTCCACCCCTCTTGTTTAGGAAGAACAAGGTTACCATAGTGAGCATATTACCTATCATTTCCTATCAGGAACACACTAAATCAAATCAATCTGCTGTTGACATCTCTGTCCTACCACTAATTCCCTGTTGTCTCCTCTTTATAACATTTGTGATCCACACAGGCAGAGATGTTTCAGACACACCTTGATCATAACAGCAACCAGTCAGCATCCCTCATGGTTGCAAACTGGGTGTCACTAACAAGAAATGGCTGTGTGAAGCAACTGAATGAAGCTGATGAAGCCAAGGGAGATGGCAGGCTTTGTAATTTTTACACTGGTAAATCTCTGCCTGGGGCAGACCTTCAGACCCACCACCAGTGACCAGCCCTGTAACCCTCAGTGGGTGTACCTTGTCTAGATCCCACACGATTCAAGCAATGTGCAAAACAAACAAACAGAAAAGCAGAAGATGGAGGCAGGCAGATGTGAGTCAATGCTCATACTGAGGCCTGAAAAGGAGCAACTTGCGCATGCAAGATGCTAACTATGACCTGCTGCCAAAATACTCTCTCTCTCTTCCACATGTTATCAAGGCTCATACCTTTCTGACAAGTGCACCAATAACGTAAATGAAACATAATTCTTCATATGGGTGCTTTAGAGTAGTGTCCCTGCTGCCACATGACTCCATATCTAAAGAGCCACCCGCATGTGTGACCTCATCCAGCAGGTACTCACAAGCTATTCTTTCGCACCACCAAACCTGCAAGAAGTGCTGCAAAAACTTCCCTAATCTGTCTCTCAGAAAAACAGAAAAATTCTTTTCAGTGAATTTTTTCAAACAGTGCTTTACCTATACCATGAGGAAGGGAAAATTTCTATTTGAATAGTCTGTAAAAGTTGCAAACAACGGACAACATGGACCTGTCATGGCACATTCCATGACAGCTACAAGCCATTGGCTACTGACATTTCAATATTTAAAAGAAAGTAATTTATTTTTGTTATGCAAGATTTCTAGGCAGTTGTTTTCTGTTTCTGCTCAGCACTGGATGGCCTCCTTTATGCTTAACACAGTGTAAGAATGGCAATGATGTCATTCATTGCTGCAGAGGAAGTAAAAAGCTCTGAGCTTAGACCTTGGCAGGAAAAAACAGTTTTGCACTTAATCTCTAAACAAGTGTTTATTTAAATAAAGTTTGTTTTACTTGAATGCTAGTCAGGTCTGACAGGAGATTGGTAAACTTTCCCTAGGCACCTAGTCTCTAGACAGATGAAAAGTCAAGGCAGAGCAGAAGAACTGAAAGCAACCAGATGCTCTCAGCCCCATAATCACATTACAACCAAACTTCTCTTGACACTCTTATCTCCTCCCCAGCACCTGTGCCTTTTCCAGAGTATTCTTAAAGAGGTGGATATTTCTGCAGCACTGGCTTCTTGAGTTTTGCACCATGTCCACTCAGCAGTTTCTTAAAGGACCCCAAACTGCTGTGCACTTGAGTTGTTGTGGTCTGCCCCCTCCTCTGACCCTCAGCTCTACTGGTGGTGCTCCAAAATACTCCTTTCTTTGAAGAATTTGTGCTGGAAACCCTTGCTTTGTAACAGGCAAGTTCTGTGTGAGAGCTGAAAGTACAGATGTAGTATGAAGCTTACCAATGTAAAAGGACAAACCAGGCTTGCCTGTGTGACTATGATCTGTCTGAGACCTTGTCCTGGGGTGAAACTAAAACAACACTTCATGGGTGTGCGGCTGTGGCTGTGCTTCTTCACACCCAAGACAGTGGCAGCACCAAGCTTACATAAAAAGAAATGTCTCTGGAGACAATTTAGGAATCACAACATGCAGAAATAATTTGTGTGCTTATAGCACAGCTACAGGCAAATAAAATGAGCAGGAAACAGTGACTTTTTTGTTTAGGGTTGGGTTATTTTCCTGGTAAGAGACATAGTTAACAAAGACCCATAATTAAAGTAATCTTAAATTTGGAGAATGACAGAAGTGAAAGAAGGGCACAACTCACTTTGATCACAATTCAGCTTTATTTTTTATTCTAGTTAAGTCATGTGATGAAAAGCAATTTTCCTACCATTGATGGAGTGCACCGAGATAAGGGCAGACAGGGGGTCCTCAAATGATGTGATGTCCTCCCAGGCCCATCATGGGAGCCTTCAACCACACATCAAGGGATTAAACCTACCACTGTGATCCAATTTGGAAGGCTTCCTGGTGCAGCTTTCAAATGGAGGAGTATTACTGCCTTTGGGTGTCTGGGACCTCTCATGGGATGCAAGGGAAGGGCATCTGCCATGGTACAAGTATCGAAATGTTTAGTGGAGGAAGCAAAGATAGGGAAGGAGTGGGATCTGACAGGGTATAAACATGGAGAAACAGGGAGGCTGTTGGTCATTGTAGCTCTGTAGCTGTGCCTTGCAGATGATGAGTGCAGTCTGTCCACTCTTCTCATCAAACTCCATTTCTAACTCTTTTTAATGCGTGAGTGATATGCCTGTGGCTACAGGTCATGTGTATAAGTGCCTGTGTGCACGCCTGCTACAAATGGGTGCCCAGTTTCACTCCTGCCTGGACCTAGGATCTGCATGGATCTGCTGCAGCCTCACCACAGCAGGGCTGCCAGATTTGTCCACTTCCTAGCAAGTAATATATTGTCTTCAGGAGTTTGAAAGATGGTCAGCATCGTGCAGAACAGGACTACTCAATTACAAAATGTATGCTTCTTTGCACCACACACAACAGCAAAACCAAGTTATTCTGCGTCCTGTTCCACAAGGCTCATACTTATCACAACCATTTCTCATTTTAGAAACATAGCTACAATGTACATCTCCTTGGGATAAGGTGATTAAAGAAAAAAGAACATGCTCATCTTTTTTCCATCCCATAAAAGTTTTCTTTTAAAAAATTGACATAGTACCTGTTTGAGAAAGGGAGACTTTAAACAATTTGGGGAATTAAAAGATTTTGTCATATAGAGAAATATTTTTAAAACTAGCTGGGTTAGTAGAAAGTGCGACCACGATCATTTTAGAAATATAATGCTCAGTTTTTCTGGTCTATTGTATGGCTGACTGTGCAGATGTTTTTAGTAATAGCAGGTCTCTAAGTGAATACAAGATGCTATCCTTTTTTTAAAACTATTTTTTGGCTGCAAATTTTTTTTTTTTGGAACACATCAGGGACAAAAAGCACACATGTTTCAGACTGGGGTGTTATAACTTGGGGATGTTGACTGCAGCTTGAAGGCAATAAACTTTAAGTGAAATAAAAAGTAACAGAGGTTTACTTTGGAGACGCTCAACTGACAAATAGCCTGCAATCATAATGCACACCTCAGGTTAGGCTGCAGTGAAGAAAATAACTTTAGCAACAATGAAGAGTAATAGTAATTTTTAGGGGACCAAAATTCAAGGAAAATTGCATCAAACAGGTCACTCTCATACCATCTTCTTAGAGAAAACCCAGGGTAATGCCCCAGGTGACTATCACTCAAGTCATCTCTAGCAAATTCCCCAGTCTGCCCTCTGACCTGTCTTCACTTCCAGTGTTCTCACCATGTTTGGAGGTTTGACAGACTGTTTGTGTTGGTGGAAGGATGTTTTGGTGAGAGATTTTCCAGCACACAGCTGGCCCACAGCCTTCATGTCTAGAATGTACAGAGGCTACTCATTACTGCTATGGGCTAGCAGAGAAGCAGGACAAGGAAGGACTGGTGGAGGTGGCAAATCCTTTTGCCACCCTTTTGTCACTCATTTTGAGAGTTGCATCCTTTGCCCCTCCTGCTTGGCATTGTACAGCACACAGGTTTGTTGGCAAAACCCCTACAGGATTGCTGAGACTGTCCTGCATCCTCATGTGGGAGAGGACCTTGATGATATTCCACACATGAAGAAGGGGAGGTGCTGTCCATCTGGCTGCTCTTCATTGGCAGACAAACCCAGACAGACATCTGGCAAATCTCCACTAGCCACCTTCCTGACTAGAGAAGGGTTACTGTTCTTCTCCTTTTCTCTCATTTTTAATGATTCTTTATCATTTGGCCTTGGCTAAATATTGGTCAGGTAAAGACAGGATCTCTCCTTCAATAAGCTTTGTGGTATTTTGGGTTCTTTTCCCTCCTTGACTCCCTACAAACAATCAGTGAGTGCTGAGAAGGATCTCCTCCACCTCTCTTTTTGTGTCACAAGATTTACTGCTCTGACATTGTTGCTGTGAACACAGGCTACCATCACACTCAGCAATATGGATTATTCTCTCTCTGCCTTCTCAAGGAGATGGATGCCCATGCTATTTCATGCGGGTGTTCAGCAAAGGATAAAATGTTGAATCCACTTTTCTCTGCATCAGCCTACTTTCAATGTGCCTTTGCCTAAATATGAAGTGTCCAGCTTCTTGCAAAGAGCATTAGTAACTAAAATGTGTCTGGTGCACTGTTACTGGTTTTGTACTTTCCTTCTCTGTTTTCTGGTTTGCCGTGTTGTTGAAACTATCTGTCTTAAGAAAACAGAGTTCTATACACATTGCTCCACAAGAGCTTTCTAGATTGGGTCACAAAGCAGAAGACATAGTCCCTGGTCTGGCTTTTTGCATTGTATTGTGGCCACAGCTGAGATCAACATGAAGATCTTGGGCACAGTTTCTTTCTCCTCTAAAGATATGTGCTTGTCTTTTGAGGCTATTTGCTACCTTGGACATCTCTGGAATAGTACTCAGTTGGCAGCAACCATGTCTTCCATTGAGAGGAAAGCTCTGATTCTTTCATTAGCATCTTAAAATAGAGGAGAATTTTTTTTTTTTTTGGTAACCTATTGATGGATGTGAAACCTTCTTTGCTCTTCACACCTTTCCTTCCATTTTAAGCATGCCCTGCTAAATAAAATGTCTGTTTGCAATGTTTTTGATGATGCCAGGAGATATCCATGTCAGACCACTGAAGATTTAATTGTATTTTTTTCAGTAGCATAGGTAAACAAGTGGCAGAATCTTCTTTGTAACTCTTCTACACATTAACTTTTAACTGAGTTAAGGTCTCTGTTGGGAAGTAGTGTCTTTTGGTAGACTGATGGTTTGAGCTGGAGAAAAGCAGGTGAGCTTTTGAGCCCACCAATGTATCTTGAAGCCTCTACAATTTCAACAAATTAATCTAATTCCAGTGTTCTTATACTCCACAAACATCACCTTCTGCTGGTGCTGGGGCTTAACTTCACAAAGGTCAATGTGGCTCCCTCCATCTGTGGTGGACATGGCTTGATGTATGTATACATGTGATGCATATGTATTAATGAGCATCGCTTAATGAGACTGACTGAGCTAAGATGCTGTGGACTTAGCTGTTGTCCCTGTTGTGGATGCTGGGTTATTAGCTACAGCTATTGGCCTTGAACACAGGAACATGTAAGTGGCTAAGCTTGTTAAACTTGGGGATATCTCTTGCCTCCAAACACTGTCTGGACCACTTGCCATCGGTCCTGATTTCTTCGTGCTGTAATCAAACCAAGAATATTTTTGAAGGCCTTATTGCTGCATCCCATAGATCACTGCTCATAAGCCTGGCAATTCTGCTGCCAATACTCAGGAAACTGGGTAGGCTCAGTTTGAGGTTTGTGAATTGCCAGCCTGTCTCATATGCATCTTTTTTCCACCAGCCTCAGGAAACATGATCACACTATTTATACAGGGGCATTTATTCAGAGTCAGCATCAGCCTACTGCCTGCAACATGGATGCTAACGAATAGCTTCTAAGACGCCTGTAGGTATGAAAGACCTCAGTTCAATAATGCTAACAGCTCTGTTTCATTCTTTGAGCTCTTTGCACACAGTTTCTCTTCTTTCCCTCCACTACTGCCAAGGATCACAGCAGTTGCTAGAAACAAGACACCCTGGGAAACCATGTCCTGTTTTTACTTTCTGGCCTGTTTCTGTGTGCTGGAATGGAAGGAACTACAACTGTGGTGACTTCAGACACTGCCCTGGGTGACTTCTGTGCACATCTCACAGCCTAGAAATCCACCCTGGGGCAGTCAGGGTAAGGAGCCTCATGCATGCAAATGGCTTTCCCAGTGAGTGAAGCACAATAAGTTTTAATATCTAGCTAAGTCTCCAGGGCTGGATCCCATCCAGGCTCAGAAATGGGATTGTACATCTCTGGCATTTCTTTCTGGCTGAATGGGGCAGTGGGAACTGCTGGATCACTCTAGCTTTTCTGATATAGTCTCTACATGCTCAACACTGCTTGTGTTGGGTTGGAAATACAGACAGGTACAGTGCTCAGGAAAATGCCTAAATGTCAGCATGTTTCAGCTGTGAAGTAACTGAAGCCATATTTCCCAGTTCTTGTAGCCTCACCTCTCCTCATTTCCTGATGCTTTCCCTAAACTGTTCCATGCAGAAACAGCTTTCAGGCCCTCTGGGATCCCTGCAGAAGGCCTTGTGCATTTGCCTGCTGGGACCTGAGGAGCAAGGCAGTGCTCATAAAGGAGGTGTCAGAGAAGTTCCTTGAATGACAAACAAAGTGAGCAAATAAGAGCAAAAACAAACCCAGCATGTGGACCTTCCCTACAGCCTGGGCTGCCTCTTACCCATCCTGAAGTGCCTGTACTCCCCTATTAATGTGATGTTTCCTGGGAAGTTGTTCAGAAAGCCCCAGGTGAAAGGTCTGCCTAGGAGAGGTAGCTTTGCCTGGCCACTTTGACAAAAGCAGCTGCCCATACCAAGCACACTCTATTTGTAATGTTATCTCAGGAAGATGCTCATGACTGAGGTCTGCTCACAATAAGAGAAGGGTTTTCCTTTTCCTTAACTGTCCCTTTGGTGGGGAGAAGAAAGCTTGCACATGCCTCAGAAGTGAGCTGCTTACCCTTGCCTGTGGGGATCTAAGACACAGGACTGGAGACGGAAGAGGGCAGAACTCTCGGGGGCCATTGCTTCTGGGCATGGGGAAAAAGTACAGCCAGGAACACTAGAGGGAATAGGCAGTGCTGGCTGTGCTGAGAGTCACATGAGGCTTGGGAACAGCCGGGCTCTTGGCTTCAGTTACGGAGCAGCAGAACTGCACTTCAGAGACCACTTATCACTGCAATAAATCTTGCTTCTCACTGAGCACATGTGGAAGCTGAGACATCTGACAGTGAGGAGGGCTCCTGTAGGCAGGGGTTTGGCAGCACAGGCAGACAGCAGTTTGTACAGAGCTACACACTATTGCCAGTAATGTGACAGAAGCAATACTCTGTGACTAAAGCTGCTGTTTACAACTATTTTCTTGACGACTGGTGTGGGCAGTGAGAAGAAGGGGATTTAGATTAAGAAATCTTTTTTAAGCAAAGAACTGAAAAAAAAAAAAAACAAACCAAATCCACAGCCTTCCAGCTTCTGTATAACACATCATGTGTCATTTCCCCCACCCAGTTCCCCCCAGTCCCCCTCCTGGCTTCAGCAGCAAGTGAGCCTTTCCTTCAGCATGAAGAGCTGGTCCTGCCATGCTCCCATTTTTAATGCTGCATTTGCTGCAGAAAGCATGAGATGTCAGTGCCTTCTCACACCATATCCACACCCTGCTGCACCCAGCAGTGAGTCAGCACCAGATGCTTGCAGGCTTGGGAGTCTCAGTTTCATCAACTGTAAATCCCTGCAGCTCCACTGGCTGGCTATAAGAGCTCCTCAGAGCAACACCAGCTGGAAACCTGCCCCTGTAAATCTCTGGGGATGGGCTGCCCAAGCAGCTCCTCCTCAAGCTGGCCCTGCACAAGGGTCTCATTCTTCCTAGTTCCCAAGTCCATTTCCACTCGTCCTGAATTATGAAAGGGCTAGGTGGAACTGGGAGCCAGGGCCCTTTATTTAGACTGAGCATGCAGAGTTTTCTTCATCTGTAGTCTAAATAAAAGTCTAAATGAGTACAAATGAAAGTCAGGAGCTTGTGTGCCTGTGTGTAGGGAAGCAGTAGGGGTGCAGCCTGCTTCTCTTTTCATGGGAAGAAAATGGGCATTTGTAAAGCCTGCACACATCTAGTTTGGAGACAGACTGAATATCCATTATGTGCACACTAGAAGGAGCCTGTTTTTAGCCACTGGGCAATGATAGGGTACCTGTCAGTGTAGTGTTCAAACCTTATCCATGCTTGCCATTTTCTTTCCCTATCTCTTCAAGTCATCACCACCCCTTCTCCAAACTTTTCTCTTACAGAAACTGGGAGACATTTGATGATGTAGGTAATGAGATTCCATCTCCACACAGACAACATTCAAGAAGGTTCATTCAATCATTCAGGAGGATTTTACCACCTTTCTCCATGACTTTTCACCACAAACAGATCAACAGACAGTTCTATGATCACGTAAGAGGAACCTTCCCTTCCCTTCCCCTTCCCTCTCTGCATTGCACCATGTGATACTTAGCAATCGGAATCTGAAACACTGACATTATTTTATTACCACAATGACTTTGCAAGTGCATGTGCCTCCTGGTATCCCTAGTCAAAATGAGAACCTGGAAGCTGAGGGGTTAACAGGAGTTAACATGCATTGCCAGAGCTGGGGATGACAGAAGCAGCACACAATCTGCCAAGTGAAGGGCTCTGCTAAGGGCCTCATCAGCACACAGGGCCCAACGTGTTGACATTTAGGCACAAGACATTTTTATTCTATCTTATGATATGTTTTATGGCATGTGATATCCAAAAGATACACCTCAAATGGTCTGAGGCACCAGGAAGCAATGACAAGATTGGCAAAGCAATGAGAAAAAAAATGGATAGTATTGTGCTTACAAACAAAATCAGGTAAACTCAAGCATTTCAAACAACTACAGAAAATAGGACTCTTAACATGGCTACTGCCCAGAAATGCTCAGCTACACAAAACTGTTATTTTAACAGTCTTATATGCATAGCATCTAAATAACAATAGATTTTTTTCGTATCAAATTGTCTTAAACTAGTATCTAAAAGAATTCCTCTCACTTAAGGATTCCCTTATTTCCCCCTCACATTAGGATGGAGTCTGGACTACTTCCAACATAATTCCATTGTAACCAAGGCATCTCGTCCTGATCTTTGTAGTTACCCCATATTAGTGGTGTACTTTCAAACTCAACTGTGACTCCAGAAGACTGGCAGTAAAGAATATCCATGGGCAGTAATTTCCTCACCTACTCCAGCTCTGTCCCCAAAATAAACAAGACTTCACTTTCCCTGTGACTTAGAAACAGGCAGACCCCAGCAGGCAAAAGCTGTTACACTGATGGAGAACTGAAAATATTCAACAGCTGTGAGTCTCCCCAGTCATTTATCTCTGAATTTCAATGAGGATCTCAACACTAAATCACTCTCTTCCAAAGCTAATTTGCAACCTCTTTTTGTCTCTGTACTAGTACTCTGGAAACTGGTGGGCAGGCTAGTATTTTTACAAGGTTGGTTCACATGTTTTGTCACCTAAAATACTACAAGTAATCATCCTATTCTTGTCTTGCAAGAAACAAGCACTCCAGTGATGGAGCAGTCTTTCAGGGAGGACATGCAGCAACCTCCTGAACTCAGTAAGTGATCAGAGGTACCTAGTGGCTCAAGGGGAATGCAGAATGAGGGTGTTAAAACAGTCTCTGTAGCCCATTGGCAGAGGAAGGTTACCCCACAATGGTCACAGCATTCACATGAGATTGCTGCACTCCAGCACTTCCTGAGAATCCAGCCTTTCTCATTCTGCTGCATGGTGAGCTAGCAGAAACTGATGTGCTAACTGAGAAACATCTTATAAATTACAGCCTGGAGATGCTGCTGACGAAAAGTATGCTGGCTGTGGTGCTGGTATACTGCCTGCCTATTTGCTTGCTGTAGGCTGTGTGAAAGCAGAGATTTTCTCTCATCTTATTTTGCAGAACTCACAATAGGAGTTGTGTGTACCCAGAGGGCACCACCTGCCGCCCCCACCACCCACCCCCTCCCGCTTCACACAGCTGTCTTTGGCCATGTCCACGTGGCATTCCTCACGTCTGGGGTAGGTATTTCTGCACTGGATCAGTTTTCATCCCAAACCCCAACACCCTATAACCAAAGCTTACCCAAAAGCAAAGCTGTAGAAGCAGCAGGTTTGTACTCCTGCAAGAGGACTTGGAGGCTGCTCATGGGGTGTTGAAAAGGCTGTTCACTCATGACTGAGCTATTTTTGATTTGCTGAGTCTTTTAATATTCACATATTTCTTCCTTCACATAGTGCAGGACTCACAATGTAAAAAACCACTGTTTTTCAAACCACAGTGCCACAGACTCTGTTCAAGGGAGTGAAGGACAAGAAAACCTGGGTTTGTCTGTGCAGCATAATGGTTTGTTGTTTGTTTATTTAATGAGAGTTTTACTGTTTGCATCTCCTTGATTTCTAGGGAAGATAGCCTGTGCCAGTTGTGATGAAGAATACTAACACCTTCCTAAAAAAGGTGCTTTTTAGCACCGTTAGGTTCTGAGGATCTTCAAGACAGACCTGCTGGGCAGCTGGGATGAGGGACAGCCCCTGGCAGAGCAGCCTGAAGTCTTGGAACATATAGTGAGGAACAAATCACCGTACAATGGTTTATATGCAGGTACACAGAGCAGTTTCAAGGCAGATGTGCCCATTGCAGACCTGGGTGATGCTACATCACTACCATCTTGATACCCAGGAGAAGCATCTTGAAAACTCACTAGAGGAGGAAACTACTTGCTCAGGATTGGGTTGAAGCAATGAAACGGGACCCAATTCCTTCTGTATAACTGCAGCTTCATTCAGTGTTGTCCTGTCCTTGTAATGGAAAGAAACACAATGCAGAACAGCACAAGATCAGTTCCTGCCAGACTGCATCCTAGAGGCAGAGCATGCCACTTATTTCTAAAATTATCTCCTTTGCTGCATGGTTTTGGACCAGGGTATTGCCCAAGCATTCACATCACCTCCTGAGACCACACACACACACATCCTTGCTTGTGCATCCTGCTTCCATCCACTGCCAGGAAACATTACACATAATATATAATGTGCATAAAACCACAAGCCACGAGATAAGGCACAAAAGAAGATGAAAAATACACATCTATATTGCTTTGCCTGAATGAAATGGCCACAAATGAAGCTTAAAAACTAAAGAAACAAGACTCAAACCATGGAGGACAAGAGAACTGGGATCCTATCTGTTCTAGTGTGGGGGTCAGGCAGATGAGCTGGGGAGGTATGAGCAGGAGGAGAGGGTGTCAGATCTTTGATGCTGCCACAGCTACAAAGCAAGCTGTTCTCTCCTTTCTGCCACACTTCCCTTTTTCAGAGTAAGAGCTGTTAAGAAACACAGTACTTGTTATGTCTTCCTCTCAAATCCTGCTCCTGCTTTGCATACTGCTTTTTCTGTATCTGCAGCTATCCTTATTTTTTCTCCCTGTATATATTTACAGGAGCATCTTTGCTTCTTGCACTCTCCTCAGGGTGCCTTCCACCCCATCTTAGGAGGTTAGTCTCTCCATTTCCAGAAACGTGTTTGCTGGTCAACTCTGTTCATTCTTGCTCACTTCCTCTGACTGTGTATACAACTTTCTCCACCTAAGTTTTAGTTTTGGCCTGAAGACCCTGCATGTGGGAGGAGGATCAGTTCCAGCATCAGGGAAAGCAAGATACCAACAAGGCACAGGCCTTAGGGAGAATGAGATGTGCATATCCAGCTGGCTGTCAATGTCATCTGCTCAGCTGAAAAATCTCACAGGGTGTGGACTAGCATGTGTGAGAGCTGAGGTGGGGTACTCAGCAGTGAAAAACTTTTCGGGAAGCACCGATTTGTTGCAACCCAAAAGCCTAATTTCCTACAAAGTTTTTTAGACAGGGCATAAGAGACATGGTATCAAGCCCCTTGTCCCCTGAAGAGGGAATGAATCTACATTC
Organism: Cyanistes caeruleus; assembly: GCF_971803275.1. NCBI lineage: Eukaryota > Metazoa > Chordata > Aves > Passeriformes > Paridae > Cyanistes > Cyanistes caeruleus. The sequence continues at coordinate 36,817,757 of NC_141732.1, forward strand.
CATGTCCTCAAAGGGGTTATGTTCACTGTTGAGCCGCTAGTGCTCAGTGCAGGGAAGGACTGGAAAAGCATGAGTTTCATTATGGTGCCTGACTGAAACACCTCAGCCAGAGTCCTGAGCAATCCAATAGCACATCAGCATCTTCTGGCTTATATTCACTGGTGCTACTTGTGCCTTTAGAGAGTGGAGGTACAAAGACTGCCATGCTGAGAGGTGAGTCTGTGATACCTGCAGGAACACAGGAAGCCCATTTCTAACCCAAGACCAGGGGAACAGTATTCTTGAGCAGATGGTGTAAATCTTTGGTGTGGTCCTGTGTAGGGCCAGGAGTGGGACTCAGTGTTCCTTGTGGGTCTCTTCCAATTCGGGATATTCTGTGATTCTGTGGCTCTGTGACCTAGCCATTAACAACATCCTTTGCCAATCCTCCTCCAAGTTTCATTCTCCAACACTTCAGTCCAAGAGCCACTCTCCATCCCAGGACTGACCAGCCTGATGAGCAATGCTGAACTGAGGGCAAGAGCAATCCTGGTTTATTTTTCTCACATGCAGATCCAGCACAACTGTTCCTGCAAAACTGCAGAGGAGTCTTTGCAGATGCAGCACAGGACTTCTCAGAGGACAAGCTAAAGGTAACTGTATGGAGCTGCTGTACAAAAGTACATTAACTGCTTTTGATGCTGCAGAATAATTTCATTAAGCCCTAGGCAGATGAGTCACTGTAGCAAGCTGTACTGGTGAAGGAAACACAATGGGACATGGGGGGGAAAGGCAGCCTTTCCACAGTAATTACACAATTACTGTTTTAAGTGGAACTGTCTGATATCTTGCCTTCTGCTGGACTTTAACTGTTGGTGATCAGAGATGTCCTTAAGGAACAAAACATGATAAAGAGTGTCCAGTATATCTGGCTTCTGTTGAAATGAATAAAGTAATGGTTTTCCTTAAAAGGCCTAAGTGCCTCCAAAGCTCACACATTCTGTACCTCTTTCCAGCAAAGAGAAAATTAGTACTCTACAGTCTACATCCACTGCCTTCACCCAGTTAGATCTTGTTTAACTGGCAGATCCTCATCAGTATGTGCAGGGGAAGGGAATGTCCTTGCTGCAAGGCTGAACCTGGAAGGAACCTGCCACATTCACAACTCATCTGGCAGCAAAAGGGACACAGCACACTTTCCACCATGATTGTGCTACACTGAGGTCCAAGCTCCCTTGCTGTGGTCACTGTTATGCACAGTAACTGATGCAGCTGTGGGCCTGGTTCCTGAGATACTTGTGTGACCCCCACTTGTACATCCAGAAATGCACCTGAGACAGACTCCTGGCAGTAGTCATCATCAGCTCATGTCACAAGAGCTCAGGCCTTGCTAAAACGGGGATGGCAAGAGAATGTGGAAGGAAGTAATCCTGTGTGAACGCCTGCTTATGAATTTGGGAATTTCCAGCCCCTGGGTATCTGAAATTATTACTCTTACCTGTAAAAAAGACAAAGCTGTGATGAGAATCCTCCTGATGAGACCACACCAAGTGACCTGCTTTGCCAACTACATGCACAAGGGCAATGTGAGCTGATGGAAAAGGTCCCTTCAGCTTCTCCACCCACTGTGGGCAGTGTGGGTCCAGCACCGAATAGACTCTGACTGCAAGGGGCAGTCCCCTCAGTGAACAAAGAAGGGAAGACATGCTGCCTCCCAAAAAGGGACTGCTAATTATACTAATTGTATGATCCTCAAGGTTTTGTGCTCCACATCCCCCCCCCCCCTTTTTTTTTTTGTCGACATAATATCTAGCTCTCATGTGAGACACTGAATTACTTCAAGGCATAGCTGTGCTAGAAAGCATTCCAAGTCATCAGATAATCTTCTAGGACTCTGTTACTTACATTTTCATATAGCAAACAAGTACTGAGGAGGCAAGAGCAAAAAAAATTCAATGAGTACAGCTGAATTAGGAAGCACCTACTCCTGACATAATAAATTTTCTTACTGCTATTGCAACAATGAACATTAATGAGAATGCCTTATTTTATTTCTTGTCCCACCACTATGAAATATTTAGCCGTATCCTGAAAATTATCAAGCACTGAAAAATTATCAAATACTTGTCTGAATGACACAATTTTCACAGCAATATTGTTCTGAGAAGGGTTATTATGTAATGTATTTTGCAAAAAACTTTGCCAACAAACTGGAAAAGCTTTTTCGTTTAGTGCTTATCATTAACTGCCTAAGTTTATGAAAAAAGTCTTGAGCACCATGGTCATGGAACTTTATACTTTCCTACATCTTTAAGCAATTAATTAAAATAACTGTAATAACTAATGAATGCATAGCAGTCTATAGTGGCTGTTGCTGTGCAGATCTAGTGGTAACTGCAGAAGTGAACAGCTTTTTCAGAACCTGATTTTTACTAGAGGTTTTTACTTTTTGTGCAGAGACTATGCAGAAGCATCTGCAGCTCCTTTGCACAAGTTTATTTGGTTTCTCAAGGACTAAAATACGCTTTTCCTTCTTTTTGTTTCAGTGTGAGAGGTGGAGTGGGGATGGATTTTCAGCTAGCTATGTGTTTATGTCCTGACTGTTCCTGGTGAAGGCTAGATCAACACCCCCATGGACAACCCCTGCATGTCTAACCATGAAAAATAACAACTCCATCATACATTTGGGAGAGAAGGCAGATGTAAAATTTTATTGAGTCAGTCTAAGTCATCTCTCTCATCCAGGGTTTATTGCCATTATAATATCTGAATCTTGATTTTTGTCTGAGTGAGGATTAAGAGCCAGTATGGATAGGGAGCTTTTCCAGGTAACCAACCAGACATCTTTGAGATTCTTCAAAAACTTTTTACACTTCTCTTTTCCGTTCTCACTGTTAGTTACTCTCACCGTAGTTTAGTCTCATAATCAATACATTTATGGAATGAGGGCACTGTGGTAACAGCTTTGTAAAAACTACAGAAAAAAAGCCATTGCTTTTTTGTAGCATCCCATGAAAAGCAATGTTCACCAAGGCTCCTTAATTTCAATTGCAAATCTGGAATGTGGCAAGTTTTTAGAATGGGTGTGAGATTGCACATTTAAATGTGATCTGGGTTAAAGCTGCTATAAGACTGGTTCTATTATCCTGCCGACACATTCACTGGATTTGTGCTGGCATGGAGGAGGAGGGTGAAAGACTCCTTTTTGTGGGGCTCCCAGACTCCACCATCACATTTATAATTGCACAACTCCCAGCAATACCAGTGGTCTCTTGTCCCTCTGCATAAGGAATGTCCTCCCGACTCTCTCCCTGCCACAGGATACATGCATTGTTTTCTGGCACTGTGCTGCTTTCTACCAGTTAACTCTACAACCACCACTGAAGAAGCCATACAGATGGAGGAAGTGGTTATACCCAATTAAAGTTTTGTGCTTGGCTCTGCTATATGCTTCCATTGCAATGTTAGCAAGTGAGGATGTTCTCAGACATGGCCACTAATCTCATTTCACTCATTTTTCTGACAGCTGGGGCCTGATCTTTCCAAAACATTGCGCCTTCTGAGTGCTGCTGGCAGGGACTGAATGGTTAAGAGAAAAGTCTCAATGCTCAAGCCCTGAGGGCATAAGGGAGAGGCTTTACAAGATGGTAGCGCATTTGCAAGTGGTTACATCTGGTCCAGTTTCTCTGGGGAGGAATACGAACACCTGCAGAGCTACAGAAGAGGTGACACATAGGAGCTAAGTCAGTGGGGTAGTTCTCTTTTGGTCACTATCTCACCCTTGAAGGTATTAACAGAGACTCTCAGCTGAGGGTCTCTGACTCAGTCATCTGATAACTTGGCCAAAGAACCCATTTTGCAAATCACATGTAAACAAGTGAGTGACCCAAACTGTTTTATGTGACTCATACTCTCTGAAAAGGCACTCTGTAAACAGCTTTTATGGCTAAAAACTATTATAATCTGTCAATTACAGCATGCTACGCAATGGGGCACAAGTGTTCCACATTTTTGTCATTTGTCACACATTGCTATGGCTTGTGTCACATGCTGGCAAAACTCTAAAGGTTGAGAAGTATGGTTGTGGTCTTGATAGTAAGAGTGCATAGCAGGCAGTCTCTTCATGAGAAAAGGTTTTGAAAAAGAGGAGGAAGATGCTGGGAACAGAATGAACCAGCCACAAACACAAGGTAGGGATGAACAATTCTACAAAAGGGTATCTGAGACATTATGGATGACAAATGGTGGGAAACAACAAAGCCACAGAAAAGGCACGCCCCATGCTCCCCATGCAAGACTACAGTCTACTCTTTGAAGAAGGAGAATGTGGACAAACCAAGAAGAGTCCAGCAATAATCACACCAAACATGAGTGTGAACATACGAACACATGAACATAAAGGAGTAAATGACTTCAAAATCAGAAATGTTGAAATGGGGCACCAGATATGACACACATTTCAGATGCAGACCTGGCCTTTAGCAGTGTAACAACTTACTGCTATTGCTGCTGCATATCACTGTGGACCAAAATCTGACTTTGCCAGTTTGTGGAGGTTCTCAACTGATATCAGATACATACTGCTTGTACTTGCCCTTTCAGAGTTCAAACTCTAATGCAATTCAGTGTATAGGAGAGGCTAGCCCCACAGCAGGCCTTGTAATTTTCAAGGAAGGTTTTTCAGATAACCAGCTCCATGCTTCTTCTGGTAGAAGACATTAACTAAATGAGCCTTGAGTGCATTTCTGTCTGCAACCTTTAAACTCTTACATTAAGAGCACTAGCACTAGACAATAGATTTAAAGGGCTTTAGTTTTTAGAGTAGGTTTGCAGTGAAAGTTTGTAGCAAAAATTACCAGTCTGCTCGGGGCAGCTGAGATCATTTGTTTGGCTCAGATCTACTTGTCATACTCAGCACAAGAAGGGTTGTTTTATTCCATGGACATGACTTTCTGAGCAACACAGGACATGCAAGTCTTGAGACGGTGAGGAGGAATTAGTGGGGAGCGAAAAAGATCCTGATGCTCTGTTTGGCAAACATTCTGTGTTTGGATCATGGTGTGTTTGTGTGCATGTACACGTGCATATGAATACATGAAATTTTGCATAGGGCTGAGTGGAAAGCAATATTCTCAATTCATCAGCTTAGTGTCATTTGGAGGATGCCGGATGTTTATTACTGGGAATATAATAGTAATTTCCTGGGGGAAAAACTATTAGTGGAATAATTCCAAAAAGTTTAAAAGATTATCCAATGTGTTTCTGAAACATTCTAGAGGATTTTAAACATTTGTTTAAATCCACCAATAATGTATATGGGCCTGTTTATTTTTTATTCAGCCAAAGTGGATACTTTTTAGAACAAGAAAAAGTAAACCAGAAGTCTGGCCTGAAGAAAAGAAATAAATAATCTGTTAAAATCCAGATTTCTGAAGTTGCCAAGATTTGAAGCCTGCGTTCTCAATAAAAGGTTATACAGTTCATCTTGCCAATCCTAAGTGCTGAAAAGTCACGGCATGAATATTAAAATCTCACTAAAATGACACTCTAGGTTCTTCCTCCGGATTTTTTATCTTTAGCTGCCCAGATTTTCAAATTTATTTCTGCATTCATCACAATTAGAAATTATGATAAAATAGCAATACAGAGGAATGAAGTACAGATGCTGATACAGTATCAGAACTGAATAGGCTGATACTTTGTCAAGAAAGCTTTGAGTACTAAGAGCTTTATGTCTGTATCTGAATGGATATTACAAGTCACACTCCACTGCTTGTGTTTTAAATGCTACATTGGCGGAATATATCACTTGGTTACAAGCAACTTTTAAGTCAGTTGTTCTGACAATCCATGCTTCTGAAGTGCTTTTTTTTACAAAACTGATATCTCTAAAGAACTGTTATCATAATTAATGTTTGCAAATCTTTAGTCAATAGTCATTAGTAATTTTTTGACAACAGCTGACCAAATCAGGGCCACGATCCAAGTAACAGCTGATACCATCTACATTGGTTGAATTCACAAAAGCAGGAGCTTTTGTTGACAATTTAGGTAAATAATGGCACAACAGATGCCATGGGGAAAATGTGCTACTGCAGCGAGAGCCCCATATCACCTCCCTTCTGCAAGCAGAAAGCCAGTAGAAAGCAATGCTGGATTTAATTTTTGACAACAGCAAAATAGTTATTGTGATGCAACAGACCAAGACTAGAGCTGCTGAAAAAATTTTTTTCACTGGCAGTGCAACTCTTCTCTAATGCATGGGCAAATCTTCAGAGGGATTTATATACCTAAATAAGGTGGTTGACACCTAAGGAGACTTAATAAAAGGGTCAAACCTTACCCTGCAGTAAAACACATCCATTCTTCCCTGCCTGCCTACATCTCATACAGTTTTTAAGAGGAAAAATAGAGAGAAGAGCAAGGACATTTCATGCATTGTCCGCAATTCCTTTTGTATAGGGTAATTTCTGTAACTTCATCCGCTACCAGTGGGTCCCAACAATTTGCCACAGAAGGAACATCCATCAACAACAGCTGAGCATCTATCTTCCACACTTTTGAATGTCAGCCCCACTGCCATTCCCCTGGTGCCTTTCACTGCTCCTTGGGAGGAAGGTGGGGGGTAGAGGTGGGTATTGGATATGAATTTGTCCCAGGGGATGGGATTTCACACCTGAGTATAGAGGGGTTTATCTGATCTACTCCCATGCATGAGTTGCTCTGAGTCTGGAGTGGGAGCAATATGTGAACTTGCATAATCAAAGAAGGAAATAGCAATAATCTTGACTATGCCCACGTGGATTTTATATAACAGAACAAAGCCTGTGGTGTGAGGGGTTTTGCTCCTGTCCACTCATGTAAAGTCTGCCCTGATGTGTCCCTCATCTGGGGCAGGAGGGACAGGTTTTGATGAGTCTGGTAGTGGGCAGGAAGGTTAGAGGAAGGAGAGACACAGTGGTCTTGGCAGAGAGCAGCTCTTACATTACACAGCATTAACTAAGGGCTGCTACACAGAATGAGCCAGCAGCTGCGACTTTGCTTTTGTAGGGCTTCTGCATATGGTTACAGCCTGTATGTAACCAGGAGGCACTGCTGTTTCAGCTATTGTGCTCTCCCTTCTCACATGACCATGTGGAGCAGTCACAAACTTTGTTATTAGCTGGGCAGCACAAGGGACATCCAACCTGCTTGGGAAATGGTTTGTTTTTGGCCAGGCAATGGTGCTGGCACACACTGCTTCTGCTGAGGTTCAAACCTGTAGCTTTCTGCATTGCTGCTCTAAACTCCTCTGACCTTTGCCCAAAACAAAGCCAGGCACTGCCACATCCATGAAGATGAACATGAAGAGATGCAGCGCTGAGAAAACAGACCCTTATTGCCCATGTTACCCAGAACAGTGTGTCTCTCAAAACACCACTAGTTCTGCCCCTACATTCAGGTCACGTTCAGCCCCTGTGGAAGCACATACATCATTTGTGGTACCTGAGTAGGTTGGCTGGTATGGAGCCCAGATGACTCCTGACACAGGCACTATTGCACAATAAAATAGCTTCTTGTGATAATCCAGCCCTGACTGGATTTCAGAACCCCTCCCAGTGGCGGCATGGTCCTGAGCTTGCAAGAGCTCTACTAGCACCAGGAAGATTCTGCACTGCAGGAATGACACAGCAGGAGTTAGGCAGAGAAATGCCTTTTATGAGAAGCAATTAGAGAACTGAGTGTATTTGTGTAAGAGGAACTGAGTAAAACATTACTAGAAAAGATCTGGTAGAATTGCCATCCCTAAGATTGGCAACACCTTGGAACGAGGAGTGGGAGGCTGTACAAGAATCCTCATTTACTAGAGAGCTCCCTATTTGTCTCTGGAGATTTATGAACTTGGTAGCTTGCTCACTGTTAATGCCTTATGCTCCTGAGAAGCTGTTTCTTTGGGCAGAATAAATTATGGCTTCCCCCACCATGGCAAGAACAGACTGTTATATAAATTCTCCAAAAGGACCTAACTGCACCATGAAAGATGAAACAGCTTGGCATTTCTTTTAAAGCAAAAGTAAAACTAGTTGTGCTCTGGGTCTATGGTCTTTCTTTTAGAGAAAAAAAGTGAGATGAATAATAGATGGTCCCCTGGAAATATTGCTCCACCAGCTCTTAGCTGGAATCAGGCAATGCTAATTTACCAGGGTCTTTCAGGATTATTCTACTTAATCTCTGTAACAATATGGTAATTTTAGCCTAGTGAGAAGCCATTGCAACTCTCCCATTTCCCATGTAAAGACCTTGGATTTCTAAGTGAAAGGAGTCTTAGCCATGTCCCAAGGCAATAAAGAGCCTTTAGCTTCCCTGTCATTCTCTAAAAGTGTCAGATAACCAGGATATGAAATAAGGCATTTTGAACAGGAGACAGTATACCACTAAAATGTTTCAGGATGCAAGAGGCCTCTTAAAAAAAAAAAGAAAAAAACCCAAACCACCTAGGAAATAGAAAGTAGATGAGAGTAGTTGGGAGATAGACAGTTAATCACAAGTACCAGTAAATACAATAGGACAATAAACCTTGTTTACAACAGATGTTTTTGGTTTTGGGTTTTCAAATCTCTAAGAAAGTGGGAGAAGAAAAAAACCATAGCATATAAGGCCACCACCTACTGCATGCTGAATCCATGTTTCTCAATTATCTTCCAGATACTTAGATTTAATACCTGTAGAAGTCCATATGAGCCTCAGAGATCATCCCAACAAAGTAAAGGAGAACAGGTGCTTGATTGTTCCAGTGCGTTTGGTAAAAGCTTAGCTGTCAGGCCTAAAATTACAGCTTCATTAATCAGGCATTTACTCACACATGCACGCTATTGTAAGAGTAGCTATGAGAAAATTAGGTATGTTTCCTCCTTAATGATCTTAACTCTCATGACAGATCCACCCTCTGCCATATCCACCAACTCAGTGGAAAAGTAAAAAAACAGCCTACAGTGTGTTTGCTTTCTGCCCCAGTCTGAATGTGAAACAGGTGTATCACATGGCAGAATATCACTTCAGCTGCTGGTAGTTTGTGAGACAAAGAATTCTTTACAGTTTGGTATCTAAGAGGTGTGCAGCATTTTTCCTCATGCCTTGTGGACTGCAGCACTACATAAACTATGCAACCCTTCTCAGTAACAGAAGATACTGAGAAATCTCAGTGATGTTGTTTCCCCACATTAGTTGACTACAGCTGACTACTCCTCTTATATTTATCAAAAAGTACTTGGGATGCAGGATGGATGTAAGTTATGACCTGAGAAGGTGCAAAGGCCAGGAATATATGTAAAAGAACTAGCAGATCCTGACCCCGAAAATTTAACTATGTTGACATTATCATTCTCTGAAGAAAAACTGGGACCTCCTCACAGCCTGCAGTCCTGAAGAACAATCAACCAAGTATACAGCCCTGTACTGGTAGCTTAGCGCCAGTCTTCGCCTAAAGGGCAACAGGTGTTGTTTTACTGTTCAGATGTCTTCAGGTTATTGTGTGAAACCACAGTCTTGCTCTAGAAATGCCTCCTCTGGAAGATTAATTAACAGCAAAGGGCTGTCACAAATGAGATCCTATGTGGCACATGGGGACTGGGGTTATGGGAGCATGATGCAAGGCTCTGTGCAACACTCCTTGGTCATGGAACAGCATCACTCTCCCTGCCTTGGGGCACCCCTCCAAACCAAGCATTTACTCCAGCTCTGCACAAGTCTCCATTCTGACTGTGGGTAGACCTGTACCAGCCACAAAATTTCCAAGTGAGAGCCAACACTGCTCATGCAGTAACACTCATAAACTGAACTGCAAGGGCACTTTGAGATAAGACAGATGTAAAAGGTTTGTTCATTCACTTGCACAGAAATTCCCAGAAAGTCAAGGACCACAACCTCATGTAGGCAGTACACTGACTTCATATGGTCCTCTCTGTGTAGAGAACCACAGGAGAAGAGGTTCACAAAGCAAAGTCAAACTTTGTCTCCTAACTCTAGAGCCATGAAAAAATTTATTAACCTCTCCACCATCACTGATCAACATCAGTGATGCTCCAGTGAGCAGAGGCCTGCTGCCTTTTAGTTAACCTTTGATGTACTAAAAACTTATGATCTATCTTGTTGCAGTACACAAGGACCCTCTAGAGGTTTTAGTCCCTGCAGTAGGCATCATGTGCTCGCTTCTCCTTCCAGTAATTTCCCTGCAGTTTCAAGCTAGATGCTTTCCAGAAGAGATGTTTCATTTTCAAGTGGGATTTAAAGTGTTGTCATGGTGTCCTGTCCTAATCGTGAAGCAGCAGAATAATTTGGATCATGGCTGAAAAAGTGTTTCAGTTTTCTGTAAACAGCACCATAGCAGACCTGAAGTCAGATGAGAAGAGGATAGAGCTCCCTCAGTTACCCCAGAAAATGATCACATGCTGAGTTTGGAACAGGGGATACCATCCCATGCAAACCTTCATTTGACCTTTCCTCTCAAATACAAGTCTGGCAGTGACCCAATCCCATGCATTTGTGCTCTGTACCAAGCTGTCTATCCGTAACAAACCCTATATTAACATTGGCATTTTCCACTCTGAAGCAACAGTATTAACCTATTTTGGAGCTGATTTCATGCAGGACACTGGGAATAAAGCACATCTAATGTAATCAATCTTGCATTTCTAGCTGAGGCAGTGCTTAGGTTGCTTTTTGCTAACAGCAGCATCTATACAGAACCGGTATATATCCCTGCTAGAGAGAAAAGCAAACTGGCAGGGGAAGAAAGGATTGTTCCTGGCATCTTTTCCCCACCTACACAGCAGAAGACAGAGAGCTGTTTCAAACCAAGCAATTATCCTCAATTTATTATATTAATGACAATAGTGAAGGGCAAAGCTAAAAAATCTTTCTGTACAGGGCTGACAAGCAAGGAGGCAGTTTCTGCCAAAGAAATTGCACTTAGGCCTATGAGTGTCCCATGGGTATTCAGAGAGTGCTTATGTCCCTTCTTCTCCTGCCCAAAGGGTAATCCTTTTTTTGTGATGAGCTGGAGCTATCCTTGTGCTGTGTATCCATCGGATGCCTGCAACCTCCCCGGTCAGTGCTGAGGGACAGCAACCTGTCACCACCATAGTGGTGTGGTGATGCACAGCAGGCCCTTCACAGCTCTTCCTGTTCCCACAGCTGTGCTTCTCTGTCTGGCAGAGTGTGGGCTACTTTCTCCTCCAACACAAGCAGCAGAAGAAGGGACATAAGAGCCCTCATGGTGACTTGCCCAGGGAGTGATACTCTGGCCAGTGACACAGCAGGTGATGGTGTGAAGGGCATCCCTGCAACCCTGCTTTGTGCACAATAAGGCTGCTAAATTTAACGGAGCTCCACGAGTGGCTGAAGAACTGATGCTTGAGCCCATGCTGTACAATGGACAGGCAGAAAAAACAGCTATTGGACCAGACAGTGCTCAATCAAATGATGATCTGATTTTATGTATTTATGTACAAAAATTGAAATTAGCCAAGGTTGGAAAGAAGCTATCAATCGCTATTAAAAACAAACAAACAAACAACAATCAAACAAACAAACAAGCACCCAAAACCATAAACCAGATACAAACACAAACAAACAGGCCCTGCAGCTATTTAAGGTTCAGCTAAAGCATGAACAACTATTCAACAACACTCAAAGCTCTCAACTTAGGGAAACATCATCACCAGACCTCGGTTAACTAGTACTTTGTCAGTTGTCAAAGAAGTGCAACATTGCTTCTTTTTTTTCCCCTGAAGGGAGCCATTAGCTAATAGTCTATTACATTCAATGACAATGACAGAAAAACAGTCTGACTTGAAATGTCAGGATCTTATTTTGTTTCCATTTATTTCCTTTATTTTTAGCAGTAAATGCCAGAAATGCATTTTAACAGTGAAGATATATTGTCTTCCTATGTATTTTAAGCAATATTTCTTTTCAGAAATTAGAAACAAAACAAAACAAAACAAAAAAAACAACAGGAAAAGAAAACAATCTTGCTAAGAGAAGGATTCTGGAATGATTTTTACTTTGCTGTAAAATACACATGCCTGTAAGTATAAGTCTACACTTACTACCCATTATTTGTGAATTTTCAACTCTTTCTTCCTGGATTTTCCTTAGTAGATGCTACCACTTAAAGGGAGCACAGCTGCCTCTCAATCTGTGGGACTTCATTCTTGGGTGCTGCCAGAGGTTTCCTCTCTTATACAGGGTAAATCACAGAGGCATCTGTAAGAGGAGCTGTTGGCACTCAGAGACTATGAATTCATCCAAGCAAGGCAAAACATTTGTAAACTGTCACCTACAGTGTTATTATTGACTCATGGTGTGTAAAATGGGACTGGTGAGTGTATTTCCTTAGCTCTCTCCTAGACTTATAATGGATATGAATGTCAGCTGCTGTCAGAACGTGTGTTGGGTGGTGTTAAATGGAAGATCACTCCATTCTGGTTCTCTCCATTTCATGCCATGCAAACTAGGGTCCCAGCTGATCCTGGAGCACCCTTTGCTGATGCCAACACTGATATTGCAAACCTCATAGCACCAGGCCTATAAAGACTAACAGGGAAAAAAAAGCCATCATTACCCCTGCAGCAACACCCTTCTCCAATTGAATACCCGGATATTCCTACACATGCTGCCGTGACACTTTCAAAGGAGGTGATGTGCACCCACAGCACAGCTTTGTGCAGTCCAGATTAGGAGTGGCTCCCCTCATCTTTAAAGCTGAGCAGCCTCCAATCATTTCAGTCCTGTTCAGCGTGCAGCTAGCTGAAAGGGCTGGCGTGCGCTGCAGTGACATTTCCATCGCAGTCGCCATTTTCACATCAGACTGAAGCCCATTAGCTGCTAAACTGGCTACTTCCTGGCGCTCGGCTGAAGGAAGCACTTTGTTGGGAATATAATCAATCTTACCACAAAACTCTGGCTGGTGCTCTCTCAGGTGATTAAACAGTCACATGAGAGAAAAATGACACAATTCAAGGCTTGCTCTTAACCGAGCTAGGACATGAAAAATGAAAAGTGTCACCATAGTACTTAAACTCCCTTACATCACCACCCCCAAAAAGGAGCCATGAAATGCAGCCCCTCTGAAATGGACGTATGCATAATTCAAAACATGAGCTGCCTTAAGGAGCAGAACTCTGGGTCCAAATCTGCTGAGAATTACAAGCAGCACAAGCTTGAAGGCCTCTCAAGCAATGAGAAGGGCAGATCATTAACAGTGCGAGAAAATGAAGCACAGGAAAGGCTGAGGTTGAGATCACACATGGGAAATCGCAATTTGACAATTTTAAAAGCTCTCTTGACAAGTGAACATCCCCAGAAACTCTCATACTTGAACAAATATTGCTATTTCTATTGTCTACTATCACTTTATTTGTAGTCCTTCCTGCTACACAGTCTTCTCACACTTTATGAATATTCACCCTCCAGGACCTCCACGAGGATGCAATATAATGCTTTTTAAATAAGCAGAATTTAAAGCGGATTAAGTGTTAGATTTCAAAGGATCATTCCAAGGTTTCAGATGATCATCCCAACATTTCTTTTCTTTTCTTTTTTACATTTAAGCCAGGAGAGGTTGAGCTGCAACTGGAAAAGTAGAGACCACTTCCCATCCTGAATTCAGCACAAGATAAAACAAAGGTCACTGTAGCTGAACTGCCCACTAGTTTTCAGGGAAAACTAGAGTCAGTGTGCAGGTAAAAAGTTGTTTCAAGTAATTGTTGTAATCAACAAGAAATCTTCACTGACCCAAAGTGACCAGAATTTGCTAAAGCTTTTCTCTTGATGAGACTGGGATATGAAACAATCACCTTAGGGTAGCAAGTTACTGTGGTACAATTGGTGACATTACTGTGGTTGATGTAGGTTAGTTAACCCCCAAAGGAAAAATTTCTGCAGTTTAACATGTTTATCCTTAGAAGAACTGTGGTTAATTTTCAGCTTGGAAGATCTATTTTCAGCTCAGTCTTGCATGATGCAGATTTCCCTCACAGATCTGAACACTCCAAATTTTGTCTTATGTGACCTGTAATTACACAGAAGTCCTGATCAAGTTGTCTGTTTTTTCTCTATTGAGTGATATTTTTAAGGTTTCCTTTGAAGGGGCAGTATTTACGTGACTTAACCAACATTTGCCAATAGTGCTTTTTGAACACTGTATCTGAATTTCTTCTAAGTCATCATTTTTGATTAATTATCACAAAAAATTGCCATTATGTCATCATCATTTGTAAAACAGAGTATTGTGTAAAAAATAAAATATGACTACAATACTCTGTGGATCTCAGTCCCTGTTCAGGAAACATCAGAATATTTTTCTGCTTTCTTTGTCTTCAGCCCCCTCCCCTGCCAGCTTCTGCCCAGCTAAGTGGCTTTTGTGAACTGGTGTTTCCTCTGATTCACAGCTAGCAAATCTTCTTCCTGGGCTTGTAGCAGTTATCTGAATACACTTACAGAACACATCTTTTTAATCCTTCCTCCAAATTTGGAGAAGGAAAATCTGCACACATTAAGCAATCTACTTAGCAACAATTAGGAAAATTACAGGGTTGCTTGAAAAGCTACTTATATGAGAGGCATCTATTAATCTCTACAGTACAGCAAATTCAAATGCTCAGAGATAGCAAATAACAGAAAGCTTGCTAGCCATGTTCTTAAACATTCCATGTTGAAATCCCATTTTGATGGCTTTACTGGCCAGATGCCATTTTATAAACCAAAAGGAGAATTTTAAGGTGCCTTTCTGTTTTTGTTAACTAATTTTGAATCAAAGGTCTGTGTTCTAATGCATTCATTGGCCTTTTTATCCAGAAACACAGCCTTTCTTTGCTCACAAACCGAATGCATTCACACTTGTATGTCCCAAAAATCATGTAGCTAGAGGAATTTGCAAGATTGTTAACGATGACATTCAAAATCTATTGACATTATACTAAATCGACACCTCAGAAAGAAGGATAAACTGACTAACCTTCATGAGGCAAAGGCTGGGGTGCACTGAGGGGTTTTGAACAAAGTGATTGGAGGGAATTCAGTGACAGAGAGACACTCTGCAGTGTCTGCAGGACAAGCAGAGCAACTCCAGCCACTGGGGTGGATAGAGAAAGCAGGGTGTGAAGGGCAATTCATTGGATCTCTGCATCAACAAAAAGCATGCACTCAGCATGGCCAGATGACAAGATGATCTGCCCTATGGAGGAGCCCTTAGAAATGCACGATGGACAGAGGGAATGATTGCATTCCTAGTTCAGATCCTCAGCAGGGGGAAAAGCTGCTTTGGGATCTGCTGCAAGTGCCATACAGACTGTAAACATCTGTGGCCTTGGAGAACACATTCTGCCTGCTTTTATCCAGTCAAGAAAATATCAGACCTTTCCTGCTCTCCTTACATATATAAATATATATATATATGTAAAGATTATTTTTTTTAAATATATATATATATATATATAAGATTATATATATATAATCTTACATGGTGCTTGACAGCTATAATCAATTCTTTGCAGTTTCCTGGTGCTTTTCTGGCTACTTAATGATGTTCTACTCTTGCAAGTAAGAGCTCGAGCCTCTCCAAGATCCTGTACCAACACAGCAGGAAGCCTTTTGTCTTTCTTTTGATCCCATCCTCCTTAATTCCTAAAACTGTAACAAAATACACAGTGAGTAGTTCCCTGATCAACTCAGGCCAGATAGATAAATGATCATTCTTTCATTCCCCTATACTTGTCCCTTTCACTCTGACACACTTAATTTCCCTTGCATAGGCATTATTTCTGTCACACTGCTAACTGTCCTGCTGAGCACACCCACAGTCCAAGAAAAGCTATTTCGAAATTATAAAAATGTCTTAAAAATCCCAAATATCTTGACATTATTAGCCATTGTGACTTTCTGGGTATCCCCCATTATTCTCATGTCCTGTATATAAAAGATGCTCAGGCATAATGAAACCCTGCCAGGTTAAGTCCATTCAGCATATCCATTGTAGGACAGAAATGCAAAAGAGTCCATAGGCAAAGTATCCTTAAACAGAGAAGGCAGGAGCAATGCAAGCACCAAATTCTTTCCATTCCACTAATCCATGCACTAGGACAGTTTCCACTTTTGGAAGGAAGAGCTAAATGTTGGAGAAGTTGTAGTAATAAACTCAATGAAGGGCAAAGTTATGGATAATAAATTAAATGAAGGGTAAAGTGATGAAATGGTCCTTGGGCCAACAGTGGGAGAAGTGTCAGCGTGGCATGGAGGGTGAAATCTCTGAAAGCATGAACATAATTCAAGTATATAAGAGGAACTCTGCACTGTTCAAATCACTGAACTGGCTTCCTGTTCACCTGAGAAGACTTGCTGAAGGCATTGCTTGGAGTAGGACAGAACCAGATGGGGAATGAGGGAGCTGAAACTCCTCCTAAAATGCACTGCCATGGCTGGGCAATATTTGTCTTTTCTTCCCTTGACTGGCCCAAATGATTATAGTTCCACCACAGTGAGAAGCAGTATGTAACCCTGGGAGTTAAAGAAGCAGGTTGGTGAGGGTCTTTGCATGTGTGACTCATTGGTCTTCTAATCTGACTGGACATTATTACTGATTTACTTTTAAAATATTAAAAAGCCACTGATACTACTTTATGCATCTTGAGTACTTCTAAACAGGGATCAGGGCAATAAGCAAGTTTTGTTGTCTTTTGCTGGGATTCTGGACTGGTCCACGTCTAAGTACCATCAAAATTATGGCTCTATTTATCTGAAAAATAAGAAGGTGTGACAAGCAATGAAATAATTCAAGGGCTGAAAACAACTTCCTCCACGGGGTGAATCGTAGAGTTCAGCCCACCTACCCTGTCAAAAAGGCTTATGTAATGCTGAGCTGATTACAGTGTATATGGACCTTCATGGCACAGAAGAACTTTTTAATCTAGGAGAGAAAGCTGTAAATGAATGAGTGGCCACAATACAAACACGTATTTTCCAAGTCAAAGTAGGTGGTTTTATTTAAAAGAGATGCTAGAAAAAGGGAAACGACAGACAATGTCTTGCTCTCAAGCTTCACACCACAATTGGAAGAAACCTTAGTAGGGATGACACTGTGTCATCTGCATTCCAGTGCTCTGATAGGTCTTACAGGGCTACAGACCTGAGAACCTTTATACCAGTGAAAATTCAGGCCATTTAATTCAAGCTGAAATACTAAATTAATTATCCAGGTTAATTTAATAGAGGGAAAAGCCCAAGTTTATCTTCTCAAGATGCTGCTCCAGTAGCCTTAGCCTAGCTTCCACTTACCTCATTAGAAGATTCAAGTAATCTTTTATGAGCTCAGAGATTTCTTTTTGCATAAGAGAAAGACTTTTGAATGAGCTTGATACTCTTTTTTTTCTACTTTGATCTGTCTAATCACATGCATTAATTGACTGTTAAAAATTGTAATATTCAAACATCTTTCAGGAATTCCACAGAAATACTGAACTATGTCACAAATCATGCTTAAGATCATAGCTTCATATACTCCCCCCAGTGCCACGTGACTACCAACCCAGTATTGATTTCCTTTCATCTCAAAAACTGAGACGATATTCATTGCCAAAATAAAAAGCTGTCTGAGTTATGAGAATGCACTGCCAGCAAATTCCAGGATGAACCAGACATATAAAAAAGTGGGGGAGGGGGTAGGGAAAGTATATGTGAAAAAGCTGAATATACTCTTGCGAGAAGATATATGTTGAAATAAGGCTTTTATAGCCAAACAGTACATGACCAAATATAATAGATGGGTTCTGCAATACTACTGATCTTGTCGAGAACTGAATGGACCTTGCCTCTGGTTAACTTAGGGAAGCCTTGAGTGATGACCAGCCATGTCCCACTGAATTTGTTCCTGCACATTCTTCCTTCAGCTAAAATCTCTTCTTTTGTCTCAGTGACTAAGACTCTACTGTGGATGGGGGAAAAGGATGAGAGACAGGTCAGGGTGTAAATAAGCAGAGCTCACATTACCTCAAAAGAATGCATTTCTCCCTTGCTGCTCCCTAACTTCCAAACAGTGGTCATGCTCCAGCTCCTGAGTTTCATGCATACCTCCTACTGTGTCTGGTACTTCACAAAATGTTTTAAAGTGAAAGATCAAGATGTGATTCACAGTGCTCACTCTCCAGGAAACTGGTCTCCTTTCAGAGTAAACTGTAAAGATAGCCAGTGTGCCTAATATAACACAGTCCACAAAAGACAGGGCCTGCTCCACTCTGTGGTCTGCCTGGGGAATGAGAGGGCAGAAGCCTTTGTTAGAAGATACTCTAAACCTACCTATCCATCTCCAAACTACACACCATGATTCAGTCCTTGATTTTATGTGGCTTGAACATGCCCTGAAACACAAAGACTCCTGTTGTTGCTTAACTTAGTACTGTGTTTCAGTAACCCAGCTTTCAGTCCAAGCAGATCTGAATCCCTCAAAGAAAACAATTCTCTTCTCTTAGTCAGAGAAAGTATGTTCTCCTAATTCCGGCCCACCCTAGGTGAAACAGGCATTATCTTTTGAAAATTCTTTTAGCACCTGCCATGGCATTTTTCAGGTCTGTCTCTCCTTTCCTGAAAGAGAGACAGCGCAATCTCTGCCCAGGTACTGTCTGCAGCAGATTGGCATCACATGTGCTCTCCCTGAACCAGCTGCCTCATTGCATTGCTATTGATTCTGAGTTGGATTTCTGCAGCAAATCTATTGCACTTCCATTAGCAAGACTGCAAATGATGAAAATGCTCATTTATATCATCCCAGCTCTGCACCACAATTAACCTGCTACTTAGCCTCCAGCAAGCCAAATTGTGCTTTCTCATCTGGTGCAGAGAAAGTTCCCCAAGGTTTCTCTGTAACCAGAAGTTAGGCACAGCAAATCTGAGGTAGGCTGCTGTGTGCTTTATTTGCAGTGCATTAACAGGAAATCAAACAGTATAATTAGCGCAAAAAATACAACGGATAGGGAATGAAGATAATTTCAGTCCTCTGCAGTGGAAATCCAAACCTTTAATTTTGTAATTACATCAATTATTAATCAGTTTTGCTTAGAAACTTTTGATGCAGAACAGTCACAGATGTCATTTTTAAATAAAGAAATAATGGCCATATACTTTGTATATCTATGGTATTCTCTATACTCACATATGCATCTGTATATAGATGAGGAGGGAGAACATTCAAATGGCTCCATGTAGCACAAATACATTACTTACTCTCAGGGAAGTTTACAAAGCAAAATGAAGCTTTAGAAAAGAAATGTAAGTGCAGACCACTGTTTTGTACTGAGAAATTCAGACTGTTATTAAGAAAAAACACTCCAGGAAATACTGTGTTTTCTCCACCATGTTCTGTGTACGATGAATAGTGCATGAAAGGAAAACCACACCCATAAGGAAGATTTGAAAGCCCTGAATTTGGGGTGCTTATCCAAGAGAAGGAAACACAGGACCAATCCTTACAGTTTGCTGCCTATTAAATAGAAGAACTGTTTCCATGCAATCAATGAAAGCTAAAAAGGGGAATGGTAGAGATACTGAAAGAAACAAAACAACAAATTTGTCTGAGCAAACTGTGCTTGCTGAGGACATTTTAAAGACAGTGTGAACTAACCAGACTGGGGAGGAAAGTCTCAGTTATTGCTTTAGAAGGCTTAATGGACCTGAACTTCCTAAAAATTGCTGCATCTTATGCATCTCACCCCATCAGTCCCCCTGAGTGCTCCTGTCACAAGTATATACCTCTAGGAGCCGTCGTGACCTTTGGAACAGCAGAGCAATACAGACTGGCTGCCTCAGTACAGCGGCACTTGCTTTATTGCTGCTTGTTAATGGAGCCCCAGTTGTGTCTCCTGGGCCTACTGAGATCAGCATCCTTTACTACACTCCTGATTTAGGCTCAAAACTTGTCTGGTATCTTAACCGAGGTTATTTGTAGCTTCCCTGTGACAAGATGTTGTTAATTCACAGGACACATTAAAGGAAAGTCATGGCTTTCAAAATGACTCCTCATATTGAGTAGTAGATATTTAACTTAGAATTGCGAGGGTAGTCTCCCTGTAGACTCACGTGGAAAGAGAGTGACTCCTGTTAGAGTCACTCTGGGAATCGCCTGAGGAAACTCTCTTCCTTAATGCTGGATATGCAGCTGAAGGCTAACTAGCTTCCTAATGCAGGCACTTAAGTCAGGTATCTGAAGCTAATCAAATCCAGTACTGTGACAGAAATGGACCAGCATGAGCTTTAAGTTGCTCTCCTCTTGCATCTTCAAGTTTTGGGGAAAATCATTCTCTCCTATGGCACTGCCCTGTAGAGCAACAGTGAGCACAGAAAAGGCTGAAGTAGAGCCTGTACTGCATCATCTCTTTTCCCCTCCCCTAAGTACAATCCCCTGCAGCTCTCTGAGACATCCCTGACCTTGACATGTTCAGAAGTTGCCAGGCATGGACTCAACCCTGTGGTGCTGTGGTAGGGATTTGAAACACATGGGTATTTCAACACACATATTTCCGCATGGGTCAGAATTAGACTCTTTCAAGAATAAGAACAAAAATTGCATGAAGATGCTATGAACAAACCCTCTGTCCTTAAATTGAAGTTAGAGGGCTGCAGCACCTTTAAAGTGGACGGAGAGGCTCCCTCTAGACTACCATCAAGCTAAAGTATAGACCTTCTCAAATCATTGTAAATAGGTGAAACAGCATCAAATGCAGAGCTGAGAAAGAATTAGTGGAAGTGAAAGAGGAAGGAAAAAAAATGTAAGGAATATTTATGGTATGATATAAGGTACAATACAATTTGTATGCAATTTTCCCCATCTATATCTCTAAAAAGACATAAGAAATTTAGGTATTGTGCCTCAACACAAGACTGATCTCACTCCTTTTATTATAGCATGCCTTTATCAATACAGAAATATTCCTTTACTTTTGACTTACTTTTTGTATTTTAATATTATTTTTCCCTTGCTGAAAGAGAAAGGAAAAGTGAATGCTTTAAAGCATTGCCATAATTAGGGAACTTGTTACTCTTGGAGTAGAGCTTGTCAAAGTAGGAGGGGAACTGAAACTATTTCCAAGGTAAACAGCCACTACCAGGCCTCAGAAGCAATTTTAAACTTTTTTCCACTGAGGATGAGAAAGCAGCATCCTTTGCTAACACTGACCCAGCACACCTGAAATGGAAGCAGAAATCAGAAACATGAGAGGGGAGTTGTCCCAGTCAGAGGTGGCTGACAGTAATGTAGAACCCTTTTTCCACTTTGCCACATTTTCTAGGTGAGGGCCAGCACAGGTGAGATGAAAAGGAGTCCTGCTTGCCTCCCAAGGGACAGGCACAGGTCCATTGCTGTAGGGAGATGAAGACACGCCTGTTGATCATCTGCTGGCCACCAGCATGGCATGTGTGCAGCTGGCCCCTCAGCGAATGGTACCTGAGCTGGCCAGGAAAGCCAAAAGTGAGATGGATGCAGAGGCTGTGTGGATGTGCCACGGGGCACGTGCATCCTCCAGCCCCTGCTCTCTGATAGGCCTTTAGCTCTGCTCCACACCATAAAAAACATGCTGTGGTCTGTCTCCTGCCCCGTCTCTTGTGTGCCCAGTGGCACTTCACAAAGTCATCAGAGTTGTGGTCCCAAAGCCAAGGCCTGCTTGGGCTGGCCTGCCAAGCCCTGCAGTGCTCTGAACCAAAGCACAGGAGTGCTGCACTGCTTTGGCAGAGCTGCCACGCCAGAAAGGCAAGCTCCACGTGGGCCTTTCTGGGTGTTTTGTGGAGAAATCTTCTTAAGTGGAAAGAGGAGGCTGTAGGAAGACCTTTAAAGAGGGGTATGGTTGGTTTGCCGATATATAAAAGCTATTATTACAGAAACACAGATTTTGCAGTACTACAGAGCTGAATCTCTAACCAGCCTGGATAAAGGGTGAAATTGTATTTAAAGATGATAGTGATAGAAGAAGTGAAATTTAGCTCCTGAACTGAGTTAGCATTATTACAATCTGCATGTCTTCTCAGAGGGAGTGAGATTGTAGGTTAGGATGTATTATTATATCCTGCTTGTAATAATATCCTCTCTGGTGTAATTATGCTAAGACTGACAGGCTCCCTAAATATGGGAAAGCTTTAAAACATTCACCTTTCCTTCCTCTTTCAGCAAAGGAAAAGTTATATTAAAATACAAAAGGTAAGCTAAACAGAAAGAAATATTTCTGTATAAAAGGCATAGATATAGATTCTGATAAAGGGCAAAGAATAACAAAAGGAGCAAGACCAGTCTTGAATCTAATACACCAGACACAATTATCAGGATTGTCTCTCTTCTGCTTTCTCTTCCAGGCTCCAGGAGAAAGAAGAATCAATTAGCCCTCTGCAGACTATGACCTTGAAGGATATAGCTTTAAGGGGGAATATGCTGAGTAAGACAGAAAAGAGAGGAGAAAAGGATTTGGAAACTCATGGAAGGGATAGGTTCAGAAACAGTACATCAAGCACAGAATATGAAATGTGAATTTTTTCTTCATTATTTAATTATATTTTTATTTCTATATTTTATTTCTGCACTGGAAAAAAAAATTCAGCACACAAAGGACTTTCTGGGGACATGTTACCTCACTCTGCCTGAAAAGTAAAAAAAGGACATTGAAAGGCAAAAGAAGGGACAATCCAATTTGCAGATGCTACTTTTCAAGCCATGTCACTGAGAATTTTATAGCAGTCAAAGGCATTAAAAAAAAAAAGTTAGCACTGATGCAATCTGTCAACCTCTCCAACAAATCTTGGTCTACATAAAACACAATGAAATGCAGCTGTTTCAAAAACCCCAAGACAGTGCTTTAAGAGCTGTCCAAAAAAGTTCTTTTCATGCCTCTTGGAATACTTAGGCAGACCTTCTGCAGTGTATTTTTCCTAGCTAGATTTTCTTAATTTTTCTTTGCAGAGAATCAGAGACGCTTGCCACAGTCAGAATTATGTGCCACAGTTAGAATAAATTCTGTCTACACAGCATTCTCCCCCAGAGCAAACCAAACTTGATCTGCTATCAGTTCTCCCTCTCCTTTCAGTCTGTATCTATGGAAGTCTACAATGCTTTTAAACACGTTTATCTTTAAAAAATAAGGTAAAAATAAACAAAAAACCCAAACCCCCAAAACTCCTATACACACAAAACCCCCAAATCACAATAAAAAAAACCCGTACACTTAACCACCTAACTTCTGGACCACCATTCATTTCCCAGATGTGAGCAGATCTGAATGCAGATAATGGCTTTTCGTCAGTGACAGCTCCAAAGAATCTTTTCTGTGACCCTCTGCCTCTTCCTTTACTTCAGAGATGAAGTTAGCAAGCATGTTATTGATAAAGTTTTGCCACATATGTGGAAATTCAAGAGGGATTCTTGAGGCACTTGTTACTGAATAGCAGTCTCTGGTCATTTTACGAAGCAAAATGTGTTAAAAAGTCATATAATTAATGTCATAATATTTGCACTTAAAAAAAGATTTTATGCATCAGCAAGATTTAAAAGAAAAGCTCACTTAGTATAGTTCTATTTTAATTGCAAAGGTGGTTAATTCAAGTAATACCACAGACAAAGCCCCCTGTCATTTAATGGTACAGCAGTATTTCTCTATTAGACTGTTTCCATCTGACAAATTACTTTTAATCTGAAGGATGGCTGTCACCCATTATCTAAGCAAAATGCAGCAGGGTTTCTACAGGAATATTCAGAACTTTCTTTCATTGATTCTGGAGCTGCTGTTCAAGATTGACTCTCAGCTGAAAGGACCTCCTCTGAAATCACTGTAGTTATGCTCATTTTCACTGGCGAGGTGTTTGGCCTAAAATGTGAGATCTAATCCAAAAACCGCATATCTATCTATACCAAGTCCAGCCCCAGTGTGGCTAAAATTAGAAGTGAACTTCTGGTGACTTCAGAGCTCCAGGGTGAGGTCCAGTGTGTGCCATCTTCAATGTGGCCAACCCGCAGTATTATAGGGAAGGCATGATGGAGAATAAATGACATGGGGTTCTGCGAGGAAATTTGTGAGAAATGCAATTTTTCGCTCTGATCACTGCAGCTTTCCACAGGAAACCTGAGCCCTGTGCTCTCAGCAGAAGAGTGCTGCCTTCTCTTTTACTAGAGTTATACAGCTTTACACAGCTCAGGAATTGCTGGCTTGATCTGCTTTGAATTTGATAGGTTAAAATCATGAATGTCAAAGAAATGACACTTCAGCAATGCAGTATTTTGATGCTTTATGATAACTACTGAGAAAATAATGCAGATACCTTTTTTTGTTTGTTTTTATGACGAGCAAAGACTAATTTGGAAATTGACTCTTTCTACATCGGCAAGAATGCTTTCCTGAAATGCCCCACAAAAGGCAGTAAAGCAATACATGAGAAACAAGTTAAACAAAGAACAGCTCCTAGAGATGGGGAAAGACACAGAGAAATGTATGCTTTGCTCTTATGAGAAAGGTAAAGATCATAAGCTAGATGCTAAGTAAATAGTTCCCAGTTTCTAACTTCTTCAAACCTGCTGTCACTTTTTCTCACTGTTCTGAGAGTTTCATGAGGATTATAGGGATATTTGCCAGCCACAGACTTCAGGAAGGATGTACCAGAAGTGCTCTGCAGGCAAGGCAAAGAACACACATGGAAGATCCAACACAGGAGACAAAGCCAATTTATAAGAAAAATACACCATGTGGTATAGCTATCAGATAAATCCTTGAAGCAAATCACATACTTCCCTACAAGTGGATGCAGAGAAAACGGTGGTAACTAGCCCTTTACACGCATCCCAGATAAAGTCCTGCATACAGAACTTAGTTCTGAGGACTCCAGATGCAGTTCTCAGAAGGCAAACCATACTATACCTATCTTAGCATGCTTAAGCTTTGCAAGTCAATCACATGCCTTCCTTGTAGATAGTCCCAGAACAGTTAAATGCCTTTTTTTTCTCTCTTCTTTTTTTTTTTCTCTTTTCTTTTTTTTTTTTTTTTTTTGTGGAAGGGAAAAAAAAACCAGAGAAACACATAGCTTTTACTTACAAAGTTTTGGAGCAGTTTGGAGATTGGTTTCTGTTGCTTGTGCCTGAGACGCTGTGGTAGGCTCCAGGGCGGGTGGTGACAGCGAAGGCGCGGCAGAGGACAACAACCCAACATCTAGGATGCGGTTATACAGAGAAGGCTGGAGGAACGGTTTGGAGGGTACAAGTGAGCTGTCACTGTGCACTGTCACTTCAGCCTTGCTCTTGGGGCTAGGTACGAGGAAGGGTGAGGCATACACCTCCGAAGGCACCCAGGCAGACAGAGCTGTAGGATCCACAGCACTCTTTGGGTCTTGTCCTATCCTCCCAGGGTCAAGGTGGGTAGGAGAGTCATACTCAAAAATCTTGTCCACAAAGACCCACTTGAGGCCAGCAATGCAGAGGCAAAGGCTAAGCAGGCAAG
The DNA here is from genome assembly GCF_971803275.1 of Cyanistes caeruleus. Taxonomy (NCBI): domain Eukaryota; kingdom Metazoa; phylum Chordata; class Aves; order Passeriformes; family Paridae; genus Cyanistes; species Cyanistes caeruleus. The sequence goes on from NC_141732.1 coordinate 36,843,226, forward strand.
CCAAGATAGGGGCGATGCAGATCTTTTCAGAGTTGAGGCAGCCCTTCAGTCGCTCTGCCTCCAGGCACGCACAGCAGGTTGCGGCAAGGCCTGCTATCCCCTGGACCCTCCTGTCCTCTCTTTGGGTCCCCGGCATGTTCTCCTCATCCGGGAGCCCGCTGAGGGACACATCAGGGCTCAGCTGTGCTGAGGGGCTGGGGAAAGTGTCGGCAGCTACTTCAGACATGTTTAAGCATCAGCTCTCAAACAGCTCACCTCCAAAAGGCCTTAACTCTATCACAGTCCATTACTGTGAGACACAGACAAAAAGAGACGGTAGTAATAGTCACAGTGCTCTGCAAAAATCACAGAGTGGGAGTCAATAAAAGGTCGAAGCTCAGCAACATCATCCAAACTGGGAGAGGAGTAATGCACAGGAAAAATTAGATCCCCCCAGTCCCTGTGCCCCCAAGCCCTCTGTCACTGTCTCTGCTTCTCTGAAGTGAGAATAGCTTTGCAATTACTGAGCTCCTGTTTGCTAGCCACTTTTATAATTCCTTAAACGCCTCTCAAGCAGTTCCAGCTCTTCTGCAGGGGGAAGAAACATTCCCCCAAAAGCAAGCACAACAAAACAAAACAGGGGGAAGGAGGGTGATGAGATAAGGAAAACCACGAACACTGAACAAACTAACCGGATTAAGTAAACCAGTAGCCCAGAGCGAAAGGCAAGACTCTCACCTTGAGCATCTGAGGCTGGTATCTGCTTAGACGAGGAAAACAATTGTCATGCGGTAGAAGGAGCAAAAGCAAAATCTCTAACAACAGCGGCAGCGGCAGAAGTGACAGTAGCAGCAGCATCCTGTCGTGTTACAGCGGCGGCTGAAAGAGGCTGAATCATTACAGAGCAGCAGGTGCTCGCTGTCTGAGCATCACTGCAAACAATATCATTACAGAGAGGTTTGAAAGCAAGAGCGATGCCAAGACGGTGGTAACTCCCTTTATCTCCCCTCCCTCTTTGTCCTCCTTGAGCGCTCATTCACTTTCCTCCGTTCCCCCCCGCCCCGCTTCCCCAGCCCCCTCGCAGCCTGTTTCCCTGATGTACAGACTCGCTCCTTCCTCCCCTACCCCACCCCCCGCACTCTGCAGGGCTGCTCTGAGTGAAATCAGTACACCCAGCAACGCAGGACTGTCAGTGACTTCCTATTTTATCCAATTAGGAGGAATAAAGGCCATCAAATCAAAGGGAGGGAGCGGACAGGAGTTGCGCACCCACCCACTCCCTCTCTCCAGGCAAAGCGTGGCCAGAGGCGGCGGCGGCCATCGATGGCAAAGTCCTCCGGCAAGGACCGGGTGTCAGTGGGAGCTCTGGGTTGGACTGGGCTCGCTCAGTCTGATATTCGATCTCTCCCGGGGGGAAGACCTCTTTCCAGAACAGTTTCTCCCTGCCTGACACCTAGAAACAGCTTTTCTTTCCAAGCTTCCAAGTAAGTTTTGTTTCCTGGGAATAGGGCTGGAATGCATCTTAGATCAGGCAGAGGAAATAAAAAAAACCCAAATCCATTCCCACCTCTGATAAATTTTCATTCAAGTTATTGAAACAGATCAAGTTATTAAAAATGCTTTTTAAAAAATTCTATTATCCAACCTCATTTCCAGACCCTTTTCCAAAGCCAAAACCCCCCAGAGTTCACACTAAAGTCAATTCTTGAATGCACTTTTCAAGGGCTCACATGTTGCTAGAATAAATCCTCACACACCTTAGACTAAAAAAAAAAAATAAAATGTAAACAATTTCATTATTTATTATTAGTATTAATTAAAGGCTTACACTTTGTTTTAAATTTGGCTGCCATTTCTCATCTTTACTAGTACATAGCACTACCATTTCCACCAGAACAGTAATAATACAGGGATCAATCAACAGTCCGGTTAACATAATGAAAGCAAGACTTGAATCAGATCTATTCCCAGTCTCTTGTCTCTCACAGAAAACTACCCCTGTGTAACAATAAAGATGAAAGATAAAGAAAGGCAAGGGGCTTATAACACAATTTCCAGTTCCTTGAACTTAATGAAAACATTTGTTTTGAAGTTTTGCTGGTGAGAATCCACCTTTCTTCTTAGTATAAATGGCTGCAGGATGCGTAAGGAAACAAAGAATCAAGTGCTACAAATTGCTCTGCACTAATTTTTGATGGTGTCTTATTTAGGCACATGAAAGGTAAATTTCTTTGTAGTTATGTATTTCTGGTAGTGTCAAAAGAGGCATCTGGCTCTATCCATGCTCTCACTGCCTCCAGCTCCACTCCCATCTCACCCCTCCCTTCCATGGGAACATTAGTAAAATTTGCATGAAAAAGATTTATCAAAATCTCAATGAATCCCACAGTGTTTTTACAGACTGTCATCTCAAGGACTAATTGATGGATGTCTGATCACAAAGCTTCCTCTCAGGCTGTAGTAGCCAGCTGAAGTAATCACAATGCTACTACAGTCAAGTGCTTGGAGCATTTACCTTAAAGCAAAGCCAGTGATAACACTCTCTGAAAGAATGTAAAAAGATAAATCATCTTGCAATCTAGCCTACATTACCACTGAAGTGTCTGGTCCTTAGGTTAATGACGTGATCAGCAACCTCAGACAGAATGAACAGCTTGCACTGCATATTTACATACATGGCTTCTCTTATTACAAAGCACATGTTCTCTTTTGCTGGTAATATCCTGCATCAGCACAGCCTCTCTGGAGTATCTCAAAACCTATTTCAAACAGTAGTAACAACACAACCTCTGCAGAAAGTGTAACAAAACAGCAGCATTGCTGTGACAGGTGTGCTGGTCTGTGGCTACAAGTATGCACGGTTTCTAGAGAAAGGATGTACCTTTTATTTGATTAACTGGTAAACCTGGGAAAACTAAACATACTTTTGCACACCCAAGTTGTTCCTCAGGTGTGAAGCTACAGCATCGCTCTTCAAAGTGGAGTGCAAATTGAGAACCAGCTGGGAATATTCTGTTTATTGCACAGATTAAATACTACAGCATCTGAGCACTTAAAGGACTTTCCTTCTTTATCCATGTCTGATTTTTCAACCTTCCTATTTCAAGTTAGAGAATTTTCCCTGCTGACACTTCTCTGAGCCCGTGTTTAATCCACAGTCGTGTTCCTTCACTGGTCTTCCTGGCAAACTGCCTGCATTCAATCTCCAGTAATCTTTGTGACCCTCCATCCTATCTACACTCATCTGCTCTCCTTTAAAACATGTTCCTGCTTTGCTCACATCTTCCTGGTGCGGTGCTGAACGTGGAGATCTTGCACCTTCCTTACAAGGGCTGCCACGAAGTTAAACCGAACACTCAAACCCCTGCATGTGGGACACATTCAGGGGCTCCTCTGCATGTGGGGACATCGCCCTCTTTCTCAGCCTGCTGCCGCAGGGGCCGCCAGCTCGCAGGGACCGGGAATGGGCTCTTCCAAAGGGCTCCTGCCCCAGCCCAGCTGGCTGAGGCTGGACAGCATCTCTCCGTGCCTTTTTCTCCTCCACCGTCAGGCCCATCCCGCCCGCAGCAGCTCCTGCCGGCAGGCAGGCAGGCAGGCAGGAGGCAGGAGGCAGGCAGGCAGGAGGAGGCAGGCAGGAGGAGGCAGGCAGGCAGGCAGGAGGCAGGCAGGCAGGAGGCAGGAGGCAGGCAGGCAGGCAGGAAGGCAGGAAGGCAGGCAGGAGGAGGCAGGCAGGAGGCAGGCAGGCAGGAGGAGGCAGGCAGGAGGAGGCAGGCAGGCAGGCAGGCAGGCAGGCAGGAGGCAGGCAGGAAGGCAGGAGGCAGGCAGGAGGAGGCAGGCAGGAGGCAGGCAGGCAGGAGGCAGGAGGCAGGCAGGAGGCAGGCAGGCAGGAGGCAGGAGGCAGGCAGGCAGGCAGGAGGAGGCAGGCAGGAGGCAGGAGGCAGGCAGGCAGGCAGGAGGCAGGCAGGCAGGAGGCAGGCAGGCAGGCAGGCAGGCAGGCAGGAGGAGGCAGGCAGGAGGCAGGCAGGCAGGAGGCAGGAGGCAGGCAGGCAGGAGGAGGCAGGCAGGCAGGAGGCAGGCAGGCAGGAGGCAGGAGGCAGGAGGAGGCAGGCAGGCAGGAGGCAGGCAGGCAGGAGGCAGGCAGGCAGGCAGGCAGGAGGCAGGCAGGCAGGCAGGCAGGCAGGAGGAGGCAGGCAGGCAGGCAGGAGGCAGGCAGGCAGGCAGGCAGGCAGGAAGGCAGGCAGGCAGGAGGCAGGCAGGCAGGCAGGCAGGCAGGAGGAGGCAGGCAGGAGGCAGGCAGGAGGCAGGCAGGCAGGCAGGAGGCAGGCAGGCAGGCAGGCAGGAGGAGGCAGGCAGGAGGCAGGCAGAGCCGCACAGCCCCGCCGGCTCCGCGGCCGCAGCGTGCCCGTGGTCCCTGGCTCCCGGCCAGGCTGCAGTGCCCTCCTCCGCTGCGGGTCCCTTCCCCCGCCGCACCTCCAGCCCTGGCGCGCAGCCTGCCTGCCTCAGCATCACGCAGCCGGCTCTGCCCAGACCTCCTCCTCCTCCTCCTCCTCCCGCCGCCCTCCGCAGGGAAGCCTGCAGAGCTGCTCCAGCCCCACAGCTCCGCGGGGAGCGGGGGGCCTGCGGCGAGGGGAGCGGGGCGGCAGCCGGGACGCTGCCCCCGCCTTCGGGGTGCCTGCCTGGCGGCTCCCGCTATTCCCCGCCAAGGAGGGCGAAAGGAGGTGCTGAATCATCGGCCAGCCAGCTTCCCTGGCCCCGCTCCACAGGTGGCCCGAGGCAGGGCCGGAACACAGCCTGCCTGCCCTGCCGCAATCCTACACCTCGCGGGCCGGTTCCTCCCGGGACCTTTTGGATCAAAATGAAAGCCCGTGCTCGCTACCGCGCCGGGGTGGGTGGGTACGTGAGCACATTACTTTCCGAGTCTGCTCTCGAGGCTGCAGTAAAAGCTGATTGATGATGGTCTCTCATTTTCGGTCTGAAGATAAAAGTATTAACTGAAGGTAAAGTTTGCTGTCTTTGGGGGTTCTTTGTGTTGCCCTTGCCCCCAAAGCAATGCATAAAAGCTTTATCCTGCAGCTGCAGGCTTGAGCTTTTTACATTTCTGCAGCGACATGCTAGCAGTGGCATGCTGCGCTTAAACACGGATTCTGCCCCGGCTGAAGGAGTGGCTGGGAATTGGCTCCCTGGAAGGGAGGCTCTGGAAGAAATCGTGTGGGAGCATGACCTTGAAGGTAACAAAGTTTTACAGGGGTAGCCCATTGGTGGTAAATACAGCAGGATAAGGAAGGAAATTACTTTCCTGTTTGCAATAAGGTTAGCTTCTTGTGCAAAGATTTATTCCTGATTCCCACGTAGCTTGGGTCTCTTTGGCTTACAGGAAAATGAAGTTTGAGTCTACACTAATGAAATTAATCTAGACTGAGATTTGACTCCTGCCAAATAACAGGTTGAAACTAAGAGCCTTAGAAAACTGTAATTTTATTTCACGGAGTGTTTTTGCAAAGAATCAAGTGGGGTTTTTTTTGCAAAGTTTCACCCCCAAAAGGCTCAAGGAAATAACACAAAATACCAGTTTTATAGGTGCTAAAAAGGAGGTGGACTTCATATTAAGAAAATTCAGAGTACCATTTTCTCTGTCCAGCCACAAAGATGTGAACAGATGTGTGATTACAACCAACATCATCCTGCAAACTAGAGCACAAGTACCATTTAACTCAGCTGACCCTTCAGTCATACCATATTAAGACCCAAACCTGCTGAAAATTCTGGAAAATAGGCTTGGTGAGTCATTCTCCTGGAAGCCATTGGATTTCAACTATCTACCTCCTTTAGTCCACAAAAAGATTCCTTAAGAATTATCTACTGTCTTGAAACTGCTGGGACATTAGGAAATTAAAATACCTCTTCACAAGTGGTTATTCATGGCTCTCCTGTATGACAGCTGAAGAAAGAATACTCAGAGGACCATACATCAATGCAGGACAAGTCATCTGCACCCCCTTCCCCAGATGGCCACTTTCCTTTAAGAACTTGCCCATTCTTCAGTAGGAAGCAACCAGGAACTTGCAGCACCAACTGCTCCATCATGAGTTTGATTGCGCCCCTTTTTTTACCATGCATTGAGAAATTAAAAGCATTGTAACCAAGAATCTAAGAAGAAAAAAAAAGTGCATGTTCATTAAGAGATTGATGAGGAAGATAAAAGGATCACTTTTTATTGATTGCACTTTCTTCAAATTAAATAAGTGCACTATATAAAGATGGAGGAGTGACCCAAAGCAAGTGATCAGGTCCAATGGGCGACATCACTGCCAGCAGTCACGGTGTGAGAAGAGTGGGCCATCACACGTGGTACAAAATCATTTATTCATCCTTTCAGTGTTTCGCCAATCTCCCTTCCATAATCCATCTCCCCTGGACTGATGCCAGCATTCTTTGAGTCCTTCCAAAAGCCTTACTAGGAACCTCATTTCTCAGCTCAAATGTCACAAGGAGAAAAGATCATTTTGCTTCTGTGCTGGTCCTGTCACTGGAACTCCAAATGTTAAAGTGACACAAAGCTGTCACCTGCACACATACATCCTAATTTTCACCTGATGTAAAGCAAACATAACATAAGATGATAGTGCAGGTTTTACACTCTGCCCATTTCCATCACCTTCTTCCCTTTATTTGTTTTAAACCCTCTGCCCATTTTCAGCCATATGTGAGTGAGGAGATGAAACATCAAGCCTCTAAGAAAAGGCAAGAAAAGATGAAATAATAAAAATAAGCACATATTCAGGCATAGACATGAGGCAAAATATGTCAGTGTCAGCAGAATCATTAGTAGGCTTAATTTGGTTGGTATAAAGGATTGCTGTGGGAAGACCCCTTACTCTCAGGCAACACAGAAGATGGAGACATGAAGAAGATGTTCTAACCCTTTGTGTACCCTCAAGCCAAACCAGCTATATTGGTGTGTCAGAAGCAGGTCTTCACACTAGTATGTTTCTTGGAAATGTCTGAAGAACAGTAGACTAAGAGCAATGATTCTGAAAACATCTGGGAGAGCTCACGTTGCCTCTGTAGCAGTATTTTCTGTATTGGCATCACACGTATACATTTACACCAAGCATTTACACTCTCTAAGTCCAATAGCTGTGTCTTGCAGAAACAGTAATTTGAAAAAAACAATACAACTACAATGGCTGTTCTAAGAAAAGTATATACTTTAAATAGCTACAGCCAGTAATTGAAACTGAAAACTGCCATAAAATGGGCTGTTATTTCAGGGGAACCGAAACAGTTGTTCTGAGTCTTTTCATCTTCAAGTGAAATGTAAGACACTGAGTTTCTTTCATCCTATTCTAAAGCAGAGCTAGTGGCACTACAGAAGACACAGAAATAGGACATCAAACCATGAATGCCACAGTTTTTAATCAATGGCACTGACTCATTTCCCCAGCCTCTGCTAAGCTGCAAAACTGAGATGGTCCCTACCACTGTTCAGGCTAATGATAATTATCTTGACCAGGAACATTTAAGAGGTGCAAAGACAAGTAATGCACTCTGCTAGGCTCTTCTGCCTGAGGGCAGAAGCAGAGTGAGAAAGTCCACATGCAATTAAGATATTTTAAAATTCCTTTCTTTGGGGGTTGTTTTTTCTCTCAGGTCTTACACCCCCTTCATTCTGTCACTGGAGTCTCCAGCAAACCTGCTGGGGCCACTGCGATTATTTGTTTTCACACTGTGGCAATGACAGCAGTGCATTCCAGCTTTTGAACCACTTTACTCAGACAGAAAAAGAATCCTCATGGGTATTTGTTAGGACAGTGGCAATACTGCTACTTTGCACAGGCTCTGCTATGCAGGATTTTGTGCTGTCCGCCTTTGTATTCACAGTGCTCCGACCGCTGGCAGAGTCACCGGACAATGATAATTTGAGTCAAGGTCCTGAAAACCCTGAATCAAGGGATTATCCCTCCTCATTGACACCCAGTTAATAAAATACTTAAACGTGCATGGAGTTAAACAAGTGGTGAAATGCCTTCCTGATTAGAGATGGGCCACATCATATATCTAAGTGCCTTTTTGAATCAGAGCCTAATTCAGGAACTGAGAAGGCATTTTTGGAGCACAGTGCAGTGGTTCCATGATAAACAGTTTGGGCAGCAATATCATCCTTTTCCTTGTCTCTCCTTTCTTTCTGCTCCTTCTGTTCCATCACTTGCAGTAATGCAGTAACATTGTTCAGCCCTAATTCCCATACTGGTCCTGTAAATATCTATATATTTGTGTATCTATAGCTATATCAATATCTATATCTGTATCTATATCTATATATCTAGGCTGGAAGAAAGAGAATAGGACCGTGCTCCAGAGGCCTGAAGTCCCTTGATCTTGTCTTCTTACATAAGACTTTGCATAGCCAATCTATGGCCCAAAGCTCTTCCTGAATCTGGGCTTAATTTAATAATCTGGGCAGAGGCCCTTAGAAGATCCCAACAGGATACACATCACTCTGAAATCTTGACGCTACTTACTGCACCTTTGGGTTTTTTTTTTGTATAAATAGAATTATCTTTGTACCTGCAAGTGTTCTCAACACCTGCTCTTTAAATCTTAAGGCACCATACTTTACTTCACTTCTTAATATTCTAACCACACATGGAGTTTTTCATTGAATAACTTTTTACGACATGTGTATTTAATAGATTTTCTACTAGAAAAGTAAAAAGAAAGAAGTCAAAGGCATGGAGCCAGCCAACTGCATGGAGGAATTTCTGTATCATTAAATGAACATGTATTAATGATAGGACATTAACATATTTGTGGCTTGGACTTTTAAAGTACATCTTACAGTACAGTTATACTTTAAGAATTTAGAAATTTCAGAATTCTATTTGCAGAAAATATTATGATTTTACCTCAAGAGCTGGCTTGCTTAGCAACTTTCTACAGATACCTCTAAATAATGAAATGAATCCACCTTATCTTAAATTGAAATATTAATTCAATTACACATGTTAGGATGTCTACATGTTGTCTGATTATGCACAAGTTAGCAGAATTGGGATGTCCACTGTTATAAACAGTGATAAGCAGTGATAACAGATAAGCAACACAATATTTTTAAGTGCAAAACCTCAGCAATAACAAAAGCAACAGCTTTCATCATGCCTCAGAATCTTAGTACCTAGTACCATTTAATATTTAATGTTTAATATTCTTTCTTAGTGCATTCAGAAGGCCATAGAAGGCATTAATCACTCCTTTGCATTGGCTGGAAAACTGTCAGTTACCAGCAAATTAAGAGCAATTCAAATAAGAATGACAAAGGAGATTTTATGTTTAGCAATGAGTTTTGAGCAGTCTAATCAAATATGTTTTTATTACGTAGTGTGTTTTAAATGCAAAGCCTATCACATCACATTTTTATCACTTCTGCATCCAGGCTCTTTTTTGTGCTCTGTATGGTCTAGCAGAAAAGCAAAACTCTAATTTTCCAGAAATCAATTGATTTAAGGTAGTTAACTTTTCTTACACACAGGACTTCAATGTTTGTGCATCAGGCTGGGTCTTGTTAATAGCAAGAGAGGAAAATGGCCAAGAAGAAACTCTGAAAACTTAAATCTTCATTTGCCTGATGCAGTTCAAGGCTACAGAGCAGACTCTGTGCTGCTCCAGACGCTGAGCAGACCCTTATGGATTTATTACAGCTTGTTCATATTTAACACATGGACATACAACAGCACTGGGCAATATGGGCTACTGGATGATACAAATCCTGTAATGCAGCTTTGGAAACATCCCCTTCTGCAAGACATTGGACAACCTAGAAATGAAGCATCAGAGGCAGTTGATAGAGCTGATATATGTCTACATATGTATCAGAATGAGCTTATAACTGTAATTTCATTTAAAGGATTCATTATTCCTGCAGCATTTCCTGCATTCACACTGCAGGTCATGTCCACTGGGGTTGCATTATGTGTGCCTGTGTTTCACTGCAGAGGCTGCAGAATGGTAGTGAGACTACAAAAACAGGATGGAGAGGACAGCCTGTTTTTTTCCTTCTTCTTGAGGGTGTCTGAGGTATAAATGAATTTACCCTGAAAGATTATTATAATGGGTGGTCCAGAGAGGCAGGGCTAAGGTCACCCTGTATTCTGTGTTCGTAGCCAAACTCTACCAAATTAGCATCCAGAGAGAAAGACAAATAAAATAGAGCTGTCCTCATGTACACCTCTGTAGGTGTACACTATGCCTGTGGTGGAAATGGTGGCTGTGGAGAAGGAAAGCCTACAGTGCTGCAAGAAAAAGAAAAAGGCACTTTGTGTCTTTCACCTGTATGCACACAGATGAGATGAACAGCTTCCCTAAATCCCTTTCTGATTAGGGCTACAGTTTGAAGCCAGACCTTATAAAACTCTCCCATTCCTTCAGAAATTTGCTTCTGCAAAGGTCAAATACCTTGCCAGTGTGAGCAAGATTTCAGCCTGCTCAGCTATGGCAATACTGAGGATCTAATACATGCTTTCACTTGAGAGATGTTTTGCTCTTGCTTAAACTCTGCATACTGCTTAACTGTTGCTTAACTCCAATTAAATTAAAAGCTGCCAAAGGGCAGAAAAACCTCTCAGTGTTTCTAATTTCACACTAAATCCTTTGTCCTTCCTTCAGGGTTTCCAACAAAGGAACGACATTTTAACAACTTTGCACAATCTAGAGGAGAAAACAAGGATGCGACCAAAATAGATTCCATTCTAAAGGCACCAGCTCCACAGGGCAAAGACCAGGCTCCCAAGGATGGACCAGGCTGACATCCATTCATGGGAAAAACCCTTCTACTTATTCCAGAAGCCTTCAGTTCAGTTAAGGAAGAAAAAAGCAGGGAGTCTTGAATTTTGAACTCCTTTTGCTCTGAAGAGTAGAGATCATGCTCCTGCTCCACTCATCAATTTGAAATCATTCTCTGTAGGCCTTGTTACTAACATTTGAAAGATAGGTGAAGTTTGGTATATTGAATTCCTTTCCATTGTCAGGCATCAGCTCATGGTTTTGTCAGGAAAGCAGCCCTCTGCAGCTGCATAGAGTTCACTCCTTGAGACTGCCTCGAAGAATACAGTAAGACTAAAATTTAACTAAGTGAACTTAAAAAAAACAAAAAGATAACATTTTGGCCCACATTGCTGAGTATGTGCTAGTAACACTACACAGTGCAGGTGTGAGCAGAAAATACACTTCCCTTTCTAAACTAGCCTGCTTAAGAAGTGCTAGTATTACCCTAAGAGTGACTATTAGGCTTAGACATGGGCTAATTAAAAACCTATGCACCTGGGGTCTCATCAACATTAATAATTACTTGTATATATTTCCACCACCTTCTACCCCCCACCTCCATCTTCCTTCCTCCTCTGACAAAAAAAAAAAAAAGTAAATTCAACAAACAAATTAAAAAAAACCAACCAAACAACAAAACAAAAGTAACCTCTGTGCATGTATGTAATTACAGGAAACATTATGCATTATTAATGTGGCTGCAGCAGACAGAAAGTTCAGGTTTACTGCTTACCAGTATAGAGGTAAGTTGTAGCTACTGGCAACAGTCAGCTTCCCTGTGCATTGGATAATGAGACAGTTTCCATGAGTTCCAACTGAAAAAGCTAAATAATACCAGCTATTTGGAAAAGCACAGAAGCTGGGAGCAATGATGCATCTGAATCTACCATTGAGATGAGCAACAATGGACAGCATGTAAGAATTATTCCAGGAACAATCAAGTTGCAACAATAAAGTTGTGTATTTTCTTTGATACATGAGTGTGATTATGTTCAAAACCAATTAGACAAGCTGGAAGTCTCCAGAGGCCAGGCAGAGAGGAAACGGGTACAGATAGTACCCCATGAGAAGAAGCACCCTAAATAAAGACCTTTACCATGCCTTTTTCCTACCAAAACAAGAGTGTTCACAGTGAGCTGGTAAAAGTATGCATATGCATCCTGTGATTTCAAGGAATATCAGACAGGTCAGGCCGGAAGTGCTCATTTCCTGTCACACCAAACAGTGACCTATGATTACAAACACGTATCTGTCGAACTGGTACATTAATGCTGAATAATGCCTTTCAGATTCAATTTTCTGTTACTCTGTACAACATGTTATGCTGCACAGAATATGGATACAGAGCCAGAACTCCTGAAATGAAGGTTTAGAACAGCAGAAACATACTGCATGACTTGAACTAGTAATAAAGTTACAGATTAGATACACATATTAAAGTCACAGACACTAATTCAGACCTACTTCCCCAGCAGAATGCCTTTGTGCAGTTTCAACCTGAGTCACAATTTCTTTTTTCCCCTTCCTCAAGGGTTTTCTTTCTTTGTACAAAATTTGTAACTGCTCTTGATAAAGTGCCTAAAATGTAGAAAGTGTAAAAATCAGCAAGGAGCTGTCCTAAAGCTGAAGAGCCATAAGCTTCTCCCACAGACTGCTGATGTATCTTACAAATTCAGAGATCTGCCAAAAAACCTCAAGTAGACTCCCTTCCCAGTAGATCAGAGGGAAGGACCCTGGTCTGCATTCAGAGCCAAAGGGCTGGCTAGCATCAAATTTGGCACACATGCAATGTGTGCAATTTGTTATCCCAGATCACTTGCAAGTTACTGAACATGCACTGCAAAGGATTGTGATGACACCTACCATTTGGGCTGTGGTCCCTCACTTCACCCCACTATCTGTCAGAACCCACCTAGTGGCTTCTTGCCAAATGTTTATTCTTCCTGCAATGGGAACAGTTGGGCATAATGGAGATTGGGGTAAAAAACCACTGCAGTATTGCCTTTGTAGAAGACTTCCTCTGGATGGAGTGGCAGCATAGTTAACTATGACCTCTTCAGCTACCCACAGCCATTGACTATTTCTGTACTGAAGACAGGCTTTTTAATACCACAGTGGGGAACAGTGCTTAGATGACAGAGAAATCCTTTGGTAATTATTTGGGCTAATCGTATTAGGAAAGAAAGGCTTTCAATTGCTAAAGCAACAAAAAAACCTCCCAGAGAAGGAGCCCAGCACTTCAAATTAAATCAACATTCCCTCCAGTCCAGGATAGCCTGATTATTATTGTACATAAGAAAAGCTGTGTTAACTGAAATGAAAAAAATATTTAACATTTTAAGCAGTTTATTTAAAATTTTTAAAAGGCATTTGAAATACCTACAAATTCAAAAGGCTGCTTCTCTGCATGTATTTTATTTGCACTTTACTAGTCCATAGTTATACTTGTATATTTTGCAAGTAAGAGTAAGACTTTTACAGAACGGCATAATTTTATAAGGATTTTGCTTAGGCTCCAAATTTATGCTACAAGAGAGCATACAATTTATGTTCTCAAAATTTGCAGATATTTTAATGCTGTGGTAGCATGACAGTGGTAGATTTAACTCTTTCATGTACTCATCAGGAATTCAGCTAGAGTGTTTAAAATGACAGTAACTTGATTTATTGAGCAATAAGAATAATTATTCTTCTATGGCCACCAGCCAAACAAGCAATCTTTTAATAAGGCATGTGCAGTCACTGCATTTCCTTTATGAGGGAGGAAAAAAAAAAAAAAAGGAAGCCAGTTAAAAAAAAAAAAATGTACTCAGGCACTTAAAATGGACATAACCTTGTAAACAGGCAGATCCAACCTCGTGGCCTTGGGCATTTTCATTTGCCTTCTCACACCTGCATCTGTATGTGTCTCTCCTCCACTCCTTACCCTACAGGGTTCTGGATGAATCAGGATCCTGCTCAGATCCTTTTTGTCATCATAGACTTCACCAAAGGTGTTAATAGAAGCTTTTGATTTTATTATAAAATAACCTATCATGGCTACTTTTTTCTCTCCCTTGGGAGTCTTCTTTCTCTCCTGAGAGCATACTTTCAACACTGGTACTATAGGCTGTTTTAGGAAGAACTTCCATGTTCCTTTTGCTGAAGGAAGTCTCCAACTTTGCAGGAAATGATACTTTTTACATCAGAGAGGTGAAGGTCACTGAAGCTTTTTTTGAAGACTTCATGAACAAGGAAGAGACATGGTGCACTCTCTCACAGAAAAACAGTAGGTGCATTTAGATGATCTTAGATGATCATAGTTTAATGCTTTCTTTTTTTTTTTTCTTTTCTTTTCTCCCTCCTTAGAACTTTGAGGAAGTTCCTCAAAGGCAGAAACTAGGAGATGGATGGACATGGAGACAACTTCCCATGCTCCATTTTAGTCATCTTCAATGTGCTGGATACATGCCTGGCTTCCCACTCAGCACATGATCATGGAACGACTTTTGGCAATCGTTTGGACTAATTCTCGTAAGAAATAATTTTAGTTTTCAGGCATTAAAAGTCTTTCTGGGTATCCACTGGTGTTTCTGCACATGCATTTGAGAATTCATGGGTTGGTCCTCAGGAGCCAACTGTTGATCAGGGATTCCCAGCCTGAAACACATACTAGTCCTAAGGCATGTGCTTAAGGCTGCTCAGGAAATATTTCCTCTGACCAGTGTCTTGTTAACATCCAATTGCTAGACAATCTTTTTTGAGCAGAAGAATATGTCCTTGTGGCTGTTTCCCCTGTGATACACATTTGCACTTACAGATGTATGATGTCCCTCAAGTTAGAAAAAGTCTAAGCAGGATTGCGAATCTGTTAAAGACTCCAGGAAAGAAAGACTGTTTGATGCCTGACCAGCAGCACTACATGTGTCTACCCTGAGCACGAGTGTGAGAATGCAGGAGAAGGAGGCAGATGCTTTGTGGGACCTCTTTCCATTCATTTAGCAAGTATGCAAGTAACTGCAAGACTTCTTTACAGTCTTTCACATAATGAAAACACAGCAAAATATTTTTGTAAATGGAGGGAAATATTTTCATAAGTGGTGAGAGAGTGTGTGAATATTTAGTAAAAACTAGGGCCATCTGAGAAGTACATTGCTGCTGTCAGTAATTAATGCATGAGTTTTAAAACTCAAGTAACTAATTTTGAGCCTGTCTTCTTTCATAGAGCTGTCTTTCTAGCAGAGATCAAACACATTGTTTAGTGAATCAATCCCTTTCCCCTTCCCCACAAACAATCCTATTTAAACATCTATCTTTTCTCACAGTAACATTATGCATTGTGTCTGAAATTGAGATGATCATGGAAATTCCCAAAGGAATCTGGAGCACGGCTCATGTTGCTCTTGCTGCACAGGAAATGCAAACATTCTTACTCATCCTTCCTCTATAATGAAGAGTCAGATTCATTGTCTTGCTGTGCTGAGGAGGAAATTGCTGCATAATCTCCTTTCACAGCTAGACAATCCCCTCTTTCCAAGGCAGGCTAAGCATGCAAATTCTCCAGACATATTTGATGAATTTATAATCACAGTGGGTGAAATGACAGGGCAAAGGCGAGTGTCAGTGACAGAAGCCTTGTGCTAATGCCCTGCTGAAGACATTGTTTTCCTTGTATATTCACCCACATATTAATTGTGGGTGATACATATTAATTGTATCTACTTCGGGACAAATAAACCCTGATCAGGTCAAGCTGTGGCCAGTCTTAAGATCAGTTAGAAGCCTTGAAAAGACTGATACAGGGATATTTCTCAGCACTTCCCATGGACTGCAAAATGAGACCCCCAAAGCTTCCCAGTTTATGATCTTACATCACCAGAGTAGTGAAGGGAGTGCCTTCAGACAGTCAGGGCATGCCCTTCCATCTCTTGAGCTAAGAGAAGAGCCTTTGCGGACTCTGAGGAACAGGCCAAATTATGCTTCTGCAGCTTGTCAGGTGATTTTACAGTCCTCTGCAATCAGATTTTCCTGTATGGGGAATGGACACATTTCTTTTTCCCAGGTGGATATAGAAAAGGAAAAAAAAATCTCCCATTGAGAAGCACTTATCTGCTTTGGCCCCATTCAAGTAGAGCTCTTAGGGAAATTTTGAGAAAATATTTGATAGTTGCATAGAAAATAGGAACATTCCTGCACTAACAAAACCAAATGCTTCTTATGCCCAGGCTAGTAAACCTCATGTTGTAGCATATATGTGAAGAGTTAAGCACAGGAGGGCAAGGATGATTACCTATTTTCTAGGTAAGGAAAGAAGTCCACAGTTTTCCACAAGGACAGTTTTTGTACCTATCTCTCCCTTTTTGGCCTTGCCCACAAATAGTGGACAGTAATCAGTAAAGTACTGACATATAAATTGGAGAGACCAAACAAGGTTACATAAAGTAATACAAACAAGATTACAGAAGAGACAAGACTCCTCATAAATCTAACTAGAGAAAAACAGGAGTCAGAAAGGTTGAGTTCCCTCTCATGGTCACAGTGTAGGAGAAAATCCATTTAGCAGAGGAGTCATCTTTTGTTGTGTCTTTCCCCAAGTCCTTGAGGCACTAGTTGCTACCTGTGCGTGAGACAAGAACACAGGGCTTGGTGGGCACTGGTGCTGGCCAGCCTGCCTGCTGATGTATGTCTCTGGCTGTTCTGCTTCCCCACCATCTGTGAGCATGGGCTGGTGGCAGAAATTCTGCCCAGTGTCAAATGCTGCTTTCCAGAACAGGTCAGCTACCCATTCTTTCTGTGGCCAGGTAGAAGAAGTAGAGCACCATGACTGCTTCACATGCTTTCAGTTTGACTGGCTGACAGCTGGGACTTTTGTTCAATATATATCAGCTTTGGCAGTTGGCACTGTGCACAGAGATTGTGCTCAGAATTACTTGAAACAACTATTTTCTGCAGAGCTACTGAGGGTCAAGACATGATCCTGACTAGGACTGAGATGAAAGAGTCCTCAAAGAGCAGAAAATAATGCAGAGCTCTTTAAAAACTCACAGGACCCTTATTAGTCAGTATTTCTCACAAAAGCTGTAATGTACTTTGTCACAGTGACAATTTCTTGAGATAATAAAAGGGGAGATGCCAAGAATATGGCAGTGTCTAAGAAGTGAGCGATGAGATCTGACTGAAATGGAGGCTAAGCACAAATGCCAGCTCATACTACCACACTTTCCTCTCCTTTCTGCCTATACTGTCTTCTCCTGTGATCCACCACCCCTTCAATACTAGGATAGAGCAGATGAACTCTAGAGCAGCAGGTGTAAAGAACAGATAACCAATTCTCTACCTACCTCCCATTTCAGAGTAGGCTAATGCCCATTTATTCTTAAAGGTCTTTTTAAAGAATTCTTTTCTTCCTGAATGAATCTAAAAATTTCCAGCAATCATGTGTGAATCATCAGCTCTGGCTAATGTGTTTCTACTAGAGTTACTTGTGCCACATTGTATTCTGAAAATTTGATGACAAGAAAAATATTTGACTCTCTCCTTCTGACTTCTTTTTTTCTCCACCCAGAGAAAATTCTTCAACCACTACTTTGTACATGATGCTCTTGGATTGTTGTGAATGGCAGTCTTGTAATTTACAAGATATTTACAGATAATAAAAGCTATTCCTCAGGATGAAACAGCATCCATAGGAACAGATTCTTATCAAATTAAAAGGAAAGACTCCCTCCCCTGTACACAGCCTTCCTTACTGACCATCTGCTAATAGTGTCCATGTGTGTATGAAATTCATTTGCATACTTAAATTGAAAAGCTCCATTTGCTCAGCCTACATATAACTGTGTTCTCTTGCTGGGGTGAATATTAGGTTTCTGATGTATGCATATGAACATATAATTGCAAATGCAATCCACATCCAATTATCTAGAGTTTTACTGCAGATTTTCTATGTATATCTCAAGCAGTAAGTACAACAGTAACTCTCCAGGTGTCTATTTGGCTGGAAGAATTAGTAGGGTGCTGGAATTTAGTCTTGACCTTGGAAGTGTAATTCAGTCATGGTGTTGCTCCCAACATGAGAGGTCACTTACATACTTGATGCAGGATGCAAACACTGTGGGTAGGACACTGAGAATCCTCTCCATCTGATGGAAACATGCAATTGGACATGTTAAGGTAAACAGTCCCTAACCCAGGTCTTGTTTCCTCTTGCCTGACTCCAGGAAGAAATTTCACCAGTGCATGGACCAAATGGAGATCACACATGGAGAGGATTTCAGACTTGTGTTACCTCCCATGATGGTTGGGATTTGATCCACCACTCTCAGTGATCACAGCTACACCGACATGACTACTAGTCCACCAAAAAAGACACAAAATCTATGTTCACAGCATTCCTTCCCTGGATCTGTCTTAACCCACTCCCTCCAAAGTGAGAAATATTTAAACGAGTTACAGGGATGTACTCTGCAGATGCAGCTTGCCTAGTAGCCAAGAACAGCATCTGATTCAGAGCTCATTACACCAGGGATCTGAAGCACCAGCTCTTCATCAAGACAGATCGACATGCATTTGAATGAGCTGCATCACTGCTCAAGGCAACTCTTCGTCCTTCCTGCAAGACTAGTGTTTAAGATTCTTCTGGCCTCTCACAGTCTTTGAGACAACTGTTATCTTACTGTCTGTCAAGTATTAGTTGCTACTGCGTCAGCTAATGGGTTTTGTGTAGATCATTAAAGTATTCAAGAACTATGCATAGCCTCCAGCTTGTTTTAAGCCAAATATTTCCCCAGTGGGAAATGGAAGGAAAGAGCCAATCCAGGGAAATAATAAAATAATAGAAGTCAGACTAACAGTATAGAAAGTACAGTGCAAGATTAGGCTCCAATCCTATTTCATCATGTGTCCTGTGGAATCACTCCATATTTGTATTGTTTTAATAACAAAAAATATTAAAGAATTCAAAACAATCAGTGCAAGTTTTGGACTTTCTTAGAATGGAAAAAGGCGGTGGGGGGGTGGGGGGAGATGTGAGGGGTGGGGGGTGGCATTTAATCAGGGGAAAGCACCAGACATTTGAAGCTACTGTTCTCTCAGAACAATAACTAAACTGTTGAACAAATGTCCTATGCCACTGGACGTCAGTATTTGAAAGCTAACAACAGAATTTTAGGTACAACTGAAAGAACATTCTCAGTTACTATATATAAAAACACAGACATTTCAAACAAATAAAAGCATCACATGTGGTTACCTCACTTCTAATTTGAAAAGACTAGAAAAAGCTTTCTGCCACTGGCAGTTTGTGCCACAACTGGCACCAGTAGATCAAATGAGTAGCTTTCTATAATGCAGGTAGCTGCAGCTTTCACAGCTGGGTATCTGCCTGCAAAATATATATTATTGAAAAAACACCCTAATATTTCTTCCCTGGAGCGTGGCTTATCCTCTTCTTTTAGAAACCAACCATTCCAGTAATACTTCTCATCAAATATGCTGACATTTTGGAAAGCTCATCTAAATACCTGTCAGATACTTGACTGTGTTATTAAGAGTCATGTTTTGGATCATTGTGAATATTACCAGAAAGACATCAGTAATAGAGGTCAGATTCCACTTTATAAACCTCAGAAAAATAATCACTGTATTAAATTCTGAAGGTCTATTAGCACCCATGTATAAATGGTAACCTTTAGATAACCTCAACGGCACATGGTATTGGTAAAACTCTAGGCTGCAGAGCTGTGACCAGTCAAATCCTTCCTTATTCAAGGAAGTATTCAATTCAATTCAATTCTGAACATTTAAAGCTCTGGAGCAGAAAAGAAAGGAGCTTTTCTGAGTTGAATAAATGAAACAGAAACAAATGGACAAATAAAAGCGCCAGATGCTCAGGGTTGGGAAAACAGTTGTCTCCTCTGTTGGCTTGGACAGTAAGTGCAGTATGTGTTATCTCACATCTCTGTTCAAGAGCAGTGACAATGGCTGCTAAAGTTGGGAGGGCTGGGGTGTAATGTCTGTTGCTTTTTGTCCCACAAACACACGGTCATCGTGAAGGCTGGGGTGGGATAGGGCAGCCTGACTGGTCAGATGTTCCAACACTGCTCAGCAGGAAAGGACACAGATCATGCTCTCAGTCAAAGGGCGAGCACAGCTAGGCTACATCCACATCACATACCACTTCACTGTGGCTCTGCCCTTCATCAAAGATCATTTACATGTATCTTCTCAAGTCCTCAGTGTCTAAACTGTGGAAAGAGTGAATCTCAGCACATCCAAGCGGATATAGCATTACTGTAGCTTTATGATTAATTCCCTCTGGCATAGTTGAAGACACCTATGAGTCTTTGGGGGTTGCAATGCCTGTTGGGATGATATAGGAGAACTGCTGAGAATGAAGGGACCTGGGCTGGCAGGGTGGCATCCATACTGCCTCCGGGTAAAGGTCTCAGTGCCTTTAGTCCTTCACATTGTGCTCACGTGTCTTACAAATCAGCAGCTGGCATGGTCCGAAATGACACAAGAAAGCATGTTAATGATGAAATGGGCAAACACTGCTCCATCTCGCTCCTCAGAGCACCCTAGGTTTAGCCTTTATGATCATCATAAATTAGAAATGCCCCATGCAGAATTGATTAAGTTTTGAAACTGTAAGGCTAAGAAAAAGTTTCCTCTTTTCTAAAAAGCAGATGCCTGTAGAAGGAAAAACTTGGAATTACTTTACTGAGAGATCTCAGACAACTGGATGCTGTCATTAATATAAACTACCAGTAAGGCCTATGAGCTCTGTGTATACATAATGGAGCTGAAGTGACTAGAATGAAGAGTGGGCAGCCAGGAAAATAAAATCTTATGAGGAAATACAAGAGCCTTTATATACATCCATAGACACTGAAGGAAAATACTGATATCCATCAGACAAGATTCAAAGGACAGTTGCTCTAGGACACAGCTTTCTTTTAAAAAATCTCAGAGTTTTGCCAGCTGTGGTGGATGCAACTCAAAATTACTGACTAGCTGGCTACTGCTAAATATTTAGGAAGATGCAAACCTAGAAGGAAGATCACACTGTAAAAGGCTGCTCTTTAATTGCTGCAATGACTACAGCAATTCCTTCTCCTTGCTGTACAGGGGGAGAATGTCAAGAACAGCAGAAACCATTAAGAACCTCCGGGAACATTTTGATAATGAAAGTCACAGGAGATACAACCTTCCCATTTTGCATCCAATTAGAAGAGGTTACCAAAAGGCAATTTAGAAGAGATGTGGACATGAAGGATAGGATAATAATTTCTTCCCGAGGGTTTAGCTTGGCTCCCACTGCACTATTACAATACTGCTAGATAGGAATGTGAAAGAAGAGAATTGCTTTTAATTTACCTGATAGAAACTGCTGTAGTCTAAATGGAGTCTCAGCCATAGAGTGCCACTGTGTTTGTGGAGAAGCTAATGAGGGGACACAGTGATGGCTTTGCGAAGCCATGCATCTATGGAAAGATCACATTTATGTGTTCAGTACTCTGCCTATAGCTTTTGAAATACTACCTCTGTGAGGCAGCTTACATTTTTGAAGTAAATATTGATTTATCAAGGGGATTTTCTTAAGTAAATGGAAACACTGAAAGCCATACACTTTACAACTTATTCTGAAAAGTAACAGCTTACTTTTCTGCTCATCTTTTATCTATCACTGTGTTATTCTTTGTTCTCTCTCCCTAGACATCACCATCTGCCTCTGTGGTTGACCAGAAATGTCTAAATCTGAAGCTCATCATGAAAACAAAGCAATGGATCCAGGCTCTTAACTCCTTTGTATTTCATTAAATTTGTTTCTGCTTCATGACAGACATCCACTGCCAGTCCATGAACTTGAAACAACTCTCCATGACCAGTGCCCTGCTATTCCACAGGGTGTGTGTTTACAGCTGAGGCAGCCTGAGAGCCCCCGTGGAAGAATGTGGACTAGAAAACCCATAACACACCATCTAAGAATGCACCCTGGTCTGTGCTTGACAGAGTAACTCAAATTTTGTAACTTAAATTCCCTTTGGGATTTTTATATCTGTTAGACCTTTTCCTCTAAACCTGAAACAAGAGAAACTCCACCTTTAAAAACAAGAAAATAAGCTGTTATCATGTCTTTCTGAGGACAGAAGGGTCTCCTGAAGAGCACAAAGGAACTTGCATTGCTAGTCTTTCCTGAGGTTAATGCAAGAGAGTGCCTCAGGGTAAACTCTTTGGGGGCAATAGATGGAAGATAAGGAGATGAACAACATAGCTGGACTGCAGGGGTAAGTTGGGAATTCCCTATTGTATTAAATATAAATATTATTCTGTACCCATGCACATGCTCATAATTTTTGTTGGTTGAGAGTACCCATTGTTCATACTTGTTCTGAGCTCTTTGTCTCCCTTATGCCTTCCTACAAAACACTGACAGTCTTGATTTCAGCATGGATAATGACATGAAAGAGATGCATGTTTCTGTCAAGGTTACATATTCCATTTTGTTCACAGATCCCTGCCCTACTGGCATGACTGCCTGTCGTGTACCTTTACTCAGTAAGAACTATCCTGATGCCTCAATAAAGCGAAGATTTTGAGAAGACTAATCCAATACCACAAATTGTGCTCACAATTTGTTGCTACCCAGAAAGAGTATAGCCAAGAGGATCAGGAGTCCTTGAGCACCTGTTTTTGTCACAGTGACAGCACCAGGGACTTCCTCAGAAGACCAAACAACCACAATCAAAACACCAACACATCCCTCTGCTACAAGCTTGTGTCCTCCAGTGTAGCATAGGCTTGGTGGCAGATCAGAAAGATGCTTATTTTGCTCTCAGGTGGGCAAATAGCATGTGTCATTCCAGCAAAGTATGAAGAAGAAGTCAGAAAGACACAAACTAATGCTCTCTTGGGAGCAAGAATTTGCAAATTATTTGACCTTGTGGGAAGAACCTCAGAGAAACCAGCCCTTACTGAGAGACTGTTGAAGACAAATTCCCATATGATTTGCAGGGTCTCTGGAACAAAAGTCCAGACATACTGAAGGTTCCTGAGGAAAGCTAGGGATGGAACCCACACTCTCCAGCTGAGGCATCTACTGACAATGTGACTTTTGCACAGCTACCTTGGTGTGAGGGGCTCCCCCACTCCATCACTAAGACTACACACAGTCCTTAAAAATACTTTTGATGAAAGATGGGAGGAGATTCTGGAGTTAGGATTTTGGAGAAGAGAAGATCCTCAAAACATTGAAGACTGTGATGTGGGCTTGGGAAATTGCTTGAGAAATACTACGAACAACAGAAATTTGTGAAGTAGATTTTGTGACTTGTATTCCACCAGAGCAGACTGCCACATATTTGATAGCCCTATTATAGTGCAGTTCATGACCCCAGGAAAGCACATCTCGAAATAAGCAGACACAAACTATTGCCTTTACACTTACATGTATATACTTTATAAACCTATCTATGTAAGTATATTTATACATAAAACACAATTGCCTCATAATATGCAAATGCTGAGGCAAGTGCCAGCCTTACAGATTTATTCTTACATGGACAAACATACAGCTAGCTAAAGCAAATGTCCTTAAAACCCTTCCACTCTGGCATCTGTATTTAAGCCATACAAACTGTTGCACTTACTCCTTTGTGCCTATTATGTCAGCTTCTTCCAACATTAGCACTGCTTACACCCATCATTGCTTTTTACCTCTCTGACCTCCTCAAAGGAAACAAAGAAAAGAAACCCCAGCATAGAAGAGAACTGTCTTTACATTAGTGATGCTGTCTCTGAAGTTTGACATGTATGAATTTCCCAGTGGAGTGGCCTAACTCAGCTAAGGTTCTCAGTGATAGCAGCACAAGCTCTCCTTCAGAGCAAGACTGAGGCACTAAGAATATAACTACAAAAAACCCTGCAAGATTAAGTAGTCTGGGAGAAGGTATTTATTGTCACACCATTTTTTGACTAGGAGTCATACAAAAGATTGAAAGCCATGTCTCTGGGAGACGTTATCTATTTCCAAGAGTTTGCCTTATCTGTGAAATATAACTGCAGGAAACAGTGTTTATCATGACAGATGAAATCATAAAAGTACTGAAGTTACCACTGCATTGTTATTGGTGCCCACTATGAAGAATGAAAGTGGAACATACTGCACACTGTGGTAGATTATTACAAAGGATTGACACTTCTTCAACACTGCTCTTTCATTAGGATTTCACTAACTAGGGGTTTTAAACTCATTTTACATTAAACAAGAACTAGTATCTGACTCTTAGTCACTCACTGTGTCCTTAGAACAAAGCAAAGTTCTCTCTGGAGACCACTACTGAGAGAAATAAACCCACTGAAATTATAAAGTAAAATGCACAAGGTGGTATCGTGTTTTCCTTTGACCCACTGTCCCACCAGGGCATGAAGTGTATGGCTTTCCTGGAGAACCCACCTGTTAATCTATGGCACAGATGAATTAAATTCTGATAGCTGAAGATGTCAGACTAATTTTTTACAAGAGCAGGAGTTGGGAGTCCTGCTGTGATAGCATAACTGCAACCTAAGTAATTGCCTTCCACATCTGAATTCCTCCAGCTTTATGAATTGGTTACAGTATTCTCTTCTTCCCATGGTGCCTCAACTGACACAGTTACTTACTATCTCATAAAAGAAATTATATTTTTTTACCCCAAAGTAGCTTCATTTAGGAAGTTTGTGAGGTGCAACCATTGAATTTAAATTTTATGACAAAGAAAAAAAGGTTTTTAGAGATAAAATAAATTGAACATGTGTTCAATGGTTAGGCATTATCCCCTAAATTTTTGTGATCCTTACACTGTGTGGCAGCACTGTCAGTCATATTACAGTCTTTGTCTTTCCACTGTAAAGGGAATATTGGAAATTAACATCTGTCAAACTTAGAATAAAATGAAACCAACCAAAATAGAGTAAATTTAATTCATGCAGAAAAAATGTATATACACTATATTTCACTATACTTGATAACAAGATACCTTATCATCAAGTCATGCTGTATCTTAAAGGAACTGCAATTCACATGGACCTCAGTAAGTAGGGAAAACTTTCCATCTGTCTTTCCTTGATTCTACAAGTTTTTGCCACACATCAAAGATGACTGCACTCCTGCTGGTAGGTAGATAGATATATGTTCATAAGCATCATTAAAAAAATAAAATAAAGAAATCTAAACAAACCTCCAAAAATCAGATAGCAGGACCACTTAAATGGTCTTAGGACTTGATACAAATCAAGATTACCCTTTAAAAAAATTGCTTGAAATACCAATAAAATCAGGTTTCAGGTTTGGGTATTCTTAAGGCAGAAGAAAAAGCCATATAAAAACTATGTAGTTTGGGGCCCAAGCACACCAATCCAGAAACCCTGATTTATGTTTGTATGAGTTTTAGAAAATTAATGTTTTTTTGAAAGTGCACTTCTGTCTGGTGAAGGGAGAAGAATTGGGTTGACTTTAGGAGATGAAGGAAAGCGGAATTTAGCAAAAACTTAACTTGCTTTTTAAGATTTTAGAACACAGATGATTTATTGGCCAGGCTTTTGCATGATGACTGGCCAGATGATTTTGCAGCTTTGCATATGCAAAAACACTCCTGTTAAAAAAAAAAAATCTGTAAACCAGTGACCCTAATAACATGCTATGGAAGGTTTTATTGCTCAGCACTGACCATTTTTATCAAAGCAATTCAATATTGTACTTAAAAAAAGGTGACAGGCAAAATGTCTTTGCAAATTTCCTTTCTATGTGCTGTATCTGATCATAATTTAATATACATGTTGGAATCTCTTACTGCATGACAAGAAGATGAAGTGTGAGGAAAGTACCTTGCTGTGCCAGGCCTGGAGCTTGTAAGTTTAAAAGTCCAGAGGGGAAAGATGAGCAATCCAAACTGGCACATTTCTTACTAAATTAATATTTATTTTAAAATTTTCTGCGCAGGTTTTAGAGGCCAACAAAAAAGTCTTTAGGAAAATAAGTTTACAGTCATCTATGGGGTGGACGACCAGCAATGGGTCTTTCTCTCCAGGAAAAAGCTAAATAAACTCATTCTGTGTTCCTCTGAAACAGAAGCCACAGGCAAGGTGGGATCAGCATCCTACCTCTTTCTTTATCCCTATTTTTGCCTCCAGCTGGGCATCACATGTACCTGCTAGATAGAGCAGAGGAGGAAGCATGCTGCAGAGAATATATTCCAAGGGATGGAACAATGATGCCAGCTCACCATCTTGCCCATACAGACAAATCTGATCTGGAATCCCCAGGTAAAAAAAACACATCTGAAACATGTAGACTACATGGCATGTCCTGGCTGTTTGATGGGGGATGTGCCTTCACAGACATTTTAGGGAGAAGCCCTTAGTATGCAGCACAAACAAGTACGAAGGTAATGCTGCAATGCACAGCTAAGCAAATGCTTCTATTTTACACATGTTCCCACAGGCTCTGTCTCTGTGCAACCTCCTCATTTCCTACTGCTATAAATGCTCAGCTTTTATCCAGTATAGCTCTCAGAGCATGGGTTTCCAGACTGATGCTGTCCATACAAACAGCAAGCTTAAGTGTAGAACCATTTCTGGCTTGCACTCCCATACTGTGCTGTTTGTGGTTCCCACACAGCACAACAGGAACTGTGGTAATTGTAAACAGCCTGCATCCCATCAATTCCCTTTTCCCTTCTGCACCATACAAATGTCCCTGCATAATACCTCCACCAGAAGTCTGTGTGCACTGTTGATGATTTTAGCCTAGGAAACCTGACTGCTTTTGAGTTTCTTTCTATGTATGTTTGTATATTCTTACAAACAAGAATATAAGTTTTGGAACCAATTTTCTAAAGAAAAGGAGTAAGTCCCAGGAAAGCAAAAAGACCACCATATTTTCATTCTGTACTCTTGAACACAGAATTGACTGAACCCTTAATAACAAGATGCTACAATGAAGTCTCAGATTTAGTTTTCCCACTCCAGCTTCTGAAAAGAAGAAAGTCATAGGGTCATAAGGCATTTGTTTCAGATTATAGCAGTCGTGGGAGACAAGGGGTAGAAAAATGTCTTCCATCCCCGAATTTTCTAATGTGATTAAGAATGGCCTCTGCAGTCCTTAGTAGTGGGAGCCACTGGGCTATCAATGCAACACAGTTGCTGTTGATTTGTTCATTTCTTTCAGCAGGAAAAATATCACAGAAAGCCTCATTGTGAAAGAAAATGAAAACTGTAACCTAGCAAGATAAGTTGCATTGTAGTGATAAGACATGGAAAGAGAGTAGGTTTAGATTAGATACTAGGAAGGAATTCTTTACTGTGGGAGTGGTGATGCAGTGGCACAGGTTTCCCAGGGAGGTTGTGGATGCCCCATCCCTGGCAGGGTTCCAGGCCAGGCTAGATGGGACTTGGAGCTATGTGTTCTGGTGGAAGGTATCCCTCTCCATGGCAGAGGAGGTGGAACCAGATGATCTTTAAGGTCCTTTCCAACCCCAAATTCTAATTCTGTGATTACACAGTACAAAATAAATATATATGAATCAATCCTTGGGCTGTGGTAGAATAGAGGGTGGGAAGTATTTCTAACTCTTAGGGGAAGCATTAGCGATCAGTGTCAAAAAGTCACACATTATGAAACAGAACATGAAATCATGAATTTCCTTCCTTCCTTCTCTCCTGGATTAGTAACCCCTCAAGCAGATTACCAGTCCTTTATGTGAAACTCGGAATGCCTAATGGCTGCTCTTTCTCCTTTTTTTTAAAGAAAGGAGGTCCACACTCTCAAAGTGGACTTGATTTTGAGGAGTGTAGCAATATGTGCACATAAATGGGATCTTTTCAGATGTCAACTGTGGAGGGTCTTACAAAGGTGGGATTTTTTTCTAAACTTCTGCCTCTCTGAATATCTCTCCCTGAAACTCCAAAAGAAACAAAGCATGACACATGTCTGTTCTCTTGTGAAAGCCATAGGGATGAGAACCTACTGAATCATTCTGCTGTTTTCAGGTCTTTCCCAGTGTCTGGCCAACAGTGACAGTGCTGGCATGTTGTCTAAACATCTGCTATTGTCTGAGAAGTGGAAGGACACAGTTTATTCTATCTCCTGTGGCTGATACAAGATTGACAGTGACAACTGTGAAATGGACATGTCCCACAAAGATTTAGAAAAGAAAATCCCTAAGGAACTTTTAAATAAGTACACAGTCAAGTCCCTCATCACTCTGTAGTGTGAGTAGACATTCACATCTGCTAGCAATAAACATTGGTTCCCTCCTGCTTTTCCTACCTAGCATAGGCAGCATTATCCTCCATCACCTATTTTAGTGACTTGAATGGTACTAACTCCAGTATAAATTAATGCTTCTAAGAACAGAACAGAGAGGATTTACTGTTCTAAATTGCTCCAGAAATTATTCCTGCCTTCTCTGCTGCTAGGCATCAAGGGGAAAAGGAGGCCAAAATCCAAATCTTCTAATTTTGCTGGCAGACAGCTTTTTAAATAACTAATCAGATTTCTATAATTCTTTCAACACATGCTTCAAAATTATCAGACTAGTAGCTGAGAAGAAAATCTAGAAAAATCCAGAGATATGGCTTTGACCTTTCCTCCTGGTCCTGCTACAGTAGCTATTAGATATGAGTTAAAGGCTTTCATGTATAGTTTGCTATAAAATACATTTTATAGCAGCCCTGGAACTGTCAGGATGGATTGGATCATTGGTCCACCTCACCTGCCATCCTATTCTTAGCAGCTGGCAATACTTACTGCTTTAGGGCAAGATTAACACCCTACCTTCCACAACCCCACTGACTTTGACTGCATGAAGTGACCTTCCAGACTGCTCAAAAAACAGGCTGATAGATGGTAGATTTGGTTCTAGTAAAGAACTGGAGGTCTCTTCCTAATGGTTCTCAAGGGTAAAAATGTATAGGATAATGGCTGTAATACATGCTTCCCTGGGAAGCATCATCACTGAGGAAGAAAAGAGTAATTTTCCCCACTGGTACCCCTGCAGCTCCCAGTGTGCTCCTGAGATAAGCACAGAGCCAATCTCTCCTTCCTGGGAAAGAACCATTTCTGGCTCTCTGTCCCAGCTGAGGGAAGACACACAAAACAATATCCTCACCTTCCTCATCTTCTTCCTAAGGGTGGTGGGGCACAGAAGAAATGGTGCAAGGAACTCTAACAAGCACCAGCTGGCATGCAGATGAAGGGAAATGCACCCAGGTGGGGATGGCTGGATCTGAAGGTGCTCCAGCTACCACAGGGGCTGCTGGAGGCAGAGGAGATGGTGTTTGAAGCAGTACATTGGCTGGGGAGGGCAGAGAAAGGAATTCCATGTAGGAAACACTGGTGCGGTTTCCTCCTCCTTTGCCCTGCCCAAACTTCCACTTGACCTTTCTGAAGGGAGGTGTTTGAGCCTCAACATACAAAGAGCATGTCTCTGAGACTTCTATTAATATATAACAAATAATAATTGCACCTGTAGTTCAGAAATCCCACCCAGTCACTCCTCATCTCTTAATGCACATCTTTTTCTGAGCTAGGAAGGGAGAAATATACTTGAGGGTCTTGCCAGCAATAATTTAAACAACTTGTGTATACTTACAGGAGGAAGTGTTTGTTCCTTCTGTTGAAGCTTGTATCCTAAGCATGGGTTCTGCAACACACAGAAGTAACAATAAAGTTGTAAGAATACAGCCACAGCTACAGCACTGTACTGGAGGAGCCTGAACATCTTTCCCCAGTAGAAATTTTTTTTTTTCCTCAGTCACAAACCCAGCAGAGCAGAGAAAAAAATGAGATAGCTTGAGAAAGAAAAGAACTTCAAAGTTGGTTCAGCATGTCCTAGGCGCACTATGAATAATCAATTATAGCAAAAATGCTCCATAGTTCTGGGAGGAAAGGCCGTGAGAAAACTGGCAGAGTAAAATTTTCAGCTGTTTCTGACAGCATCAGAGGAAAGTGGAAAGCAGTAGGTCTTGAAGCTCCACATGCTGACCCAGGAAGCACTAGCTTCTTATCTTCTTCTCACATAACTCCAGTTGAACAGTAAGGAATTTCAGTCTATCACAGCTATAGTTAAGGACTTCTGTGGCTTGAAAGAGATGAGGATCCATGAGTGTCACTACCTCTGCAGCGAGCTGTAGATGGAAAGGAAAGCAGAACACATTCCAGACCAAAATGGGACTTAGCACCAGCCCCAAAGTGGTTACAAAGAAAAGAAAAAGAATGGTAAATAATCTTGTAGGACAGTGGAAGGAAATGGACCTCAGCACAAATCACACAAAGGAAGCACTTGGAAAAGTTTATAGAAGAAGCAGGTAGCCTGAAGCTAGGTCTGAACCTGAACAATAGAACCAGAACCACAGAACCACAGAGCAATTAAGAGCCATGTGTTTGGGTGGCTTCATGGGCTTTCACCATCTAGAAAATCATATATGGTGTCATGCATGAATAAAGACTTCAAAAGAAGGCTTGACAAGTATTATCAGCTGAAAGGAATAATTTTAAGAGAGAATACTTTGCTAAGGTGGCAATGTGATGTGCCAGTGTGAAGCACAGGTGGCTAACAGCCAGTCTATGAATTCTAGGGAGCAGATCAGGCATACTGCATTCTCAGTAGTGAAAACAGAGTGATGTCACACAGAAAAGATGAATCTGCTGTCTAACAAAGCCTGGTTTTAGGCAGAAAAACCCCACTCTTAAAAACTAATATTGCTCTGTAAGTCCTCTTATTATCAAAAAGTAACAGTAGCAATACTTCAAGAGACCTAGATCCTGGTGATTTGAACCCCAGCATTTCACAACAGTCTATCTTCAAGAAAAGAAACAACACACTAATTAATTATTTTCATTTGAAAGTACTGGAAAAAATCGGCAGTGCCCAAAACCTCAGACACTACTGGTCACCAGGAAACTCATGAAGTGTTAGAGAAAGACATGGTCTGGACCCAGAGCGGGGATAGAACAGCAGGAAAACCAGCACCTGGCTGTGTTTGGGACTAAGCTGGTCTCTGCTCCAGCTACACATCAAAGACCTCCTTACAGCTCTATGTGGAGACCTGAACAAGCAGCCACTAAACATATTGCTTTTTGCTGTTCTGAGAACAATACCATGATGTTGCTTGGCATGAAATCTGCCAGTGCAGAGATTCATCAGGAATGCAGCCAGCTTTTTGAACACCCCAGCTTCCTCCTCTCCAGCGGCACAATAGCAGTGAAGGCGAGTACAGTGCTGTAACAGCAGGCACTTGAAGGGACATAAGCAGGGAAAGAGACCGCTCAAGAACAAGAACTTTAGTTCATGGGAAAGAAGGCAGCAAAGTGCAGGGACTGCATTCTTGCTGCACTAGGGAGAAGGCAAGGCAAGCCCAGTGGAGTCAGTGACCAGCGTGTCACTTTCTTTGAACAAAAATGGTTCCAATGGTTACAGGACGCTTGCTATTAGCTATGTGGTCTCATATATTCCCAGTGAAGCACCAGTGACAGGCCCCACTGAGAACATGAAAGAATATGGGCACATTCTCTTCTGTAAGGCAGCAATGCCAAGATTTCAGAAGTAGGTCGCCACACACACAGATGCATCAAAGGAAAGGCTGCAGGCATGCTAAATGCAAAATCTGGCAATCACACTGTTTTCCTTGATCTAGCCTACAAACACTGTCATTTCACACTAAAATCCATCCCTGCCAGACATAGCTTTCCCAAAAAAGCTAGCAGGACCCTAGCCTCTTTGCCAAGGAGGGTATGTGCATCTTGTAAATCCTTGGGTTGCTCGGCTTATAAGTGTTTATCTACAATTGTCTCAGCCAAAGTCATCAGTAGAGACAAGTGCTTGTATTGTGGCCATATATAAAGTAACTCTTAACAGTTAAATAATGAAAGCAGCTTCTCTCTGGGGTCAGTTCCAGGAGTAACTCTGGAAGTATGCAATCTGTAACTGCAAGAAGGATGCTGAAAGCAAATTCCTTCAGCCTAAAAGGAAACCACCTGGAGAAGACTCCTAGTATGCCAAGGCAGCTTCAAAAGTGGTTAAATTATTGACAGTGAATTACCTGTCTACACTCATGGACCCTGCAGAGCTGTCAGGAATTGTATGAAGAGCCCTGAGGAGCAGAGCAGTCTAGGCAGCAGACTTTCCTGAAGACACATCAATATGCCTATACACTCAGCAAACTCAAAAGCAGCTGCTAGGATTTATAGGAGAAGGAAGAAAGAGCTTTTTTTCCTAACAACACAAATACTTCTTCACTCAGGCTGCTGCAGCCTGACAGCTATAGGCCAAATTAGCTTCTTCAATACAGCCCCAGGATAGTAAAAAGTATGGCTAAGCCTTCTTCATTCACTTCTTGGTCCCTGAAGTAGCTCAAGCATGCAAGGTGATATGCAAAAACGGAGCTGCTGGATGTAGACGAATTGTTCTCTGTGAAGAAGGAGGTGTTTCAGAGCTGTAGAAGCAATTTCAAGAAGAAATGAAAAGAAAGAGACAGAAAGACTCTGTTAATTCAACTTACGTGAAGAAGTTTTTGTCACTTCTGTTGATACTGGTATCTTGCTGGTACTCTCTGGAAAACACAAGAGGCAACAAGGAGTTATAATATGGTGTCAGATGATCCTCTAACAGCATTCAGCTCCAGGTAAATGGACAAGGTAAAGAAGAAAAAGGTGTTCAAAACAGCAAGCTTAAATTTCGCTTCAGCGGGCAGAGGCTTCAGCAAGATATCAACTTGCAGAAGTTTCTTTTCAGGAAAAAACAAAAAAAGGATGGTGCCTACTGGCAGACTAAAGAAAAAAAGCCTGCTCCTTCTGAAAGAAGCCAGTTGTTCAATGTCTCATTTTCCTCTGGGAATAACTGATCAGTGGCAACAGGAGAAATCATGCAGATGGCTCTCTTTCTGGAAGACGTCAGTGTGAGTATTCACTCCTTATGCTTCTAGGCAGTTAAATTTTGCAAAGATGTGTCCCTGTTCATATCACTTGAATTGCTGGTAAGTACATCCAATAGTGTCACTTGCCACTTCAGGGAAATCTTCTGAGCCACACATGCAAACCCCATCCCTCATGGACTGCTGTGGGCTCTGTGATAGAAATCAAACAGTTGCTTTGATGAAGAGATGGGAAAAGTTGTTCTTCCATGCTGGTCCTATGTATATCTCCATACACTACTGCTTGTTACATACTGGCACGGGCTGATTGCACTTACTTGTTGAACCAGCTGATAGCTAAGAGGGAAGATGTTGCCATATTTAGATCTTTGCTAATGCAAAATGCACAGATGGCAAAAAGCAGAATGTAGAAAGCCTTTGTTTAGGCTTCACAGACTTGCACAGAGGCCTTGTTCCAATGACAGCACTGATTTGTGAGTGCTCTGCTGTCCCCGCAAACCACAACTGTGTGCAATTTCTTAGGTGTGAACAAATCACTCTTCAGTTGTATTCATCAACAGTCTTGGACCTCCCCAAGTTCTCAAAACACATTTCAGACATTAAGTGGTGCAGTTTCATGCAGCTGCACAAGTTTCAGCTCTACAGCTGGAGAAAGGCCCTGAATACCAAGAAAAGTCTTGTCCTGAAACCTCAAGGTACGCCAAGAATCCCCTAGCAGGTCAAACAAACAGAATTTAGAAAATACCTCATAAGAGATTTAGGAAAAGGAAACTCTGGAATGTTTTTATTCTGTTTTGTGAATCTGGATTCCAGTGGTTCTCTGCTCATTGTCTCCAGAGTTCACAGAAACTTGACCAGAGACAAAACTAGTCCAACTGCCTCCACTTCAACATCCCTCTTCTTAAACTTTAATATCGACTCTGTATTTTGTAACTTCTTACTGGATTGCTCTTCTTTTGTATTTTTTTTTCCCATTTTGGTCCAGCTTTCTTTGGCAAATATACTATTTCCCTAGTTAGTACATCCCAGTTTCATCTCACTAATGGGAGAGAACAGGTTATGCAGCATTTCCTTGGCAGCCAGTGATGCATGGCATAAAAGTGTGTATCATAAGTAAAATTTTTAAGGTCAAAACCTTTGCATTAGGTTTTGGAACACAGTGGCCTGTATCCAGGCAGCTTTCTGGACCATTTTTTGGGTATAATGGCAGTTTCTATATTGTGCAGCTGGGTTGTCTGGGCAATTAACCTTTCTTAGTCACATCAGGAGATGGAACAGGTCTGACAGCTGTGTAGCTCAGCATCTGGCACAACTGGAGCAAGCTTTTCTTTCACCATTAAAGAAACCATGTTCCATTTAGTGCCTGTGCTGAGCTTGATGGAGCCTTTCTTACTGGCACCTCCCCAACCCAGCTGTGTTAGTACAAACGCCGACGGGAAGCTTCCCTGCCAGTGGAAAATACAGCCAGAGCCTCCTACACCTGAAATGTGCTGAGAAACACATTTGGAAAACATGTGGCAAAGTCACACTTTATCAAACCCAACTAGTAACATTCGTGTTAGCAACACTGACAGTGGATGCTAAGGTTTGGAAGACACAACATTTGCGTATATTGCTAATTGCACACAGTACACCACAGCAGTAAGAAAGGCATTTTACAGTGCCTGGGAAGGCTAGCACAGATACACATGACAGGCTATCTGAACACTAGAAGCAAACAAAAAGACACTTCTCATAGCAGGCCATCAGTTCTTGCCTGAGGTGAAAGAGCTGGAACCACTTTTCAATCGTAACACTTTTGCTGCTGCAGTCTGCTAGGGTATGGAGATGGCAGACTGCAGCCCTGTCATCATCACCACATGTTCCTATGAAGTTACCATGAACAACAGCTACCTCAGAGGCTACAACCAGTTCTGTCCCCTGGCACTTCTAGGAATACTTAGTCTTGGTGAAGTATGGCTTCCTGAAACTGGGTATGCTGTGCAGGGGCTTACTTACGTAAAAATACTGCAGGATCCATGAGAGATCTTTGTTTGGGGATGTTTTAAAGAGCAGGTCTCTGCAGCTTGTCAGTCCTATTTCCATAGTACTCAGGCCAGCAGTATCTTCTCCTGTTTAGTCTGACATAAAGAGTTCCTTCAGCTCTCACAGGAACTCCCAGCACCCCCATCACCTTGATGGCCTTGACATGTTGATCCATCCTTCCAGACAGGGAGCTTTGTTTGGGCTGCTGAGAGGAGACCACTCATTGTGTGGGCAACAAGCTCTGCTGTATGGCTCTGAGGCAGGAGGTCCTTCTCCTCCTCAGCCAAATACCCTACCTCCAGGATAACCAAGTATTTAAGAGCCTTACAGCTACTGTTGTGAACAGCTCTGTCCATGCCCTCACAGCTTTTTTTTCCCCCCAGTTAGTTTGGCAGAGGCCTAATGCAAAAAAGCCTGCTTGAGCAAGCTGAAGGGATTTTGTTGATCTCATAGGTTTTAGTTCAGGCCTTGCAGGTGGTCATTCTGAGAACCCTGATAGGGAAACCAGCTTGGGCTCTGTTGAAGATTGAGACACCACGACACCATAGATAGTTAGACCTTCAAACGAGCTTTTTGTCATCCAGCTTTATGTCATCCATACTTTCTGGCAGCGTTGTATGTTTTAAGTCTTTTGAATTGTTTGTGCTATTAGGGTGATATCATCTGAATTATACAAACAGTGTACAAATATACAATATACAAACTAACATACACGTTGAGGAAAACGGAACACTTTCTTCATCTCTGTTACTTGGCTTATAGATGGCAGAACAAAGAATAATTGTGTAGAAAGTCGGTAAGGCCATATTCTGGGGCCTCAGAGGCATGCAGGCATATATGGTCAAAGACACAGGGTGATCCAGTGGCTAAACTAACTTTTAGCTTCTTCAAACTACCATACTTTCCGCCTTTTTCCTCCAAGAAACTACTGACCTGAGTCAGATTAAAAGAGCATTGCCCTCAGTCCAAGTATGTCAACTTGCAAGGAAAGGTTCAAGAGTACTCTTAGGGGAGTTGCAATACCAAAGTGAGTGATGGCCACATTTCCTTCCAAGAGCAAATCAGTGACATTGGTCTAAGGATGCTGATTTGCTCCAGGTGAGAATCTGACTCATTATGTCAGCCAGCTCAAAACAATGTCCCAGGCTGCCTGCCAGAGAAGAGGCATCCTGAGCTCCTATTTTAATCTAATCTTGGACAGAAGAAGGGACTTCTTTTGCACTTGAAGTATTTCATAGTTTGTCACATGCTCTATGGGTACTAGATATAAGATATTTTTATTTACTTATTTCTCAGTAATCTTCTTGAAGCTAAGCTACTGTCTGTCTTCAGAAGAGGAAGAGAAAATTAAAACTGAATGAATGATGAGTATCAGATCCTTACTGATTACTGCACAACTTGGAGCTGTTACTACTACTCCAAGTCCTATGGATGCAAAACCAGAAGCCTGCACAGGCCACTGTGTAGGTAATGAGTTTACTGAGGGTACCCTCTGCCTGCAATTGAGTTAGATTGACAGATCACCTGAGTACTTCTTGTACCTATCAACTCAGGCAAAATTGTCTCAGTCATCCACACTGATGAGTCAAACTACATCCACTGACTTTCCATAGCCATCAGGGAATAGTGTTCATCCAACACCTGGCACACAATCCAGCAGAACCAGCATTGCAGACTTCTGGCTTTTGGAATATGAATCCACTGTTTTGCACCCTGAAACATGCTGAGCACAGAAAACATCCTCAGAGAGGCAAAAGAATCAGGCCAACAGGTTTTAATGGAAAAGACTGACACCATGTAAAGATAGAGCATGCTTGACTGTTCATCAAAAATATATCACTTAGTTAGCTGTCTAAATACAGGGCTCTGTGAGCAAGTTGAAAGCTTTGGCTGTGGTGTGGAGTATTCTGTCAGTGTTATTTATTAAGCACAGAAGTCCTATGCTGATGAGAAAAATCCCTGAAAAAATCACTGCAAGAATTTTGCCTGGGAAAAGTAACAAATTAGGATGCACAATAAAGCAGTTACTATTGAATTAGCAAACTTGTGTACAATTTATACAACACCAGAAGAACTTCATACCTCTATTCTGACCTCAATTAGAATCTTTCTTAGGAGAGCATACGTGAATATGGGTGAATG
Source organism: Cyanistes caeruleus (assembly GCF_971803275.1). Taxonomy (NCBI): domain Eukaryota; kingdom Metazoa; phylum Chordata; class Aves; order Passeriformes; family Paridae; genus Cyanistes; species Cyanistes caeruleus. The sequence continues at coordinate 36,880,084 of NC_141732.1, forward strand.
AAAATAAAAAGGAAGTTCATATCCTGTGGGTGAGTTACACTCATTATAAATTTAAAAGAAAACAGAGTATCTCCTATCACTTGCTATTAAGACTGGTAAAAATTGTGTTTGTATTGCTATTTTTATATTTGTTGCATTTTTAATCCACACACACGGCTCCACAAAGATTTATATTTCTTTCAGTTAAACGGACAATTTAAAAGTCTGTGTAAGTTAATAGAGTTTGTGTGGGGTGTCTGTTCATGTTTATGTGTAGCAAAAACTTGCACAAGAGCATATTTGACAGTTTTAAGTAGCAACAATAGTAAGAAGGACAGGAGTTATATTGCTTTGAATATTACTGTTTAAGACAGAAAAGTTCACCACTTCAGGGAATGAGATCAGGAAAAATTAAGGTCTTTGCTCACTGAAAACAACAAAAATATTTTACAACTGTTTTATTGAGAAATACTAGTTTTTCTGTGCTTGGAACAGGGAACTGAAATCAGCAAACCTGGTGGGAAATGTATGGCTTTTTGAATTCTTGGGGTGAAAACCCCAACACATTTGCCTTGCTCTTCATACATTTTTCCCTGCGTCTATTGGTAGTTGATGTTAGAGACAAGGCACAATGACAAACAAACCTTAGGTTTGGCCCTGGGGTTCTCTTTCATGGCACAGACCAGTAATTGAAATTTCAAGTAAAACAGTCCTAGTTTGACAAAATTTTAGGGAGATTTTTCTTTACATACTGAAAAACACTAATCTTACAGTGGAAATAAACTAATGCCATTCCCAGAAAGGCCTTTACCTCATCTCCCCTCACTCTTAAAGCAACCAGCACAAAGGAAAAAGAAGATCTAATTTGCAGATAGCAGCAGGGCACACATAATAAATATGACCAGGTGAGGTCTCTAAATTAAAGGTCATAATTTAAGTTCTGGTTCACATGGCAGAGCAGACCAGTATCACCATAAGAAAGTCAGGCCCTCTGCTGCATTTTTCTTTACCTCACTGTTACCCTATCTGCTCGAGGCTGAAGAAAGCAGTCTCTCTCCTCACTTTGAGAGATTCAGCCTTCTCAGATACCCACACTTCAGTTTTCTACAGGGACTCCTGGGCTACACTAGACCTCAAGGGCTTCCTCAAAAGCCCATTAACAGGTAATAACAAGTAAGAGTTAAATATGCTGGATTTTTGTTTGTTGTTTCAGTTTTGCCTTTTAATTTTAAACTCTTTCTTATGAATGTTGCAGGACCTCCCAGCTATACAGGACCAGAGTAATGACTGCCCTTCAGGGCTCATTACCGAGTTTGGATCCCAAATCTGTCATTAAGCCAGCAAGGGGAAGAGGTCAGGGAACGTGGGGGAAGGAGAGGTGAGAAGGTCACCCATGCAGGGGGTTTATCCCGTTTGCAAGGCAGATGTTGCCCTTTGAGGCAGTAAGGATCTATTGCTCCTAAGTCACCAGATGTTGCCCATGCTGTTTCTCAAATCCAGGTGGAAAATTCCACCATTAGCAGGAAAATGATGAAGAATTTTACTGGTTATTTGTAAGGAACAGTAAGCAGAAGGGGCTCAGATATATGTGCAACAACCAAATATGCAGGATTGATTTATTTGACCAATGAATGCTGCCATGCCTGAGTCTAGAAGATCAAATATCACTGAGATGTTCCAGTTCAGATATGATTGAGTTTCCAGTTCAGATCTTTATGGACAAGAGCCAGCTGGCAGGTTTAGACTAGATTTCAGTTTGCCCTGCATTTGCATGCATGGCTGTGTTTTAAACAACTTACACTTCATGACACAATAAGATAGATTTTAACATATATGTTATGGATGCACATAACAGGGCTTGCCACAGATACTTTCTATTGAGACCAAGCTCCTGCCCCCTTGCAGCACGAGTGTTTTGAAGCCATTCAGCATAGCCCAGAAGAAAGTTGAAAAATCCATGTCATGCAGCACAGGAATGAGGTCCTGCATGCACTCCCATGACACTGTTCCTTGTCTGAGAAAGTAATAGAAAATGTGGGTTTTTTTTTAGAATTTATCTCTATTGCTGCCTAGGCACAGTGCCTACAGCTGAGTTATAAAATGGTATAGGAGTTTTCCATGTAAGCAGCTAATGAGCAACCAAAATTTGTATTCATGGAAACCAAGAGAGTCTACAAAACTACACAAAAACACCTACCCATTTTTCCTCTTAGTAACATTCCAGTAAATAACACTTGATCTTTTACATCAGTCTCCTGACATCTGCTTATGATTATAATACCATACAGCTAGAATGAAATTCTAGCACTTGAGATTCTTTAGTTGATGAAATAGAATAGCAAATACACAAAGTGAATACAGTCAAGCAATTGTTGTGTGATTACAAAACAACAGATAGACAAAGACAAATCCCACTGGAAAAGGTTTACATTTGGTTTTCTGTTTATGTAAATGCCTATCTCCCACTTAAGAGCACAGAAATGTGGAACAGAAAAGCATGCCTGGTAAATTCACATTGCTATAACATCTTTAACTCATGTATGACATGCAGAGAACTTCAGCTTTGTTTGATAATGAGGGCATGTTTGTTTCATACTTCACAACTGGCTGGACACTGGAGTTTGAATTATGAGAGCTGAGTAAGTCAAAGCCACACTTGGAAAATATGATTTCAGCTGAACTGCTGCCTCCATTGCCTTTCCAAAGGAGAAAGAGTAAATTTCATCAGAACAGGAGAAACACAAAATTTCACCAGAACCAATTGGAATGCCCTGTAAATCAAACAAGCCCTGCAAAAACAGCAATCTACAGTAACTGTAAATCTTCTGAGTAAGTCTGAATGCTATCTATTTCATGAGAACTTCTACTACTCAGGAAATAACCTTAAATCACAATACCTGAATCAAAGTATCTGAATCACACTCAAGCCTTTGAATAATTTCCCTCCAGATATATTCATGCCTTTCTGTTTATTGTTTTAGAAACGAAAAGAAAAACCTATCAACATATGTGAAAGTAAAAATGGTGGCAATCAGAGCAATGCAAATATTACTTAAAGTGAGAAGTGCTGGTTTAGCAGTTTCAGGTTAAATGCAACTTCTCCCACTGTGTGTAACAGGAATTATAATAATATTCCTTTCATCTTTTTCTGATCTTGACTATTTAGACAGTGTCTGGTGTTACCCAGAAAATGCTGATCTGTCCGGAGATCTGTAGCAGACATTCCATTTGCCTGTAAAGCAAATTGAGCATCGCAACTACATAACAGACAAGTCAGGGCTGAGTACTTTTCTTAGTACACCTAATAGATTTCAGCTTTCACTTCCACTTCACTTGCCAAGCTCTGTCCTGCTCCTTAGCCCTTTGTCCTGCTGGCAGCTTTAATGCATGGTCTTTCTGAATGTGACAGTAAAATAATGAGTCAAGCCTTACCATTGGTGTCTGTGATGATAACACTGGCTTTAGTACTGTCATTTCCTAGCTTGCTGCTCACTCTGCATACGTATTCCCCAGCGTCGGCCAACGTGGCTCTGTAAATGTGAAGCTCAGAGTATTTCCTGTGAAATCAGAAAAAAAAGTATAAACATCCTCTACTGGAGTAACACTCACTGCATCAACTAAAACACTTTTTTTCTAACCCCTTTCAAGAGAGAGTCTTCCATTCTTATGGAGAGATCAACACCATCCAGGCTTGAAAGAGGGATGAGAATAAAAAATCTTTTACAGGGTGCTGAAAAACAGGCATATTCATGAACCCAAATGAAGATACTTGCTTATGCTTTTCTGTGCTCTTAAAAGAAATCTGGAAAACCACCATCGAACAACCACCCTCTCTCAGCCAAAATGCTGGCTGTCCAGATGCCACTGAAATGGGTGTAATATTAAAATAGATTACCCTTCCCTACAGGTTCATATTACCAGTAGTAGAGTTCTGGGTAAGTACTCCTAACATCTGACTAAATAATCATGAGATTAGAACATGCCACAGTCTTTAACAGTCTCTGAAGCCCCAGTAGTAAATCTTTTTCCAGTGTTAACAACAACAACAAAAAAACCAAAAAAAACCACCATGGGCAGGAGCACAATTTGCATGAAGCTACATTTTGTTCCTGGCTCAGAGATGTAATTTAATCAGTCTCCAAGGTTTTTAGATTAGATTTTCAAATGCAGAACTCCTGCCTACCCATTAATTTTGTAGGAACATGTTCTGGTGTCATTCATGGGGTCCCCAACTCACAGGATGGCAATAATCCCATTACGCAGACTGCAGAGAATGACTAGCTTGGGGAAAATGCACACATTAATGCTGTTCCCAGTTACTGTTTAAAAGAAGTGGTCTGGGGAAATTTCTGCCTGTCATAAAACCTGTTCTACAGAATAGTCACTCAGCATTATATGAACACTGGCTTCCCTAGGCTGGCCCACCCCGAGTTGAAGAGCTGATCCCCAGGAGGCAGCAGCGGCTCACTCTAAAAGCTCAGTCACCACCATGGCAGCTGAGCTAAACAGTGTTTGGGGAGTTGCTTTGCTTCAGCACTGCCATGTCTCCTGACTATCTGTGCAGACAGGGCTTGGTCCAGACCACAAACAGGTCTGTTGCAGAGGTGTGGGCTTCTGGAGCAACCAAAACGTTCAATGTAATTTTTCAACACATCCTTGTGAGCTGCCCCTACTCCCATCACAGGACACTATCCCATCTGTTATCTGCTCCCCAGACATCTGTTTATTGGCAGTTCAGCCCTCCCTCCTCTACGTGAAACTCCTACTGCTGAGGAGTCAGTCCTCATGGAATGAAAGCATTGTGCTAGGTGGACCTCTCTCTGCCAGAAATCTGCATCACAAGAGTTTTCCCCATGTCCTGAAAGAGGACTGCTTTCTTGAGGCCACTGGGTTTGTAAGAGGGAGGAGCAGCCAAACTAGGATTAGCAATTTACTCAGGTTTTCTGAAATGGTAAAGAAATGAATAGCTGAGTATTTGGGATTCCTTCTCAGGAACTGTTAGAGGCCAGCTCCCAGTGCTGAATTAGTTAACTGGGCTGCACTTCAGATGGCATACAAGAGCAGACTCTAGCTTGTGGCAACCATGAATACATGAGAAAAAAGTGGTAAAGGCACTGACAGAGACACTCAAAAGTTTTATGCTACTGTAGCTTTGTGTGAAAATTTTGCACCTGACTAACAGCTATGCTTATACAACAGTAAAAGTGGCCTGCTTTTTTATTTAACTGGCAGCCATCTGCCTTCACAACAGCCTGTTAAGGGCTCGACCAGAACATCATGTGGTGCTCTACACCACCTAACAGCTTGTTTGGACATGTGATATTTCCTATATCGCAACAGGTTACCTCTCAGCCATACTTGCAGTCACTTCTCTAGATGGAGAGAGAGTTGTAGCCATAGGAAGCTTCAAAAGGAAATATAAACAGTGTTTTTAAGAATTGACTGTAACCCAGTGAAGAGGAAAGAAGCACAGCTGCAGCTACATCACTTTAATGCCAACACCCATATGTGCTGCAGTCCTCTCCATACATTAGGTAATATTGATGCAAACTGCTTTTGTTCCCTGCTTGGCTTTGTGAAGAAACTCTTTGCCCTGCACATTTATTTTTATTGTTTTTGTTTTACTTGATACATATGGGAAAAGACAAGGAGTTGTGTCTTCCTTTTATGATTTTATTTTTATATTAAAATAGGTGAAGCATCAACATTTCTTACAAATCCAGTTCTAACAAGCCAAATTTACTCTTGGTTTTAGAAAAAAAAACCCTGTAAGGAGTTCTGTCTCTGAGAGCAGGAGAAATAAAATGAATATTTATAGCCTTAAAAATATCATTGAGAGGTACTGGGACAGAATTCAAAACAGTCAGAGCAGAAGATGACTCATTAATGGCTGTAAATGAAGCAGTTTCCTAGCAATGCAGTACTCCAACAGCACTGACTTAAAGCCCCTGATAAGGGATTTCGTTTTCAAAGGCTTGTCCTTTTCTCAAACTATACCATGCTACTCCAAAAAAAAATTCCACTCCATGTAGGACTTGTTTCTACTGAATCTTTAGCTCATTGCCACTATGACACTGCTGAGCTTGTAATCATACATGAAGGGGAAAGAAACACAACTGCAGAGTGCAGTCCCAGCCCACCTTATCTGATTGCTTGAATTCATTTTGCTTCCAGTCTCCATCTGTCATCCAGAATTGCCTGTCTGCAGGCAAATGTCTAGGCTAAGCTTGGATGAAGCGCAAGGTGCAGGGCACTTACAAAGTTTCCTCGTGCACTACTGCACCCAAAGCTATCATCTAGAAGTGGCAAACACTTTGTCTCTGCCACAAAAAACCACCCCAACCCTGATAAGTGAGTCTCTCTATGTGTAATGAAGAGCACCTGACTTGTACAGCACACTGCCCAAACCAATAATGCACAGGTCTCACCTGCATTTGAAATCAGAGAAGAAAAATGAAATGCTATTATAGTAGAAGACAGCCATGGGAAAGTTAGCTAGTAGATGAAAAGCTCTTGTCTGGGGCCTGATTTTTTCTGAATGTCTACTGTCACAAAGAAATAGCTTAGAGCCTGGACACACAAATCAACCAATCATGGCCTCATCAATCATCAGCAATCAACAGCAGAAACTCACTGACTGCATGCTCTTACTCTGACAAATTGGAGGTAAAAGTGAGTGCTTTAAATGCATGTCATTAAAATTTAAAGTCATTCAGTTTCTCTTGACTCTCCAGTGTAATGAGAAGGAATACAGCCATTTAGTGTGATTCACCTGCCATACCGTCATAGAAGCATAAAATCACAGCAGTTTGAGTTGGAAAGGTCCGTAAAGATTATATAGTTCCAACTCACTTTCCATGGACAGGGACACCTTTCACTGGACCAGGTTCAGAAAGCCCTATCCTGCCTGGCCTCAACATTTCCAAGAACTGGGAATCCACAACCTTTCTGTGCGACATGCCAGTGCCTTCCCACACTCACAATCAAAAATGCTGTCCTAACACGTAATCTAAAATTACCCTCCTTCAGTTCAAGGAGACTCCCCCTCCTCATGTCACTCCACATCCCTGCAAAAAGTCTTTCTCCAGTCCCCTTGCTGGAGAAGGACACCCTTTAGACACTGAAAGGTGCTGTAAGGTCTTCCCAAAGCCTCTTCTTCTCCAGGGTGAACAGCCTCCACTCTCTCAGCTGTCCTCATGGGAGATGTGCTCTAGCCCTGTGATCAGCTGTTCTCTGGACTCAGAAGTCCAACAGGTCCATGTCTTTCTTGCACTGGGGGACCCCAGAGCTGGACACAGTAGTCCAAGTGGGGCCATCACATGCTGGAGCTCTGCACTCTCTGAATCAAACACCCTGAATCTATCCTCGGGAGCTCAGAGGAGTGAAATCACTTGACATGCAAAGCTGTCCTTGGAAGTCTAAGCTTTGAGGAAGCCTACATTGCCACAGGGTCTTCTATACTCTTAAAACATTAAAAAAAGTCAGCTACACTTTTGCAAATCCTTATATCCAGTACTAATCAAGTGCCCCAAACCACCAAGTTGATGCTGATTACCTTTTTTTACACTTCAGGTGTAAAGCTAATTCATTTTCAGTTTCTGAGACAGACATTTCATCATACTGCCAGATATTTTGTAGGCTGTTAAAAAGCCTAAAGCTATTTAGCTTTAGCTCTGGCAACATAGCCACATAAAAGAAACCTTTATTTTCATTCCAACAATAAACACATTTTATTCTGCCATCACACAAAAAGAAGGGTGATTTCTTGCAAAATTCTACATTGATAGAAATCAGTGGCCATTGAGTACTACATGTAACTTTGCGAGCTTTTAAAAAATATGTTAGAAAGTGTTATTTTCAAGTGTTTGCACTGAAGATCTCAGTAAACTGTGGTATTTTGCATGCTAACGGTTCTTCAGAAACATAGTTTACGTTTTATGTAGCCATTTGAACTTTAAAACAAACATTAATCCCAGGCAGTGTATCAAGTACACTAACCTTCGTAGCTGATGTTTCTCACACTTGGTAATAATAAAAAAATCACACTAAAATTCTTGTGTAACATTAAGGAAGCATATGAACGTGACAACCACTTATCAGTGTGCTATCATGAAAAAAACCCCAGAACATAAGTGGGGGAAAAAACTCCTTGATCTCTGATACTCCTCTGATTTACGATGGGATCTTTTTAACATGGCTTTGCTTACTGAAATGTGCACATCTTTTTATGAGTTCATTTACACTGCATTTTCTCCTCCTCTTTAGCTTTGTAACATGTGTCTGTCCCACTTTTTATCAAAATAAAATCTATTTTCTCTTAAGCTGTTCATTTCTACTCAGTCCGAGATGCACACATGAACAGCAAAAGAAGAAATGTCAAAGCAATGACACGTCCCCAAACTAAAATGTCAGAGTAGGAAGGCAAAAGAATACCCTTCAGATATCAGCAGACATCCCTTGTCTTTTCCTTTTGTGTACTCTACAGCTAGTGACTTTCACATCTCTAACTGGAAGTGCTTCTCCATTCCACACTGACATTTCTAAAACACAGGAGAGAAATTCCAACAGTGCATGGTATCATTGTGATTGGGGAAGCACAAATGTGTTAAATACAGGTCAAAGCCTGCACCCTGTCTACTTATGGTTAGTGCAGATGACTTTGTATTTCTATCTTCCAGAAAAAGGCACAATTTCAATATTTTTCTTTATGTATCTTTTGGGGAAGTTTAAATACTCTTTGTCACATCAACTGAAAAAGAGTCTCACACATTCCACATGCATCATTATCAAATCAATAGCCATCAGTTTCGGTTCTGACAGCTCCTCAGAGATTTTTGGGGGCAAAAAACCCACAAAGAGGTGAGCTGGCAAAATTCCTTGATTCAATGTTGAACTGGTAATGCTTAGTCCCAGAAGGTGAAATCCTAGCCCCAGTGAGTTTGGTCAATCAGCATCAGCCAAAACGCAAGTGCAGAAAATACTGATTGCCCCTCACAGGCAGAACTGTGTTTCTGGGAAAGCTGAGGGCTAGGCTCTGATCTGAACATTTTCTTTACAGAATAGATTGAAAATACAACTCTGACGGAGACATATGGCTCTGCAAATGAGTCCAGACAATTTGCCAGGCTATCTGCCACCTGGAACAGCTCCATTTCACAAATGCTGGAAGGAGACATCACAGGTTCCTTCTTGACATCTGTGCGACTGTGGCATGGGGGCTGTGGTGATGCTGTTCTGTCCCGCTCTGTGTTTCACCTTGTGCCTGAGGCTGGGGTACAAGAAACTGCTAAGGAGGGCAGGATTTATGAATTTTAACCTGAATAACTCTAAAAAGTCAAATTCCTACTTGTTTATGGCTTGCTTCATGTAGTGAGATGAGTCATGACACAAAGTATAGGGGCACTAAACACCTTGGGGGCACCTGAACACACAAAGAAAAGCCTCTTGCAGAGTGCATTCTTCTGTGTCTTGAATGAAGGGAAGGCATGGCATGATGCACCAGAGAGCTGCTCTGCCTACTGAGAGCAGAAGTCAGAGCTGGAAGACTGTGCTCAAACAGATTTTCATAGCTGGTGACAATTAAAACTTTTTAGTCTAAGCAACAAGGTGGAGACAAGCAAAGGCCTTCTCCCCCCTCAACGCAAGTAAAAGCATTATGTAGTTTTCCCCTGCAGAAACAAGGCACTAGTCTATCTTCTGGCACTGGTCATCAGTCACATGTAAGGGGGCACTTACCACCAGAAAGGAGGGCAGAATTTGCACTCTTTGCTAGTTGTCTGACATCTGCTACACCAGTGCCTTGTCCTGCAAGTGCAGGATGGACTCTGGGAAAGGAGTACTGCATGCTTGCATAAGACACTCAGAGCTAACGAGGACAGCATTTGGGCCTTCTTAAGGACTAAACTGCTGGAAAAGAAAATCTCAAAAACATTTCAAAATATGAAATTCTTTGGTGATTTTAAGTGTTTTTTTGATTTTAGACAATAAACAAAAGGTACTTCTATTCTTGTTAGCAGTTTGCCTTTTTAGCAGTTAGTTGTTACTTGTTAGCAGTTTATTTTTTTTAACCAAGGTTTAGGGTTAAAATCATAGCCTTTGGCTATCAGAAAACAAATAGAAATTGAAAAGGGAAAATTAATTATGAATTATTTATACCACACTCACACTTCATTCATACTTTCAGGAACAACAATACTGGTTTCTGTTTTCTTACATTTTCTTCCTCTGTAACTCAAAAGTAACTCAAAGCTTTCAGCTTTGTATTACTGCATTTAACAACCTCAGTGCTTGCATTCTGGTGAATATCACTTCCCAGCCCTCCCAGCCCCACTTGAAAGGTATTACTTTGTACTTACTTTTGTTTTTTTGGGATCTTGATATTTTCCGGTCTGTTTTTTTTGGTTATTTCCTTCCCATTCTTTAACCATTTGAATCTGAGTGCAGGATACTCTGAAGTGGTTTCACACCTGAGCACTAGCTTCTGACCCACAGCAGCCTCTTGGTTTTTCATTTCCTTCAATTTGAGGGGCACCGCTAAAAAAATAAAAGAATGTGCTGGTAATTAGGCCATCCTCGAAAGGGAAAACATCGCTAACTCAAGTTGAGCTAGGCAAGCCATGGAGAACGAAACCCCAACCAGACTAGCAATGCTTCTGTAAGACTCCTGAAAAACAAAGATCTATATTGTCCTAAAAGCAAAAGGGCACATTTAATGGTAGCCTACTTTGATGCTCTGGAGCTCTCCTATGACGGTCTTAAAACTTGCAAGAACCAAAGTGCTGGTCCTGAATACAGCATGGAGGACTAACAACATTATTTGATTGTGTGCACCTAGGCACAAGACAGCACACTGTGGCAGGCACCTCTGATTGGTAACAGAAAGGCAGAGAGTATCCTGCTGCTTTACTAATTTCAATTGCTATGAAATTGGGCTACCCAAAGGCTCCAGGTGCAACCGATCAGATCGGACAGGGAGGTAAAAGCATAAATACTACAGCCTTCCTCATCTCAGGGAAAGGCTTTTGCTCCAGCCAAACATTATAATCCACATTATACACCTACCTCAAACCTCAGCTTGGCCATATCCTTTCCCTGAAGCAAAACACAAGCTTGGAAGCCCATCAACAGAATCAATATCAATTAAGGGTATTTTGGACCCAGAAGGGGACACTGCATTGAAAAGGCTCAGCCAACACACTGTAGGGCTCCAGCTGACGCATCTCAATTTCTACCGTGTCGTAGCAATAACGTTTCTTCTATCTGTAAATCTCCAACCATTTCAGGCTTTCTAAGTTATAGACTTCTAATATTCCACATGAGTACTAGTCTTTGAGCACAGGCTTCACAAGAAGATGCAGCTCCCCTGTCAGATGCTACCCATCATTTGACTCCGTGCTTTAGCTGTAAACCAGCCACTACTGTGCTCCAGTGTATAGGTAAAACACCTATGCTTGACCTTGCTTCCTCTAAGATAACACCTTTACCACACAACCAGGGAGGGCTGATATGGGGTACTGCAGCTGGTCTGCTGATGAGTGATAGCCTGTAAGCCCATCCTCGCTCAGCTGTGGCCCGCCTGACTCCAGGGAGTCACTATAGCCGTGCAATGCCTCCAGCTGCAGGGCATTTTGCTTCTTGAACAGCTGTAATATTGTCCAAGGACACAAACAGCCACTGTGGTCAAATGATTCTCCATAACATGCAGACCAGGAGCACTCAAGGAGACACCAAAAGGTCTCCAACAGAGTCAGTGCAAGAAAACGTCCTAACAAACTGGACACTCTTGATTATGTTTTGGTATCTGCTCCTTGTGTGTTTGTGGAGACCTGCTGACATCAGTTTCCCTTCATTATTCCTCCAATAAGACAGAAAACAAGCAGCATCATCATAACCATAATTATGAGAAGCCTAAATAAAGAACTGATATGCACATGTCCAGTAAGTGGGTGACTGTTGAAGGCAGCAGCATGGCCTGTCCCACATGTAAGGGGAATTTCTCAGGAAAGCACAGGGAAACCTTTAATTTCCTGGAAACTGAGCCCAGAGCAGCATAAACAGTGGTGTTTGGGAAAATGTGGTCTGCCGTGAGCAACCAAATGAGGTGATGCCTGCTGTGACACCAAGAGAAGACAGAAAATGGACAAAGTAGCCTTCCATAACTAAAAAACTTCCAATTAATAGGAAGGTGACAACTTTTCCCATGCACCTCTGCAGGTGTGGACAAGTTTCTGTCAGGAAATGTTCTAGACATTAGCAAAATGTCTGAAAGGGAGACTTCTCTGGGAATGGCAACCGTGGGTGTTGTACACACAGGGTAGGCACGTCTGTCAGGGTGGCACTGGGATGGATCAGGTAAAGACCCAGCATTTCATGACGAGAAAAATCTTCTCATCTGTTGGTTTCCATTTTCTCCCACTGTCCTGGATAATTTTGGAAATTTCAGTGTGTTCTCAAAATGTTATGAAAACAACTTTTGATTTTGGAAAAACAAGTGCCCACACACCATCCTGAAACCAATATGTTTAAATACAAAATACATACTCTTTTTAAGTGTGTACTTCTATATATATATACATTTATATAAGAACACATGTAAACATTGTCTAAATACAAAATACCACTTTTTTAAAATAATAAATTTTAAAATTTCCTGCAAAAATAATTATCATTAAGTAAGAGCCTTACTACTAAGGCTTATGCTAACAGTTTCATTCTGTCATTAAAGAGTTAAAGTTATAGTCTTTTGTCACTATGTAAGAAAAGGAGCTGCAGAGTTTTGAAATACAAAGACTATTTTCCTATATTTAATTTGTTATAGTCCTAGTCTGTATCTTGCATAAATTAAAAGCATAACTACAATTGCAAGGATGAACATTTTTGTGCTAAGGACTTCAACTAGTTATTGACTGTTCTTTCAACATAGCAATGTGAAACTGGTAATAAAAGAGAGATGCCATTTTGTTCCAGATTTTAATTTTAATTCAGTATTATCTGCACAAAATGACTTGCAGATTTTTTCTCCATCAGAGCTGTCAGTGAAAAAAAGAAAAGTGTTAAATTAATATGCTCAACTCTTGCCATAATTCAGGAGTTACCGGGAAACATAAAAGAGGATTTAATCAATGGCAGTGACCCTCACTAATTCACAGTAACTTGCTGTCCAAGCATGCAGGCTCTCCAGGGAAAACAGTAAAAGCTGTTCACAGACATGACAGAAAAGAGATTGTTTCTTTTTTTTTTTTAATTTTTTTTTTTTTTAAGTCTTTTCATTTACACTATGTTTGTTTCCTTTCAGTCACAGTTTTGCAGAAGTTAATCAGACCTGCCAGGCATATGAGAAAGCTTGTGCTGATAAAACTACAGCATTGTACACTTGGATCAAGATCAGCTACAGCTTCCACTGTTGCAAGAGGTAGCTGACTTTCATCACAGTCTGTGCCAATTCTATGGTGCTGGTAAGACAGGACCTTGTCTGCAGGGTAAAAATGCTTTTATAAGAGACAAAAATGCTTATAATGATAACTAGACATGGCTCTTCCTGATACCGCCCTCCCCTTGCCTCTTCACCCCTTCCCCCTTTGTCCTCTCAGCTTCTCCTGCCAGCTTGGCTCCTTTCCACTTCTCCTTGCTGTGCCTGTCACGCAGGACCGCTCCTGCCGCCGGCCAGGCTTCTGCCCACTGTGTCAGACTGCCTGTGGCAGGCAGGAATGAGGCAGGAAGTGAGATGAAAACACTTTCTGCATTTCCTACTTGTAGATAGAGGTTGAAGTGCCATCGGGGACACAAGGACTCAGTCAAAAGGAAAATGGAAGGGAGCCTCACAGCATTTCCTACAAGCCACTATTTGGGCAGCGCCTTTGTGAGCAGCTCTGGTACGGCAGCAGCAGAGCCCTTACGCATGCCATCTATCACAGAATGACAAGGGCCAGGGAGCAAAGAAAACAGACAAATCCTGAAAAGAAACAGCATAAACTAAGTGTGGAAGTACCCTGAAAGAGGAGCTGCTTGAATGAAAGATGTGGTGGGGCATCTACTTTATCTGTGTTCCTTGTGCCAAAATGCGGTAGGGCCTCACATTTAAGAGTCAATTAGACACACAGAAAGGCACCCAGGCTTCTCACACTACCCAGTCAGGATGTCTCTTTGTGACCCATGGACCTCCCCTGCTTTGACAGACTTTCTAAGAAAGCAACAAGGGTGATAACAGCGAGAGAGCACAAAGCAGTGGAGCAGTTGTGTCAGCAAAAGCCCCACACAGTTGCAAGGATTTAACAGGCAAAAGCAAGCAAGGTGTTAAGATCTTTCCGTATAAAGATGGCTTGAATAGCTGTCATTTTGTTAGCAATTTTTTTTCAGAAACTTATGTCTGCTGGCCTGCATAATATCATTGCAGATAAGGAACACAAATTCCCATATTCTCTCTGCAAAAGACTCACTGATAATGTATGAGTGCAGATAACTTCTTCTCCCCGGACTTGTGAGTTTGGCAAAGAACATCAATCTCCTCACTTTCAGTGCTTGATTGTATAGTTAATCTGCATGGAAGCTCAACACATTGAACAAATTAAACAGGAAACCTGCAAAATATTATCACACAACCACACTCAGCTGAAATTCCATGAGTGGTTGTTTTTATTTCCCCGTCTTTTCTTTCCCTAGGAAGGTGCAAAGCCTTTTGAGAGCCTGAACACAGGAATGTATTAGGCATGCTTGCCAGTAGGCACATGTGCAGAGTTTGCTGCACAAACTTGTTACCAACAGCTTGGTGAGGGTTAGTAGAAGCCACAGGAATAACACCCATTGCCTTGGCCTCAGACTTACTGCCTTTTTTTCTTCGCTTTTTTTTTTTCTGCATAATGCTCAAGGCAGGGAAGTAATGCAGGACAAATTATATTATTTTCAAAAGCCTTCTCCCCTTGCATATGAGATTGTAATCAAGGTCAGGCTCAGCATCAGACCAGGCTTTCTAAACATATAAGCTGCACTTTAAAATGTATACTGCTTGTGCTTAGACAAAAAGCCTCCCCACAAAAAGCCCCCAGAACCCTATCCAAACAAATAAACAAAACCCCCAGGCCAAACAAAAATGAAAAACCACACACAAATAAACAATTAAAACCCATCAATATTTGCATTGATTCTCTTGGTTTTGATCCTCCTATTATTCTCTCAGGCAACATTTGAGTTCTGAACGCTTTTCAAAATCTGACTATTTCCTGCAAGCATGCTGACTCTGTGCAGATTACCTACATGATAAAACACTGTGGGTAATGATAGGAGATAATCCCAAACACCCAGCTCTACAAATATACCAGAGTAGCTGAATACGAGCTGGAGGACCGAAAAACCAAACAAATAATTTCGCTACTTAGCAGGAATTTCTGAGTTCTTTTGAAAATACTGCCAGATACATTTCAGCTCTGGGTCTTGATATTTGAATACTTGGATCTGTGCAGAAGAGAAAAAGGAAAAAAAGCAAAGCTGACATTTTTCTGGAACTACACAGAAAACCAAGATCCACGAAACATCATTCATTCTAGTGATGCTAAAATGAAATTTTTACAGAAATTTTAGGTATTTTAAAGGCCAAAAGAAAGGGGAAAACCAAAACAATGGCTAGCCATGTGGTCAGGAGCCGAGAAACAGAGCAATAGAGAGATACAGAACTACAGCCATGCTCATGAAACTGCTCTGTGAGCTTGCATTAATCTTCTCTGTGTTCTCTCCATCACATGCCTAGTAAACCCTGCCAATGAGAGAACCATGGACCAGTTCATAATATGACCTTGGGAAGGCAGGATTTTCACAGGACACTGGAAACAGGCATATGGGAGAAGTCCTATGCACATGGAGTATGCCTTTCTGCCCCCTCGCTTCCCCTCAACAAGCAAAAAGCACCTCCAGTAGAGTGAAAAAGGATGGTAGTGGCAAAACAGCATGTCTAGAAGTATTGTGTCCGGGAGGAAAGCCTGAGAGCACCCATTTATTCAGTGTAACATGATAATGACAGGCTGCCCATTCTCCTGCAGACACTCAAGATATCAGTTTCTGAACTTAGGCCTCCTCAGAGACAGGGAACTGTGTTCAAAGCAAAATACAGGTTTTGCAAGAGAAACTTAGTGTGAGCAAGTGTCTAACCTAAAGATTATGATTTAAAGGTCAACACTTAATTTATTTACTGATGATCATGTCTGCAGGAACACACTGCCTGATTACATTAAATACGCTTTCCTCTGATTCTCAGTGCTTCAAGCTGACTCCAGCTGGCTGCATCCCTGCTAAGCTTTGATGATCCTGTTAGACACTGCCAATACAAAAACCTGATCATATAGACTGAAAATGTGCCACAGTGTAAAACAAATATAGTTGATATCCAAAAAGTGATTCAGGGAAAACAGCTTGTAAAGTTGATGGAAGAATCTGTAGGTCCGTATTTTACATACCTAAGTGCATAAAAGGGGACTCCAGAATCTTTACTTGGACACTAAAAATTAAAGTAACCCAAAGAAATGTTATGCAGAATAAGTCCCATGGACTTCAAGGGGATTTGCAAGTACGCAGTAATTTCAATTTTTATTTTTACACGAAGCCACTTTTGATTTGGGAGCTAAATTTCAGGACTGCAGATTTAAAAAAGTTTGACTCAGCTTGTGTGCCTTGCAGTCAGATGAAAGAACAAAGTGCAATTTGCCACATCATACATATATCTCTTTCATTTGTTCTCCAATCTAAGAATGTTAAGCACTAATTTCTACTCTTTCTTTAGGAAAAGCCATTCAGTAAATCATCAAACAAAGGGCAGTGCAGCTGACAGAACCACATAAATGCAAAGGCTGCAACTACACTGTTAACTTGTCTGGGTCTCAGCCTTCGGTTTATGGCCAGAGCTGTAAGGTTCAGCAGATCACTGGACTGAGAAGCTTAAACCAAACTGGAAAACTTAAACTTTTGGTCTCAGCTATGGTACTTGTGTAGCTGTACATTGGTACACCCTAGGATCATCTTGGGAAGAAAAAACCCAAAGAAATGGAATAAATTCAGAGGTTATTTCTCTACGTTATTTATGAAAATCCAGTTCTTTGGCTACTCCCTTTCTTTTTTTTTCCTCTTTTTGGTAGAATTTACTTTTTAAAATAGCTTCCTTAGAGCTTTAGCTTTTCAATCCAGGGTCCGAAAAGTGCTGCAGCCATCTCCTCTTCTCCCTCTCATGTTTCATATTCTCTGGCCCAATCTTGTTTTGACATCATCAGAAAACACAAAAGATTTCTTTCCATCAGATCCTGTAAGCTTTTCATAGCCTATGAACTATGTTTTATTTTGTAACTCTTGTTTTCATCCCTGGCCTCCAGTTGCTTCTCCACCCTTTCAGCATTTCTCCACCATGCTCTTTCTCTTCACACTGTTCCAGCAAAGCTGGGATTTTCACATGCAAAGGACATGAGTCATTGCTTTCTTCTGATCCTAGTCACAGAGGCCCATTTTTGCTTCTGGCTTACACTGTCTTCTTGGCTTTGTATCATTTTCTGATTCTGCAAGAGTTCCACTTCATAGACAAAGTGTACCATACCTCAGCCAAAAAACTGCCCAGTGCAAATCTATCCATGGCAGGCTTTCACATGTGTAAAAATACTCGTCCTCCTCCTGAGGCTGTTATTCCTTCCTAAAGAGAAGGAATAACAATACACAGCCAGCACTGCCAGCACACTTTTACATGCCTGGTCAGAGATATCCCCATTGAATACGGCACATTGTCCCTACTTCACCAGTGAGAGCTCAGTCATATATGTATAGGAGAAACACCCTGCATCAAGCAGAATTTAAATAACATCAGAAAATGTTATAGTCACAGTATTCTCATAAGCTTTCCCAGTATTAAAATAATTTTCCATGTTGAACAAATGAAAACAGAAAGCCAGAAGGACCTGCTGTCCACAAGGAGGTCTTATTAAAAAATGATAAAACACAGGGTGTAGGGTGTGCCATGACAGAATAAATACAATGGAAATGGTGGTCAGAAGGCAATTCTCAGAACATGGAATGAAGGTTACCTTAATAGGTCACCACTAATTACCATTCCCTGCATGTGTTCACAGAGCTAGTCACTGCCACCACCAATAAGGACACACGAGTAATTTGAGTTTAGGGATATAACCACTGGAATGAATAATTAGCATACAGGAAGAGCCGAAATGGAATTCCCCAAAACAACTGACTCCCCAAAGACCCAAACAATCTCCCTCTCACAAAGTTCACACAGAGGCCAACACTTTTCACAAATTAGATGAGAAAATGTCTGGATATCCCAAGGCACAACTGTAAGTTTAGGAGGTTCATTTGTCTGGTGTTGTTCCTCCCTGCAAAGAACCACTCAACCACGCTGAAATTTTGGGGTACAAAGGTAGAAAACCTAAGCTGAAACCAGTCTGCTGGCTTGCTTGACATGAACAGAAAGAAAATCAAATCATAGAAATGAATTTGGGAAAATCAAGATTAAATGGAGCATTAAAATGAAGAAGTTGCTGTTGCATTACTGGCTGCATAGAATATTTACAGCAGTGTGAAGAATTCTGAAACTTTGAAGACATTGATTTGCTTATGCACGAGTCAAACTTAACACTGTGGGTATGGTTCCTCATTCGCCACTTTCCTTCCCCTCCTCTCATTTAAATTCTTTGTGGTCAGCTCTCCTAGCAATGCACCCTTTCTAGGATTTGTGTGGGTGTTCAGCACAGGCTGTAGAAAGATGTAGGCCCACAAAAACATCTGTGTACTGAAAGACTGCACAGACTGGAAAGCAAGAGCTGTTCTTCCACTGCACCTCAAAGGTTTTCTAGTAATTTTCTTGCGGTGTTGATCACAGACAGAGGATGTGCCAGCCCGATCCCAGCTATATAACAACTGAAAATTTGATTTCCCCTGCCTCTGCCTACCTGCCTTAACCTCCACCAGGCAGAAAAGGAATGGAGGTACTCCATGGAATTACTGGTGCCTCCATTCTTAACTCAATTTAAAATATGACTGCTTTTGTACCTGAACGCTAAAGGAAAAAGGTCTGACAGTTCCAGAAGTGACACACCCAAAAGCAAAAGGATGTGTTCTTCCCTCAGGTACACAGCGCTAGTCCAGATCACTGAAGCTGACAAAGTGGCCATCACTCAGAAGGGGCTGTTGGAAAAATATTTTCTCTTTTTTATTTATTTTTTTAACTTTTTTTTAATTTTATTTTTTTACCCAGAAGGAGTGCAAACCCTTTAGCCAATGAGACAACAGCCATTTGCCACATTTTGAGAACCAGGGAACTGGATATACCTGGGTGTTGCAAAAAAATCATGAGCTCAAACCCAGCTCAGCAAAAATTTAAACATGGCATTTAACATTATGGACTTGCACAGTAGGCAGAGAGATCTCATCATGTACCCCTCAACATAATCTACTTTCAACATACTTGAACTACACATTTATACTCTGCAGCTATGGCAAATCAGAGATTGAAATGGCAGTGAACAAGAAGCATTTATGTCACAATTGTTTGAAAATATATGTGCTATCTTCAGACAAAGGAGAACTTGAATGGAATTCTAATACTGCTAAACACTTGCAATTGGGAACAGCTTGCAAAAATACATACTTGAAAATCTCTTCACTGGCTAAATTATACAAGATTAGGCATAATTTTAAAGGCCAGTCTCCAAAAAATCTATAGCCACATGATAAATAAAGTGTGCAGATACATGCCATGGTGCAGCAATCACAGGAGAAGGGACAAGACTAATGATGCACCTCTGAAATGGTTTCGGACTCTAGGCAAAAGTTAAAAAAATTATATTATTATATTCCAGATCAACAGTAAGTGCTTGAATTGCATACTGGGAAATGTGTGTGAATGGTGAGTAGTGTTCCATACAGGAGTGGAGTCTTCACGCAAATACAGAAAATCTGTGTCACAGGCCACCAAGCCCAGCCTGGAGCTTCTGGTCTATAACCATATAGCCCATGCTGCCAGGTCAACCTTTTGTCAAGATCTCTCAGTGGCCTTAAAATCTATGAGTACTTGAAAAAGACTAAAACATGCACCAAAACAGTTATTATTTAACACTCTTACCCTTGTGACTGTGGCCACCAGTAGCTACTGTCAAGGTGAAATTACAGCATTTATTGTAGAATAAATTTCTTACGTAGAAGCCACTGGTGAACTCTGTGGACCAGCTCAAATATACGAAGGGAAGTAAGCAATGTGTGTAATTTACCAAGCTTTATTTCCCAATCTAGAGTCTCCATTAGCAGATCAGAATTTATATGGTAAATTTTAGCTAAAAAAGAGTTGGGGACTAAATTCCACATAAATTTTGAACAGACTGCCAGCAAAAAGAATAAAGACATGGTAAATCAAGTAAAACTCCCTTCCCCCACTACTTTTTTTAAACTTACAAGTGGTTTTTGTGTGTCACAGTTTTGGATAAAATCACACCCTGAAAATTGATTATATCAATTTTCCAGTATCCAGGGCTTTATTTACTATATGGTAAAAATGCAGGGCCCAGCACAGAACTAAGGTAAAATTCCGGCCCTGTGAAAATAAAATGCTTTGTCATTGATTCGTTACAGCTAGACTTTCACCCCAGATGATGGAGAAATGTGCTACAGTTTTACCGAAGTAAAAAAATAGAGAGACCTTATCTACATCCAAATTTGCAGGGATCTAATTAAACATAAATCAATTATATTTGAACCAATGCAAAGTCTCTCTGTGAACACATTTAAACCGATCTAAAGCTGATTTATGATTAAACTCACATTAAAATAAATTCCTTAATAAATTAAGTCGAATCAATAAACTTCTGGATTAAATTAGTCCTATTGGGTCTTTCTAGAGGCAACGCTTTCTCTTGCTTCAATAGCATTACGAAATATGACTTTATTGATAATGACTTTGTGTGTTAACACTCATACATGCATTCATCATTCAGGGTAGAAAGACATCAATGTGACCATAAACTACTGCACAAAAAAGACTAATCAGACCAATGTCCCATCCCTTTGTTAGCCTCCATTTTGTTTCATTCTCAGGGAAAACAGCCTTGGGTACAATACAATGTTTTTTCTACTACTGAGCTGGAGATTTTTGCATATCATCTCCTGCGGTTTATCTGTTCCATATAATTTCTATAAGAAATTTCAGTTTGTTGAAATTTCAGTTTGTTGCAATAGGTAAATTTTCCTTGGCTTTCGCTTCCTATCCAAGGCACCAACTTCAGTCATGAATCATGTGGACTGTATACACACAGCATGCAGCATAAAATGTGGTTTTATTTTGCTTTGCTGCTGAGAAATTACTGAAGAGCACTAACAGAACAACTGCAAAACAATCTGCAGCAAAGCTGCTTTCACAGAGTCACACCAGACCTCAAACCAGCTCTGTACAGGTTTGGACAGGTGAGCTGCAAGGAAGGCAGCCATCTACATAATCCTTACTATAGTAACAGAAAGAAATCTCACACAGGAGTACCCTGAGACAACTCCTCAGGGAAAAGTCCAGGCTAGGAAAAGCAAGAACACCCTGTGGTGTTGGTGTCACGCTGCAGCAGCCTGCCAGATTGCTTATCTATTTCTTGGAGAACCAGAAATAAAATGAATTCTGCAGATTCATCACATGTGGCCACGGTGTCTCTCTGAAGCTATCTGAATTAAATAACTTCAAAATCTGTTAGAGGAGGGGCTGCTCCTTATCAGGCACAGGAAGGATGCTTCCCCAAGCTAGATGAGCTCATGAAGAATGAAAGCAGGTTCAAATCTCCCTTAGGGGCTACCTGCATAGTGTTCAAACTAATTCTTACACAGTGCCAGTCTTTTCCTTCTTTGACTAGCCTTAAAAAAAGACAAAAGAAAAAAAAAGAAATAAAAGAAAAAAAAAAGAAAAAGAAAAAAAAGAAAAAAAAAAGAAAAGAGAGAAATAAAAGAAAAAAAAAGAAAAAAAAGAAAAAAAGAAAAAAAAGAAAAAAGAAAAAAAAAGAAAAAGGAAAAAAGAAAAAGGAAAAAGAAAAAGGAAAAAGTAAAAGGAAAAATGAAAAAACAAAAAACAAAGAAGAGAAAAAGGAAAGAGAGAAAAAGGAAATAAAAAGAGAAAGGAGAAAGAAAGAAGAAAAAATAAGAGAAAAAGAAAAAAGAAGGAAAAAAAAGAGAAAAAATAAGAAAAAAGAAGGAAAAGGAAGAAAGAGGAAGAAAAAAGATGAAAAAAGAAAAAAATGCAACTCCCCAACAAACCAACCAAAAAACCCAACAACAAAACAAAAAATCCCCCACAAACCAGTCTTTCATAAACCAAACAAAACCACATTATCCTAAAAAGACGGTATCACGTCAAATTACAATATAGATTTTCACTGGATATAGCACACAACAGGCAGAATGCATAACTTTCCCCCCATCTGTGTTAAACTCTAGGGGGTTGCCTGTCATCTTTTTTGTCCACATTTTTTAGAAGACATGAGAATGAAACTCATATTACAAAAAAAAAATCAGAGATAAAATCTTGATCCTAAAAGGGTTTGAAAAACAGGGGTTTTCAAGGGATATGTATGCAATCCCAACAGCAGAACTACCATGTGTATTAAGTTTCCAGTAAGACTCAGTCCTACAAGGTGATATGACAACAGGTAACAGGGCTGTCTCACAAGAAACCCAATGGCAGGTAGAATTCAGTCCTTGCTACTGTGCAAAAGCTGAGTCTTCTATTTACCTAAAATAATGGATCCACATACTTTGATTTTTCTACAGGTTTTTTGTTTGTTTGTTTTTGTTTGTTGTTACACCATTACTTTGTTAATTTTTATTATTATTATTATTATTTGGTTTTGTTTTGTTTGTTTATTGTTTGCTTGCTTTGTTTTGTATTTGATTTTTTTTAACTTCTGGCTATTCTCTCACAGATTGTTCCACTATACATGAAGCAACATGCAGGCCTCTGCTTAGAAATGCTCATTTATTCTCTTTTGTCAAGAGATGGACAATGGTCTGAAGTCCATTGAGGAGACCAGCATTCTTTCTTGGGTCTCACACACTCTTGTGTTTGAGTATCACAACAGCCAGAATATTCCCTAATTAATTACAATCTGGGATCCTACTGACACACCAGAGGGAAGATATACCCCTGGGGAGATGCTGCAACACATGGGCTGAAAACTCCTATGATAAACAGACAAAGAAGTGATACACCAAACTGCTTCCTGATGGTCTGGAGCCTGGTTCCAGACATGTCCAAATGTCCATTTCAGTATTTCCTTCTGCAGAATTTGTCCCACACTGCTGAGTACATAATAATGAAAGCTATGACAATAAGAGCCATAAAAGATTGATGGAAGACGTCAGGGAAGAATCACAATAGTATCAGAAAACAATTCAGAAAAAAAGAACATAAAGGACGAGTTCACCGCATCTGCTGAAATTTAATATCCTGAGTCCCCCTTCTGGCTACAAAGGGAATTCTCTGTAGGAAGTAACCAAGTCGGACACCATTATGGTTAGGAGAAATTGAAACAATTAATAGAGCAAAATACTTTGAAGATGATAAGTATTCTGTTCTCAGAGTATTAACTGATTCTCAACTTGCATCTGGCTACTGAAAGATGCCATAAGACCCAATTGCTGAAATACATAATTAAAAAACCCAACAACATAATTACACTGAAAGTCTACCATATTTTTCGATTTTAATCATCATTCCTGGAAAGATTTTAAGGCATACTTTGGACTTTGCAAGACATTGTTTCCAGGCCTGATTTCTTTACATACTGCTTATTCCATGAGCTTCATGGATTTCCAGTAGTAAACAAACAGATCATAGATGGAGGAAAAGCAGCATCAAATTAGTGTTTTCCTGAAGCCTATGGAACAATCAAGCTATTTGTGATGGAGGAAGAGGAAGTGAGCACACACTGTGTGTTCAGGGATTCTCAGCAACAACTCTGACATGAGTTGAGAGAGAATAGAGGAGGAGGATTTAAATCCAGTAAATCACCAACAAAGTGATCATCTCTGCTGGCAGTGCACAGCACCTCCATCTGTATTCCCTGCAGACCTGTCCAGGGTTGACTGAATACACACCAAACATAGAATATAATCATGGAAGCCAAAGTTTCCAAACCAAGAAAGGCAAATAGCTCCAGGGCCAGGTACCCTGTTTCTCACAATATTTTCATCCTAAGCTTTCTCAGTAAATTAAAAAAGAAAAAAGAAAAAAAAAAAAAAAGGTAATTTAATTCCTCAGTATTTATCAGTGCTCAGGAGATGTCATTGTTTTTGATAGTACTGAGATGTTTGACAGCTGTTTATCCCCATGGCTTCTTTCCCAAATCAAAACATTATTTGAGTAATCAGAGGAAGCACTGAACTTAAACAACAGATTTTAACCATCTTTTTCTTTTTTTATACCTCATTCTTTCTCCAGAAAGAAAAAGAAAAGGAAAAAAATATGGAGAAAGATTGTCACTGGCTTCTAACTCTTATGACACCATTATTTCTAATTAAGCACAGCCCTTAATTTCAATTTGGCAACCCAGTTTTCCAAGTTCTGAAGATATTCTATCTCTGTAAGAACAATATAAGTTTTTACATTTTCGATTTTAGGCTGGAAAATAATGTGTTACCTGATGTATTAGTTATCTTATTGATTATTCTGCAGAGGGATAGATAAAGATCAAAATACAGAAAAAGACAAGGACCTGGCATTAGCTGAATCTACCAGACCCCCAAGAGAGGAAAAAAGCAGAAATTTTATTAAAACATGTTTTCAATTCAGACTCAACAGGATCACTAAACAAGTAAGTACTAGGAGTGACTTTATGAGTCACATTTGAGTAAATGGCCATCACATCCTGAAAAAAGGAAGTCACCTCAGTTTTAGGCATAGACTGAGAGAGAAAAATACTTTTTTTTCCTATTTTAACTTTTGTTCAGCAATTTCAATGTGACTTGGTCATCACATTTAATTACATGAGAAATACTAAGAAAACCTTTTTGCAATCATCAAAACAGGTAAGTCTAACATTCAAAAAAGATGTCAGGAAAATAACATTTTTACACATTTGACTTTCCATGTGGGGAAGCTAGTTAGTAGGGTGGGATATGAATTCACAGAACTCTGGTCATTTTACACTCAGCCACCTCAGACACTGAATTCACATTGACTGACGTGGCTTAACTGCATTTTAAACTGGAGTATCATTTTAGAAACCACTGACATGAATGGTCCTTCACCCACAATACTGAGTCCAAGTGAATCAACGAAAGGTACGGAGAGTCCTCCACATCATCATGCAGGCACTCTGCCTCACAGAATGCTTGCACTGGATCCCTTCTTATGAGGTGTGATGTGAAATACTGTAAAACTGGATGTCTAGGCAGGGAGTTGTCCATCAGGGCTAACATTCGAGAAAATCACTCTAAGGCAGGCAAGTGGGATGTGGGAGGACAATAAAGCTCAGGAAGAAAAGACATTGCCCTTAATAGAAGTCACAGTAGACTTGTGATGGAGTAGCTGCACAGGGACTGTTTGGAGTAGGAACAGAAAATAAGGGAGAAAAATTCAACAAAACCTCAAAAACAGCATTGTTTTCTCCCCAAGCCATGAGATCCATTTCTTTGCAGACCCAAAACTCATATCAAGACATGACAAATGCTGTGTAATGTGACTACTCCACTCTCCCACATATCCCAGGTATCCTGGGCAAAATGGTTTCTCAGCACAACACTGGTGTGTCTGGGTGAGGACTCAACTTCTGGCCATTTTCCTTGCAAACTGTTATCTGACCTTTGGCTATGTTTTTGCACAACCTGTCTTAAAGCACTCCTCTTCCACTCCTGAAACAAAGTGCTAGTCTCAGTATACCCTGTGGTTAGGGGTACAGACAAGCCCTTTTGTACAAGTGCCCACAAGGTGCATGAATGTGGCACAGTGCGACTGGTGGACAGAGAAGCAAGGACAGGTAGGGGACATGTGTGAGGAATTATTAAGGATTTACTCAAGGTGTGCATTTTTCTCGGATTAGGTAAATCCAATAAAACACCAAAGAGAAAATGTCTCTTCCAAATTTGTGTGGCTTTGGTATAACTCACTCAGAATGATTCATCTCTGAACAGAAGCCTCCACTCCAGGCCTTCCCACAGTTGAACTCATTCACTTTAAATGTTAATATTTTGAGTGCCTTGCCTGGACCATCTGTAGGATTGATCACCTGGAGGGTCCTGTGCAAAGCAACCATTTGGCCACAAATTCACAGCTTAGCTGACTAATTTACTCCTATAGACAAGGAATTGTTTTGGCATAAAAGCCCGATCAGCTAAATCCTATCCCTCTCTTAAATGCTTACTCAAAGTTGTGCTGTGGCCCATGACATACCACAAGGGTTCTGGCTCCCAGCTCTAAAATAATTAGTCTGGGGAAATTAAACAGTGCTCAGTGCACACCTGTGGCTGGCTGCGCTCCCTGCCTGACAGCGGTGCCTCTCCCACACCAAGGCACGCTGGCTGTGAGCACAGCTCCCAGGGCTGCCGTGCCCAGGATGCAGCCTCCCAGGAAACCGTCAGGGAGAGCCATGCTCCTTCTCATGAAGCCAAATGGAACCACTGGTTTGGCAAAGAGGCTGCTCAAGAGGGTCTCTGCTTAGAAGATTTATATTTTAAACAGGCAACAGCTAATATCAGGGGGGAACAGATACATTACCAGCAAGTCATTTCCAAGCAGCTAATAACTGTTTCCCTACCCACCAGATCCTAGGATGCATTTTCAGGTTTAAACATAACATATACATTGTAAATAGCGGAAACATCTGGGGTTTATTATAGCACTGCTCTGCTAGCCTTGGGCATTGTACAACTCCCGCAGGCCACAGTTCACCCTTGACCTGCCAAAGACGATTACTGTACGAAGGCAACTTCCCCTGCTCCACAGCTGCTTGCCTTCCCCTCCCCTCTGTCAATACTCACTACCACTATCACTCCAGCTACCATCCTAGAACAGCCAGTCAGAAACTTCGGTTGCCATGGCCACTGCACGGCAACAGCGTGGCTAAGCAGGCAGGGAAAAGATGATGAGGGTGGTCAGTGAAGTCACTTTGTTCGCTCACCCCAGGGGAAGTAGGGCTGCCCAGCACCATTTGTATCGACAGCATTTTTTCCTCCCCCTGCAAGGCCACCTTCCTTCTCTGTTCCACTCATTCCACCCCTGTTGTGGGTCGGTCACATTTCAGTTTCACCCCTTTCCCAACTTCCAGTCTCGCACTGAACCAAAAAATGACTGTGTGTCTCTCCCCCACTCTTCCTGCAGCCTTATCTCCCAGAAACATTTTTCTCCCCAGGTTCTCTGTTCTCCCTCTCCTGCCTCCTTTTTCAGGTCTTGAGGATGTCTCTATTCACTCATTTCCCCACTGCTCAGTGTCCACAAATTCCAGTCCTGTCCCTGCTTTCCAAACACTTCTCCCATCGCTTTGAACATGGTCCTCCCAACCTGACTTCTCCCTGACTTTGGGTAACATCTCATGTGTAATACCACAGCAGCACTGCAGGCTACATGTCTGCTTTCCCCTGACTAGGGCTAGAAAATTATGCTGGGTTCATCAGCAAGGGGAAGGCATTTTAGGGCTGCTGGTACACGGACAGACTGCAAAACTAATGCAAAGTCTGAGTCTAAAGTACTTCCACTACACTCTGGTGAGGACACACCTTCAGAAATAGTGATCTTAATTCTCTCTGGTTTATAGCTAAAAATAATAAAAAAACACAAGTGGTGATCCAATGACTTAATGTTATGCACTTTAAAAGCTCATTTGGATGAGCTTTCCAGGTGTCCCTGCATAAGCAGACCAGTGACCAGAGACTCTTGCCTTCCAAGCCATTTTTTGCATTTGATTCTCCCTGCTGAATGCCTGAACAAGTGGGTAGGGGAGCAGCACTCAGTGGTTCTGTTCAGAAACACAGCAGAAATAAAATACAACCTGTGTTCCAGAAGCTCTGTCTGCTGCAGAGAAGAGCCAGCAGCCTCCCAGCCAAGCCATGACCCATTGCACCCCTGTTTACAGCTCACAGGAGATCAATGCCCTTTCATAGGAACCTTCAGGTACAAGAAGCCTCCCTGAGAGGTAACAACCATTTCAGCAACAGCACATACATTTGCAGAGCATTACAAAGCTTCTCTGCCACCCATCTTGACGAAAGCCTACTGAATGATGCTATACCCACCCTGGCCCTGAGAGTTCACATGCTGATTAGTGGAGCAATGCCCCTCTTCTCCCCCTTCTCTGCAATGTAGCAGTAAATTTATAAAAATGAACATCAGAAATGTATTGACTTCTTAAGGTTTTATTACTCAGTAGTCTGGTAAAATCCCATTTCTTAGGAAAAATTATATGTAGCATTGTCTTACTATTTTTTTTCTAATTTCTTATTTTGTTAAGTTCAATCTACTGATCAATTTAAACATCATCTTAGAATTATGCTATGGTAAAACAAATGCACATTTAGAGAATAAATGGAATGTATTATCTTCTGGAATAAAAGGCCTTACTAAATGACGCATTTAAATATAACCCCCCAGTCCCTCTCTGAAGAAGCACCTGGTAATTCACTTTTTGGATCAAATTGCAACTCCACAAAAACTTTATGACCTCATGTAGTCTTTCCACCCCCACATTCCTACCTAGAAACATTATATACAGTATGTTCCAAGCAAGAACTGAGTTAGAAATGTGGATGGTTGTTCTGAGGAAAGAGATATAGCAGACACAGGACAGAAGCAGAGCACTGAGAGCATGATAGAAATAGACAACTGCTTAAGGAAGGGGCTCTGAGATGCTGGTAGAGTCATTCCTGGTCAAGTGTAAATCCTCCCTCTTGTTTGAAAAACCCTCCACACCCAATAATTTCTTTTGTCAAGTAGGCCCACATGCCCATTCTTCACTTCATCCTCAAGCATATTTTGCCATACAAAAATGACCATTCTGATCAGACAAAAAGCTAGACTAGCCTACTATCCCATCTTCAGCTACAGCTGATTACGGGTGACAGGAAAAAAACTAAGAAGTAACCAGCAATCATTGTCTGAGATGTCCTTGGACATAGCAAAGCCCTACAGGTCAGCAAGCTGCAGTGGAAGTAGGTGAGATGCTTGGGAGCCTTTGTGGTGTGATGCAGACTCAAAAGCTGCCTCTTGTTCCTCTGGTGCGGTTTGGAGGTGGATGGAAACCTCCACAGGCTCCTAGGCAGGACCTGGGTCTGGTGAGGTGGGACTTTCCACTGGAACAGTGATGGAAAACCCTCAAGCAGTCTTACTGGACAGACGTGTGCCCTGTGGATGGTCAGGAGAAGATGTGCAAACACGGTGAGCGTAATCCTGTCTCATGCTTTTTATCTTACCTACTCCCCGCTTTAGAGCCAGCAGTCACCATGGTTTTCTGAATGGAGGTAGCCTCACAAACTAATTTCAGTTCTTAATGCCTGAAGTTGTTCTTTATCCCTCAACTCCAAAGTGATTTATAGCTCTTCTTTGTGCCTGGAGCCTTTGACATTGATATGAAATGAACTGAGCTTTGCCATGAAACTAGTGATAGTGAGAAACATTATAAAATGTGCCATGAAACAAGGCAATTCTAAGGCTGCTTTAATCTGTTAAGAGAGTTGTTAACCAACTGCAGCTTTAAAAAAAATAAATAAAAGTAAACTCATTTGGACATTTCTACTCTTCCCTGATGAGCCATGTGAGATTTTTGCTTTTCCATGAAAAGCTTGTTTCCCTGCATTATCAAAAGACGATGCATGCATTTGTTCCTCTCTATAACATTAATACAGAATTTAAAGTGTTATTTTGGAAAATACACTGTCTTCTCATAGAGGTTTCAGTTCTGTTCTTTAAGAACAGCAACGTTTTCCAAATTTGTGCCATCCAGCTGTTGGCATATTTCACAGGACTGCTCCCCAAGGAGGTCTTTCCAGGTGCTCCATCATTTTTATGGAACTGTGAGTTAAAAATGTCTCAAAAAAAGAAGTCTTTCCTTTTCTTGACACTTCCCCAGTGGATAAATTCTGTGTTGCAATATATCTCTAGGAGGTCTTGAAATTCAAATCAACTCCTCTCTTGCTGCAGTTGTGATGGACTGGAGTGCATGTGTGTGCACAAGTCCACATATATGTTTACACTAATGTTGCTCTAGCAAGACTTGAGAAAAAAGAAATGAAGAATTTGCCTTCTCTTTGTGAAAGCTAAGTAGTTTAGAATAGAATGAGTAAAAGCTATCACCTTGCTGTTATCAAGAGGGTAAAATGAAAAAGATGCCAAAACAATTCCAAACATACAGGTACCCCATTTCACACATCAGATGAGTTAACCACTAACCCCGACAACAAACATTAGATGTTCGATTTAATTATCTTTCTCTGCCTGTTACCTCTTGGCCAGCAGACATAATACAGTGCATTATATCAATTTCTTTCAAAAACAGCTTTTGTGGGACAGAAGTCCTTCAGTTATCCTCAGTTTAAATAATTTGCAGTGTCTTTAACTGCATTTTTACCTGGCCCTTTTGGGACTTGCCAAAGGACACCTAGGATGGCCTGCTTAAAGATATTTGGTTATCTGTGTAACATGAGAGAAGGGAAAACCTCCCCCCAAGAGGAAGCAATGCCACTGGCAGCATCTGTGCAATTAATTCCATACCTTCAAAACTAAGTACCTAGATGAAGCTACTTCTCTCTCAACATCTCTTAGAAATTATATCCCCTCCTTTGGTCTTTTTTTGTGGACTGAAGTGACATTATCTTAACAACAAGCTTCATCCTGATGTTAGGTACAACTCAAACTGCAGCCAAAGAATTGATTCCCCTTATGCAATCTGCCTAGAAACTGGATTGTTCCAGGCCTGGAAACTGGCCTGATTACTGCTATCAGCTTCTAAGAGTCAGGTGTGAGTGCGAGAAGGGATGAGAGAAGACAGGAAATTTGGGGATGGAAGGAAGAACGCTGGTGCTGAGATCAGAGAGTTTTGGCATTTATGGAATTGACATGAGTTCAATAGGGACCTTGCAGCTACAATGAGTGATGATGGGGTAGGATGGTCCCTACAAAGAGGCTCCTCACCCAGGTGACGTGGCCTTCACTCTAAGTGTGAGGACAGTGTGGGATGAAAGACATCTTCACCTAGAGACAGGAAAAGTAACCAAGGCATATCAATGCCAAATAACCTAGCAATGGACCTGAGTTAACAGGACAGTTGTCTATTTTAAATCCCTCTCTCTGACCTTGTTCCAAAAACCTTCCTGCTGAAGCTTCAGTTTGCTGTTATTGCTCTGAAATATTTTTCCAATTTCTGACCTTCCTGGCACTTCATAAAGCCAGGAAAACCTGTGCTTAACATCAGTTTCAGCCTGGTTGATAATAAGTTTCTTTTTTTCCACATTTCATCTTATCATCCAGCATTTGCAGTTAGCCTTTCGTACATTGGCAGTGCCTTCTCACATGCCATGAGCAACATGCTTAAGTCAAAGTTGCATTTAAATCAAAATGTACCAAGATAAAAAAGATTGGGCTAGGACTGTTGGAATCTACAACACTTAGAATGGCTCAGAATGTCTGCCAGACTAGAAGCTTGTAACAGAAAAAAACACCTCACCCAGTAATTTCTGCATTCATCCCATACCTTCTGGTTGAACTATAGCCCATCTTTCAAAAATTATGCCAATCCTCATCTCAGATGCTATGAGGGACAGAAATCCTCCACATGCCCAGGCAAGTTCTTTCACTGCACAACTGCCCTGACTTTTAAAAGCGCTGCCTTTTAACTAACCCCACAAGTGCACTAGCAGCTGCATTAGTCACAGCTTGACAGTGAAGACCCTCTTTACAGGGCAGTTTCTACTTCTGCATTTCCAGTCCACTCTTTCCAAGAACAGGGTCACCTAGCAGCTACTATGTTTTCAGGTTCGTTTTTCAAAGGCTTAGCTAACTTGTCCTAATGTAACTTCTCTTGAGATGATCAGGATGCTGCTCTAAAGCTGGCATGGATCGTTGCAGAAGTACAGCAGTGGGCAGAAACAAGAAGGAGGCACTAGCTGCCCTGGGACACCAATTTTCACAGGTCATATTGTTCCCACTTGAATGGGGAAGCTCTGCATGGGAGGTTTCTCTTTCATTCTTGCAAAGGTACATACTGTCCGTGGAAGCAGCCTGCTGGAAAACTTTTCTAATAAAACCTTTTCTCAGAGGGTTTTTCAAATCCTGCCAGTGACTCTCCCTGGCACAATGGCACAGTTGACATCTCCAATGGCCTTCATCCCCATATTCACACTGTGGAAACTGCCCCAGCCTAGGGCAGGCTGCATAGTTGCAGTGGGACAGCAATGTACCTGCTACCTAAAAAGACCTGTCTTCTTTCTATCTCCCCTGCAGTAGACATATCAACAATGCTTAGTGCCCTCCAAGAAACTTATTTTCATAAAGGGAAAGGAATCTTTTTGACATTAAAAAAAAGAAAAATAAAGGAAAGAGCAAGTGACAGGTTTGTGATACTTCTGTGTTATGGCCACGTGTTAGAAATCAGAGTGGTTTGAAAGAAGAGGTTGGACTGAGAGTCAGGAGACTCTGGCTTCTTCTTTCTTTTTGATCAGCCTGATCTATTGTGACCTTAAACATACAAAGACTGTATGTATGATCCTAGGTAATGGGAGCTTTTTCCACAGAGAGCAGTTTGAAGGATAGAGATTTCAGCTAGAGCTCATTGGCTGTGATGACACAACACCAGTTTATTTGACGCAATTCAAGAGGACAAGCAAAAATATATTCACAGAATAATAGGACCACCCATTCCAGATATAGTACAATAATTCAGATCAGTTTTCAGTGCTGTTTTGTACACAGGTGTGATACAGCATTAATAGAACAGCCCCTTTTTTCTCTTTTCAGTGGACTTCCCCAAAGGAAAACTGAATAGATTATAAATGTAGAAGCCAAAAAACCCACTAAAACATCACACCTGAATGTGCTTATACACACACACACACACACACAGAGTCTCCCAATATTTTGATTTAGAATTTAACTCTTCTGGCAGTAATAGCAGTGATAACAACCCCTATCTATCACCTCCACAACTAGATGTTACCAGGGACTCTGTTTAAGTCACTTTAAGTATGCTTTGGTAACTGTCTTCAAAGGGATTAACCATTAGACATAGGACATGGCATGTGGTTGACTCAAGGCTGAAATGAAAGCAGTTAATGCAGAAGAAAGGCATTGAGGAAGGCTCAGCCTGAGTCCATGTCTGAATGCCAAGCCCAAACTCCCCGACCTGGATTCCCCCTGCTTACAGAGGTGGAAGGACCACCAGCTCATAAAACCTGAGGAAGAGATTCACAAAGAGAGTGAGCAAAGACTCCCAAGTGAACAGTCACAAGTGGATTAACATCTCCCTCTTCCTCCCTGACCTGTGAAGCCTGTGGACTTGGTTGTAGGAGCTAGGCTTCAAATGGCCCATAGTGAACAAACTACATAACACGGTCAATTTCTCCCCAAATCTAATGCTCCCACAGAAAATTACACAACCAGAAACACAAAACCAGACACAAGTAGTATTCTGTGCACAAATTAAAAACTAGCAGTTACTCCAGACAGGAGGTTATATTAAAGATCTCTATCAGTCCCTTATGAAATAACTTGGTTTACTTTCCTTTTATTGTTTTGTTTTTTGTTTTGGTTTGTTTTCCTTCATTAACAGAAAGAGAGCAGATGGGATGCACTGGAAGAAGGAGGAAGTAAAGAAAGAAGAGGATGGAGGGATAACAGAGAAGTAAGAAAAATGAAGGAATGGAGGAAGAAAGATAAATATGGAAGAAGGGGAAAAAGGAATGCATAAAAGGATGGCAGAAGAGCTGGATGAAAAGAAGAAAGGAAAGAGAGAAAGGACAAAGGAAGGGAAGAAAAGGGATAGAGGAAGTGTGGTAGGAAAGGAAGAAGCGAGAGAATGAAATCAAAGAAAAGCATCCCTGTGACCTCACATTAGACGATTTCATCCTCACATTGTATGAGATCAGAGCAGAGTGTTTTTCAGGACCAAAGTCTCCCACTTCTACAGCTTCTCTGCCTGATCACCGCACATCCACCGACCTTCGGCACAACAGCCTTGACAAGCCCCGCTAGAACCACTCGGCTGCGGGCGGCTGCGGCTCCGTCCCGCTGCGGCTCAGCCGCGGGCAGCAGCGCTCCCGCCGCTCCCCCTGGCGGCCGCCGCGGGCACCGCCAGCAAACCCGCACCCTCCGCTGGAGACCAGCCCCTCGCCCCTTCCCGGCAGGTCACCAGCGGCCCTTTCCCCCTTTCACTGCTAGTTCGCTTGCTCTGCTTCTTTTTAAAGCAGCACTTTCATGGGCGCCTCCGCACGCAAGCCCCGCAATCTGCCTCTTCTCTCCGCTGCGCTGCCCCTGCTGCGCCGCCGCATCCCCGGCGCCGGTACCGCCACTCTCCCGACACAAGCCTGACGCTGTGGGCTTTCTAGACCTGCAACAAGACCCCCTCCCCCGCCGAAACCAGGGCTCCGCGTACTTGAAGTAGCAACTGAGGGTTAACTCAACCACCTCAAGCACGTTCGAACAGCTCTTCGCACCACTAGAATGACTCATACGAAATACTGACACTTGGTTTGTTTTCTTGTATCATAACGGAACACGATAAACTATCAGTACTGTTAAAGGCACATTCACTCTTGTTACTTTTGGAATGTTAGCAAAACACTGATTTGGTAAGAATTCATAGCATTTCCAGATCCTGACACCCTGAGACACAATTGTTCTCCACTGTTTTGCTTTAGGTTATTACCACCTGCCTCAAAGGGCTATCAGATGCTTGTAGATAGAGTGAAAGGGAGGAGGTACATGAACAGAGATGCTTGGAAGAAAGTTTTCCACAGCTCCGCATGTAACTCGCCTTACTTTAAAAATAACTAATTGCCACTTAGGTGCCTAAAGTCGAATGTGTTGTCAAAGACCCTCCATGGCCAGGCATTCACAAACCAAGCGCCCAAAAAGTTTTTATGAAAACTAAGTGACTCTGATTCAGTAGAGGAGATGAAGAACGAGCTGCCCCGAATAGTGAGTGCTGAAGTATTCTGAAAATCAGCTGCATAGGATCTTTTTTCTTTTTTAGTTATAAGTGCAGTTTCAAACTGCATCATTCAACCTTCCCCCCCCCACCCCCTGCCCCCGTTTTTCACTTACTGCCTTTCCAGAAATCTGAGAAGCCCATAGTTACAAATAGACAAACTCAGATTTAAGAGTTAGCTCACAAGCTTTGCCAGAGGTTAAAGTTTTAAAATCCGTGCATAGCTTAGCAGGCTTTGGCATTTCTACACGAAAGATAAGAATTTTGTTCAGCTTTCCCCAGCCATCAATATTTGCACAAAGTTCAGAACAGTTTCTGGGCTTATTTCACAGGGGAATGCCTTTCAATACACATGCAGTATTTACTGGACAACTGTACTGGTATGTTCTCACCAATCTGTTTGCATTCCCATGGCTGCAGTCAAGTAGGACTTGTAGTGTTAATTCAAAAAAGTTTGAATGGTGACTAATCTCATTTATTAAAAAAAAACATGAATGCACTCACATGCTTTTTAAAGGATTCACTCTCAAAATTGCCCTAAAGATTGTGTGGAATGTTTGGAGAATGCAGGCACTGCACACAGGTAGAGAGGCTTTCCTCACTGAAAAATGTACAAGCATACCAGTAGCACATAAATATTTTGGACTGGAAACACCAAAAGAAGTTGTCACTCCTTCTAAGCAAGAGTTCACCTCTAGAAGTGGACTGGTTTTGTCCGATATCACAACTTTCATTCCATCTCCCAGATTCTTGTCTTCAATTCATGCTGAAACAGTGATCAGACTTCTGATATTTCTGTATGACTATTGAATATCAGTTTAAACTTAGCAACTCTCAGACTGTGCTCTAATCCTCCCAACCTGCAGCTTGGTCTTTAATATGATCAAAACCATTTCTTCCTCTGGCAACCAAGCCTGCTTCCAGGATACAGTCATTATAGAGTTCTGCTCAGCCATACACATCCCATCTGAACTTTCTGCTGCTTATTCTGTCAAGCAGTCTCCAAGCCCTGTCATTTTATCTAATTCTAAATCAAACCGACCAGGAGATACTTATTTTCTATGTCAATGACCACAGCCTCTCTACTTTAGGCTCTGCTAGTGCAGAGGTTACTTCACTGAAAGGATGATTGAGACCCATTTGATGCTCTTCCCTCTTCCTCCTCTGTGTTTTGGCACCAGATGCTTGTGAAGCCTTGCTCTTCCTACCACTAGAGAGCAGCTGACAAAACCCAAGGCTAGAGTTTGCAGCACTGTCGAGTCTTCGCACACAGGTGTGTTCTCAGAAAAGGTGTTCTCCTCAGAAAGGCTTCACATCTTCTCACACTTCATCCTTTCAAGCCCAGCAACCTCACCCTAGTCTTCTCTGCTAAGCAAAACCACCTTAAAACTCATATTCCCAAAGATGTCTGGAAACAATTTAGGGGCTGGGCAGATGCATGGGTACCCCACCTTACTGACAAAAACACATCTTCCACAGAGGGATTTTTTCCAGGGCTGACTCTTTGTCTCTGTGCAGTAGCCCCATGTTACACAGTCCAGCACTAAAGTTGGGTAGGCAGAAGGTTGGGCTGACACAGGGTCAAGGGCCTATTTCCAGGCCCTGTGCTCCTGCTCTAACATCACGTTAAATCAGGAGCAGAGCCCGTGTGAGGGGCAAGTCTGGAGACCTCGGTGCCCAACCTCAGCGTTCCTGCTTAAGTTTTCTCTGCTCAGGCTGGATGTATTTTCAGTGTGCTGGCAATGCCCTAGAAGCCCTGCTGGCAGATTTGTTGAGCCTGTCTGCACACTCAGTTGGCATGGCAGTTCAGTGACATAACTTGGAGAAAAGCTGAAAGCTTCTGTCCACTTATAATACTGCCTGTTCGGTTTTCCATGCCTTGTATTTATCATAATCCAGAGTGCCCTGCTGAAGGAAGATACAGTCACTCTGGTCTTGACAGAAGCCAGATAGTAACAGTTTATTCAAGACCACTTGTAGCAAGGGGGAGTAAATGTTCCAAATTTTAGTGACAAGGAAATCATAGCAATATGGATCTCCCCAAACTTTTTAACAGAGCCCAGACTCCACCTAGACAATGGAAAACATGAAGATTTTTTTTCTGTGTTACCACTGTGCTGGTGAGCAGAGAAGGCCAAACCTCCTTCATCTTTCCCCCTCGCCCCCATCCCCCCCCCACCCATAACTAACTTTCTTCTCCAACAGCAGTTCAGGAGTTTCTGGGTACATTATGAGAGAATATGAAAGGTTTTCTCATACGCTTTCTTCCCAAGTAGCAAAGCTGAATCCCAACACATTGAGAAGCTACCAATGCTTCCAGACCCAGGATTGGAGTGCAAATGATATGACTTTGACAGCCAAAAGCAAACTAAGTTGCAAGAAGGATTTCTGTGCTTGTACCAGATCTTAAAACTGAGGACTGTCTGCAAGCCACTGTTCTTCATAAGGAAGACCGTAAGTGGATGAAAACTCCTCACAGACAGGAACACAGCAGAGTAGCTAATTCCTGACACAGTTCAAGTAAAGAAGGCAGGTAACTAAAATCAAAACTGTTTCATAACCTCCCAGACCGCACACCCTAAACACACCAAATGACAACAGGTACGCTGCAAAACAGTATTAGCAAAAAGTAAAACTGTGGTCCTGTCAATGTCAGGTGGCTTTCAGAGTGTCTCCAGTCCCCATACTGTCAGTACTTATCATATGTCTTAATCAGTACTTAATCAGTATGAGTAGACTAGTAGTAGTCTAGTAATTAATTCAAGCTCTAATATGCTTGAACAGAGAGAATGAAAGCCCAAGGCTCGAAATGCAAAATTACTGTCTTCTTACCTTTTTATATTAACCACTCTTTCTTCTCTTTCTCTTCTAAGTATCAGTACTAGTTGTAAATGCCCCTCAAACTAGATAATACCCTTAAGCAACAGATTAGATAAAATCTGAGTTACAGTGCCAGTGCAACATTATCTGATTCTGAGTCAAATTTACAGTCATGAATTATGCTGTATTTCATTTTCACATTAGACAGACTACATGGATTAGCTACACATGTGGACTATCCTGCAACATACACTCATCTTGGAAGGAATGGGATTTTTATTACATAAGACAGAAGAATGTTCAGTTCTTGCCCACACAGGAAACTTTTGACTAGTAATGTCAGGTATGGATGAAGGCGGTACTCTTTCATACCTATAAAAACATACCGGTGCTCTGGAGACCTGAGGTAAGCACTTGCCAGAAAAGTGGATTCTTTCTCTTTCAAACATT
The DNA here is from genome assembly GCF_971803275.1 of Cyanistes caeruleus. Classification (NCBI taxonomy): domain Eukaryota; kingdom Metazoa; phylum Chordata; class Aves; order Passeriformes; family Paridae; genus Cyanistes; species Cyanistes caeruleus. The sequence continues at coordinate 36,918,462 of NC_141732.1, forward strand.
GACATATTTTGGCTTAGTAAAGACTTAGCCTTCTAGAGTTTTAGCAAAGCCGTAGAAGCTGGCATGTTCTGAATCCTGCCTTGATGAACCTCAATCTACATTTGCTACCCTTCAGATTTTCGGGTAAAACACTCACCATGGCAGACATAATCAGACCACCAGAACTGAGAGTTAACCACACTTAGATACCTAAACTAAAGATGCTGCTTACCTGCATGGATTTCTCTGTTATTCTAGCTCCCCTCTACATCTTCCCAAAAATTTCTGCCTAGTTTAAAAGATGACTTGGTTGGATTACTCAAAAAAATCTGTCTGCTGGTTCACAGCTCCTTTCACTACTCCCTCAGCACCACTGCAAAAGGAAAACTGCTCAACAGGACAAAGAAATCTCTCCTACACAAATGGGATGGGATGCTATAAAACCCTGAGATGCATAGTGAGAAAATGTGTGCCTCATTGACAGATCCTTCCTATCACAAATTGTCCAACTTGTCACTGTCTTCCTGTTCGCTGTCAGCCACAAAAACAAACAAAAAGCCCCGCAAACACTTCAAACAGCCCAGTTGTCACAGATAAGTTTGCTAGAGGTTTTAATGTTGTAATGCTGGGGTGGTTAGTTTTAGCAGGAGATGCTTACAATGCTTGCATAGTGTAACAGCATTATAAAAATCTGCTGAAAGAGAAAAAGAAGGTCAAAAGAAGTGCTTGTCTCTATCTTAGCTTAACAAGGGAAACCTCCTTGCCTGTACCTGAAACTTGTTTACAGCCACTGCTGAGCAGAAGCTGTGTCTCCAAACAACCTAGAGAAGAGTATGCATTGGGCAGTGCTAGTTTGTAAAAAATTAGTAGCCCAAAGGGATATCTGCTGCTGCTGAATCACACATATCCTCCCTGTGGGCTGATGATTGAAGTCAAGAGCAGCACTATGTTGGCCATGATGCACTGAGCAAAATTAATGTAGGTATATTTAGGAAGTTTTATCCTACTGGGATTTATGTTAATTTGGCTGTTTGGACAGGAAGACACACAAAGGGGGGAAAATACACAACCAAACAAAAAACCTAAACCACAGGCAATTGACTGCTTTTCCCATGCTTCTTGTAAAACAATTTCTCAGAAAACCCCCAAAGAATTCAAAGAAATTTGAGATCAGTAACTGCAGCTATATGTTGCAAAAAGCTAAAGGTATCCATAGATACTGCTAGGCTTTGTGAAAAACTAGGTGGCATAAACACAAGGTCTCTAGGAAAAGCATCATGCACTCATGTATGTTTGTACTGCACTAGGAGTCTTGATCCTGACTGGGGCTTTGGCTGACAAAGATAAGTAACTATGGCGAGCGGGGCAGCACGCTCAGCTGTGACCCTTTCCTTTGGGTCCTGCTTCTGGACACCTACGGAGGACAAGGGTCCTCGTGGCATGGCATGCATCACTGGCACGAATTCTTGTGCTTAATACTGAGGAGGCATGAGAACAACAACACGTGTTGCTAAGTGAGAGAAATGTCCTCTGTGATCATCCCCGAGTAAATAGCTGCAAGTTTAGACAAAATACCCCATATGAAAGTTGACCATCTGTTCAACTATGCTAAGTGATTCCTGGGGAAAGGAAAGAACAGAAAATGTGTTTTGTAATAGGAGAGATAGCCTCACTCCCTCCAAAAAATGGAGGGGGGGTGGGGAAAAATATGAAGAAAGCAACAGCTGACCGAGAGCCTCTCAGGATTTCGGGGCCAGCGGGAGGGAAATAGGGCAGCAGACCGAACCGCGGTCGGACAGCCGAGGTGCTCCCGGCAGCGCCGCCGCTCCGGGAGCTCAGTGAGCAGCCGCCGCGGGGCGCGGAGGTTCCGCCGAGCCGGGCAGGCTGCGGCGCCCGCCGGGATGTGCCCGCTGCCTGCGGAGCCGCGGCCGCGGAAGGTCCGCTCGGGGCAGCCCCCGCACCTGCCGACGGGCTTACCTGTGCTGGACCCGGGCGCCTCGCCCTCCTCCGGCGGAGCGGGCTTCTTGCCGGGCCCCTTGCCTTTCCTGCCCTTCCTGCCGCTGCCGGCTTTTTTCTTCTCGGCCATCCCGGCTCCGGCCGGCACCGCGCTCCCCGCTGCCGCCGCCATCCCCGCGGTCACCCCCTCTGCCGCCACCGCCGCCGCTGTCGGCTCCCGGAGCGCCCGAGGCTCCAGCATCGCTCTTGCCTGCCGCTGGGACTTGCAGCCGCGAGTTCCTTGGAAGTTTTCGGAAACTCCTCTTCGGGCCTTTTTTTTTTTTTTCCTTCACCCCCCTCCCTCCTTCTCCACCCCCTTTTTTTTTTTTTTTTTTTTTTTCCCACCCCCCGCTTTCCTTTCTTTACTACTACTACTAATAAACTCCAGCCCAAAAACACACCCCCTTCGGCACACGCCTCACAAACGCCCGCCCCGGGCACCCCTGGCTGGCTCTCGGGAGGAGCCTGCACGGCCCCCAGGGTGCGGGGCGGCCCCGGCCCCAGCCCCAGCCCCGGGGAGGGCGCAGGCACGGCGGCCCCGGCGGGGCGGGGCGGGCAGGGGCCGGGCAGGGCAGGACGGGGCGGTGTTGCAGCCGGGAGCCGCCCCGCCGGCCGGCGCTGCCCGGGGCGCGCTGCGGGCGCGGGCGGCTCTGCGGGCCCGCCGAGGGGCAGAGCCCGGCGCCTCCCTCGGCCGACAGGGTGGCCCCACCACGGGAAAAGCGAGAGGCGAATGCGGCATTCATCAGGGAACTGACATGCTGCCACTTAGGCACCTGCTTAAGATGAGGCTTCCGCTTAACCTGCGAGGTTACTGGCAGTGCCGCTTGCGCCCCGGCGGCTGGGGAAGCTCAGGGGATGGAGGGTCTGCAAGAATAGCGTGCGTTCGCGCACCTGATGACTTGCAAGGAGGTGCTGTCCCGGGGACGCCTCACTGTCTTCAGTGTGAGTCCGTTTCTACTTTGTTACCTCTCACGGGGCTGGCCCCGGAACCACCAACAGCGGGTCAGGTAAAGGCTTGCTGCAGCCCGCAGAAGAAACTGCATCCAATGCAGCCATACCCAAGACAGCTGTGAAATAACTGATAGCACTGTAAATGCACCAAACCGAGCTCCACCATCATCTGAAAAACTTCTGGAATCCGTATGTAATCGTTCAGCTAACCTGAGCTATATCCCTGCTCAGGGAGGTAACTATTAACTGTAGGACTTGCACTTAAACATTTTTGGGTGGAAAGCACAATACTCAGAAGTTACAGGAAAGATCTATACAAACTACTTGAAGTCTTACAATGGAAGAAGGTCTTTCCTGGAAAAGTAATGCAATGTGGAAAAGCAGATTGAGTCAGAATCTAAAACTAGGTTTGCTACTTCACAGTTCTTAGTTATTTCTACTCTTGAGGAGACATTTACATGTCCCTTAGACATCAAACAATAACCATCATGCAAAGAAGATGCTTTAAAATTATTTTTCAGTATTCTTGGACCAAAATCATTTTAAAAATCTTCATAAATCAGGCGTAAAAAAAGTCACAGAAGTGAAAACCCAATGTATACTGAGCTCCTCATCTTCTTGGCTGAAATTTTTGGACTCAGCTTTTTCAACATACTCTCCTGGAGTGAGAAGGTTTTTAAGATGCAGTGGCTAACCAGCATTTTGATTTTCAGTATTTGGACTTTGAAACAAACAGAAAAAAAAAATCCTAATGCTGGTCTAAGTCCTTATCTGTTTGGTAGAAGAGGAGTGGCGGACAACATCGACTGCAAGACATCCAGGCAAAAAAAATATACTTCCTAAGTGGCCTGTCAATACAACTTTAGTGAAAAATTAAATCAAGATGGGAAGGGGAGTAAAAGGAAAATACATCGGTACAATTATTGATACAAAAAGTTACAGATGCATTTGAGTCACATTTTGGGTTTCTTGACAGACAGGGTTATGACATGCTTTCTCAAGCGCGCTGAAATGAAGTTGAGGGGATAAACCCAAGGCAGGGCGGCGAGGAAAAGTAAGCCTCACGGAAGAACAGCTGAAGATGGGGAGATAGCACTGGCGGCAGTAGCTCGATTTTTCCTTAAGGGGTCACTACGTAGTAAGGAGGAAGCCTCCTTCAGCAAAACGTAAGGGACTCAGTTGGCTAACAAAGTGTACTTTTAAATAATCTCGATATAACCTGTTTTTCTGTTCTCTGCAAAATCGAAATACTCACAAATTATCTAGAGGCTGTGTGCATCAGTATTAAGCCATCAATCCAGGGAGTTATCGGCACTGAGGCACCCTGAGCAAGACACAGGGTGCACCCTCACCAAAGACCCTGGTTTTGAGGGTGAGATGCTGTGGAAGGACCCCACCAGCCCAACAATGCATTCAAAATGACAGCCTGAAAATGAAACCCCAGATGAATTCCTGCACCTTGTCTTTTAGAAGTGGGAAGTTTCTCAGAAAAACATACCAAAAATCTGTTCCAGAAATAAGCCTATTATTCCGAGAAGAAAGATTATAATTCATGTGTCTTAGGTCTACAGCTGAAGGGTGTGATTTACTCCTGTGTACACCAATGCCAAAAAGGGTGGTATTGCTTACCGTACCTAAGTCTGCCTCTCCTTCTCTGCTGTTGCCATCTGTGAGATACTTCAGCAGAGTGGGTAGCAGCTGATTTAACACCATTTTAAATCAGCCATTTTACCCCCTCAGTTGCAGAACTGTGCTAAAGAGCTGGCTTGTCAGAGATGGGTCAGAAAATGCCCAGTGTACATCAATCTTCTGAGCTAGTACAGCACAGTCCAATTTACTGTACTATTTCCAGATCTCAAAATACTTTATTTGTTCCTACAGCCAAGGGCCACTTTGGACTTCTTGAACTAGAGAGATGGGACCATTTACATAATTTCAGTGGAATGGGAACCGTAGCTCAGACACGTTGCACAATCTCACAAAAATTGCACAGTTACTTTTAGAACAGCAGTCAAATGTTCAGGTACATCAGTTCATCTCAGGACAGCTAAAAAGGAGTGCTGTTTACTTGCCACCAATACACAGGTAGAGACTGTGTATGGAGCTTTAACATCTCTTTGCTATTTCCTTGTTGACTTCTTCAGCACAAAAATTAAGCCGTGCCTAAGCCCAGGCTCATCTCATGTTAGTACTCTGGCTCTTCTGGACCTCTGCACGATGTGAACTTGCTTACATATGTGAAGGAATGCAGAATGCTGCTAAGTCTAGTATTTCCACTCATATATACATCTCTGCAAAATGTAATGCAAGCTAGAAGAGACAGCTGAGTAAACAAAAACAAATAAAACATGTTCCAGAATAACAAACAATTGACTATAATTTCAACAATATGTTTTTCTTTTGTTTCTAAGTTCATTTTTACAAATACTATGACCATACAAAAGGGGCCTAATTACAAGTACTTTGAAATTCCAACGCCTTACCAAGAGAGAAAAAAAAATGGTTTAAGACTATTTTTTTTTTTCTGTACAGAAAATTTATTCATTTAACAAAATCAGTTCCTGAATTGATAATTAAGTTCATGGTCTAATCCTGTTCCCATGCTTCCCTAAACTGGGGACTGACATTTCCTTTTCTTCATTTTGTGCTACTTAAAACTTATGGAGACAAGGGGAAAACAATCTGTGTGAACTTCAAAAACTGCCTGTTGCCCTCCACTGGTAGCAAGAAAAGATTAAGAACTGTCATCCTAAACAGAATGAAATGGGAATGATGTGTTGTAAACATAACTGTGAATGAAACACGGTCTTATCTTAAGTGTGACTTGAAATTTTGTCAGCAGCTAAACACCAGGTCTTTGACATCAACTCAGCTGAGTCAGGACAACAGTACCTTTTGTTCTACTGACATTTTGAAGATGCAAATCTTGATTACACAGAAGTATCCTAACAGTGGTTTAAAGGTCAAGGCAACATCTTTGGCAACAGCAGCAATCTGACAGGTGATGACGTCCCATTAACGTCTCTTTTCAGGAAATGGCACATTTCGGAGTTGTTTGTACATGTATCTGTATATATGTTGCTATAAAACAAGATCCAATAGCCTCCAATTTGCCAACAATTTTTACAGACTCAATTAGTGAAACTTCAGGAAACTTTCACAGCAAGATGGGTATTTTAACATCTAATATTTCAGAACTTTTTACATCATTCAGTCCTAACTATAAATATATACGTATGCACATGCACACACAGTGCTAGCCCCATTAATGTGCAAGACATTGATGCTGTTTGGTGTGGGCTGAATCTCTACAGACTACTACATTCCTGAAATACACTGTTCGTTATAACCCAGGATATGGCTTCTGAAAATAGTTAAGCAAAAAGACATGGAAGGTGGAAATCTGTTAATAGGAATAATTTGGCTTTCCCTGTTTGAATCTGAGCTATTCCAGCACTGACAGTGAGGACTGCTTTGAAGATTGACAGCTCTCTCACTTCATTGATGTGACTCCTCTGACTCATGTTCAGTCCAGACATTTTGATCTCATGGAAGTAAATCCAAATTAATTTTTTAAATGTATACTAAAACTTCATTCAATTTCTGTATGGACATTCTAATTCTGGACTAAAAAAAATATGAAATTAGGTTCAGATCAATTCACTTGGTAAGGTACAGAAGTCTAATCACATTAAAAGCACCTTTGATTAAAAATGCTGAAACAGAGTTTTAATATGGTTTAACAAATTCACATTAAATGCATATCTCTTTTGGACTGATTTCGTCTCTGTGGGCAAGATTTTAGTGATCAAGCATGATAATCCCCATTGTCCTGGTGCACTAGTGAGGGACCAAAAGGTCTTCCAAATTAGACTGGCACACTCTGTACATAAATTGGTGGTTAATTTGTACCCCATCACAATCAGCCCCCTTATCTCTGTGGTGACACATCTCAGAATGAATGTGGGTCCCAGCCCCTCCCACGCCTGCACTCTCATGGTCAGCAATCTCAAAGTGTGACCTGTCTGGTGGGTTTGGTAATGCTGTTTCTGCCTCTGGGCCATCATGACACAGGCATGCCATGTGTGGTCTTGAGGACACCATGAATATGGAAGAGTTCTGGCTTCTCTGATGGCCTGCAAGCCCCCTCTGCTGCAGCCACAAGCTGGCCTGTCCTGCAGTAAGGTGACTGAGAGAGCAGTGGCACCAGCACGCATCCCTGCCATATTGTATGAGCAAAATCTATGCTTCTGGCAGGGTGCAATTTACTGTGGTGTGCTCTTATCCCAGTGTCTCTGATGAAATCAGCTGGCTGAGGGATCTCCAAGGCTCCACTATGTGCTGCCTTTCCTCCACAGGCTCTGTGCAGAAAACAACTTACTGTGGAGATCAATCAGTGCAATACAAGCACTCTGGAGTGTGTTCTGCCCACACCATCACCCAAGGTGTTTGCAGCCTTCTCTATGAGATTATCTCAGCGGTATGCAATCTCCAAGATATATCATCTTCAAAACACCCATGTGGGAGAGTGGCAAAGCTGCTAGCTTCTTTCCTTGCAGAAGGGGAACAGGACTTAGAGGGTATTTAGACCAGGCAAAAAGCTCTCAGCTCTGGAGCTCCAAACTCATCATAATCAGGTCATCAACACAGTATCTTGGGTCAGGCACACAGGCTTCACATTCATCACCTGAGGTGTGTTCAGTGTCTGGTGGTGGGAACCACAACTGCCATGTCTGCTAAGCAAGAAACTATCAAAGTGTTAACAATAAAACAGGATTTCTCACTGAAGCTTTGGAGACTTTCAACTCCATGCTGCAAAGAGGTGCCTTCATAGCCCCAGTGTGAAACAAAAACACCAAAGAATGGGAAGGTACTCTTTGAAAAGGATTGTAACATAGGACTGTCTCCCTCCTGCATGTACTTACAATTCAATGGTGGCAAATGTCCACTTCCCAAGAAGGAGAAACCTGAACTCAATTTCTTCATGTGCTTGAAGAGATACAAGTGCACATCTCTCAGGAAGCAGTCAGGCTCTTAGGCAGCTTTGTCAGAAATTTTGGACTGGTGAAAGTAAGAGCAAGAGCTAGAATTGAAACCACCCTTTCTTTCACATAAGCTCTCAGACTAGTACCATGCTTTCTTTCTTTGTCTCTGTCCCATTACATGGTGGGACAACTTAGACTTGACTGTCTCAGGCTGTAAGATATTTTCTTGTTTAAACATACCAACAAGTCTAGCACCATAGACCACACATGCAGATATACATTTTTTGTATGGATTTCTCTGAGAGCTCAGCTTAAAGTCCTGCAGTTAAATGCTGAAATTGTTTGGATCCATTCTGTCATTAATACACAAAATGAAGGATGGGGCTTCCCCTATGTACACACCTACTCTCACACATGTTCACAGCTACTCCAGAACTGATTCAACTGGAGCTTCTGCTCCTCATGAAAATCAGTTAGATGACCAGCTGTAAACAAAATATATTGCTTGTGGGGAGAGGGCTCTCTGTGTGGGCTTTGTTCCCACCATAATTCTTCTTATTTAAATCCCAAGCAAAAATGAATAAATAGTGGTAGGGAGGATGTACAGTCACTGCAGTTTTGGTTTAAGGTTTTTCATCCAGCAAGAAAATGAAGATGTGTCTAATGAAATGTAAGATTCCCTGCAGTGTCTTATCTGTGTAAGATATTTATATTGATAGCTAGCAAATCTTGACTCTGTAGCTCAGGCTTCAAAAACTTGTGTGATTAATTGCAGCATCCCTGGTAAAATCAATGGTTTAGCAGGCATTACATCAGGCACAAGAGTATTTCTATAACAACTCCTTTGCTTAAAGCCAGGCACATACTTAGGTACCTTTCACAAATGGGGTTTGGGAAAAATTGTTCTTTCAGAAAGTTTTCATGCCTTTCCCTTTCTAAATAAGTAGAACTTTGGGTAAAGTGTGTTTGATATGCCATTCCTCCTATCAAAGTTTCTCAGCTGCAACCTTTACTGAGAATTTTCTATGAGCAATATGTTGTTTTCACTGAGTTGTTTCAGAAAGTTGCATGCATTTCCCATCACATCCAAGCAAAAGATAATTTTGGTAGGCTTGCCTCAAAAAGAGAAATATGGTGTGCAGGGGTATAATTTCATGCTGTGAAATAAGGATTGAAGTGAAAGGTTAAATAGGAAACTAGTCAAGTGGTAAATTAAAGCCCAGGGAAATCCAGTTATTTCAAGCCTCAAAAAATAATGTTTTGAAATTGTGTTTAACACAGTGCACTGATGGGTAGGGTGGAGGTGGGGTTTACCTTGCAGACAGGCCAGTGCAAAACTGTGTATTTGTCTGTTTTGAACCCTCCCAACCATAGGAGGCAGGGAAGATGAGGGGGAGAGGAATGTACCCCAGGTACATCTAGGGGCTCAGAAGTTATCCTAAGAACATAGTACCAGTCTGAAATACAGGAGTTGGGGGCACAAATCCAGAAAATTGCTCTCTACATGCCTAGTTGTTGTAATCTCCTTTAGGAACCTGCTCCTGGTCAGTATTAAAAAATGGATATTAAGCTGGATGGGACATAAGTTTGACCCAATATGACCAGTTCAATATTCTTTAACTTTGCATTCAATTAAACAAGTGTCTAAGGTTTCAGGACAATATCAACCTTCACTATAACTTCAAAAGCAAGTAGTGGCTTTAGTGATCTATGAGTGCTGGTTTAGAGTTCATAGGAACTTGTTACTTCTTCCCAGAATCTTCCCAGTTCTTCTACAAATGCAGAGACATGATGTAAAGTCCTGTTACCTTGGCCTTCTGTCACAGTTTCAGTGACTGGACCCTCACAGTCACTGTCTCATAGTTCCTAATTTTGGGACATCAGAAGTTACAAAGCCATACACCTAATAAAAGTCAAGGCAGAGTTAAAACTACATTTTAAAAAGTTGATGGTTTGGGTATTTTGTCCTTTTTATTTGTTTGTTTGTTTTGCTTGGTTTTGGTTTGTTTTTGTTGGTTGGTTTTCTTTTAGGTTTTTGTTTGTTTGGTTGGTTGGTTGGTTTTTTTTAATGGATTTGCAAAATCACAGATTAAGGTAATATGGGTTGTATAATGGTGGTGGGAAAATTGAATCCAGCATAAAAGTTCAGGCAAAAGGCTAAATATAACTTTGTTTGGCACAAGATGTGGTGAGGAAGGTGATGAATGTAATGTAAAAATTGAAAAGAAATACAGAGGTCAGACCCTGGGGACTGAAAATTAGTATGGCTATTTTTAAAATGGAAATAGTGATTTTCATGCCTGAAAATTTGTCCCTAACACATCACGGCTACTTCCAGTTGATACCTATGTAGATAATAAATAGTTTTCTGTTTGCTGACTAATTCCTCCCTATCTAAAGGAAGTCTGAATATGGAGTCAGGTGGGAGAGACTCAGCAGTGTTAAATGTTCTGATGTAATCAGACTGGTGTGTTTTCCCCTGTGGATAAAACTTTCATGATATATTCTTTAGACAGAACTCTTTCCAGGTTCTCAGCTCATGCACACACACACACACCAACAAAGTACAACTCAGAAGGTGCTGTGGGACCACACAGATCCCAGTAAGCACAATACTTCAGCATGCTTGAAGATCTAAATACATGTATATTTAGGGTTATTTTGGATCATTGAAAAATTCCTACATGCTGTACTTCCAAGTTCCAGTGCTTAAAAACACAAATAACTGGAATCTGGGTACTTCCTTCTGGGGCAAAGTTTTTTAAAAACCTTCATTAATCCTACCCCTATGAAAACAATGCAGAACATAGCTGTCAGGGAGTAAAATGTGTGGTGCCTCTGTCACTAAATTCTTTCAAGTGGTTTTAATTGACTCATAAAACATTCAAAACCGAGCCAAGACAGGAATCCTATTACCCTAAATGTACCAGTTCTATACAGCTTGCTAGTAAAGCACTGAAAGTTGTGGGAGCACCTCACTGAACAGAGAAAGAAAGTATTTTAATGGCAATTCCTCCTGCAAGTTTACTCATGAGTTACAATTGACAATGAATGTGCTATTCCACAAGCTCAGACTTTTGCCTGTTCATGATTAACCCACAGAAAGTCTGCAAATATGTTGGTAATAGGGAGCATATGAAAGTGGTATTTGTTAATTTGATTGCTATGTGTAGCTCTATGTGGGCTCATTATGCAAACACATTTAATCCTGTAGTTTGCTCCTAAACTATTCACCACAGCTACCACAGAGAATTTGGTAGTCTAGAGTCACTACCTCAGCTAAGGGATTAATAACCAAATTTTCAAAGTTTCTATTTGGAGATGGAAAGGTAACACCTATAACTAAAACCAAGCTCTGAACCAAATCAGAGAGCAGACAACCTCTGTTTCCACTCCATACTGACCTCTGTTGTCTGTCAAGGGGTGTTAAGTATTCTGTCTTCTGTAAGGCTACATTTTGCTGGTAAATGGCACTCAGCCTCCTATTAGCATTCATTAAGTTTGCCAGTTTAATATCTCCAGAGATAAAGACTCTGTAGCAAAAGCAAAGAGAGTACAATTGACCAAATCCTGATGATTTAATAAGAATCTGCCAGTGAAAGCTATTCCCTTGAAATATTCTGGGTTAGTGATGTGTTCCCACTGCTGTAGGACAGCACTGGTGATAAAAACATACTGAACAAAGAAAACTTAGAGAAGATATTTTGGCCAAGTTTCTTCACAAGGGAATAGTTGCCCAAGGACACTGACCAAAACAACCAACTCCAAAGGGCCTTGAGAGACTAAGCAAGCAAATCATCCAAGAAAATTATCCCTGGGAAATGCACCCTTCCAATACAGTAGATTAAGAGTTACCAAAACAATACCTGCAATTTTCTTCTCTCAGGGAAGAAGTTCTCTTCCTACACAGGATAAAGAAATTGAAGACAATTGACTTGCAAGCACTAAGCTCAGCTGTACAGCTCTCAGTGTTGCAGGGTCATCATAAGCAACACAACAAATTGGAGACATTCTACTCTCATCCTGTACTGCAAGGAAATTGGAAAAGAAAATACTGTGAATTCAAGACTTTGGGAGCTTGATGGAAAGCCTGGTATTTATCTGAATTGCCTAAGAAACCTCCAGAACAACTTCTCAATAGGCTGATTTTTGAGGGGCAAAGAAAAGGAGAGAAAAAATAAACGGCAACCCAAAAAATCATGCAAATATTAGGTAATTACAGCATAGCTTTTTTGTGCCATTCCACAAATGCCAACAAAAACCAGCATGAGACAAAGGCAAGGAACAAAAAAGAAAATTGTCAGGAAAGGAATAAAAGCACTTCTGCACTCTGTGTAAGTGTCCTGAAAAATCTAGGCTGTCTAGTGCCACTGTGCTCCCACTCCCTGGCTGCAGGATGAGCAGCACTTAGCATGCCACACTGCCTTGCAGGCTTCCCCATGTGCTGCTTTCAACTTCTGGAGGCAGAACTTGAATCCTCTCAAGTTAATGGCAGGAATAAATCAGGTTTAGCCTGTGTTTCTCAAACACCTTCCGAAAAACCTTACTAGAGCCTCACCGTACAGTTACCATTTAACAAAGTGCAAAGTAATGGATAAAGAAATCTCTTGTGTGCGTGGGTTGAATTGCAGTCTGCAACGGCAGATGGTCCAGCAGGTGCATGACTTGTCTACAGCAACAGGATGCAAAAGATATTAAAGAATCTGATGAAGTGTCTGATGGTCAGGGACACCTCAAGAAAATAAGTCACGTTGATACAGATCCCAGTGTTCTGGCAAAAATGAGTAAGTAATGAGAGAACTATCCTGAGTTTGGAGGGAATAATTAAATAGCAAAAGTTGCTGTAATGAAATCAAAATAGTTAAGGATCAGCAAAGCAATCAAATGCAATTTTTGTTCCCTGTGAACAACTAGAGAAGGCAGGCTTAGTTTTGAAAAGTCAATTTTCTGAACTTACTGTAGTTTCTCAGGTAAGCTAATGGCTTTGGCAGGCTGTAATGTGATGAAGAGAAAGAAACTGTGGTGCGGCTCCCCTTGGAGCAGAAGAGTGCTCTAACATCTAGGCTGACCCGACATTCTGCAGCCCAAGTTGCCTGAGGATCTTGATGGGGTGGAGATGCAGTGAGCAGGCTGAAAAAAGAAGTATCAACATTCAGCAGTTTTTGGTGTCTGAAATGTTTTGGAAGTAGTGTTTAATCTCCTGTGGTTCTGGTGTAGCTCTGTACAAATGCCAGATTTGCTCAAGAGGAGAGGAGCTTTCTCACTCCCATGTGTTTATTGTCTTTCATTCATGTGTTTAGGAGGATATCTTCAAAACCTTTAATTATCTGAATTTTGGACTGGATACCACAATAAAAAGCCTCTTTTGCATCACTTCTCCTGTATTCCTTAAGAACCTAAACATTCTTCCAGCGAAATTCCCCCTTGCATGTCCATTTCTTCCAGTTTCTCAGTATGCACTTTTGGCCTTGAGACAGCTGTTTTGCTCTTTTTCATTCTGCAGAAACCGTTGGGTTTTTTCTTTTTCAGGCAGGAAATGCTCATGTCTTGGAAACTGCTGATCCAACCTCTCAGCCTCACTCAAAGCTGCACCTATTCATACAAAAGAAAGTCCAACCCATGCTTCAGACATTGCATGTAATGTTTAGAGGTTGTGGTTACATTTAAAGCAGTTTATCTTTGTTCTTACAAATCAAAAATGTGAAGAATTTACAGCAAGTTTAAACAAAAAGGTGGGATATGAGTCAGCTTCTTCAGTCATCTGTGGTTTTTACATGGTCAATTAGTTACTATTTACTCTAACATCTATAGATGCCTTCTGGTAATCAGTAAGAAAATGACAATGTTCACCTCCAAGAAATAGCAGCTCTGTGGAGAAGGGCCTGGGGTCCTGGTGGACAGCAAGACAGCAGGTTCCTGGTGTGGGTCCAGGGGAAGCAATGAAGATGATGGGGTGAGAAGAGTACCTCACTTGTGAGGAAAGGCTGAGGGAGCCGGGCCTGTTCAGTCTTGGGAAGATACAGCTGAGAGGGGACTTTATCAATGTCTATGTGTCTCTGAAGGAAAGGCGTCAGAGGATGGAGCCAGGCTCTTCTCGGTGGTGCCCAGCAACAGAGCAGGGGGCAACGGGCAGAAACTGATGCACAGGAAGTTCTACCTGAACATGAGGTAGAACTTCTTTACTGTGTGGGTGAAGATGAATTGGAACAGACTGACCAGAGTGGTTGTGAAGTCTCCCTCACTGGAGATATTTAAGAACCGTCTGGGTGAGATCTTGGGCCATGTGCTTCAGGGAGACTCTGCTTTAGGAGGGAGGTTGTACCAGGAGACTGTGGTCCTTTCCAACTTGGCCCATTCTGTGAATCTGTGGTCCCGTGAAAGCGAGGGGTAAGGTCCTGGGCCTGGGCCAGGACAATCCCAGAGATGGGCTGGGTGGAGAAGTGATTGACAGCAGCCCTGAGGAGATGGACTTGGGGATGATGGTGGATGAAAACTTAGCATGACCCAGCCATGTGCCCTCACAACCCAGAGAGCCAAAAGTGACCTGGGCTGCATCCAAAGCAGGGTGGGCAGCAGGAGAGGGAGGGGATTCTGCCCCTCTGCAGAAGGGTGCAGTGGGTGATACCCCACCTGGAACCCTGCATCCAGCTCTGGGGTCCCAGCATAAGGACTTGAAACTGTTGGAGCAAGTCCACTGACCGGTCAGGAAGTTGATAAGAGGACTATAGCCCTTTCCCTATGAAGACAGACTGAGGAAGTTGGGTCTGCTCATCCTGGAGGAGAGAAAGTTGTGTGGAGACCTCATAGCAACCCTGCAGTATCTGAAGGGCTCTGCAGGGAAGCTGGGGAGAGACTCTTGGTCAGTAAATGTAGTGACAGGGCAAGGAGTTATGAGTACAAATTGAAAGATGAGAAACATAAGTTAGATACTGGGAAGGAATTATTTTCTGTAAGGGTGGTGAGACACTGGAACAGGTTACCCAGGGAGCTGTGGATACCCCAACCCTGGCACTGTTCAAATCCAGACTGGATAAGGCAACCTTCTCTAGTGAAAGGTGTTCCTGTCCATGGCAGTAAGGGTTGTGACTAGATGATCTTCAAGGTCCATTCCAACCCCTTAACATTATATGATTCCAATATATCTGTTCTTGAAGATTGTCAGCAGTACCATTCCCTTAATTTAACTGAAATCAGTCTCCACTATTAGGGAGTCCGTGTAATGACTCCCTGTGTGGAAACTCAAACATGATACAATGGGTCAATTTTTTCAAGAGAGCTCATGAAAGCTAAGGTAGTACCATAAAGATGCCAGACCTTCAAGATGTTGTTTTATTGATCTACAGAGCTGTTTTACCCGATGTCTTTACTCAGGACACAAGATATTGTCTTTTTTTTTTTTTTCTTTCAGGCTGTGTTGCTGGTAAAATCAGGTGTTCCCAGTCTGAGATAGGGTGCAGGACACCTGGCCTTTCTGCCAGTCTGTGCAGACAGGCTGCCCCACCAAGTGGCCTCACCCACAACACACCACAGGCCAGAACCTTTTTGAGGAAGGCTGGCAACATCTGTTTAATGGTAAAAGGTCATATCTGTTGTTCACAGAGAGAGCAGTGACAGACTATCATTACATCATTGTACCAGCCACAGAAAAAGTCATTGATAGGAAGAAAAATATAACCAGAGTGGTGGCCTTTATACTTTGCTGGACTAACTATATGTCACCTTTCAGAAGTGCTGCTTCCCTCTGGGACAGGTGAAACAGTGAAAACTGGTTTTTTCCTTTCTCATGGACAATGATTCAAGGCACCACTGATTTGACCCCACCAGTACTAATCTCCCAGTAGCACCCAGAGGGCCAGGTTCTGCCCTGGGGTGGCAGCAGGTGACTCCCAGCATAACAGTAATGCCGATGTGTGGACTCACAGCTCATGATGGAGCCATTTTACAGCCTGTGGAGCAGTGCCCATGGAGTTTAGTCACCACCATAATGAAGATTACAGATGACTGTGTGCACAGAGGGGATACCTCACTCCCTCTTTCTGTTCTTCATGTGCTCGCTCTCTCTCCACAATGCCTCTCAGCTTTCTTGGTAATGGACATGCTGGAGCGGGTAAGTTACTCCAAAAGCTGAAGTCTGGGCATTTGGGGTAAATGTGAGGCCTAAAGCAATCAGTGGAGTTGCAGAAAGGAAAACAAAGATGCCATAAAACTCTCCATTCAATAGAAAAAAGATGGGGCATAGTCCTCATTGACCTATTACTGTGTTATTGATAGAGAGAGGCGAAATTTGGAGTATATTAGGCACAACTAAAAGGACTTGAAGCCAGAACTGAAATACCCCAAAGGAGTATTCCTGGAAGGTAGGTTAGCTATGTTTAGAAGGCAGGACACTGAAGTGGAGGTAAAGGGATAGGGAAACTACATATGAAAAACCCTTCCTGACCTTTACCACTGAATGGATTGCATGGTTTTTACTAGTACAGGGTTTCAGTACATTTGAGTTTTAAACAGATAGAGCTATATACAGCACAGCTAGTACTCCACCCAAACAGCAAACTCCATGATAAGAACTTCTGGGAAAGAAAAGAGATGAAAACAAAACATCTCTCTGCCAAACATGGTTTACAGCCACATTAAAAAACCCCAAACCATGTGCAGTTCTTGTTCCTGCATCTGCTCTGGGTAAAGTACAGAGAACAAGACAGATGGCTGAAGGAATGCAGCCTGGTGGATGTGGTGGAGTCCCATGTATGCCATATAATTGGAACAGAGAGACAATTATTAGGGAATTATTGAAGTAAGGAAAACATCAATAAAACAGAAAAGTGACAGTTTCAAACACAAACCCTGTTTGAAATATGAAAAGGAGTACTTTTTCATACATCATTTAGTTAATTACATTATGGAACTCCTAATCACAGCACATTGTAAAAGGTAAAGATTTGCATGGACTTCAAAACCAGTCTGATAAACTTAAGGACAAAAAGTGATTCAGGTGCTGTTAAACCTGAACTCATCATCCATGACAGTCAAGTTCTTGGAGTCTGGGAAATCATTCCCAAAAATCCCTCTCTGTGTGCCTCCCTTATCCCTATGCTTGTCTCTTGGCTAGTCTCAGGGGCAGAATAGTGAGGCAGATCGTCTTCTGGTCTCACCTAAGTAAGCTCTAAGTTTAGGCAAACCATGTTCTCCATTTAATTTTTGTGCTGTGATTCAGCTTGTCCCCCTTTTTTTTTTTTTTTCCTTATGTTTCAGTTTGTAAGTCTTACAGGGCAGATTGACTGTATAGGAGAGAGGGATGGTCCCCTTAGCTCAGGGCACCTCAGACCATCCAAGCACTGAGTTCTGTTTTGGGCCCCAGAGAGGTGGCACAGTGACAAAGCAGAGGGGCACCAGGAAGCCTCCGGCTGGGTGGGGCTGGTTTCCCCTGGAGCAGAGACAGGCTTGGTCTCCTGGCAGTGGCTGGTGGAGGTAAGAGTGACAGTGGGCATAAGCTGGAGCTAGAGAGGTTCAGGCTGGATACAAAGACATGCTTCTTTCCCACGTGGATAACCAGGGATAACCAGGCAGGGCAAAATGATTCCCAGGGAAGGTAAGCCTTCTCTAATCCTCAGAGGTTTCCAGGACCCAATTTAAAAAGTCCTTATAAAGCCTGGGTAAAGTTCTTAGGCTCTGTTTCCACCGAGCCCTCTGGGCCCAAAGATAATGTAAATGCTAATGAAATGCCATCATTCTGATGTAATTTCTCTTAGCTTCTGAAATGTATGTATTCAGGCCTTGGCATTTATACTCATGCGAAAACTGATATTAACTTCAACTTCCTCCCTAACAATAATTACCATTAGACCACTCCATCCCTGTCCTAAGGAAATTCATTAACTCTGGCAAAAGCAGAGGGCAGGCTCTCAGCTGGTGTAAGTCAGTGCAGCGCCGCTGGAACCGAGAGGCTGCGCCGAGCGGCACCATTTCAGAGTCTGCCCTCGCACACTTCGGATGTCCGTCCCTCACCATCCCCCTGGCTTGTGTGGGCCTGGGTGGGTGGTCAGGGGGGCAGACGGGTGCAGCACACCAGCGGGTGTGGAGGCAGATGGGTCGGAATGGGGGTTGGTGGGGAAGCGGCTTTGCAGGAGCACAAGGCCGCGCTTGTGCCCCCACCGTGAGGCGCAGAGCTCGCACCGTCTCCCTGCAGCCGGCAGACGGGCTAGCCAGGCATCGGACACCGGCGCTCGGCAGGCAAGGAGGAGGAGGAAGAGGAGCCTGGTGCTGCCTCTTCCCCTCGCTGAGTTGACGAGGCTCCCTTTTTTCCCTTGGAGGGTGCTGCCGCACGGCAGTGAGGGCAGGCACGGCTCTGTCAGCCACAGAGCTGCCTTCAGACTGGCCTGGCTGCACGCCTTCCCTTTCACAGGACACCTTCTGTAACACCAAACATGCTCTTTAAAGAGGAAATGGCCCTTGCCTGGCGCTTGCTAACTCCAAATACCCATCCTACACTGTATTGGGGTGACCAAGACTAATGGGCTAGATTATAGCCTCCGTTGCCGTACGTGCAGTCTGATGCTGAATTTATCTATTTTATAGAAATAGCAAAAGTCCTACCAGCAAGCTCGGTGTTAAACTAGCTTTGGTGTCTTCTATGGGTCTAAAAAATGCTTGTGCATACTTTAGACCTTATCAGTGTCAGCCTGCTTGCTTTCCATATCCAAAACAAAACATTGCCAGGCACCTGTTTTGCCTTGTCTCTTCTCCCAAAACAAAGTGAGGACACAGACAGTACAGTGATGGAGCATTTAATCCATGTTCTCTATCTGGAGCAGAAAAGAGTAAACGTCCTGGCTGGCAGCAACAGCTGTGCTTAGAGGAGGAGCTGGAGCCTGCCCTCTATCAACATGGTTTTGATGATGAACAGGCTTTGAGACTTCAAGCTAAATTCCTCCCAGAAGGAAGCTCCCAGCTGTAACACATCACTGCCACCCAGCAAATCAGTGTCTGGAACATGATTTCTTAGGGACCCTGTTTCTCTGTCCAGCTTTATGCTGCCATTTCTTCCACTTCTCTTTCCAAAATCCCATTTAAAAATGCATATATTGTCAGGTAGACATTGCAAATTAGTGGGAGACATTTTTTCTCATTCCCAGCAGAGAGTGAAGCCAGGCAGGATGTGTTTCCACAGAGGGACCTGTGGACACATGCACTGGCTGCTCATGACAAACACTCAGCAGAGAAGAATTTCCGCACACATTTTGGTGTTCCACCTGTGTCCAACATCTTAACTGCAACACAGAGTGATTGAGTCATCTCATTTATGTTAGTGGGACTACTTACTATAGCACTACTCATCAGGAGAAGAGGTACTCCAGGCAGGCCACAAATATCTGATCATGCTTAAATTTGTGTATGTCTGCTTTAGGCATGATTTAAACACCTTCACATGATGCCTTATAACAGCCACAGGCTTCTGAAAAGTCAGAGGAATGCAAGACTGACTTGGTGTTGCAAAGAAAGTGCATAGGCCAGACAAACAAAGAAAACATTGCAAAGCAGAACAAAAACCAAAAAAAAAAAAGCAGGAAAGTAAAAAAAAAAAAATGCAATACCTGTGTGGTTTTTGAGCTGGTCTACTAGTACAAGTGAGAACATTCCACTTTTTTTTAATACAATGGACTGCTTCAAAAAGCATAAAAAATTACATCCATGAGGTATATACCCTGTGTACCTTACCTGCCATATGTGAAAAATAGTTACTGAGTGGGAAAAGTACAACTATTTTTATTATATTGGAGAACAGGAAAGCAGGGAGGTGTTTTTAGCTCCTTGTTCCCTGAACAACAAAGCTCTCAGACTAAGGCTGTATGTCACTAATACTGCTCTTTTGAACTGTCTGGATTACAGCTTTTATGAAATGATTTGTGAAGAAAATTGTAAGATATTATGTTCAATCATACTGTCTTGATCTTTGTAGTGCATTTTACATCCAGATTGTTTCTGTTTCGCAGTTCTGCTAGGTATTTTTCTAGTGGATAGTGACAGCAGTATATGGTCAGAGTTCAAGAATCATAGATGCCTGCATATTACACAGAGGTACTTCAAATTTCAGCAGGGTTGACTTAGCTCCTGCTGCCAAAGAGGAGTGAGTCTCTTCACTTTAGCTTGGTCAGATGGGTTGCTGTTCTTCCAACCCTGGCACTCACTCCACAGGCAACTCATGTCCTGAGTGATTTCTTGGAAGTGCCAGCATTTCCTTGTGGAACTCCTTTCACCTCGAACAAGCTCACACCCTTCCTGTACAGCACACTGCAGGACACATGCTGGGGCCAGTTTGTGCCTTGCAGCAATGTCTCAGCAGGCACAGGAGCTACCTGCATCACACCACTTTCCAAGAGACTCCTGAGGCAGATAATTATTAAAACGGTGTTTTGAAGAGCCAAGAATATCTCCCCTGCATTGTAAGCAGCTTTTCCTATCTCCTTCATCCAAGCTGCTTTGCAGCATGTTTGCACCCCATGAATATTCTCCTGGTTGGACCAGCTGGATGACAAAATTGATAAGCAGGAACCAGGCAAGAAAACGTTGGGTTCCAAGTGCCAGGTGAGGAAGGTTTCTGAGTCTAGAGTCTAGAATCAAAGTCTTCCCTTGATACCATGGAGGATGAATTTTACACAAGGCCCTGGGCCAGTTGAGGGGATATACAATAGACCTCAAAATGTTTTCATTTGCCTTTGCAGTATGTCCTTTCAACAGCACAGGATCCTTCTGCTGTCTGCCAGCTCTGCTGAGGAAGCCTTCAGAGTGCTTAGTAGCACCACTTGAGGAAACCTGAACGTAAGTGAATCATGGAAAACATTTGCCTGAGGCACAGCTAGGAAGGACAGTATTTTTTCCTGGACAGATGTGTATTTTAAAGAAAGCAACAAACATTTTGGCTACTTCCCTATGATCTAGACTCTTCCTGCATAGTTAATTCAACTAGTGCTATATGTCTTGGCCCTGATCTTCTCTCTTAGCAGAAATCAAGATGATCAGACTTGAGTCTAGCATAAGCCACACACATCTACCTTCCCCTTTACCACCCTTCTTTATAAACCTTCTTTTTTTTTTTTTTTTTATTTCTTTGTTTGTTTTTTTTTTATCAAAAACATTTTGAGGAGAGATGACCAAGGATTCAAACTACAGATTCTGTGGAAAAAACCTGCTTATGCTGCTGCTAAGTTCTGTTCTAGATCTATTAATTGTACTTTTCATATCTGCTTTTTTTCCCTGATGGTGCAAAAGAGTAGGCCTGACTGTCTCTCGTAGCCAAAAAAAAAAAAATCAACAAAGCTAAACTCAAGCCCAGCAAAATACTTACAAGAAACAGCCTCATGAAGGGTGCTGGAATTCTCAGGGACTTTTCATGGTAACATCCACCTTGATTTAAGAAATCAAGAAAACTGGCAATGTGAATTTTTTTGCCTGTTTGAGCTTGGGAAACAGAAGAAAGCTGTGAAAATCATACGGATAGTAATTTTCACTACAAAGATGAAACCTTTGATGATCAGGTCTCCTTATGATTGCCTAGTTAGACACAACTTTAAAGCCCTTATTTTTAATTTACAGAGGAATGTTTCTTTTCCTTTACTTTTTTGTGCCACACAGCTGATACTTTTTCAGGGTGGAAAAAATCACTGTTTAGACTTACTTTGAAGGTACATAAATGCTCACATTAAGAGAATAGTCTCCTAGTTGCACATAGGCTTTTTAGTGGGAACATGACCTTATTTGTTTTGGCAGCCAGAGATTAGATAAAAGGGACAGGTTTCGCATTCCCTGACCCAGCAAAGCCATCCCTGAATGCCAGCTGAGACCCTACCATGGGCAGGGGAAATTGCGGTGGGTCAAAAGCACAAATGGTGCAGCCTCCCTGCACACAAACCCCAGCCCTTTAGGTGAAAAAAAAATAAATTCCTCTTTTTACATATATTTGGTGTTGTTTTGAAAAATCTTTGCTTAAACAAAATGAATAACTTCCAAACTACCTAACAAACCTGTATATATTAATTCATGTCACCCCCTGCCTATTTTGTGTGATTATTGATGTGCATAGCTGAAATGCCTGTGATGTGAGTGAACGATGGCACCTAGAACTGCACTCAAGATTCCATTTTGGATTCTTACTTCTGCAGGTAGTCAGTGAAAGAATATTTTTAATATCTTAAAAGTAAATTAATTTATAACCAGTGCAATCATCCCTTATGCCATAGGATAAAACACTCTCTTGATAGCGTCAGAAGCCTTTGAGCCCTTAGAAAAACAACACTTTGCTGGCAATGTGACTGATTAAAATCCACACTAAAACGTAATGTTTTAAGGAATTAAATTTTGAGAAATTAATTTTAAGAATTAAAAGCAAGGGCATTCCACATCTAATTTTTAAATTTCTGGGCACAGTGTAGAGAACATAATCCATTCAATTGCCTTTTACACACTCTTCTGTACTTTCCATTAAATGGTCTCCAACTCAATACTGTTTAACCCTTTATCTGAAGAACTGATACTCTGTTTTCTTCAAAGCATGGAAAACTTGCCTAGTGCTTTAAGCAATACCCACAAGCTAAGCCAATTTTTGATACTCAAAGTCTCTTGTAAGTGAGGTTTAATTTCCTCTCACCAGCAATCAGAGCCAGATTTCTGAATTACTGAAGTAAGATTAAGCTGTAGTATTCTTTTGTAAGGAAAGCATCAGTAAATTCCTGAAATGTCTTTCTCTAGAGATGAATACTGGATCCAACCTAAGAAGCCTGAAAGTCAAGAGTTGTAGTGGATGAAGAAGTCACAAGGGAAAAAAGTGTCACTTCTGACTGTACCATGAAGGCCACTCCGTAGGAAGTTGAACAGACAGATTATAGTCACAAAAATAATTCCTAGATTTTGACTTTATAATCTTACAGTTCCTTCAATAGAACTTCTAAATGTAAGCTGATAAAATAGTAATATTAATGCTAGTTTGCATCACAAAATATGTGTAGATCATGTCACAAAATACTTCAGAAAATATCAGATGGACAAATTGGTAGGACTGTGTTGTAACAATGGTCATTAGGGGTAGAAGTGGGTCAATGCTGGAAGGGAGAGTTACCATCTCTTAATTGAAACAATTGATACTGTTGGAAAAAACTGATGAGCTAGAGAAAAAATGGTCTGGAAAAGTTCACTGTATTTTTTCATATATGAGCTGCTCTGATACAAGATTTAACTTCTCCATACAAGCCATATATCAATTAAATAGACTAAGGAATTGCTTTCTAGAGTGATTTTAAAATTTTCCTTGGATTGCCTTGCTAAACCATAGGACTTGTTATCCTGTTATCTAGGCTCTTTGTGTAATGACTGCACTTCCTAAGTGTGAGTTACTCATTCATAAAGGTCACAGCGATGCCTTTAAACCAGACCAGTTTTGTTATCTGAATAAGACCTGTTGGAAGAGCAAGCAGCTCTAGCAGTCACATTTTCCCTTGATCTGGACGATTGCTGCATTTGTTCATAAAACAGATGGCCAAGATAGAACTTGAAGAACTGAGTTAAAATAACAAGTACAGCTTTATCATTAATTGAAAACTCATGGAAATCAGAAGCCTGTGTCGGTCACAGTGACATCTCTGTTTAGTGGCTTTTCACAGGCAGCATCACTTAGTTATTTCACTTTACAACACAAAAGACCAAACGTGGGCAGCACCCATACCAAGCACGCAATGGATCTGCACAGCTGAATTAATGATGACATTGAAATAAGCTTTCTCTTTCCTGTGGACAGGCTCTCACTTGGGTAATAACATGTGCAGAGCTTAATTTGTCCAGAGAATTTTCAATGACAGAGGCATGTCCTCTGCCCTGTCCCCACCAGATAGTGAGCAAAAATGTGACAGTGGAGACTGCACACAGATAATTGTGAATTTGGTGCTTCTCAGCTGCAGCGGGTCAAACTGTTGGGTGAAACAAGAACAAATGCATGCTCACTCTGCTATTCTGTCAGTACCCATCAAGAAAACTGGGGATTTTCTGCTTATTTCAACCACACCAATCTTGCAATTATCATTCAGCCTGTTTTCCATGACTACAGCTTATGGGTTTTTCCTGTGAACTCCTGTCTTTCCTTAGACCCCTTATGAAGTGAGCTGCTTGTCTGCAATGGTGCCTCTCAGTATGCTGGAAAATCTGTCAGTGTCTAACAATAGCCATTTCTGGATTTAGAAGGTTCCAATAATAATAATAATAACAATAATAATAACAACAATAATAACAATAACAATAATAATAATAATAGTTATTGTTGTTATTATTATTATTTAGAAGGTTCACAGTGTTCAGTGATAGCACAGCTAAGTATGTTCACCAAAAATTTAAGATAGGTAGGCAGTCAAAATATTTAATTAATACAAAGCCAAATATTTAATTTCAGTAAATACATGTAACAACCCATTTTCTACTGTTTTGTTTGGGCTTTTGAAAATTATATTAGGTAAAAATTATAGAAATTATAATTTTCTTCTTTTTGTTAAACATTCTAGGAATTTCCCTTTTGTTGTTGCTGTTGCAATAAGTACTAAATTAATTTTGCCTGGGGATGTTTCAGGCAATTCTGTATAGTGCCACGTATGTCTTTGTCTTTTACCTCCTCAACACTATGCACCTCATTACCTGACTGAATGGTTTTGTAGGACCTTCCCTCTGTTCATCACAAATGGATGCCTTGGTCCTTCCTGGATTGCTGGTGTGTAAAAAGGCTGGGGGCAGGGTGAGGCAGAGGGAGATCAGGGTAGAACCAAAGCCTGCTGATCCTCCTTTCTGCAGAGATCTCTCACTAGAGTGGAGAAGGAAGGAGCAGTGTCCCATGTCCCTCACACCCCTCCTCAGCTTCCAGTGCCACCTGCAAGTCCAGATCCGTGCAGGCCTTTACATGTAAGAGAAGGAGATCACCTTTTCAGGTAGTACATGCTGCTCAGGACATATGTCTACCTTTTCCCTAAAGGAAAGGGGAAACAGATGATCTCAGTAGGGCCATGTTCTAAAACTACATGTCAGAAGACCTAGGTTTTCTTCAATCAGACCAGAGCCTGATTTTCTCTATCTTAAGGCAGTCTCACAGTGCAATTTTTTGTGTTTAGACCTTGATTGTTTTCGTGGACCAAAACTACAAATAATGCATTTTAGCTGAGTGGATATATTGAAAGATAGACATGCAAACCCCCCAAATCCTGCCAAATGCATGACAAGTACTGTATAAAAAAGTTCTCTCCAACTTAGAGGTGAAGTTTTGAAAAAAACAAAACAAAACAAAACAAAACAAAATGGAGACGTGTTTCATTTATTGTATGTTAGTATGAGACATCTGGTAACTTTTCTGAGAGCCTGCCCCAACATTAGTTCCACCAGAAAGAACTGCTTCAGAGACCATTGAGGAGTCCTTTTAATACTGATGTCCTGGCTGATCTGGTTGTGGCTGGAAGTTATAGCCACACAATCCAGAACGGCATGTTTCTTTCTCCCTGTGAGGATTTCTTATTAAGATGGCATTTGTTAATGGATAGATGCTGTTGGTTTAACAAATGAAACCTAAGAAGAACCTATTGAGAAACTCCTTAACTGTGCCAGGGACAGTTTTTCCATGTTGGTGCTTCCATTTACACAAACTCTTACCATAACTGTCACAAAGATTAAATACAGATAGGCCCACGTAGTACAGGGGCCAGGCCATTCTAAAGCTCGCTTTATTTGTGCTGCCTTTTCTCTCTGATCATCTGACAGTTGAAATTCATCTGCTGTGCCTTGTCTTCCAGGTTGCAGGTTTTTGCTGGAGAGTTTTGTCCCTCACAAGCTGCATCATTAGGATCATTGGTACATCTTAAAGTCAGTGAAGCTAAGGGATGGATTTCTGCAACATTCTCCTACACATGTTGTAAATCCCAGATCATAACAGCACAGGTTTGGATAGGCCTTGAGAACTGTCATACTGCAGATGTGTAAGTAATGCAGCTAAAATAACCATGCTGAAGAAATTGGTTGCATTGGAAAAGTTAAGATATCTGAAAACCTTTAGCCAGCCTAAACCAATATGGCATTATAGTGGAAGCCTCCAGCATACATCATAACTCTTAAATGTGCTTAATCTTAACACTCACTGTAATCACCACATGCACAGGTATAAAGAGCATCTAAAGAAGTGAGACAGTCACATATACCCCCCACCAATTCTTTTTAGAGAATACTTTTTCTCCTCCTGGGTTTATTTTCTCCTAAGTCAAAGATTATGTTGACTACAGGATGCAGTGCTGGAGGTTATGGAAACACATAGCCATAGTGTTTGCTTTCTCTTCCACGTGCCTTGCTCTGCTAAGTCCGTCTCTTACAAAGATAACACCTCGTTACAGAAACATGTAAAGGGAACTTGCAAGTGGCTTCACTCATGCTCAAGCAAGTGGGAGAAGGAGTCATAGATGTCATGGTGCCCAAAGCTGAAGAAAAGTTTTCCAGAAGTAGAAATCAGCGTGTTCAGACAAGCAGTACAAGGGTGATACTTCACTCCAGCAAGGATCTCTCTGTATCAGCAGATGCAAGTGAGGTAGTTTCAGCATGTGGGCGTCAAATGAAACCTAAAGTATACGGTGGACTTAGTGACTCTCCATTTGTTAGCTTTACAGACCTGAGTTTGCAAACAGTTTGGATAATTCTGTGACCTAAAAGAGAAGCCAGCTGTTTCCAGGCTTCACTTTCAATCACTTCTTCCTACTCTCTAAAAACAGGAAGAGGAAAAGAGTACGTAAAAAAAAAAATATATATATATAAAAGAAATTTAAAATCCTGCTTCCTGTCATAAGAGGCTCTAACTGACACTGTTTTGCTTGTTAAAATCAGTGTCCTTGTTCCCTAGGGATCAGCAGGCTGCTGCCCAGCAGGGAGAACTGTGCTCTGAAGAAGACAGTTATGATGTGATGTCCCAAAGATTCAAAGGGTTTCCCTTTCTCAACTCTTCTCTGGAGCCTGCCCCGCCAGGAATATGAGGTAAAACCCCTACTGATCTAGCCAAATTGTCATCAGCTATAATGGGGAATAAGGCTGGAGCAATCCAACATCCGGACATGTACAAGTGGTTATAAAGAAAACACTATGCAAGTGTTTTTACAGTGTTTTTGTTTTCCTGCTCTGGATCTCAAAGCTCTTCACAGGTTGTCCTTACCATGTGTCTCTGAGAAAGGTAAAACCATGTCCATCATGGCATGATGCCTGAGTAGGCCGAATCATTTAAGAGCACTGAACATGAAATGCAGAGCTGTCAGTGTCTTGTGGGTCTGATAGGGCCACAGGGCATATCAAAATGAAAGCAGGGAAAGGAGCCAGCAGGCAGAATTTTGATACACTATCCAAAAGGGTACCTTTAATTCAAAAATACTTTCTCTTTCATACTTGTGTCCCCAGCAAACCTGTATCTCAAAGGGTAGACCTCACCCCTTCTTTTTGCCATTGCAATAGGAGGGAAGCCTCTTGCTGTATTCATCTGAGCTAGGAATGGGTTTGAGCCATTCAGTGAGGATTTCCAGCTTGGAAATGCACAAGACAGAAACAAGGTCTGTTGTGGGACTGGGGCTATGCTACCTGGATTTCCACCAAGCACAGAAGAATTGCATCTCAGGATGATTTTTAATCCTTTGGCTGTATTTCTACTGTAAGTACAATAATAAAATCTCAAGGCAACCATTTATTCAGCTAAAATACCCTTTTGCATCACCCTGACAATATATTGCAGCTTTATATTGGTTGTGCATTATATTTACACCCTCTTCACACTCCTGCATCAATGCAAAGAGAACACACAGAAATTAGAACCTTCATGTTCTTCATACTGAAGAAATGGGTATTTAATATTCATTATGACCTTCTACTTCAGCTCAGTGTTAGCCACACAGAAAGCTGGTTTGTTTCTGGATACGCTTTTTAGTGTTGTCCAAGTGACCCAGTAACTGGCCACATTTTCTAAAGTGATTGTGATATAAAGTAGAATATGATTGCACTGTCATTAAAAGGTGACTATCTTTCCACCATTCAGCAGCTTGTCATAGGTGTGTCTTGTTTTTCTGTAGGTGCTGCCAAATGCCATGCTAACACTGTACTCAGCCACTGACTCCATTCAGGCACAGAGGACCACCTGAACTTTGAATGCCCCTTAGGCCTCAGCTTTCAAACTGATGTCTGTATAGACAATTAGGCTTTGGTTCAGCATCCCCAAAACCATCTGAGATGTATGTATGCAGGAACCTGTGAATATGATGTTTCCAGACTTTTTGGCTTCCTAGCAATTTTGGTAACTGATTTCCCAAGCATCACAGAAGATAGGTGATTGTGCTGTCCTTTCCAATGTTAAGTAAACAGAAAGGTGCTGGAGTCACCATCCCTGGAGGTGTTCAAGAGGCCTCTAAATCTGGTTTTGGGTGATGTGGTTTAAGGGTTACAGTGGTAGTGGTGGGCTGACAATAGGATTTGATGATCTCAAAGGTCTCTTCTGACTTCGATGCTTCTGTTGATTCTATGATTCTGAGATGCAGGAACAAAAAGGCCTGTGGGTGCTCTGCCTGTCTGCAAAAATGAGAGCTCAATTTGATTCAAGTCATCTATCCTCCAGCCTTTATTCAGCATCTAACTTCATGAACTCTTTGTCTTTCATTTGTACCTGCACATATTGATGGTAAAGACCCATTTTTCCTGTCTCAGTGGCGAAATTACCTAACTAAAAGGCTACATTAGGCCTTGGAGCCCCCACAGCAACAAAAGAGACACTTGTCTGCTTCACTTCACCAGGAAAGAAAGGTAAAATCATCAATCAGACTGAATACAGGACTGGTCAATTGACTACTAAGTCAAATCCATTATCCACTTGAAGCAATCAATCATTTTTGTAGAAAGAGGAACACATGCATTTTCTTCTGACATCAAGCTGGTAGATACTTACAAAAGCTTCAAGAAACTGAGGAAACCATGCAACCTTTTTTTAATGCACCTTAAAAGCACACCAAATATATGGAGAATTGATTTTAAGTTTTTGTTCAAAAAGTGAAGGCAAGAAACACAGAGATTTGACACTAGAGATCTGACAACTTTTAAAGAAAATATATCCAATTCACTTGTGTCTTGTAACAAAAAATATTTGTTGGCTTTCCTCCAGATACTTCTAACCACCTCATGCAAGGTGGGTATGAATCCTCTACACGACTATAGCAGTTTCAGTCACTGCATAGCTGGATTTCTTTTGAATCTGTAAAGCTGAGGTTACAAAAATACATTTCTAAATGGATCAGGGATCTCTTTTGCACTGAGGTACAGTAGCACTGCTCCTGTAATTGTAATGAAGCCTTGAAGGCCATTTCGCACTACCTGTGAGGTTCAGTTGGGATATGTGGACTTCGAATCATAAGCTCAAGTGGTTTAATCTGCTGTAGGTTAAGGAGTAACCGTGCTCTGCCTTCCACCCCCCAATTAAAACTCTGAGGAACACACTAGGCTGTGGTGTTGGCACATGTGCATCTCTCACTCCACCATGGGAGTAGCAACTTCTGGCAGAGATGCAGTGTAGACAGCTGGGAACAGTAACACTTTGATTTGCTGCAAATAATTATGTCAGAGCTCAAGGTTTGGAGTGCTGACTGTAACTTAGAATCTGACCTATTTATGATTCACCTTCAGGTTTTGTGCCTCATTCTTTTATGCCATGTTATTTGAGGTCCCAGAGCCCTAAGAGCAACCAGATAAAAGGAAAAAAAAAGCAACAAGCTCTTTACAGATATGATAATCATGTGTATTTGTGATTATAGGAAAGGCTGGAAGGTGCTATGAAGTCAGTTGTATTTTGCTGTCTTTTAGCTCAGTACCTGCTCTAACAATCACTTTTACATTGCCGGTCCATTACAACAGCAAATATTAGCAGAAGGGCAAAGAAAAAAAAAAAGAAAATTGTATTTTCAAGAAATCAAATCAGTCTTCAAGGTTGAGAAGTTCTTTTCTTAAATAAAAGGACACCAAATAGAATTTGAGCAGAAGTCACAGCAGACCACTGATGAGTCACCCTGTCTAAAGATGGTTGTGTACCGAAGCTGAATAGATAGCAATATATCAGGCTTTTAGCTTCCCATAGGGTGGGAACAGCGGGTTCCCAACCCAAGGACTCAGCAGCCCTCCTCAGTCTGTGGGAGCCTGTTGGCTGGCAGGGCAGGTAACTTGGGAGTGTTTCAGCACACATGCTGTGGGCTGATTGTATGTGCACCTGCAGGAGATGGATGGCAGAGGTGTCTGATTCAACCATGTGTGGGTCTGCCCTCCATCAGGGAATGAGGATCCCGCAATCCATGTGGAAACTGGCTGCCCTTGCCACCAAGGCTGGAATACAGTGGGGACTCGGGTTAATAGCAGTGGAGAGCTAGCTGTGGAAACCTGAGCTTCTTTTACACCGTGTGTGCAGAACACCTCTGTCCTATCTGGTTCCTGCTGACAATGGAGAGACACGGTAATCCATGATTTTTTGAGTCCTGAGGCCATGGAGGTGGCTATATATGTACACCTAGAAAAAAGATATTGACAGAGAAGACAAAAGCTAGTTTGAAGCTACAATTTAATAAATTTTAGGGGGTGGATGATTGCTGGTAGCTGAGCTGTTTCTGAATCTTCCACTCCTTTGTTTTCTGGCTGTATTTTGCTTTTGTGTTTGTTACATTACCCTAATTTAAAGTATGTGTAATACTGCCTGGCTTCCACTGAAATGGATATTTTGCTTGGTGAGTGTGAAAACTCTGCATTTATTGTCTTTCAGAGTTTTGAATTTCACAGTTCCGACCTCTGACAATTACACCCAAAAAAAGCACACTTATTTTTCAAATTTAGTATGAAATAGTCTTTAAAAATCACCAGGAAATCAAATACAAGTATTGAAGGTGGGTAGGGGTGAGGATCAAAATCACCACCATTTTGTCCGGGAGATGGCCAAAAACTGCAAATACAGCTCTGTGCAGGCTGTTTGAGAGTAGGTCCTGAGGCACACTAATCCTTTTTCTAACTAGCCCTCCTGCTGACACGGTCACATACCCTCAACAGGATTCTGTGCTCTGCCTGTTACACTGTGAATTCCAGCCATGCTGCCAGTGTCTTATAGACAGTCTGTGAAATCTCTTGAGCAAAACTTCTCCTCATGTTATGAACAGTTATTAGTATGATGAGGAAGGGAGCCTGCCTGAGTCAGGAATGAGAAAAGGTCTTACTGCAAATCTCCTGGGACAACTAGCTGCCCTGTGAGAATAAAAGCACACCATAGTCCCTAGAATGATGGTTTCAAATTGTTTATAAAAGGACCCATAAGGTCAGAATAAACAAAATTGAAATAATAGAAGGCACTTCCGTGTTTCAACAGAGTTTTTATTTTATTTATCCTTTCTCCCCAATCATACTATAGATTACTTTTTTCTTGGTTCTCTTTCAACATTTTTAAAGTGTCAATTCTTCTTGCACATTTTTCCAATTTGGACCTTGAAGGCCAGGTGCAGGCGAGTCATTGCAGTCAGCGTGCCAGTGCCATGCCTTACAGCTGAACACTGTGCTGACCTAAGCCAGATGATGACGTTAACATCCCCAAGGTGCTTAACACCACCTCAAGGAAGATCATCCAGGTTTACACATGTAAACCACATGGCTTGGGTTTGTGTTATGCCAGCTAGTTTTGCCTACAGCATATTGGAAAACCTCTCTGCCAGCAGAATTGCAGAAGTGGCAGCTTCCATTGGGGTGATGCTGACACTTCCACCTGAGCAGCTGACTCAAAAAAGAGTGCCTGAACAAAGAAAATGGGCATTTCTGATCCAAAGTGTAAAGTGTGGATTCGCTATTCAGGCACTAAATTTACAAAGACAGATATATCTGAGGATATAAGCCTAAAGCCTCATGTAGCGTAGGGCATTATTTAATTCCATTTTTAAACTGAAGAAAATACTTTTTATATACCTCTACACAAGGATAGTCAAATGAAATTGAAACCAAGAAATAGGTTTCTTTGAGGATAACATCACATCTTGCCCAATGCTTAGGTTCTGTTCCCATCTTCACACTGCATAGATGGCAGCTCCCACATCTCTATACAGTAATGTGTGTCTAAAAGCTTGGCAAAGAAAGGGACTAATTTGGGCAACATTTATCCTATCAAGAAAGGTCATCAACTGATATAAATTGATTTCTTAAGGCTTGGCCCCACTAAGGGAGCTGTATCTCCAGAGATGCAGTATCTCCAGACTATCTCCATGGGTGGGAGCCAATCAAGCGGTGTTGCGTGACTCCTGAAGGGCCGAATGTGGTTGCCACACACCTGCAATGAGGCCATTCTGTACCATTTACCATGTCCTGTTTTGGTTCTTACATGTAATATGTCTTTGTCTCTCTTTTTTAATGTTCCTTTATCATTCCATTACCATCATTCCTCAGAAAGAATGGAACCTTCTAATTTTGTATATGTGGACCCAGACAGGATATAGAAGGATCCATTACCACCCAGTTTTAGGAAGCAAATACTTGGATGTTTATGGGCTTAAATTAAACAGTATTTTTACAGTCTTAATCGCATAATAAATTTCTCTCTAACTTGATTTCTCTGTCAGTCCAGAACTTCGCCTGAGCAGTCTTTTGAATATATTCCACCCTTTGATGTGGGGTTGACACAGCTCCCATTTTTCCTAAATGAACCCTGGTTTAGATTAAATTCATTCTTTTTTTGTTGGTTTTTAGCATCTAATAAAATCTCTTCAAAATATTCAGTTCCAAATCTGGTTGACATAGAAAACAGTGCCTCAATAATAGCCATTTAGCAGAATCCTTCCAATTTTCACTTTATATGTCTTCTTTAGAAGAACCAAATCCAAGAATCGTGGTGAAGACTACTTGCTTATTACAAACAAGTGAATAATTTATAATGAGTAAATAATTGTATGAGTTTTAGCAATTCTAAAGAGAACTGCCATTGGCACATAACAATATCCAGAAATGCAATTTATATTTTAAATATGTTTGATTATCCATGGCTGTTTGATCAATGAGTAATTTTATATTTCTGAAGAACTTCATAAACATGATTAACCTGAACAGGGACTGATGTGTGATGGGAACTTAAGCTGTTATTAATGGATTCGGCAAAGTACTTGTAGACACACATTCTACCTTCCAAGAACTTGCATTAGTTTCTTAGAAATCAAGAAGAGTTAGGAAGGGTTAAACATCTTCCTGAATCAAGACCCAGGTGTCCAAGTATGAACTTGTATTCTGAAGTGGGCTTTGCTAGGTTTTAGTGCTTGTCCATGGTGCATGCTAAAGGCTAAGAAACGGAAGTCTATATTATGACGAACTCCACATGCAATATAAGCTTGGAGAAAAACTGTGCTGAGTCATTCCACATTATCGAGGCAAGACCACAAAGTGATTACATTACAGAAATCCACCAGAATCACAGAATCACGGAATGGCCGGGGTTGGAAAGGATCTCTGGAGATGGCAAGTCTAAACCCCCTAGCTAGAGCCAGTTCATCTAAAGCAGATTGCTCAGGGTTGTGTCCAGGTGGGTTTTGAACATCTGCAGAGGAGGAGACTCCTCAAATTCCCCAAGTAGTCTGTTCCAGTGCTCTGTCAAAATATAGAAGATTTTCCTCATCTTAATAAAGATATTCTTGTGTTTCAGTTTATGCCCACTGGCCCTTGCCCTGAAATGAGCCTGGCTCTATTGTCTCAACAACCTCCCATCAGGTATTTGTATGCATTGATAGGGTCTCATCTCAGACATCTCTTCTTGAGGCTGAACAGGCCCAGCTCCCTCAGCTTTTCCTCATAAGTCAAATGTTCCAGTCTCAACCACCTTCATAGTCCTCCTCTGAATTCCCTCTAGGACCTCCATGTGTCTCTTGTCCTGAGGAGCCCAGAACTGTACACAGCACTCCAGATGTGCCTCACCAGGGTGGAGTAGAGGGTCAGGATCACCTCCCTTGACCTGCAGGCAGTGCTCTTCCTAATGCACCCCAGGATCCCATTGGCCTTCTTGGCCCCCAGGACACACTGCTGGCTCATGGACAGCTTGTGTCCCCCAGGACACCCAGGTCTTTCTCCACAGAGCTGCTTCCCAGCAGGTCACCCCCAGCCTCTGCTGGGTGTTCCTCCCCAGGTACAGGATCATGAACTTGTCCCTCTTGACTTTCACTGGGTTCCTTCCACTTTGCTTTCTCCATAAGCTCAAACTGACCAACCTCATACATGCTCCACGGGCTTGTGCCTCAGTCTGACTCTATTCCATAATGTACATTATCAATTTTTTTATAAATCTGCCAGGTGTTCTGCTTTCTTGCTGTGATCCATAGTCTAAAACATACTCAGATCCTCTACTCTTCCCTGCCCTTGGCATGGGTTCACCTGCAACTTCAATAAAGTGCTGTTGATAAACTTTCGTTTTTACAGGCTTTATTGGCAAGAGAAAGGAGAGATCTCACATGCAAAATCTCCCTATGAGGAGCCTGAGATCACTGCAATAGTTCATTCACAAGAGTCCATCTTTCCACTCTACTCTGCCATTGTACTCTACTCTGGTAAAGAGAGCATTGTTGAAAGGTGACTTTCAGCATGTCTTTATGGCAATTCTTCATGTGTTTTCTTTCAGGGGATACTCATAGGCTACTGTGAGTATCAGGATGGTAGTGTGGATGATGCACCTGTGAGAGTGTGTTTGTATAAAAATACATATATTGTATGTATGTATATATTAGGCTTTGTACTTTTATATCTATATACAGATATATTTGTATATAGATGTAAATTAATACATACATTGATACATGTAATGTATGTAATGTCTGTTTAAAATTATGGATATATAAATTGGAATATGGTTTTCTTCAGTAAAACTTCATATATAAATATCTGGACAAGTATATTTTTTAATTATTCTTGACTTCGAGAGAAAGAAAGGGAAATAAGAGCAGGATTAATGATTC
Organism: Cyanistes caeruleus; assembly: GCF_971803275.1. Lineage (NCBI taxonomy): Eukaryota > Metazoa > Chordata > Aves > Passeriformes > Paridae > Cyanistes > Cyanistes caeruleus. The sequence continues at coordinate 36,953,392 of NC_141732.1, forward strand.
CAGGTTATTTCAACAGAAAATTTGAAATAGCAAACAGTAAACCATCTTTCCCTTCAGGAAGGATCAGAGGCCATTAGACAGATACAACTATCCTGTGTAACAGAGATAATTAAGTTGGTCTTTTTCTGTATAAAGAGGCATATTTTAATCCTCCTAACTGAGCCAATCAGTCTGTAATTAATTGTCTTTTTCTTGCAAACATATTGCTAGGGGTCTGGCTATGATCTCAGCAGTGTCTCCAGGTCAGTGGTCTAGGTAGATGTTAGCTATATGATTGTTTATAATTGCACTATAGTTCTTCCTCATCAGCTCATCATCTAAAGTAAGCTTGGCAATTCAAATAACCCCTCACATTTACAGCAGCTAGAAATCACTCCATTACTACCAAAGCCCCTTATCTGGGCTGGAGACAGAGTTGAAAAGTAAAATATAACTGCTCAGTCTACATACTGGCCCAGGTAGCATGGTCTTGAAGGGCTACTCTTACATTAAAATAATTTTTAAGGACTAGAAAAGCATCCATATGATAGAGACTAAATTGTATTTTCCATCCCTGATGGCCCTCAGCAAGCTCTGGGTTATCTAGAAAGTCCTCACTGACAGGATTTCTAAATCTAATCTAATCAGGGTTTCTAATTTCTTATCTTATCTAATTCTAAAAGAAATTCCTCCAGGAATTTGGCATAGGTCATGTCTACCTCAAATTGCTTGTATTAAAGGCATCTTCCCCCTCCAGCTCATCCACATTTTCCTCATTTCATGTGAGATGCTCCACAACATGGATTATATTTTCCTACATACTGTTTCATACAAAGAGCACTTGCAATACTGAGGTTTAATGGGTTGGGTGCTGGTCAAAATCATGGGAAGTCACTCTCTAAAATGTGTCTGAGGCACAGGGACCAAGGAAAGAAACACAGTGAAGACTGCAGACTCTTCAATAGTGCAATCCAGAAAGACCTTTGCTGACAGCAAAACACCAGCTGGTAAGGGCTGATTTCAGGGCAGCATGAGAGAGGCTACACCCACCCACACATGGAAGTCACACAATATTACATGGTCTCTTTTGAGTGGCACGTGCAGAAAAAGACAGGCATTAGATCCAGCTGTGGAGAAGACAAGGTTAAAGAGCAAAACCAGTGACATGGGATAAGGATGTTGGCCTTCTCCTTCATCTTTGGTCTATTCTATTTAAATTAAAGATTTTCCAAGCAATCATGTAATTTGTTGGCAGTTCAGTGCTCTACAGTTTACTATGGTCAGATAGCCTTCTTGGTACCATCCCAACAAAAAAAGCGATCAGATAAGCATGTTAATAAGTGAGAGAGTTCTCAGGTGAAGACAGCTGTCTTGTTTACATCTGTCCTTGTGTTCTTCTTGCTAATGAACACTGATGTCAGCCTGAAATGCACTCTTGGAGCACTCAGTTTTACAAAGTAAGAAAAAATGATTTTATTTTTGTTAACTTCAGTCTGTCATAATCACAAGCTAGGTATTTGTCCTTTTCCTCTGTATAGTCTCAAGATGAAAGCTCCTCCTCAGGTAACACCAGGCTACTGTGAACTGCTGCTGAGTGGAGGTTGACCAGAGCTGTGAAGATCCCTTTCCCCAAGGTAAGGGACTTTGTCTTTCTAATGTCCTTCCCCACCTGTTTTGGCAGCAGATATTGGTTTCTTACTCACCAACATCACATGTTTACAAATCCTACGTCAGGGTGCCAAACCTCACAGGATGTTTAAAAAACCTTGGAACGCTGACTGGAACCAAGTTCTTTGCTTACCAGGACCATAGTCCAGTTAGAGATTCCTAGTTTTGTCTCCAGGATTAAACAGGACAGAAAATAATCTCCAACCACAACATATTCCTAATCTCTTGGAGAACCTCTTGATAGTGATAAGGGCTGTTTTGACCCCTGTCATGCAGAGGAAGAATTTGAGTCATGGACTACAAGGTCTCCAACGTGGAAGGCAGCTGCCAGACCAGATCTCTTGGCTGAGGTGTGGGAGGTGCCAAGTCCAGTTCCCAGCATCCAGTAGAACAGCACCCAGGTCTACCTAACTTTAAGCCATTGGCTTATCTGGTGGGAAACCTCAGTCAAGTTTTTACTGCTCACCATGAAAACTGACACTTTCACCAACTGCTGTGCAGCCTGGATCTAGGGCTGTATTGAAAGACATTTAAATCCACATCTTAACATCTCCAATAAAAATAGGGGGGTGGGGTGGGTGGGGGAGAAGAGGGTGGAGGGAAACTGTTGGGATTACAGTGTTATTTTACATGGAAAACTCTGAATTAGCTGTTTGAGGACGCAGTGATAAAGAAGAAACCAGATGTTGCCTTCCAGCTTCTAATACACCTAATTTCTGGAGTTACCATAAGTGTTTTAGGCTGGTGTCACAACACAATGTCAACAGCAATGTTTTAAATGACAAACCATGCCTGCAAAATGACCATGTTTCTCTGAATTTTAAGGGAAACACTTTTTCTCAGTTAAACCCTTAGCAGCCCTGTGGTTTTGCCCATCTCCTCAGGAACATTTAAAGCACTCTTCTTCTTATAAACAGTTTAAAATCATAATGGTAAACATACAGGCCTAAAGCTAAACTTCCATTCCTTACACTTGTGTTGGTTATTTGCAACAATACCAGAAATGTTTACCAATCCACCAGCACAGTTTACACTGAGATCCCCCACTCATTTACCTCTTGTGCCATGATTAATTGTTGGCCTAACTGAAGGAAGAGAAAGACAACGACATGGCTTGTGCACCAAGATCTTCTGCTGACAAAACTGCAGTTTTCAAATATGATTCAAGAAATCAGTTATAGACTCAGTGTTGTAGATTTCTTCTGGCTTTTTCAGTATATTGCAGTGCTTTTACTAAGTGCCTCAAGAGCTGCTAAATCAAGTGGTGATAAAGACTTTATGTGTGATAGCTCTTTCTGGACAGGTAAAGAAGGTGAGGTGCTGGACAGCAGCTTTCAAAACCAGCTCTGGTTTTTTTCTAGAGCCTTCTAGAACAGCCCTGTTGCTGTTTGCAAAGGACATAACAGGGTGTGAGTCCCAGAGATCACAGAAAGGTGCTATACCAACCAAAGAAAACTGTCTGTGCAAGAATGTGCTTCCCTCTCAAAGAGGATTTCAGGTCTATAAATTTACAAATCATGCTTTCCAGCACTGAGTAGCAAATACAGGCGGACTATAAAGCAAGATTCACTTTAAGATGATTCACTTTAATATTTTTAATTTTCACCAAACATGAGGGCAACTGGTAACAACATCACTCTTTAAGACAAAACTGGCACTGTTATCAACAGCAGGACAGTCCTGCAATAAACATTATAGGAAAACAATGAGAGCTGAAAAAAAATAAAATAGCCACAACTTCAGGGAAAAAGCATACAAGTTTCTAATTTCAATTTAAACTCTCTGTGTAGTTTTTCAGCGGCCTTAGAAAAAAGAAAGAATGTAGATCCTAGTGACCAAGAGTATGAAGATATTTCACAGCAAGTTCAGAGCTTTCTAGGGTTTTCTTTGATTTCTTGAAACAAAACATGAAACAAAGAAATTATTCCTCCAGTTCATTCAGATAAAGAATTATCTCTGAAAGCCTACCATATATCACCATTTTCACAGAGTTGATGGTTCCAGATGAGGAGTGCTAACTGGAACAAGAAATATGGATTTCAGAGGGAATCTTGTCAGGTATGTAGTCTGAAAGAGAACTGGTTGTACTTCTATATGCTACAACCTCAGTTAAAATGACACCAAGCATTGCATACGTTACATCAGCATGAGGTGTTGTCTACCAGGAGTCTACTGGAGTTGGTAATGGACTCCAGAGCCATCTCTTGGAAATTTACCCATCATTTATATTATTTCAATTGCTACAATTCAATTCAATTGCAACTTAAGTTTACTAGCTGATATGAGTATTTCCTAAGCTTCTATTTGATGGATGGGTAAAAATGAAATAGTATGGACCCATCCACAAAAAAAGGCCACTTCCTAATGACTGATAAGAAGTATTTTGGAATATTTTGGGTTTACCTTTCAGTGATTTTCTTTATTTAGGTTTGTAGGCTGTGATTGTGAAGGGTGCCCACAACAGACACAGAAATCAAGACATATTTATTTATACTTTGAACAGAAGCCAGATTGCAAAAGCTCCTATTTGAAAATAAAGAAAAAAAGGAAATGTCTTTCCATTTTCCGAGTGTCTACAATTAGCTTAGCTGCTCACATTTTCCAGGAGCTTTTGGTTTTTTTGGGGTTTTTTTTTTTGTTTTCAAATATATCTTCTTTTTTCCAGAACCCACACACAGGAGTTTGACAATCTCATCACTGCCATTTTAAGGCCACTATCACCTCTTTCCAAAATGCCTCTGTCCTAGAGCACTCCCAAGGCACATCCTGGAGAGTTCACTTCCTCACGTGTCACACATGTATTTTTGTCCTTGTGAAAATGGATTTGGAGCTCTGGACAAGATTTCTAATAAAAAAAACAAAACAGTGACCTTCATTCTATTTCCTCCTATTTTATAGTCTCTTTGCTTACCTGCAAGAACCTAGCTCATTCTTACCCCAATTTACTTTATTGCTGCTCTGTTACTTTATATATATTTTATTATGTACTTACTACGTGTTTCATAAAGTCCCCTTAGAAGATTAGAAATCTAAGATTGCTGGAAAAACCCTGCCTTGCCTTTAGCACTACCCCCATCTTTGGAAGTAGTGCTGCTGCTGATACAGAGCTGTGTGGGTCTAAGAAAAGGGTAGGGTTAAGCACAGACATCTCCTGGTCAAAAATCATGGTAGGATTAGTCAGTTCCTCTACACAGACTCCACTTTTTTTGCGGGGGGGAGCATTCTAGAGGTGACCTGGCCTTTGTGAAATGGACAGACGTACATCCACTGATTCATACAAAAATAGTTGTTAGCTACATGAGTAAGAGAAAATATAACATTTAAGACATCCAGCAAAAATCTCAGGGCTAAACTTCAATTATTAAACTGTATTGTATGATTGGTATGGAAATAAGCATAACCTATACTTCCCAACGTGAATAAGGTGGAGTCGAGATTTAGACTAAAGAACTTTTGTAACATGTAGCAAGCTGTTTGAATGAAAGACACACCAATCTGAGACAGGGAAAGCAGAAGAAAGAGACATTAAATGTGTTTGCAGTGGCATCTAGTTTAAAGTAATGCACTATCTGAACGTAGCACATATTTTGTGGTCATCCTTGCTGCTGTATGAAATATGCAGCCATTGCTTATGAGGGATTATAATCAAGAATGGAATATGTTTTGCAGTTCTAACATGCTTAGAAGTTATCTCACCTGCATCCTGGTCCATGTGAAGCCTTAATCACAGCCACATGCACACATGTCAAAACAAAACAAAACAAAACAAAACAAAACAAAACAAAACAAAACAAAACAAAACAAAACAAAACAATTTAATCTAAACTTGCATTTAATTTGCACATTACTATGTTTTTTAAATATATTAAAAGTGGTCCAAGCCCTTGCAAACAGTTATGGGTCATTGGGAATTACGTAATTTTTTTAAATAAAAATAAAAATACAGGATGCTTCTTCTCCAGGACATTAAAAGAACTCAGGCAGTCTTCACATTGCAAATTATACTCACAGGAACAAAATAGTTATCTACAGTAAGACCTCAAAAAAGACAATATTTTTCCCAGTAAAATTCCTTTTTGGTCAGGTTCCTGCTCACAAAATTCTCAGTGATTAGGATAGGGCTCTAAAGCATGTGCATCAGCAGTGTCATGGAAGGATGCATATGGAGTAAACCAGCATCTAGCTTGGATTTTACTCATGGTAGATGAGCAGCAGGCAGTATAGCAGGGGCCAACCCAGGATATCTGTCTGAGCTACTTGCGCAATGCTGAGTCTCATTGCAGTTCTCACTTTTCCTCAAGCTAGGAGTGTTCTCCTCTTACAGCAAAGGGAAGATGGTGCATCCTTTTCCCAGGAGAGACACTTCTCAACTATAGAGCAATTCCAAACTCACCTGTCTTCCCCCTTTTGTTCCCTTCATTTCTTCATGAGAGGATCTGTGTAGTTTCCCAGTGAGTGCTGTCTTAAAAACTTTTTTCCATTCTTTTTTCTGTACCTTATTTGTTGTATTGATCATGCGTGTGATTTATTTGTATAAAGCAACAAAGGAAGTTATCCCTACTGCATGAAAATATACAAAGCTATGTCCTGATGTAGGTCCACCTATGTATAACTAATAGATATTTTGATATAAACCTGGAACATTCATATTCCCATCCAGTTGATCTTTAAAGAAAAATGACCAACTGGTCCACTTGGGTCTACATTCCTTTGTAAAGTCTGTATAATAGTGACAAGCATCCTATTGCAAGCTTTCTTATGATATTGTCTGGGGAATGCTGCTGGCCCATTAAATCTTTTTCAGTCTTTCTTTTCCACGCCTACTACTTTCTGCTGAAAAAATTCTTAGAGGACACCTAAAAGAGGCCTGGGACTTCTTAAACATCACAATTCCCTAGAAGATCACAGTTTTGCCAGGGAGAATCCCTGGTAAATCTCTCCTCAAACTAAAACAAAAAAAGCAGCCTCCACCCCAGCATAATCTTCCCAGGAGAGACACCACAGGTGTTCCAGAAAATTCCATAGCCCAGGCTAGCCCCAGTGTGTTGCAGAGTATAATGTTCTCTGAAACATCCTGACAAGAAGAGAGACTCCACAGAGACTCAGGTGGTACCCAGCCAAGCTGTGTCTTATTTTACAATTTCAGTAGGAGTAACCCGATAATTGAGTTTTGCTAGTCATTTTCAATGTAAATCTTCATGACGCTTAGGCAGAAACAGAAGCACCACATCCTGATGCACCCTGATGCACAGCTTGGTGTTTGATGCAGAGTAAGTTATTCATGAGGGGGAAGTGATGAATTCTTAGGGCACAGTTGTGCCTGAAGAAGCTGGGACTACAAAGGGGAAGTGGTGGGAAATGGGAAGAATAGTAGTATATGAGAAGGTCACTTCGTATGAGGTTGCAGTAAGTTCACATGCAATTTGCTCTTTTACCTAAACTCAAGAGGAGACAAAAACACTTGATAACTCCTTAGTTGTATTTATCTCTATGAAATAACATCTTCTGTTTCTGCACTACTGTAGCACTTGCAAGAGCTAGCAAACTTTGCTAAGCACTGCGCAGACACTTTGCAGAAACACAATGGCTGCCGAGAGGGGCTTCTAACCACAGTGGATTTCTGTTTACTTTGTGACTGAACCTGTTTACCTCAACATTTTTTTCACCTTCTGACATGGAGGAATATGTTTTCAGTGAACCACAAAGGGACTTAGTGTTTTGGGATCTGGTTAATTATTATTTCTCATTATTGGTCTCCTGTATTTTATGGTATATGACAGTAACAAGAGAGACATCTTGCTGCGGGAAGCAGTATAGTGATCTACCAGGTAATGGTATCCCAGGGTTAGGAAGTAAATAATTTCACCTTTTTCAGAGGCTCCAAGAAGAGGCAAACTTGATTTTGAACTGAGAGATGAATTAATGTCCTTAGCAGAGACTAAGCTCTACCTTTGCTCCAATTACAAAATTTAAACATTTGAAGCAAATTGTACCAGAAGCGTGTTGTTAGCTGGGGATTTGCGTGAATGGGTGTTTTCTTAGCACTACCCACACCTCACGGATGCCTGTGGGGAAAGCTATCACGAAGAGCAGAAACGAAAACGGGCCCTTATGGCAAAGTTGCTGTTCAGGAGGAGGCTGCCTGCTGTTCCACATGTGAAACAACAACAGATGGGCAGCGTTATATTTCTCTGATAATAAAATGACCTAATGCTCTATTTAGAAAACTAGAAATACTTCTCCCTGACTGTTTACGGATTTTAGAAAGATCATGATAAGCAAACCCAGAGTTCAAAGCTGTGATATAAAGGACAAGTGGATAAATAATGACCCAAGTTTGTTACGAAACATAGTGGAACTGTTGTATAGTTAATATAAACACAGATGACCTTTATTTTTGCTCATTTTTCTTCACTGAAACAGGAAACAGAAGATAATCTTTGTCAGCCAGTAGAATCTTCCACTTTGCTTCTACTTTGGAACTGTGGGGCAGATTACTATGCTGTGTTTAGGAGTATGACAGTGCTACTTTCTTTTCCAAACACATGCTGAAAAAGCGATATGATTTGAGGAGACAGATGTACATATAGTTTTGGGTAGTCCAAGGACTGCACCCACTACAGCAAAAAGAACACACTCCTATTGCTCAAAAGTAGGGCCTAAAATTATAACCACTGTGGCAAATTTACACTTATGCAGTTTGTATATAAAATAATCAAGGAAAACAAATGGGTTTTCTATAGCAGGAATTACTTATGCTCCTTAGCATGAAGGAATTTGAAGTTATTTGGTTTGTGAAGGTTAAGACTGATATCCAGCAACCTGTTTTAGAAGAGGTTGTATTGCCATTCTGCTTTTGTTTTTGGTCCCTTCCTTGTGTTGACAAGGGACAAACAAAATAATGTGGGAAAGAACCAACCTTGAAAATCTAGGAGACTTTAAGTTCTAACTTTGAAGGCAGATCAGCTTCCTGATCTGTCTGATCATAGGTGCATGGGCACGAGAGTTGGTATAAGATGCCATCAACAGCTGGGAACAGGGAGGTAAGCGTGAGGAACACAGGACCATCTTCTTATTTTCTGCACAGACCTTTATTATCTTCAAGAAACTTTAAAATTGAGAAAAATTACTAATTTATTTGCACTACTACAAAGGTGAGGCCTCAGCCAAAAGTTAGGGTCAAATAATTCTGAATAATTCTGGGAGCTGCTTGCACCCAAAATATGCCTCAAACTGTATTCTGAATTTCTGTCAAAAAAACTTACTAAAAGTTAGTAAGATTTAGTAAGATTAGCTCCTTTCCAGATGGAAGACAGTTGGGATATTTGTATTCCTTCATAAATTTCTTTTGAAGTACTTGATTATAGGTACCAAAGTAAACTAGCAGAGACCCAGGACATAATCCAATTTTCCACCACATGAGTCCAGTGCTTTAATATTAATTTTACTTAGAAAGGTGTAAAGCAGAAACATTGTTACCTGGTATGACTTTTTCTCAAGCTTGCATTGAACCACTGCAGCTCCTCCTCAAGGTCTGAAATCTTCCAACATAAGGGTAAGACATTTTCCTTCCTAAATTAGCAGGACTATGCATTAGGAAGGGAACCCCCCTTTTGGGTGCCCTTCAGAAATCCTAAAGCACAATGAAACAGAGACAATGGACTTGTTGTACCACTCCCATACAGACCTCCCACCACTTCCTCTCTCCCACCAGGCAGGCTGGCAAGGGTAAAACAATCCTGCCCTTTCTAGAGATGCCAGATATCTTGGAGAGACTTACGATGTCTGAGAAGAAGTGGACAGGAAAGCATCATACAGTCAGTGGGTGTAAGGCAGATCTGTGTGTGGGACTGGGAATCACAGTCCAAGGAAAGACTCTTTTCCATACACCAAGAATCAGCAACCTGACCTTCAGGGTTATATTACCTGCATCTAATTTGAAATGGCATGTTCTTGGCTCACTGGGGCCAGATGCAATGAGAGGGATGGGCACTGCGTGCCCATCACAGCTCTGACCAGGAATGAAAGCTATGCTGTTCCCAGGGGTAGTCTTTCCTGTAAGTAGGAGAAAGTGGATCCAGAAATTGCAGTTACTGCCTTTGCCGTGATATATGCAGCACTGTGTTGGTATCTTCTCCTACAGGTGCTGCACCAAGCCCTCTTTTTCACTTCTGGCTGAACTGAGCTGTTTGTCTGTGTGTATAATAGAGCTGCTTTGGCACATCAATTCAACTTTTATGAAAAAAATCCTCTGAATTGTGAGAAAGTTAATACTGCCTCTCTCCTGCCACCATTGAAATAAATTGAACTACCTGCATGGGACACCAATGGATCCCTACTGGAACGGGGCAGAGTGTTAATATAAGGAGGATAGGTCCAAAAGAACAGGAATCTGCTAATACATGAAGGGGATGCTACTTTGAAGTGGAGGAAGGACTTTAAAACAAGAATTATTTGAATCACAACATGTACCAGTTTCCTGGGTCATACGTTAGCAAATTTCCAGAAAAATAAATACAAACAGCTCTAAGATAAATCAGTTCTTGATGCAATGGAAAACAAACCCCCATAATTTGTCTGTATTTGCCACGGTGACGTGTGGCCTTAGAGTAATACCAATCAGCCACAATTGCTTCCAGGACAGCAGGACCTCCCAGACAAGTAATTCTGACAGTAAAGATTTGTCCTTCACAGCCTGAAAGCGTCTTTCTCTCAACATTTTCAGTTTCACTAGGTAATGGGAGAAGCACAGAAATGATAACAAAAATCCCAACTAAACCTATGTGAAAATGTACTTTTTATATATCCTAGAATGTCCAGTTCTGTGGTTAAAACCAAAGTGTTCAGATTAATTCTCTATATCTAGCAAAACAAGCAGGGAACACAATTTTTCTGTGTTTTCAAAGAACATGCCTCAGGGCGTTGATGGAGCAGTTTCAAAAACGCAGGCATTTTATTTTTATGGTGGAATAGGGATCAAAATCCTTGGAAAGCATGCTGGTATTCCTGAGAGTTGAAAAATCAAAAACTTAGTCAGCTACTCCCTTGCCCTTCATCCCCTTCTGTTTTGAAATTAGCTCGAGAAATCACAAACCCAAAAATACTGTTCAGACTTTTGTAGTGGCTTTCACTTTATTTTTTTTTTTTTTTAACAGATTGTATTTTAAATATCTTCTTCCAAATCACAGGTGTGATCTAATTAATTCTTTGCATTGACCTTCACCTGGTAAGAGGGCCGGGGAGATGGAGTTACAGGAGGCATCATTCCCTTTGGCTGCTGTGTTGTGGCGCAGCTCTGGGTTGTTTTGTAACAGTTTATGTCCTGTCAGAGCTACAATAAGAACACAAGGTGGTGGGAGGAGTGCTGTTCTTTGCCCTGGATGGAAATTTCCTACAAGTTTGTGCAACATCCTTAGCACTGTTAACAAAGATAAATGACTGTAATTTTTACAGAGTGTACTCAACTCCTACAAGCTTTGCAAAGTCTTGTATTTGAGTCTTTACTGATTCTAGCTAGTGACCTTCCCATTTTCAGAAAAAAAAGTGGGAAACCAACCATATTTCAGTGAAAAGCATGGGTGCAGTGCAAGCCCCAGCTGCACATCACAAATTTTGGGTTTTCAAAACTTTGTTTTGATGTTGGATTTTGCAGTAAATGACTAGCTCTAATTTGTATACCAGCTGAATCAAGCTCAGCACAGCCATTTCAAGGTGCTCTGGGGCAGCTGCTTGCTGAGGTATTGAAGCTGTATCTGCCACTATCATCTTCTATAGACTATCACTTTGTATAACCTGAGATCAGAAAAGGAACTGTAAGCCTGTCTCAACAGTAAAATACCAGCTAAGGGCTCAGACTGAAGCAGAAGCCTAAGCATTTTGATGCCTCAAGAGAAGAGATTGTGACAGTCATAAGATTTTGGGACAAGTGCCTTGGCAAAAGTCTTGCAAATTTAAAGTTAATACTGTGGAGGCTTAGACCAAGGCAGAAGTCAGCCCTCAAAGCCATACCAGTGGAGGCCAGATGCGAAGTTAAACAACTGCATACCATGTTTATATGAGGAACTCTTGTTTGCTCTTTTGTGATTTTTGCAATTGAGTTTGAGCTTAGATGATAATGAGAAATTAAATGTGCTTGTATAGCTTATAGTCAAGACTGCAGAAACTTGTACAGTGTATTTTATTTTTGTCTTTATTTGTGAAAAAATCCTTGATCCTGATGTGTGTTAGAATAACAGAATGATTCAGGTTGGGAGGGAGGTCAGTCCAACCTCCTGTTCAGAGCAACCACCTATTAGTTCAGAACAGGTTGCATGGAGCTTTGTCAAATCAGCTCTTGAAAATCACCCCCAAGAGAGACCTCACAGCCCCTCTGGACCCTGCCCTGATGTCTAATAACTCTTGCAGTGTTTTTCTCCCTCCTGTATATCCAGTTACAAACTTTGCTGTTTCAATTCATGACCATGATGACTCCATCTCCTGTAAGCATTGCTGACCCACACAGTGCCCATAGGCACTGGGATGCTAACACAAGGCCAAAGTTGCTCCTGCTCCTGACTGAGCTAGACACATCCCAAAGCCTATTTTTGCAAGGGTAGTGCTCTAGACCTCTCTCAATTGCTTCCATTGGATCTCTTGTAGTCAAGTATTTCTTGAACATGCTTCTATATTTTTCAGACTCATTTTCTACATTACTTAGATGAAAAGGGAAGAAAAGAGTTGAGAGGGAAGGAAAGGGAAATAATGTGCATGAATTTAAGTTTAAAACCTAGGAAAAAAATGGTACCTCACTTGAAAAAAAAAATGGAAAAATACAGGCAGAATACAATTTAATCTACTTTGGAATAATTTATCAAATTGAAACAGAGGAGGCACTGAATGGCCACATTGCCTCATTTCTTCTACTTAGTAACACTGATCATTCAAAGAGCACCAGCGTAATTTCATTGCACATTTCCTTCCACATGTTGTTTCAGAGAAATAAGGCTGATAATTTCACAGTAGGCTGAACTGAAGGATGGATAGAGCTGGTCTCCCATTATTTTATTGTGTGACAGAGTGAGAGATTACCCAGTGAATTAGCTCAGTGCTGTATAGGGAAACTTTCACTTTGAAGTTAAATTCCTAATGGTTTATATGTAAGCTACAACTGAATTCCCAAAGAAGGGAGGTGGGAGACCTTAAAATTAATTGAAAAATTGTGTTTCAAAGATCTGTTCCTCAGGCCCTGACATCAGACTCCGAGCAGATAAATGACTGTTCCTACAGCCCAGTAAAGGATTAAGTCCTTATCTTTCTACCACTGTGTGGGACTTCTGATTTATACCTACGATGCACAGCCCATGGCAGATACTTGTGTGTTGACTGGTTATCACAGGAAGGTGTAGGTGGCACAGAGGAAAGACAGCTCCTCTTTCCATTGTGCTGTCCATCAACTAGGAGGCAGTTATGTGACTTATTTAGCTCCTATCCCCTCCCTGCTCTCTTTATGGTACCTCACTCCCCTAAAAAAAGACAGAAACTTTGCCTTCTACAGCTTTGATCTTCGCAGCAGATATGGAGCAAACATCAGCACAGGACATCTGAGATCTCAGGAACTACAGGAACAGATGTTTCTCTCAGTAATACTATGACTAAAATCTGTCCATGTTTGGTATGGAAATTGTTTATTTCTTACTTAAATATAAGCAACATTCCTTAAATGTACGGATATGTTGTAAGTTTCATCAGAAAGTTGCAAGAATCACAGTGATGCAGCTTTCTGTTTGTGCTGAAGTTTCAGTAATTTGCTGGTTTAGAAGAAATCAGCCTGGGATGAGAGAAAGAGCCCTTGCGAAATGTATTTGTATCCAGATCCAAATCAGCGAGAGACCTAGGTAAAGGTTTTTTTCCTGATAACTCCTTTTTGCATTTAACAAAAGAAAGAGAAAAAGAAAGAAGTTTATTTTACCTAGTTGAGAAATGGAGAAATTTTCAGGTATGCAGACCTTGAGTTCTGGCTTTAGGAAAAAAGTGCTCTGAATTCTGGATATTGTTAATATAATTTTCCCACCCCTTTTACTTTGCATTGAAGCCCTTTATCTGCCTTTTTAAGAACTGTCACAGTTGGTTGTTAAAGTGTATGCTCTACACGTCCTGCAGTGCATCATTTACCAATGCTCAACTGTTGCTAAACTGTGAGTGCAAAGCAGCACTTGATCTGTGACAGAGATTTCTCCTCTGTTTCTGTGCAAACCTGATGTCCCTACTGCCAAAACAGAGAGCTGCTGTTGCAGTTTGTCTGTGAAGAAGTGCTAGCATCATTTCTCTCATCTCCTCACTGGCTGCCAGGCTGCTACTGCGGGTGAACATCTTTGCCTGTGTTAATGTGCAAGGTGTCGAAAGATCCTTTTTTCAGCTCAACAGTTTTCAAGCCCATTCACTGCACCGAGATCACAAAGGTCAGCTTCTACCATTGTCCAAAGACTGCCTGTTTGAAAAGAAAGTGCTATTGACCCTGGTCACAGATCTGGTGTGAAGATGCTTTGCAGTTTGCCACTCGGGCTGGCAGGAGAGCACAGTGCAAAGAGAAGAGCTGAGTAGCTTGGTGGAGTTCTGCATTTTCATAAAAGCAGCAGGCTTAAAATAAAACTTGTCAAGGAGCTAACCTGTAAGTCTCATTCTCACATCAAATGGAGTCCACCAGAGAGTTCATGACTGGACAATATGAGCAGATGAAGAGATGCTGCTGGCCAATCTCTAAAACTGAAAGCAGTGGGAAAAATTAAAGAAGCAGTGTGGAGTGCTGGATAATTTCTCATCACCTTTTTTGAAGGAGAGCTTTTATTGATTCAGAAGTGAGTGTAATTGTCTGACATGTTTTTCTCAGATGTTTCTTTCCAGCGTATTTCCCATGAAACCAGACCAGGGTGTTGTTAAACTGAGCTGTCTCAACTGTCAGACAGTAAAATTTGTTAATGGGAAGAAAACCAAAAGAGACATTAAAGAGGCAGAAAGAGAACATTTCACATTTTCCCCTTTCTTTACATGGTAGTTGAAGAAAATGCCCCCAAACTGTCGCATGTGATACTCTATCCCAAGGGGTGGACAGACCGTGAGTTAACACAGAAATGCTATGAAAGTTTATTCTTCACAAGCACCATCTGCTTTGGCCTTAGGAGGTCTCTAAGATGACTCAAGCACTCATCTGCTATATTTTGCAGCCTCATGGCAAACTCTAGTGATTTTTGCAGAACTATCTGAAGTCTACCTTTGATGCATCCTGTGCAGGGTGACATGTGAAAGGTATGGCTTGTGGCCTGCCAACATCCCTGTGTCCTGTGCTCTAGACACTTACTCCTAATTCCATTTTGATGTTTTTGCAGGCAGAGGTCTGTAGGCATTTGGAAACCATTGTCTCACTGACAGGCAAAAACGTTTTAGTCTCATAAGCCTGTCATTTTTCCAAATGATGGCAATAACTCTTAAATCACTGAGGTGGTTTAAAAATATTTGTTTGATTTTCTTGCCTTGTGTGGTGCATATTGTATCTCTTTCTTAGTGCTTGTTTTTCCAGCACAGACAGTGAATTTGCAAGATCCTCTGACAGACCTTTAATTTAAAAAAATTACACACAAGTTTGGGCTCTTCACTACAACATGCTTTTGGAAGATCTCACCATTTTACTTTTCTCCCTGAGCTTTGCTAATGCTAACATATTGCTTGTTCCTAACCATTTGTGTTCCTCACCTAGGTGCAGATCAGTAAAACATCATACTTAGATCGCTTTTCAAGGAACTGCATTAAGGTCTAGAAGAGCCAATTTGTCTTGTCTAACATTAATGACTGTTTCCCAGATGAAGACAGATGACACAGGTCATTCCTTTTAATGACACTACAGGAATCAGAAACAACTCAGTGGGTCATACAGGCCCTCATCTGTTTATTTCAAGCGAACCCTGAACACGTGTTGAGTTTGCACTGCCTCATTAATACACAGAAATGCTGCCTTGTTTGTCAACCTCAACAAAATACAGCTAACATCAAACTGGGAAAAAAAAACAGAAAATGAAAGGGACATTTTTTTTGGAATGCATTCCCTTTCATGCTGGCTTTCCTTTCCCAGCTTACGGGATGCTGAGCGGAGAGTGAGGCTGGGAAGGAAGCTGGGATTCTGAGTGGTGTGGTCTAGAGCCTGAGGGATGCCACAGGAAACATTCATTGCTAGGTCACAAGTATGTTGCACTGTACAGACATTTGGTCTTTGTTCTGCCTCATTAAAGCTGCTCTTTTGGAGCACTGTTTGCTGTGGTAGTGTGGATGCATTGTTGAGTGTTAGACACCCAGAGCAAATGATGGATAGTCCAGACAGGGGAGGTGGGTTGTGGAGGAAAGGACTCAACGAACAGTTTACACTGTGTATAAATTAAGCTAGCACAACATGCCATCTTTAAAAATTAGAATCATAAAATTACTTATAAATGTAGAGAAAAAAAAAAAACCCAAGGTTGAGTTTATTTTATTTTTAGCATGTTATTTTATTTTATTTTTTAATAATATATATAATATTATATATATTTTATATATTATATATTATACATATATATTTTATATATAATATAAAATAATGTTATTTTATTTTTAGCAAATTTATTTTATTTTATTTTAGTTAACCTTGGTTAACTTTCAAAGTATGTAATGCAGTCATAGATAGTGATGAATTGTTTATAAATTAAACATTGGTCTAGATTACATTTTGAAAAACACTATTTCTTCCTATTGTCCTGAAATATTTATCACAGCACTACTCAGATCTGTAAAATTTTTTGTATTTTTGGATTTAATATGGCCTTCAAACATGCCACATTCCTACGACACATCCAATAGGCTGAACTATTCACAAAACAGTGTTCAACTACAGGAGGAAGTGACATCAACAATTCTTTAAAAAATTTCATTACTGCAGGTATCATGTGAAAAGGAAGGGTCAAGGAAATGTATTCACCTGGGCTGAGTTCCACTGAAATGCCTGATCATAATGTTTCCTTGTGGAATCTTGGGAGGGTTCTCTCCTCATTTCTTAAGGCCAGTGAATAATTTCCTCTTCAATAGCATTTTACTTTCTTCATAGATTAGGAGATCAAATGTACTCAAACTTAAAATTACACAGGAAAATTATCCTCTGTGTATTTATCCAATGTGAAGCTTGGGACAACAACCAAATATTGCAAACTTTCACCAGCCATTTGGAGAGGGATCAGAGCAGAGTATCAGGGAATATAAGTAGTAGTAAGTGGGTACCAGGCCAGAACCTTTGGAATGGTGAGATCTTTCTTTCTTCTATCAGCATATCAGCTTTGCATTTATCAAGGCAAACAAACTTTAGTGTTTGTGCAGTACTACATCTCTGAATGTTAAAAGAAATACCTGTGCAGGCTGGAGCTGAAGATTCTGTACTTAACCACAACCATAGAACCAAGTTGCATAAGTTTCTTCCTATATTAAGGTTCCATTTATAAATAGTTTGTAAAGCATTAATACATTACTAATAGACATTAACCAACAGTGATAAAGTTTGACAACTTGTTTATAAACATTGCCTTAGAATTAGCTACATTACCTTCCCTAGCTTTGTTTATAGCCATTTACAGCATAGATTGATCATGCCTATAACAAGCTCAAAGCCTTCATTAATCACATACTGCTCTTGCAAGAATGTAACCTTGAAATAAAGCCTGGACAGCTCTTCCCCGTTTCAATTCTGCAAGGAAAGAAGCCCCTATAAGTCAGAAGCCAGTTCTTGCACAGCTCAGTGCTGCACTTCAGGCAGTGCCTGCACTGAAAGGGCTTCAAACTTGTTTTCAAAACCGTGAGTACTGATCAAAAGCCATACATTTCTCTGAGCCAGCTTTGTTTCCAGAACATGGCAATATGGCCAGTTTTGCAGACATAGGGATATAGACAAACAATTATGTGAAATCACCAAACACTTTCTGTGAACCAAAAATTACACAAAAGCGAACAGTCCAAAGAACCTTTTCTGGGAAAAACAGAAGTTCAGTAGATTTTATGGAAGGCAAAGCAAGTGTAACATTTGAGAGCTTCTCTGAAGTGAGGCTTTTTCCATCATCCTCCAGACTACAGTAATTGCAGCAAGTGCATGTATGCCCTACAGCTGGCCTTCTAAGCTATGAGGGTCTACAAAGTATTGCTGAGGCATGGACAGAGGTAACTAACAGAGAAAGCCAGGGCCATGAGTACGGTAGAAGAGTGCAAGACTGTGACATTTATAGAGGGTCTTCTCAGATGCTGGGGAGACGCTGAGTTTTGCCTGAAGGTGAGCAACATGTTCTACGCCAAGGTTATGCTGCTTTTGTTGTGGGAAGCAAAGTAACTGCTGAAATTGCAAAGCTGGTCTGGAGACTGCAGCTCCAGCTCCCACCAGTATGGGCAGAGACCTGCACTTCTGGGAATTTCTGTATGCCTAAGCCGTCTGTCCGAATGCATCCTTCCTCCAGCAGCACCAGTCAGTGTCACCCAGCATCAAAGGTGCTGGCACAAGGCAGCAGGGTCAAAGATGATGATGAATGCACATTTTAGCCATGACTGAGCTTTATACCTCTCAGGAAAAAAAGCCCAGGGGTGCATACACTAAATAAAGGGTCTGAGATGTGACATTAGAAGCCCATTTTTTTTTTTTAAGGCATGAGTGAGAACCATGAGTCACTGAGTGATAGTCCAGGAGCCAATTCTGAGCCAGCACTAGCTGATGGACCTGCCTGGCAGAACAGAGAGTTACTACAAGTTTAAGTCACCTATAGAGCTCTGGCACTGCACTTTTTCTGTTGCATCTACTGCTCTGCACAGTGTTGCTGCAGCACAGCATCACACCCTGCTGTGCAGACACAACCCCTTGCTTACAAGGCCATGCAGAAGTCACTAAAATGCACCAAAGAACCCCAGCCTTAGCCATCATCACTATATGAAAGCTACAAAGGAAATAAAATTGCTTTTATTTATGCAAGATATGCCATCTAATAATTTAGAGCTAAATCCAGTGCAACTATTTTTCCTTTGCTAGATTAGTGTTATTGCTACTTGCAGAGCAGCAAGTGCAAGAGTTAGTGAAAACCTCCGTATTTATTTAACCAGTGAAAGAACCCTTGAGATGTATACAAAGCAGATTAGTCAAACTGAACAGAACAGTCTGAAAATTACTGTCTTGAGATGTATGCCCTGATTTCTAACTGATGAACTCTATGGAGGAGTTATCAATGCAAAGGGAAGGAAATCTTTTAAAAGTCAGAGAAGCTTGTAAAAATTTTGCAATAAGGTCCACGAAGTTAAAAGTGTTTAGGAAAGAATGTAATTCTAGTTTCTAGGCACTACCTCAAGACAGATTTATAATGACTCATAAAGTATTCATTTGATTATATATTGCTTTGCTGTTTTCAGCACCCCCATCACGGAAGAGTCTGCTGTCCTCATTAATGCCTACTGCAAGCTTTCAAATGCTTTTGGACATGACAGCTTATTTGTTTTGGGTTTTCTTAAATGAACTGTTTCATTCTAGAAGTAAAACAGCACTTCACTAGTAGTAGATGGAAGTTAAGAGCCAATTGCTATTTCCGTTCCAAAATGTTTTTCTAGAGTTAAAAGCACATCAAGATGGAATTTGATATACAGACCCAAACTTACTTCTAACTTGCTGTAGTCCATTAACTTATTTCTAGAGATGCTATACATGAAAGTACCAAATGACATTTTTTAGACTTCCTACAGAATAAAAGACTTATATTATTCTGAAGAATAATAGTCACTTAATCCTTTGTGTGGATGGCTGCTCTCAGCAATTAGCAGGCAAATGCAAACAGCTGAATTATTTAACTTTGCAAAGTGGCTGATGTTAAGCTTAATGGCTGAACTGTGCAAGCATATGTCTGCTGAAATTCAGGGCAGCAACAAATGTCAAGTAAACAGCAATTATCCCACAAATACTTGGCATTTTAGGTATTTCTCATGTGAACGTGACAGTAATTTTAGGACGTTTGCAGATTTCAAATAGGATGAATTTTAAAAAATGCACAATAGTAAGGGCTTTGATTTAGATACAGGCTTGAGTTTCCAATTTCAAACTGCATTTCTATTTTAAAAGATTTCTTCATTGGATTTTAGATGAAATTAAGTTTAAATTTTAAATGCTTTCCTACATGGAATGAAAATAATTGGTAATTTTTTCTTCCCTTTTTTGCATTGACAGCTTCCCACTCAAACTACGTATGCTTTGGATGCTGGTGCAGCAGATGTATATGGCTGGAAAAATCATGCCTTTTTGGCTGCAGCAGTGATACTCATTTGCAAAGTCATCTTTATGTCTAAAATGACAGTTCTGAAGGATCTCTGTCCTTGCCCCCTGAAGTGTTCTAGGCAGGGCTTGTTCATGCAGAGCAGGTAGTGCAGGGGAGGGAGTTTCCTTTGCATGTTCTCATGTGCCTGCTGTTCAGCATAACACAAATACGTCTGTGACAAATTCCCTTGAAAACCCCCAGGTGGGCAGAAGGTGAAGGATTGCACACTAGTATCTAGTGCCTCCACTCAGGGATATGATAGGAGGCAGTTCTTCCACCAGTGGCACAAAGATAAAGTGATAAAAAATTAATACCCTTACTGTGTGGTGCAGTCAGTAGTCATTACTGTAACTTCCCTTAATCCTGTTCAGAGGAAGTACCTACAGGGGTGGGTTTTTTGGGGTTTTTTTTGGTTTTTTTGTTTTGTTTTGATTTGTTTTTTAGTTGGGTGGTTGGGGGTTTTTGTTCGTTTTTTTTTGGCGGGGGGGCGGTGTTTGGTTTTTTGGTTTTGTTTTTTTTTCATTGCCTACTTAGGAAATGGTTGGAGAGGGCTGTTTTCCACCACCTGCATTCAATCATCATACTGCATGGGAGTACCTGCTTCTGGGAACGTTATGATTAATAACTGTTACAAGGAAACCTCATGATAAGAGATTTCTGAACGTCTCTGAGACATCTGAATCACAATGTTATTCATAACGTGACCTAAAACCTGATAACTAAATACGGGGTTAAAGGCAACTTTCTGCGAAGTTTTGATGGGTGCTGTCCCATCAGGCTGGAAGATGGTTTAGTAGTCAGCTACTGATGAATAACCATTCTTAGTCACTATCCAATGAATCAGCTTGTAAAATCCCAAAAGGCTGTCACGTCTTCCTTGTATACTAGTGAATAAACCTCCACATCTGGCTGCCAGAACATCTTGTAGGCAAAAATGCTGTTTATGAAGCAGTCTTTGGACACAGTGAAACAGTCCCTAATAGGTACAATGTGAGGTCATGGCAATCTAGGTTATCCTTTATCTTAGAGATGTAAGCTGTGCTAAGCACAGACTTTGGAAAAAACAAGAAAGGATCAAAAATCCCAGAAGCCAAATTTGGATCAGTTTTCCCTGCCTTCCTCCTATTCTGTTGCTAAAGTAGGACTGGGAAATCTTTCAAAAACAATTGCCCACTTTCTTGACCTCCTGCACGAAACTGTGGCATAAAAGAGAAACAAGCCTTGCATACAGCTCTGGCAGGGATTCTTAGACATGCTGGGTCTCTAAGCAGCCCTTGAGACAGCTGAGGGAGGTGCATAGTGCTCAACACGGTCAGCTGTGCTCTTTTGCCATAGTTTCATCCAGAGGAATAAAGGAGGACAGTCTCTACTGACAGAAAGCTTCAGGTCACTCCACTAAAGATGTAATTAGATTGGAAAAACTAGCCATCCTTTAGCCATCCTAGTCAGTGCTAAATGTAGCAATGGAAAAAGGAAGTATTCCTCATACACTGATGCCAGTAAAATACTCAGTGCAGCTATAATGTGTCTGAAGCACTTTGGGACATGAAGAATGCTTCTTCCTCGATTCTTGCAGTGTCTATACTGTTATAAGCCACATTTTAGACAATAACCAAAGACATAAATCTCTAGAACTCTGAATATTTTTTTCTTCTGACAAGGCCAGAAATACCACAAAAGCCACCAGTCACAATAATGGATAATTTTGTTCTCCTAAGGGAGGACATAAAATATCTAACTTGGTTCCTGAAGTGTGTGGAAGGTAACTTCCAGACACAGCCAGTAGGGGAACCTACCAGGGCATGCCCTGCCACACCTGCTGCTCCCAAACAGAGAAGGGAAGTGGGAGATGTGGTGGTCAGAGGCTATCTTGGGCACACTGACCACGGAATCAATCACAGAGTTTTTGATTCTTGGAGAAATAAGAAAAGGGATCAGCAAAATACTTGAACCTTGGACTTTGGCCTCTTTGGGACACTGGTTCAGAAAGTCCCCTGGGAAACAGCATTTAATAACAAAGGGGCCCAGGAAGGCTGGACATACCTTAGGGATGAAATCTAAAATGTGCAGGAGCAGGCCATGCCCATGTGGCAATAGATGAGCTGGCAGGGAAGAAGACCAGGCTGGTTGAACAGGGAGCTTCCGCAGTAATTTGGGGAAAAGAGAGTATATGAACTCTGTATGTTGATAGCTCAGAGAGAGTACAAGAATGTTTTTAGGTCATGCAAAGAAAAAAAAAAAAGAAAGAAGTCCAACTAGAACTCAATCTGCTCAGAATAGGTATAAAATATAATAAAAAGAATTTTTAAAATATATTAACAACAAAAGGAGTGCCAAGGAAAACACCATCCTTTATTGGGCCCAGGGTGGAACATTGTAACCAAGCATAAGGAAAAGGCCTAATGCCTTCTTGGCCTCCATCTTCAGCAGTAAGACCAGTTATCCCCAGGGCAACTGGGTGTCTGAGCTGGTCAACACCCTCCTGCAGGGAACAGGATAGACCCCATGCAAACCAGGAGGAAATAAATCATCAGTGATCTGCTGTGGCTCTTAGAACTCACAATTCTGTGTGACTGGATGGATTCCTCCACCAGAATCGAGGAAGCTGGCAGAAGAGCTTACCAAGACACTCTCCATCATTTATCATCAGTCCTGGTTAACTGAGGAGGTCCCAAATGACTGGAGGTTGTTCACTGACCATTTACAAGGGTTGGAAGGAGGATCCAGGGAACTACAGGCCTGATCATGGTATCCAGGAAGGTTATGGAGCAGATCATCTTGCATGTGATCACACGGCATGAACAGGACAACCACAGGATCACAGTCTTCACAGGCTTAGGAAAGGCAGTCTTGCCTGACCAACCTGATCTCCTTCAGGTGACCCATCCAGCAGATGATGGAAAGGCTGTGGTGTTGCCCACATGGATTTCCATAAGGCCTTTGACACTGTCATTCTCCTGTAAAAGCTGTCAGCCCATGACTTAGACAGGAGCTCTCTTTGTTGTGTAAATGTTCTGGATGTAAATGTTAATCCATTTGGTGCTGTGCCTCAGGACTCAATAGTGGGGCCAGTCATGTTTAATATCTTTATTGTTGATCTGGATAAGGGGATTAAGTGCACCTTCAGTAAGTTCATGGATGACGCCAAATTGGGTGGTTGTGCAGATCTGCTGGGGAGCAGAAAGGCTCTGCAGAGGGATGTGGGCATGCTGAATAAATTTGCCAATGCCAAATGTATGACATTCAACACAGCCAAGTGCCTACACTTCCTACACTTCAGCCACAAAAAATCCATGCAGGCTTAGGACAGAGTGGCTAGGAAGGATGTCAGTGGAAAAGGCCCTAGGGGTACAGGCTGACAGCCAGCTAGGTGGTCAGTGGTATCCTGGCTTGTATCAAGGACAGTGGGGCCAGCAGGACCAGGGCAGTGATTGTTTCCCTGTGCTCAGCACTGGTGAGGCCACACCTTGAATGCTGTGTCTAGTTCTGGGCCCCTCACTGTAGGAAGGACATTGATGTGCTGGAGTGTGTCCAGAGAAGGGAACAAAGCTGAGGAAGGGTCTGGAGTATAAATCTTATGAAGAGCTGCTGAGGAAGCTGAGGTTGTTTAGCCTGGAGGAAAAGAGGCTCAGAGGTGACTTTATCACTCTCTATAAACAGCCAGAAAAGAGGCTGCAGCCAGGTGGGGGTCAGCCTCTTTTCCCAGGCAGTAAGTGGCAGAACAAGAGAACATTGTCTCAGGCTGCCCTAGGGGAAGTTCAGGTTGGACACTAGGAAGAATTTCTTAATGTAACGGGTTGTTAAACATTACAATGAACTTCCAAGGGGCTGGTGGAGTCACCATCCCTGCAGGTCTTCAAGAAATAGCACTTAGTGCTCTGTTCCAGTTGACAATGCGTTGATCAGGCAAAGGTTGGGCTCGATGACCTCAAGGTCTTTTCCAACCTAAATGATTCTGTGATTCTCAAGTACATATCCAAAGTATTCTGAACTTAATAGGTCTGTGAGAGGATTTGAGTGTTTGGTCTCATGAAAAAGACACTGCAAAAAGAGCAGAGTTTTATTCTCATTTCACTCAGATTTATTTAACTGGCACAGGCTTAAAAGAAGTTGGGAAAAGCCATTTGTACAGCTGTGTGAAGCAGTGAAGTACACGAGAAATGGCAAATCCTCCGTCAGGATCAGGAACTTCACTCAAACAGCCTGTGTTCATGTTCTCCTGAAATCTCTTTCTCAAGGACTCCATTCACCTGATAGAACAGGACCTGGGAAGCTCTTGTCAAGGTGTAAGCATCAGGGGAACAGACAGACAGATGTGACCAATTCCAGGGAACTTTGGGACAGCTCTGCAGGGAAACATCTGGCATGCCACAATGATGTAGGAAAGTGTTTCCTTTTTCTGGCTCTAAACTGTGGTCAGTCACAGTGAAGACCATGTGCTAGTACACCATGGTGCAGGTCGGTGCCTGGTAGGGGGTAGGGAACATTCAGTTACACTACAGATTCCCTACATTGTAGGTCTGGTGGAATATCCCTCTCCACTGCCTGTAAAACACTGCAGTACTTTTAGCAAAGTCAATGATTCAGATCACAGGTGGGAGGCAAATGCCCAAGAAGGTAGATCTCCTTGTTTGTATATGCCTTGAAGATAAACACATGAAAGAAACAAACTTATCCCATCTTAGAAGCAGGAAGACAGTCTCCTGACACACAGATGGTGTGGCACAGCCACAGCTCCTAACTCACTGTCACCTTCCCCACACAGGTTGCTGCTGGCCTTGCTGAATAAAGGGCAGGATCCAGGCTGGCCAATGTTGGCTTCTGTTATCCTAGCAGAGCTCAAAAGATCGCACAGGTAGGCATATCCCTGCCCAGTGCAACACACATCCTTCATGGACATCGCCAAGATCCTGCAGATAAAATCTGTAGGAAGGACAACACCAATAATACTACCATTAAATCAGCACTCTGATCACTTGAATAAACTTCCCACTTTCAGTTCTCACAAGGTCCTCCTAACAACATGCAGCTTGAAGATAAGGTATCTGAAGTTTTCATCTTGGGGTCTCTGTTACCACTAACATTCTGTCTAACATAATTCTGTCTTTGTGCAGAATTAGAGCTGTATTCATTACAAATATGAGATTATCAAGATCTGTGTCTCAAAAGTAAAAAGGAACAATATGAAGCTCTTATTCTCAGTGTTACTTTTGCATGGACACAAGAAGAAATTTAAACTTGCTTTATTAAACACTGATTCCTCCATTTGTATGTTTTTTGTAGATGGATCCTGATTTGTGTTTCAACAGCCTGACCTCAAATTTATGTGGTGCTCAGGAGAGAAGTAATGTGGTTTATGCAGTATTATTTCTCTGTCATTGCAATGTGCAGAGTTAACCCCATTCTGATGTTTACACCTTTCCCTTTCTCTGTTTTCTTTCACTCTCCAGTAGTTACAAAGTATTTAAAATTGGATGAAAATGAACTGCTATTTATTTCCTCAATTATTATGGCTTTCATTATTCTATTACCTGAAAGCTTCATAAACATGCAATTATCACCGTGATGACACTAGAGGCTATTATCCTCTTCTCACAGCAGAGGGTGAGAAGAACCAGAAGTAAAAATATGTCTGCTGTTTGAGATAGGCTGGACCTCTGTGGTGTGTCAGAGAAGTCAGTGTTGTACAAATCTATGAGGTACAGGCCCAGGTCAATGTTAATTCCCAAGAGCTTAGCACACTTAAAAACCACTTAAAAATGAAGGGGAGGGGAGGGGAGGGGAGGGGAGGGGAGGGGAGGGGAGGGGAGGGGAGGGGAGGGGAGGGGAGGGGAGGGGAGGGGAGGGGAGGGGAGGGAAGGGAAGGGAAGGTGCGGGAAGGGAAGGTGCGGGAAGGGAAGGTGCGGGAAGGGAAGGGAAGGTGCGGGAAGGGAAGGGAAGGTGCAGGAAGGGAAGGTGCGGGAAGGGAAGGGAAGGTGCGGGAAGGTGCGGGAAGGGAAGGGAAGGTGCGGGAAGGGAAGGGAAGGTGCGGGAAGGGAAGGGAAGGGAAGGGAAGGGAAGGGAAGGGAAGGGAAGGTGCGGGAAGGGAAGGGAAGGGAAGGGAAGGGAAGGGAAGGGAAGGGAAGGGAAGGGAAGGGAAGGGAAGGGAAGGGAAGGGAAGGGAAGGGAAGGGAAGGGAAGGGAAGGGAAGGGAAGGGAAGGGAAGGGAAGGGAAGGGAAGGGAAGGGAAGGGAAGGGAAGGGAAGGGAAGGGAAGGTGCGGGAAGGGAAGGGAAGGTGCGGGAAGGGAAGGTGCGGGAAGGGAAGGTGCGGGAAGGTGCGGGAAGGGAAGGGAAGGTGCGGGAAGGGAAGGGAAGGGAAGGGAAGGGAAGGGAAGGGAAGGGAAGGGAAGGGAAGGGAAGGGAAGGGAAGGGAAGGGAAGGGAAGGGAAGGGAAGGGAAGGGAAGGGAAGGGAAGGGAAGGGAAGGGAAGGGAAGGGAAGGGAAGGGAAGGGAAGGGAAGGGAAGGGAAGGGAAGGGAAGGGAAGGGAAGGGAAGGGAAGGGAAGGGAAGGGAAGGGAAGGGAAGGGAAGGGAAGGGAAGGGAAGGGAAGGGAAGGGAAGGGAAGGGAAGGGAAGGGAAGGGAAGGGAAGGGAAGGGAAGGGAAGGGAAGGGAAGGGAAGGGAAGGTGCGGGAAGGGAAGGGAAGGTGCGGGAAGGGAAGGGAAGGTGCGGGAAGGGAAGGGAAGGTGCGGGAAGGGAAGGTGCGGGAAGGGAAGGTGCGGGAAGGGAAGGGAAGGGAAGGGAAGGGAAGGGAAGGGAAGGGAAGGGAAGGGAAGGGAAGGGAAGGGAAGGGAAGGGAAGGGAAGGGAAGGGAAGGGAAGGGAAGGGAAGGGAAGGGAAGGGAAGGGAAGGGAAGGGAAGGGAAGGGAAGGGAAGGGAAGGGAAGGGAAGGGAAGGGAAGGGAAGGGAAGGGAAGGGAAGGGAAGGGAAGGGAAGGGAAGGGAAGGGAAGGGAAGGGAAGGGAAGGGAAGGGAAGGGAAGGGAAGGGAAGGGAAGGGAAGGGAAGGGAAGGGAAGGGAAGGGAAGGGAAGGGAAGGGAAGGGAAGGGAAGGGAAGGTGCAACGTTCCTGGTTCTCCTCTAAACCAGGCAAGCGTTGTCACTTTCTGAGCTCACTTTTTCATCTATCAAGGAGAGCAAAGCAAATCCCAGCACCTATAGCTCTTCCAGTCTTGATCAACACTTCCTTCATTCTCAGTGTTACTTGATACATCTATATTGCTTCCTGGAGTAGCTGAGGGACTTCTTGTGACTGAAGGTGACATGGTAAGAGGGGAATCTAAATACCTGAAACAGCAGTGCCACTGCCTCCACCTTCATTTGCCCACTGGATGAGACAAGGATGTTATGCACCCATGAAAACTTCCAAACATCTAAGGGAGATAAACTCCTCCAAACCCTGCTGATTTCCTTAAATGGCTTGGAGGAGAAAAAGGAGCAGGCCTTCAAAAACATTAAAGGGAGTAGTTTAACCCATTACTATATTTTCTGGAGATTTGTCCAGGACCAGCAGGTATAGCCCTGTTGTGGAGACCTTGCCTCACATGCTTTGAGATACTACTTTGTCTTTAATTCTGGAGCTGGCATATGGATTGTTACTATTTCCTTCATTGAATGTAGTTTCCTGAAGTAAAGCTACTTGGCTTAATGGACCTCTAACCTGATTCTCTGTATCAGTAGTGAAGTTCAGTTATAAGCAAAAAGATTTCCAAAGGAAGGCTCATAAGATTGGAATTGCTTGCATACAAAATACTTGTGGAGAAGAGAAACAAACCATGCAATGGCATGTCCTCACTATGCTTCCAAGTGTTTGCAGCACTGGGCAATTTTATATTTGCTTTTGAAAGCTTTTCATGCTTTCCCCACTGTCTCACAGCAGACATAATGTAGACTGTGTCGTTGCATCAGTTGAAAGTTGTGTCAGCATTGAAATCCCAGTTCATTGGCACCAGAAGGAACCTAGGGTGCACTTCTCCCAGCAACCCTGACAAAATTCTTTATTGGAAGCATTCCTGTTCTTCCTTCAAAACATGACACCCTGACTGAAAATCACAGCAATACCCTGAATGCTGCCCAGTGCTGTGAAGGTACCCAGCCTGGCCACAGCAGCCTGTCTATCTGGTTTCTAGGTCTTCCTGCGTTATTATATTGTGTTTCCTTCATTGGAGAACTCTCAGTTTGTGGTTAGCTGCCTTTAAGCTGTTCTGGTAGTTTAACACCTATAACCTAGAGAAGTGTAGACACCTTTTGTGAGAAGCATAGAGAATGAAAATGGCTAAGCTCTCAACATGTGGGAAAATACTGTGCCATTGAAATGCTATCAGCGGCTCCAACATTTTTATAACCTTTTTAAACCAACTCAGGGAAGAACACTTTTTGTAAGGCACAGCAGAGTACTTCATTGTGTTTCTAATAAGAAGTGGCAAATCTGTGATTTAATGAAAATGAGTTATTCCCAACTGAGAAGCCTAGATAAAGAGAATATTATAACTTTGGATGTTGTGTGGTATGATCCCAATTTCTGCTGAAAACACAGCCTTCAAGGGTAGATGTTGTTTATATTAGAATGCAGTCAAACTACATAAATGCACATTCTGCTTCCTTATTCACCCCAGGACACTTATGCATTGTTATTTCAGTCTAACTGTCTGACAGTTGACCAAAATAAGCAATTCTTTTTTCATCCACACATTGTTTTAAAGCTTGCAAGTTAATCTCTTTATACGTGAGAGGCTGTGGCATGTCAAAAAAGGTCAATGATTCATAGTGACTAAGAATTTAGGTATAAGAACAAATTTGTACCAACAAGTTTGCAAGCAGTCTCAAAGGATGCTTCTTCAATGTCCATCACATAAATACTGCAAAGAATATCTCTGAAGTTTGTTAGGGCAAACACTCATCTTTACATTGCCATTTGCATCAGGCCAGCTGTGTGTAAACTGTGAAGAATCCACCTTTTTTTTTTTTTTTTTTTGGTAGGGATGCTAATGTTTCATCTCAAAACTTACTTATATTTGTACAACTAGTGCTCTTACCCTCTGAAGGAGAACCTGAAATCTTTGCCCAATACAACACCTCATTTTTAGCAAAGGCTACATTAAAGGAGTAATGCCTGCCAGAAAAAGCAAACACCTGGCTTGACTTCTGCCATTTCACACACCAGAATTTCCAATGTTGGCAATTTACACTGGCAATTTACTATTATGGCAGTTCAGGCTCAAGAATACGCATTGCTTCTCCTAAAGTTCCCACTTGTTTAAGTCACTACTTGAAAATTGGAACATTGTTTTTACTAAGAGAGAAACATTTCAGCTTCAAGAGCTTTTGACACGATGTGTAGAATGCAGAGGGGCTTCCAGCTGCAATTCTTGCCTTGCCCCAGGATGGAAAATACAGATCTACATGGCTATAGGTTGTATTTTTGTATGGGGAAAAAAAAAAAAAAAAAGTTCTTCAAAATGGGTTTTACTGACATTTTTTCTCACTAGAGGAAGTAATCCTTCCTCCTCCACCCACTTCAAGCCCAGAGCTATGGAGCTGTCTATATATGGATGATTAAGAAATTCAGCCACTTAACAAAAGGTCCATAAGCTTTTACTACCAAACAATGTTTACCTAGTTATGTCAATCTTAACTTTGCTTTTTTGAATTTTTCTTTTTGTGTCGTGGAAATACACTGTTGACATTTGCTTTTTGATTTTATCTCTAGTTCATTGACTGGATGGTAAAGATTTTGAGGGCCACTGAGTTTCTGCTGTAGTGTCAGTGCTTCAGACTTTCCCTGCAGTAACAGTTTGGTACAGTTAAAGGGCATCTCAAATGAAATGCACTGTTCAGTCTATCTGTTTTATAAGCCATTTATTTTTCTCAAAAAAACTCAGGAAAATACACAAACAAAAAAAATGAGGTGGTCTGTAAGGGAGAACCCAAGCCTGCATTTAGAACTGTGGCATTTAATTCCCACAGCCTGAGAAGATTTCCACTAATGAGTGATATATCTGAGAGATTAGTCTGGGGACATGATTCACACTTCTGGTAACCTGTATGAAGCTGCAAAGTGTCTGATTTCAGGAGGTTTTATATTTAGCTAACAGAAACATGAATTAACAGGGAGAAAGTGATGGTGAGGGAAACCAGGAAGGCAAACATGAGTTTACCAAACAGATAAACCAGCTCTTCTTTTAACCATCTTACTGTGAGTCCTGTTACTGCACTGGAAGAGCAAGAAGCTTTGCTAGGCTTCTGATCAGTTCCCATGTCAAGCATGAGGCAACCTTTCAATCCTTCCATTTCAATACCTGTATGAATAATTGTCAAGAGTAATAATGGAGAAGGAAGGACCTTCAGCTCTGGACAGGTTCTCTGCAGTGGGATCAAAACACTCCCATAGTTATGGTTACATGGGTCCCCATGTACTCCCTGCTGCTCTCCCTGCCTGCAGGGCTGTGAGTCCCCATCTTGCCCCTGAACTTTGAGAGAATTCAGGGGAATGCTTCAGAAAATATCGGTTTGGTAGACAGCTTGGGAACCCTCCTTTATCTCTCTGTCATTCCCTGACTTTCTCATGCACTGAGTAAAAAGAACAAGTGATTTGATACTAAAATTCTCTAAATAAAACTACAAACCAATGTTTTTATAATTCTATACAAAGCCAATAGTCAGTTTTTCTGGCCTCTCCTCTATACCTCTGTGAGGAGTTCTTGAAATTCAGTGAAGTAATTTCCACATATATACAACTAAAGTTTACTGTTTACACAGGGCTGTGTTTTATTTAGTTTTTCCTTTGCTTTAGTCAATTTCACTCCATTGAACTGAGAAACAAAGACTCCGTGGTGACCTCTGAGAGACTTATTTTTTGCATTTACATATTTCCCTTGGTGGTTGCTGGCCTTCAAATTGAAGGGGCAATAGGAGGCGGGTAGGAAGTAAGGTAGCAAGAGGTACATGTATATTGTTAAATAGCTTAATGAAATTTTTTTTATACTGTACAAATCCACACACACAGAGATCAGTATGCACATTTAAAGTCACACAACACATGTAAAGAGTCCATGTGGCTATTTGCAAAACGTAAAAGCTTTACCATATATTCCACTCCCAAAGGATTTATCACTTCCCATTAACAGGCTTACAAGTGAATCTTTTCAAGAAGAGTTATAAAAGGCTTAGACATATGCTTAAGTATAAGCAATTAAGCTCTTTCTTTTTTTCCACCATGTGTTTAAGCATGTGTCTTGCTGTCAATGCATGCTTACACCTCAGAGCAGTCAGCAGAATATATGCTTTGGGAAGATGGCAAAAAGCTTTCTGAGTTGG
Organism: Cyanistes caeruleus; assembly: GCF_971803275.1. Lineage (NCBI taxonomy): Eukaryota > Metazoa > Chordata > Aves > Passeriformes > Paridae > Cyanistes > Cyanistes caeruleus. The sequence goes on from NC_141732.1 coordinate 36,984,715, forward strand.
TGCTATTGTCATGATGAAGATATAGGAAGATGTAAGTGATGGTTAAAAGGCCAGTCTGGGCTCCCAAAGTAATGACTGGAATTCCCCACATTCTTGAAATAAAAACAAAATTTCCAAAAATGTCAAAGTTCCTGAAAAGCATCCATCCCACCGAACTGCAAGGTCTTTAAGGTGTTTAAGCACCTAGGACCATTTGAATGTTTTGTCCTGTTTTACTTTTTCATCTTGCTGCTTAACTCTCAGACTACTCCTTCCCTGAAGCTGGTATCACAGTTTAGTATATTCCAAACATATTAATCTCTTCAGATGTCAGAAAAAGGCAGCATAAAAACAGAAGTCTCCATTCACAATTGCAGGAGCCTGGGAATGCAGCTAATTGTGTCGGCATAGCTCCCTCTGCTGCTTCAGGATTAAAATTTTTTTTTCACCCAGAAGCTACAGTATCAGTGTATTGTATCAGAATTCATGGCAAATGCTTTGCAACACAAGATTTTGTTTGCAAATTGTTATCTATAACTTTTTGGATTTAGGAAATCCAGGTAAGAATTTCTGCTTCTCCTGTTTGTTTGCACACGCATATAGCATAAAGCATATACGTCAAAGCTGACTAAAGAAAAAATGCTTTGTTCATCCTCTTGTTAAAAGTAAATACAAAATCAAACCCTGTGCCTGGTCCCATCAGATGTGCATTTGAACCTGAAAACAGCATGTTAGAAAACACTTACATGGGTGGATAAAAGTTGAAGAATTGTTTTTGTTTCAAGCTACTAAAAATTATTAAAGAAGAAAGAGAGTGCTCTTACAACATTTCACAGAATCACAGAACCACAAAATCACTGGGATGGGGAGAGGCTCTTGAAGATCTTTTAGTCCAACACCCTGCTAAAGCAGATCACTCAGGATCACATCCAGGTGGGTTTTGAACATTTCCAGAGGAGATACATCAACTTTCCCCAGGAGATTGTTCCAGTGTTCGGTCACTCCCCAAGTGAAGATTTTCCTCATCTTCATATAGAACTTCTTGTGTTTTAGTTTATGCCCACTGGTCCTTGTCCTGTTTCTGGGAACCATCAGGTAGAGCCCGGCTCCATGCTGTCACACCCTCCCTTCAGATACTTGTATGCATTGATGAGGCTCCTCTCATTTGTCTCTTCTCAAGGCTGAGCAGGCCCGGCTCCCTCGGCCTTTCCTTGTAAGAGAGATGCTCCAGTCTCCTCATCATATTCACAGCCTTCTGCTGGACCTTCTACAGTACTTCTTTGAACTGAGGAACCCACACAGCACTCCAGATGTGCCTCACCAGGGTGGAGTAGAGGGTCAGGATCACCTCCCTTGACCTGCAGGCAGTGCTCTTCCTAATGCACCCCAGGATCCCATTGGCCTTCTTGGTCCCCAGGACACACTGCTGGCTCATGGACAGCTTGTTGTCCAGCAGGACACCCAGGTCCTTCTCCACAGAGCTACTTCCCAGCAGGTCACCCCCAGCCTCTGCTGGTGCCTGGGGCTGTTCTTCCCCAGGTGCAGGATCATGCCCTTGCCTTTGTTGAATTACAAATGTTTCTTCTCTTCCCATCCCTCCAGCCCATCCAGGTCTCACGGAATGGCAGCACAACCCTCTGGGATGTTGGTCACTCCTCCCGGCTTTGTTGTCAGGGGATTCACTGAGGGTGCACTGTCCAGGTCATTCATGAGTACATTGAACAAGACTGAAGCCAGAACTGACCCCTCAGGAACCCCACCAGCTACAGGCCTCCAGCTACATCCTGTGCCACTGGTCACAGCCCTCTGAGCTCTGTCATTCAGCCAGTTCTCCAATTCACATCACTGTCGTCTCAGCTAGCCCAGAGTTCCTGAGCTACCTATGGGCATGTAGGGGAAACAGTCTCAAAAGCCTTACTGAAGTCAAGGCTAACTATCACTGCTCTCCCCTTCTCTCCTCAACCAGTCATCCCACCTGGTCAAGCATGATTACACCTTGGTGAATCTGGTTACTCTTGATAACCTTTTTTTCATCCACATTCTTAGAGATGACATCTAGGATGAACTGTTCCATCAGAATTCCAGGGATGGAGATAAGACTGACTCATTTCCTTCTTACCTTTTTTGACAGATTGGAGTGACAGTGGCATTTCTCCAGTCCTTGGGGATCTGCCATGTCCTCCATGATGTTCCAAAAATGATGGAGATTGGATTAGCAGTAACACTTCCAAACTTCTTCAGTATTCAGAGGTGTGTTGTATCAGACCTCTTGGATTTGTGGGTTTCGAATGTGCTTAAATGATCTCTAACCCAATCCTCCTCCAGGGACTGGGATTCCTAAGGATAGGCATTAGCATTAAAGAGAGAAGCAAAGTGGGCACTGAGCAACTGTCTTCACTATATCCTTCGTCACAAGAGCACCCACCTCATTCAGCAGTGGGCCCTCATTTTCCCAAATATTCCTTTTGCTTCTGATGTACTTGAAGCAGTGCCCCTTGCTGTCTTTGACGTCCATTGTCAAATTTGGTTCCAAATGAATCTTAGCATGCATCCCTGCATGCTCTGGTATAATTTCAGTATTCTTACTAAGTGGCCTGTCCTTTTTTCCAGAATCTGTAAACTTTCTTCTTCTGTTTCAGTTTTGGCAGAAGCTTCTTGCTCATTTATGAAAGCCTCCCACCACCTTTGCTTTCTTTCTTACTCAGAAGGATACACACATCTTGTGTGTCCTTGACTTTGGAGAAGGTGATGCTTTAATCACAACCAGCTTTCTTGGGCATCTTTTCCTTCCAGGGCTTTTTCCTATAATACTCTGCCAAGAGGATCCAAGAAGAGGCCAAGATCTGATCTCCTGAAGTATAGAGTATTAGCTTGATGTGCACCCTTCCTGACACTCTAAGGATCCAGCGAAAGCTCCCACTGGCCTTCACATTCCCCACCAGATCCTCCTTGTTGCTGAGAAGAAAGATCCAGTATATAATTTCTCTTAGTTGGCTCCTCTAACGCTTGGAGAAGAAAGATATCAACACAACCCAGGAACCTCCTGGACTGCTTGTACTCTGTGTTGTCCACCCAACAGAATTGAGGTGATTGCCCATCTGTCTACAGAGGGACTCATCTGCTTGGTGTTCCTGGTCAGGCAGCCTGTAGTGGACCCCTGCTATAATGTCACCTGTCCCTGCCTTGGCTCTAATCCAGATCCATGAGCTCTGTTGGCTCTTCATCCAACCCACTGCAGAACTCCATCCACTTCAGCATAGCATCCTTGGTACAGAGAGCAACACTCTTTCCTTATCTGTCCTGCCTGTTTTCAAAAGAGCCTGTAACCTCTCATTCTAATGCTCGAGTTGTAGGAGCCACCCTACCATACCACCCTACCATATCTCTGTGGTGCCTGCCCCTACCTCCTCTCATTCATTCCCTGTGCTGTGTGTGTTGGCACAAAGGAATTTAAGTTCAGTTGCTGATGAAACTTACAGGCTGGAGTGCCAGGAATTCCTTTGTGACTTTTCATGGATTCTCTTCCTGACCCACTCCAAGTTCTGGGCATCTCTTGCTGCCTTGCCATCAGACTGGAAGGACTAAGAGAGACTGAGGTTCCCATCTCCCGACACCTTGAATTTAAAGCTCTCTTCACCAGCCTGGCAAGGCTATGGTTGACGATGCTCTTCCCCTTCTCTGGCAGATGGACCCCATCAGCCCTCAGTACGCCCAGTTTCTCATGGTGTGTCATGTGGTCCAAGAAGCTGAAACCCTGACTCTGGTAGCAGCTTGTAGCCATTTGTTGATTTGCCAGATCTGACTGGCCCTTTCAAACATCTTCCCTTTGACTGTGAGGGTCAATGAAAACACTGCTTGTGCTCCAGAGTCCCTTACTGCTGCTTTCAGGGCTCTGTAATCCTTGATGCCCCTCAGACTGCTTCTGGCTCTATCATGGGTATCCTCACAACACAACACAAGCAGCAGTTAGTAACCAATGGACTGCACAAGGCTTGGTAGTCTCTCAATGACAATTTAAGCGGAACATCTAAACCCAACACAGTGAACCAAATATTTTAATTCAACTAGCTAGCCACATGGGAATAGTTCAGCAAATATTTGCAAAAAGAAGTTCAAAAGCTGCCTGCTGGCATATTTCTGAACTTTTTTGCTTCCTTCTTAAAGTTCTATTCTTACCTAAGAAACATTCCAATAATTGATCTAGGGAAGACAGCAAAAATCTTGTGTCCTGTTTGCTTTAGATTAGAGTGGTCTGCTTCTATAATATTTTTCAAACACTAAGACCACCTAGACACTGTAGGGTATCCACGAGAACATCTGATGGTTTTTTCTGCTAATATTTATGTACTAGCTTGTATATTACCCTTTTTCTTTCATTTCTTTGTTCAACCCAGTCCTCCAGCCTGACCTTTTTGGGAAAAAATTCCACGTTGATAAGCGTTAGCAGGAATCTTTTCTGGGGTTTTGTTGCTGCTTAAATTATTTTTGTTATTTTTCTCTTTCTGCCTTTTAAAGGGCCTTTGCAACACAAACTTTAAAATTTTGTGCATAGATATTTAATTCCCTCTCTGTGTTTTACTAGCACTTTTAGATGAAATCATCCTTGCTAATGCAATTAAAATTTCTTCTATTTTTATCAAAGCTTTTTTCTTTTAAAACACTTTTCCCATTTTGGGGATAGAAAAAAGATAGCTTTGTTACAGTGTTACATAATTTCTATTAACTAAAGCATGTCTGTAATAACGTAATATTTTTTAATTTAGTGAATGATAATTCAAGCAAAACTTAAAAATATCTGTGTGGCATTTCTGGATTTTCAGTTCTATCTCCTGCAGGAATGCATGCACAAAGGGCTTGTGCTAGCCTGGCGGTACTTGACAGTGCTGAAGAACAGTCCAGTACCAAATCCAAGTATTGTTTGCAGAGGATTCTAGCTCTTAGCTGATAGTCTTGAGTGAATGAATTAATTTTCTTTTTCCTCATCTTCTCTCTGCCATGCTATTGATGAAGTGACAGTTGCACGAGAAAGCCTGTGCTGTGGGAGAGATTGTATAATTATCCAAAACTGCAACTTCAACTTCTAGACCATCATCTTCCCTTCCCTGCCTACCACCAGCAGTTAATGATGAGTTGAAGGCTTGGAGCTGAAAATGCCTTTTACAAGACTTTTGCTTTTCCAAAATATATTATTACTTACACCAAGCCAAAACACAGACAAAGCACAGGGTCTTTGGTCCAGCATTGCCCTGATCTCAGGGCACCAGGGAGCAGGGAACTGCAGATGACACATGGGAAGGGGTAAACAGGGTGAGATTAAAGATTAATGATCTGCTCCCTACTTTCCATGTTGTTCCAGGACCAGAGCCATCAGAGGTATGACCAGGAAACAATCTTTCTGAAGGATCTCCTTACTGAACAGCTGAAAGACTAATGTGTATGAAGCATGGTGGGAGCCATGAAGTCTTCTCCAAAGATGTCAATGTGTAGCCTGCCTCTGTGCAAATGGCTTGAAAAATGAACAGTGTGAATGGAGTAGCACATAAACCCCCTAGGATGAAAGTGAATCCACTTTTCTACAGTCACTGAGTAGTTAAAAACAAAGTGTTTCCATTGTGAGAGGCAGTAGCAAAAAATACTTTGTCTTTCCTTTTGCCTCTCTGCCTTCCATGCTGGGGATGGGTACTTTCATTCGTGAGATGGGTGATTCACAAGGAAATCATTCCAGTTGTGCTGAAACATCATTGCCAGCCCACTTCTCTGGCACTGTTTCTGCTTCTTCCCCTGTGACAATATTGTCAAGTTAAAGCAAACACGTTCAGGAGCAGATGTGAGGGAAAAGAATACTAGGAAAAGTCAATACGCCTCTGCTTTAACTTGTCTGGACAAATCCCTAGCGCAGTTGTAATTTTTTTCCTCTTGGTCATAAACAGAGTTTGCTTGGAGCTGCAAATTTAATTTTTTCCCCCTAATGTAATATTGAAAATGAAGGGGATTTTCAAGCTAGAAGGCAGTGTCAGCTCTCTGTTCAAAAGCTCAATAGAAGTTGATTCAAACGACAACACATGCTTAGTCATTAGTAATATTATAAACAGAGAACAATCATTAACATTTAGGTATGAATTACCAAGGGAAATGCCCTCCTGATGAGATCTGACGTGCTCAAAGTGGCTTTTTGGTAACATGGCAGCCCTCAAAAGCATGTAAAATAAGCATAGAGAAATTGAAACCTTGTCAAGTACTTTTCAAAAAAATCAAGAGTGCCAAGGTGTGCACCATACTTTGACAGAAGTATTATTGTAAGAGATTGCGGTAGTTGCTAGTAATTGCATTGAGCTGCGGCACTTGGGATATTGTTGGACTGGTGACATGAATGTATTAGCAAAATTTGAAGGCCCTGTTAACTTGCAATTATTTATTACCTTTGAGTTACCTTTGAGCTCTGTCTAATTTGCTTAATGAGCATGGCTGTGTATTTTACTCCAGTATACCTTACTTTCCATGAGTCATTCTTTTTCAGTAAATAGCTGAGAAAAGAATCTACATGACTAGCAACATTGTGATTCTCCTACACTTTAAAACCGCCTGGGTTAGGAGGGTTAACATTTTCTGTAAGTCTGAGTTGCTAACGTATATTGTGTCAGATACTAAGAAATTGTGATATGTCTTTTCAGCTCCTCAGTTGCAAAGGCATCCTTTTCTCAGTTTATGCTAACAGGAAAAATGGGAGATTCTTTAACTTTACGGCCTCAGGCCTCCAAGCTTCCCAGGAATGTCACAAAATTTTGCAATAAGCTTAATTGAGAATATTGTAATGATAACATAATTCTTCCTTTTTACAGCACACAGGCAATCAACTGAACAGAACAACCAAATTCCAGAAGTCACTCTTTTCAGAGTATTGAAATGCCTATAACTGCAGAAACGTGCAAAAAAACCCCAATCATTTGATTAACTAGTTCTCTACAGTTTCACTAAGAGTTATTTAAATTCATTTAAATTAATTAAGTGAAATTAATGCATTTAAGTACAAAACCTCCTCTTGAACATGGTGTAGTACATGATCTCAGGGTTCATGGATATGAAAAGCCCTTTTTATTGCTGAAACCTACACGAGGACCCTGATTTGGAAAAGAGACTAGTACATGTGCCTGGGGGAGCTGTCTTTGTGACTGAAGGGAAAAATTTTCTTGGAAAACCAGTAGACCATCAGGCTAAAAAAGCCAAGAAGACAGGGAAGCAGTGCTCCAGGCCACAGAGAGGACATCCTGAGGAACAGGAAACACACAAGCTTAATTTCTCACTGCAAAATTCTGCATTATAATGTGTGCACACTGAATATGAGTATCCCTTTCAAGGCAGCCCTGATTCAGCTATATCTTTCTTTACACTGTGAACAGGGGACAGAGTGCATGCCTTGCACCATGGCAGCATGGCTTGTGGCAGTGCTGAGGGTTGGCTTAGGCGTGAGGCAGTTTTTGACGTCCTGATGTGACCAAGGGGTCTGGGCAGCCCTTGCACAGCAGAACAGAACAGGATAGGAAGCCGGGAAGAATGACTGTGATGAACAAAAAAGTCACTTCCTCTCTATTGGCTGTGTGTAACAGCTTGGTAGGAGAACACAAATTTTCAAACCATTATAAAATCATAGATTGACTTGGAAGGGAACTTAAGGATCATCTAGTTCCAGCTGTCCTATCATGGGAAGGGGCACCTTCCCCTAAACCAGCTTGATCAAAGCCCCATCCAACCTGGCCTACTGCCTTTGGCAATTTCCTGGTACTTGCACACCATGCTGCTGAGAACAAGAGATTATTCATAACCACATTCTCCTGGTCAACAACATGGAGCAGCAATGGCTCTGTTAGCAAAATTAATTTTTAGCAAACAGACGAGAAAATGTTCCTAGGTAGTTGAGGACAGGTGATCATGTAACAGACTTGGTCTAAAATGTAACTTGCCAACAGATGCCCTGGTTGAGACCAGCTGGCAAAGACACACAAGCAAACCATACCAAGTTTTTCTCTGATCTCTTATGGTGGTTGTGCTGTAACAGAAGCCAACAAGAATTATTAAACCTGGTCCAGGGTTCTCCTTACCTCTCTACTGATAAATGCTAAAGGCATGACACATCCTCAAGCTCCCCAGAAGCATCAATACCCTGTCATGTCATTTTGCAATTTCTGTGTATCATGCCAGCTGTATGGAAATCACACACTCATTAGTCCATGATGAAAATAGGGAAAAAAATGAGTTTCTTCTTGAGTTGTCATCTGCAGAAGAATTGTCACATTTGCAAGTGTCACAGCTCAGATGTGCGTTTTCTTGCAGAGGTGGATCTCTTTTACACAGCATCTCAGCCAAGGACCTTTTAACACAACCAGACTCTTCCTTCTGGTGGTCATGGGCTTTGGCTTACTGTAATGTAAAAGCTGGAAGGTCTGCTACAAGGAGCAGCTGGGATGAAGATCACATGGTTTTTCATGATAACATCACTCTTTTACTGGTCTCTTTGTCCTGCTTTGCCTTACTATCCCTGCTATCTCTGATGTTAGCCTCCCTTTTCCAAAAGCTTAGAAGAGACTTGCAAGAAGTAGTTAGGAAATGCCCATTCACTACATGGGGAAGATGGTTTATTAGGGTCCAAAATTATGACTGTGGTGTAGCTGGCTGAGGAAGGCATTGATGTAGCCACACAACCAGTACTCTTCCAAGCCCCAGTGCTTGCATGATTCCCTAAAACCAGCTACAGAAATAAGCATTTAAAACTTTTGCTGAGTTACTGACCTTCAGTTGTTCCTGACCTCCTGCTTTTCATCTGCTAGCTGGAAATGAGTCCTGTGCTGCTAGCTACTGCTCTGGAGAATAGTTAATGAACTTACGTGTTCTTAAGGGCACAGACTGCTCACAGACCTATCTCTCTGCCCTGCTAATGAAGCTGCATACTGGAAAAGGACACTGCAGGGAGGAAAAGTAAAAAAAAGATATGCTGGAAAAGGATGCCCAGCAATTTCTGACTCTCTGACCCTCTCTGATGCCATGTTGGGAATAGTAAGCCAGGACCTGCTGACAAGCAGCTGGACTGTGGAGAGAAGCCTGAGATTCTCCACTGGGAGCTAATTACAGAAGGGCCTCTCTGCCTTTTCCACCTTCTCAGGGTTACATGAGTAACCACAGAATTAACTAGGTTGGAAAAGACAGCCAACACTGGTCATCCAAAATGGAGAAATTCTGACTGAATCTTGTAAAAGGATGAACAGCTGGACTTTCTTATAGTCAGCATAGCAAAATGAGGCTTTTATTTAAGACAGGTGGGAAACTTTGGTATCAAGATCCATCCCTGGCAATGTAAGAGAACATTCAGAACAAACCTCCAAGCTGCTCTTTTTCAGAACCAGTCTGCAGACTCATTTACACTGATGGAGTGACAGAACTCTACAATGTTACTGTGAGATGCAAAAAAAGGAAACTTGGCCTCCTGCCACTTAGCTCACTGCATAGAGAATTTTTTTCCTCACATTATGACTATTGCAATATTTTGTATGTATGTTCACTGGTATAACTTAACACTGTCAAGTACTGCATTAAGAATAAAAGGAGGAAACATTTTGCTTTCCAACTCATACCCTAGATCTCTTAGCAGTATTACTTCAGTCATTTTATCAGAAATTGGATTGATTTTTTTGCAGAAACACAGTCATAAATGCATCCGATGGACTGGAAATTGTTTCTGCTTCATGCTTTTGTTTTCCATGTCTTTGCAGCTCTGCAACTTACCTTCTCTCCCTAGTTACTTCTTTTAGAAGCGAAGCTTTTACTACAAAACCTGAGCAGAACATAGAAGATTCTGTATCTTTTCGATACTTGTGCTCAAGCCATGAAATTATTTTCTCAGCAAATTAAAAAGTGGTTAACAAGTTTAAAAGGTCTAATGCTTACCGTAGTATCCCAGCACAAGTTATTTCTAAGGACCTAGGCACATCACAGAGATCATCTACTTTGATCTCAGGTTAGCTACTGAATTTCAGCAAAGTTCAACTGAATTATTGTATTTCTTATACTATTTGCAGACTTGCTCTAAGTCTGCAAATATAGGAAGATCTGTCATGCTGCTCAGTGAATTGTGATTCACCCTTTATAAATCTATTCACTTTTTTCCTGAATCTGAATTACTCTAGCTCTGGATCCTAGCCATGTCCTTCTTCCTTCTGCTTTGGTTTGCTTTAGAGAAGAAAGGCCTGTTATTATGTCTGCAGGTAATATTCTAGAGAGTGACATCAAGCTGATTCCCTTCAACACATGAAATAAACCAGGCTTCTCAAATGACCTAACATCTAAGACCTAACAGTTAAGAGAATTTCACTGCCTTTGGGTGACTTCTGTAGCTCTTTTCTGCCTCCCTTTGCAGGTTTCTAACATCTTTTTTGATGCCTAATGCTGCATACAGCCATGACAGTCTCCCTGCTTCAAGTTTGTTCCCCAATACATCTCAACCTAATTGTCTTAGAGTGCTTCTTTGGAGGTCCCTGCTCAATTAGACTTTTGCCATGATCTATTAACTCCTTTGCAGTGTGTTATAGGATACAAATCTCCATTTTGCAAGTAAAGATTATTTGCCTCTCTTCCAGGATATTCAACTTGTCATTTTGCTGAATAAAAACCCATGGTGTTCAAATGAGGCAAACTACCAAGCAATACAGACAACTCAGTTTAAAATGAATGAGGTACAGGTCAAGAAGCTTTGTTCTAACATATTTCCAGATGAAACTGATTCTTTAAACATTACCTGTAGCTAGTTCTTCATGATGTCTCCTTATATGGTGCCTTTCCAGGGTGATGTGGTAAAGTGCATAGTGGAGAAAGCTCTTAGGCTCTTCAATGAGCCTCCATTTTCCTGCATGCACCTTTCCCTGGGTATCCCTCACTGGGATTGAAAATGCTTTCAGCCCCTAAAGCCTTGGGCTGGGATCTGTCATAGGCCCTTCAGGTGCGCATTTCAGCCTGTGGACTCAGTGAGTTATTTCTGCTTTGAGAGAAAGATGCCCAGTTACACCAACACACCCTTTGATCCTTGTTCACACACCTGTTTTCCCTCACTGATTTCAACCCCTGATTTTACTCAAGACTTTTCTTCTGCTTCAGCAGCAGTCTATGCCCTTTTCTTTCTCTTCTGGTTAAGTGAATAATTTAGTAGGCATTTTATCACAGAGTAGATGCCTGCTAAGCTCCAAATCACCTCTGCAATTCTCTAGAAGGGTTAAAGGCTGGAGGTGACATAGAGAGATAGGATCTGCAGGGGTCCTCTGGGACAGACACTGAATTTGGTGCTGTCCACCAAATAAGTGAAGACAGCAATCTAGGATGTCAGTAAGAAGGTTAAAATGTGTTGTTTCACTAAGCTGGTAACCAGTGGGGAACAGGGCTGTAATGGCTCTCAGGCTTTACAGTACTATTTATCTCTTAGTACATTTTTTTCTTTAGCCTCTTCAGGAGCACTTGGAGTGCTGAATTTAGTCCTAAAGGGGTTTCTACAGCATTTTCCTCATAAAAAAATTTTCTCCAAGGCCCACTAACCACTCTCAAAACTGACAGACCACCAGCTGTGTTAAGATAACATGCACATATTTCTTAAATACAATGATAAGTAAACTAAAGGAAGCATACTTGTTAAACTTTTGAGTCCTCACAGGTAGGGGCTGATTTGCAAAAACAAAATCACACCATCTGAACCTAGTCTTTGCATTTGGGTTTGTACTGGGTACTCATAAGATTAATGTGCAGGCACCGATTCAAAGACAGGATGGGCTGACACCAAAGGACAGTCTGTGGCATACAGCTCCTACAGTATATAAGATTCTGTAATTTTGTCACATGCAGTTGCTCAAACAATAACCCAAGATGGTTTAGAAATACTCGAGGACTCAGTCTTTTCAGTGCTTTGCTTTGGCCAGGAGACTCAGTTTAAACTGGTGACCCACAGAAGAGTTCAAGGAGTGGAAAAGTAAGGCTGCTGGTAGCTTCTAGAAACAGCTCTGTCCATAGGGCTGTCTTGGCTTTATCATCATTATCATCATTATGGACCAAGTTACTATAGGCAGACGAGCCAGTTCGCTGCACATCTCAAAGTGTTCCCTCCCAGCAATGGGGTACATGCAAAGATGTGTGAATCTGTTCCACTGACTCTGGATACAACTGAGATTTACCTCAGCTCCAACAAGCTGAGGTCTCTACCCTGGCATGCACATCTTTGGTATATCCAATAGGTGTTTGCACAGCTCCTTGCACAATGGAACCACCAAGTTTCTACTGTAAGTGGTCAGTAGCCTAAACCAACTGATGGAGTGATCAGCAGGATTATGTTGTATTCTGTTGTGTGTGATTACTGCAAGGACCTTAGCTAGTTGTACTCCACAGTCATGCTCTTTGGAGGGGAGCAACATCTGCTTTGTCATTTGCACATTGTTACAGGTTCATAACAGGTAGTGTCATGAACTCAGGAGAACAGAACATAAGCAATTCCTTAAGACTAGGGCACATTTTTTTTTTTTTCAGTTTTTCCAAAGCAAAAATGGGATTGATTTGAAGAGTACAAAAACTTTGTAACCAGTAAGTGACAAAACACAGCCTCCACTTAAACGCACTTCATAATGACTTATGAAGTGTGTTTCAACAGCATCATTAAATATATTGCATCATTGCTCACAACATTGTCCCCATAAGAGGAGTTTTGACAAAAATTACAGGTGTAATGGGGTAGCAGCAGTGGAGTTCACACTGTTGTTCAGAGAAAACCAAAAAGAGTATAAACTAATTTTTCAGGTCAGAACCTGAGTAACGACCTAGGCAGGCAGGAAATGTATTGTTTCTGATGTAATATTGGAGAAGAAGATAAAATCTTAAAAGGCCATTACTTCCTCAAAACCATATGGGACAGCTGGATGGGCTTTTTTGTGTAAAGTTCTTGATCACCCTTCTACTAGCCTTCCTTCCTTTGTCTGTATTTCTATCTTATCTGTTTTCCCAGGCACTCTCTGGAGTAGTCATGTCTTGCTGCCATTATTCTTAACCTGTTCTTTCTGCATCTTGAGAACAAAGTCCCTAAACTGTGATTGTTGCAGACCCAGTTGATGTGAAATGCAAACAGCATCTTGTCTTGATACAAGAGCAACTCTTCATCTCTTTCCATACCTGATATTCAGTGAAAGTACTACAGCCAGGAACTACACTGGAATTAGTGAAACGTTTGAAAACCACTGTGTAGACCATGCAATGCCTTTCTGTTTGCATTGGTATTCACAAATGTTTCTTGAATGAGACACTGAACCCCTAGACAGCCCCTCCTATGGTCTCCTAAACACCACAGAATGCATCTTCCACAGTCTGCAGTGTCCCAGTACTGGGAAGAGAACAGGGTGAGTCTCACAGCACGCGAAAATATCTATAAATCGCTCATCACATTGTTGTCACTATGCAAATACTGCAATTACCTTCATCTTTGTCAGTGTAGCTATGTAGTAATGATTGGCAAAGGCTGACATTTTAACAGCTTCTTTGGTTTTGTATCCTTACCTGCCTCTCAATTTTCTAAGAAACAGATGCACTTAGAGAGCTGATGCATAAAACTAAATTAAGTCGTGGTGAGTGGTAAACAGCATTTGAAAAGTATTTACTTTTCCACATTTCGCTGGCACATTTCTCCGCTCCTGCTCTGACATCCCCTTTAAAAGAAAACAGCATGCTGTGTGTATACTGAATGCACTGCAGTGCAACCTTCACTTTTCAAGTTCAGGCAAAGGGGAGAGACACACCTTTCTAGAAAGGCTCAAAGCATGACAAAGAGGTCCCAGTTTCCCTCATTCCTGCAAGTCTGAGCAAAGCGCTGTGAGTGGCTCTGACCTGACTGTTATGACATGCATATGACTGCTGTTAAATGTTTTAATTCCAAAGTTCATGAGCTTATCCATGGTTCAGAGCCAAAATGGGGGAAAAGCACGGAAATAAAACACTGAACCTTCCACTTCAGGCTTAGTAACTAACAGAAGCTTCAGGAAGACTGGAAGTGGGAGGACGTAAACGAAACTATTCCCAAAACAGAATGGAAAAAAATATAATTCTTGGCAGAATGAAAACTAGGCCTGTTGGCAAGTTTCTGAGATGAGCCTGGTGTCGTGTATAGTGGGCTAAAGCAAGTCATTGTATGGCATGTTTGTATGAAATACAGTGGCAAAGTCCAAGACAAATTAGATAATTTCTTTCTGCCACTGTTGCAAAACAGTGCGTGTTTACAGTCACATCTTTAAAAAGGACCCTAGATAATACAGAAAAAGAATCTAAAATAATGTCTGAGATAAAAGAAAATCTGCCTCTCAGGAAAGACTGAAAATAAGTTTCTTGAACTTTGCAAAGAGAAAGGTAAGAGATGACTTAATGTCAGGTATTTCCTTAGAAGGAAGAATATTGGTAACAATTTCTAGCCATCGAGGACTTGGGACTGCCTACATTCTTCTTCCTAACCTGCGGATTTTTCCTTTTATTCCATCTGAAGTACCTGTTCTTTCCCACCCATCACCCTTTCAGTTGTGTGACCCAACTGCATTTGAGGCTAAAAGTTAGATCAATAAACAGTTCTAGGTCTAGAACAGTACTGCAAAGGAAAATCTGAGCTGGTATAGTGTCTAGCCCTAAACAACTGTCAGCCAATTGAAAGAAAACTGAGATGCAGAAAAGGTGCTGAGACCAGACTAAACACGAGAAACTTCTCAGGTCATTAAGGAAAAAAATACAAAAACCTTGTAATAAGGTCTGAATGCAGACAGTGCTTCGATACAAAAGGCAGATTCAGAAAGAAGTTTTATTTTCTAAATTGTAGTTATTTTTATTTTAATACTAATAAAGACAAATAACTCAAAGGAGGTTGTGGATTCTCTGTACTTTAAATAAGACCCCCTTCAGCTGAATCAGAACAGGAGTTCAGATTGTGAAGAGGAATGTGATGGTAGTTGCTATGCATCAGGCTAGAGGATCCAGCATTCTTCTATGATGGAAATGTGAAACAATGGAGTTTGTAGCTAATAATACTATCAAACTGACAATTGCCAGTGGAACCATAACAATTTTCTCTACATAGAGGCCTAGTCCATAATATTTAGCTGATACATTGATTCTATTTAGTTGATTGGTTTTACTTGGCAAGTTTACTGTATTAAATAAAATTTAAGTGTATAAATGTATCATCTATCTACCTATTGATTCATCTCTTTACATCCATTCATCGTGATTCAGACACAACCTTGTCTTGGCTGAAATGAAAGGTATACCTCATTCCCTTCAGGGACAGGATTAACGTATTTTTGTGTTCCAACCAGAGCCATATCATAGTGTGGCTATGCACTGGTTCTAATGCTGAAACTTATTTTTGTAGCTTAGGAGTTTGTTTCCCCTTGGAAAATCTCTTAACTTCTACCGTATGTATCTGAAAGATTTCTTATGGAAAGTGTGAGATGCCTCAACCAGACTATGATACCTTTACTAAGGTATCATAGTCATACATAGACATCATATGTCATTGTCATACTGTGACAATCACCTTTTCCCTTCTTCTGTAGGCAGTAGTATAGACCCAGAAACACATTCCTGTGATGAATTTGTGAATCAGCTCTGATTTTCTATCCAAAAGTGATGCTATTACACTACAAACAAATTTGTTAAAGCCCCTGATGACAAGACTTCCCTTCTGACCAACAGGCATCATTGTCAGGAAACTTCACGGAGGCATACCGACCCTGGCATACAGAAAGATCTTGCACTCAGAGTCACCTCTGGAGATGAGGAACACTATTGTTACAGGATTATGTTCACTGGGCAAAATAGATATTGACATAGAAGTTAAGGAAGGAATAGCCTCAAGGGAAAAAAGAGAATGAGGAAAAAAAAAACAACAACCCTGTGGTGAGCATATCCAAGCTGCTCTTTTCGTCTCTTTGCCCAGGTGAACATTGACATGTCACAGACTTCCAGCCATCAGGGCTTAATTCTGAAGAGTTGCTCTCCAGAGAGCAAAATTTGTTAGTCCATCTTCCAGTGCAAGTTTGATCTGTGGGAGGTTATGAGAAATGTCCTTCACCACTAACCCGTCCTTCTGCCATATGACACAGTGTGTGCTCAGCTTGGCTGCTTGCTGCCAGATGATGGTACCTTTGATTCTGCAAACAGTGAACATGTCAGGAGATGAGTCACTCTACCACCCTGCCTGACCCTCTCCAGCCTGGGGCCATATGGAAACTGCCCACTGAGCTGATGAAAAAAGTGATTTATGGAGGAGTAGGTCAAAATCATGTCTTGTTTATACCAGCTGGCTGTACCAGATATGTCAATAAAATGAGCCAACCCTTAGGTTTTTTGCACCTCTGAATATGGCACTAAGGGCTTTGGAAAGAAATCTTAGCAGTCTCAGGCAATGTATTACCCCAAAGTGCAATGAATCCTTTAACCTATTAGAAGAAAGGTATCCTATATCTTGAAGGAGATGGCCCTATCTTCATCTATGTGACTGAGTCAGACACTGAAATTAAAGGTTCCTTGAACTGTCTTTCCAAAGTAGCTTTCCAAAGTTGTGTGGCAGTAGGGCACAATATATAGAATTTGTGGTCTCTTTTGCAAAATGTCTTTCAGATGGGAAGAATGGATGTTTTTCACTTGTGTCTCTGAACTTCTACTGCAGAGGAGTTTACAGAAACCTAAAGTAGCTCATGCTACAGTCATGCACCAGCAGGAAATCTTTCCCTGCATCACCTCTGCAGCACTGATGTGCTCCAAATCCATGTGCTACAGAAGGCAGGCTATAAAGAATAGCACTTCCACTGCTATTCCAAGCATCCACAGTTTAAAAAGCTGTTTAATTTGGCAAACACTGGAGCACTCCTGGTGAACCAGGTCGGCAGCATGGTAGCTCTGAGTGCATAGGGAGAATTTTTTGTAGGATGAAATGTCCAAGTGAGTGTACTAGACTATATCTGTACAACTGTGACAAAAGAATTTCACTGTCCTTTCATCCTAATATTACCAGGAGTTAGGTCAGTGATACCATGTTTGTTTCTTTTTCCTAAGAGAGTCTGTTCTGCATAAGTTTTTATTTCAGCTACTTTCTGCTAAATTATTCCAGTCTTCACTACTGTGCACAGAAAATTACAATGAAAACTGTATGTACATTTGGTCAACAAGCAACAGAAAAATAACTGGCCTTGTAAAAGTCTCACAGTAAATTTTACTACAGAAGATCAGACAAAGAGGTTTTCAAATCTCTGCCTTTGAATCAGAGAGATAAATCTATCTTACAGCTGCTTTAGGTACTAAGACCTGTTATTTTGCTGTTAAAACTAAGCAAGTGCTTAATATGTAAAATCAAGTAAATTTCTGCTTCACAGACAGAGAGATAAAAACAATTTTCTTGCAGGGACAGATAAATATGAACAATATTTAAATTATGCCTACAAGGTTCCTGTGCAATGTGTTGTGTAACCACTCAAACCCAAACCTTGTACTGCTGGTAACATCATACTTTGTCATGGCCATGACTGGGAAAATCACCTTGACACAAGTTTCAGTGTTTGGATGATGAAATACATAGGAAGTAACATTTGAAAGCAAAGTAAAAATTACTGCACTGTAACTGAATATAGAAACACTACTGTCTTGCAATTTGGAGACTACTTACAATGTCATGACTATTTGTGTAATGTAAGACCTGTGTATTGAAAGTTATTTGCATTTTTTATGAGTGGCCCTGACAGTGTGTTCAGCATTTAAGGAAAGTCTTGCATATCCCACATGCCAAACAGCGTAAAGCAACACAAGGTGAACCTAAATCCATACCATATATGAAAATAATTCCAATATACCATCACATAACTCATTAGAAATGGCTTATTCACATTGCATTGAGAGTGTTGTTGTTGCAATGGTCTAAGGAGGTAACAGGAATTTTTGTAGTAATGATAGCCACTGAAGGAGATTTTGGAGCTGCAGGCAATGTTCTGCCAGTCCTGTTACACCCCAGGAGGATCTTGTTTAGACCTATGACTGTAAAATACCTTTTCCAAATGTACATCTTCTGTTTCCAGGTCCCACCCCAAATCTGGCATTAAGCTGAGAAGCACCTGCTGTATCTTGAGTACTTGTGGTCTCATAGAGTGTTGTAAGTGCAGTTGCAGCTGCTGAAGCTGTGAACAACCATTCTCAGGAATGAATCACCTATGGCAGGTCAGCCTCACATTATGCTGAGCTTTATTAAGCAAATATTAAGGTGTCAGTAAAGGATGGATATATTTCACAGAGAATTCCAGGTTAGTGAACAGGTACAAAGTCTAGAAGGAGACAGAAATAAAGGAAACATCACCCCCTACAGTAACTTCTGTTGGTCTCATCTCAACAAATGTTTTTTCTGGTATTTCCAACAGAATCCTTCTGGGACACTTCCAGTACACTCAAGACTAAGTCTTGCTCATTATTATCACTTGTAGGTTTTCTTTAAGCTGTATTTGACTTGTTTTGTTTTGGTTTTTTTCGCTCAGATTCAAACTCTCTGAAAGTCCTTACATCATTTACAAACTCGATAGCTAACTGGGATAGCAGCTTTTCTCGCTTTTGCTAAAGACTATCTGCTGCACCTCAGATTTTGGCACTGATATTCTATGGCATGGCTAGAGGGGGCATTCACATATCTAAACAGAATGCTGAACTCTCCAGAGAATGGAAAAGCAAGGCCTAAGGACAAACTTGGCTGCAAAAAGTCTGTAAGCTCACCATCAATGGCACCCTGCAGGGCAGGGTCCTGATCCATGTAATGAATATTTGAGCACTATGGATGAAAGTAATGATGTAATTTCACAAAAATAGTCCAAAGAAAAACACATTCTCATTACTACTCCCTGGAAGATGAACATTTCAATAGCTAAACAGTTGTGGTGACTGTAGGTTTGGGTAGTACAATCATTGATGTGATGTAATACATTCATTTGATGTGATGGAAATACTGCACTCTTTTCCGCACACAGTAGAGCTGAAAACTCCACAATCATTCCAGGAAAAGTCCTCTCTGAGAAGGCAATCTTACCAGCTTTTTCTATTTTGTATAATGAACTTCTTTAACAAATTCCTGAAGCAGGAGACAGCATATCAGTACCAGGGATGGAGATGGTCAGTTTTAAGATAATGATTGGCCAGGACTCTGAATTTTTGATATTAGGAGCTTGCAAAACCATGTGATGACTTCTATGTCATTTTCATGACTGCAAAGTCCTGCTCCTGGTGCAGCAGCTGACCACTCAAGCTGATCTTATCCTTTCTGGTGGCCAAGGACAAGGTCTGAGGCAAGCCCTCCTGAGAAGCCTTCCACCAAAGTGCTCTGTCACTTAAGTCCAGTCTGAATGAACACAGCAGTGTCACAAAGGAGAGACTGTCTCTTTGGAAAATGAACCTGTCTCCCAAAAAACCCTCTCAGCCCCAAAGGAGGTGTACAAATGATGTGTAATGTATAATCCTAGGTACTGAAATAAACAGTTCTTCCACTTAATAAAAATCAGGGCATGAGACAAGCTCCAATTTATGCAGTGAACTCTGCATCAAATATTGCTAATCTCAAACACTCCCAAATGAGGAGATTAACAAAGTTAAATTACATTAAAAGCAACAGTGTTTTATCATTAGTCAGTCTGGATCTTGCCACACCTTGTTAAACGGAATGAAAATGTCCTGCAGGCCAGAAGCTTATTCTTCATTTTTTTCCCCTTCAAGTGGGAACAGTATTCAAAGTGGTATTGCCTGTAACAACTGCCTTGCTAACTTTTTAAACAAATTGACCCATATTGACTTTCGAAGGTAGATTGAATGTGTTCTTTCAAATCACCCAGAATTCAGTTCAGTGGATGAACCCAACCCTGCAGATTTCCAGCAAGCCTTATACTCCTGATATTTCTTCTATGTGGCTCATACATGTAGGTTTGCTATTGCTGGAGGAACCATGGCACAATACCATAATTTATACCACCTACTCAATACTGAAGTTTGGGAGTAGTTAACATTCAAACACTCATGATTTTGCTGAACTTTCCATGGGCACTGGTACATTGTATATTATGCAGTCTTAATACCATGATAATAGTTTCCATAGTGATTAAAACACAGCATTACTGAGGAATATATAAAAATACATAAAAATCAGTATCAGATGTGATATATATAAATGCATAGCTAAATTATGAGCTCTGGAAAAAAAAAGGACTTGCTGTTGTCCTTAAAGAAAGAACATGTCTTATGATCACTTCTGTAGGGAAGTTCAGTTCTGAGCCTAAGTGCTCACTTCTAGCTGACACTCCAATGTGAGTTCAGCTGTGAAATTTTCTTAATGAAAAAAGAAATATTCAAATAATAAAACTGAAAAACTAAATAAAAAAATTCTCTGGAAAACAATTTTCCAATGGGAAATTCTGGAAGAATTTCTTTGATATTCTTTGGAAAACATGAATTACGTAAAACATGACAATGTATAGCCAGATTTGATCTTTTTGGCTATGTATATTGTAACAATTAAACTAGACCAATAATATATTAGCACTGTGATGATTATTTTAACAAAAAAAAAAAAAAATAGGAGAGGGGAAGGGGAAAAAAAAAGGCTAGCTTGGTTAGGACATACTTTTGGAAACTGCAAGAGAAATATTTTCTTATTCAACTAGTTCATCATCCAGTATCTTGTTTTCAAAAAGGATAATAATAGCATTTCTAGACCTTTCAAAAAGAATAAAACTGAAGAATTTGGTTATCTGAATTTTTACATCAGCTCCCTAAAGATAATACGAGTAAATAAAATATATTGGCAAATCAGTATACTAGTTTTGAGGAACTAAAATAGAAAAGAATACATAGAAATGGCTCTAGACTAACCTGATATGAGGAAATCTATTTCTGGATTTTATTTTGAGTAAGAAAAAAATACTTTATTTGGATAATAAGAAATTTGGATTTATCTCTGCAGAGATAAATGCTATATTTTATAAATCATAAATAATAAATGCAATATTTTATTTTTATGGAATAGAAACAATAAGTTGAGATGTTTGTTGAAAGCTTCAAAAGCTGAAGCAATAGCTAGAGTAAAGGGCTCTAATAGATACCAAAAACATTCCTATTATTTAAAAGAAAAATAAAATTAAGACTAAATTAAGGCATTAATTTAAAAATAAATTATAACTATAAATTAGAGTAACATTCAATTCCCCACTAAAATTCTGAATTAAGTGTAATCCAGAATTCAAATTTTCTTATGGTAAATAGTAATACACACTTTCAGTTTGGCTCTTCTGTTTCTAATAATTAATATGGGAGGGAGAAAAATAGAATCTTTTTGCATCAGTCTGAAAAAATAATCTCTAATTACCTTGAAAGAGAGGAAAGAGCCAATATACAAGCCAACACCTAACCTGTTTCTGCTTCTGTATTTAGTTACTGAGGTAGCGCTTCAGCAGAACCAGCGGGTGGTCAGCAATACCATGGGACTTTTCCATAGGTTTGTGTTGGATCCAGAAGAATGAAAGGCCATTCTGGGAATGTTTGCTGCCCTTAGGATTCTTTTTCTTAAAGGAGAAAGTCAAGAAATACAAAATCGGTGTCTCATATGTCCAAAAAAAATCTAGAAAGGAGCAAGAATTCTTTATACATTTTATCTTTATTGTATAGCAGCACGGGGCTCCAGCCTGTAAGTACCACAGCATTAGAAATACATATATATGTATGTATGTACGTATTTATGTATATATGAATATATGTGAAAGGCAAATGAAGACATGTAAATGCACCTCTCTTTATTCTTCCGGCTGGACAGATAGTATAATCTTGAAGCAAATCTCTGCATTAAATGACGTGTATGATTGGGGTTTGGCCCTTGGCAGCTTAGCTGGGGTATTGAGGACCTAAAAATGCCTGCACTTATTTATCTATCTATCTATCTATCTATCTATCTATCTATCTATCTATCTATCTGTCTGTCTGTCTGTCTGTCTGTCTATCTATCTATCTATCTGTCTGTCTGTCTGTCTGTCTATCTATCTATCTATCTGTCTATCTATCTATCTATCTATCTATCTATCTATCTATCATCTATTTATTTATTTATATAATAATTTATATAATTTATATATATATATATATATCTGCATTTATTCCACGTATCTGAAACCGCCAATGAAAAAATTAAAGTAATCAGTCAAAGAGCAGGCATTGTTGCTTAGCAAGTGTTTATGTACATAAAGGTTTTTTTGTGGGTTTTCTTCTTCCCCTTCCCTCCCCCCCCCCCCCCCGAAAAATCTGCAGGCGGCAGCAGTACGTGTAAAAAGAATAATGATGAAGAACTCGCTTTGTGGACAGTGGCAGTTTTTCCTTTAACTTTTTTAGTAGATCTAGATTTCCTACTTGTCTGGTGCTCAAGAGGATTTCTTCCTGCCTAGGTGTTCCCCGGATGGGAGAGTGCCAATGGCATCACTGGGAACCTCCTTCACTTCCATGGTTTGTGCATGGGAGGGCACTCGCCCACTCTGACAGCTAAGGGCTGCGAGGGGGGAGGCACGGGGGCCAGGGAGGGGGAAGGAGGGTGTTGAAGAAGACCCTTCTCATTTTACAAGTTCCTTTGACTGGGGACGGAGGTGTTACAGCAGAGATTCCAAGGGTGACATCATTAGCAACACAGGCTCAGAATGCCCCACGACCAGCTCCCCCCTTCTAATGATGTTCTCTAGTCTCCAGGAGTGGTGCTGAATACGAGAGTGAGCGTTGCCGAGGGAACAGGGAGCAAAAGCAGCCCTTCCCTTCTGCAGTTACACTGCAAGCCAAGCAGCCAGCTCTGCACCCTTCAAAAGTGATGTATCTGAGAAGATTCAGCTACGCCTTTCTTGTAAAGAGACATAAATTCCCAGCATGCCTACACTTAATCAGAGCACAAATGAATACTTGGCCAGACTAATTTTTCAGACAATCAGTTGTGCATACAGCCATCCAGAGAGGGGGAGGAATAGCCAGTGCTGAATAGCCAGTGTCCTTCCCAGTGCCCTGGGAGCACAGGGTTACCCGGAGGACTGGAAAGTGCCTCCACTTGCCCTGTGGGCTACCTACCAGACAACAGGGAACACACACCCATCTCAGCAGGAGAGCTGGGAATGGGGGTAAGAAGGAATCTGATTTTCTGCCCTGCGACACCTCCAGTTATCATCTGCCCTAAGGAATCAGTGAGCCGCTTTTACAAACAGGTATCTGAAACACAGTGGGACCATGCTCTCAGAGGCCCTTCATAGTGGGAGCAACACAGCCACATGCCATGTCTGCCAAAAGTCTCGTGGTGAAGCATGGCACAGCCCAAATCAACCCCCTGAGCCCATGTTGGCACCATGAGCAGCCCCAAGTTCTGTGTGCTCAGAGGATGAACCTAGATGTGTTGCCTGTTCAGGTAAGCTAGATGGAAAACTTCTACCCCTGATAGTCTATATGGTGGAATTTACATTCTTGTTAAGAGACATCTGCAAGGACTTATTTCCAAACATACATCAGGTGCAGATACCACCTAAAGTGCATATAATTTAAACAGAAAATAATGTGGGATGTAGATTTAGTACCATGCTCTTACAACCAACAAAGGCAGAAGAACTGAGTAGTCTCAGGATAATTGCCTCTATATTGTCCTCTGTTCCAAAACCCTCACTTTTTTGGTGACCTGAGATTTCTAGGTGATGTGTTATTAAATGATATTTTAAGAGAAAAGGGCAGAAGAAGCAGAAATGTGAGGATGAAATGACCTACCCATGTCCCTTCAATCCACAGAAGGGACAGTCAGAAGCAAACCCAGGAAAACTAGCATTATGGTAGACATGGAGGTTGCAAGAAGGCCACAGTAGAGCCAAGATATCACACTTACTGTTAACCATTGAATGGCAAAATACTAAATTCAATAAGACTTTTTACATATTTGAGCTAAGAAAATGTATTTTCTTGGCAAAACCTAAGATGATCTTTTGTTGCTTCAAAGCTTGTCTTTATTATAAAGATTTTGGCTGCAAAAGTTATGTATTGGATGGTGAAGATACTAGATTTTTCAGATCTACACTATAATTACAATATGTGATGCCATCTTCCAAAACTCTCAACTAAAATATTTACTCCTTAAGTGATAAAAATATTTCTATGGATGTGCATTCAAATTCATAAACTGAAAAGAAAGCCTTTTTTCACAGAAGAGTCTCTTGTTGCAGAACATAGAGGAATGGTGCATGTTACTATTAATACTTTCGGTGACTAATTCATGATAATCAATCACTCCTTTTTCTTTCTTTCAAAAATGCAGACTGTGCATGTTCTCTTGATAACATAATATAGTAATAATAATATCCTGTGTGACACCTAAATTGAAGCCAAGTTTGTGAATGCTGGTATAGCCACTGCAGTTCTAATAAATAACAGTATCTATAAAGTTTTCATTCCCACACGCACACACAGAGACACGCAAATATACACACCTATCTCTGTAGGGAGAGAGTGCAAGAAGAAGCAATTACAGCAATT
Source organism: Cyanistes caeruleus (assembly GCF_971803275.1). NCBI lineage: Eukaryota > Metazoa > Chordata > Aves > Passeriformes > Paridae > Cyanistes > Cyanistes caeruleus. The sequence goes on from NC_141732.1 coordinate 37,009,291, forward strand.
TTTTTTGGTCTCATCTTGCTGTGACTTCCTCTAAAACTGGTTCAGATCAAGTTTCTTGAGAAACAGTCAATACACACTGAAATTGCTGCTCATCTCACTGAAGCCTGATGAAAAGCAAGGAAGTTACTGTGGTAAGACGTACCCTGAGTTTTCTCAGGCTTTTCTGCAAATGTCTTACATACAGGCTCTGAAATTGCTAAAAAGAAAAGAGTCACAAAGTGAAATGTGAGGCTAACGCACACAAAATTCATTGAACTCTGTACTGCAACTCCAAAGTGTTCTGGAAGTCTGATCCCAGAAACAGAAGTCACAGACATAATCTCAGAGATCTTATATCCAGAGAACAGGCTACAACCCGTGTAGGAATTAACCTGGGCCAGAGAAAATACCTCTGCTGCTTATAGTCACTTCTTCAGCCACTACACCTTGGAAACACCACTAAACTACATGTCCTTTTGGGCTTGGATGTATAAAGGTGGAGTGGAAAAGACTTTTCACTGTAGCAGTAGAAGTAGTTTCCTGATGCTCCACTTCCACTCCAGACACTATCCATGAAACTTACATAAGCACACTTATGTGTGAAAAAGGTGAAAAATATTAATTCACAGCTAATTTTCAGTGTTGTCTCCTCAAATCAGTGGCATTCTGTCTTCATTCTACAAATACAGCCATGCATAGAGATAACTTCTGCTGTCCACTTTGACACAAATAATGATGGCAGTTGTCCCACTAATTTTCCTCAGTCACAAAAGACTTGTGGGCAATTTTAGCAGGTGGGTTCTTTCTTTGAGGGGCAAGGGAATCAGGCACTTTGTGGGAAATTTGAGGAGGGGGCTTATTTTCATAAATTTCCTACTGATTGATTTATTTCTTTTTGAAAACCTATCCATGAAGAGCTACCCAGATTCTTTTATCTGTAAGATAATCAAACTCCAACAGAGACCTTGAACCAGTCTTGCAGGATCTCTTTCCATCTCATTACTAATGATGGCCAAATCTCCCTCTGTAAGAATTGCTGTGGCCATTCTTTGGGCATTTACATAAAACAGCTTTCCTGAAGCACCAACAAGACCCCAATATCTTATGCTTACAGCACCATAAAGTATCTAGGGCTAACAGCCTCCTTTTCCCTTTGAAATATCCTGCTGAAATGACAGAGTTGTCATTTCAAATGTTTCTTAGACATTACCACTGAATAGTCCCCAACAGGCACATATACTTGAACCAAATCTTGTCCAGCCTAAGGGCAATCTTTAGCTGAAACTCACTCAATACCTTACAAACTTTAGTGCTTTTAACAAAGCTTCTTTAATACATTGGCAAAGATGGGTGTGCTCTAGTTTTCTATCCATAGGAAGAAACACTTGCATTTTCTTTTGCAGCTGTATGGAAGATAAAAGTACTTTTGAGTTGCACAAAACTAAAAATTTAAAAATATTGAAATAAATATTTCACTCTTTACCATGCACATTTTTATGCCAAACTAAAATTTAAATGTCTGTGACATTTTTCTAACAAGAACTGGATCACCTACATCCACACACCTAAATTTTTAAAAATTAATTAAAAAAATAAATAAAAGCCTATAATTTGGAAAAGACAGCTTTGAAATGATTGAAAATAAATTTTTAAAAAAAGGAATAAAAATAATTTCCTACAAAGAGTTGAATTTAGACTACAGTGTGTAATTACTATGCAGTAATTTTAAGATGAGAAAAGTGCAAGCACTCCTGAGGTCTTCTGTCCACCAAGCAAAGCACATTCCGTAATTCAGGTGTGCTTACAAATTTATCAATACTCATTTTGTGTCTCAATAATTCTGTACGGTTTTTGGTCTCTGATTAGGAACTATAAGAATTTTTTTTAAATGATTGGTACACATATAGTTGAAAAAAGCATACTGAACTACTGTAGGGGAAAACCAATTTTTTCTTAGGTGAAGGAGTCAATTAACTGTACATGCACAGTTGCACTCTCCAGAAGGTGAAAGAGTGTCCATTGTGCTTTCAAGAAAACCTATATTGCTTCTCAAAATGCTCTAAAAATCTGTGTGAATCAAAGAAATTGCACATGAAGTGTCACAATGCAAATGTGAAACTACTTTTTTTCTGAAGTAACACACCAGTAGAATTCTGTAATAGGAAAAGAAAGAGGACGTAACATGATAACAACAATAATCAGAAAACCCAACCAACCCCCCCCCAAAAAAAGCCCACCAAAAACCCCCTCCAGTTATGACTTTGGTAATTTTTTAACTCCCAAAGTAATACTTATTCTAAATGTAGTCACAACAAGTTAGAGTTTATAATACCTCTAGGGCCACATTGTGAACAGAAGTTCACAATACTGTGTTTGTAGTCTGTCAACTGAAAAAAGAATTTGGCACAATATACAAATCATTTTAGTTATTCCAGCAAAAATTTCCTGTGAGTCTAGCAGAAAGCTGAATATAAATAGAAAACACTGCTTTTAGCAGTCAAGTGTAAAACTGTGAATGATAGGAATGAGTTAACAAGAATAACAAGAAGATACTGAAATATTTGGGCAGTATACGTCTTGCAATTGGACATGTTGTCCACATAATGCCAAATTTAAAAAAGGCTTATGTTGCCAAACAGTACAAAAGGAACATTCATTTGGACACCTGCTCTGACCAGACTCAAGAGTCTACATATTTATTTTCTGTTGATTTATTTTTGCTCTAAAAGAAAGTCTGTGGCAAATGCATGTTTACACAGGAATTTGTCCTCTCCATTTTCAGCTGTTAACCTTAAAATCCCATAGATTTCATCTTTCCTGTTTATAAGGGTGAAACATAGGATTGCCTTTATTTTTCTAAAATTAGACAAAATATAATTAAAAAGCAACTTGATAGAAAAAACTTATCCAAGGGATAGATATTTGACAGAAGATGATTTATAAGAACACAATACGAGCTGCCTATGCAAAAGTCCAAAGAACCTGGTATTCTATCACGTAAAGCTAATTTAAGAAAATACATTAATTAAAAAAGCAAGTATAGAGTCATTCCTTTCTGTAATGCCCTCCAGTTGCCATTTTGAGCAGTAAGTGGTAGTCCTGACCCCTACATATTCATCCTTTTCTGAATATCTTGTAGTAATGAAATCTGTGATGTCATTATAGTGAGGTTTGTGGAAGAAGAGTAAGTCTTTTACCAGGCCAAATAATATTGCTGGGATAAAAAAAATCCCAAGCAGAACAAAAAACCAGACATGATTTATAACCTATGAGCCTTTTTTTTTTTTCAAGTACAAAATAGAGATAGCATTTTTCAAAAGCTGAGAACAGTACTTTGGATTTTTAATGGACATGCTAAATAGACCATTTAAGACAAAAAAAGTACTTGGCTTTCATGTGGCAGAAGGATTTTAACAGCAGAAGAGTTGATAAGATGATTATGTTTAATGGTAAAGAAAACCAATAATGTGCAATACAATAAATACTCTGAAGGAGTCTATGCCTTCATTGTTTGGCAGCTATATATAATTTCTTGGCTTGTCCTTTTAAAGTGTTTAGTGAACACATTAATTTGAGGATCCAAACCAAAAGTTTACACATAGGGTAACTGCTTTGTGAAAAAACTGTGATTCTGAGAAGAGGAGGTTTTTATATTGTGCTGATTGTCTCCAAACTCTGCCTGGCAAGTGGTGTTAGTAAGTTCAAAATCTGCACAGGTTGACTTTGGAGCACTGGATACTAACACCCAGTTTTGCAAACACATGAAAGGGACACTGACAGTCTGCTGTGTGGTGTCATGGCTCTGGGAATGTGCTGTCTGAAAGGTGCTTGTCCATCTAGCTATTGAACACATCAAAGCTGTGACACAACTCCCAGCTTTCCTTGTCACGTCGCACTTTAGTTTTTCTTGTAGTAGTCTACTTTCTTGGGTGCACGACAAAAATGTCTCACAGAATTTGAAATCCAGATATTGCATGCTTCAAAACAGTGACTGCATTCTTCAGGATGATGAGCCTGAGCCACATCTAGTGGTGACCACCTCTGAGCAGGAGGTTGGTTCAGACATCTCCCTCCATCTGCTCCTCCCAGGGGATGCCAAGAGTCTCTAAGTGTGTGAACTTGACACAGGACATACAGGATGAACCCAATCCTTTGCCTGTGATAGAGAATCATAGAAACATAGAATCATTAAGGTTGGAAAAGACCTCCAAGGTCATAGAGACCAACCTTTGACCAAACACCACTTTTCCAACTAAACCATAAGCCTAAGTGTTTGTCCAGTTATTTCTTGAACACCTCCAGGGATGGTGCCTCCACCACTTTCCTGTGTTCCAGTATTTAACTGCTTCTGTGAAGATTCTGTAAAAAATTCTTCCTGATGTTCAGCCTGAATGTCCCATGGCACAGTCTGAGGCCAGCCATCTCAGAACGGTGCTCACTGCCACTGACTACTACTGACTGACCCAAATTCAACTACTTTACCTTCTAAGCTCTTGTTCAAGTGTTTGCTGCTACCAAGGAGACCTGCACCCGTAGCAGCCCAGACCCAGCTCCCAGGCTTTGAGGTGTATCACAGCAGTCCTCCTACTCTTCAGAGCAAACCTCTGGACCAAAACGGTGTTAACTCACCATTATGGTCCTTTCTGGTATTGTTGGGACTCTATCTGCAGACATTTGGCTGTGGAAAAGGACTTCTACTCCATAAAATGATCTGTCTTAGACTTGAAATTTTTTAATTCTTGGCATTTACTAATACAAAAAGCCACTCATGCAAACAAGCCATGTCATGCTATGGGTAGTTCACTCATATCTACCACAACAGAGGAAGTTTGAAAGATTTTTTTAGGTTTGTTTTTCTCTGAAACAGCCAGGCTTAAGAAATGTGCATCCAGGTAAGTTGAATATTAAAACTTCAGAATTTATAACTGCAGAATACCTTCATCACATGAGAGGCAATACTGCTGGACACTTTAACCAGAAGGAATATGAACTATTTACTTTCTTCTCAGATCATATGTATCTCAAGTTAGTTTTAAAAAACTCACTCTAAAGTTTGAATGCCTAAAATATAATATCCAGAGCCACAAAACAGTCCCCAAAACAAACTGAAACAAACCTTTTTCAGTGAAAGAGCCTCCTTCAGCGTTTCAATAATTACCATTAGCACAAAATGCTATATTGACCTGAAGGATCAGTTTTAGAAAATGCATCATTCAGTAGTGCCAGCACTTCTAATGCCAAAAATATACAAAGCATATTTCACTTGCCTTTCATTTCCATGTTGGATTTTATTTAATAGTGTCTGTAACACAGAAAAGTGTATTAGAGACATTAATATCAACTGTCTGCAGTCTTTTTGTGTAGACATCTATGTATATTTCAAGGATATACTTCTTCTTCCAAATCTAGTCATCACTTGTTACATTTCCCCAAAAAAAGGCACGATAACCTCTGGTTCAGCTTCTGCTAGTAACTGTTCTTCAAGCTCCTGAATGGTTTTCTCTCTCCTCAAAAGCTATGCATAGTCCAGATGTTCTTAATTCATGCAGATTTGGTGCAAGGCAGATACATTTTTCCTAATGACTTTCAAAATATCTGATGCTATCATAGGCCAATCTCAATTGACATTGGGAAACTCTGACATTAATGAGTAATGAGTTTTATAAATTCTAAATTACAGCTATAAATGAATTAACTGTAAAAACTGTAAGGAGCTGGCTCAGCAAAATCCCAAACCCTTCTATCCTAATGACACAAGCCCAAGCTTTTGCTGACTGCACTATCACACGTACAGACCTGATCTGTTTGATTTGCACATGAATGCTGACATTTTTTAAGAATTACAACATTTATAGGCAGTGCCTACGATAATTACTAACTGAATAACTCCCTCTCTTTCTGTGCTTATCTTCCATTAAACCGAGTTTTTAAGCACCTCTTTCCCATTTTTGTGTAGTATAGAGTTTCCCTCCATTTGACCAAGGCCCAAAAAAGGCGACCAGACTATGGAGGAAGATTGTACTCTTTGATGGGAGTTTTTTCCTCGACCTTGGTTTGCAAAACTATTACATACCATGCTAACTATCCCTGGAGCTCTGTCTCAACTGAATATTCACTGCAGAGGCCAGCCCCAGCATCCGTGTTACACAGCTGGTCTTTGGTTACTTATGCCAGCCATGGAATTACACATCTGGGACAAAGTTGTCTAACAAGATACCTTCAGTGAGTGTCCACTCACATCTCTGTCCAAAGCCAAATGCCTTCTTTTCTTCTCTGTTTGCAGGCTGAATAGAATCAGGTGAGCTCTCTTTGAGTGGAAAATAATGGCTTTTGCTGCCATTTGAATTGAATCTATTGCAGTTGGCCACTCAAAGACGACCAGAACTCGATATTTTGCAGTGTTTTGCGAGGGGCTGTAATGTTAGTTGTCCACATTCCTCCTGATCTGGAAGGTAAACCATACTAAAGAAAAGTAAATTCTATGCTACATGTATGAGTAGACATGGTGGCACAATGTGAATATTTTAAAATTATTTTTTCCTTTTTAAATCAAGAACTCTGATAGCAACTAGATCCCTATTTACATCAGGCTGCAGCATTTTCCACCATATAATGATGCACAAACTATGCATGCCTAAACTAGAAATGCTTTTACGAGAAGCACTAGAGCCACAACTAGATCTTGAAAGATCCATTTTAATGGATCCTTTCTTCCATTTTGAAGAATGATATTGCCCTCATGGACAGGGAAGAGAGGTGATAAAAAACAAGATAGATTTTCATATGATATTAAGACAGGTTTGTGAGAGAAATATCAGTTTAAAAACATGTGATTCACACCCTGGGTCTCACCACAGACCCTAGCATTACTGAGCAAAATACTGACTAGGTCAAATTTACAAATATACTCTATCTCTTGCAAATGCAAAACCTGCGTCTGTGTGACAGACAAGAACTTTAAGATAAGTGACAGATAAACTTTAAAACATTTCTGCCAGAGTATTGTTAGACTGGGCAATTGAATCTCAGAAGGCAGGAAACCTTTCCTTTACTTTTAGCAACCTGGTTCTGCTTTGTACAGGAAGACTGCTGCAGTTGCCTTTTTCTGGTAGCATTTTTGTGAAATCTTCTTTTCAAAGAGTGAAGCACAAATGCTTAAGTATAAACATGCACACAATTGCTAGGATTTGCAGTGTGGTATCCTACACACGCACATGAATAAACATATACTCCAAATATCTAAATGGCTCCTGTTCTGATAAGAAACCCACAGTGGGCTCTCTGTACTCTACCCAGAGTCTTCTGGGAGTACTGGGTTTCCTGTTGTCTCCTTTCTTGGTTGCATCTCCGGACAGCTTGAGTGCTCCCAGCCACAGAGGACCACCAACAGAACCATCTGGCCTGTGATAATAAGGCCACTGGGGAGAGCTCACTAGCTTCTATGAGTCACATACTGGCACCCATGCTAATTAGAATCAGCTCATTGTCACGGATGATTTCTTACACCTGAGACCATGAGGTACAACATCTATTTCTGTTGGTCCTGTGACAATTTCTACAACAAGGCACTGTAAATGTCATAAAATTATTATAACCATTGCAAGTTATTCCCTCAAAAATCTGATAGTTAACTGCAGTGGACCTTTGGTCTCCCTTTGTGACAGTCTTTGTTTTTGTTACAGACATGCTTAAGCCTTTCTTTGATCAGGATGTCCTTCTTTTTGGGGAAGCCTTCTCCATGCAAAAAATTGGGTGGCCACAGGGAGGGAGCTGCTGAAACTTCCTATTTCTCTCATGGCAGGAATTTCTTCTGGCACCATAGAGCCTACGGCATGGAATTTGTGACTTCACTAAAGCTGAAAAATCCAAGCTTGTGAAGAAACGCAAGCAGAGGGGTGCATCTGAGCATGACCAGGTGAGCACCAGCTGACCAGTGATCATCTGATCAGTGTGCCTCAGGTGGCTGCTTGCCCTTACACTGGCAGTTTGCAGTGAACTGGCAGTGAGTGGGTGATCAGCAGCCACATTTCCGAGGCAGTGGCCACAGTACATTCAATATCCACCAGCAATCACCTGATCATGCTCTTGGGAGTTACTCTCAACAGCCAATTTCGCAATACTTCTGCAGCACCTGTTAATAAAAAGACAGGAAGTGCCAAAATGCACGCTCTTCTTCTTACTAGGATGAAAACATGGTATAGGTCAGAATTAATTGTACTGGTAAATGCAAGATGTGACACAAAAATTCTGCTTTTGCCAGAATCCAACACTAAAAACAATTTTTAAGGGCTGAGTCCATTAGCACAACCATATTTTCTCCCTCTAATTAGTACAAAGTCCAGGACAAAAGTTGTCACATCTATAAACATATTTTTACAATGAATCACCAAAGTTCAGAAAAGTCATTCACCCCCAGTACTATTAAACATGTTCTCTCCATTAAGGTGAATTATACACCTTTTTTAACCTATGGAACAAAGGCCTTTTAGTATGCAGTCACAACATGCCCCTATAGCAAGACTGAGGCCACAAATCAACAGGAAGTAAGCCTTAATAACAGCTATATGAAAAGGGCTTTACTTTTAGATTTTCATCAAAACTGGTGTCTTCTAAGCTTGCATTTATTTTGAGAGGTGGGGACATGTGCTTATTTTCCTTATTGAGGGGTTTTTGAAGTCGCAGTTAAAAGTCCCAGAAACATTTCTGTGTAGTTGGTAGCTTTACAGACCTGAGAAGAGTCATGGATACTGTGGGAATCCCTTTAGTTAGTAGAGAATTGTTAAAAGGGTCTTTCTTATTTTTTAATGACCATGCTAGAATACATAATGTCAGATAATTGCAATGCAATGCTCTTTAAGCCAGAGAAAATCATCCTCTGAACTGAGAGAAAGCCTTTTGAATTCTTTGTCTCTTTAATTTTCCTTTCTTCCTGCATGGTGTAGTAGATAAATTAGCGGCATTTGCTCCCAACAGTTCCAGTAAAAACATTTAGGGTAAGTGAGAGAAAAGACCTACAAAAAATGCACATTGTTGAAAGTCTGTCTTTGATTACAGAAGATGGATTAAGTTGATAAATTGTGATGTATCTGATATAGATTTTATAGATTGCGGTTTATGATGTCATGTAACACTCCTACCTCATTCGGAGCAGGTTTTCAGACTAAAAGCTGCCCATGATGACATGGCATCATTACAGTGACAATAACTCACTTCCCCATAAAATCTGCAGATTCATAATGGAAGTTAGTAATAGGATAAATACACGGTAAAATGGATTAATCTGAACTCTCATTGTCCAAAGTTTAGCAAGTTACTTTCTTTGTTCCTTGCAAAAGCTGACTAAATGTTCAAACCTGGATACCTGAAGTTAGACTCCCGAGCCTATCCCTGAAGTCGAGTTTCTGTAACCTCTCTCTAGTGGATTCCTCCACTCAGCCATGCAGTGTGTGAAATGCACAGAGACTGGCAGAGGTGAAGGCTTGAGCAAATAGGGACTCAGAAGCACAGTCAAGCATTTTCCCATATAATAAATGCTCAGAATACACACTGCATAGGGTTATGAAAAGTCTCTTCCTAGAGGAAGAGAGTGCCCGGCCACATTTTCTACCCATGTCTCAGCGTTCAACATCTAATTTAATGCACAATTATGTCCTGCATAAGATAAGAATCCTGGATGGCATTGCAGTAGTCCATTTTTAGTTGTTTACACATTTTGGCTATTTTCTTGTGGTTTGACCTGTCCAGTCCTCAATTGCAAGTCTGGATACAAACCTTTATGGCACCAGAAGATCATTCCAGGTGTATTTTTAAATAGGCACTAATTAGTGTGTATTGTATTTCAATTTTCTACTTAGAGAAGTGGAAGACAATGACAGAGCTTCACTAATTCCTAGATTAGGCAGGTAGAGATTAGCCTAACTCAGGATAAAGCAGTGGGATTACTCCAGAGAGGGTTCACAAAGGGAAAGCAGTCCCTATCAGTGATTGCACTGGCTTGTCCTGTTGCAGTAATGGCTTGTTCCAATCCCCAGAAATGGGATCCTAAAAAGGTGCTGATATATGATTGTTCACAAAATTGTCAGTGGGATCCTGATTAAAGGGTCCCTGTGTCTCCCCAGGACAAATATCCTTCCTCTTTCCTCCAGTTTACAGCCCTCATTGCAAGCGTAGGATTTTACTACCATCAAAAATTACAAATTAAAGGCTTAGTTAAAATTACATAGAACTACTAATATAAGGCATTTATAGACACGAACCTCTTCTTCACGGAAACAAATTCCTTTGTTTCAGTAAGTAGAAATTTGATCAAAATGTTATGACATCTATACCAAAACCAATGAAGGCAGCTAGGTACAGCTCCTGAGATGCTGGTCTTGGATAGGTTTCCTGTCACAAAGAGGCATGGTGTTAATATCCAGCCAAAGACAGACTGTTAACATCCACTCTCTCCCTTGAGAGACTTTGTTGGATGCTTGATGGTATCAACGTGCAGATTCTTGCTAGCTGTCACTACTGACCTGGCTTAGCCACTCTCTCATTACTGAAGTATGTTGCCTTGGGCAAAAGCAAAGGGCTTACACAGCAAAATGGAAATCAGAAAACCCGGACAAATCATAAAATCCTAAAACCTCCCTGGACTAAGCAGAGGATGGGAACTTGTGGTGGTCTGAGAAAGAAAATGGAGACCTTGTCCAATTTTACCATGCAAAGAAGGTCTAGGATAGTTATAATGCAAGCTCTCTCCTGAAGTGGAATAGACTGGAAGATGAAGAACTTCTTCCACTGATTTTTCACAAAGCAAATTAGACAGACTTATTGATTCAGTTCAGCAGTTGCTGGATGAAGCCATAGCTGAGGCTGTTGCACCCTGCCAGACCAGAGGCAAACACCCACTTGGCCCAACAAAAATGTTTGCACTATGAACTGCTGCGTCTCTGGGATTTCCTGTAGCTGCTAGCAGACCCTTAAGTATCACAAGACTCACAGGCCAGAATTTTCAGAGGTGCTCTTAATTCTGCAGCTGTGGAGCTGGAGCTGGACAACAAATCCTCATAGCTTGGAATATTCCATGGCACAAACCCACACTGGAGTTTTGCTCTTATTTCAAAGATATGTTGCAATGCAATAACGTGACTGCAAACTTGCGTGCAAGGTCATCTCTGAGAGGAACTGGTTATGAGAATAAAAAGATTCCTCATCACCTTTATAATTCTGACCCCTGAGTAGAGAAAACAAAAATGCTGGAGGAGAAGTGATTTTATTTTAGAATTACTCTTAACTCAAGTGCCTGTTTTCTCTGGTTTCTTGCAAAGGCTTGTGAGACTGTGTAAAAATGTCCTATCCATGGCAAAGCAAGGAAACTGCCTGGAGTTTTTTTGTAAGAATCATTGCTCTGTGACCACTGGAAGCAAACCTGAAAAAAATTTCAACAAAATTCTCCTTAGGAGTATCAGACAAGACTAGCAGGAAATAAAAAAATAATTGCACAAACCATACGATGCTTCAAAAATGTGTCGTTTTCCATGACATGACTTTCAGTGTCATGGAAGAAGTGAGAAGATGTGAGAGCATGGCATATTTTGGTGCCAGCATCATTACTTCCAAAAGTTGACTGCACTTTTAACTGCTTGCAACCCTCTGCAGACCCATCTGTGTTACAGCCACTCTAAGTCACAATGATGTTCTTCTCTTTGTTTGCTATGGACAATGGTTTTCACTTTCAGCCTTTTTGGGACTGTTAAATATTGATCATTATCAAACTAATTCCCTGGTGGGCCAATCTGTAATGAACTCTGGCTCCTGTTGCTGGATGGCATTTGCTTTATCAAGGAATGGCTCTCCTTGGTAATCACTGTGAAGCAATGGTACTTTCTTGGCATAGGCAACTCCAGTCCAATTTCAGTTGAGCTTCCAGGGTTGTGTTGAAGAGGTTTTTTCACTTGGGAACTGAAGCAGAAGTTTGAGGAGGATAAAAAGGGACCTTATTATGTTTAAACCATTTTCTGTGCATATGGTTGCACAAAGATTTCTGAAAAAAATAATGGAAAATAAAAATTTGGGGCCAGGTTTACTGCTCTGAAAGAAACTGACATATGCTGAAAGTTCTTCCATCCTTTTGATGATGAAACTCACCCACTAACTTCTTTCTGATCAAAAGAAATATGCCAGTTTACAGGGCCTGTGAAGATGCCAAGGAATAATAATCTTACAATGAAAAGATAATATATATCGGGGGAAAAAAAGAGTTTTTTGCCTCTTATATGATTATTTGTAGCATACTCTTCTTGTTTTTACAAAACACTTCAGAAATACCGGGTTGTTCCAATTTCAATTTAGACTTCTAGAAAGGGGCCTACACTGTTACATTCAAAGGTATAGCTATCCATTTTATAACATTCATAGACTAGACTAAACTAGGCTAGTCTAGACTAGACTTGAATGTTTCGGTGGTAAGGGCCCTACCATGATCACACAGGCCATCTGCAGATGCTGTAATGGTAATAAAACCAAGTTCAAGTAAGTTACTTAACTAAATAAATAATATTGACTTACTAAAGTTCTTATAGGAACTAAATAGGAACTCTCAAATTTCCTTTCTGCAAAGTCAAACATAGCTTTTTAAAAGCTCACAGCTTTACCTTGCACAAGTAAAGGGTTGGATGCCTTTTATGTTACAGATATGAAGCATAGACAAGGTATACCACACCTAACATGATTTATGAGCCACCAAAGTTACTTGCTAAGATGGTTTATGTGGCACAGGGATATTTATCATAAGCTCATCCTATGAAGAACTAGAGATGGACTGTGTCAGAACAGTATGCAAATGCTCTCACCAAGCACAGAATGCCTGCTGCCATGAAATCTGTTGGAACACAGCCCTACATGCCCTGAAATTGCTCACTTCTGACCCAAACATACAAAGTTAAAGACACCTAAGAGTTAAAATCAGCATACCATATGTCCTTGCTCTTTGCAGCTTCCCTGCCTTCCCTCTTTTACATGTTCAGTAACATGCAAACCCCTGAAAGAAGGCCTCAGGTACCAGGGTACTTTACCACCTCCTTAGCTTTCTTCAGCTTATTTTATTCTCTATCCTGTTGCCATTTCTGTTCATTTTCATAGAGACACTGGCTTTACAAAAACATAAACGAAGAGTGTTAATAAACATGGGCTGAAAATCCAACTTCATCCAGAATTACTGAAAAAACCCAGATGTGTTTGTTATAAACACATGCCTGGCCAGCTTCAGCTTTGCCTGCAAGCTGCTTTTATTCTTGACACAGGATTTAAGGGTTTAATGAAGCAGTCAGGAAAACAAACACAAATATGTGGGTGTCTCCAGTGCACCCACAGCAGGAGTGAGGGGAGGTGTGGTTTATGCCACAGTCTTGCCTTGAATGCTGAGCTAGGGTGTTGGAAGGGCACCTGCAAACCTGTGAATACATGTTGAAATTTGGGAGGACACTTTGCACCAGTCTCACACTGCCATAGAGGGGATCAGTCCTGATCTACAACAGTGTAAGGGTGAGTAGAAAACAGGACTGTTTTAGTTTGTGCTCTCTACTGCCCTGTGAGGACTGCCATAAAGGCAAGCCCTGGGGCTGCAGGAAGAGACACACTATTCCCCTGGTTGTCTTGAGTCAAGGTCACCAAACTCATCTTGGAGACATGTGTACAGCTGATAATATCAACAAAGTCTGCTTTGGACACATGCTTCCAGATTCAATCTGGGACATGTCTGCCTTTTCCCTTCGTATGCAGTGCCTGCTTTCACAGAAGAAATTTCAAGTCACCTCTTTGTAAAGGTAATTTCGTTTTGCTATACAGACCTCTACTGGCCTTTACTTACCGAAGTTCAATTGGTACAAAGGAATGAAAAATGAGGAATCCTTTCTAAATTCTGCACTAAGGAAGATTTTCCACACCCAAAGGACAGATTTCCCAATGCATAAGCAGTGCAGGGTGCATACAGCTAACTCTAAGGCAGAGGGAGCTGGGCCTGTTCAGCCTCAAGAAGGGACAACTGGGAGGAGACCTCATCCATATCTATAAGTTCATGAAGCACCAAGCAATAGGACAACAGACAATGGGAAAATGATGCACAGGTCCATCTGAAGATGGGTAAGAACTTTACTGTGCAGGTAACTGAGCAGGGTGCCAGGAGAGATTGTGGAGTCTGCCTCACTGGAGATGTTCAAGAATCATCTGGATTCCATCCTGCACCATGAACTCTAGATTGACTCTGTTTGAGTAGGGAGGTTGGATCAAATGACCCAGTGTGGACCCTCTGCACCTGACCCATTCTGTGATTCTGTGATTCGGTGGCTGGGATGTTCTGAGTTGATCAGCTAGGTCTGAGTGCAAAAATTCCACCAATCAAACCCACAGGCTATTAGGACTACGCCAAAAGCTCAAGGCCAAGAGATTCACTGAACCCTTGCAATGATTACTCACACTGTGACTAAATCCTCACAAATTGCAAATAGTACAAGCAAGCAGAACCTCTTTATTGGCAAGCATCTGTTTGCTGTCTATTTCAATCATGGTATGTTCAGGTTTCCAAAGAATGGAAACTGAGGACACAGCTATGTGGTCTGAATTTAAGAACAGATGCCAACTGAAGCCTGCTGGGTACAAACATGCTGGTAACCTTCAGTACCAGAGAGGGAAATGAAACCAAATACAGAAGGCATTAGCAAGAAGACAAGTGATTTACTTCTCTGTAAGCATACCAGAAACCCTTGTGCATTAACTGGAAAGAGGACCAAAAAATTCTGGGGCTTGATCCCTTAGCTCCTCCTAGGAGTCTTAAGACTGTTAAGATATAAACCTAGCAAACTTGACTTCTCTCTACTCTAAACAAGACACTGTTCCATGTCACTCATGCTGGTGACAGGGTGACAGAGCATACTGCACTCATTTTACATTGAGGTCTCAACATTCTGTAAAGATATATCCTGGATTATCATGGCAGCTTGTTACTTTAGCTATGGCCTGGTTTGTCATCTGCCTCTCATCTCCAGTGTGTCCAAAAAGGGCAATGGAGCTGATGAAGGGGCCGGGGCACAAGTCATAAAAGGAGTGGTTAAGGGAGCTGAAGGTGGTTAGCCAGGAGAAAAGGAGCCTCAGAGATCTTATTTCTCTCTATAGCTACCTGAAAGGAGATTGTAATGAGGTAAAGTCTATTCTCCCAGGAAACAAGGGACAGTATAAGAAAAAGCCTCAAGTTGTACCTTTTTGGCAACACTAATGGGAAGAGAATGAAAGTCATTCTGTTGGGAAGGCAGTCCTATGAAACATCACCAAGCATGGGGCTTGAATCTTTTCCATGTGTTGACATGTCCCAGTAATAACAGAATCAGAATGGTTTGGGTTGGCAGGGACCCTTAAGATCACAGAATGGTTTAGGACAGAAGGGAACTTAAAGATCATTTCATTCAAATCCCCCTACCATGGGTCAGAACACTAGACCAAGTTCCTCAGAGCCCCTCCAAAACAGCCTTGAGCATCTTCAAGGATGGGTTATCCCCAGTGAATCTGGACAACCTGTTCCAGTGCCTCAACAGCCTCACAGTAATGCCTGCAATGAACTGAATTGTTCTTGCTATCCCACCACTAAACAATAAAAGATGGGGTTTGTGGTGTTGCATTTCACAGCTAAACTGTCCGTGTGTACAAGCCTTTCCCCCACACTTGAGCCTTGCTAATACCATCTTCATTTTGACTTTAATGTCTAGTAAGTGTTGAGCTGAAATATCTGCCTTTTCCTGAGCAAAGACACTAACAGTCTATTTCTTTCACTGTTGATCCATTAATTTACCTGAAAACCATCCCTCTAGTTTTGACTAGTTTTTAAGACAGTTCTTGTAGTTGAAGGAATGGGAGGAATGACAAAGCAGAGGCATCAGTGAAACATGATGGATGTTGGGGCCTCCTAGATTTTGCACAGCTTTAAATGATTGTGTATTCATAGGACAAGCATGCAGAGGTGTTGAGCTAAGACTGAATTTGAAGGCATTGGACAAGTGCAATTGGGTAATACCAGATGTTGGAGACAGCAGCTAAAATGCCATCTAAACATCTTGCCTGTTCCACATACGTGGCCCATCTCTGGAAGTGTTCAAGGTCAGGTTGGATAGAGCTCTCAGCTCTAGTGTAAGTGTTAGACCTAGCTGATCTTTCAGTTCCCTTCCAATCAGGCCATTCTATGATTCTGTAATTCTATGTGCATTATTATGGATTGTCTGAGTTGATATGTGAAAGGTCTGACAAGTGAAATGACCTGTGCTGTGGTTCCTTGCTCCTTCTCATATAAACCCCCTCACATTTCATCACCTGCTAATGACGGAAGGAGGGAGACCAGCATTTTCTCCCATTGTGATCCCTTGTGTCCATTGATATTTTCACTAAGAAGAAAGTCTGTTGCACAGTGTGTCCCAGCAGACTTGAATATATATGTTTAATTTGCATTCCTAAAGATCCTTAAAGCAAACCCACCTGACAGTTTCCACAACTTGCTTCTTTAGAAGATGTACAGGCATTGCAAGTTGCTTTTCAAATTGATAGTAAACATGGACACTGCTATTATGGCAGTACTGAACAGTTCAAACTCTACATCTTCTTCACTGACCTCATGCTGGGCTGGGAGTTGAACCTCTCCACTTGTTTTCTCAGCATTGTTATTTATGACAATATTCAGGCTCCAAGCACAGTTAGCTCAACATGACATTTCTACAACTGGCATTAAAAATTCAGTTTTCCTGACTCACACAAAATCAGTATGATCAGAATACATTACTCATCAGCAGCTGGATACCTGAAAGGCTTAACTCAGACAAAATGAGGATGGAGAAGTTAAAAAAAGGAAGATAGATCAAGCTTGGATTGATAGCTTGGATATGACCCACTGTCTTCTAAATCCTGTGTCGCATAGACACTAATCTCAGACATTTCTTAGTTAATTTTCTGTCTACTGCATGTTGCCTGTCTACTAGGTTATCTCATCTTGATAGAGACTAGAACAATAATCAAAGCACTATATCTAATATCCTTCCTAGAATTCTCATAATAATTAAATTATTAATTCTCTGGTTATTCTTGTAATTCATGTAAGCAACTAATGCTTCTTAGAGTTTAACTAAACCCTTAGCTTCATGATCTTTCCTTTGCAGTGGATTCAACAGTTTCACGTGTTGTGAAACAGACATCTTTAATTTCTATCTCTGAATTCTTATATTTTTAGGCAGAAATACATATTCCTCCATGTTTAAATTACTCCATTTTATGTTTTCTATCACTTCCTGGTTTTCCTACCACAAAACAAAGTGTCAAATGCAAGAGCATTCACTCAATGAATACAATATCTGCATAAAGCAGGAAAAGTCAAAGGCTATTTTACCATAAAACTCTGCAGTTTATAGTTTCTCCTATATTCCATCCAACTCCTGAGCATGTCTAACACCTGCTAAGGACAAATCTCTATCTTACTGAACACCTCCATCAAATCACTGGATAAATCTCATTTTTAGTGGCTGAGGACATGTCAACATGAGCAACTTCTCTCCATGAGCTTTTCATAAAATTTGGATGAAGGAAAATTCTCCCTTTGTCTTCATTGTCTTGTATACTGTACTCTTGAACTCAACCCTGTATTTTAGTTTAGCTTAATTCTGACTGAAAGTGCCCACACATTAATTCTGTGTAATAAATGCATTTCAAAATTAATTCAGATCCTATTATCTGAATGTCCCCATGAAACCAATTCCAGAATATCTATGAAATACATTATATTGCATATATATAAAAGCAATTATTGGATGTTTTTATCTTTCATATCTGTCATCCATAGGCAGTCACCAAAAAAGAACATCTCACAGTTTTAACACCTTGAAGTGTTTAGGTGTCAGGTTCTGCTCTTTCTGAACTTTATGAATGCTTCTTCCCTGTCCCCCCATCTCAAGTAATAGACATTATGGGGCTCACCTTGCAGTGGTATTGACACTGCTGAGACTCTCCTGACTTACCAGTCTCCTACCAAATGTTGGCATGAGCTTTTATCTGATTTCTGCTATCACCTCTGCCTGTACCCCTCACCTGAAAAAGCAGGCTTCTTCCTGTGTTGTTTTAGTGTTATAACTGAGGAACCTGAGGGATGGAATCCAGCAGGGGTGTGCCTCATCACTTCAGAAAGAGATCAGTGATGTTATATCCCTATCACCTCACAAATTCACACTAAAGGTTTTGATGTATGTACAACCCTTCAAGCTTTGGGAAACAATAACTGCAAATGCTTGGTGTTCAACCACCCCACTGCCTTTAAAAGCTGCTTCACATGAACCATTGACTCCCCTCTCTCAGGAGCTGCTATTTTTCTGCTGCTTGCAGATCTTGCCACCATGATATGTGCCAGACTGACATTTCTGTTGCAGCTCCCATTAACTGGAACAAAACCAATTATTTGAAATTGCCAACTGTGATGAAATGAAATGTTTCCATAGAAAACACTGGGCAATTATTACTTGCTAAAGTTAAAATCGTGGGCAGGATGCTCCTGTGAAAATTTTACATCTAATTAGTATTGTGACAGACATGATTAGGAGGTGGACAGAATCAAAGCATCACAGTGTGTAAGTCAGAGCACAGAAAGGATGAGATTTCAACTCTTGTAATAACACAATCAGATGGCAGCAGTGCTGTTGGCAATATAGATTATTTTTCCAAATTTTCCCTGTGAAATCTGCCAGCAGAACTAGCAGTCTTCAGAAACAATTTGGCATGTCTCGGGAAGGCAACTAGTTCGGTGTTTAATGAATGGCTGAAGAAAAATCTTCTAAGCTTTTTAAAGTATATAGGTAGCAAGAAAAAAGCAGAAAACATTATAAATGGAATTACAATTGTTAACATTGCTGATGTAATACTTATTCCCAAAACCACTAAAATAAACAGCAGAGACCCAAGCAGCCTCAGTGGATTTTGAATAGGGATTTTAAGATGAAAAATACAAGAGACAAGAAACCCATAAGGCAACATGGTAGCTTGAATTTTCTTGCTTCTGTTTCAGATGTGGACAGTGGCTAATGCCTCCCAAAAATTCAGTTTTTCACATCTATGTCAGTTGGTATAAGAGCACATCTGCTATTACCTTTCGCCACAAGCACTGCCTCAAGGTAATATTTAAGAGCTTATTGTGCACAGCAGGAATTTATAATGACCTCTCAGTTTAGATTACCATCAGTACAGAAAAATAAATATCCAAAAATCATTTGGAATTAAAAAAATCTTGTGTCCATCAAAACCAAATGGGAGCCCAGGGATTGAAAACACACAGTAAAAGAGTAATAGATGTGATATCACAAGTCATTAGGTTAATGCAGCAATACTTTCGTCCCACTGAAAGAGCCCAGGACTTTATCACAAAGTCACATCAAAGTCACTGGCATTTAGTCTTTGGAGAATATCTACTTCTTTTATAAACACTGGTGTAGACTTAACTGGATTGACAGCCCCAGGACCTGACCCATACAATTTAGCTACACAACAGGAACACTGCTGTCAGAGTGAGACGCTTCCAGCTCTGATCCCCAGGACATCTGTGAAAGAACAGTTTTGCCTTTCTGCCCTTTAAAAAATTCAGTCAGCGTCAGTCTTATGGGGAAGAAGATTTCTGTATCTGTTTGAGATTGTCAGCTCAATTTCCAGCCCTTTTTTTCTAAATTCTTAGCCACTCTGTGTATATAGCAGATTTAATTTAAATTTAATGAAAAAAATAATAATAAATATATATATCACATCACATTCTTCTGTCCAGTGCATGTTACCAGAAGAGAACATTCATCTGGTTGTTTTGGAGGAGACAGCTGAATTCCAAAGAAGGAGGATGTTTGTTTTTTGCAGCTTAGGTGCTAGAACAAGTATCAGGCTACATGGAGTTTAAATACACAGGACTTAGCAACTGAATTTACCAGCCAGTAGAATTAAAAGAATTATGCTGTTCAGAAGGTCACTCTGGAAGACATGTAGTCCAACCCCTCCAGGTTCAATCAGCATGTTCCAAGCCTTCTATAGTGAGGTTTTGACAACGTCCAAGAGTGGGGACTGTATACCCTCTCTCAGTTCTTTTTTCTATACCTTAGAGGGAGATTTATACACTGTTACAGGACTTAGATGGCTTGGTACCCCTTCCTTTTTCTTTAGTCTGTCCACCTAGAGAGACTATCTCTTTCTGTCTGTACAAGGCTTGTCATTCAAAAGAGAGCACTGTTAATAATAACAGTAAGGCTTTAAAAACATTTTAAGGTGCTTTTGTGAATCTTCACAAATTGCTTGACTACAATAGTTTCAGCATTAAGCTGTGCAAGTCCAGTGTCTAAGCAGGAGATTCAGAGAGGCTACAAACCAATGAATGGAGGTGAAAAAAAGACTTTAATCGGCCAAGCATTTTGAACAGGTTGATTGATATCTCACCTGCTTGGTATTACTAGGCTGTTACTTCTCTTGTCGGAATTTTCCCCCCATATAGTGCAGTCTCAAACTGTTCTGACTAGAGAGGAACCAAAACAAGCACTAGCAAAATCAATCATTGTGCAAAGAGGAGCTTGAGATATAATCACAATCCATCTTGAAGTCTGATTAAGTGCTCTAACAACTTGAGTAAGAAAAAAACCCAAAAAAGACAAAAACAGTGTGCTGCTCTAGACAAGCACAGGATGGACTACCAGGTAAGGTAAAAGGAAGAATGAGATAGCGTTTTGTATTTCAGATGTAAAGTACCCAAGACCTGCTTTGAAACTAATTATCTCCCATACTAGAGGGCTGTACTTGTTTAAAGCTGTTGCGGTTTTTTGTTTGTTTGTTCGTTTGTTTTTCTTTTTTCTTTTTTTTTCTTTTTTTTTTCTTTTCCACATTAGACCTGGTAGAAATCCCACAGTTTTAGTTTGTATCCACTCATTAACTGCTAAAGACATTCTATGATGAGTGAAGCATCAGCCTGAATTCTTTCCATACTCAGCTTCCCATCTTTGGGAGATTTTAAAAATTTTTAACATCACTTCCACCTGGTAGAAATTCAAGCACAGATTCCTTAACCGAGGGCTGCAATTTAACAGTGAGTCTCCTGTTGATCTCATGTTCATGTGCTTACTGACAGACAGAATGGCTCACAGGCTTGATACAGCTGATAAACCATCTGGTTTGATGCACTGCCCAGGACATCAACATTTCCAAAGAATAGTTTACAGAAGTGACCATCGGACTGCGGGAACTGTGGGACTTAAACAAATAATAGGAAAACTAAAAGGCAGGACAAACACAGTATGACTCACTCAAGCATTTGAGATGAAAAAGTATGGTTTGAAGAAATTCTTTGCTTAAGAGTCACAGATTAGTGGGGCATTGGTCTGTGTTGTGAATTTTCCATTGATCACTGTGCTGCATAAAAACAGAATACATTATAATTTATGATAACATTATTTAGTCAGTTTTACAGTTTCTGAGCAAGATTTTTACTAATATATTCAAGTGTATTCATAAAAAGCTGTATCTACATACATATACCAAAGGTTGAGTTTTTAGTAGAATCATGGAAAATGTTAGAACTCTGCTGAGGACAATGCATCTAGAAAAAATAGCATTAATCTCTTTACTGTACAGTAGGGTGTAACTGCTTTATACTACCTTTATATGAATGAGATGATACAAATTTTATAGCTCAGTCTTGAGCCAGTGCTGTCTCAGTCTCTACCATAGGATGTTACTTAACCACTCTGAAGCGCAGGGATATTAGAGACCTTTTCCTTTTTTGCCTTCTGCTGTCCTCTGCATTTGCCATCATGTCCTCTCAAATTTTGCAGCTGCTACAGTTGCCCACTTCTCCTTTAAATCACTACATCCTTCTCCAGCTACCTTCTCTGTGATGCTGGGCCAGAGCTTACTGGGGGCAAGAAAGTCACCAGTACCTTTCAGGAACAGTGAAGAGCAGAGGTCATTTTTCATTAGTCTGTGTAATGAATTTTTCCCGTCCTACTTCACCCAACACACAAAGCAGGAGCATGGGCCACTGGGGACTGGGATCACAAGTCTTGGATCGCTTTATGTGCATGAATAATGTGACAGAACTGTGCAAGGTCTTGTCTTCCCCCTTGCAGGTGCTTCTTCAGAGAATCAAATTGACAGCAGCCAAATTAGCTCAAGTACCTCAAAACTGGGAGTAAGGTCTCTTCACCTGTCCTTAACACAGATCAGTGCTCCTACATGAATCTGAGACTGGCAGCTCTTGTCTCTAACTGTGAAAATGAAGATCCTTGTCTGCCACATGACTTCCAGCCTCTTCTCTAGTCAGATGAGGCGTCATAAGCTTTCTTGGTGGACAATTTCCTCTGAACAGCATCCAGCTCAAAAAGTCTATTCTGCTGGTAAAATTCCCTGGCACTGGCCCTCACATATCAGAATCTTTGTATTGCAGAAGAAGCTACATTTATCTAATGCTATTTAGTAAGAAATCAAAAACTTGCATGCCACTCTAACCAGAGGGAGCTAGGGTTAACAAACATACTCTCTCCCTGTTCTGGAAGCCCTCAGCAGAGTTCTTGCAGCTTCTGCATGCAGATAAACCAATACCACTTCAAAGAGTCCCCCAATTGCAAATTGACTCACAGCTGGAGCTGGTGTTGGCGTCCGTCTGTGTTGGTGCCAGGCTGTACAGAACTGGCCCTTCAGACATGGCCCTTCCTGACAGTAAATAGCAGAAAAGAGAGAAGGAAGGGAAGGGGAAAAGACAGGGGAGAAAAAGGGAATGTTTAGATAAACTCACTGAACAGATATGCAGACATCATCTACTATTTGTTAACACAATCTCTTACTGTAAAGTCCACCCCCCTCCAACACACACACTTTCTCATGCACACAAACACACCTCCCAGCCAAAATCTGGGGAAAATGATTGCCTAAAGTTCTTCCAAGGTATCTCATTTGCTTTGTCTGAGTGTCAGCCCATTGGAAATTCCTTTAACAGGGGTCATTAAAGAGGGTGGAAGACATGCAAACTGCAGAATGGATGATGCTATTGCTCCAAGTGTGGGACTTCACTGAGAGATTGGATCTTTGCAGATCAGACCCTTGCAGATCAGACTGTCAGGACTGAGTTTATCTTTCAGCATTTCTGTAAGGACAGATGCATATAAGACCTGATGTCAAATATGAGCATGTCAGACCTGCTGTCCTGTTCATTAACAGACATCGGATGCAGCAGGAAAAGAAGCATCTTCGAAGCATTATGAATAACTTTATCCTTGGAAAAGTGTAATTCAAATTCTTTCTGACATTTAGGTCAGCGAGTGCTGTGCTATTAACTTGACATGTGTCTCCTTTGCAGATTGAATATATGAATTTGCTCTGGAGGGAATAGACCCCATCACAGAAGGTGCAGAGATACAGGCATCAGACAGCTCTGAGGTTCTTCATTCCAGATGTGCTGCTCTGTAAGTGAAGCACCAGAGGTGGACTGAGAACCTCTCAGTTTTAAAGCATTTGAGTTCACATATTTTGACATTTGAGGTAATGGTCACTACATTTTCAATTTTGTTCTCCATTTTTTGGTTCTTACTGCCTTCTCTGAATTGTTGATGTAGACCATTGAGTATCTATGTGCTACATTGTGAGCCACTGAAGGAATTGGAAAGAGTCATGGAGTTTTAACAAATAAAGTTTCAGTGGTGCTGCTGCAGTATAGTGAAACCATGAGCACCAATGGTACCTGCCATGTAAATAGCAGAAGATTCTTCCAGTAAGGAAGAAAAAAACTTGGCATCTATACTTCAGCCCAACTTCTATGGCAACAGTAAGGGAGTCTAAATACCGTGCTATAAATAATCACTTTCTTTTTTGAATTATAATCTCCATTCCTGATTAGTTCTCACAGAATCTGACTGGGTCAGATTCAGTGATGTATACTTAAGCATGAAGATGGATGATAAAAGCAAGAGTAGGTTTAGATTAGATATTAGGAAGTATTTTTTTACTTTAATAGAGGCAAGACACTGAAACAGGTTGCCCAGAGAAACTGTGGTTCCCCCATGCCTGGAACTATTTAAGGCGCAGCTGGATGGGATCCTGACCAAGCTGGTTGTGTGGAAGCTGTCCCTGTTCATGGCAGGGGAGTTGGATCTTAATCTTTGAGTTCACTTCCAACCCAAAACATTCTTTGATTCTATTTAACAGCCTTAACATTAGTTATAGGATCTTTCAGAGGGGACACGTAGCATTAAGCCTCATTTGAGAAAACTTTAGAATGTACACATAATCTAGAAATACTCATTATACAAATTGAAGAGCAATTAATGCTAAGTTATTGCTGGCAGACTTTCACCCATTTATCCCATCCTGCATTTATACAAATGCAGAGGAATAGTGATGAAGTAATTTGTGTCTTGAAAGTGAAAAGATTGAGGAGGAATTCCACTTTTGTAATGTCTACCTTGCAGTAGAATCAGCTAAAGCAAGATATAGGGCAACTTCACCAAATTCTGGCATATTATGAAGTATTAATTTACTATTCTTGAGTTACTTTGGCTGAAGATCTCAGTAATTTTGGAGCTTTTATAATATTTGTATGCTGCTGTTTATTTATACATCTGCCTGCAAAAAATTTAAACTAAAAATCACCAGCAGTACAAATGCATTCAGACTCTTCAGGACTGCTAAAAGAATAAGCAAAAAAAAGGGAATTTGGTAATGAGCTCTTGTTCCCTTGCTGTTTTACATGTGACAAGAGCCCACATTCACTCAATGAGAGGGAAGTGAGGTGATGAGAAACACTGGCCTATTGTTTTTACAATGATCACATTCAATTCAGAAGAACTCTTTATTCAGTGCTGTTTTCCCTGCTTTTCCAAAACAGCCTTCTCAAATGTATTAAAAAACATCATGCTATCTACCTTCATTTGTTCCATTTCTAAGAACACTTCTAAGGTGCTCTTATTGTTTATGAAGTCTTTCCCAGAACTTGGCCACCTCTATTCCAAGCCCTTTTGATCTCCAGCCTCCATCTGGGCTGTTCATAACTTTTCTCAGCACAATAGCTTTGATTTCTCTAATTGCATATTGTTTAACACTCGTATTTCACAGATTGTTTACCTTCTCCTTTTCTTGCCTTTGCTTCTTTACAAAGTTATTTTAACTGTTCAACATTTTTCAATAACTCACTACTTATCTAATTAAGTCTTTATTTCTTGAAACACTTTTTTACATGTTAAAACTGGAATGTCTCAAATACAAGGCTTGTAGAAGCCTCCCTGCCCCAAATGCTGGGTTAACACATTTTTGCCACCATATCTTTCTGTCAGTCTCTTGAACGTCTGAATCTTCAAAGCAAGAAATAAGAAACCAAAAGTGGGGTTTTTTAAATGTAAAACATATTCTATATTTTCAGTGCTGCTGAAAAATGCTTATTACCAGTCATTTGTCGACACTTCTCTTTTGACTTAGTGAATTACTTTTTCCATTCTTTAGGGAAATTGTGAACTATTTCAGAAGTCCTGAAGCAACAGTACATACTGAAATATGTTTATGCCCAGACTTTCAATTAAAACTGCATTCATAATTTCACAACTCTTATGATTTTCTTTCCCTTTCTTAATACACTTGTTTACAGCTTAGCTTCTTTATATAAATGAAAAGTAGAGAACTACTGATCTATAGAAACAATGAAAAGTTCAGACAAAAAGAACAATATCTTTTGTAATGGTGCATAAAAGCCTGAAAACTCGATCCCTTTCTTCTCAGAATCCAAACTATTAAAGCCATTAAACTTACATTTCTTTATGCTTAGTAATGATTTTTAAGGCAGGGTTAAGAGGAGAATGTCATCAGGGACCCACAGCTCTCTTCACCAACCACATGGGAGGGGAGAGAAAAGGTGGAGACAGACTCTTCTCAGAGATGCACAGAGAAAGGGTGAGAGCCATCAGGTACAAGATGCAACACAGGACACTAATGTGAGAACGTGGGAAATTTTTTTTACCCCAAAGAGGAAGACTCCCACTGTAACAAAGTTTTAGGGATGTCGTGGGTACTCCATTCATGGAGCTATTTGAAAAAAAATAGCTGGTCACTGTGTAGAGCACTAGCTGGACAAGTATTGAGGAGGGGGAGGCAGATTCAATCTCCACAGGTTCTTCCAACCTGTATAGTTTTATGAGTTGTGACAGAGATATTTAGCAGTACTGAATGTCAGTATTTATCTGCCACACCTTTGAGAGAATAACCACTGGCAGGTGCTATGGTGCCTTCAAGAAGAGATACTTTCCACCAGCTAAAAAAAAGCAAATTTGGTTACCTATTACATGCACTTCCTGGTTTCACATGAAGTGCTCTGTATAATTTAACCAGAGATAGCTGGAGTGCAAAATACAAGATAGAATCACAGGGGAATCAAAGCAGCAAAAAAGATGCTGTGTTGGCACAGATATAAAAGTCAAGATAAAGGACATATATAATAGGAGAAATTGTAGGCCCTAAAATATCTTTCAGTGAATAGCCTTCTGCTCAAGAAATGAATCAGGAGTTACCTACTTCAATTTTTAAAAGATGGAAGCGTAGTTTACACAGTGCTAGATGAGTGTAAATCTGGCCCCTGAAAACTAACAGATTACTGGGCATCCTGGAAATGTACATCAAGCAGAAGCAAGCTTCCTCAGCCCTCTTTGACAATAAGCCAGAACTCAGCATTCCACCTTCGGCCTCCCAGATTCGCACCATGGCCAAGAGAGAGCAGCAAGGAGTTCTCTCTAGAACAGAAGCAAAGCCCTGTTGGAAACAAACACCATCAGCTGATTTCTTCTTACAAATTCCTTATCCACCAAGTGTTCCCCATCTATCAAATCCATGCCTCTTTAGTGTAGAGATAAGGATACTTTGTGAGACACTGCCAAATGCTTTGAAAAGGTAGACAACGTCAGTGACTCTTTTCTCATTTACTACCTCTGTAACCCCATCATAGAAGGCCACCAAATTTCTCAGGCATCATTTGCCTTTAGTGAAGACACTTCTTCTGTCACCAGTGACGTTCTCATTTTCCATGTGTTTTAGCATAGCTTCTAGGAGGATCTGCTTCATAATCTTGCCAGACAGAAAGCCAAGAATGACCAAGCTTAGTTCCACAGGTCTTCCTTTTTTCTGTTTTTAAAGATGGGCATTATATTTCCCCTTTTCCAGTCAGTGGGAACTTCACCAAACTGCCACAACTTCTCAAAATATGATATTGGCTTATCCACTTTCTCCCACAGTTCCCTTTGGATTAATAGGAGCACCTCATTAAAACCAATAGACTTACAAACCTTTAGGTTCTGAGCACCTCATCCTTCCCCATGCTCCAGTTAACCAGCTCTCTTGTTTCCTTCTGGAGAGGGCCATGTTTTTCCTAGTCTTCCTTTAATCATTATGTACATATGGGAGCTTTTCCTGTTGCCCTCGACATCCTGGACCAGCTTTAATTTAATAAGATCTTTAGCTCTCCTAACCTGATCCCTGGCTGCTTAGACAATATCTCTACATTCCTCCCAAGCTATTGTCTTTGCTTCCACCCTCTGTGTGCTTCCTTTTTGTGTCTGAGTTTGTTCAGGAGCTTTTCATTCATCCACATAAGTCTCCTGCCGGTCCTCAACTAAGCAAATCTCTGAGGAGACCAAAATCTGCTCTCCTGAAGTCCAGAGCAGTGAGATTGCTGTGTGCCCTCCTCACTGCCCTGAGGATCTGAAACTCCACATTTTATGGTCAATGCAGCCCAGGTTGCCCTTGGGTTTTACATCCTCCTCCCCTTCTCCTCATTGGTGAGAACAAAATCCAAGATAGCACCTTTCTTCATATCACTTGGAGAAGAATGGTGTCATCATCCAGGAACCTCATGGACTTCTTGTGCTCCTCTGTGCTGTTTGTCAAAAAGATATTGACATGGCTGAAGCCCCCATGGGGACCAGGACCTGTGAACACAAATCTGCTTCTATTTGTCTATAGTGTGACTCATCCAGGACATCTTCCTGGTTGGGTGGCCTGTAGCAGACCCCCCTCTATAATGTCACCTATCACATCCTGCAGGGAGCTGCAGTAAGAAACCAATGCACTAAGTCAGAGAAACTCCAATGTTCTGGCTTTCCGTATGAGAAGTCTCCAAAGCAGAATGGATTTTGTCTGGTTTTGTTCTTTGTAAGTGCCACTGGAACATTGTTGTGTTCATCTTGAAAATTAGAAATAAAAAGGATTGTCAAAGAAGTGGAATGGGATTAGGTTCTTAGTTCACTTAAGGAAGCACTGACATAGACAGTTTCTGATTTTTGTCAGACAGAGCTCAAAAACAATTATTTGGTGACACTAGCCAGCCTACTCCTTACATGCACTTTCTTTGGAGTTTGTGTGTGCAGCCTGTATGTGTGAAAGACTTCTAGGTGCACTAAAACTAAAGTATTCTCTGCAGGAATTTTCTTCCTGCGGGGTATGAACTAAAAACAGGCAGAAACCCTAGTGCTTGTGACACGTCTGTGATCCATCCTTAAAAAAGGCGTGAACTCCAGAAAATGCCACCTCTTCAGGTTAAAGAAAGTAAGGCAGCTGAGGAATTATATGTTATCTAAGAAAAGATATGCATCATAGGGAAATGAGCAGAGAAAATTTTTTCAGTCAAATAATAAAGTGCTGACAGGCTTCTAAGCACATATCTCTGGCTCAGGAGTCCCACAGCTACTACTTCACATAAATTCAGGCAATGATTATGAAGCAACACTAGGTCCTTGTCCTATTCTTTGTTTTGTTGTACAGGACACTTGGCTTAGTGGACACTGGTTTCATCTGTTATGAGAGTTTCTGTGTGACTCCGTAAGGCTCCAGGATGTGATGGTGTTTAGGATCAGGGCAACTACACTTATTAATTTCAAAGAAGAAAGAAGCATTTGAAATGGAAGTTAATTGACAGTTACCTGTTTTGGCATGAGTATTCATCAGCAGAAACTGAGGCTTCAAGATATCCTGCTGATAATCATATTTTTGTTCTTACTTGGGGAATGGACACAAAGAGTAATGTGCAACCACCAAGGGCTTTGAGAGAGGAAGACAGCATCTCTCAAATGTCTAGAAAGATAAGAGTCAAGAAGCAGAGAGGAGATTGCAGGAAGCTAAAAATAACCCCAGTTTATTGATATAGCCTTCTTTGTTTCATGGCTGTGTGACAGAAAAACAAGACTGATTTCTAGAGTAATGAAAAAAAAGTCATGCAAAACCTGTCAGTCTGTGGCTTTGTTTAACAACAAAAGGGTCAGCCTAAGGAATATTTATCAAACAGCAGCAAAGAACACTTACATAGTGGCTACTATATGTAAGAAAAAATAATTAATTTTAATGAACTTACCTGGAATTATTATAATTCTAGGACAGTTGAACACAGTTTTACAAAGTAACCAGTGACTGCACTGACTTTTGTGGTGGGAGACAGCCTGGGTTATTTAGAGCTAGGTTTGCACGGAGTGCTAAGTCCACGCACTCTAAAGACTCACCCACGCTCTTTTAAAAATCTTTCTCAAGGCATTCATGAAAACACTGAAACCTGAACTCATAGCCCACTTGAGAAAGTGCTTTAGACATCCTTCAAGTCTTTCTTTTCTACAGATTCCTACATCCCAGCCACCATCTGTGCTTTCAAAACAGCTACTGCCTGTCCTCAGAAAACCCCCACCAGCTATGCTCTCATACCCCTGCCACTTCTCTTCAAACCCATCTTCCACTGCACTGAAGGGCTCACAGCTGCCTCTGTTCATATCCCTTCTCCTTGACCAGTCCATGTACACTCCCACTACAAAGCAACCTTCCTCCAGTAATGTTCAATACACTGGGCTGAAGCACCCGACTAATTTCTTATCAAGAGGCCCACTCTGAAAACAGAGAACAGTCTTTGTGAAGGAGTGTGGTGATTGGGTTATACCTACATGGTCCCAGCAAGACAACAATGTGGGTCATTCTCCCCCAGGGCACAGTGTAACTACTGCAGAAAACAATCAGCATTCTTCTCGGTTTAGCACACAAACAGAAATTTTTCAAAGGTTTAATTAAAAGCATTGCTTTCAAATCACTTTTTAAGCTTTAACTATAAAACTAAAATCTAATGTATTCTCTGGATAATCTAACACACATCCATATTGCATAGAAATCACAACTTTCCTCTAAGACCAAAGTTTATGCTGTTGCATTTGTTATAGTAATGTATCAGACAGAAATAAAGAATTTGAAGTTATAAAACTAAATGGAAATGGAGACTTGAACAGGATGATTTCTAGTATAACATTTTTTACATTGCTATTTTTCCATCTGTCCATCTTCACACTACATACGGTTACCAAAATCTGCAGGACCAACTACATTCTGCCCATACTTTTTTCTTAATCCTTTCCCACTTTTATGTGCCTCACACAATTTGCCTGCTGTGTTTACTTGATCGTGTAATGAATAAAGTTATCATCATTCAGTACAAATAATAAAAAATTGAACTCATTTCAGCCCCTAAATTATTTAAAAACCAGATAAAACAGGGAAACCTATTCAGCCTTAATTGTTTCTTGCATTGTCAAATTAGGTTTCAGAAAACTGAGAAAAAGTTCCTGTTTTCATGGACAGGGTATTGAAAAACAACATCAAGTTACACATTTTTTTAAAAGTGCTTTTTGCAAGATTTTTCTCATTTTTATTGCCAACTAGTGTTAAACTGTTCACACTTTATGGTTGAAAACCCTCTTAGAACAGCTGTGCAGCTTGGGAAGGTTAGCTAAGCTATTTAAGTACCAAGATACAGGATTCAATACAGCTCTATCTGCAGTCTGGACAGCCTAAAGTACAACATAAAGTGAGGTAGAAGTGTCTAGGAATACAAGAAAACTCCAGTGTTGTGCATTTTTCTCCATTGCTATTACGAGTTACATGCTGCTGTGTAGTTTTGGGAATTTTTTTTTGCCTGGCTGAAATCTGGTCAGAGCTCAAAGCAACTGCACCTGCAGAGGCAGCAGGCTACAGCAGCAGCCTGTCAGCATCACTCATTTTGGTGGATGCATTTCCAGCCCATTTTTTATGCATTTACAGCTTCATAGCTTAAAAGAGAGGAGCTGAGCAGCTACTAAATTGAGAAAAAAAGAAAAATGTAAAGAACCAGCTCTTGTCAGTGTGTCATTGCTGCTGAACTCCAATTACTCACCTCAGAACAACAGAGAGATAAAAGCTAAATTAGCTGTTATCAAACTGGGACATAATCAAAGTCAATACAAAAAATACAGCACCCATCCTGATGGCTTGTGTAGCTCCATAAACTCCTCCAGAGCTTCTCTGCAGAATCTCTGCAGAAGCAGGGAAATGTGTGTGGCTCATATGTATTCCTCAGAAGTTTCTACATATGGGAATATTTTTAAAGGCCCTTAGTCTAGTCAGTGTGTTTAACATATGCAAGGATGAAGCATGGATTAGAACTGACAGTCAGACTTAGTATTTTTAATCAGAATTAGTATTATAAAAATAGCCCAGAAATCCATAAGAGAAGGATTATGGCATTTCAAATAACCTGAGATATTACCTATAGTGTCACTCATTCACTTTTCACCTGTACCAAAACTGAGCTAGCTTCAGCATGCCAAGATTATTCACATTTTGCTGTGATACATAATAACTCCTATCAGAGGAAGTGTTCATGGTTTTCAAATATAAATTAATTAAGTTCCAGAACTTTCTGAGAGATGAGAAAGAAGGCATCAGTATAACAGTTATCTCAAAGACCAAAAGCTTTAAGGCAACTGATGTTTGGGACGAGAAGAACATAGCCCAGGAGCTCCTTTTCTCTGTCCCTTATACTGACAACCTGCTGCATTTTCCAAATTTTCCAGCACGTGGATGGAAAAGGCCTTTTTCCTGGAAGAGCGCCAAGCACTCCCTAAAGCTCCCCTTCACCAGAGCCAAACTTTAGCTGATTGAGAGTCTAGGCTCAGAAGTGAAGAGAGAGCTGAGTGAGCATCCTCTCAGAGGCACAGGTTGGGAGTTTGGCCTCAACAAGCAGCCACAGAGATGGAACAGAAGCCAATCACACAGATGTAGAAGGGTGATACTAAGCAGTGATAGTAATTTGCTATGATTGGTGGGAGTGGCATATGGGCAAATTAATTTTTACTTGGAGTCAGAGCAAAGCCTGGGTGTTTTCCCAGGAAGCTTATTCCATGTGCACCATCAGTTGTGGCCTGAATAAAGACAGAGTAATAATTCCTGTAGCTTTGGATTTGTTGAATGAAGTGAGGAGGCTGCGTCACTGCAGGGATTGAATGGGATAATCACAAGTCTCTCCTTCCAGCTGTAGGATGGGTGCATTTTGGACACTTGGTTTCAAAGGGCAGGAGGGTATGTGACACAAATTGCAAGCATGCTTATTTTATCTGGTGACTGTTTGCTAGGAAGAAAGACGTACTTTAAAATAAAATTTGAGATATTTAACTGATTGGATTAATTATCTCAGAGCTCCAGTGATGCAGTCATGGACTGCTCTGAAATAATTCCTCCTGATCCTGGTGCTCAAATCCTTCTATGCATCAAAAGCAAGGCACTGCTGTAACTCCTCTGCTTGATTTTTTGTCTTCATCTAACAAAGGGTTCACTTCACTATCTGAGCAGTGAAGCCTTTCAGGAGAAAGGTAGATTCAGACTGAGCAGGCTCCTTTGTCCCTGTTTACTTCCTTTCCCCATAACTCTTCTCTGGGGAAAAGAAGCAAATGAAGGCCTCTTCCTACACATATCTTGTTCCCAACTGTAAGCCAATACACACCCTGGGTCTGACAACATCTGACCACAGTAAGGCATGAAACCTTTGCTCTTTTCTTGGTTAGAATCTGGCTTTATTGCAAGCAGCAGGTAACTAGTGTCATGGATATAAACACATTGTCTGAATAGCCTTTGACTCACAGAGTTAAGAAAGTGATGTTAGTATTAGAAAATTAATAATTAGTATTAAGTTAGCATTAAGAAAATGATTAGTTATTATTAGTAACCTATAGATAATTTTTAAACTTTTCCTCTTGCCCAGAAAAAAAACAAAACAACACCTGAATCTAGAGCCCTCTTCAAGCCCTATGTAGCCTTCAAAATAAAATTAATACCCTTATTTCTTGGTAGTGCATTCAGATAATGAAGTTCAAACAGAAAACTCTGAGTGGCATTTGCATTTCTGGCTTAAGTTTTAACAACTTTGCCCTATATATAAGAAGATTAAAAGGCTTTAGGAATGTGCTATGTGATGCAGATAGCTATATTCATTTCCAATATCTGCCCAGGCAAACGTTCATTAACATTTAATGTTTTGGTGAATATTTGAAGCAGAAGTTATGCTCCCAGTTGTGTGCATTTTTCTGATGTTATGAACAAACCTCTTTGAACCAGGACATGTAAAACTGCCACAAAGACTGATAAAAGAAGGCAAAATAGACTCAGCTTGGGGATATTAATTGAATTAATTGCTAACTAAAATTAGAGCAAGATAATGACAAGTAAAACAAATCTCAAAAACATCTTCTCCCCACCTTTCCCTCCTCCCTATCTCTACCTTCTTCTCCGGCAGTGCAGGGAGACAGGGAGTGGGGATTATGATCACACCCCGTTTCTCCCACTACTCAGGGAGAGGAGCCATTCCCCTGCTCCAGTGTAGGGTGCCTCAGGTATTTCTCCAGTCCTCTGAGTCCTTCTCAAGGGCTACAATTCTTCATGAACTGCTGTGGTTCTCTTTTCACAAGGTGCAATCCTTCAAGGACAGCCTGCTCCACTGTGGTTCCTCCAGAGCCTCACAAGTCCTACTAGAAACCTGCTCCAGTGTGGAATCTTCTCTCCATGGGTCTGCAGATCCCTGCCAAAACCCTGATCCAGACAAGGTTTCCACAGGGTCCCGGTCTCCTCTGAGGCTTCCACCTGCTCTGGTGTGGGGCTCCTCCATGGGCTGTGGGTGGATTTCTGCATCCCCATGGACCATCATGGACTGCGGGGCACAGCTGCTTAAGCATGGGTTGCGCCAGGGGCTGCAGGGGAATTTCAGCTCTGACACCTGAGGCACCTCCTGCCCCTCTTTCTGCACTAGCCTTGGTATCTGTAGCATTCCTCTCACACACTTGCACTCCTCACTTCTCTGAACGTAATTACATCTGCACAATAACTTTTCGTCCTTCTAAAATATATTATCACAGAGACATTATCACCATCTCTGACTGGCTCAGCCTTGGCCAGCAGCAAGTCCATCCTGGAGCTGTCCTACACTGGAAAGACTTCTTGTTTTCAGTGCTTCTGTAACAGTGCAGTAACACACCCTTGCTTTGCATGAAGTGTTTAAAAAGATGAAGTTGTATTGAATCTGTATCTTAAAATTTCAGGTTTCTATAGAAACTATATCTTTAAAAATAGCGAATTAGGAAGCTTCCAGAAAATATCCTGCCAGGTGCAGCAATACTTTTTAGATTTCATCTATTTTTCTTATTCTCTTTACCAATGTGTTCAGTTCCCTTTTTTATTTTTCTCTTCAAACTTATTTCATGCATGTCTTTGCAAACAATACCAGACACTAAATCTGACCCCTAAGGTATTTCATCCTAAAATATAGTAGTTCTTAGAGTTCAGAGAACAGTGACCTTAGACCTCAATTCAACTAAAGTCTCAAGGACATTTTGTATACTAACATCAACAAAGTCATAACAATAACTACAGGTACCAGTTAATACACAAAGACTTTCTGATCATACAGATAAAAGGCTCATTGCACACTGGAGAGCAAAAACATACAGCTCTCCAGCTGAAATGTGAGTTGCACCTCAAGTACTTGGCTCTCTGACCAGCAGTACATGCTCAATGGTTTTACTGCTAGGCTGTTTTGCATTGTACTCATTGCAGTAAATGTGGAATGGTATACAGCCAGTTAGGTATCGGGAGAAACTGCCTCCATTCATCCAAAAAGCACTCATACAGCTAATATTCCTTTAGAAATATATCCCTAGGTAACAATAAATTTTTTAGCTGCAAATAAAAAAACCACCTATCACCTGCATTTTTCAAGAGGCTGTTCAAGCACCAAATAGATAGCTTTAAGCTGTAATGATAGATAACAGGTTTAATTTCCTTGCTTTACAAATGATGGGATTAAACTGTACATTATAGGCTATAGCTATGCTAATTCATGTCAACCCTGCAGATAGTTTAGACTGTATAAGAAAGCACTTATTGCTGGGGCATAGTTCTCACTAAATGTTGGTGCTATAAGAACTACTGTATTATGCATAAGGCAGGCAGCTATCAAATACCTAGTCAAAAAAAACCCCAAAAAGTCCACCCTCTTGGTTTTTAAAGTTCATTCAGGGTCTGCAATTCCCAAATTTAGAATTTCTGCAGTGAAAAAATACTTCACTGAAGTGCAGAAATTACAGACTTCATTCTGTATGGGTCTCAACACTGTATTGTATCATGTGTCAAATGTGCATGCTCTAGACTTAGTCGTCATAATGCCTCCTGCTTGAATCACAAAGTTTGATAAAGGCTGATACTAATATCTTAGTCCTTCCATATGAGGACCCAGCTGTCCATTTTCATAAAATTTGTAGAAATTAAAAGATTTAGAGATCAGAATCCCAGCTGCCAATTTTACCTGAACTTCATCAATAGTCTTAAATGTTACTTGGGAAACAAAGGCGTGGCACCAAAACTTACTGACTGAAACACCCACCTACTCATAACCTTTGAATCTTCATTTTCTAAGGAAACCAGAATAAAAAACCATGCTTATAATATTCATGATTACCAAAGAGGGATCTTTGAAATTTACATAGCCTTTTCCCAATTTAGTGTAATCTTTGCAGTTTGCAGACTATCTCAGCTGAGAACGTACCGTTTCCTGAACCTTTTTACCTCCTGACTGGTACTGACTGTTAAATGAAGGAACACTCAGTAGGAAATGAAGAAGTTTTGAGTGTTAAGCACTATATATATATATATATATAAACTAATTTCATTATTGATAATGTATATATATATATATATATATATATATATATATATTTCATATTCTCTCCCTTTGCAGAGTTTTTTGCACTGCAGCCCCACATATATGGACTATATGCCATTAACTGTAAATCAGCTCATCTGTTGTTAATTCACTTTACTGTGACAATAATATTGCATCCCTCTTTCACTGTGGGCTGCCAGGTACAGGCTCTGTGAACGTGCAGGCATTTTCCAACAGACCCATATCAACCAAACACTGAAGATGTAAACCTGTGAGAAAAATATAGTTGGGTTATCAGCAAAGAAGGCTTCATCTGTGAAGCACCAAAGGAGATCTGGTAGATTCTTCCAGACAAAGTATCCAGGTGGGCTGTGAGGAGATTTCTTGGGCTTTGCAATGGAAGGAATAAGGGCAGAGCATTTACAGGAAGAAAACCTTGGGGAACCATACTGCCAGTACTGCAGCACTCTGTTAGTTGATCCAAGCCTGTGTTAATTAAAAAAAACCTGCAACTAGCTGCAGGTCAGACCCACTTGGACATGCTCACAAGACCCAGCATTGTGACAGTTAATGGGTACAAGTAGAACAGAGCAGTACTGAAATTCAGAATTACATTGGGCTCTGATGGTATCAGAGAGGGATGGACTTTAAGTGCATTTCAACACACGCATCCCCTAATCCTTCTTCTTGGCTTTGATTTCTATTAATTATTCTTTGAGGGTCTGCAATTACACAACAATTGATCTGCAGGAGACATGTATGCAATAAAAAGTTTATGGAACTAACTTCTGATTAAAGGTCTTGCATAATCCAGTTATTGAGACAGGGTGAAAAAATGGCAAGGGATAAATAAGGAAGTGGAAAGAATGAGAAAGATGTCATTTCAATTCTTTTTTTCACTGTAGAGCTTAAAATGATAAAACCCAGAGACCTCAGGCATTAGGTAATTTTCCCCAGCT
This sequence comes from Cyanistes caeruleus, assembly GCF_971803275.1. NCBI lineage: Eukaryota > Metazoa > Chordata > Aves > Passeriformes > Paridae > Cyanistes > Cyanistes caeruleus. The sequence goes on from NC_141732.1 coordinate 37,046,263, forward strand.
TCGTACTTTCTAAAAATATCTTCTAACTCTCTTCTTTTTCCCCCCATTTAAAAAGACTGATGTCAGAGCCTTCAGTTATGTCAACAGCTGCTCTGCCTCTGCTTTGCTTCTCTTTCCTACCTGTGACAGCAGATGCCATGGCTCTGCAAAAAATAGAGTCACAGGGCCAAGAATTTCCCCTGGGATGTGTGAGGGAGGGGACCAGGGAAGGAACTCCACAATAATGCTGTCAGGCAGAAGAGAAAAAGCAGAAGGGAAACCCTGATCAAACCCAAAGCTTGTACTTTCCATACATTCACATCTTCTATGCTACAAAGCATAAAGTTTGTGGGAAGCTCTCAAAGATTACAAAGTCTAAAAGAAGAGTGTAGACACCATAAATAAAAGGCTCATCCTTTTTGGGGACTGTGGGATAGACTGAACATTTTCAGGGACCCCATTTCTCATGCACCTGTTACTCCAGTGTGAATATTTACATTTACTATTCATTCACCTGTGCCTCTCCCAAGATGTGTTTTACAGAAGATAAGTCTGTCCTTACCAAAATATAATGCTGAAGAAGTAGCTCACAAACAAGGTGTAACTACTAGACATCTCATACATTTCCCTGTAAGGTATTAGTAGGATATTGGGGTGAAAAATTTAAACTGAAACTTACAGATTAATAATGAAACTTTGAAATCTGGAACATGTGATCTCCTAATTACATTTACAACTTTTGGAATATCCATTTAAATGTATTCCAGGACTGGCTAATTTTGTTAACAAGCGTGTAGTGGTTTAGGTTCACCAGTTTGAATTTCCCGGACAATGCACCAAATAACGTAGTGGGTTTAGCACTGGCTAAAATTTCCAGTGCACCTACTAAAATTATTTACTCATTTCCTGCTGTGAGATATGAATTAGGAAGAGAGAAAAGCAGGCTCAAAACTTAAAAGGTATAAAGAAAACTTTTTTAGCAGAACTAAAAGAATAACGAGAATCAGAATAAAACCTGAAGAACGTTTCTCCTCCCCACTCCACAACTTCTTTTCTTTCCCAACTGACTACACAGAGACAAATCTGGGATTTTCAATCAGTTACCACCTCAACAATAGTTTTTCATCAGTTCTTGTAGTTTTTGTTCTTGTAGTCTTGGAGTTTCTCTCGCCATGCCATGGAGTTCTCTTGTGGCTTCAATGTCAGTGCCCCAGGAAAGGAAAATTTTGCCCCAGGAAAGTTTGCAGTGTGAAAGTCCCTCCCATGCCTTGCAGCTATCCCAAAGCTGCTTTCATGGGCCATGTCAATTTATGGGGTACTATTTTAAGGTTGAGCTGTTCTAGCATAAAACCCCCAAAAGTTCTTTTCTTTTATCTCTGGGAACAGATGCTTTTTTTCTTTTATACCTGGAGCAAAGTTTCTCATCTCCCTCTGTTCAAGCTTCTCATTAGATTACATACAGGTTTTCAGCATCCACATGCTCCAGCACAAGTGCAATTTTCTCATGGACTGTGGGTGAATGCTGCATCCCCCCATGCACTTCATGAATTACAGAGAAAGAACAAAGTCCTTATATGTCTTCACCCTTTCCTTTTCCTGATTTGGGAGAGAATTGGTGTTTGTAGGTTCATTTGTTCTACTGCTTTATCAACTGAAACAGTTTCTACAGAGTTCTGCAGTACTGAAAGGTGGATCTCATTCAGGCTGTGCATAGAGGGGATCACTCGTCGTGCCTCTCACTGCTGGTCACTTGGTCTCTGCCGACACCATGTGAGCCGTGACAGCCACCAGCTTCATTCAGTGCTCTCCTTCAAACATAGTGCTGTAAACAAGAAAAGCTGCCGCTGCAATTTTTTTTCCTTCTCTGCGCAGCATGGCTGGCTCAAAGTGGCTAAACAATGTTCATTGTGAGCCATACTGAGGCAGAACAGCCGTGTGCCATTGTCCTGGACATGCCCCGCATTTCCAGCCACACATCTGGTCCCAGACTGGGCCAGTGGCAGCCACTCCTAGCCCCTGGCTGCTCGTGGCCTCAAGGCCATCCCCAGCACTGATAGAGCCTCTGGCCAGCATGACCTGGTGGTGCTTCTGGAACAAGGACTAGCAGGCTCTGCCAGGAAAGGGCCCGGCCCTGCTGGGAAGGGGTCCCCAGCTGCCTGCCTGGACAGGACCTGGTGCACTCCCCAGTGAGGGGCTCAGCAGCCCACTTACCACCCCTCCAGAGGCAGAACATCTTGGCTGGGCTGCATGGGGCCAGCTCGGCCGGGCCATGCAGGCTGCATGGGGCTGGGCCTTCAAAACCTGGAAACCAAAAGAGAGATTTCCTGGGCTTGCCCTTCTTTAAAATGTGAATCTCACAGAGGCGGATCTAGTGTTTTAATGGTTTAATAGGCTGACAGTTGTTGGGGGTTAGGTGTCCTTCCTTTTGTTCCTTCTCACCTATAGAATTTCTCCCATTAGTTGTGGGGAAACCTGACTGCTGGTATTAGGGGGTGCTTGAGAATACAAAGAGTTTGGCTGGGCCCAGAGGAAAGGGGGGCAGGCAAAAGGGAGGGTGGAGGCAGCTGTGGGCTGGCTGGTTTCTTCAGCTTCAGAGCAGGACACTCTTGGAGCTGCTGTTGCTTGGGGAAAGGAGTTCGTCATAACCTAGATGGAGCTAGTTCTTGTTCTTGTTCTTGTTGTTCTTGTTCTTGTTGTTCTTCTTTCTTTCTTTCTTTCTTTCTTTCTTTCTTTCTTTCTTTCTTTCTTTCTTTCTTTCTTTCTTTCTGTCTGTCTGTCTGTCTGTCTTCCTGTCTGTCTGTCTTCCTGTCTGTCTGTCTTCCTGTCTGTCTTCCTGTCTGTCTGTCTGTCTGTCTGTCTGTCTGTCTGTCTTCCTGTCTGTCTGTCTGTCTTCCTGTCTGTCTGTCTTCCTGTCTGTCTGTCTGTCTGTCTTCCTGTCTGTCTGTCTGTCTGTCTGTCTGTCTTCCTGTCTCTCTGTCTGTCTGTCTTCCTGTCTGTCTGTCTGTCTGTCTGTCTGTCTGTCACGTCATCTGTGGTCCCCACACCATCTGTCCTGCTGGGACATCCTGCAGTGCCAGCCAAACTTGGAACTTCTGATGCATCTTGTCTACCAGCCTGGGATCTCTGCTCATTCCTGCTGTTCCAGCTGGGTGTTCCTCAGAGTCCTGCAGAGGCACCAGCATCGGCTGCCCACAGGGGGTTTGTGAAGCAAAGCCTCTCCTCCACCCCTTCCCATCTCAGCTGAGAGGCTGTCATGGGGTCCCTGGTTCTGTTTTGTTGTTAATGCTGTAGTTATTGCTTGTGTGTCTTGTTATACATACTAGTAAAGAACTGTTATTCCTATCCCCAGATGTCTGCCTGAGAGCCCCTTGATTTCAAAATTATAAAAATTCAGAGGGAGGAAGTCTACATTTTTCATTCCAAGAGCAGCTTCTGCCTTCCCTAGCAGACACCTGTCTTTCAAACCAAGACATCAATTCTCAGAGCTAGCCAGCTATTGGTTTTTGCTAGGCATAGAGGAAGCTCTTAGCAGCTTCTCTCAGAAAAATAATTTCTGTGGGCAGTTTCTTCCCTCCACACCAAATGTCAATTAATGCAAAAACAGCACAAAGTGTCTTTTCACACATCCAATGTACACTAATTTTCTATGTGTGTGTCTTTCTAAAAGAATAGGAAACTGGTGTATCTATGCCTGAAAAATATAAAGAGAAAAGCCCCTCTTGAAGATACTGGAGAAGGGAAAGATTGGTAGTGTATCTATGCCTGAAAAATATAAAGAGAAAAGCCCCTCTTGAAGATACCGGAGAAGGGAAAGATTGGTAAAAGTATAAATATTTTAATAAATATTTTATCAGAAATATACTAACAGGATTCCTTCATTTTGCAAGTCATTAGTCACTTTTATCCTTTTTATCCTCTCATAAGTACAAATCAAAAGGCAAAGTCCATGTTGTTGCCTTTATTTTACATGGGCTTTGGCTGGCAAGGGCTCTTTCTGGTTGTTTTTTAAACAAATAAAGTTTTAAAAGGTAAATCACAATTCCCCTGACCCTAGCACTGACGAGAGTGTAAGATTGTCAAAGCTTAAATCTGCTCAATCTTCATTTGTACACCTGCAAAGCCAAGGTGGACCCACTTGATTTTACATGCAGCCTAAAGGTATAACTAGTAATCAACTAGTTGAAATCTAGAAGATAGCTGCAAACTGAAGATTTCATATACAAATGTCTTGTTCCCATGCACCACAGGTGAAGTTTTTCTGCACACCACAGTCCAATGTGTTTGAACTTTTCAGAAATAACTTTTAACTTGCAGAAAATGGGATTGAACACACTCATGAAAAGTTAACACTCATGGAAAGTTACATGCATTCTTCCAGAAATTCTGTTTCTACCCTCCTTTGCAAAGACTGGAGGAGGAATGCCTCATTCAAAATGCAGACTCTGCTCTTATTCACAGGTGATAAGCCTGTGGGACTGGGCTGTACTTGTCCAGGTGTCACACCCATCAGTTCCTGGAAGGTTTCACAAGGGCAGAGGGAAGGTCTCCCTTGTGAAGGAATCAATACCAGCATCATTACTACAACAAGAAGACTCTCCTATAGCAAGAAAAAGCAACCTTCAACTACAAAATTAATTAGTTGATTTAGTACTTTTTAATTGTGTCCATACTGGGAACTACAAACACTTGATGATCTACAGAGTTTGAGAAAACCAGGCCTTAGAAGGAAACATTTGAACTAAAGTATAGATACTAAAGTCATTAGTATATGACAAAATAACTGTAAGTGCTTCTCCTCTCAACATTCTGTTACCCAGTGTGCAACTACTTTGACTTGCAATGTAGTAACTCTTATGAGTTAAGGTCTGACTGTAAGGACAAAATGACCTGGAAAAGTTGTGAATACAGGATGAACGTGTGGCTTTGACATCCTTTTCTAGTACTAAGGCCACCTGATCAAGTGGGAAGGAGAAATTTTCAAGGAGCTGAATTTTTTTTTATCTTTTATATTGCATATATATATATATATAAAATATATGTGTGTGTGTACATATATTAAATACATTATATTTATAGAATTATTGTCTTTGGAGAAAGACATAAGAGGAATGAAAATAAATTTGAAAACAAATAACACAAGTAAATTGACCAATGACTGAGCCTGAGCACTGAGCAAGAGCAAGAAAAGTAGCATCTCTATAACTGAAAGACTTTTGTTTAAAGTGCCATCTCCTACTGTCCTAGCCTCTGACTTCACAAAAATTATGTGCTATGCTACTATGTAGCCAAAAATAATCACTGTCATTGATCTGATTTAATTAATTGGTTTTGCAGACTGGTTTTTTTTCCAAATAAAATGATGCGAAGTAAATGAAAAATATTGGACTTTTGGCAGGAATACTTGGAAATTTATACATATTGCAACTATTGACAATTCTTAATTTAATACCTAGTAGATCTAAATAATTTACACCTCAATTCTCACCTGTTAAAGCTAACTTTGAAGGCATCCTATTATAGTAGAAGAAATTCTCTGAGAAATAAACAATATCTAGCATCTAATTCCCTGCTGAAGACATGTATTAACTCTCCAAGCCACATTTAATTAAATAATCATCTTCAATTTTTTCAATGGACAAGCCAAAGTACCAGAATAATCAGAAGAATTACATTAACTATTTCCTTGTTTGCTTTTAAATTGAGCCTGTTTTGATCCATATATTACCAAGGCATGAGAATTAATGGGTAAAATTTCAATGAATCTAAGACACCTAGCAACCCTGAGCACAATTCTTTGCAAATAAAAAAATTGTTCTGCAGCAATGACAAAAGAGCATAAAAATACATACATTGCAAAGTCATAATTACATGAAAGCAGGAAATGGCAGACAGAAATACTGTAATTTTAACTGGCATATCTGCTGACAGCAAGCATACAAAACTCTAAATACCAAAAGGGACCATGAAGCTGTTCTCATTTTATCTCATTCAGTGGCATGGTACTGAAAAACATCTTGCAGTAGAGGCCATAACAGGAGTTGTTTAGGCTCAATATAGGGTGCCTCTTTGGTCCAAAAGTTCCTTTCATCAATGAGAATTTTATTGCAAAGAAATGTACTTAATTTCCTAGGACATCATTCATTTTGTCCAAAGTGTAAACATTGTTTCATCTCACTAACTGCAGAACATTGTTCTTGACAAAAATTCAATACAGTCTGACTGAGGGCAAAGGGATAATTACTGAAAAAAAAGAAGGAAGAAAGCAAATGTTTCAGCTCCCCACTCCAATAGGTACATGCCCTTCTCTGACACATTTCTCATTTGTGCCAAACAAGCGTAATGTTATCTCACTCTTCTGCTTTTAGGCATTTCAGCAGTTTTTTAAGTCCTTAAGCATTAAAGAAATGCTGCTATTTTATTTTCCAGGATTTTTCCTCTGTTCTTTAATTTTGTTTTATTTTTTGTTTAATTTTGTGTTTTCAGAGTTCCCCAACCTCAAGCGTCTGGGCATGGGGGTGTCATACATCACTCCTAGGGTGATGGGAAGAGGGTGTCTCACACTGCACCTATGCAACATTATTCCAGTTTCACAGCTATGTTAGGCTCCCAATCACTACTGAACCACTGTAGTGGTAAAGGTTGTGAAAACACAGCACTTTTTTGAGTTCATCTTCTACTCCATCTCCCTAAAATATGGGGTAACTCAAGGGGAGGCAGAATAGTAAAAACTCATGCTCAGGGTATCTATTACACCTTTACTTCAACAGCACCATCCAGCCTCAGTGTACAAGGAACATATTATTCAGATAAGATGACCTGAAATGTTAGGAGATCTCAAAGCCTATGATTTACTGATTAACTGTAGTTTTCTCCATAAAGAGTCTAGTTATATGATTTTTGCTGCAGCATAAACTACATATATACAGACTAACTTAACAAGCATGATACCACAACCTTTTACACATTTTACACACGTAAAGCCATTTCCACGTGATTTTATGCAAAATTATATACAACTAACTATAACCATTTAAACAACAATTCTTTTTTAAACATAAACAGTGGTCTGTAGTCCCATTAAGTATGAAGCAAATCTCCAGCCAAAAACATTCATGCTCCTTCCTCTGTAGCTGCCCAGAGTCCCAATGACAAGTCTCAAACTCATGTTATTTTCATCTCACTTTCAATAAAATGCACCAGCCTAAATTCTCCTACATACTTAGTCCTGTAGCTTCTAGATAAAAATTTCTAGATCAAAAAATTCCATGCGGGCACACACTGGGCAATTGCCTATTGGGCATTATTCTGCGTGAACAAAAGAATCAGTTTGCCTTCCATTACACTATATACATGGAGTCAATGCTGCCAATTTAAGCTGTTAATTGAAAATAGCTAATCTGTTTTTAATTCACAACCTGTTGCAGGCCAAATTAGCTTTCCAATATAGATGTGTATTCAGGCAACTCTAACAAAAACCAACATATTCTGAGTGGGTTTTTCCAAACATTCAGAGGCATCTGTGCGATGAAGCCAGCTGAGAGCTCAATGATCTTCAAAATAGACACAAACAATACAGTCAATTTAGGGATGATCCAAAACTACTGAGTTGCCTGTGGCAGTCTGAAAACCACTGGCTGCCAAAGAAATCAACCTAAAATTGCAACACTTATGATTTTATGATTATATCTCAAATGCTGGCAGAACTGTGATCCTTGGGCAGAGTTCCTCTGTGAGAAGCAAGATTAATCTTCAGCCAATATCATTTTAGCCATGGAAAAAACAACCTGAAATAAGCCTAGCAAAACTACCTAAAGCTGGCCCAATAATTACTGGCTCAGATTATTTATAAATAGCCAGCATCTGACCTTTTGGAAATACTGCTAAAATAAGACTGCATGAGAAATTGCAATTTTTTCTTTGATGATGACAAGAATTTATGTTCTTAAAGGTAATTATCATCTGGAAATAACTGCTATTACAACAACTGCATGATAAACAGCAAATGCTTGTCTATAAGAGCTGCACAGCTATGGGTCTGCAAAACACAGATAAGTGACAAGCATTAACCATTTTTAAAAAGGAGAATATGCAATACAGTATAATTGCTGACATCAGCTACCTGAATTTTCAGAAGCAGTTCAAAAGGTTGAAAATCTCATTATTTGTAAGAAAGATATACTTATGCTAAAAAATTGCATTTGGTTCTGCTGTTGACTGCTATTGATGGTGATCAACTGTTGAAAGCAAACAGGATTTTGTTGAGTTTAACAACTTGTTGGGAAACTCAAATGTCTGCAATCATATAGAGGCCAACATCGGCTACTCACATGATTTTATTTGTATCTATATGACTTTGTTTCTTTGTTGTTGTTTTGTTTTGTTTTTTAAATGTAAATTAATTTAAAAAAATTATTTTTTTTTTAATATATATTGTTGCATTTCCTGCAGGTTTTTTTTTTTTTTTCTTGTGTTTTGATTTTTTTTTTAATAAATGTTAAAATAAATAACAGTAAATATCTAGCTTTTGCTGCTGTGGAGACACTCTTGCAAACAGGAACTCTTTAAAGTACACAGACCAAGAGGTAAACACAAAAGGACCCAGACTAAAACCTGGTGGCTTTTCTATTTCTTTAGAGATGCTACCGATATTTGGAAAACCCATCACCAAATCAGACAAACAGTTCAGTGATTTCCTGTCACAAACTCTAAGTGCTGGAAGGATGCAAAATGGAAATGCAGACGGAATTGCTCCTTTCATATTAGAACACACAAACTTCTAAGTGGGCCTGAAAGCAATGCTGGCCAAAGCAGGAGACAGAGTGGGATTTTACACAACAGAGCTGTCAGTGAAAATAGCCTTCCAAAGATGGGATGGATCATACACTCCACGACTTGTCCATATGGGAACTTCTTCTAGCACAGCTATTCTGCACCAGCTTTCTGCACCACATATCGAAATCAAAGGTGAGTTAACCAGACTAATACAAGTCTGAATAACGAATCAACTATTTGTTAATTGCATGGAAATAAATGTTTTAAAGTCAGAGCCTATTTTAGTCTTAATTTCTCCATCCTCTCTCCTTTCACCAAGCAACTAGGAAACCAAAAGCATAGCTGCAGGCCCATGCTTCCTGAGCTTACCCTTGGGGAAAAGAAAAATGCAAAAAATACTGCAGCACTGAGAGCTGCAGCAGATTTTCTATGCTAAAGAAAAAAAAACAAAAACAAACAAAAACCCCCTACCAGTCTCCTCCCAAAAAACAAAGCAAACAAAACATAAAAAATTAAACCAAAACACAAAAGTAAAAATCCATGACAAATGGGTAGGCAGTTTTTCCACAGAACATGCTAAGTTTCCCAGTGCAATAGTGCAATTCTATTCAATGTTATTTAAGTTCTTGAAGGTGATGCCCAGTTAAGTGTGCAACACAGTATGTTGCAGTGTGTAATAGCACTTCAAAATCAATATGCTTTGAGGTTGCATAGAGTATTCCAAAAAAGCAGTCAAGGAGAAGTCTCAGATTACGGCAGCTGAATGAAGAAATTTCTTCATTAGTATATATAGAAGAATGGGGAATAGATTACAATTTGTTTCCAAATGGCGGATAATACATTAAAATTTGTTTTCAGATAAAGACATTAGTTGATTTTATGGCTTTTATAAACAATGTGCGATGAAGTGATGTGACAGTTGTTTAGTGACATTGCACTCTCGGAGTCCAGCACCAGCTGGTCTTCACTGTTTGTAGACTTGAGCAACCATCTTGGAGTCCATGTTTGGAAGAGCTGGTGGACCAACCAGACGAATAATAAAAATTACTTGAGGTCAGAAATAGCAATAAGACTGAATTGCAAGTGAAATGACATTCCTTAGAAGGGAAAAGGCATGAAAAGACACTGCAGTTTCCAAGACCTTGTGAAGAGGAATGGAGCACTCTGCCTCTGCACTTGTGGCAGATGGGACATGCAGTTGTGGACTTAAGCTGCAGAAAGGTCAGGCAATGCAACTGTTTCCTGAGGGCACCATGGGAAGGCAGGCCCACCATTATAAGGCTTTCAAATGAGTTAAAAGTGACCTCTGGATAAAAAGATAAATGACTGTTCAAACTTTCAACTTACCCTATCTGTGTATATTTTATATACTGTGGCCAAGCAACAGCAGAACTCCTGCTCTGCCACCAGCTACACCAAACCACTCTCAAACTGAGTGGCAGAGTACATTCTCTGCACTATTTCCAATGCCAAAGAGGGAAAAAAAGGAAGACTAAACTGCTGCCAAAATACAGCAAACTGATGAGATTTGATGGAGTGGTGTGATGAGGATCCATTCTCCCTTTACCTTAATGCTTGAAGAGGCAGCATTTGATGCAGAGCCAAAGCAGGCAAGAAACACATCCTATAGCACAGCCTCCAAGACAGACCAGTGCTCAGCCTTCTGCCATGAGGACTCAACCAGATTCACAGTTCCCATTGCCCTGCCTGTTTTTCTGGGTAAGCTCCTACACCCTCTTTTGGTGAGTATGTGTACCTTTCCCATAGGCTTTCACCCCTGCATTACACATTTAGTGAGCTAGAAAACAGAGACCAGCTGCTTGTCTTTCATACCACAGGAGTGTCACTCACTTCCACAAGCAAAGAAACAAAATGGACGTGATTTCTGCCTCCTGCCAGCTACTCACTACTCTGCTCTGCAGTGCGTGGGTGCATGCCCCCTCTCTCCCGAAATCCTCAGCTTCAGTGGCATTACCCTTCCACGTTCGTGTTGGCAACATCAGCACCTCCACATTTCCTCCGCCTACTTGGCACATCTAAGAGCTGCCTAGAAAAGGTCAATACCATTCTAACTGCACGCCCTCTCTTTTCAAAAGAATGACATGAGCAAATATTTCATAATCCAGGCCTGAATTACTTTACAAATAATTACACCTACCTCTGATAATTCACTGGGGTCAGTGCACTGAAATTTCTGCACAGTTAACAACTGCATTACTTTAAAGAACTCATTATAGAACACATTTAAGATGCTGCCAAGAAGCAGAAGGGAAGAAACTTTCTCAAGATGAAACATGTATGGATTTCATTCCCATCATGCACTACTGGGCAGTCCCTGAGAAGCAGTTGAGGCTTGCAGGCTGCTCCTTGCAAACAGCAGATTTTACATCACTAAGCATGGTTATTTCCTAATCTGTCGCCCCTCTACCACCTTCAGCTTGTGGCTAATTCCCATAGGCAGAAAGGATAAAGATGCAATCTGTAATTTTTTCTCCATGTGAACAATATACTTAAATCATCCCTGAGCCTTTCAAAACTAGCTTCTCTTTGTTTCTCTAAGTCAGTACTTTGCCAATACTATAAAAGCTTGAAACAGCTATATTTGGCATCAAAGTCCACAGTTGCAAATGGAACTAAGTAAGTCAGTCACCATCAACGAAGTAAGGAGTTAGTGCGTTCAGTTTCTATAAGACAGCTATAAATGCAGTGGTATGGAGAGGTCAAATGGCTTTTACACAGTGCAAAGAAGCAACAAAATATAGACCTGGGCACATATACATGGACAAAACCCACAGATGAGACACCCAGGAGGGATGTTCTACAGCCTACTTAAATCCCTCCTCTAAATAAAAAGATGTGAGAAAAACAAGCACTACAAAGCCAATAACTTGGAGGATTCCAGGGCAACTAAATGAAGAATAAAGCATAAAGTCAAATGCATGCCTGTATTTACAGATACATGCAGATACATATCCTCCCTAAGAAAGATTCTCAAAAACTGCTTCCATCACTTCTACAATACTCTTATTAAAATGTAAAAATCAAGCAACAGAAGTGGCTTACAAGAAAGGGTGATGGGACTGCTGTACATTACTAAGGCATTACCAACCTAACAGAATACCCAAGAGGTCAGGTTAAAGTTTTATATATATATATCAGTATGTACACACACACACACACACACAAACACACACACACATTATAACAGTGCTCATTCCTACCATGTGTTGGACATTTTCCTAACAGCCCCAGGCCTACAAGTCTACTCCAGGCCATATAATTAATTCAAGGACATCTGAAGGCAAGAAGGATCTGACAAAGATGACATGATTTGCTCCTGGGAGCTCTTTTGTTTCCTGACCAGTACAGGTGTTACAGACTTCACAAGGAGAGACGATGTATGAGACAAGGCTAAACTCCAGAGATAATTTCCCTATCCTTTGACTTTCCCAGTATATCTTTGATTAAAAACACACATGTACAAATGAAGAACAAATCAAGAGAAGATAGCTGTCTTTAGACATCTGGAGCCTATTCTAGAACTTCAATTCATTCACACTAGGCCCTATGACCACGGCATTTTGCCTCAAGATACTCCATGACTCAGTGGGTGTAAGACAAGTAATTGGCAAAAAGCAAGAAAAGGGAGGGGAAAATGTCAAGCTGAGAGTCTCTAGCTAAGAGAGCCTTGACTTCAGCACAACACACTTCAACGCACTTTCCATCTTCACCACTGGCATCTGGATGATTCCTGGAATACAGAGAAATGAGCAAGAGTTCCTCACCCTTTTGCTAAGGAAGATGCCACAAAAGTTTCACTTCTCTTTTTTTTTTTCACTCACAAGAATTACTCCTTTCAGCACGCCTAATGCCGCATCTCATGCTCCAGAAATTAAACAGGAATAACAGGGAGCAAGAAAATAAGGTAACATATTGAAAAATTGGTAGAAAAAAAGGTTTCTAGTGCTCAGTTATCTGCAACAGTTTGTTAGCTACTGCTTTCTTCAACTCTTGTCCCACTCACTGCAAGAGGTGCCTCTTCTTCACCAATTATTCACACCTCTGGAAATGTTGTAATGATGCTTTGGCAGCTGGTAGGTACAAGGTGCCTGGAAGAAAATGACATTATTGAGAAAAACACAAAATGCCTTGTCTTCCCTCAGGCCTCAGAAGCACAAGGAAGTTGCAGTAGATGCTGCTGCAGGGTTTGCCAAACCTGCCCCAAAACAGATTCCCATGCTGTTACCTACCCTATGTACCAGACAAGGGTTGGGTACGAGGAGGACAGGCTATCCACCACATCACCAATGTACCTGCTTTCCCACTTTCTCCATTTCTGGGTCATTGAAACATTGCTTTTTAAAAGCTACTCCACTTTAGCACAGCCTTAAGACAGCATCATAGGAATTTTTACACCTAACTTTTTTCCAAGGTCAGTTGTGCCTGATCCTGTATGCAGCTTGGTCTGACAGGAGCATTCTGTTGTAGCTTCAGGGAACTATCAGCATGTGTTTTTGCTAGATACCAGTTCTGGTAAGAAGTGCCAGGTATCACCTGGGTGCAGTCCCTGGCCTGGCACTGCTGGCACCGCGCTGGCATGCAGTCAACCAACAGAAACAAAACTAAGTTCACATGCACAGCAGGGCAGGGCTTTGTGTTTCCTCCTGAAAGGAATGTGCTACTTGCACAGTGCTTTATGCTTTCATAATTATTCCACCACCAGGACATGAGCTACATTTAATTGGCCTGTGCCCTTTATAATAGCACTGGAGCAGATCTGACAAGGCCAGGGTTTTGGCATCTGACTCATGTCAGATGGGATTGGCTACAGATCCACTCTCTCTACCCAGTTAAATAATTTATTTTTTTCCAGCTGCATTCTCCTCAAGCTGGCCCTCTATGAGCTATAGCCTATGTCACATTCCCAAGTAGCCTGTCTCCTTGCCTTCATCAGCAAGTGTGGCACCACTTGTTGGAAAAGACCATAAATCAGAAGATGACTAACAGGCACACAATTACTCTGTATCTGGGTTTTGGACAGTATGGCAAAAGATAAAACTGTACAGAAAAACCTATATGAATAACTTCCCTTGTATCAAGTGTTTTCTATGCTTGTGGGAACAAAGCAGGACCTTAAGAAAAGTCATTATTGTTCTTCTTTCTCGCTGATCTGAGAAAGTCAGGACCAACACATGGACTACTGAAAATGGGTCTGTTGTTTCCACTTGTTCCCTTATGGCTGATAAGAAGTTATCCCCAACCACATATCTCAGAAGAGCTGAGGACTTTTCCAGAGATAATGGGTGAAACAGCAAGAACCCACAACAGTTGTGGCAAGACCTGCAGTGAGTTAGTTCATCATAAGATCAGAGGACACCCCATAGAACTCTCGCTATATTGTTGTCATGACTGGTTGATATTGGTTGCCATCAGATTAGTATCAGCTCAATGCTCAGTGTTTCTTCTTCTGCCTATAAAGAAATGCTTGCTGTAATTCTTATTGTTGCTAAATATTTTCCTTGCTCTGGATATCTCTGCAGAGTCATCAGTCTATTATTTGATCTACCAGTACCCACTGTACTAAAAACAGAAAAAGAAAAAAACCTTTTAAACATTATGCAACAACAACAACAACAAAAATATAATGCCAAACATCACTGTACATCATCAACATCATAATGAAATGTGATTTTTAAATTTTATTTTTTTTTCACATGTGTGCCGATATTAAACGCTAAAGAATAAATTTGGGAAACTCCTGGGCTTGTGTCAGTAGTGACAGCTATGATTGCATTTTACATAAGGAAGTCTAGTAAATATTCCCATAGCCATAAAGAAAGCAATGTTGAAAAGCAGATGTGAGAGTTTGGAGCAGACAGAAGATTACTTAAAAGCTCTTACTTCAGCCATTTTTGTGTATTTTTGAAGAGCAAGTGTGTTGGTAGTGCTGCTCTTTTAAGCCTGCAGAAACACTGCTAGCAAAGGGGAAGCAGAAATAGTTTCTTCATGAATTGTAAGACAGTTCTCATTCTGTCAGCACCTCTTTCTCAATGAAACTGTGGAGGTGATGAGTCCTCTGAAAATCTCTTCCCCCAAAGCTGAAGGGTGGAATCAGGATCCCTGCTGTATGAATGCTTAAAATGGATGCAATTTAATCACACTGGGGTGCCGTTGGAACAGGAATGCATTCTCCCTATACTGTCAAATCTGTTTCTGTATTACTATTTGGATTTGCTTTTATATATTGTACACTTTCACAAGCGCAACAACATGCTGTTGTTGCTAGCATTCAGCTGCAACACCCTTTATAAGCATAGGTTCCTCTCTACCTGAAATGGGGCTGCTTGACTTGGAAACAAGGGGTGCATCTTATGGTATGCCCCACTTTTCATAGGAACCAGAGCTCAGACAAGGAAGGAGTGAGGTTGAAAGATTTTTCCCCTATCAGCTCTGAATGCAGCTTCTGTCCAGCCTGCAGGTACAGCATGTCAGATGACAACATGGTAGTATTTAAATTCTCTTGAAATGCCCATGAAGAAAAACCCTCTTCCTTGAATTTCCTTCTGTACACACTAAGGAGCTGCACCACAATGTGCTGAAATAATAAAGCCATAATGAGCTATATCCTCTCTGAGATTTCAAAATGCTTGATTTCTTCATTGTTGGTTCATTGCACATACTCTGTTTCCACTGAGACATTAGGTGAGTTCTGTTTCCTTCTTCATAACCACCCTCTTTATTGATTTATCATGTTGATTATCAAATTATATTTCTCCCTTCCTCTTGAAGAGTGTGGAACAGGAATGTATGTTACCTTAGGAATTTCACTTTCTCCTCATTGTTCTAAGGCCTCTGGCAGTTTTCAGCAGTCCAGCTGGATACCAAGCTGGACTCCATGGGACACCAGTGCAGGGAAGCAGTCAGAGCACACATTGGAAACAGAAGACCTCCATTCTATTTCTGCCCATCACATGGAATCACCCCTTCCCTCCTCATAATCCTTGCAGAAGCAATGGTTTCTCTCTGTGTACAGTGTCTGGCACAACATATACCAGATCTCACATGGGCCCTCTATGTAAAACATTTTTCTTTCTGAAGTTCACATTGAACGAGTTTAATGCAGCTGGATAGAGTGAGGTAGCCTCCAAGAGGACAAAATCAGAAGTATTCCTTTTGTTGCTCAGATGACATACAGTAGGGCTAACCTGAAACAGTTATGATAAAAACATGCACTGTAGAAATAAAATAAATGCATAAATAATATCTTTTCCATCTGAGAGTTCTCAGAAAGGATGCACAGGGCAAGATATGATGCAGTGATAAAACTGTATGAATTTTTCAGTATTTGAAAATGGCTGGGCAGATGACATTCTCCTTTGCTGACTCTCCTGAATTTGGAACAATAGTGGTCTCACAGAGATTATCCATGAAGTTTCCAGGAAGAGAAAGCAATGTCCTACACTACAAACACCCCTTTTCAATATTTAGAGCATATGGCAATTAGTTTAAAAACGAACCAAACAAGAACACAAGCCCAAATCCTGGAGAACATGGAGTTAAGACTAATAGTTAATCAAAAGCTTGAAAAAGAGGCAATGGGCCACTTTTAATTTTTCTCATTGACTGTCTTACATCTAAACCCACCTGCTTCCACCTGACAAAACTCAAATAATTGCATTGTGACCCAGGTGAAGTAAAAGAACATTGACTTCAAAAGCAAGCAATTATTAGCCTTCAGACTAAGAAGACAGCTCCTTATTTTGCCATGGGACCACAACTGAGGCTCCCAGCTGACCAGTGGGGATGAGAATTAAACACACTGACACCAGTTTGCAGGAATTCTTCCAGTCACTATCCACTAATCACTATTCTTGTTTTAGGGGCTTTAAAATTACTACTGACTGACTGTAGGAGTAATCTGCACAAATGAGGGAATGTGCTGTGAGGTCAAGGCACAACCTTGTTTTTGCCATGCAACAAGCTACTCACTGTTCTCAGGCTGGAACTTAGATCCCCTCCAGACCACAATGACCTCTGAGTATGATATATTTCAGTGGGACAGAGAAGTCTGCATTCCAAAGCCTGCTTCTTCACAGGCAGCAATGATGGAAGGCTATGCAGACACCTCCAAGTAAACTCTGAGACTGCTTTTATCTAGGAAATAGTTCTCCATGATCTTCCAGCTGGGACTTGGCAGCTGCACTGTTTTTGCCTCCCTGGACTTCACTAATGTACTTCACCCTCAGGAAAACATGCCTCAGGAGCAGTGGAGGCCAGCCCTCCTCAAACTCTTCATTCATTCTGTTCATGTTCCCTTTCTTCTGCCCCCTCTCTGGGGCAGCAGCAGGCTCTTTCATCTCCAGATCATCCCTCCTCTCCAGACAAACATGTCATCCTTGCTAAGGTATTTGCTCCAAGGCAGGAGGCTTCTGCTGGCTGGCCATAACAGAGCTGATGAGGTTCCAGCACACTTCCAGGTCTCCTCCCCTTAGTACTGTCCTTTCCCCTTCCAGTCTGCCCAGTTTTCTCCAGGGTGCTTCACAGGCGTGAGTTTAGCCTGTTTTGAGCTCTCACTCAGCCAAACATCCTCTATAGGGAAATTAATTTTCACTCTAGTGGCAGATACTCCTGTTCAAATTTTCTATGTGATAGCTTCTTTACTACAAATACAGCCTTGTACACTCACTGATTCAATACTTTTGTGAATAAAACAACATTTGTACCATATGTTAGCAAGTGGTCCCATGTCAGGCATATTCTTGTAACTTAAAATGCCAAAAAACTCTTACCCTGGGATAAATTATGCCTCATAAGAAGAAAAATAAAAAAAATCAGAAAGACCTAACTTGCTTTCACTCTGCATTGCAGATGCACAATGCCAGCTGAAAGAGTTAAAAAGATTGTCCCAGTTCATTTTCAAGCACAGTTTCTCAGAGAGGTCAGAAGTAACTTATTTCTAGGTTTTTCTGAGTTGCACAGTACATTCTGTTCTCAGAGCAATACACTGGAATGCATAGGCTCTTCTAAAAGTCCAACCCATGCTGTCTTGCAAGACACACCATCCACTGCACTAACAAGGATGTGTCCTGCCCTCCTGTGGGATGATCCCTCACACTGCTGCAGTGAGACAAGCTTTACCAGGGTACTCACCACCAGACAGCTTTATTTGACACTCCCAGAGGGTCCTTTAAAATTGCACTAGGAAATTTGAAAATTCATATCCTACTTTCCATGCCTAAAAAGATAGAGGGCCATAGCTCTCATATCTGAGGCCTGGAAACAGCAGGAACAGCTTCCTCTAGGGCCACATGAAGAGTTACACCCCAGTGCCACAGCATTCCCACAGCCTGGAATTTTGCCACAATATTGGTGCTGCATAACTTGCTGAAACTCAGCTTGGGAACTCTCTATGTCTCTGACCTTAGAAAGCAGTAAAAGTGAAAGAGAAACAACTCAAACAGTACAAACTGTCCACTCTCCAAGCTTATTCTGCATCCAAGGATGAAATGGAGTGATTCTCCAGATTACTAAAATATTTTCTCCCTGGATTGCCTGAGAGACAAAGCAGGGCCATGAGAATATTCTTGGGTGGTGGTGGACACCAAGCACATAAAGACACTGAAGACCCCATAAGTGGCTTACTCTTGGCAAACTGTGAAAAAAGGTGGTTAGATTTGTAACTCAAAGGACTGTAAAGTTTTCTGAAGACAGTGCCATCCTCAGAAGGACTCCTGTGGTTAGTTAATATCCAACAGGTATGTGTGGGATCAAGTCTATACCTGCAGGTAAGCACGTAGAATTTTCCAATCTCTGTTCATTTTTATTAAACTGATAGTGATGATGTCACTTTTCCTTTTAGAACAATGTGCACTGAAATATCGAAGGGACTAAAACAGAGAAGGAGAGGCATCCTACCTTTTCTCTGCCATGGATTTCAAAAATTTTGAACTCACACAGACACTGAAGGACCTGTAAGTTTAAGTACATAAACCCTAATGGATGAAACTGAAGGCAGTCCACAAGCAAATACTTAAACCTTGCTGTATTTCTAGCTCAGAATCACTATATACTGAAGCTGCTTTTGAAGATTTTATCCCCTTTCACAACAGGTTGGTTTTTTTTCTGTTAATTTCTTTACCAGCCAAGTTTGGCTCTGATGGAAGTAAATTATTACATTTAGGACTGGTGACTACACACATGGACAGTGAAAATCATGGAAGATGAGGGCCATAAAGTGTGGAATATATGCTCTTAATTACTGCTTCATTTGTAACACACAGATAACTTTGCCCATTTTCCTAGGGCCATGTACTTAGTATACCATGCTCTTCTAAGCAATTCTGAGTCGTTTGAGAGGAGTGAGGGGATCTTTTACTACAGTGAACATATTTTTGCACAGTATTATCTAGATAATCACTGTTTTAAGCAATTTCCCACCTCTTACACTTGAGAAAATTGCTTTTAGCTAAAAAGTAGGCTTTGATCCTCCTGGGAGGAAGAAATGCAGAACTTCAATGTATTGTGCATGATAACTAAGATTTCCTGTACCTAAATCCTTTCCCAATCCTTCGGGTTTCAAACAGGGAACATCACCAGTTTAGAAACTAAGGTGTGAAGGGACTTGTACCATTTACTGGATGGGTTGCTGAGTATAAAGGTCATAACCATCCTACTTAGACACAGCCAAATTCAGGTACTTCTCTCCCCAGGTCACTCAGCTACAATATAAGGATATCAATGGATAGTGGGCTCGCCTCACATCTGCCTGTTTCTGTTTCCTCACAGTGCTCCATGTGCAAAAGTAAAAAGTCCATTGTCACTTGTAGAGCAGAGGTTCAGGGGTGGTCCTGAGCCACTTTCTGTGGAAGAAATAGTGAAATAGGGAAAAGCACCATCCCAGCAAGAGGCCACACCTGACATGAAACAGAGGGTGAAGTGGGACAGCATCAGAGATACCAACAAAGCCCTGCAGCTAGCAAGCCTGTGTTCCTCAAATACTTCACCCAAGGGAGTAAATTTCCTGGGTTTCATTTATTTCAAGGAAAATCTGTTTTTTCAAGGTGTGTTAAACTATTACAAGTGACTCTTGAGACAAGGGGGAAGAGGAAGCTACATGAACACACACTCAAAAGCCAGTATTCATGCTGCTAGCAAATGAATCTGTCAGTGTCCAGAAGTACCATGTTTGGATGACAGCCATCATTAACCAGCACATTGGAAATATCACTCCTAATTACCTACTGCTTTGGA
This sequence comes from Cyanistes caeruleus, assembly GCF_971803275.1. Taxonomy (NCBI): domain Eukaryota; kingdom Metazoa; phylum Chordata; class Aves; order Passeriformes; family Paridae; genus Cyanistes; species Cyanistes caeruleus. The sequence goes on from NC_141732.1 coordinate 37,066,264, forward strand.
AAGTATGAATGTCAGTCTATCTAATGAAAATTATTTCACACACTTTGTTACGAAGTACCGCATAGATTTAAGTATTTCAAGCCTTTTACTTTGACAGATAACCATGATTTGAAAATTCTGATGCAGTCCATACTTATCTGTGGTCCAACATAAAATCTTTTGCTGGCCTTCAATTATCCAAAACATCAATTAACAGAAGGAATTTATTGTGGGGTTTTGAAGGAAATTAAATGGATAGATCCTCTCACTCTGGAAAAGCTCTGGATACCCAGTGCCATCACTGAATTTGCTCTGGTCCATATCAATACTATAAACTGGCAATTACACCAGCTATTTGGGATGACAGGCTTTTCCAGCAAAATTTACTCGTGGTAATCTTTAGCATATAAAGAAACTTCTGAAAGCAGGGAACCCCTGCAGCTAAAGTTTGTCATTTGTGATGGATAGGACCAAAACTGTATAGAGCCACAAATTCTTTTCACAAGAGAGATTTTACTCCAGTGACAGCAAAGGGGAAGGGGAAGGGGAAGGGGAAGGGGAAGGGGAAGGGGAAGGGGAAGGGGAAGGGGAAGGGGAAGGGGAAGGGGAAGGGGAAGGGGAAGGGGAAGGGGAAGGGGAAGACACCTTCCCTAACCTCTCCTAATTTACCTGAGGATATAGGAGTAGTTTATAATTCTCTTAACAAAGATAGGGAGTGGCATACTTGAAAAATACCAGCTCTTCTGACTAAGGGAAAGATGGAGAGATGGGTGCACTAGCGAGAAAAATCAGGATTAATAACCTTGGCCAAAGAACAACATAATGCTGCAGAAATGCAAGAGCAATGCTATTAGCAACAGGAAGTAGTCTGCATGAGGCAGCTTTGCTTGGCAAAACAAAGCACCCCATAAGCAAGGCAATCTGCTGGCTTCCATTCTTGGTCCACAGTCCACTTGTTTCAGTTAAAAAGTAAATCCAGAAAACAGGCATTTTACATGTACTGTATCTAAAATAGTAGGCCAATTCTTCTAAGTATTCCAAGAACATTTCCAGACCATTTGCTTCTACAGAATATTTTTCTGCTACTCAAAAGAGTGCTCTAAGTGCAACCAGAGGAGTATCTGTGCTGCGGAGCAGCACAGACTGATGAGGACACCCTGTAATAAACAGTGCTCCTCAGCACTGACTGAGCAGCAGGGCTAGCAGCCCGTTCTGAGCTGCCTGCTGCTGTATGAGGAAAGCTTGGCCCCAAGGTGCAGACACAAGCAGACCTAGGTCTCCACAGCCAAGGTCACCTCACCAGCAGAGGTATTGCATGTGGGCTGCCTCCATGCACAGCAATGCACACCATGCTCTCCAAGCTGTCAGCCCCTGGGTGTCCTGCCAGGCTCACAGGATTAATCGGTAAGCAGAATGCTGAGAAACCATTGTGTGCATGTTTCCCAGAGCCTACGATTGCATTTGAAACCAGGATGGTTTGAGGGGCTTAAGCAGAGGTCTCATAGGGAAATCCTATTTTTCTGCAGATGTGGTAAAGGTGAGTGCTGAGTACTAAAGAATCACTCCATTCAAAGTATGAAGGGAATACCCAGCAGCTGAGACACTGCTTTCAGCATCTATGCCTGAAATCTTACGTAGCCCTTACAGAAGAGTTGTGTAGGAACACAGAAATTTTGGGGATTTTCCTATTTCTGAACGTGAAAACTCTAGCTAACAAACAAATAAAAGTGAGTAAAACTCTAAACATATCAAACAAATCATCAGCAAAAACCTGTGAAATCCCTTTGAGCTTTGCAGCTGTAATACTTGAATACATATCACCCTTTACTTCTTTTTTCTGAGCGTGCTTTGTCTCTGTACACAATGTTACTAGTTAAAGGTAACATTCCTATAGCATAAAAGGACAACAGCAATCTTGTAATAAATCCCATTTTGAGGGGGAGGAGAGGGTAGAGAGCAGACAGTTTTGGGTACAATACAGTGCCCCAGGCCACCTCATAGCTTTTGCAAACATTCATTATTTTTTCCATAGCCTATGTCAGTAGTAAATTTCCAACAGCTGGCATGGCATCCTGTGGGACTCAACAGGCTGAAGCAAGCCCTTCATAGAATCTCCTCCCTCCCTTGTGTATGCTCTGCACTACAAGGTATCCCTGCTTTGGAGATGCCTGATTCAGTACCCCTGTCAGACTATTAAAATCTTAAAATAATAGAAGGTTAAGGGGTTGGAATGGACCCTAAAGAGCATCCAGTCCCAACATCCCCTGCCAAGAACAGCAGGCTGTATCACAGGCCTCAAATATGTTAACTGCATCACTACATTTTCCTCTATCATTCACCCCTCAGCTCGATCACCTGTATCTGTTAGTTTCCATATCCTCCTCCTGCAGATTTTTATCTTCCATAATGAAGGCAGAGGCTTCTCAGTTGTAGGACTAAGTAAAACCCTTGTCCTAAACACTTGCCCTGTTAGCTCTGTTTCCACAAGCAGCCCCTGTTCTGCTGTGGGCACAAAATTTTCAGACAGAATACCCCTTGAAATGTGCCTATTCTGTTTTCATGGCAGAGGTTTCCTCTGCTGCTCTGAAGCTGCTCCAAATCCATGCCATATTTCACACCTCAGCTGGAGATGACTCCCACCTTTTCCCCTTCTCACAGCTACCACTTTTCCTCCCTTCAAAACTGTTGCCTGCCACAGTACACAAGCACAGCATGTCAAAGCTCTGCCTCTGAACTCCTCCACTCCCTGGTGGCCACAAGCACTGCTTTGTGGTGTTTTCACTGCAACACAACTCTTCTCAAGTGAATGAGCACTCTCCACACCTAGCCAGAATCTTGGACACAAAGGCTGATATTGCCATCAACTGACCCAGTACTTTGGAGGTGGATCAGCACATACTTTTTTTGAATAATGGTTCCAGGGTTTCATAAAAGAAAGATCCATATGGATCAAATTGCCTCTTCCTTGCCAGAACTCCAAGGATTTCACCTGGTCCGCTTTTTGTACACAGACAGAAAGCCACCCACTCAAGCAAATTTCTGATATCAGGATAATCCAAGCAGGTTTTATACCAAATTGAGGACGTGGCAGTAGAAAAGGAGAAGGAAGAGCTACAAAGGGCTCTGGTGGATAAGAGAAAAACTGAATATAGTAGTGACTGCAAGTGCAAGTGCTGCAGGAGATAGGAATAAAAAAGCAGGTGCTGTAAATTGTGATATTTTTGCAGCTAGTGCTCAGCTTTCTTCTGAACTAGTGTTCCTCAGAGTGTAGTAAATGACAATATATTGCTCTGATACAGGTACCACTAGAGGAATCCTAGGAATTTTGCAGTTAGTAAACTATAAAGTTGCATGAACGTATTTTTTGTCAATTATCCCCCTCACTAGGAAAAGCTTTCTGGTGTAATCCTGTTAAACTCTGTGTAGTTGTGTTAAGCACTGAGTACAACACAAAGTTAGTCAAGAACTTAATTGGGAAGAAAGCGTTGGATAGTACTTAGAAACTGTCTCTATATGTCAGCTTTACTACAAACAACCTATATGCCCGCAGATCCATCCTTCCATTTCTCCTGGTTGTTTGCTGTTATAAATTTAATTTCACACTACAGTATCTCTGGAGTCTGAACTTAGACTCTTGATCTCAGCAGAAGCATCAGGATGCTAGTTTGATGGGCTCAGGTGCAAAGACTGGCTGGTTAGAGTAGCAGAGATGGGGACGATGAGCTTCTCTTGCTCCTTTGATTCACAAGCAGGAATGTCAGTGATGTTCTGTATGTGACAAGGATGCTGTTATTTACTGCTGTCATCTACTCATTTGAAAGAATACAGAGAAATATCTCAATGGGAAGTTTTTAAACTTTATTTCCTTTCCAAACTACAGCTTCAGTGTGTAAGGAGGTGAGACACAGATCAAAACACACCAGGAGGGAATACTACAGGCAGCAAAGAAAGAGTATTCCCATACACACAGCTGCTGTTAGCAAGCCCTTAAAATTTCTGCAACATTTCTGAAGCAAAATAGTCCCACTGGGAAACATTTGCAGACAGCAAGGAGTTTCAAGCAAAACTAACATTTCCACCTAGCTTAACTGCTAGCACAACAAATAGACATTTCACTAAGGAGCACATCACTTCATCACCTCAGTTCATACAATCACCTTTTGTCGCTGTATAGGGACAGAAATATAAATTATCTATCTATATCTATATCTATATCTATATCTATATCTATATATCTATATCTATATCCCAGATTCAGTACCTCCTTTTCTGTCTTCCGCTTATCAAACAAAACTAAAAAACAAATGCAAAACAACTACCAGCAACAGGTTTGAGGATAAGGTTCTCAAAACTGCCTAGTCTTGCAATTCTGCACCAGAGATGTCAGTCCTGAAGCATTTAAGGTTATCAAAGTGATTAGGAGGCTAGAGCATGACCCAGGAAGGAGGGCAGGGGAGGTGGGCTTGTCTGGTGAGGAAAAAGACAAACTTGTAGTTCTTTAGCAGTCACTTAGAAATATTTCAAGGGCATTACACAGATACTTTACCATCAGTTGTGGGTGGAAGAATAAGGCCAGGGATTGCACTTTGGGAGTTTTGGGCCAAAGAAAAAGGAAAATGTTTCAGAAGATACAGATGATTATCTGTAGAGGTAGTGATGCAGCCCTGGATGAGCTCACCACAAGGAAAGAGAAGAGTGTTTGGATGTCTGGAAGGGTTTGAGGTGGAAACTTCACATTGAAAAACCAGCAAAGTTGTCCAGGGTGAAGTGCAGAATGAGGAAGAAAGGGAGGAAAAAGGACACAGCTGGTAGGATGTGAAGTGGGGAGGTTCAATCATTAAAGTAAGTTTCTTGATTCTTGGGATAAACTTCAATCTGTCAGACTATCTCACAGAGGTATATCACTTGTCATGATGACAAATGAATGACATTTTCCTCCCTTGAGGCCATTTGACTTCATCACATATTTTGACAGCTACATGATTTTGAAGACAGCACTTGCCAAGAGGTGTCATCATAATTCACAGATACTTTCTTCACAGATAGAAAAGAAATAGTTTGGTGAAAGTTCAAAAAGAAATTTGAGGAGAAAAACTACCACATGCTTCTGAGTTTTTGGTTGGGGCTTTATTATCACAAATATCATAAACTAGTGATTAATTGAAATTCTAAAATTATTTTAAATAAAATTAAGTAGAGAATTATAATTCATTAGTTCGACAGCAAGTGAAAAAAAAAAAGGAAATACTTTAAGAAGATTTTCAGATTGTTTGTGATTTCTTGCTTTCTGTTTTCTTGACTTCTGGAATTGCAAATTCCCACAGCCACTGCCAGGATTTTTTTTTTTATCTTGGGTTAAATTCAGGTGATCTGTACTATGTTAAAATGGTATTTTCAGTCTGAAAGACAGGAAAAAAAAAAACAACATGTGACTTCAGATCACTGTATTTCAAGACAAATTATTTTGGAGTTCAGTACAATCTGCTACTTCTTGTGTGCAACATGTTCTCAGCTCCTTTGTCCTAGCCTCTGCCTAGTCTGTGACCTATTCAGGGCAGAGAATTCCCAGTTTGTCTCAACACCTGCAGGTGTACTGATGCCTGTTTACATTCCTAGTTTTTATAACAAAACCATGTTTCCAGAGTAATATTTCAACCTGGAACAATGGAGTAATCAAACTCCATTCACTACCACACTGTTGATGTATGGTCATTAATTTACCTAGGAAAAAAACAATACTGGAATTACTGCTGTGAAATGGATCACAGCATGCCAGATGTAATATCAGGCTAATTTTAGTATTATACCTCATGGCCACCTACACCTTGAAGTGTTTTGCAGAATTCATTTTTGAAGCCAGAAATTATCAGTCTCTTTGCTCTTGTCTGGTCAGAGAACTCCACCTGAAAATAGGTTCAATGGCTCACTGTCCAAAGCAACCTGTCATGCAGAGAAACACTTTGCTTCTCTTAAAAGGCAAAATGCCAAGTGGAGCAGGTGTAATTTATTGAGGATACTAATTTTGTTTATGTCAATTTGTTTGTGGGAAATATAATGTAACACTGAGAAAATTATTACCCATATTTCACCTAAGTAGCAAAACAGTGCGAAATCCAGTTATGCAAAAGCCCCATCTTAATCTCAATTATTTACTGTTTTTGTTAAAAGAGTTCTTAGAGTTCTTTACCCATTCTGGAATTCTTTTTCAAGTAACTGAGAGGAAAGTCTGAAATTAATGCATTGCTATTACAGTATAAAATATTTCAAATGTTTAAGACATTTCTTTTCATGTTTATTTGAAATTCATTGTTTTTGGGGTATCAAATTAATTTATTTTGTGTATTACAACTACATCCAGGTCATATTCTGTTTTGACTAGCTCAATTCTCTTGCTACCTTACAGATGCAGAATATGACTATCTTCTAAATTTTCCACTCTTTCTCAGGATTGCTTGATCATCAGTTGGTAGATGAAGCTGTAATACAAATGTTTTTGAGGCTCTTTTCCCTTAGTTCTTCAAAAGTTAGGCAGTGGGATGTAGAGCTTTTAGGTATTTTAGAATTTTGATGGTTGGGGAAGGGCAAGAGTGATGTAGCAAGACCACTCAAAAATCTTTCTGAGAGCAAATTCCAAGGAGAAGAGCTGCTTGCTTGAAAAGGCAAGCTGCTTAGGCTGGGATTATGGTGGTAAGGTTTTTTCTCTGGTTCTTTCTGTCCAGGCAACACTACATACAGCGTAAATGAACAAGCTGTATGTATCAAAATGCCCACTAAATGCCTTCTAACATTCTTTTTCCAGCAAGAAGCCAACTTACCACCCCACCTTCCACCCCCCAGTGCCCCCTATTGCACAGCAGTTTCTCGAGGGAGGCATTCATGCTTTGGTAAATGGTTCTTCCTCTCCATTATGAAACAGATTTTAACTCGCGCCTGTCAAAGCTGTAGCGTAGACAAGACAATTATTACATATTAAAGATAACCACATTGAAGACAAATGAACATTTACTCTGCCAGACTAACATATAGTAAAAATCACTTTTCTCCTCACACATTAGAGGCATTTCTCTTAAAGTAGGCATGCTTTCACTACTGAGGATCCTAAGAAGAAGGAGAGGGGAGTTATTTCACACAGGAAGTTTATACAAAGTCAGATTTGTAGCAAAACAGTTAACAAGTTTAGTAGCAAATGAAAATACCTGTCACTTGGTGTTTTACACATCCACTGTCTAAAAACAACACAAATATATTGCAGCTTTGAGGAAAGTGTTTCTTTAAAAACCCATAGAAGCTAGAGATGAACTTTTATGATAGTGTCAAGCTGCTCATTAAATGATGCAGATTAACAGTAGTGAGATGAAAGACACTCTTGGGCAATATTGGGTGCTGTTTTTCCCAGTGTTGCACTTTCCTAAGAGTTTAATGTTTTCCTAGCTGTAAAGACTATTTATCACTTCATACATGGTTAAAATTAAAGAGCTGGAAACATTTTCTTTGATTAGCCCCAAGGCCTCATTTGCTGGATGGATCTGGGCAAGTTGTTTTCGCTTCTTGGCCATCTGCAAAAGTGTAATAACACAGATGATACCCATATTTCTCCAGCATTGCAGCAAACTCAGTCATATGGGATTTGAGAGTCTACCCTTGATTTCAGTGCATTTTTATGAGCAAGGTAACATCAGGAACTATCACCTGTTTTGTGCTTTCTTGAATAGCAGTTGAATGAACCTGACATCATGCTCTTCAGATTGCCTACAAGGAGTAAGTTTCAGTCACACACAAAAAAACTCTTGTGACTTCAGACCTGTTTTGCAAGGACCTACCTTAAAGAATCTTAGGTACAGAATGGGTAGGAGAAATAATATGAAATTGTATTTCTCTATTGCAAAAAAATGACATGAGGGTACATAAAACTGAAGCAAATCTAGAAATTGTGAGTGGCAAAACCAAAGTTTATCTTAGAAACAAAAGAATTGTCATTGGAGTAAGAGCCTGAAATTTATTTCCAGGGTGCAATATAACCTCTGATATCATTTGCACTATGTAACACTTTAAGAGTGTGAAAAGTAGGAAACAACATGAATAAGGGATTCATATTCTTTGCAGCAGCCTTTTTCAATTAAGTCATTCCCACAAATTTAAGTTGACAGTCATGCTAAGGGACTTTTGACAACACTGAAAACTTAAACTTGTCACTTTCAAAACAGCAAGGAAGCAATAATACCAATGCCTGGGATTTAGTTGAGAATTTCATCATGTTCACTACAAGTTCTGTAGGTATGGAAGTAGATAAGAAGCTCCATTTTCATGGAGAAATAAAACAAGTTTCTAGACTTCCTAGCTGTGTGGGAAGGGTGAAAGACAGGAGAGCTGCAACCCAAAAGCTCTGAAATTGGAGATAAAATTGATAAACTGTGCTGTGTCTTTCAAAGCATGTGGTGATTTGGGGGGCTCTGAGATGTTCTGGCAAGACTTACAGAGAAAGGAGAATTTGAATGTCACAGAGTAGGAGTTTAGAAGCAACCAAGAAGAAATCCACAAGCTGCCTTAGATTCTCAGACCTCTGAAAATCTCTTGCAGACAAAAAAAGCTCCACAGAGAAAATTGGCTGGCATAAAGCCCAACATACTTTTGGAGGGGAAAAAAATTACAGTAAAAAGCTATAATAATATGCTCTGGCTGAAACCTAAACCCACGAAGTTTGTGGTCCCAAATGTTGCTGATTTCATCCTGGGTGTTAGCTTAACTTGTTTACTTTGCAACCAAAAGAAAACTCACAGATAAAAAAATCCTATTTCAGGAAGTGGCAACATCATAATTCCAAGAAAAACTCGACTGGGGACTGTGTGGCTTGTCTTATAAAATATCTACAGAAATATACAGCTTAGAAAAACAGAGTTGTCTAAGATGAACACAATGCAACTGCTGCTAGGGGTTGTGTAGGTGCACATCTAGGTTAGTCACAGCACTCAGGGCTGTCTTTTGTTTCCTTAGTCTGACTCAAGGCTATTGTGCCTTGGCTTGCAACCAATTTAACTCTGTAATTCAGCCATCTGCTTAGAACAAAACTGCTCAGCCAGTGGCTGTCCTGTTGGTCCTCATACCTGCCTCAGTTCCTATTTTGGGCCAAGCACTGCCTGTTTTTTAGGACAATATTCAAAACTGTGAGAGGAGACCAAAAATTCTCCCACAGGTAACGAATGCCAAATGACTGAGAAATCACATGGGCGAAATACTCATTTCTGGAGTTGAGAACACAATGCACTTACTTCAGCATGCATATCCCAGTACCAGCACTCCAGGTGAAGTAACTGTTCTGTAACAATATGGGACTCCTGTCACTCTTTTGCTAGATGATAAATTGTCTACACCTGGTGAGCTAACACAATGCTTATTCCTCAAAGACCACTGGCCTATGAAACTGCTCAATGCCCATTGTGTAAGAAGGAGAACTGGAAATTCACCAGCCCTAGTGCCCCGCCAAATTGGTAGATCAGCCATTGGGGTCCCTGAGCACTTGGCAGCACTGAAGTGACCCCCAGGACAGAAGAGCACATGTGTAAAGGGAAGAAAAAAAAAAGTTAATTATTTTAGAGAAATGATGATGATGATGATGATGATGATGATGTTTATTCTGGGACAATCAAAGAATATGTAAAATTACAGTATGTAAACAAAACCTTTCCTGTACTCCTCAGGCATGACTTTCAGAGGAGCTATCTCCCTCTGCATCTAGTCAAATAAACAATATCTGCTTCTCAGTAATATATCTGCCTCTTAGTAACATATTGGTGTTAAGGAGTTTTTTATGTTACCAGATTTTTGGCAACAACTCCATTTTACTTTGTAGATTGACAGCAAGAAAGAATTTCAGATTTTACTTTAAGTAGTTTCTTGGCCTTGTAAGTATGCAGCTTTAAACGTGGAGTACACCCAAAAGACTCAATCCAGAAATCAAATACAAAAGGATTCGAAATCTATACATAACTGCATCAGAGCACTTACTGCTATTGCAAAGTTTTCTAGACTAGAAAACCTCTCAATATTTTAGAAAATTCTAATTCATTCATTTAGTTAGGTCACAGCCAAGAGTTTTGCCAGGACATGATCTCCTACATGAAGAATTTGGCTTGGTCTTTTCCTAGACTACATTAAAGTATCCCCTTTTTGTCCAAACATCCACTTTACAAGTCATGGATCTACTTTTTTCCTAGTAGAATTTTACTTATGTGAGTCAAAATCCTTTGTGGAGCAGCATGCAGTGAGATTATCCATCTGTATTTTCCTTCTAATGCTCACTAAGCATGTATTCTGGCCTAAAACAACTCCATCATATGTAAGTGGTTGCTACATTAACACCTGACATGGCTGGCTTCTCTCTACCCCTCAAGGAAACACTGAGGTAGCCTCCTGCAGAAGACAATTCAAAGCACAGATCTGTACCCTTGCTGGTATCAGTGGGTGCCTGGGAAGCCATTTGATTTAGCACACAGACTGTTTAGGTGGACAAACATGCATGCTCTTGGAAATATGGCATGGTCAGCCCGTGAGTTCATGAAGATCTATATGCTCCAGAAGGTGCTGCATTGCTGCTTCCCCATGCCATTCTTTCCACACACTACTCCTTAAGTACATGATGCAAATCCACTCATGCAGGGACAGTTCTACAATTTATGTGGGCAGTATATGATGCAGCGAAGCGCCACTGTGGTAGGAGCTTCAAGGTATTATAGTGATTGAAGCTTGCTCACACAGGTAGTCAGGAGACAAGAATTAAAACAAATAAACAAACAAGACTAAAACACGTGGGTGAGAAAGTTTTTGTATATTTATGCATCTGTTTTCTCTCTTGAATAGATGGTAAACCACTGAAAGTTAAAGATACCCAAACCAGCATTAACTTTGCAGTTAAAATCAGTTCAGGAGCCCTGGTGCTCCCCACGGAATAAGGAGAGTGTTGGGGTGGGCAAAACTGTGCAGCCAGGTAGCTTTTTCCAGGGCAGGAGGTGAGCATGAGCTAGTGGTACCAGTCCTTATTCCGAGAAAAGACGTGCCTCAAAAGTGCTGCCTGGACTATCAAAGACTGTATCAGACGGATGTTGGGGTGGACAGATGGCAAACCTTGCTCTTCTTCCCTTAGTTATTTTTCAAGCCCACGGCATAGCTGCCCCCAGTCCTGTAAAATGTAGAGGCTGGCGCTTTTTAAGGCGGCTGGAGCGGTTTGTGCCGCCAGGGGTCAGGTTGAGCACAGCACAGCCGAGCCTGGCTCCGAGCCCTTCTCTCGGAGCCGGGAGCTGCCCGCAGTGTCCGCAGGTGTGGGGACGGCCCGCGCTGGAGGAGCCCAGAGCAGGAGGCTGTGCCGGGCTGCCGGTGCCATCTGCCGGCTACAGCAATTCCCAGCCGCGGCCAGCGGGACAGGCACTCCTTACCTCCTTCTTGCTTGGAAAGCTGGCAGGCTGCGCGGCCCTGGGAGGGCTGGCCGTGGGGAACAGCGAGCAGAAGGCCGGAGTCTGCACGTACAGAGTCACCCTAGGCATCCTCCATCTGCCCTGGAAACAGTCCTGGGAAAAGACGCTTAGGAGGGAGGTTTTACTCACTCCAGCTCAAAGGGCCTTTATATGTTGCTTCCTTACATATGCAGCATAGATTCGCTCAGAGGATGCAACTCACGAGAAATGTTCTGTGTGGGAAAACAGTGCTTCTGGAAAGTGGATCTGTGCTGGCACCTGGTATTGCTGCAGAGGTGGGTTGTAGCTCCGGCAGTGTCCTCCAGGTGAGGGCGGTGAGTGGCTCAGGGTGGGCAGCTGGGTGTGCTTAGCCCTGCAGTGATCCCACAGCAGGCTGAATATGGGACAAGGGGGCAGGGGACCACTCACTCCTCTCACTGATGGTCCCTTCAAGGAACTCAGAACTCAAATGTTTCCTGGAAACTGAGAGAAACCTACAGTACTAGCGAGCACCGCTGTGGCTTGGAGTCAGATCTCAGCACAGCAGCTCTTCCAGAAGAGTTGAGTCAGAAGGAAAGCAAACTTACAGGGTACCAAATCAATGTGCGAGTTAAAGTGCAGTTACTTCACCAACATGAAATCTAATTTACCAGACAATGGAAATCCCTCTACAGTGTGACATAAGCTAAGAAAATTCAAAACATCTAAACTTTATGGTTCTGGGATTCCATTGTCGCAAACGACTTACGTTTGCTAGTCAGTTGTACTGAATAAAATATTAAGATGTTTCTTGAAAACCAAAAGAGGAGTTCCAGAGGAACGCTACTACTGAGACACATTTAAAAATGGGATTTGATAGCTTTTGAATATGTCTACTCTAAATTCCTTTCTGTAACACTGCTGATGTAGTAATCTCAATATTTAGAGAAAGTGATATTATAGTCCATTAGGTTTACTGACCTAAGTAGATGATACCACTTTGGTTTCTGACTCCACTTTCCCATCATGACCCCCATTTCATGATGAGCATGATTTCTTTTGCAAGCAGATAATCTGTTATCTGAGACAATAAACTTTCCACAGACTTTCCACAGGGTTGCAGAGAGGGTGTCGAAGCTGTGATGGCCTCAGCCAGACAACCATTTGTTCTAATGAGAGTTTTACCTCTCCGTACAGCTCTAACCTCACTTTTACTCACAGATAACTTTTTAGGAATCCAGCCTGATCTCTCTGACAGTGCTGGTGCACAAAAAATTCCCACATGAAAATCAATCTCTAGCCATTTATATTAGCTCCAAATGTCTTCAGACCTGGTTGATGATGATGGCCAGTCTCTTACTGTGAACTACAAGATATACCATCTGGTAGACTTAAACTAAAATTGCCTTGGTTAGAGAAATGCTAGCAAAATCCTGGTAATTAATGAATAACATCATAATTCAAATTTGTATTGCCTGCAGTTTACTAATTGCACCCTTCTGACATTCACTTCTTTTAAATTAAGATGTTACCTACATTTTATTACAAATCTTTTTGCTCTTGCAAACCAGCTCCTTACTATTATTGTGTATTATAATAATTACCATGACAACAAGATGCTGCATATTATTTTTTTCATCCATTTTCCCTTTCACAGCCTTCCTTCTTGCTGTAGTCCACCAGCTTAGGCAGATAGATTTGTGCATTTGAAGAGAAAATTAAAATGCATTGGGAATAAAAAGGAGCAGGGAGGGAGAGGGAGACAGCAGTTTCTGTGACAGACTTCTCTCATGACCTCAGGAATACTCCTACTTCCCTTCAGATTGTCATACCTAACAAAACCCTACTTGAACCAGATCATCCCTTATGATATACATTTTTAGATCATCACATTCAGTGAAATTCTGACTGACAGGAGCCTCAGTACATGAGTTTCTGTAACAGGCACACCATACAATTTTTTTGCACTACAAATATGATGGTGTATCAAGCAGTTCTTCACTGCATGCCATTGTTACCATGTTTCATGAGTGAAAACTACTCCAAAGACAAATAGCAGATGGTTGGAAATAGATAAACCAAAGTTTTGTGGACATGACAATAATTTCAACACTATTGGACAAGAAACATGATGCTTATTTAATATGCATCAAAAGCAGTACCAATTAGGCAGTAAGGAAATAACCATTTTTACACTGGTATTTTATTTCATCATGCCTAGCGATTCTCGACATCTCTCCAACAAATGTTAGGGTTTACAAATGGCCAAAGGGAATATTCCCTTCTGATACAAAGTGACCTGCCCTGAAAGTGTACTTTTAACAGCTAATTTCATGGAATGGTCAATGGAGCAGAAAGGATCCACACCTCTCAAAATTAATGTATTGGGTGCTTACATTGCAAGGTTCCAAGAATCACCTTCATGCATCATGATCCAATGTACACAAAGGAAAAATATCTGATGGTTGCTAGACTACTGAGTGGAACTGCTCAGGACAGAGCTATCCATCAAGGATGGACCTTTCTAAAATTTTGCTTACAGTCTCAGGTGAAATTAACAGCAAAGCAAAGGTCATCAAGTACTTTAAAGGCACTGCTACTGCTGTAAAATGAGGCCTCATTAGAGATCGTGCAACAATTTGGTTTTATTTGCTGATCAGAAAACCACTCAATGAAGATGCTCTCTTCCCTTTTTGGGAGAATAAGGCATTGGTGTTTATTTCTTTATTCTTTTGAATTTAAGCTGTTTACAGAGTGATGTCTTTCTTCAGCTAATATCACATACCTTATAAGAAAAATAAGTTCAAAGGTGTGATATGAATACCAATTTCAGCACCATGAAATAAGGTATTTCTTTCTCTTACAAGATCTTGAAATGTAGGAAAAACCAATCTGTTGTTGGGTTAGAAATACAAAGATCTTCTAGAACATTTCCATGTGGACAATGAAAAATAGCCATACAAATGTGCTTTTGTACAACAGCACAAGACCAAAAATACATCTTCATTTTTAGCAAGAATTCCAAAGGAAATGGAATGTGTTCCATCCCTGCCTTTCAACAGCTTATTAAACCACACAGGCCAGCTCCATCTAAATTTGACTGCAGGGTAAATTTTCAAGTCATCTCTTTAGAGCTCTAAAGCATTCTAAATAATTTGTGAAAAAGAGAGGGCAAAATAATGCTGCCAAGCACCAATCTGTTTCTGTAAAAAAGACTGGGGAAGCATATTATTCAGTGCTGGAGAACTCCTACAGAAATCATTCCACAGGCTTTAAGAATGCCTCAAAATCCGGAAAAGGCTCAAATGCTCTGCATTTTTAGAAATTGATACTGCAGCCAGAAGCACAAAGTCCTGCTGTATCATGTCAAAAGATCAATTAAGCATCTAGAAAGAGTCTAGAACACAAGTCTTATGAGAATTGGCTGAGGTAGAGGGGCGTATTTAGCCTGGAGAAAAGGAGGCTCACCGAAGTCTTTATCACTCTCTACAACTTCCAGCAAGGAGGGTGTAGCCAGGTAGGGTTGTCCTGTTCTCTTATGAAATTAGCAATAGGACAAGGGGAAATGGCCTTAAGATGTGCCATGGAAAATTCGGTTTGGATACTAGGAGAAATTTCTTCACTGAAAGAATAGTTAACTATTGGAACAGGTTTCCCAGGGAAGAGATGGAGCTGCCATGCCTGGAGGCATTTGAAAGACATGCAGATATGGCACTGAGGGACATGGTTTAGTGGTGGACTTTGCAGTGTTGGTTTGATGCTTCGATTCAGTGACCTCAAAGGTTTTTCCCAAACTGAACGATTCTTTGATTCTATACTTCCATGAAACTATTCCGTTATTTTTGAAGAAATTCTAACAGATCCATGAGACCCTGTTATAGAATTCATGGACAGTAGTCAGTACAGAGACCTATTGATTTCATAGGGCAACAAGAAAAAAAGGATCCAAAATACACAGCTGAGAAAAGACAGCAACTACAGACAAAAGATTAATGAGCTTCACTGGAGAGTATAATGGAGAGAAGAGTTGTCCTCAGTCCTGGCTCTGAACAGGAAAAAAATGCAGTTAGTGCTGTTTTTCAGACAGAAAAGTAATCTTCAGTTGAGCTGGACTTCCACTTTAAACCGTCATAGCAAAAATCAGACCATCTCTAGAAAAACTGCAGGTCATTAGTGTTGTCTTCTACTATCTGTGACCTTCATCATGCTGTGAAAAAAGCTCTATCAATATCTTTCTACCATTAACAGCATTTAAAGTCTGGATAACTTTCTATTCTCTCATGTGAGGATGAATTAAATCCATATATGCATAGCCCAGTTTATGGTGGTATTTATTCCTGAAGACAAAGTGATAAAGTCACGTAGCATAGTTCTAAATCCATTATAGAGCCCAAGGAACAAAAAGCTGTCTCTTTATTCAGTGTGTTATTGAGGTAAATTGATGACTCCCACACAATAATACAAGTCACCAGTGCAGTCAGCTTATCAGTAATTAGCCTTGCACAGACATAAAATAAAAAGAAAATTAATTTGTGAGTTTTAAAGCTTCTGGTCTCTTAGAGACAAATTATCTCAGCATATGGGGATGTGTGTGACTTACAGAGTCATCTCAGTGCTCAAGGGAGTGGAGATTTTCCTTATACTTCACTGAAAGGACATGGAAACAGCTGATAACTGTTCAGGAGAGAGGGAACCCCAGATTTAAATTTCCAGATGGCTTGTAAAGCTCCCTTTCATATGTTCTCTAGGGATAACACCTCAGTATTTGATAACTTCTTATTTCCTGAATCTTTTTCTGGCTTGTAAGGGAACCTCATAAAAATTACTTTCTTAGTGCCATTAGCTCACTTTTCCCACCTTGTAAAAAGCAGATATTTATATCAGCTTCTTTCCAAAAATTCTTTCACATGCCTGTATTTAGCAGTGTTTCCCCCACCACTTACACAAGCAGATATAGAATCCAATATTTAAGTTTGAAAATCAGTTTACATGCCTATGTCAACAAAGAGGATTGCAAATCTAGTGAACTAAGATATATAATGATTATCTCAAAGCTGAGGAATATATAAGTGTAAAGCAAGCTTTCAGAAGCAGTTCTGGCTCCATGAAAACATGCACCAAGTTTAAAAGGCAGTCAACTATATGTAAGTCTTACCTTCTAGCACTGCAAGAAACCTTCTCTCTGCTAAACCCAAACTGTACCCCAAAGATCACTTCAGAAGTGAGTAAATAGGAAAACATTCCAAATACAGCACTAGGAGTGAGAAATGGTGGAGGGAGGGCAGTTCATTTGCTGCCAGTGCAAAGCATCCAGCCTGAAAACAGAGGAACTCATATTTTAACTCTTACTTGCTCCTCCTGGGAACCCAGTGCTAAAGGTGGAGGAATCCCCTGATATAATACTGCCAGAAAGCAGTGATTCCCATCTTGCCCTCTGTTGACTCCAAAGAAAAGATAACTTTAAACAGGTGCACCTTGTTTAACACTCATGAGGAAGGATTTTTCAGTCACTGATACTAACACAGATTTGTAGCTAGAAAAGAAGACTATTGAGAAATAATTAAGGGATTCTTCTTTCAGACATAAATTCAGGCATTATCTTAGCAAAAGTCTCTCTGCTATCCACAGCCTGACAAAACTATCACTGTTGGCACCTGCAAGTGAAAATGGCTCTCAAAATACATAAACAGATACAGGACACCGAGAGATGTAAGAGTAAGAAGTTATTGCAAGAAGTAAAAGGGCTGTGAGTATCTCTGATTATCTTGTCCATTCAGCACATCTGTGAATAATAAAAGCAGAGAATTAGATACGCTTAACGCCTCTTGTTTGTTTTGAAGCATTCAGAAAAGAAATGACCCCAAATCATCCTATTCACCTATGCTACCACATATAAATCAAAAGAAGCACACAGTCTTCTGTAGTGTTTTACCCACCTCCACAAATGCAGAGACCGTGCATACATGACCATCCCTATTGCTCACTTTATAACTGGCAAACAAAAAAGAAACCTTATTCTGGCCAGGCAACTCTCTTATTTTTTAAAAGTGTACTGTACATTTGTTCCCTATGCCATCTTAACTGCTGCTGAATATGAACATTCAACACAGGAATAGAATACAGAACCAGATGATACAGATTGTGTTAAAAATCAAACAGGATGGAGGAGACCTCTAACTTGGAGATGCACAGGTAATTTCCACTTAGTGCTATGATGCTTCAGTAAACCAAATCAATACTTCTTTAAAATGATATATTGGTACTTTTTTAAGATCTATACTCAAGGCTTTCTGGCATATTTCCTCCTTCCACTTGCATCCACTTGTTTTTTACAAAAATACCTTGACAGCAGAAAAAAAAATTAATTTTTCAAATTCTAGGAAATTATGCATGTTTGGTTAGACATTCCACGAATAAGGACGGGCACAGGCAGGTAAGGGTCTTCAACAACTGTGACTTGGGTGTTAGTGAAACATCTTCAGGAAAGTTTTGCAATGTTTTAAGTCACTAGATGGCGATGTAACAACCAGCTTTATGAGGACTGCAGATGCACTCAGGACAGAAAATTGGTTTTGTGCAAGGAAAGATAGCTCATTTCAAGCAGAAGTCAGAACAGGTAGAATGTAAGGGAAGAATGCTTCATTTTGCTTTAAGTGAACTGGAATAAAGGCTCTATTTGGATTAAAAACGTCAGTGGAATATTTTGAGTTAAAATACTTCTGTGAAACCTGCATGAAAGGATTTTTTTTGTAATAAAAATTCTAATTTTGAATGGTTCTATAAGGAGCTGTTAAATAATGGAAGAAACACTACTACTGTGCCCCAAAGATTTCCTGAAGCAGACTTTGACACAATGACACTATTAAGTGTGTGGCTCTTTGAAATAAATATGCTTTAGAACTATTTTACCCTCAAAAATTCCTTCAGAAACAAGAGACAAAAACAAGATGAAAAACTGAGGCACTTGGCCTTAAACACAAAAATAAACAATTTTCCATCTGCCCCTGCTAAAATTAGTGTCACTGAAGTGATGCTTTATTGAGGTTAATGGGATAATTTGTGTGCACTCACTTGTCACTGCCAATAAAGAGGGGTTATATGCTGACTTAAACAGCAAGTATTTGACACCTATAAATTAACTGTGGGAAATTACTTCCAAGTATGGGACAGCAGCTGCTGCAGGTCCACGTAAAACTGCAGAAACCTAAGACTGGAGAAAAAAATAGAAGAGGAATGTAAAGCTCATTCCATAGTGTGAGAGCCTTATTTGAAATTTATGACAGACAAAATGCTGCTGGAGACTCAAGTCAAAAGATAAATTATAATTCCACATAACTGTTGGTATCAGAGAAAGCTCTAGCCAATTCAATGTCTGTAATTTCTGTGGGTGAATACTGTGACTTTCCTCCTTTCCAAGTCTACTATGGGCTTCTTTTCTGCACACTTCTCAAGGGAGTGCGCATTAACTAGGTTAGAAATCAATCAATCTCTGTATGCAAAACAATTGCTTTGGGATATCACATCCCAAAGCTGCAGCTCCATATGTTATGATCCTTAGGGAGAACAGAGAAGCAGCCAAAGTTTCTACATGGAAGCTGGAAAGGGAAGCTCCCAGGACTGGATGAAGGGGTGAGGGCACACTGTACTGGCAACATCACTAACACCACAGAGAGAAATCATAGGAGAAAAGCTGCTGCAGAATGGATGAGATGAAATGAAATAAGCTAATACACAAAGCTGCTGACTTTGAGGAAGGAATTCCTTAGATGAAACTTCTCTCATTTTTGAAAGCTTGACAAAATTTTTATTTCAAAATATTTTGATTGGTTTTATTTTTGATAAATCCAAGTGTAATCTGTATGATCAAATCCGAGTGTACTCTGTAGTCTGATAAGTAATGTCTGTAGACTAAGGCACCACTCTTTCAATTGACAACAGTCAAAAAGATCTTTGCTTTAGAGATCATCTAGAAAACATTCAGCAAGATTAAAAGTTTTTGCTGTCTTTTTAATAGTGAATGTTTAAAGCTTCACTCAGAAAAAGAAACTTTCGTCATTTTGTCTTTCTCAGATGATTGCTGGTAGAGCGTGAAAAAGAGTTCAGGACTTTCTGTTCAACTCCACGTTGCCTTATGACAACTATCCAGCTATTAATGGCTAGAGCAGCTGAATTGGCAAGGATTTCTTAAAAAACCTTCTGTCGGTATTCAGCTGACTACTATGTTCCCTTGATCAGAGGGAACAAACAGAGAAATGCAGAATCTCCTAAATGCACATATTTCACACTTCACAGTCAGAAAGCCTGCAACCCAAGTTAGGTTAGTGGAGCAAACCAAGGTCATTAATACTTTCTAGTAGCTGAGGCTTCTGAAAGAGAAAGTAAGGGCAACATCCTGCCTGTCTTCTAGTTATAGTGGATTTGATCTGACAGCAGAGGATGTTACTGAACCTATTCATCATCCCACAGATGAGTTGGGATTACAGCATGCTCCTGGAGGTTATACAAGAAGCTTGAGAATCCATCCCCAGTGCAGTATGGTCACTTGGACACAGATTATGAAAAGCCTACAATTTTGGAGCTACACAAAAACATGAGAAAATTCCAGAAAAATACAGAGTTATAGGACACAAAGTGCAGTCACTGTGTTTTTATTAACAGAATCTTCACTCCTCCTGAAACAGTATTCCAACAGTTTCCACACAATTAAACAGGGAGTAGGGCAGTTCTGAAGCAAAGGAGTCAAGTAAGGTGGGGTCAGAAACATGGCATTTATTTCCCAGAGAAATAGTTGGGCATAGCCTGTGCAGACATAAGACCTACATGGCTGCCCAATAACCCTTTGTAGTGTTTTTTAAAAGATAACATATGAGCAGGTGCTTGAAATTGCAACAAAACTGATAAAAAGTGATTCATCTGAGCAGGAAATTTTGGTAGTCCTGATCCTGGGAGTCCTAGTAATTTTGGTTCCTCTAAATACCCTTGCAGGCATCCACAGGAAGTCATATGTTCTCCATTAGTAGAGAATTAGTAGAGAATCCAAGTGCCTCATCATTTTCTCATCATTCTGTGAGAGCAGAATTGTTATCTCTGCTTCCTTTTTTTTCTTTTTTTTTCTTTTTTTTTTTTTTTTGTGATAGAAAAACTTGAAATAATTGAATCCTTGTTCTCACATACAGATTAGACTAGAGATATTACCAATGATAAAAAATCTGAATAGTCCTGAGGATCAGAATCTGTGAAGCTATGCACATAATATACAAACTCTGGAGCTGGACAAACAAAAAAAACCAAGCCCACCGTCACCCAAAAACCTAGCAGTACTTTGGTTCTTCAGGTCCTGTTTAACCACCATGTTCTGTGAGTGCTTGGAGTCCATTCCCAGGGCTGATTTCCACTAGCTCATCTTGCTTCTAATCCAGGTTGTTAAGTATTTTGTGGGAAGGTATATAGGATATGAATGTCTGGTGTCTCGATACCTTCTTGGGCCTGATTTTGTAAGTTGCCACCCAAACACTTTCTGATGATGTCTTTGTATACAACAGACACTGTTTTTATTTCCTCCCAATACAGCCCATGCCTCTCAGTTAAGTTTTTTCAGTTTTACTACAGTTGGATCAGCCTGACTTCTTTCTGTGTTAGAAACAAGAATGGAACATATAATACCTTCTCAGAAATTTGTAAAAATAACAGAAAAGACAGGCATCTCCCAGACCTCTGCAAAAGTAATTTGGAGAACTCACAAGTTACTTAAGTATATTAAGTATTATCACTTCTCAGTGAAGCTAAAACTTTATTTTAGCCTGAATAGGTGGCTCAGACAGATAATTAGGATTGCAGGGTTTTTTTCCTGATTCAACTATATTGTGTAAATAGCAATTTACCAAAGAGAGAAAGTCCAAGTCTTTACACAGCCTTGTAACTTCTGAATTAGAAGGGAAATATAAAGGGGACTGAAAGAGGAAATCAACTACATTGATTTAATTTGTGGGGTTTCAATTTTTGTGAAAGAAACTAAATTGCCAGAGATCCAACAAGGACATTTTCTTTCCCTACCAGAGATGAGTATTGACACAGCTCTCTTAACATGTGCAGTGATACCTCTTTCAGGGCAGGTATACAGAAACAAACCAAAAGTTTGAGATTTAGCTCTAACAGGAAAAAAATCTGTTGTCAATTATTTCCTCCTTAAATCACTAGTTCAGAAACATCAGGGCACTTTTCAGACCCAGCCAGACGTGGAAAAAAAAGCCATAATCTATATGGTGGTTTTCTACAGACGTTTCTGTTCCTCTGTGAGACTCACAGATAGCAAATGTTTGGAGGACACTACATATACATACGGGATTCAGCATAATGGTAGGAAATCCTAGGGCTGGACAAGACAATATGACTTCCAAAAATGGTGAGACCTTGAAATACTGTGGGCGTTCAATGCCAGGCTAATCACTGAAACCAAAACTTTTAACAGCTACAGACTTCATGCTACTCACCACAACTTTAGTGGCTGGATCACTTCTTCCTTATGCATTATGTGGAACAGAACTCACTTTCAAGGACCCTAATAACCTCTGACAACTTAAAGGTAGCCATTAACTTCATGGCCACTTAGGCACACTAAAAATGAAACTTAAGGCTTTCAGGTGTTCAGCTTCACATTCATGTACTGAACAGCTGGAACAGATGTGGCACAAACATATCATTAGGTTTAGGTGTCCCAGTTCCACTACCAGCATTGCAAGAAGGAAAGGAATTGCACACACAGGGAGAAGCTGACTAAGCTTTTCTGCCTAGGTCCTCAGAGTTGGACTTTTGCAAGCCTTAGATACACAGCAACATTTTAAGTTTTGGTGAGAGCCTTCACCTATGTGCCACTGGACTGGCATTTCTAGTATTCCTGATCATCTTTCTTTGTCCTAGCTGATCAAAAAAACCAAAACAAACCCAACCAGACAGATCATACATCAAAATAACCACACTTTTCACTTTGCTGCCTCATTAACAAACTCCTCCTATTTCTACAATGCAGCAGAATGATGCAAAACCTTTCAAGACACACATTGCCATTAAGGACTGACAGTCATGCACCAATGCTGGCCAAAACTAATTTGTGGGAAAGGTGATGGTTTCTCTGCCAGCTTCTACGGCAAGTGCAAGCTGTAAAGAAGGCTGAGAGTTAGTTAACAAAACTAATTTAAATGTGCTGCATGCATCACTAGGCAGTAGGGTTCCCTACCATTTATTCAAAGCCTTTCCACCCACAAATGACAAAAAATGTGCACAATTGCAGTGTGCACACCTGGCAGCACTTTCAAATTTGTTCTTGAAAGCATTTGTACTGCAAAGCAGACAGCATTCTTACTAGACCACTGATGATAATTGATCTGACTAGCCAATTAGTTTTCTCCTGGGTATAACCTCCAATGTGATTTTCCAGGTCTTTTCATGCTTTGAGGTCTAGCTGCCCTTTTCTAGTTATCTTCTGCCACCAGAGCAGGACTAATCAATCAGAGCTTTAATAAAAGAGAGTTCATTAAACCTGACTAAAGTCGAGAACTTTGTTCATTAATTCTTTGAAATTGCCCACACAGATTTTCAAGGTGTGTGTATGCACACTCTGAATTATTCTGTATTATGTTGTTTGTCCTCTTTAAACAGTGGTTTAGACTACTTACACAGATTAAAAACACAGCAATCAATTCATACAATTTGAATTGTGGGAATTTGCATGAATTCCATGTCTTTTTTTCTCTAACCCTGATTTATGTCACCAAGCAACTGAAGAAATTGAAATTTTATAATCAAGGGAGGTACCTTGAAATAGTTTTTTGTGAATCTTCAAGCTCACAGTCCTCTCTTTTTCCAATTAGCTTATCTCAGTATGAGTAGACTTTACAGACACTGGCAAAAAAAATCTGAGAAAAAGTAAGAAAGATTACCCTCATAAGTGGGATTTTTCTTTACTTCTTCATTTCAATTTCCTACATTTTCTATTATTTCTTTGGTTCTCAAAGCCTAGTGCAGAAACACTAATGGCAGATGACTAAGGCTTAGCACATCAACATGTCAAAAATATCTCCCATTATTTCAGTTTTGTCTCTTCATTATAGTCGGTTTTAGTTGCAAGAAACTTTACATGTATTTTTTTTATTATTGGGAAATAAAAATTGTTCACTCTTTCATAAGCAATTCCCCCAACATTTCTGTAATGGTAAATTCAAAGTTTCAGCAGGCTGCATTCTGGGAGCAATGCCAACATCAAACTGGAGAATCTAGGGTAGTTTTCAGTATCTCTTCATTCCTATATGGAGATACTTCAAAACAGAAACAGAGGTGTGCTATCTATAATCACAGTACAGGCTCAGTCCTGTCTCTAAGTGACACAGAACTTGGTGACCAGAAGAAGCACAAGCACCACCTACGCCTCTGATGTGTTGCTGTTTCCTGGTTTTATTTAGACATCTGTCAGTGATTATTAGCCACAGCAACTGTAATGAGCTAGATATGATTCCTGTTTAAAGTGTGCAAAGTGCAAGTCCATTTTTGGTTCAGATTACAGGCACAGGCTTGCTGGGTGAAAAGCAGCTGTCATCACCAAGGTTTATGAGAAGAGCTGTTGACTGCCTTCTCCCAGCAGTGGTGCAGACTAGACTACCTGTCTTAGCAATGTAGGCAACATTTCTCACAAACAGGACACAAACAGGATGTGGCAGCCTCCAGCACTGTTCATTCCCTATCTCCCACCATACCACAGCTTGCTTGTGAAGGACATACATGGGAAATCTGCAGGATGCACCACTGTCTATCACATGCCAAAAATATCCTTGTGAAATCCTGGTGGTATTTTCACCTCCCGCAAGAGGCTTGATTCATAGCTGGTCCCAGAGAGATGAAAAAGTGCCTAGCCTGCTCTCTCATCAGAACATGAAGCACTTCAAAACTGCTTCTGGGCCAGGCCCCCAGCCAGACCCTAGTATTTTCATCTGGTAGACACCTCCTTGTACCTGTGGCTTTGCCATTGTTGCTTTGTAGCCCAGTTGTGCAGGGCTTCCTCTCCCAGGTATGTGGCTCCTGTTGGCAAGTACTGACGGAATGCCTAAATTAATAGTATGGTCCCTGCACAGCTTGTCCCTGTGCTCTGCTGGACAGAGGCTGGGAGGTCAGGATACTGCTTCAGTTCAAGCTGCTCAAGAGACAAAGGAAACCACATCCTAGTTCTCCTGAAGGCTGCTCAGCATAGGAGAGAGCAGGGCCTTTTCATAATGCACAGATTTTGTGCATAGAATTTATCCTCTCAGAGTTGTGATTTTCTTCATAGTTAACAGCTCTTTGAAGCCAGCCTATTTGCTCTGCTAAACCCTTCAGCTCTGCCTATCTGCAGCAGATTTATCAGATACTGCTATTATCATAATGCATTTACATTTCTTTCATTGAAGTTATAGGGAGAACAGCACTGTTGGGATGAGTGATCCAAGCTGTGGATAGCTATGAATATCCAAGATGTGGCAAGAGTCAGCTCCAGCAGAGTGACAGAACACTTGAAGGTGCAATATCTTTTTCTTCAGGAAAAACTTTTTAGTGCCTGCCTTAGATGTGCAATGAGCTGCACAGCTGCTGTGCCATGATAATTCTTCTATGACTGATAATGGCTTAGCTTAATAGGAAACCCTTCTGAAAAAACATGAGGAGAGCTTAAAAACCATGGGAAAAATAATACAGCCTGAGAATATAAACACATGATCTGGACTTCAAAACACTCATAAGAAATTAATAACTGTCAGCTAGCAGGACAATCCCTCCTTAATGTTTCTTCTGCTTGGTCTGAGAGAGCATAATATAACAATAAATTCCCTTCATTATCCTTAAAGATTGGCAAAGGCAGACTAGCTTAGGAGAAGATTTAAGGGATGCTGGAGAGCTCAGAACAAAAAGCATCTCCCGTTGCACGCTTTCAATGTGAAGGAAGCCTGACCTCCTCCCTGCTGAAGTCACGTTAGAAATCTTTCTCACAGTATTTCCTATTCAGCTCCCCTGTCACCAGACCTCTGCAGTCCATCTGGGTCTCTCAGACCAGGGCTGACAGCAGGTTTGGCTTCAGGGGCCAGATGGTTACAATACCTATCAGGTCTAAGTGTCTTTTGCTGTCTGTTCTCAATGCCAGGAAAGTGAGGATTTGGTTTAAAGCCCTCAGAGGGCAATGGGAACAGTTTCATCAAATCAGTCAAGTTATTTTGTGAATTAAAGAGGTAAATGATGTCATTTTCAGATCAGCTTCTCAGGAAAAAAAAAGGAAAAAAGTAATGCTACCAGAAAAACAGGGAAAAGACCCAAAAAGTACTGTTCCAGAGATGAAGAAACAAAAGTTAAGCAGAAAGGGTTGCATAAGTATATAAGGATATTGCTTATTTGTCTTTCCAGGCACCTGGGAAACCAGGTTTGATTATAAGCACAACAGTCCAGCATTCGTGTGCATAAGAAATTTTCTAAAATATAAGGCATGAATTTAGGTTGGGTCCCACCACCAGCAGCATTAAGAAATAGACTCAGTCCAGTCCCATTTCTGTAGAAAATATTACTCTAGCATGTTCATTTGGAATAGAATTTATTCAGCAAATTGGGCAGGTTGATTCTTTGCAAGTAGATTTAACCACCTCTAAGTACAAGAATGCAGGTAAGCTATAAGCTGTGGCCAAAGGCCAGCAGATACATCCTGTTTTCTTCTTTCCCAAGCAGAAACATGTGGCTGTAATGCCATGAGAGCTCAGCTTAGTTTGGTCCTGATACAATCAATAGGAAATACGAGAAAATCAAAAAAGACCCATCCGAATGCTGGCAAACTGACATAATTGGACTTTGAAACCTGCTTAAGCCCTTATCTATGCACAGGACCTTGTTCCTACAAATGCACAGCATTAGAACATATAGATGGTAGTTTTGATGCAATACAACACAATCCCAGCAGCCCCTAAATAAAGCGAGAAAAGTAGCCACACAAAATCTGACAGGGTACCATACCTCTATCTCCTTAAGCACTTGCTCTTATATATCAAGGAAACAACACCACTATGCTTCCAATGCTTGGAAAAAGAGCTATACTGCCTGTTTCTGATAGAGTTTGAAAAATCTGTGCTTTTTCAGCAAAGATTTTACCTATATTGACATAGATAAATTTGCATAAAAAGAAAAAGCTGTAGAACCTTCTTAGAGGAGTTGTATATGGAAAGATAAGAAATTTAAAGTGTTGCACCACCAGTATTACATTGACAATGTAAAGAAGTAATCATAATACACATCTTTAAATCAAGTTTTTTTTTTATGTAAAGTGGGCTGAATGACTGGTTAAGACAATTCCACTCCACTGATTGGATCCTTCATAGTAAGAAAAGTTCTCAACCTTGCTTTTGCATCAGTGAGAGCAACATTATCTTATGCCAAAAGGTCATTCACTATTGAGTAAGAAAGATTCACTTTTAGCCTTACTGCAAGCCCCCTCCTCTTTTAAAAGGTGAGGAAGACTGAGTAGACACCCTGAAATATCTTGAGAAGCCTTGTTCCATTGAGGATTATCCTGTCACTGCTTTCCAGCTCTTGCCTGACTTGGAACCAGCTATACGGCAGCCTTTACCTGCAACTGTCTCCCCAGATCTGATTATTTTTGTTGCCAGTTTACAAACCCCTTCCATTTCAAACAGACACAAGTGCAGAAAGGTTCAGGGCAAGGTTTTGCCTTTGTAGTTACACCATTTTTACTTCAGCATAGTTTTACACTGTATTCTGGTCCTTTCCTGCTTTGATTCTCTTCTGGATTGTTACACTTATCACTTCACTGCGAACTGTTGCACTAACAACCCTGCGGTAGCAAGGAGATACTCCCCTCCCTTTTTTTCATCTTTCTACAATTTAGTCATCTACAATTTCATTTATCTCCCCAGTAAAGCCTTATTTGTCTTGTACCTTTAGGAAGGGTAGACAAAAATGGAGGAAAACTTTAGTCAAGATTTAAAAACTTTTAAAAAGTCTTTAAAAAGACAACAAAAGAAGACATGTCTATATGTTAGAATTATATATCCTCAGAAAACCCTGTCTTGTAAAGTAATGTTTTTATTACAGCCAAAAATTTAGAAGTATTTTTTTCAAAATGGGAAAGCAATTAGACGTACAAAAGATAATACAATGGGAGTTGAGACAACTGATCTCCTACGCCACCATGTTGTTAGCCATGGTGGAAATCAGAGGAAGCCAGGGAAAATCATCTTCATCCAGGCTGATTAATAGTTCTGCTGTCCTGGACAAAGAGATTCCATGTTTAATAATACCAGTCCAGTGGCACGTTTATGTTGCTTACATACACTCTGAGCTGGTGCAACACAGGAAAACTGGAAAAGCCTCTTGAAGTGTTTTAAAACACACAGTTTTCCCAGGCACAGATCTACCTGCAGGAACAGAGTGAGGGAGGATTTTGAGCAGGAAAACGTGTTAAGTGCTATTTAAATTCCTACATCAGCACTCCTGACTCAGATACTGTCACAGGTCAGCATGAGGTACAGTCACTTATTGACTTACTCAGATTTGGATCATCTTCATAGCTTCCTATGTTCATTTAAGCAAAGGTTCAGCACTACTCTTAATTTTTAAAACTCTTAATTGTTCAAATTTATGTAGCAAGGGCATGAGCATGTGACTTGAATTTCAGCTCCTGCCAAAAGAGAATAAACCATTTTTCAACAGCTGGCCAGAGGGGAAGATTCTCTAACAAACATAATGAGGGAAAAAATCCCTTAGCTGGCCCCAGCTATGTACCAGACTTCTGCAGTCCTAATTGGTTTCACTCTGCTTTCAGTGCAGACCAATTAGGTCACCAAAGCAACATTCAGAAGCAGCTAACCGGGAACATGTTCCCCGCTGGGACTCTTACTGACATTACTGTAAGATTCAGCTATTTTCTGTGATTAAGCCTTCATACAAACTTAATTATTTTAATAGTTTGAAATCAGGAGCTGAAACCCAGCTAATTAATGGCAAGCACGAGTTAGCGTATTCAAATCCCACATGGGAAAATTGTCTCATTTCATCACAATGATTTCATTAAAAAATGAAAACAAACTACAGGAGAGTAGACCTGAAAAATCTGAGAAATGCCTGCCAGAGGAGGAGGTTCTCTTGTTGTCACAGAGAACATTTTCTGTGTAGAGCAAGGGCTGAGCACAGAATACTTGTTTCTTGCAGCATCTTGTGTGGCAGTGCAGCCTCAGGAGTAGGGACAATCTTTGCAGACACCTCTCTGTGCTAGCACAGCCCAGGAGTTTCCTGTGTGGATGATGCCTGCATAGTGTGCATGCACTTCCTTTCCCCTTAAGGCAGGGTGTACTGCAGTTTAAAAAGGCAGAGGACTTCAGCAACAGCTCTCAGCTCAGCCTGCGGGTTTCTGCTCTGAATTCACCCAGACTCTTAAGCTTGGCAGCTCTGCTAAGCACCTTCCTGTTCTTCCATGGCAGACCAGTGCCTTTCCACATCAAACATTTACAGTACAAGGTCATCAAGACTGATAAAATATAGAATAAGCATTGCCTAGAATGTGGGGGAGTAACTGAAGAAGTGGAGAGGGCAAGGCAGCTGCTCTCCTGAGCAAGGATGGCTGCATACTACAATGTTGCCTGTGTACAGCAGCATTGCCTGAGTGTGAATGAGAACAGGGCTTTTCTGAAGTCGTTTTCCTCAGCCCATGTCCCTTTTGTCATATAAGCATCAACTACTTTCTGAAGTCAGCAAAGCCCTCTGGCCCCTCTTATAATAAACAATGTCAAAATACTGACAAATAAATTAATTTATAGCCCATCTACCCTTCAACAGTAGGAAGCACACCTGATACAGGTAGCTGTCTGATTACCACAAATCTCTGTGTATGAGCTTTCTCCACCCAGATTATGTGAGGGGTAGTGCATTCACCCACTTCCCACATTACTGTTTCCTGGTCAGCTCGGTGCTTGACTTAGAGGGCATGATGGACCTGGGCCTATAAACAAGTAGCTGAAGCACAGTGGTGGGGACCATTGCCAGCAAACAAAATCCCCCTTGGGAAATCATCCAAAGCAGCACCATACTGGGAACTGTCTTCAAACCAAACATTGATGTTTCTAAGATGCAGCCTGTGAATGAGTGATTAAAATGTGATTTAAACCACAAGTATAGACAAAGAGTAGCACCAAACCACCAAGCATAAGATGTCTGTAAGATCTAACATGAATTCAGAGACCACAGCAAAAGCTCAGGAGTCACAAAGATGCCGCAGAAAGCCCTGTCCTGCAGCAGTGCTGTGCAAGACACTTCATACAGCTTGACAAAGTCACTCTCTCCACAGGTGTACACAACCCAGAAGACCACTCTCAAGAACAGGCATGGCATTTCACATTGAGCTTTATGACTGTACCCACAGCTGTGGCAGCGACAGAAAAGACTGTTGGTACCTGCTCTTACATCAGGTGTATTGAGCAGTAGAGCTGGTGCAGGTAGCAGGCTTTGTGAGCTGCAGTTCAGGACCCAGACTGAGCTGCTTTGTGAGCTGCAGTTCAGGACCCAGACTGAGCTGCAGGTTGAGTTTGGGGTGAGAGCCCACAGAGACAAGAGGCCGTGAGCTGCCGACCCTTGGCACAGCAAAGCGTGAGCGTGGGCCGGGGAAGGGACACTGCGGGACAGCAGCAGCAGAGAGCTGCGTGAGGCCTGAGGCTCGCTCCTGGCCCGGCCTGGGCGGGTGTGAGAGCCCAGGGCCTCCTTCGCTCGGGATCCTCCTCAGAGGCAGCGGCCCGGCTGTTTCTGGGTTACTGAAGTAATTTGTTACTGCTGTGTTGCTACAATAGATCCTTCTGTGGAATGAGACATCCCAGACTGCCCTGGGAAGCTCCTGTGACCGAGAGTGGGGTGACTCAAGTGGGGCTGCCGTGGGCTCAGTGCAGCCCCCGCCTGAGAAGGGGCTGTGGTCCCAACAGTGACAGACTCTTAATACCCTTAAATCTTTAACTACATCTGTTTACATCCCTGTCACATCAGTCAATGCTCTGTGCAACATCTTTCCAGCTGACATTGCTATTTCAACCCTGCCCCTGTCTTATATTTCCCTTTCTTAATTTGTTTCGCTCTGTAACAGCATGATTGTTTAATTAGCCAACAAAAGCTCTGTTGCTCTCCAGCATAACCTTTCGTGCTTTTCCACTGAGCATTCAAGGCTGTTTGGCTGGCTGGCTGCTGCAACCACACCACACTTTATGTGTACAATCCACTTATGAGCTCTGTGCTCTTGGGACCTGTCAACACAGGGAACTTACTGTCAAATAAACTCAGGTGCACATTTAATGGGCCATCATTTTTCTTCCCTAAATATTTTTGTGGTTTATCAAATTTCACAGAAAAATGCCTTTGAGCTGTTCAACTTAATCCACTTCGGAGGAGTCCAAATAGATAATTGTAAAATAAATGTTTACATAAATACCTGATGCTAAATTGTTTTTTTATACTCTTACTGTAAGCCAAACCATTAGTTAGCATGTGCACACTGGAAAGCCTGTCATCTAACCCCAGCTCTAAAGCGATGGATCAAATGACCTCCTGAATATGACTTGCCAGCCCCGCTTTCTCAAGGACTGCATACATAGGAGGTAAGTCTTGGATAATCTACTGAAGGGTTGACTTGAAAGAGGAATACCTACTGAAGATTAGCTCTCTAATGCTTTGCATTTGCATCAGACTGTGTAACTGATATCTGGCTCACTCAGGACTGGGCCCTTTTCAGTTGACCACACTTCTGACCTGGAACAGATATCCTAACTATCAGGAGAAGAATACATACGCTAAGCAAGTGCCAGGTTGGCAAAATTTTAATTTATCTAGCTTTATATCTATGGCATGATTCACTGTGATGTTCTGCTAATCTGGCATCATGTAAAAACTTTCCAAGTAAACATTATTGTAAAAATATAAACATGTTTATTTGTAGGTTTGACAAACACTTATGAACACTGGCATAATCTAGGACAGCTGCCCTCACTTATTTTGCAACCATTTGTTCCTTTAGCAGTTTTTCACTGTCTCCTGTTTTAATCACAGTTTTATTATTTGATGACAGCTTAGTCTGAATATATTCAGACTAATGTTGTGTGCATTTGAGGGACGTTGTTGCAAGTTTTTTAGCAGCCCTGTTCCCCTGTTCCCCTGTTCACTAAAATATTCAGATTTTTAGGAGCAGATGGTGTTTTTGAGTCAGAGTTTTTAAATTCAGGACAGGTTTGGCAGCTCTGTCCACAACACCTCATGAGTTTCACTCAGTCGTTTCACTGCTTTCTGCCCCATTCCTTGTCATGCAGATGCCAGGTCGAGTCTGATATATGGTGAACTTTTTTTTTTTTCAAAGCTCTGTTGTTGACATGGATCAGCATTGTGTCTGCTTTTCTTTAATTTTCTATAGATCTCTCATGTAGTTAAATTTTGTCTGTCTTTCAGACAGCATCAGAGAGCTGACAAAGTGGTGCCAGAATTACATTCATACTTAGGGCAATACTGGTTTTGTTTTTTTCTGCTATAGTTATTTCATATTTACCACTGTGTTTCTTTTTATCAGATTAATAAAATATACTTTTGTAAAATAGACCTAAACTAGATTGAAAGACAGACTAATTATCATTTAGATTGGAAAAGACCTCCAGGATTAACAAACCCAACCTTTCACTGATCACCACCTTGTCAACTAGATCATGTCACTGCATGCTATGTTTACTTGTTTCTTCAACACCTCCAGGGATGGTGACTCCACCACCTCCCTGGGCAGTCCATTCCAATGCTTGACTCTGCTTTCCATGAAGAAATTCCCCCAATGTCCAATCTGAACCTCCCCTGCTGCAGCTTAAGGCCATGTTCTCTCATCCTCTCACTGGTTTCCTGGGATTGACCCTGCCTGGCTACATCTTATTTTAGTGCAGTTTTAGAGAGTGATAAAGTCACCCCTGAGCCTCTTTTTCTCCAGGCTAAACCTCCCCAGCTCCCTTAGATGCTCCTCACTAGGATTTCCTCTCTAGGCACTTCTCCAGCTCCATTGCTCTGTTACCATTCTCAGGACACACTACAGCCCCTCAGTGTCCTTGTAGTGAGGGGCCCAGAACTGAACACTTAAAGCTCAAAAGCTTTGAAAAAAACTCAAAACTGAAAGCTCAAGGTGCTGCCTCACCAGTGCTGAGTCCAGAGGGACCCTCTGTGGCCTGCTCCTGTTGGCCACACTATTCCTGATACAGGAACTGGCCTTCTTGGCCATCTGGGCACTGCTGGCTCGTGTTCAGCTGCTGATGACCAGCACCCCCAGGTCCTTTTCCTCCAGGCAGATTTCCACACACTCTGCACCCAACTTGTAGCACTGCATGGGATTCTTGTGACCCAGGGACAGGATTCAGCACTTCACCTTATTGAATCTATCCTAATTAGGGACGAGAACCATTGCACTACATCATTGCTGTTCTTGAAACTTTTCCATTACCATTTCTGTAACTGCATATGATGCCAAGACTCCAAACGTTGAATGTGCACCAATCATCTTTTAGTACAGAACACTTCAGGAGAACAGCTGTCAGTGACTCTGCTTGCACTTCTCACAGCATGGTAAAATGAACCAATGACTAATTCAATGTACCAGGATTCAAAAGCTGCACTTCTTTTCTGTCATAAAATCTGCAAGATGGGAAGAACCAAAGTCAGCTGAAGAGTGTTGCCTTTAGCAAGAAACATTGTAAGCAGAAAGAATATGTGTAATTTTCTATCATACTAGCCTTCAAGAAATGTAGAAGCCAAATACTTAAAAAATTTTGTGAACGCTTGCGATCTGGTGCAGTACCTACAGGTAGGACTGATTGAAAGCCATGAGAAGGTCAGTGCATTGTAGCATTGATCATTGCAGCTTCAATCCAGCCACATGATCTGAGACTCAGTGAGGGACAGAAGCTTGGTCTTACCATAGGAAAAGTAGCACTCCTTTATGAGACCAGAAAAACTCCCAGTTCAGGGGATGTAGCCAATACCTCAAAGCTAAATTATTTCCTTCTTTGGAAATACTGTATTTATGATGACCTGAGCTAAGGATACCTACCTGTAAGGCAAATTAAGCTATATTCATTAGTAATATGAAGCACTATATTTGGACCAAAGTTCTAAAAACTGTCATCAAAAATGCAGGAAATTCTTCAGTCTTGCTCATAGTCTTGAGTAATTTTGAAATATTTGAAATCAAGTAGATGGTTATGGGACATTTATTTTAGAGGTCTTTCTAATTTCTATGTAACTATCTATCACTTAGAAGAGGAGAGGACATGTAACCATGCATTATGAAAACATAGCATAAATTCAAGATTGCTGCATCTCTTAACTGCCAGTCTGAACTGCCAGTTAGAATGGTTCACAAATTTACTTCACTCAGATCCCATTTTATACAGAAATATTTCATGTCTCATAGCACCTTTAGTGCTGTAGGGAAACAAAATTATTGAAAAAAGCATCAATGCTGACAGGTCCAGAAGATTTTTCCTTACAACCTGCACTAAACCAACTATTTCAAGTCATTTGACATAGATGCATCCAGTTGCTCTAGCTGTTTTCTGGTGAATTCCTAAAACTGAGGCATCAGAAAATATGAATGCTCTTTTAATAGATGCTGCCTTATTCTTCTACATTGTGCATTCATTATTTAGAAAATAAACATACACACACAGACTTCAACACCC
The DNA here is from genome assembly GCF_971803275.1 of Cyanistes caeruleus. Lineage (NCBI taxonomy): Eukaryota > Metazoa > Chordata > Aves > Passeriformes > Paridae > Cyanistes > Cyanistes caeruleus. Next base: position 37,100,414 of record NC_141732.1, read on the forward strand.
TAAATGTGGAGAGCTGCATTTGATGCCGTTGATTCTGTTTATTATGATTATTAATAAAAATTCCATGTTGTATCATGTGGAAAACCACCTGGCAGAGGAAAAAAAAAATCATTTTTAGAAGTATCTGAAAGAATCACATTATACCTCCAGGCTTTAATATAAAAAGTAATGAATTTTGAGAAAAAAATTGTCTAAAACACAAGCCATTAAAATACCACCACCATAATTATCCTAAAGCATAACATTTTATCCCTGTTCTGATTCCTTGGCATTATTCTTAATAGCAGACTGGGAAGTGTTTTGACAGGTATGTGTAGGATATACCTCTAGGACTCAAAATATCTGCTCCCAGCTCTTTAGGGGAATTGGCTACTCATTTCACTCCTCCTTGTCTATTACTTCTGGAACTTCGCTGTCTTGCCTTGTAAGATTTCAAGATAATGCCGCTTAGAAATCTGGACAGCAGGCAGACAACTTGACAAAAATACTGTGGAACTAACTCATTTTCAGAGTTCCTTCTGAAGACTGAGGTATTGCTCTAAGAGGAAACAAACAATGACTCACATCAGCTGTGGGAGCAATTAAATGTTTTTTTTCTTTAGACGGCCCAGCACCCTCATAGAGTGATTGCTTCTGAAGGCTCTAAAACAGCCTTACACTAGCATCCAAATATTTCTGGTTCATTTACAATATTATGTAGAATCCATGTTCATTTCAACCTCATAAAGATATTTAAGAATAGATTTTTTCAACATTTTACATTAAAACTGAATTAGCCTTTCACTACTAATACAGTTTCTCTGATTATTTTTTTCATGTATTTTGTATTTGTAACTGCAATATAATTCAGATTATCTGCTTCTGTCTTCAAAAGGCTGTTGCAAAAGGCTAGACTGACAGTGTCTGAAGAAGTTCAGAAAAATGCTTTTCTTCTCTAATAACTGTAATTCACTGGAGAATGAACCTGTAGTGCTTTAAGATTATGATGATAATGAACAGGTAGCGTTGCAAAGGAAATAAAATGTTGCATGGTTGCTCCTGCAACCCCTGTGAATGCCCTTGTTTATATTTTTAGCCATTTAATCATTAACCTTGAAAACCAGCTTGAACAGACAGGTCAGAGTGAATGTGTTCAGATCGAATACACATTCTTTTAGCTACAAAATGACAGAAGGATGGCAGAATTGAATCATGTCCCAAAATAAGCCTGCTTCAGAAGTAGCTGTAGGTCAATCTTGCTTCTTACATACAGCTTTTTCCTCATGTCACAGTTTTTTGCTTGTGATTCAACCACTTGCCAAGTAGTGGTGCCACCAGCTCCCCTTTTCCTTTCTTTTTCTTTTTCAGCTACGAAGTGAGCTAGTGCTCACAGGTGTGAAACCAGCCACACAAGGTTACCTGGTAGAGAATCCATCTCTTGTGTTCCAGCCCACTGGGCCACACCGCCCTCTTTAAAATAGAGCAGTAATCTGGAATCACTGTAATTCCTCTGCTTCCAGCATCCATCAGACAATATTATAAGAAAGAAAGTCAAAGGTTGAACAAGGTTATTTGCTTAAAAATGCAATAGCTTCTTAGAAATAAACACATTGGGTTAAATTCCTTTGATCTGTTACATATGTAAATCATTATGGAAACCCAGGAGTGTTAAAGAAACTTAGAAGCTTAGAAATCTGTGTGCTTTCAGCAGTAACAGGTTTCTTGCCTACTGATCTTTACAAATAGCTTTTCACAGTAAAACAGTTACAAAGGAAATCTCAACAAAATGGATCTTGGACTTTTTTTTTTTTTTTAATGTACTTCATGTGACCTATAATTTCTTTCTATCAGAGAAAAGAGAGTCTTTTCCTGTTTATAATGAATTTCTCTACTGGGCAGCTGCTGTGGCAGTATGGTGAGGGTCATCAAATAACACATAACTATGCAATGGGATCTCCTTTATCTCCTCTCAGGAAGACAATGTGTTTATCCTTGCTATGACTTTATATTCAATTTGAGGGTCCTTTGCACGTGCACACTGAGTAGAGAAAAAAGTATTATTCTGTTCAACTTACCAGCTTCAGAAAACTGTTGTTTTTGGGCTTTTTTTTGGTACTTCAGAGTATTTTTTAAAACTCTATATTGTAGCTCTCAGCATTTTCACAAACTTGTCGATCCGAAGAACTGCCCCTATTTGGAGTGGGAGCATTCACTATCATTTTATCAGAGAGTCAATTGTGTCAAACAAGAGCTGGTTTCCAAATGAGATTTCCATCCCAAAATTCTTTTTGAGATTTCAGTATTTTCCAGTGTATCCATGCTGTTTCCAGTAGAACAGTTGCCATGGTGATTCCATATGACTGCCAAAGGGGAGCAGTTCAAGTCCTAAATTACGTTTTGAGCATGAGTTTATGGCTGTGTTGCATCTGGTCAATAGCACATGTTCAAAAAAGCCTACCCTCTGCATTGCCACGTTGCGTTTTCTAGATGCAAAGAAGGTCCTGGTGAGTGCACCACAGCTTTATTTTTCCCCATGAAAGAAGAATACAAACTTGTGGATTGATGCCATGCCACAAGGAAGTCAGCAGTATATTTAGGCAAGGGAGGTGTGGAAGAGGAGTGAAGGGGCAGTTGCCTCCCCACCCTGAGGTTCCTGTATCTCTGCACACATGGTGAAGACATGTTCTTCCCTAACTTCTTTTTCTGTTGAAGACAAATGTTGAGCCCCGCTAGGACTGGCCAGCAACAAGGGAGCTATGCTTACCTTTCCTCAGAAGGGAATGCCAGATGTTTTTCGTCTGCACCACAGTAATTCACAGAGACAGCATCTCCATAGAGAGCACACTGCAAATATGCTCCATCCAGCTGGTAAATGTATTTGTCACAAGGCACAAGGTTTACTAAACTTTGCTGACAGGCTGAGACAGAACAAAAGGTAATGTTCATTAGAACTTACAAACCTTGTAAATAAGCAATATAATACTGGTGAAAAAGGGAAATGATGGGGGATTTCACTGAAAAGAGGACTCTTTTCACAAAATAGAATTCTACCCTCCGGACAGATTCCAGTCTGTGGCAGCCAATGAATAAAAACAATGGACTATAAAGGTGAGAGACTTATCACTAACACAGAAATTCAAACTCCTAGTTTGCTTCCCTGGGAGAATTAATTTAAACTTATAGGGAGACCATTCATAGTCTTGGCCCCTGAAAACACAATCAGCTTTCCTATTTTAGCACCTGGCCCAGTAGTTCACAGATTTTCGTGCATGAGTAGTCCTCTTACTTAATAGGCCTTTTCATACAATTAACTATTTGGATTTAGGATTGAGCTTCAGGGGTGACATACTGTAACAGTGTAAAAAATAGTTTGCTGTATCAAGAAGAAATGATGCCAATCTGGGGTAAACTCTGAGGTCAGTGCAGGGGGGTATGAATATACATGCCTCACTGCCTGTCTCTGCTTCCATGGTTTGGCTCACAGCCAGCAAGCCCATGGTAAAGTACAATTCTATTTATTGCCTTCTCAGAGCAACATAGATATATTTGTACATTCATAACTGTTCTAAGCTTAGATACAAAGACACCAGGCACCTATTTGAAATATTAGCTGTGCAGTACCTTTCCGGATGTGCCTAGATTCTTTAACTTCGTCTGTAAAAATCACTCTGTCATCACTCAAGTTCAGGAATTCTCACGTTATTGCAGGCCTTGTCAGGGCTGCCTGTAAAGTTGTGAGGATATAACTTTGCAGTATTTGACCAGCAGCATTTTGTCATGGAGCAATGCACAGACAAAAAGGCTTAGGAAGGAAGTGACAGGAGGTAAGAGAGAGAGATGGGACAGATGCTCTTAGGTGGAGAGAACCCATTAAAAAATTAATTGTTGCAAAAACATGAAAATGCAACCCAGTCTCCCCAAAAACATTTAATCCTTTTTGCCCTATTGTGCAGTGTGCTGTTATACATGCATATGCATGCACGCAATTTCTTTAACTTCATCATAATGTCCTCATGACTGTATTTTTATAGTGCACTTGGCTCTGTAAGCTCTCTTTTAAACTACAAACTAATGATGCTTTTGTAACTTCAGATTCCCAAGCCAACAACATGTTATGAGACCGCATCTTGTTATCATCTTGGACCATTCAGACACATTTAACATTTTTTAGGAAAATAGTTAGTGTGAAAAGTAGTAATTACATTGGCACAGTGAGGATGCTTACCATCTTCAGAGTATTTTACTAATACTGTGTTAATTAATAAAATAAAAGTGCAGCTTGTGTGCTTCTGGGGTGGGTGTCACTGACACAGAGTATATGAAGTCATGCTTTTCTCTGAAATAAGGTAATGATCCTATAAAATAATATCTCAAACAGAGAGAGGATAGCATATAGGGCAGAATTCTAGTATTATGTCATGCACATTTGAAATCGTATTTGAGCTGAAATTCTACATGCTAGCTAGAAAATGAAACACATCTTAGTGAAAAAGCTCACTGATTTTCCCATATCCTCTGACTTTTTTGCACAAAAAGTGGGAAAACCTAGCTTCAAGTTATTGTAGCAGCTGCTTGGATAGTGGCAAAATATTCAAATCCTTTAAAAATTAGTTTATTTTTTGCCTAAAAGTTGTAAGATTCCTGATACACCTTCCATCCGCCTTGACTTCTGTAACTGTACACACAATTCAGTAAAAGTTGTGAAAAATTCCTGAATACTAGCTGAATGTATTAGGATGTACTTATTCAAGCCACATGAGAGACAGGACCATGCTCTGACTCAGTTTTCTGAGTTACTATGTTTGCTCAGGCTGTTTTTCCACATAAGGGACTGGCAACACTAGTCAGGTATTTCACAATTTTTAAACAGAAAAGAAAGAAACTAATTTGTAGTAACTGGTTAAGGGAGTTGTCGCGTGCTTTATGGCTTCTTGTAAGAATACAAGGCAAGGTGGAGACTGTTATGAGGTAAGCAAATACTCTTCAGAGATTCCATAGACAGAAGACTGCCCACAGTATTGTATTCCTCAGCAGCAGCCTATTCAATGACTCTACCTTTCATCTTGAATCCTAAATGCAGTCTATGCTGCACATATTTTTCCATGTTAGAATATAAGAGGAGGTATCTTCAGGAATCTAAATATTAATATGACCTAGTAATTGGACCCAAATCACAGAAGACATAATCACAGTAAATCAAATTGAACACAAAATCACTCACTGAGGTGAGGATTCACGTATCTAAGGAAATACCCTTGAAGAGGATGGTAAGACTTCAGGTATAAGATCAGCTTGCCCAGTTAAGCTCAAAATTGGACTGATTATTGGATCAGTCCTTCCCTACAACCATTCGTGTGGTCAGAGAAGTCTGCTGAGAGCTACAAATGGGAGAGAAAAGCTGAAGAGTGACCAGACACTGTGGATACCTTTGTTTAGGCAACATGTTCAACACACTTCCACCATTCCCAAATGGTGGGATCACTTTTGAAAGTCCTCAACAAGATTTGCATATGCATGTCCTCTTCTAGTGCAGTGTGGTACTTAGTCACAGTGATAACACCCAAAGGAATTCATTTGTCTTTCCCAAAATGCCGCAAAAGGTGCTACTATCCTTTTTTTTCAGCTTATAAACCCATATATCTCTCAATTTTCTCTTGCAGAGGGTTTAGTATCTCTAATATATCCTTTCTTACAACTTTTTCATAAAATACTAACTTTAAAAAAAAAATATTTACAATGGTAAACTATTAGAAGATGAACTAAAAGTGGGGAGAAATGGGTAACAAGCAAAATACACCTTCCAAATGAGGGGAAGACTTCTAGTGAGAGAAACATGAACAAGCACTACTAATGCTGCTATTCATAATAATCATGGTTAAACTCATAGATATCATGGGATCAGAGAGGTTGGAAAAGACCCGGAAGATCCTGAGTCCAAATGCTGTCTCAGTTTAGAGGGTGAGAAGATCCCCCCAAGCATTCTTTTCTTGAGGCTGAACCTGCTCAGTCTTCATCAGACTTGTGTTCCAGACCCTTCCCCAGCTATGTTGCCATTCTCTGGACATGCTCCAGCACCTCAATGTCTTTCCTCAATGATGGCCCAAAACTGGGCACAGGGATCAAGGCGCAGCCTTACCAATTCCCAGTGCAGTCTCTGTTCTGGTCCTGTTGGCCCAAAGCAACACTGCTTCTCTTTGAGGAACAATGGAAAACCCTGGGAGGGTGACAGCTGTACCCACGGACACTGGTAAGAGGCAGAGCACTTGGGTGTCTTGTGCTAGGGCCAGGGACCAGACTGGGGCTGTCAGCAGAGCCCTGGGGCTTGCCTCCAGCAGGGTTGTGAGTACTTCAATGACTTCTCCTGCTTGGGGGCTCAGTGGCCATCCTGCTGACCATCCTGTTTCTCCTTGCATTTCTCAGACAATTTGGATGCTATGAGCCCCAGCACTGCCAGCCAGGTGGCATCAGGGTAGCAACAGTCTCTCTAGCCACCCAGGGGAGACTGGATCTAAAACTGCACAAGGAAACAACAGTGGGCACAGAACTCACACATTCAGCCTGAAGAATGTCACTGGTCAACTGTGCCAGCACAGTGCTGAAACCAGCAGCTTCAGCACTGCCAGTAAGGCAGCATGAGGGCTCCCCCATGCCCCATGGCACAGTGTCAAGAGTGACAGTCACACCCAGAGTGGGCCAATGAGGATGTGACACACCTTTTGGCAGCCATGGTGGTAGAAGTAAGCTCTAAAGTTGGCCTGAAAACCACTGCAGGACCAGCAATGTGCACCAGACCCAGGATCTGGCTGGCCCTCTTCATCTGTCACAAAAAGTTGCCTGTTTATATGCGCTGGAAGATCCCACACTTATTTGCCAGTCATTATCCTCTGCCTTTCTCGAGAGCAGTGTTAGGGCATGGACTGGGGTCTCATCTTCTTCATCAGGGTTGACAGATTCTTCCTCAGACCTTCCTCCCTACAGACTGGCCTTGCCTGGCTGCCCAGTGCCATGGTCGTGTGCTTCAAGCCTTGCTGCCCCTGAATGGCTGGCCTGTAACCCTCTGGAGCAAGGGGATACTCATGAATTCCATCTGCATCTGTGGTCTGCGCCTTATCCAGGATGGCTGGACCCAGTGCCCTGGGATGACCCCAGGGGTGACAAGAGTACAGGCAGCCTGGTGATGGGATTGCCGCCACATCTGGGCCAACCCAGGCTTCCTGCTTGGCCTTCATTCCCTGTCTGGGGCAAGTTGTGGGCCTGGCCTAGTGGCTGCCCCAGATGCCTTGGCAACAGCCCACTGGGTTCGGAGTGCTGTGCCCTGCTGGGCCATGCAGGGCTGCCAGTTTTTGGGTGTGCTGTCTGGCCTGAGGAAAAGTGCCCATTCAGGGTGGCTCTCTGGAATGTGGTACTGTTGGCAGGTTTAAGATGTATCCCTGGGTCTGGGTGTATTTGTGGGTTTGGATGGTGCTAACACGTTTTGGGGATGTGCCAGGGTGTGGTGGTTGCTGCCACTTAGGGGTGAACTTTAGGGCCTGTGGGTGTTGCTATGGGTCTCAGGTGCACACTGCCAGGTTTGGGGGCACTTCCATGTGTCAGGTGCATCTGGATTTGGGCAATGCTACCATGTCTAAGGGTTACTTCGAATTTGGGGGTGCTGCTGGGTTGGAAGTTGTTGAAAGCAACAATCTACCCCAGAGGAAGCAAACCCTATCCCTGAAGAAGAACCAGACATCCCATGAGATGTTAGCTGGGTGTGCTGTGCTCTCCAGCTGGTTGTTTTGGCAGCTTGGCTACCCAACTGGCCACCTGTGAGAAGAGCTGGGTTGCCACCCCTAGGTGTTTTTAACTCGCCTTCTCTGAGGTGAAATCATATCTTTCATGCAATAGTACCCACTGTGCTGCCTGCTATGCCTCAGCAGTCAGTGGTGTGTTTCTGTTCAGAGTTTAAAGGCCCAAGTTCTCCTGTGGAGTCTCTGGTGATGATCGCTCGGGGCCACTGACCAGGACTGATTTTCCATTCTGTCTGTTGGCTTGCTCAGTGGTGTTGTGGGAGGGAAGTCAGGCAGTGCTGCTCTGCTGCTTTGTGCTGGAGCAGACATGGAGGGAAGAGCCTTTAGGAAATCCCTTCCCAAATCCATTGGAGGACTGAGAGGTTTGCTGCCAGAGAAACTGCTGTGGCACCTACATCACCTGTCAAGGTCTCTAACTTCTCCTGGGTTCACCTTAGTTTCTGCTCTGCAGGAGGCTGTTGAAAAGCATTGATTTGTCAGTGTCTGAGCTGTTGGGTACTCTTACTGCTTTTTGTCACAAAGAGCTTTGTCAGAAACCTATCCAGTGGCTGCAACTGCTAGTTTTGTGTCGTGTTGCTAAGTATCAAGAAGAGCAATCAGAGCTGTTTCTAAAAATGGATCTTTGCAAAGCCACAAGTTTCTGCTGGAATTAAAACAATTGTTTCCCTTTGTAAATGGTGTAAGTAGACTGGTCTGACCTGTACTTGGACTAATGACCATCAGTTGTTCTGACCTCATCTGTGATGAAGAGACCTAATTCTCCACAGCTATTCTAACGTGGGTGCAAATAGCTTGCTGGTGATGTGGAATATATCTTAATCAGATGCCTCACATCATGCCAATCTTTTTAACAGTAAAGATAAAAGAATTGATCGTTTTTTAAGATTATTTTTCCAGGTATTTTATTCTCACAGATAACAGTGGTACTCAGCATTCAGCGTGTCAAGGTGTTGGAGCAAGACTTTTCAGGTCGATGACTAGTTTCAGTTATCTTCAGTCAATTTAATACTCACAAGTTTTGACAAAAGAGACAAAGGTCTTTTGACAGCTAAACCTTGATTGCTGAAGCAAAAACTCCTTACTGACTAAGCTCTGGATGGATTGCTAGGGCTCTGCCATTTATTCTCATTTTATTAATCTAGTATCATTACTGAGGAAGACTCTGTAAGAAACTGACAGTTTTATGCAAGGCTGGCAGATTTGTTAAAATCTCAAGAAAATTCTGTTACTTGATTTTATTTTAAAAACTTGGTGTCAACTTGTTCTTTTCTTGACACATTTCCCACTTCCCACTTTCATGGATCAAAGGTACGGTAAAAAGAAGTCAATGCTCTGAATATTTTCCCTGCCATGACAAGGTAATGAGCCAGCTAGATTGCACTGATCCAGTGAATAACAGGAGATGCTGAGCACACACACAGAGATTAGAGTGGAGATATCCCCTAGGGTGTCCTGCAGTATTAACCAGGAAGGCATGTCAGCTTAAGGGCAGATCTTCACCCACAAATCTATCTCCTGCTCAAGGCAAGGACTAATAAATATCAAGTAGAGTACTAGTAAGTATGTACTTAAGTACATTAAGTTGTACTTGATGATAAATTAACCCTGTTTTGTTTCTAATGTTAGATACTTCTCCTGTCTTCAGAAGCAGAGTGGGAGAGCTGTAGCAATTTTAAAGCTGACATCTAAACACAGTAAATATTTAATTCACCAAAGGGGTAATAGGATTTGAGTAATTGCAGTGGAGATGTTTGCATTACTGTGGAGGTCATCACAGGGTTTGCAGAGGACAGAAAATATATTTGGTAGTGATGAGTAAGACCAGAGTTGTTAATCTGCAGCCTTCTTAGAAATAAAAAAAAACCAAACATGGAAAAACATAAAAAAACCCATGGAAAAACATAAATATGATCAAACTGAAGCTCTAGAGAGTATTTCAGAGAACTATTGTGGAATTATCTAAGAAAAACCATAATAAGAGCATACACGTTTCCCATGACTGCAGTCTCAGTCTTTCAGTGCTAACATACTTTATAATATCATTATTCATTTTCAGATACAGTAAAAACAGTAATACTGTGTTGAAATGGCTGTCTATTAGATGTCTTATCCTGTTTTGTGTAAAAGGCCTCCTCACTCCTCTCTGGGACACATCTAGTGCACATCAATGCAGGGAGATAGTAAAGAATAGTTCGCCCATCTAGTAGAAGAGTCATGTGTACAGGAATTAGGTCATCCAAAAGGTGTTCAGGCATGTGACTGTCATTTGGGTTTGTCATTTGGGTTAACTGTTTATTTCTATCAAGGACAGATGCTCGGCTAATACAGATGATCTGTCCCCTGGGAGGGGACTAAAGTGCTGGTGCCTGCATAAGCTTTCCTTCCCAAACAGCTGTATCCACAGCCCTAGTCACACCGAGACCATCAGCCTACCTGAAAGAATGACAGTGTCCATGCCAGATCAGACTCTCCTGCTATTCTTGATGTGAATGTAGAAAAATTAAAAAGGAAACTAACTAAGAAAATGGAGACCTTTCTTGACAACTCTAAAATTAAGAGATTCATCATTGTTTATAACAGTGCTGTCAAATGAGAGATGTGAGAACTGCTGCAGGATCACACCAAAAAGCTGAAGATAATCTTCAAATCCTTTGTGCTTTTTATTTTTTTCCCATTTAAAATTCTTATTTCAGATGTACTGACTAACCTATGTCAAAGACTGCCTGTTTTAGTCAGATGAATTATGAAATCTATTTTATTCTAAATTAAATAATTAACTGACAACAACAAATGTATGCAACTTTGTTAAACATTAAAATAAGAAGTTGAAGCAATTCTCAGTACATGTCAGAATCAAACCAAGACAATGGATCTTAATTTTAAAGTATGTGATGAAGCCAAAATTTGATTTCTGATTCTATGAATTAACACCACTTACTGAACAGGACATGCTTAAAAGTTGATTTTTTATGATCTACACCAAGTGGAAGATTACAGCAGTTCTGGAAACTGAACAAATGATATGGAGATGAGCCCATTTAGAACTCTGTGTGAAGAAGTAGAAAACAGCTACTGGTTTAATTTCAACAAAGACAAATATAAGGCGTTGCCCTCAGGGAAACATAATCCAGCAGTGTAGCACAAGCTGGGATTTACCCACTTCGGGTGCAGCTCTGCAGAAAAGGACTGGGGTTCTGGTGCACAAGAAGCTCAACAGGAGTGAACAGTGTATTGCTGTGGCAAAGGAAGACCTGAGGATTTTGGGTTCCATCAAAAGAGCATCACCAGCAGAGGTTAAAGAAGTCACTATCCCACTCTGCTCAGTGTTTGTCATGCTACATCTGGGATATTGTGTTCCATTTCGGTCCCTGCAGGACAGAAAAAAAACATGTAGACAGGCTGGACAGGGTTCAGAGAGGGGCCAAAAAGATGTTCAAAGAACTGGGAAGCCTGCCATGTACAGAAAGGCTGAGAGTTGGGTTTGTTCAGCCTGAGGGAAAGAAGGCTATGGGGAGACCTTATCATGATGTTTGAATGCTTCAAGTGTGGCTACAAAAAAGACGGAGACCCCTTTTTTACAGGGATTCACACAGAAAAGGTGAGAGGTAACGGATACAAGTTAGTTCTAGGGGCATTCCTATTGGACACAGAGTAAAATTTTTCACAATGAGAACAATTAACCATTGGATTAATTTCCCCAGGGAAAGAATGTATTCCCCAAGACTGGACATTTTTATGATCCATCTGGATGGGGTGCTGTCTGCCTTTTGACCAATAATTAGCAAGGCAAGATGAATTCTAAGAATGGTGTTCAGAACTAGAGGTAAAACTCATGAAACCTCACCATCTGCTCCCAGCGCTGTAGAGGGAACTGAGCAGACAGTACATCCATCTGTACTGTCACCATCAGTTATAAACCCTTAAGCCCAGCAGTGGGATCGAGGGGCTATTCATTCATCAGGTAATTGCCCTGAATCCTTCTGTTACAACGCTCTGTCTTTACAACATCCTTTTAGGACAAGGCTTTTAAGTTTGTCCTAGAGAATCTGGAGCAGAGAGGAACTGCCTGGCTACAAAATCTGCAGGCATGGAGGGAATGCAGCTGTGGCTGCCCTTCCTGTCCACAGCCCCAGTCATTCTGTTAGTCATCACTAACCTTGGTGGTGTGCCTGGCATACTGCAAGGCAATGCAAAAATATTTTCCCTTCTACTTTCCAGGGAAGGCAACAGTTGGTGTTCTCAGGCTGCTAATTTCTTGTGTGCCTAAGTCAAAAGGGTTATTGCATCTTCCCACTCATCCATTTCCTAACAACTGTTGTCACTCTTCTCCTGCTATTGCAAGGTTTCTCATTTTGCTCTTTGGTTCATTACCTTTCCCTAGTATGGAAAACTTCAATTCTGTGCTTGCCCTGAACACCCCAGCTTTCTCAGCCTCATGTTGTCATTGACCCTACCTGCAGGTTTTATTCCAGGCATCTAGACAGACTGGATTTGCAAATATACTGCTGCACCCTATGAAGTGAAGGTGTTTCTTGAACTCTGCATTTGCACCAGCAAGTCCAGGCATGGCCTCCACCATCAAACACAACAGCACAGACAGTCAATGCAAAAAATACACAAAAAGGCCCCGAGACAGATGGTAGGCCCACCAGAAAGGACTTACCTGAGTTTAGACATCTTAGGGTCAGTTTACGAAGTTTGAAGTGGAAAAGAAAGAGAAACACCGCAATACAGAACTGTGAACCATCAGCATGTGACAGCTTCAGAATGCTGTAATTAACTCAGTGATTCCTCCTCTCTTTTATAAATCCAAGATTTGGCCTTATTTCTTTACAAACTTTGCTGCCTGTACCCACAAACAGCGCTCACAAAAAACAAACATGCATTTCAATTCCTTCACATTTTGGTTTTCACACTAAAGGTCTTACCTATGTACATGAAAATTTCAAGTACTCCGTGTAATAGGGATTTGATTGTCATTGTAAAAGTGAGCAACACCTTCTGTGTTGGGAAAGAAAATTTCCGATCCAGCTGGGTTAATTTAAATTTTTTCAACTTGCTGACAAAGACGTATACAGAGATATTTATACTGAAAGGATATCATTACCTTCTTAATGTGGCAGGGGACATAAGAGTTGGAAATCACGTGCATTGCAATGACAGAAGGTTCTACTGTGCCTGAACTGGTACGTCCTCATCCAGCAGCCCAACATATGGTAAACATAATTGATTTTAAGATAGTGACAGGCTTCTATCCACCATTTTGTTGTGTATTTCTAACAAAAATGTCTAGACTCATGAATTAATTTCTCTCATTTTCCTCTCCTCCAATCTCCTTTGGATTTCTTGAGATCTATAGCAATATATGTACTTCTTTGATGTTACTTTGCAGAAACTCCTGAGTAAGGATTAGGTACCAAAATGTGCTAGAACATCCATCCTGCAAGTTGGCAGCCAGATGATCCACATGCTGACAGAACTAAGCAGACTTTTGCTATTTATTCTCAGGGAATGATAAAATCTGCCAGGGGAGTGAGTGTAAAGGAAGAACCTAAGGACAAGACTGTGAACTGCATAAAAACACACCATGGACTTTGCCACGTGAGGTAATGGTGTGTGAAAAGTTCAGGCTAACCAGACAGTCACCTATTTAGTTATCTAATTAGGTAGCAGTTATCTGCAGCGCTGTCCCTGCAAAACTACACATGACCTCTGGAGCAAGCTTACCCATATGTGTAACCAGGGCTCTGCCTCAAGAAGTCAGCCAGCCATGGCAAGTGCCTATGGACCTTACAGCACATGAATAAAAATCATTTATAAGGGGAAAATTGCACACCAGGCCAGGGTGGATTTTAATGCACAATTAAAGATAGCGCTCCCCTTGGTAATAAATGCATGGACAAATTCAAGCTGAAAGAAAATGACAAAGGGTAATTGCCAACTTTTACAGAACTGAAAATACACCTCTGGAAAAAAAAAAAAAAAGGCAAAGAAAACACTGAGATTTTAATTTTTCTGAGTGGTTTGTTGATGTTTAGATAAAAATCTAAAAGACTATCAAAACTGAACAAAATAAGATTTCATTCACTGGATGCAGTAAATCAGAAACCAGAGGTGCAAGTAGTGTGAAGTTATTTTCAAATTGTTTGCTGATAAATACCCAGTATTTTAAGAAGAAGAATTTTTCTTCTTCCAAATTTTTACACCTACATGATAATTTTAAGGAATGGACACACTAAGTTACAGCAGGTTACCACAAGCTGAGCTTTATGCACTCTGATCTAAAAGACACAGAAGAAAAGGAAGTTAACATCAAAAATCTGACTGTTGACCTGGATAAAAATAAAAGGACTATTCTGGTTACAGTGCCTCATATATGTTTTTAACTTTATTTATAACCTGTTCTCCTAGAGATTGCCAAGGAATTTTGCCTCACAGTTCACAGTGAGTAGAACAGTTGGGCCTTTTAAGATTGACTATCTTCTTTTCAGTTTTCAACCATAATTTCTCTGTTAAATTTAGCATACACATACTTACAAACAACAAAAAAAATAAAAAGTTTACTTTCTTCCAGTCACTGTTACTGTGAGTTTCAGAGAATCACGGAATAATTTAGGTGGGAAAAAACCTCAAAGAACATTGAATCCAACTGTTAACCCAATACTTCCAGATTTTCCACTGAACCATGTCCCTTGGCACCACATTTACGGTGGTGTCAAGGGACATAGTGGTATATTAATATTTGCAGGAATAGTGATTCCATCACTCCTCTGGGCAGCCTATTCCAATGCTCCACCACACTTTCAATGAAGAATTTTTTCCCAATATCGAATCTAAACGTGCAAAAATGGTAAAAAGTGTCACTAAAACATTGTGAGCATACTTACAGGATTTACCTGTTTTGCTTATCTGATTTAGAAGCATGTAAAAGTAGCACCTGTATCAGGCTACACATTATATTGTCTGGGATTTGCATGTGTTTGAGGCCTTTTTTCTGTAACCCTTGACACAAAATGGCCATGGCTTTGTTGATATAACTAGAGGATGCAGGTAAAAAGAGACTGAATGTCAATGAAGCAGTCTTAGGAATGTAAACTTTGTATTGTAAAGGGAATGGGAAACCCCATGTGCCCTTAAAAAATCCTTGGAAAGCTGAAGCCTGCAGTAAATTGCAGGGTCTCATGATGTAAACACTGTTAGGGATCCCAAATTAGAGGAGCACTGCTTGGCACAGTACTGCACTTTCTCCTGAAATTCACCAGAGACAGGCTGATCCCTTCAAATGGTGATTCATCTAAGGACTGAAAATCTATGCCCACCCACCAGAAAATTAAGACCAGGGTCTGAGCTAGAATTTGGGCCATGTAAATACTGCAGGCTTACCTACATCAGAGATGCAAAGTACCAAACTCTGTCTTCTCCAGCAGTATATGGCACCCATGTACAAGAAACACTGTGACAAGGAGGAGGTGTATGTGTGACCTGACACATTCTCATTTGTGTTTTCAACTGAAAAATGATTTAGAAACCAGAACTCCAGCCCACTCTGCAGACGATGGTACTGTAAAAATACTGACAGAAACATTTGGAAAACTATTCCTGTGCACTTCTTGTTTGGACATGACATAATGATTTGCACAGATAGGTCTTTGTTTGTCTGCTTGAGAAAGTCACATCACATCTTTCAATAGCCATGAAGATTAACTTTTGTGACCAGCATCACTGTATGGCTGCTTTCTGGGACCAATTAGCACATATTCATCACATGCTCAAAAAATGCAGAAACATGCAATTCACTATAGAAACCCATAAACCCTCCATATATTTTCTATACAACTTCAACTTTTAGTTCTTTACTGTTCACTGTAGAGACTAAATTGTTTGAATGTAGATACATAACTCAGAGTCAAAATACCTTCCTCAGAATTACCCATTTCTGAATTTCAAAAAAAAATTGCTCATTTTATCTTGGAATGGGAATATTGCTTTTACTACCCTGACTTTTAATCATGACTATATTTTTAGCTGGTGTAAATTGTCATAGCAACATTCCTCCCATGAGATAGGGATCTCATCCCTTCTCTCTCTGTCTTATGTCATATAAAGACAGAAGGCAGATTTTACCACATGTGTCACAATTTTATACCATACTGTTATGCAAGCACAGGGCCTCCCATTCACATTAATACTGAAATGCAATGGATTTCCTGTAGAACCTCTAAATGCTTTTTTGACAAATGCAGCTTGTTCCAGGATCTGTGCTCCTTTCTAGGAAATTGTGGACAACGTTTGCACCACTTCTTTTACATTTTACAGCTATTTGTTCTCTCCATAGCTTTGTCCAGCTATTTATTTTCTTCTTCTAGGATGGGTAAGAATATATCAAACTAGATTAGAATTATGTATCATATTAAATTAGAATATATAAAACTACACAAATCCTGAGCAAGATTTGAATTTGCTCTAGCACTGAAAATTTTATAGCTCCTATAAAAGCTGCTCCAAATTGGGAAACTCCATCCAAACTAAGTTCTCATTGTCCCCCAGACAATCAGAAAAGAAGCTAATTGGAGTCACACTTTTTAATGTTGATGTATACATATCATTTGGCAGAGCCAATGCATTTTTTGATTATTATCTCCAATGTGGATTGTTTTTCCCATTGATAAGAGGGAGTGAGGAGCATAATAGGTTTCTTAGTGTAGTAGGTTTCTTTCCTTTCTGTATTTTTTGAAATCTTCACGATCTCCTATGCAGTCAGTGGCTTTCGTTGAAATTATTTTAAGAATTACAAGCTTGCCTTTTATTGGTAATGCCTAAATCTTTCATGTTAGAGTCTGACACTAAAATCCAAAACAACATTTCCTCTTGAGGGCAATAAAGAACACATTACTAAGCCTGAATTGTGACTGAAAATGTGGGGATTTAAAAAAAAAATAACAACTTTCTCAAAATACAAAGTGTGGAAAAATCTTAGATGGAGTCTTGTAATTTCACTTTAATTTTTGTGTGTGTGTACAGCTCAACAGGGACATTAATAAGAACATATGATTCCTGCTATGGCTATTTGGAACACATCTGAATGGAACACATCCGAATGAACATCATCACAGCAGAAGGACATGGGAGCTGGGGTTGATGATACCAGGCAGGCTGACTGCAGAACACATACCAGGGCCAGATCTGAGAGAGGGGGGAGACAGAAGATCAGATATTTTTTTTTTTATTTTAGGTGATAATTATTGATCCATTCATTTAAGGACTATCCATTCACAACTCTAGTGAAAAAATGGTCCTGGTGCTGAGGAAGCAATAGTCAGCTCACAAAATGAAGGAGTGGGCAGGTCACCTTGTCTTATTCCACTCCTATTTGCAAACCCTTGCAGCAAATCAAGAATCTAGTCATGCATGGAGTTCTAAACTGCTGTGGGATGACTTTTAAATTATCATGGACAATTTTTCACCCCAGAATCAGTGTAAATACCTAGCCCAAGGCCTCTGACATATCCTGATTAAACTACAATAGGGTATACTGTGTTGTTATTTTGGTCTCAGAAGCTAAGAGGAACATAAAAGATTTTGATAGCTATCCAGAGAATTGAATTCTTACTGAAATAAAAAGTGGAATTTTTCCTAAAATAAGACCTCCTTAGCAATCCTAAGCTCTCATCAGAATGGTTAAAAAGATAGAAGATATCCTAAGTATATAGTGCTTCCTGGCAAAAATAATTTTGCAATGCAAGATCAGATTCAGACAGCTTACTTCACAAGTGATTCCAGAAAAAGTACACATAGAAACCTGGGAAAAATGTATCTCCCCATGCAGTGTATAAAACACTGATGATCTTTTTCAAGACATTAAGAGCAGAGATCTTTAAGTTTGCTTATATGATCATCCCCTCCCTGTCTTCTTCCCTCTATTCTGTGTTTCAGCTTAGACATTATTTTACAGCTGAGTTCAAGATTCAGAATATGTTGGGGAAAAAACAGCTTCAAAGTAACTAAGTGTTCACTGGAAGAAAGAGGCTTGTTAGTTGTCCTGTGACCACTACTCCTTTGTGAAATTCAGAAACTCAGAATTGTGAAATTCTGAAATGTAGAGTCATGAAAGGCCTGAATTCTCTCTGTCTAAATCTGTTTTATTAATAGCTCAGTACTCTTACAACCCAACAGCCTATCCAGAGTGTCTTTTCACTAATGGTTTGTTCACACAAAGGTTTGCTGAGATTTTGATGGGAGTATAACAAAATATTTAGGCCCCTTTAGGGCTTAAAAGAGCACAGGTATCTTTGTGACAACTCAGCTATCACAGGAAAGACACCTTCCATTTAAAGCCTTCCTATTTAAAGCAGAGCTAGCATGTGTACTCTGAAACTTGAGAGTGTGCAGGACTGAGAAAGAGCCTTTAGACATCTAGTGAGACAGCTGGGACTGCAGCACTACCATAGCAACTCCTTCAAGTCAACAGGGCTTCATGATATTCTCCTCCATGTTGGATCAAAGCACTTCCATGTTTTTCTCCACAGCTAGCATTGCCATGTCATGAGGAAAAAGGTGACTGCAAGCTGAAATACCTTGATGTATGTTGTCCATTTACCAGCCTAAAATCGATAATGCTGCTAATTCATGGGTGATGCTTGATGGCTTTCCTCAAAGCTCGTTACAGCCAATGAATAGGTCACAACTGGTACAGAACAAAAACCTCAACCAAGAAAATGAAATTGAAAAAAACTAATTGCATTGATTAAACAATTTTAAAACAGGTTTACATAATTCCTTCAGTCCTCCAGAATTCTCTGCCCTTTGTAGAGGAATGGATACCAAATAGCACTGTTATGATATTCAGGATTTATGGCCTAAACAATACAGATTAAAGAAATCCCTGTGTTGTAAAGTACCTAAAGACAGTATACAGATCCTACTGGAATCCAGGCTGTAGGAGAGCAACAATATGTACCAGCATATAACCAAAGGGTCTTTGTTAGCAGAGAGTGGCCCCTTTTCTGTGCAAAAACAATGATTTTAACTCCAGGAGTACAAGCTGAAACTGATGTTATGATCATTCCCTAGAGACACATTTACACTGCAAAAGAGGAAGCACAACTGCAGCAGGTGTTCTGCAATGAGTGTAGATGAGGTTACAAAATACCATCTGAAAACAATACAGAATAAAAGCATACAGAAAAAGCTCCCCAGCTTCCTATTGCTGCCCTGCTAACAGGTCCCATAGGTTTGCCCACTGTACAGGAGAGCAAGTAAGAAACACAGAGAATGGATGTGTCATGAAAAGTTTTATCTCTGGTGTACATCTCAGCTGTGGACTAGAATTCATACAGCTGAGTACCTCTGCAGTCACAGTTACTAATGTTTCTTAACCCAACAGTCTAAATTTTTATAATATGGTTCTTTGGTGATTTGTTTCTTTCTGTGATTCACACCTAAGCAAAGCAAAAGCATTCTGCAAAGTATACACACCAAAATAAAAAATAAAAAAAAAAAAAAAAAAAAAAAAAATCCTTGAAAAGACTCTGAAATATTTACATACCAAATAAGACTTTAACACTACCATCTGGTGGTGGTGGTTGCACTGAGACAAACAATCATTTCATCTGAGGATCTCAAAGAGAAAGTTTAGTCCTTACCATGTTAATAAAGCAAATACGTAATACGGAAAATGCATTCTGAATTGCAGCAACTGTGTAGTCCTGTATTTTGTGTCCACTGGTGGCAAATGTAAAAGACTACCTGGAGGGACCTCATAAGCATACATTTGCTGCTGTACATTCCTCATCCTCCCCAGCAATCACCAGTCAGAATAGAACTAAGGGCAGATCCCTGCTCATTGCCCTTAGCTGCTGAGTGAAATTATCTTCAGATATAAGAGCATATAATATATATTAGGTTTCAAAGGTTTTGCCAGTGATAAAGTAGAAATCCAGATATGTTGTCCAAAAACATTGTGCATTAGTAAAGAAAATTTTTACACACAACTTCTGCTAGCCTGAGTAATCTCAATTTTTCCCTAAACACCCAAAATGTCAGAAGCCTAAGCATGTTGGAGAGAAGCTTTGTTAAGCTGTTTGTAAGATGGTGATGATAATTTTACTGTTGCTATTATTATTATTATTATTACTATTTTAAATATAGTATTAACAGTTACAGAACATAGGTTTTACTTTGAAAAGTAAAAATCAGTTACATAGCTACATTCAAAAAAAGATTCTAAGAGGCTATTAAAAAAAAATAAATTCTTCCTTTTGTTCTACAAGCAAAAGTTTTGACTATACTAGTGAAAAATATTATCACTTACTGTTTGTTCTGCTGAACACATTAATTTTTAACTGGTTCCTTGTATCTATTTGTGCAAGGTTCTCACAGGGATAAGCAATACTACAGGTTGGTTGTTATTGGCAGATTTTTGTGTGTTTTGTTGTATTTTGTTTCATTTTGGTTTGGTTTGGTTTTTTTTTCCAGAAATATCCAGCTATTTACTTTTTTTTTTTTTTTTTAATCACCCCCCCCCATCTGTGCTGAGGAATCTTGTTACAAGGGAGGACATACAAAAAGTTTTGGGACTGACTATGCAAGACAAACATAGAAATGGGTAGGGAGTACTTTGTAAAGGTATCTGTGTCCCCTGCTGTCCTGCACTCAGGTGTTACACTATTTTAATTTGCACATGGCAAGGTACAAACAGGGTTAATACACCACCTCTGACCAAATCCTGAGCTTCTGCAGAGAGAAACCTTGCAGTGCCACATTATGTTTCCTGAGACTAAGCAAAGATGTGACACAGGAAGCTTACCAAGGTTTAGTATCAGTTAATAAATAATGAGAAATTTGTTGTCCCATGTAAAGTGTCATTGTTGCCAACAGGTAAACTTTGCTTCTCACCTGAGCCTATTTCAAAGCCCTTTGAACTGATTTATAAACAAGAGAGCTTGAGAAGAAGGCATCTATGTAGTAGGATCTGCTGGGGAAGACACAACTGACAGCAAGTATCTCACTGAGAGAATTTTAAAAGGCAGAGAAAAGCATGAAAAAGAGATGAACAGTGAAAAAATATTAGAAACAGCACAAGGAGGTGGAAAACAAGGGTGAAATATAGAAGCAGGATCCTTTTAAATCCATGGGGAAGTGGAGCATGGGGAGATTCTGTTTTGCATGAAGTCCTTTGCTTAAAAAGCCCCATCAGCCCACTAAATTAAAGTATAAATCAGGCATATTTGTTTAACTATGACAAATGTCTTTTCTGTGTCTTTAAACCCTGCTCATGCAGCTGTGCCACTGTGTTGTATATTACAGTCAGACTTCCCTGTTCTTGGCTGTGTACAGGGACAGTTTCAGCTTCTCTGGCTGAGGGATGTTGAGGCAGTCTGACATGGACAGTAATCAGAATGTCTGAAGGCACTGGCATATGTTGTGGGATGTATTTGTTTTGTTTTTCTAAGCACAGAGTTTAAGATACATATTGCTGAGCTTAAGATGCATATTGTCAAGCTTTTCTCCCAAAGTATACGGACAGGTTATTCTTGAAAAAAAGAAGGAAATAAGAGCAGGGATCCATAGTAATGAACTCTAGGAGCTGGGCCTTCTAAAGACCAGCAGAGATGATAAAAAGGGAACTAAGTAGTCATTCTTGTTCCTTGATTCAGACAGGAAATCAATTTTCACCCATCATGATCTTGATAACATTTTTAAATGAAAGCATTTCAGCATACTTTTCTTCAGTAAGGCTTCAAACAGGCTTAGCACCCAGCTTCACAGATAGCAAACACTAAGGAAACAATTTCTCAACAGCAAAGCACCTGCAACACCCTCTGTTGCATTTCTGCCCATAAATGATTAAGGTCAAACTATGGGTAAATGCAGTTTCAAGCTTTATTCCTGGTTTAAACAAAAATCATATCAATCCACCAGATATAATTTTAATCTTCAAACTTTGCATAACTGAGTACAAGTGTATACTGTTGACTTTGTTGACATTCATTTGGATGGCTCAGTAAGAAAAGGCCTCAATTTTAATACAGTTAGCATATCAAAATGCAGCAGTGAGACTTGTCCATGCCCTGTATTAACTTTACATATAATTAAAGTGTAATAACTACTTCCCAAACCCCTTCAGTAAAATACCTTAGGACTTCTAGAACCTTACTGTGATGAAGAAACCTTCTGGAAATAACCTTTCTCTATATACCAGGTTGAGTTATGGGAATTTCAACTGGACCACAGCAGGTCAGAGATTTACCTGTGCAGAAGATCAGCTGGGAGAGAGTAAGTGATGAAATGTACCTGGTGCTAGACTTCGTGAAAGTTGTAACGTGAACATCCCATACCAGAGAACTGGACATCAATGCCCATCTTGACTCAGCTTTAAATGTAAATTACTCATTCTTCTCATAACTCCTGTCAAGTCCTGGGTACTCTCGCTTGTGGAGTTTCAGTCGTCATCTGAGAATGCAATTTCCTATCCCGCTTTTTTATACTTAAAAGCACCTACAAAAATAATGTTCATTATTGAAATGGTGTCTGAGCCATTGATTCCACAGGAGTGTGAGTAAATTACTTAAACTTGCTTTGCTGTCTGCTTGTTTCTTTTCTATTTCCCTAGTTCCAAAGGTTTTCCAGAAGCTCTTATGTAGTACTTGTGTTGCAGGATGCCTTTGAATATATAATGCCTTCCACCTAAATTAAAGATGATCACTCCTAGCAGGGTGTAGGAATTTTCAGTCTCAAGGGGTCACTTCCCACCTTGGTGCCTCCCCAGTTTAGGCCAGTCCTGTCCACATCTCTCTATTCCTCACAGATCAAACCCAGGTGACTCTCACTCACACCACAACCAGCTGGCAACCAGCTTTTAAAATAAAACACCACGTTTGCGTGCAAATGTAGCACCTGCATTTTAACTAATTCTTTTTTTCAAAGCCGTGACACCTCTTTAATTTGATTTCTGAAAAAAGTGTGGTTTTGAGGGAATAAACCAACCAGAAGCCCTGAGGTATGGTAGCTCCTGCTCTAGTGTGGTTTACAGCTGAGATACAAGTCCTGGTGGTCACAGGCAACTTAATTGGGGAGGCTTATGTGGCTCCCAGTGTTGAATTTCTCTTTGTACCTTTTCACTCCTTTGCAGCATCTGCCAAATTTGGATTCCTCCCTCTCTCTCTCTCTCTCTTTTATAAATAGTGCACCTGAGGAAAAAATAGATCAAACTCTGCCTGGACTACATCTGGTAACACTGCACATTCATATACCACTCAATCATTTGATGCTCCTATCAACAGCAAATAATTATGCTGCTATCCCAATGTCCTTTCTCTTCTCTATATCATGTAAATTTCTTTTGGGTTTTGGTTTTTTTTTTCTAAGTGAATTTCTTTATTCTCTCTGTTATAGCCAGGTTAAAAAGAAAATTTAAAAAGGAGGAACAAAATCACCTTTCAAGTTTTAAGGCAAAGTGAATCTGAGTAGTTGTCTCCCAAAAACATCTGTGATTCAGGAAAACACCACATCAAGAGAACTGATGATGATCTAAGTTGCAGCAGTTGAGGTTTTTCCAGATCCAATCCACAAGACATAAAAAAGGCAGGTCTCAAGGCAGGATGCAGAAAACACTTCAGCTCTTTCCCTACCCTGCAGCTTAGATTACACCACTTAGCATGAGCCTGAGACTTCCAAAAATGGATATGGAGTGAACCTCTTTTCAGAGTGGGCAGATAAAACACTCGACAAGAACCAGCCTCAAATGACATTAAAAAAACCTAGAAGAACCAGAAAAATCAATATTATGAGATGTTCTCCTTACACCAAAATATTCGTGATCCTCAAATATGCAGTGCTAGCGGGCTTGAAAAGATAAAAGTGACCAACATAAAAAAAAAAGTAGAAAGTAGAGAGTCAAAGCACATCTGATGTATTGTTCTATGTAGAAGTTGCTACAATAATTAGTCATGCCCTTTAATTTCACCTATTCTGCCTTGGGACAGAAAAGGATCACTAAACTGAAGACCTAGGACAGTGATCTGCCCTGGGGAAGTGGTATGCTTTGGAAGAACCTGATTTTAGAAGGCAATAAAATTTGGTTTCTTATGTTAATAATAATGTATGTCCAAATGAATACTTTTCTGCTCAAAAATACCTGGAAATGGATTTATATTTTGGCAGGAAATTAGATAGAACAATTATTTTTTCTTTAGAAACTGAAAAAGCCAAGCTTTCCTAAGCAATTAATAGCATAAAATATTTATTTGCTTCTGTACAAATGCCCTTCTGGGTAAAACATGGTCTCCACCAGAAATACTATTTTCTAGAAACTACACTGTTAAGTTAGAGTAACTGCCTATCTTGAAAAAAACATCAACTACAATTAAGCTAAGTCGGATCACATCAAATAGTCTCTGGCTGCAAAAAATATGAGGTCAGATAGGAGTAAGCCTGCTCCTTGATAAAAAGTAAGATGATGATAAAAAATTCACAGCATCTAAAGATCTGCCCTCACATCTTCTGCTTACTTTATTAAAGAGTATTAGGCTTATCATCCTGTAGAGAAAATAAATGATGAAGTAACAGAAGGAGAAAATAAAATAATTAGGTTTGGGCTCCAAACCACGATGCTACAAATAAAGGGCAACCTGAATATGCTCTGATTAGAAACTCCACAGGGTAGCTGTAAATCCAAGCCTAATCAGAGGGAGTATTGTTCTCTTTTCTGAGATGTGGTATTCTTTTCAGTCTTTTTATCAGTCTAGCTTATTAGCACACAGATTTAGGAGTTTTTCCAAGGGAGTTTCAGTCTTCCCATAATAATCTCTTCCACCTTTAAATGTGTGAGCTTTACTACCAATGATAACTTGAGCTTAAAGAGATTTTTAATGCTTGAAAATTAAATACAATTTTCTTAAGACTTAAGAAATACTACAGTGCTATTTAATTTGAAGATGATAGGCAATCGGTACTCTACAAACTCAAAATATTTTTTCCTTTATCTTTGCTTAAAGGAAAATATTTCCACTTGGTTTAATATTACTCCCAGCTCTTTTTAAGCTGGTTCTTATAACAACCTAAAATAACTATCCATGCCAAATGCATACTGGAAAGATTAATTTTTTAGCTTAATACAGTTGGAGGAACTGTGATGTAAGTTACAGCCTTACTCTTTAGAAGCTACAGAGTTCCTAAGGGGACTGTATATGCTGATCCTTGTTGGGAAAACAGGTATGAAATTCTGCAGCTGCCCATATAGTTTATCACTGTCTCTCCAAGAAAGAAAAGAAGTTCACTGCTGAAAGCTCAAGAAACAGCTAATGATGTTGATAAATTATGCATTGTTATGTTTGATCCAAACAAATTGAAGACGAACACAAAAGTCAGTGTCAGGCACCCCAGTTAGTGTAGCAGTAAGTAAAAGACAGTCTAGCTACCTTGGGATTTCCAAATCTTTAGAAATAAAGGAGGTTAACCTCCCTTGGAAGCTTATTATAATCCATGAATTAAAGAGATTTAAAATTGCTGAAGAAGAACAGATGAGTGTGGATACCATTTCTATAGTAACACTTGTTAAGAGCTAAAGATAGTCATACAGAAAGGGTGTGTTTTGATTTTAATGAGTCAAGTCAGTCAGATGACTGTGTACTTCAGCTTTCATGTATTATTAAAATGACAAATATATTTCTCCTTAATTATTACTCTAATTCAAGAGTATCTGATACCAGAGTGTTTTTGTAAAGAGCCTCTTGCAATTAATAATAATAACAACAACAGCAATAAAAATGCATGTTTCAGAGTCATGTTAATGGAGACAAACAGTTAGCATTATAAATTTGAACTCACTGTGGAACGCAAAGCACTAACTCAGTGTTCCTCAAATTAAGAAAATTAATTCCCGAGGAAAGGACTAGAGTTACATAAGAACCAGAAAACAGGCAGAAAACAGAGTACAACTTAGGGCTAAATGAATCCTTCAGAGAGGTTAAAACACAGAATTGTTTTTGAATTGATTTCTTATTCCTTTCCCTCCCAGTCCTATGACTTCCCTATACCATCAGTATAGAAGTTTTCTTTAGAAAAAGTTAATTAATATACAGTGGAGAAGACAGCATAGATTTACTTTCAAGTTACCCTCCTAGGACTTGCAAAGCAATTCAGATAGATTTTAACTCTTGATAAAGAGAAGTCTATTGAGAGGCATCAAAGACTCTGAAGGAATAGTGGTGGTTTCTAAGGATCAGATTCTAAATGTTTCATGTTTTCCAATGTAGAAATATTTGGGAGACACATAGAAAATAGATTGCAAAACCTCAGTATTCAGTTCTGATGTATTTAATCACCTTAATTTTTGAAAGTTTTGGAAAATGGGATAGATGCTAGTGTCTCAGGATGGTTCTTTTAAGGCAGGAATCATCTCCAAAGCCTACTATCATATCTTGAACCACAGGAGAGTTTGGCATCAAAACAGCAGCTGTACATTAACTAACTTCGACTGTCTCAGCTTTCAAACTCCATTCAAGTAAGTGAAACAGAAGTAAGATGCTCTTGTCTGGCACCAAAGCTGCTTTGAACACAAAAGTATGAGGCAACAAATCTAGCTGACTTCTGGATAACCTAACAACCTAACAGAAAAAAAGGCTGTTTGAGAAGACCTTCTAATAAAGTCTCTATTTTTGAAGTGAAAAAACTAGAGCACAGTCAAGTCCTTCTGAAAATCACACCCAAGGAGTCAAATAAAATGATGTGAAGCTGTTTGCAATAAAGATTGATCTTTAATATATGCTTTAATTAATTAAGAATGGTGTTTAAACACCTCTTCACAAATTGACAATCTATTTACTGCATGTTTCTTTCTACCTATTATTTCAGTGCATTATGTTTATTTTATAAATAAAACAGTAAGTTGAAAAAGGACATAATATTGAGGACCCAAAGATTTCATGCTAGAAACAGAAAGCTAGGCACCAAAAATATCCATTAGTTTTCCAGAGGCTTGTAATCTTAAGTCCCTGCAGTTGTCAGAACAACCAGTTCACTCTCTATAAGCATTCTGTATTTCACTGACTCACAGAATGGGTCAGGCTGTCCCAGAGCCCACGGCACAGGATTGTGTTTAGATGATTCTTGAATAGCTCCCGCAAGGGAGACTCCACAATGTCTCTGGACAATCTGTTCCAGTGCTTGCAAACCCACACAGTGAAGAAGTACTCCTCATGCTCGGGGGGAACTTTCTGTGCATGAGTTTCTGCCCATTGTCTCTTGTCCTGTTGCCAGGCACCACCAGGAAGAGCCTGGATCCATCCTCTGACACCCTCCCTTGACATTGATGAGGTCTGCTCTCAGTCATTTCTTCTCAACTCTGAAAAGGCCCAGCTCCCTCAGCCTTTCCTCATAGAAGAGATGCTTTTATTTTATACTTTTATTTTATACTTTTATTTTATACTTTTATTTTATACTTTTATTTTATTTTATTTTATTTTATTTTATTTTATTTTATTTCATTTCATTTCATTTCATTTCATTTCACTTTTTCAATACTGGACCATTTTATTAAGTATTGCTACCTGTGATGGTACCTCTTTTCATATGTCAGTCCTTTACCTGTTACTATTATTATTGTTGTTGTTGTAGTTGTTGTTGTCGTTATTTTTACATATGTAGAAAACAAAATTCTTCGGCATTTTAAGAAAATTATGACTGAAATGATACGTGATTCCAGGAAAATTCAAGTTTTAATCTTGGATGTACTTTTTCCCATGATCTCATAAGAAGATTTAGAGTAATGTTTTCTTTTTGTGGGTGGGAGTTTTCTTGGTCCTGCTTTAGGGCAAGTTTGTGAGGAAGCTTCCAAAGGGGTCCCTCTAGAAAGAAAATTCAAGCAGCCCTCCCACAGCTGGTTCAGGAAAAGATTTCTTTGGAGAAAAAGTAGAAAAAACCCTGTTTATTTAACAAGCAAAGTATTCACAAGCATGGAAAAAAAAAGGAATATTAAAGAACGAAACCTCTCACTGTTCTGAAGAGATGGCAAATTCAGAAAGTCCTTGTGGGGTGTAGCTGGACTCGCGCAGTCCCTTATCAGTCCTTTCAGCGCTAGAAAGTGCCAAGGCCCAGGCCCCAGTGAGACACAGGTGTGAGCTCCCAGTGTCTGTCTGGGTTTGCAGTCCAGAGCAGGTTTGAACAGATCCAAGAAAAAGAAAAAGCACACTCTGGGGAACTTCTCTGCCTCTGCTAGCTAAAAGCAAAAGCTAAAATCTAACTAAAAGCAAAGGTGAGCTCTGTCCACGCTGCAGACGACACAGTCCAGAGAAGGTAAGCTCTTACCTCTATGTTTTGAATACAACTGCCTCAGATATTCCACTGCTTCTCCTTCATCCCCCACCCTTCACTCTCAGATCTAGCCTTAAAGGTTCAAAAACTTATCTCTGGCCTAAACAGACAATGGGGGATACAATTCAGCATCATAAAATCATGGCAGAACATTGGAATTGGTGCTTTTTTGTTGTTGCTGTTGGATTTTTTGTTTTTTGAGGGGGAGGTTCTGTTCTTAGGTTTTTGGCTTTTGGGTTTTTTCATTCCAATTTTTACCAGGCTTGTCAAGATGTCTTGCAAAGTATTGTTTTTTGCAGTCCATAGGCTGGTTCATAGATTACATATTCCTATTCCCCCAAGGGAGCAGTTAGGAATAGTACTGTCAGGCACTCTCATGAGAGGGAAATGGTATTGCTTTCAGCATGAAGGGAAAGAGGAGAAGAATCTGGAGGAATGTAAGGGGTAACAGTGAGTAAGAGACTCAGAAGTCCTCCAGAAAGTCCTCCTAGCATGCAAACATGCAGCTCATCACATTGTTTCTCCATGGTACGAAATGGGGGAATAAAAACAGTGTAAATGATGCCGCAGGAAAGGGAGAAGTGCCAAGAAAAATGCCAGTGCCATGCTTCTGAAAGTCTCAGTACTTTGAACTGAATTCAGAAATGCCAGAAGAAAGATTTCCATGTCTTTTCACTGACTCAGTCTGAAGTGTACCACTGGACATTAAAGATTCATGCAATTAGACTGTTGTTTTTCATTTATGCATCTGCCAAAATCACAAGTCTGACTTTGTCATATATTAAAATGATACTGGACT
The DNA here is from genome assembly GCF_971803275.1 of Cyanistes caeruleus. Lineage (NCBI taxonomy): Eukaryota > Metazoa > Chordata > Aves > Passeriformes > Paridae > Cyanistes > Cyanistes caeruleus. Next base: position 37,129,289 of record NC_141732.1, read on the forward strand.
CTTAACTCCTTGTTTTCCTGTGGTCATTTTGACTTAAGAAGAAAAATCTAGACACATCACCCTGAATTGTATTGGTGGATGAGAAAGGAAAGAGATAGATACATATCTTAGTAAATTAAATATGAAACTGAAAACCTCCACATCTGTTTCTTCTGTTTAAATAGAATTTTAAAGTTTTCCTGTATGATAAGTGACAACTATAAAAAAGAAATAAAGCAGGCTGTTTTACATGATGTTCTTACTCTGAGCTCATTTGATGCTCACTTGCCACCACATGACTGACTCATTTGCACAAAGTTTTAAGATGCAGTGGTGAATAAACTACTGTAAAAATGGAACATGGTAATCTAATGCTATGCAAGGATCTGCTCAGAGTAATTCAACAGAAAAATAGCCAATTACTAACCTGTGTGAAGTTTTTACTTTAGAAAAGCTTAAATGTGATTTTTTTTTTTTTTTTTTTTTCACCATTATATTAACCTCTCCTTGTGGGCAGCTCTGGCTTTCAGAGTGTTTCTGACTTCATTTTTTTGAGAACTAAGAGCTTGGGAAACACACTCAAGCAATTTGTTTAATTGACATTTCAGCCAAACTACTGTCAACCAAATGCTGAAGATTAAAAATTTAATCTTTTGCTTAAGTACTTGTGCTGTAATAAATCGTTTAAAGTAGCTGCTTTTTGTGAGTTCCTAAAAAAGACATAGGGATACAGCACAAAGCATATGTCTGAAATGGAGGGGTAAGAAGACAGGAATGCATAAGTAAACTGATAACCAACTTACTCATGGTGCCGATTCTGAGTGAAGCATGGCCATATCGTTTAAATTCCCCTTGACAAAAGCTCTGAAATGGACTCTGAAGAGAGTATGTAGCAGAGTGAAGAAGCCTTTGAAGTAGCCTGTCCTCAGAAACGTTCTAGGCTTGCTCTGAAATGTGTGTTTCTACTGATTTGATTTGTTCTTATGGCAAAGAACCATACAGGGTGTTGCTGAAAGCCGTAACACTTCAGCTCCTGCTGAGGTGTTCAACTCCAACTATCAATGCTTTGTGATGGTTCGTAGAAGGGATACTTTTCCTTGAATCCATGACGGCACAAAGTGATGATGCCTTGGTGCAGATGGCAAGAAAAATAGTGTCTCTTTTATGAAGACTGTTTATACAAGATTTTTCTGGTTATTTTTTGTTTTGTCTGGTATGTTTCTTGCTGGTTTTACCCACAAAAATTTATAAATATCTATTTCACACAGATATTTGGCACTGGGGTGCCAGATACCATTTTTTAAAGATACTTGAAGGGGTTTTTTTTAGTTTTTTGTTTTGTTTTGTTTTGTTTTTGCAGAGGGTGGTAATGTTTATTTTTTATTTGTTGCTCTAAAATCCAAAGCATTAGCTTCTGAATCATTTGGAAATGCTTTTATTTTCTTGTTCTTATTTTTGTCTTTTTTTTTTTTTGTCGGGTGGGGGGAGCAGGGAAGGGGCTTGGAGTGGTTGGTTGCTCTAGAGCCCAAAGCATTAAGCAGTACTTCTTGAAATTTAGTTATCTTTAGAGTTATCCCATGAAAAGGAAAAATGAATAATCCAGGGATTACTGAACCTGGCAGAGCATAAAAGGAAGATTTGTGCCCTCAGCTACTTCATTCAGCCATGACCTTAGCTGTGTGCAGCAGTAATTTTGATCCTCTAGTATAACTAAATAAAGCACAGTTACTTTCTCAGGTGCTAGTCCAGCCTGCTGTTATCAAAGAACAGGCCTCGAACGGAAGCAGTCATTGAGGCAGTATAAGGCCGTGGTAATCTTTGGGAACAGGCAGTTCTGAAAATACCCCATTTAACATTAATCACAAATAAATTCCAATTTTTTTTTTTTTTTTTCTCAATATGTTTGAGAAACCTCTTCTTACTGTCCCCCACAATTCTGGCCAGCTGCAACCCCAGCTGACCTTTGGCTGCACAGTTTCTCCCTACAGTGGTGAGCAGCGTCTCTGTCCTCTTCCCATAGCGCCTGCCGTTGCTTCCACCAGGCATCTTCTTCACCTTATTTCCAAGGGAAGATCCCTGTCCAAGCAAGCCAGTCTTCTGCCTCACCTATGTTTCTTTCAACATTTAGACATTGCCTGCTCCTGTACCCAATAAACTTCAAACTGTACATCCTTTTATAGAAAGCCTTCTATGTCTGGTAATAGTATTAACTCTGCAAAACCATTCCCATGCCTGGGCTCGGCCATTCTCAGCAATGTCCGAGGAACAAGGTCAGTGTGAGGTGAATATGCATGCCCGTGTCCTGCCCTGAAGATGACCATCGGTCCTGGTTTACAGCAGATTTGGGAAGAAACTTCTGAACAGAGTCCCTCTAAAAAGCAGATTGAAACCACTCCTCCCCCAACTGGCTGAGGAAAAATATTTCCTTGGATAAAAAGTGGAAAAACCCCTGTTTATTTAACAAGCAAAGTATTCACAAGCATGAAAAAAATAAGGAATATTAAAGAATGAAACCTCTCACTGTTCTGAAGAGATGGCAAATTCAGAAAGTCCTCGTGGGCTGTAGCTCAGCTCGCTCAGTCCCTTATCAGTCCCTGAGGTGCTGGGAAGTGCCAAGGCCCAGGCCCCAGTGGGCCACAGGTGTGAGCTCCCAGGGTTTGTCTGGGTTTACAGCCCAGAGCAGGTTTGAACAGTTCCAAGAAATAGAAAAAACATACTCTGGGGAACTTCTCTGCCTCAGCTAGCTAAAAAAGTAACTAAAAGCAAAGGAGAGGTCTGTCCCACTGTCTGTCCGTGCTGCAGACAACACAGTCCAGGAGCAGAATGCTGGGGAACAAGTGCAGTTTCTGAAAACAAACTGCATGCTTCTTCTCCCTCCTTTCAGTCTTGGAACTAGTCTTAGCTTAGAACTTAACATCCAGCATAAACAGAACAGGTGGCTGTGGATACAAGCATCATAAATTCACCCAGGACAGCACCCAGCATAACAATGATATAGACCTGTTGGAGGAAGTCTAGAGCAGTGTCACAGAGGTGGTAAGAGGGCTGGAGCTCCTGTCCTATGAAGACAGGATGAAGTTATTAAAAAGAAGGCTTAGGTAAGACCTTCTAGCAGCCTTCTAGTACTTACAGGGGAGAACTTTTCATAAGGACAAGATAGTGGCTTAAAACTGACAAACGACAGATTTAGACTAGAAATTGAGGGTGATAAGGCAGTGGCATGGGATGCCCTGTGAAGTTCTCGATGCCAGTCCCTGGATTTATTCAAGGCCAGGTCATTTGGTGCTCTGAGGAACCTGCTCTAGTGAAAGGTGTCCTTGCCTGTGGCATGGGAGCTGGAATTAGATCAAATTTAAGGTCTCTTCCAACCCCAACCATTCTATGGTTCTATGATTCTGTGATATGATGCAGCACTATCTCTGTTCCTACAAGCCTGCTTGATTTCCCCCCTCCTGTTTCTGAGGGACTGTGAATGCTGCCCCTAAGCATTTAATGTCTCGAGTCTTCTGACAGATGAAGACCTTTTAGGAGCTATCAGATAACTTCTAGCTAACTTGCTAGAAGCTGAGGTGCATTTTGGGAACTTTTCTCTTTCCTGGCCAGCTAGCTAATACCTAGATTTTACAGGGTCAATGTTAAAATTTGTATTTCCTTTAACTTCAACCTCTTTGTCTCTCCTTCTTCACCTGTAGCATAACAATGAAAAGTACACTTGCAAATTCAAGCAATATTATCTTACAACTCAGGGGACAGCCAAGGCCTTTTGAGGTCAGTCTTGACAACCACATCAGATATACAGCAACAGTTCATCAAAGGATAAGCTTTTCTGTTTGAGCGTAATCCCTTCGATCAAAACTCTCTACGTAATGCCATGTGTCATAAGACTGTAATTGGCTTCACAAAAAACATTGTTTTCTTGGGGCAATACCTAGATTGAATGGATTTTCTTGTAGCCTGTGGTTTCATTAAAACCTTGCATTCCACACATGTCTACATTTCCTCAGTAGATTATTGCTCCCTTCAGTCATGTTCACCTCTTTTCCTATTTAATAGGTGATTAGTTTTTTCTATCAGGTCTTTTTATTGTTGGTTCTGTAAACTAGCTGCAAAGTTAAATGAGACATAACCCAAGCATAAATGAAAAATATATTCACTTCCTCTGGTCTTGCTAGATACAATGTCAGGTTGTGCTTTGATATTCAACTTCTAGTCCTTCCTTTATCACAAATCCAGAAGTTGCTTTTGTTTTGAAGATTTTGTATAGAAGTACTGTTACACATGAGTTGTGCAGTATTTGCTCATAGTAGAACTGGGCTGAGCTATTTTGCTTTGCATGAAGTAGCAACCTCTCTCAAAATCACTGCAGAGAAGTAAAATATCTCCATTGGTTTACATTTCCTTTATGCTTTGCCCATTTATTTGCCTTATTATAAGCAAATTGCTTGGATGCAACTATTTTAATATAAAAAGTGTCACGTTAGTCTGTCAAATTAAGAGATGTCCTCACTGGTTAGTGCGTTATTCATTATATTGCTCTTCCTATTGAAGTACCAAAAATAAATCATCTCAAAATGCTGCTATTTGTGGAAGGAAGAGAGAACAGCCACAGCTAGTGGGAGCTACAGTCTAAACATAACCCTGAGGACTCTCAATGGACACAAACAGGTTAAGGTGGTGAGAAAACAGACTTGTAAAGGAATGCCAATTGTCTCTGGTGCAAATAAACTCTTGTTATATTTTTGTTTGGTTTTTGCGTTTGGGTTTTTAGTTGCTTTTTGGTTTTTAGGGTTTTTTATGAGGACGGGTTTTGCACAGATAAAGGTATTGATAAAGATTCTGAATTATTTTGGATAAAAAAATCCAAGTCTTCTCTATGCACATGCAGGAGTGGACTGCCCTGGACTGTCCCCAGATGCATCAAGGATCAGGAATTTACAGACAATGGACTGCTCCTACAACCAAAAGAATTAGAGAATCTTCTAGATTATAGGCTCTGGGTAAGCCACTCAGGTGTTGGTAAAGCAAATCAGGTTTATCTCCTGATAAACTGGCAGGGGAACTGCAAGGGCCAGCTGACATGTAAAAACATTTCACTATGCAGTCTCTAAGGCAATTACCATTGCTGGCTTAAAAGGTAATTACTTTTCAATCATCTGGAGTTTGACAACCATAGAGGACCTGGATTCCCTTGATTCTTGTCAATGGATTCAGTAATCTAACATCCCACAAACATTTCTTTTAACCTCCTGTAAGATTTTATGAATATAAATAAACATTTCTAAATAAGAGACTAGCACACTGCCTGAATATCATTCTCTGTTTCAAGGGCACAATAACAGTTGCACACCCAGCCAAAGCTGCACTGTTCCCTGGTCCCCCAAGCCTGAATGCTCATGGAAAGCACCTCTCCAGACAACATGAAAAAAATCTGTGGTGTTTTTGGGGGTTTTGGGATTTTTTTGAGATGATTAGAAAACTTCTGTGCCAGTAGGCTGGCTTAAACAACCTATTTTGAAAACTGAAGTACATCAGCTCCCAAGGTCATCACTTTTGTCTACAGAAAAGATTTTTACACTTTAATCACTTTAATCAGTAAAGGCAATTTAAGTTGTTTTTTTTCTTTTGGCAGAAAAACTCAAAATAGTTTTTTCTGAAACTTCCTGTTCAATAAGAGAAAAAAAATTATAAATTATTTAATAGAGGTGAGAGCCCATGCAAGAAAGCACTATTCTGAGACTGGATTCTATACAACAGTCACAAAAAAAAAAAAAATATATATATATATATATTAAACAAAACTTATATCTTTTATTCACCTAATCTGAAGAGTCATCAAAATAAGAAGACTGTACATGTGCAGTATTAATTTTATTTTAGAAGCCCTAAGCAGAAGGTTGTTTTGCATACAAAAAATGTTCCTTTATTTTTACAGAGTGAATTTCTGATGACTGCTGTGGAAAAACAGCATTGGATTATACAATGCTTTAGAGGATAAATTAAAAATAATAGAATCACAGTTTTCTTGCAAGGTTCTTTTCTGTGAGGTTTATTTATCAAGAGAAAAATAATATATCCTAACTCTTCTTCTGTCTTCTCCAAGAAACTTATGTCACAGATATGCTGGGACACACAAAAAATGACAAAAAAACCCCATTTAATAAGATAAAGGCAGCTAAAATTCTAGCTATGAAAAGTCTCATAGCTCCTCATCTTTCAAAACAAAGCAAAAAGAGAAGTTAGATAGAAAAAGAGCACAATAATCCTACTCCTAAAATAATTGTTCTGGAAGTCACACACCAAATCACTAGCTTATTTCAACATCTGAGGCATTAAAAAGTATTGCTCTTGATTTTTTCATTTCTAGATCTCTGCCATCTTATAATATCAGGCAATCTGCAGAAATGCAATTGATTAAAACTGAGTCATTTTGATAATTCTACATTAGTTTTAAAAGGATGAGGTCATGCCAGGAGCTGAACAAACTTCTATTTTCTACACAAGTTCTCCACACCATGCAGCCAAAATAATCTACAATTAAGATGAAAGCTTCTTTTTAACTTATATAAAACTTGCTGAGCAGAAGATAGCCACATGAAGAGGCAAGTTCAAGAGACAATATTCTGATCTATGGCAAAAAAATGCAGAAGAGCCCACGTCTTTGGTGGAATCACCATTATTTTTTCAAGGGTAACCAAGACCAGAATTATATCCTAACTGTTTTTAAAAGACAGTCAATTGGAATATCCAAAATTAAAATGAGTAGGATTTCTGCCACAGGTAAACAAGCCAATTGTTATGCCTATTATCTTTATGCGTAATAGAATAATTGTCAAGCACTGTATTGAATTACCATTCACAATTTAACTTTCTCAAATTACAGTTTGCAATAACTGGTCTTAGAGGTATGATTATTGGATTGTAAATTACTTCAGTATGCCAATAATGTATTTAATACCACAGCGATGTTTCTTTATAACCCAATTTCTTATTATTGATTCCAGGTATTACAATCAAGATGCAAGAATTTTTGTGATAATAAAAAACCCAGTGACTCAAGACAGTTAGCTATTTAGCACTTTTCAGAGAATATTTCTTCCTTCTGTTCTATTTTCCTATGCGACTACAAATGTATTTATTGTAGTTTATTAATTGTTGCTGCATGAAATTTTTGTTGCTTGGTCCAGGCCACTGCAGCATGACTTTGGTAGCTCCTGGGAGTTTGCCCTCACTTTTCCCCATGAGACAGTGAACTGAACAACTGAGAACCTTTATCTTTCAGGGCATTACTCAAAAATCCTATGGTATCAGAGCTCAAAAACCTGACAAGAAATTCAGACATCTTGCTAAAGCTTTTAGACTTCTAGTGGTTTTGTTTAACCAAGTGTTTGAGGTGGTTTTCACCATGCTGGTGGATGTTTACTGCACAGCAAACAGGCCTTAGAGCCTGTTGGAGCCGAGATTCCCCTCTGCCTCATGGCACAGCCATGTGCTGCTGCTGAATGGTCTGGTTTAGAAATTCCTTTTTGCCTATAGACTGGTGCTGTACGTGATGGTTCAGACACATCAAGCAAACATCCACCACTTGTCAACACAAAGGGAATGCCAGATCTGCAGGTACGCTCCCACAGTATGTCACCCAGTTCTTGAGGCCCCTTCCCCCTAGCCAGCAGCTCTAAAGAGTTGAAAGACCAGGGATTTCATACTCCTGGGAGGTCAAGGGAAGATACAACCTTGAAGTCGTAATATTGAATAGGATCTTTGGGAAGCAGATGCTGGTCTGAGCACAGAGATTGCAAGATTGCCTGCTTGCTATGAAGACCCATGGCAAAACAGAGATGAGAGGCTGTTACCAGTTGTGCTGGAGGAGCCCCAGGCTCTGTGGAAACAGCTTTTGGTAGTCTGTCTGTCCATGGCCACCCCACAAAGGTGCAGCTGTGCAGGGCAGCACTGCTCATGTCTGACAGGCCTGGGGACTGAGCTGGGCCAGACAGGGAAAGAGCAAGAGCCTCTACAAGTACCAGGTCAGGCAAACACCAACAAAACCTTGATCCCTGCTCTGCTGTGCAACTTGAAAAAGGATCCTAAAGGCTGCAAAGGGCCACATAAATATTTCATCAGAGAGCACAGCTTTTCAGAGGGAGGAGAGAAGGACAATTTATCAGCATACTGAAGACAAAGCTGAGAAGTGCCAACCTGTGTGAAGAAGAAGTAAGGTTTTGCTGTTGTTAGGCAGTTATTCCCCTCTTCAGGCAAAGACCCCTCAAAAACTAAGGCTCCCGTAATGGAACACTGCTCACCACCCAGACTTTCTTCCCTGTGTTACACTGACTTGTATAATTTATGGGTCATTGCAGATACGGGCAGTTCTAGACAGCCCATCTCACAATCACCACATTATTGCCCAGATATCTGCTCCCATTTACTTATATTTGTTCTCAAGTGCTCAATTGTGCTCAGTTGCACAGAATCAGTAAAAATAGGGCTGAGGAGGATCAGAAGCTACTTCTATTCTGTTCTTAAATATTACATTTATCTAATGCAGTGTCTTCTGCTGCAGAGCTCTTTGGCTGTTCAGTGATAGGATCTGGAACTCTCAAAGATTTTTCTACAGATACCAGCAATGACAATTCTACATAAATATATATTTCTTTCATTTCTTCCCATGGGTTTTTTCCTTTTGTTTTTTGTTTGTTGGGTTTTTTTTTTTGTTTAGTTTGGTTTGATTTGCTTCGGGGTTTTTTTGTTGGTTTGTTTGTTTTTCTGTTTGTTGCCTTTTGGGTTCTTTGTTTTGTTTTGGGTTTTTTGGGGGGGCGGTTAGTTTTTTTGTTTGGTTGGTTTTATTTTGTGTTTTGTTTTCTTTTATTTTGGGATTTTTTGTTTTTCCTATACAACAGGAACATTCCTCCAGTTCCTGCTGAAACTCTCTTCTCTCCCCTGAAGATCACCTTTTTATCTTTCCAGTACTTGGCAGTCTTTGGGAACACATGCAGCTCAGGAAAGCAGATGGGCTGCAGCCTGATGGGTCATTCAGGCAGTGGGAAATTGAATCTTTACACCACCATTTTTCTTCCTTGCTATATAAAATGAATCAGTAATTCTGTAATAATCATCCTGATGCTAGTGGCAAGACTGAATTGTCACTCCGTCATTGTAGCTACGTTGGGAATGTAAAGAGAATCACAAAATACATAATCACACATCCACACACACACACCCATTAGCTGCTGTTCAGCTCAGTTCACACATGTGATCAGTAGAAAATGAGTCTATGTTGGCCAACTGTTGGATCATAAGCCTGCTCAGGAAGGACCAAAAACATTTTACTCCTAGATATGTCTGGGTATTTGCATATGATAATGGTTCTCCATGACTAGGTTTCTGTTCTAACTTTTTCTCTCACTCATGGTAGCAAGGGTTCCAAATAAGAAGACTTATCTTCTAGCATTTTCCTTAAGTAGAGTTGTGTTTTTTCATGAGGTTTCCTTTTTGATTCAATGTCAGTTATTTTTACCAATCACCCTTTGAATAAACTTCTCCTATTTTCCTTTTTATTTATTTTTTTTTTTTTTTGGCAGTTATCTGAGATGACCACTTTGGGCACCTTTCCTTAAGCCTCACTGAAAGCAGCTTTCAACAACTTGCACAAGTAGAACAGTTTGTCTGCAAAAAGAGAACATTTAAAACTTTGACTTTCTAAAACCTCTAAGCATTGTTTCACTCAGCTGTCTTAGGTTACCTTGTAAGGGTAACCAAAAGCATGTATTCTATTACCATATTCATAAGCTGTTAAAACACGTGGGGCAGTGTTCTTTATTTCCTCCATGACTCATCCTTGATAACTCCCTCCCAGGGATTTCTTCTGTTAATGGGTCATTGAGTCTCACTGCATGACTAATAAACTACATCATCCCATTGTAAAATGGTCCACCTAGGGGGAGGAACTAAGCATTCCTACCTGGATGTAGTCTGAGGTTGGAAAACCAGAACAGCCTGACCTACTCCCAGAGGACAAGAGCTACATAACCACCACTGGACCTTCTGAGGAAGACCCTTCTACAAGATCACAACTTCAACAGAACCATATCTATCATTTCAACAGGATTGCTGCCAGAATTTAATCAGACTGCTACCACCACCCTGACCAACAGGGTGTCAGGTTGTGTTCTGACTCTGTCAGGTTAAGCCAGTGTTTCTCTGTTATTGTCTTTTTTTTAATTTTCATATTAAATTGTAGTGTGCAACCCACCACATTAAAAAAAAATAAAAAAATATTAGATTGTTTTAAAGACCTTACACCAACTTCTTCTCTTTCTGCTTCATGAGCACACAAGTATCAATGTTTCAGTAAACCTGAATTCAGATATTTTTCTTTGTAAACCTGAGCAATTCTAACTTCCAAAGAGATTAACTTTAGTTAATCCCACCTGACTGATAGCAAAGAGACAGTTGTCACAGGACCATATTGTGTGCTCTATACTCCAGTGTGCAAAACCACAAAAACCTTGTGATGGTTATGCCATAGTTTCAGAAAAATGAATCAAAGAATCCTTTAATATGCTGAGTTGAAAGGGATCCACAAATATTGAGTCCAGCTCCTGTCCCTACACAGGACCACCCCAAAAATCACACAATGAGCCTGTTGTCCAAACTCTTTGAACTCTGTCAGGCTTGATGCGACAATCACTTCTCTGGAGACCTTGCTTCCCTGCTCAAATATCCTTTAGGTAAAACATATTTTCCTGATATCTAACCTAAACCTCCCCTGACACAAATTCAGGCCATTTCATTTGGTCCTGTCACTGGTCACCACAAAAAAGAAATCGGTGCTTGCCCCTCCTCTTCCCCTCTAGAGGAACCTGTAGACCGAATATCATCTCCCCTAAGCCTCCTCCACACAAACACCTTAAATCACTTGCTTTATCTACAGTGAAAACACTTCTCCATCATCTAGTAAAGGGTAATAGGTAAAAACTGAATCAAATTACTGAAGACCCCTCCCTTTCTCCACTCCACTGAATTAAAGCAAAGCATCTTCTGTGCAATGAGCAATATTCTGCTATTTACCCCTGCAGCTGATAGTTCATTCCACTCCTGCCCACTTCAGCAGCAGGTTACTGAAAAGTGCCATCAACAGTTCTCAAGAGATAATTCCAGAGCTAGCACCAGTTAGCATCAGCTCTGGATCCTACAACGCTTTTTATTGCAGCAGTCTGAGCGCTACTGAGAGAAACCAGATCTGTGTTAGTGGGAGCACAAAGCTGCTGCAGGCTCCTAAATTATGAGATGCTCAAATAAACTTCTGCCTTCTGTTCCAACAGCATGGAAAAGAGAATGCCTGGCTACTCTCTCAAAGAAGAGGCTGCTGGAAGAAACTGAAGTCTAGGAGCTGGTTGTCCCCTCTGGACACAAGATCAGCCATGTTCCCCTGCCCTCTGATAGAGTGCCTCATTCTGTGGCATGTTGGAAAATTTTGCTCACAGAATTTATCAGCATGTGCTGTGGAATCTCAGCTCCTCGCAGGTCTCCCCACCCATCCTACTGATGCCCTTGGATATCACCTAGCCTTCGGAGAAGAGATATGACATTGTCTACTCAAACCCTTGCTTTAGAGATAAAGAACAGACCTCTCTGACTGACTTTTTTCTCTGTGCCTTGCTCTTTCAATACCGAAAGTGGAGCCATGGAAAAAAGACTCTGTTTCCAAGTCCAACAAATCAGTTAAAATTCTTAAAGATCCTGCTTTGAATCCCCTTGACATTTTTCATATTTTATGTAGTTGCAAATGATATGAAATTTCAGGAGGTCCAATGACACTGAGCCAATTCCCTTGCATGGTGACTATTGAATGCAACACTTGTAAGTATTCTGTCTCTTCTTATTATCTCTCTGTCTCCAAACTAACTCCACACAGGCAAAAATTAATAAACTAACTGCAAAGAAACATTACCTAAATAATGGATTCTCAGATGCACTTTCAGCTTGTCCACTGATAATAAATGCTCTTTCCTCAAGGTTAGTAGCCAGTTCCTCTTAGTTGATTTCAAAAAATGACTGAGGCTGAATGTGAGCCTGTCTTTCCTACTAATCTAAGTTATTATCAGTTCTCAGTGTTTTCAAGAGCTTTATAGTCTAGCAGTACAGCAGATGCTAATTTACTACCACAGCCTTTCTGATTGCTTCCTTGTGTCTTTTTCTGGTAGTGTGCATTTACAATCCAAATATCTACAATTATTGTGATCAGATTATGTCTACAAACCACCAGTTACTGGCTGGCTAGAAATGTATCAACGTACACTACTTGCGTATGTGAAGGTTGCAGGTTTGTGTTACTGGACCACAAACAGGAAGCTTCAATCTTTCTCCACTGAATTTTTCATCACAGTTTTCCAGCTTTTTATTACTGAAAAAAATACATTTCTTTGTGCCTGGGGTTAGAGAGGGAGGGAATAAATCATACTGTACAGTATTGCTACAATAGCTTTGATCTACAAGTCACTAGAAAGCAGATTATACCCTCTGTTAAGACTTCGTGATTTCATCAGCCTTTAGCCTTTCTTCACTTACATGCACACACAGAAATACATATCCCTCTTTGCCATATCTTTCATCCAGATTCACAGTTTCACAGAGTTTCTTTCCCATTGCTTCACAGTCAGTCAGTGTAGATGAAGCTTGACTTTATAGTTTTTAATATTTAAGAGGTGCTGTCATTAAGATAATCTGGGGAAAAACAGACTAACGCTGTGAAATATTTTTGTGGCAGACAGCAAAACACAGATTGATAATACAAGCAGGAACCCTAGAGAGGAAAGCTATCAATGACTGTTACAGCATGGGACAGCTTCTGTTCACATAGGAAATACAGTCAGATCTTTCAAAATATCTGAACTATCTTATCTTTGCCCAGATGACAATGTCAAATGAGAAGATACATTTCAGGACAGATCAAAGTGTGTTTTTATTTCTACCTTCTATGAGTGAAGTCTCCATTTGTTTCAATTACTATTTTGGGGAACCGGTCTGCTTAGGTTACTTTTTAGACTTTAAACCTCTTTTTCTTCTTTCTCTTTTTCCTAAGTCTTAAGCAATGTCTCGCTGGAACAAGGAGTATTTTTTCTGTATTGATAACTGGCACAATCTCTCCTGTTTCTGGCACAAGGTGGTATAGACAGAAAACTTCAGAAATATCAAGACAAAGAGGAGAACTGAGACATTAATGCCTAGCACGTTTTCCTTTGATGAAGTGATGGGAAAGGACTCCAGCATTGGGATGGAAAGGTTAAGATAAATTTCCACATGTGTCCAAAGTGGGGGAAGAAAAGCATATTCCTAGAGGGAAAAGACTAAGAAGGGTCCCAGCTACACCTATTTGTTGTTTACATTTTACAGGTTTTCAAGTCACAGAATCACAGATTGCTTTGGGCTGGAAGGGAGCCTTAAATTCATCTTTGGTTCCAACCCTCCTGCCATAGAAAGGAATCATAACAACTTTGAGAAACAGTGCTGTTCCCACTCAAAATCAGAGCTGTCTATAAACTCATGACAAAATTTACAAAACTTTTGACCACAAGACAATCTAACCCATTCTGATTTTATTTGATGTCCATTTCCATGAAACTAAAATAATTCATATCTCAAAAACAAACAAACAAACAAACAAAAAACCCCACAAAAAACCCTTTTCAAATTAATATACCATACCACCTAGGTCTGAAAACATTTTCACTTTATCAACCAAAACCTGGGAGTTAAATAAACTTATATTCTTCAAGTGGTAAACTTCCAGCGTTACACAAGACATTTTAGAACCACAAACTGAGTTGGATCAAACATACATACAAAATATGTCATTCAGTGGAAGATGGTTTGCAAAGAGCTGCAATATCTATGTGGAAAAAAGGAAGTAAAGTAAAATTAAATTAACCATCAATTTGCAAGTTTTACAGGTGAGGTGGAAAATAAAGCAAACAATTTTCATTGTTTTGCTTTTTATGAAGATGTTTAGTTTGTTCTTTTCCCACAATAGGAATTAAACCCATCCAAATGCAGAGATAAATTTAGAGCTAACATTGCTCCCCTGCTCAAATCTTGTCACAGAGAACTTCCCCACAGAGAACTGCATGAGGTAGCCACTGCCAGCAGATTCTCCTGCAGCTGCAGCTTCTGTGCACAGATTGCAGCAGAGCTTGTTGTCTGTTTCTTATCTAAATAGTTCTTTGAATCTCAGGCATTTCAGAGGACATTGTTGCTGGTTTTTGTTCTTTAAAATTATATCTTCATCTAAGCTTTTTAATAAAAGCATTTTGGTTGAATCAGCCTTTTTGGACCTAGTGATGATTTCATAAAAAACAGTTTATATAAAGAAATAATAGATCTGTGTTGGAAGGAGAAAAATATGTATACTTCAGTTTAGCAAATAACAAAAACAATATTTACAGATTTTGACAATGAAAATCCTGCATTTTATACCACTTACATCTGCTTTTAATTTCTATTTACTTGTGAAATCTCTTGCTGAAAGATTTCATGTCAGTAGTGATAACTGCCATAGTGAAAACGAAACAGTGAAAACAAAACAATGGATGAAAGTTTGTGGCTGGAATTGCCAAGAGAGGGAAAAAGTGGAAATTTTCATTAGTAGGGCAACTGAAAATACAGCTTTCACAGTCTCTTTTTTTTTTTTTTTTTTTTTTTTTTTTTTTTTTTTTTTTTTTATAAATTTTCCCCTAAACTATGAAAAATATTTTGGCCAAAATTTGTACTAGTATTCCCTAAATGTATTTTCTAGAACGAGAAATTGCAGTTAATGGAACAACTTAAGGGCTAACAGATAAAAATCTTTTATATGCTTAAGTTCTTGACAGATGTGAGCTTTGCTCAAAGACCAAAGAGAGTGCTTTGCTCAAAGCAATACAAGAAGCATTCAGCACCTTTGCAGATCAGACTAGGGACTCTTGTGTCCCAGTGGTGATGACCAAACCCATTCTTTCTTTGTTGTCCAGTCTTTACTCTGCATTCACAGTAAGAGCTGCTACGAAATGTCTCCATAGAAGAAGCTATAAAACAATTCTCAGAAGGCAACATAAATCAGTAAAACTCTTAAAGAAGTATTTTGCTTAAAATGCCCTTTACATCATCAGTCTGTCATCTCTTATTACTTAAATGCTATTTATTTTGTAAATAGGACTGAAGGAAAAATTTAATCTATTATGGTTTCCTTAAACACTATATGGTATTTAGCATTATTCAGATTAAGCAAAAAAATCCTACTCACAGTGGAAGCTTGACATTACAATTATACAGTAATATTAATATTCCTCATTCCAACCAATTATTTCATTACTGGACCCAATGTAAAAGCATCTTCAACAGTAAAAAAAAATCTTTTTGTAATGTTAACTTCCTTGAAATATAAATTAATCTGGTCAAGGAACAGTGTTTTAAAGCTGTGGGAAATTTAACACAGTAGGATATAAGTTTATGTCTTTCTCTATCAAAGGAAAGAAGATATTCTATTTATAAACAAAATCATAGAATCATTAAGGTTCAAAGAGACTTTCAAGATCATCCAGCCCAACTGTCAGCCCAGAACTACCATTGTAACCTCTAAATCACTAAACCACATCACCCAGCACCAGATCCAGATATCCCTTGAATTTTCAAATTCCTCATTGACAAGAAATTTTGTATTTCTCTTTTAATATTTTAATGAAACTATCCACAAAAGGTTGTGTTATGGTTAAGTATAATCACTAACAGAACATGGACAGGATGGGGCTTCTGGAGAACAGTTAAATGGAACTAAAAGCTTCAAATTTATGATCATTCTGTTTTTTTACACATCTGTACCACAGTCTTCCTAATGTGAGCTTTATTTTCAGGATACCAGCAGCTGACCAGAGTTGCTGGTCACACAAAGGGGATTCAGACCAAGTGTTCACAAATTACTCAGGAAAATAATTGACATTGAGCATCCAGGCCTCAAGCAGCACCATTTCATAGCTTTGTTCTTATCTACCCAAGTGACACTTCCCTTAATTCCAAGGAAAATCTTAAAATCCATAATGATTTCACTGAAGGAGATGTCTAAACGACGGCTGGGGTTTCAATGACCACAGAGGACTTTCTATTCAAGGAGAACTGGCAATAGGAGTCTGAATAAATAAACCACCCTTTAGGCATTTTCCTCTGTCTAGGTCATCTTTAGAGGTCCCAATGAAGGGGAAGGTTAGTGTCAGAAAACTAAGATAAATATTCTCATGTACAAAATCCATAGCTAGGATCAGCTGACAACTCTTAAGGTACATCACAACCATTTATCTAGTCACATTATTAGTATGAAATGCAAGCTGCATGGAGGTTGCTGGTCCCACACTGACCAGTCAAGAAGCACTTCTGTCTGTCTGGGTGGGTCCAGCCAAGAACTGCTGTCCACTACTTTGTTTTCATTATAGCAGCTATCACTAGTGACACAAAATCTTTCAGCAACAGATTCCACAAACAAATGGAAATGAAAAGTAGGTATAAATAAATAAAAAGTCTTGGATATCACTCGTCTTTCCTAAAACTGATCATGTAAAATCCCTCTTTATAATGCATCATCACCAACACATTAAATGTGTGGGTTTTTAGATGGTCAATTTATACACATTAAATGTGTGGGTTTTAAAGCCAAATCAGACTCACAGAAAAGAGCTGTAAAGCACTGGAACAAGCTGCCCAGGAAAGTGGCTGAGTCAGCATAAAAGAAGGTATTTAGAAGGTGTGTGGATGCGGCACTTGGGCACATGGCTTAGCAGTGGATTTGGCAGCACCAGACCTACAGCTGGATTCAATTATCTTAAAGGTCTTTTCCAATCTAAACAATTTAATTTTTCAAGGATTTAGGCATGCCTCTTGCACACAATTATCCAGAAAATCTCACTTCATCAGGGATGGTTTTATTATACACATCTAGTGATATGACAACTTCTGTAAAGAAATTTTTTCTTATGTGTATCTTGACCTGTAAACTCTGGCAAGTTAAGCCTTTCCTAGTAATTCACAGCAAATCAGAAAGTATAGTGTAAGACAATCTCTCTTCTTTTATCATTAAATAAGCAAGGAAAACAGGCATGAATCTCTGGCTTGTTTACTTCAGGAAGGTCCTGGGAATTTGACTACACCATGAATACATCACAATCTTACTTGTTACACAATTTGAGATCAAGTTCATATCCAAATTTGCTACAAAGAAAGAGAGTAAAGGAAGGAGGCAACAGCTTTTCTGATGAGTTTTTCAGAAAAAATTTTGAAAACAGTTCCAGAACATCAGTTAGTTACCTTGGATAAATACATGTTGTGATACACTCATGTCCTGAATAAATTACCTCCTTTTCTTTCTTTTCCCGGTTACTTTTATTATTAGATGGATGAAAGGGGAACTTTCCCTTGATTTTTAAGAATCTTAAAGAAAAATATACTTTATAGATAACCTAACCAGTAACAAAAAGTAACAAAAGACAATACACTTGAAATGGAGCTACTGAGTGTAAAGTGACTAACAAAGTGAGAGATGAAGATTGTTTCTTGCACATAATAATTTGCTCACATTCACTTCAGCATTTCTGTAGTCTGAGGTCACAGCAGTGTTGCTCAGACATACCAGCCTTTTAACCTCAACAACCATATGAAGCAATAAACTCAGGATGCTTGTTATTGACTATTACTGTTTTAAGGAGAGCCTCTCTTCAAAATAGAGTGTTGAGCTAAATAAAAAAAGTATTTTATCAAACACTTCAAAATATTCATGAAGTAATAACTAATTTGAGCTCTGTCTCCTAATTCAGCTCTGACTAACTGCTCACTCCAGGACTTACACCATTGTTTCCTACCTCTTGGTATCTCAGTGTCTTTCTGACCTGTGTCAACCTCCTTATTTCTACCTTTGTCTTGCACACAGCATAGGCTAACAAAACTGTGACCTGTCCTGTGGTTGTTTACAAAACAGAAAATTAACACAACCGAAAATATATCTGGACATTTCAAGTGACTACTGCATAGGACTTCACATGGATATATGTTTGCTCATACATTCCATTCTATATGGCAGTTGGCTTGCACTCATGTCACCATGAGCACCAGATCTACCTCAATTTGAACTGAGGAAAACCTTCAGTAAAGTTCCTGAAAAATCACTGAATGGACCTTTCCCACCAGACTTACTTCTATAGCAAGTAGCAGTGAGAAAGCATTTTTCCTTTCTCATCTGCAGGAGGGTAGGGAGTGGGAAGGATGCACAGCACGGTGCACAAGTTCCTGGTGCTAGGAAAAGAGGCAGGGCTGAAACCGTCACCAGGTTTCAGAAATGAGCCTTAAGTGCTAGACTCCCCATCGGATTTTACCAAACTTGACAGACACGGAACAGTGAAAGAACTAGAGGAAATCAGAACAACTGGCCTCCTGAGCTGGCAGGTAGGGACAGGGAGCAGAATAGCTCCCCTCTAATCCAAGTGAAAGCTGTTCGTGACCTGCTGAGCCACTCAGATGCTCCCAAGCCTGTGGGCCCAGATGGGATCCATCCCAGGGTGATGAGGGAGCTGGCAGATGAGCTTGTGAAGCTGTTCTCCATCATTTACCAGCAGTCCTGTCTCACTGGAGAGTTCCCAGATGACTGGAGGTTGGCCAGTGTGACACCCATCCACAAGAAGATCAGGAAGGAAGATCCAGCACACCAGGGGCCTGTCAGCCTGGCAAGATTATGGAACAGATCGTCTTGAGTGTGGTCACACGGCACCTACAGGATGCCCCAGGGATCAGACCCAGCCAGCTTGGATTTAGGAGGGGCAGGTCCTGCCTGACCAACCTGATCTCCTTTCCTGACCAGCTGACCCACAAGGTGGATGCAGGAAAGGCTGTGGATCTTGTCTGCCTGACCTTCAGCAAGGCCTTTGACACTGCCTCCCACAGCACACTCCTGGAGGAGCTGGCAGGCCAGGCTTGGGCAGGAGCACTCTTTGCTGGGTGGCCAGGCCCAGAGAGTGGAGGTGAACGGTGCTGCATCCAGCTGGGGACTGGGCACCAGTGGAGTCCCCTGGGGATGAGTCTATCATTAGCAAATTTGCAGGTGACACCAAGCTGAGAGTGACTATTGATCTGCTGGGGGGTAGGAGGCCTCTGCAGAGGGTCCTGGATAGGCTGGATTGATGGGCCAAGTCCAATGATATGAGGAGGTTTAGCAAGACCAAGTGCTGGTCCTGCCATTGGCTCACAACAACCTCAGGCAGCTCTACAGGTTGGGGACAGAGTAGTTAGACAGCAGCCACACAGAAAAGAGCCTGGGGGTACTGATTCAGGGCAGACTAAACATTAACCAGCTGTGCCCAGGTGGACAAGAAGGCCAATGGCATTCTGGTCTATGGCAGCAATTGTGTGGCCAGCAGGACCAGTGATTTTAACCCTGTACTCAGCACTGGTGAGACCACATTTAGGGTTCTGTGTCCAGTTCTGGGCCCCCCATTTTCGGAAGGATGTTGAGATGCTGGAGCAGGTCCAGAGAAGGACAACAAGGCTGGTGAAGGGTTTAGAACACAACTCCTGTGGGGAGTGGCTGAGGGATCTGGGGTTGTTTAGCCTGCAGAAGAGGAGGCTCAGGGGTGACCTTATCACTCTCCTCAATGGCCTGAGAAGAGGCTGTAGCTGGGTGAGGTCAGTCTCTTCTCCCAGGTAACCAGTGGCAGGAGAAGAGGACACAGCCTTTCTCAATAGCCTTCTGTGCCAGGGAAAGTTTAGGTTGGACTTTAAGAAGAAGTTCTTCACAGGAAGAGTGACTGGACATTGGAATGGGCTCCCCAGGTAATCACTGTCCCTGGAAAGACTGGATGCAGCACTCAGTGCCATGGTCTGGTTGACAGTGGTGTTGGGTCATAGGTTGGACCGGATGATCTCAAAGGTCTTTTTAAACTTAATTCTGTGGTTCTGTGATCTTAATGTACTACTGCCAGGCCATACTAAGACTTCCTTCTTGGAATAAGTCCTCTCTCAAAAGCAGAAAAACCCCCAAGTTCTGGATCTGACAGGGCAGAATTATTCAGACTGGTACTTCACATTTATCTGGGAGTGCCAGTGTCTTGTGCTTTATGTCATATTCTTATTTGTTTTCTTAGAGCACAAATAGGTAACTGGGCCTGCACAAAATCTTACATGGCTATCAGTGGGAACCAGATTGTATTTCTGTAGCATTTCTGGAAGGAAGCGTGACTGACCTTGACTGAATAGCCAACAGAAATGCAAAGCTTATTTATTACTTTTAAATTAAAGATGCTTTGATTCTGTGATTCTGTGATGCAAACAGAAGGTATGGACTTTAAAAAATCATTCCTACATCTCAGGCAATAGAAGTGCCATAAGGACTCACAAAGTGTCTTCTGTATTGTAAGCCAGCTGTGCTCTCTTACCACCTCACAGCTGATAAAAGCTCATTCTCTGAGAAAATGCTGTTGTCAGTGTTGATGGTTGCAAAACACTCCAGAGCAATTTTCTTTTCAAAAACATGAATCAAGTGATTTTCACTCCTGTGCATGAAATATTCAAAATTTTATAGAAATACTGTGGTGACATGGTATGACATCACTTTTTCACATTTTTTCCCCACTGAAGCTTTTACAGTTTTTCTCTTCATATTGAATTCAATGCTTTTGCTTTCTAGTAACACAAAAATTAGGGCTCCAATAATTTGACAATCAGATAAAAATTCCTTATGAATTTTGAAAGAATCTTAATTCAAATATAAGAATGTAAAATGCTTTTAGAAAAGAACATGCCTGAAGTTTCCACCTCAGTTTTTGAGTCTATAACTTGGGGTTTCATATCCATGTGGAGCTTCTAAAAATGCTAACCCATACCCAAAATGAAAATGCATTCTAATGACATAGTTGTCATGAGAAATGCCACACACATTTGTGTTTGGACAGGTAGGACAGACACAGGAGCCCACAGGACTCCTGTGATCAGGACTGTGTCCACAAAACAAGGAATGAAAAGGAGACTGACTTGTAAGGACCTACAATATATGTTGAAAAAGCTTTAAAGGCTAAGGTAATTCTAATTGAAAGAATGCAACTACAAGGACACATTTCATAGGAAGGATATGAGCATTTTATTGAAGACATCACAAAATTTTTTCGTCTCTTCTAAACCCTGTAGAAAGTTATGCAAATGAGTTTTTTCATAATGTCTTTGCTCAGAATGGTTATGAAAGAAATAAATAGTCAGAACTCTTTGACCATTGACCTAAATCAGTATGATAGTTTGTTCAGATTCAGTCAACATTCATCAGCTGGGATGAACTGGGACACATTGAGATTACACTGAATTAATGAAGTGGGCAAACAGGGCATAGCACACCCAGCTAAGATGTGGTGTAGCAGTGTGTGCAGGCACTGAGGCACTGCTAGCTCAAGCACTTACCTCAGCTGGTGGTCATCATCCTTACCAAGAGAGCTCAGGTATGGTGTCCACTTGGGAAAAAGCTGCTTCCTCTGCGTGCACCACAAAGGATGTAGCGACCCAAATGGAGCACAACAAAAGCTTGCCATGGTCCAGATCTCAGGCTGCAGGGAGTACCAGAGCCTGGTGCTGCTGTCAGAGGGCAGCAGGGAGAGCAGCTCTGTGAGGTGCAGTGGTCTGCTCAGCCTAGCAGTAGAGCTGACACAGGAAGTGCTAGGGACCCTGAGGAAGAAATTGGCTGGTGTAGCCACACTTTGCAATGTTTCAGACCAACAGACCACTTCACAAGAAGCCATGGGCCCCCTGCCCTCTCACAACCAGCCAGAAGGAAGGGACCTTTGAGAACGAGGGCAATGAAAATGGGTTTTTGCTTGAGCTAGCAGGTGAAACCCCTCCTGACCTGCCTCACTTCCTTAGGTGCCTGTATGCAATAGATATGAGGCCCTGGAATCTGTGAACCAAGGAAATGAGGACCAGAGGAATGAGAAAGTGGGTGAAGGTCCATCCAGGTTGATGAGATTGCCTGTGGCAGAGCAGTTATCCCCCACATCACAACCTCTTCAATTAAGAAGAAGGAGGGTAGTAGTTATGGGTGACACCCTCTTCAGAGGAATGGGGGGCCTGATATGCCAACTGGATCCAATCCAATAGGGAGGTGTGTTGGCTCTCTGGCACCTGGATAAGGGACATCACCAAGAAACTTCCCAGCCTGGTGCAGCCCACTGATGATTACCCACTGCTGGTTTTCCAGGTGGGTAAATGACCAAGTCCCAACAACAAGGGTGCAGATGATCAAAAGGGACCTCAGGGCCTTGGGGACAGCTGATCAAGGGGTCTGGAGCACCGGTTGTATTCTTTTTTATCCTACTTGTTTTAAGGATTGATGGGGCAAGAAACAGGAAAACCAGGCAGATGAACACCTGGCTTTAAAACTGGTGTTACCAGCAGAATTCTGAGTGGTTTATCACAGATCAGTTTGTATGACACTGTGCCTGCTGGCAATAAATGGGCTCCACCTCTCTCAAAGGGGGAAATCTTAGCTCAGGATTTAGCAGGGCTCTATGAGAGAATTAAACTAGATTTGAAGGTGGATGTGGACATAGCCAGGCTTGACAGAGATAAGGTGTGGGAAGAACTATTGTAACCAGCCAAGTAGAAAAAGGAGGCTTAAGAGGGGATACCTTAAGCAAGCACAAGCAGCCAAAGATGTAACTGCAAGACAGGACTGTGGGTGGTCCCTTTGCACCTCCACTGGAACATTGACACAGTCAAATAGTTCTATAAAATGCCTGCACACCAGTGAATGCAGTATGGGGAACAAACAGGAGGAACTAGGTATCAGAGTGAAGTCAAAGAGCTTTGATCTTACTGCAGTTATGGAGACATTGTGGGATACTTCACATGTCTGGAATGTTGTCATGAAGGGCCACACTTTGCTTAGGAAAGACAGACCAGGAAGGTGCACTGGTGGAGGTTCCCTCTATGTGAGGAAGCACTTGGAATGTATTGAGCTCTGTCTGGGGTGGGTGATGAGAGAATCAAGAGCTTATGAGTCAGGATAAAAGGACAGTCTAGGGTGACATTGTTGTGGGTGTTTGCTACAAGCCACCTGGTCAGGAAAAAGTGGATGAGGACTTCTACAGGCAGCTTGAACAGCCTCTAAGTCACAGATTTTTGCGGGGGACTTTAACTCCCCTGACACCTGCTGGAGAAGTGACACAACACAAACAGTCCAGGAGGTCCCTGGAAAGCATTGATGACAACGTTCTGACACAGCAGAGGTTCCCACAAGGAATGGCGTGCTGCTCAACATTATAACAACAAACAGGGGAGGCCCTTGTTGGAGATGTGAAGGGGGCAGCATCAGTGACCATGAGATTGTGGAGTTCACTGTTGGGCAAAGAGGAAGGAGGACAACAAGCAATCATGGACTTCAAGAGAGCTAATGTTAGCCTCTTTAGGAATCTTGGAAATATCCCATTGGAACAGGCATGCAGGGAAGAGAAGCCCAAGAGAAATAGCTGAGGGTTATTTCCTCCATACTGAAGAATGATACATCTTGACTTCAGTAAGCCATTAGACATTGTCTTACCCAACATCCTCATAGGGAAACTCAGGATGTTTGGATCCAATGAGTGGAAAGTGAGAGGGATAGAGACCTGGCTGAATAGCAGATCCCAGAGTACCCTAATCAAAGTCACAGGGTCAAGTTGGAGGCCTGTCACTTCTGGTGTCCTCCAAGTTTCCATACTGGAAACAAGTTTTCCACTGGGCCCAGTGTTGTTTAACTTATTCACCAAAGACTTGGATGAAGGGGCAGATGCCTCTTCACCAAGTTTACTGATGACACAAAGTTCAGAGGAGTGACCAACACCCTGGAGGGCTGTGCAGCCCTTCAGAAGGACTTTGCAGGCTGAAGGGATGGGAAGAGAAGAAACTTCTGAAATTCAACAAGTGCATGATCCCACACCTGGGGAGGAACAACCCCAGGCACCAGCAGAGGCTGGGGGTGACCTGCTGGGAAGCAGCTCTGTGGAGAAGGACCTGGGTGTCCTGCTGGACAACAAGCTGTCCATGAGCCAGCAGTGTGTCCTGGGGGCCAAGAAGGCCAATGGGATCCTGGGGTGCATTAGGAAGAGCACTGCCTGCAGGTCAAGGGAGGTGATCCTGACCCTCTACTCCACCCTGGTGAGGCACATCAGAAATACTGTGTACAGTATTTCTCAGGACAATACTCCTCAGGACAAGAGAGGTGGAAGTTTCTGAAAGAGGTCCAGTGGAGGGCAATAAAGATGATGAGGGGACTGAAGCATCTTTTTTATGAGAAAAGGCTGAAGGAGCCAGGCCTGATCTTCATCTTAGAGAAGAGATAGCTGAGCGGGAACCTCACCAATGTCTGTCAGTATCTGAAGGAAAGGCATCAGAGGATGGAGACAGGCTCTTCTCTATGGTGCCCAGCAACAGGACAAGGGGCAACAGGCAGAAACTAATGCACAGAAAGTTTCACCTGAACTCGGGGGAAAACTTCTTTATTGTGTGACTGAGCACTGAACAGGCTGCTCAGAGATGGGGAGTGTCCCTCACTGGACATATTCAGGAAACATCCAGGCACAACCCTGTGCCATGTGCTCTAGGAGGGCCCAGCCTGCGCAGGGAGGTTGGACCAGATGACCCACTGTGGTCCTTTCCAACCTTACCTATTCCTTGTTTCCATTAGGAAATAAAACTATTCTAGTCTTTATGGATATCACAAAGTAGTTGGAAAAGTAAACTATACTACACTCTACACACATTAAAACACTATGAAAATCTTCGTATTTCTAAACTTTTTCCCCCTCCTTGATCTCTGTGGCTTAAAACCACCTTCACAACATTTTAGAAATTTGAACCATGTCTGAAGCTTTGAAATGTGACAAAGTTGGGAAAAAGTAGTAGGGCTGGAATCCCATCAGTTCACTACCACATTATGCAGCAAACAGGTTTTTTACTGTCCATATTCTCTAATGCACAGGTGTGTCTATTAGCTTTTCATCAGCAGCATAATCTTCACTCCTTTTTCTATTGTAGGCCTCCTTCCAGCTTTTGCTAACAGGCCTGCAGTGTCTTTAGAGATGACAAGTGCAATTCCATCTGCGTTCTCTGTGCTTCTATCTGCATCCCTCTCTCAGCAGCTAACCTACTGCTTTCAAGCTGATGGGCAATTGCATTCTAGTATTTTCTGTGTACAACTCACTGCTATGAGAGAGCTACCTTTCATGCTTTAGATCCTTCCTCTCCCAGGTTGTGTTACACATACAAGGACTCTGAGGTTACTAGTTTCTGTGTAGGAATGAAAATTAGATGGAAAATGCTACAAGCATGTCTTATACAGCTAGGCTGTGTGACTACTATTTATCAATCTGGTTGAAGTGTGCCAGTGCAAACACAAAAGGTCATCCCTATTTCACCTCTCTGCACAGTGGTTATCCCTTCCCATAATGCAAGTTATCAGATACAGGTACTGATCCCTGGGAAAAGCACCTACTCCTTCATCTCAAGGAAGAGAAGACCTGCTTACTGTCACCAGCCATATCCACCCACACTTTGTGACTGCAGAATGGACTGGAGCAGTATGCTCCCTGTAAAGCTTTCCCATGCAGAAAGGATGCACCTGGGGACATCTATATCCATGAGGAAACTCATCACAGGCATTCAGATCACTCTGTTCTGTTTTCCCCAGTGAGAAAATGGCTTAAAGTAAGGGGGTGCTATCACAGAACAATGATAGTAAGAATAGTATGTGGTGGAAGAAATGTGTTCAGGATATGAGCAATGTTTAGCAAAAGCTGCAGGAGGCAATTTCACCATGGAATGGAAACTTGGCTCCCTGTAACAGCTTTGCAGCATGGACCAAAAAATCAGAGCACCCAAACAGCATGAAAGTACACTTAAAGATAAATAGAAGAATATTCTTAGTTTAAAAAAAAACACATAGACTAAAGATACAAGATACTGAATCAATTTTACTCCAGCCTAAAGAGAGGTAGAATGAAATAAGTGAAATGGGCCTCAGTTCAGAGACTCTTCCCTGCTCTGAACTTTTCTTGCTGATTCCATTCTGTGCAAAATGAGAGGAAATGCGACTGTGTTCATTTGACCATGTTCCACTGGCTGAAGTAGCTTTGGGGCACAGAATAACAAGCAAAGCTGTTTTCAGGGAAAATATTCTCACTTTCCATTTCAATGTACCTGGTTGTCTGCAACCAGGTATCTCTGGCACAGAGGAAATTTGAAGCTCAAATTCTGCTTTTGGCCTGAACAAAAGTAAACTCTTGGAAATTCTGTGTGATCTGAAGGTGTTAGAGTGAAAAATGCAACAAGAAAACCAGCACTTGTATTTACAAACAGCCCCAAGAGCTCAAGAGCTATCTTTTCAGTCTGAACATTTTCTAAGATGACAGCAAAAGAGGGAAAGCAGACCGTAGCAACTGAATGCCCTGGAGTCCCATGTGTTGCTATGTTTCCTTCACGAGTCCTTTTGAATCTGCTCAGACAACAGAACAGGAAATGGAGACTGGACAGTCCTGTGGGTCAGGGCACAGGGCATAGACCTCATAAGTTCAGGAAATATGCTCTGATCTGGAGACAACCCAGGGACAGCAACAACCAGTGATTTTCCAGCCACACTCAGCTCCCTCAGTGAGTTTCTTAATAGATCTTACCAGGAACTTGGTTATAGAGAAACTTAATCTCCAGCAGCTTCCTGCTTCTTAAAACCCCTCCATAAATTCTGTATTTGTTCTATAGCTTGCACCAATACTTCCTTTGTTTTTTTAATGTTACAGTGTAGGCAGTTCAGATCCTTCTCTACCATGTTTTGTATGTTTCTACAGGGCTTTTAGTTTCTGTTCAGCTTTCTAGATAGTGGAGATAAATAGGTAAAGAAAATGCAAGAGAAGTGCAATTTGCTTAAAATTGATTATGTTCTGAATAGTTAGCCTTAATTAAATTATTTTATTTTAATACAGATCACTTGCAAAACTTTTCTGAAAAGTTTTCCTCCTTCTAAGAAAGGTTTGGCTCATAGAATTTTATTTGTCCAGTTCCAAGTGAAAATCACTTTCAAATAAATGCATTAATAAAGAAAAAAAACCACCTAGTTCCATGATTGTTACTGAGAATTGACAACACAGCTGCAGAACTATGTCAGGTCAGTGCTTTAAAAAGACAGGTCTTCAAAAACATCTTTCTCTTGGGAAATACAGGCTAAACAACAATTTGACTTTACCAGCTTAAGAGTGAAGGAATGCAAACATCCAACCCAACTGCTTGTGGATGGGGGAACAAGAAAACAAAATCTGGTAACAGTGTTGAGGATTTAAGTATAATGGGTTTTGAAAGATCTAATCCTACTATCCCTTACTGCAGTAAATTAAACTCCAAATCTAATAGAGATCAGAACAGACTTTTACTTTGAATGGCAGTACTTCCACACACAGTTTGAAATTTTGAAGGTGCTCACAGTGCACAGTCAAGGGCCACACATCACTGCCCAGAATGTAGCACCCCATAGCCTGCATTACTTAGATGCATCATTGTGGTCCAACTAACTGCATCCTCAGCACTAAGTCTGGCAGTTTCTACTTCAGCCTATCTGGCCTCACAGCACAGGAGAGTATCTGCCTATTTCCCCTGCCAATGAAAAACATTCACCATGGTGATGATTTTTCAGCAGAAAAGGCTACAGAACCAATATAACACTTGTGTCTTATGGTGCTACAGGAATTTATTAGAGTCCATTCCTCTGGCAGGTGGCACTGATTTGGAACAGCAGCGTGGAAATAAATACACTTCCCTATCTCCAGCTTAATCAACATTGCTGGGTGAGGAAACAAATACCTCTTTATCACAGCCTGAGCTAGACTCTCTTCTGCTTCGTCATTTCTTCATATGGTAGAAAAATAGAGAGAAAATCCCCACAATTATAAATCTTCTGAAAAGAAGTATCTTCACATCTTAACTCTCCTCCTCTACTCTCTAAGCATCTTAAATAGCTGGAGTAATCAGTGAATTATATTCGCTTAGACAACTACTGCAGGGCAACATTCAGCCAATGTGGCTGAGATGCAGCAACAGAATCAAGCTATATCTCAATGGGATAAGAGCAGTTTCGAGAGGAGAGTGTGGCACAAGGTTTCCCTTGTCAAGTGCCCTTACCCACAGCCCTGCCTGCAAAAAAAAGCAACTGGGTATGCCAGTGCCAGCAACAACCCGGTTCCCAGAGGGCTGCTCTCAGTCCCTG
The DNA here is from genome assembly GCF_971803275.1 of Cyanistes caeruleus. Lineage (NCBI taxonomy): Eukaryota > Metazoa > Chordata > Aves > Passeriformes > Paridae > Cyanistes > Cyanistes caeruleus. The sequence goes on from NC_141732.1 coordinate 37,157,535, forward strand.
CTGGGTTGCAGCCCTGATTGCTTTATGAAGCCACCCAGGTCTGCAGGCCAGGGCACCCACAAAGCCTCCCTCCCAGGCTGCAAGGTGTCCAAATGAATACATGAGCCAACTTACTTTTTCACTAGTTCTGCTGGCTGGTCCTACCATGCTAATGATTCAGTCTAATTTTCAGACACCTCTTCTCCTTTAGAAGGTGTGGGGGCATTTGCTGTCTTTTTTTTTTTTCCTTCTTCATTGAATTTGAGGTAGACAAGTGATTGTAAGTTGCAGAGGGCTTATCCACTAGCTAAATTTTTCAGCTGATGCTTATAGACTGTGAAAATTAGATCATTCCAGTCTGCAAGCAGTGCACAGGAGTGGTCCCTTCTGTTTGAGTCTGGATGCCATTAGCACATGAGCTGCACCAGCTCTGTTTTCTGAAGATCAGCTGCCTATTTAGCTGCCAGCTTTGAGATAACTGGTTTCCCTGTCTGGAAATCCCCGGTATAAGCTACCATCTGTGGTAACAAGATCCACATAGTCTGCATATTTGCATCCTAGCAGTATTTTTTACAATTAAACAAGACAAAGGTTGACTTTCTTAGTATCACACACAACAGAAACATTTTCACTAGAAAATGTTAGCACACATCTTTTATAGAGGTACTTTTGATAACACAAAAAGGGAAATATTTCTGATTAAATCCTCCTTCACTCCTTAAGCAACCAAACATAATGGGTATCTGTAAGGGAAAGTTTGAGGATACAAAATAATTCTGAAAAACTTGAAGAGTTGCTGGGGAAAATAATTTGAAAATCTGGTCTCTTAATTGCAAATATTTTTTGCAGCAAAAACATCTAATGTCACATCAAACTGATTTCATATGTCAAGTCCCACTGGTATCAACCACATCATGTAGCAATGAATACCCAGCACTGATTTAGATATTCTGACTTTAAATTATCCTCTCCCTAAGCTCAGAAACATGCCTGGGAGAGCTCCAGCCACATATCCACTGCAAGAAGTATGCGTCAAATAGATCACAAGTTGTCAGGGCCCAGGCCCAAGATGAGAGATGTTCTTGTTCCTTCTGCAGTAATCATTTTCTGAGTGGATTCTGCCAGGCTTCTCAAGGTCTGCCTCTGCAGGCAACTTCTGAAAAGCCACAAGTGTCCACACAGTGCAATGGAAGCAACAACAGAGCCTAAGTTTTTCTTCCTGGCTATGTGATCATGAGAGTAAGATGGAACTGCTGCTGTCATTTCCAGCTTGGATAAGGAAGACTCAGGTTGAATTAAACTGAGTCTATTTCCTCCACCTCTCCTTTCTTGAACTGTTTCCTAATAGGCTGACTGGCCATCCTAAAATAACAGGCATTCTCATCATTTTCTCAGTTTATTTTTTTTTGGATAAGTTATACTATCTACTCACAGCATTGAATCAGAGCTTAATATTTTTTGTAACGTATACATTTATTAGGCATTTCAAAAAACCAAAAGGAGAGTCCCATTGGCTTCAAAAGTTTGAGGAAAAAAGAAAAAAGGGTAATTTTAAGAAAAAAGGGTAAATTTAAAAATATTACTAGAGATATTGGAAGTCTGGCCCTCATAAATAACTGAGTCCATGACAAACCTGGTAGAGTCATATGCTGTGCACTTCTCTGGCTAATGAGTTATGACAACATAACAGCAACTGTTTTAGAAGTCATCTTTTAAAAATCTCTGATGAGATTTAGAGCAGAGTAATTTTGTGAGCTGGGACAAGACACTTACAATCAAACCTCTAAGACGAGTGTGAGAATTTCACAAAAATTCCTCCATTCTGAATTGTAATACTATCTTTAGCTTAAAAGTCTGGTAACACCATTGACAAATGCATTTCAGTCTTTACACATAAAGCAGCAGTCATAAATGTTTTGCATGTACATAGGGTAGTCACATCCAAGGATATGTTCTGTAACCACTTGGTCAATGTTTCTGAACAAGGCTTTGAGTTCTGTCTCCTCAGAGGCAACTGTATCTGTCAGTTACACTAAATACTGGGATTCTCAGGCAGCTTCAAGAGTTTTTGGTTCATTTCTCTTGTGAGAGCTCTCTGTATTCACTCATTTGTACACCATAGTCATTAAGCATGATATTTGTAGCTACCCTTTGAAACTGACACAAATCTCATCTGAAACCTGGCTTAAAAACCCAGTGGTTGCCAGATCATTTATTAAAGCTACATTTCACTATAGCTGTTTTGAGAAGGCATTTAGAAGGAGGTAGGTTCAAAGATCTGCATTCATATGGAACCTGGTCCCAACAACACTGGACAATTCTGCCAACAGAGAACATCTAAGAATGCTCAGACAGCAGAACTCTGCCTTACGCGAACAGAACCCAGTGGAGACCTTCCATACGTCAGGAGTACTCCCAGGGAAGATCCACAGTGCACTATACAGCAGCCCTTAGCAAAGACAGAGGAAAAGGCTGGAATACCTAACCCTGAAATGATTCACTATGATCTGTCTCTCCTCTGGACTACAGATATATTAGTACAGAGAGAAAACATAGTGCACTGGCACTCCTATTTTTGGCCATGCTTCTGAGCAGAGACAAATAAATAAAAAATTAATGGCTGGAGTTGGAGGAACTACTCCTATGTTGCAACTCTCAACAGCTTAGGCTCTTTGTCTCCATGCACAAGCAAGAACACGATAATGGCCACAATGGGCTGGACTCAGGGCTGACATGTCCAACTTGCTGTCCCAAAGCATATACTGCAGATACTCAGCTCATTCAGAGGACAGAACAGAGAATCAGAGGCTGAGCCCATCTGTCCCTCTGACTCTGAGGAGCCCTGGCTGCTGTCTCAGGTACACAGAGCTGAACATATGTCCCTTTTCCCTGTCTGTCTGAGGAGTGACTAAGCTTAGTGCGAAATGAGGAAATATCACACTTCCCACAGAGCTGAATGACAGGAGGATCCAATCCTTTAATTGCACCAGATTGTGAGGAGCTTTAAGGCAACATCTTGGTAATAAATGTTAAAAGTATTGGCAAGATGTGGTGCCTGTGGACCAGGACTTAGAGAAAACAGGGTATGGGAAAAGTGACAACCTGCAAAGGGTTGTCAGGATGTCAGGATGACACACTTCTTCATTAGCCCAAAGCAGAGTTTGAACTTTTTTGTAATCAGGTGACAAACCTCCCCTGGAGCATGGGATAACACCCAGACCCCTGCTGCATTACAAATTAAATCAGCAGACCAAATTTCATCATCGGGTCAGCCTACCTGGCCTTGAATGAGTGTTACATATCAAGATGTCAACTTTATGGGAACTTATCTCAGAAGCTAAGTGCTACCTGTACCTTACATGGGTGGATGAAGGCAGTAGTCCTTTCTTCACACTTAACTGATTGCACAGCTGCATACCAAAACACCCTCTTTTCCTCCACTCTGCTCTCCTGACCATCTTTTCTGCTAAACAGTGTCCCTAGTGAAGAAACTGAAGATTCACATGCCAACAATACAGCAGGATCTGATAACAAGACAATAATCAGAAACCCACATGAAAGATCATTTTACTATAAATACAGCTTCAAATGAGATAAATATACAAATACCAAATAAATTTTATTAAGAGAAAGCATGCAAATATGAGTTCTATTTATAGTCAAAGAAATTTTATTGTCCTAATAATATATTCATGAGGTGAAAGTGAAGACCAGCTGAACGTGACCTAAGTACTTAACTTCAACTCAGAGCTGTGTAATTAACTATGTTAATTATGGCCACGCTAAAACAAGGTTAGGCACAGCTGGAGATAGAAAGTATGTTCTAGTAATTGAGAGATTACCCACCAATAAAAGACAAACAAATAATCCCTGACAAGTTGCATTGCAGGTTTCAATTTTCAGTGGGTATGTTTTATTTTCCTTCTGTGCAGCTAATCCCTCTGTAGTTTTGGATTTTGAGACAAAGGCATTGTACCTTGAGAAGAAGTGCTGAACAGCTTTACTTCAAATACTGCTGTTTCTCTGCCACCATGCTTTTTGTTTGTTCCCATGATCTGAAGCATGCTAGTTCATTCTCAAAACAGCGTAAGAGGATGGAAAGTTAAGTTGGGTCAACATTTCTCTTTTCAAAATATGCTTGCATTTTATTTGTCACAGGAAACTCAGGAAGTGTATGCTGTTTCCTTCAAAAAAATAGGAAAGGGTAAGTAGTATGATCATCAGTATTCTGGAGAAAATATTTTGGAGTAGTTTTCTCTCCATCTGTCTTAAGAGAGAAGCTTAACAATTGCAGCAGCTAATGCGCCAGTAAGACATGGCAAATAAAACGCCAGGATTTGGGACATAAATGCTTGAATAAACGTTTCTCACTACTGCAGCTCTGGTGGTGGGCCCTTTTCTGAAACAGTATTCATGATGATCTCCATCTGCTTGGGGCAACAGCATATTCAAAGACAAGGGTAGTAAGCATGAGTCATTAACTAAATTGCTCTTGTGTATATGTACACTGAACACCCACGGGCCAAATAACACAGAAAGAGCCAGCCTATCACTTGTTTTAATTCAGTGAAACATAACAACAGAAAGATTTGCAGGGTGGGAATATCTCATTGTGAAAATCAAGTTTTAAAGAACAGGTGACAAATGGCTATACATGAAATCGAAGGTAATAAATACAGGTTTTAGCTTTTAGAACTAGATACTGAATTATCTGTAACACAGCATACCCACCTTTCCAAAAAGAGTGTAGTAATCCACCAGAGCTACCTTGAGTCCTGTCTTCTGAAATGCACTTTCTATTCTATGATCATAAAATTGTAACATCATAGATTAGTTTGAGTTGGAAAGAACCTTTGAAGTTCATCTAGTCCAATCTTCTCTGCAGTAAGTAGGGACATCTTCAACTAGATCAGGTTTCCCAGAGCCGCTTCCAATCTGACCCTGAATGTTTCCAGTGATAGGGCATCTACCACCTCCCTGGCCAACCTGTTCAGGTGTTTCACTATCCTCAGCATAAAAAAATATCTTCCTTATATCTAGTCTGAAACTACACTCTTTTAGTTTAAAACAATTAACTCTTGCACTACAACTACAGTACCTACTAACACATCTGACTCCATCTTTCTTATAAACTCCCTTTACATCCTTGAAGACTGACACAAGATCTCCCTGGAGACTCGTTTTGTTACCATCTTTCTATTCCTGCTACTGAATCTCAGAGAGAGGTATCCATTTTTCAGAATGCAAATGTCTGACACATACTCTGATTGATTGGTTGATGTTGCCTACAAACATCTTGGGACCTTTAAGATGTCTTTTATGTCAGCTAATAAGTCATTTGCAAAGAGCAGCAGTGAGTGCTCTGCCACACACCTGTGACTGGGACTTTGGCCCAGCCTATGCACACGCAGGAGGGCAAAGCAAGGAAGAGCAGGAAGGCATGCACCCTGATGGAAGCAGCAAGGCACCATCCTTATCCAGAGCTCCTTTTGCAGTATAGCTCACCAGAAGGGTCCCACTGAGAGATGGTCCAAGAAGACAAACCAGGTGGCTTGGCAGCGGGCTGCAATCCTGCTGCTATCAGGAGGATCATGAGCCAGGGGTCATGTACAAGACACAAACTGCCATAGAGGCAGCACATCTCCAGACCCTTTCCAGATAAAAAGACTATGCACAACAGCTATAACTTGAAACATGGGATATGTCTCGGCTCCCAAAACAGGAGAAGGACAATAAAATTCACATAAGAGCATCACAGTGCAGATGCTCTGAAATGCCCATGAACAAGCAGCATATATAATGAATTCATGAGCATGTTACTGACTCCAACACTTGCAGTGCTTATTCATCTGCAGAAATGTCCCATAGCAGGATAAGATGATTAGGAGGAGTTATTGCTTTTCTCTTTGTTTACATGAAAAGCTGGTATTGTCAGGGCTAAACTTAGTATGATTCTCCAGACACTAAAATGTCTTAGCTATCCTCTCCATAAAGCAACTGAGACTGAAAATCTATGAGTAACAGCAAGAAAACAGCACTGCACAAGGATGGTTCTGGGCAATAATCTTGAAGTAGACTGAAATTGAACTGGAAATAAATATGGTGAAGGAACAGAGTGAGACCTGCCTGAGCTGAAAAGACTGAAGGATTGAAGTTGTTTAGCTTAGCAAAGCAAAGACTGGAGAGGGTATGTTTACTATCTGTAAATTGACAGGGACTAAACATCAAGGGAAGAACAAAATCATTTGGGGTAAAGCAGAGTGTTGGCACAAGAAGTGACTCAAATTGGTTTTGAATATATTTATACTGGCTTTTTGAAGTTTTTCTAAAAATTGTGTAAAGCTTATTTAAAAGGTGAAAGGAGTATAAAATCCAAAGGTACTTTTATGCTTAGATTCAAGAAAGGTCTCAAAGTATCAAGGTTGCTTAAGATTACAAGAGACCAAGACAAGAAGGGCAAAGGCACTGTCTTGATTTTACATTTCTTGTCAGGTTTCTCTGTAAGCCATTATTCAGCAGTAAGCAGTCAGACTGCACAGTTTGTCAAAGTTCCTCCTTACTTATGGCTACTTAATGTATGCAGATGTGTAAATGCAATAAGCAGAAGTCAGTGTGATGGATATAGAAGTCAGTGATGGTCAGAAAGCCAGTGACCAAGAGCACAGATATTAATTCCATAAATGCCCTAATTTAAATTCTTAAAAGTTATCCATCCACAAGGCTGGTTGTGCTCTTTCCTTTTTAGGCAGTGCATTTCAACATTTTACTCCTTTTAGGAGTACATCACCTAAATAATGAAGACTACTGTGATTAGTGATAGTAACATGGGTTCACTGAAGGCAAATTATGTCTGACAAATTTGGTAGCCTTCTACAATGAGTTTACTGCAGTGGTAGATGAGAAAGAGCAACAGATGCCATCTACCTGAACTTGTGCAAAGTATTTGACGCTATCCTGTATAACATCCTTGTCTCTAAACTAGAGACACATGTATTTTCAGATGGAACAGTTGCTGGATAAGAAATTGTCTGGATAGTCTCACTTCAAGAGATGCAGTCAACAGCTCAAGTGGAGACCAATGGCAACTGCTGCTCCTCAGAGGTCAGTGCTGGGACTATCACTGTCTAAAATCTCTGTCAGTGACACAGACAGTAGGATTGAGGGCACCCTCAGCAAGTTTGTCATTGACACTTTCAGCAGTCTGGAGGGAAGGGATGCCATCCAGAGGGAACTGGACAGGCTGGAGAGGTGGGGCTGTGAGAATCTCATGAAGTTCAATAAGGCCAAATACAAAATCCTACACCTGGGTTGGGGCAATCTCAAGAACAAGTTGGGTGGAGAATGGATCATGAAGAGGAGGACTAGAGGCTGATTGTGGTGAGAGGCTGGAGGCAAATCATGTCCTAGGCTGCATCAAAGAGACCATTGCCAGGAGTTGAGGGAGGTGATTCTTGCCATCTTCTCAGCTCTTGTGAGACCCCGTCTGGAATTCTGCATCCAGCTCTAGGGCCCCCCTACATTAAAGAGATGTTGACCCTCTGGAATGAGTTGAGGAGAGACATGAAGCTGACAGCTGTAGCACCTCTACTATGATGACAGACTAAGAGAATTTGAGCTGTTTAGCTGGAGAAGAGAAGGCTTTGGAGAGACCTTGCAAAAGCCTCTCAGTACCAAAGGGAGCTACAAGAGAGATGGAGAGGGACTTCTCACAAGGGCAGGCAGAGACAGGATGAGGATGAATGGTCTTAAGCTGAAGAAGGGTAGATTTTGATTAGATATGAGAAAGAAAGTCTTCACTGTGAAGGTGTTAATGCACTGGCACAGGTTTCCCAGAGAAGCTGTGGATGCCTCATCCCTGGAATTGTTGGAAGAAGCTATGAACAACCTGGTCTAGTGGAAGGCACCCATGGCAGATGCACTGAAACTAGATGACATATAAGGTCCATTTCAACCCAAGTAATTCTATGATTTTATTATCTAGTTGATTAAAATTGCAGACATGCTCTAAAAGCCAGTAAAAATAATAATTTCAATAGGTAGGTAGGTCCTATTGAAGTCCTAAGGAAACCAATGTACAAGTATTTGAGCTTGTGATCTTATGAAAAGAAAAAGATGCTTGGAAGAGTTACAAGTAAAAGTGGAAGAGAAGATCACATAATCAGCTAAGAGATGGAGAAAGGAAATGTGTCTTAAAATTTGCTTTTTAAACAGAGCAAATACTCAAAGAGAACCTTCAGCCACTAACATTTGCACAAGACCAGCCAGAAAAGTCTGGTTTGCAATGAGATAGGTGAGTTGCAAATGTCAAATAGTGTATTACAACAAAAACTCTCCTGCCAGGCAGAAGAGCTCAGTAGTGGCTCAGCAGCAGCCCTTCAACGCTCTCTCCAAATAAATGCTAGCAAGATTCAGCTCTCCACTATACACAGAACAAAGGACCTAGCTATGAAGCATATCAGATCTAGTGCATCCTCAAAAGAAGATATTATGTTCCACTCTGGATGATTTATGTAAGAGTGCCTGACCCAATTTCAAGTCCACACTTGCTTGGGAAGACATGCAAAAGAAAAGAGACTTTCTGCAGCACATTCCCAACCAATGCTGTTCAAATGGATATCCCACTGCTTGGGCCAGGCAGTCCAGATCATATTTTGGATATGCAGGCCACAGCACTCCTTTCTATGCTTTTGTGTACTGATGACAGCATACACAGGTCAGGGCAGCCTGAAGATCTCTCTGTTATTTTTAACAGACCTTTAACTGGAACCAGTGTGGCTTTCTCTGAATAAATGGTGACATGAAAGAAGAATATGCTTTGCTTTAGCATCACCCAGATTAGGCTTGTAGGCAGGAAAAATATTGCTCTGCTGCAAAGCTTTAGCAGCAGAGCTGCCTAGAAATTGGCATGCATCTAACGTGTGCTCTAACACACACCCAGAGAGGTCTGTTCTGGTTCTGTCACCCAGACTGAAAACTATTTCTGCACCTGCAAGGCAATCTTCTGCTATGGGATGAGATCAGTATACAGTCAGGATCCAACAGCAGTTCTAGCATGCAGTCCCGCTCTGTTACTCAGACCCATTCTCTACATTTCTCTCATTCTATGGATAGAGTTCAGCAGAGGCCACCTTCACTCTACAGAGAAAAAAGAGCTGGGAGAAGAACAGGAAGTGAAAGAATCCTGTTCCACAACTGGTGACATAAAAATTAATGTTTCTTAGCCAGTCACCATAAAAATAGACATTATCTAGTGCACCATAAGCAAATTTGCTAATACCAATGCTGAGTCTTGCATTTGACATGCCTGAGGGAATGGATGTCTTACAGAGGGAGGACCTCTCTCCCAGAGCAGTGTGAGCAGCTTCTGCTGCCCTGCTCTAGTGAGACCCCAGCAGGAGTACAGTAACCAGCTGCCAGGTCCCCAGTACAGGAAAGTCATGGAGCTGCTGGAGCAGGTCCCAGAAGAGGGCCACAAAAATGCTGAAGCACCTGTCTTATGAACAAAGACTGAGAGAGTTGGAATTTTTCAGATTGGAGAAGGGAAGGGCACAGGGAGGCGTTATTGTAGCCTTCAGTGTATTGTACCTACAATGAGCTTACAAGATGGAGTCAGACTTTTTAGTAAGGCCTGCAGAGAAAGGAAAAAGAGGTCCAAAGAGCAGATAGATTCAGACTAGATATAAGGACAGAATTTTTACAATGAGAGTGACTGGAAAGCTGCCCAGTGGAAAAGGACCTGGGGGTGGTGATCAACAGTGGCTGAACATGAGCCATGGAGTGCCCAGGTGGCCAAGAAGACAAATGGCACCCTGGCCTGTATCAGCAACTGTGTGGCTGATCAGCAGGACAAGGGCAGTGATCATCCCTCTGTGCTTGGCAGTGGTAAGGCCACTCCTCCAGTTCTGTGTCCAGTTCTGCACCTCCTCACTACAAGAAGGACATTGAGGGGCCGGAGCGTGTCCAGAGAAGGGCAACAAAGCTGGAGAAAGGCAGGATTCAACTTCTTCTGACAGGCAACCAGTGACAGGATGAGAGGACACAGCCTCAAGCTGCACCAGGGGAGGTTCAGGCTGGACATCAAGAAGAATTTCTTCATAGAAAGAGTTAGCAAGCATTGGAATGGTCTTCCCAGGAAGGTGGTGAAACTAGCATCCCTGGAGATGCTCAAGAAACAACTGGACATAGCACTTAGTGCTCTGGCGTAGTTGACAAGGTGGTGATCAACTAAAAGCTGGACTCATTGACTTTATAGGTCTAATAATAACAGCTAAATAAATAAATAATTACTAAATAATTCAGTGATTCTCTAAACACTGGAACGGGTTACCCAGAGAGGTGGTAGATGCTCCATCCCTGGAAATATTAAAGGTCAGGGTGGTCTGGGCTCTGAGCAACCTGATCCAGTTGAAGATGTCCCTGATCATCACAGGGGTTTGCACTGAATGACCTTTAAAAATCGCTTTCAACCCAAATCACTCTATGATTCTATGATCATAAATGAGAATAATTTTGCAAAATGAAAATACTAACCTCCTTGCTAAAACAGATAGGTTGTTGGTGCTACTTAGAGATAAGGGAACAAAGGTTATATCAACTGGCTAGTATAAAACGCTGCCTGCAATAAGAGTGCTTAAATAATAATAATAAAAATAATAATAAGGGAGCTTAAGTTAATAATATATAAAATATATAATATTATATATAAATATAATATTTTCCAAGTTTTCAAAACTTCCCTAGTTTAAAATATTAGTGGCCTCTCAGAAGGTGCCTTTCACTTAGGCAGGCAGGCAGGCCCTGAAATTATTTTGATGTTAATGCATTAATATGTAACCAAAGTCTTCATGATCAAAATTAGATAATCACACCTTCAAGCACCTTCTCTTTTAGGTGCTATCTGGTTCATCATCTTTGCTCTTACTTTGAGGGCAAATAACTCTATGCATCACCTTCATTTTTGTGGCAGGCCACAAATGGCATGGCACTTCAGAAAGGGGTGGACCTGTATCCTGTATATGATTAGGTAATATTTTCTCTCATGTATGTCTTGAAACTATGAGGCATTGAAGAGTTTTCATTCAAGTTTCAACAGCATGATGAGAAAGTAGCTTCAAGCAGATGCCCATGCCGTTTTCTCCAGAAGGCTGTTCAAGGCCAGCCTCATCCATATATTTAGGGAATGAGGCAACTCACAGCATGTGTTATACTTTCTAAGATAAGCCATGTCTTTATGGCAACCCAGATTTTCTCAGATCCCTTTGGATTATTAATGATTACAAATTGCTGAGGTGAAAGTCCTCAGAAGAGTTTGCACAGAAGCTATCTTTTTCTTTCACTAACTCATTAAATGTGACAAACAACATGATCTCCAGAATAGGCTGATTTCCAGATTGAGAGGAAACTGTCCTTTTTTGTTAGCTGTATCATTAACCAGGCTCTAATTTCTAAGAAGATCACTCCTAGTCTTGATTTCTTGAGGGTCTTTTTCCAGCTATCTAACCAGAAGCTGTCTAACTTTGGAAGCCATGACCGTAGCAGCATTCAGTCCAGTTACAAGAAACAGGCAGAGCTGTAAAAACAGAAACCCATTCCTGCCATGTGTGAGGTTACACAGTAAAAACTCACACGGAGCACTGTTTCTTCCCATTCTTCTCAAAGTGCACAACTGCCAGCAAGTCTGAGGCACACACACATGGCCTTTCAACAATGTGCTAGAACTATTATCTCATTTTGGTCTCATAAAAACTACACTTTTGTGTATATTAGAGACAGCTGAAGGAATCAGATCAGCATTTTCTACCTGAAGTATAAATTGCTTCTGCAGGCTTGATTTGATTTGTGACTGTTCCACACTGTAATAGAGCATCAACTAATTTTTTCTTTTTAAAAATGCCTGTTTTGGGCCGAAGCATCCTCCTTTTGCTGTCTCACCAAGGTAAATATAGAAGTGCTGGAAATGGAATACTACTTTTTTAGTAAATGCTGAAGAAAAAAACATCAACCGAATTACATACAACACCTCTAGATCAAGGGAACAGGACCCCAGTTTAAGGATCATAGATTGCTCATTTTGCATATATATGCAAGTTTGCCACTAAGTTTCACCCGTGATCCTCCTACATTTAAAGAACATTAAGCCTACAAAGTCAAGCACTTAGAGGCAAAGTAACAAAAGAATAAAGTATGCCTATTAGCTTTAATTTAGCCCACTCACATGTGTGAACAACCCTTAATCCTAGTGAAGTGGCTGTATTTTCAAGGCAGATAGCAAAAACTTTAGACAATTTCAAAAGGAAACCAGAAGACTTTTCAGTCTATATAGCCTTACAGAAAAAACAGATTTCATTCTTCATTTTTCTACTTTTGATAGAACTGTTTTCCCTTAATCCTTAAATAGATACTCAAATATTTTCACAGGTTCTGGAAAGGCTATGATTCATATTCAGCAGTGCAAAGAATATCATGGTGTAACAGGCTCAGGTTCAAAAAGTTCAAGCAGGTACTGAATGCTGAGAAATTAGTCTTCCTATAAGTGCTGAGTGATACCAGCATCAATAAAGCAGTCAGGGAAAGAAGTATGAGCTTTGTGGAAAAGTTTGACAATTCCAATAAATTATGATAATAATAAATGTTGCTTTCAAAGGTAAGTATTCCCAGTCCTTTCTTCTTTGAGACATTTTGCTGGAATGCTGCTTGTGAGAAGTATAAAAAATAAAGCATTAATATTCTTCAAAGGGAGATTAAAAATTAATTCAGCTATTAAGCAATATGTACCTCCCAGGCAGAATTTATGTAAGTGACATTCTGAGCTTCAAAACATGGGAGGATATTATAATTAATATGTAACTCTTTAAATGTATACAGTGAAAAATTAAGAATCTTGCATAAAATTCAGAAGACAAGATAGCATCTTCTGCTCCTAATTCTGTCTTCATGGACAGTTAAATGAGTTTTCCCTCATTTCCAACAGCTTTTCCTCACTACTTAAACTACAAATTTTGTACTGGCAGATACTGTGTATCTTTAAAGACCTAATTGAAAGAGAATGAAATCTTGTTTGGGAGATGCAGAGGCAGTATGGTGAACATGGATGAAAACTGTGAATAAAAATAGTGCCATCAGTGGGATGTTCTATGTCACCTACACTTGAACTTCTAGATTCTGCTTAGGAACTGTTTCATCACCGTGAAGCAGAAAACATACAAAACGGAGGCATCCAAATAATAGATTCATAGAATGGTTTGAGTTGTAAAGAGCCCTCAAGGTCATCTGGTTCCAATCCCCCTACCATGGGCTGGCAAACTTTGCACTAGACCAGGTGGCATAAAGGCCTGTTCAACTGGCCTTAAACACTTCCAGGGGTGAGTCATATACAGCTCCTCTGGGCAACCTGCGCCAGTGCATCACCACTGTCACAGTAATGAATTTCCTCCTGATAGCTAATCTAAATGTACCTTCCTTCAGCTTAAGGCTGTTCTCCCTTGATCTATCAGTACATGACCTTCTAAAGCATCCCTCTCCAGCTCTCTTTGCCCACTCTGCACACTGGAAGGCTCCTGTAAAGTCTCCCTTGGCCTTCTCTAGGCAGACTATGGGAAATAAGGAGAGCCTTAGAGAGTAAGAACTTTTTTCACCTTTGTTAAATCCCATTCACTTCTGCTCACTTTTGTTAACCAAAGCACTCTGGGAAGGGCTCAGCTATGGTTGGGATCACCGAAGAATGGGTTGATAGTTGCCTCGTGCATGAGGCAGTGCTTGGCTGGGGAGATATGTGGACACCACACATTCAGAGAGCTGACTGGGTAAAGGGACACATGAACAGTGACACTGCAGTGTCAGGCAGACAATGCATGCTTGTTTCAGTTAATTTTAGAGTATAGAAAGCTCAGTTTGTTATAATAAACAATCTTCTTCAGAGCAAGCAAGGAGGTCCATGTGTCTTTGTTCCCCATTGCTATGGCAGAACAGCTGCAACTCTGTCAGTCTTCTCCCACTGGAGATGTAATCCATCCTTCTGATCTTCATGGCCTCTGGACTCGCTCCAACAGGGACACATCCTTCTTATGTTGATGACCCCAGAGCCGGATGCAGGGTTCCAGGTGGGGTCTCACCAAAGCGGAGCAGAGGGACAGAATCCCCTCCCTGGCCCTGCTGCCCACACATTTGCCTTGCAGACTGCAAGTGCACATTTGCTGCCTAGACCACACTGCTTGGTGTTGGTGGCAAACTTGCTAAGGGTGCCTTGATCCCACTGTCCATGTCATGTCCCACTGTCATCTTGACAAAGATGTTAAACAGCAGTGGTCCAAGTATGAACTTGTATTATTTGGACAAGCAAACACACAAAAAGTCTGCATTGTTTTCTAACTGTGTTTCAAAAGGCCACTACACTAAGAGATTATAGAAAACAGCTCAATTTTAGAAGCTGAAGTAGGAAGTGAACTAAAAAAGAAATTATACCTATCCTTTCTTTTTCTTACTTGCAGTGGCACCAGAGAGTTATGACTAGGATCTATGGAGACTGTGGAAATGAAAAAATATTATTATCCTGCACAGTTCCCAAGAAAGGACACTGCATTACTACAGACTTCTAAAGTATTCCCTTTTTTTTCAGTGTGTGTTCAGGTCCCCTTACACAGGAAACAGCCTCTGAGTATGAACCACCAGTTATCACTAATGTCAGTGCCTTCCCCACAGCAGCACAACACCTACTTTACATTTCTACAAGGAATTGCCAGTGACACAGCTGCAAGAGGGTGTCAGGGGCATCACTGTCTCCCCAAGGTGATGAGGAGGACAGTTCTGAGGCTACACAAGCTTGACTCCTGCTATCTCTGAGAGCTACTTCTTCCCATATTAGCCTCAGTGCACACAGAAGACACCCCAGCAAAGCTGCCAAATGGTATGACTGGGAAATAACACACCATTTGTGAGGAAGCAGTGTGTACTCAGACAGCTTTGGTCGGTGCCCAGGTATGATGTATAAGAGCAGGGCTCGTCCTTGCAGGGTGCTAACTGCCCCACTCATCTAGGCACTTGCTGCCAGTGGCATAAATGTCAGCCAGCCTCATTATCTGTGTCTTCATATAAAACGTGTGGCACAAGAAAACGACGAGCTGTGTGTCTCTCACTCCCCTCCCTTTTAACCAATTTCTGCCTTTGCCTGGCTAAGCAAACCAATCCAGGACAACAGATTTTCTGGTGTAATAGGCTGCTGCTATACTTGTCTTTCAAAAAAGTAATAACTACCACTACTGCTGCTGCCACCAGTAATGAAAAGATGAGCCTGCATGGCTACTTTGTCATTATAGCATGCACACTTCTAGATTTCCCCTATGTTCTTCAACAGCAGAATAATGGGGAAAAATAGATATCTTTATCGACACACAGAAGTTGTCCCTTTCCAGAATTCTGCTTCACAGATAAAGAAGAGACTTCTGTGTTTGCAGCAATATTAAAAGATGCTCTTGCAGGCATCTTTGCATTCCCATGATAGAGTCAAAAATACCTCAGCTTGCAGTTCATTCTCTAACAAGCAGCTGGCCCCAATGAACTTTGAACATACAGGAGTGTGCTGTATGCATAAAGGACATTCCTTAGCAAAGCAAGGTTGGGTTTTGGTTTTTTTTCTCATGAAACAGTAAGTCTCTGGTTGATTAAAAAATAAAGAATTTTGGCTATTAACTTGTGGTGTTACACTGTATGCTATTCTTCCAAACAGATCTGAAAAAAAAGTGGCATCATCTTATTACTCTTCACTAGGTGACCTGTTTATCACTATCAATTTTGTTTCTGGTGCCTTCTGAGGGGAACTACTGCAGTTAGAGCTAGCATTCAATCAAAATATAGATCTGAGCCTCTTCAGTTTCTAAAATGGATAAAATCTAGATGCAAATTATGGGCCCAGGCTCACTATTTGCAAAAAAAATACCAGTGCTTCTGCTATCAGTATTTGACAAAAATTAAAGCCAGCCTGTATTTCATCAAAATGTTCAAATTCAGTAGGGTTTTGAGTCCTCATATAAACTTGGTATTAACTTCCACACTATCAGGAAAAATAAGTTCAGTTTCAAATACTCTCACAGTTCAGGTCAAGCACATCTGGCCATGGTATGCATGAGAAATTTCACCATTTTTTGTGCTAAAAGATACCCAGGTGAGAAGCAGAGACAGAATGCACACAGAGTGATGGGTAATTTCATCCTCATTATTCACTAACTCAGGGACTGTATCTTGAAATTAGAAATCATGAGGAAATTGCTTTTGGTGACCTCTACAAACATCAGGTCAGTGTCAGTCTGTACAGGATGCATACATATGCCCTTGTCTCTTCTATGCCCCCCCTAACATTATAACCCTGAATATTGGAAAACAGTGCAGGGTGCCACAGGATTTGCTTGTTCAAAGCTGATGCTCTACTTTTTCTTGCAAATTTGCCTTGTGCAGGACTTCTTTTTGCCATTGCCCTGCACAGGGCAGTATCACAGGACAATTCTGGTAAGGAGACTTGCTGGCATTTCTGCAAATAAACTGGATGCATTTCTCTCATGCATTTCTATCATTTCCCTAGATTTTGCCTAATTTGGGAAAGAGGTTTTCATGCTGTAATCATAAAGCCTGAGCCCTTGCCTTCTAAAGTATGACACATATCCTTCATATTACTCTGAGATCACCACACCGAAATTATATGCAAACTAAATATGCATCTCTGGAAGATGATGGAGAAAATACTCTTTAAGATGCAAATTCTTTGCCAACAGGAGCACTCAGAAATGTCTGTAGCTTACAGAAATCAAAAGAATCTTGGTCAGCCTGCAGGTGTTTTGGACTGAACCATACAGAAAAGCCACTGTTTCTCAGCCAAACCTATTTGGCATTCCCTCCCCCTATCATGGCAGATAACTCTTTTAGTTTTTCTTTCACCAAAATTAAGATATCAAGTTGTTTTGCTCATGCTGGTACATCAAAATACTCGTGCTTACACTTAGCTCCAGGTAAATTGGGCCAGTAGGATTAGTCCAAGGAACACCCTTAATGTGGACAACTCAAACACAAACTCATTCCTCCTGACCTTCATGAATTTCTTACTGTGAGGGTGACTGACATGTGTCGTCCAGGAAGGTTGCAGGGTCTCCGTTCCTGAAGATATTTAAAAGCTTACTGGACATGTTCTGGGCAACCAGCTCTAGGTGGTCTTGCTTGAAATGGGAGATTGGATCCAATGACCTTCAGATGTCCCTTCCAACCTCAGCCATTCTGTGATTCTGGCGCCTGGCTGTGCTAGCACATTGATCTTGTTCACTGACAGAATGTCTTTTGTTTGACTAGCGTGACCTTGGGCCTGTCTGCACATCTCAGTGGAGAAAGTACTTTTTTTTGCCATTGTAAACCATTTCCAGCTGCAAACAGAGTGTCCCCATAAATAGATTTCTTTAAAGCATCTGCTTGACACAGCACAACTAATCAACTCTTATGAAAGAAGGTGCAGAAAAATCAAGATTAAGCAAAGATAAGGATGTAATTACTCTTTTTCAGGGTGTCTTCTTATCCTGCTTCCCATCTGCTGTCAAGAAAAGAACGAGTGAGGGATGACTGCAGGGAATAAGTGTTCTTGCCAGTGAATGCTAAAGCAGTAATGCTAGGCTGTGCAACAGCAGGAGCTTCCTATACATGCAGTAGTTCCCTATCACTCATCTTACTGTAAGACATGACACTTTGCTTTTTTTCCCCTTTCTAAAGGACTCGGCTGTGGTGGACACAAATACTAAATAAAAATTGAAAAGTGGGTGAGACCTACCCTCCTTGCAGGAAGCTCATTATGTGTAACCAAGGGCAGGAGAGACCGTCTATCTGCTTCCCACTCTCCAGCAGACCAAATATAACCCTGCCTTTGGAGACAGTGGTTGGAGCTGTCATGAAGAACCCTCTCCAGTCCTCAGAGGCGCAATTCTACCAATCCCAGTTCCTTGTGTCCAGCTAGGACCATGGATCTGACCCTGTCTATCTACCTGTCTTCCTCAAAGTTCACAAAGCACAAGGAGGGACTACTAGGAATGAGAGATGCTTTAGAAAGAGTCAGATCAAAGTCCTGTCCTGGCACAGTTACCTGGGACTCACCGTCCAGTTGTTACTTTATGTACAATTTGTGTCCCTGGTAACAATTAGAGGCACTTCTTGGTCCTCTATGAAGACACAATGGGGAAAGACAAGCTCTTCCTAGGCATCCCCACTGAGCTCTTCATTCAGTCATCAGCTGTCATCAACTTGTCATCACACTTTTTCCTTAGCTGAAGGTGCAGAGGCAAGCTTATTTTAAATACTCCGTGCATGTATCACTCCATTCCACTGCTCTCTCTAGCAGAAACTGCCAAATAGCAACAATGGGTTTTGTTTCCTTCGCTTGGAACTTCACTCAGACAGCCTTCCTGCTCAGTACAAAGTCCAGTCCATCAGTGTCATCTCCACTCAGTAATCTGGAGCTTTGAGAAGCAGCAGGCTACATTTAAAAATGAGAAACAGGTTAGAGTAGCAATCAGTCAGAACTGAGCTTTGGAGCTTCCAGGAAAATACCTGGACAGTGACACTTCATCAATTGTAGAGAAAAGCTATTAATCCAACTTTGACCTTATGGCAGGAACAGTGGGTAGGTGTCTAGCATTTATGTTACTATCCAAAGAGGTCTGGGAGGGAAAATATATTTCAAATCGGAGTCACCTACCTTTCATGTGATTATTTGGAGTAAAGCAAGGCTCCTTTCCACTTAGGACCCTACTGAACTTGGGAAACAACAGCCTGTCATCACGGGGCTGCTTGTGTGATAACTTCTCCACTTTGCACTTCAGAAACAGCAGGCAGCAATTACCTCCACTCTTTGTTTATTGTCAGTTTAATTTCTCTTGTCTACTGAAGACTTCTGTGGCAGAAAAATGCTGAGCCTACAGGAGCTGCAGAAAAAAACCAGCCCTAGCAGGTGAGGAACATGTGAATTTATCTGGTGTGTTTCCTAGTTTGGTCACAAGCTCCCAAACTCTGTGTAGGAAACATCCTGCCAGGCTGAAAGACTGAGAAGGTGCAGATAAAAGAGATCCCTTTTGGTCTTGAGTCTTTCACTCAGATTAAATGGAATTACTTCAAAAACTCCTCACTTCCCTTTTAGGGTGGCCTTCCCTGAATACTGGATTGATTGATTGATTGATTGATTGGTTTACTGCTGCTAATACTCACAGGCAGTGAATTTCAAAGTCTTGCATATATTTCCTTGAAACAGAGTCCAAATAAATTTCCATAGATATATTTGACTTTGCAGATTGATGAAAACTGATTTTCAGGGGCTGGGATGTAATGCCTTCACTACAGTGTAAATGTGACACATCTGACCCAGACTTTCACACTGGAAATGCTAATATATATTGCCATTGTTGGGACAAAAGCTATGCTTGTGAAGCAGGCTAATGAGAAAAAACAATTGTCAGCCATGGGAAATAGCAGAAACTAGGTGATGGCAAAGCAGTCAAAGCAGTGTCTTGCACAAAACATCTTCAGCTACAGTGTCAAAGTGTTACCTAGTAAACATGCAGTATTTGAAACTCAGATGGGCTCACTTTCTTTCAATTAGCAGCTAGAGTCATTACTGCAAGTGTGAGAAATATAAACAAAAGAAAACAAGAGGATGAATTCACTTAAATACGTGCTCCCTGTGAATTATTTATTTGGTTCAAAAAATAGCCACAGTTTTTGCTGCACAAGGGGAAATTTCAAAGTCATTCCACAAAAGCTGCTTTCTAATTCCTCGATGAAGATGGAGCATGCGGTGAGAGGGTAAAAAGCAGAGCCAGTAGACTGCTTAAGATACTTCAGGTGAAATGCTGAGTTGAGCAAATTTTTCCATTAGCATCAGAGACATCGTTCCCCTTCCAGTTCAGCAGCGATCAAAGCTGTCTAATAAACAACTGGTGTTCAGGTATTGTAGGCAAACATGTCAATTTTTGTACGTGTCTTTCCAAAGCCAAGGCTGATATCTTCACACAGCTGCCTGTGCATATGTACCCTCTGTGTGATGCTAATGTGAGCTGCAAAAGGTACTTGTGTATTGGAGCCTGATCCTGCAGAGCACTGTGGTCTGACTCAACTGAGCATTTAAATGTCTGCTACATCTGTGCATCCAAGTTGCCAACATGGGGCAGGTATTTAGGTGTTTAATTGGACCACAGTGAGGAGAGAACTGCCTTGTAAAATAAGCTCTGACAGGCCAAATACTGTAACTGGCAGAGCAACATATTTGTGGTAACTTTGAAACAACTGGAGCAAAACTTTGAAGTGTCTTAGGTCAAGCAAACACAATGGAGTTTGGCTTGATTTTTATTAAGCAGAAACCAGGAATCATTCCAACAGACACTTGAGAGGATGTGCCAGAAACACATAGTAATGATAATATATGTGGTAAGGTTAAAGAATAAAATTAAATTTAAGCATGCTATTCAGCCTTCTCTTTTCAAAGATTAATCTCACATCCTAGTCTTCCAGATTATAGTTGATATAATCAGATTAGTATAAAAAGAATTGAGGTAGATGTTGTTGCTGTAAATGTTGTCATTATGATTCCAAACAATAAAGTGCTTTTTATAACCACAGACCATAGAGGGATGAAGAACTGTGCTGCAGAATCAGTTTAAGAACCCCAGTTTTTCTGCTTGCTTTGAATACAAAATATCAAAAAGCCACTTGAAAGTTAACATATGAAGGCTCACTGCTTAGGAGCAAAGGGATAGACAGACCCCACAGCTGGGCTCTATATCCAATGCATTTTTCACATGAGAAAAGCTTCAGTCAACTCACCACGCCATCTTACGTCATTATGCTTAATATTTTCTTTAAATCCTTTAGTCCTACAGTAATTGACTAGAATATTGCCTTGGTTTTGCACATCCTGGTTTTTGGTAGTGGGGGAGCCAGGGAGGTGGTTTCTTTGAGCAGCTGCCAGAAGCTTCCAGCCATGTCTGGCACAGCCAGTCCCTGATGGCTCTGAAGATGGACATGCCTCTAGCCAAAGCTGGACCAATTAGAGATGTTAGTAATGCCTCTGTGATAACAGATTTAAGAAGAAACCAAAACAAAGGGACTCGCAGAATTTTCCCTCACCAAAGAACAGAAGGAGGTGAGAACATGTGAGACACCACGGTCAGTGGAGAAGGAGGGGCAGGAGGAGCTCCAGGCACCAGAGCTGAGGTTCCCCTGCAGCCCCTGGTGCGGCCCATGGTGAAGCAGCTGTGCCCTGCAGCCCCTGGGGATCCACGGGGGATGCAGAGATCTACCCACAGCCCATGGGGAGGTGCCCATGCCAGAGCGGATGGATGCCTGGAGGAGGCTGTGATCTAGTGGGAAACCCACCAGAGAGAGGGCCCTGCTTCCAGCATGGAGCAGCCTGTCCTTGGGGGACTGCACCCTGTGGAAAAGTGACCTTCACCACAGCAGTTTTGGGAGGATTGTGTGCCTATGGGAGGGACTCACATTGCAACAGGTGCTGTAGACCTGCTGCTTGTGAGATTTGGAGCCATGCTGAAGAAGCTCATGGAGAATTGTCTCCCATGGGAAGGAACCCCATGGTCTCATAGGGGGAAGGACTTCTCTCCCTGTGCAGCAGAAGAAAACCTTGGGTGATGAGCTGACCAAACCTCCACACCCTGTCTTCCTTGCACTGTGGGTGTGAAGGAGGGAGCGGTTGATTTTGTTAGTAACAAACTCACTTTTTATCTCTAAGTTGAGCCTGTTTTGCCCTTGGAGTGTTTTCTCCCGGTCGTTATCTGAACTCACGAGCCCTTCGTTAATTTTTTCTGTCCCCTGTCCAGCTGTGGCAGGGGAGGGTGAGCGGGTGACTCTCGTGGGCACCTTGGCCAGTGTCAAACCACAACAAATATAAATCTGAAAACAGGATTGTGTTCTGCAGGTGTTTATTCCTTGCACTGCCTGCAGCCTTCATCTGCAGAAATAATGCCCTAGACTTAGCAAGAATTTCACCTTTCCATTCTGATTCTCTTTTTGTCATCTCTTAAACAAGAAATCAGTTTTGACATCTCTCTTACTGCAATTGCCACAAATTTTACTTTGCTTTAATGCAGCAGGTCTTATGTTTATGGGATCAAACTAGAAACTCAGCTTTTCTTGTAATGAAAATGTCTTTAAAACAGTCTAAGAAAGGTCAAAAGTAGAAGATAGTTTAAAAAATATATATATTTTTGTATTGAGTCAGAAAATTGTTTTTCTGAGAACCAGCTCAAAATCTTTGAAGATCTAAAGTAGAAAAAGGGAATTTTCCCAAGGAAGTTTATGAATACTGCCTTAACATGAAACCAAACATGAGGTGGTATTAGGCTTGCTGACCATCATACCTGCGTCAGGGACAAAATGAAACACGTCAGCAAGCAAGGTGGCAAAATCCCTGATCTGTTCATGTAGCTAATCCTGAAAAGAGAGCTAAACTGGGCCCTTCTGACATCTCCCTGCTTCTCATGTGTGCTCAGGGCTTGGACAGATGCTCAGATTTGGATGCAATAATTTAAAATTTTGCCATCAGTATGCATTTATCTTCTTTTCTGCAAGGATTAGTAAAAATTGTGTCTTTGTCCCAGAATGCTACTGTTAAGACTAGTGAAGCTAGTTTGTTTAGGTTCCTGTAAAATTCCTCCCCTGTGCTGCATCTTAACTATACAACATAATTGTCCCAAGGTTTGTGAAGTATTTTACAGTAATCGAACTCTGATGTGATAGAAAATGACTCCATACTCCGCAGATCTGTGTTATTCACAGCTTGCTGTTTGCAGTGTTGAAAGAGCAGTTTATTACTCCCAATTCACAATAAATCTTCTTTGGTCCTATAACAATCAACAGTATCATGCTATCAGAAGCAATTTTGACTCAAACTGTAACCACTTGTCTTCTCTATGTAGATATTTCTCATGTTTAGGACAGTCTTAAAACATGTGACAGGTTAAAAAAAGTTTTGCTTCCTCCTTATTGTATCCTTCAAAGGCTTTTCTGGAAAACACGGGGAGATTTGCTTGATAGAGAGCGTCTTTCATTAACTGATGCATCTCTGAGCTGTACCTTCAACACCAACCTATGAATTATAACCTGAATACAAGTGGCTCCAAACTGAACAAAAATGTTAACAAAGATGCCTGCAGGGATGTAGTAAATGCTTTAGTTTAAGATTTAGTTCTTGCTGTTCATAGTATTCTGATGCATTGTGACCCAATTTCAAATTACAGGAAATGTAAGGAATTAAACAAGATGGAATACTAGGTCATATTAATAGACAATATTAAGACAGTTACAGCATGGAAATTACATAAACTAGCAATGTGTTAGTCATCCATACGCATTTGCAGTGCAAAAAGTGCTACAGAAGATGCTGATGATGTTCAAAAACAAGGGAAGTGAGAGTCTGACAGTGTGGGTGTTTATCTGCTAGAGTTATTGGTGGTCAAAGGACATGGCATGGTCGAGGCAGGCCTGAGCTAGTAGCTCTGTTATTTACAAGTCATATCTTTTTTTTGCTAAATGCTATTAAGGCCTATAAGGCACAACATGTTTGTTGGACAAAGTTAAAGAATTCAGATTTAGAGAGCTGAAACAGTATCAGGAGAAAAGTAACACTGTCAGGAGAATAAAAACTCAAAAGACTTCTCCATATTGATTCTACAGGCTTTATTTCAAGACTGTAACAATGGTGTTAACTATTAACAAACCAAATCAAAGAGATGGAATTTGCAGGAAGTTTCTTTTCCATATCTCTGTTTCCTTCATTATTCTTCCATTCGGTAGGATGCCTTTGACTCATTCCCCTGAGTAGAACTAATCATCAAGACAAATGAAGCATGAGATTTCTTCCCAAAATATGATACCGGCTATCTATTGTTCCTTTAAGTGTGGGATTCCAACATTCCAGGTTTTCTCATCTATGTATCAGGAGTGTTCCTTGTTTTTTTCTTTATACCAGATCCTTACACTTATATCTTCAGTGGGAACACAAGCCATTTTGATTTAAAAGCCTCTGTCAAAAGTAATTAGACTTTTTTCTCTACATTAAGTTTAAGTTATATGAAATTATTACCCATTTAAGACTGCTGAAGGTGCTCATCCTTGGGTACCACAGCAAGTTTCACTAAAAAAACCAAGTCATTCAGCAAGAAGAACTGTCAGTATTAGTAGTTCAGTTTCTTCTTAAATACAAGAACACAATTCCCCAGGTGCTCTCCAGGACAACAAAGGAAAAAAGAACTGGTTGAGGTGTATCAAACCAAGAGAGCTGCTCTGGGGAGGTAAGAGAAGAGAGGCTGAGAGCAA
The DNA here is from genome assembly GCF_971803275.1 of Cyanistes caeruleus. Classification (NCBI taxonomy): domain Eukaryota; kingdom Metazoa; phylum Chordata; class Aves; order Passeriformes; family Paridae; genus Cyanistes; species Cyanistes caeruleus. The sequence continues at coordinate 37,181,856 of NC_141732.1, forward strand.
CTCACCAACAGCTATAAATTAGGAAGCCATTTCAGTATCACAAGGACACATTAATTCCTAGACTCCCCGATTCTCACAATTACACATGGATATTCCTTCTTGCAACTTTTCTGTCCTGGCAGCACCATGATATGTTGTTCAGCATGTAGTTAGAAGTCACCCTTGAAGCTGAGAGCAAGTTCACAAGCAGTGCATCCAGAGGCTAGTTCAGATTTTTTTCCCTGACAAGAAGATTTACATTAACATGTGCTCCTTACCATTACAGCCAAGCATTTCAGAAATAAAAATTAAAGTGATAGTCTTAGTTTTTCTCTTCTAAGTGATAGTAACTGACCTGTCCTGGAGGATAGGGGAAACCTATAGTACAGAGAAACACAATGGCAAATGTTGAGTCCCCAGTTTTTCCTAGGGTCTTCTCCTAGATACTCCATGTCTTGAACACTAACATTCTATTTCAAGTATTTGATGGGCAGTTTTTGTCATAACTTATTTGCTTAAGTTCTCCAGGGTGTTAAAGCACTGAGTTTACTGATATGCAGATAGAAAAAAATAAGTCTCTCTTTAGTTTCTTCTGATGACTCACACCAAAGTACCACTCTTCTTGACTGTGTTTAACTCCAAGAGGTCTATAAACCACCAAAGACCTTCAAAGTTCAAGAGAAAAGATACAAGGAATTTCAAGGGGAAGCTTGCACCTGGTCAAATTTTCTTGAAAAAGCTGTAGCTTCAAAGCACAGTAACAACTTCTCTTTTCTTAATTTTACTCTGGTACCCTCACCAACATCATCCCCCCCAAGTCCTCCATAATTCATTTGGTTTCAGAACAAATGACAAAAAAAGTATGACAACAACAACAGAACAATGGCAGGAGATAAATATCAGTAACCTTTACAGCTGTGGAGAAGGCAAAAGAGGACAATCTAGTCTTTATAGAGACATTCATTAAGGGTCTACAGAGAGCCATTATGTCATTCAAGTGTCATGGGAAGACATCTGAACAAAAGGTAAACACCCTGAAAAATTCAAAATGTTGAAACAAAATCAAGTGTTACAATCTCAACAAATATATGCTTTGAGCATTTCATAATGTCACTCCTTTTTCTTGAGGTCATAGCTAGATGAACCACAGAATATCTCGAGCTTAGAGGGGTCCATAATAAGTTCACCTCCCTGCTTCTTGCAAGGACTACCTAAAGCTAAATCATATGTCTAAAAGCAGCATTCAGACACTCCTTGAACTGTTCCAGGATTGGTTCTGTGACCACTTAGTTACCCTGGGAGCCTGTTCCAGTGATCAATCACCCTTTCAGTGAAGAAACTTCTCCACATCTTCAATCTGAACTTGCCTGACACAGCTCCATTATTTTTTTTTCCTACCACTGGTCACTAGACAGAAGAGAACAGCAATTTGCCTTCCATTGCTCCCCTTGAGTAGTAGCTTTAGACTGTGATGGAGTCACTCCACAGCCTTCTCTTCTTTAAGCTGAGGAAAGCAAGTGATTTCAACTTTTCCTCATATATTTTGCCCTTGAAATCTTTCACCATCTTATTGCTCTCCTCTGGACACACTCCAGTAGTTTGATGCCCTTCTTACATTGTGGTACCCAGAACTGCCCTCAGCACTGGAGGTGAGGCTGCCCCAGTGCAGAGGAGAGCAGGACAATCTCCTCCCTTGCCCAGCTGTGATGCTGTGCCTGATGCCCCCAGCATACAGCTGGCCCTCCTGGCTGCCAGGGCACTGCTGGCTCAACTTGTCATCAGCACAAGACCTTTATGCAGAGCTGCTTTGCAACCTCTTATCCTCCAGTTTGTACATACAACCAAGATTACTTAATTCCAGCTAGAGAATACAGCACTTGCTCTTACTAAATTTCATACAGTTGGTGATCACCCAGCCCTCTAGTCTATCCAAATCTCTGCATACAGCCACTCTAGCCTCAATGGAGTCTACAGCTGTTGTTAGTTTAGTATCATTGACAAATAAATGTACATTTGATTTCTGTGTTCTGAATATAAAAACATTAAAGAGCACTGGTCCTAGAATTGATTCGTGGGGAACAGCACTGGTGACTGGGCACCAGCCTGATGTAACCTCATGCAACTCTGAGCCAGTCCCATCAGAAAACTGTTCACTAAACATACTATGGTCTTGTCTAGCTGTGTGTTGATCATTACGTCCAGAAGGACATCGTGGGAGTCAGTATTTGAAGTTTTGCTTCCTGAGGTCAACCAGTTGCTTCCCTGGTGTGAACTCTTGCTGGCTATGACCAATGACTGTGTTGTTTCTTAAGGGTTTTCCAACTAATCCCAGAATAACCTTCTCCATAATTTTACCAGGCAGTGAATTGGGATTGACAGGCTGGTAATTACCAGGGTCTTCCTTCTTTCCCTTCTTGAAACTGGGAGATTTGCCAGCTTCCAGTCACTTGAAAGTGTGAGTCACTGGGACCTCTCCAGACTCCCATGTCACTTGAAAAGTAATGTAGAGAGGTCCTATAATGACATCAGTCAGCTTTTTTGGTACTCTGGGATGAATCCCATCGGGCCCCATAGATTTATGCACAGCCAGCTAGAGCAGCATGTCTTGAACAAGCTCAGGGTCAGCTGGAAGGTTATCACCCCCCCAGTCACAATCTTTCAACACAGGGCTTCAGGGTTCCCAGAGCCCATAATCAGTGTTGAAGACTGAGGCAAAGAAGGTATTAAAAATTTCTGCTGTGTGTATGTCCCTATTTGTGAGGAGACTGACCTCATCAAGCAACAGAGCAATGTTATCTCTGATCTTCCTTTTGTTGTTAAAATGTTTTTAAAAAAATTTTTAAAATGTTTTTAAAAGCCCTTTTGTTTGTCATTTACAAGGGTGTCCAGATTGTGTCCCCATGAATTTTCTCCCTAATGGTGAACAGACCAGATAGCCCCTAGGACCTGTTGCAGAGGTCTCAGGATACAAAATTCTTGTGGGAAAATCAGAGAGTGTAAAAAGTCCACTTTTAAATCCTCAAGTGATACCTTCCTTTAGTAGAAAGTTATTATATCATCTTTAGCCCATTGTACAAACAGTAGACTGAACCTCTCACAACTCAGGCTCTCAGTTGGGTTCATACCTCTTCACTGAAATCTCTCCTATTGTCTAATTTTCTAGTGTTCACACACACACACACTAGACATGTGCAAAATGAAACTTATATTTATGGGTAATAAGCCCCAAACCCAGTAGATTTTCAAAAGAATGTCCTTTTAGTTCCTGCACCAAAGAAGGCTCTAGTCTTTTCAGGTACTGTGATTTCTTTCCACAAACACTGTTCCCACATTGCTTCAAATCCTGCTCTTCTGGCATAAGCTCTACTCCCTGTTTGAAAAGCTATGACTTGAATCTAACTATATAAAATGTGCATTGTTTAATAGCATCTAACTTAACAATATTTCAAGGCCAGGCTGTACCAATAATTTCTTCTAGCCCTTAACAGTCTCCAACACTTTTACGGTTTCTTCTAGATGCCTATTTCAGAATACCACACCTATAAACAGCTACTGTCCAGCATCCTATTTCATGATGATTTCTAAAATACTTTGACTTCAAATATTCTGGTTGTAGGATGTAGGTAGTAAAGACTGAATGGGTACAAAAGTAAAAATCATACAGTTCACCTTTAAATCAAGCCAGATTTTCATAATTTCTAGTGTGATCTCTCTGTGCAAATTTCCTGGATACACAGTGGACATTTTCCTTTGAATCTGAAAATTAACCGTAAGAGACTTTTAGAAGTTCTCAGAGTAATGTAATCTCCTGTGTACCACTGTGGCTTAAGCTGACACTGATGATGCAAAGGTCCATGATTCAAATTTTATTGTAACAGTGTCAGACAGTATTGTGAAAATGCTCCCCCACCCCAAATTCACCCACCAGCATGTTCTTACAAGTAACAGTGCATGGAATTCCAACAAAAGTAAACACACACATATCTACCACCAAAGAAACTTAAAAAAAAAAAAGTCTTTGCTTGGGTGGATGAAGACAGACTGTTGACTTTTCGGGCCAATGAAGACTTCAGCTTACTGAAACAAAAGGCCTGTCTGATGTACACTTGAGGAAAGAAATGCCATATATTACACTAAGGCAGACACTATCCCCAAAGCAAAAAGAACAAGGCTATTTTACTCTCCTGGAGAAAAATAATAGATTTGTACGAGAACAACAGACTAGTCACACAATATATGAAAGGAAACTAGAATATATGCCAGGAAAGCAGATCTAAAATCACCTTGAAAACTGCAACCTTAAAAAAAACAAGCAAACACAAAATTTGCAATACTGATCTTGAGTTACAGATAACTTCTCCTATATGTTATCAAACATCTGCCTGCACAGCAGAGATTCTAGTCATCAAAAAACTATTTTTCTTCTGCATAAATAAAAGCTCTAAATCTTCTTCTTCTGCTTCTACACCTGTATGTCAGTGTTTCAGAAAATGTATAGTATTTAATAAAATTTTTATCATTTGCCAATGTTTTGCTAAATAACACAGGGAAGCTAAAGCGCTTTCTATGCCATCATCTACATAGTTCTCTCCAGAGTTACATGATTTGTGTTCACTCTGCTAGCCAGGCTACTAAACATTATGTAACATTCTGAATAATAAATTGCCACTTTGCAATGTATATTGAAAACAAAAAGTTCTTTCAAGCTTCAACGTTTTGCTAGTGAAAAAAAAAAAACCAAACATGAAAAAACTGAAATGTGCCTGTAAACATGGAAACATGATCTTTCCAGTTAAAGCCAGGAAAAAAAAAACCCAAAACTGAAAGGTAGAGGAGATACACAATATTTTAAAGTCCATCTGCTACTAAGCCATCACAGCAATTTGTTGAGAGAAAGTGTAAAGAGAGTAAACTTCAATGAAGAGTAAAAAAAAAGGTGGTTACAACTAGACCATGGTTGGGAAAGTCTTCTTAAGGTACAAAGTAATGCTTAAAAGTTAGATACTTTAGTATTAAAGGGATTTATTAAATCAATACCACAATACAGCAGTCAATATTTATTCTGTATTATTAAAGCAAACATTGAATTTCTTGAGAGATGCAGAAATAGCAAGTATCTCCAAGCAGAGGAAGTTTTGATGAAAAGTACAGGGTTTTTATCGTTATATTTTTTCTTTTATAAATGTCTACTACAAGTAACTATCTTATAATGTCAGTTTAAGAAACACTGGCAACTCTGAAGTATGAAATAAACTTCTTTTGCAGTAACAGTGAGAGTAAAATATGACAACAGATTCTTTTAGTTGACAGGTCTCCTGGGAAACTCATCTAGGAAAGGATGTGCAGTTAAGATAGGACTAGACCACAAATATAACTTTGCATTAGAATTTAAATCTCAAAGTCAGTGCATATAATCAGAAGCATTAGTAATCAAAACCACTGTAGCAAATCACGAGAAGGACAAAAGTATAAATTCTGACTGCACCTGTAAAGAGATTATACGTTATTCCATATCTGGACAATATTTGCAGAAGCAAGTAGAAAATTAGCCTCCTAGAACAGAAATTATATATGAAAAGATGTGAGAATTGAAAATTAAAAGCATGACCAGCTATAGTTAAAAACCTGGAGAAGGTTTAAATTTGATTAGCATTTGTAAATGGACTACCTCTATTTCCTTGGGTCCCTTCCTCTTCATCTTCTGATGATGTCTCTGAATACAAACCTAACTGAGTGTTTCTCTTGACCTTCATAACTTGTCAATAAAGTAAGACATTTTCACAGACAGAGCAGAACATCCCGTCCTGCCAAAAGAAAATCCCAAGTAAATTAGAGAATTGAAAATGTGGCTCCAAGCCAGAGACAAAATCCTTATTTACCACAATTGGACAAAAAATTCACTCCAGCTGAACAGAGATACTCAAGCACAGCATCTATCAAGCCACTGCATGCTTCTTCTACGCATTGGATACTCTTTTTAGTTTTATGTGTTTTCTGGTGTTGTTGAAAGTATATCCACAGCCACTGAAGGGTGGGGAGAAAGTTGTGTCTCCTACAAATTTCTCTATGACACAGCAGGTCTTGCTGAAGAAGACATAATGTCACAAGCCCAGTACCAGCTACTCACCAGAAACCTATGTGAATCACATGTGTGGTAGCAATAAATTACCTGAAAGTCAAGATATTCATAATAATTTTACAATGCCCACCCAGTGGGCCTGAAAACCACTCATGATTTTCATTATTTTAGCAATAAACCAATAGATTCTCAAAGATGAATCACTCACCCTCTTCCTCCTACAGCTTCTTAACAAGAAACTGGACAACCTAAAAAAGCTGAAATGCCCGAACATCCATACCCATTCAGCAGTCTTGAAGCTTCCAGCAAAAATGTTTAGAAAAGATAATTGGAAAAGCTACTATTTTCTTCTCCGTTTTGTGTTAAGGATGTATCTTTGTTCTCAAATGTTGATATTTTTGCTAAGATTTATACCTACTTAAATTCACCCCCAGAATCTTCTGAAATATGTATTTTACAGCTTGTATTATACCAGTGCCTAAATCTTCAGCAAATGATCCAATCACTTCTTGTATTACTTTTCTTATCTAACAGTGGTTTTGAAAAAAAATATTCATCACCTAAGAATTTACGACTTCATCCTTATCAAAATCTGGAAGACACTCCCTAAGTAAACTTCATCATGTTTTGTTTTTTTTTAACTCAAACTATGTAAGAAATTGAATCCCCAAAAGGCTTGAACATCTCCTACAGTCATTTCCCCATGTACTCATTTCCACTTTAATCTTCAGTTCACTGTTAATGGAAAGGTTTCACATCTCTAGTAAAAGAAAAAAATTGCATTTCATTAATATTCCATCTTACCTTGATTACTATTGAAGCATTACTATACTTTATAAGGATGCACTTTGAAATGTGCATGAAGTGGACCAAAACATCTGAGCTAAAAGTGAGTACACATACATCCTGAAACTTCTAGCTATGCAATTTACCAGATGTCAGGGTAGAAATATTATTTCAGAATATTTGCTGAAATATCCCAAACCGCTTTCCAGCGCAATTTGGGCTGAACTAGAACAATAGCTTCAGGGGCTGTTCTTGTGTCAGTAAAAGTCAATGCAAGTTTTGCTGCTTAGTTCAGTACAGAAACTCTCATGTAAACTGGAATTTTGGATACTTCCAAAAATGTAGCATAGAACCAATTTAGCCCAAGATGTTTAGGATCCACTTGCTTATAGTGCTTGAGGTTTCTGACCACACAAAAAATGCACCTCATAGAAGACATCAGTTAAAACCTTCCCAACCCCTTATTGGGTTCAGCAAAACATTCAGGGAAGAAAATAAAAGAAAGGGCAGGAGCTCTCTCTGATTAAGCTTAAACATGTGTGACCTGCAAGGGACCACTGACAACAACCAGCTGTCATAAATAAACAAATAAACAGTGTTCATAAACTTCTGTTCTTGGCCAGTGATGCACAGAGACCAGATCCTGCCAAAGGTCCCTGGGGGCCCTTGCCTCGCTGCGGCTGAAACAGCTGTGGCAAACCTTTTGTTTTCAGCACTGCAGCTCAAACAACAGGCACTGCAGTGTTAATCTCCACCATCTGTAGGAAAGCATGTGTTGAAAACTAGCAATAATATGATACCACTATTATTCTACCACCAGCAGCAGAAATAAAACTCTTCAGCACATCGTGAAACAATGCCTGTTCAACAGCACAACCCTCCTCTACCCAGCTTGCTCTCCCCCATCTCTGTCAAAAACACTGTCAAAAGCTGATAGTAATGTCGAAAGAGGCTCAAAGAAGCCAGCAAGAACTGCAGATGCTTCACTATCACACACAAAATGGAAGAAGCCACCCACCTCTAGGATGAAGGAAGCAACACATGCCAGTTAAGATACTCTGCAGGAACCACAAGCTTTATTTTGTACCAATTATTTGTTCACAGAATATGCAGTACTGGATTCTTAAGCATGAATACTTGAGAGCAGCTGGTCATAAAACTCTGTACTTCAAAATATTTTTTTTTTAAAAAAAGATCACTATAAAGATAAATGCTGTTTTTAAAAAGCATTTTAAGAAGAACTTTAGCTGCCAGCTCATTCTGTGAAAATGTGCTTGATGGCAGATGATGTTCATTGATGGAAGAAATCAAAATATATTTGCTGTCAAGGGTTGACATATTTTCCATGGCTATACAAATTTCAGTATAAAAGAAGTACAGCAGAATCAACTGTTCTCCACCAGCCTTGAACAGTGAACTAGCAAACATGAAAGCTAAGAGGAAAGAAGAATGCAGTCACCATGTATATACCCTGTTCTCACAGGAAAGACTGAATGTTTTGGACAGCTGTAACAAAACCTAATTCAGCTCCTATTCACCTGTTATGAGTCAGATTCCCTTCCTCTGCTCAGATCCCAAATGTTCTTTCACACAAAGACAGTACAAACAAGTACATAGAGATATCAGCTAAAAAAAATGACAACTGTTCTTGTCAGAAAGCAGGTGGATTATAAATTAATTTTGAATGTTACTGCAATAGACTTGATAGGAGGATGAAGAGAAGATGCAGTAGTATGAAGAGATTAGGGCTTTTTAAAATATTCTTTTCTGAAATGTTTTTAAAAATCAGTATTAGAAAATTATTTTCAAAATCTATAGAAATATATAGAATAATTGCACTGAACATTACAAATTTTTATTTCATCAGGAATTTATGTCATTGTCAGAGGCTGACATTTTTGAATGTTCTTTTCACATCCCTGAAGCAATTGCTTCTTCCCTACAAGTGCGAAAATGCATTTGAAACACAGAAGTATCACCGCATCTCCCAAATGCAATACTTCCCAAACTCCTTCTGACTCACCTGCTGATCTCCTGCATGGACACGCATGACATGGTCTGACAGCTTGTATAGTTTCAACTGTTATTTTCCCAAAGCATGCATATATTTTTCAAGATAGAACGTGAAAGTTTTTCTAAGCCATAAATTGCTACTCAGAAACCTTGGCTTGAATGCTGGTTTTGGAGCAATTTGTGCTATCAGTTACTACCTTTTCTCAATAGCTACAGGACCTTCACATACAGAGCTAGCTACAAAGCAGTCAGTTCTTCTGTCTGTCAAGAACAAACTGATATACTTAGCCAACAGTCTTATTTATAATATAGGACTTTGTTAAGTCAAAATAGACTTTACAATAGTTTTACATTTATAGTTTTAGTTAAAACTTGGTGATAACGTACATCATGCAAGCATGCTTAAAATATTCATTAGTGAGCTCACACATAAATTGCTAAATTAAGCACAGAGCTTCAGGGAAAATGCTGGAAACTGTTTGTCCACACAGAAACAGATTTGTCTTCCACAGCGTGCTCTATCCATTGGCAAACAGATATACCAGTTTATTGAAGTATTTTAAGAATGAAAGTGCTGGTGTGCATGACTCACATTTTATTAAGGTAATGACCATAATGCATTATATTTAGATATGTATCTCATTGCTGAAAATGATCTTGGCATGAGACCAGTAATATACCTATGATATACCAGAGCATTACACAATCTTTTGTCGTATCTGTGGACAGAAGAAATGTTCACAATCAAATTAATAATTATCCTTGCTACAAGAATGCAATGAAAACACATTACTAGTAAGCAGAAATGTGAAATCTTTCGCAAATTATAGGAAAGGAAAATGGTTATCAGGTTGGCTGAAAATAATTATTTTTTCCATGGTTCTTGATTTTTGTTTCCCTGCAAAGATTTAAATTATCCCATTTCATATTTACATGTACTTTGAATTGCATATTGCAAAGCAGATATATTCTGATATATTTCATTCAATATTTTGGATGAAAACTATCGATACTTGCAATTGTTGCTGCTGCTGGCAGTGCACATGGAAGCACCTGTGCAGCCTGAATGATATGAAGGAGAAACAGAGGTAAGTTCTGCTCACCTTCCTCACAGAAGTCATTCCTGTAAAACATTGACCTCAGAAGTGCATGTGTGCACCAAGAAGGGAAGGCCATGCAGCCTTGTTATTTCTAGGACGCAAATAGAAACAGTAGTGTGTGTGGGAGGTGGGAGAAAGCTGCACCCTCCTGGCAATGCAGGGTCCCTGTCACAGCAGAGACTTTACCGGTACCAAAGGCAGAATCAAAAATCCTCTCTGCTTCAAGGGTGCAGGACTGGGCCCCAGACAAGCAGGAAAGGTAAGTGTTCACATTAAAGGAGCCCTTTAGCACCTCAAGAATTCAGCTGTTAGGATGATTGACAGGCAGATTGGAAAAGCAGAAAATTTCAGCCTGCAGAAGCCAGGTAGGAACACCACTCAGTAACTTGGCAGAGCTAGCAGCAAGGCAGATAAAATCTCTGCAAACAAGAGGGGGAAAAAAGGAGAACCCACCCCACAATGCAAGCAGCTGTCACAGTAGCAACACAGATGAAATCCCAAAAGGATCACTCAGACAGGCTGCTTCATTAGGATCAATTGTCCAGACCTACAGCAGAGTACTTATCCCAAAAAGAAGTACTATCCAAGAAACACAAAGAAATAACTACAGAGATTCTGAACTGAGGCTGATTGTTTTCAGATTACAAAAACAGGACTCTCTTGCTAACTACAAAATAACAGACTAATTTGAAGCATTATCAGTCCTGCCTCCACACTCCATATACCTGTTTTACATGGACAGTTTTCATGTAAATATTTATACTGAACACATACAAATACATAGAATCTATTTCTGCTTATATCATGTTCTAAACATAGAACTTTTACAGCTTTAAACATCTATACATATGAGAATGAAGGATAAATTCCATCACTCTATGCACCTTCAATTCAACAAAACATGTACATGAACTCTAAAAACAGTATTTTGTGTGATGTTGACAGATATTGTCACATCTTTTATTTTTAAAAGATGCATTAATCAATCTTAGCTAGCCTCAAACTGATGTTTATAGATAAAACCATTTAAAATGAACTATTGAGGGGGTTTATTTTCAGTAGTACTGGGAAAATCTATCAACCATAAGTACAAAGGAGAGTCCTGTATTAAAAAGGTGTTTCAAGTTTGGGTATTCCCTTGAATTTCAGTGCAGTTTTGAAAGTGACAGTGAAATCAAGTCACTAGGTAAAGAGTGAGCTGAAAACATGTTTAGGCGTTAGAATAAACTTTTGCATTCCCTCCATATCTATATGATTAGAAACATCTGTACGTCAGGAAAAAAACATGACTGCTAGCCAAACCAAAATGATTTAACACACCAATCCAGGGGCTGGATTGCTACAAAGGAGGCCTGAAACATCCCTCAGAAATGCCTGTGTGCAATCTACCGAATAAAGACAAAAATAGACTCCTTGGTGCAGGCAAACAGCAAGCCAACTATTTTTAACCTGGGTCTTCAAATGCATTTTTAAGTTGCTTACATTGAAAAGCAAATCTTAAGCAGTCTGACTTGATGAATATGTATGAAAAATACTTTTCAAATCTTCTGCATTTCACATGCTTATAAAAATTTTTTGCTCATTAGATTAAATTAATTTTAGGCACCTTGCTCATTACATTTAAACAAACCTTTGCTAATTGAAAGGTATTTTTTCAGAACAAATTTGTGCCTACATAAGTACAAATAAGATATTACTAGTCTCATCATATTGCTTTGTGACAGTCTCAGGAAATTAAAAAAGAGTTAAAGTGCCTTCCTGTGGTCAACATACTCAACACACACATACACAGCACACACACACCCTGGCTTGCCAACTGGTCACATCTTCAGCTGTGTCAGGGAAGAGCCACCTCTGTCCTCCAGGACTGCAAAGCTGGCCCATTCAAGTACATGGGATATTTAACTTTTGCCCATTATATCTGCCCTTGAAGACCGTGAAACTCATGGCAAGAGGTGACAGGGTACTTGTAATGCAAACATCTGGCCTGCACAGCAAGCGTGACTTGTATACCTGTGTACTTGAACAGGTGTGCCGCTATTCCTTTACACCACAGCCCACTTCTGACAGCTGTGGGCCAGTGCTCTCCTGCCCCTTCTGCAGCTGCAGCATGGGAAGCATTTGACAGCCCTGCAGAATTTATGAGAGGACACATGGGTACAGCATGAGCAACAAGTAGTGTTAAGCTGAATGCCCCACTTTGTCTTCTGCACGGAGGTGAGGAAAGCCAGCTGAATGCCTCTGCTGAGGTCTTGTCTCCCATTTAATCTGCTCCTATGGGTTTCTACTCAGATGTCATATATTTCTTTCTAATCAGACAAGAAGTCCAGCATGGAAGCCCCTAGAATTATTTGCATGATTAATCACGTCAGCAAAACAGCTACAAACCTAAGCCTTCAGGAATTATGCCTCTGCCTTAAAAACACTGGGGAAAAATTATGCCCAGGGTGAGGTCTTCTTAAAGTCAGCAGAAGTGCTTATACAAGGCAAAATGGAAGGAAAAGCTATGAGCGTGAGGTAGATCATGACTTAAATTGCCCTTTTTTCTCTCCCACAGTCTGAAGTGAAGCAACCAACATCTCAGTGGGACGAGGAGTAATGTCTTCTTCAAAGTAAACTCAAACAAAATCACTATTCTCATCTCAGTAACAAATTTAGAAATTCAGCTAGTATCATTGATCAAAAAAGCAGAGGCCAAAGTTAGCAATTGTGAGATAGGACTTACAAGCTGGGACACATCAGCAAGTGAAATACTGATTCCACTGAATCACAAAAGGTGGGTACTGAAAGCAGTTTAGATTTTACAGACTGTGACACTCCCAGACTCAAGATTTTCACAGATTCCCATTTAGACAGTTCTGAATGCCTGTGGCAGCTTTCAGTCTGTGGACAGACCACACCTTTAGAAATAGACTTTGCTATTTTCTGTGCAGCTGAAGAATGGTCGTTGCCAATGGCTAACCTGCCTGATTATACAATAGCCTCATGACCACACAATATAAATCCTCTCAAGCCTTCGGCTGGTAACAAGTGCAGTAAACACTACTGATTACCTTTTAAACAGGCAAACTCCTTTCAGCTTCAGAAAAAGCCCAGTCTTCCAAGTGCTATACATTTACAGCAAAATGCTTGAAGAGTTCAGTTCCCACAAGAGAGTACCTAGGAGCTAAGACCTGTGGATAACTGAATGCAAAGCACGGCTCCCTCACACCTACGCACACATGTATAACAGCTCTGAGAAATTACGGTTTTTAAAGAATCGAAGATGAACACAATACCAAAAATGCAACAGTGCATTCATTATTTATGCAAATGAAGAATATTTGTTGCAAGAAATGCTGCAGGATAACAGAGGAGAATGTTTAGTTGCAGCAGGAAAGAGGCTGGATATTGGCTACAAGAAGGAAAGGCTGGAAAAGAATTGTCTTCCTACTACTTCTTTAACATTTTGAGAAGTTTGCACTCTAAGAAATGTATTTCATCCTAGGAGTAAGAATACGTTGTTCCCCAACAATCAGTGTCAGTCACGATGTGACTCAAGACTAAGAAAATATAAGAATAATGCATCTAAGTTTTGGCTGACCTCAAATTCATTTAAGCTAATGCATAGCAAAAACTGACTCTGTGTATCCATTTGCAAAACTGCAGGGTGCCAAGGAGCTACTTTATCTTTCCTGCTACAAACAGATGTTGAGCAGATAGTGTCTAGATTAGCAAACCGAAAACACCTCCAGCTCTGGAGTGCTACCCCGCGCTGCGTTTGTGCCACACTGTGCTCTACCCGATGACTGACGGTCTCATCTGCCGGCTGTTTTCTGCCATGACAAACCCTGCGGGAGCACCACGCAAGGTCCGGACAGATATGTTTCATACCCAGCGCAGCGACCATGCCTCTCGGCCGAGACAGCACGGGTGGCACACCGCAAGGCAGGCAGCCGGGGAAGGAGAGCATCCTTCCCGGCGCGGCGAGGGGCCGCGCCCGCCCGGCCGCGCTCAGCACCGCGGACAGCGCCCCGCGGGGACCAGCGCCGCCGCCGGGACACGCGGCCTGGCCCGCCGGGAGCGCGCACACCTCACACTCACACTCACACACTCACACACACACACACAGCCGCGGACACCTCACACTCACACGCACCGCGGCGCCTCCGTCACTCACCACATCCTCCGCAGGGCGCCCCGACGCCGCCGCCGCCGCCGCCCGCCGCCCCCGGCGCCGCGGACGCCCCTCGCAGCGCGGCGGCGGTGGCGCCGGGCGGCCGCGGCTCCATGCGGAGGGCAGCGGCGGCGGCTCGCCTGCCCCGGCCGCCCCGCGGAAGCCGCCGCCGCCGCGCAGCTCCAGAGCGGGAGGGCGGGGACCCGCGGCCACATGGTGCTGCCCGCCGCCCCGCCCGCAGCCCGCCCCCTGCGCACTGCGCCGCCCCCCGCCGCACCGGCACCGGCACCGCCACCGCCACCGCCACCGCCACCGCCACCGCCACCGCCACCGGCCGCCCGGGCTCCGGAACCCGGAGTGTCGTCGCTTCATCGGCCCTTCTGCGTCTCTTCCCCCTGAGGTGTCTGTCGCGTCTGTTCTCTGCCGTGCACGTCGCGAGGTACTTTGGTAAATCGAAGTGCATGGTGTTGCTCATGGTGCTGTAACCCGGGGTGGGTTACACGATTCCCAGCAAGTTCCTTACGGAGAAAAACGCCTGAGTTGTGCCTGGTCGGGGCTCAGACTTGAGCAAGGGTCTCACACTCCCAATTACGTCAACATAAAGCACACACACAAGACAAGGCAAGAACTCTGCATAGCTTCTAGGGTAAGGGGGCACAGTGGGCAAGCAACAGCAAAAACACAAACAGCAAGGTTCTGTCTTGGAAGAGCTGGCTCAAGAATCCAGATCTCTCACTTTTAAATGAAACGCCCATCTACTGGCTCATAGATTTCCCATTTCTTCATGGGTGGGCCAACACTTCATCTGTTTTCTCTGGGCTAGCAAGTCAGCAAGATGCCCAAAGCAGAGAACCTTCATCTTGTCTGGGCATCCCTACCTAGGCAGTGAGCATCTTCCCAGGAAAGATGGGTGTCTTCTAATCTTCTGTGAGAGCTCTATATTGCAATCTTTTGTCTTTGGTGCATCCCTGAGAGGAGGCTATTATTTCAGTGCTCTGCCACAAAGGAACTGATGACAGCCAGAATAATTCCCTTTCACTCCCTTCGATCTGGAAAGAAACACTCCTTGCTCCCCCTCCTGCCCTGTGCCATCCTCCAGCCTCCTCTGCATCTGTGGCTTCCACCAAACTTGCTTCACAGGCTCAGTGTCTCTCTTGAGATGAACTGGGGAGCTCAAACTAAACCTGAGATTTGCTGATGCTCAGCTCCAGGAGGTTCTCATCAGCCCATTTGTCTGGCTCATCAAGGTCCCTCTACAGACCAGCCCTCTTCTCCAGTATGTCTGCCATTCCCCTCAGTCTGGGAGCATCGGCAAACTTGCTGAGAACACCCTCTGTCTCATCACACAGGTCATTAGTAAAGACACCACACACTTTTGTCCACAGCGTCAGCATTTCAGAGGGATATGACTAGCAATAACCAGTACCCTGCTGGACCCTGTATTGCTTTTCAAAAAACTTGGACCCCATGTTATTTCCAATTTTCCACATGTGTTTAAGGCCAATTATCCAGTGCTTATCTTTCCCATGCTCGCTTGCCAGTTTTTTCTGTATATGAACTCTAATCTAACATCTACAGTGCGGGTGGACAAGTTTGACCAGTGGCACATTACAATCAGGTATATGGGTATCTGAACTCACAGTACAAGAAGAAATCTCCTGCCTCTTCCCCAGCACGTGCACTTCAGTATCAGGCTTCTGAATTAAGTCCTTAGCAATGAAAATGAAAGGATAAAACAAAGAACAATTTTTAAAAAAAAAATTTGAAGAGAATACTGATTACTTCAATGCATCCCTAATTTCAGCAGTGCCTAACAAAGAGGTCTGATTTGCACTGAAATCTTTGATTGGAACTCAGATATTTCTAGACAGTACAGCTTGCTGATAATTTTTGGCTTTCTGAAAAGCAATGCATTGAAAACTTCCCTTTGTATCATTTAATCTCTCCCCTAGCAAGCAGGCCATCCTAACTGACCAATGACAGAAATTCACCTTTGATCAGACTCCTTGATTTTAATATCCAGTTTTCTTGAAACTCCCATGTCTCACCCTGTCATTTTAATAATAGAACTAATGTTTACAGTTCAAAATATTTTATAACAGCAGAAAGTCACCCCCTTATATAAGAAAATGCTGCTTTTCTTTCTTTTCACATATATATACATTTTAAACATAAAATAAAAAATCATTTTTATCCATAATGCCAGTGTGGGTTCACTAATTCAATTCAGACCATCACTAAGCTTGTGTTAACAGTTGCTATCTAAGTAATTACTATTCTGGGGAAAAGTCTCAGTTTAGGAAAGCTCTTCAGTATGTGTTTATAGTTAAACATGTTCTTATACCTACAAATTTTCAACAAAGCACCGCAGCCTGTACTTTAGCATGTGCTTAAGCATCTTCCTCACTAGGGGTTTTATTCTGGAGGAGAAAAAAAAGCAAAAATCAAGGCTACATTTGATTTTGCAGGCATAGTTAAAAAGAACAACCAGAAGGAATGGGAAAAAAATTCCACTTGTAGCATGATTACAAAGATACTCACAGTGAATTCAATGTTCCCATCACATCTGTGTAGCAAGAAGCATGGATCATGTAAGTGAATCTTCCTGTGGCTTTTATGAAATCCCCACATAGCTTCATGCAAACAGCAAAATTGAAGCAAATACTCAGTACAGCTTCCAAGGCTTCTGTACATGTGTATTTCATCACTGGTTCATAGAATCTCAGAATAAGTTGAGTTTGAAGGGACCCATGAGGATCATCAACTCCTGGCCCTCCCCGAGAGATACGCCATGTGCCTGAGAGAATTGTCCAAACATTCTTGAACTCTGTCAGTCTTGGTGCTGTGATCACTGACCTGGGAAGCCCGTTTCTAATAGAAAACCCTTTTTCTAATATCCAACCTAAACCTCCCTTAACACAATTTCAGGCCATTCCCTCAGGTCCTGTCACTGGGTGCAGGGAGAAGAGATCTGTGCCTGCCCCTCCTCCTCACAAGGAAGTTGTAACTGGAGTGGGATCTCCCCTCAGTCTCCTCTTCTCCAGGCTGAACAGACCAAGTGACCTCAGCCACTCTTTATTAGGCTTTTCCTCAAGGTGCTTCACCATCTTTTTTGCTCTCCTTTGGATGGTCGCTAAGAGTTCAACATCTTTCTTATACTGTGGAACCCTACTGCTCTGTAAAAACTCGCTCGTGGTGAGAGACTTCTCCAGGGTCAAGCTGTTCAAGTATAAGTAATTTATTATAAGGGTAAAAGGAGGGGAGACCCGTGTCTGCCACGGCGTCCACGTGGTCAGGGGGAGGGGAGAGAGAGCATGGAGAGCAGGGAGGAGAGGTTGGAAAAGGGGAGGGAGGGCATAAGAGCAACAGAGGGAAAGAGGGGAAAAAACAGAGGGAGAGAGCAGGGAAGACTTGAGAGCGGTAGGAGCAGGGAGAGGGGTCTGAGAGCTGAGAGTTAAGAGTCGGGGAGAGGGGTAAAGGGGTAAGAGGTAAGAGAGAAGGGTTCAGAGGTAAGAGAGAAAAGCTAAGAGAGCGAAGTTCTTGTTACAATCCAATATATCTTTTTCTATAGTGAATATTCTAATTCCCAGTAACCAATCACTCTGAGATACAACCACTAAAGATTCTACATAGAGTGTTGCATTTTAGGCTCTACAAGCTTTACAAGTTCTTTCCTTGTTTCTTGACCTTTGGACTTTCTGTCAGCAGAAGGACATTGTTTTATCAACGGGGATTGTCCTCTAGCTGGCTAGGCTATTGTTCTTTGGTTAACCAGAGTACCTATGACTCAAAGCAGGCTTTCATTTCTACTTCTGTTTTAGACTTCATATTTTCAGAATCTTCTGCCAAACAATCACATTCATAAGGTTTCCCTGTTTCACCCTCCCCAACAGCACCCAAAACTTCCCCAGCACTGGAGGTGAGGCTGCCCCAGTTAGCTCTCTAGAGCAGAGCAGGACAATTCCCTCCCTTGCCCAGCTGGCCATGCTGTGCCTGATGCCCCCCAGGACAGGGTTGGCCCTCCAGGCTGCCAGTACACTGGTGGCTCATAGTCAACTTGCCATCCACCAGGACCCCCCAGGACCCTTTCTGTGGCACTGCTTGTTGACAAGGAAGGTACAGCTTTTGTGCCAGCTCTAGTGGCACAACTCGGCAAGCAATTTGCTTGATCAGCAATGGTGAGCAGATAGCAAGAAGCAGATCCTGAAAAAGCCTCTTGTATCTTAAGGGTTTTATGAAGAGCTGTCAAGACTTCTGCATCATTAAACAGATTTCTGCTTAGAACAAGTTTGAAACTTCAAAACGCCATGTAACTCATGTAAGTGTGTGCTGACAGCATAGATCAGACAAACTCCAGACAAAGATACGCATCAAACTACTGTCTTCCATGTCTAATTACCAGGCCTGCTACACAGAGGAATGTCTGTATTTTACTAGCAGCTCGCTGTAATTCATGCCAGCCATCATCAAAGATTGTCCAGTCACCCTCACAACAAGTTGTGTCAGCAGAGGTAGATTGTGGGACTTTAATTCCTTCTGCACTTTTGTAGGATCTATGGACAACTCACTTAGGGACAAAACAAAAAGAGCAGAAGTTGAGCAGGTGCTGTCTTGTGTCTCTCTCTAAGCCTGCACTTGATAGCAGCAGCTTTGGATGCTGCAGCAGCAGCAGTGGGAATTCTCTCCATGCTGTATCCTGACTCAGAAAAACTGCCTAGTCCTTATGGACAGCTGCTTTCAGTTAAAGGGGAAAGTATGCTGCTTTTTAGAGATGCTCAGTGTCTAGAAGAACTGAACTACCACCCCATTCATCATCCTTCAGGCTGAAATTTTTTTCCATTCTCCCTTTAGCAGCCCTAAAGAAGATTTAAATCCCTAAGATCTGAATTATTTGCCTCTTTTGTTAACCACTGTGTACTCACTGCTATCATATAATCAGACTTGCAAAAAAGAAAGGTTTAATTTCAACTATATATGGTTAACAGGCAGTGTTGAGATGCAGTGCAAAATATCTGAGGCACAAAAATATAAAGGTTTTTTTCAGATGTTTTCATGAGCCTGAAGCAGCCACATCAGTTATCAATTACTAAAAAAGTTCAAAGCAGCACAAAAGCAGAGGTGGTTAGGTTATAGGAGACAGTGCCCAGAGTCTCTGTGCAGCAAACATGTGCCATTCTTTCACTATTTTAGGTGGGAACACAAAAGTAAATGTAGTTTGTGTATGTAGGTAAAAGCATATGTGTATGTGATGTGAGCCCATGTGTGTGTGCACCCATGTATGCAAAATAGCCAAGAGAAAAATGGGGAAAACTTCCCTAGAGAAAACTGACTATTCACAATGTCAAGCTCTTCAAGTGATGAAGCCAGAAACACATGAATTCTGCCTTTTGAACTCTTCTGCAACAGAATGACAGTAGACAAGATGGCTACAGAAGGAATATCTGGGGGAAGGCTGAAGACCAGCCTTGCACAGAAAACATTAGAATTGCTTTTGTACCTTTTTCAGCACATTTCCTAATAGATTTTGAACCAGCTGTTCTGTAGAAACACAGAAGTGATAAAAACTAGTCATTTGTGAACTTGGGTGGCCATGTCAAGATAAACTTTTGTAAATAATCATTCTGAGGTCTATTTTAACCGAAGCCTTGTAGCCAAAATATTTCCTTTGATAAGGTGTCCCACAATCTTATTCCTGTACCAGTAAGGGATTCTTCTAACTCCCAGCCTAAATTCATACTTATATTTAAATACATTTAAACACATACTTGTATTGTTGCAAAAACAATTAGTAAAATCTGGCTGATACCATTCTGCATCTGAAATTACACTGTTGTCCTCTCTTCCTGCTCCACAGTGCTTATGAGCAATTCAGTGTTGTCTCTAGGTTCATCCTTAGGGGGCAAAAAAAAAGACATGATATTTTGACCTGCTCTTCTAACAAGGAGCATTTGTCCTTTCTAACAATTGCTCTACCAGCTTTCCTCACATTGATCCATTACTGGTCTGATGGCTTTTCGGGCATGCACCGTTTCAAGCCCAGTGTCTGGTGGCCAAGACCCCTTTCTGCCCCAGTGTCAGGCGCTGACAACCCCACTCACTTTTGTAGCTGTCATTGCAGGTCTGGGGCACCAAAACCCTCACTCCAACTCCGGTTACTGGCACCAAATTCATCACATCAGTTCACCCAGCAGCTGGCACTCAGTTCTTGCAGAAGTCATATACATGAGAAGAGGCTGTGACTATGCAGTTAGATAAGAAGGGATGTAAGAAGAAAGTAGAACAGACTGTAGTAATTAGGAGCCAGTCTCAGTCAGACCAGCGTGGTGACCAGTCTCATCTTCCAGGCAACTAGCTCCTCCTACACCCTTTTCTGTCTGACCCTCTCCCTTCCTTGAATCCTCAGCAACTGCCAAGTATCATCAGCCTCTCCAGCATCCTGTGTCTTTGAGTTTGAATCCTTATCAGTTGCCCCACTGTGCCTCTGAATTTATTGGTATCCAATCAGTCACTGAGATTAGACAGGTTTGTTTCTCATCATTATTACAGTTACATTTCTCTGTCATTTTTGTGTTTCTGCTATCTTGTTCATGGGTTTCCTTTTTCCCTTAGTATCCCATATGAAAATGTGATTGACCAGCCAATCACAGGTTCGAACTCCAGGCTTCTTACTCTCCCAAGATTTTGTGTCTTCTTCTTTCTTGGTCTCTACACAGACAAGATAATTTAAAATCAGGAATTGAGGTATTATGAAAGGATCCCATAGTAAGACAGCAGGATTAGAAGGGAGGCAACAATGGGAAATGCATCAGGACTACAATTTGTTGCTGATGCAGCCTTAAAATACTTACATTTGGAATTACTGAAATTAAAATTGTCAAAATAGCTCAACATTGTTTCACATAAACTTTGTCATAATTTTGGGTTTGTTTTTTTTTCATTCTGATCCAGAGCAGAAATCTACAAGTTTTTACAAGTAGCTCGAGTTTTTCAAGCAGCTGCATTTACTTTATTACTTTATGGCTTGTTAGTATATTTATTATTTATTACTTTATTCCTATAACCTATTTTACTTTGTTGTTTATTATTTTATTACTATATTTAGCCTATTTTATTTTTTATTTATTACTTTATTACTATATTTAGCCTCTTCATTTTACACTACAACTAGGAATGGTCTAGGAAGGACATAAAAAAGGAAGAGACAGATACAAAGAATAAAAATACAAAGAATATCCCTAGAGAGCAAAAATCTAACCAAGGATTTGTCTGAATCAAGACAAACTTCTTAAGAGCAGTTCACAGTGTTTTTGTTGTAGTCTGTATTCTTGCTTTTGAAGGATTATATTGAGTGTAGATTTGACTTTAAAATGTTCTGTGGAATTTTTCAAAACATTAATTCTCTGCAATATACTCATCAGGCTGAGTTTCATTAGAATTATTCCAAAGGTCCATGCCAAAATATTCACAAAAACTTAATGCTTTCTTGGATGTCAGTTTGAAACAAGTAGAACAGCAACAGGTATAAAACAAATTATGTGTGCACAGCACAGAGACACATTTGTAAACTTCTCCAACAGCCTGCATAGATCTGTTACAAAAACAACAACAAGAGGTTTTTTTTGAGGGCTGTTATGTTGGGTGGTGGTTCTGTGTATTTGTTTGGTTTGGGCTGGGTCAGTTTAGGGGTTTTCAGTTGTTTTTTGTCCCTGGGATTACATGCACTGGCTTTACCACAGGCAAGGTTAAACTGGTAATGTTCACCTTTGGCAAGTGCTGGTGGCCTAATGGTGCTGTTGTTTGCCACAAGTAGTTTGATTTAGCCTGAGCTCTGAGAAGGCAGCGCAGATGGTTACGAATGTGTGATCAGAAGACAAGAGGTGGCACAGCTCAGATGTGTGCGGCCTTACATCTCCCTCTGGTGGCTCCATCTCAAACCCTTAGGCGGCTCCTGCTGCCCCTGAGCTGGTAGAGAAGGCCAGTCTGCTCTGACAAGACCACTGCATACGTTCTAACACTGAGGGATCACCCTGGCACCATCTTTATCCCGACTGCCTTGGAAAGTGCTGACACTTGAGAGTTTTGACTGCTTGGAGCTGCGTGTCTCGAGTGAGATCCCTTGCAGAGCAATTGGCAGTCTCACCCATGAGTATTTCCATATCCCCTGTAAAAATTGTCTACTGAACACAAATCCTAGAGGTGTCAGATTCAGAAATTGTCCATTTTTGGAGCTCCAGTCCAAGGATTTTTGCTTGCCTTGACAAAGACACCTTATTTGTTCGGTCCATGATGCACAGGCTGTTACTCTAACAGATTACAGAAGAACATGCAACACTGAGAGCCATTTCTCCTTAGCATGTGGTGTTTTCCTTTCCCATAGCAAAATGAAAAAAAATTCCTTTTCAGATGTAATATTTTATGCTACTGAAAGAGACAACATGCTAGTTTTTTATTCTTTTGCAACAGAGAAACAGACACACATTCTTTATTGATAGCTGCTGCAAAACAAAGGCTGATTTTTGAAGATCTAAACTTAAGAGATTAAGTGCCTTTCCTGTACACTAATATCACTGTAAGAATACTGTGTTGTAGAAGTGCAGTTTCTGAAGTATCTGTTCTGGTTTTGCAGTTTTGCAGCACTTTGGACCTGGTAATCAGTTTTCAAAGGGACTGATGTAAAACAGGCAAAAATGCAAACTGCTGCTCATTTCAAGTCTGAATGTGAATATGATATGATCGTACACCACAGTCTTCCAAAAGTGTCCTTCAGGATGCAGTATATATTGCAATGGCACTAAAATATAAAAAAAAGAAAAAAATGAAAATTCTGTTAATTTGCTGGCAGTGGTAATCCGTAAACCTCAGTAATAAATCCATAAAAAAACAATAAACACAAGTGTCCTCTCAGATTGTGACAACACTAAACATTCTCTTCTCCCCATGCAACTCAGTTCAGCAACAGTTTATCCCCTTGTTTATTTTCCTACAGGAGAAGGATACAAGCAGTTTTACATCTTTAACCCCTACACAGGAGCTGCTCATATATTATATACTGTTAGCACTGAATTTAACTTAGAAAAGATGAATTTCTTCTTAAAAAAAAAAAAAAACTAAACAGAAGACCCCCAAACCTCCACCAAACAAACAAACAAACAAAAAACAGCCAAAAAAACCCTTCAAAAAGCACCTTGGAAAGATGCCTAGATCATTACTTTAATTTCTCTTTGAGATGCTTCAGCAAGAGGAGAAACAGAAAAAAGAAACTTCTGAGAAAAAAAAAAGATGCATTTTCTACTAGTTTTATCAAAGGCAAGTTTCTAATGACTAGGCAGTAAGACATAAAAGTGGAAAAGAAGCAAAGCTGACCTGTTATGTGCAACTGAGGGAGCAAATGCCATGTTTGCTCCTTTTGCTAGCAATAAAAACAAAGGAACCAGACCCACTATCTTTTTTGCTTGAATATTGTATTTAAGTGTTTACATTTGAAGAAAATCTATCCTATTTACTTGTGTTTACATGAGTTTACACAAGCTAATTCTTCAGAGTTTGTTCATGGTATGTGTTTTTTTTTTCCCTAAAGCCTTCTTGGCAAGTAAACTCTACGTGTTTTCCCATACACTGAGATTTGGATTCAGTGTCTGCCAATATGCATGTTTGACTATAAAGTGGTTTCCCTTTGGCTGCTTTGAAGCAGAGAAATGCATCCATGCTGCTAGCCTTTATTTTGTAAAAACTCTTTTTCCCCTGCAGAAAGTGTCTAAATATGAGTGCAAGTTATCTGGAAAACAAAAAAGACATGATTTTTAGTTACATTAAAATCCCTTGATACAGGGAAAATGCAGAAACATTCTTTGATTCCCTGAATCTGTCACATTCTTTGAAACTAAAACAACATTGGTTTATAATGGGACTGAGAGTGCTTTATACAACAGGAGTCAAATTCACAGCTGGGCAAGGCTCTTGCATGCATCAGCAGAGACTTGCATCAGGCCCCTAAGGGCTTCAATGGAACTGAGTTAGAATGCTCACATGATTCTATGCAGAGCCTTTAATCTCATACAGTGCTTGAGAAAACTACATTATATTCTAGAAAAAAATATATTTTACACTAGTCAAAGATCTGTGTTGTCTGAAATTTTCATGCCTGTCAGGTTTTGTTTTGGTATCACTTGCCTAGGTTCAGAGAGCATGTGACTGCCGTTATGTCTTTCTGCCTCCTTAGAGGCTCAACTGAAAAATTAGTCTCATCTAACTATATTGCTTGACCTATACAAGCAGAATTGTGATGGAAACAGCACAATAGATTTTTCACTTTTAGTAATAAAAAGAAGTGCAGACTTCATATTTGTACATATTCTTCTAATTTTCTAATTTAGAAGACAAAGTGAACTTCTCAAACAGAAAAATCCATGTTTAAGGACAAAAAAAAGTTAAGTGAGGTGATCCGCCTAGCAGGATAAAAAAGTGGCATTTGATTAAAACTTACCAGCATTTGTACTATATCATGAAATTATACATCCATTTATATACCCTTTCTTTTGTTTTAGTAGGCTAATGAGCTGAAGGGCCAGGTGCTAGAAAAACTGGTGTCTACATAGCTATAGTCCACATGAACAGGACATAAAGTCAGAATGTTGTGCTTCTCTAGCAGATCCCAGTCTAGCATGGTATACTTTAAGGCCAAACACAGTCCTACTGAAGTGAAAAAGGTACAGAGTTAAATGCATAAACTGCTTTACTGAGCTTGGAAGGGACAAAGTGGGCAGCTGCCACAGAGGACTTCCTGGTATGTAGAAGTCACTCTTGGTCTTTGAGACATCCTGGGCAGGCTAACACGTCTCAGCCTGGAACTGAGGTGAAGCACTGCCTTCTTCATATCTTCCCAAGTCTTCCCATGGTGGTCCCATGGATTTCAGTGGAGGACAGTGGGGAGCAGCAGGGATACATGGGTTCCAAGCCAATACTTCTGCAACAAGATAGCTCATGCTACTAAGAAGTGAGAAAGGAGCTGAGGACAGGACATGGGATGAGCAGGTGAATACTCCTCTCCCTCCCTCCCTCCCTCCTCTCCCTCCCTCCCTCCTCTCCCTCCCTCCCTCCCTCTCTTCCCTCCCTTCCTTCCCTTCCTTTCCTTCCTCAAATGAGGAACATCTATTAAGACATGACAACTTCTAGGGAAAGCTGACTTAGATGTTCATCACACTGGACTTAGAGCTCTGCCTCACTGCAGATCTACCCCACAGCCATGCTGCACCAAGCAATGATCTTCACCAGTTTAAGACTACCCATGCCGCATGCTCTGAGCTAGCAGCAAGGGGCAGTTTGCCTCCTCTGTGTACTGGGTCCAGTTTGGGTGGAGTTAGTTTTCTTCATAGCAGCCCAAATGGTGCTGTGTTTTACAGCAGTTAATAACAAAACTCACAACGTTTTAGCTATTGCTGGATAGTGCTTGCTCATCATCTGTTTCTCACTCTGTTTTCTCACAGGGTATAGTCTAGGATGGGGAGAACTGGAACAGCTGGCCTGAACTGACTGGAGAGATACTTCATAATACATAGCATCATGCTCTGAAAGAAAATCAGGGGAGGCAAGTTTAGCTGTAAGTGGCCACTCTTGGAGTTAGGCTGGACACCATTCTGCTGCTGGGCAGGTGTGATATTACTTTTTCCACATTACTTGCTTTTTTCCACAATTTACTTCTTTACTGATTAACCTGTCTTCACTTCGACCCATAACTACTTTTCTGGTTTGTTTGGGTCTCCGCTTCTTTCTTCCCATCCTACTGGGAGGTTGTAGTGAGAAGTGACTGGAAGGGAGCTTATCTGCTGCCCAGGATCAACCCACCAAACCACAAAAGCAGGCAGTATTGGCTGGTGAGTGAGTTTGGCAGCAGCAGAGTGCCTCTTGCAGAGGGAGCAATTAACAGCTGTGCCTGAGCAGCCTCTGTGGAAACAAAGCAAAAGGATGGAATTGTGCAGCACTAAGAATTGAGCTGTTCACACCTAGGACACAAGAGGACATCTGGGGAAGGACAAAGAGCAGCAATTATTCTCCCATTAGTAATTCACCAAGTGGTTGTCAAATAAGTGTAGGTTTGCTATAGTATGTGACTGGTCTCATAGATGATAAGAAGCTAGACTAGGAGCCA
Organism: Cyanistes caeruleus; assembly: GCF_971803275.1. Lineage (NCBI taxonomy): Eukaryota > Metazoa > Chordata > Aves > Passeriformes > Paridae > Cyanistes > Cyanistes caeruleus. Next base: position 37,208,114 of record NC_141732.1, read on the forward strand.
GCTACCTAAAGCTCTGCTGACATCTGGTGCTGAAGAGAAAATTAGTTTTTCAGTGCAGTAAGGTTCTCCACTTTGAAACACTATCATATGGGGCAGAAGTTGCATTTCTTCAGCCTGTCTCCCAAAACAGCACTCTTCCACACAGCCTGCTTAGCATACTCACATGTATAGAGAGTCTCAGTTCAGAGAAAGTCTCTTTAGGAATATTTGAAATGAACAAGGAAGTAGAAATTGAAAATCACATATTAATTAATAGGAACATCACATTTTTGTCAAGATTTTAATTCCTCATTGAGCATTGTGCTGAGTTTTTAATCAATGATCACTATAATCTATGGATGCTAGCTTTGGAACAGGTTGCAGAGAGCTGCAGAAACTGCAGGCCCATGGCCTCTCAGTCCTGCCTGAGAACTTCATAGGAGGATTTCAAAGCAATCCTCAGAGACAGAAAACAACTACCAGGTGCTGTTTGTCTGTCCTCTTGTTTACCTTGCAGGAGAGAGTCAGGGGGGCAGTGTGCCCCTGACCAATGATGGTGATGTAGCACTTTGCTAACCAATAAGAGTTTCCTTTCTGTACTTTTCCACGTATCTGTCTATAAGACAAGCCTAGAGCAATAAACTAGAGAGATTCTCCTGTTGTGACTCCCTTGAGAGTCAGTGTTGTTCTTTATCGCCGTTCCCAATCAGAACGACAATAATCAGAATAGATTTTGTGTCTTGCAATATACTTACTGACAGAATTGATTCAAACAAAAAAAATATTTAGGTGTTTCTCCAAAATCAAAAATCACCAAAAAAGGTGTTTTAACCTTCAGGTTTATTTAAAAACTAGTCTTAATTTGAATGGATTTGACTTCTGTGGATTTGAAGTCAAATATTTCTTTCAAATGACATTAAATTATTTTTTTATAAAATTTGTCATCTTTACTGAGAAACCTGCTCTAGGCAGTATTAAAAAAATTGTCCCAACTTTGTGTATGCTTAGCAAACCTTTGCTTGTAATGAAGTGTCCTGTAAAGAAAATGTTAAAGAGAAATTGTCACTTAGGCAATGTGTTAGTATAGGAAACAGCACAGTAGCAAATATCAGGAATTGTTCATTAAAGAACATAAACATATTAAAGAAAATAGTCTTGGGTCTATTCTTCAAAAGCAGTGAAGGAGATTTTTTCATTTTGCAAGCTGTCTCTTGCAAATAATTCATTATCAGTTATACTGAATAATATAATACATTATTTACTGGACAAACAGTCTCCATCTAGTATCTTCTTACCAGCATCCAGTAGCAGATGCTTTGGATAAAATAAAAAATTGCTATAGATAAATAATGCCATCAGTATCCACTCTCAAATACCAGCTATCAATAGTTTGGGAGCGAAGACTAACGGTAAAACTAAAACCTATTCCTCTTTTCTTAATGTGTCTAATTAGTTCCACTAATTCAGCCTATTAATTTGAAAATTGTTTGCACATTTGTCCAACCTGATGGACAATGACAAATGACCAATGACAAAGAGTTTCACAGTTTATCTGTACATATTTATCTTCCACAAAAATAAGAGAGATTAGAGAGAAATGCTATATATTTTCATCTTCAATAACTAGGGTTGGATAAGGGTTTCTAGATAATGTTTTTTGTAAAAGAAAAAATAAGGCATCAAGTATTTTAATTTTGCTAGTGAATAAATCAGAAGTCGTATTTTTCTATCATCTTTGATGCTTTGCCCATTTCTGTAGGTCAACACAGCAATTGCCAGGAACAGAGCTCAAAATTAATTGTAAATAAATATTAACTTTCTTTAAATTCCAGTTTTGTGAGAGAATGTCAGACAAGCCTGTTTCTAAAGATGTTTTCATTTGTACTGCTCCTGTAAATTTTCAGGGGGTATGAAATTGATTAAATGTATCAGTTACCAAAAAACATTGCTGGAATGTTTCCATGCTCCCAGAAAACTGTCATTTTTTCCCCCCCTTCCAAGAAAAAAATAGGGTGAACTATCTGCTTTCAGGTCATTGAAGCCTAATGCATTACAAAACCACTCAGGATGAAATAATATGGATTGATATGAAATAGTCTGAAACAAAAGCTCACACCACTTCCATGTAGGAAACCTATGCCACATAATACAAACATGTTAAGTGGACTGGATAGATATAATCTATCTGGACTTTAAAGTGCTTGTGAGAGTCTTCCATGGAAAATCTTTCAGGAAGATGCACAGACATAGAAAGGAAAAGGGAAGTGCTCTGACTGATAAAACTAGTTAGGAAAAGCTGTGAGACTGAACAGCCATCCCTTAACACGGCAAAGCATTTCATATATTCAGACATGCAACACAAAGAAGTTAATTAGGTCATGATAGTTAAGGCTGAATTAAGTCTGAATAGCTGCTTTGAAGTGCAAATGAACTATTAGAAAGTGGAAGAGAATGTTTTCTCCCCTAAAGTATATTGCTATTGGTTTAGCTAAAAAAATGAGCTTCAAGACAGCTTACAAATAAACCCAGAATATGATTTATGAAGCCTGATCTTACAAATGGGTCTTTTCACCTGTGCCCAGTTTTTATCATCACTTGGTTCAAACAGTGGAATAATCCAGGATCCTCCCATAGACTCAAACTCACTGAAGTCTTGTTCACAAGCCACAATTGAAGAACTCCCCTCATTCCTGTAGGTTCATGACTGAAAGGCTTCATTGCAGAAACAGATGGAAAACGTCCTGGTAACTTCATAATTAACTGTGCTCTCAAAATGCTTGTCTTTCTGCCGTGTCTCTCTGTCTGTCTGCAGTAGTGGCTCTAGTTTTCCCCAGGCACAGCTGAGTTTCCCTCTAGGAAAAAAGAAATCCATATCAGCTCACAGGGGATGTTCTGCAGCATAGCTCCAAGCTGTACCCACAAGGTCAGAAAGCCACCACTGAAAGCATCAAGTTCTTTGAACACTTTCTTAAGCAGAAAAAATTTAAGGATAGCACTGCCTGCACCGAAGTATTGTTGCCAAAGTAGCCATTCCTTCCAAGCATTTCAAGACAAACATAAGGGACTGCATCTGTAAACAAAGGAGACAAAAGTGTATTAGACAGTTGAAGAGTAGAATTAAGAGCAAAGTAAAGGTGTCACTGGGATGAGAGAGCAGCTCCAGATCCTAACTGCTGGCCCGATGTACACACATCATCTGTCCTGGATGCACCGGTAAAGAAGAAAATTTCCATTCCCTGGAAGCCTTAAGAGTGTAGAAATTTGGTGTAATATATCTGAAAGTGTGTGATCAAAAATGTTACCCATTCCAAACAGAAAAATTTCAATGTATTAAAAAAAAAATAAATTATGTCAGCAGAACAGGCCCTTAATTACAACTTTAGTACTACTATAAAATACAAGCTGTATTTGAAAGCATGTATGAGGAAAAGAAAATATAATGGTAATTTTTTAAAACTGACAAGAAGAGGTATAAGAATTTATCTTTATTCATTTTCTTAAAATAAAGCCTACAGTAAAGGAGGAAGATAACTTTTTTAGTAACAGAGGGGTTTATTTCTACTAAGACACTTGCCTTCACAATTGCAAATGTGTTGTTTGTGTGGAAATAGTAGTTTAGAAGAACAATTTAGTTTTGTAATAACCCCCATGATTATGACAAGTCAGTGAAAGCCCCCATTTTCACATCTTCCCCTGTCACTGAAAAAGCAAGTTTGTTTTCATATTGTGAGAATGCTCCAGCAAGCTCTGGAATTTGCTAGTATTGTTGGCATGCATAAATAGAGCATTTTTTAGTGTGCCACAGGGAATCTGCAGCTGCTTGTTGAATACAGACAGAAAGCAAATGTTTTGCTCTTGTTACAGATCTGCGTGCTTGTCCTCCAAGCTTCTCTGCTCTGAATGAATTTCATTGGAGCCAAGCCCTCACTAGGTGCATTATGTTTGCATAATAAGGAAGATGCCTGCTTGGGGTATTTTCTGAAGTTGCTTCATGTTAATGACTGCTGTGTTTTGAGACTGAGTGAGAAACACAGGCACCTTCCACCTTGTGCATAATGGCTCATTTTGCAAACAGTCCTTCAAAAACACAGCTTTGACTTACCTGATAGAAGAATGTGTTCAGTCCCCTTGAACCATATTTAAACTGTGCAAGTTCTCTCTTTATTCACATACCACATGAACTGCTAAAAAAAATTACTTCATTTTACTCCTCCAGCTTTGAATGATAAAGATCCAATTTTCCTTTGCATTGTGATTCTGTCCCTCCACGCTACCCTCTCCTTGAGTGGTAAAAGAGGACTTAAGAATTACACCCTAAATGCCTTGTTTCAGACATGAGTCATTGTTTCACTGTTGCATGAATACACCTATTCTTAGACTTAAAATAGCAAAGAGGACAAGTTGCTTGAGTCACCATGCCTTGAATTGTCTGAAACTGAAGATTAACAAGAATAAAGCAACATGCTGCATTTTGACAAGGCAAAAAGGGAATTACGTTTAGGTGTCTATATTTGATATTAGGAAGTGTTTTATCAGCTTTACTTTTGCTAATCAACAACTGATGAGAAACACATCCCAGTTTTACATTCGACTAAAGATTATGCTGTGAAACAAAAATATATGTCTATAGATGTCCTTTACAGCATAATACAGAGGATTATGTACTGTCAGTAAAATGCAAGCAAGATACATTACTCCAAAGCCTATCAGAGCACCAATAAGCCTCTCATAAACTTTTTAACATAAGACAAAACATAACTGTATATGAAGAATCATAGAATGGTTGCGGTTGAGAGAGATCTCTGGAGGTCACCTGGTCCTAGGTGACTAGGACTGCCTAAAATAAGTGAACCAAGACTGTGTCCAGGTGTCTTTGCAATTTCTCTAAGCAAGGAAAGTTCACAACCAACTCATTAACCTCCTTTGCTGCAAGGGAACATGGCTAGCTCATGGTGAACTTGTAGTCCACCCGAACCATTATCAAAAGGGTTACATTTCTGAAAGAAGGAGTCCATACAGCAGTGGGGAAGATGTTGGAAGATTCTTTTAGCTTTAGCACTGTATTATATGATCCCTATATTCATGGTTAAGGTTAATGCTTAGTTTTGTCCCCTATGGTGCTTAGTACAAATGCCAAGATTACTATGGCCTTGTGTTAACTCCATACACCTGTGACTAGTAAGTCATTTTTTTCCAGCTAATGTTTCCTTATTTACTTCTATTAGTGATTAATATGTACTAGCTGGTATCTTAGTTTTGAGGACAAGGATTGTGTGTCAGAGCAAAAAATGATAAGAGAAGTACATTATCACTTGATGACATATTTGAGATGGTCACAAGGAGGAAAGATTCATCAGAAGATCTGGAACCATATTCAAATAAGTCTGTGGGAATAATTAGCATATATGCATGTATTCAAAAATATAATGAATATGTATTGGTTTCAGGAATATAACCTGGACTGATGGGTTCCTTAGCATGCATACTTTGAGGATGATTCCCAATGCACCCAGCACTGCTAATAAAGTAATGATGGCTTTCTAACCTAACAAATGTGTTGGATAGTTCATTTTCCATTTTTCCAGTTACAAGCCCCAAATCCTCTTATGCTAAGGTAGTTGGACCTCAGCATGTACTGGTTCCTGGAGTTCTTGCTTCCCAGGTGCAGAACTTTGCCCTTCTCCACTTTCAACTTCATGAGGTTCCTGTCTGTCAGGGACACTGGGAGGCAGAACAACCCTCTAGTGTATCAGCTCTGCTCCCAGTTTTGTACTGTCATCAAACTTGCTGAGGGCACACTCTGCCCCAGTGCTGCAGACCGTATGAAAATGGGCAGGATTGGTCCCAGACTTGACCTTTGGGATGAAGCATTATTTACAACTAGACCCTGTGTGATTGATCACTAACCTCTGAGCCTGCCAATTCAGTCAGTTTTCAGTCTCAGACTCAATGAGGTTGGCTCATCCAGGTCATAATTTATGAGCTTCTCTGCGAAGATGTTACGGGAGACAGTGTTGGAAACATTACTGAAGTCAAGGCAGAAAACAACAACTGCTCTTCTCTTGTCTACCAAGTCAGCCCACTCATTGTGGAAGGTTATCCGGTCAGTAAAGATGACTTGGTGAATCCATGCTGACCACTCACAACCCTCCTTATATTCAAACTAGTAATTTGGCCACTAGAATATTATTAAAACTCTGTTGTTCTTTTCTGTTAGTAGTACTGCAATAAGGATGAAGAAAAAGAACTATGCTTTGTATTTTACATTGCAAATCGTATGCTCAGTTGAAACTGCTAAATTTTTTTGATATTATAACAGAAACCTGATCTAGGAAGGGCCCAAATCAAAATATGAGATGTCACTAGCCCTGTCCAGTCCCTCTTATCCAATTAGACATAGGAGTTACTATCACATCATTTGAGCTGTGACTTCTTGCATGCATTTTCAAGTATATGAAGATCCTCTTGATATGGCAGGACTTTTCATAAGCTCATGCTGAACTTTTCTTGGGGTATAGGATTTTTCAGTCGTGTTTCTCATGTTTATTTCAAAGAAGTCTGGAAAACGAGCAGCAAAACTCCAATGGCTCCAACAAGACAGAAGATTTTCCAGCTCTTTGCCTCTGAGAATGCACGGTGTTTTGCTGCCAGGAACAAAAGTGAATTTTAAGCTATCTTGGGCACAGAGCAATCCTTTGTGACCTTTTAGCTGAATTTTTAAGCTATGAATTAATGCCTTCCCCTTTTATCCCAAACTGAGATATTATCTTAAAAAGTACAGTGTACAAGCATGATGCTCCTTGCCTATGGCTCAGTCACTGTTGAGAAAAATTCCAACTCCTTTGCTCAAAAGCATTCACATGCATCTGGATTACTAACAAGAAGAGGTTGAGCCTTGTCTGCTTTGCTTTTATTAACACAGTATGAAATACTATTTTTGTGGAGTTTTTTTTCTTCCCTTGGGCATCCATATGAGGCCAATACTAAACCCATGCACAACTTTAAGACAGAGTAGTCTTTTTAAGCAGTAGAGATTCAGCACTTTTCTCTGTGAAGTTGTAAAATTGAGTAAGACTGGGTGCAAGCCAGCATGCTGAAGACCCAGAATTTTGTTTCTATCTCAGCCACCATTAGAAGTTTGACCTTGAGTCTACAGCTTTACTGTGTCTAGGCTTCTTGGCACCAGAATGGCTTAGCACAGTGGGGCTGTAGCTCAGAAGGGAACTCCATGCACCGTTATAAATTTCTACACATTATTTCGTTGGAGATTCCAGGGTCACTTTGTCTGATAGAAGTAATCACAGAACTATAAAACTAAATACCCCATTACTGCACAGAGATGAGGTGCAAGAGTAGCAGGCATATTGTTCTCAATACTTTTCCGAATGATAATAGACAAGGTAGTAGTCTCACACTTCTAGGAAAAAAACCCTCCAAAAGAAACATACAGTAAGGATGTTCACTAGGATTTTGCTTTGGGTTAAACAGGGTGAGAAAGGGTCCAAGGATACTGCAACAAAGCCTGAAACTTCCCATTTCAGCTGCAGCAACTGTTTTTTTCTGATTTGCATTCTGTTGTAGACTAGCAAACTGTCCCCAGCTATCCCAGTTAGTCCTTTCCACTTTCCTCTCCTGCTCACTCATAATCATTAATGAAACACGGATACATCTTAACATCCACAACATAAATTCAAAGCAAACATATAGCAATGCAGACACCCAAGCAGTATTATCTGATAAAGGAGGATAATTCCTGAAAACTGCTTTTCCTCCTGGGTTGAAAAGGGAACTTATAACTCAGCATTATATGCAAGTGTTTACTCAGATTTCTTTGAATATATGCATCTGGATTCTGAAAAAAATGCCCCAGCCTGAGAGACCTCAGCTGCATGAGGTTAAAAAATGACAGGAATAGAGTATACATTTTGGATCTCAAGGGAGCCCAAAAGCCCTACCTGAATAGGTCCTGGTGGAAGGTGAAGCTGCCACACTGTTGACCTTGCTTGATATTGAGTTTCCAGAGCAGAATTGGGTGAGGTCAGGACACTTATGATCAGGCAGTGGTAGGTAATTCTGAGGCACCTGGCTAATTTAATGCACCTTGCCTAATTGAAAAGGTCATGAGACTAAGACTCAAGCATGATACTCAGTGCTGCCGGGAGGCTTTTGTTCAACTAGTTGCTGTTCTGCTTCATCAAATGTATTTCTGCTCCTGTACAATAGATTATTGTAACTGCAAGCCGCATGATTGAAGATAGGTTTTGCTTAAACCAGGAGCTCCTCTGACAGCTGTGTGACCAGAACAGCTACTGAGCTGTGTAGGCACAAGAGCTCTGCAAGAAAGTGGTGGTACCTATAACTATAAACCAGTGCTGGATACAGCACTGGTTTACCATCCCAAACACTTAACACAAGCAAATCCCACATTTGTAGATTTACAGGATCCAGGCCTATTTTCCCACTCTTAAACCACAACCACTTGTTTTATGGCTCTTGCAGTTCTGAGAAACATAAAGCTGTCCTTATGAGACTTTGCATAGTCATGAGGTTTAATCATCTGAACCTGCTTTGCACTGGACTTCTGTGTAACAGTTCATGGAAAAGATTATTACTAGGAAGCCTTAATGCCTGCTTTCCAGCTTCAGCCCAAGCTTGACATCTGTTGACTCTGCCCCACACTGAATTAGACAATTGAATGAGCAGCCTTTGAAAACATTATATATCCTGAGCTGGGAGCAGAGTTTGGCTTGCTGGATAACCAGCCCAATGGCCACTGCACCCCTTTCACCATGACAAGAACCAGTGGCACATGTACCCTAGATGTTAAGGAGGTGGTGTTCAGAGAAACTGGGGAGAAGAATTTATTTTATGGAGTGAAGTAAAACAGAGAAAACCCATTATCTACCAGCACCTTAATGTAATTTTAAATAGCATTTGAGATAATACATTGTGTGCTTGTTGAAAGAATGTGAGTCAAGTACCACATGTACATGGGAATGAACCCAGAACCTCTGACCCTGAAATCATGTGTTTCAAAGGACTAATCAAGGCCTTCAACTACCTCATAGTATATCACTGATGTTCAAGCACATTTGCTTCAAAAAGTAACAGACGAGGCCCATTAAAATCAGAAAGGAAGAAAAGATTTTCCCACACCTGAAGGTCCTGCAGAAAAAAGGCATGGGGTTCTTTCCAGCTATCTTACTTCCAGTGCCTTTATTTCTAAGAAAATCAAGTGTTACACCAGTGTAACTGTGAAGCAACCACTGCAAGAAGAAATTCCTCTGCAGAAGAGGAAGCAGGTTGTATAATTAATGCAGGTCAGTACAGGGTTGCTGCCCTAAAAAGCTACTACTCTATCAGGCCTTGTAGGAGATGCTTGCTAATTCTTTTGCTAATTCTAGCTCTTCATAAAATGCAAAATCAGCAAAAAGGACCAAAACAAATACTATTCACAATAGAGCTGCACAAACTATGGTTTTCATACCACTTGGTACAAACTGAAAGATGAAAGGAAGGCTACAGGTTGCTGTTTATACAAAAATGTGGCTTGAGACGGGGATAATAACATTTCCTGTCCCTGGTGTGGGAAATATTTGGTAAGAACATGGGCACCAGGCTGCCCCCCTTCCAACTGGACCATTTCCTTATTCACAGCTTTGAGACTCATACCATATTCCCCTGTGTCCCATACCTACTAAGTGAATTTCCAGAGCTGGGAACAAAGTCTTTCCTTGCAGATGAGCTCTTTTTATGATAGAAAGCCTGTTCATGCATGTAAGTCTGGATTTCTGCCAGAGAGCAGACAGTTTTCACCAGATATCCCTTCCATGTTTCTTTACGTATGGGACATGTTTTCCTCATAGATCTTTATTTTATGTCACCCACAGGAACAGTTGTGCTCTTCTATCATAGTGTACCTTCACCTGTATAAAGTTCTTACAAACTTCTGTTTGTGATGCATTGTCAGCAGGAGAACAATCTCTGCTGTCATACCAGAGCTCTCTGATGTGTCAAGAGGCCTCACACTGAGCGACAAACTTGTTGACCACCTTCCAATATTCTTCCTAGCTGCTTGTTACCATTTCAAGAGATGCTGCAATGCTTTAGACATTGCAAAATACTTTTCCTTCTTTGAACCTAAGAATTATCACTAACACTGTCACACTGAAATAGTTATTAATTACCATTTGTTTAAATTAGCTCCCTAGCAGATGCCTTTGTGAACTAGTTAACATTTGGATGAAGCTACCTGCTACCTGCAACAAGTAATTAAAAAATCTGTTCACTGCACAACCAAGAACTATCAGGAATTAGAGACAAGCCAGAAGCAACACCAGGTGCCAGCCTGTGTCTTGAAGACAGCATACATTGCTCTGGATGACTTGGAATTTAAAATTCTAGTTATGTCAAATGCACCTGGCTCTCAAACATTAATGAGTGCAGCAGGTTTAATCCCAGTGTCACAGCAACAACTGCTTGCAAATCAGTGCCCAAAAGTGTTGAATTTCCTTGCAAATAGGCAAGAAGCTAAGACAGGCTAATTTGATTTGTAAGCCTGTTTAGTTCAGACTTTCAGTGATTAAGCAAGCATTCACCTGATATAAATGGTAGCTCATCAATTTCCAACAGGGTATGCAATGCAAAGAATTGAAATTCAGACAATGTCTGGAAGATCAGAGGTTGTTTCCAGTCTAGTCTTGCCGAATTCTTGAAGTCATCCAACACTTCCAGCTTTAAAGGAATGATTCTCTCTCTGAAATTCAACCAGTGGAAAGAACGGTCCCAACTCAGTCTGAAGGTCACTACAGTTTTTCTCATTACATATAGGTTTTGTTCTCTGCCAGCTCACTTCTGTCCCAGAAAGTAGGGGCTGTGCAGAACCCCAAACCATGGGCTCTGGCCTTTTCCCCAGGCAATGAACAGCTGGAACTCCAAGCAGAAGCTGAACTTCAGAATGGCAGCAAATGAGTTGTTCCAAAGAACTCAAAGAATTTCATGTAAGGAAAAGTTGAAACCTGTTAACAGCTTATTTTGTCTCATGCAACTCACCAAGCTTATCACATCAAGTAGGTATTTTAGATCCACTCAACATTGAACATAGACAAATTTTTAAAACACAGTCTTCCTTTAAGAGTATGAGGGCAGGTGAGTTTTGCTGTGGAGTACAGGTAACTTATCCCTGAGCTCACCTGAAATTTTGTCCCTTTTCTACATCAGAGCATTTTTCCCATTGTAGTCTTTCACATTTCTGTCCCCAGGAATTTTCAGTGATTAATTTCTGGATGCAGAATTCACTTTGCAGGGGCTTCTTGAAAACAAGCAAGTTTTGGAGTGGAGCAAGCCTCCAGAGCATTTTGATGCCTTTTTGTTTCTTTACAACCCCCCACACAGTCATCATTGTGTTAAGTTTTCCTCATCTCTGGGCGAACTGACCTAGCCTGTACACCAGCTGGCATTGCCTCATCACCAGAAATAGTCTGAAGCACCACATTTGGAGCTGCTCAACACCTCCTTCTCGGAGCCTTTGAGCAATGGATTTCATAGTCCACTTTTTCCCCACTGTAATTTAGACTCAGACCTAGAGTTCCGAGTGCTTATCCAAGTTTTTTTTTTGCCTTTGATCTGGAATATGCCACAGTGATGTGGAGAAAAGAAAGAAAATCAGAAAGCAATAGACCCAAAACCAGATGGACATTGCAACTCAGACTAGGACAGATAAGCAAGCTCTGACAGTGATCTGGGTAAACCACATTGCATTTATAACTCTAAATCACCTCATTTTCATATGACTGATGGGCTTAGATCTGCTAGAAGTATGTCAGATACAGTGATCAAGCTTAAGTCTATACGATTATTTTCCTTTGTGATATGCTTCTGTCTGAAACACTTTTCTCCATTGCATTAGAGAATTGTACATCCAAAAGTGTATATAGGTGTGATTTTAGCAGCGCAAAATCTGAGCCTTCACTTGAACTGTGCAATTTTGGGAAAAATTTTGGGAAAAATCAGGAGTTCTGATTGGGTTTGAGTCCCTGGGGGGTTTCTCCCTTGTTGTGTTCCTAGTGGCCCCTGACCCTAAACTCCACCCTAGGTCTGTCCCTCAAAACCCCTCACCTGCCTTTGCTCAGGGCTCTCTCTCTCTGAATGACAGTTTGTTCCCATGCTGAATAAATGATTTAGTGAACAGAGGCCTGTCTCGTTGGTATTACATGCTGGTTCCCAGAAACTGTAGCTTCCCTGGACATGATCCTGCAGTTGTGGTCTGCAACAGAAAGGTAATCACAACTCTAATCATAACTGAAATAATGATAAAGATGACACAGACAAGGGTTTTATGTACTGGGATAGGTGTCTGTTAGCTGAGGGCTGACCTTAGGAAAGGAAACCTCTTGAAAGGATGGGCACTCAAAAAGTGGGGGGAGCTCTCCATCCAGGCTCAGACTGAAACTGAATAGTTACCTTTCTTATATTAGGTGACACTTGAAGTCAAATATGAGACCCATCTTAAGCAGCATTTTCTTTGTATATGTCAGTGCATGCATTATGCCATACTGAGTCACTCTGATGTCCAGCCACATCCTGTGAATATTTGCCATACATTTTTCAAGTATGTACTATGTTCAATAACTTCCATGTTCAGTTTTCATTTTCAGTGTTAACAAATAATTATCTTCACATACAAAAAAATCCATTCCAGCTCCTGCCATAATTTAATTTATAGATATTAATATGGGTGAAATGAACACAGGACTAGGCCCATGGTCTTCCCTTCCTGATGGCTCTGTACATTCCTGCTCAGAAAAAATACTAGGCCAAGCTTCAGGGGAGCTACTGCAGTCTTTTTTTGCTTATACTCTTTGATTTGTTCATTTTCTCCTTTTTTGTTTACATAGGTCATGCTCAGATAGCATCAGCCTGACCTTCCATCTCCTCTTATGAAACAGAAAGCACACTTAATATAGATCAGTCAGGTGCAGACTACACAGATTTCAGACAAAGGCCAGTGGTGGCAGAAGACACAGCCTGACAGGCTGTAGGAAGCCTTGGTGGAGCTGAACCTTAGCTTTGCAATACTGAAATGCAGAATTGGCAGCATTCACTCTCCTGCATGTTCTTGGCAAGCAGGTTTCTTTGGTAATAGAGCATCAGTAGCTTACCACCCTCACAAAGGCATTTTGAACAGTTATTCTTGATCCACTGATATTACCTTCCGTTTTGTCTGTTGAAACATTGTTGATGTATCAAGGTATCACTTTTATTTAGAAGAGTGAAAAGTTTTCCAGATACCATGCACAGCCCTCCTGATGTGTTCATGGAAAGGAATCCAAACCCTGGACTTACACACACAACTACTCTGCTGAAAGTAATGAAACAGAATGACACTTTTCTCTCCAAAGCTCTAGGCTCTGAGTGACTAAAGCTAGGTACAGCCTTAATCTTTTCCATTTCCAAGGCTCAGTGTAATCGTCACAACTTAAGACCTAAGCAGAAAGTAGCCAGCCAATTACTTGCCCAGTATTTATGTAATTTATTTTAATTATGTAATTTACTGCAAATTCTGCCCTTTTGTCAAGAAGGTTTCAGGGCAATTTGTTATTAAAGTGTCACTTCAGTGCACGTAGTTGCTCTGGAAAGACATTTACATTCTCAATCAAACTTGGAAGAATAAGCCTAATGAGAATGAGCAACTATGCTTAGAGTCACCTTAATAGCATACACTGAGTGAGGAGTATAAGAAACACTAGTTAATCCCGTAATTTTACCTTCCTTCTGCTTCTCCTCTTCAAACTATTTGGACAGAAATGAATATCAAAATCACGACGTCAGTGGTAGCTCACACTAAAGAATACTGAACGCCTGCACTGAACAGATGTGAGGAGGGCTGAACTGCCCTCATGTATCTGAAAGCTGGATTCAGATGTGACTGCTGATTTTGGGGAGTAGTGGAACAATTTGACCCAAACCAAAGAGGTGTTTCTTCAGAACGGATTCTTTATTTATGCTCTAAGAATCATCTTTGTAAAAGACTCACAGCACTTCTGTAACATGCAACACAATATTACTGAACCCTAACTAGGTGTGAAAAATTAAAGGAAGCAGCACTTCCAGGAGAGCAAGTAGCACACCTCTGCTGCCCTCAGATCTTGTCCTTGATCTCTGATTATATGAAGCCAGATGAAACTTCGCTGGCTTATTGATATAGATGCATAAGCCAAAGTAATGCAGAAACCTTTCTGCATGCCAGGAGCTCTAGCCAGATTGCTCATGGATAATGAGAAGGAGCAATTTTTTTTCAGTCCAATGGAGAACTCAAGAGAAGCCTTTTTTTTCATAAATAGTTAAAGTATTATCTAACTAGGAACTGTCAGAAGCCAGAGTGAAAGCAGCCATCACAATGATTTTCCTTATTCATCTTCTAGTGCATCATTCTGTTTGTTGGACGAAATAGAAACTAGTGAATTTAGTGCAGAGCTCATAAAATATTTTCATTGAAATAAAAACATTGTCTCTCCTTGGGGAAACCAGTGTTACAGCTTTGCAGAACATCTCCTGCTCAGATCTGAAGCTTTTACAGCCAACAGCCCTCATTAATTTAGACAAGTAGGTTTGTTTAATGTTAGCTATGCAGTATGATAAATGGCTCACTGCTTCATTGCCAGTGATTCCTGAGGCAGGAATCCTCCTTTGTCAGCAGATCACAGAAGTGGTTGAATTTAAACATTCCAAAAACTACACCAAAGAAATTCTCTGGTCAGAGAAATTTGTTTTCCTAACACAAAAGGGGTGCTTTCAAAAATTTAGTGCAATACATTGCTAAAATCATGTTTGTTTAAAAAGTTGTCACTGTATGGGATCAATTCTTTAGCAATTGCACAACCAGCCAGTTTTTGCAGCTTCATATGTTACGCTAAGAGCAGATTTGCAGGAAATGTTCTGTATTTCCCTATATGTGGCCATGTCACTGCAGTCAACTGTATTTCCTGCATTAGTCCCCCTAACTCTTTACCTTCTTCTCACACAGCTGGACCCCTAACAAATGAGTCTGTTACCCCCTTGGTTCTTTAAAAAACCTACAAAGGCACCATAGAACATAGGGAATCCTCCACTCTGCTTCCTTATAAGGACTACTATCACATTATCTTTTCTAAAATCTCTGGGAAGAAGGACCAGCAAGGAAGCTGTTCCTGGAAAAAAGGAAGTTCTCACTCTGTGCAGCTCTTCCAGAAACCTACAGTTACATTGGTGTAATGCAAAACTCTGACTAACTACTTTCAGAAGCAAACTGGTTTTCTGTTATGTATTAACTTCTGCTGTGAAGACTCCTCTGGCACATCTAACTTTTCAGAAGAAAATTCCCCATGCTGTTCATTGAACAAGTTAAATGTGCCCCAACAAGATGCCTGATAGTGTAGGAAGGAATATTTCTGCATTTCATTCATGTGTCTTATCTTCTTGTGACTGCACTGTACCACATTACTCCTGTTGTAAGTCTAACATTGAAGCCTCACAGAACAGGCAACAGCCCCAAAAAGAATAATAATTATTGGTCTGCCAGTTCTGTGGTTCTCCAGAAAAGTCCAGGGACTCTGCTCATATGGGCACACAACCTTCATTCACTATGTTTTCCAGTGTATTTCACCATCTTTTATACTTTCGACCTTGCCTCTCCTGCACCCGTGGGAATCTCTAAGTACTTAAGTGCAACCAACCCATTCAGGAGTCAGCTTTTAGACAGAAAAAGTCTTGGATAGTTTTGGTCGACTGAATTTGAATTCATTGCAACTATTTTCTGTATAAAAACTTAGTAATAGGATATTACACTGGCATGAACAACAGGCAATTTTTACACTGATTGCAAGAAGAAAAAAGAGAGCAGATAAAAACACAGAACAGCCCTATATTGCCAACAAGCCTCCAGCAAGTCCCTCTGGTACCTGGATCCCTAGAATCATTTGTAAAGTCATGTTTCAATAAACTACTTGGTATCTACTTTATTCAGTCAAGGTCATTCTATATATCAAAGTTTTATCACAACATGCGTCTGTCTGCATCAAGTATTCCAAAGCTATTACATATATTTTTGAAGACATAGTTTTAAATAGAAGTATAATTTTTTTTTATTTTTTTTTTTTTAACCAATTTACAGGTGGATATAGTGTTGACTTATTCCCATATTTTTCATTGGAATTTCAAACTAGTTTTTACTATAACAATTATGCTATTACTGTACCAGCTGCAACAAATGTTCAAGCTGACATCCACTGAATACTCTCCTACTGCAGTCACTGAAGATGGCACTGCATGATTGAAATTATGTTTTCCAAGGGAATTATTCAAGCTTATCGAACTGAAATGTTGTCCAGTAGCACAAGACACTTTGACCAGCACAGAGGGGTGTTATTCAGTTCCAGTTGATAGTAAAGGAAACGCTGCTTGGGGCTAAGCCCTATAAGTCGTTGCCTAAGTTTTGGTGGGACTTTCCTTTGGATTGAAAGGGTGATAACTGGATGAAGGAGAGACAGACATCTCCCCTCCTTTCAAGTTGCAGCATTCCTTGACAACTCCCTGAAGTCTGTGATGTGCTTACAGGGCTGAATGACATACAGGTTCAGGAGAATTTCTGGTTCTCATTCTTTGGTCAAGGCACAGTCAGAGGCTCCACCTGGCCAGTGCTTTGTGAGGGGTGGCTTCCATATGTGAAGGCAAGCATGCAGCCCCACCTGGGAAAGCTCCTTCCCTTCCTGATGAATGTGCACACACACTCAAATGCACACATGCATACCCGGGGTCACACACATGGACGTCACATCATGTGTCGCTGCAGCCAAAGACCTGGGTGCCTAGGAGGACTTTACCATCTCTTAAACACCTATTCTTTTTCTTGTTTCCTCTTAGCCTCTGGGTCACAGGAGTAAGTCTCCATGCCAACCAACCAGATGCCTTTTCATTTAGATTTCAGATTTGCCTGCTTCTGATCTTTTACTCCCAGTGCACACAATCCTATTGTGTAAATAATTCAAAGCTTCCTAGCAAAACTGGGACATGTGGATATGAAGAGCTGTGATTAGACTGGTAATTTGGAAGTCTTAACAATTTCAAGAGTTCAAAGAAAAAAAGTACTGAAAATATCTTCTATCCCCGAGCTGGATGACATGCTGAAGGAATCACTTCTGCTAATAGTGACAGCAGTTTTGTGGCTCCATACACAGGAAACCAGTTTCTACTACTAGTAAGCATTCACTATCAGCTATGGGGCTAGGTATACAGTAATATTGTACACTTCAGTATTCAGGTATTGCATTATCAAATTGAGTTTCAGGAAGCAGAAGTTAAGCATCTAAAATACAGTGAGAGCATTAAATTTAACAAAAATTCCCCTGAGCAGTTGTGGTTTCCACTGTTTATTTTTTTTAATTGTTGCTTCTCCAAAGTCTCTAAGATAATATCAGTATATCCAGCAGTCTGTTTCATGGAAAGCAGGAAACCCTGCATTTCATAAAATGATATGCAAAGAGAACCTATTGAGAAAAAAATTAAAAGGTAGCTTATCCTGAGTTCTTCCATTCTGTCCCTTAAAGCAGCCTCCAGGCAACATTTAGAACACAATTTTTGAAAACACCAACCCAACTCAAGTAACTTCATGTTGACCCACTACCTGACTGGTTTCCTTTGTTATGAAATATTGACCTTATAATTTTTCTCATTAATAACATCAATTCACTTATTTCCTACTTTAGAATATCTTAAGTAGTCTCCAGTCACTAAAAATCATATTTTCCTCTCAAGCAGGTTTTCAGAGAAACACAGACTGCAAGATATAATATATGGGCTGCAAGTCAAGAGCAAAGGTTTCCTCCTAAATCTCCAATTTATTTTTTCCTACGATATTTTGAACAAGTTGCACATTTCCCTGCATGTCTATTTTCCTTTAATCACTATGTTCACTTAAATTACTCTCAAGGTGGGAAATGTTTCGTCCGAGGCCGGGGCATTTGAGCAAGATTTTTCTAATTTTTGAATCATAGTTAGATGTTCAAACCCCAGCACAGCAATGAAGTTTTCACTCTCTTATTTTGTAATTAGGGTTACGGAATTGCTCGTCTAAACGGGAGGTAAAACCTTACCACCTTACCACTTACATGGTTAATACCAAGGGTTTCCTGCTGTTAGCAGGACTATGTTGGGTTTTCATTGTCAATTGGAAGGAACACAGTCCACCCCAAATCAAGCAGTGGAAAATTTTTTTGACAGACTGAGCTTGCTCAGAAACATTTTTTCCCCACAAAGATCAAAGGCATGGATTCAATTTGTAAATACGGTAGCCAAAATACCCTGGCATTAGATTTTTAAAGTCAACAAATGAGGAAACACAGTGCGCATGCACTTTCAGTAGCAGCAGAGTTGGTTTTGTTGTATTTTTAGAAAGTATTTTCAATAGAGAACCTGATGACTTATAAGCATTCCTTCCTACAATAACCTTTTAACATGCTTTTTTACCATAGACTGATCAGCCTAATCCAGGAATGATTCCATTTTCCCATGTTATCCTTTCAACTCCCCTAGCTGAATTACTCAGGATATCCAAAACTGGAAAAAACCCCCAAAATCTCTTCAGCTGTACCCTACTGCTGTGATAGCCAGTTCCTGAGAAACTGTGAATGCTTGGGCCACTTCAGAGAGAAAAACTGGTAAGATTTAATGAGCTCAAGAGATAGAACAGAGGGCTGACATCCTCTCCAGGCAGCAAGGATTCCCTGTTGGTTGTCCTTCAGTGCTTCTGTCACTGTGATTCTAAACAAATAACTACCCAAAACTAGAATTCCTTCTTTTGCCCAGACCCTACAAGCCAGCTTGTGTTCATAAGAGGAAAAGTACTCCCAGCAAGCCAGAATAACCCTCAGGACAAACAGAGTGAAGAGCTGCTAGTGCATTTTTCATGTAGCTTGCAATTCTGACCTTAGCTCAGGAACATGGCAAATAAATCCATGGGATGTGTCATTTGTAGTGCTCCTGGCAAGAAGAAATGCAAACCACTCCACAAAGAGGTCATTTCCTTCCTCTCCAGTTCAGATGTTTTTTACTATCCCCACTACTAAATGTAAAATTAAGTTAGCTATAGTAGAGATATTTGGTTTAAAGATGGCCTTCCTAGAGGTGTTAAAATCCATTAGACAGCTGTAAAGTATTGTAGACCGGCCTTAGGGGATTGACAGTCAATTTATCTCCTCTCCGGCACTGAAAGAGGCAGGGTATGAAGACAAATGTGAGTGACAGCTTGTTTTCCTTTGCTCCCATTTAGCCAATCAGTGTCTACCAGGCTTGGCAGAAAAGGGAGAGCTCAGAAGAAATGGTGCAGATCAGGAAAAGGCAGGATACAGAGGGACATTCATCAGCTGCTAACCAGATAAGGACCCAGCTTTTTTCACTGCATCCAATAACCCAGTGACACTGGGTTAACCTGGCACACAGCAAATCCGTGGAGGTGCAGCCCCAGAAGACAGCAGGATTATCCTCCAGCTCCACCAAGATGCCATCGTGACCTGAGTGACCAAGGCAGAAGAACATGCAAAGATTGATGTGTTTCATGGATGGGGAGCTTTGAACACTCCAACAAGAAAAGTGAGGTTTGGACTATCGCTAATATGGCAAGTGGTAACCTGTGTGGTGGTGTGCCTTCGGCTCACACGGCATCCAGTTTTTGAGGAAAAGCAGGAGTAAGGATGTCAGTAAGTAGCTCTGGCAGGCAGACTGGTATTCACAGGTGCATGACCAAGACACCAAAGCAGTAACTGAGCCACTTAAACCCTAACCCAAGTACAGCTTACAAACAAGAATATGGCAAAGCAACTAAAGTGAGGTAAGTGGAGGACACTAGTTCAGAAAACTGGACAGTACTGGTTTTCCCCTAGCCCTGACAGACTTGTGAATTCCCCAAGCTGTTGGCATTAAGCAAAGCACGGCCAGTTTGTCAAGGGAGGGGATTGCTCTGCACTGGGGTGGCCTCACCTCAAGTCCTAGGAGCAGTTTTGGATTATACATATTTGGATTATATTATTAAGCTCTTAAAGAGCATCCAAAGGAGGGCAACAAAGGTGGTGAAGGGCCCAAAAGGGAAGCTGTATGAGGAGAGCTGAGGTCATTTGTTCCTTTCAGCCTGGAGGAGAGTGAGGGGAGACCACATTTATGTCTACAACTCCTTTTTGAGGGGAAGAGGAGGGACAGGCATTGATCTCTTCTCTGTGACAGAACCCATGGGAATGGCCTGAAGTTGTGTCTGGGGGTGGGGGGGGCTTAGGTTTGATATTAGAAAAAGGTACCTTCCCCAGAGGGTGGTTGGGCACTGGAACAAGCTTCACAGGGAAGCAGTCACAGCAGCATCCTGACAGATTTTAGCAGCACTTGAACAATATTCTCTGGTATTTGGTGAGTCCCTTGGAGATAATCCTGTGCAGAGCCAGGAATTGGACTTGATGTTCCTTGAGGGGGCCTTCTAACTCAGTTTATTTTGTGAGTCTGTGGGACTGTAATCCTAATTGTCTTGTTCTCTCCTTCTGGTAGAGACATTAGTTTGCATTTGCAAGCCAGAAAGTCCTTTTTTAACTGCAGAGTGAAACACTGCTTCTTTTAGTGGGCTAATACTGCACAATTCTGCCTCAAGAAGGTTTTGCTTTCCTTTGAGTCTACTCCTCACTCCTCCAACAATAAAAGTGAAACTCGTTTGTGAGTTTGTAGCAGAAACGTTAGCATCCCAAAGATTAAAAATTACAGGGCCTGTAATTTCCTTAAACCAATGTGTAAGCAAGGCTGTCCTCCATTTCCTATTCAGAAATTTTAACTCAACACAGCACAGTGTTTATGTCTTTGCCCTTAGTCAGGCATGAGAAGACTACAGCCTTCCCATGCACAGATATAATGGAAGCCCAACTGTGCACACATACCAAACTGAGCCTGAGGTACAGGAAGAGTGCTGTTTCTAGCAAGTAATGTTAATGCAGTAATGAAAATAGCAACTTTTGTAATCCTCACACTTTTTTTCAAGGAAAAGAAATTGTATGGTTGTGCAGGTCTTTCAGTGGAATAAAAATTCTTTTATTTGAGTTCTTTTGTACATCTTGTCTTTACCTACTTATTTGTGGTCTGCCTTGCAGCTCTTCAGGTTGCCATGCAAGGACTAGTAGAGAACAGCTCTATACATAGTGAGTATATAGTACAGTACAGACTGTACAGTGGGTACAAAATGGAGAAAATAAGAGAGCAAAAAGAAGAGAGAAAAATGAACAAAGAAAACTGGCCATAAATGCATATAAATAGAACCAACAGAGAAACAGGAATTTAGAGTGTCAAGAGATGATGCTGAGTCAAATTTCAGCCCTTATATTCTGACAGGACTGAGCCTATTTCTTCGTATGTTTTCAAGTGTCATATATATTTTCAAGTGAAATATCCCAGACTATCAACATCTCTGTTTTCCAGTCCTGGATATCCAGATAAAGACCACCTGTTTCTTATGCTCAGTTCCCTGGACTGCAGAAAAATTCAATTAATTCAATTTATATATGCAGGGTTACTCAAGTTTTAAACCTGGCTTAATACCTGATTCGCATGGGGATGTGCCTTTTAGCACACTAATAACAAGTTCATAACAATTTTTTTTCTTTCTTAATGTTGGTTAGCTGTTGCTATTTTAATTTAGTCTTTTAAATTTCTGAAACATACCCTAAACAAACAAAATTACTTGACTGACAGACAGGATCTTCCCACAGACATCCTTTCCCTGGATTTTCTAATCCTTGCAACTTCTTAATACATTTTTCCAGCATGTGCCATCTCCTAGCTGCCCTGCTTGCTGATTTTGACTTTGTAAGACCTCCAAAACTCTTCATCATTAAGGCCTGATTTTCTTCCCACAATGGTGGGACTTTTTTAGGTGCCTTTCTAGCATTTGCAGGTGACCTCAAGAATAAAATCGCTGCTGTAATTAGAAAAACTGGGCAGCGTAAGTTCTCCTTTGCCTCTGACTACACAGTCAGTGTTCGTGTGGGGACCTTTCATAATCTGACATGTCCACATGGCTACCAGGCAAGGAGCCAAGCAGTTCTATTCCAGTGAAGATGTCAAGGAACACAACTCCAGCTGATGCCAATATTTTTAAGGCATTGACTGAGTGAATTGAACTATGTCTTTTGTTACAGTGGTGTTTTAAAATTAGCAATAGCTTACAAAAGGAATCAGGAGTTCTCCCCTACACGTCTCTCATGCACATGTGTGTACTTCAGGTACCAGTGCAGTGGTTTCCAGGAAAGCTGAATACAAACCAGTGAGGTATAAACAGTCACGTTTCACTGGAAACAGTCAGCTCAAACTAAGTGAAAACTCCACTGATGTAAACTACCTTCACCTAGAAGCTGTGTGAATTCACACACATACACAGGATTTCCTAGTACAAAGATTACCTGGTGCCTTCCTCCAGACCTTTTTGTAGAGCATAGATTGTAGACAGCATCTGGTCAGGACTATAAATTGCATACAGCTCAAAACTGCTTTTTTTCACTAGTTAATGATGCTGGTTTACTTAAATGTTTGGCACTAAATGAGCACATTCTGCACCTGTTATAGACCTCTGCATGTCAGCAGAAAATGAAGGCTCAAAGGCACTGACACCTCTGCTAGTAACACTGACCAAGTACTGCTGTGATTGCTGCAAAACAGGTAATTGGCAATCATAGGACACATGGCTCAGTACTTCCTTATCCAAATTACTCCTAGAATAAGTTTGTGTTTGTCTGCTTCATTCATCATTAACAGCAGTATTATACCTGGTACCTTAGGCACAGAAGCACAGAAAAAGTCTGTCAAAAGCCTTGGGTAACTCCCTCCTCACATCTTACCTCTTGCTGGCACATCTGCACCCGTGATGCAATGGGGATCACAGGAAACCATCCTGCTATGAAATGGGTACAGCTCATGTCCCAGCCCTGAAGCCCCCCTACTTACTACAGGCACTGTGTAAGTGGCAGTCATATCTTCTGGTCATAAATGTGAAGGGCTTTGGGAATGGAGAAATCTTGCTCTGTGTCATACAGCTCACCTTTCTATTCTTGAAACAAGACAGCTGCACTGACCTTGCTGGAGGAAGGAGGCAGCTCTGAGAGGTCTCAAGAACATTTCCATGGCGCAGGTGGCTGGGAAAGGAGAAGAGACTGTGAGTAGTAATAGATGAGCAGTAGAATTCCAGTAGAATTCATGCCTCTTGTCTACACCTGCACGGTAAAAAAGCTGAAGGTAAGGAAAATAATGCCTTCCCTTCATCCGTCTGTCAAAACAATACACATTGCCAGTTTGAGCATGACACGAGAGCTTGCAGAATGGAGTGGTGGGGTTCTGTGTACAAACTTACACTACTTCTTTAATCTATTTCCAAATTACTAAAAGAGATGGTTTCCATGAAGTGAAAACAATCACTTTGAAGCCTTTCTTGAGTTATCTCAGTTTGGTAAGAAACCAGTTTAGAGAGTCCATCTAACAAAAAACACAAGGGCTTTGCTCCAATTCAGCTAAGCCAGTTTATGGTTCAGCTGGTCCCGTTTCAGCACGTGAATAAGGATTTGGTAGATAGATGCAGGGAGCTGTACTCACTTCACTGAAAACATTTCTTCTTTAATTACCTTTCCAAGCCAAGATATCTACTGGTCTCTGAAAGACACATCTCATTTACTGTCTTCCTGGCTTTTAGAAATTTTTTGGGAAATGGATTGACTTTTTAATGCTATTCTCGATCAAAAGTTGAAGAGCTTCTGCTCAGGGAGCAGGAAAAGTAGGTAGGTCTAAGCCTACATGATAGAATTACCAAGGAAATAATATGAGAATTACAGTACTTCCCCTTTTTTAGCATTGATTTTACTCAAGACATTCTAAATTTCCTAATTATATTAATGGAATGTGTGATTAAAGATGATAAGGCTAGAGTTTACAAGAAAAGACATGGCCTTTTTGATGCGCTTTCTAAAATGTTCTCAGGCTTGGGCTCAGTTCTACTTCAATAGGTAAAAAACTTCACAATATTTTGATTAAGCAAGATATTTGTGCAAGTAGGTACAAAGCATTAATACTGCACTGGTACTATCAGGAGATCTACCAGACATTCAACAGTGAAGGAACCAAGTTAATAGCAGTCAGGCTTTTAGATTCTAGAAAAAGTAACACAAGATGAAGTTGCACAGGAGAATGCAAGCAGATTGTTTGTCCTTGGTGCACTCATACCAAAGTTACACTACGCATCCATCCATCTGTGAGAAACTCCATTGCTGTGCTTCAGTACATTATTTTTGGTACTTGAAAGCTAACTTCACATCAGACACCAGAGCTGAGTAAAAGCCTCCTTCCCACATGCTCTTTCAGGTGGCAAATTTGGGCCAATGGCTTTTGTGCATGTTTTTACACAGGAATAAAGGGCAGGTATGGACAGACTAAACTCATCATTGCCAAGAAAACTGGATCACAATTCATGCTGAGGCTTGCAAAAGTAGTGAATTTTATAGGGTTCAGTCATGCAAAATGCTGAATTCCTTCAAGGAGGGCTTATTTTCCTGAACTCCATTAACCTTGGTTCTTAGGCAGAGCTTTTCACCCTCTTGGTAAGAGAGGCAGACCTGTGAACCAAGCATTTCCAGGGCTTAAAGAAGGAAGGAAAGATTTGTAAGAGGTAAATCTGTCATATATTTGTAAGCATATGAACCAGTAGGAACCACTATCAGTAGTGAATAGTGGCACAGTGACATTACACACACTGCTATCCCACTACAGTGATTTCACAGCCTAGAAATTAACAAAGAAACCAGATAAATGGCTTGCCTCTCTGCCTTCTTCCTGCTTTATTTTGACTACTGTCTGTGTGAGGGTAACATTGTGCTGCACTCTGCTCGTGCTATCACAGGAAGTAATAGAACAAACCTACACAGTTGATAGCATCATGTTGTTCCCTTTCACAGCAGCGTCAGATGGACAAGTCTTTACTGCAGAATGAGGAGGGCCCTGGTAAAGACCATCAGAACACTCACACAGTTTCTGGGCATTTGTGCCACTGATATCACCAGAAAGAAGCAGTTAGTGCAGGCCAGAGGATGTTATTGTTTGTTATAGCTGCATTGCCTTAAGGTTATGTGAGTTCCCAAAATATGTAGTGAGGATTTATGTCTATCTTCTCAAGTATTAGTTAATTTAACAGCATATTCCTCTGCCCACAAAACCAGAGCTCTAAAATACTGCAGTGGTCTCCATGGAAATAGACAGTATCAGCCCTGTCTACTGGTGGTAATATTTTTAGTAATGAAGGAATTAACATTTTATTTTTGTACAGGCACTTTGGAATAAAACCATCTTATCTTTCAATTCCTCCCAGTCTCTTGCACATGGAAATAGGTGTAGCAACTATCCACAGTCTCTTCTCTCTCTTCTCCCTACCTTCCTTTCTCCAAAAGAAATAATTCTTTTAGGGTTTGCTCATTTGGTTGGTTTGCTTTGATTTGGATTTTTATGTAAGGGCTGGCAGTCACAGCAAGATCTTCCTGCTGAGAATTTTAAAAAGAAGGGTTTTTTTCCTATTTTCTATTGCTGATACAGGCTAGGATGCCCTTGGCTTTCTTAGCCACCTGGGCTCACTGCTGGCTCATGTTCAGCCATTGCCAACCATCACCCCCAGGTCCTTTTTCCCCAGGCAGCATTCAGCCACTCTTCCCCCAGTGTGTAGCACTGCATGGGGTTGTTGTGACCAGAGGGTAAGGCCTGGCATTTATTCATGTTGAACCTCTTACTGTCAGCCTCAGCCCATCAGTCCAGCCTGTCCAGACTCCTCTGCAGAGCCTTCCTGTCCTCCAGCAGATCAGCACTGCTACCCAACTTGGAATCATCTGCCAATTTACAGAGAGAAGTACATCTGAACAAATCATTTATCTATTGCAGCCAATTACAATTTTATTCTGTCACTGGCAGTAGAACCAAGTGATAGGAGCACTGACACTGTTGAATTTCCTTTTAAATTTTGGGGTTTTGTGGGTTTGCTTTGGTTTGGTTTTGTTTTGCTTTGTTTTTCCACGCAGCTCAGCTTTTTGCAGTGGAAAAAAAAAATTAATTAAAAAGGGCCTTTTTTTTTAACTTTTGTGTTGTAGGCTGCCTTCCAGAAAAAGGATAATGGGAGATCTGAACGTGACAGCCCTTGAGAAACCAAGTGGCAGGAGGCAGGAAAGGGTATTTCATTAAGGATTAATTTCTATTTTCTTCTGGAGAAAAAACACACAATCTGTGGTAAGGAGCAAAATTAGTCTGCTCAATTCTCATTACAGAAATGCCGGATTCTGCTTTTTTCCATCCACTATAAGGCATTCCACTTCTCTCCAAGATCTTCCTTGCTGTCTTCAGTGCCATCACTTCTGACTTAAGGAGGAATCCAATAAAACGGTGGGAAGCTATGGTGTAAAATAGAGAAAGCTGCTGAAGTTTCTGGGTTTGAAATCTCTCTATTCTTTGCATTTAGGAATGTGACAGCCTCAGAACTGCAGAGATGCTGCAATTTCCTCAGAAGAAAAATGTATTTCAGACTGTGCTTCCCTGTGTCACATTGCGCTTGCCCCCAGGTTGAAGATGAATAGCTAACCAATTGTCCTCTCTTCTGGTACAAAGGTGTACAAAGTAAGGCAAGTATGTCTGAAACCCTGGCCCTTTAGATGCCTTGTTCAGAAGCACCTGCACAGAGAGCAGTGAAAAGCTATAGCACCAAGAGCATGGCCCATGTAAGTGGGAGTGCTTTTTGATAACAGCGTGAAGGGAAAGACCAATGTCACATCAAGCAGGCAACAGCTTTTCTCCCACTCTATTTCAGCTTCTGGTTTCATGGCTTCAGACCTCCTCAACCACCGAAAGTGTCTTCTTTTCTTACAGTCCATGAATTTTTCATCCCTGAATATTTCTAGCTGTTTTTAAAGAATAGGTTTTAAACAGGTTAAAAAAGCCTTGTGTCCATGAATATAATTCAATCAAACTACATTTCCTTATGGCCAGAACCTGGCCCTGATTGGCTTGGATGCCATGCACAATGCTAAGGCCTATGAGTTGCAGTCCTAACACTTGGTTTATATAAGAGCCTTCATTTGAATCCAGCATTAAAATAATTTTCTGTCCTCTTTGAGCCCAGCTGTGCACTGAGATCTGCAAGCATCTCCGTGGCTTTGATGCTTCCAGTTGCCATGTATCTGCTTTTGGCAATTAGTGGTGCATCAGCTGCAGTTACAGAGTGCCATTTTGCTGGTATCCATAGACATGGCTGTTTTCCAGTCCCTTGGTGAAGAATGGATTCAAGTCTATACCCTCACACAGGTCAGAAGAAGGAGAAATAGGATGGTTGCTCTCAGACAACTGAAGATTTAGCATAATTATCCTGAGCTCACCAGAAGTCCATTGTAATCACCATCGAGAGACAAGGAGTCAAACTGACATTGAAGGCTTTGGCAGAGCAAGCTTAGGCAGAACTGAGGCAGAGTCTGTTTCTGAATTGCTACAGCTCACAGTACCATCTTCTTTTTGGCAGACCCCAGTAGTGAATACTCATAAGACAAAAAGTACCAGGCCTACTTCTCAAGTAATATTGAAGCAATTTTGCATATTTGGCTGTCTGATACGGAGAGAGATTGCAGACACTTGGGAACATCAAGTCCTAAATGTCTCAGAGAAAACAAGTGAGCTGGACACAAGGCAGATTTGACACAGAAAGTTTGCCAGCTGTTTTATTAGATCACCACTCCTAGCAGTATTTTTATCTCATCACTGCCAGTTCCTGAAATCTAGACATCTCACAAAGGAGAAAAGCACTAGTTGCAGTCTCAGTTTTGTTGGAGTACAGGATGAGTACTCTTTTACCCTGCAAGATAGAAATGCTTGTCTGTGGGCACAAATAAAGAGATAAGCTTTATATTAATGACAATAAATTCAAATCCTTTATCCCCTGGTGCGTCCTTACCAGTGTTTTGGAAATAGATCATTTAATTGGAGTCTCAGGAATTTAAAATTGCATTGCTGTCAGTGGAGCCAAGCAGCTGTCTTTCTCAAGAAAGAAAATGAATCAAAGAATATTGTCCTGGCTTTGTCACAGACACACTAAGTAGCCACAGTTTTGCAGATGCCCTCTTTGAAAAGCAGCAATATGAAGTGAGGTGGTAGCTGACCTTGAATAGTTCTCAAATAGTCAAGGGCTTTGAAGCAGGATGAAATGTCTTGTGAGAAATCAAAGACATGAACAGAATGGCATTTGGCATAACTTTAGACAATGAGGCTTAGGCTCAACCAATCTGCCTGGGACCAGGAAAATTAGGTCCTGCTTTCTCCCCCATAACCCACAAAAGCAAAAAGAGGTGTCTCCTTCCCTGTCTTGGGTTCCAGTTCCATTGATGTTTGCCCTAATAAATGTTTGCTTTTACAGGTGAAGAATCATGGTGTTTTCCTACAGCAATCTCTTGAAGTGGCACTTTTAGAGAAGCCTGAACTGCTCCAATTCTGTTCTTACTGCAGTCTGCCAGAATTTCACTGGTAGAACTGTTAGCAATCAGGCAAACCAGAATTTGATTGCAGCTATCAGAGAGGCCAGTTAGGCCAGTGCTTTGAGGATTTAAAATGCAACCCATTGTGTCATAAGAGAAGATAAAAGCAAGAGGGGAGGAGGGAAGTAACATACAAGTTACAATCCAGCCATATGTCTGTCCTCCTATATGGAGTTCATAACATGGACAGCAGCAAAATAATTAATTTATTATGGATATGTCACTAGCAAGAATAGAATAATGTGATAAATTGAACAGTGGACCCTCACCACTTCCTGTATTTTCTTTCCTGTTCTAGGACCCTGCCATACCTAAGAACTCTTGTTACAAGAGTTATTTTCAAACTACAGCTTCAGGCTGTTGTATGGCCCCTGGAAGACAGTGACAGTTACGTCCGCCAGCACTGGGCAACAGGAAAGGGAAAAGCAAGACGTTTTGCTAGTTACATCAGATCTTTTCTATTATTTTTCCCTCTACTCAGTGTTAGTCTGAGCACTGAAATCAGCAGTCATCTCCTCATTCCAGACAAAAGGAATCTCTTCTGGGTCTGGATAAACTTTGGATCTGTGAGCAGGAGCCATACCATGGCAGTAGTGGATCTCTGCTAGACATCTTCACTGCAGTTCCATGTATGAGCCTGATGCCCCAGTGAAGACAGCTCTGTTTCCAGTCCTGAGCATCACAGTATCCATATCCAGAGTTTAGATTTAAACAAAACAAAAACAAGAGAGGAAAGAGGAGGGGAAATATATATAAAAACCTGTGATTGACTCTAGTGGTAGAAGTAAGCCTCAGTCCTGCTGGCATTTAAACTTGTGCTTGCTTCTTTTGTAGTTTCAGCTTTGAAAATCTTCAAGCCCACTGGAGCTAGAATCAGTTCAAGTGCTACACCTTGTCAATCATGAAAGACCAGAGAGGCCTTAGAGAGGGGCAAAGAACACAAAATATGGTGTAGCAGAGCTACACATCTATTTTTCTAATGCTTAGCTAAGCCCTAGTCTCTCAGAAAGATCTGACACATCAGTGTAACTGAAGTGCAGACTACTGGTAATGCATGTGAAAATATGATTACTTTAACTTACTGGTCCTCTCAGGAAGCATGGGTGTACTCCAGGCAGGTATGGGAAACAAATCTCTTCTTAAAAAAAGCTGTTTAAACAAACTGTAGTACAGTTTCTGTGCACCAGACTTGCAGTTAAGTCTAGTTCAACCCTTTAGATGCCTGTACATGGGTGTTTAAGCATGAAACAAAGGCTGTCTTGTAAAATGCCATATTGTCTACTGAAGTAGACAACAAAAATCTCAGACCAAAATAAAATATGACTCAGTGTTCTATTTATTTCGATGGATAATTTTTTTTGTGTGTATTTTATTAGTTGATTGAAGCAAAGCATAACTGAAACAGTGCAAGATCCACCTATTAGAAGAACTCAGCAATATACTTCAGGACTTGATAGGCTATTTAGTTTCCATGAACCTTCATCATCTCTTAGTTCTTCCCCTTCTCCAACACACAGAACCACTGTGCACAAAAGGAGGCATGAAATGAGAGGTATTTGGCAAACTGCTCAAAATTTTATTCAAGTGCCCCCTCCTGTGGATGTGGATCTACATGCAGTCAAATAACAGTTTTAGAGGCAATTTAGAATTTTACTTCAGAATTTAACTTAACAAACAGAAATATTTTGGTGAAGAAAGCTGAACTTGGTCCTGTGAATGGGTCAGATTAGTCTGGCTTACACAACAGCTTTGGCTTTGAAAACACCTTTTGTTTTAAGATTAAATGTTGGCTCTTGGTACTCCATATAGCACCTCCTCTGAAAATCATGGTTTGCAGAAATGGTTATGTAAACACATTCCAACTCTTGACGGTAAGGTCAACAGTCAGTGATTATCCCCATACCTGATCAAATGAGCAAAAGTGAAAATTTTGGGGGGAAGAATAACCAAAAATTACCTACTATTGATTGTTTTCTATTGCAGAGATTTCTAGAAATGCAAGTCCTGTCAAAACACTATGTAGTTGAACCAGGGAAAACTTAACAGAAGTATATTCAGTATTCTTCCAACCTCTCTGTAGTTACTAGTCAGTAAGAGATACTGATGGCGTTTTCTAAACATGACCTTGGTCTCAAAAACTACTAGCTTACCAAAGAATTTGCTACCATTTTCCCTGGATCTGCAGGATCTGTTTTTCATAAGCCAGACATAGTTAATGGGCTGTTGCTGTAAACAACACAGAGGTGATAAAGCCAGGCCACGTTCGGCTGCCTGCTCTCCCTCACTCTCCCAGGAGGAGGCCTCAATCACAGAGCAGCTTTGGGCAGAGCAAGAACAAGTCTGTGTTTGTGAAAGTTCTTATTGAGCTTGAGCAAACTTGCAGCACTGAATTAATGAACCTCACTATTGGTGAATCTGGGATCACTCATGTGGCCAGATTCCTGGTGTATCCCAAATGTCTGAACATTCACACTGAACACTCACAGTGCCTAGCTGTATACAATCAGAAATGAAGCCCAGATGCACCCAGCCCTCTGATCGCCCAGGACCAGCTGGAATGCCAGCGTTTTTCTTCTGCCAAATTTCTATACCCTTAATGCAACACATCACAGGAGAGAGGACACGAGGGAGACAAGAAAGTGTCTCTCGAGGGACTGCCCTGGCTGTCCTGGGCAGGTATGCCCAGTAGGGACTCAAGAGATACAAAACGCCTGTGTCACTAACAGTTCTGGGATCCATGACACATGGCAGCAGCCAAAAAGCTTTAGAGCCATGACACTTGGTGCAGCTGCAGTGGGGCTTGTGCCAGCCCCAAGAGACACTGGGAAAGCACATAGCCACACCCTAACACAGCAGCTGCAGGTGGGAGAGACAGATCTTAAAGGTCATCCAGTCTAAACTCCCCTGCCATTGTTAAGGGACACCTTCCACTAGACCAGGTTGCTCAAAGCCACTTCCAGCCTGTCTTTGAACACTGCCAGGGATGGGGCATGCACAGCTTCTCTGGCAGCCATTTATCTGGTGCTTCACCAACCTGACAGTAAAGAATTTCTTCTACTATCTAATTTAAACCTACTCTCTTTCTCTCTTTCTGTTTCAAGCCATTCACCCTTTCCTATCACTTCATGGTCTTGTAAAATGTCCCTCTTAGTCTTATTGTAGGCTCCCTTCTGGTCCTGGAAGGCTGCTATAATATCACCCTACCCAGGCCTTCTCCAGCTGAACAATCCCAGCTCTCTCAGCCTTTCCTCATTGGAAAGGCACTCCATCCATCTGATCATCTTTGTGGCCTACTCTGGATTTACTCCAAAAAGTCCACACACCTCCTTTTTGTGCTGGGGCCCACAGAGCACTCCATAGTAATCCAGGTGAAGTGCCAGAAGAGTGGAGAAGGGGGCAAGAATCACCTGCCTTGACCTGTCACACTTCTTTTTACAGTGCTGAAGGGTGTAATGTTAGTGATGGTGACTCCTGCTTGCTTATATAATAATCTCCTTGTCATCTTTGTATTAGTTGCTAACATACATTCAGTTCCTCTTCTGTCCATCACCGTTTTTCTTCACGATGGAGATTAGATTAAATTCAGTTAGCATTCATGCTACTTAAGTTCTGCAACATTTTTGCACATGCCTTAGGAGCCTGGGCTCTCTTTGCTGTACTGGACCTTCTCTGCTTGTGTGACAGTGCACAGAGACCATACCCCTCACCCAAGCACAGCAGTATAGCGCTGCCTACATACACTCCCACCCCTCTTATGGCAGTGTAGCCTATCTGTTCTGGTATCCCGGGTGCTCTGCCTAGACAGCTGCTGCTTAGGCAGCATCAGGAAGGCTTGTCTGCCCATTCCCAGTTCAGCTTATTTGGATGAATTGGCTTATTGATGCAGGTTCTGCCACAGTACAGAAGTGTTTGGGAAAGTTTGGCTCCATCCTGGATTTTGCTTATGAGCTTTAATAATTTTCCCATCTATACCTCAGAAGTCTGTTTTTAAGAATCATTTTGAGAATCAATTTAAGAATCGGTTTGCAAGGTCAGAGCACAAGGTGTCTCAGTGCACGTACAACACTAGATACAGAAGCAAGGAAGAACCCAGAAGATGTGAGAACACGTCAGCTCAGCTGCTAAGAACAAAGCACTGACTTCTCCCACGCAGACATCAGCTGCTTCAGGTTACACGAAGCTGTGCAGACAGAATTTAACCAGCATCTACTGCAGGTCACAACAGCTAATGTGCCACCACCCACAGAAATGTCCACACTCACACCTTGCAGAGCTACTGCTGATTAGAAGCAGCATGTTTATTACTTAGAGAAATTTAGACCATGTTCAATTTACTTCTGCAGATATGAGAACTTTAAAATGCATTGCATAGCCCAGAAATTGTCATTTTAACACTCTTCATATTTGGGGGGATAGAAACTGGAAGGATCCTTTTCCATAGAGACAGCGGATTTCTGACAGTGGAACAGATCTTTCAAATCCAGAATTGAAGAGGACCACACCATAGCTAAGGAACACTTGATTCATAAAAAGCCTCCCCTTTTGTATTTAGTTGGTTTTGTAAAAAGAGAGAGACAGCCATGTGAGTCAACAGCTCAGTAAAACTGAACTGCTCCCCCTCCTGCCCAAAAGTCCTGGAGTATACAACCTATATTTTCATTTACTTGCCAAAGAACTACCACAGTTTCTCAGGAATCAAAAGTATGTAAATACAAGCCCTTCGGACAAAACAGAACTGTTTGTCTTGGAAGTGTCCACTGAAAGGACACAGTAAAAAATGAAGAGGAAATAAAGTAGAAAAACATACTAGCTCTAAGAAAAATGATGTTAAGATTGCTCTGGGCATCCAAATCCCTGTGGTTGTGTGCTGTGTAGCTATATATCACATCAACTACAACTTCAGTAGCTACTGGGACAGGCTGTGTTCAGGTACGTTGAATGTCACACAGAACACAGTGCTCTCAAAGGCATTGGATACCCAGCAAGCTTGAGTTCAGACTGATTGCAGGATGCTGAGGTCCTTGCAAAATCAAAAACAACTTGCAGAGTCTATATCTATTTAAATTAGGTTATGGTATTCTCACAAGAACAGACACTTTAAAAAACTCAATATTCCATTGCCATCTAGTTCTCTAAACCAAATAAATGTTTGATGATGTGTTGGCCATGTCTGCCCATTAAATGTCTCAGCTTTCTGTTTTTACACATAAATACCAAGTCTCTTTCAAAAAAATAAGTAAATAGCCTCCTCTCTCAAATTTCCTGTCTGTTTTAAAGTAATTCCCAGTTTTAATAAGAACAATCATGTAACTTCTCAGAAGTCATGAACTAGGAGTGCACAGATCAAGATTTCTTGAATTCCTTAATGTCTCATTTTGTATGCAACTAACTGGCAGTGAAAAGACATTGAAAACTTTAATGTAGTTTCATGCTTAGATGTGTATCTACTGTGTAGAAATACACATCTAAACAGACACCAGAAAACGGTGCCCTATGTGTTCGGATTTTGTTATTATTAGTTGTGTATATATAGTCTGAAATTCCTTTCTGAAAGCCAGTGTATTGGAAACTGGGCTTTCACAAAGTGATTCTGACCTGCCTATAATCTGCTGAAAGTCTGAGGGAAGACGGCAGGGAAGAACAATCCTTGTAATCCAGAATTCTGAAAATAGTTCAAAAGGATCAAGCACTTGCCATCTAAGGTAACCCTTTATCACAGTGATATTTCAGTTCCTGGCTCTTTCAGCTGAATACCCTAACTTCATCTTCCAGTCAGCAGAGATGCAGAGCTAAAGCAACAACACACCATCACTGCAGACTGCTCTGTTGGCTAGCTGTTGTCAGAGGCACCCTGGCATTACAGCCAGGTGCCATGCAGTTGCACCCAGACCACTACCCTGCCAGTATGACAAGCATGAAAGAGGGGTTTTGCTCACCAAACTCCCTTGTGCTTCCTTCTGGCCCATTTCTTGCTGGTGTCCTTGCACTTTGAGGACTTGGACTACTGGCCACCTCCAGCTTGCCCTGCAAAAGCAAATAAAACTGTCATTAGCAGCCTGAAGAGCCACCTCCCTGAAAAGCTGCTTCGATTACAAAATCAAACACAACCTAGAGCTTAAGAGAATCGGGGGTTAACTTGTTCAAGGCATCAACAGCTAGCAGATAAAGAGGAGCCAGGAGGCCAAATGCATGCAAAATCCTGCTGGGTCAGCACTACATAGTTTGAGATGTAACCAGTAAAAATTTTTTTGCGTTGCAGCTAGATGGATGGATTCACATCCATGCCCTGTTCCAGGTGTACCACCAAATTGGCTGCACCGAGTGGATCAAGCATACATAAAACCTGCTAATTCTGTATTTGTGGCTCAGGCCTTCAGACAGTATAATAAAATGTGATTAGTGGCATTTTCACTAGAAACAAATCTGAATGCCTCACCAGAGAACATCCTCAGAGACAGACAAGAAGCTTTAAGGTCAGATATCTACAAATACCTTAAGATGTTGGGTGCTTTGGTTTCTGAAAACATTGTGCTATAGTTTGTGTGCTTTCAGCATCAGAAATCTTCAGATGCCATGGGCATTAAGATGGCTGGATAATCAGTGAACTCTGTCTGACGCTGCCAGTACTTAAAGACAATTGTATGCTTTGGCAAATTTGATGCTGCTCTGTAGCCAGTGTCAGTGACGTAGCTTAGGGATTAATACAACAGTCAAGGCTTCTTATCTTCTTCACCCACCAGTGTGACAGGACAGCGTGCACTCAGAACAAGTTTGAGGCTCCATGAACACCTGTGGGAAGATTTATGGTGAGCATTTATTGTTGTAAGCTGTAAGCAGTCCCAAAGCGGGGGCAGTAAAGAATCTACATGAGTGAGACAACCAGCCTGTCATGGTTTTAAAACAGTAACTGAAAAAAAATTGCTTATTTCTTGCTGTGAGATATGGATTAGAGCAAGAGCAAAACAGGCTTAAAACTTAAAAAGGAATAAAGAAAGTTTATTAACAAACTACAAGAATAAGAACACCTGAATAAACTTTCAGAAAACCCTTTTTATCCCCTACTACCCACCATTCCCTTGTTCACATGACAACAGAGACAAAAACTTTGGAACTTCGGTGTTTAAAACAGTCCCAGTTCTTGCTAGAGTATTTTCATCAGTCTTTGTAGAGAAACAGAAGTCTCTTTCTGCTAATCTGTGGAGTTTCTTACAAGAAAAACTATTTTTATTATAGCTTTCTATTTTTCTGATGCTAGCTGCCCGGAAATCTCGTCATCAGAATTCACTCCTCCCATTTCACATCACTCTGAGGTGTGTATGGGCCATGAGTCTAGGGATGTCATTTTAAGGATGAGTTATTTAAAAATAAAAGTCTTCTTCATCTGTCTTTGTGAGCTCCACTGGAAAACAGTTTTCTGATTGCCCCCCAAGGCTTCAAATTTTCGCTTCACTCTGTTCCAGCACTTCACTGTATCACAATTACTCTACTTTTTACTCAAAATATACACTTTGAACACTCTATTCCTCCCTATATACTCTGTCATGAATTAAAGGAGTTTTTTCAAGACCTTATTGTCCATCTCCATAGCTTTAACAGAAAAATATTTCAACTTATAAAGCATCTCCTTATTCTCTACCTTTTCTGAAGCTTCTTTTCTTTACTGTCTCTGATAGTTTATAAAGTCTCTTTACATGTTGATCTTTTTCTCTCTCTGGATAAAAGGATTAATCTGCAAGTCTCATCTAGGTAATGAAAAGGTTAAAATCTTGTCCAGGCTTTGTAGATGGTTCTGTGATCTCTGCCGGAGCAGGAGCTGGAGTTGTCTGTGATGGAAGATTCTTCATGGCTTCTCTGGAGAGTGTAGTCACTGTCTCAGCCTGCCGCAGGTCAAGAGGGTTTTTTCCTTTCTTTACTCGGCAGTCTCTGGTGAATTCAGTCACAGCAAAAAAACTGCAGCCGAGCCAGGGACTGGCCTGGCCCAGCCAGAGCCCAGGGCAAGCCCCCGCAGGCCCCATCTCCCGGCCAGGAGCCGCTGGGCCCAGCCCAGCCCCTGCCCTGGGCAGGGAACGAGAGGCCTGGAGCTCTGTTACCTTTCACAGCCAGGAAACAAAGAGAACAAGAGTGCTCTGACTTTACATCTTAAGGAGGTGTTCACAGGTTAACTTAATTTTTTTTAATGGTCAAAACTGCTGTCAATTCTTAGAAATGACTGATAATTGGTCAGGAAAGACTCCCATCAGCCACCAGAAGCTTCAATTTCCTTAGCTCCCAAAACCACCTTAAAGGTAAAGCCACGCCATGACACAGCCTTACACATGTGCAAAAAAATAGCCCAAATTCGGTGTCCCAGACAATTTTTCTGAAGATCTAAAATCAAAACGTGAGTTTTCTTACAATGTATCTGTGAGCAGGACAGTAACCCCAGTGCCATCCAGTGGTCACTGAATGCCAGAAAAGAGGAAAACTGCAGAAAGCCCATCCATTAGCTCCAATTTCCCAGCTTCCTAATGATACATTGGAAAGGCAGTCTGCCTGTGACAGAGCTAAACAGAGCTGCCAGTTCCTAATGCCAGCATATTTCTAATTTTCACGACAGTTGTTAGGACTTGATAATAGTGTTTGGGACCTGACTTAATGGGTGAGAATAAGCTGTCGATTGTGGCTTCTCAGGGCTATAGAAGAGGGTGCCCAAGCATGAGTAATTTGCTTGAATCTAGAAAATCAAGCACTATTCAGATTTCTGGCCAGTCTTAGACAAATATTCACCTTGCATGCTCAGGGCTCTTTCCATCTGCTGAGAAACTGAACTGCAGTCATCTCAGAGCTTCACCAGCCATTTTGGCTGTTTCCTGAATAAAACTGTGAGGAAAGTAAGACAAATAGCCTTTTCAGTTGCAAATTAGGCATTTTGTAAAGTAAAATTTATGAAAGTAATCAGACAAAGAAAATTGTTCAGGAAGAGTGTTTGCCTTTCAACTGCACTTTCTAAGTGGTCACCTAGAGACTGCTTGTTCTCAGGAGAATCACAGCATGGCAAGCCACTTCATCTGCTCCACAACACAAGGGAGCAATGCAAGTAAATTCCTGTCCCCTTATCTTAGGATGGGCTGCTCAGAGAGTTAACTCAAAAAAAAAATTGTGACAAGAGCTCAACAGCAGGTTTCACCCAACATCCCATACTAGGATATCCATCTCAGCACTTCAAGCAGTTATGACAGAAACAGAAGTGAGCTCATAACCTCTTACATCATGCATTTCTGAAAAGACTATTAAAGCTGCAAGTAGACTACGTTGTAGCATATTTGGATATTACATACCTATATATGGCTTATTGACTCTACTGATCAAGAAAATCACATTATTAAAGCTTATTTCTTAAAGAATGCGCTTTAGTTGGACTTGAAGTTATGGCATTTCAAATTATATGTACATATATAGTAGTTCTTCTGGTTGCAAATCCACCATCTCGTGATCTTAGGAAATACAAAAAATCAAAAAAAACTACTTGCTAAAAAATAATAGCAAAGCAAGATTAAATATAATTCTACCCACAGTTCTGTCTAATTTGGCCCAACAGGTTATGTTAATACATGTATTAGACAACAATCAAAGAGGAAGGACAAAATTTTTGCCTCCAACTTCATGCCACAGCACTTACTTAACCAAATGAGTAAAAGAGGCAATGCTCACTGGGTAACTTAAACTTACAGCTCTGTAGTCCTGTAACTGATAGTCAGATGAACTGATGAAACAGCCTTGTTTACCTGCAGACTGATTTGGATTTCACTGGCGTCCAACAGCTGAAGAAAAGCATTTTGCTATTTAGTTTCAGACGATTCTGCAACCTAAGCTGTTATTTCTCTCAGTAACACCACTTGACATCAGACTTCATGAAGAACGAAAAATAAGTTTTCTGGGTGTGAATAGAACTAAAAAAACACAGTAGTAGCCAAGAAGGAGGCAAAAAGGGTCTTTTTTATTTTTTTTATTTTTTAATTAGAAACATCAACATCAGGTTGTTTTTTTATCTTCAAAGACATAGAAACAGATAAAATGTGATAACATTGCACTGTGAAGACTGAATTCCTCTCTGCACATGTGGCAGACACAAAAACTATTACACTCCCATCAGTTATTGGTCACTTGATACTACTTGTGTATATGTCAAATGAATCTCCAGCAAGGAAGACATGCCTGTTGCTATTAACATTGCTAATGAGAACCAACAGGCTTTGCCCCCTGATTTGTTGCTTAATGACTCTTCTCCCAGAATACTCCTTACCCATCCTTCTCTGATAGTAAAATAATTCAAAAGCCCCATTTTCTGTAATCTCATAAGATCATCCAAATAGCAGCCTACAAGCAAAATGCAGACATTCCTCTGAGGCGTTCTCCTTCCAGGCTAAAGACTGCTGCACACTTCCCTTATATTCATGCTTTATCTTTGGTGATATAAATGCTGATGCTCAGAAGTTGCCCCAAACCTGTTTTAGAGTTTTAGGCAGAGGCATGGAAATTCTTGCAGGTTCCTCCTGCCTGTCAGTTCTTTAGTACTTCAGTGACTCATGTCTTAGTGCTGCTCTGCCAGGCAGTGATAAGACCAGGTTGCTCAGCACTCTGCTTTACTTATTTTATCTGCCTACATCTCTGTGGCCTCTTGAGACCCATGTGTGCAGACCGTACTTGGCCTGTATCTCAGCTTATGTCTCAGACGCCTTTTTTTCAGAGGACATATTTCTACCTCTTTCCAGTCTCAGAAGACCAAATCCTGGGATAGTTCAGGGACTGTTCCAAACTCTTGATGCCTTTGGACGTTGTTCTTCCACATGAAGTCATACAAGGGGTGCAGCATGTTTGCTACACTTATGACAAACCACCACAGTTTGATGAGCAGTTGTTCTCTCTTTTGTACTCTCTTTCCATAGAGTTTTTGAGTCTAGGGACAAATTAAGGATGAATGCTGAGGTTTCTCACAGGCAGCAGAGCTGTCAGCAAAGAAAAGAAACTGGAAGAACCAGGTAAAAGCAAGGACTGATTTTAGGTTGCTTTCCTACCATCTTTTTCTGGTTGTGTTCTGGCAGCTCTTTTTCTCAAGTGCCTTTGACATGCTTAGTATGAGGATGAACGTATCCTAAATAAGGATTCTGCTGCCAATATTCTTTAGTATTGCTTTAAATATTACCCCTTTCCCCTTGCCAAGCCCTTTCCTATCACATTTCGTGGGATAGCATGCTCTGCATCAAGCAATGCTGCACCTTCATTCTCCTTTCCCTTCCATCCACCAAAAAAGTACCACCTGAAGAAATAGGTCTTGAAACAATGTGATATTGCTGTAACTTTGTGCTAGATCCTCAAGAGGTTTATTTTCATTTCATTTGGGTTAATGTGGGCTTAGCACATTAAAAAAAATTTGAGAGAGCTTGGGAGACAGAAGTTAGCAGACATCCATACTGTAGATGTCTGGTGGGTTTTTTTAACAAGGTGGTGGATGGCACTCCCCATCAAAGTGAGATTTAATCTGTCATGTTAGCCACTAAATGGATAAAGACCTAGTTGACACCTGTAGCATTCCAGGGCTGCAAGATCATGTCCAGGGAGGCTACAGTTACCAGTGAGATGGGCTTCTGCTCAGGAAACCATTTATTCACCGCAGGAACAAACTCAGTTTAGACCCAGAGACAGACAGCCCCGAACAGAGGCAGGGTGATGGGCTCTGTGGGACAGAACCAGGGTGGAGTTTAAGGTGGAGACTAATAGGGACAGAGGAAGGAAGAAACCCCAGGGGCTCAAAACCAATCAGAACACCATGGGCTGCCACCCCATGAGGGGTCCAGGGTGGGGCAAACCTTCCTGGGCTCACAGGGCACATCCCCTGAGGCAGAGGGATGGGATCCACTCTTCCCAGTCTTTAAAGCCACACCTCTCACTTCAACAATACTTATCTGACACTAAACTTTTGCCTCCCTGGGCCAGGGGGCACCTCACAGACATCTCTAAAAATGTAAGTGTAAGGAGGAATTAAGCTTCCACTAGGATGAGGACAATTCCCAGTGCTGTTAGGTATGTTCCAAAAGACCTGAAAGAACAAAACTACCAGTAGAAAGAAATCAAACAGGACATGGCTTTTGCATCTAGCAGATAGAGCCACAAGGAGGTCCCATAATTGAAAGTGAAGCTGAGGAAAATCAAATGTTGAATTTTGCACATTTTCATCCGTGATGATAATTAATCATTGGTATGTTCAACTGAACTTTGATGACAAATCTTAACCACTGCCATTCAGGCAGGCTGAAACACACCACCTCATTAAGAAAGAATGGGGAATACATATAGCCTGCCCTCCTGGGAAGGCAGATTGGTTGATCACAAAGATCTATCTTAATCTTCAAAGGACAGATAGGCCAAGATGGGAGACTGAGAGAAAATGGTTCTTCTGTGTCCTGGTTTAGGGCAAATTTGGGAGAAAACTTCCAGTGGGGCTCCCCCCGGGAAGCAAACTCACGTGGCCTTTCCCCCCACCTCCCAGCTGGTTCAGGAAGAGATTTCTCTGAGAGGAGTGGAAAAAACTTGTTTATTTCACAGGCACAGCACTACTCAGCACAAAAATGAATGATATCAAATTACAAAACCTCTCGCCCTTCAGAAGAGATGACGAACTTCAGAGGGTCTCTTTCCTGGGGGTGTTCGCTCTGTTATCAGTCCCTCTGGCGCTGGAAAATGCCGCTGCCCAGGCCGGGCTCCCGGTAGTCCACAGGTGCAAGCTCCTGGTGCTCCCCCGAGTCCCCAGTCCAGAGCAAGTTCGATTTGTTTCAGAAAAGGTAAAGAAAACGGTCCAGGAAGACCTCTCTGCTCCGGCTAGCTGGAAAGCCAAGGCGATCTGTGTCTTGTTGTCTGTCTGTGCTGTAGTCAAAACTCCCGATGCGGGGGGAGCAAGTACAGTCTCTGATAACAGACTTGGTGCTTCTTTTCCACTCACTTTTACTCTCAGATGGAATTTTAAGAATACAGAACCTGTGTCTGGGTTAGGTGGACGAATAGGGATACAATTTAACATCATAATCAACCCAGGACATTCTGTCACAAGGACATATAGCTGTGAACCATGCTGCTACAAATACTGCAGCCTCTGCCATGTGCCTAAAATCCTGAATTTGAATCTGTATTTGTCAGAAAATAATATTCCATGTGTTCCAAGGAGTTCATCAAAAGCATGTGGGAGATACTGGGATGTGATTAGCAAGGCTCCCCCTGTCTCTGGAAGAAGATGTTGCTAAAAGTCTTTCATTCACCTCTTCATACACATCATGATCGTGCTCATATTTGGAACAGCGTTGGGAACCATCCCTTCCTCTTTTGATAAAGAGATATTTACTACAAAGTGTTAAGTCTGAATTTCTGAGATCCAGACATCTCATCATAAAATTCATCTTGCTTCCTCTTAGTCTTTGGAAAGGCAAAATTATCAAAAAATTGCACAAAATATGAGTTTGGTTTGCTGGCATGGGGGGGGATTTGACTGTGGCTTTCAAAACTTCAGATACATTTTAAGTGTCCATTTGACACATATATAATTGAATGACATTCTCATGACAAGGCAATTTAGAGAACAGTGCATGCATTCCTTGAGAGAGGTGTAAGCTTCTTTTAAAGCGAATTACCTCCACCGCAAAGTAAAGGAAACCCACAGATTTCTGAACCCTGCCCACTACAATATCTATTTCTTTTGATTTTGGAGAGAGGTAAGGATAAGTGTCTGACCAGCTTCTTTGTAGTTCTGAGACCAGAAATAGTGGATATAAAAGCAGAATACTTTTTTCTTTTTACTGGATATATCCAGGTTCTCCAGCTTCTCTCAAAAGATTTTACTTTCAAAGTGCATGAATAGTTTTCCCTGCTGTGCTCTTAACCACGAGGACTTCCAGAACTGGAAAGACAGTCAGTACTTAGCTCACAACAGATGAGCATTTTGGATCCTCGTGTGTGGTATTCCCGGCTGATTCTGGGTCAAAGGACTGGGGAGAGCTGGGAAACCAAAAGAGGGCAAAGTAAAAGATGTGTCTGGTTTCTCAACTGGCTAAATTCACTTCTTGCTCCGTTCCAGCCCAAGGGTCTTGTCCCTCTGGCAAGGAAGCTATACATTGCAACTACCAATCACCAACTGAGATCAGGGCCAGAGTGCTTTCAGAGAACTGGCAGTGTCTGTACTTCTCCTTCCCTTAGTATCCAGTTCCCTTAGAGCTAACTGTCATTTGAACCAGAACAAAAAACAATTCAGAAGGAAACAGGTCTTAAAACTACCAGGTGGTTATTCCTAATTCTTGCTTTCCTATGAATTCTGGCAAGTCTCTGCATCCTATAGATTTCTCAAATTAGAGGTCTCTGTTTCATCCACTTCCAAATATATTTGGTAATGGCCTTTGAATCCAGCTCAGGCTTTTGATGTTGTTTTTTTTTTAATTTATCTGTAAGATAAGTTACTTTGCAACTGCTCATACTCATCAGTTAACTCATAGTGTCAAAAAAATTATATGTCAAATCTGTGCGTAAAGGAATGGGCACATGAATTTCAATTTGTCTGGTTCATGATGAAAACCTCCCCAGCA
Organism: Cyanistes caeruleus; assembly: GCF_971803275.1. Taxonomy (NCBI): domain Eukaryota; kingdom Metazoa; phylum Chordata; class Aves; order Passeriformes; family Paridae; genus Cyanistes; species Cyanistes caeruleus. The sequence continues at coordinate 37,251,285 of NC_141732.1, forward strand.
TTAATGCTTTCTGATGTAAAACAATTTGGTGTGATATTTATCAGCACAGTTACAGTGTCCAGTAAAGAGTTTCTTGGAATCCCTCTTCTGCATATTCCAAATTTTTTCCGGCTCACCAAATGACATAAGTGTGGGAGAGGGAGCCATAACAGCAGGCAATCATCAACAGTGATGTAAGAAAGGAATTTGGGGTTTTTTCCTTTACTTTACTTTGGAATACAAGTGTCATTTAGTCCCCAGGTAGAAACCAAGTGATGTTTATCTGCTGCTTTATTTTATTGTTCTACCTGGTTCTCAGGAAAATAGGTGAACAGCATAAGGGAAATGAAGCACTTTCATCATCATATACTTTCAGTAAAATTATAACTTATACGTGGAAGACCTGTTGCTCTGACTTAAAAAAGAATCATGCTACTTTCAGAGTGACTCATGGTCCAATCTGTTCCTTTCTGCAGAGAAACAGCTTACAGAGCTCTGGCTCATCACAGTATAAAGCACTGTATCCTCCTACTGATGTAGAATACACTTAATTTTAAGGCTCTTCCTCCTTTCTATGCAATTAACCAGTCAATGCTTCTCTTCCCTTCTCTCCACTTGGGCTCTGAAGGTCACACCAAATCTTCACCTTCAGCAGAAGGACTGAGCAGGGTCAAAAGGAGATATAAATACAAAAGATTTCAAGTAGGACTTGCAAGGCAAGGCAGTTTGGCTGTCCATATCTGAAAAAAACTGCTGATCAAAGTCCTAAAGCCTCCAGTGTGGTGTTGAGTTGCATGTGACATGTGGGGGTGTAGTTTCAATGCTGACAGCTCTGCTTATCAGTTCTTGCAGACTTGGAGCATGTTCCTCCTGCTGCACTTACACTGAAGCTTGTGCTCATGCAACGTGATACAGAAAATTAGAAATCAAGCACCTGCTGACCTACATGTCACTGGTTCTCTGTGTGGGGTGTACTCTCTGTCCTGCATCCTGCCACCTTCTACTGCCAAATCCACAGGGACATGTGGTAAGAAATGACACCTATGTCTATAATAAGAAAAATCCCTCAAATATAAGACTGGAACTATCACCCTCTGATTTCCTGTGCTTCAGTGGGACCACGTAATGTGGGTCTGACCCACTGGAGGAGAAGGAATTGAGCCAACTGCATCACTTAATGAAAGCAAAGATACACACTAGTTAATGAAAAAATATTAGTGCTTTGCAGAAATCCTTTCTGACTACAACCCTGATATAAGAAACTCACCCAAATAAAGAGCGTTTGCACTAAAGACATATTAACAGAATTGGCAGCAGGGGGAAACATCCATGAAACTTAAGCTGCCCATGTTTTGGATTGCTCGTGTTAGTAGTTGTGTACAGAGTACAAGCCAGCCAGAACACTAGTACATCAAGGCATGATAAACAGCCTTGTTTGCCACTGGGCAGAATACAGTTTTGTTCTTTCACCCAAAAAATATAAACTGGGATCAAGAATTAGGTAAGAACTACCCTGCAGTGCAGCAGAGTCAACTTGACACTGGACAAGAAGTCTCTCTAAAGAACATGCAGGTGCTTTTCTCCAATGCTGCATGCCATTAGGTGGCTGTGTGTTGGGAGCTATGATTGCTTTATGTGTTCTGGTCTCCAAGTAGCTACTTTTTCACCAAAACAGACCATTCAGCCAGCCAGCTTCCCAGCCATGGATGGATGGAGCTTGGTCACAGACACAAGCCAGTAGTTCTGACATGTACTTTCTCTGCAGGGATGGCTTTTTTCCCTGCTAGCAGGGATCAAGAAATTGTGCCTTCAAGCCTTTAGCCACTGACAGTGGCCACATGGTATCCTGTCTGAAACAGATGTTAGATGCAGAAGGGAGAGGTGAGCAGAGGAGAATTTTCTTTGTGAGAGAGCAGGGACAGTGGGATAACTGTGGGCAGAGGTGAGTTGTGCCTCACTGGGGCAGCTGGGACACATGGCCTGGGCCTTAGTCAAGGGAAGAGGGAAGATTTCTAGCTACCAGCCTCCTTCTAACCACACTTCTCTGACCGTGGCTGGTGCAAACCATGTCCAGTCAGGGAGATATGGACCTGCCATGGAGTTTGGTCTGACCAGCTCATGCATATAGAAATACTGTGTTCCAAGGGTCTCTGCTGGGAAGTGATGTTCACAAGCTAAATGGAAGGCAAAAGAATGAAAGGAAGCCTTTGAATAGCTTAATGAATAGGTTTGCCATCCACCTGAACGATATTTTTCCCTTTTGAGATATATTTTTTCTCTTTTGCTGATATCAGAAAGGCTGGAGCACATCCTAGAAGGAAAGACCAGATCAGAACAGTGCTCCATACCCTACGATTCTGGGTAAGTTTGTCCCTTAAAAAAAAGTTTTTATCAATGTTTTACAAGCTTAGACATGCCAACATGTTTAGAAGTGTAAGGAAATGTTACACAAAAGGGAATTTATTCATATCAAAACCTACCAAAAAAATAGGAGTTATAGGACCTACATGCTATTTGGGCAGATTCTCTTTCTTGTGCAAACTCCTTCCTTTTCCTTGGCCATACTCATGATATGTAGAATGGCAGAATAACTTACATGTATATTAATTTACCTCTTTTGGCTATTCTCTCTTTGACTGCTATTTAAAAACATGTATTAGTTTTGCAGGAAACACAGTCTGGGCTGCTTTCCTCTGTGAATTTTTGTCACATCTCCTTCTAGACAGCCAGAGGGGCATGGATGTTCTGTGTCAGAGAGGTCAGTGTTCAGACACCTGAGCAACATCTCAGTCACAAAGACAACATATTTTCTTAGCAGACAATATGGGATCTGCAGAAAACTTTTATGGCTTTTTGTCACCAGATGGTGCTCCAGCACTGGGCTAGTTCTGCCTTGGTCACTTGCTGAAGTACCAGTTTCTCCTGCAAAATCAGTTTCATTATTCTGGTTTGCAATTATGATTGCCTCTGTCTTGGGCCCTTCTTCAGCAAGGGTGAGTGAGCCCTTCTCAGTACTGCTTCTCAGTAGCAGTTTTCTGATTGAATTGGTTAGCTCATAGCATTTGCCCAAACAGTTGGTGTATGGCTGTGACTTCTTGTATTGTTCCCACAACAGGCATTGTAGCTGGATCTGGCCATACTTCAGGCCTCTTCTGCTCATCAGATCTCTTTTCAGAGCATTGAACATTCTTATTATGATTAGTTGCTTCTTCATTAAAGATAAGAAAGCCTTTTCCTTCCCTGGAGTTCTGTTTTATCACCGGCTAGACTGAAGACCAATCAGGTAGACAACATGTTTGACACAACTAGAATGACTTCCTATGGGATGCTTTTGTTCCCACGTGAAGAGTTTGAACTTGGTGGGGAACCAGGCATTCCCCACGCAGCACACAAGCTGCTGTGAGCTCCCTGAGGTGGGAAAGGGCTTGGAGAAGTTCTGGGATGCTGGGGCCAGAAAGCCTAGCGCTGGGGAGCAAAATATCGGGTTGCACATCTACAGAGAGAAAATAAAAATAAAAGCCAAAGCTATAGCCTGTAAAGGCAGAATCTCAAGTGGTGCCACCAGGCTGCTTCTAAGGCCCCAGAAGAGATCTTGGTAGGCTACCAGGCAGTGCTCATAGACACACTGGCTCACTGAGAGCACACTGAATAGAGCCAGACATGTTTCAGCCAGGCTGCAGCTGAAGCTTCTCAGCTCAGACTTGAGAACAATAGAAACTCACTCCACCCAGTCTGGGAACAATAAAGTCATTTCCACACACCAGACCTGTTCAGTACAAGGGAAATCTGCCCCGCACATACTCACTGCAATGGGAGCAGCACAGTCCCAAAGAGGTTTTTGAAATCTGCCTTTTTAAGCTCAAATATTTTTGTAAATGACATCATCTGAGTTTCATGAATTTGTCTTTGTCCACATCTAATGATATAACCAGAACATAATATAAGGGGCTTTTCAACCTAACTACTCCTAAATTTCAAAAGATGCAACTTTGTTCATGTCCACACTGGGATGACATCATGATGTTTACAGTTCTTTATGAGAAAAGAAAAGAAAAGAGCAATATCCTTTCCCTTCAAATGGCCAGTGCCCTGGTAGTGTATGGTGTCATGCAGTGGTTTGTACCCTTGTATTGCGTTGGAATAAGTAGAGATCAAAAATCCACCCTCCCAAACTAAGTGTTGAACACTTCACTTGCTTTGCCACTGAGCCAGAAATTCCACCTCAGGACTAAGACATAATTCCAATAGAAGTTTTTGGTAAACAAGAGGAAACTTGTCAGGAAGCACTTTTGGTAAAAATATGCCAGCTTTGAAATTTGACATTCTAGACAAGACCTGCTTACGCATTGTACTGCCTCAAGTCTAGTAGGTCAGGTACCAAGAGGGACTTCCTTCTACCACTAAAGTCCTGGATTTTATTCCTCAAAATGCACATCACAGAGAATTTACTAAAACTAACCTACTTTGGGATTTTTACTGCAGGTCAGAAAAAATAGACAGACTGTGCTAGCCTTTTCCTGGTATTTGTCTCTGGCTTTGTTTTTCAGCAAGTCTGTTGATTAGTCCAAGCTGCTAACCTTAGGTCAAGCAAGATGTGTTTCTAGGTCCTAAGGCAGCCTACATGAGAGCAGTTTCTTCTCCTGCTAAGGAGGAATACCCCACAGAAGCCCTCTGTTTTATGACATGGTCAAACATCATGGTATGAAAGCAATTTCTTGCTCTGGCTCATGTGTATGTGTAACACTGGCAGTAGTGTCAAAACAGTAGTCAGTCTGCAGGCAGCCTGAGACCATGGCTGATTTCACTGACTCTGCTCCTATTAGAGGTATGCTAATTCTGATGTCCACTTTTATGACTATGTTCTATGACTATTAACCCAAGTAAATAAAGCTATGCTGAGGGAATTAAATATGTTCCTATTTGACCAAGGAAAATCTAATTAAAACTCAGAAAGTTGTGCAAAATTGGAAAAAATGCTTTCCATATTTAATTTTGTTTCCTAATTTGATGTGTGAAACACAAGATATCCCTTGGCAGTGGTTATTGTCCATTACATCACAGTAAACCAGCATTTATATCAAAAGATACAAAAATATACACACAGCTTTTTTACATCTGTGCATCTGAGTCAAAGCTTGTCTGTGGAAAGTGTGTCATAAATACAGCCTAAACACTGACTTAATATTATGAAACAAATAAAGAAGAACATTTCTTCATCTACTCAATTTTTCTTACAAGTCCAGATTCTTGGACCTGGCAACCTGGCACAGCTAATTAAAAAAAGAAACTATAATAAAAAGAGCAACTCATATTTGATAAAGGAATAATTGCAACTGCTGTATAATCAGAAAATCATAAAATCACTGAATGGTTTGGTTTGGGCTGGAAGGAACCGTCTAGTTCCAATCTCCCTGCTATGGACAGAGACATCTAGCACTAGATCAAGTTGTTCAGAGCTCCATTCAGTCTGTACTTGAACAGTGCCAGGGATGAGGTATCCACAGCTTCTTTGCCTCATCACCCTCAGAGTAAAGAATTTCTCCTAATCTCTAATCTAAACCTACTGTATTTCAGCGTAGAGCCATTCCCCCTTTTCTGTCACTACATACTCTCATAAAAACTCCCTCCATCTCTTTTGTAGGCCCCTTTCAGGTACTAGCAGGCAACAATAAGGTCACCCTGAAGCCTTCCCTTCTCTGAATAATCCAAATTCTCTCAGCCCTCACTCACAGGACAGGGGCTGCAACCCTCTTGCCACCTCTGTGACTGTCCTCTGTACTCACTCCAACAGCTCCATGTCCTTCCTGTGCTGGGACCCTAGAGCTGGATGCAGGGTTCCAGGTGAGGTCTCACCAGAGCAGAGCAGAGGGACAGAATCCCCTCCCTCCCCTGCTGCCCACGCTGCTTTGGATGCAGCCCAGGACACGTTTGGCTCTCTGGGCTGGGAGTGCCCATGGCTGGGTCATGTCCAGCCTCTCACCCACCAGCACCCACAGGGCCTTCTCACAGGGCTGCTTTTGACCTGTTCATCCACAGCTTGTGGATTCCAGGGGTTGCCATAGCTCAGGTGCAGCACCTTGCACTTGATCTTGTTAAAACTCATGAGATTAATGTGGGCAAATTTCTCAGGCTTGTCCAGATCTCATTGGATGGCATCCTGTCCTTCAGGTGTGCTATGAAATACAGTTTTTTTGATACCTTTCTTGTCAGAACAAAAGGTTCTTGTTTTACTTCCCTGGAATAGAAATCATATCCACCATCTTTTTTGTTAGCTTTTCTGAATTAAGGAAAACCCAAGGAAGATGGAAACTAAACATAATGAGATGAAACAAGGTCCTGCATTCAGTTTTCATCATGAACTCTCTGGGATGAAAGTTTTGGAAGAAAAGCAAAATTCTTTTGGAAATATAACTATGAAGGACAACAATTGTATAATCAGTTAAGAGATTCAGATCTTATAATAGATTTGGGAAGTTTTTAACTTTGTTTTTTATTATTGTTGAAATAATAAAAGCCAGCAAGCAAACAGTAGATAGCAAAACTTTCTAATGGTATCCATGTTTCAGAAAGACATGAGCAAGCTAAGTAGAGATGTTGACACTCACTAGCATTGCCAAAGACATCCAATGGAGATGGCCAGACACTCCTCCTAAAAAGCTCATTATGTGCTTCTGATCAAACCTTTAGTCCATGCAGCTGCACTCTAGAATGGAGGAGACATACTCAGGCTTAAAGCTACACGGGGAGGAGCACTGGAGGTTTTCCAGCTCGTATTTCAGTAACCTTCATAAGAAGTTTATTCTTTAACAGCTGCTGAATTATTTTATTTCTGAACTCCCAAATTAACCATGCTACATCTACACACGTCTACATCCACAGCTGCCTCAGTCTTGCCAAAGATTAATACCTCAGCCTGCCTGCTTGGAATGCAAGAAGGTGAGTTTCCTTCTCCTGAGGCACTCAGAAACACACACCTCCTTTGCAGTATGCCAGATGCCTGGGGACAGAAAAAGCCCTGCCGTGAATGTCATAGCAGTGCAGTTGCATGGCTTCCTTATATGTTGTACATAATAAACCTTATGTGTACCCCACACTCACATGAAGGGTGTGTGTGACAGCCCCAAAACCTGGTATAGGACTGTGCTAGGGCAAGGGCCATTTCCTCAGCATTTCTGCTCCCAGCATAGGAGAGAATACAAATGCTGTAGGGGGAAGAGAGTCCTTTTGCAACTTTTCCAGTGGTAAATCAGCATCTCTCTTGCACATGTAGCAGAAAGGCTAGCATTTTAGATGACACTTCTGCATTGTATGCAGTAGCCTGCTATTTAAATATACAGCATCCTGGAACAGCTTACCTCCTCAGACTTTCAAAGCACCCTAAGATGGAACACGCTGTTATACAGCTAAAAGAGCAACCAGGAGCATACCAGAGAGATGAAGGCAGACTGCTGTTTTCCTGAAAACAAATTATTATGGAACGCTAAAACCCAGGCTTGAAAGTAAGCATGAAAAAAAGCACAGAAGCAAAACAACTTTCCGTGGATGGCTTCTTCCACCATGTTTCTAAGCAAAATGCCTATCAAAAATTAGGTCAAAATGCTCCTGGAGACCAGTGGAAAATGAAAGGGTGTATATGGAGACATCAGTAGCCTGTGACAAAACCATTTTGTTTCATCTCTTTTGTTTCATTTCTTCCCTTTCAATGGTGAGGTTTTGTTTCAAGTGTTCTAAATCTGACTTTGGCTTTTCTTGTCCTTTTTTTTCCCCCCCCCTGCTTCCACGGTCTTTTTTTACAGGCAAGGAAATGTAGGGCCTACCCTCCTCCTCTGTTTCCCTTTCCTGTTTAATTGTTTGAGTTGGTGACTCAGGGCAATTTGCCCACATGGATCTGCAAACCTCTCCACTGAAAGAACAAGAATCACATGTGTTCTTAGGAGACAAAGTTCTACAAGTTCAAAAATATCTAACAGACCACTTTACCCCAGTTTTGTGGTCTGTGTTGAAACCTGTGCATTTACAGTTTACAAATGCCTTTGTGATGAAGTAAATAATGGGATTCCTGCTCCTACAGTTGAAGTACTGTGTTCATGATTCAGATTATAGTTCCCACAAAGTTAACTTCAAGCAAAAATAGGCTGTGTCTCAGACTTTCACAGGATATGCTAAGGACTCAGGCTGGAATGCTGAACATTTCCCAGCTGCATTAACTTCTTGCAGCAGAGACTTGTTACATCTTTGATCACCAGCAGTGGGGTATTGGCCCTCCTTAATTCCCTGGCCTGTCATAGATTTCTGTGTGGAAAACCTTAAGTTAGACCATTTAGGCTGTAGTGCTTTTGCAAGTGCATAGCAGTGCATGAGCACCTGTATATTTCATCAGTATAAGACCACTGCATTGGCTTTTTGTAGATACTTGCACTAAAACCAACACTGTGAAATAGCCACAGTTAAGTTTCTGCTAGCACAGCTCTCTCAGTCCATGCCCATCCCCTTGAGAGCAGCAGTCCACAGGGCCCCACTGACACCAGATAGATAACAGAGCTCAAAACAGTTGCCTGTGCTGTCCATACTGCTTAAATTCTAACAAACACAGGATGACCCAGGCTTCATGCTCTTGACAGCTGTCAAATCCCAGCTTCCTCATAGAAGAAAATAAATGTGATATGTAAATGAGGCATTGGTTGTGTGTGTTTCAAATATGGCCCAAATTTTTCTCCAATGACTGCTTCAAGCATCACTACATTTCTGAGAAACTTCTGCAACATATGCATATAGGATGCATTCACACTTTTTATCAAGAAAGAATTGCCTCCAGACATTCCTCCATGCCTTCCCTTTCCCTTGGGAGTACTGTAGGGAAATGAAAGTTCTTAGCTGTTCAGGTGCCATGAAAGTCAACCAACAGAGTGCCACAAACAGAAAGTGTCACTGAAGAAAAGGCACCAATTATTAAAGAAACTCTACATTATCATTTCATTATTCTGTCTTTGGGGCTGGATGTGCTCCATACTACAAATGAGTGGTGGAAAATAAAGGCTCTTCTTGGGTTCACCATTCCTAAATAATTCTACAAATGATGCTTTTTTTTTAAATCTCTCTGAAAAAGGGCAGAATGGGGAAGGTAAGGTGAAGACAAACAAAATTTTTATCACAGATTATGGTCAACAGGAAAATGCAAGCAATGTCAGCCACAAATAGAAAAGGCATCTGCTACTCTACATACAGCCAAGTTTACCTTTAACAGAGGAAATTCACTGAACTCATGACATCCAGATGGTCCTAGCAGATGATCTTTGCTGGAAGGCACTAAAAAGAAAAATACAGAAGTCCCTGGAATATTTTCTAGAAGAAATCTCCTACTTGCCCCACTGGAAGCAGCTGGATTAACCTTGCATTTTTAGGCAAGGAACACAGCAAAAGGATTCATTCCTGTGGACTCACATCAATCTTCATGATGCCAGCTCTGGCATTTTTGGGGTTATTTTGTTGATTTTATAAAGTAAATAATATTGTTTCTGAGTTTAAGACTCTCACTGCCCTCCAAGTGAGATGCCACACACATTATTGACATAAAGTTTGCAGGGGCTATAGTTCTAATTAATAAGTCAAAATTATAGTGTGGTCCCAGGGCCAGTGAACTAAGTGTGCAGTGCTGGTCTTGCACAATGGGGAGGATGAGATAACTCCTGAAACCCTAGGCTTGGACCAGGAGTGCTGGCCTGTCTGGGGGATTTCTGCAGGAGCATCTCCTCTCTGTGCAATGCCATGCCACACAGACATAATAGGAACACGAGTGCTTTTACAAAGCAGGCCAGCACCAGCAGGGATTAGATGAGTCACTGCCTTGTCCTGGGTACTGCATGTTTCCCTGGGTGTTGAGTCTTTGAGGGCGACAGTGTGGCTCTTCATCAGACACAGAGCCTAAAAGGCAAGAGGGAGAAAATCAGTATGGATATGATTTATATAGTCAAGGAGCAAAGCTGAAGTGGAACACGGAGTATCTGGTAGAAGACAGTAAGCAGCAAATTAGTGCACTGACTTGTGCAAAGTGGTACTGTCTGTGTCCTTAGAGCTGCTGTAATAGGCTGTCTGGTTTTATACCACACTTGCAGGAGCACTAACTGTATCATGCATTCATTTTTACACCCCCTCTTTAATACTTCTTAAGCTCTGTGTATCTTGACGGCCACGATATTCCTTCTGAAAACCTTTATTGTTTGCTGTTCTCCTCCTGTCAAATTTTATCCTTTCTGCTCTCTCCATAAGGAGCTCCTTTACTGGACCTTGCTATTATTTAGCCCCTCTCTGAGGGAAGCCTTCAGTGCAATAAATGATCCAGAGGACACCTCAGACTCCTCATTTCTTTCCCCAGATTTGTTGGACATTCCTGATCATGAAAGAGCTCCAACAAGGCAAGTGCTTTTAATAAATCTTAACTTGCAAAAGCAGTGTATGTTGATAACATTACAGGACCGACCTCCTGAAAAATGGAAGCATGATAAACCTCCATAATCCCTCTACAATATCCTCAAGTGGCTCTTTCTCCCTCTCTGGAAGTGTGCAGAGAAAGATAATTATATATTGGAAGTATATTCCTCCTTTCCAGAACATGACCAAAGGTAATTAAGAGATCAGCTGTAGTCTAAAACCTGGAGTTCCCGCCCTTGGTTGCTTTCATCTTTCTTGCTTCTTATCACTTACCTGCAAGCACTTGAGCTAGTCTCTTTGAATTTTGATTTGTACATCAAAATCCGGTCAACCTGAGTATGAAAGAACACCCCTATGATAAGCAGGTATGATAACCAGGCAGACTGCTGTAAGACTGACCAAGTGCTCTGAGAACTGTTAGATGAGAAGAAATACTTAGAAGAGAAGCTATACTACACAATTGTTGCATATTTTGAATTGATCCCATGCAATTGGATTAGGAATGCTTGAATGGCATTCAAATGTGTCACAAAAAGCTGCAAAAGTGTAAATTCTTTGAGTAATCAAGAAGCCTACTATGACCATTGCTTGCTTGCTAAACCTGTGGAACAACTTTAGATATATGAAACAACCAGAAGCTCCCAATAACACAGGTGCCAGTATGGGTTGCATTCAACATATCTATCACTAGCTGTTTTCACTCTAGCCAGGGGCAGATGAAGCAAAGCCCTGTTCTGGCACTTTCAGACAGGCTGAGGAGAACTTCAACCTTGCATGCAGACGAGAAAGGTTTGACAGGGGTGGAAAATTGTGCCTGTGTTATTTCTTGGTGTCCCTTTCCTATCCCTACTCTCTTTATCCCCCTTTGCTTTACATATTAACAAGTTCCTGGTCTTGGACTAGATCTCCTTAGCCAATGTATCATTCAGAGGAAATCTATGTGTGGTACAGAAGCAGGGTACTTACATGGTTCTTAGAAAACTTTCACATCCTACATAAGTAACTCTTAAACCCACATCACATCAGACTATAAGGTAAGATACACAGTCACTTATTTTTGGACTTTCAGAGGAATTGGACTATAAAAATGAAAGGTACAAGGCAGTTAGGGGGAAACTGAATTCCTTCTGCTCTGGCAATGGTGCATGTTTCCTCAAGAATCCCTCTGCTTCATCCTGCTGGATGCATAGGGTCGCTTGGAACAGACCTGTCAGAGAGTCTTTATCCTGTGCCCATGTCAGATCACCATCAGTGCCTGCCATCTCTTGTGATCAGTGAGCACTTGGTTCTTGAAATGGGAAATGACTCTCAACTGGGACATTAGGCTTGAAGGAAAAAAATTACCATCTGAGTGTGATTTTTAAAGTTAATGATTATGAATCCTTTCTGATCAGTTTCCAAGAGAAAATATCCACTTGGAAAGATAAGTTTTTCAGTTGTCACACTTGCTTACTTCATGGCCAGACCACAAGACTTCAATTCTTATTTACATTTGTGCCCTGACTATGTAGGGTACAGAAGCCTTACAGTGAGAACATTTGTGATCTAACATATATTAAGGTTACCTCTACACAAATGGTGCATTGCAAAGATCTTGAAGTCCTTGGTTATGAATGAAAGAAGACTGTGAATACCCAGAACAGTGTCACAGATTCAAAAACTCAAGGCTGTCTTGTCTTATGATCTCCTAGAACCAGATGTCGCTTCTAATGTGACTCACCTGCATTTCTTTAGAGCTCACTATGTCAAGTTCTGCAGGGACTTCCTCACACACAGACAGTAGGGCATGAGCCATGCAAGGCAAGTGTCACGCCACTGAACAAAATTGTGGTTTGGGGGAAAAACTAAATGAAAAATGCATCCTGGCAGAAATTTTGAAGCAAATTTTAAAACAGATTTTGCTACACAGAGAAGCCCAGTGGACATTACTGTACAAGAGCATAATGTAAAGGTCTGAGCCATGGTATTGAACACAACAGCCTTTCAATTCAAGCTCAATTTTACCTGCAGCAAAGTCCACTGAAAGGATAGTTGTCTGAGGGTGAGCAAAACTGAAATAAACTTACCCTTTTGCACCCTGCATATGATAGAGGAAACAGCTGAGAGTAAACCTAGATAGAACAAAAAATAATAATCAAAGAATTAAGCTGATTCAGCTGAGTAAAAGCAGAAAAAATTGGAGAGTAAAACATGGGAAATAAATAACTGGTTGCTGCAGGAGTTGTGCTTTTTCCTTTGCTGGATTAATTGACATGCAGCTGGGCACATCAAGAGCAAAGAGAATATTTTAAAGGTTTTAGCAAGTGTTCAATACCATGAATGCTGGAAACAATGACAAGCACTCTACTTTTGGAGGCACAGACAGGTACAGATGGTCACGTCTGCTTTACTTGTGTGCCTAATGCTGGCTGCAGGCCAGAGCCATTTAAATGCATTAGCTCAGAGCTGTACATATGCTGAATGAGACTATTCAGTTCCTGGAAGAGAGCTGGTTTGTGTCTTGCCATCAGCAAGGGCAGACATAGCAAGATGTATCTGCCTACACCATTTGTGTAGGTGCAGCTGAAAACAGCATTGAGGCCCTTGAAGAGAATTTATGGCTTGGTTTTGCAAATAGATTTTTTTATACAGATGGATGCTTCTTGACTTTTTCTGACTGTTTCTGCCACAGATTAAGTCTCCTCAGGCGACTCTTGGTTCTGATAGAAAATATGATAATTGAGTCCAGTCAAGAGGAGCCACAAAAATTTGGCACAAACATAACTGTGTTACGGTACCTACCAAAGCTATGCAATAAATCTGTAACTCCTTGGAACTCAAATGCCCTGAGTATTGTGGAGATAATAACTACATTAGTTTAGGAAAAAACAGTCAGTGCACATATTTGAACAAGACTAAGATTTGCTGAGTAGAGAGAGAACCATCTAAGAGACAGTAAAAGAAAGAAATGTTAAATGACATACTGTTTCAATGGAATTTGTTTGGCCTAGCTAAAAAATGTATCTATATGAAGAAAGTACTTCAGCTACCTAATCTCCCTTCAAACCATCTCCTTCTCTCTGTACATTTTCAAAAGCAAAGTAAGGAAAAAAACAAGACATGGTTTATGAGGGAACAAGAATGATAGTATCTGTTACTAGAGCAACTGATAAAGTTGGAAAAATACATAAGCTTTCAAGCACAACTGGACTTTTTTAACATTTGCTTTATTTTATTTTCTGAAATAAACCTATATGGTAACAGAGTTTATTTCAAGGCTGAAAGCACAAAGATAGATAAAATTATGCTATGACATTTTGTCTGAAGTACCACCCTCTGTAGACAAAAATCTCAGACTTCACAGGGAAATGAGTTTTGCAGGTCAACCTTTATCTGTAGAATATAGGTCTGGCCTTGCACTGGAAAAGAACAAAACCTACACAGCCCTCAAAGTTGTCAGTGGGTTTCTATTAAATAAGACAGCCTGAAATCTATCTCTTTTCCTCTTGCAGAGACAAATTTATAAGTCAAATGAGCACAAGCTACTCCAAGTGAAGATCTCAGGATATATTTTGTCCTGACTCGCATGATGATCACCTCTGAAAAAGTATTCCATTACTTCCCAATGATATTTATTACATTTTCTTCAGACTGAACTGGAACCATAAAGGGTAGAGATGCAGAGATATCCAGCTGTGGTAAGAATTTGGCCACCACCATTCCTAATAGAAATAAATACAGTGAGTCACATTGCAGAAATGGGTCAGATGAAATATCTGTAGCAAAAAACATGTCCAGAGACTTGTATGAGCCAAAAAAAGAGACCCATTTCAATCAGACTGCATAAAAGAGAAATGCTTGATATTTACTTTTGGCAACTGGCAGCTGCCAGACTCATGAAAGTTCTTGGTGGGACAGCTGCCACCCCTGTAGGTCTGGTAGATGTGCTCCAATGCACTGGGCTGGGAATTTCTTGGGCAGCAGCAGTGGGTTTTGTTCTTGAAGCCCAGGCTGATGGGGTCAAAAAGGTTTCTGATGGAATGGCAATGGTGTAGGATAGATAGGCATTGTGTATTCATATTGCAAGGAAAAATACAATGGTTATTGAATTGTGTAAAATAAAATACTATCTTTCTGCTGCTGTCACAATACCAACTTTGTCCCAGAATGAAAAGTTATGGATAAGGAAAGTAATATGCTCTGCACTGCCTGAGGTGATGCTAATACCTTCTCTTGCATTTCTCACAGTGCCCTGGCAGCACCAGGTGTCAGTCTGCTCCACACATAACCTTCACAATCAAATCCAGCGCTGCAACATGCTCTTCAAAGTACCTAGAAAATTGTTCCCACTTTTCAAATAACCAGTGTAGAGTGGTCACTCCCTCAGTACTGCCTGTGTGAAGGAGAATCCTTCCAGCGTGATGATGGGGAAAAGTCAAGCTTGGATTTGGAGCTTAGGTTTGAAAGACAAGCTTAGTTATGAGGTCTGGGCTTCATACCTTCATATCTGGATGCTTGCCTGCTAGTGGTGTCAGTTCATTTTGGGATGACTGGCAAAGGCAATGCTAGATCTCTGTGGCAGAGAGGCATTCTTTCCTCAGCATCAGAACTCCACATCTGGGCAACCTACCTTCCCAATATTAGTTTTCAACAATGCCTGACAAAGATTACTGCCGCAGTGTATTTTGACAATAGTCTCCACTTGACTTTTACTGAAAATTTTCATTATTCAGCTGTACCCCATGGATAAGGTGTTATATGACCTGGTGGACCTCCATAGAAGTCACATTCAAATGGGACTCTTCATTTGAGAACATGGAGTTTGCTTCTTGTGTCAGCAACTCTGCCACCCAAATATCATATAACCATAGAACCATAAAATTATATGAGTTGGAAGAGATCTTAAAGATCACCTAGTTTCAACTCTACTGGCATAAGCAGGGACACCTTCTACTATACGAGGTTTCTCAAAACCCCTGGCCTTGAACACTGCCAGAGATGGGGCACCCACAGATTTTCTGGGCATCCTGTTACAGTACCTCACCTCCCAGAGGTGAGAGGGGGAAAAAACTGGGATTTTTTCCTCATATCTAGTCTTAACCTACACTCCTTTCAGTTTAAAATCATTCTCCCTTGTAAAATGTCCTTTTCTTTTTTTCCTGTTGGCCCACTTCACATACTGGAAGGCTGCTCTAAAGTGTCCCTAGAGACTTCTGTTCGTCAGGCTGAACAGCCCCAACCTTCTCAGCCTGTCTTTTTAGGAGAGAAGATGTGCTACTGCCCTCTGATCATCTTCTTGGCCTCCTCTGGACTCACTCCAGCAGATCCATGTCCTTCCTGTGCTGGGACCCCAGAGCTGGATGCAGGGTTCCAGGTGGGCTCTCACCAGAGCAGAGCAGAGGGGCAGAATCCCCTCCCTCCCCTGCTGCCCACGCTGCTTTGGATGCAGCCCAGGACACGTTTGGCTCTCTGGGCTGGGAGTGCCCATGGCTGGGTCATGTCCAGCCTCTCACCCAGCAGCACTCCCAAGGCCTTCTCACAGGGCTGCTCTCCATCTGCTCAGCCCCAGCCTGAAATATGAAAATGTGAAAGAGGGATTATCTCATTTTTTCAAAGTAAACTGATGTAAGTGACCTGGTCAAGTTGTCAGAGGAAGCTTGAAGTCAAGTAGGAGCTTCAACTGCCTATATCATGGTTCAAGTCCTTAAAAACATGGATAGATTATTATCAAAGTGTTTACCTTCTTAAGGTCTGTGATACAAAAGATTGAACTGTTTGGGGGGCTGTAGGAGTTTTTTTTTCCTGAATACCTAAACACATTATGTACATGACACTATCAAGACATGTTATTTTACATTGTGGTCTGTTTTCAGTGGTGTCTTCCATCAACAACAAAAACAACTGAGAGTCATTACCTATTCTGCTAAGCACTATTAGAATGAAAAGCTAGGACATCTTACAGAGGAATGTTTTTTTGGTTTTTTTTTTAAATCTGTGTGCTATTTTAATTCATGTGTTATTGCAAACACATAAGAAAATAGGCTTCCTTTATAAATATGCACATATGACACATAATGTTACTTGAAAATAAAGGAATAACTACTTGCAGAAGCATATTTGTTTTCTGTCATCCATATTATCTCATCTTTTGAGAAACAAACAAAATTATCATAATTGTTCGTTCCTTTCATACTTACCCTTTTCCCTTACCATCACTGTCACTATTCACCTAAATGTTAATGCTCTCATCTGGCTTTGGCTCATTGCAAACCTCCTCTGGTTGAAAAACAAAATCTATTCTTCAGAATTTTTCAAATACCTCTGCCTGAAATGTCATTTTATGCTGCTCAACATCATGCAAATTATATTTGAGATCTTTTCATGCAGTGGATTATGCAGGCTTGTCACATTGCAAGAGTCTCAGTGAGAGGGAAAGTTTGCCTTAAGAACAAGGAGAAAATATTTATCTTGATAGAGGGAGACAAAAGGATGTATGTTTAAGAAAAGCTTTGTTGGAAAGGTTACTTAATGAAGCTAGTTTTGTACAAATGTAGTCAGAATAAAAAAAAAAACAAAACAGCTGGGCATGTCCTTATCTTTTCACCATCCTTGATGAATATTATCACAGCTTTCATTTGGGCAATTCATGAATCATGATCTAAGTGAATATCCTTGCCTGTTATTCATCATGTTTGCTTTCTGAATAAAACCAGTTAAAAATATCCTGGGACTTTTTCAACAGCATGATCTGTTCCCTTAAGAATCTGACATTAGAGGCAGCCAGAGTACATAGTTTTTGTTTATTTTGCTCTTTGCGGTAATCAGGAGCTCCCATCTTGCATATTTGCTGTTTTGAGTGGCCTGGCTGGTCCTGCTGAGCTGCCACTGAAGCAAGTTGGAATGCTACAACAAACTTGCACTCCTTGAGGAATACACCATGGCATCTCTACAGAACAGAGGCTCCTAGTAATGGAAACTGGAGCTGATATTGATACAAAACTGCAACCGTATGTCCTGGCTACAGAGAAAAGGGCGTGAAGTTTTTAGGGCTTTTTAATTTCATACCACATGTATCATTGGTGCGGACATCAGGTTACATCAGGAAGAGTCAAGTGCTGGAAAGTCACAACCTTGCCTGGCTCTCTCCAGAGAAAGGTGTTGGGATCAGGTGGCAGCCCCAGCTCCCTCTCTGCCACCACCACTCCCTCCACTCCTTCAAGAGCATGTGTGTCCCCAGAACAGAGTCAAGCTGAGCAAGCAGTGCTGAACACAGACAAGCACACTGATCCAGAAAAACAGCAGGCAGCACAACATGGATGATCTAACTCCCAAGGGTTGTTTTTTTTTTGTCCCAGTTCATTGTGATTTGTTTTGGGTATTTTTCAGACTTGAGGTTGAGGCATTAGCCAATTTTAAGCCATGAGATCTCTTCTTAATGTATTGATTTTGTATGGAACCATGTGGACAGCACTGCTTTTGGGAAGCCATTTTTTTCCTAGTGGTGAATAACTTTTTGTGGATCCCTCTCTCTTTTATACACATTTTGCCATTAATACTGCACCAGCTATCACAAATTTAGTAAGTTGTTATTCCACTTCATATTTTCTCCCTACAGTTCCTCCATTATTATAATGGGTGGGCCAAAAGGGTGGGCCTTGTTGAAATTTACTTTCCTGCTAGTTGTTAAAACCAGCACACCATAGTAAGTGCTGCTAGGAAAATAAGAGTAAATCCAGCACCTTACTTTACACAAACACCATCTGTTAAGATTGGGACACCTTCAAAACAGCATTATTGTCAACCTCTCTGAGCATACCATGGCTATCATTAGCAGCATGCAATTTAACTGATGAGGTGGGGATGTTAAGATGGCAAGATGGAACTGCCTCAAGAATGTCATTCTGGTTTGCCTTATTAAAAAGTTTAAATATCAAGTCTGATTCTGGTGACTGTTTTTCCTTCTTATCCCCTTATATGTCATAATCTGGTTTAATGAATTGGATGAAGGTTTATGTCACTGTGTCAGGTTGTTAATATCACCTTGTTGAAATACACAGACCACAGTCTGAAGAAATAATTATATTTTCTTGACCTACAGGCATTTCCTAAAAGATCATCAGGTAATCAGCCAGAAGCAAGTGAGCTACTCTGACATGAGGGACTACTAGGGGCTAACATGAGTAGATGCAACACAAAAATATCAAAAGACAGATACAAAACTTCCAACGAAGGAAATGTAAGTTTGACCATCAAATTTCAAAGTAATACTTTAATGCACAAATTATTTTCTGCCAAATAAGTTTCATTTCAGATTATTACACAGTTTGTTGAGAGGAAAGGGTTGTCCTGCTGTTCTCAGTCCATTTTTCTGACAGTCAAAAGAAGTTGAGAAATGTTTGAATTGAGTCATCAAGATTCTGACCACCCCTATTTCTGAGGTTTTGCTCTGCATTATAAGGACTATATAATATTGAAATATGATAGGCAAGAGGTGATGAATCACTGTAGGGAAGATAGTATCTGCTACAATACTTATAATTTTTTTCATTTGCAGCTGCCTCCTTACTATTCGAGATGTGATCATGCATAGCTGGAAGGGAGGATACAGACTTCAAGGCTTACAGTTTCCATTCCCTGTGGCCTAGCATAATGAAGGTACATCTGCAGGCTTTCTTATCTCATTTCTGTTTCCAGTAAATTGTTCTTACCTCAACCTGTGATCTTTTTACTGTGCAATCTGTGATTACATTTTACTTCCAGTTCTCATCTCCATCAGCTGAAGTGGGAAGTGGGAGGGGAAGGAAGAGAGAAGTATGTGAATCCTTACTGAAGATGCCATAGATCAGGAGGAAAGTTCTGCCATCTCCTTGAGATGTCTGTGCTGGAGCTATGATTTCAGGTGGTGAGGAGAGAGAAGACAACAGGAGTATAGAAACAAAATGAGTCTAAACAAATACAAAAATATTTTTGTAAAGGACTCTGCTCTTTTAAAATATTACAACTTTTCAGCAATTAAATCACAGAATCACAGAGTATGCTGAGTTGGAAGGGGTTATCAAGGATCTTTGAGTCCAGCCCTACACAGCACCATCCCCCAAGAATATTGTTCAAATGCTTCTCTGCCAGACCAACAGAACTTGAACTGTCAGGAACACCCCAGACCAACTTTCTGGGGGTAGGGCTGTTACAGTTCCCAACCATTCCCTGGGTGAAAAACCTTTTTCTAATACCTAGCCTACACCTGCACTTACACAACTTCAAGCCATTGTCTTGGGTCCTGTCACTGGTCATCACAGAGAAGAGATCAATGCCTGCCCCTCCTCTTCCCTTCATGAGGAAATTGTAGACTGCCATAAGGTCTTCTTTCAGTCTCCTCTTCTCCAACCTGAACAGCCCAGCGACCTCCATCACTCCTCATACAGCTTCTCCTTAAGTCCCTTCACCACCTTGGTTGCCCTCTTTTGGACACTAAGCTCCCTAACAGCTTAATGTCTGTAATAAAACTGCCTCCAGCACTTGAGCTGAGGCTACCCCAGTGCAGAGCAGACAATTCCCTCTTGCTTGGCTTCTGATGCTGTCCCTGATGCCCCCCAGAACAGGGGTGACTCTCTTGGCTGCCAGGGCACTGCTGACTCATGTTCAACTTGCCCTCAACCAGGACCCCCAGGCCCCTTTCCATGGCACTGCTTTCCAGTATCTCATTCCCAGGTGGTCCAAACACCCAGGTTTGCCCCATCCCTGATGCTGGATAAGAATCCAGCACTTTCCCGTGTTAAACTTCACACAGTGATGATTTTCCTGACCTTTAATTTGTCAAGGTCTCTCTGCAGGGCCTCTCTGCCCTCAAGGCAGTCAACAGCTTCTCTATGTCTGTATCATCTGCAAACTTGCTTAGTATCCCTTCCAGTCCTGTGTCCAAGTCATTTATGAAGACATTGAAGAGCACAGGGCTATGGACGGAGCCCTGTGGAACCCCACAAGTGACAGGTCACACCAGTCTGATGTCACTCCATGCACTGTAACCCTTTGTGCCTGACCCATGAGCCAGCTGCTCACCCATCACATGAAGTGTTTATCCAGCTGAGTGCTGGACATTTTCTCCAGAAGGGTCCTGAGAGAGACAGTATCAAAAGCTTTATGAAATTCAAAAAGATCACATCAACTGGCTTCCCTTGATCAGCTGAGTGGGTAGATCAGCTGTGTTTGTGCCCTCCCATTCTCTGAAGAGGACTTAAGCCCCTCTGGTTCCAGCAGTTTCATTGATCCAAGGCAAAAGATCAGGACTGCTGCAGTAAAAGAAGGAGATTGGAAGCTAGCTTCTAAAATAGCAGCTTTTCCAGTGCTATACAGGAGTTGGGGGGCAGGCTGGCACAGGGACTGCTGCCCAGCCAGCAGCCAGCCCTGGCTGGGTGAATTTCCTCCATGGCAGTGCACCACAACCAGCTCTGGCTTGTCTGGGAAAGCCTGGGGCAGGCCGGGGGTGGTGGGCCCAGCTATAGCCCACTGAGGCCAATCACTTGCCAGCAGTGTGAGAGCCCAGGGTGACTGCTGCAGAATTGAAAAACATTGGAAAAAAAATCCCTTCGGTAAAATTTTCAAACCTTGGTCACAACAAAAGGTTCTGGCATTTGTTTCTGTTATAATTAGCAGTGCTAAAACATTTTCTTTTAAAATACACATTGAATCTCAATATAATACTGTGTAATATTTAAGGATCTTGATTTAACTTAATCATTTTTCCTGTATAAAATTCACAGCAATTTTCTGGATTGTTTTTACCTTCAAAATAAAATTATATATTAATGTCTAATTTTCCTCTTCCACAAATCTTACATTTTCAGTTATGGGATTTCCAAATCTAAAATTAAATTCATTTAAATATTGTGTGAACATATTATTCAAGGATGGGAACTGCTGGATATTTCTGGTTCATCTGGCAAATTAATAAATCTAGGCAAACCAGCCAAGGGTACAAATAAAACTCCATTGTTATTGAAACAACACTAACAGGAAACCTATTAAATATGCAGAGTAAAACCGAAGGCATAGACTACTAATACCCTGTGAAAAAGTCCTGAAAAGAAAGCAAACATAGAGATACTAATTTGGTTTAGCAGAGAAAGTGTAAGTGCAGTTAGATAACAACTTTCAAGTTTACAAGTTTGTTTATACTGTTAGTTATTGTCGCAATGCTAGCATTGTTACCTTGTTTGTTATGTTGTATGTTAAAGTTTTTAAGAATTCTTTACTTTTACTTTTCTTTTACTGTTTTTAGTCCAACAGAAGGAAGAGGTAACAAGTTTGGTTGGAACCACCCCACTGGCCTATGAGGACAGTTTTAATCTTAGGCTGTGGGAAATGGAGATTTGGATTATGCTAATGTTAATGTTTATTCTGTTCCGTTTCATGTAGATGATTGTTCTATTTATAAGAAAACAAAAAAAAGGGGAATGGAAACCTTGTCCACTACAGGGAAGCTCAGTAAGGCTACATATGTTTTTAACTTCTTGAACAACTCATTTATGGAGCCTAACCTCCTAAGTATTTGACATTTTTCCAATACAGTGCAAGCATAGCTAGAAGAAAGACCACCAGCTGTAATTAAAGATCTAGAAACAAGCCAAACATTAGGGCTTTTCCCAGTAATTTCCTGGGGGAACGGATATGCTTGTGTCTCTACAGATAAAGAACTTCACTGGGTTCCAGCAAAGTATCAAACCATGTCTGCAGCCTCTACAGGAACACCTAAAAGCTCAACAGGATGAAACCTGGGAAGAACCTGCAGAAAAGGAACAATGAGGCTTGTGGATAGCCTTCTTTTGCCCCTTAGCCACTTCTGATTAATACCACCAGTTTCTTAGCTCTCTAAGCATTTTTAATTTTGAATTTTTAAGTCCTAGCCACAGGTTATTCCACTGAACATGTCTCCTAAAGGACTCCTTCTTGTGGTACCCATCCTGATCCATGTCATACTCCTTGCTAAAACCCTGCCTGGTGATTCCCCGTTGTAGTTGCCATCTGGGACATTTCTCATTTGTGGGAACAGAGTACTGCTTGTCATACTATCACACATTACAGGAGGGCCATGTTGCTTGGAGAGGCTCACTGTGTCAGCACCCAGCACAAAAATGATTAATAGCCAAAGAAATAGAGCAAAAAGATCTATACATCATTTTGAATCTGACTGCAATGATGAGGTCACATTTTGGAGTAGAAACGAAAATAGCTGCCTCTATTTTACTATGTTGGCTGTCTGCAGCAATAGCAATTAGACAATCTCAGATGCCTCCTGAGTAAGCAAGCTAGTGCCACCTCCCTTGTATTAAGTGGCTTGCTCTCAGATGTAGATGCCATCAGGCAGGCCACACTGCAAAAAAGAGCAACAATAGACTTCCTACTATTAGCCCAAGGATATGGTTGTGAAGATTTTGGAGGCATGTGCTGCATGAATCTTTCATACCTTAAGTCCATACACAGAAGTATCCAGACTCTCGGGGAAGGAGTCAAGAAATTGCAGTAGAAGATGACAGTGACTGGTTCAATGGACTATTCAGTAAATGGAACTTCTGTAGTTGGACTCTAGTCAAAACAGGTTTAATGATTTTTGTAGTTGTTGTTGTGTTTATGCTGCTACTCTATTTTTCCAGTTGTCTGTTAAGGATTTTTCAGAAATCTTTACCAAAGGTCTTTACAATTCAAAGAGTAGGGGCAGATGTGGGAACTGAATTAGCTGAGGGAGATAACACTTTGGACGAGGTTCCTGACAGGGAGAGAATAAACCTGAGGCCTTGGCAGGAGGGGTGCTGAGGGGATGCTAATGGAGTAATTCCATAATAAGTCGTGTCCCTGGTCCACCTTTGCAATTGGACCTTCGCCCTCAGATACTCCCATATATGTAATGCTGGGTTAACCATGCCCCCAGGTCTTTGGAAGCAGCCCTTTGGACCATGCAGTCTCTGTGAACATTAAATCCATCTTTGGGCACTCCATTGTACCTGTCCTGAATTACTCCATCACACTCAATCTGGCTGAACCAGGAAGGAGTTCTCAGAACCCCACCATGACAGATCTGAATGCAATAACCACACCATGTGGTTTTGTCATAAAGATATGACAATGTTTGATAATAAAACACATAAGGACTGCACTGTTTTATGCAGGATTTCATTAATCTGAATAGGAACTATGTATTTAAATACCTTTGGACCTCTGAACCTAGAACACCACCCTCAATCTTAATATGTTATTAAAAGTGTTGAGTCACAGTGAGATAGCTGCATTTTGGTAAATCCAGGGGCTTGCAGGGCATCATAAATAAAATCATCATAAATTAAATCAATTACAATTCTTCTGACAAATTTCAGGTTCCATTCAATACCTGTAAAACAAACAAACATCTATGTGAAGCATGGGACTGGTTACACATCATTTTTACAGTCCCTGAAGGTGGTAGTTTGTCTTCCCTATAGTGTATGGGAGAAAGATCCAACTACAGCAATTTTCTGCCAGGAGCTTAACACCATCAGCCCACCTCTAAAGCATCTCAGAAAACCCTAAGAAAGACATAACCATCAGCCCTTTGGATGAGGCAAATATGGTAATATAGGGACTTTCCTTATTCTCTCCAGGAGACTGGACAACCATTTCTTAAAGTGGGAAAGTGCTGACCTCTCTCAGAGGGAGCACAGTGTCTGTTTGAGCTCCATTCTCTGGGGACCCAAATTCACCATTCCTTCCCATCTGGAGAAGAAGCTGATGGTGCATGATTACCATTTGAACACAGATGCCTGAAAAGGGGAAGTTAAGCAATAACACAGTGAAGAGATGAAGCCAGGACTGCTCCTCTGGCAGCTTCAGTGACACCATTCTCATTCTGCCAACTTTTCTGTAGGCTGGCAGGAAGGACTGGACCAAGCTCATCAGCTGTGCCATCAGGGTTTGGTAGCTGACTTGCTGGTAGCATGCCCTCCTTGTGACCCAGGAGGGGCTGCACCTGGCTGTGCAGGAATGGTATGCCTTGAAATCCAGATATAACAAGTCCAGCAAGGATCTCTGAAGCTTTTTAATGGAAACAGAAACACAGTTGATAAATAGAGGGCCTGGGATTCAGACAAAGTTGTATTGCTACAGGTCAACAAATTATATGCTACCTGAACTGTTGCAAAGGAGCTGTGTGCACTTCAAGTTTGCACAAAAGGGGGTTAAAGTAAGCCAAATTATATCAAGTTTGCAGAGCTTACTCCTTCACCAACTATGGCCTAGTGCTTCTTGCATTGTCATCTATGGTTGCATTACTGTACAATTAGGAATACAGCTGTCTTCAGAAGGATTTGTATGTGAGCTTTTGGGAAGTGCTCCTGACACTTCTCATGGGTCCACAGTACTTTCCCAGGTACAGGATAGCAGCGGATAACTTGGGAGAAGCAGGGATGCTCCTGGAATCTGTGCCTCTGTCAGTATGAAAGATATGTGTAAGAGACCATCTGGGCTTAGAAGCAATCAGAAGGACAAAAACAAGCAAGCCAAACCACACAAGAGAAAGCTCTTGCACAGATAAAGGACTGAAAACCACTGGATCAAAGACCAAAATGAATACTGCAGATTTCAGTGGCTGTAATTCCTTCATATAATAATACAACAGGAAAACTGCCAAGAAATGTGGTCATATTTTGTCAATGAACCTGTCTCTCACACACTATTTTGTATGCTGTCAGTACAGAAAGAGCTACTCTGAGTCAAAGGGCTAATTGCAAGCAAAATCTGACAAGAGAAGGGACAGGGTAGCAGTAAGCAGTAGACTTCTGGCTGCAAGAACACAAGTTATGATATTCTCTAGGCATCACTCCTGTTTTCCCTCTTTCAATAGAAAGGAACTGAAGCTTTTAGAGGAAAGAAAGTCAACTGGTCTAAAAGTTCTAAAAGAATTTTCTCCCCGTATTGTACTTTATTAACCTGTGGAATTAGATGCTGAAACATCTCTCTCAGGCTGACCAGAAAGACAGATTAAATATCATAAAAAATCTGAAATTTTTCTACATCTAATTAAAAAAACAAAACCAAAAACCAAACCAAAACCTCATATATAATTACATGAGAGAGGAGAAAAATTATTTATGAAAAGAATAAAACCACCTCTGTCTTGGCATACAAACTGACATTCTAAGCAGGAGACATAAATTTCTTTTTATATTTGGTCATTGTTTACTGTGAGTAAACAATAAATAAAGAAATAGAGCAAAAATATTTATGCATTACTTTGAATCTGACTGCAATGATGAGGTCACATTTTGGAGTAGAAACAAGAGAATAGCTGCCTCCATTTTACTACCTTGGGTGGCTGTGGTAAGCTTTAGCTGAAGCAACATCTCTAGTCACAGTCAGACATGAAATTTTGGGCCAAAAATAATATTAATACCAGAAATCCAGCCTGCTCTTCATCTGTTTCACTGAGTTTATTCTCCAATACAGAAATTCTAAAAAAGTGAAAATACTACTCACACTTCTCTATGAACAAGCATAGTCAGCTTAAGTCAGCATTACGGCAATAGGTGCCTTTTAAATTTATAGTCAGCTTAAATTTGGTAGAAGAAGGGAAGATAATGGCACCTTAGTGTTTCCTTAAAAGACATATGTAGTCCTAAAATAAGGATCATAGGCTCAATACCTACATGAAAAGTTGAAGTCATTTAACTCAGTAGGTTTGAGCTCACTATGTCTGTATCAGTTCTTATTGTGCTTGCAGAGGCCTTCAATTAGCTGAACTGTCTAAATAAACAAGAAAAACTAATACAATTACTAAACCTAACATGAAATCATTTTTGGTTACCTACTGGTATTAACAACTGCAGAATTGTATCTTCTCAGCTGAGATGTTGTTGAACTGAGTCAGCCAAATTATATGTTCTTTTGAACTCCAAAATCCTTTGAACTTTGAAATAACATGTCAGTTTATGACTGCATGTTTATTTCAATCATAAGCAAGAAGCACATGGCTCAGCCAAAATATTATTTCAGGGCTTCAGGTTTCAGAACTGCTTCTTTCCAATTCTAACAGAGGAATGAAGTTTTCCTGTGATACATCCGTGTGAGGATAAACACATCAAGCATAAGACAGAAGAATGTTTTCTTCCTTAGAATGAGAAGATTGTGGGAAAGTTGCATGCCTTAATCAGCTAGCTATTCTCTTTTGAGTCAGCCTCAGCACATTTAGTTCTCTTTGTTGCACGGACACACAGCAGGTTCATGTCCAACCTACTGTCCACCTGGAGCCTGCTTGTGCTAAATCTGCTTGGTAAGCACAAGTGTATTATTCTAAACTGTTAGTGCTAAGTGTTCTTACCCACAGTCCCTTTTGGGCAACTAAAATAGCAATCATCTGTGTCACCAGAAAAAACAGAGAAATTGAGGACGGTAGGAAAAACAAAAAGGTGATACACTGAAATAGCTGGCAAATTCAGTCAGTAATTCTACAACATGGAGTTCAGACAGACCAATGACAGTTTAGCCATCTGCTATGCAAGTTCTTATCCCTGGACAAATTGTAGAGATTTCCTTCTTATTCTGGAAAGCAGAATGGATATGTGGGAGGATGTATTTCATTTCAGCCCAATTGCAAGAGAGCTACCGAAAGATGTGAAAGCACCCGAGGAAATACAGTCTCCTGCTAGCCTGGAATGCCATGTTGCAGAACAGCTAAATTGGTCAGAGGAATTGTGTCCTATTTCTGTTTGGAAAGGAAGACAAGACAAATAGGCAGTATTTTTGTTTTTCCTGACTTACTTTTCTTGGGATAATTTGAACAAAACTAGGTGAGATGGAGCTGCTGGCCCAGTACAACTGGGAGGATCTCAGAAGCTGCCCTGAGGTCTTCTGGTACCCTTTATATAGGTGTGAAATATTTCTCCTTCCTTGTTCTTCTCCAGCACACCTGAAGATGCAGCAGCAGCTGTGTGTTCAACTCACTCCCTGCTGTTGGTGAGACTGGTGTCCCATTTTCTGCAGTGTCCTTGAGCTGTGGAAAGGGAGACAAGAAAATAGCTGACAAGAAACATATTTGCATGAGCATAAATGACTGCATGCTACATTTGGGCTGCCTTCCATGTGGTATTAAACTTCCATAAGGGAAAACCAACAGGCTTGTACTATCATTGGGTCACTTCTGAGGATGAAAAAGCAAGGCCAGCTCCTCTTCCCAGTCCAGACTCCAGAGGCCCACTGCTTTAAAGATAACAAGATCCCTATCACAACATAATCTTAATTCTCTTCATGCCAGTCATACCCATGAACACATCTAATTTATCTATTTTTTCTTAGATTTTATGTAGATTTCATGTGTGATTTTTGATTGGATTGCAAAATCTTTATAGTCTTCAGATTAGATTAGATTTTACCAGTTTTCTTTACAGCACTCCAGATGCGGTTCACCAGGACTCAGCAGAGGATCAGGATCCTCTCCCTCAACCTGCAGGCAGTGCTCTTCCTAATGAACCCCAGGATTCCATTGACCTTCTTGGTCACCAGGACACACTGCTGGCTCACGGACAGCTTGCTGTCCACCATGAACATGAAGGACCTGCATGTCCTTTTCCACAGAGCTGCTCTTCAGCTGGTCCAGCTGGCCTGTGTTAGTGCCTGGGGTTGTTCCTCCCCAGGTTTAGGACCCTGCACCAACCTTTGTTGAATTTCAGATGTTTCTTCTCTTCCCATCCCTCCAGCCCATCCAGGTCTCACGGAATGGCAGCACAACCCTCTGGGATGTTGGTCACTCCTCCCGGCTTTGTTGTCAGGGGATTCACTGAGGGTGCACTGTCCAGGTCATTCATGAGTACATTGAACAAGACTGAAGCCAGAACTGACCCCTGAGGAACCCCACCAGCTACAGGCCTCCAGCTACATCCTGTGCCACTGGTCACAGCCCTCTGAGCTCTGTCATTCAGCCAGTTCTCCAATTCACATCACTGTCGTCTCAGCTAGCACAGAGTTCCTGAGCTACCTATGGGCATGTAGGGGAAACAGTCTCAAAAGCCTTACTGAAGTCAAGATGTCCCCACTGTTCACTTCTCCCCTGTCCACGCAAACCATATGTAGTTTGGACAAAGCCTTCATTCTGAGACTTTTTCCCTGTTTAAAACCAAATTAGAAAAAATTCATGAGAAACATATGGAATTGTTTGATAGCTAGTTTTGTATTGCACATTTCTATTTCCATCCAGCTCTGTTCTGCTCCAAAGGATTTCTCATGCCTTGATCTGTACAGATATTCAGGTCACAAGCTATGTCCTGCTTTTGCCATTCACTGTTGTGAAATGCTTCTCTTTCCTGGAGAAAATTACATTGAGATGGTGCCACAGTACTTACCTTAGTGAAATTAACATATCAACATGATGTTGTTGTTGTTGTTATTGTTGTTGTTGTTGTTTTGACTGATGATTTATAATTCTTACAATTATAATTAATAACAATAACTAATTGCTACTAAAAGCTGCTTACCAAGTTGGTTCACTTTGGATTTGCATGGAAGGGAGATCTTATCCCACACCTAGTCCTTGATTACAAATTTTCACTCCAGTCTGTACCATGATAAGCCACCATTTGCAAGGTGGAAATATCTTGGCTGGCAAGTGAGAAACTGGGCTAGAAGGATGTGCTACACTTGTGAGAGTAAAACACAGCCTGTTCACATGAGAGTAACCAAAACTTCATGAGTTCAAAATGAATTAGTGCATGGGGAGTTGTTGATTCCTGCCCCCAAACTACAGTTGTCTAAGAGCATCCACAATCCCAAACCGCATCCCAATGTAAAAAATACTGCACACGGTACCTATGTCTGCTGGGCAATAGTTAGGCAAAGTGCTTTATGCCTGCAGCAGCTACACAATCTGAAATGTGAAAGCAGACATTTGCAAACCCCACTATTTTATATGCTCTTCATAAGAGGAAAAGAAAAAATACACCATTTCAAACAGCTTAATATTTTTAGACAATCAAGTTTTTCTTTCAAGGTTCAATTGGAATTCTAGTCCTGTACATTACAGCAGCTTTTTTTCTGACACTTCTGTTGAAATTCAAAGACAGCTCCTGTCCAAGAATAATTTCAGCTTCTGAGTTACAGATATTTTCTCTACACAGTAGAGCAATGAATCAAAGTGTTTAAAATCAGCCTGCTGTAATATTTCACAGTCCTGCCAGAGACAAAAACACAGTAGCCAAACTGTAAACAGCCCTGTTTCCTTGCAGTCCTGTTCAACCTCATGCAAGAACTTACATCTCTCTTTAGCATTGGAGCCCATAGAACAAGCCACAGATGTAAACCTAAGTTGTGCATAAGCATTTTCAGGACTGAAATTTGGTAATTTAACTTCAAAAGTGCATGTATTTTAGGTGAGCTCTTGAGCATCATGGAGCAGCAATACTTTTCCTTCAAAGGAAAGTGAAGGTCCACTTTATTTTTCCTTTTTTTTCTCCCCTTTTTTAAATTACAAAACAAAGAAGATATAGCAACACCAGGCCATTTGGAAATCTAGGCCAGGAAAATCTATTGGACAGCTTAGCTGCTTCTGAATTGCACTTCTTCAGTTTATTAGTATTAGTATTAATATTAGCATTAGTATCAGTATTAGTATTATTAGTATTATTAGTATTTACTCTATGCAAGTAGCCAAATGGGGATCTTCATGAGTTAATTTTCAAATATTCTCAAGAGCACAGATAGCTCACAGAATATTTTTATCCTGGAAATGTGAACTATTTTACTATTTTATTTTATTTTGATCAATTTTACTTCACTGTAACACAAGTTACAGAAAAAAGTATGACAGAAAACTTTTCCTGACAAACCAAATTATAGTCTTTGTTTGAGAAGAAAATGGTTTTTGTATCACCTACCTGAAGTTTTGCTACTGCTCACAGGAAGGACTACACCAGTGTGCTTTACCCATGGATAGAAACACATCCCTGTGTAACAGAATATGGCTTGATTAAACACTGCTTACCTGCAGCTAAGCAGTTATGTCTTCCCCAAGCAGTCTTCCATCTCTGGCTTGATATCTGCATGAAAAATGACAGTATTATTCTTCCTCTCATCTGTGCTTTCAGAAGAACATTGCTTATTACTACTTTCAGCGCTATTCATCCCTGCAGCAAGCGACTTCCCTGCTCTGGTTTCAGGCAGTACCAGGTTCTGACTGAATCTGTCTGAATGTTTACTTAGGAAGACCTCCAGATGTTTGCAGTGTCATGAGCACCATGCCCAATTTGAGTTCTGCACTACAGACCAGACAGAAATTATTTAGATTTTTCCCACTCTTCAATGTTTAATCAGTTGCATTATAGGTCACACACACGTCATTATGACTCAAAAGTGTCTCCCACTCAGAACCAAAACTCCTTTAGAAGAAACCCAGGAAAACAAACATGATCTAAACAAATCTGAGCAAGTATCACTCTGCATATATTAGGGAAATCCATAAAGAAAAGGTATGTCACAGTTCCATGTGAAAGCTGAGCAAAACATCCTCTAGCAAAACCTCTAGCCGGGATCCACAGCATATGTTAGGAATCCTTTTCATCTCAACAAAACAGGCTGATTTTGCAGGCAGTGTTTTCAGCTGACATTTTTCCTACTCAAGATGTAAAAAAAGCTACATTATTTTGCCATAGTGGCTGTCAACATCAGAATATTTTCTCATTTTTGTTTTGAATTCTCCTGAAATTTTGAATGTTTTTAACTAGATGAAGTGCAGGTCTTTTTTAAAACTATAACCTGGTATTTATAATTCTCTAAATAGGCATTCTCATGGAATTTTGCAGTACTATAGTGAGAATGACATAAGAGCTTGACGGGTCAGTATAATTAGTTTATGTGCATCAGCTTAAATTAGATTTCCCCATTGCCATTGTTGGTAACATTCATGGGAGAAAATGTTTTATACTAGACTCAATCCAGGCTGACCAGAGTCCTGAGGACTGTGGCTGCATTCAAACATCTAAAAAAAAGCCATTAACATTAAACTAAGAGTGAAGGCTCTGGACTTCCTTGCCAAGTGACATGATTAGAGGACCACCCTTCTTTTGTGGTTTTTCTCAAATCCCTTAAAGCCCCATGAATGGAGTACAGTACAAAAGCACCCCAGGCAAATATCTAGCCATGTCAGTTTCATCACAGTCCCATGCTCACATGGCTGTGATCTTTGGAGAGCTACAGGGTTGTGAATTAGTGCATCTGCGCTGTTTATCCACCTTGAAGAAATGACATGATGGAAAACCACGTCTCTGCCCCGGGATCACTGCTCATGTCAAGAAGTATGGAACGTGTGGAAAATGAGACCACATTTTCACACTCAAATATGCTTTGTAGGAGCTGGGGTCATAGAATCACAAAATTATTGGATTGGAAGGAACCTTAAAGATCATCTAGTTCCAACACCCCTGCCAGGGCCAGGGACAGCTTCCACTAGATCATGATAGTCAGCTTTAATTCCATCCTGTAGCCTGTCACAAAGAGCAGAATCGCTAGCAAAAGGTCTATGTAGAAACAGGTGGAAAGGAGTGGGATTTTTTGGAGAGTGTAAGAGGAAATGATTAAACAACACAGTTCTTGAATGTAAGAGATGTAGGAAAGAAATGAAGATTGGCATAATGAAGGAGAATACTTTTGCCCTCAAGAATTCTACAAATGGAGGAACTAGCTTGGCCCTAGATTCAACATGACCAGAACAACAGACATAACAGTCCTCTTGCATAATACCCATAAAAGTTCAATTTAATCTTATTGTCTCATGGCTTCCTGCTCATGATCGTACTACCAGTTAGGCACACCTCCGACCCAGTAAAATAGTATTGCTATTGCAGAGATATTTAAGAAATATCTTCTTTCTCTTCAGGTTCAGACTGATTGTTAAAATTGCCTCTAAACAAAATGTAAATTTACCCTGAAGTCTTGGCCAGGACATTTTGTCTGTTTAGTAAAATACAATCAGATTCTTTTCACTCTGTTTAACTGCATTTTCTCTGCAAAAATCCCAGTGCATGCTAGGAACTAGGATTTGTTCCCCTCCCTGTGGACAGTGATGGACACTGCACCTATTATTTTGCAGGGCAGAAATGTGTCTTTTGGTGAGTAACTTTTGGTGAAGAATCACATCTGTTAATGTTTTTAAATCCATCACTCTATTGCTAGTTCTAAAGGAAACATTTTCCTGGTGGTTACAAAAAGAGGTTTAAAACTTTACAGGGAACACAAAATAGGTCTATTTCATTTTCCAGAAAACAGAATGCATTTAAAATTCTAAATTCACTGGGATTATCAGTCATCTCTTTTCTGCTCTTTAAGTCTGCATGCATTGACATGGACAGAAGTATCTCCCTGTTAGTCTCTTCTTCCTTGTCTCCCTGTGTGCCAAGGGTTGACTGGAGCCAGAAAACAGGGTTCAAGAAAGCAACCTGGTCCTTCGGTGCCAGCACAGCTCTGAAAATACAAAAGACTATACAAATGTCTTAATCTGTGTGACATATGTACTGCCAAGGAAACAGTCAATTCCCATGGGAATAACTACGAACCAGAATGGAGTCTGGCCTAATTTATGTCAATCTGTACATGAATGCTTTGCTCCAAGAATAACAAGAGCAAGACAGCAAATCTTTCAAGCAGTTACACCAATTTCCTGCAATAATCTGAAGATATGAATGTGGTTACACCATAAGAGCCCAACAGCAAATGGCTAGACTCACCCCTATAAAGAAACAGGCTCTCTTGACAACTGCACATCTCTCTGGAGCAAGGTAAAGAGAGGCAGCACTTTTAATTCACTCGGTCAACTATCCCCTTGGAAACATTAGGACACACTACTATCAGAGATGGAAGACTCACCCTGCAAATGCAGGATGAAGACATTTGTGCTCTCCGCTGCTGCAGAGATGAAGTGTATGAGCTGAATCCCATGAAAATCTTTGTCACCACTAAGGGAGGCAGTCACATCTCATACTGCAGCCCACTGCAATTCAGCAGACTTTCCTTGTGCTAGGTGAAGAACACACAGAGGTTAACAATAACTCAAGTCTGACAGTTTTTAAGTAAGTTTTTTAAGGATACATTTCAGCTGATATGTTCTTAGGCCTGGCTGACTGTTTTGTTGCATAAATGTTTATGCCAGCTGAAGTAGAAGAGTGGGAACTGGAATACTAGGGTGGGAGTTTCCCTTTGAGCACCAGTGTAGGCACACAAAATTTTAAAGTGACAGAAAGCTACAGAGGTTTGTTTAGGGGAAGTAACACATAGAAAAGAAGACATCTTCTTACTATATATAACCTTGAAAATCAGACCATGTCCCTGAAGTTCCTAAATGTAAGCAAAGTTCTTCAGAAAACCACTTCTCTTTTCCATTCTCCTCCCTCTAGGAGGAGAGCTTAAAAATGTTGTAAGCTTAACAACAGAACAAAGCAATATCCAAGCTGAGTCCTTGGCAGTTGGGCAATATTACAACAGAATTGAGTAATACAAATTACAGCCTTGCCATCTTTATGACTGTGATCCTTTTTTGTGGCTTAAGAATCTGGATGCCAGATTTCTGAGGGTTTTAAAAATAAACAATGAAGTGCAGCAAAGAAGTAAACATGCAACGAGGAAGAACTGTTATGAGTGAAATCTTACTGGATGAATTAGCATAATTAAGAAAATTTATCTCTACCTCTCTTGAAAATACATTTATATAATTATACAATTATTCTGTAGTGCTGCCTGTCAAAAAAAGTCAGGATAAGGCATCTGGGTTGTGCCTGCCTAAGGGAAAGACATTTTACTGTAAATCTTTCTTTCTTCTTTGGGTAATTGCTGAGTCTGGCTCTTTTCTGTAACATGCTCATGACTTTGCAAGCTCATTCCCCTAAATCCTTAAGCAAAAATTTGGGTTTATGATTCCAAGTTTCCTTACTCAACAGTGTGTGAGAGCAGTTGTTTCTGGCAATGAGACCTGTGTGGGCTCTCACTGAAAAGCTCATGAAGTGCTTTTCGGATAGATGGATTAATGGACTGAGACTCCAAAGGTGAGTATAGACAACAGTCCCTGGATTTAGCAAGGGACTTCTTTTAAATAAACTCTCTCTCACAATTTTCCCTTTGGGTCCCATTCATCTTTTAGGTGTAGGAGAAAGTGATCACAGGTACTTGTTGAGATTCTCATTCTCCAAGTCCCCCCAAACCTCATCTTCACTCTTTGCTGGAGTAACTGTCTACTTCAGCCTTTCCAGAAATTTTTATCTATCAGTGAATCCCAGAACACGCCTCTGCAGTTTCCTGACCCATCATAATCTAACAGCTTCCAATCCACTTATTTATGTATTGTTGCCTTTTGTTTCTTGATAGAAATATTTGATTCAACCAGAAAACACTGAAAAGTGGCAAAAAGCTTTTTTAAAATATCTTCTGGAATTTAGAGAAAATAGAGTTTATCTGTAAAGGCATCTGTGAACCATTCTTCACTTTTCATTGCTGGCACACGTTTTGTATAAAACCTACAGGTTTATGCTTTGTCACATGGTTATAAGCACACTGGACTTAAGGGGGTTTGTGTGGGTATTTTCTGGACTTCACAGTGTAACTATTGTGTTTAATGCACAGCCTCTGGACTCCTCATCATGAGTGGAAAATACCAGGTTTTCATCCACCTTAAAATATTTCCAAACCCTCAGAGCAGACAGCTTGAGATCATCAGACAGTAATATCCTTGTATATTGACCATCTCAAATGGTCAGTATAGAAGGATATATTGTAATGACAGATGATGACAGAAATCTGCAAATCAATGATAGCCTCAGACATAATTACACATATATTTTATTTTACTCAGTTTACTAAGTCCTTTACAAGTTTACAAGAGGGCTTTCTTGAACCAGACTGAAGACTGTCTAAACCCAGAGGAGACTCACTGTTATTTTCAAGAGAATTTTTTTTCCCCATGATGAAATAGACATGTCCAAAGATTGCCCTTACCATTGATCCATTCAATTGAGTTATCCTGAGCTGCCCTTGTGTACACATGTGGGGAAATAATGACATTTCCAGCACCTTCAGTTGTCAAAATATGTTTAGGTTTTCTTTAATTCTGCTATGAGAAACTGACTTTGTTTGAATGCCATCAGACTTATGTCGAAATCAACAACCACTTTGATACTGTCCCCAGTGCTCATTTCTTTTTCTTGAGCAAAACAAAGACTGGAATATAAAGTACATACGAAGAGTCAAACTGGATCACATCAAAGGCCCATGTGGTCCTGATTCCCATCAATGTACAAAACCACATACTTTAGAATCTATGCAAGGTCAGGACAGAGCTGCAATTGTACTACTCCAGAATATTATCACGGTTGTTAAGTTTTGTGGCTCTGGAAACATCATAAGCCAAAATCATTTCTCTGTAAATTAACCACCCTCCAGGTGGAACAGGAAGAATTTTTTTCCATTAATTTGTCCTGTCTCCTTCTGAATCCAGGAAAAATTATGCCTGCAATATTTTTTGGAGGAAGGAGGCCCACAGCTCACCTACATACTATGTGACAAGCCATGTCCTTTCCTTGCTATGAACGTGCTACCCCTTGGTCTAATTTGAGGTCCCCTAATTATTTTAATGTGAGAAACATTAATTTCCTTATTTATTTTCTCTGTTCCTGTCAGGATGGACCTCAATCGTATTCCTGTCAGTCATCTCTCTTCTTAAACAATCCTGCTTTGTTACACATTATCAAAATCCCAGCGTTATGCACATATGAAGAACCACAGGGCCCTAATACCAGATGCAGATTCTAAAAGCTACAATAGCAGAAATACTTCAGATAGAAAAATTGTCAAAAATCAAAAGAAAAACTGACAAAATAAAATCTAACATTGTCAAAAAATAATACTACAAATAACTGAAGAATGCAAAAAAATATTGCAGAATATTGCAAAATATTACATGCGTTTCTACAATCTTCCCTTCAATGCAAGGAAAAGATCACACAGCTTCCATTTGCATGTCAAAAGATTTACTTTCACAGAAGTGTGTGGGGATGCCTGCAGATCAGAGAAGACATTAATGTTTTCCTACTTTACCAAAACCTTCTGGTCATTGTGACAAGAAGTCACCTATGTATAGGTATAAGCTTCAATAAAAAAGCTGACACTGTTCTAGGCTGAATGCATCAGCCTTAAGTGTCCCACTTTTCCCTCTAGTATACTATGTGGGATTTGAAGCACCTTGGAAACAGCAAAAAGTGAATCTCATTAATCATAAAATCCTCTTATGACTGGACTGACAGCTACTGTGAGAAATGTCAGCTTCACGCGACACAGACACAGAGAAGAAGCTTGTAATGGAAAATCTTCCTCATCTGTGACTAGAATATCACGAATTAGAGGCAATAATTGGCCTTACAAGCAAAGAATAATGCCATCATTACTCTTACTACTTGTCACTTTAAATCTTGGTATTAGATGATGGCTCTAAGATGTTCACAGCTAAAAATTTCTGACTTCAGTCCACGTGAACATGTTATCCCCTGTCTATTTGAAGAGGAAACTGCAAATAGCCATCTCTATATAGGACCACTATCTGGAGTGCAATTTTACTGTGAGAAACTGGCATGCTTTAACTATGGCTAAGCATACTGAGAAGTCAACATGAAACTCTGAGAAATACAAGTTTTTGATCTTTAAAAAGATGATAACCTTAATTTTCCAGTTATATTTTTACATAATGAAAATAGGCCCTATTACCTGGAAGAACAGGAAATCTGTTACCCAACCATACAAAATTTTCTTTGTACAAGACCAACACTTCAAATAATTCAAATTCTTAACATGAAAAAAGAAAAGTGAAGAAGTGTTTCAATTAAACTTCATTAGCATCTCCAGTATTTCTACTGTGTGAAGTCTTCTACATCTGTGGCACCTGAGCTGCTCCAAAATCTGTAAAGTAAAAAAGCTCATGTTATATATATGTTATAAATTCTTAAAGGGAAGGAGTTAGCCACTGGTATAGGGATGACATGACATGACATGATGTCATGTTTCTAACAGTAATTTTTTTATTTCTTTAGGAAATACACAACTGACACAGTTGAGTGAACTCAAAAGGCCTGTTTACACCAGCATTCAAATTACATGAGCATACATTTTTTTCTTGCCTAGGAATTTAGTCTCTGGTTTGGTGCAGCAAAGACTTCAGCATAGATACAAAATACCAGAAAATGTCTCCTTTTGGCAGATGTACACACAGCAAATGGCAGGACCTCTAGAGTAAACATAACTCACTTCTGCAAAAAATGGCTTAAACTCCTGATATTAGCTAAGAATTTGGCTACAGAAACCAATCAAATGTCGGCCTCTTGTATAATACTTGACTCTAGCTGATATCATCCTCACTTTAAAATTAACTTTTATAAACTCTCTGGGCATCCTCTCAAATTATTTTTCTTTGGTGAAGCCCTTCATTAAACTGGCTCTGGACAAACTATCCAAATACAATTTTTCCTCCTGAGAAGAGTCCAGATCCATACAGATACAACCAGGATATATCTAAATTTGCCTGCAAAAAAAAATTAATGGGAATTAACAGTGTAATCTGACAAGGACAATGGAAAGTTAATTAAGAATTACTGTAGGTAGTTAGGACTAAGGTATCACTTACCAAATGTCCCTCTTACCATCTTTTGTATGGCCTGGCCCAAATCACTTCAGTCTCTGGGTTGGTGTTGATTTGTTTTTTGTTTTTTTCTTTAACCATTTCCTATCCTGTCAGTTTTCAAGTACTTTGGAAATAGATGTGATCTCTTAGTAAGAGGACTATGTCTGTCGTCTTGCTTAGAGTCTAAAGCCAGTGAACTGAATCATCATGGTTTTCTTGGAATTGCCAGGTACAGAGGAGATAGATAATTCCTTGAACCACCTGCAGGAAACTGGCAGTGTGAATTTTCATACCAAGATGATGAGAAACATATTAACACTCTCTTGTCCCATCAGACTAGTGATAATAAATTAAGATAATATAGAAAGCTATCATCCACCTTCACCTGATAGTATCATTCTTTTTTTCCTGGAAAAATACGTATTTTTTGCCAAATGGACTATTACTTGATAATCTACTCTTGTTAGTTCAGACAAAGTTTTCCTATGTCCTGAACAAGGCCAAATAGCACTTATTTCCAAATGGAGTGATCTTTCAGGAGTGAAGTAGCTGAAATCCAAGCAAGTCTGTACATAAAGAACTGAGAATGTAATGTAAAAGTAGATGTGAGGATTTAATAACAGTCTGCATCATAGTTACCAAAGAATATGTTCCTTTAAAATCCAATTGTATTCCACAAATAACGGGGAATCAGAAGTGGATTTGCTTCTTCCTTGCTTTTTTACTTTAATGGTTTTCCTCACTGAAGAAAAAGGACTCCCAATCTGAGGAAATGTAAATAACAACAATGAAAATGTGTTTTTTTCAAATTCCATAGCGTTGCCACTTAAGAGAAAAAGAAAAAGACTTCTGGCTAGCATTAAAATGAACTTCATTAAAATCAAAGCAAGATAGAGCACTGCATGGGCTAGAGGCCTCACCTCCAAGATGGGCTCTGGGCTAGCCAACAGCAAATGCAGTTAATAGGATTTTACTGGAAGAAAGAGAAAATGTCACTGGTCAGGCAGGCTTGTTAAAGCAGTCTAAGAGGAGACAGTGGCAGGACACGGTATTTGCAGTCTGCTCCACAGTGAGACTTCTCTTAAGCACTTTACAAAACAGTGACTTAAATCCACAGTGCATCTTCTTGTAGCAATGATTGGTGTGTACCCCAGAAAAGAGACAAAAAATTATTAATAAAGTAAATTTTTTATATGTTTCTTTTTATCTGAACAGTGTCTGCAGTGGGTGAGACTCTATCTAAATTAGGCCTGCAAACATATATTATTTCTTTCACTCTGGAAGAATTTGTGGCATGATAAGAAGGTGAGAGTTGTGGCATGCAGTTACTGTAGGCTCCTTTGGAAGCCAAGATTGTCAAACCTGAATTCCTGAGATAGCATTACTATCTATATAGTTAAAATAAGAGTAATTTGTCTCATTTCTGAAAGTCTTGCTATTTCAGATTGCATTGCTGCAAACTGGAAAAAAATCTATTTCCCAGATGAAAAGGCATTCTCCAAATTCTTTACTGAATGCATTTTCCTTAATGAAAGTGTAGTTTACAGCCAAATATAAACATAATTTCAAACAGAAGAGAGAAAGTTGGAAGGTTTGGTCCCTGAAAGTATAGTCTATAATGTAAGGAACAAAGGAAATGCCCAAACCCAGTCTGCCTCAGCATCTTAAGAAAAAATCCACCTGGAGAAAAATTACTTTCAGGATCTAGGGTGAGACATGAGGAAGCTGATAGATAGACTCACAACATGAGTTAAATGTAGCCATGGACAGAGGGACAGTGCCAGTTCAACATCAGAGGATTTTCCTTCTATAAGCTTTTGCCTGTTTTCTCAGCTGAAAATGTCCCAACTAGGGCAACAAGTAACATAAATAGAAGAGGTGCCTTTTATAATGGCTGCCTTCGCATTATGCTGCTTTGCTGGTGATTTTGTGAAAGGCTGAGGATATTCTCCTATAATGCCCTTGTCAGAAAAGCTATGGGAAACCCAGACACAGGTTTTGTGGAGAAAAGAGCTCTTTGCTAGCATTCTTGAGAGAACATGTACATTACTGTCACTGAAAATAGTCTACCCTTGTCTTCACCTTCCTCTGTGGGCTCCCATCTCTTTGTAAAGCTAAATATAAGCTGCCTAGCTTTGCTTTTGCACGCCTCTTGAAGCCTGCTCATGCCATAATGTCTACATCATGAAGTGCCTTGGGAGCTGTGGCAGCTTCTCAGGACCCTTAAAAGTTTAATTGTAGCAAGATTTCTAAGGATTGTTAAGACTGAGACTAGTCAGATGAGGACATGCATCCCATCTGCAATTATTAACCTCTACTTAACTACCACAGTGTTCTCAGAACTCCTTTTTGCTGAGGTTCTTTCCAAGCTGAGCTGCAGGGATAACACAGCAAAATTTGCCACACTAATGAACTTGTCCCCTTGTTTTGTGTCATATTCTGGCTTGTCTTTTTAGCCCTTGTGCTTAATACTCAAACTGGATGTCTTTTGGAGCAGGATGCTTTATTTTGGGCTGCCCAAAAAAGCAACCACACAGCAACAACAGAGGCAAGGTTCTTAGCCACAACATCCAGCAACTTTATAAAAGCAGGTCTGAGTTTCAAATGTGGTTGGAGATAGGTCTGATTCTCTTCAATCCTGAGATCAAATGGGATGTGGAAATGTGGGAAAGGGGTTTTGTAAAAGCAAGTGCACACACACACACACACACATGCACACACACGCACATGCACGAGAGCACACACACCTCTGTATACATCTATATATTGATGATGTGCTAAAGTCAGATAGCTAATAATCCTAAATGTGCAGTGGATATGTTTCCTGTCTCACTTTTCCATAATCCAGCACATATACCCCTGTGAGACTCTGGGTAAATATTTCCAATCCAGCTCTCCCCTTCCCTTATCCTTTCCTCTGAGCCTGGCTAGTGCTCCGAACCACTATGCCCAGGTGCTACAAGAGCACATGTCTGCTTGCAGCTGGATAAGGATCAGCAGGCACAGCTAGCTAGGGGCAGCACACCCTGCTTTCTCCTCCCTTGCCCAAGAGCAGAGATGCATCCTGCTGTTTGCAAGGAGAGACATGGCAGCAGGTAGGGAATTGTCCATTCCTGTGCATCACAAACAAGGTAGGGAGGATATTCTGCAGGCAATGGGCTTCCATTGGTTTTGAAGTTCTGTTTGTGATCAGTGTGGAGGCAGCTCCAGGCAGGAGCTGATGGACAATTTTGTTCTGGGAGCTCTAGCGTTGAGAACCAAAGTAATAGCCGCAAAGGGAGACACCATCCCTTAAGTCAGGCTGCAACTTCTAAAGTAGCTGGAGCAAGTAAAGTAGCTGTCCAGCAAGTCAGAGGGGGCTGTAGGGAGGTATTACAGATCTCCAAGACCTGTGGAAAGTTTTAATGACCAGGAATATGGAGGCCAAATACATGAGTTGCAAGTTTTTTAACATGGATGAGGGTGTCTCTGGAGAGAAGACCCTGATGGTGGCTAGGTCTCCCTGCTGTTGGAAGACGGGCAAGTCAGACTTCACCCAGGCTTCCAACCCTGACTACACTGGATTTTTCAGTGTCATTTTAACTGTCCTTTCTACTCTGGAGACAAAAGAGCAAGGAAGAATCAGACGTATGTGACACACTCAAATGACTTAAAGATCCTTGGGAAGAACTGAAACACACAAATTAAATTTTTCTAATTTCGACAAAACTTGCAACAATCTAACGCTGTCTCTTGACAGTCCGTGGAAAGGAAGCAAGATCTTCACAGTTCTTGTAAAAGTTGAAGCCAGTTAATATGGGCTCAGAATTGTTTTGGTTTGTGGGTTGGCTTGCAATTGTTTGCCTTTTTTCTGTTTCTGGTTTTGTACATGCATGGTGTGCCCAGCCTTCTCTGCTAAGTCAGACATAGTCTTCCTCCTGTGGTAGAGATTGCCCATTGAAAATGTTCTAGTAAACCTTTCTCATGGTATGAAGCTAAACTCTGCAGGCTCCATTATCTTCTGAAAAGATTCTTCAAATTATTGTGGTTATTTTCCAATTTCTAGGTTTTCTCCAGAAGCATGATTGAGTTTTGATTTTTAAAACTTCTGAATTCCTCACAAAGGCATGCTCTGATATCAAGTAGTATAAAAATTGTAATAATTGCCAGTAATGAATGGAAGTGCTTGAATTAGCACAGAAAGTCAAACTGGCTTTTTAAACATATAAGCCAATCTGCAGTCAAGGGCAGACTTCCTGCTTTGTCTTTGTTAATTTTGATAGAAAAGGTTATACCTGAGGGTGTAATTAGTAGAGTTCTACAAGTGCAATCAGAGTTCCTGC
Source organism: Cyanistes caeruleus (assembly GCF_971803275.1). NCBI lineage: Eukaryota > Metazoa > Chordata > Aves > Passeriformes > Paridae > Cyanistes > Cyanistes caeruleus. The sequence goes on from NC_141732.1 coordinate 37,293,648, forward strand.
TGCAGTTAGAGAACACGTGGGTTTTCATTAGCAGTAATACAAAAGCAGAACAAAAAAGAGACAGAGATTTAGATATAGAAAATATTGACGACTATGCAAAGTCTGCATTTAAAAGATAAAATATATAAATTTATGAATAATTCTTGGGATTTATTTTCATGCAACTAAGCCGTTTCATGAGTAAAACGAAACTATTCCTTGTAATAGAGACAAGTTATAAACATTCTCCATTTTTCCAGATTTACCTTACTAAACAAGCAATATTTATTTTCTGGACTCACTGGTATTGCTTACTTCACATAGTTAAATAGACTTATCTTAACACTGTCAAGACAGTGCTGCAGTAATAGAAAGTTTTTTAGTAATATATTGATGTTGTAAATACAGATTATATTTTCACTGCCAGAGTAAATTCCTTCAGGTGTACAGCAACAGTATAATGAATTCAGCATTAGAAAAAATGTGCAGTTTTTACACATTTAATGTATAATTAAAAAAAAAAAAAAAAGAGATTTTTAAATATTCTTCACAAAGCTGGTTTTTATTTAACATTGTGTTTGCCTGGTATCTTGGTTTACAGAGCAACAGAGCCAGTGAAGTGGTTAGACCAATACCAGAGGCCTATGGTTTGACCTTTTGCATGTTGCTAGGTAGCTGTTTCGGATGTAACACACTGCCTAGATACAGCGCAGATGCCATTTTGCAAGTGAAATCTGTGCATTGAAAGAGGAAGTTAAACAGTGAAACATCTGAAGGACAAAAAGATGATAAGTGAGCACAAAATTTGGAGATGCAAATCAAGCAGAACACATTGGACTTCTGTGTGGTAACATTAGGGTGCATCACTATGCCCTAAACATAATATGAATGACTACAGGCTAGCTGGAAACATACCCAGTAGCCCATGCCACTACTAGAAGTAAAATGGTAAATCTAAAAAAAAATAAGCTTGCAGATATAGGACACATGAAATAATTTAGTCTAATGGTAGCTCTCATATAAGAATCAAAACAATGAAGCTGTGGACAACAAAAATATAGACTTTAGCTGGTGTAACAAATTCTCTCTTATCTCCATGTCTTAAAGACACTAAAGCAACATCTTTAATCACCAATAATTTTATGTTATATTAAATAAGGATGTAACAAAAACCCTGATTATAAAGAAAGCTATAATGTAAACAATTAGTTCCAACTTCAAAGTTTAAAACAAAGGAAAGCCATGTAGAGTGCTACTTGACATAAGTGGTCAAAAGTTGAAAAATTGTGAGATTAAAAGCATACAGAAATAGGTGAATTTTATTGCTACAATCCAGCATGCAAAGACCTGCATATTGTTGCAGACTGTTATTTGTTATGCAAGTAACTTCCCTAAGTGTATCATTAGACGAGTGAGATGTTGGAGCTGTAAAGCAAGTGGTTGTTGAGTGTTCTAGCCTATAGAGCAGTCACTGCTGGAGTGGTTAGACCATTACCAGAGACCCATAGTCTGACCTTCATCATGTTGCTAGGTAGTTGTTAGGGAGGTACCACTTCTTAGATAAAGCACAATCAGGCAGGTGTTATGAAAAAAACCCTGTAGCTATTGGCAAAAAAATAGCACATCTAAACTGATTCTAGAATATTTACTCCATGACTCACTACACTCATCACTGAACAGTATGTCAGAGAGGTCCATGGGCCAAGAAAGTGCCAGCAGCCTGGGAGATGTCCTCCCATCCCACCTCCACCCAAGAGGAGGAGGGTGACCGCTCTGGGAGACATCTGGCTATGGAGGACCTGCAGGGAAACCTGGGACCCAAGCTCTCATGGCCAGAGCCACCACATTCAGCACCCTGTTCCTCTTCCCTCCCAAGAGCTCCGCTCCTTCCTCTCTACAGGAAAGGTGAGGTACAGATAGCTGCTTTTACCTGACTTTGTAGTATTTTCTGCAGTATTATCTAGTGTTTCACAGAGGCAGTAAACACCCAAACTGTTTTTCCAGTTATGGAGTAGTAATGACAATTATGTACTTTATCTCTCCTATCCATGACACTATATTTGAAACATCTTATACAGGAGAAACACCATTGTATGGAGCAGCAGATAAAAATAATCACAATCTTTTTTCTTGGGTAATAGAGATAAAATTGTGTTACTGCATGAAACTACATCAATTGTAGCACACTGCTACAGTGTATAAAATATTATATTTTACACTTTCCATAAAATTTATAATTTCTAGATTTTTATTTATTTCTTTTTACGTTTTGGATTTACATGGCCTCAACTTTTAATCTGAGAGGCACGCAAAGCAGTCATGTGGGATGAGTATTCAAAACCTTATCTTTTAGCTCTAGGTATGAAAAGCAAAGATTATTCAAGTGATTTATCCAGGGTCACAGAGACAGTCTACGAAACTGATGCTAAATCTCCTGAAACTTTGGGGTGCTTCCTAGGTTGCCTCTGAATCCTCTTTTTTTCACGTGCTTCATGTTCTATTTTCTTGCAAAGAAATGTTTCATAAAACTGTGCCACCAAACCAGTCTAGTTGTAGTCTAGTGGCAGGATCTGTCACTGCTCTAACATCTTAACTTGCAGATTATTCATCACAACTTAACTTTCAAAGACAAAACAAATGAGAAATATTAAACCGACACTGACCTTTTGGACCTTTGTATTTTTAACAAAGCTAGCATGCAGACAGACTGTTGTGGCTCTCATATGTATTATTGTTTATATTGCCTTGAAAAAGTATATGTATGTTCTTTCACAAATATTTGCAAAGGGCATTTAGACAATGCAAACCTCTGCCTCTTCTATTCACAAGCTGTCTTTAACTTCCTCCAACTACTTTCCTCTACAAATAATTGCATATTTAAAAATATGGGAAGGTAATTTAAATATATTTCTAGATAGTTGTATATGCATGTGTGGTAGTTTGACATTGACTGGTATTTGGGGAAAGAAGAACAGCCACGGAAGGGATTTCTTTGAGAGAAGCTGATGGGAGCTTCCTCTGTGCCTGAGATAAGCCAATAGGTGGCCAGTTCTGAGAACTGACAGCATTTTGCACCATTGAAAATTAGGTCCACCTCTGTGAATTCCACCTTTTAAGACCCACAAGCCCAGGGACTTTTTTCTCTTTTGCTTCAAGTCTCAGGAGGGAACTGAGCTCTGATGGAGCTGGCCCTGCTCCCCCATGGCCTGTGTACCCTGAGGAGGAGGGAGGGAGCCATGACAAACCCCAGAGACTCCTGGACAGGGGATGGAGGCTGTTGACACTCAATGACACCAAATTCCCCTTCTCCTCTCCCTGGTCCACACAGATCCAGGCTGAGTCAGAACTGTTCACTCCTCCCAGTGGCTGCCAGGCTGAGGGAGGTGTTGTAGTCTAGGGCATGGCGGTTCGGAAGATATCGGGATGTAACGGAAAGTTAGTAAACCCCCCCCTCTCTGTTAGGATAGTAAAGCCTCCTGCAATTAGCCAATAGCACCTAGCTGTGACAAAAGCAGATGGGAGTAACACAATGACCCTAGGTTATAAAATGTTAAATTCCCCTGCAATAAACACCATTTCTACGCCATCCATCACATTGATGTCTTGTGGGTAGATGGTCCGTGTGGCCAAGGAGAGCCACTGTGCTGGCTTCTGAGTCAGGGTGCTTGCCTTGCTTGAAAACCTACAGGGAGGCACCAGTGTGGCCTGAAATCCAACACTCTGACTGCCACGGATTGGGCAAGATTTAACCCTTTCTCTACACAGGTGAGGCGTGCAGACCTTGTTCCTCTCTTCAGGGAGAGAAAAGGGAGTGACAACACATAGAAAGACAACATGAAACAACAAGGTCAGTAAAAGAAGGAGCCAAGCCTCAGATGGAAGGAGAATGAGGAGAGGCTGAAATATTCTTTTGGCAGGGCCATGGAAATGGACAATGATATACTGAAATATCTCCTTTAATTAATGAAAGAGTATTATGGGGAATGAAGTATTCAAACTGTAGATGTGAGCAGAGGCATCCATTGATGAAGCCAAGCAGACGTTGGAGTAGCTGTGATCCCATGAGATGCTTGAACAGAGAGAGAGATGAGAGCTGATGAAGACCCTTTGCCTCCAGAGAGAGAAGAAAACCTTTGTTTCCAGAGATGATCACAGAGACAGATGGAGAGAACCTTTGCCTTTGAATAACTCATCCTTAAAATAATACCCCTTGAGCTCATGGCCCATGAACACAGCTGTAGGAGGGCTGTGAAAACAGGAGGAGGGCACAATGGCAGAATTTATGCCTGGGCAGCTGCTATTTGTAGAAAGGAAAAGCCATGAGAAAACTGTTTCATGTAGAGAAGTCTCCATGGCTTGACAAGAGAAAGCTCATTTCCCTACAAAGACTGACGAAAAACTACTGAATAGTTGGTACTGCTTTAACATCCCAGGTTTTGTTGTTATATGGTCAGTTGGGAAAGGAAAACATTGGGTGGGGGAGGAAAGGTTTCTGGAGGTTTCATTCTGGTTTCTTATTCTTGTAGTCCTGTTAATAAAGTTTCTTTATTACTTTTAAGTTTTAAGCCTGTTTGGCCCTTCTCCTAACCCATATCTAACAGCACGAAATTAGGAAGTACCCAGGTGATTTTAGCCAGTGCTAAAACCCAGCACACTGTTTGGTACATTAGCTGGGAAAATCAAATTGGTGAATCTACCACTACAGCATGTCTGGCAGATATACCTTAATCTGGTATTGTGTCTCCATCCTCATGTGTAAAATTACATCAACAATTCTTCACGAATGTTTTTGAAGAAATCCCATCTCCTTGGAATGAAAAATTTATGTGGATACAAAGTGTCATTATGCTTAAACCCATCTATGGAGAAGGCCAAAGCACAACACGCTTTAATTGCAAGCAGGGTGTTTCAGATAACTCCAAGTGGAAGTTCTATGCCTATCTCCTCTGGTCTGTTTTGAAGAGCCCAGCCTAAAAGGTGTACTGGCTTGAAAGACAGGTGTCTGCAGGCACCTCCCTTGGAAAGAAAAAATCCCTCTGAATGATTATAATTTTGCAATTGAGGGGCTCTCAGGCAAAGCTATGGTGGTAGGAATGTCAGTTCTTTACTGGTGTGCACAGTAAAGCAGACAGCAGCAGCTCTGGCACTCACACCAAACAGAGCAGGCCCCAGTGACCCCTCCGGGCCGCTCTCCCCTCACTGCAGCTCCGGGCACGGCCGCCAGGGGGCGCTGCTGCTCCCGCCGGGCGGGGCGGGGATTCCGCCGGGCCGGCAGGGGGCGCTGTGGCGCGGCCCGGGCCCTCACGCGGTGATGGCGGCTCGGCCCGGACGGGAGGGGATGGGAGGGAGGCTTCGCTTCACAAACTCCCCTGGGACAGCCGGGCCCGGTGGCCCCGCAGGACTCGCGGAAGGTCCGAGCTGGGACCGCAAGATGTCTCGGCAGGGAGGGGTTCGGGACTGCAATGCAGCGAAAGCACGGAGCAGCGCGGAAGAAGCGGCGGGAGCGGGACAGCGACGGCCCGGCTCCCAGCAGGGCAGGGAGAGCTGAGCTCAAGATCCCGGGCAGCCGAGCAGACGGGGATCGGTCCCTCGTTTAGTGAGGTAGCTCTTAATAAGGTGCCGGTTCAGAGGCTGCTCTCACGAGCAGAGGCTCACCCACAGAAAGGACAAGGCAGTACAGGACTGGGCTCTTGCAGTGACAGGGAATTCTCCTCGCAATAAACAACAGCCTGCCTGTCCTCCTCCATGATCCAGAAGAAGAGCCACAGCAGCTCCCCAGCCACATCTTTATGCCTGTCCAAATCTCCAGGTTTCCCCTTCCCTCTCCCCTGGGTTTGGCCATGCTTCTGTTTTTCTCAAATGCCCATAAGTACCCAATAGTTAGCCTCCTAGCAATTTACGGGAAAAAAATTCCATAGATACAAAAGAAAAAATAACAACAAAACAACTCTCAACAAAAGGTTCTATATAAACCAGTCTGCTGAAATACAACTTCCTTCCAAGACTATTTCTTCTCTTCCCAGCTAGGCATTTGTTGTCTGCTTTCCCTGTGCAAGTTCGCTGGTCACTTCTGCCTTCACATGTGTTTGGTTTAAATATCAGACAACTTAATTCCATGGCTTTTGAGATTTCTGGACATATATTGCTAAGACAGGAAACTTTAATTCTTCACAGCTGGTTTTCACAGTGTTCCTACTGTGATCAGAGCCCCAAATAAAAAGTAGGAAAAAAAAAATATGTCTCATATAGAAGCTGTATAGCCTTTCCATACTGTTGAATACTTCTTAAGAAAGAAAGCATTCTGCAGTATCGAGAGAATATGAAACAATATATTTCCCAAAACTAAGTTTCTCAGAATAAATAGTAATGAAAAAATAGTGGGTGATAGGACCTGGGGACAAAAATTACTCCATACAAATAAATTTGTTCAGGTGATTGCTCTTCTGTTTGACTTTGACCACAACCTAATCCCTTTTCTTTGCCTTGATATCTTACTCTCTCTCATGTTTAGCTGCTGAGCCCTGCAGTGGAGGGATGCACAATATAAGCACAACGGGGTCAGATAATTTTCTGGGTTTCTCACCATTTTTCCAGTAATAGGGTTTTCTTCCTTTCTAGTGTCAGAATTGTGTCAACTGTGGCTGGGTCAGACTTGAAGCTTTAGGGTTTTGTTGTCTGTTTCCATTGCTAATACTCAGAAGGACCTGCTGGCTTTTTTCTGTGTAACTGATGATGTTTCATTTTTATTGCATGTGCATGGGCAGTGGAATTCATAATTGGATTTCTCCCACTGTCAGCCTGTATCTGTAAAGAATATGGAGCCTGGACTCTAGCAGAATGCAGAATTATGTGTACATTATTGCTTCACTCCTCTAGAGGGAACTCTTACTTTAAATCTCTTCATGCATTTCTCTGTAAATGCAGTGGCCTGACCAAAATTAGGAAAGACCTAAGCCTCTTTCGCCACAATGAAACTCGGCAGAAACCAGCAGTGGTTATCTTCAGGATCAATGATTTTCAGTTTTCCTCCTTTCTTAGCATGGCCTGGCACTTCCATCTCCAAGAAACATGAAGGACACAGTGTTAAGGATGCTCCAGAGAGCTGGATTTGGATCTTTTCCAGTTCTGACCCTTTATGTGCTACATCAGTTCTTCAGGCTAAAAGGAAAAACTTGAATTCTGCTGTTTGTACTGGCCTCCGACAACAGAAAGCTTTGGTCCTGAGGATTTGGTGTAAGAGATTGCCTGGGGGACTGGGGAGAGGACTGGGGAGAAGTGCAGAGTACAGCAGCTATACTGCGAACACTTCTAACCCACACCATCCACTTGTGAAGCTGCCCTGTTAGCTGCAAAGGCTGAGGCCCATTTTCAGACCTGAGTAGGTTTCAAGATCCATGGCTGGCAAATAAAAAGAAGAGGACTTCTCTGTGGGAGGAACAACTTCTGCATTCAGAGGAGTGTGGAGAATAGTCTTGTGGATATCATGAGGTCTCTGTTTTGGGCTGAGCTGCTCACAGTGGATGAGTGCAGTCCTGTCACAGGATTTCAGAAGAGTGACTGGATAATAGGGCAGGCTTCCTCCCACTATCCGCTCCAGTTCTGTGCCTTTCCCAAAGACCAATGTCAATCTGCCAGCTTCTCTGATTACCCTTATATGGAAAAGTAATAAATCACCACTTCTGTTCATATTCCTTTGGTGCAGTGCCACTCTTCCTACACTTCCCAGATGTCTTTATAGGGAACAAACCATGAGAGAGTGCAGATGCAAACCCACCAGTGCAACATTGACTAGCTTACTTCTGGGAAAAGGGACAGCCATGAATATAGAAGAATTTTGGTCTGATTCAGCATCCTTAACAGCTGGAAATTATAAAAAACTAGATGGAGAAAAGTGGACAGCTAAGTCTGTTGGCACTTCATACCTTGTCTGCATTTTGCAGTATTCTACAGTCCACTAACTTGGCCCTCCGGCATGAACTACTTCCAGAATTCTCTGAGAATTTTATAGCTTCGCTTATGAGCAGTTTGCTGTCCCCTACTCGACTGGATAGATCAGGTGTGCTGGAACCAGAAAGGAGAATAATAATAAAACCTCAGCATTTTGTTCTTTTCAGGTCTTTTAATAAGAAAAGGTTTGCTATAGGCAGGAATTTCTAATTTACCAGTATTGGTCCATTAGGGAATGGCATCAAAACAAGTTAGCAAGAAAAATATGACAGGTCGAAGAAAAATTGCCCATGTTCCTTGTTGTTAGGCAGCTGTGAGAACTGATTCATGCCATGGTGCTGCCAAGGGGTCTAGGTATGTGATAAATTCAATTGTAACAACAAAAGTAATCACAGGAACTAATCTGATTCCATGAACCCTTCAGTTGAATAAAGTGAATGATCAAGGAGTGGATAAGGGTTCTTCTAAGTGGCATTTATACCATGCCTAACATCTCAAATTTTCTACCTTCTGATTCCCAGCTTCTGTCTCATTTGTTTCTGCTCTATGGGTCCCTTGAAGGTCTTGTGAATGTACCACAGCCTTAGTTCTCTCTTTGTGCTGAACCCAGCATTCTTCTTCTCTGCTTCATTGCTCTGAGATAATTCATGACAGATAAATAAATGCCAGAGTACACTCTTCTCAGGGAACAAAAATGGATTCACAGAACAGAGGTGTACCAGAAAATTGACAGTCCAGGGGGAAAAGCCGCTTTGACTACTTCCCTTCTACCTTAAACTGGTTCCGTTCATGCTGCCTTTACAAGCAAGGATAGGACATGGGCTCCAAACCAGTCCCTAGCTGGTGCAGATTCAGTACTTTCTGTGTGGAATAGCTTAATTCACAACATATATTGAGAGACCTTATCCTCGGGGCTTTTCAAGCAATTGTTTTGTTATTTCTGCTGTATTTGTTCTGGGACAGTCATTCCTTTTCTGTGTCAAGAAGGCACTTTTTGCAGATCACCATGACAATGCCATACTGTGAGGTAAGTACACTTGAGGGGGAGCAAGAGGCATTTGAGCATGCAAGTCCTGCTGAGACAAAGCTGTAGGACTCTCAGGTATGGGCAGTACAGTGCAATGCCGTATACACAATTTAGAACAAACTGTGCTCTCAACAGCTTATTTTCAGAGAGAAGTCCAGAAGCTACATCAAATGTATGCACCATGATCAGTGAGGGCTTAAGCCCAGGAGTGAAATAGGGACACAGAGAGCAGAGCAGTTGAGTATACACAAAGAGCCACTAACATACGTTTGCTTTTCTATGTCAGAGGGCAGCTGGCCTGTCTTTTTGCAATTGCAACGTCTCTGGAAAGCCTTGCAGAAAACAGGTGACCCAGTGAAGTACATGTTTTGCAGGAGTACACACAGCAGTCACACATGCCGGTTCTGGTTTGGTGCAATTAACCAGTACTACCTGTGCTTGCCTGGATGTGCTCTCCTGAAGTTTCCAGGTACCTCTATTCACGGTCCTTTAATGAGGACTGCTAATTCTTAAGCATGATTGTCTGTGGTCCTTGCCTAGTCAGGAGAGAAACAGAGGGGGGAAAGTCATCTGTTTGGGCAACCCCAGATGCTACTTGCAGAGTGGGAGAAATTCATGCTGTCTGAATTTATGTTCTTCTGACACAACATCCTATCTGTCATCAGAGCACCTTCCTTCTCTAGCATAGGGGAAGAGGAAATCAGAAGCACAGAATAATCTGTGAAACCTAAGGAAATAGCAAGATGCTGTATTATGAATGCCAGTTTATCATGTGGCCTGCTACTAGGCTGCTGTACATTATATTATCCATACACCTTCACAGGGCCCAGCAGTTCTGCCCAGTGGAATTAGAGGGGAAGAGGGCATCTCTCTCATGATAGCATCTGTTACTTGGCACTAAGGATCAGTTTAATGTACAGCCTTTGAGTTGTAATGATTGGTCTTCCAGAAATACAGTTCCATTCCCTCAGGAGCAATATTCCCTCAGCATGGAACAAATGAGAAAACTTTTCATGAGCTGAGAAACCATTAAGCCAAAACCCACCAAGTGTGAAGACATTCCTAAACTGCTAATTAGCCTCTGTCTGTCTCATCACTCTCTTGAAATCTGAGATCCTATTAATACTCGTTTACCAAGAAAGATACTTGGGCTGTGTCTACACTGTAAGACAGTGACTCTCACAGGGAATCTTGGTACACTGAATTTCTTTGTAGGACCAAGAGAGAGAAAACCAGCAAAGATCCATTGAAAAACCTTTGCTTAAAATCTACCTCGCTCAACATGTTAACAAATGAACATTCAAGGACTGTGTACCTTGGCCTTCAGTATAAACAGTTTAGCAATAGATAGTATCATTTAACATACTTTGTACCTGCATACAGTTGATGTATACACTAGATACAAAATAATCACTTCATGGTTTATCCAGAAGCCTTCATTTTTTAAACTGAAATCCTCACTGTCACTACTGAGAATTTTGAATTTCTGTTTGAGCAAAAATTACGTAACTTGTTGGAACAGAAAATCGAAGTTACTATTTGTGTATCTATTCTCTGGGAAACCTCAGGTTTTCAACAAAGAAAAGAAAAAAATATCCAAGGACTCACCTACCACCCTCTTCTAAGCCCAATGAGCAGAGAAAATTTACACACAATTGATTTTAACCAACTCCTTAGGGTAAACCTAAGAACCAAGACATCAAATAAACCTTGTTTAAGTGTACTAGAATTGTTCTAATGTGAAAGGTGAATAATATGTAAATAGGACTATCAGCTAGAATATATGATAATGTCTAGATCAGGCTAGAGTTTTACCAGCTGGTAGTCCTTCTCTGACATTGATAAGACCAAGCACCTGCAGAAAAAAGCAAATGTAGCCAAGATTCTACAAGATGATTTCCCATCCTCTAGTCATATGATGCCCAGATATTTCCAGTACTACAGGCAGTATTGCTTTACATGACAGGCCTAGATAGACTTTTCATCAGAAGTGATATCTGATCATTGCTGAGCCACATAGTCTTCTGGCATCTAAAATTGTTTTGTTAAGGTGTCCCACCTTTAAACTACATTTTTTGTGGAATACATCCTGTATTTTGTCTTCAGATTTTGGTTAAATCAACGATGCATTGCTGTCACCATCTGGACTGTAGCTGTAAAGAGGGAAAGTTGCCACAAGTATCCTCAGCACACCAGGGTACATTCCAGACCGCTGCTTGGTGAACCTGCTACATTTGTTGGCCACATGGCATAGATATTGTGTATTGTGGAAAGTAGGATCAGAATAATATATCTGGGGTTTTTTTGAGAGTGTGCTGAAACATTTTCGAGACAAGAGCTCCTCACATAGCAGCAGCATGGCTGGGAATGACACTGTGAAAAGGCACTCATAAAGAACTTGCAGAACCTTTTCTCTACCCCCTAGGACTGCTGTGGCAGTCTTGAGACCCAAGGTCTCACTGCAGAACTGTTGACCTGAAACAGTGCAGCAAGGACTGGAAAGAAATAGGAAGAAGACCAAAGCACCTGCCCAAGGATTAAGGCTAAATTTCGTTCAGAAATTACATCAAAACACTGTAGATATGCTTTTCTGCTCTCCTCAACACTGCAGGGTTCAGACTTTCAGATCCTGTGTTAATGACTCCAGGAAATCATGTAGTCACCCAGAGTGAAAAAAATGGGTAAAACAGGTCTGTCAAACAAGGGTGTTTCCCACTCTGTTCCCTTCTCTTTCCCAAGACTCAACTTTCTCTTGAAAGTAAGCTGGTTTTTACCATTATACCTTTATACAGAGATCCCAGGTTTTGACATACTTGGTTGGATCTGAAGTGACTGCAAAATTCTTTTCTTCTCTTAAGAACATTTGAAGAGCCAGACAAGAAAGAGGCTAATGAATTAATGTTTATGAGCTCTAAGAAACCTGCTTACACTTTCTGAACCATCCATGGTCTGTGTAGGTGAGTCATTTAATTTACCCCACTATCTCTGCTTTGCACTACTCAAATACACTGTATTGAGAATAAAACCCATTAATGGTTGTTGGACATGCAAGCTTCAGGAAGGTGTGAGCCCACAAGAACCTAGGTAACAAAATGAAGTGAAAACCTGAAAATAATATGCCAATCCAAACCTATCTTAACTGGCAGTATCTTAGAGAAAAGAAAAAAAGTATTTTAAGCTTGGTCAGAAATTATTCTTTCAGCCTTCCTGGGTCCATAGCCAAAGCAATCCTTTCAGAAATGTTACTTCTGAAGTCAAGTGCTCAAAACAGCCTAGCATCTTCCTTCAGCACCAAACCTTGTGTTCCCTCCTGCACAAGGAGCTGTCACATGCAAATAGCCACCCTGGAAGTGCAGTAGGAATTTGTCCGAAAGTAACCTTTCTCCATTGTTTAATTCCGATCTCATGTTAGTCTCATGGTGGGCTACTTTACAGTGGCTGTCAGGCAGCATCTGTAACAAGTGAAAAGCTAAGCAGAGAATGGAGTTTAGACGAGTCGGTATGCAAATATACATAAATATGCATATGTATATTCATGTGGATTATATGTATATGTCATGATTTTAGATGGAGTAGTACTGCAGGCTGCTGATCTCAGAGACTTCAAGCCTTGTTTTCCCCTGGAAGCAAAGGAAGGTTTCATTTCCATGTGAGAAGAGATTATCATGGGCGCTTTGACAGGTATTTGTAGATCTTGCTCTTTACTCCTCTCTGGTTTTCCCCATGTGCCTCATTCTGGGAGAGCTTCTGCAGAAAAGAAACAGCGAACTGGAAGATGTAAGTGAGTTGGATTGAGATCACAAAGGAGAGAGAGGTCAGGAAGGCACTGGAAAGAGCTAAGCATTTATTTGTACGCTAGGTGCAGGGGACAAGATATATTTGGGAAGGTGGGTGACATGACAAGGATACAGTGAGTAACTCCTCACTGCCCACTCATTTCATTTGCATACCATCTTTTCCTAGCCCTCTACTGCTTTCAAGTTGCTGTATCTTCCAAAGCCATAGGTTGCCAAGTCTGTCTGCTGGTGCTAGCTGCTCCATACCGCCCCACCCGGAAGGGGAAGGGCCTATCTGCAGAGGCTGTGGTTTTCCCGGTGCTGGCACTGCCCAGTGCTGGCAATAGTACACTGCCACTATTAAAAAGAGCAACTGCCACTTTAGCTATTTTTACAGCTCTCAGACAGCTCTAGATGTGTTCTTTGGGAATTTTCCCCCCTTCTAGCTCTCAGCAACTTATCTGCTCACCATGGGGCCTCTGAAAGAGACAAACAAGTTTCCCAGGAACTGATAATGTGTAAGGGTCATTTTCAGCATATGTCAGAGAGAGACATGAAGCCTACCCACAGCTCTGTGGAAATAGCCCAGGCTCAGAGCTCCTTTTCTTCCTGTGGGAAATGTACAAAGGAGGTCTTGTAGGGAGCAGTAGTCAAGGATTGATCTCTCCAGGAGAAGCAAAGGCTTCTAGACCTGTCCACTTGACTCTGCCATTTACCAAGAGAGCAGAAATTGCTCAAAATATCTGAAGCAACCAGCTAGCAGCTCTGTACAACATGAAGAGCTTGTGCAGAGCTACTGGAAGTTTTCTTTGGCTGTAGCCATCGGGAAATTTAAAAACCTATGTATCTGGATGTACGTGTGTGTGTACATTACCACACATGTGCTGTATAATAACTGAGCAGAGATGTGATGACAAGTCCAGCAAAGGAGACTGGCAGTCTGTTCTTCTCATATCAACAGGACTTCTAACATCCACAGGGATGTTACAATGCCAGACTGCTGGCCCACCTGCAAGGCTTCCCATGCGTATCCTTGGGAATATTCTTGGTAATGCTGTAAAAGGACATTTTCACCCCCAGTTTTATTCTGAGGCATTTTTCAAAGACAAAAACCCTCTGATCCTAGAAACACTGCCTGTCAGTTGAAATTTGTGAAAAAAAAGAAGAGAAAAAGGATCAGATTCCTGAGTTTACTGTTTCATTGTTCATGCTTTTAAAGAAAATGGGGTTTTCCTCATGATTCTTGAGGGAGAAGAAGAATATCTGGGGTTAGTAGTAGTCCAGTACAGTATGTCTGGTAAGAATTGGATTGGATTTGGTAAGAAGTAGAGGAACTCTGACCTAGCTGGGCTGTGACTGAATAAGAAGGGCACTGTCTCTGCTTCACAAGGTTGGGAGGGTGAGTATTCATGATATCCCTGTACTGCACAGCAGTGACTAGCTTATCTTCAGTACTCAGTCTTCAGGGTAGTGACTTACTAGGAAAGCTCTCCTACTGACTCCCCCCCTTCCTCTCTCTTTCCCCTCACTGTTTTTCAACAAATGTGAAAGGTGCTGATAAATACTGCAAGTAAATGATACAGTGTTTACTTGTTTACGCTCCCCTTCATTTGTGAATTTGTCTAAACATTGTTAAAGGGCAAGGATCGTTCTTTCATTACTTTTTCACACAACCAAATACTGATCAGGGTCATCTTCTCCTCTCTGTTAAGTCTTGTTGCTTCCAGTTGCTCAGAGTTTTAAACTGGATTTTCATTTCTTTATGGAAGATTTATTCTGAGGTTTGTACTCTGTGGTTAATTCAGCAGAGGTAACAGGAACGTAGCTATGTTTCCAGTCAGCTTGCATATACTAAAGAGCTGTATGCCTGTCTATTCTGCTTTACTACACTTCACACCTCTGTACCTGGTAACAGTAGGATTAATAGGTTTTCTTCTACAGGAGAAGATGGCATGGAATTGAAGTTACAAAAATCAATGAAAATGCTTTGGTAAAGAGAACAGAAATATTGTTCACATAACTTTCCTTGCCATGTGTTTTACTCTGTGTCAATCTTTAAAAGAAGTGTGTGGTTACTCTTGGTCCTGGGTCAAGCTATTCCCTTCTAAGTTTTGCATCCATTAAATGTTTTCTGACATAGCTACTGTCACTTTGCAGTCATCTTTTGTTGAGGCAGAGAGCTGTACAATGTTTTCCCCAAAGCAGCACCTGAAATCCCTGTGTTGAGTGCTATATCAGTGATTTAGGTGTTCCCACATGTCAAGACATTTCACTTGCTCATGAGTGATTGAAGATGTGGAGGTTGGATACAGCCTTGGCTTCACTGACATGGGGAAATTCAGGATCCTGTATGGAAGAAGCAAAGCAGCAAGCAGGACTAGAACCATAAATTTCTGGAGAGCTAGCTTTGACCTCTTCAAGGACCTATTTGGAGGGATCAGATCAGCTACAGATCTAGAAGAGAACAGGATCCAAGAGAGTTGGTCAATGTTCAAGCATCATTTCCTCCAAGTTTAAGACTGATGAATCCCCATGAGCAAGAAATCAAGCAAAGGAGGCATGAGACCTGCATGGGTGAGCAGGGAGCTCCCAGCAAATCTCAAATGGAAAAATTTTATAGGATGCAGAGAAAAGGACAAGCCATGTGGAAGTATGGTAGGTACATCTTCAGAGTACACAGGGATGTGTCAAGGAAGGCCAAGGCCCACTTGGAATTGAGTCTGGCAAGGGATATCAAAGACAACAAGAAGGGTTTCTACAAGTATATCAACAGCAAAAGGAGGAAGAGAGAAAATGTGGGGCTGCTGCTGAATCAGATGGGTGTCCTGGTGTTGGAAGACACAGAGAAGGTAGAATTACTGAATGCCTTCTTTGCTTCAGTCTTTACTGCTGAGAACAGCCCTCAGGAATCCCACACATCAGAGGTAACAGAAAAAGGCTGGAGAATGGAAGACTTGTTTGTAGAGGGTTGGGTTAGAGATCAGCTACGCAGATTAAACACCCATAAATCTACAGGCCTGATGAGATGCACCCATGTGTGCTGAGGGAGCTGGCAGATGTTGCTAAGCCAGTCTCCATTATCTTTAAAAAATCACGGAGTGGGAGAGGTGCCTAATAACTGGAGGAAAGCCAATGATACTCCCATCTTCAAAGGGGAAAGAAGAAGGACTGGGAGGCTACAACCCAGTCAGCCTCACCTCCATCCCTGGAAAGGGGATGGAACAGATCATTCTGGAGGTTGTCACCAAGCATGTAAAAGAAATTAAGTTCATCTTTACTCAGCTTGTTTATCAACAACTCAGATGAAGGGATAGCATGAACCCTAAGCCAGCTGGCAGATGACGTGAAACTGGGGGAGTGGCTGACACACCTGAAGGCTTTGCTGCCACTCAGAGGGACCTTGATAGGCTGGAGAGTTGGGCAGAGAGAAACCTGATGGGGTTCAACAAGGACAAGTTTAGGGTCTCACCTGGGGAGGAGCAGCCCCAGGCACCTGCACAGGCTGGGGCTGAGCTGCTGGAAAGCAGCTCTGTGGAGAAGAACCTGGGGGTCCCGGTGGACAACAAGTTGTCCATGGGCCAGCAGTGCCCTTGCAACCAGCAGGGCCAGTGGGACCCTGGGAGCATCGAGAAAAGTGTGGCCAGCAAGTCAGAGGAGGTGATTGTCCCCCTCTGCTCTGGTGAGGCACATCTGGAGTGCTGTGTCCAGTTCGGGGCTCCTCAGTACGAGAAAGACAAGGAGCTACTGTGGAGGGTCCAGTGGAGGCCACAGTGGTTGTTTTGGGTCTGGAGCACCTCTCTTGTGAGGAGAGACTGAAGGAGCTGGGCATGTTTAGTCTGGAGAAGACAGAGAGGGGATCTCAGCAATACATGTAAATATCTCCAGGGTAGGTGCCCAGAGGATGAGGTCAGACTCTTTTCACTGGTGCCTTGGCAGGGGTCTTGGACTAAATAATCTCCAGAGATCCTTTCCAACCCTAACCTTGATTCTGTGACATACATTAGCCAAGATATTGGGAGTAAAGGATCTTAGCTGTCTCTGCTTTCATGTGATAGTCCCTCACTGCTTGCTTGTATTGATTCTTTCAAAGTTAAAATGTGTAGAAAGTGTAGAAAGTGCATCATATAAAAAACTGAAGTTGTATTTGGCTCAAATGCATCACTCTCCAAGTTTGACCTGTAGGGAGCTTACAATTAATCTTCCTGCAGTCACACAGGTTTTAATATAGTTTTGGGGATTTATTAATAAAATCCGTGTTCCAAATCTTCAAGCATTTATTCCACAAACAGTTGAATTTATTTCCATTCACCATTAGTTTATGTAATGTAAGAAAGTCTAGTCTGGTAAAATGGTAGAAAACCTGAGCTCAATATAATGTTTATTCTATGAACAGTATTTCCTGCAGTCCAGTATGGAGTATGCTATTTAATTGAATGAGGCAAGTGTTTATCTTCAAGGATTAAATGTTTTTTGTCTCATCTCTAGAAACATTAAATACTGAATTCAAATACATCTATATAAAATATACATTTTGGGGCTTTTTCTGACTAACACTAGCCAAGCATGAAAAATTGAATCCTCCCAGCAACACACACACAAAACATTGCAGAGAGAATCATGTTCCTGCTTAACAGTACTGTGTGTATGTAAGCAGTGAAAACTATAAAAACAGAATATGGAATAAAGATTATTATTTCGACAAGATACAGATCTAAAGTCCTCAAGATATTATCATGGCACAGAGGAAAGTCCAAACAGGAGATTTCTGCTATTCTTTTAAATGTACATACACTGCAATTGAGAAGACAGTTGCACAGCTAGATCCATTTATACTGATCAACTAATGGAGGACTTTCAAACACCTGTTTTGTATTTTTTTGTCCTTACTACCATACAGTACCTTTTTGTCCCCATATGTGGGGGCTTCTAGTCCACATGGTGGGGTTAAGTGGAGCCAAATAAGGCAAAAAACAAAAGTTGTAGGATCGTTAGAGAAGTAGCTGATGCAGGGTGGTCTTCTATCTGGGTGGAGGCAGGGTAGTCAGGCAAAGAGTAACACACAAATTTACCAGGGTTCTATGCAGTCATGGGACAGGGAGTACAGGGGTGTTGGTAGGAGGAAGGATGCTGGAGTCTGCAAACTTTGCCAAAAGAGAAATGAAAGAAGAAATGGAAAACAGGATTCAGCAGCAAGCTAGGATAAGTTTGAAGAGAAGGTCATAGAGACTTAGTCATACCTACACAAAGATGTCCAAGCATCTGGTCTAAGCTTGGTAAGAAAATACAAGTTTTCCTCTCTGGTTATGTAAAAGCTACTTGTCAGAGCTCTTTGCCAACTTAGTTACACTTTGTCTGGAAAAAAATGCTCCCATGTAACTGCACTTTTCCCTACCTCTGAGATGCCCAAGGAAGTCTTGAAGGCAGTGGGACTACTACCTTGACAGCTAAAGGGGTGCCTTCATAGGGATCCTGTCAAAAAGTGACTAAAAACAGAATGATGATCAGGGTCTAGTCAGTTAGAGGGTCAGAAGAGGCACCACTGAGCAACTGAAATGTCTAGAGAGGGTTGCTAAAACACTGTCAAGAGGCTCCAGATAAAACTAGATAGAAGTCCTGCCTTCTTTTCCTCTTCTGATGCCTCCCATGCAAATTCAAGATTATGCTTTCAAATCCAAAGGAGGAAGAGGGACATGACACCAAATTTTGAACGTGACTAAGTGCTTCAGCCTTTCATTAAAAAAAAACATGAAAAAGCAATTTTTTTTTTTTTAGTTTAACATGAAGTATGCAGGTAAAATTACTGTCAAAAGAATGTTCCCCAGCATTTCCCTGATTTCTTCCCAGGGTCTTCAAATTTGCTGATGTTAAAAGTAAAACAAAGTACTACAGAAAGGCACATGAACACAGCTCTACAAATAAAGAAGGGGAGAAAAAAAGCAAGCATTTTTTGTATTTTGAACCAGCCATTGTGTAGGCATTTGCTTACTCCATCACTGCTCTGTGCTCAAGACATTAAGAGAAGACTGATACTAGACAGAGTCTTTCTACTGCATTGAGTCTGACCTAAATTTCCTTCCTAAGGCCTGGGAACTAAAATCAGAGAGATTAAGATCTACTTTTTACCCTTGTACTGAAAAACTTCACTAGCAAAGGGCAAAATTTTTCCAAGATAAACAAAAAATTTGGCTTCATTTTATGTCTGGGTTATAAATACATTAGAAAGGGGGAAAATTAGTCATATGAGCATATAAATAATAGCTCAGTTATATTCAAGAATATGTGGGTGGGTGTCCTGGGTGGAATAATTTGCTAAAGCAGAGTTCTTCTTCCTTGCTTTTCCTCTTCCTCTTAATTTATTCCTCTTTCTGAATATGTGCTTCTTCTTTTTAACTTTTATATATATCTTGCTTTTTGTTCTTTAATCTTGGTGATCTTTCTATAGTGGGTCAGTACACATTTTTCTTTAGGATTGCTTTGTTATGGACTAAATATTTTTAATGGATGCCAACACGGTGTAAAGCTCTTAAGTGTATACCTAGCTTCTGGTGCACACTTCTGTTTTCCTTATGTCAAGAAAATGTGCATTTAAAATCAAAGGAATGCTTAGCAGTCCTGTTGTGCAAGTCTTGGTATGGTTGTTTTCACCATATTACAGTACAGTACTGTACAACCTGCTGCAACATCAAAGACCCCTCCTTCCTTCTTGCCTTTTCTTAGACATTTCTGCTCTTGCTTTTTGCTTCTTGTTTTGATTTTGTTTTGATTTCACTCAAAACTGATGCTGACATGTAATAAAATTCTCCAAAATTTAGATTTCTGTCAAGCCTCCTGGCTTATCAAGGCTGTCAAGCTGATCAGCCCCCTGATTCAGATCCAGGAACCAACCACTCTAGCTATGCTGTTTCTTTTTGTGCAGCTTGGCAGCAGTGGAGAATTTAAGAATCAGTGTAACCATGCCTGGCTTCAGAGCAAGACTCAGCAAGGATCTGGAAGGAGTAAACCACCTGAGACATGTGGTTAGTGCACCACACAGAGCAGTGAGCTGGAGCTATGTGAGAGCATCCCTGAGATGGCTCCCATTGCCCATGCCTGCCTGCAAGAAGGGCAAGGGAAGCAGTGGAGTTTGCTTGGGATTCTCTTGGTCTCATACCTTCCCAGATGATAAGTGAGGTACTGTGTGTTGTGCATGCCTTTCTCTGAGGTTATTTTTTCTGCTAGTTGATTTGTTTTAATTTTTATTGGGTGCTGTTGACATCACTGCAATTATGCGGTTTGTTCTGGTGTCCCAGAAATATGGGAGAAAGAAATGCCAAGAAATTCTGGCATTATTTGTGAGAAGTCATCCAGAGCCAATATTTAACCTAGTACTGAGCAGATCATGACCTGACATTATATGCACTCAGTTTGGAAACACTGCAGAAGAGTATCAAAGACAAGTAAGTTTGAGCTGTGCTTTAATTTTAAATCTGGGATCTTGTGGCAGGTGCTAGAAAAGCATTCAGAATTCCACAATGTCAATGAAAATATTTTTCCTAGTCTCAGTGGAGTTTTGATTGTGTCTCTCACTGAAGGCATGGTTGGCCCTTTCACCAGAAGCGCAGGACTGGCAGCCCCTTCCTTACAAACAGTTACCCATGGGAAAGATTTCTAATCCAAAAGATTAGAAGTGACTCCAAAGGTGGTTTTTTAATTTTTCTAATTTTTCAGGCTATGGGAGCAAAAATAACCTCAAAAGCTCCTGAATGAAGCCTGCCAGAGGAAAAAAACGAGGGCTGACCAAAGCCTGAGGACCTGAGGCAAGCAAAACTTCAGAAGTATTTTTTTTTTCCCAATGTTTCTTTTGAAAAAGTGTGAATATTCTTAGCATCTTTTTGACCTGTTCTAGCACAGGAATCTGTTCCTACTGCTCCTAATTTCTGTATTTGGAGTGTCCTTCTTTCACTATTTAGAGTTTATTCCAGGTTTACAGCTAATTGTGGGTAAAAAAGCCTTTGGTATGTGGAACAGTATGAAACATGCCCTCACTTCCTGGCTCTTTTGAGGACAGTAGTGACCCATGGCCAGACAGGCTGTCTTACTTCTCAGTGAATGGTTCTACATGGTGGGGTGATGCACAGCAGCAGGTACTCTCCAGTGTCATTGGCAAGAAGTGGGACTGGTGATATTGGGTCACTTCCTACAGGAAGGGCCTACAATGAAGAACATGGTGTTTATCTGACATGAATGGTTGGGAGATTATGTCATTGAAAATGCACTGCACCCCCACTAACCCCCAGGTGTTAACCTGCTACATCCCAAGTGGTCCCCATTTAGCATCTGCATTTCTGATGTGAATGCATTGTTCTGTCTGAGTTAACTTGAACTGTTTTAGGGAAGCATTCTGAGTGTTGCTGAGCAGAGATAGCACCACACACGGATATAAAAGCATTGTTAAGACAAGCTTTATATGGGATGTTCTGCCAAATGGTTCCCTTCCCTTCCTCTTCTCATTTCCTTGTCCTCCTTCAGCCACTGGAGAATGCTAATCCCTTTATTCGCTTATACGTAAACTGGTGACTTTCCAGACCTGCCACAAAAGACATTTGACTAGATGACTTTTCTGGAAAGATGCAGCAGGAGGAGATGGAAATGTCTTTCCTGAGGATTACTGCTATGTTTGTATTGACAGTCAGAATATGGAGAACTTTGCACTGACAGCTGTAAATAAAAAGGATAATACAACAGCTAGTTTCATTCTTCCCTCTTACATAAACTCTTTTTTCAATATCTGGTTTTTGACCTTTAGAAACAACACATGCACAATGTCTTGTTCATCCCAAGCAGCAAGCTTTGACATTTTGTTCTTAATACACAAAAGAGCAGGCACACAACTATATCTGAATGGAGAAAGTATGGAGACATCTATGGAGATCAAAGCCATTGCTGGTTCCAAAAATTTCTCAGAATTAAATATGAAAATTAAAATCTAGGCATTAGAAACCCGAGTCAGGATTTCCTAATCTGACAGGTACACTGGCTAAAATCCTTTTTCTTCCCTCTTTCCTTCCAGCCAAGAAAATCTCTGTCTGTCCACCCACCGATTGACTGCTGGACAGTCTATTTGTGCTCTATTCCAGAGACAGTGGCAGGGTAAGCAGGGATCATCACCTTTTCTGATGTGGCTGGGCATTGCAGAGCAACATGCAAGAGTATTGGGGCCCAGGATTAGTTCTAAAGGCTCACAGGAGACATCTGAATTCTTGTCCCTCCATCAAAAACTATTTCTCTGCTACACCTAAGAACACTTTTAGTGTATTGAGGCTGCTATGATGCTGAAAGAATAGTTATACCATGCTGTTTTTAGAAGATGTGGTCCTAAGCCATGTCTTGTACAAATGTGAGTCCTTCTAGTCCCCTAACCCAGACACTGACACAGGGGATAAGCAATGTCCTTAGAGCTCCCCCTTTCCAAGCATTCCAGTCTGCAGATTGGGCCTTGCCTTGCCTTTCCGCACCCTTCCACACCTTTCCGCACCTTTCCTTTCCGCACCTTTCTGCACCTTCCCTTCCCGCACCTTCATCCTCTTCAACCATCCATTTTCCATAGCACAGCTTCCCTCTGCTTTCACAAGGAATGAAGCTGCTCTTGTCAAAGAGCAGTCATCTTTCACCAAGGAAGATTTCAGGAGGCAAAGTTTCCCAGGTCAACTGAGAACTGCTCTAATTAATTACCTCTAATATGATCCCACAACTGTCCTTAATTCCAGCAATCCCCCTCCATTGCCTGTGTGGAGCCTTGCTGTGTGTGATGGAGCAAACTGTTCTGGTGACAACCATTCTTCAGCTTAGCTGCACTCATAACAAATGGTTGAAAGTGGTTTTTCATGGTTACTTCCTTAAGCAATAGTGGTGGTAAGGGACTGGTGCTTTCCTCCTGCACCCACAGGGTCAGAACATCTCTGCTTTGGTAAAATGTGGAAGCATAGTTCTGACACCTGCGAGGAGAGAGGAGAAAAGGGAATGAGCCTTTCAAAATAAGGACAGTTCTTCAACTGTTCTTAAAAAGGCCTGAAACTTGAAAACCACAAACTGCAGGTGAAAAGCTACTTCTTTTATGATGTGGGATACTTTCTTCCACACAGTGATTCCTTCATGTCTTAACACATGAGTTTTGCATTTCCCAAAATGAAATGGGAAAGAACAGTGGAAAAATCATACATTGCCTTTTTTCACTAGTGTCTCACTCCATCTTTTCAGCCCAGAATTTAAAGATAGGCTCTGGCCTTCACTTAAAAGGTATACAGCAGATGGTTTCACCAAAAGGAAAGTAGTGACTTCAGATTCAGTTTGAGAATTTTATTAAAACCATAGGTTTCTGTTCTATACAAAACTGAGGAGATTTCTAAAAAAAAAAAAAAAAAAAATCGTATTAACGACATAGAAAACAATGTGTAAGTGGCTTGTTGATAAAAATCTCTGAAAGCTATATACATGATTAATACTACACAACTGTATTAATGTAGAGACTGTTAGCAACTTTAGCAATATATACAAACTACCTTTACACTCATAAATATCTTATTTACAGCTAATAAATAACACCCAAAGCTAAATCATGTTTCCTTATGAAAAGAACCTTCACTATTTTGTATCCAAATTCTAAATGTGTTTGTATTTGATCCTGTATTAAGGGCACGGCTGTCCAGATACTTTGCTTCTGAAGAATTGAACTTTTAAGAGAAAATTGCAACAAAATATGGAATCTATAGGGAATAAATCACTGTATTTATTTTTAGAGGTCTCAGATGCAGTGGCTCAATACAAAACCCCACCCTCAGTGACTCATCACATCTCTGCTGTAGTTTAATCAAACATGAAATCAAATGTGAGCAAATTCAGAGTTATTAATATTCCAACATATTGCACTGTTTAAGACTTTTATCCCCAAATATACTAGCAGCTACAGTTGGAAATAGGAAACAAATTGTGCACATAAACACATAGGTTTTTTTTTTGCTTTTAAGATGGGATGATATTGGAGAAATCACCATCTCCATGCTGTCTTGCACATCCAGGAAAAGACAATACCCAGCATCAATAGCTAACATTACACGTCTCCAAATGTCTACCTTCAAGCCCTTGTACCTCCTAGCATTTTGTTTACCCTCTAGAAAGTTAAAAGAGGGTATTGCACCTTTCAGCACACTAGAAAAATTATATGTTACTTAAAAATGGGGAAGCAGACTGCCTTCAATATACCTACTTTTTTAAATTTGCAGCGTGGCTAATTTGAGTGTTTTTCAGAGCACTCCTTGTGGAGCACACAACCAGGCTGCTTTTAATTGGCTCAGCTCCTGCTTCCTGCTGAATTCCATCTCATGGCAGAAAACTAAGCAGCTCCTAGCACTGTACCACAGCCAAGAAACAAACTGGTGGATCACTGGCAGTCACAATTCCAGTACAGGGAAGTATGAGCATCCTTATCAGCTATCAAGTGGATTCACTCGCACTGAAAACTGCATACAGCAGCCACTCAGTTGCATGACTGACACTTGGTGTCAAAGAGCAGAGAAACTGTGACAGTTTTGGCATACATGACGCAAGCAAGCAGGGAGAGGGTGGAGAGTGGGGGAAGTATCTGTTTCCTGCATTTTCTGGTATCTCAATTCCTCTGCAGCTCCATTTTCACAGTGTTGAAGGCTAGACAGTTTCACTTGCAATAACTGAAAGCACAGATAAAATATTAAATGTCTGCATAAGACACTGGCATTGCTACCTTCTCCTACAGCTGTTATTTATTCCAGGGTAAGCGACATAGATATATAGCTTAACAGATCATACCTATTCCTAAGCAGCACTGGCATCTACCCCCAATTAAATACATTCATAACCACAAACTAAAAAAATTCATCCCCATATTAAGTCAGTCCCTGACACCTTCTAGTATTACACACAGCAAAGGTGGGGTTTTTTTTCACATAGGAAACCTACTTACTTGCTAAACACACACTTGAAAATTATGAACTCTCTCCACTGAACTGCCTGAAAATTCAGTTAGCCAAGACAAAAAAAAATCCATCTATAGTTTCAAATGACTCCTGAAAAGAACAAAAAAAACAACTAACCAAAAAGTATCCCAAAACCAAACAAAACAAAAACAACAATAAAAATAAAATCAAGTACAGGGCTTTGTTTCTTTTCAATAAATATTAAAAAATTGCTGTATAGGATCTGATGTCAAGAAACCTTGTCACAAGGGACCATGATTAAGCAAAATTACATATGTCTTTTCAGCACTCCAAACTTTGGCAAGTTGTTTTTCAGGTTTCTTTTTTTTTTAAACTATTTGGATAATGTATCTTTATGGTTAGTAACTTCATATGCTGAGACTTTTTTACAAGAAGTCTCTAAAATAGCTAGGAATAGCAGGCAAAAATCCAGCAGCGGATAAATATTTCTATATATTTGGTTCTGAACATCCAGTCCACAGGGATGAACAGACTCTTCTCCTCCCCAGTGTGAAAAATCTTTGTTCTTGTCACTTAAGCAGATTCATGAGCAGAATTTTCTTTTGAGGCTTTCTTGGTACTGTGGAGAAAAAAATAACATATAAAGGTGGTGAGGAAGATGTAAGATACTTTTTCCCCTCTTGTCTTATTTTTGAGAATTACAATCTTAAAACTCCCTACTTAACAGGAAGATAAATTACATGCTTGGGCTTCTCCTGGCTTCTGCTTGATTTTATGTCAGATATACACACAGAGGTCTCAAGGCCAGTCCAGGTCATTGCCCCAGAGTAACAGCCAGCACATGTGCATTTTTATACAGAGCTAGATCTCAGTCCAGAAGTGTCCCCATCAGACCATTCACACACAGAAACCGAACTAAAATAAATATAACCACTTCTCTATCTCAAACTTTACTGGGTAAAGTCCAAAGACTGTCCCCACATCTAATCTGGGTCAGGAAAATTATCGATAAATAAATTAAAGTGCAACAAAGGGCTATTAAACAAAGGCAGAATCTCTGATCCATAGAGATGAAAATCTCAGGAATTCACCCACCTGATGATTGACATCAGAAAGCAGTGTGCTGAGAAGAGCACCTTCACATGCCTGCTCCATTCCTGTACCAGCCTCCAAATCTGCTGCTGGCCAGTAAGGAGGGAGAGCTCTGAGCTGACCCAGTATGGAGGTTTGAATGTCCTACAGCTAAGGGTAAGTGTAAGGAATCTTGAGACAGACATGCTTTCCTCTTTGTGCTAGTGCCCTGTCTCTCTAACAGTCCATCATACTTGGCCTCCGAGTGACTGGGAGAGGCAGTGACTAGCATGCATTCCTCAGATATCCTGACAATCACACAAGGATGGTTAACAGAGAAGCAAGCTAACAGCTCTTAAGCTGCTAAAGTGGCCACAAGCAAACCTCTGATTAGTCTGAGCTGTAATGCTTCTGAAGCCTTGAGAAAACTAGTGCACAAGTCAATTAAAGGGAAATTATCTAAAACCAATACTGATTACTCATACCCTCCTCTCTTCCTGTTGACGGGCTGCTCTGAGCATTTCACAAATATTGCTGCCTCTTCTCCCTTACTGAGACGTGAGGTGCCATCTCGAGAACAGAACACCACTCTGTGGAATAAATATTGGAAAAATCACATGACTGAGCCAAACATCCCTTTTTAATCATAGAAAGAAGATTGGTGCTTGGAAACAATCTTTAGACTTTGTCATGTAGGGCACTGCTACTTTACAGGCCTGTGAGAAAGTTATTTTTAAAAGAGAATTCTGTAACAAAAGAAACTGGTAAATGAATTATACATGCACATCAAAGCGTAGCCATAACTTTAACTTATCCTTTGCAAAAAACTATTGTGGCTGAGACAGCAGAAGTTCTATCCCAAAATCTCTTGGATCTTTATTTACACCAGTCTTTACATGAGGTTTTTGTCAGGTGAATGAACTTGGAAGAAAGCCATACTCCCCCAAATGTTTGCAAATGAGCTAGGTTGCAATTTGCAGAAAACGAGCACTTGCTTTTCTATCTATCAGTACTTTCCCCACGCCTATATTTGTTCAGCTCTGATAACTGTTCTTTGATCAAGTGACTGACCTGTTTATTCAAAGAAGGAACTTATTATTATTTACTATACATAGAACACACATACTCTGTTCTGGGCCCATGTTCTGCAAACAGATCTCATGTTTAGTGAATATGAGTATTTCAAAAGATTCATGTCAAAGCACTTCTGTTCAGACTTTGATGTTTCAACATTCATGCATTAGCAATGTCCTGCAATAGTCACGTGTTTCAGTTTTCATCCACCATTCAGGTATTCAACCCCTAAGAAAATCCAACTTAACTAAGCAATAATTTCTTGTGCAAACATACTTTTGGCAGGATTTCTAAAAATCTCCATCTAAGCATGTTCTTTGTGACAAAACCTATGCAAATACCTAGCATGAAAAAGGACAGAAACTGCAAACACAGTCACTGTTGCTGGTTCGCGGAGATACTCTCCTGCATATTATAACTAACCTTAAGTAGATACAATAGTGGGATACAAATTAAGTATGCAGGAGTAAGATTACAAACTGCAGATACCAGTAGAAGTAAACTACTGAACCTGGCTGATCTAAATGGTAGTTTGATACCACTGGAGCCCTGATTATCATTATACTGCACCTATTTGTAACTGCTTAACATGACTGTCCCAGCCTGTGAGATACCAGAAATCAGGAAGTACTGTCAAGAACTAATATAGCATACAACAATCAAAACAAGTTACTTTTTCTGAGTTTCTCCCGACTTCACTCTGATTCTCTGGATGTCAAACGTAAAAGGAGTCCACCAGTCTGACCAGCTGAAGAAGGTGTCCTTTTCCCACTGCAGCTTCAGCATAAGCAGGTCTCCAATATCTACTTCTGTGTAAATCAGGAAGGAGAAGGTCTTGTTTGAGGAGACTTCAGGCCTGTGAAGGAGAATAAGAGGGAGGAGAATAAGGAAACAAATCAAAAAAATAAAATAAAATACCGCCTGAAATTCTTGGAGAGACAAAGAAGATTTAGGAGCAATAGAACCTGTAATTTTTGTATTCCAGAGAAGGAAGCAATTCTGCATAGTTCTGATGGATGAAGGGAAAAAATAACATCTGATGGATGAAGGAAAAACTTCTGACGGAAGCAAGTTAAAAAAGAAAACACCTCTACCTTTTGTAGAGGCAAATGGAACATCCTTCTGTAACAAGGCTGGTAAAATTCTGGGACAGTGTACCAGGCAAGGGTTGTCCTCTTCTGTGCTGGTGACTCTCAGAAAAGCCAGACAACCACCACCCATGAACAGTTTACATTCCTCAGAGCAGAAAACTAGTGTTTTCGAGCTCCATTCCCTGCCTGCCTGTATCTAGGTATGTACACACAAACTTCTGCTTATTTGCAGAGCAGTGAAAGCAAATCCCAGTTCTCCCTCAGCTTCTGCACTGAGATCTTCAGATGCATATGTTTACCTTAAATATTTAACATGATATAAAATACTGAGAAGAAAATAAGAAAACACTGGAAAAACTCTTATTAGGCTGAGTCACGGGTCAGACTTCACGTTTCCATATTTCAGATGTCTTATCAAAAAGAGCTCCTGTAGGGTTTGGTTCATTAGCTTCAGAAGTGAATACAACTCCTTGATCAAGGACAAGAGCAGACTCTGGGACCCTGTAAGATCACTGTAGCTGGAGCCAGAACAACTTTTTCAGTCGAGACTTTAACAAATTTAGGTAAACTCAGCAGTACTTTGCAGTTGTTTCTGTAGCTACTCACAGTGTGAAAGCAATGTTCTCACTTTCATCTAGCTTGCCATAGAGAGAGATCAGGAATGGCTGGTTTGTCTTGGTCACGTTAGTCTTTCCAAAGAAATGGATCTTGACTTGGTAATGAAAGACTGAAAGAATACAAAAGAAAATGCCATTAGAAAAAATTCAACCTCCAAAGACACAGCTGGTGACAAAAACACCCTGTCTCACCTCTCAAAATCCTAGGCTGGAATATGCCAACTTCACTGAAATGAGTTTTATTTCCCTGCAGGTGTCCAGGGAATTATTTTTTTGAGAACGTAAGTATTACCAAGCAAGGCAATTAAAGACAATTAATTAAAGGCAATTAATCACCATTAAAGAACACCTTTGCAGTTCTTGCAGCTAAATTCTGCACTCAGGCTGCCACTATAATAACCTCAGAATATGCAGTATCACCTTCAAACCTGCTACTGAACATGTAAGGCCTGCTATACGTGACTTGAAACAAGTGAGCTGTGCCCTTCTCTTAAAGGAGGCTTGGTAAAAAGAAAAAGAAAAAATCAACCCACTGACACTGCAGATTAAGCACCAACTGTCAGCAGAATGCCAGTCTTGCAGCTGCTCTAACAGTGAAGGAATGTGCTGTTTGATTGCTGGTCCACCACATAATGCACACTATAAGCATACCATGGGGTACAGGCAAAGCTAAGGAGGAAAATAAAGTAGTAAAATCCAATGCTATTTTCCTGGCTGAAAGCCTCCCAGTTTTGTCTGGCATTGTCCTTCTCAGACCACCCACAGCAGCAAATGGAATCGAGAAGTGCTGTGATATTATAATGAGGGCTGTGCTCCTCTAGCAAGTGCACCACCAAAGGCACAAATCTGATGCTTGCATATCTTTAAATAAGGTGCTCACCAGACTGAGTTCTTCTGATTATTTCCCCAGCAGAAGTAATTAATCATTTGGATGAAAAACACTGCAAAAGTTCCAAGTGATTTGGCAACAGAGGCAGCCTAACTTTTGGTACTTAGAAACTCATTACAAAATACCTTTCTTTTTGTACTCTACCCCACACCCTGAGTAAGACAACACTTTTCTCTGAGACTTGAAATGAGTGGCAAACTACAGGCCAGCTTCATCCCTGCTCACCGCAGGCACCAAAGCAGCAATATTTCCATCTGCAGCACATGCCCACTGTGACACACAGCTGAGCACAAGTACCATTCTTGCTCACCAGCAAGCAAGGAGTGCCTACCTTTATAGGGCATCTGAGCACGGGTTTTCAGATACATTTTGGTGTTTCTCTTTGTTCTCACTCTGTTGACCTTGTAACCCAAATTGTTGCAGCGGTTCTTGCGGCAGCTCAGGCAGAGGCCCTTCTCAAAGGCTTCCTTTGTGTTACAGCGATAGGCCATGCTGGGCTTTTCTTCATTGAGGAGAGAGTCAATGAAGAGGTGGATGGATCGTTCATGGGAGCATTTCACCAGCTGATCCACATCTTGAAAGAATGAAAATGCTTTTCAAGCATTCAATGCTTTTATATGTACACATGTACATATACACACACACACTCATATATATGTAATTAAATATACATGTACATATAATGATATAAACCCCTAAGCAATGCTGTCAACAGGCATTATCGACTATGGCAGAGCTGGGCTTCACATGATGACTTTTAAAAGCACTTCAAAGAATATATTCCTGTGCCTGTCAGAGATCTTTCCTTGCAAGACACCTTGCAGGGCTATTCAGGTTTCCCTCAGAGTGTTTGTTTCAGAGCAATCTCACCTCCAAAGCCTTTCTCAGCAATCAGACGCAGTGCTTCTCCCAGATTGCAACCTGGCTGGAAACCTCCACCATTGGGATAAATATCAATGTGTCCAACAGGCTTCTGGATCCCAATGCTGCGGTCTGGAGAACCTCTGGTGTAGGTGTGTAGGACATCCACAAACTCAGCATCATCCGGGGAGAGGCGGGTCAGTTCATCCGCATACTCAAAGGTAGGACCAGCAGGATCCAGCCCTTTATGGGGTAAACCATAAAGAAAAACTGGTATTATTGTCTGCCAAAGATACTGATGTTGACGACAAATGCCAAGCTCAGGTGCCACACTGGGCTGGAATATTGAGTATTCCTGTAGACATTACAGATGGATCATTTAAATAACATCAATGGATACAGGAGAATCAAATGTACTAGCTTGAAATGCTGTCACCATTTAAAAAAATAAAAGTGTATGCAAACACATGGAAGGAAACCCAGCTAACTTCCTCAGAGCTGTAGCATTTCCAGTGGATGAAAGAAACAAGCTCCTAAGTATTTTCTCAATGTTTTCCTCTCTTGTCAAGAACTTGTATCTGAAATGTCTGAAGTATGGAAAAGTCTTGCTGACAACCCCATGCCAGGGGAGTAAGTGAGAAACATAAATGAGGGCTTCACTGTCTTAACACCTAAGGGGAGGTGGATCACTAAGGTAAACTGCCAAGCTGCAGCAACACTAACATCAAAAAGAAAACAAAACATTTTGCCAGGGAACAAGAACTATCACCTGTGCAGACAACTACCTGAGAGATGGCTGAAAGGACACATCTTTTCTGCAGCCCTCAGCTGGGGACAGGCACCTGTGGTGTTCACCCACAGCTAGCTCCACTTGGTCTGAGCTGCCTTCCCCTCAGCTGTAAGGGCTTCAGGGGCCACATTATGTTGCTCCCTATGCTTTTCCCAGGAAAGGTTCACCTCAGCACCAGGAGCAACTGCGGAGGCATAACAGAGGGCTACTGACATGTCAGTGATTTGGCAGCCTCAGTGAAAGCAGCAAAGATACAACTTAGAGAAAGGGCAGAGAGACTATAGCTTTGGCCTCCTGACTTTAATCTGCCACCTCTCAGGACTCAGCCTTTCCAGATATGACTACTGCCTAGCCCACCTCTCAGCATGCCTGTGGATTTGGGATCACAGCCAGGCTCGGGTGAAAGAGTAAAGGGTACCCTTCTGAATGATACTCCCAATCTCTCAGCAACAAAGACATCACAGATGAGCAATTTTCTTGGCTTCATTTGCTGATGCTGGCAATTCCTTTGTCACTGAGATCAGTGCTAGGGGCTCAGCCCTCCAGGTGCTGGGTTGTAAACCAGCCCCAGAGTGGCCAGGCACTCTGCCTTGTCTAGCAGATTTTTTTAGGCTCCAAAAATCACCTTAAACAGATATCTAAGCAGACAGAGCAACAGGGCAAGTATACGTCTTCCCCAAATTTTCACAGTATTATTTCCAGCCTAGAATATTTCTTGAGCCTGTTATGATTAACTTTGTAATAATCCACACTGGATCTCTTCCAGTTATCTGTCCAGTCTCCGTTTGAGCCCATATAAACTTCTTGCATCTGCATCATCCCATGGCAAAGAGTTCTAAATCCTTTAGTATCTGCAGATACTAAACCTGCTGCAGCAGAATTTACTTCCTGTTCTGTTTCAATGGCTCCCATCAGCTGTAAGGAATGACTGCCTACATAAAGACAACCCACTGAATTTCTCATGGTGTAAGAGATACTTGACCTTCTCAATGGCATGGTTTGATCAGTCCCCACCACAACCCTGCAAACTACTCTTTTATCAGGGCCTATTCACTCATTTCTTGTAGAGAAGCAATTAAAGGCACTCACCATCTTTGTTGTCATTTTCTGAATCTTTTTACAGTTCTACCCCAGACATATCAGCCCTGCTGTTTCATTAAATCATGAATACATAACCAAAGTACTGCTGGCAAGCAACAATTATTGTGGTGATTTTTCAGTGGAACATAGTATTTCAGTGTGGAAGAGATGCAACTCTTCACTCTGCAGTCACAGGTTTACTTACCAGTAATTCTGTTCACCTTCTTTTTGGTCAGGTTCCCAGCAATCCCAGCAGCATGGGCACCTAGGCTGTACCCCAGCAAGTGGAGATTGTTGAGAGGATAATTGAATTTCTCCTGCAGAAGAGAACAATTTGTTTAAAGTTCAAAACCAAACACAAAAACATCAGAAGACACAAAATAAAATGTTTTGTTAATACTGGGATTTTTGTTTGAGCCACGAATAATAGAAGAAACACTATACAGCTATCATAATTTTGTGCCATTGTAAATTTCTTGATCTAACTAATTTATGGCCAAAATCTAAGCTTAGAGGAATGCAAAATAAAGTACAGAACACAAGGCTGTTTATTTTATAAAAGTTTTCAGCCACTCTCTCCCCACCAGTTTCTGGATTTCCTAAGGCAGGGCACATTTCTGATTGCCAAGGGCTGGCTGCAGAATAATATATAGGAATCCGTCTTTCATAGCTATCTCTCACAGAGCCCTCAGAAATACTCTGGGCCCACAGGACCCCACAGACCACAAGGTAAAGTACAAAAGACCACAAGAATGCAGTACTAAAGGCCTCTGAATAGGAAATAGTCAGTAAACCAGTGCTGGAATTTTACCAGTCCAGCAAACCTTTCTGCAAGAGTTTAACTCCATCTTCCCAACAGGAGATGATTAACACAGCTGCATAATTGCTGTTTTGTCTTCTATGACATTATGTAGGATGTGAGACAAGTCTCCATGTCTTACCTCCAACCAGTCAATAAATGTAGCAACATCCTTTCCCACCAGCCTGGTGTATGCAGCAGACACCGGATAGTGCTGCTGAGCTCGAACCAGCCAGTCCACCACAATGACGTTTGAGTCAGGCTCCCTCTTGTACAGAGCATCCACCAGCTTCGGGACCCAACTTTCATACATCCCTGTCACCTGTTGGTTTTGGTGATTTTAATTAAAATAGGAGATGTATTAATATATCTGTGAGACACTTCTGCACAGTTCATTGGGAGTATGGTTAAAAGGGAGATTCCTCCCATTTCATCTTACCGTCCACCCATGGATCACCACAAAGGTTTTACTGGTATGATTGAAGTTGCACTGTGCCAGGCTGTTCACCTGCCCGGGAACAAGGTAGCAGACATCCTCATCAGGCTCTGCAGGCGTCCGTAAAGAAAACTTGCTCTCGATTCCCTCAAAATCGTTTTCAGCTTCTGCTGTAAGAGTGGAAAAAACATAGCAGTGTTTTAAGAGTATTTGGACAAAGTCAGAAGGCACAAGTACAATGTTGGAGAAATATCTGGAACTGTCAAGAAGTGGGATGCATGGTTTTAATTTCCTACAGCCATGTAAAGAGGAAATCAAAGGGTGAAAATTGCTCCCCGTCCAAGGTCCTGCTAAAACAGTAAGAATCTGCTGAGCTGTCAGAGAGGTATGTATCCATTTTAAGAGTCAGTATTTTCCCCATTACATTAAGCAGGAAATCTCTTAAGTGTCACAAAAGTACAGAAAACTGCACAGGACACCCACAGATCATCCAGACATCCAGGAAAGCAGAGAGTTACTACCATACCATTACATATTTTGGTAGTGTATCTTCCCCATCACCTCACCAATAATCATTGCCTAACAGGGCCTTTTATAACACCATGTAGTTGCAGTGCCTTAAAAGCTGTAAAGTCACCACTGTTTTACAAAGTGCCAGTTTTAAGTTTTGACCAACAAACAGCAGGTGAGATGAGACACCCATCAGAGAAACTGAACTAGCAAACTGGCAGTCTATTTTAAGAGTACATTTTCGGGTCATCTGATAAACTACAGAAAAATAAGCTGCAGAAAAATATCTTCCTCTGCCTGAAACAGAGGGAAAGAGGGTGGGGAAAGAAGTGCAAGTCATGTTGTGCTGGTAACAAAGTATGTCGCAGCCTGCAAAGATCGCTCCCTCCAAATTCCAGCTTCAAAATTTAAGTATTCCTTTTCCTGCCAAGACAGAGAAGTGACTTTAGGCTTTATAGTCACTATTTCCTTTGGGAAGAGACTTAAATGTCTCCTCTTTTTATGTCTGATTCAACTCTTAAATGCCTCTATGTACAGCACACCCTGTAATTAACTTTTCAAAACCCAGGCCCCAGTTTGGCAACTTGAGTTAGGCAAATACTGATTGCCTGTTTTTCAAGTGCAGCTGAACTTAGGCCAACTCTGTTCTGCTCAACATTGTCTTTCCTGGCACCAAGACCACCAACTCTTCACAAACTCCTAAACACACATTAATAAATGGCTCTGAGCCACCATAGGGAATACAAATGGACAGGGTAAGGACCTTATGCTAGGCATGCAAAACAGATTTCCACTGTCCCATTGCAGAAGGGGTTGTCTATGATAATTAATCCATTTGCATTTCCTGCATAAAGTTGTGCTGCATTGCTCAGGTGATAAATAACTAACAATTCATTTTTTTCCAAAACAGTTTTTCTGCTCTTCTCATTCAAGCTACCACACACAGCAGGGCACTGACTTACACTTGACCTCACCTCAGAGAGCTCTATACAGTTTGAGAAGTTCTTGCTGTACTTGGAGGGTCGCAAGAAATCAGGGTGTAACCTATTGCATTGGGTCTAAAACAAGCACAGAGCCTTGCAACAAATGCTTATGTAGCAGTCTCAGAGAAACTTGTCAGCCATAATCAATGGCTTAACATTGCCCAAGTTCAGCAGGATTTCTCACCTGTCAAAGCACATGCAGGAAAGCAAGAACCATTCAGTGAACAGAGGCAGTACTCAGCTTTAGGTTTTGACCTTGCCTGTGCTAGGCTGGCTAGCTAATCCAGGATAATTACACTGAGGGCCCCCTTCCTGCCTCCTTCCTCCTAAAGAAATGTGTTTTTCATAGACTTTACCCTTCCTTCTACCAGTAGAAATATAACATTTTACCCACTAATGAAAGCTTAATTTACCAAACTAGCGAAATGTTTGTACCTTTTCTATATTTTCTATATTAACATTGCATGTTAAAAATGTGTTTTTGGCACCAACTGACAGTAAAAAACACTTCTTTGGAACAAATCTTTATACCTATATTATTTACTTTTTAGCCAGGAAAAGAAAAGTACCAAAGGCTAGTTGGTTAAACATCAGCTATAAGTTTTCACTCAGCTGTGAATCAATAAAACCTTGAAAGGAACAAGAACAGCTTTCAACTGTAATGCATACAATGCTAAGACTTTCAATTATGTATATTCCCTACTAGTACAGGAAGGCGAACAAGAATAGTCCACCTGCTCACTAGTTAATAGTGCTTCCTTTCATACCTAGATATCATTTCCCTTTTGGATTAAACTTATCTGATAATCATCCAAAATCTAAATTACACTGACATCCTGTTTGTAGTGTGTTTTCAATTACGAGCTAGAATTTGCATGTAAGTTCATAGCACAGCTCTTTTGAAAATAAGCTCATAGCAAATTTACAATTCAAAGTGTACTGTACTTAAGAGTACACTTGGAAAAGTGCACCAAGCTTAGAAAGATTGCAGTACAGTGGCACCTGCCACTGAAGACGTGCTAAGTGCTTCACACATATTTGCGTGTTTTAGTCTAAAAATCTTTGATGAGTATTTGAGAACATAAAATCACTGAGATACAGTCACCACGAGGAAAGCAGCAGCTGCAAAGCAACAGCCCATGAGTTAGGGAAATGGTAGGCAGCCACTTTTGTCATTTAACTATGTTGTGTAAGGAATTAGAAAGTCAGAAGAAATTACTGTTATCATCTTATGCCCACAAAAAGTGTCATGTTATCTTATGTCCACATATGGTCACTTCCCAGCAGGCAAGATATTCTTTGGATGAGGGAAGTGTGTGTAGCGGCGTTTATTACAGACGTCTTCATGGTGTGCTCATCAAGAAGCTTTCCTTGGAATTTTCCCGAGTTTGGCTTTGCAAATTCTATACAGTGCAGAGCAGAAGATATCCTGTCTACACCTCATGTTGTGCTGCACACATGCTGCAGTACCACCTCACATTGCAGCTTCTGCAGAACACAGGTACATATAGTCTGTACACACTCACCACACAGACCAACACCTACATGTACCATGCTTTAAACCTGAAGCAGAGAAGTTACATAGCGTATCACTTCAGAAAGCTAGCATTTCCCACTGCTGCTTTCATACCTCATTGTATCTCTACTAAAAAAAATTATTCAGATCCAAACTTTGTCATTCATAGACTTTTGCCACAGACCTTTTCCTCAGAGACTTAAAGGAAGAAGTTTCCTTGAATCATGTCCTGAGCCAGTGAACCATTGGGCCTCATTCCTATAGTCTTACACAAAGACATGCAGAGATAGCAAATATACACACTCACCACGGTTTAGTTAATAAGATGTTTTAACTCAAGATAATTAAATCACGGAAAGCCCAAAAATAGATAATTTTCAGCATGTTTCTGAAAGGTGGACAGAAATTTATCTGAATTAACATCACATTTTTCAGAATGTAGATACAGAAATTAGATATTAAGAAATATACATATATACAGGTTGAGATACCAAAGTAACTTTCCATGACATGAATGCAAGTCCCATTTCTAAACAAGGCCTTTGAATAAAAAAGACTGGAAGTAAAATGCAGACAAAAAAGAAATCCATATTTTTGCTTAAAAACTACACTTTCCTATAGTTCAGCAAAGGTACAAAAGCAGGTGTTGTGTATTGCCAAAGCTGCTAGGCACACGGTCACGAATACAAGGATCTGTTGCAAACCAAAGTTTTCTGTCTACTGCTATGTGCTCAGAGTTAACATGACCTACAAAGGGATTATTTAGGGAACTGAAGCAGAATTAATGGAGGAGAATTAAGAATTAAATTACCAATTCCAGATGGAAGCTGGCTTTTCAGGCTGCATTGCCAAAACTTCACCACTTTGTCATGCTATGCAAAGCATTTTCTGATGCTGATCTTACACCCCTACTTCCACAATATGAGTTTTCATATTTAAAAAAAAATAAAAAGCTGTCCTGTGAAGCAAGGTATCAAGAACTTCATAGAACTCAAAGAAATCGAGGGGAGGAAGGGGGGGAGGGGTGGGGATGGGGAGGGGAGAGTGGGGGGTGGAAGCTTAGTAACTGGGAAGTCAGTAGTTTTGTTTTTCCTGTCCAAAGTTTGTGACACTTTGGACTTGCAACTTGTGAAATTCCATTCTGTTAGGGACTCCTATCAATTATCAATTTTGAAAGCGTGCCACTGATTTTAGGCATTCTGACACACTAGTCAAGAAATTCAGATTCAAGTTTCTTTCACAGGAAGCCCAGGGCAACTTGGCAAATTATTTTGATTGTGAAACTGTTTACCACTGGTCAGCTGGGCGGAGAATGTGAGTCTTGAGGAAGTAACATCTGGAATATTAATCAAAAGTTAAACTGCCCACATCATACATGTTGCCAAAATATGATAACAATGCATTTGTCAGAATGAGTGCACCTAAGCTATGGTTTTAAAAAGGGAATCTTTGATAAACAACAATTTCCTGGCATTATGCACTCAGAAATGGAAATACTATTAGCTAGGTGAAAAGATCCTTAGAAATTATACTGCTAGACTGTGTCTACTATAGCCCACAGAGACAAGCGTGCACACACATGCACAGCAGCAAACATCTGCACATAACATTGAACATTTACCAGCTGTAGTTAACTGGGCTAAATTTTCTTTCAGCTGACAATCAGCATTAGGATCAGCCATCAATCAGTCATACTAAATTCCTAAGAGTACTGAAGCAAACTCACAGTCAGCTGTAGTACAGGGCTTATACTACAGAAATGGTTATCATCTAATTTGATCTACACTATAAACTGAAAGCAGACTACTGTGTGTTGCAATCCCAGGAAAACTACCTCACGAATCAGGTTATTGTTTAACCTTGCTGCAAAAATATTACAACTTTGAGTTTATTTATGTATTCCTTAATGGCAGAGGCCTGAGAGTACGTTCTGCTTCACTTCCCAGGTGGGGCCAGTGGAAAGAACACCACCTCTAGA
Source organism: Cyanistes caeruleus (assembly GCF_971803275.1). Classification (NCBI taxonomy): domain Eukaryota; kingdom Metazoa; phylum Chordata; class Aves; order Passeriformes; family Paridae; genus Cyanistes; species Cyanistes caeruleus. The sequence goes on from NC_141732.1 coordinate 37,332,020, forward strand.
ACACAAGTTTAGAAGATAAGCAAGAATCTCCCAGCTCAAGTTCTGCAGCTGGCAAACTGCTCTTCTCGCACTGTACACAGGGGTGGCCCACCCCTCTCCAGGGTACTCCCTGTTGAATTTTTACTCTGCTGCAGCTGGGACACTCAAAACTCAATCCAGCAGATATCTAGCCATCCATCAGTCCCTCTGGGATATCTGGAATTAGCCCAAGACAATTAAAATGCAACCACTGTCAGATTTTGCAGTAATATAGAGGCAAGGATGCATGAGAAAGTCCTATCATGTAAGTACTTCCGCACAGATGAGGTCCCAGCAAACTTCTAGGAGTGCTAGTGATCATGGTAATCCCCAGCACAACTTGACGCCTGAGAGCCTCACCTCTGCACTTTCTCAGAAATGTATTGTTTCTCAAAAGGCCATGCCACAGCTGCCCTGGTATGTCTATCCTAAACACAAGCCATAGAAAAAGCCAGCAACTCACATGACACAACAGTGTAAATATGCCGACTTTCGATTTACACTGGTAAAAACAAGTTTCCTTGTATTCCTACCAATGCTTTTATCTTTTCGTGGAATACCAACATTTTCTTCACCTAGAAAGTCTTTTTCTATGTTGTTTTTTAAATACTCTGGATTCCTGGAGGGCTGGACCCTGTGTTTTCCGTGCTTTCAAAAAACTTTTTACTGTGGTGTGCATAGAAAAGTGTGGAATTAAAGGCTTGAATTGCTTTAGGATGAACACACAACCTGCTTTCATATGACTGTTCCTAAGAAGAAATAATGAAATTATTATTAAGCCTGTGGCAAATCAGTTCCTGCAGGGATGAAAGCTTTCTCTGGGAAGACAGTTACTTCACAGTATAGAACTTGGATACTGTGATGAAAACTGTTTTTGATTATCTCTGATAGTACAAGATTGGATTCAAAGCTAGAACACATTCCTTTTGCTGTACCCTAGCACCCCATCCTCTTACTTTTGAATACTTCCCTTTAGCTTCCTTGTACACAAAGAAGTAACAAAGGCACCCACAGCAGAAAAAACGGCAGCTTATTTATTCCAGTTTAGAATCACAAAGCAGCTCTAGGAGCTACAGCCACCCTTTCTTCTAAGGCCAGAAACTTTTAAAGATAGATACTTTCAAAGATAGATACAGATACTGTGTGTGGGACATCAGTGTAAGAAAGTAAGCCTGTGACAGGGCAATGCTAACAATATTTTAAGAGTGTTCTTTAGTTTTTAAGCTTGCAGAGTAATGGTCTCCTAAAACTAGTCTCTTTGCTCATAATAGCTTCAATTACATTGTGATTAATTGAGAAAGCATTAGTGAGAATTTAGCACCATTTGCACATCTTCCACCTCTTCTAGCTTGGACAGGATGTCTATGTACAAGTGCTGGTACAACAGGAAGAGCGCAAACACAGCCATAAGTGAACCTAGAGAAAGTAAATCACCCTGTTCACTTTTCCCCTAGTGGATCTGCTCATTACAGGCTTAACTACAACTCGAACACTGTACCATGATGACGATGAAACTCAGCTTTGCCTTGTCTAGGATCAAGAACTGTATGAAGCTGGGATGCTGGTATAGGTGAGTCCCACAGAGGAGGAAGCCGAGGGACCTTACCGTGGTGCTACTGCTGTGCAAATCCCTTGTTGGGGCAAAGGACTCTCGGAAGCCACCTTGTCTCTGGGAAAAAAAGACATCCCAAACCTCAACAGGTCGCGCCACCAGTCCGGCAGGTTGTGCCTGTGTTTTGGCTGGGGAACAGGTTCCAGGTCTCTCCTAACAGGATGGAGGTTCCCCCCAGTGTCGCTCTCCAGCGCCTTCCGAGCCCGCTCCGCGACATCCGAGTCCCGCAGCATCCCAAGCACCCCGGGACAGCTTCACAAAGGAAAGATTGCAAACTCCCCTTTCCCGCCACGCCGGCAGCGCTTCCCCCCAAGCCCCCTTTCCCAAGAGTTAACAGGCAGCTCCCGTGCACCCCATGTCGCTCCGGGCGCCGTCCTGGCCGCCCGTCCCGGGACTCACCGCCGAGAGCAGCCAGCCAGCGCAGGCAGAGGCACACGGCGGCCAGGAACGCCTTCCTCCACATCTCGCCTCCTGCCGCGGCACGAAAGTTTCGGCGCGAAAAGAAAAAAAAAAAACAAAAAAACAAAAATTAAGCTTAAAAAAATAAAAATAAGTTTTTTTGCTTTTAAAACTTATGGTAACTAAATAGAAGTGCGGCGCAGGAGCGCAGCGATGGACAGGGCAGCCCAGGGAGCGCCCAGCACCGCCGGCGCCGCTCCCACCCGCCCTTAAGTCGCGGGCAATATGCAAAATATGTAAATATGCAAATTTGCAAACGAGCCCCCCGCGCCCATTGGGCGAGCGCCACGGGGCGGGGCCGGGGCTTGGGGCGGGTTCGGGCTCGGTTCGGGCTGGGGCCCGGCGCGACCCCGGCTCGGCACGGCGTGCATAGAGCCCTTGGCTCCGAGCCCTCCTTGGGCCCGGCTCCCACAGCCATCCCACAGCCCTGTCCGCGCAGCCAGGATGCGGCCCCGGCTTTTCACCCCCTTGGTCCTTCCTGCCTGTGCCGACCAAGCTCTGCTATGCCTCTGGTGGGGTCTTCCTTCCCATTCCTGCTTTTGCACCAGTAACCAGCAGCATTTTCTGTACAGTGCTTTCAAGGGGACTTCTGCTGTTGCCTTGAAAAATCTTTGCCGAGACCTTGTTTTGCCAGCACTTGAGAGGATACAAGTTTGGAGGAAAAATTAATTCGCTCGAGATTGCATCTGTGCTCCTGCCTGAGAAATAAAAAATTGATTCCTTGAGCTCTTCAAACTCTGTCTGCCCTCCTCTCAGAAATGTGGTTTGCACTGAGATTTGCGTTGGCAGCCACTGGGTGAAAGATCAGTTATGTAAGAACATTAATTTAATAACAATTCCAGTTTTCATTTCATTGTGCAGTTTGTTGCCAAAGGCCCAGCTTCATAAAGAGGCTTATGACATGTGGAATGAGGACTCCCTGAGTTTTGCAATGTGAAGTAAATGGGTTTCACTTTGAGTAACAGATCTTTCTCATTCCAGACACCTTAGGAGACTAAAACATATCTGGTTTGTATTAGTAGATTGTTCAATAAGAGGTGGTTTAAGTGTAGCAGTAGTACTGGGTCGCCTCTCCAGCTTTAGGTTCCACTAAAAGACCAGTAAGATCTGTAAGTGAGAATACATTTTCCCTCAAGACACAACTAGAGTTTCCTCCATCAGCAATTGTTATTTATATCCAGAAGGCATCAGAAGAATTTAGTTAGGGTACAAACTGTTCATGCTGAGACTTTTCCATTGAGACAACTGAGTGGCAGGAAGAGGAGGGGGATAACACAGTGGGTAAGACAGGGAGTCCAAGCAGAGGATTGGAGGTGAACAGGCAGGAGAGACCAGTCTTCCTCCCCAGAGGGAAATGTAAGCTGGGAAAAATACGGTTTGTGCTGCAGCTTGCTAATACTGAGCATATCCTCTGATACACAGTGTTTGAGACTCTCTTGTCAAAACAATAGCAAAAATTTTTTCATGTCTTTCTTTTCCTCAAGTGTGGACTACACAATGCATTTCTCTTGATCTAATTTGGTTGAAACTGTATAGTGTCATTTCCCCCTTAGAAATCAGCCTGACTCTATCTTGGGTCAGACATCCTTCCTAGAAAATTTCATTCCCTGATGGCAGCATAAGGCAAACTAAAAGAACAAACACTTTAAGGCAGGCTGCTGTTATGGAGACTGTCAGGTCACCCTAATCAAAGGTGATGCTACCTACCTATCTGAGCAAAACAGAATATGAAGTCTCCCAGTTTGCACAACAACATCCATGGCTACTGCAGGGGAAAGAAAAAAAATCACAAAAACCCCCCAAAAACAAACAAATAAAACCCAAAAAATCAAACCCACAAAAAAATAATCAAAAACAAACAAACAAAAAAAACCCACAAGAAAAAACCACAAAAAAAAAGCAAAAAACTTACAATATTAAGTATTATATTATATTATTTTTTTGGGAAAAGAAGTAGTGTAGTTTTAACTGCTTATAGATCAGATAGAAAGCAGCAGTGGCAATGCTTGGCACACCAGCCCTGGATAGATTGTTGGCACTGCAAATCCACAGACGGTAATCAGACTTACAGTTAACTCCCAATATAGTTTGTGAAACCCATCAATAGCAAGGGCAGGCAGCAGATTTACACAGAATGAAATCTAATTTGTTACACTGAAAAGGCTTGCTTGCATAATTTTTTCTTCATGCCCATGCCTCACTTTAAGACATAGTTATGTATTTAAGAAAGAGTTATGCAAAGTGTCCAAATTACAAAAAAAATAAAAAATTAAAAAAGAAAGAAAGAAAGAAAGAAAAGAGAGGGAAAAAGAAATTAAGGAAGATTAAAAACAAAATGCTAAAAAAAAGCCTTTCAGTTGATGGAAGATTGGGGAAGGAGATAATTCTGGCTTCTTGGATCTTGAACAAATTGCCTAAGTCTGTTGTAAACTCAGATGTAAAATAATCTGAAATAGATGGGACACAGCACATTTTCCAACATTTAAAAAACTTTTTTCCCTAGCAGATAAATGTGATTGGATGGAAAAGAAGCTTCATGGCATCAACTCAAGGTGCTTCAGTGTAATCATTAACTGGACATGAGTTCCTCTGTGACATATATATAATCCTAGAGGGGAAAGCAAAGCTCTGTCTGTAAAACAGAGCCTGATTAATAGTATTCATGGGCTCCAAAGTGGGTAGAAGGTACTACAGTGAGAGCTAAAATACATTGCTTCTAGTAAGAACTGGGGAAATCCTGGACAATGGAGAGAGGAGTTGCATAACTAGACTGGTACTTGCATCCACAGACCATGTAGAAGGTCAAAGTGAAAACAAGCCCAGAAGAGTCTCCAGCACAACATGGGCAGCATTGTGGTGCAGCTGTGCTAAACCCTGAGCAAACTCACTGGCCTCACAACGACAAGCAAGGGGAGAACCAACCAGAAAATTTAATTTCCACAACAATGCTCCAAAGAAAGCTTGGCACAGAGTGAGAATGGAAGGGGGGGTGACACAACATGACACTTTGAATGTTTTTGTACTGCTTTAACATGAAAGATTTTATAACTGATGGTGAGAAGTCTTCAAACAAAAGTATCTGCTGAGAAACAAGCAAAAAACATTCTGGTCTTCTTCTGACTAGGAAATACAAGAAGTTGTTTTTTTTTTTCTTTTCTCTGAAGATTTGAAGTTTTTCTTTCCCCACATGGAAGAAAAATAGTGACAATAAAGCCAAAGAGTAAGCTTCCAGATGATTTCTGTACTAATAAGTTAAAAGAAACAAACAAAAAAAAGAGATCCTTTTCTCCTGCTTTTAGTTTGTTCAAAGATATCAGTGAAATGAAAAAATGTATTTTTCTGAAAATCAGCCATTTTTAATGAAACTACATTGGGAATAAAATAAAATTACTCTTTCCTGCCTGTTTCAATAACCACTAACTGGGCTACAGCAATCATTTTACATGCAGAAGTCCTCTTGTCCTGGGCTGAGCCTCTTTGCTTCAAGTAAGGAGCAACACAATATCAAAACACCAGGGGCTTGAGGGTGACGATTGAGTCTGTCCCACCTACGCTCATCAACAGGCTCTTTTTGTGACCCAGTATTTGCCTGGACTGCAGGTACCTTTCAGTAGGGGCAGGGACAGCCCAGTGACCGGCAGGTGTGCGGGCAGGTGAGAGCCACAGCTGCACCAAAGCCTGTGCGTGGTGGTTATCTCGAATCTCCCTAAATGGGCAGCAGTGGGAAAGGTGGCAGCAGGAACAACCTGGGTGTCTGCTTTGGAACATGATATGTGCGCCTTCACTAGCGCCTGTTAGAACGTGGAAGAGCCCAGCTGAAGACACAGAAATATGGGGAGCTATGCAGCAGCTGCAGCTCTGATTGCAATAGACAGGACACCTGTTCCTCCTGCTAACTTTCCTGTTATGCAGAGAGGTTCTTCCAGTCTTTGGTATCAGATAGGAAACAAGAGGAGGCTTGTGTAAAACAGCCCTTAGCTGTTATGTCTTGCCATATTTGTCCTTTCTGTTGCTGTGATATCACTTGCTGTTCTGTTCCCAGTTTGTCTTATCTCACAGACAAGGTCCTCTCACTGATTAGCACAAGGATTCATTCCTCTTCGTCCTGCTCTCTTATTTCAAGTGCACTATGTAAGCTACTAATTCCTTAAAAAAAAATAGAGATATAGAATAGAGGAGGATGCCCTGATCTGGTAGTGAGTTGTGGATCTGATTGTGGAATAACCTTGCGCTGTGATTTTCTCAACTGCTCTTTAATTAATTATCACACTAATGGCAGTGCCTGCCAAAGTCAGCTTGCTGTCTTGCCAGACACATCTTTCAAAATGCAATGCCAAGGGAGAGACAATCCAGCACCCTGTTTGGGGCGGTGTGTGGGGGAGTGGAGTCCAAGTCCCCCATTCATTGGCCATGGATGGGACTGGTGTTCTGACCAATTATGGTCCCCCCCTCACGTGGCTCACAAGTCCTGCCTGCAGTAGGTTAAAGATGACGTTGTCTGAAACTTTTGTGAGGTTACGAAAATGTGCAAGGGCATGGGGGAGAAGGAGAGAGAGAAGAGATTTTGCCTGACTGTAAGTGTTCAGTACTAGCAGTGCTCAGGTGCCTGTTAGGGCAGAAGAAAGCTCCTGCATTTTTCCAGCAATGTGCCTAGTGGAGAGACTTCAGCATCCCCTGTTCTCTCATGTTCTTCTCCTGCAATTTGCTACATCTTTATCTCTAACACTGGGAAGAGAGCCTTCTCACTCAGGTTCCAGTCTGGCAGTCTTGTGTTCCTGGTTGCCAAGGGGAGAGCGAGTAGGATGCGAGTGCAATGCACAGCAACACTACTGTGGGAAAATGAATGTGTCATTTCCGTCATAAGAAATGTATCAGGGAAGAGAATCCACTTCTCTGGCCTCTGGGCTATCCAACGAGGGAGAGGATAATTGCAGGCTCTCTGCTTTTCCTTTATTTCACTCTACAAGGTTGACAGATGGTGTGTGGTGCAGCCAAGGCTGGATTCCAAATTGTATCTCCCTTAGTTGCTTGCAACTTACTGAGAACAGATTCATCCTTGGGCTGACATTTCCATCTCATCCCAAAGGGGATTTGTTTTAATTTTCATTTAAAGTTTCGGCTGACTTAGCATTGCTTCTCTGGAATTTTGCAACTGGTAAGTAAAACCGCCCCCTTGGCCCAACAGTCCTGCTGTGGACATCCAAAGCCAGTCCTCATGGAGTGAGGGGTGTGCTCCCCAAAGGACAGTTCAGGCTGCCTGCAGTCAAAGCACACTCATGCAGTGCCTCCAGGAACTACAGAAAAATCCTGCAGTGATTTTGTGCTCCTAACCTTTATAAGTATCAATTTTACTTCTCACAGAGGTTTAAAAGATTTCAAGCAAAGCCTGATCTCAGTTCATGATTTGCCTTCAAACTATGACCAGAAAACAGGTGGAGTTTATATACACACTATAAAATTTCCCTGTCTTATCGATTCTATTTGCCACAAGTAAGTAAAAAAGAAATAGTATTTATTTCCACCTACTTCTTTCATTGCATTACTTTGCTATCTTGACTAGCATGCTGACATTTTTAGCAATGTGTGCAGCTGTGGTCACTGTCCCAGAGATACTTCTGCCAAAACTAAGATACGGCAACAAAGAGGAGACACAAAGAAGAGGAGAAGGGGAGAGGAAGGACAAGGGCAGCAGCAATAAGATCTCATTATTCATCCATCAACTCCAAACACAATGCAAACCATGGGAAAAACCTGAAAAATGGCAGACCCGAGTTTCTGCTCATGGAGGCCTTCAGATCCCACAGACAGGATTCTCCAGGCTGGAAAACCACATTTTCCCTGGGGGCCTCTTTTTTAGAGACAGCTTGTGAGGGAAGTACATCAACTTGGCCTTTAGGGCACCAAATGATGCCATGATTGTCATCTACAGCCACAAATCTGGCGAAGCTTTTTTCTCTTTTTAAAGCTGCAAAGTGCTCAGTTTGTCACATTTACTGTGCAAGTCACGTGCCTGTCATTGAAATCATTGCCACATAACATGCCACAGAAAAGGCATGTTGCCTGCTGGAGTCCAGGGGCACCAGCTGTGCATATCAAGGGCAGCCTTGGAAGCAGAAAGTACAGCCAGTCCACTTCAGGGTCCTCTCCACCAGCCAGAGCACACACAGAGCAGATGGAAACTTGGCTGATTTGATGCTCTCTGACACCACCTTCCTCCTGACTCACTGTGGCTGTGGGATCCTGTGGGATCCTAGCAGGCAGCAGTGGGGATCCGGGTGTGAGGAAACCACCCTCTGCAGCCCCTAAGGCCATATGTAAGCACTTCACAGGAGAGTGGGAAGCTGAGGCACCACAGATTGAAATGGCTTGCCCCAAAGCTGTGCACAAAGTGAGGAGCATAAAGAAACCCAAGGCACAGACTGCCCTCAGCAGGGCAGGCCCCCCACCTAATGTCCTTCCTAAGGGATGTAAAACCAGAAAAAATAAACAATGGAAAAGAGGGAAAAATATTTTCTCCCTCCATCTCCTCTGGAAGACACAGGTATTAGGCTCCACCAGTACCTTCATCTCCTCCACACTCCCATCTCCCAGACAGTCTTGGGTAATTTTTGTTTTCATGTGTAGTGGTGAAAAAGTAGTCATGTGTGTTTATACACAAGTTTGCAGTTGTGCAGATGGTAGGACATCAAACAAAAATGGTTATTCTTATAAACCTTCCTGTTTTCCTACTATGGCTGCCACCTGACAAAATGTCTCTGTATTTAAAGTTATAAAGAGGCCATTCAAGGGATCACTAAAAGGCTTAGAAATCTCCAAGGATCAGACTCCAGGCATGAATTAGGTAATGGTCACATTAGCAGAGCCTGTTTTTCCAAGGCAGCTGATAACATTGTAACTACCAAACTATGACATAAATTTGCCCCAGGAAACAAGCAAAATAGCTCTGTGGCTTGTTTCAAATTACTTATCCTGTGGGAATTTTAAGAATTCCTGTTAAATAATTGGGGACATGTGAACTTGATTTTCAATCTGTCTGATGCCATGAGAACTCTGGAAATGTGCTCTTTTAATATATTGGTTCCTTTGTTATTGAGTGAATTTGTTCATCACATTTTCCAGTGTTAGGATTTAAAGTTGTTCACATCCTTAGCTATTATTTTGTATTGGTACGAGAACTGAGGTTTCCAATCCTTTGCATGTAGGAACATGAAAATGCATTTTTTTTGACCCATGGCAAACATACAAAGAATTTTTTTTTTACCTAAAATTCATGAGTATATATAATCACATGAAGTTACCACTGTGGACTCGGTTACCAGTGTTACCAGTGTTGTGGACTCGGACAACTGAGGTGGGGCTGCAGAAGCAGTGAAAACTCGCTTTGACTACGTGGGAAGCTCCCAGGAACAAGTCTGCTTTGCTGTTGGGAGTGGACCCTCACACCAGCCACTCACCAGCCCCCCATGGACCAAAGCTGAGCTTTTGCTGGGCACAGGAGCACACCACAGGTTATATGCTGCCTAAGCCAACTCACCCACCAGCGCCTGCTGGAGCTAGGTTTTTCCTCTCCAGTGAAAAGAAATTATTAACTCTCCACTGCTGATTTATATTGTCCTCCAACCACTTTCCTGAGGCTTTTCTGAGGCAACTTTGATGTAAACCAAACAAAATTTTCTTTTGCACAAGATTTCCCATAGACTACCAAATGGCCTCAGCCTTCTTGGTGCTCAGTCTTACCACTCAGCTCCCGTTGGATGCCTTAACCTGCCTCCAGTCCAGGACCAAACAAGCACTTTCACATCTAGGAGTTGTAGCGCAAATTTTTGTGCAAAAGGCACTTTCTCCCTCTTCCACATGCTCACATTGCTCCTAACAGAGATGGCTTTTTCCAAGGAAATCTCCATTTACCAGTCACCCTGGAGATGCTTGGCTGCTTGATGCTTTGTGCACCCTGAAGGCCAAAATGAGGACTCTCTTCAGTAGCAGTCCTGAGCTAGATGTGTTCCTGAGTTCAGCTCTTAGAAATGCCACTAAACCTATGTGATGAGAGGATGGGAATGGGATGACACTGCTCCTTCCCACTGGAGAGGCTGGCTGTGCATGAACACAGCGCATGCGTACCTTGCGGTGTTCCACCCCAAGGAGGAGCAGAGGTGCATGCAACTGTATGCATATCCTGTGGTTTTCTGCAAGTCCTACGGCTGAAGTATGGGGTTGAACTGACAGGCCTGAGAAGCACCTACAGAAATTACAGACAACAGAAAGAATGAATACTACTGAGTCTAGCTTAAAAACTGCTGGGCTTTCTTTGTTTTTGTTTCAAAGGACAAATGCTGGGGTGATTTTTATTTGCCTTCTGGTCTTTAAGGTTTAACATTCTCAACATCAAACCCTCCTCTGTGGCCATGAAGGCTAAATATTTACTCATCTGTAATGCAAGCTCTGAGTCGTAAGCAATTGTGGGACTGGAAGAAGAGTCGTACATAAACCACCTGCTTCTATAAAATATGCCCTCATTTTTGAAAGATTCAACCCCTTTTAGGACTAGTGAACAGTTCATAAGCTGCCACTGGTTTTCTCTTGTTAATCTCTCTCTTTTATCATTTATTTATTGATGTTGATGAGCAAATTAGTGGAAAGCCAGTATCTTCTTCAATATACGGGTACTGTGGTTTGTCATCACAGCCAAGCAGGGTTGGATTTTTTTAAAAATTGTTGTATTTATGCCTGTATTTCACATCCTTAAAAGTCTTGAGAGGAAAAAAATTAAAAATAAAAAAAGCAAGCTTTGTAGAAGGACAAAAATAGCCTGAAAGGAATCTCCATTATTGATAAAACCAGTTCCTATATAAAGTTTTCTTTTCACAAGGGAGACCTTAAAAAATTCTTTCCTTGTCTTTTACGGGCATTACAGGACTTTGATTAGAGGGAAAAACTACCCTGTGAGTTGCTTTGCAAGCAATTGAAGAGGACAGTCCTCCACTGTTTGGTTCTGGGCTGTCACCTTTATTCCTTCCCAAGATAAAGAAGAGACAGACAACAGAGCAAACAAAGCTAATGGATTAAGGCAAATTTGGGGCTGATTAGGCATGGTAAAGGAAGGACTCAGTGCTCCATGGATAATTCACGATGAAACAGCTGCAGGCTTCTCTTTTGAGGCAGAAGTAGAGCTCAGCAAAGTATTTTCAGCCTAAATAGTTCTTGGCTTTGAAAAGTTAGGCTATGACTCAATCACAGTATTTTACAGTTTTGGGTTGAATTAACTATATTGCTCAAGATTAAAAAGTAATTCCATCCAACCTTTTTGTTTTGACACTTTTAAAGCAAAACACTGTTTTTTAAAAAAATTCTGGTTTATAATCTCCTTTTAAAACTGTTTTGAAAGAGCAAAATTGGAAATGACCACCCAGCCCTTGAAATTAAATTTGAAAAATTAACAATATTTTATTTATTTTATTTTATTTTTTGTTTAGCTTAGTTTAGTTTATTTATCACTGGTGGTTTTAAGAAGTATTTGTGTTTGGTCTTGGGCAGGAATCTCAATTTTATTTTCCTTTCCAATTGTAATTTGTCTAAAGGAAGCATCTTCTATTATAGTCTTTATCAAAAATGAAACATATATCCTCAAAAAGTAATTTCCGCAGTTTTATAATATCAGCATAAATTTTAAAATTCTGGAAAGAGAATCTGAAAATGCAAATACATTAAAAATATAAATGATAATTCATAATTTGGCATCTGTGTAATTGCTGCATTCATGCTCTGTGAAAAAGTATTTTCTTCTGGAATAACACACTAAATACCAATTAAGTCAGCTCTAATTAGCTACTAGTAACTTTGCAATATCTGGCAGTGAAGGTTTCCTTACAGTGAAGCAAGACCTTTTACTATATGGCTTTTTTCCTGGCCAGATTGCCCTCCTTCTACAATGATGGGTTTACACGCATGGAAACAAAGTCTGGTATCTCCTTGAAGAGGAATTACTGATTATCCTGATAGGGCTTGCAAAGGAACTGGCTCATTCCTCCCAGCCCAGCCTGTTGGCAGGTTTTGGTGCTGTTGAAGCACAAAGCTGGGAGCACTGATTGACTTGAGCAGGGAAAAGTATTAGCTTCCTACCAGGAGCCTGCTGAAATATCTCAGTGTGTGTATCTGTGCCTGGTTACTCTGTCTGCTGCACTCACTGGTGCTCAGTGAGAAGTGCTCTTCCCCAGTTTTATTACCGTGGTTGGATGCAGGCATAGAGAGCAAGAGACTACAGCAATTATGTATTTCGTCACTACCTGCCATCCAGTGATCACAGCATGCACTGTGGAAGCTAAATTTCCAAAACCTCTGTAGGCTGGGTTGCTCCAGGAACAGGAGAAAGGAAACAGTCTAGAGAAAGAGGACTCTTGCAAGGAAACTGCAAGTGAAATTTATACAGGCAATTCCCTAGGAAGTTGTGGCCTCCAGGATCACGTGAAGTGTGTGAAACAGCTGATGAATCCAGTGTGTCTGGAGGCAGATATTCCCTTGTATCAGCCAGCTAACTAGAGTTAATCAAGCAGGGTGGTGTACCTGACAGTCTTTCCCTAAACACCTATTCTAGAGGCAAAATTTTGGGCTGCACATAGGGTGGTATAGCCTGGACCATCCATCAGCCCCCCCATCATACAGCACTCCTGTAACATCCAATCCAAGATTTAAAGTCCCAAGGTGCATACACCAAGCCCTGTGAAATGTGCCATGAAAAAAATATTCTGAAGTTCCAGTAACTCCAACCCTACAAAAGATACAGCAGATTCATGCAGACGGTTGCCACTTTCTATGGGAAATAATTCTTACAACATCTGTATAGCACAAAAGTGGCTTCCCATCTACCTAACAGGAATTCAAGTAGGATCAGTTCCCTAGCTTTGTGTATTATGGCTGCACAAGCTGGAAAGATATCTCATCTTTTAAGACACTCCAGTATGTGGTCAAACCAGGGGACATAAAAAAGGATTTATTTCTTGCTAAATTTAAAAACCCTGCTGAGGATAAAAACATATACATTGTAAATTCAGTTTCTGAGTTCTTCCTCATATGACAAAGCCTTCTTTCTCACAGACTTCTGTATTGCAGGAATACACCTCTTTTTCAATTTTTTTCTTGTGCTGATCATATTTTTTCTGCCTCATTCTCACTTAAGAACATCCTTTCCTTTCAACAGAGTAAAGCCAAACTTGTGCTTGCGGGTCTTTGCACTTGGGTAAACTATCTCAGCAAATTGACTGCATAATAACCCAAGAGGAGAATCAGGCCTATTCCCCTCTAGCCTTGAACTTGCTTAAACCCCAGCCTGATGTTTTGTTCCAAGACCTTACACCATCCTTTCTCTATCTACACCCACATTCATTGGAAAATTAACCTCTTCCCCAAGGATAGAGAAGGTCTGCCTCAGTCCCTTGGGAGTCCAGTCATGACTTTTTTAAAGTTTAGAGGCCTTTCCTGCATGACACAATACCCTGGAGAGAGTACACAGTTGAAACTGCATAAACTGTGCTCGCACTGCAGCCAGCCTTGCCAAGGGATTGCTAAATGGAACTCAACATCCACCACAGATGATTATCTACATCCCTCAAACACCATCTCTCTGTAGCGAATCTGGAAACTGGTGTGGCTTTGGAGACAAGTATTTGAGGCAAGGTTGATGTGCACACCACAGACTGAAAATACTCCATTTGAAAACTACTCCTTGAATACAGCTGCAGCATGTCTTCACCACCTTCTGAGACTTCTCATCCATTTCTTGGGTCTGGGCATTTTGATTGTCTCAAGTGTTTGTATCTGTTTCCACATAGGCATATGGGGGTAACTGACTTGGTTATCGGATACTTTTCCTGTGAAACCTCATGAATTTCAAGAAGGGCCTCCAAAGTGCATTATTGCCTTTAACACAGACATGTCCTGATCCAGCACAGACTTACTACAGTAAAGCATTTCTGTGCATCCTGACTGGAAGCACATCAACCTTGTAAGACTTTGACTGACTGAAAATCACCCAGTGAGGTCTGCTGAGAAATAAGCAGAAAAACATGTCTGAATATCCTTGCATGTTTTTCCCCCTCTTCCCTCAGGGGGAAGTACTCACCACTTTAAGACCCTCCAAGCCCCAAAACGCCATGGCAAGCAGCCGGCACTGCAGCCCTTCCCACTCACATGTTCAGCCCTGCAAACCCCAAGAGAGTCAACTGGAACCACCCTCTGGGAGAAAGATTACTCTGTTGCTATCCCCCCACCTACTCAAGTCCCTACCACCAACTGTTGGCAGCTGTCTTCTAAATTTTTCCCTTGCTCCTTGTCCCTCAAGTACATAATTCAACCCCCAGAAAGTCAAACACAAGCTCTAATTTAGCCAGAGGAAAGTTCCAGTTGTTTTTCTTAGATTACACACAGGATTTGATGAACCGGAAAACGAAGCAAATTTAGGGCCTCCAAAATCAGAGAGTTCTCCCACTGTATTCTGTGTGAAATTGAATGTCAAGACACAGATCTCATACTGAGAGATGAGAGGTTTCATAGTTTCTTGGGGAACCCTTGACACCCATTTATTTCTAAACTGGGCACCTAAATCCATTAATTATTATGGAAGAACTCTGAATCACTAGGCAGTATAAAAAGCAAACAGGCCATTAAGGAAGGAACTGTCTGCAGGAAAAGCATGGGAGTTCCTGTATGTTCCTGGTTGGGTGCTCAGACATGAGTGTTAAAAGGACACACCGTTCTGGAAGATTTGTTACTGGTTTTCCAGGCCCTCGACAAGGAGCTCAAGAGCACCACTGTTGTACCAGGTGAGAGCAGGGGAAATGCTGAGAAATTAAAAAAGGAGTTTGCAGCCCCAGTACATACATCTTAGCTACAAAAGATAAAGGAGGAACCCTCTTGGCAGCTACTGACAAGGCAGGAAGTTAAAGGCAAAGGCAGTGCAGGTATTCCCATAAGTCTGTATCATAAGCAGTGAAACGTGAAGGAAGAAACAAAAAATCTTCGGACACAAGACCATCATTGTGCTACAGAAGTACACAGACTGTTGTCAAAATTCAGGAAAGAACAGCATGAATTGGTTAATTTTGCAATAGGACATAAACTCCTACCATTCATCCCTAGTGTACAGTTAGGAAAAAGACAGTATTACACAAATTGCAAAACATATTGCTAGTCCTGATCTATTTTAAATTTTCTTCTTTATTACTTAAATTAAATGCAAGCTAAGAAGTTCAGAAATATTTCTTAATATGTTTTTGCCTCAGGAAGGTCACTTGCAGGAGAATTTATTCTGGTGGGGTTGATCAGTATCTAATACACACAACATTAGAACATTTTACCATTTCACATCCTCTAGCTCTCTTTCAGCCGTCAGGTTCTCACCGTAACCAGTTTGACCATAGAAAACTTACTATACTGTGGATAAAACACAGTTTTAAGTCTTAAAGCTACTTGATGGAAGCAATCCCTGTCCTAAAGCAAGTAATCCAAAATCCTACCTTCAGTTCAGGTATCATGTTCAATATTGAGATTGTAAAATTCTCTGGAGTAATTCTGTCTCATATATTTTCTCAGAAGAATCCCCTGCAGGTCTTGGTTATGGGCATTTCAGGAAGGAACAAATGTGGCTTTTCAGTGAATTTTGGGTACTTTTTTTTTGTAGTGAGCTGTTGAAGAATTTGTGACCCTCAGGAATGGAAATACATCTGTACAGTCAAAAAATGTAAAAAAAATGTATTTTTACATTTGTAAAGAGGTGCTGAAAGACAATGTGACATGACCTTGGAAGGAGAAAAGATAGCACAGGGCAAATTTTTATTTCAAATTTAATCTGAAATTAAAACCCCTGACACATGGTCATCAAGTAATTTTCATTATGGACAAAAGAGCTTGTATCACTTTCTCCCACTCGGGGGCCACAAACACTATCAGAAGAGGTGAAATACTTCTCTATGTCTCAGTTTCCTCCCTTGGGTCTTTCATCTGCCAAGCTCTGTGGGAGACACATTGAGGTCCACAGTACTACACAGCTGAGGTTCTTGGCCAACTGATATTTCTAGGAGAAGAGCAATCACAGGCATATTCAATGTGCATTCTTGCACTGCTCTGAAAACACACAGCTCCTTGCCAAACACAGCCATGGCAACTCCTTACCAATAGCTAATATGGCCTTAGAAGGACATACTCCTGAACTGGAGGAGAAACCCCATGAAACCCAGTTCAAAGGAAATCCATTGTTCAGGGAGTGATTTGATAAGAAATTGTGTCTCTGGTTTTGTGCTCAAGAAAACTAGACCTCATGAACATTGAAAAACTCTTTCACTGTGTGTCTAGCATGTGAAAATAGTAGAAACAGGACCCTGGTCTCAGACAGCACCTCCAAGTTCCAGCATGGCACTACCAGCAGCATCTGGCACAACTCAGGTCAATGCCAGTGCTTGCTAACAAGCTATAAATGAAAGAAAATATTTCTGGAATTCACTGATTAGAGGCACAAAAAAAACCCCAAGGCCCTTCCCTGTGGTATATCCTTCTTCTTTCTGCTGATGAAGAAATACCTGTTGGCTGCAAATCCAATAGTCACACAGTCTTTCAGGGACACACACGGTGCTAAACAAATTTGTCGTATCCTTTAGATTTTGGAAATCAGGATTTGACAAAATTGTAGAGATATGTTTTACTGCCAGCTGAGACACATGGCGGGGTATTTCCTCCAAGCCATGTGTACCTGGTCAAGACAGGTTCCAGGCACAAACAGACATTGATCCCACAAGCCCACACCTCCCTGCCTGCCCATCTCCGCCTTCTCTCCCTTTGTATTATAATTAGCTTACACACCTTCTGATGGTCGTGGGCTGAGGACTCTGGGATGAAGGTTGAATATCTTCCTCAGTAATCGCTGATTGACCCCAGTCTCTGGGCAGGCACAATGGGGGTTTGGCTTTCTCCCAGGTCAGCTTGTCAGGAGTAAAACTGCAAGTCTGGTTCTGGCTGGTTTCTGGAGCACAGGTTTCTGCTTTATCGGGTTTTCACAATACCTAGGTCTTGCTTTGCTGAGTTTTCACAATCTATCTTATACCTGGCGACTAAGTTTCTATGGGGTTTGTTACAAACTGCTTCTGCTATGTATTCTACTTCCCCTCCACCTGTTGAAGCACATTATAGGCTTCTAAAATTCTGAATTTTCACAGCCATATATGTCCCCCATCTCGTTTTTCTGCTGCTGGGTGGGGATTTTATTAACTTTCAGGACTCAAGAGGGGTCCTAAGGAGCTGTGTATTCTGGACATATCAAACAGCAGAACAGGCTTCCAGCCAAGACCGAGGAGGAGACATCACATGTTTTGTGCTGCTGCTGCCTCAGAAGGGCTCTCTTAATAAAAGGAATAAGCCCATCCACAGCAGACTGACCAGTGAGACTTGCAGCCAAGACCATTATGGCCACAGATGGAGGAGCTGGATTCCCTAAGTGTAGACAAAAACAATGGGCATGACATGGAATATAGAAACAATGAGCCTAGGGGCTAATTTCCTCATAACTCCTCCAATGTCAGAGAACAACAATATGCAAGAAAAAAATGTGTAATATATATCAAAGGGCTAGCTACCAAAGCTGTACCTCATGGTCAATAGTCTGTGAATCCTGTGGGCCCACAGCTGCCACACCATATCTGCCTGTTTTGAGTGGAGAGTCTAGATGTCCTAGGAATATCTAAAATGTTGCTGTGTACATGTGCTTAGGAATCTGAATCATCCTCAAATTTTCTTTGAGTGTCTGCAACCAAAAATGGTAAAAGTGACTACGTAAGAAGACAGTCTGAATCCACTCAGAAGAACATCCCACAACTTGTCATACATCACTTTCTGAGAAGAATAGACTCCAGTGTTTTGCCACAATTTAAAAATAGATCACAAAAATATAATGTAAGTGGGCTCCCTAGAAATATATACAATGGAATCAAAAATCTTTTAATTCAGAGTGAACATCACCTGATGCTGATTATATTCGTCACTCAAGAATCTTCACTCTGGAACAAAGGAATATTATGAAGCAAACTGAAAGGTGCTTAATAATGGTCATCTGATAAGGAAATGTATTCTCTATGCCTTGCTCTTGCTGCACAGCTGACGTTCAGGGGCCAAAATCATCGCTTCATGTCAGCAGTTTGAGGCAAGAGGTAGAACATAGAACCTTTCAGATATGGGTGAAGAGAAAAAGGTCCTAAAGTCACTGTCTGTGTTCTCAGGAGTTCCTGACGGGGTGTTTTCCACATGGCTTAGGTTCTCCTGCCAGATAAGCCACACTCCTACTCCATCAAGACCAAGAGTGGCATTTCAATGGGATAGATCAAGGATCCCAGTGGCACAGGAGAGACTACGTAAGGCCTGATCCATTAGAGCTATTTGAACTCCTGAAAGAGCAGACATGCACTCTAACAAGGCATTCCTAATCAGAAAATATGGACAGCGTGTAGTAGAAGAAGACCACTGTAGAGCCAGGAATGGCTTGTTTGCCTTTTCCTGAGCAGATTGCATGATATGCAATCAATATTCCATATTTGTGTCAGCTGCCATGCATAGTTCAGAAAATAGTTGTCTACCTGCTGTGCAAACAAAGGCAGAGTCATCCTGGGTACTGGAGCTAGAGTACTGACATATGGTGCTGTGCAGTGTTTCAGAGCCAAGTTGGACACGGTTCTCATTCAGAGAGATGCTCAACATTTTTGTGCACTGTCCTCTGGCAGTAGATGAATGACACTTCCACAGCATACTCAGAGCATAACACATGAGCAGGTGCCATGTGCACATCCCAGCCTGCCACGTGATGACACGGAAATGGTTGGATAGAAGTTGTTCCTGGACCTCCACTTCCCTGAACCAGCATGAACAGCAAGATGGTTAGCCCCTTGCATGAGACAGTGTCCTGGGTGATCTTGGGCATGTAATATATCCTATCCATTTCAGCAGTACTCTCATGAACAGACCAAGGATATGTGTTTTGCTTATAAATCTAACCTAGTGGTGGTGTTGAGCACTCTGAGTCCTCCAAGAGATTCCTTGCCCCAAAAGAGATAAGAGACACTGAAGTTTACCCTGGAGTTGTGTATGTGTCTGTGCAACTTTTCCAGGATGCGAGACAATGCTGAAGGGAGTTGGCACTTAGACTTCCAATTGCCTTTGTGCTGCTTGCCTTTCTCCTCATACACCACCCCTTTTCCACTAGCCTGTAGGGAGTCATCTCCTATGATGACACCATAGCCATCCCTGGTCTGCCAAGTTGTCTTTCGTGGAGTGCTGAATATCAGCAAAACTGCACTTGCAGTGCCAGGAACTTTCAGCATCCACTTGGAAAAATCTCTCCAGTCTTATTATGAAGAAGAGACAATGTCCCATGTGCTATATTTTCAGGACAGGAAATGGTTATCCACTGGGAGAAAGATGGCAAGGCCACATCTATGTCAATCGGTGCCAATGAGTGACACGACGTGATTGCAATCAGGGTTACAAGCCAGCACAAGACAGAGCTGTAATTGCCAGTGGCACAGCTCCATTGAGTAGTCTGCATCAGCACACCACTGCAGAAGTGGCAAGAGCATGAACTGCTGTTCTGTCATATCATAGGTAATCTTACCATGCCACCTTCTTCACAAATTTATCATGTTATGGCATGAAAGTACCTAGTTCTTCTGCTCCTGTAATTTCAGCAGAGAAGCGCTAACACAACTTCATTCCTCTTGGGGCTAGAAACCAGACTGATTTCCTGCCAAAATTTAGATGCTGGATTTGGAAGCTACTGCAGTGTTGGTGAAGGCCATGACTTTCCAACTAGGTATCTCTCCTACAGGGTTGGCCAAATGTTTTGCTTAACTTTTGGGCATTTAAGAGAGTAAGCAATGCCACCTACTGGCACCAAAAAGGAAAACTTAACTACTCCAGTGGGTTGGTGCGATGGAAAGATCATAAAGGAGAAGGCTGTCAGTGTTCTTCAGATGGTCTTTTGCAGCTGAAAGCGAGGCGGAGGCAAACAGGAGCTTTTCTCCTCACAAGTGTTACTCGGTTAATCTCAGCAGGAAACATCGAGGAGTTGAGTCACATGCTTTCACCATTTGAGAATGAATAATGAGTAAAGTAGCAACTAGACCTGGTGTTGATGTGGAGCCTGCATGCCAAGGCAGTCCTTGAACTTCCCCAGAAGGTGAACATGCAATGATTATGTGAAATTACACCCCTGCCTAGCATTATTTGTGGATGAGTGCAAACTGAGTGTAGGAGAAGCCTCAGAGGAAGGCAAGAATCTCACAGTTTCAGGGACTGAGGGATCAGAACTTCATTTCAGAAGGAGAAGTCATAAATGGAAATTTTAGGCCATGTCTCAAACACTTTATGCCTTGGTGGATTGGCAGGTGAGTAATTCCACTCCTATAATAACACAGATGCAGAGAGATTTCCAAATAATAGGCTTAGAACACATGAGGAGAAATAACAAAGCCTGTAACTAAATTACAGGATATTCTTGAGACAACCACCACTGTTTGTGTGGGTTCCCCCATCCTGTGTCCAGCTGTCAGGTGCACTGAGGTAAGCACTTACACAAGAGGTAATGCATCAGTGGAGAACATTTGCAAGGTGTTAATTACTTCCCAGTCCTGCTCACTGTGACGTCCAGGGAGCAGAGGATGCAAAAACCCATGAGACCACTGCCAGAGGCCAAGCCAGAGAAAGCCAGCTGTATCCTCTGGCAGAGCAAGGAGAGTGCCAGTACTGAAGAAGCCCTGGGATCACCAACTCCCTACTTCTCCCTCAGCAGCAGCCATCCTGTTTTTCCATGACCCTGTTAAAGGCATCTCTGACCATTTTGTCAGCCCCTGTTCTTGCAAGCACAAATGGTGCCACAGACACCCACCCCAGAGCCAGTCCCATGCCCCTGGCTGCACCCAAGAGGGTCTTTCCTCAGGGTTCGCTAGAGTTTCCTTCCCCCATCCTCCTTTATACCCATGGCACGTGCAGTCAAGTTGTAGCAGGGCTATACACAAAGGCAGTATGTGAACACAGAAGAAGAATGGGTCCTGCATTCTTACATCTGACTCACTGGCTGAGTGAAAGCACACAAATATTTGTCCAGTTTCTGATGAAACAAAAAAAGAAGTGTCAGGTTGTTCTCCTTTGACTATTTCCCATCTTCCAGGACATGCTCTTTTGTGTCTCTTTAGTACATTATCATAAAACAGGGCTTTCAGTGGGTATATTAAAACAAGGGATACTGGTGCTGCAGAACCATACCCTCTGATTATGCTCCATGCTCAAACAGAGACAGGCAGCGCCATACAATTTGCAAAGACATGAGACAACTAGAGACACATTGGGAAAGGGACTGCAATGACCCCAGGGCTGTGACTAGACTGCTGCAGAGGTGACACACAAAGTACAGCAGTGCCTGGACTCAGCGATCTTAGAACTCAGTGATCTCAGATGCCTTTTCCACCCTTAATGATCCTGTGATTTTACCTATGCTAGCTTCCACGATGACATACTTGATTTCGTCCCTCTCAGTCAGGGGCTCATCAGCATTTGCCACAGAATGCCAGAACTCCTTACTTCCCAGAAGTCCTTCTGAGTGGCCACCATTCTTCCAGTGCCTTCAGGTCCCACTGCCTTCTGTTACTGTCACCAATGGAGTGACATTGTCAGAGCTGCCTAGAACATCTGGACTAAGGCAGCAGCCAGTGATGATGTACCACCAACAGGGTCTTTTTTCCAAAAGGTTTCCACATGGTGAGCACTGGGAGTTCACAGCCTGAACAGAACTGCTTATAAAAGCTACAATCATAAACCTGTAAGCACTGCTCCATCTTTTGTACTGGCTCCCCTGCCCCATACTCTCCTTGTCCACTCCTGTAGCTTGGCCATTGTATAGCTAGAATAATCAGTGAAAGTGTTGCTAGGTCCATGGAAAATACTTCTTGCTGCATTTTGGACATAGAGAAGATCAAGCCTAAGGGCATCTTGCTAATGGTTGCTAGCATGCACATGCAACTGGAAAAAACCCTGAGGTGTTGCAAGTAGTGAACTCAGGAACATATACAGCAAAATAAAGCACCAAACTGTGAAAATGTGGTGGTATCATCCAGCAAAGCAGAGCAGCATGTGGTATGTGAGACCCTACCAGCTGCTGTCAGTCCTTGCAGCCAGTGTATCTTTGGCAGCCAGTGTACATTCTTCTCTCTTTCCTGAAAAATTAATGATAGAATTAAAACTTACACTTCATAGATACAGGTTTTCTTCTTCCAGTACCCTGGCTGGATCCTACCCTGTGTTTTTTCATAATTTTTCTGCCTGCCCTTAGTAGGAGAAATTAATACATGAGCAGTGAAGTAAAAATGGCCCCAAGGAAAAACAGAGAAACACTGAGAGACCTCGGTGACTAAAAAGACAAGGTAAAACATATGAGGTCACACAATTTTACAGAGTGCAGTGTCTTCAAATTGTACTACAGCTATTAATAAACTGAACACTCAGTCAAGTGGATACAGATAGATTGTTGTTGCTGAATTCCCTGTTCAGCTCTTGTTAATATTTTGTGATACTAGAACCTACACAAGTTAATAAATTAGAAGAGATTACAGTTAATTGCTGTTTAAATGGCTGAGATTGAAGACATCTCTATAGAGGCATTCACCTTCTCCCCTGCCACCTGTTTCTAAAATAATTAGCCACAAAGGACAAAAAAATTAACAAGCAAATAAAAAAAATATAAAATCTGAAAGAGTACAATTCACAGCTTTGCTAAGATTGTTTTATTTTCATGCCAGCTTCAGTTCAAATCCATTCAAGCACAGGCTAAAATTATATCAAAGCCAAAGGAGTTGAAGTCATCCAGAATCAGCAGCCAGAATCACTGTAATAAAATAATTTATCCATGACATGAAGTGGATTTAGGCAGTGGTTTAGAATAGATGGACTCATTTTCCTTCTTTGCCATATTATTTTCTGCATGGGCTAACACTCTTGGGCATAACAGATGTGTACCTCACAGCCTAGTTGTTTTAATGCTAGTTCAAGTCATTGGTGGTGCAAGATGAACTGTGCCTAAATGTACTGCTTCATTTCTGGTCCAGTAGCATCTTTCCAGGAGATGGACTGGGCATCTGACTACAGTAGTCACTAGTACAGTAGTGACTACTTAAGTCACCTAAACCTAAACTAAAACTATATCATACAGACAGTACAGGTTAGCAGGGTGTTTGCACACTGCCAGGATAAGAAATAAAGTAGTCTAGTAGTAGAGGAAACCCAAACTAAGAACTTCATGAGCAATGACAACAGCATGCCATCAGAGAAAGTACAAGATTCTCTCCCTGGATGCAAGATGCAAGGGGAAGAGGAGCAGAAAGATCCCCCTTTTCCTTGCCTGCAAGACAGCCTGGCAGAGCTGTGGCGCACCTGAGCTGCAGCAGAGCACTCCACTCAGTGTCACCATCCAGGCCCTGGGTTGATGTACTTTATACACACTAGTCTCCAGTGAAGGCACTCTTCAACAGCGTTTAGGCTCAAGCTCCACACATTTAAACAACTGTCTCTTTCATGATAGCATGTTGTGGGTAACTCAAAGTGTTATTGTATTCCATATCTATCTGTGCCCAAAAATTTGTAGTTGTTCTAAGAGACTAGGAGCCTTCTGCAGCTAGGAAATGGAACTGGTGGAACTGGGTGGGGGAGGGGGCTGGTACTGTGACCACTTTTAAAGTCTGCTCAGGCAGGCAGCTCAGCTTCTTGTGCCACATTACTTTTGCTTTTTCATTTATATTTACTCATATTTGTTCCTTATCGGTGAAAAGGGATTGGCTGAACGTATAAACAGAGGCAAGTTGTTTGAGAGTGTTCTCCTTTAAATTGTCTAAAACCAAGACACAGCATAATGGGCATGAAAACTCAGGCTATTCCCCCAATATTACCTGTGCCCAGCTGTTGTGCCCAGCAGTCCACCAATCTTGTTCACCTCCAAGGCTTGCCAGTGTACTGCCATGTTGTGCTGATGTTGATGTATGTGTTGAGCTGCTGACAGACCGAGCACAGCACCTACTGCAGTTAAGGAACTCACTTATGATCTGATAACACCTAATTTATTCCAGGAGGGAGATGGCATCAGCTGAAAGCTATCAAGTATACATCACCCATGGAGAGACTAAAAATCATGCATGTAGACACCAAAAATCACCCATGTAGAGACCTCTCCAGACCAAACTGGCAACCCATCCAGCCTTTACAAACAGCCAAACATGAGCTCATACTGATTGTTTCACCACCACATATTTTTCCTGAATTTGAGAAAAGATTTCAGTTATGATGCAAGAATGAGATCTGCGTACCTCAGTTCTTTGGAAAAAAACAAGGAATAATTAGTTAACACAGTGCCAGCAGAAACAGTATCACCCACATATTTCATTGCTGAGAGAAAGAAGAAGCTCAGGGTCATCCATCTGGAGCAAATTCACCCAGAGATCACCACGAAGCCCAGAAGAAAATGCAATTCTGTTCTGGCTATCAGCACCAACTACTAAGGGCAGTTTTTTTGCTTCTGCAAAGTCTCTGCAGAGAGGCAAGGGGACATGAATTGTGTCTCTGGACCCCATGTGTAGGAAACCAGAGGTACAATAACTGTGTTATTAAACTGTGTCTGAGAATACTGTCCTTTAATGCTCATGAGTAGGAACATTGAGAAAACCAGAATGGGCATTTGAAGCTAAAATCAGAGCAGATGCCTGGTACTGAGAAACAGTGAGAGCTTGATTTGTTTAGCTCTTCAAGAAATAACTAAATAGGCCATGACTGCACTGCAAAAGCACCTCTGCAGGACAGAAAATTCTGGATCATGACAGGCCGTTAAATCAAGCAGAGGAAGGTACAATAGGAATCAACAGCTGAGAATTGAAGAAGTCTGATATTTACAAAGAGTTTAGAAATATTTGTAAAATTAAGGTGAAATTAACCATTTGTGGGAGGTAACAAGGGCAGCACATTTAGATCCCTTCTGGGAGTGCAAAGTTTGCTTGGCTCATCCATTGTACTGACATGCACACTATTAAGGCTTGTAAGTGTTTTAATTTCCTTCACATTATGCATCACAGGAAGTGAGTGAGGGTGGACTGTTCAGTAGCACCATTACCAGCAAGCTTCTGTTTAGCCACTACATCCCACTGCAGCACTTTCCAGTTATAGCATCCTATATTCCTTAGGGGAATTTTTTTATTTCTTTTCTCTTCTCCTTTTTTAAAAGGACAGAACACCTCTTGGAGCCTTAGAATCTTACCCATCTTGTTGGGTTTTTTTTCCTCATGGCTCTTGCTATGCTTTCCACACTTCTGCTCTTAGGAGAGCAAACCTTCATTCGCAGTTCAGCCCTAGCAAGTGAGAGAAGGACACCTTCAGCTAATTTACATCTAAGTGAGCATTTGTCAGAGTAAAGAATAAAGGTCTTACTGTGCAAAATGGTTCCTGTGGCAGCACTAATCAATAGTTGCTTGATGGATTGCCTGCCAGGAGTCTTTCAGGCACATCATTTCAGCTGCTAGACTTTCTGCTTGCTCATTGCTTAACAAAATAAATAGACATGAATCATGGCATTTAACATAAAGCTCCAACTCAGAATCAAAGCTGTTTAAAATGCACAGTGGTTTGCCCCACTCTATCCTTCTCTTCCCTTCGCTCACAAGCCATGCTAAGTCCTGTATTTTCTGGAACAGGCACAAAGCTTGAATGATAACCTCTTCACCAAGGACTGCCTTTTCTTCTGCAATCAGTGATTGCATTCCCTATACAGCATTCCACTCCTCATTGCTTTCTGAAACAGGAGCCATTTAGAGAGAAAAGAATGGAGATGTATGTCTGTGTGGCTGATGGGAGGCTGTTATTTCACATATGGCTTTCTTAGCTGCTGTGATGCAATGGCACAAACTGTTCCCTCTGCTCCTGCACCCATTGTGCTACAAATCTGTGTGAAAGCTCCCACCACCGAACTGTCCCCACGTGCAACTGCATCAGATTTCAAAATATAAGAAGCAACAAGGAGCTGAACCTTTCAGAAGCAATTGGCTTCTGAATAAGTGTTTGGCTTTCCAGAAGTTCCTATTTCTATTCAGAAACATAGTTTGTTTCAGATTTTTCTGAATCTGACTTTTAAATGGATAACGCTTTTCTTGAAACCCTGTACGCCTACAGTCCACTAATAGCCTCAGAAAGGGTGAATAATCATAGCATCAACTTTTTTTTTGGCCAAAGAGCAACATCCAGCTCCATCTAGCAAGTTCTGCCCCCTCTTTTATCTTGCCAAGCCCATCAACACCCTGTGGCACAACTTGATCAGGTGGGAAGCTTGAAGTGATGTAGGATGCATATTCAGGCTCTGAGTAATGACTCATGTCTTGCCGGCACCACCACCAGCAAAAGACATCCAGGCCAAGGCTTGGGGCAAAGGAGGGAGGCGCCAGTGTTCCTCCCATCCACCTCCTGCTTGCCCTTGCCCCTGCACTCTTTGTAAGCCTCTCTTCCTGCTCCCTTATCCTCTGATAGCCAGGAAAACTGATAACGTTCCTCTGCTCCAGGTTTCTTCACAGCACCGAGCTTTTGGTTCTTGCCCACTGCTCAGTCCTTTAGCCCATTCTGCCTTTCAATCCCTCTCATGGCAGATTTCCCTGGCCATTCTCCCAGAGCACCACCATCCTTTGGACTGTGACTAGGGTTTTTGTATTCTGTTGGGATATTTTGAGCTCTGTTCTGGCACATTTAAGGGTCTTCTGCCTTTTACTCTCCCATCCCACAAGCATCCATGGCTGCAGTCACCAATCCCTCATCCCTGCCATCCCTCATCCCATGCAGCCATCCAGAAGCGAGGTGAGCTCTTTGTCTGCCTCTGGGGAGCATTGCTCACTACTGCTCTGAACCTTCTGACTCCTCCAGCAGCACTGGCAGAGCAGCACAGGCAAGTGCCGGGCAGGGTACTTGTTCTGTGAATGGTGCAGATCACAGTCTCCTCCCTGCCAGGCAGCTGAGCATGGGGGAGATTTCCTAGTCCTATGCAGCTCAGGGCAGCCAGGAGGGTGGGAGAGCTAACAGGGAGAAATTTGGGTGCTGGATGCTGGAGTATCAACAAGGACGAACCCAAATAATCTGGGCTCAGATGAGAGCAGACGTCTGAGCAAGACAGCACTGCAGCTGTGCACCCACAGAGAGAGTCCAGGTAGCTGGGAAGTCCACAAGAGAATGATGAAGAGTGAGTTTGGTAGGAAAGAGGTGCTGCACCCTGTTGCAGCTCAGGATTTTGGAGCCCAGCTCCAACATGAAGCAGGCATGCTGTGGGGCAGCAGAGGCATGCAAGACCTGGATGTTCCTGGGGCCATGCATGCTTACTGCCAGGGGCAATGTCATTTTGGAAGGTCAGAGGGAAAATCTGACTTGGAAAAGTTGATGGGTTACAGACATAGCTTAAGTCCACGAAGGAGCAAGAGGGAATTGAAAGCTCCTCCTCTGCAACCCCACTTCACCATCCTCCACTTACAGGGGAGGCAGTTTGGGGATGCACATGAAAAGCCAGTAAGAGCACAGCACTGCAAGATAGCGGAACTATGCACTGTTATCCTGCTGGATGGAGTTCTTGTCTTATTTTTGACAGTGCTACAAATACCTTATGGCTACATGGTGCATGAAGAACACAGCACAGCACCTCTTTTTCAAGTGAAAAGCAGCTTAACTAGGCACAAGATGGGTCCCTTGAGAAATTTCCACTGGGGCTTTCCAAGCTCAAATGTATTGAACTACAGGGTGATGTTTTCTGGAGCAGCCTTTGCAAAAGCTGGGACTGCACTAAAGCACACAGTGCAGTCAGTCAGCTAATCTGTTGTCATCCTGCAATGACAGATAAGTGCCAGTAATAATAACTCCATCCAGGGCTTTGCAGACTGAGCAGTGCTGGCTCTATCACATTATCAACAAGGTCATTCCTAGCCATAGTATCAAGGATTATTTCTTATTTGCATCACCCAAGGAAAAATTGTGCATTCAAAATACTTTGTTATAGTTTTGGAAAACTCTTCAGTTTCCAGTATTTTTTTCCCTCTTCTTCAGCTTAGTTGTCATCTGACATATCCATGTTTAATAATTTCTGTGTTAGCAAATTCTTTAAATTATACATAAAGAACTCAAAAACAGAGAAGAACTTCAATATTTCATGTTAAAAGTAAATGCTTTATGATTGCTTATGGAGTGAAATTAATAAGGAGACTGCCAATGCTGTATAATTTGTGCTGTGCTGAAGTAGAAAAACAGAAAGGCTCTAGAGCTTAGCTCTGTTTGAAGTTGTGCTTTCCTTTTCTCACCTGGCAGGATGGAAGTGCTAGGGCAGAACTGCAAGGGCAGAGTTAACCTCTACCCTCAGTCAAAAGAACTCCAATTTTTGTTTATTGTGAGTAAAACCAGCTTTAAGAACAGTTAACAGTAACAATCATCTGATCAGAGGCAAATAGCCACAGTGTCTCTTTGTTTTTCTCTCTTTCCTAACTATTTAGTCTGCTAACCTTCATGCTCTGCAGCCAGTCAGTGCGCCCTGACCCTACTAAAATTTAATGGAAAAAAGTCCAATAAACCTCCACCCTTTGAATTTCAGTTTGAGCAAAAATCTCTGAAAAAGATCCACTCTGGAGGTATGGGAGGCTTATGCATTGCTTAGCATAGCAGAACTCTGAACTCAGATGATGGCTGCAGCACAGGTGACCACAAATACATCTTTTCAGTTCTACTGGTTGGTCCAAAAATGGGGTTCTGCACAGAGCTAAGAGAGCTGCACATGTAATACAGGTGTTAGCCAGAACTGCAGATTCTGCCAGTTGCTTAAGTCTTCCCTGATGACAATTCATAACTAAACAAGCTGAAAATAATGAAAAATAAGACTAAGAAGGGATGATCTTCATAAAGGAGGTAAAGCTGTCAAAGAACTGGAGGCAGCTAAAATAGGAGTGTGACACAAAGTGATTCACTGCTTTTTCTGGAAAAGGGGAATTCACCTTCCAGAAGTGCTCACAAATTCCTGTGTGACCCAGTTACTTAGGCTTTGTGTGCTTTGTTTCCCCTGTAGAGGACATAGGGACAATAGCTCACGGTGAAGAAGATACAACTTGATGTGGTTAGTTAGAACAACAATAAAAGCACTCAGGGGAACAGATAAAGCACAGATAAAGAACTCCAATACACCAGTAATACCAGCAGGCAGAACAGAAACAGCAAAAACCATAGTAGCATTACACCACTCAAGGTGAGATAATGCAAGGTCTGCAGAATTTCACCAGGCCTTAAGGCATATATGCTGAGGAAATATGGAATAAAAGTTGTACTTCAACAGGAGGTACATGAATGGAAAAGAAGGGGTCATGGAGTTTTTTTCTCCCTTCTCATTTTAATGCCCTGTGGCAAAATCAGGGTTCCAATGAAGTCGAATGAGAAACCTGAAAATCCCATTACTTGGTGCAGGATTTGGTTCTCCTTCATCTTTCTAAAGCCATTTAGATTAGAGATGGATCAGAGAAAATTAACAGAGAAAGTTTTTGGGGTTTAGCACCCCAAGTCTACAGTGAATCTACAGGTTTTTTCCCCAAATGTTCAATTTTCAGCTGATGAAAGCTAGTACATATTCTGTCTTTAGCACCCAAGTGATTTTATCTTGAACTTCTGGGGGCTGGGGTCAGTTGTTACAACTGTGATTTCAGCAGACAGAATCTTTTAAGTCAAACTCATTAAATGCTTGAATCAAGTGGATATTTAAGCCCCTCAAATTCAAGGAATCAGCCTTGGTGAGTCAGAGGGAAAAGACTGCTCCTGTGATTGATCACATTAGTGACTCAAAGCCAAAGTACACATTTGAACAAACTAAGCTGTCCCCAGGGCTCATAAAACACCGTGCCAGGTGTTTTGCATTAAAGTCATACCAGTCTCTGAAAGCCAAGCAGTTTGCAAAATATTAGGATTAATATTCATTGGTATTGAATGTACACAGCCAAAGCCCCACCCCCCCACCCGAGGAGTTTTCAGTTCAAATAGTATAGGCAGAACTGGCAGGCACACATGCAGCTCTGGCCCTGGTCTGCTCCTGGGGAAGCTGAGAGTGAAACCTCTCAGGCTCCTAAGGTACAGAGACAGATCAGAGTGCAGCTGTGCTGGAGCTGATAGGTCCTACCAGGAGCACCAGACCCTTCTCTGTAATCGGGAGAGGTTGAGCCCTAGACTGCACCGTCAGCACAAAGAAGCCCCTCCAGGACTTCTGCAGCTCCTAACACTTGGCAAAAGAGGCCCTGTCAGTCATGCTGCACACTGAACTAAACATCAAGACATGTTTGATGAATCACAAGTGCAGCAAGAACTCAGAGGGCTGCAAAATACCTCCAGAGACTTGTTTGTGCCAGATTTCATACGAAGTTTGAGTTAGCTAAAGATGTGAATCAAATTGCTGTGGAATTTAAAAACAAGATTGAGCTTTTATGTCCATATTTTGAAAAGGGAATTGTCCTGCTCTAGAAGCTACATGGAGGCCACCCTGACTCCGAACTGGGAGATCCACATCAGTGTTCAGTGCAGTGCAGCTCATCCCCTTTAAAAGCAGAATCACCTCATGTGAGGTGTAGCTATCCAGTCCAACCCTTTGCAGTGACATCAGACATGGGAGTGGGGCAACCTTGGCTCACAGTGGAGTTCAGCCATTATGTTCACAAAAATTGTCTCCACTGAATGCCATCGTGGCTTCAAAGGTTGGACAACTCATCTTACCTTCCTGACTGTGTATTGTCAAGCCCTAACAGAAATGATGAGTAAACAAATAAAAAGTGAGCAAGCAAGTCAGTGTAAACCAAGAGTGCCCATCATGACACAGATACGTATCCTGGGAACAATGCAACAGTCTGCAGTTTTCACACACGTGGCAGTGTAAATGCTACAGCTGTGAGATCTAAGCACTAGCTTGATGAGAAATGTGACATCTCAAAATCCCCAGTTCCAGTGCTTGTCAGCTGGATGGAGCCCAGTGCCCCAGGATGGAGAAAGGCAGAGCAGCTCACTGAAGTGAAGATACACTCCAAGAGGAACTGTTGTAGATGGAGCTCCCAGGAAGGCTGAAGGACCAGAAGCATGTGCCTTACTGGCTGACTGGGTCCTTCACAGAAGAGGTTTTCCATCTAGATGCAAAAATTCCCTTCATATTGCTGCAGCCCAATATTTTGGTCTCTTGACCACCTTCACTGCACTCAGATGGTTATGCGCTCACCTGCAGGGGAACAACCAGCTAGGGAGTATGTACCTTGAGCAGCTATCTCACACCTCTTCTGTTCCCAAAGCTGGATGTTCAGACCCCAAAAAGGACCTAGTGAAGGACAGCCAAAAAACTGGCCCAAAAGGAGTTTGGAGAGAGAAAGAAAACAGCAGCAAAGGAAAACACAGCTCTGCAAGGTTTCAATGTACCAAGTCCCCATCATCTGCCTACATTTTGCCCACACACTGTTTAATCAGCATACCAGGGAGCCTGGCTCCCTGCCAGTGGGAATGCGGATTCTGACAATTTGTCCAAAGTGCAGTCAGAAATTGCAGCTAAAAGGAAAGAGCACTTCATTTTTTAATTCTGCGTGTGTATGTATATGGGCTTTTTTTCCCCATGAAACAATTACAACCTCAAACTGCCGCCCACACTTCAGTTGCCTGAGAAACGCAGCGTGGGTATGGCTGTGTTAACAGGACTCGGGTTTTACACCACTCTTGCTATCACTGGCTGGCTGCAAGGCCCCCACAAAACTGTCCCAGCATCTAGACATGGAAAGTATTACTGTCCCAGGCACAGACCACTCCAAATTTCTGCCAACGTATCTCTAGTGTCTTTATTACTCAGGTAATTGTGCTGCTAATGGCGTTGGCTCCATCCATCCCTGTCGCAGTACTTGTACTTGCAGGGTGCTCAGCACAGTTCAGCCTGGGTTGGGATGGAACAGGAAGGAGAGCACACCAAGAGCTGGGTATCACACATCCACTTCTGACTGGAGAAGAGCATTTTCTACACCTACCCTCACAGCAGCATCCCCACCACCACCTTGATCAAAATCATTTCTTCTCAAAGGACAGGCCACATGTCTGTGCTGAAGACTGCACTCATAGCAGATGTTGAGTGACACATGTCTTGGTTTAGAAGTTCTGTCTGGTATTGCCCTGAAGTATACTTTTTTTTACACTGGACATTTGGGCAGAGGAGAGGGTTGCCCAAGCTGATTAAAAATACTCACCTTCGAAGGAGTTGATGGAACAGATCTACGCCACACTTCTGAGTGAAGTATAGCAGAAGATGATTTCTGGCTGAACAAAAACACATTTTCTTGGAGACGAAGAAAGCAAAACATACCCACCTGCTTATACCACTTATTTTGAACAATTTTAGTATAGTGATGGTGGAAAACAGGATTCAGCTGGCTTTTGGGTTTTCTTTCTGTCCTTTCTTTCTGCAAAGACATGACCCATCCAGCAGACTGTGTGAAGCCCCAGGGATGCTGAAGTCTTCCAAGCTACCAGGCGCAGGAAGAAATATCTACCTTTGCTAACTCTGAAGGCCAGCACACAGCTTTTCTGACCGTATTGCAAGTCCAGGAGTATTCGAGTACTCTGCAAACAATGGGGGAATAAGAACTTTTTACCAAATGAACACTTACATAGGGGAGTGGTTAGACAACCTTCACAAGAGGCTGGTCCCTTCCTATTAATGGATTGTCTTTTCCAAGTGGTAACTGAATCTGTGTACTGTTCAGTTGCTTCCCGTGGTTTTTCTTTACAGTCTTGTTCAGTTTTTCTTACCTCTGGCTTTCAAACAAATCCTCTCCCTTTGGGCAAACTCTCCTTGCAATCTTCTTTTCCACAGAGTTTTCAGTCTTTGATGCTGTATTCTGCTCTCTTCTACAGATTTTTAGCCATCTGTACATTTCCCCTACATTTTAAGACTGTGCATCATAAAGGCCCTTCAGTACCTTTACTCATGCAGACAAGCAAGGGCTACCTGAGCAAACAGTGCTTGTGCATTATGAAAGTCTTTCCCTGAGATTTTAACTCACAAACTTGGCTTTCCCAATATGCCATTTTTCGGCATTTACATTCTCAAGATTCCTATTTAGCTTGTGGTCTGTGGTCAATGGCATAGTTCAAATATTTACAAACATTCCTGCAAGCGTTCTTGTAAGCGTCAGTGTGTTGTGGCTGAAGCAAATTAAGACTAGGTAGGAAATGTTCTCTCCCTCAATATAACTGCTACTTCAGGAAGCAACTCCCTCCATTTAGTTGCAATATCAAGATGCAAGTGCTATAACAAAATTACAGGCTTTAGTGACTAAGCAACACGCTACTAAGGAACTGGTCAATCTATTAAGTAATCAATACACTGATTATCAAACAAACACACCACTACTGCTAATCTGCAATTATACTATTTTCCACCCTATTACACACAATTACAAAAAGTGCTTATTTCACACTCTTAAGCCTTATGAATCACATACATCAACTATTCACTTACAAATCCATTACTTTACCTCTTTATATGACATATCACTGCAGTGGAAATCTATCCCTCTGAAGCCCACCCTCTCACAGCAATTTTTCCACAGTCCTGAAAGGAATTCCTGATGGATCAGGCTGCAAATCAGCAACATCTCTATCTCTTGGTGCCTGCACTCCTTTCAGAAGGTTCCCTCTTCTTCTGTTCTTTATCTGATTCTTTTGCCTTATTCATCACTCCTTCTACTTCCTGGAACACCTTTCTGCCACTGTTGTGCCTCCCCTTCTCTGCCCAGGTTCTTCCCTAAGAATCCTTGTTAGTTTATCCTCACCAGACAAGTTCAACCAAATCTGTCCCAAAGTCTGGACTTCCCAAGGTTGTTATTGAGGCAAATTCAGCCTATTATTGATACACACTGCCTGCGAAGAGTGAACAAAACATCCTCACAAATTTCCAGTTCATAATAGCAACACATTTACCTCCACATTCTACAAGTGTGAGTAAGTAGTAAGTAATGAGTAAGACAATAAATCTACTTAGTCTTGATCCTTCATCTGATCCCAGGTCCTTGTCTTTGCATCCGATTGTGAGAAGCAGGCCAGCAAAACAAAAACCCGCATCAATTATGTACTGGTCTATCATAAAACTAGCTGTGGAATGAGACCAGAAATGATGTCCTAAAACAAATGTGACCATGACACAGCAAACCTGGCAAGGTGGATAGCTGTTGCGCAGTAGCTCACTTTTTCTAGGATGGCCCTTTTCCTGGGAGAAATAGTTAGCATAGTGGCTGATGTAACTTGAGAAACATCAATTTCGTAGCAAACATGGAAAGAAACAGATGCCATGTGCAATGACCTGAAAAATGAAAACCTGCATTATCACAATTTCTCTTCCAGCTCTACCTTAAAAGCTACTGGGTATTTTTGCCCTTACCTTGTAGATTAGGAGGCCACTGGAGTACATCAGTGCTCTGATGGGTATGAACTTTCTTCTCATTTCCAGTCTAGAGATAACTGTGACAATTTCAGACCAAACTGTGCATTACTTTGGGCTAAGTCTCTTTCTTGTGCTACAATACTTATAAATACCCAAAGAGATGTATAGCTGCTGTAGACTGTGGAGGTTTCTCTTGCATACACAAACTAGCCTTTTCAGTCTTCCTTGATAATTATATTCTGTACTTGGAAACTTGAACTGAAAATGGACAATGAAGAGAATATAAATGCATCTGTCTTTCACTTTGCACATGTTCTGTCATTTTGTTCTAGCTCATTGCATTGTGAGCAACGTGACATGACTAATGATTCCAGGTAGAAAAACCACCAGAAAATGCTCAGCGTTGACTCTGTCAGCTAGGAAGAAACAATAAGAAAAGATGTGGTGAGCAGTACTGACATTAACATTCAGACACAGTTCAAACATTCATTTGGGCTTAGAGGAGGCATTTTAATACATCTTTGTAAAATACTCCCACCCATCCTTACCACCACCTTGTTTAGTCTTTCCATTAAAAACATATTAATCCAGAAGCAGGCATTGGAATCAAAAATCCCAAGTGCTTTGAAGCAACCAGGATGGTTTGACAATGAAAAAATCTGATATCCCAAGGCATAGTGTGAACAAACAAACAAACAAACAAACACACACACACACACACACACACACACACACATACACACACAGCTTCTCAAGTGTCAGTCTTACCACTCATCTAAAGGCAACATTCTGAGGAAAAATATAAAGAAACAGTCACCTCAAGATAGTCAAACATTCACAGAAATCTTAGGAAGAAACAACATGTCTTCCTCATTACTGTTCCAAGTACAAGCTGCTAGCCCTGTTGTAAAGCTTGGGCATGACCCACCTGTGTTGGACACATCCTCTCCATCTGCCCACTATATCTGTGACAAACTCTCCCCAGAGCGTACTAACTTCCCATGCTATGTCCCACCCAAGAACTGCAAGAACAACACTGTTTGCTGTGTCTTGTACAAACTATTTCTCCTTACTTTGGATAGGCATAGTTTCTTAACCACTCCCACCTTTGCCCTTATACACTCCATCTTTTTCTTTACTGTCTGACTTTCGTGGTTCCTTTCTTCCCACACACCATGCCAGCAGCAATTCCCAACCTCAACAGTGAGGAGTGACCTCTTCACAATTTTGTGACCTCCTACAAATTTTGAGATCAACTCCCAACCATTTCTGAACAGCCGTTTGCTGCAGTCTCACTGTTTTAATCCACATGCTGGTAAACCCATTTTAAATCAGCTCATTCTCTTTTTGCTGTCTCTTCACAGAAAGCAGGGGTAGCTCTGCAGGCTACACACCCTGAAACAGCTTGAAGGGATCTACTCTTGTACAGGTGCAGAAGGAAGAGAGATGTGCTCCAGCTGCCCTCACACAGAACTAATGTGCACAAAGTGCCACTGGTTACCCCAACCGCAGGTGAGATCCAGACTGTAAAGCAGACAGTACACATGTGCTTCGGCTCAGGAAACCTTGAAAATACTGACTGTCAGGAGTCTGAAGCAGGACAGCCACTGCAAAGCCACCTTCATGTTCTTACTATAGGGACAACTGTCAGGGTTCAAATAAAAAACATTCAGCTGCAGAACGTGAAATACATTTGGTTTATTTCTTTCTAAAGTTTGTACATATACATATATCATTATACATATGTGAGATCCTTCAATAGGGTTGCTTGAGTTCAATGACATAAAAATTATTGAGAAGCTTGCAGGCTCTTTGTTGCCCGTAAGCAACATTTATTCCAACTTATAAAAACACAGAGGAACAGAGTTATAGTCAGGAACATGGACACAAGAGAGAAGTCTACTTTATATCTCACAGTTTCAATACATCAAAGGCAAATTATTTGTCTGTATACTGTAGGCTTACTTTATCAGCAATGATAAAATAGAGGAAAATATTTATATACAGTCACCTCAAGTGAAAAATAAAGCAATGTAAACTTAAATTCCAAAATATTATTTTAAATGATATAACAATATCCCCAAAAGTCCTTCTTCCAAGGGGAAGAGGACTGATTAAGTGCCTTCATTTATCAGGAAATGATCATTCTAAGTACCAGATACATGAAGCAGAATAAGGGAGGGCATCCTGTGATACCTGTAGAAAAGAGTGACAACTCTGCTTCAGGAAAGCATCTCTGTGTAAGCAAGTATATGTTTGAGTCCTTATGGACATCAGCAGCACATGGAAAAATCTCCCCTGAACCAGGGCTTGACTTAAGTCTGCACAGCTCTGACTCCAACCACCCAGTATACTTTTCTGGCCAGGCCTATTCCTAGGGACAAAACGGGGTGTCCTGGTGGTAGGACAGCATCAAACCTGAGATGATGACCTCCCCAAGAGTCAGAATAGCAAGTTCCATGCTGCTGGAAAAGATTTAATGGCTACCTCAATGTTGTTGCTTCACAGCAGACCAAGAAGTTACCACAAAGCGGCGAGACCGGGACCGTGTCTCTAGTGTATTACATGAAAAACACTCCAGTGATTCAGTGATGAGAGTAAACTGAATTCAAGGTTACCAGAAAGAAGGTTCCTACACATCACAAAAGCAATAGGAGACCACCCAGAGGAAAGGTCTTGCAAGGACTGCTGTCAAGCCCTGTAAGGTTAGTTCTGCACACAAAGAGATGCATAAGGTGTATGTACACGCATGTGCAAAATATTTTTCTGCACTACCACTGCTGAGTTATGCTTCCCACATGGCTACCAAGCAACATGGACTGAAAATTCAGTCCTCTTTCTCAGCCTAAGAGAAAACAACAGCAACAGCTCAGGTGGAGGTAAATGACACTTCTTAACTGTGACTCTGAAACTGACAGTGCTCACCCACATCTTCCCATCACCATGGAGAGCAGGAAATCCAAGGGAGAAGCCCAGTACCTGAAAAAAGATTACAGGACTACAGCTTGCCCAAAGCAAGGTGACAGGGTGGTCCCTTTGATTTCATTCCAAGCTGCAGCTCACTTGTGTCTCAGTTCTGCAAGACATAATCACTCTGGCTGTGGTCCAGTGAAGTGCAAAGGCATAGTTTCACTGAAGTTGTTCAAGTTGCTTCAACCTAACTCCATGATAAAGAGTTTTATGACTCCAGGTGAGAATCACACCTCAGGTTTTGCTCTCTCTTTCCAAGAACAATGCAGATCATGATACTGTTGCCCTTACTAGATCACAATAGGAAAACCCACTGGGCTTCCATATGTCTTTTTCCTCAGACCAGCAACTTGTTAAAAGGTTGTTTAATGCTCCCAAGGGAAACCTCTGGAATGCATACGAGATGCCCAAGAGAGATATTTCAGCCCTGTTGCTCTTCTTTTGCCTGCTGATGAGCCACTCTTCTGGAAATTTGTACAGTTACAGAAAAAAACCCCCCTCACTACTGCTGTACGGCTGTATCTGCAGGAGACATCACAGGCACCTGTCCTTCTTGGACACTTTGGACATGATGTCCCTTTGCTGAATTTTCACAGAGCAAGGTCAACGTTTTCAGAAGTAAAGCTGTGTATTAGATCCCCAGAGCATGATTTTCAGAAGTAGTCAGCACGGATGCTCCTTGTACAGGCATCGGCTGATACAGACAGGGAGAAAGTCAGCCCAGTGTTAAGCTAACAGAAAATTCCACCCACTAACTCTTGCTTAGACTCTCAAATATATGCCTTGCCTTCAACAAGCAGAACAACAGGCAGCCCCTGGTGGACAACACATGAAGATCAAGGCAGCTCAAAGTACACCATAAATCTGCAAAAGCTCTGATAGCTGTTTAAACTTATTTGAGAACAATTAGAACAACAAGCATCCTAACAATGTCTGCAGCTTCTGAAGTGCTTTGGCCAAATAAGCCTCAGAAAAGAACAGTGAGCTTTGCAGTGCTGAGCCATAGAAGCCATACTTTACTTATGAAATACACACATCTATAGGCATGTTTGCCAAGCAATGTAAGCCTCAGAATGCACCTCACACAGAGGAGTGATTTTAAAGTTTTTAAATAGCCAAAAAACTCTGTCCTTTTTAGCCAAATTATAATTCTAGACTCAAGTAAGAGGACACATTTGTCATGAATATGTACAAATTTTAAAAAAAACCCAACCACAACCCACCCCTGTTCTCATCCTACAGTCTTTCAGAATCTGACAGCTCTGAGCATGAGATTTTCGTAAGTGTGTGAGTTAAGACTTATATTACCAGTAGAGTTTGGCCTCTGTGGTGACACAGACTCAACAGCATTTATCTCCCTCTTCCCAGCAAGAGGCTAAGGGAAGTTGGAGGATTTTGTGTCAAACAAGTCTCCATGGTAGCTTAGCTAGCTTCTTTGTCACTACACCATGATACTCAATTGGCCCAAGCTGAAACTCACCTGTTTAGACCAAAGGTATCTTCTTGTGCTAGTCTCATTTAGGAGAGTTACAGGCAGGAACACTGCTAAAGTGGATACTAATTACAGTGGTTTCTGTCAGAGAAAAATCCAGCCCTTGTAGCTTGCTGCACTTTCAATGCTTGCACAGCTAAGTGATGTACCTTCACAAATAAACCTCTGGCCTGTACCCAAGCTGGCTCCTGGCCCAGATTTAAAAGCAGATGCCATGGGATGTCCCTCATTGATTAAACATCTATAATTT
The DNA here is from genome assembly GCF_971803275.1 of Cyanistes caeruleus. Lineage (NCBI taxonomy): Eukaryota > Metazoa > Chordata > Aves > Passeriformes > Paridae > Cyanistes > Cyanistes caeruleus. The sequence goes on from NC_141732.1 coordinate 37,371,327, forward strand.
TTATGGAATAATTAAGTGTTCAAAGGCAGGGAAGAGATAACACTTTGGACTAGCCTAAATTTGCTTTCTGACCACAAGGGCAGAGTCAGGTCAATGGTCCAACCTTTGGGAAAGTTCTTACTTGCATTTGGTAAGGGATGGGCTCTAATAAATAACTACAACACAACCTTAATGAATCTATCAAAATGTATGAGCAAGGGACATTCTCTCAGGCAAAGCTGGGCCTGCCTCCTTTCAATGTTCAACTGTATGTTACCGTCAGCAGAGCAGATACTCCTAGATGGCATTCAGACTTTTTGCATGGAGCTGTCCTTCTTGGTCTCACGTAAACCAGTCTCCTCACAAGGGGACTGTGCTAGCCCTGGATAAGGGTGCTGCTGTCACAAGGGAGAAAAGCAGCAGGTGCTAAGGACAGTTCCTCAAGCAGCACAAACTAGAGGGAAAAGGAAGCCAGTATTTCTCGTTACTCCCAGCACTAAGGGCAGTGCTAGAGCTCACAGTCTCCAGCAGGTGACCAGCCATGGAGGGTGGCACTGGCTTCTTCCTACAGCATCATCGTCCTGTGCAGTAGTGCTCAGCTCAAGTGGCATCATTTCTCTGAAGCTGCTTCCTGGAGCTCAGGTCCCCACAGTGAAGCTCTAGGTGAAGCAGTTCACTATGCTACACCTATGCTGCTGGGAGAGCTCTGGGAGAGAGGAGAGAAGCGAGGCCAGACATACTGCGTCTATATGCACTAAAAATATCCTTTAAAAAGCACAAGCTGCAGACTAGCTCTTTCTGAGACAGCTTCTATGGTTCATCCCTCTAGGCAGCCTAGATACCAGATGCTGAGAACACATGCTGAGGAGCAATGATTGTGCTCTGATGAGAAATGTTAGAGAGACTTCTTAACTGCCCCCTCAGAGCAGATGTGACGTCCCAGAGCCCGGGGAGAGCAATACTGAAGAAAATTTAAACAAGCAGCAAGCTGTAAGATTGCTTTGCCATAAGATGTATATACTGCCTTTGACCCTGCAAAAGCAGCCAGTTTCCAACAACCTGGATACTAGAAGAGTAGGAATGTTGCAAGTGTCTGGTCTAAGTGTGGGAGGGGGAACTTTGCATCCCTGCAGCGTAACAACTAGAGGATCACGGCAGTCTAAAACTCGGTCTCACACCTCCCAGCTATAACTGTGGCTGGAAACACAGGCTACCGACAAGCAGAGTGAAAAAGCTGTTCACAGGGTTATCCATTCAATGCAGCCCTGCTTCAGAGCAGGTTTTCTCAATGCAAGATGGGAAAGTTAAATTTTCTGGATTTCTGCAAGCATGGAAGGAAACAGACCTGTTATACAGAAGCAGCTGAGGTGTTAAGATGACAGACAAGAGCAGCTTGTCAGAAAAGGAGGAGGAGCTGTCAGACTAACTGCAATAAGACCAAAATTCATTTAAAAATGGAGAATGCAGACACAGTAACCAGTGTGCCATCTGCAGAGAAGAGCCTTTCGCACTTTCAAGGAGAATACTGCCATGCAATGTCTCCAAGAAGCTTGATGATGACCCTGTCACCTCTGACTTCCTCCACTGCCATAATCATGTCTTCACTGAATGGCCTGCTCCAGTCAAGCAAGTACCTCATTTCTCCACTGGAGAAAGGAAAAAGTTTTGGCTTTTTCAAGTCAGAAGAGCAACCATCTTCGTTATCCAAAGGCATTGGAGCTGTGAAAAGTCACTGACCAATTCCAGTCCCTGGAGGTCTGCTAGGCTGAACTTCTCCTCAAAGCAGGGTTGTGCAGAGCACTGCTTTCCAGGAGAGTCCCTTGACGGGGCATTAATGGACAGACTACAGCCTGGGAGCAGGCAAGATCAGAGGGAAAGTATTTTAGTGACAAGCTGTTACTAATCATTAGAAAGTTTCTGGTAACCATTTACAAGTGAGTGGCTACAGACAAAAGAACTCTGAGTCAGCTACACAGCTGAACAGCGTTCCCGCACAACTCTGCTGCATCAATCACTCTGCTGGCTGACTTGCTTCTCTACATCAATTGAAAACACAACATAAATACTGGCTTTAGAAGCTACAGTCATGTTCACTAGTTCATGCGCAATTTATCTGCAAGATGCAGACAAACACACATTCAGTCCAGGGAGTCTCTTTCACAGACACTGATGAACAAAAACCATCTCAGTCAGTCCCCTGCATCCTGCTGGCTCACAAAGGAGAGTGGCTTTGGCTTCAGAAGAGTCTCACCCACTTTGGCTGCTGGGTGGGGAGAGGGGAAGGCAATTTTCCCCTTCTCCATCAGATCTGTGCTATCAGGTGCAGACTAGGGCGGCCCTTTTCTGTCTCTCCTTCCTTAGCAAATGTTTCAGCCCCTGGAGGATGAGCAAGCCAGTAATGCTTCAGAGCAGGGTGGATCTGTCCAAAACCACTGTCTGCACCTTAAGAAAGGGGAAGTAAGGAGGTGCTGACCCCAGCCTGCTCCCCTCTTTGCATCCCTGCTCTACCTGCAGGCAGAGGCTTCGCCTTAGCAATGATAGTGCACTGGAGCAGGGAGGGTGACAAGGAAGGATGACACCTCCCTGCATCCCCAATGCAAAGGCTCTCCTGCATGCACACATGCTCATGGAAGCCAGCCAGTAACTCCTCCTTGCACTGAGCACACCCAGAAAACTGCAGGCTTCTCCAGTGATTTGCAGCTCAAGTCCCAGAGGAGGGCTGGAAACCAGCAGAATATCTTTACATACTGCAATCAGAGCTCCTGAGCCGCTGCAGTCAAGCACTGATCTCCCCTAAAGGCAAACATTTCAGCCAATAAAGGCAGCGTGCAGGGTACCATGCAAAGCTACCTGGTCAGACTCTCTGCCTGAGAATCTGCCCCTTTATAGCATCATCAGGAAGGAACAAAAACCAAATTGCAGTGCTGATTGTTAGATGAACCTATTCCCAAGGGAGGGCAGGAGTCTTACACTTTCACAACAGGATATTTTTTCTTGGTCTCCAAAGCATGCATTTCTAAATGGGTGCCTGGGATGTTTATAAATTGTAAAGTAACAGAGGAAAATGGCATTAATTAAAACTGGAGCAGAAACTATAAATTCTGGGTAAACTAATCTGCATGCCTCAGCAGTCTCAGCAAGACTGCTCTAAGCTCAACAAATGTTTAATGACTAAAAAATGCAGTGAAAAACTGCATTCAATACAATTACATGAGACCTAAAAAAATACGCTAATCTGTTTACAAGTATACATGGAAATAGATAGTAAATAATGAAAAAAAACCCTCTCTTTAGCAGTCCACTTTTTGATTTTTCCCATTGCTTCAAATCATCTTTTCTGCAACGACTTCGAAGAGGAATTATCCAGTTTCTGTGTCAAAGTTAGAAAATGCACTTAACAGGAGTAATTTCTTTTTGCGCTCAGCAATTTAAGTGGAATTTTCAGCAACCAAAATCCATTAAACGCCAAGAAAGAAGGAAGTTAAATGTCACTCCTTTGCGTTCTGAAGCACTGCACTCCATAAACACAAGAGGTTTGCCAAGCATATTCTAGCCTGCCTTCAAAAAGATCATCTAGTCAACCCAACCCTGACAGCCAAGCACGGCCATTTACAGATCTGTACCTTTTCTGGGTTTTGCTTCTGCTGTATATATCCTATTGTTATATAAAATAACTGGTTCTGGCCAGGATGGGGATAATTTCTGCCCTAGCCAGGGGCATGGCTTGGACTTGAAGGTTATTCTATACTACCTCATGTCATCTTCCAGGAACAGGGGAAGACGTCCCTTCTGGGTTGGGGTGCTGGGAAGCGAGTGGTGGGGTATTGTTGGCGTCTGCATGGTGAGCATTCTTGAACACTGTTGCTGTTGACCATTCACTTTCTTATCTCATTGCCATTTCCAGCAAATTGTTGTTTTATCAACCTGCCTTTTATGCCTCCAATTCTCCTCTCCAGCCCACTGCAAGGATGGCGAGGGGAAGGAAGGAGCGAGCAAGGACCATGTAGTGTGTAGAGTCGCAGTGGGAACACTGAACTGGGGAATACCACTCCTTAATCAAAACAGAGAGGTCAAGCTTTCTTCCCAAATGTGCATTCAGCATTTCCCAACTGAATTGCTTCTCTCTGTTCTGCTTGTCATTTTCAACCTCCAAAGCATGACGAACAGCTGGAGGGATCTATCTTTGTTACCCCTCCATAAGCTGTTGTTCTACCACTCTTAATTACTCCAAATAATCCTTTCCAATGAGCACTACCATGCATCTCTCTACACTGAGTCTCCCCATGCAATAAGCTGCACCACATCACTCCGGCCCCAGAAGCAGAAGATACCTCTCTTCTTCAAGAAGAGAACTAAATGTTAACTCCACCTTAGTAGGAACGCACAACTTCTAAAGCCTCAGCACTTGGGAAACACTGCCAATTTCTACTCAGGACTCCGCAAGCTTTTAGCAACGCGGCCAAGGTTGGGAGCCAACCTCCTGACTTTTAGCATGGAACAGCCACTCTCAGTGGCAGATGGATGCGCAGCCCAGCATCATTTGTGAGAACAGTCTCATCTGGTTTTGCTGCCAGGCTGGAGCTGCAAGGATCAATTTTCTCTAAAACTTCACATCTGAGTATGCAACATCATTGTTACAGCCAACAGTCAGCAAAACACCAGGAAAGCTGTTGAATGGTGGTACTTGGTAGGGGAGGCAAGTCATGCAGTGCCTGTTAAGGGCCTTTTCTCTTCGATCGCTCCCAGTTCTGCTCACTGGTCTGGCAGTTCAATAAACTAGATGAATTGACTTGGACCCTTGGGAAGCCTGACAGAACACACCCAGGTAGCAATTTTTTTGATGTGTGGCCCTTTGACTACTTGGGCTGAAAACACCAGTGCATTTCTAAACAGTCCTTGCACTGATCTTGATGCTTCTACATGCATTAAAGATTGAATTCATCAAGAAGCTGTCCTGTGCCAGGCACAACAGAATGAACAGCAAGGAGCAATTTTCAACTGGTTCTCGACATTATCTCCCCAGATGCTCTGAGGGAAAGGCCAGTTTGGTTGTACTACTTCACATTGGGAGAGGGCTACACAAAATGGGAGAGACCTGTCCAAGCTCACCCTGAGGGCCAGTATTAAAACAGAGATTAAAACTCAGATAACAGGTAACAGGAGAGCCAGCACTCTCTGCAGAGCCATGACACTGCCCAGACAAGAGGGACTGGGAAGCAGGAAAATTATTTCTGTGTCATCTTTCTGCTCTCTGTGCCTGAAAACTGCTGGCCACCCCAAGGGTCTATGGCACAAACAGGAGCCTTTCAGGTGTGAAAAGATCTACCCATGGTGGTCTCTCCTGGTCCTGTGCTCCCCTTGGAAAGCCTGGCACAGGGTATGCAGGAACTGTGAGGAGGCACCAGCCTCTTCCAACTGGATGTGAGCTAAAGAAGGAAAATGGAAAACAGAAGAGAATCCTTTTCTGAAGAAAAAAGGCAAAGTGCTTTGTCACTATGAGAGGAATTGAAAGCAGCTCTCTGTGCACACCAACAAGGAAACCCCTGGAAGGGGAAGCAACAGGACACAATATATCATAAGGCTCTATATAGCAGCTAAGTGAGAGCGTATAGTTAAAAACTACACAGAGGCCCTTTGTCTTTAATATATATAATTAATATATAATGCTAATGGCTGACATCTACAGCAGCCTTCTTTGCAAATTAATGTGAAGCCCAGATAGCCATTCCAACTGGATAATCCCTAATCTTCCTGACTGCAGAGACAAGCAGAGACAGCATGGGTTTGGATGCCTTCCAGCCTGCAAACTAAGGAGAAGGCTCTCTGCTTGGAAGGAAGCAAACAAATTATTCCAATGCCATCATCCCAGCATTGCCAGAGGTTTCCAGGTTTCATTCCTTCACACTCACATGTCCAGGGTCAATGCAGTAACAATAAGCAACAGTGACTATTTACTGTACCACCTGCTGCTAAGTACCAGTACCCACATGCCCCATATTGTCAGGAAACTAGTGTTCCCAGCAGCCTAGCCTCTAGTCAGCCTTCTGCAGCTGCATGTTTGCACAGCTCTTCTCACAGCTACAGCTCACATTCATAGCACTGCAGCACTTGTCCAGTTATTTTTCCCACCCACCACATAAATAAAGTGACAAGTGACTTGAGAGATGAAAGCCACATGCCGATGGGAGGAGATAAATGGGGAGGAGACAGAATAAACGTCACAGCGCTCTACGCCTTCCCCAGCTCCTTTAGAAACAGAACAACACAAGAAAGTCCCAATGCTTCAATTGCTAAATGATAAATTAACAAAGCAAAGCAAAGCAGGAGCAAAGACATCTCCCACAATCTGCACAGAAACAGCAAAATATACAATAGAAAATGTCACTAACACCCCATTCAGGCAGATGCACTTATTTTTTGTGAATGACAGGTTATTAAATGAAAAAATTTTGACCACCGATACTTTGCTGCATGGCTGTTCCCCTAGTTGTCATTTCCACTCTAAGTGACCTTCTGCTTAATGCTGGGTGTTTCTGGCCTGTAGTCCTTCCTCTCCGAGACATTGCGTTTCACCTTGGCACTAACTGGAGACTCCTGATTCAAAGAAGGACTTGAGTGGGATTTCTTCAGTCCTGGTGCATCGTTCTCTCCTCCGCTCAGCAGCTCCTTCACCCCTTCTTTCAGTAGGCCAACATAAATCTCATAGCGACTTTTCTGGGAAATGAAAAGAAAGGCCCAAATCAGTCTGGAAGAAATTCTGCAGGGGCACATGAGAGACCTCCTAAGTAACTTAACGCTTTCTGCTGGCCTTGAAAGCCAGGAGCTCAACATGTATGTGAACAATGGTGCCTAATGTGGATATGAACAACAGTGGCTAATATAAATTGAACAAAGATTTCAGGCAGACTGAGGCCTGGGGTGCTGTGCAATTAGATGTACTCAGTTCTGCAGCACAGAAATTCCGATGCTCTGCTGACTGGTGGCTCCCATTCCAAGTAACACCACCAAACAAAAGCTTGCTACCTTAGCCATGATGAGATGTAAGCTGTGCTCATACATACTGTGATCCTATGTGCTCAGGCACAGATGGAGATGAAGTGCACTAAACCAAGGAAAGTCTTGCTCTGCTGCAATCCTCCACTTCCACCAGCAGGTCCTGCTGGTTTTTGTAAAAAAAAGCACAAAAAACACAAAAGCACAAAAAAGCGCAAAAGCTTTTTGTGCTTTTCTTATCCATGGGGGAAAACCAAAGCAAGGTCTAAGTTCGGGCTGTACCAGCATGGCCACCACTAGGCCCATGAGAGAATCTTCTGAAAGGCCAGATCTTAACCAAAAAGTGCAGATGAGAGGGATATGACAGCATGGTATGTTCTGCTGCTACATCACTCATAGGGAATGATGACAGTTGCTGTTTGTCCAGACACTTTTATTTTTCAACCGGAAAAAGTTCCCTTTGATGTGCCACATGACCATTTGCTCTATTCCTTGTAAGGACCAGAGTTTTCCCCTCCAACAGGAAGATTTTGTTCTGTTTTCTACAATTGCATCATTTTCCAAGAAACAATTTGGAAACAAAAGGAAGAAAATGAGGGTACAGTAACAGAAGATCCCTAAAGGGTCTCAAAAACAGATGTTGGGGAAGGAGGTCCTGGAACAGAGCAAACCACTTCACAGGATTTATTTAATAACCTGCCCCTAATATATCCACTAAAAATATGGTGTAGGCATTGTAATTACAGTGATCTCAGTGTGCTGGGAGTCAGGGAAGGTGGACCTAAACATCCATACTGTTTGCTAACTTGTATTTCAAACTGGCAAAACAGCAGCCAATGTGGCAAAACAGCGGCCAAGCAATTATGCTCCTGACAGAGGAAAAAGTATTTAAGAAAATATTTTAAATTTTCTAATAAAATAATAAAGTTCTGGTGAAAAAATTTATTTGAGGGCAGGAAGTCAAAAAGCTTGGTAACCGCTTTGAAGTGTGGAATATAAAGGGGAATAAAAAAAGGAGAAAACATGACTGGCTTTTGAGAATCCTTTGAATAAACAAACCCTCATAGAGGAGAATCATAGCAAAATCCTCCTACAAATTAAATAAAAAAGCATTCCTATGACTTCCATATCTGTAGCTGGAGCTCCACAACGTGAGAGACAAACACATGAAGCAGGTAAGATGTGTCATTTAATAAAAATGGAAAAACAACAAGAAGAACCCTGACGATGATGCACTGAGCTGATGGATGATTCATCACAAAATGAACCAGACACTTCTGTAAAAGGCCAGCCAGTGCTCTCAGCTTGGGAACAGTGTAATATCATGCAATGGAGAGGGGGAGGCTTTACTGGTATATGGATTTATGCTTTTACTGGTCCAGTAAATACCACCAGAGTCTCAAGACTCAACAATCAGAATGGAAATCCAGAACCTGCATGTGTGCAAATGGCCATTTTACCCTGGACTTTGTGGGGCCTTGGCTTCTATTACAATTAATCAACACATTCCTACTTTGATTTCAACCACAACAAAGTTGGTCTTTCAGTGACCTGACACTTGAAGTTAGTAATTCTGCCTTAAAAGAAATTAATTTGGAAATTTCTGTCAAGAAACAAAAACCACAGATGTTGAAACCATTCAAAAGCTTCTGCAACATTATCTCTGATGAATGAATGCACATAATAAAGAAGTATGAGGTAGCCACACATCAGTATTCTGGCATCACCTCTCACCTGACAGCATTCAAAAAGATCTTTAACTATAAATTTTCTGCAATAAGCAACAAATTTTTTGCCATCTGATGCAGTACTTCCTCAGAGAGCAGGCAAACTGGGACAGACAAACAGAAAAACTGTTTCTTCTATGGTGTGTATAAGCAAAGACACCATCAAAAACAAATACTACTGGCTGCATACCTGAACAAGGACTGGTAACCTCCTGGTTTACCTCCCCTCCATCTCATTTGTCTTTCGTAAGGAACAAGAATGAAGACTTCACCAGTGTGTGAACAAAAAGAAACTGTAAGGACCTACAGACAAGGAAAATGGCATCTTCCTTCCCAATGGTACCATGCTGCTACCTTAGGGACTCACCGGCTTTTTTGGTGTCTTTCCTGAGAGGTATCAGCATGGTCCTTTATACACAGACACTAGGTTTAGCCTGCAGTCTCAGTCTGAAAGAGACAGCTACAAAATCCTGCCTCACCTGCCTCTTGCCTTTTCATTTAACCTCATGCAGCAAGCTTTTTCACCACCTCCTGCCAACCCGGACAGTATGCTCTTCTGAAGGGAAGGTCTCCATTCACAAAGTTTCCATTCAAAATTTTCATATAGCTCAACATTTGGGTTTGGTTTGGGATTTTCACTGCCTCACAGTATAGTAGAATAAACTGAGCTGGAAGGGGCCCACAGAGACCATCCAGTCCAATTCCTGTCCCTGCACAGGACCATCCACAAGAATCATTCTATGCGCCTGACAGCATTTTCAAAATGTTTCTTGAACTCTCTGTGACCACTTCCCCGGGGAGCCTGTTCCAGTGCCCAACCACCCCCTGGATGAAGAACTCCTCTCTAATGTCCGGCCTAAACCTCCCCTGACACAACTTCAGGCTACTCCCACACATCATCACAGACAAATCAGTGCCTGTCCCTCCTCTTCCCCTCACAAGAAAGCTGTTGACTGCAATGAGGTCTCCCCTCAGTCTCCTCTCCTCCAGGCTGAACAAACCAAGGGACCTTAGCTGCTCCTCACATGGCTTCCCCTTAAGGCCCTTCATAATCCTCACTGCTCTCCTTTGGAGGCTCTGGGGCTTCGTGTGTTTCTTATACTGAGGGGCCCAAAACTGCCCCCAGCAGTCAAGGTGAGGCTACCCCAGTGCAGAACACAGCAGGACAATCCCCTCCCTTGTCCAGCTGGTGATGCTGTGCCTGATACACCCCAGGACACAGCTGGCCCTCCTAGCTGCAAGGGCACTGCTCACTCATATTCATCTTGCCTTGACCAGGCCCCTTTCCATGGCATGGCTCTACATTTCCTCACTCCTAGGGTTGCCCCATCCCAGATGCAGAATCTGGCACTTTCCCTTGGTGAACTTCATACGGGTGGTGATTGTCCAGCCCTGTAATTTGTCAAGGTCTCTCTGCAAGGCCTCCTTGCCTTCAAGGGAGTGAATGGCTCCTCCCAGTTCTGTATCATCTGCAAACCTGCTTAGTATCCCTTCCAGTCCTTATACTTCATCTGTTTTGACTTCCAACATTTTGGAATTGCCTGCTCTCACAGCCCTTGGAATGGTGTCTTGATAGTTCAACATGGTCTGTGAAATCTGTGCTTAGTGTAAAGGTAACACAGGCACGCACATCAGCACCTTGAATTGCCATTTCTCCCACATAACTGAAGTTGTGGCCACAACCTGCCTGCTTAGATGAGCATTCCTTCTGAGCTGATCACTTATCTGAACTACACAACTCAAATGCTGTTTGAGACTCTCACTAGTGAAGAGGACATGTCTTGTTTCCTGGACTATACTAGTTCTGATTTGAACTGAGGTGCCTGAGGAATATCTCAAAAGATCACCCTGATAAAATTGACAGGAAACAGAAAAAAACCCCACAACAATCTACTCCCCCATCAATATTTCTATAAACGTTTAACACTCCAGCTTACATAACATCCCAAGCTTCTAAAAGTGATAGAAAATAAACTTTGTGTCAAGAACCCAAAGCTAAGAAACTGCCTGATCTTCCAAGTTTTACAAGATCCACACCAGAGAGAAAGTCTGTGACTTACTCTGTACATCTGAGTACTCTGTTCAAAACTGACACTGTACCATTGATCACAACCCCTTGATCTCAATTGTTCAGCCAAATCACCTTATTGTCAATTTTCCAATCCACTTCATCAGCTTGACTACAACCACATTAGAGGAGACAATGTCAGAATTCTTGTCAAAGTGAAGAAAAAACAACATCCACTGCTCTCCCCTCATGCATCACACCAAACATCATAGAAGACTACCACGTTAGCCAGGTTATGATTCCTCCTTTATAAAGCCATAGTGATTTGCTTTGCTACAGCAAAGTGAAACTCAACACAGTGGTTACAACCCTCTGTAAAAGCAAAGGTATGCAATGAGTTAAGTTCAGGAGTAAAAAGAGTCCCTCTAACAGAAACTGATAGCATGGGGCACAAGGCTTATTTCAGTTCTGGAGGCTTGTGCTATGCTGCCTCCAGCATCAGCTCTGGTGGTATCATCTGTCTTATCTGCTCTTCCTCTTTTTCAGACTATGTATTTTCCATGCCAGGCAGTGCCTGTTTAGAGTAGGATCCTTTTAGACCCAAGGCAACATTGACTTGCAGTCCTGAGGGAAAAAGCTCAAAGGTGTAGTTGTAAGAAATACCAGACATTTGCTGGGCTGGCAATTCATTCCCACATAAATTGTGGCAGACACCATCACAGATAAAAGCTAATAGTCAGATACTCAAAACAATCTCCTAATGCATCTGCCTAAGTTGCATCACTCAACCCTGTGATCTTTGTATCTTTAATTCTACCATCTTCCTTCTCATCCTGACATCCATCTCAGTGGTATACAAATGCCTTTGACAAGGGAGGCATGCCTACGACTATGACTATAACTTCAGAATAGTAGTTCCTTCAGAACCTACTAGTGGAAGACAATTACCATGATCTTCATTTCTGCAGAATGCAGTCATTCTCTAGAGACTGAGGTTCCAACATCAGGCAACATACTTTGTACATGAAGATCTTAAAATCTCTTCACAAAAATACATCAAGAAGGACAGGAGTCTTGTTTTTATCCTCCATGTTAGACTAGGAGCTAAATTCACAGCTAAAAAAGTTCTCATCAGAAAGAAGAGCCACATCCCAGCATCTGCAACTGCTGTGACTTTTCTGCCTAGCAAGAACACACTTCCTAGGGAACTGAAGTGAAAAATGCAGAACTTCAGGACTGTACCCCAAATATAAGACCATTCATACCCAAGAAGTAATAATGTTTCCCATATATACCTCAAATTCCAGATAGTGGTCCTTCAGTTTGTAATCATCTACTTCCTTGCCTTTGAGCTTCTTGTCAGGAGGATAGGAGCGATGTTCAGCAAGCTCAGTGGAGATCTGCTTCAGCTTAGCTTCATGGGACTTCAGCTGTTCATCCTTCAGAAACACATTAGGCACTTAAGTGACAGAATCTAAAATATCCAATAAGCAAAGAAAAATAGAGAGGTTCCTGTACCATAATACCTCATCGTTTCCTTTTCTATCATCCCAGAGTGCTGCCACCAACAACTCTCTCAAAGGCACTCAAAGTGGCCAAGCTTGCTGAAAAACTCAGCAGCTAGCAGATGCCACTGAGAAGGAGAGCAAACCTGTCATCCATTGCCTTGCTGTGAGCAACAGAAGCAGCTTGCTGTCGAGCAACATGACTGACAACATGACACTTTTGCTCTAATACATTTTTTGGTAAATTAATTAAGACTGTTGTGTATGCAGACAAACCAAGGGCAGAATGAGACAGGCAGAAAACCCTGCCTCAGGTCTTAGCAATGTAAAAGGCGTTCTTTCCAGGATAGAAAAGACATCGAGTCAGGGCCCCTCCTTCTATTTCTGCACTGCCAAAAGCTCTCTGGTGTGTGGTTTTGATTTGTTTAGAACAATACAATGCATTCAGAAGAAGAAGGGCTGTCCAGTCCCCCAAAAGTATACCATTTTGCTAAGCTTTTATCCCACTGTGCAGCTGGAGAAAGTGAGGAGTTGCTACTCCCACTTTCTAGGCAATTTCCTTTATCATAATCCCAGGCCCACTCACTTCCTCCAGTCCATCTGTCAAGCTAACCTTCCCTCATCTCAGAAGGTTTCCATCTCCTGCAGGATGGCCTTCTGTCCATTTCTAGGCTTGGATCTGAAATTATGTTTGAATTAGGTAAGTCCAAAATAGACACATGAACATGCAGATATTGGTGAACTAGCCAAGAGGCAGTACCCAGGTCAGCCCCTGTAGGCACCTTGCCTCAGAGGAGAGAACAGCTGCCAGTGTTGTCCCTCAGTGGTGTGGTTCTGAGCGCAGCCCACAGCTCAGATGAAGCCCACAGCTTCAAACCTAGCTCAGACATGCCTGCACTGCACTGAGTCACACTGGGTACTGAGCCTCTTGGCTTGCTGAGCTGGAGCTGCAGAAAACACCAGAAAGGGGGAAAACTTCTACAGACGATGATAGCTAAGCCCCAGTTAATCCTGTGTTTCAACTCTCTTGCAGGAGAACGGAAGAAAGAAACATGTGGGATAATGTGCCTCCGCCTAAACATTGTAGGGCTGAAACCACTTGATTGCCAAAAAATTCTTGTTGCTGTTAGTTACTACCCTAAATGTGCCTGCTCTCTTATTAGTGCTCAATCACTCTTACATTAAGTTGATTCCCTGGTCCTAGGGACATCCTGTGGTAGTGAGCTCCACAGCCTGATGACAGGAGGTCTTTGAGCAGCTATTAATACAGCACTTGTCATTTTCAGGGCACCAGTTTTGGAGCTTTTGTGTGTGCTGTGCATTCTCAGAAAAAAAAAAAAAAAAAAAGAAAGAAAAAAATCCAACACCCTAGTAGATCTTTTCTAGATTAGTTCTTCCTTTATATATAGCTTTGTCACATCCTTCTTTGGTTGGACTAACCAAGATCAGACACTGTTCTGCTTTTGAAAAAAAATCTGGTACAATGATCTTGCACAACCTGTCATCATATCCAACCTCTTCCTTATCCATGTTAGGTCCTCACTGCACCCCAACTTCTGGCTGACCAAGAACAGACCCTTTGAAGAAGTAGTGTCCATCATGATTCATCCCACAAAATCCTAAACATCAACCACAAGGATTTGACAATTTGTATTTTTTTTTTTGTCTGCCAAATGAGAAACAGCCTGCTGGCAGCTTTTCCACATTGACAGATGAAAGTAGACATGTTTCTGCTTGCCTTTGAATTTATCTACTTTGAACACTTAACATTCTTCTGCTTGTCTAAAACAGCTTATCTTATTTTACTTTTTGTGTCTCTCCTTCTCCAAGATACAAACCACAGGGTTGTGATCTATCTTTTCCCTTTCCAGATTAAATGAAAACAACGAGACTAGAAAATAACGTGCTAAATGGAACAATCACACAGAACAAAAATGAGTAAAATAACTTACTTTGGTGATGGGGGTAAATTATGGAAGCCCCATACTGTATTTTTAAAAAGATATGCATGAGCAAAAACCGAAACTGCAAGGATGAGACAAGTTAGTATTATTTTTTACATGACATGCTTTAAACTTTAACCCAGAGCAGAAGATGGTAAGTCAGTGACCACATTTTAAGAAGAAAGGCTACTTTCATGGAGAGAGAAAAAGTAGGGGCAACCAAAAAAAAATCCACATCCTTAGAGAAACAGATTTTGAGACAGTGGTTTCTAAGGATAGTTGCTAAGCTATGAAGATGGTTAAAAAAAAAACAACAAATGTATTTAAGAAGCAATCCAGCATGGGCAGATCACTTTAAAAAGTACGTGAAGATGTCATGAAGTATAACCTCTGTCATTCTGTCAATCTGATCAACACAATCCGTATCATATTCCTGCCAAAGCAGGAGGAATTCCAGGCAGGCATTGCATCTCCCGAAGTATATAAGCTATGAGCACAAGCACTTCACACAGCCAGTCTGAGACATGCAGAAATATGTGCATTTGTGCAAGAAGCAGCAGAGCTGTGAAACTCCCTGCCATGGGATGCTAAAAGCTTGTGTGATCACAAGGGAGACTGAAGACATTCATGTATGACACAGTTTATATATATATATATATATATATATATATATTATACAAGAAATCTCTGAGCTGATATATTGAGTCTGGAAAATCTAGTAGGAGAAATATAATTGATGCTTGTCTGATGCATCAGCTTTCATCTTTTAGCAATTCATTAAGCCAAAGGCCAGAAGTATGTCTACTTCTTCTGAAATGTGTGGTTTTCAGGAACACCCAAATTCAAAAAGCCCCAATCAATTAGTACTTGAAAAGTCCTCTGCAGGGCCATAATTACAAGAAGAAAATTTTTTATCTGGTACTATTTTCTTCAAAAACATAAACCAATTGTATTTGATTCTGTTTCTTTTCTCCCCCCACTTCAAATCTTGCATAAGGAAATGAGCAGAGATTTACTATGCAAGCCTTCTCCTCCTAGGACTGCTAGTGGCAACAGCTATAAAACAGTGACATGGACCATCACCCAGTGTCCAGCCAGAAAAAGAAATCATCACCTACCCTCTATATCAAAATATCTCACCTGAGATAGCTTTGTTGTGGTGGCTGGCAGGAGTGGGCGACTGAACTTCTTCTGAGAGCCAATGGCTGCTGGAAAGGGTGGTGCAGAGAAGACAGCAGCCACACAGTTAATCTTGTTGATCCAGACCTGCATTTCTTCTTGGCTCCTGAGGAAGCAACACATATTAAGCACTTGTTGACTCAGCCTCTTTTACCTCTTTCCATCCCTTCTACAGCATCTATAAGTCAGAATAACCAGAACTGGACAAGTCTAAGAGCCTGCTCCATCTTCCCACCTATATTTGCAAGCACTCAGTGCTAAGTAACTCAGTCACAGGCTGGCTTGCGGTTAGGTCCGTACTTCACATGTTTTCCTAATCCAATCCAAATAACACAGGTGACAGAGCCAGCTAATGTTATGATTCAGATGTATGTCCGAAGGTCTCAGTTGCGCTGGACACCACAGATCTCTAGGAGGTTTCACATGAATCTCAGTAGAAAAGGGCTCAGAAACAAAAGGTAGGTCATCTGCTCTGTCTGGATATCACAGCATGAAAAACTTAATCCAATTACTACCTAATTCTTATATTAGGTAGTAACTTTGTTTCTAACCATAGCATATCTTCTAGAAAGACATTCAGCTAGGACCTGGTGACATCATGAGACAGACAATCCAAGACTGCCTTTGGTCATTTGCTTCAATGATTAATCACCCTGACTTTTTTAAGTTTGTGCTTTGTTTCCAAATTTAATTTCCTGGAGCTTCAGCTTCTAGCTGCTCCATCTTGTTATGCCTCTCTCAGCTAGATTAAAAGCTGATGTTTCTCTCTCATGCACTACATGTGCACTCTAATCGCATCACTACTTAATCTTATTTCTGATCAAATAACAGATTGAACCTCTTAAGTCTCTGTTTTAGCCTGTCCAGGTAGGAATTTACTCCACCTTCAGCACTGCTTTCTTTCCTCAATGAGTGGCACGAGGAGAGCACTTACTGGGCTTGGAAAAGCAGGACTCTCCAATCTGCTGTTTTAAGCTTGAGGACATTGGGCTTCTTCTCATAGTCTGTTGCCTTGGATGCCAGTGCATGGTGCACACTAACTGCATTCTTCAGATCTTCCTCCGACAAAGCCTTTTCTGGCTTATATTCATCCTGCAGGAGACAGCAGGGGGAAAACAGCCTTTTATTTCTGCATGTGCTATTCCTTTTTTCCTTAGCCTAGGATAAAACCAGAGTTCAGAAATAGTAATAGATTATATGAACTAAGTGCAATCTGACTTGCACACTTGTGGTTTCCACTACCTTTAACATGTTTTCCTTTCTCTTTCTTTCTCTGTTTTGATGTCTTTCCAAGGGAGAGAAGTAGTTTCACTACATGCTTGACAGGAAGAGATGTAAGCAGGAAGTATTTGACAACAGCTGTGGATTATTTGTCTTCATTTCAAGAATCCTTCATAATCAGCTCCCCACCTCCACTGCTCATCTACTTGCATTCTCAGCCTCTACTGCCTGATCCTTATTTTCTCAACCCATTACCTTTGTAGCTGCTCCTAGACAAGCCCTCACAGAGTGCAGAAGCCTCCTTACCAGTGTACACAAAGCAAGTTACAGCAAACTCCTTTAAATCTCTCTGATGAGGGTCTACAAACAGCAAGCACATCTCTATCTGGGTTTCTGACACAATAACAGCACCACTCCTAGCACTAGATGACAAAAACAGGGATTCTTGTTTTGCAAGCATCAGCCTGGACGCAGTCTTTGATCTGAGTGACAGAAGCTGGACAAGAGTATAATGGAGCCACAAGTTCCATCCAAAGCCCACATGGCTTGGGAAAGCCAAGAGCCTTCTGAAAGAAAAATTATTTGCCAGCAAGGCTGCATCACTTTGTTTCTGAAGGGCAGGCCAAAGCAGTCTGTAATTGACTCCATTTCTCCCCCTTAGTATATCAAAGAAATCAGTCTCACCTGGAATATGCACCAAGTGTGACGGCTGCAAAGCAGTGAAATAACTCCCTGCAGGCATGGTAACTATTGATCCTGCACTTGAACACAATTTACGAGATGAGGTTTAGCAGGAAACACAGTGCAGGACGCAGAGCGTGTGCAGGGACAGCACTAGCTTCAACATCCAGGGAGGCACCCACTTGAGAGATGAGTGGGTTAATGTGCATGAATTCTTCACAGAATTTCTCTGGCATTACACCAAACACGATTAAAGCCGGAGGAATCTACACCACTCTCAAAGGTATCTTGAGCTTACCACCAGGCTGGGCTGGGGCTCTCCAGGTTGAGTTTCAGTGGATAGAGAATCACCAGGTGTAGTAACCACCTCTTAGAAGGTGGGAGAAAACATCTTATTCCTCTGCTATGTCTCATCCTTTCTGATGGAGGTCCTGCTAGTGCAGGCCCACAATATGCCACATTGCTCCTCAGACACTTAACCTGAGAAGAGGCAGCTACCCAGCAGTCCTGCCACCCCACAACGTCCATCTGGAGCTAGACAAGGGCACAACCCACCATGAGTCTGGCAGGCCCCGCAGAAACACAGAGCATTACTACACAGGTGACCAAAAGGCAGCCTCCCACCTAAAGATCTGTGGCATAAGAGATTTTCAAAGGCTGAGTTTCAAAGGCATTGAGCAAAGCCAAGTGTCCTCCTTCTCTCATAATTTGAGACTCAGCAAGATTTGGAGGCATTTATCTTGAAGGATTTTGCCTATGCCCACTTAGGGCATTCTTTAAACCTTTTTCAAGGAAGTCTGGCATTCCAGACTTGGTCTGTGTCTTGAAGACGAACGAGGCAAGACCTCAGGTCATGCCCCCTCCTTTAAGGGTTCACAAGCTGATTTATTTGGTGATAGTTTTGGGGGAAATGACTGGCTCCACTGTCCATGAAAACTGGGAAGGAAAACCTCAGAGCCAGATGTGGCAATTTGGCATTTAGGAAGAAAAGTGGGAAACACCCACAGAAGTGATTTCTCTGAAAGAGGCTGCTGGGAGTTTCTTCTCTGATTGAGAAACTCTGCTTCTCTTCTTCTGAGAACTGACAGCACTTTGCACCACCTTTGAATAGTAAGATCACCTTTGTGAATACCACCTTTTAAAAACCCAAGCCCGGGAACTTCTTGTCCCTTTCTTTCTGGCCTTGAAAGCTATCAGAGCTCTGGCGCCGCTGGCCCTGCTCCCCTGCGGCCTGTGCGGCCTGGGCTCGGATCTCAGCGGCTCCCGGGCAGGGGATGGAGACTGTGGGGCCTCCCTCAGGCTGGGCCGGGCTCTGCTGTGGCCCCTCCTGGGAAACCCTCCGGGTCCCATCCCAGCGGGGGGACCAAAGCCCTTCCCAGGGGGGCCCCCAGCCCTAGGCTGGGCCAGGCCACCACTGCTGACACTTGCCGACACCTCTCCACCCTGCCCCGGCCTGCTGAAATCCGATACCATGAATAGCTGCTGTGGCTTGGGCCAGATTTAACCCTTTAACTACACAGACGAGACCTGCAGACTTTAATCTCTCCAAGGAGAGAAAAGGACAAGAGCGATCAGCACATAAGGAGACATCATGAAACATCAAGGTCAGTAAAAGAAAGAGTCATGCCTCAAATGGAAGGAGAATGAGGAGATGCTCTAATAGGCTGAAATATTCTTTTGGTAGGGCCATGGAGATGGACAATAATGTTCTGAAAATAACTCCTTAATTCATGAAAGAGTATTGGGGGAATGATGTATTCAAGCTGCAGATCTGAGCAAAGGCATCCACTGATGAAGCCAAGCAGATGCTGGAGTAGCTGTGATCCCATGAGATGCTTGAACAGAGAGAGAGATGAGAGCTGATGAAGACCCTTTGCCTCCAGAGAGAGAAGAAAACCTCTGTTCTCAGAGATATCACAGAGACAGATGAAGAGAACTTTAGACTTTGAATAACTCATCCTTAAGATAATACCCCATGAGTTCATGGCCCATGAGCACACCTCTCAGTGGTGTGAAAATGGGAGGAAGGTATATGATGGCAGAGTTTGTGCCCAGGCGGCTGCCAGTTATAGAAATGAAAAGCCACGAGAAAACTGTTTCTTGTGGAGAAGTCTCCATGGAATGACAAGAAAAAACTCCTCTCCCTACAAAGACTGATGAAAAGACTACTCTATTGTTGGTACTGCTTTAACATCCCAGGTTTGTCTCTACATTGTCAATTGGAAAAAGAAAGGTTGGGTGGGGGGAGAAAAGGTTTCTAGAGGTTTTATTCTTGTTTCTTATTCTTGTAGTCCTGTTAATAAACTTTTTTTATTCCTTTTAGGTTTTAAGCCTGTTTTGTCCTTCCCCTAATCCACATCTGACAGCAAAAAACGAGTAAGTACCCTGGTGATTTTAGCTAGAGCTAAAACCCACCACACCAGGAA
The DNA here is from genome assembly GCF_971803275.1 of Cyanistes caeruleus. Taxonomy (NCBI): domain Eukaryota; kingdom Metazoa; phylum Chordata; class Aves; order Passeriformes; family Paridae; genus Cyanistes; species Cyanistes caeruleus. The sequence goes on from NC_141732.1 coordinate 37,390,989, forward strand.
ATTAACTTAGGCCTCAGACATATGATATTCTATTTTACCTCATATTACTGCCTAGAGATGGTGTCAGCTATCACTTAGCTTGTTGCCTCCTAGCTTCCTCTGTGAGTTGCATCCAATGTCTACAACCCTCTCTGGTGACTAAACCTGTTTCAGAAGAAGCCCACATTTGGGTAGTCCCAGAAGCAGCCCTGGTGGATAACCCCTTTCTTTCCAACAGAAAGCATTCATGGTAATCCTTGCTAATCCTACCAGATCAATTGCCTGCAATCTACCTTGACAGCTGGGGCTCTGCCAGCTTCTCCAAAGGCACTGATCAGCATACCAGAAATGTCTCCACGTAGTTTGCCAGCCTCAGAGAAAGCTGTAAGGACACAAATGTGCTGTCAAAATTCCTTCTCCAAGTCCTTCAACTCTTTTAGACTGGTAGGGAATTCTGAGGAAGTAGGAACATCCATTTCTGTCTAAGCCATCAAGGACAGCATGTGCTAGGATGTGCTGGTGTCAGTGTGCAGGTTGAGCTGAAATGGAAGGCAGTTCTCTAAAGTTAGACCTAGACAGTGGCAAGAAATATATATGGAGCCAGAGAGGAACTGATCTGTCTGTCAGCTGAAGGCTGATGTGAATGCTGCATACAATGCAATGGCATGCTAAATTCATCTTTGTCAAACTCCTAGAGAATGGCACACATCCTGATGACCTAGAGTCAGCGTATTTCTAAATACGTTTTTGGTAAACCAGAGAATGACATTTGTCTTTTCTTATCAGTCACTGTACCATGGATGGATATCTCCATGCAGCTGCATGTGACAGCTGCAAAATTCTCTTTCAGAAAGTCTCACAATCAAATATTTTACATTAGTCTGGCCTTTCCCTATTTATTTTTTTAAAAAATTTTAATGGAGGAAATTTGAGAAAATTTATATAAAAATACCTGAAGCCAGCAACATTATCAAGTGCCACATCAAAGAGCAAAGATGTTGCAAACCTCACAGAGGAGTCCAAACAAAACACGAAGGTTTGTGTCCTGCACTGTTTGCCCAGAAGCAATTTCTAACAAGGAAGCGAGGTCAACCTTATGTCCTCTCCTTATAAGCTTTTCTTGTGTATGCACATCACATCCCATGTCAGTCTAGTGAAAAGACATTCTGTCAAGCTCCTACTTTGCAATTTCCTCTTGCAATGAACAGAGGGCAGGAAATTAACCTTGGCCTGAGGATGCCCAGAGCCTCAGCCAACATCCCAAACATGTCAAACTTCTTATTTTATATATAATACTCTGCAGGCATGTTTAGTTAGCTAATTGTGAACATTTCCACTGAGCTCCTGTGGTGCTCTCTGTGCCCACTAATTCATAAACCATCTCTCCTAAATCACTCATTTAAGAACAAAACAATATGAACCACAGGAATTAGCACTGGAACAACTCCAATAGAAAAAAAGGTAGACAGGAAGACAAGCCTGCCCAGAAAAAGTCCTCAGTAAATCCCAAGTGACCACCATTTACAAAACACTCTCATACATGGACTTTGACAGCAAAACAAGGAGAGCAGGAATACAAATAGAGTGAAAGCAGAACTGGGATCACACTGCTCACTGGGGGAATCACAGCTGCTATGAACAATTAATATTTACATTACAGTAGTGTCTTGAGGGAACAGCTGAGTTACAGATGAACACAGAAACCAATACTGCAGAAGTCTGTACATGTGTTTGTGTGTAGACAGCACATGTACAGTGAGATATCTCTCTATCTGGCTTGAATAGCGCTCATTGCAATGAAACCACCATCACAGATGTAATTTCCAAAAATTATATAGAGAATGAGAGAAAGAGGATGTAGATGTGAATGCACTCTACCCTACTGGACTCTATAATCAGGAGAGAAGGTGAGTGGAGAAAAGGAAATCCTTTGACAAGGACTGTTGCCAGAACAATGCACTTCTGCAAAGAAATGTGCTAAAATGCTTTGGTACTTACTAAAATTAGAATAATTTCAGTCCCTAGTATATTACAGAAGGAAACAGCAGCTCAGCAACCTTTCCTATAACTGCTTGACCTAGCTGAGTATTTTTTAACTCTGTCACCTTCAGCTTCTATGAAACTACATCCCTGAAAGAGTGAAGTTTATTTGAGTGCTGAAGAAAAGCCCTGGTGGACCTTCTAAAGCTGAAATCGCAGGCTTTATCACAGCTGCAGCATGTGGCTGAGCAGGGGCCAGAGGTACCCTGGGGAGGCTCACAGCTGCTCCGTCACTCTTGGAATGAGTTACTTCCCATCACACCCTTATGTCAACCTCTCACAGCATGATAGCAAAAGCCTTGCTTGTCACTCTGCTACAGTAAGATGGCTTCAAGGCAGTGGATGGCTCCCATGCAAATGGGGAGAATGCAGGTGAAAAATATACAAATAACAAACAAATAAGAACAAAAATTCCAACAATGCATTTCACTCTGCAAAGATGCCGTCATATGTGAAATTACTGCCTGCTCCTGAAAGCATGGAGGGCAACAGGGGGGAGGACAGCATTCTGTAGAAAATTTGCATGCTACATCAGCATCTCTACATTAATTAAACAGAAAGTATTTTACACTAATATGCCACCAATATTAATAAAAATATTTAACTAAGGTGCTAAAATAGGCAGTATCCTCAGTTCTTTCCCTTGAATATCAAATAAGAAATTATGTATTGCCGTACAAAAAAGGAGCCTTCTTATTTCTCGGAGAACCATGCAGTGTTTTCAGGTGAACATTAAAGATTACTTATTTCAGAAACTGAAGCAGATGAATCCACTTCAGTCAGAAAAGGGCAAGTACAAGCCTGCCATGAAGGCATTTTAGTAAAACCTGAACTTGCTCCCAGCAAAAGGATTTGGGATTCAGCACACTTGGTTTTAGTCTCTTGCACTGGCTCTGAGTATATCACATCCAACTTTCAGCCCAAATATTCTATCCTGACTGCAGATTGTTTTGTCTGTTTCAGGATTTCAGTACCCTCAAAAAGGTACTGCACCCTAAGCATTCACCTTGCAAACCTCATGCTATAATAATCTGATCCAAATTACTCTTTCTTCTCAAGAAGAGAAGATACCATTCAGGTTGGCTCCAATGAAACCAACAACTTCAGAAAACCACAGCAGGGGAGGAGGAAATAGCAGTATGTACTTGCAGTCCTGATAGTTACAAAACTGTAATTTTTTGAGTGAAAATGTAAAACAGCTTTCAAAGAAGCATACTTCTGCAATATAGGACAGTCTGGACAAGCAGTATCTATTCCATGAATATTTCATCTATATGGAGGGCAAAAAGCCTTAACTACCTACTTATCTGCTGCCATTTATTTGATTTTGACAGTTCTCAGTCATATGTTGCATTTTATGTTCTACCAGTATAGTTAAAAATGTACTATAATATATTTAAGCTTGCAACAAAAGGCCTGAAGCATTTCATCTAACATTTTTTTTTAGACATGTGGCTGTCAGAAAGCACATTTTGTTAGAAACCAGTCTTTTCTTGCTCATTGGAAAAAAAGCATCCTTTTATCCTTCAATTTCGCAAAGGAACAGAAGCTTCAGATTCCTACCAAGGCCAAGCTGTTGTTCAATTGTTTTGCAGCTGGTCTTGCAGGCACTGCAGAAAAGTATACTGTGAAAAGGTGGGAATCTTACAGAAGGGGAAGTTATACATATGAAATGTAAAGTTAAAAGCAGCCTAGAGGAATGTGTGCATGACACAGAGAGGTGACGCTGGCTATTTTTTTTCAGTTGTGTGAGATAGCAGTGGCAGATACTGAAACTTACAGGGAGCACATGTGGATGCAGGCAGTGGAACTGATCTTGAAATTGAGAAAAGGGAGAGGGTGTCAATGAAAGGATTCATGCCTGAATGTGTATGTTAATAGGGTGGGGGTAGGGAGCTCAGCCATGCTGTGCATCAGAGGGAAAGGAGCCTGGAGGTGCGCTGAGAGAGTGAAGAGGATCCACGCTGCTTTATCCCTCTTTAATTAGTTTTCAAAAGACAGTGATTTCCCCTACCTTCTGCAAGTACAGGACTGTTCCCTTCAGCACAGCATAAAAGGTTTTCCAGCCTCGTTTTCCCCGGGGAGCTGGAAAGAAAACAAATGAAAACCCATTTAACTCAGATCCATTTTTACACTTTGTCTAGGTTACAGAAGAGCTACATTAGTCCTGTGTTAAACCTCCTTCATAGTATCTTCTTCAAAGGACAATGCAACTTAGCATAGTGCCTGCACATACCTGCTGTTAGAGAGGGTAATACAACAACCCTGATGACAACCCTGGACTGGATCAGAACGGAACAGCAGCAATGCAGAAAGCAGGCCACTTTTTGCTCTTGAAGACAGGCAGACACTGCCCCTACACAGCCACACCTGAGCTCTGCACCATGGCAGTTTTCAGTTTTCAGAAAAAAATACTCTTTCTACATGCCACAGTAGGCTGGCAGGCACTGCTCAGAACCAGTGGGATACTACTCAGAAAGCAGCGTCTCCCCAGCGCATCCTTTCCCTTGCTGCATGCCCAAGTTGGCATTGAGAAAGGAGAAGGGTTCCAACCAAAATATCCAATCCCACAAGAAAGTCAAAGTCAGTTAGAGGTCAAAGAACATAACAGAGGCAACATATCTAGCCCATAAATTCCTAGAGACAAGGGGTGGGGGGGAAGTAAATTCAGCATGACGGCTGAAGGATCCAGTCTGAAATTCAGCTGCGAGAGGGAGAGAATTAGGTACAGGCTGTACAGTCACAGCTCCAGAGACCAGAAGCCTGCATCTAAGCTCACCCTCCACAAGCACACACTGATGACGAACATCCATATAGTGTATCACTCACGCTATACTGAAACTAATACACACACAACTAAAGCATGACACTCAGAAAGGTGTTCTGTTCTGAAGACAGAAAGTGAAGATGAAGAGGTTACAAATCCCTTGTCCCAGAGATTAATAATTCTCATCTTGCATAACAGGCCTTATTTCTAACTGGCATTTGTTCAGTTTGATTTCCAGCCATTGGCCTCTGTTACATCCTTCTCCTCGAAGTGCCGAAGTGCTTTAGCCCTCAGAACTAGGTTCCTGAGAAAATACAGATGAGCGTTCTAGTACATCGCTTCATTAGAAATCCCACACAAGCTTATCTCTGCCTTGCAAAAACTCCATTAGAAAATAAAATATGAAAAAGTCTAACAACCAAACAGACAAACAAAAAAGAAAGGAAAAAGTTTTGTTTTATTTGTGCCTTGAAAGCCAGAATGCAGATTTTCTGAGAAAGACAGATTTTAAATTGTACCGGAACTTCTGAAAACATGGCCTTAATTACATTACTCATAAAAGAGTTATCTCCAGAATGCCAGTGTCCAGTGTACTGAATAATGAGCGATTCTGGTATTTATAATTAATGAAATAATTTAATAAAGGCAACTAGATAAATTACTTATTAAGGTTGAATAAGAAGATGTTTAACAAAGATGAGTCTATTTAGAGTATCCAGTCATCCCAAAGAATTACGTCAGCTTGATTTTGACACCTTTGTCTGGATCCAGTTGTCAGCTTTTTTGAAAATACTGACCTCCAACTGTACCTTCTAAAACAGACTAGCAAAACATGTGAACACCAGATAGCTTAGCCCAGCTAGCAGAGACTGGCTGATACTGGAAACCCATCATCAAGTCAGACTTAGTCTTTGGGATTTACCCAACAATTGAACCATGAGCAGGAAATCATCAACAGTGATTGGGGAAAACACAGATGCTCTGACTAGCTTTTTCCAAGATCTACAGACAACAAATGAAGCTATCCAAACTACAAAACATACAGGTGCATCAGAAGCCCTTAATAATTAGTGCATCACCAACAAAAGTAAGACAAGAAGGGAAGAAGATAATTAAGGTAAGTAAGAGCTGCTGCAGGATTATTACAAGAAAGGGACAGGGAGGAACTGCATAGTAAAAAGCTGTCTGGTGCCAAAAGCTGCTGCCCTTCATTGGATATGTGACCCAAGACTGGAAAGTAGGGAAGGGAATAGTGTGTTCCAAACAGAGGTAAAGAGCAGCCTTTCTTTAAAGACAGATCCAGAGGGGAGGGGAGATTTGCAACAATCTGGTGTCACATAAGGAAAAGGAGAATTACCAAATTACTGCAGAACAGCTACTGTAATTCACTTGAAATTGTTTTCTATTCTGTAAACCACTATATTAATTTCCTTTTAGCACAAAAAAATTCACATTGCTTTGCTGTATCACATTACTTCTTATACGCATGCATTAAGCTGCTGCAAATGGGACTGAGCATTGTAAATTCTGGCCTAACCGTGAGAGTGTGATAATCCAATTGTTGTGTTGCCTGTTATTGCTGCTATTTCCCCTAATGAAGCAGCGCTATTCGCCTTCAGAAGTACATGGGCTCATTGGTACGTGGCATTGTGAAGACATAACAAGAAAATAACACATTAGGATTGAAAAATTACTCACTTTTCTTTCCATCCATATCTGCATGGATTTTCCGAGCCAGAAATCCAGTTTTATACACAGCAGCATTGGGGTCATGAGGGATGTCCAGAAATGGGTTATTTGAATTGCCAATCCGACTCACAGCCTTTGTCTGGTTCCCATTATCCTTTTCATCTGTACCATCCGAGTGAGATTTTTTTTTCTCTTCTTCATCCCTTAAAAAGCAGTGAAAATCATGCATGAAAGATGGACTGACCAGCAAAGTTTCATTTCAGCAATTTTTGAACACTTCTTATTAAAACATAGCTCTCTCTTTATAGGGAACCATATTTAGGGAGAAACCTACAGATATATCAAAATATAGACATATCATAGCAAAGCTTCAGCACAGGACACAGATTTTCAACAAAGCCCAAGTTTCCATTATTGTCTCAAAAGATAAGACTTCAAGAATGTTCTGTCCTCCAACTTTGCCTATTTTTATTTCCATGTATTTGAGTGCTAAAATGGGAAATATTTTCCTGCTGGGTTTAGCTGAAAAATCCCCAATTTGTTAATGAGTTCACATGTAGATGGAAAGAATTAGGAAACTACAGATCACTGTGGCCTAGCCCTTAACTTAGCATATGAAACATACATAATAAAAACTCTACATCTTTATTTTCCTCTGCAGACTAGCATAAAATTAGTAATTTAAAAATAAAAATTTTGCTAGGTGAATTATGGTATCTTTACTTTGGAAACAAAATGCTGCTCAAAATGTTACTTATTAGGGCAATGTATTCCACATAGTTCTTGGGCACAACAATCAAGTCACAAGCACTGCCTGACTAATAAATACCATTTTGCTTGTCACAGGCAAAGGCTAAAAAGGACAAGGCAACCTAGAAAATAAAGGTGTCCTTCACAAGAGTAGAACAACAGTTTTCAGAGAACATTCCAGATTACAGAGTAGTCCTTCATCCTCTGAAGTCACATACATTCCCCTCCAGGTGACTAGGAAAGGTGTGTCAGGGAGTATGAAGGCTTTCATTGGAAAGTTGTGGTAGCAACACCTCCTGAGACCAGCATCTGATTTTTTTTTTAAAAAATATCATTTGAGCATAATGATGGCTAATACTGCCAACCTGTTGGGGGTGGACCTCAAGTTGCTTCATCTCACTGGACCCAGATGACTGGCAGAGACAGGAAGCTCAGGCAGATCTTCCAAATACATGTTTATGCTCAAAGGCATGTATTATGTGAGGATTAGCAAGGCATGTATCAATCCAGAAGCTCCTTTAGGGATACAGTGCTACCATGGCTGCTTATGGGAATGACCATTCAAAGAAATGTCCTCCAAGAACTGCAGGCTGCAGCAACAAATCTATCTTATCTTCAGCTCTGCTGCAAAGGAAGCTCATTATCACTCTCTACAACTACCTGAAAGGAGGTTGCAGCCAGGTGGGGGTTAGCCTTTTTACCCATGCAACGAGTGACAGGATGAGAGGACATAGTCTCAAGCTGTGCTGAGGGAGGTTCAGGCTGGACATCAGGAGAAATTTCATCACTGAAGGGTGATTAAGCATTGGAAAAATTTTCCCAAGGAGATGGTGGAGTCACCATCCCTGCAGGTGTTCAAGTTCAACAAATGGACGTGGCACTTGGTGCCATGGTCTAGTTGAAAAGGTGATGTTCAGTAAAAGGTTCCACTTGATGATCTTGCAGGTCTTTTCCAAACTAAATGATTCCAAACAAAGTGATTCTATGATTCTATGAAATGATCTTCAGGGGAATAGCTTAGTCTAAGGAAGTAAAAGATTAAGAGGCTGGTTTGACAACAAAGAAACCAAATCCAGGAACATGGGGGCTGTATTAGTGAGCTCTGTAGTAGCAGGGAATGTTCCCAAGCATTTGACCGTGACCACCTCATATAAATTATGGAAATATAGTATGTCCTCCTAAGTAAGAGGAACAAAATTTTTACTTGAAGATGTGATTCCTGCAAGGAAGAGCAGTCCTTGCATCTTTAACCTACTGATGTGTGCTTTCTCACTCCAGCACAGAAAGTTCTACAAAAAAATTTTTATTAGTCAAAGCAGTAAAGACTTCATCAAGTATACTTTAGTTGAAGCTCTCTCCCAATTGAAAAAGTGAAGGCATTTCTGACAATTTTGTTTGTCCCTACCATTCATGGGTCTATTACACTCACTAGCTGCTGGTAAGTCTGAACCACTTGTGTTATGTTTCTTAGATTTACGTCCATTCCAGAAACAAATTCTCTCAACATGAGTCTGAGGCACTTAATCCAGATTAAAATCTCTCAAAGGGCAGAAGCACACAGGTTGATTTTTCACACAGAAGTGCCTTGTGAATTCTGGGATTTCAGCCAAGGACACAAAAGATTTCTCCTTGTCAGCAGAAACCAACTGCAGTAAAAGGCTTCACACTTTCTTGGAATAAGCTATCTCCTTTGGAGCTATGGGAGTGAATTATTGTATACTGATCAATTGTCCTGTGGGAATATACTAGTGCCCTTAACCAAGCAGCCACAGTGGTGTGATGAGCAATCCTGTGGGGGACCCTGGACATCACTATGAGCTGGGGGCAGTGCTCTTAAACTCAGCACTTCTAGGGCAGATGTTAAAACAGGAATTCCTCAAAAGACATGGTGGAAAGGACAGAATAGTATCTGCTGTCGTGGCTGCTGACAACACTGAACAAACATTTAACTGATCTTTTATTCTATCATGAAAATGAGACATCTTTGAGACTCAGACAGTTCAGCCATTTCTGAGAACTGAGTGCTCTGACAATAGGCACGAGGGCAAGATGCACAAGTAAGTCTGCAACAGGCAATGAAGGGAGACAGAGAGGCAAGAAGGACATATTACAAACAAGAAGTGGATGAAAACTAGGGGATCTGGGACTCATTTACTCAAATACTCCATGTTACTACAGTGGTCAAACATAAGAAAAAAGCAAGATGATTTGGAGGAATGTCAAAGTAGCAAAAAATGCAGGTATTAGCTTTTCCTCAGGTATCTTCCAAAGCTGGCTGAATAGACAGGTGCCAAATACTGTTTATCGGGGATTTAACAATTTGAACTTCCTTCTAACAAGCCTTTAGGGTACTTTTGCAAGAAAGAACTGCAGAAAGTTCAGGGGGCCTCTGGATACATAAACCAAAACTGATCTTTGTTTGAAACCCTAAACTGTTGGGAATGTGACTACCTGCCCATTCTCAGACGGCTCTCAAAGATCATCCATGTGCTGTAAAATCACCAGTGTTAAGGCCTCTGGTGATGTAAATAGGAGTCAGTGGGTGGTGGTCTGCACAGGCATGTTCAGAATTGTGGATGTGGTGTCACACAGGCATAGCTCAGGTCCTTTTGAAGGCCAAGACCACTGCCTCTCTTCCATTTCATATAGGAAGTAGAACAATCCTTCTGCCTTTAGGGGAAAAAACCCCACAATGGTTCCAAAACACCCTTCAGTAGGCAAAACATCATCGTGAGGGTTCAGTTAGGCTTGCAGAAGTCTTACAAAATTTTCCACCCCTGATCAGCAAAGGAAGATCATTCCCTGCTCTGGTTCTGGAAGCAATTCCTCTGGTGACCCCTCCCAGATGACTGCAAAGGGTTGATAGCTGCAAAACTTCTTTTAAGTCCCACTTTCCATTCATAGGAAATGAATTTGTCACTGCTCTGCTCTGCAGGGTACTGGTGAAAGGAAAAGGTTACCATCTGTAGAGCTTCTCTAAGCCCCTGCTTATGGCACATGATGTTTGCAAGGCTTCCCAAAACAAGGAGATTCAGTTCCACCTCTGTAAGCCTGTCTCTTTGGAAAAGAACCTGCAGAGAGAGCAGTAACCAGCCCTCTGGCTGCCCATGAGAACCAGCGCACCAAAGCCAGGATCTGCTTGTGCTGTCATTTACAGTCACAGGATTGAAACAGCAATGTTTTCCTTCCCAAATACATGATAACTGACAACTGCGAAGTTTTCCCCTTATTCTTAAACACATAGATGTGAAAAACATAAAAATCCAGATGTTGCCATTTTGGTGAAGAAAAGCATTTTCTGTCTCTACCAAGAAGATATACAAGGAAGCCCCATTTCTGTCTTTTGGGAGAAAAGCACCATCTGATTCTCTCAGTAATAAAATTATTTCTGTACACTCTATGTGGTCTGATTTGAGGCTCTGCCTCAGAAAATTCTGAAATCATTAATCTGGAACGATGTGGTCAAACCTTGCGTTTTTAAAACTCTGCTTCATCTCTGCATTTGTTCAAATAGCAAACTTATATGACACAGCAGAAGGTTGATTTAATCTATTTAAATACTGCAACGGAAAAAAAAAAATCAGGTTTTCTATCATGCATCTGTGGAACTAACAGCATCCGTATTAGGAAATTGACTTGAGAGAATTTTTGGCATCTTTCCCAGTGGGAGAAGAGAAAAAAAAAAGAACTACCTGATCTCGCCCTAAAACCAATCAAGAAGTTGCAAACAGTAAACATCCCAGAACTTGGGAGACAAAAGTTAATTATAATAGAAAGAGATTTCTCAGTTTGACCTAAAAACAGGTGAGCTTCAGCACAGATGTCTTTATAACTATCCTGATTTCAGCATCCTCATTTCACTGTTTGATTTGGCACCAACTCTTTCCCACCATCACTATCTGAATGACCTGATTTGTTTTGGCTGAAAGGAGGTAGGTTTTCAGTGTAGTCCAGAAAAAACAAAAAAAGAATATACCATGTCCCTGTAAACTTCTCTGGATAGAGAAGTGTGTCATTCTCTAGTTAAAAACTAAGTTATACTCTTGAGAACTGCACTGTTCTGCTGAGAGGAGGCTTTTGGGACACAACTGGCTTAAATGCAGCCATTTGGCTTTAGGAATTTTGTAAGCAGTGCTTTGGGAGCTCATATTAATTCTAGATCACCTGTTTTCAGATTATGATTTTTTTATTCCTATTACCTTCAACAGTAAACAGACACAGTATTACAAATAAAAGAAAACAATGATGACATTTTCATGTAGACATCATGCAAATGAAACATATTTAGCTCTGGCACCTTTGTAATCAAATAGATTTTCCTCTTTCAGCTTAAAGCTTACAATGACCAGTGTGAGAGCCAAAGAATGAGAAGCACCTAAAAACCTTGGGATATGGTATTATAGACAATAAAGGGATATCAGCCAATCTATCTCCCGGCCTCTATGGCTGGATCTCCTCTTCATGAACCATTCCAAACAGAACAACCAGTTCACAAAAACCTCCAATGAAAGTGCTTCTGTAGTTTATCCAGGCAAACCTGTGCCTTGCTTTAAATTGATAGAAAACTTTTTTAAAGGATTTCAAATTTCCCTTGTTTCAAATTTAAGCCTATCCACAACAAACATGAAGTACTGTTCACACTTGCAGTGTGAAGCAGAAGTGTGCTTTCAGGATCCCACATTCACCAGTACAGTGTAAATTCCAGGTCAGATAATTTTATTTTACAGATTATGGCATGTGGTTCACTTTTAACTTTGTGGAGAACTTGAACCAAGCACTACTGCAGAAGAAGAGCTGTAATGCAATTCTCTCTTCAGAGCTGTACTCATGCTTTCCTGTTCAAAAAGGATAAATGAACACTCCTACTGAAAGTCTCTGGAGAACATCTGCTGATTAAGGTGTCACTTCTCATGATTACAAAATTGAAGTCAATGGTAGCCTTTTCTTTGCGTGGGCTTTGGATCAGACTGTAATTCTACTGGAAATGTACTGCAAATTGTTCAAGATGATAACACACCTAGCTCACAACTAGAAAGGTAAGGGCTGGATAGTAGTCTTTTGGCATCTTATGTTTCACCATTACCCTTTCCTGCGTATGGATTTACTGATAGCCATTAATCCACTAAATAACATACTTCTAGAGCAGCTCTCAAACCTTTTCTTAGCTCAAGAGTGTCCTAGATCCTCAAAGGATTTCTGGATGGAGGAAAGGTATTCCCTCAAAATGACAACATTGTGGGAGAGCTTACACTGGGGTTTGCAGTCCTACCTTCACCTTTGCATTACCTCCCACTTCTTACCCTGCCAAGTGCACCAAGGAAGCTAAGGAATAATCTTTGGAAGGGAGAGAGTATTCTCTTTGGTCCCATTAGAACAAAACTGGCCATGTCTCCTTTCCTTTCAGTTTTCTCTGTGGCTCATAACAGTAAAGCAAGAGAGTTATGTGCCTCCTCCCTCAAGCTCAGGCAGCCCTAGGGCTTCTTGGGGTTATTACTTTATTCCAAGCACATATCTTCATAAAAATGAAGAGAAACATCTTCACACTCCCTCTTCCAGCCAGCACTCTCGGCTCTAAAGGTACTGCCTATGCCCAGAATGAGCTTTGTTTCTCGTCACAGAAATTAACTGTAACATCAGTTCTATCATGTCAGTCTCAGATTGGAACAGACAACTGGCACCTTTGAGCATTCTTCTGTAAGAAGATAGCTTTATATCCATGCAAAGTCATATTTAAGAAAGAATCTGAACTATCCCTCTTCCAGCCTGCTTGGAATTTTCCCCCTAACAAAGGACATGGACTATACTATGTAAATGCCAAAGCAGTTACCACTTATACAGAAGCAAGATCTCATGAATCACCTTGACTGAGGTTCATGGGAGCAGAGCCAGCCATGAGCCATTTCCCACCTGGAGGCTGCCCAAGTGTATTAGACACGGTATGATCTCTTGGCAAGAGCTGGAGGAAAATTCTGACATTGAGAAAGTCACATAATGGATTCTGCTGGTTCTAAAGCACCTGTGACAGTGTCTGGCAAAGAGCTTTGGTGTGACATGTAAGATTCACACAGCGTGTTCCAGGTCCAAGACACAGTCTGTGAAAATGTCTCCCACCATGACTTTTAATGCTCATCAGAGATGGCACTTCTTGCTGATTCCCATTAATAGCACACCTTCTTTACTACTCTGACATCACCTAACACATTTCTGAACTAGGACAGCAATCCCACTTGGAACCAGCTGCCTTTGTGAGGCTACACACACTGACTAGAAATTTGTTTGCAGAACATGAACTTAAAACAATGAAGATCCGAAGGTGCTGAACCTGCAAGACCTATGACAGTTGCCAGAACTTCTAGCACATGAGGTATAGGACCATGCATTCCAGACATAAGTTGTTCCCAAGAAGGTGAGGTTTCAGATATGTAAATACATGCAGGGAAATACCTCTGTATAGTTAAAATATATAAAAGACATCATATTCCTATTCTATACCAAAATCCACTGTTCTGGAAGTGACAAAATCAAAAGGAGACACTTCTACCCTTTCCTGGCATAACCAGACCACATGAAACCTAAGCACAAAGAAATGTCTGAAATTAAACTGAAGCTTTTTCTTGTCTGCAGCATATACATAGTTAACAAGTGTTAGCCTGTCAAAAGCAACTAAGGATTGGAGAGGGTGATATCAGACTTTGTCTAATTTATCATCTTTCACATTAGGTTGTTGTCAAGTTATCCATAGTTAATCAGGAGACAAACCAAGACAATAAACCAACAGCAGGAAACTCAATCCAAGAAGTGTGTTTCTATTCAGTGGTTCTGACACAATGAACAGAAAGATAAAGGAGACGTCAACTTCTGTTTTATTTATGCAGTCATAGAACAACAGAGGATTTAATTTCTCTCTTTTTAGGCTGAAGTTTCCTACTAAATGAAGTGTCCTCTTTCCTTACAAATGCAGTTGGCTCCTATCATTAACAACTCCTCTTGTTGGAGAAACAGATGAGGCTGTCTTGCCAGGTCAGTCATTAGCAAAAAAGCAAACTCATTATGTACGCTAGCTATCTTCTACAGGCTTTGGATCCCACACAGATGGTGACGTAGGACATATAAACAGATTACTACACAGGTACTGTTGTTAAACTTCAAATTTTACAACAGAAGTATACTTACACTGCCCATTCCAGCTTCTCATTCTTGATTGAATTGTAGAGGGCCTGCAAAGGGAAAGAAATGAGATGGAATTACTGTTTGATCCCTCCTTCACATATATTAATACGTTGAGGAAAGATACCCAGCTACTATCAGCAAGCAAGTGGTCTCTGATCAAGAAAGTCCCATATCTGCTAACAGCAATGTGAGAATCTTCAGCAGAAATTTCACCTAAGATACTGTATAATAATAATAAGCATGTTTTAAGATTACAGTAATTTTCTCAAGCAAGTTTTTGGGGTTTCTGGCTTGCGCCTTCTTAAGACCAAAGAATCATGGAATAGCTATGGAAGGGACCTTAAAGACCATCTAGTTCCAACACTCTTGCTGAGGGCAGAAACACCTTTCACTAGACTAGGTTGCTCAGAGTCCCATCCAACCTGGTCTTGAGCACTTACAGAGATGGGTATCTACAGCTTCCCTGGGCAACCTGTTCCAGCGCCTCACCATGCTCACAATAAAGAATTTCTTCCTAACATATAGTCTAAACCTGTTCTCTTTCAGTTTGAAGCCATTTCCCCTTATCCTTTCCTTACATGCACTTGTAAAAACCATTTGTAGGCTGCCTTCAGGGACTGAAAGGCTGCAATTAGGTCATCCTTAAACTTTCTCTTTTCCAGGCTGAACAATCCCAATTCTCTCAACCTGTCTTAATAGGAAATGTGGTCTATTCACCTAATCACCTTGGTGCCCCTGTTCTGGACTCACTCCAGCAGGTCTGTGTCTTCCTGTGCTGGGACCCCAGAGCTGGATGCAGGGTTCCAGGTGGGGTCTCACCAGAGCAGAGCAGACGGACAGAACCCTCTCCCGCCACTGCTGTCCATGCTGCTTTGGATGCAGCCCAGGATACAATCAGCTTTCTGGGCTCTCAGATCATGTCCAGCCTCTCATCCAGCAGCATCCTCAAGGCCTTCTGGGCAGGGCTGTTCTCAATCTGTTCATCCCCAGCCTGTGCTGATATCAAAGGCTGCTCTGACCCAGGTGAAGCACCTTGAAACTTGGTATTGTAAAACCTCTTGAGATTCCCATGCACCAGTTTTCTGTCTTGTCCAGGTCACTCCAGATGCCAGCCCATCCTTCAGCTAGGTGTCATCTGCAGATTTGCTGAGGGTGCATCTGATCCTTTAATGAAGGCATTAAATAGCACTGTACTGCACCCCTGAGGGACACCACTTGTCACTGATGTCTATCAGGACATTGAGCCATTGACCGCTCACTACCTTCTGAATGTGACCATACAGCCACTTTCTTAACCATCTAACAGTCCATGCATAAAATCCATCCCTGCAATTTAGAGACAGGCATGTTGTGAGGAACTCTGACAACTGCTTACAGAAGTTCAGATAAATGACCTCTCAACCCTTCCCTTGTCCACTAACAAGGTCACTCCATCATTCAAGGCCACTGGGTTGGTCAGGCAGGACTTGCCCTCGGTGAAGCTGTGCTGGCTGCCTTGAATCCTCTCCTGCTCTCCATATGCCTGAACCCAGCTTCTAGGAGGATCTGCACCATGATGTTCCCAGGCACGTGGTGAGGCTGGGAGGTACCTGGTTGCCATGGCTCTCCTTTCCACCCTTTTGAAAGACGTGTAGCATGTTTTCCCTCACCCAGTCACCTGGGACTTCACCAATACAATGGTGAATTCATGACTAGGGTGACTTTACAAATACCATGGAGAGTGGCTTGACAACAACATCAGCCAATTCCCTCAAAAGTCTGGGATATATCTCACTGGTTCTAATAGACTTAGGTACATTCTAGCTCCTCAGGTGGTCATGAACCTGAACTTTACTTA
The DNA here is from genome assembly GCF_971803275.1 of Cyanistes caeruleus. NCBI lineage: Eukaryota > Metazoa > Chordata > Aves > Passeriformes > Paridae > Cyanistes > Cyanistes caeruleus. Next base: position 37,407,221 of record NC_141732.1, read on the forward strand.
CGGTTTGAAAGAGCTACAGGACAATGGCCTTGAAATTCAAGGTTCACCCTAATTCCTGACACTCAATGAGACCTTTTCTCAATGACTTCTAAGATTTCACCACACAGGCTAATCTGTGAAAATTTGCCAGAATAGCTATCCAAAGACCCTGAGCTTCACAGACACCTGTATGCTTTCCCAGTCACACACCTAAACATAAACATATTCAGTTTCTAAGTACAAAACAGAAAACGAATGTTAAGCAAGTTCTTTGCTTGAAGATCACTATACTGGACTGCTGTCCACTAACACCGTTCCTCCTTCAGTTCATAGAAAAGGTGCCCAGTAGGTTTGACACCAAAGGTAACAGTTCTGTTTTTGATACAGGCCTGCAAAGAAAAGGGTCTGATACCTGACTTAAGACTGGGTGAGTATCAGACAGCTAGGATGTTTTGGGTTTTTTTTTTTTGAGAGAAAGTACATATATCAGTTGGATAAGTGTGTCTTATTTCAGCTTCCCCAGGATCTGATGTGCACAATGGTTAACACCTAGTATTACTACAAGCTAATGGAGTTCTTCAAATAGGTCACTTAAATGAAGTATTTTGGTATGGAATGTCCCTGATTCTCACACATATAATCCGCACTTGTAATTCACCTTATGTACATAGCTAGATTTACTCCCTCTGGCACATAACTCCTACACAGCCTCAAAATATGTTAACGTGTAGAAGAACTGTTGATGCACATGATAAGCAAAAAGTAGCACATCAAGTATGAACAAGCCTGAAAATCACATACTATAATAGCTATGACATAATGCTCAACAGAAAAGTAACATTTAGATAGCCTTAATGCTGACCCAAACCAAAAATAATTTGGAAGCTGCAGAGTTGAAATTAGTCTTGTGCATATGCCACAGCTGAATTCGCATGAGCCATACCATGAGCGTATCCCACTCTTCATCCTGTTATCCACTGGCTCCTTTCTGAAACTGGAAGTCTTATTTGAAGATCCTTAATATTCAGCTCTGTGGAAATTTGGTTTAACTGAACCATAAACAAGCAGGTCAAACATTATGGTATAATTCACCTCATGCTGATGCTACACAGGCAGCAACTCTTGGTCACAGTGTTCCAAGAGAGTAGGTTTCTCACAGCACTACAACAGTTATGAACACCAGGAATAATCATGCCTCATCCTATTGACACTGAGCTAGCAAAGAGAGGTCCTCAGCACTAACCAAACTTCACTGTGCTGTTCAGAGAAATACGATGAAGTATTTCCAAGCCTGGAGTTTTCACTACTTCTACAGAACCTATCTTCTCTGAAGTTGTATAAGGAGCTCCGAACCAAAGGCAAACAGCCAAAGGTGAATGGATGGGCATTTCTGGCAATTTGTAGGCACTTGTTTAATTTTCAGGTAAAAGCTATCAAGAGATTTTAAGACCCCTTTGCAGAAAGAAAGCAAAATAAAGAGTTAATATTTCTCCTGCCAGTTCAGCAGAATTAGACTACAACAATTTTTGTACACAAACGAATGCTGATATGGTTCCTACAGTCACTGAGCATTTCTTACATGATTTGGCCAAAGCCTCTGTCTTATTCTTTGACTTGTTCTTTTCTTCCTACTAAATTATTCTCTTACATTTTGAGCCATAAAATTACTTTCAAATATGAAGTGAAGAGTCTGCATACTTCCCCCAGTTACCTCCCCAGTTTTTCAGTAGTATTTTTTTTCTTCATCTAGTTGAATGAGTTTTAGAAACAGCAAAAATCTGCCTTGAGGAAACACATTTGTTGCTCTCTGGTCCAAATGCCTACAAGATTGGGTCAAAACCTCTGAAAATTAACACCTGCCCTGTGCAGGTTTTTATGAGATTTCACTGCTAAGCATGTCTCTAGGGATCACTGCAGTCAAAGAGCAGAACACACAAAAGCAGCAGTCCAGATTGGTGCAGGAATAACAAATGCCCCAGGCTTTTGCCTTTTGGAAAGAGAGCTATGTTTATCCCAACCTTTACTAATGAGCCAGACATCGTCTTCCTTCTTTAGGGAGTAACATCAACCCAGAGTCATACGGCACACATTGGACCAAGGACATGGTGTCCCCCACAGACCATCAAACAGAGCCTGTCAAAAAGTTGCTGGTATTTACAAAACAGAAAGGAAACTGTAAAGACTATGCACAACCTGGGCAGCTGTATACAAGACATGCTTTGTGTGTCTACCAGACACGTTCACTGAGACCTCAGCAAGCAGACCTCTCTAGAGATGCAAATATGTGAATTATCATGCCTGTCCCCCAACCTACCTCTCTGGCAGAGACTGCTGAGAGGCTGCGCACTTGCTGCTGGACTCACTAGCCTTTCAGAGATGTTTCATGTCTGATGTTTCAGAATTTCCTCCTGACATGTTTTGCAATCAAAAGCATACGTGTACAGCACAGCACCTGCTCTCTTTTTTATTTCATGGCTATTCCCCATGGCCCTGATTGACACAGCAGATCAATTCAACAGACATTTCTCGAGAGTATGACTAAAACAAACGTGGAGACAAGCACTTAAATGCTTCACTAAATTGCAACAAAGCTCATCAGAGGTTATGGCATGGTCATGATTCTCATTGTTCTTAGCTAGCAAGGACAGGTTTTATTAACTCACATTTTCTCTCTGGAAAATTTAAAGAGAGAAAAGAAAATAAAAGCTCTCATTTAAAGCAGTCTTACAGATTGACAACAATCACCACTACCTACCTGCTAGCCTGGGAAGTGTCTGGCAAATTTGCCACGTAACCCGGAAAATAGGAGGTTGAACCACAGCACTGAATGATAGAATGAGTACTGCATAGGTGTCATCTTCCAAGCTGGACCAATACCAGTCAGAAAGCCTTGTCACCCAAGGCTGCTCCAGACAGGATCCAAACCACCAGATACCAGCTACTTAGCAGTGTCTGACTTCAGTGCTTTGACTTTTTATCCCACCTGCCCAGAACACACACTCCTTATAGCTTACAGCCTTCCCCTTCCTGAAAAGTCTTATCTCTAGGTCCACCACACCTCAGGCTCCACACAGTTTCAAGCTTCTTGGAGAAACAAGTGCAATTCTGAAGTCAGAATAAAAGAAATTGACTGCTGCATAAAGCAGAACAGTAGGCAAAATCCTAGGCACTTTCCTTGTTTTAACTCCAATGCTGTTTTCTACAGCTCAAATTTGACCCTTAGAAGACTGCAATGTAAAAAAAAAGTGAGATTTGTTATGTGTTTGTGGGATTTGTTTGTATTTGTTCATAAACTAGGCAAGAAACACTTCACTTTTTAAGTGGAAGGCTGTAACTTTAAAAAACTACATCATTCCACCCCCATTTCCCCTTTGGTAATCAAGCAGGTCCACAAAAACCCCAGATTTTCACAAGCTCTCACTAGTTGGTACTTTTATTCCAACTGGAAAGAAAAGCCAAACTATGGAGAGAATGCTTCTGAAAACTCCTGTTCATTTTACAAAGCTACCAAGGGAAGAAAGGTCATTCACCAGCCTCAACTTCCTCAAAATCTTGTTGCATGCACGAACCACTGGACCCATTTAAACAGGCTGCTCTTGTCACCTGCTGGCTGCTGGTTATGCTGTGAGTCAGCCTCTGCATGCAGCAGCAGTGCACAAAAGAAAGGCACAACCAGGTGTGTACACAGGGACAAAGACATAGCAAATTACCCAGATACTTAGAGTAGTAAATCATCTAAGTTACAAGGAGGCACAGGGCCTCCAAAGCCCGGCCAGCAGGGTGCAAGATACTTGAAGAGATCCCAAAGCACTGTACAATTCCTCCTCTCGAACAGCAACACAGGGCTGGCTCTTGAAGCAAGCTACTGACTTTCTGTTTGCACTAGCCCATACAGAAAAGCCTGCCAAGAGGGAAAGGAATACACCACACATTTTTTACACCTGTTCCACGCATAGAAGAGGAGCCAGAAACACCTCCTGTGAACTGGTAAATAGGCAAAACCAAAATTAAGGTCATAGAGACAGCACAGATGACCCACACTGTCTTTTCCAGTTCCTGTCCCTGTGGTTTTTGCTTGCAACCAGTTCCTCCTTGATTTTTGGAGTCATTGTTGGAGGAATGATCATCTGACCCTTGCAGAGGATAGCCTAGATGGCTTTTGATGACCCCAGGCCATGGATGCACATGTCGTGCCAGGCCCTTGTCACACTTCCCTGCTGCCACTGCCAGAAGCAGCCCTGCCTGGATACAGTTCTTCTTCACCTTCAACTGATAATGGATGGCATGGTTGACTCCAAGCAACAAGGAAGCCCCAGATACACCTCTGGGCAAAGACATGCTCAGTCTTTTCAGTCACAGCACCTCCCCCAGTCATTCTGCACCTGTCCATAGGCTTTGCCCTTTGGAGCTGAGCAATCAGACAGGCATCAGCTCCAGCTCCTGCCATATGTGCTTTACTGGAGGGAGAAAAAACAACTGAAGTAGCAGAAGTCTACAAAAATAAAACAGATTACAGGGATAGCAGATACTAGACAACACAAGTGTCTGCATGGAGTCCCAATAGGTGTTGGTGTGCTCATCCTTTGGACCAGGGCGTAGCTCTGTATCATTGCCTTCTGCCAGGTTTGGATGGAGAGCAACATGTTGCTATATACCACTCGTAGCCTGCTGTTTAGGTGACTACCTGAAGGCTGGCCCTCACTCAGAATATAGATGTATATTACTCCACCACCTGCTATTTTCCACCCTCCCTCAAAACCCAGATTTTGACATTTTCTCCTGTCCTCATGCACAGATCTGTAACACCTGGCAAGGGGAGGATAAGGGTTCTGATCACCGAGTGCCTGTAGCTCACTGCCAGATTCAAAGCCCACACACATTTGATTTCTCATGCATTCTCCCCCTCTCTGATGGGGATGCAGCAAGGATGCCAGAACAGTACCCCAAGAAGCTTGTGCATTAGTGCATGGCATTGCATGTCTGCTGATATTGCTCTCAATTTTAAATTCCACTGGTTTGTACAACAAACGTTCTTCTAATAAGCCAGCATACATTATTCATAGAACAGCACAGAGCTGTTCAGCAGCATATGGAACCGATGAATGTTGTTTTGGTGTAGGAGGAGATAGGGTTGATAGGAATGTTTTAGGGGGAAGGAAAGGAGATCATTTCACCCAGGGAATTTCAAGTGCGTCACCAACAGGAGGAGAACATTTCGAAGAGAAACTCCTCTGTTAAAAATCTGGTTTGTATGGGGAAGGAGGGGGAGGGGGAGAAAGAAAAAAAAGGAAAGAAAGATTGTGCCAGATATAGCATCATAAAAGAGAAAAGGATGGTTAGCTGTGGCTCCTGAGAGCCAAGAAATTAATGCCACACAAGAAATGTGTCCTCTGCCTTGATACACACTTGCTTGAAAAGATTTTTTTCTGTACTTGCTGAAGTGTTTCATCAGTGTTATTATAAAGGCAGCATACTGAATTATTACAGAAAAATAGAGTAAAGGCTAGAGAAGTACTTCTTGATAGTGGAGCACCTACACAGCCTATTTCAACCTGTTTTACTGGCCCTGTGCATTTGCAGGCAGGACAGGTGCAAGTACTTGGCAATTCAGTCCCTGACTGCAGAAAAGAAGTCTGTCAGAAAAAGAGTCTACTGATAATGCTGGGTCACACGGATGATCCTAAGATCCTTTGACTCACCTTGCATGCAGTTTGGACTTGAGCCTGCCCTCCAGAGAACAATGGTACAGAATTCACAGTATCCTTTTCACAGGTTCTCCTGCTGGTCTAAAGCTGTGGTGCCTGCCTCTAATACACACTCAGGATGCACCCCCCGAGTGAAGCCTCTCCACACAGAGACACTACCTGATGTGTGTCAAAGAGATGAAAGGCACTTGGGCTTCCTGGCTTCTCAGACACTGGCAGTAGGCAAACCTCATCTGCAGGCACCATGTTGGTGCTTTGTTCATACAACTAAAGCATGGGGACACACAATACTCTCTAGCTTACCAAAATAGGCTGAGTCACATAAGTGAAAAGTAAAAGCGGAGTATGTTTCTGAGGCACAAATGATTTAAATCTATCTCCTGCCCAAAGTCAACTGAAGCAGTCACAGAAACAGGTCTTGAGCATTGCAATCACTTTCTATGGGGAGCAGATAAAATACAAGGCAGTCCAGACACAAAGAGGGAGACACACCCACAGAAATATGCAGAGGACAAGTCTACAAACCAAACCTTACTTAAGACTGAGGAGATCTATGTGGCATATGTGTCCAGAAAAGCCCAACCTAGAACTGAAGACATTTCCTGAGAAGTGATGCACGAACACATATGCACAGTTACACTGACAGAAAGAGCTCCTTTGCTACACTACAGATTAACAACCTCCAGGTTCTTCCACCAACACAACAGTATTGAAGAGCCAAAGTTCAATTATAAATCAGTTCTCTAAAGTATGTCTGGAAAACAAATGGGCAAAATAAATGGGCAGACAAAGATCAGAAGGGGAAACAGAGAGGTGGAAAGAACAGGACTGTCCAAAATCACAAGATCAATCACTTGCAGAGCCGCTTGTCATCAACCAGGCATGCACCACTGAAGGGAATGCAGGGATCTTCTCAGCCCTCCATAACACAGCTTTTACACATCTTAGATGCCCTACAGACACAAAAACCTCTGTTTGAAAAAAGGAACATAACAAACTGAAGCTGCAGTGTTCTTTCCAGCTTATTGAGATATGCAGGAAAATAACTGGGTATCTTTCAAATAACAACCTACAGCACTTAGAAGGAAGAAATGTGAATTCCACAGAGGAATGAACACAGAGCTTTCATTACTGCAGTAGTTAACTAATTGTGTCAGACACCATCCCTGGGAGAAAGTCGCTGCCCTGAGAACGCTACACCATGCATACACAGTGGACACAAAGCCTGGGAAGAGGGAAGATGTGGAGATCAAGTAATTAATCCAGTGTCAAAAGACTTGAGTTTTTACCATATGCAGGAGAGTTTTCATGCATAAATCCTCCCACCAAGTACCGCACAATTATTTCCATGCTTAGGGTGAAAGAGAACAGGGTCCCAGAGCACCTGCAAGATGCAGTCTTTACTTTGATATTTGTTGGAGGAGCACATACTGCATCAGCAACAGCCTGAAAATGATGGCCATGCTATTTCTCTGCCCCAACTCAGCAACACACTCTTTCTTAGATATAATTTATAAGGTGCTGAAAACAGAGCCTTGTTAAATCATACTGAAAAAAATACTTACATTTATTTCTGGTTGCAATACCCTGTGATTTAAGTTACACACATCAGGCTCTGAAATGCCATACAACCTGTAAGCTAGCAGAGAGTGATCTGCTAGGAACTACTGTGCAGCACTAAGGTCTTTTCACCATAGCAGAGGAGATTTCTCACAAAACAGATCAGAGATTTAGGGAAGGGACACTAGAGGAAAATCCATGCATGTGTCCGCTTTGCATGCACGAGTTAAATGTTTGGCTGATGCTTTGAAATATTTTACCCTGATTCAGCACACCTTTTCAAGTGGTTTTATCTTTTAATCCCAAGGTCAGAATCAACTGGCAATAAGAAGGAAATTAGAGGTACATTTTGGTCACTGTATAAAGTTCATCCAACACTTGGAGACATGGAGCACCTCTGAGAGGGAGACAGCTCTTAAAGCACTTGCCAGGAGTTCCTGGGTGCCTCTCAGTTATTGTGTGGGAGAGAGGGATGAGGAAAAAAAAGATGCTGCATGGAGTCAGGGTTGTTTGCTTAGGAACTGAATAATTGGGCTGGGCTGGGTGAGGAGATGCTGCACACAGTCACTGTAGCAGCTAGGAATAGCCTGTACTATCAACCATTAAAATACACTAATGTATTCCCATAAATGCACAAACAATGACTTCCTAAAAAATATTTGACAGCAATATTTAATCATGCATTCAAGTGAGACAGTATTTTCACCTAGCACTGACACCTACTAAACCACAGAGCTCTAGATACGGAGTAAAAATTATTTTTCTGCAGAAAACAATTCCGATTAAACAGATAATCCCAAGGACATCAGCTGCCAACTCTGGCACATTTCCCAAGAGTAGAGCTCCAACTAGCACTGTCACTAACAAGTTTTTCCTGTTTACTATTGCACCAAGCTCAGTGACAGGGCATTCAACTAAGACCTGATCATTATAACACCAGAGCTCTTTCACCTTCAGGTCTCTCCTGAAATGCAGAGATTTTTTTTCATGACCTGACAGCAATTCTGTGATCACTGCAGATCATCCAGAGCTCTTAAATCCTGTAAAGCATAACCTTTTCACAACACTAACCCCATGCCTAACCAAGCAGACACTGCTAATATTTAGTTATTTACCTTGCTTTCTTTAGTAGAAAACTCAGAGGAGTTGGAGATTTTCATAGATTTTGACCGATGGGACTGCCGCCAGAGAGATTCTTCACGGGAGTATTTCACCGAACCTGTGGCTCTCACCCGGACTTTGCTGGTGCTCTGAACACTGTTAACTCCAATCATTTCCAAAAGTGAGTGTATGGGATGGGAAAGAAGAAAGCTAATGAAACTTCCCAATCCCCTGCTGAGGAACTGGAAAAGGTTACGACTGGAGAGCCCAGGCTCAAGCAATCAGTGTTTGCTTAAAGCACACTAGGCTGTTTTCTCCAGCATCTTCAGGCACAGTGTTTGGAGCCAGCCTGATTGTTCCAGGCATTGCTCACGTCACTGGATGGGAGAAAAAAAAAAAAAAAGAAAAAAAAAAAAAGAAGTGGCTGACAGAAACTCCTCCCCTGCTCTGCTCCACTCCCCTCTCCAGCATCAACTCCCCCTTCATACACACGCCAACAGTGAGAGGGAGAGAGGTGGAGAGAAAGATGCTGGAACAAATGCCAGCAGATCAAGCAAGATATTCATTTTCAGTTCACGCGGCCACACTTCCCTGCCTGCAACAGCCTGCCATGCTCATTACTGCCTGCAATAACAAAGAACAGTGTATAAAGAGTCTTCAATCACCTGCCAGCTACAGGCTTCTGGATGTGAGAAATACTGATGGATTCTCAAAGTACCAGAGAAATGAGTGAAAACCCACAGCACCATGACAAAGTACTGGCAAGCCCCAGAGAGACAAATCAGCAAATTTCCACAACTCTCAATGTTTGCACTCATTAGCCAGAGTCCTCAGGGTGCCTTCCCAAGGTGCAAGAGAGAGCAAGACCACTTTCACACTCTAAAAGGGGCTTAGGGGAAAAGAGATGACTTTCCCAAGGTGATCAGTGCAAACCAGCAGCAGAGCTGTGAACAAGCAGCTAGGGACTCATCTCCCCACTCGGCAGCCAGGAGAGCTGTAGTCGTACCCCTACACATGTAAACCATATGTTCCAGTGGCTGACCCCAAAATGATGCAGCTCCCAAGTGGCACCCTGTTTCGCCCTTGTGGCAAACCCATACACCCTCTACTGATGGGAGGGCCACCACCACTGCCAGAGGCACCACTCCAACCCACAAGAACCTGGCTCCAGTGGCACAATCTCTGTGCCTGGAGTCACCTGCCTTCATGCAGGGGGCAAGGGGATGCTGATGCCAAGAGGAGCTGGTACTCTTAGGGAGGGTGGATGCACTAAATACAGGAAAAGAGAGATGTTTACCTCAATGTTGCAAAAGCACCATCATTTCTGGCTCCTGGAGACCCAGAGTGCAGCAGACTGTGCATTGCCATGGCAACACACTTCAATGTGAGAGAGAGAGAGAGAGAGAGAGAGAGAGAGAGAGAGAGAGAGAGAGAGAGAGAGAGAGAGAGAGAGAGAGAGAGAGAGAGGGAGAGAGAGAGATTGCTGTGCTCTACTCTGCTCAGCAAAGGATCGTGGCAGCTGCTGACACATACTGGACAGGGGGAGCAGCTTTGTGTGAGCAGCAAGGCAAAAGCGGACAATGGGGACATTGTCCCAAACCCAGAAAAGGCAAACAGTTTGTGCAGAGGGTGCACAAGGAGCTGGAAGACTGCAGCAAGGCTAACACCAAGTTCAGCAACCTGCCTCATACCACCATATCACCAGGCAGGGCAAGGACAGCAGCAGTGGTGTTGGGTTGTGGGAGGACACGAGGGCTCTCATCCCACTCACACCAAGACACACAGGGAGCAATTCTGTGCATGAAGACAGCAATGAGGTGGTGCTGCCCTGGTATGCTGAGGTTGAATATCCCGTGCTGAAATACATCAGGCAGTCAAAAGCTGCATGAAGAGGCTCCAATCTCCATTCACATCTGAGTCGCAGTCTGTGTCTGCCAAGCCATTGAAAGCAGGAGAGTCTGCTTATTCCATGTCATGCGCACAGCAGCACCCAGGGGTAAATAAGATGCATATGAACTGAGTGGACTTTTCTCCTAGTTACACCTTCTCAGTCTCTTGCAATCAGGAATTTACATCCTTACAGGGCAAATAGCTAGACAGCCATATGATGGTCCTGGGTACATTTCTGCTCATGAAAGATGCTGCTGTCTCCCCAGCATGCAGCAGCCTTTTTGACAGCATTAACCCTTTGCTCATGTTGCCCCCAAGGATGCTACAAGGTGGATATCCTTCCCACAGACTGTGTGGACCCTGCTGAAGGATAGCAGTCAGTGGAACAGGGAACAGCTTGCCTAAATATCAATACAAAAACTGTCCCTGGGGTAGGAAACTTCTGATTCCTCACTGATTCTGCCTCCATCCTGCTTGAGGCACATATATCTTCCCTTCTGGCCAACAAGAAAAATACATTTTCATTTCCACAACAGTCAGATCTAGCAAGCCCATCTCTACCTCATACATTAAGATCAAATCCCAAATGTGCTCCTTTTTTATATAAACCTGTCATTGCTACAGGATAACTGAAAGGAACCTTCTTCTCTGACAGTAATCATGCTCTGAGTTACTTCTGCCACTTCGCAAAAAAGGTTTTATGTTACTTAAACCACATGAAATTATCCACTGCTTGTGGGAAAGCTTTTCAAAGAAAATCTCTTCTTAGAGGAAATTTGCACTGCAGTCAAACCACTCCAGATGAGCTAAGCAGCAGGTCCTGACAGGTGCTACGTAAATGGCCACAAATCACTCTCTATCCTAGCAGCCCCCTGCCTAGCAGATTATTCTTGCTCTCAGATTTATAAGGCCAACTCCCCAAGCACCCTCAACACATTTGAAATAATTATACTACCTAAATATCACACACAGACCTAGACCAGTGTCAATTATACAGAGCAATTTTATTATTAAACACAAGCTAGACTGAATCAAAGCAATATTTCTCTTCTGTTGCCCACAGCACCATCACTGCTGCCTAATTGCAGCGGTTCATCTAGCATTCTCTGAGCTGAAGTTAGCAGATCCTCAGGTAGGACAGGAACCTTACTTCAGAAAGGAACTAGTGTATTGCTGCAGCAGTCCAAAACTCCAAGGATGACAGAATATTCTTTCTTCTTTTTTTCAATAGAGTATTGAATATAAAAACACTTCTCAGCACACACTCTCCCAAAGACAGCCTCCCAAGATCATGCATTTGAAGCCTTAAGTATCTTCAGATTGGGGATTCAGTTCAGATTTCACCAGTGTCCCTGATTTTTACCTGCAAGTGATAATACAATCTTGTACTCCTGACTGAGCCAGTGTTCTGCATACACACTGATTGTTATTCTGGGGGAAGACCATACTTCAACACAGAAGACCCACCATTTTAGAAATTAGTATGCACACAGGATTGATTTATGTCTGTAACTGAGCAACAGGGATTTCTGAGGGAAAACTGTTTTGTTAACATAAATAGGGGGATAGAAGAGACGTCTTTAAAGAGGGGCTGAAATAGCTGTGCAGTATCAGAAAAATTAGAGCTGACTACACCCAGGGGACACTCCAAGTGTGTTAAGAATTCAGGATCTCCCTTTTCTACAGAGGTCAGCAAAGAGGTGGTAGGAAAGGGGCCGAATGTAAATCTTTGTTTAATTTCCTTTGTTTAATAATTCGGTCAATGCAGTGAGCAAAAGGACTTTGATACTACACAGGGACCCTCCCTATCAGTTCCTCTAAAGAACAAACTATAAACCAGCAGGAAAATTTTATACTTTGGGTCAAAATAGATGCAGGAGCAGAAAACCAGAGTCTCTATTATTCCTTCCATCTCATCCTTTTAAAACCATATAAAAGCTTTTCTTTTGTCACCAGGCACTATGTCAGACCCTATCATCCATAGTGGAAATGGGCAGCTGCTCCAACTTACCCTGAAATAAGCTCTTTTCCATCTGTTCCTCCCACCAGTCAAATTTCCCTGGGAGGCAAAACATACTCAGTCCTTGCTTGGTCCTCCTAATGTCATTCAGCAAATCAACAACACAAGAAGAAAAACTGCAGACTTCAAAGTAAAATTCAATATTGGCTTTTCAGGTACAAACCTTAGGACCACATTACTTTTTCTAAGGAACTCCAGTGTCATCAAACAAAGTCACAAGAATCCATTAGCATCATTTAAGCCTGATGTATGTGACAAATACAAGGAACACAAACTGACAAAATATATAAACACATGCATATCAATTACTTAAAATATACCCTCAAAACCCAGTAACATATTTCTGTAGCACAGAAAGGCAGAATTATTTAACGCCACCACTAAATGCTGTTTGTTAAATAAACAGCATTAAATCTTTCCTTCGTCCTTCATCTTTCCTTCTTTCCAAAACAGGAAGGAAAGGGAAAGTTAATTCTGATGGATAAGCTACTCTTACATAATGGCTGCAGAACTAGAGCTTAAAACTAATCGACACTAAAATTCCCGTAATACTAAGATAACAATTTCTGAGGTTTGCTGACTAGGGGAAGCTGACAATCAAGATTAAATTTAAATGTGTCCTGTGAAGAACAGAAATACTAGAGCAACCACTTCATTTCTAGATGCACAAGCAACCAGGTCAATAGAAATCCTAGCAGGGTAACAGCTGGAATGGTGGGAGAATGATGGATGACCACATAAGGGCAACTGAGCTATCTCTGGTTTATGTTACATGAGAAGAAGGCTTAAAGAGCCTCCACAACCAGCAGTTCATGGTCACAGCACAAGTCCTTACAACTGACTTTTTACATCAGTAAGCACCTAGAAGTGAGCAGAATGACAAACCACAACAACTGGTGGAAGATCAAATGAATCTTTGTATTGCTGTGTATCTGGGATCCGCACTGCATCTTGTGCCAAAAGAAACCCCGCCTAAGGTAAGTGCCCTGCTCAGAATGATAGATCACATGTTTAATGAAAACAAGTCATTAGATAATAACAGGGATGCAAAGAAATCATACACCATGTTATCTTGATTAGCACTGCAAGTGAAGAGATGCCTTCAGCCATCTTCATGTTCCATGCAGCAAATTTGAGAACAGCTGTTTCACAGACTAGTTGTTGTACTTCCTGACAAAGCACTATAGTATCCAAGGGGAAAAGCTCCTCTTTTTGAATTCCTCCTTTAAGGAATTATCATCTGCTGTCAACAGAGCTCACAGAAATTAAGTGAGCCATACAGTAGGCAGACTAACACAGACCACCAAGTTCCTTAAGTTAAAGCTGACAGATGTAGCTACAGAAAACAGCAGCACTTCGAACAAATCCATAAAAGAGTCGAAACTCTGAAATTCTGCACAGGTGTGACAGAAACCCATAGGAAGTGATTAAAGAAGTGATGCAAAGTCTACAAGCTATCTCAGATCAGCTGCAAACAATCTCTGTCCCTGCAGTGAGCATGTTTAGTGTCAACTAAATTGACACTGTCAATTGTCAACAACTGTCATTGAAATAAACCCCTCACCCCAGAGATCTGCATTAAAAAAAAAAAAGAAAAAAGAAAAACATCCACCCTCCAAGGCATCTCTCTGACTCAAATAGCAAACACAACATCAACAAAAATAAAAAGAGGAAAAGGAAGCAGAAGACTAAGAAGTGGGGGGGAGAGAGGAAGTGGGCGAAAGAAGGAAGAGGGCAAAAGGAATGGGGTAAAAAGAAAGGGAGGAGGCACAATAGGGGGAAGTGGGAGAAGAGAGTGGGAGGAAGGAAATTGAGGCCACTCTAAGACCCACACACAGGTTTCAAGTGGGTGTCACCTGTGGCTGTAAGCACTGCACTATGGAAGGGGGGAAAATAGGCATAGCCTTTGACATCCCTTTTCTCCAAAATTCCCTCTGCCTATGGAGTCATGTTCAGCTACCTTTCCCCAAAAGCAGGTGAAATCCTTCTCACCTCTCTTGACACCTTCCAGAACCCATCTGTCAACAAGACAGAAAACTGGTGCCTTGGATCTGCCCCGTATCTGTACAAGCATCTTGTGAATACTTAATCATCCAAGAAAGTGTGACCTCAGAAGGAAACTACATATTCCACTTAACATCACAGGAAAGAAGAAAAAAAAAACCCTGAATTTAAGGAGCAGCCTAGTACTCTTCTTTGAAAGAAAACAGTCTGACTGGGTCAGAGAGAGAATAGTCCAATGCTATTTGGAAAGTGTGGCAACAAACAGAAGGAAGGAAGACCAAAGATTTATACAGCAATAGTCCTAAAGCTGGTGGAAGGAATGGTTCTCTCTTCTTCTGCTTTTTTTTTTTTTTAAAATACGGTATAAATTATATTCCTACTCCTCCTTCCCTGGAGATGCAGCACAGAACTTAAATTTCAAGCAGATCAGTGGGTGTAAGATCAAAGAATGTTTTTTAGAATTTGTTTTCTACCTACATGGAGGTGGGAGTAATATGTCATAGGGACTAAAATGTATGTGTGACATTGTATTAGAGAATTCCCAGTCTGAAAAGAGCATAAAATTCCTCTTTTAAATCGGCATAATTCCTATAGAGTGCATAATTCCTGAAGACTATCAGTTTGTATCCTCCACACTTGACAGATGACATTGATCCTTGGGACCTGATATGAATTTCAGTTACAGTAGAAGACAAGTGACGGTCTTGGCTATCTGACAGGCTGGAGAAGCTAAACATCAAATAATTTCCTTATCTGATCCACCTGGACAAGACACTACAGACAGCTTGCCTCCACTGATGAAAATTAACCCCCCAAATGTTCATTATGAGGCTGGTACTGATCCACATAATTGCAGCCAGTAGCAATGGAAATTCTTAGCTGACTCTGCTTGGGTTTCATTCCTTGCTGACACAAAAGCCTGGCAGGCTGGGTGAGATCTTTTGAATAACAATTGGAAAGTAAAGAGGTTAAAGGTTGAAGGAGCAAAAATAATTCAGAGAAATGCAGACTGTCAAAGCAGAACAGGTCCGTCCATCCTGAAATCCAGCCTGCTTCCTAGTAATACAAGCAATCCCTTGTACTACCCCCAGACTATGCAAAGCAATCCTAATTCTTGGATCACCTTCAAAAACGTTTATATTCTAAGCCTTGTTTAAAGTTCTGCTTTCCCTGTTCAGAGACATAATTGGTATTAGGCATTTGCTATTATGAGCTTTTCTTCAACTCAGTATCTGGGTTTATTTGACTTGAGAAAAAATACATAGATTATAGATTTTTTTCTTTTTATATGCACTGAGGTAAGTTCCTGAAATGCAAAAAGAAAATATATTTGAATTTCAATAGGTCAGGAAGGTGTCGGGAATCTCTGTAATTCAAAGGACACAAAGCAATACGCACACCATCATAACCTGGTCCAATTCTCAGTTCTGCACAGACATGCTTTAAATGGTTATTGCTCTTGAATAGGACAAATGACGACACCCAAAAAACTCCAGGTTGAGGGAGACAAAGGTTATCATGGCAGGAAGGTTCTCAGCAAGGACGGAGGAGAGTGGAAACAAGCCGGTTGCTCCCTACAGTCACTACAGATCTGTGGCTGCTCTGAGAGTGAAGGGAAAGCACACTTTCACAAACAACTGTTTAAGACCAGGATTAATGATTTCAGCCTGCATTCCCTGACTTTCACACTGCCAGACTGGACTCTGTTGTCTCCTAGTAGCTGAAAGGGCCTTCCAAAACAGATCTACTTCATACAGATAAGAAATGGCCCAAAATACTATTTCCAACGAAAATATTTTTAAAAGAAAAAACTTTATTTTGGGGAAGAAACAAGGAAGCAGAGCTCTGTCTTATTCAATGGAGCAAAGACACTTGGTCCTCTCCCTCCTCTGCCCTCCGCTTCAGGGTGTTAGAACATTCCATGTGATCCTCCTGAGGCCATTCTTGCATGCTGCTGTCACATGCTCTCATCCCCACAGTTTCACTGGGTTTCCCTCAAAGGCGGGAATTTCTTGCCAAAAAGCCACAAAATGGATGAAGTACAGAGACTACTGATGAGAGCAATTAGGGTGCACACAGCAGTCCAATTAGTGTGAGTTACTCTCCGTACAGGGGGGCTGAGGCTGTGCAGGGAGAAGTTAGACACCTGATGCTCATTCTCCCCACTAAATACCTGAAATCATTGAAATGGATGAACTAAGATGCTACTAACTCTCTTTAAATTGAGTGCTTGCATTGGAGGGCTTTTGAAAGGAATTAAAAAAAGAAGGAGAGAGAGAAAGAGAGGAGGCAGAAAGACAGTAGCAAAAAAATCCCTTAATTAAAGTGCAGGGAACTGTCAGCAACATGAGATAAACCCTACTTTGCAGCTTTTATAGGAAATTGCATTTACCAGGAATCCTGATCAAGACTGGTTCTTCACAAGAGTTCAGCACCAGCAACTCCAAGTTAATTTAGTCACTTCATTACAGTGCTTCTGCAGGAGAAAAGGCCTACTCAAAAAACGGCTTTTGGAAAAAGCAGACCCTTTAAGCAAGGTTGGCATCATACCTCCATCAGCAGCCTCTGACAGGATGAGTCTAGCTAAGTCCCTGTAGAGCATCCCAGGTACCTCAGCATGATGGAGGAATCCTTGATGGTATAATAGATCAGGGAAGAGCTATCACCTCCTACCAAAAGATACACAGCCAGGTATGACAGCACATCCAGTGGTCATATCATGGGGCAGCACTGCTACCAGTCAGCCCATGTCAGAGGGTGGGTGATGCCCAGGATTCCATGAATGAGGTGTCTTTGACACTGTAAATACAGAGGACATTTACTTACACAGGACAGGTGGTACTTTGCACACAGCCTAACAACAGAGTACCCCTCCCAGAACACTGCCTAGCAAAAACAGGGATCCATTTCTTCAGTTATGCCTTCTTGCAGGCTCTCGGTGGACCACAGAAGACACTTTTCTTTCCTTACATGTGAAAGGCCTTGTTACTGCCACCTTCCTGGAGTGGACTCCCACACACCTTGTCTCAAGCTGACAAAAGGAAAACATTGTGGCCAGCACCATACCAGCACTTCATTTGTGGGGACCACACTACCCTCAGGAATTTAAGCAAGAATGTATATGGCTAAAATTAGGCTCTTTCCAAGCCAGTCTCCTCCTCATCCCAGAAAATCTTGTAAAGCCCAGCTTTCAAGAAGGCTACGGTCACACAGTACAATTCCTTAGCCTATCATTGTGAAGATGGTACCACTACAGCAGATTAAAGCTGGTGTAAGCATGTGAGAAAGAAACCACTCCTACATTGTAAGCATGAGGTTCTTGACACTGCCAAAAAGTCACACTGATTTTGTTTGCTTTCCAAGGAGTGAGATCCTAGCCATTGCTTCCCTTTCTACATATATGCTACAAGCAGACCCCATGGGGAAAAGTGCACTTTTAATCACAGTTTGAGGTATTTGTTTTTATGGGTCCCAACTTTAAAAGCAACCTCAGATCTGACTAAAGGAGTGAGGAAAAAGGAAAGGCAATGAATCTTTGTGCAGACAGGTGTACAAAAGCAGAATTTTCAATGCTAAATGAACAGACTGCAAGACACAAGGTGAGAAAGATCTTATTAACATTTCTCATTTCTACTTTCAAACCAGAGTGAAATATTTGTTCTCAAAGCACAACTAGTGACACACAGAAAATCACGTCATGAAGGCCTTGTGTCTTGTACCAAAAGTGTTCTCATTGCTGGAAAAAAACTTATGAAAACATAGAGATAGCTCCCCCACAGATGTGAAAGAAAGGAGTAACTTGACCTAATGTCCCAAGTTTTCTGAGGCTGATCACACAGAAGTGTGTTCCTCCTCAAGTGTTGATGGCAGGCCCTTGATGTGCTATTTTCCTAGACAGACAAAACCCTCAGGGCCATATTCTACGCTCAGGGTGAAGGGACTGACTGAAGGCAACATTTGACTGATGCCTGTCAACCAGCTGTCCTGGATAGCCAAAGCATTCACATTTGCATCCCTGAGTCTGGGAACTGGATCCACAGTAAATGCTACACAGAGCTTTGCAAGACCTGGATGAACACTCAGCTATACCTGGCCTTTCTTCCCCTTCAGCACTGCTCAGCTTTGCCCTGGGGCTCAGTAGAGTTGCAGAGCTTCATAGAAGGGTGCAGCAGGGCCACGAGGAGAACAAGGGGAGACTGCAGAGGCAGAAAAGGCCAGTTACTTCCCCACAGGTCTGCATTAGTCACCAGCGGATGCTCAGGACCTCACTCCCACAGGGACACACTGCCACCCTGTGGAAACTGCTCTTCCTCTCCCAGGCGGCTGGACAAGGATGCAGGGAGAAGGCTTGCAGCCTCACCCATGCTCAGTGGCTACACAGCTAGTGCAGCAGCAAGCCACATGCACTTTGGTGCTGTGCTGAAGCAGAGTGCTGTGAACTTAATTTGTTGAGACCAATGCAAAAATTAATTCCATTAAATCTTTGTAACTGCACATGTAGTGGCAGCATGGCTGCTGTGAACACAGTAGCACAATTTTTCATACTCACTCCACTGATAAATTGAAAAAAAAGGGTCAGTTCATCAAATCTTCAGACAAGCCAGAAGAGAAACCAAAGCTGTGTGCCATCTCTGCCCCCAAGACATCAAGGCAGCACACAGAAAAGGGAAGAAAGCCTTAAGTAAAATGGAACACCAATACCAAACTTCTTCCATCTGTCTGCATCCAAAAAATCCTGAGCCCTGGTATTTGTTTTGGATGAAGAGTCAGACATCCCAAGCATTACCAGGTGAGCACTAAACACCAAGGTACAGCCCCAACTGCATAATTCTGTTAGCAGGAAAATAAACAGCAGGTGAGCACCAGTGGAAGTCTCTTGTCAGTACATTCAGCTTATTTAAACACAGTCTGGAGATCTATTTATTCAGTAAGGGCTGTAATTAGCCTGCAAATTAATCTCAACACATCCCTCTATGGCAAACTGAGAAATGAGATTCCTTGGGGGAAAAAATAATTTAAGTGTGGCTGCTGACAGATACACAGATTCAAAAATTAAAAACATTAAATCTAAAATAAAGGGGGGTTGAGTTTATATTCCCAATTGCTTAGTGAGAATTGAAACAGGAGGTCCAACAAAAAGTTCCCTGAAGAAAACTAAGAAAATGAAGAAATTACCAATACTAGAAAACAAACTCTGCCGCTTTCAACTATGCAGGTCCTGACACAAAACCTACAGAAGAGATGGCAACTCATTTGGTTTGCTTCAATAAGTATTGGGTCAGCTCTCAGATGTGGAAGCCTCTTATTTTTATTTCCATTACAAAAAAATAAATAAATTATGAACTCCAGTGTATGCGTACCTGTCTTCATTTAAACGAAGTGCTGTTTCATGCTAGCAATCAGACAAAAAAAGAAGCGAAACATTCCCATTATTACTGACAATAAAACAAGGTTTGTCTGCTCAGCCTCTTCCCCCATTCTTCAGATTAACTCCTGGCACTAACTTAATGAACAAAAGCTGAAGCAATGCTGCCTGTGCCAGACAGCACATTATAATCTGAAATTACATCTCCAGCTCTAATGTGAATACCCCAAAGCACCTTTGATGAAAAAACACACACGCCTTCCAGATTGTACACAGAGATCCGGCTTAGCCTTTATGTATTTGCATTCTGAGCCAACTGGCTGCTTCAGTCTGCTGTAATCAGGAGACAGCACTCTGGGCTGGCATGACCACATGAGTTTACAAGGCACACATCTCTGGGGCGAGACCTGCTGCAGCTCACTTTCACCCCTCTGTGCTGCAGAGAGTCTCCTTCACTATCAAGTGAAGACAAGAGGGAAAACAAGAGAATAAACATTATATATATTATGTGTGTTCTGGGAAGAGAAACATGCCCATCACTTGTCATGTTTGACAATTAAGATTCAGAAAATGCAAGATGGGTGTTCTGTTTTGAACCATCTTTCACTAAAAATGAAACCCACATTCTGCAGTTAATTCCTTACCTTCAAGAGCCCTCTCGGGAAGTCTTTGCCATCATTCATCCCCTGGAGGTTAGCAATGAACTCTTGGCAGGTCATCTTTTTCCCAATGTTCTGAAAGGAGTGTCAGAGAAACACAACATCATATTCCTGCTGCTTTCCAAAATGACAGGAACAAGCAACATCAGATTAAATGCATCTTTCTTCTCTCCTTTAAGCCCAAGGCAGGCAGCACTAAGAACACATTCATGAGATTACTCATAGATAAGCATCCTTGTATGCATATAGCTAGAAAAGGAAAAATACTTTTGCACCCAAAGGCTCACTCACGCCCCCCAAAAAAAACCCAGCTTAATACTGGAGGTAATAAAAAGGACAGTGATGAAGATCTCTGGTATTTGCATGGTGCCTTATACCCCCATGTCTCCAGAAGCTCTACCAGTCTCTGATGGAAAAGGTCTACTTAAATCTGCTGTGGAGCAACAGGGAACACGTGACTGAGGCCCTTTCTAGACCCTTCTCTTATAATTTCCAATGCTCCCTTTCAGTGGCAACTGCCCTGAGTTGGAGTGCGACGCCCAGGTGTGGCCATTACCTTTTCTGATTCACAAACTAAGGCCTCTTTGACACTTCCACAGTCTCACTTCTTTCCTCTCTTCCTGTCTAAGTCTCTGACTGGAAGTTGCCCAAATAAGCCACAAATGAAAAGGACCAGTTTGGCTGCTCCTACATGTCTGTGGAAGAGCTGAACTACATCCAGAGATCTGAGGCTGCCCTAAACTACTTCTGAATCCTCATCTCTATGACCCCTCAGAGAAAGTGCCCCACTTGTGTACTTGGTCCCCCAGGTGCTAGAAGGCCCTCACTTAGCATCCGGGGAGCCTTGTGAGCAGGCAACAATTACAGCACTGCATTGATGAAAACGGACACCAAAGACATCTGAGAAAAGGAAAGCAGCCTGAGATGAGCAGTGAAACATGCTGTAGACAGAGGAGAAAACAGGGATCTGTGATGGTCATGGTATCTTTGAGGATAGCACCACTGTTAGTCAGGAGATAGAAGTGAAGACTTTTCCACTGTCAGGGCATGCTTTGTCTGTAGAAATACAATAGAAGAACTCTGTGTGAGCTTTGTTTTGGGCTAGGAGCAGGATCCCAAATTAAGGGACTCCAGGACTGGAGCTCAAGGAAGGGCACCAGTTGGTAATACAGGTCATTTAATGTTAAGAGTTACACGACAGCAAAAAGTGCATGTCCTCCATTTCCCTTCCATAATGTATGACCAGGAAAACCACCAAATCTTGACCATCGGCCCCATTTAGCCAATAAAGAAGATCCCATAGCCTACAGCCAGCACAAACCCACAGAAAGCAGGCAAGCAGTAACCCTGGAACACGTCATGGCAGCCCACAACAGGATGGCTCCTGACAACATAGACGGTCTGTAACTCTGGCTCTGTGATTGCAAAGCTTATAGAACACAACTCATAACTTCAGTCTTCAGGTGCAGGCTGGAGCTGGTCTAGTAGACTTACAAGTGCTTTCCTTTTTCTCTGCAACTTCAGCCTATTTCTATGTGTTTCATCCATACAGCAGTTTGTAGCTTCTCCATGCTGACCAAAGCCAACAGCAATGGGGCATTGCAGAAAAATGGCTGTTTTGCTGCAGGACCGAAGCTAACATCTCCATACAGTGCCACAGAGGTTCCAGAAGATGTGCCTGGTGGTCTAGAGATACCTTAAAATGCTCTAGCACCTTTGTGGGTGATGGCCTCTGCACAGAGAAGCAAGCGTGCATTTCCAAGACACACCTAGCAAAAACGGTTTAGTTACAAACAGAAGTGTGGCAGGACAGGGAAAATAAAGGGGATAAGTAAGAGTTTGTCGGAAAGAGTTAAAGGCAAGTAAACTGTAGGCAGAGCAGCTGCATTACAGCCCTAAAAGCAGTGGAGCTGATTGTGAAACAGAAGTGCCTGTGCTTACAATCAGTATGTCAGTAACAAATAGAGCTCAGTGTATAGACAAGCCATGTGACTCATGTGCTTCCTGCTCTAGCAGAATACTGGCAAGAATGGGGCAAAGCATTATCTTTGCTAGGAAACAGGCAATTAGGCATATTTGCAAGGGCTGTATTCCCAGTCAAAAATGCCAAACTTACCACCTATGTGGAAAAATGCAAAGCAGTAAGAGGAAGACCAAAATTAGAGGAAATCAGAGGGGCTGGAGGGAGCATGATGACACACTCATGGACATAACACAAGCAGGAGTCTGGAAAATACTACAGCTGCATATACGTAACAACACACTGCCAACTGCCAGTGTGACAAGCCTCCAAAGTTACACACTGCAACAACCAGAGTCAGCAGCAGGAATGATGGGTCATTTATTCCAGTACCTACTGAGGACTGTAGGGCCCACTAAAGCATCACAGGGAGCAATGGGAATTGCTGTCATGCTGATATGTGACCACTGTTTGGTCTCCTTCCTTGGACTGTGAGGCCAGGTAGCCTGTAAAGCAGGAGCCCCAGGCTGCCCACCACTCTGGGGAGTGGGATACTGTCACACTATATTAGGAACAGTGCAAGTGCAACTCTTAGCTTGGTTGCAAAAGAGAGCAAGTTTTATTCTGCTAGATCTTCTTTTATAGACAGTTCCAAGAAGGTCCAAAAAGGTAAACCTCTCACTGGTCATTAAGCCAACACATCACCATCGTTGGACAATTAGGAACACCACCCCTTGACTGTTTCTTTCAAGTAAACAAGGACCCAAACATCACCTGCATACGTTGTTTTCCCTCTCCAAGAACTGTTTGGATTCCTTCTTATGATTTCTCAGGCCAGAGCAAAAAGGTTCTGTGACTTAGTTTTGCACAGGCTCAAGCTAATGCCTGAAGCCTAAAAATCTCTTATTTGACCACTCAGTTCCCACAGGATACCTGTGCAGAAACACTCAGGTGTGCTCAAGAGAAGC
The DNA here is from genome assembly GCF_971803275.1 of Cyanistes caeruleus. NCBI lineage: Eukaryota > Metazoa > Chordata > Aves > Passeriformes > Paridae > Cyanistes > Cyanistes caeruleus. The sequence goes on from NC_141732.1 coordinate 37,430,432, forward strand.
CATGTGTGCTAAGAGACAAACTGGGGCATATTCCTGTACCCTCTGCTCACACTCACACATGACTGACACACCCTTCAGCAGGGAATGCTAAGCCTTCGTAGAAAAAAATTCTTCACAACTCCCTACTCCCTCCTGCTTCCACAACCTTCAGACAAAGGCATTCAGTTAATGGGAGGTGGGTCTCAGAACTCCTTGTGAATACTCAAGTCTTGGTTTTATTATCTGTATCCCCACAGGGGCTAAAGTAGCCCATTAATCTGACCCAGGGTGCCTCCATGTCCTGCTGCCCAACACCCTTAATGTCTAACAGTTCCCAAGGAACACCCTCCTGTAAGAGCCCTTGCAAGTGCAGTGGAGGGCCAGAGAGAAGCCCCAGAGCCACTTGGCTGAACCCACTGCTTTTGCACACTATCATGCCATGCTTCCTGTGTTTTTACACACTCCAACCTAACTCCAGGGCAAAGGAAGCCTCCCATCAGCATGGGAATATCTTGCATAGCAGGTGTATGTTCTCAGAACCATGGGTGCTGAAATACCCATCCTAAGGCTGCTGGTATCCTGCAGCAGCCTGACTAAGAGGACTCAAACCAGAATACTATTTCACCCACACAGGCAGTGGGTGTGCAGTGCAGGAACACAGGGCTGCCACTCAGCATGCCCACATGCCCCCTCCATTCTCTTGGCTCTGAGTATATTCATCATTTGTACAAAACTCTGCTTCCACCAGATCTGCCCCCTGCAACTGAACGCCTGCAACCACCACCTTCCCTTTGTGGCCTTCCCAGAACTTCTTCATCTTCCATCTTTATTCTGCCTTCCCACATGTTTGTACCTACTGTAAATGGGAAGTCAATATCAAGCACAGCTTCCCAGTCAGGGCCTGCTGCAGAAAGCATGGTAAGCACACCAGAAAGACAGGCCTGAGGACAGGGAGTATGCTCAAACATTATGGCAATGCCGGCACAATGCCAGCTTATACATGAGTGATCAAGACATGCTGGAAAGGCCTGCCCAGGACAACAGCCTAGAAGTGCAGCCTTCTCACTGTTTGCTGTCTGCAGGGGGTTTAGAAGAAGGCAACAGGCACAGGGACTGCCACAAGACCACCCTGTCCCAGCATGGTGTGGATAAGAATAGTCTACACAAAGCTGTGCATACTCACATGGCCATGAAGGTCTGTGTTCAGCAGCATCATGGCACACGTGAGACAGTGAACTCCATCTGCAGAAAGAGAAATAACCAGAGTCACATGCAAAACCACATCTGGACCTGTAAGGAGCTGAAACTGAGACTCATAGACTAATTGAGTCTGTTCCCTTTATAAGAATCTGTTTTATCAAGAATACACATAATTAAATAAATGAACAATGAGATCATCACACAGCTACCAAACCAGAACAGTCATTCTTTCATCTTTTACTAACTGTCAAAACTGTCTTGTAGCACCCATGGATGAGACATGCAAGACAGGAAATCACGCTATCACTCTTAGCTTGCTAATGCCAATATTATAGTCCGAATCAACACCTTCTTCATTTACTTCAGTGCAGAAAGGGAAAATTAAGATACATTCATTCTTGTGTAAAGAGTGGGTGCAGCAGGGTACCCTGGTTTTCTCCCCCTCTGGCTTAGTCCTCATTCAGAGCTCAATTAGACCTAGTTTTGGACAAGCACAGTCAGTTATTTATGCTGCCTTGGCTCCACGTTGGATAGAGAGCACTCCAGGGGTTTCTAAGCTGGTTTTGTGGCCAAGGTCCTCAGCAATATTCCAGATTCATAGAACCATGGAATAGAGTTAGAGGACTGGGAGACTGAAGAAAATGATTACTGGCTCAAAACAACTGAAATATGTGTGTAGGGGGAACAGCTCTGCAGAAAATGGGATGGTGCACTGCTCCACACCCCACTCTCTGGAGCCTCTAGTTCAGAACTGCCATCAATCACTGGGACACTAAAAGCAACATCCCACACCCTGCCCTGGAGCCCCAGTCAAACCCTGGGCCAGATGACTGGAAGGTCCCCTGGGAGAAAGTCTGTCACAGGAAGCCAGAGCAGGCCCCAGGATGTGTGATTGTGTCCCTCTTGTCCTTGGATTTTATGGCAGCTGAAACACTAGGATCCAAGGTACTAGCTAAATCTTGTTTCTCACTCTTTTTGTCTCTTTTTCTTCTTTTCTACTCCTAATTTCCATTTTCTGAAATATGGGCAATTAAGGTTGGATAAGTAAAGTTTGCTAAGTGCTCTATGAAAAGCTTTATTTTGATTGAATGTTTTTTTTAAAATTCTGCTAAATTCCTAACTTCTAAGGTTTGCTAGGAAAGTTTGGTTGTGAACATTCTGGGAACTTTTGTCAAGTTCTTCTTTGTGCCCACCTCAGGAAAAGTAGTAGTACTTTAAGCCCTTTTTGAACAAGTTTTCCAAGCAAGTTTAGAAGTTGCCCTACAAGGATCATGGAGAAGGGGAAGCCTCTAAAGTTCAGCTCTGGCTCTGCACAGGATACCCCTAAGAATCACAGCATGTGATTAAGAGCAGTGTCCAAACACTTCTTGAGCTCTTCCAGGCTGGTGCTGTGACCACTTCCCTAGGGGAGCCTGCTCCAGAGCCCAACCACCCACCGGGAGAAGAACCCCTCTCTAATGTCCAGCCTAAACCTCTGCTGACACAACTACAGGCCATTCCCTTAGCTCCCATCACTGGTCACCACAGTGATCAGTGCGAGCTCTTCCTCCTTCTTTATGAGGAAGATGTAGACTGCAATGAGGTCTCCCCTCAGGCTCCTCTTCTCCAAGCTCTGCAAACTATGTGTTCTCACTGCTCCTCATTTGGCTTCCTCCGTAGACTCTTCTCCATCTTCATATCCATTTTCAGGATATCTTCTGATAGTCTTATATTGTGGTGCCCAAACCGCATATAGTACTAAAGTCCTGGGTTAAGCATGCAGGATTTAAACATTTAATCAGGGTCCAAAGTCACAATTTCCCTCTTGCACCCTGGACTAGAAGATGGCAGGCCATGTCATCAGGCAAATCACTATTTCACTCTGGACATGATGCATTTGTTCTACCTGACTGCCTACGGTGTCTTGAAATAAGAAAGGCAATAGGCAGAGGACAGAGACAGCACAGAAGTAGATCCTGTCTTACTCCTCTTAAGCTCTTTCTCACTTACACATGAAAATAAAGGTGCAGCTAAACCTACTGCCTTCTTTTTCAACCTCCTCCTTCAGTGTGTAATCAGCATGTGCTGCTATCACAGGGCCACAAGACTCTGCCAGCATGTCTGGCTGAGCACAGCAGTTTATGCCAACAGACAGTTTGTCCTCTTCTGCAATCCCAGTCTTCTCAGGTTTGATCTATGTTCTTGTTTGTTTCCATCATCTATTTCCAAACTGACTGAAAACATTGGCAAGGAGGAGCGCTCTGACTGATGTTAGCTAGTCAAGATGAAACCATGCCAAGGTCTGGATACAGCACCCAAAATTCACCCCCACAACTGGCAAGAACTGGCATGCTTGATGCCAGCGCATGCAGACACAAGCGCTGAATGGAGCACAGAAAGTGAACAGCCTCTCTTTCACCTGACATGGGACCTATTTTTATCCACATGAGTGCAGCTCAAGTAGAAGTACCCACATACCAAAGCCATCGAGACCAGAAACTACAACAGTGGACAAATCTGGAGGTGTCACAACTGAGGATTTATACTGAGGTGGTCTAAATACCTTTCCTGCTGAGGGTTTTGATGCTTACCTGAGACACTCTCTAAAGTGTGATACAATACCCACATAGCTTCATTTTCCAGACATACACTATATGTGCTATTGAAGGTGAGAATGAAAGGAGACAGCAACAAGCAAAGACTTCAGTATCAGAAACAAAGTTACCTTGAGAAGAAATGGCATTTGGGTTGCACTGGTAATATCTGCTGGAGAAGTGGATTAAAACTCTCTCACGTTCCTGAGTTTCTCCAATAAGCGAAAAAGCTTTAAAGAAACTCCTAAAAGAGCAATAGAAAAAAAAGTTAAATTAAGGTAATAAATCTCTTTTTGCTTCACATAGTACAAAGAGCAAAGCACACATCACAGCAAGAAGTATGTAAGCACACATTCAGTTCCAAGGAGCCTTTCTAGGGAGCTGGGCTATCATTCCACGTATAGTTAACTCCAACATTACAGTAAATGAAGAAGATTTATATTACCACCAGTCTCAGCCACAGAATAATAAATAATGCCACTATTTGGAAGAGCCGTTCTTACTTTTTAATTTCTTTTTCTTTGGGCAAGGAATTGGAACATGTGATTTTTTTGCATGATACGATATCCAGGATGTTCCCTATTCTTTTCTAATTGCCCACCATCCCTGCACCTTTTAACTTTACCTCATTGGTACTGCTCTCCAAATCAGAGAAGCTACTCCAGGTGATGAAGTCAAGCAAATGCACAGCACTTACAGCTAACACCAAATGTGTGGTCACTTATCAGAGTGGCCAGGACCACATCTGTCTGGGAGGAATGTGACTCCCACAGAAAATATCTGAGCAAAAGGGCAGAAGAGTTGCAACATCTCCCACTGAGCTTCTACAGCAGGAGAAGTAACTTGGCCCTGCTGAGGTTCTTGCTCATGAGAGCCCAGGGTGCAGGGCTGCTGCATATCTGGGCACACTCACTGGATACAGCCAGCAAGCCCGGGCAGAGAAATGGGGAGGACACACATCTTTCACTTCTGTTCTCCTATTTGACGACCCCTCCTCTTAATCACACTGCCGTTCTTCCCACTAGAAAAATGCATGTCACAGCCAAAGATGACCTTCTGCATTCATTTATCAGGATGTTTCTAAGAAAATACTGAAAGCACAAAACTTCTGGATCTAAAGAAGACATACAGAATGACTGTCTAACAGACAAGTTTTAAACATCCCATGAGAAGGAAACTAACACCAGATCCGAAAGGAACAGAATATATTGCTGGAACATTCACCTCTATCTAGTCTTGATGCATAAACTTCAATTTTTTCTCTCTGATGTAAGGTCAGAGACAGGCTGTACTTGCAACAATCTCACACCCACACAGAGTGTGATCTGCCTGGTAATAACTTCATTTCACATGTAATGTATTGCAAATAATCCAATTCACAAGTAGATACAAGTGAATCTTCACGGAGTTTCTCTGTCCTTCCTACTTTGTGCTCCTGTCCTGGTTCTGGCCAGGAGAGAGTTAATTTTTAATATAAGGGCTGATGTTACTTCTGATTCTCTTGAAGGGACCTCTAGCTCATATTTACAAGAAATGAGCAACATGTACTATTACTAGAACTACAGACGCCCCAGCCAGTAGAAGAAAGGGACAATCAGATCCATTGGACTGTGTGGATCCAGTGCCCTGGCACACCAGACACACAGGAGTGTAAAGCTTTAGTTCCCATCAGCACATGAGGTACCCTGATGCCATCAAGATATGTGGGAAGAGAATCCATCTCCTTCTGGGCTGCCAAAGGGATCCTTACAGCTGACTGCACTGGAAGGTAGAGAGAGCATGACTGGAAATAAATGGCAAAAACTCCTCACTTGAGTGGGCTAGAGGCCTCATGTATCCTTGGCATAGATTGCCTCAAAAGATGGTATTTCCAAGACCCAAAAAGGTGTTGTTAGGGTTTTTGGGATAGCTGTTGTGGAGACAGAGGAAATGAGACAGATGAATACCTTGGCTGGTCTCTCAGAGGACCCCTCTGCCTTGGGACTGCTGAGGGTTGAAGAACAGCAGGTACAGTCACTACCACATCACCGCACCATCGACAATACTGCACCACCTGGGACTCTGTGACTCCCATCCATGAGATGATCCGTGAACTGGAGAGCCAGGGAGTGGTCAGCAAGACTTACTCACCCTTTAACAGTCCTGTATGGTCAGTGTGTAAGCCCAGGGAGCAACAGACTATCATGGCCTGAATGAAGTCATACCACCACTGAGTGCCACTGCACCCAACATGCTGGGACTTCAGTACGAGCTGGAGTCCAAAGCAGTGAAGTGGTGCCACCATCAACATTGCTAACATGTTTTCCTCAGTGAGGTGCAGGCCTCACTTTTCTACCTGGAGGGGTGTGACATACACCTGGAACTTACACACCCAGGGGTGGAAACAGAACCCCATTATTTATCCTGGACTAATCCAGACTGCACTGGAAAAGGAAGTGAGGAAAAGGGTGAGGTCCTAGAATACTTGAAATATACTGACAACATGATCATGCAAGGCAACACAGCAGGAGTTTTCAAGAAAGGGGAGAAGGCTATCTAAATCCTCCTGAAGGCTGGTCTTGCCACACAGCAAAGTAAGGTCAAGGGACCTGCCCAAGTTTTTAGGAGTAAAATGGCAAGATGGACGTTATTAGATTGCAATGGTCACGGTCATTGCAATCTAATAAGCAGCTATGTCCCACCAACCAGCAAGAAGGAAACACAGGTTTTCCTACCTGTGGTAGGAAAAGGTTTTCCAGCCACTGTGGGTTTTTGAAGGATGCAGATTTCAGATTACAGTCAGACTGTAAAACCTCTCTATCACATGACTACAAAGAAGAACAATTTCAAGCAGGGTCCTGAACAATAAGAAGATTTTGAACAAATTAAACAAGAGACTGCTTATGCAGTAGCCAGTCAAGACATTACAAGATGTAAAAAAATATGCTCCACAGTGCAGCCAGGAAGAATGGTCCCTCCTGGAGTTGCTGGCAAAAGGTACACATGGAGACTAGATGAAGACCCCTGATGTTCTGGAGTTTGGAATACAAACATTCCAACATAAAAAGGATCTGAGGCCAGCTATACCCCCACCGAAACAGAGACACTGGTAAGTTATGAAGGGGTTGGACCTCTCAGAAGTGACTGGCACTGAAGCACAGCTCCTCCTGGCATCCCAGCTGCCAGCGATGGGCTGGATACTCAAAGGGACAGTCCCTGCAACACATCATGCCACTATGGAGTAACTGGATTACTCTGACCACACAGCAAGCTTGAACAGGAAATCCCAATCACACAGGGATCTTGGAAGTCATCACTAATTGGCCTGAAGGTGAAAATTTCAGACTATCATCATCATCGGAGGAGAAGATTACACATGCTGAGGAGGCCCCACCATACAGTCAGTTACCTAAAAAGGAATACACTCTCTTTACTGACAATTCCTTATGTATCACAGGGACAACTCATAAATGGAAAGCAGCTGTACAGAACCCTATATGACAAGTCACAGAAGCTACTGAAGGACAAGGTGGATCAAGTCAGGTTGAAGAGCTGAAAGCCATCCAGCTGTCTTCAGGTATCACTGAATGAGAGAAATGGCCAGCAATCTCCCTCTACATTGGCTTGTGGATGGTGGCAAATGCTGTGTTGGGATGGCTGGACTGACAGAAAAAGGCCAATTGGCACTGTAGAGGAAAACCCATCTGGGCTGATGAATCGTGGCAGGAAATTGCTTCCCTGGTAGAGAAGTTGGCTGTAGAAGTACATCATGAGATGCACATGTGCCCAGGAGTTAGGCTACTGAAGAACATCACAACGATGGAGAGGTGGATCAGGGCACCAAGATTAAAGCGTCTCAGGTTAATCTGGACTGGCAGTGTAAGAGCAAATTACTTCTGTCTCAGTGGGCTCAAGATGCCTCAGGCCATCAGAGAAGAGAGATGCAATATACATGTGGGCTTGTGATCAAGGGGTGGACTTCCCCATGGACACCACCTCCCAGTTACCCTCAACTGAAACATGCGCTGTGACCAAGCAGGCCAAGAGGGTAAGGCCTCTCTGCTATGGTGGGTGATGGTTGAAATACGAATATGGGGCAGTCTGGCAAATTGGTTACATCACACTGCTGCACACCCACCAAGGCAAGCCCTGTATGCTTACAACAGTGGAAACAACCACTGGATGTCTGGAGATGAACCCCAGGCCCCACACCAGGGCCCAAAACACCATCCTGGCCTTGAGATGAAACTTCTGTGGCAACGTAGCACCCCAGAAAGAACTGAGTCGGACTTCTTCTTTGGCTTCCCCTCCAGGCCTTTCACCATCTTTGCAGCCCTTCTTCAGGCACTTTCTGGTAGCTTCCTATCTTTCTTATATTGAAGGGACCAGAACTGGCCCCAGCACTTGAGATGAGTTTGCCCCAGTAGAGAGCAGAGTGAGACAATCCCCTTTCTTGCCCAGCTGGTGATGCTGTGCCTGATGCACCCCACAACACAGCTGGCCCTCCTGCCTGCCACTGCTCAGTCATATTCAACTCGACCTCCACAAAGACTCCCTGGTCTTTTTCCACAGTGCTGCTCTCCAGCAGCTCACTTCCCAGTCTATCGCAGGTGCAGAGTCCAGCATCCACCCTTGCTAAATTTCACACACCTGGTAGTTTCCCAAACCTCTCATTCATCAAAATCTCCATGCAGGACCTCTCTTCCTTTGAGGGAGTCAATGGCTCCTCCCAGTTTAGTACCTCAAACTTACTATATGTTTGAGACCTGTGTCCAAGTCATTCATGAAGACGTTGAAGAGCACAGGGCTATGGACGGAGCCCTGTGGAACCTCACCAGTGACAGGTCACACCAGTCTGATGTCACTCCATGCACTGTAACCCTTTGTGCCTGACCCATGAGCCAGCTGCTCACCCATCACATGAAGTGTTTATCCAGCTGAGTGCTGGACATTTTCTCCAGAAGGGTCCTGAGAGAGACAGTATCAAAAGCTTTATGAAAACCAAAAAGATTACATCAACTGGCTTCCTTTTATCATCATTGGGTTACCTTATCATAAAAGGAAATTTGGTTGGATAAGCAGGACTTTTTCCTCATGAAGTCGTGCTGGTTGTGACTGATCATTGCATTATCTTTCAGGAATTTTTTAATACCTCCCAGAATAATTCTCTCTGTAATTTTACCAGGCACTGAAGGGAGATTGACAGGCCTATAGGTTCCAGGATCATCCTTCCTGTCCTTCTTGAAGGTTAGACAGTTTCCAGACAATTGGGACTCCTCCAAATGCCAAAGATCATTCCAAAATCATTAAGAGGACCTCACAATGACATCAAACAGCTCTTTGAGTATTTCTGGTAAATCCCATGTGGCCCCATAGACTTAGGAGGATCCAGATGAAGCGGCAGATCCTACACAAGTTCAGGGTCAGCTCATAGCCATGGTCCTCCAGCTCAAGGCACTGAGCCATTCTGCATTGCCTTCTTCTATAGATTTATTAAGAAAAAAATATTTTTGTTGTCCCACACAAGTACTGGCCATGTTCAACTCCAGCTGAACTTTGTCAGCCGGAATTTTCTCTCTACGATGGTGAGCAGCAAATCTGTATTCCTCCCACGTCACCTGACCTTGCTCCATTGGACAAACACCTTTTTTTTTGTGTTAGCTCCAGACCTCCCGGTCATTCAAGTTAGCCTTCTGCCTTGTCTGCTTGACACATGACCAACATTTTCGATTTGCCTGTTCCTGTGCCCTTAAGAGGTGGTGACCGCACTGATGGATCCCAACACCTTCAGAAGCATTTTCCCAGGGAACCTTACTAATTAGTTCCCTGAGCAGCCTGAAGTCTGTTCTTCCCCTGTCCAGGGCAGGACTCCAGAACAGACACTGACAGGAGCTGGAGCAGCCACCCCACCACATCCCCTCCAGTCGTCCTGGAGAGGTTGCAAGAGATGCTCTCAGGAGGTGCATGGGCAACATGGATCCAGGGAGTGGACAGTGAAGGAACAACCCTTCCCAGGTCTCAGACTGATGCTGATCACTGATGCTGCACAGCAGCCTCCCACAGCTGGGAGGTAGAACAGATCTCAGCAGCTGCTTCCAAAATGCTCAATAAACCACAGCTTGTCAGTGAGCCAACAACAGCAACAACAGCATTGTTATCCCTCACTCCATGCCAACCATGAGCTAGCATGCCTCAGTTTCCTCAAGCTTTGGGATGATTCTTTGTCCCCAGCTGCTGCTGCATGCTTACGGCATGTAGCTGACAACTACTCCAGCTACTCTTGAAACCACAACAACCCCTTGGCTTGTTTAAGTCCTACATGAGCCTGTGCACATTTTAGAGAAGGTCATAACTATTAACTGGAGATCTACAGGGAGTAGAACCTCCTAAATATGTGCCACAAAGCAATTATGTGCTGGATTTCACAATTTAAAAGAAGGATATATTTAGCATCATGCTTCAGGGCGCTAAAACCTGGAACGAGCAGCAGACCTCCCACTGCCCAGGAGCTCCCACTGTATGCTGAGCAGGTGCTCCAGCTTGGCTCCACTCCCCCTGCCTCAGGACCAAGTGGCTCATGCCTGGGCAGGCATGTTCCATTTACACAGCATTTAGCAGGCAGGACTTTGTGGGCGCCTTGGATCTGCTATGGTCTCATGGCATCAGATCCCCGGAAACGCACTTGCAAAGAGGCTAAGAACTGCATGCATACCTCCCAGATTTTCATTAGAAAAAAAATTCACACTTAAGTAACCTCAGTCAAATGAATTAAACTCATTTAAATCCCCTTAAACATTAGAACACCAGCAACGGCGCTAACAGGCCACTGTTACACAAATTTGGTGTTTTGACTTTTGAGAAAAAAAGCACTGAAAATAAACACTGCTGAGGTCCAGTGCAAAAAGGAAATAAAATGGAAGGGCTGGGTCTTCAAACATCCACACTGACAGCTACCAAACTCACTACAGCTTCTTCCATGTAGAAGCTTTTGCTGTTCTGCACATTTCTGGATTCCTCAGGGGAGACAGAGAGAGAGAAGCTGCTGAGCCACACCAAACCCTGGTCTTATTGCACTGCAGCAAAGCAGGGTAAGCTCCAAAAGGCATCAGCCAGAAAGTCTGCAGATCTGCAGATCAGCTGTGAGCAACACTGTAATTCCTCTCTAGTACCTGGCAGACTACTAGTGAGAGTGACATTTTTCTCCAGCTTCTCTGTATCAAGGACCATCCCTAAGCAGGTACACCCAAATATTTCCCTCTCCACATGGCTAACACTCCAGGAGCACTAGAGTATGGCAGCACACCAAGCCAAACAGAAGAGGAAAGCTCCATCCCCAAAATACATCACAGTCCTCTCTTCATCTTCTTACATTCCAAAAGGACAACCATGTAAATCAGAACACTGCAAACAGCACTGTTACTAAAATAAGTACATTAAGCCCACAAATAGAATTGTACCTGAGTGAGCAGTCCAGTGTCATGTCTGTGAAGTCAAAAAATTTAAGATATTCTTCAGCCACAAGCTTGCTAAATTCATTGCTAAAGAAAAGCAAAGAAATAAGTAAAGGTTATCATTCAAGAATGAGCCCCTCCAGAACCATCAATAAGAATGTGGCTAAAGGCCTCATATCAGCACATACTTTTTACCCAAATGTTTTGCCACATCAGAGCGTTTGAATCTGTCCAGATGGTAGAGGCGCTTAGCCAGGCGCCTGGCTGCTTCCAAATTGCTGCTGCTGCCATTGCTGAGATCGTGGCCAGGGGCTCCAGTGGCATCTTTTTCCTGAAGTTCATTGCTCCCCATGGCTGCACTGTAGTCTACCACCACATTCTGTAGTTCAACATTGCTGTGAGATGAAAATAATATGGAAAGAAGAAAAATAAGGTAACATTAGAGATTCCTCTTAGAATGGAAGGCAATTAATTGTACAGAGGCAAGATGACATAATGTAACAAAACCCACTTAACAGAAGGAGCAATGCAGAACAGGGTTATTCACTTAGCAGCCAGCAGAAGTTAAGGGTGTTTAAAAGACAGCCAAATATGGACTTTCCTTCTGACTAGGCTAAGTATCCTCAACTTGGGCTCACCTCAGAGAGAACTCTTTGCTATTATCAGCCTACAACTGTACCTGAGTGCTTCTTGCATTAGTATTTTTTAACCCAATTGCCTGCTTGGCTCAAAGAGGCCTCTTTAAAAGCAGGAAATAAACAATTTTTCTGGAGAAATGCAGTGATTAAAAAAGAGCGATCAGTTACTCCAAGCTGAGTCAGAACAAGTCCTTTCCTCATTCTTCCCCAGTTGTCCTGGAAACTACACAATTCCTTAAATCTAAAATAGTATCACCAGAACTCTCAGTGGCTCCTGTGTCGCCCATGAGCAGTGGGCATCGATTGGAAGGCACTGCTAGAAAAAGTGGGACTCAAAGCAAGGAGCCCAGTTTGGATTATGAGAGACACAAACTACCCATGCCAGCCTGGAGAACTCCTTGTTTCCCTCCTGCTCCCTCATGGTGCCAATTATTTCCCTCACCAGCTGCTCAAAGTCAAGATGTTCAGCATGGCAACCCCAGGGCACTTCAGATAAAACATGCACTTAGAGATTCCTCCCACCTGTAGTACAATAGTAAAGCTCTGGCTGAGCTGTGTGCCTGCTTTGCTTCTCCCATGAAAGAGTCAAGAGCCCACCACACCAAAAAGTGCACCCCCACATAGACATCCCTTCAAAAAGGTAGGCTTTTAACTTTAGAAGAGCTTTTCTCTGACACTACCATGAAAGTTTTTCTCAAAATCTCAGCTCTTCCTATGTGTGTGTATGCACTTGACAGCATTCCTATTTTTATTTCTATATATTTATACTATATAGAAATTCTTTCTACTAAAACCCCATTTACACAGGGCTAATGAATGATCAGCAAGAGTCATGCACAGGGCAGATATGAGTGGAATGAGTTAAAGATGACTTTGAACACACAGCATTGTAAACAACATACCACAGCTTCACACACCACTGTAATTTTCAGACTTGACAAGCTATGGTTAAGACAACTGATTGCTGTGCTCCAGTAACAACTGTCTAGCCATTTACTCAAATGTCTGCTAGCCACTTACTGATTCTTCAAAGATGAGATCTTCATATAAGGTGAGCTTAAAATAAAAATATTTGATATTCTGCATGTTACAAATCACCTGCTTCCTACCTCTCTTTTCATCCATGCTTTATGGACATGAACAGAACAGAGATTTGCCTATTTCACCTCTGTTTCCATCCTCTCAGTGCTCCTAGAACATCAGAAGTATCACACATCCACCCTGTAGGTACAACTTCTTTATCAATTATCTGGGGAAAACAGAAATCTAACATTTTCCTGCAAGAACTGGGGATTTGCATTGGTTTGCATTTATTTCAGTGTAAATAAAATGGCGCTACAATAAAAGGGAGTCAATCTCAATGCGTAGCAGAAAATTAATACTGTAAATACAATTCCAACAACACTAATGTTACTGGCCATCAGTTAGCCTAGAAAAGAAAAAAAGCCCCTCCTGACATCATTGTTGCGGAAAATGCCTCCTCGGCCCTATCCAAAACCACTAGCCAATGTCTGAAATTCTCTAAATTTGACCTATACCAAACATGTGAAGAAAGCAAATGACAGAGTACTCTGACACAAGCCCTGAGCAACACCTTGTCCATTCAAATCAGGCACAACTAATTTCAAATTCCAATCTCTAACAACTGACAAGAGCAAGGCATACCCAGGTGAGCTAACACATCTGTGGAGCTTTTCATGTACAAATGCTGCTTCAAAAGCCACGACAACTCACAGCACCTCACTCACTATAAATCACAGTCCTCTTTCACCACTGCTCTTTATTAAAGGTAGCATTTATAGCCCTGAAAGATGGCCAAAGCTGACAAAAAACATCTGTACCCTGCTAGGAACCAGTGTATTATGAGAGTCAACCTTACCACAAACTACCAGAAGTTTAGAAAGAAAGGAAGCACCAGCATCTGCCACTTAGTGAAATTAACAGTACAGCAGCTCCCAGCTTCTGCTTTGCCTATCAGAGCCATGGCTGGGATGTGAAGGAGGAACACCCAGCAAGAGGGAGGGTGTGCTCTTTCCCTTGCTTGACAAAATTGGTCAACAGGGCTGGATAAGAAACCCTATCTTCCAACTTCTCTAATTTAAAGCTTCATCTTGACTGAGGGTGCCCATACATGCATCAAAGAATAAGGGATCCTTCCTGCTATTCCAGTAGTTAATTCTGACAGTTGATTCTCTTAGTACAAAGGGGGGCTAAGTAAGTATTTTTTGTACCTAGTACAAAAAGTAAGTATTAAGTGAGTACTTTTTGTACTTCATACGAAAGTATAAAGTACAAAAAGGCTGCCAAGTCAATACAGGTTGTCTTTAACATAAGCCTCTTGCTCAGGGGAAAAGACAGATTCTTAGCAGCAAAGTAAGACTTCAGTTCTCAAGTGGATTTAGGTGGCTTGAAGACTCAGTGCTCATATCACTGAGGGCTTAGGAAATGCAGATGCCCTGTGCATGGCTACTGTGCAAGTTGCCTTCAGGGCAGGATATTTTAGCAGGGTCCAAGTGGTGTTACTCAGACAAATGCCTGACATCTCTTACTTTCAACACTTTCTGGGTGCATAACTTTCCTTCCATGCCTCAGTTTACTAATCTGCTGAAATCAGTAATACTTGCCTCCCTCAGTAAAGTACTTATAATGAATTCTAACTCAGCGCTAAAAGCAACCGGGGTGAAAATAGGTCTCTCTTCTGCAGCCTACAGCTTCTACACATAAAGAATCCACAGCAGCATTACCATTAAAACAATGCCAAGAGACAGCTTTGTGTACAAAGCCCTACAGGGTAAGGCTGGACATGGATTTCTCATGCAGCTTTACTCTTTATCACATCAAAATGGGAAACCTCCACTGAAAAATGAAGGCTGAAAAACGTAATAGGTTATATTCCCCCTAATCCTAGATTCAAGGCCAGTGGATTGTAATGGTAAGATAACTTAATACTAGTAAAAACTTAAACTTAATACTGGTAAGTGCCTGTCCAGCAATGGATGCTAATTTTTATCCAGAGATACTTGTAATAATCTTTGCTATGAGAAAACACAGAAAACAGAACTACAAAAAAAAATCCAGACCTCTCTAGTCTCACAGCACGAGCTGTGGCCAGAAACCAGGTCTATAGGTTTCAATATTTCTGTCTTCAGCAACGCACTCCTGATGCATCCTTTCTCCTATCAAAGCATCCCCAGACCCACACGAAATGCAGAGAGGTTGTGACCACCATATCCAGTAGAAATTACGGGAACGTGATAAGCAGCTGCTGTGCTAAACTGCAAATACAGCAGCAGACGCCTCTCCAAGCTCACAGATAAAACATGTAAGCTGTCGACTGTAAGCTCTGGTAGGCTTTCCAGCTTTTCTGTAATACACCATAACTACTGGGCATTTTATACTGTTTTTTTCTCTTGTTCCATTATAGACCAGTTCTACAGTGATTTAGCTCCCAATGCCAAGCTACCTCAGTCTTGCCAAGCTCAGCACTCAGCACACTTGATCTGTTTGAGAATATTCTAGATTCACTTACTGTCCCCGCCTCCCATTCCAGGTACCACCAAAACTGAAACTCTACACAGCAATGTTTGATTGAAGAATGGCTGCAACTTCCAGAAAAAAAAACAGCAAGGCCAGTAACATAATGATAATGATACAGGCACATCATATCTCAGTGCTCCACTCTCCCAGTCAACTAGGCTGCAAGAGGAAACCTCAGCCTGAGTGTGACTTTATGATACCTTAAACCTTGGTATGCTCTTCATGTGGTAGCAAATCCATGGAGATAAAACTCTCTGCTTTGTCCCAAGGAAGAAACGCATACTAGCATTTTACTTTATGGAGTAAAAGCACAGTGCAATTGGCCCAGCTAACACGCAAGTGATGTTCAGAGTTAACACAGAGTGGCAGGGTGTGAAAACTCAGCCTAAGTGCTGTCCTCACTGCAGCCACTTCAGTGATCCCACCTTGCTACTGCCTTTAAATTTTACCGACTGATGCACTGCATATGCTTTGTGGCACATGGACTCCCCTGGATGCATACATTCCTTCCCCAAGGAACACTAATTCATCTGGCATACATGTCTGAAGGGTGCACCCGTTGCACCAGTTGCAGGGGAGCTTGGATTAAGACAGGGATGGAACCTTCACAGACTTTTTTGAAGGACAGGAGGAGAAAACAGGAGGAAAAACAAACTTCTCTCAAATAAATATTGATGCCTTTAACATCAGCTTTTCTCCAAGGCAGGCTGTATCAGGCATTTGCCAGCAAAACCCATCATAGCAAAACACAGCAATGATTACAAGTAAAGAAGGATGGAGAGACATTCTGGCATACTGAAGGTAGGGCCTGAACCAGTGTTTTTTCAGCAGGGCTATGGTGTCCACTGGGGAGCCACACTGAAGCTAATAATCACCCACTGCAGGACTAACCTGTTGTTTTAAATGCTTTCACCCAAGCCTTCTCCTTGGGCAGCATTCCCTCCATAACCATAAACTCTGTCCATGAAAAGCATACTTTAGTTCAACAGCCCCTCAGAAGCATGGCAGGGACAAAGCAGAAACAGTCAGGCGCCTGCCCCCATTTCTCCACTCTACCCCTTATCTCCTGCCCTGCAGAAACAAATCCCTGCTCTGCAACCCTTTGGAGAGATGTGGCTGTTCAGTGAACAATATCCTTCCACATTTCAGTGCAGACCAGACATAAGCAGTCGCACAGTCTGAATTTTGTTTAAAAGGACCTGAAAAGTTGTGCTTGAACAGTCTAGCTCTGAAAGGAGCAGCCCCACTGAAGAAAGTGAAGAAATCCCAGCAGCAGTGGGATGTGATGACTCAGTTCCTGCTACAAATTACCTGACCACACAAACGGGCTGGGAATGGCTGTGCTGCAGCTTTGCTGCAGCTCCAAACCAGCTTCTTCAAGGCCAAGAGAGAGTGAGTACAAAAGCACTTCAAGCAATGATTTACCTTGCCAGTTACCTTCAGCTCCAGGGCTCCTCCAAGATACAACTGTAGGAAGGGGAGAAAAATAATAAAAAAATAAAAATAATGCCCTTTCCTAGCAGATGACTCAGTGTGCTATTTTACTCCAAATGGTTTAAACAGCTTTGAAGTCCTACGTATGGATTCTCTTCAAAGACATGCTTTGAAGTAGATCCCTCTTTGAGGACTGACACAGCTGCACTGTGCTGCAACTCAATTCAGTGGGTGTCTCAGAAGCACAGTACCAGGCAGGACATACAAAGCAAGGACGGTGTCCACAAGCCAGAGTAACCACCAGGCATCTATTAAAAAGATGTCACATCACACGGAGAGGAGCAAAGTTGTAAGTAATCCCTGTAATCAACTAAGGGTTATCAATAAAATACATATGCAAAGTCAATTTCAGGGGCTGAAATGCATACTGCTGCTCAAAAATAACCTCTTCCTTCCTGTAATCATTTGTCTTTTTTTTTCATTAAAATAATTCCTAGCGATTGTAAAAAAGGGAGGTAGCAGCTAAAGCATTCATAAAACACCATTTCTGGAGGCTTGTATAAAGCAAATGCAATTGTCATTACAGGATCACAGCATGAGAACAAGAAGTCCCGCCACATGCAGGGACAGGACTGCAGCCCTTCCGAGAGACAGCATGTACTTTATTACACAGACATGCTGGCCCGCTGCCACCTGAAGTACAAATGTCTTGCTAAAAATACTTCAGGTTTGATTGCATTTTGACCTCAGGCTTCATACATCACTACAGCAAGGTTTAGTGCTCACAAAGGGACACTCACCACATTAATGTCACCATGCCTAGAAAGTGAAACCCTGGTCCTCACCACAAGGGGTACTCAAAGGCTCATCCCTGCAATGGATATTCCTGACATGCATAGACACAGAGACTGGTCTCTTGAAAGTATTAGGATTGTCCCATATTCAGGATCTGATCCACCTGCCCCAATAAAAATAAAAAACAGACCCAACAAATGCACTATGACCTTGCTCAGAAAACACTCAGACCCTACATGTTTCAGGAGCCCTCAAGCTCTCACCTCAGCGCCCTGCTCCAGGTGTCAAGAGTTACCATCCCTGCATTCAGCACCCACATGACCCTCCTTCCCTAAGGCTCCTGCGGGGCCCTCCAGGATAGGACCGAAACTGGGAAGCCAGCAGAGTACTTCCCCTCTGTGCTTGGGCTTAGTTTAACTGTTGGGAGACTGGCTCAGGAGAAGCATATTAACCAGGCAGCTGGTCCAGCTGGTCCTCCCTGGGAGGGAGCAAAACCAGGAGATGCATAAAAACACATGTGTATACACCTTTTGGTTCAGGCATCCCTGCAAATGTGCAGATAAAGCACTTGATCACTGGCACTAGTATCAAACAGGAGCTTTACACTGAAACCATGCAGCAAAATGAACCACCTGTCCTCAAAAAGAATAGCGAATAAAGAAAAAACAACAAAGAAAAAACAACCACTAACCAACCCACAGCTCACCCAGCTGTGCTAAAAAGGAGTCTGCATGCTTGGTGCCCTGTTCTTCACCGCTGCTCCAGCATCACATCTGAAGGCATGCATGTCTCTCTCTGCTGTCCTGCCAGCTTCCAGGCTCTGTCTCTCTCTATCCCAGCACACCCACAGAGGAAGAAGAGACTTAATCAGCAATAACATGGAGAGGGGCTTGACTAGCAGCCAGTCGTGGCTAATGGATGAGACAGCAGGCTGCACTTCGGGACCAGCTCAGAGCTGGCAGAGACCCCTTGGTTTTGGTCAATCAAGCCTTCCTGACCTAAATGGCTTTGACTTTAATGGAGATGTGCCAACAGATGCCAGCTTAAAAGCTGAGCTGCTGACAGCTCTATACTGAGGAGCTTTGTGTAGCAAACTGATCAGCTGCTCCACTTTTTTTTTTCTTTTTTTTTTCTTTTTTTTTTTTCTTTTCTCTCCTCTCTCTGTCAGCTCCTGGATTTTTGTTTTGTTGATTTTATTTTCAGAGGAGGCTGGGAACTGAAGAGGCAAAAAGTCAGCAGCCCTTTTTTTCCCTAAAACAACAGTTTATTTAGGAACTAGAAGCAGCTTTACAAACTCTGTAAACTGGTGTTCCATGCACCTCATTAGCCAGAGCAAAGGCAAACTCTGTACAGAGTATCTCCAGAGCCTTGATAAAGTGATGACACATTCCTTGAGGGAATATCAAGGTCAATAGTGTAACACAACACAACTAGGCTGTGTAATAAATAACAAGGCAAATCTTCAGCTGTCAAAATGCCAGTGGCATTTTGAAATTTACCCCTGCGAATTGTGCCACTTCATCTTTACCTGGATTTAACCTACACCCATGCCAGCATATTGTGGTTAGCTGTGGCTCAACAACTGACAGATGAAAATGGGCTCCAGTGGTTGTTTGCTTGCTCACCAGCTGCAGATGCATTTGATGCATTTGCTTTTCTAGGACAATAACCAATGCCATCCCTCTGACTAACCTTCTTTATCCTAGGCATATGGATGACAGCAAATATGAAGTACCATGTTCTGACTGACCTATGACTCCTTGGTCCCAGAGTCTGCCATGAGCTGAGGCATGTCTGAAGGTGAAAAAACATCCACTCAGAAAAACTGGAACCTCAGCAGACTTCACACTAAATGAAAAAAATTCAACTGGGTCTCAAAGTGAATCTTCAAAGTGCAAAAAAATTCTACCACACCTACATCAAATAGATTAATAAAATGATTGTATAATGGTTACATGTTAGATTCCAAAGTATTGAGTCTTATAACTACTCTGAAAAATCAAATACAAGCTACTTTGGACAAAAATACCAGTGTGCAAACTGAAAACTAGAAATATAACTGGCATGTGGGTACTGATAAACTGGGAAGAGACTTAGAGAATCAGCCCGGAGAGAGGAATCAAAACTGGATTTATTTGTCAACAAAGTTTATTGTCTTAAAGAAGGAATAAGCACAGTGCCAAGTAAGAAACAGCTGGAAATGACCTATACACAGAAGAAAAATACCCACCATGGGAACTTCTACAAGAGGACCCAACAATTAAAAGTAACCTGGTACCCATGGGAATTTCAGGCTACATTCTTGTGAATTTATTCTGAGAATCACCAGATTGCTTTAGGGAGTTTGTTTTCTTCCCCTCTTGAATACATATAAAACTAAATTTGTGTTTGCATCTCTAGGAGAAAAAAAATAACAGGACTTGCAGAATTTGCTGAGCACCAGCAGTTCTTTGAAGATGATGGCAGGTGGCAAATGTTTAGCATTTTTGAGGATTAGGAGCTGCAATACAATTTTTTTTCTCTCTGGATTTACAAAAATCTTGGTCAATGTCCTGCCAACAGAGACAATACTTCCCAAGACAACAGGAAAAGGCACTTATGGCAGGAAAAGAAATGCCCTAAGTTTTTTGTTGTTCTGTGGGTTTTTTAAAATTTTTTATTCTGACTCAATTCAGCCTACAAGGGGAGATGGAATGGAAAGCCTGCTGTCAAGTGTGTAGTAAAAGAGAAGACTAAAACAAGTCCAGTCTTTGAAGTATAAAGATCATCACAGAGATAATTTCACACTTCACATTTAGTCATGCAGATGCTTTGTCTGTAGTGTACATAGAAAAGGTAACTCCTTTTCCCCTCAGGTATATCTTACTGCTTTGTAAACGTATCCCCTTCACCACACTCTCACTTGGACCACCAATTTTAATCAATTTGCAAATGATTACACCTAGTCCAGGCAACACAAACTCAAGGTCAGTATCTTGAAGTACCACCTTGCAAACACTTTTCCTTCCTGCCTCTAAAAGAAAGACTAAACTCCCAAATAAAGAAAGGTGAGCCTTGCTCGCCTTAACACAGCCCACTGGTATGGGAAAGGAGGAGTACAGCACCTGGGCGTAGGTGTGACAGTGCGGACTGCACGCCTCTGCAAGGATAACAAAGAGACAAGGGCACCAAACACACCCCAAATGTTACGTCCTTATTGTCATTACAAAGCTTCATTACACAGGCAACCTGCAGCTCAGCTTATTTCATGAGGATACCATGGTGCCCTGACACACAGCAAGCCTGTCACTCAGCTCTAAAACCTCACACACTACCCCTCCTCCCCCTGTTCTCCCACCCCCTCCTGTGGAAATTTAAGGCTACTTCAGCTGCCTTAAAATAAAAAAAGAAATATTTTCTTTTCCCCTCAGAGGAATAATCACTACAGAACGACAGAACATTCTGAGTTGGAAAGGACACAAAAGGATCATGACTCCGACTGTTAAGTGAATGGCCCACACAGGGACCAAACCCTCAATTTTGGCATTATTAGCACCATGTTCTAACCAACTGAGCTTAGCTCGGAGAACTGAAAGAGAATAAACTCCACCCCAAAGACCCAAAAAGTCCCGAAGGAAGGCAGGCTGCACTCCCTTGTCCCCCAGCCATCCCTCCTCCACTGGCCAGGCACAAAGGGCACTCAAGATATGCCAAGAAAGGGCTACTTGCAGAAATAAGTCTGCCTGCCCTGCAGGAAAACCCAGGGGCAGCTGACATCCCCCTACCACGAGGAAGTACGGCAGGTGGCTGTCAAAGCAGGCAGGTCCATCATACGCCAGGACTTACTGCGTTTAACCATGGCCAGCAGCTGACAGGGAGGACAGCAGGGATGAAATCTTCAGACACCCAAGAGCTCATACGAACTTGCAGCCTGCAAGCCTCTAATAGTTTTTTTTCCTCTTTTTTTTTTTTTTTTTTTTTTTTTTTTTTTTTTTTTTCAGTTCTGAAGGCATGTGACCGGCCCTCACATACCAGAGCTGACCCCTCCCAAAGCCAGCTATTTCCTAAGAGCAGAGAAGGATGTTACCCTCCCGCTTATTCATTACGAGGCAAGCTTTCCTTGTCCTTATGCATCAAAATCTCACTCCCGTGTGAGGTACGCTCTGGATCCCTCCGGACAGGTGCAAAAGGGCTTATGGTGCTCAGGTACCTGCTATCAGGACGGCATGGCCACAGGGAGCCCTGGCTCCTCCTATCCCAACTGGCATAAGGCTTTCAATTTCCAGGTGTAAAACCACCAGCTCTTTGCTCTAAAATCGGCCGTTCCCTTCTGCTCTGGGCCAAGAAGAACTGCTCTGTTTCACACTGCTCCCCCATTAACTACTGCTGGTACATGGAAGCATGCTCCCTCCCCAGTCACTTTTTCTATTACCAAAATGCCACGGCACGAGCCACTGCTGAGATTTTGTTTTCGGTTTTTGCTCCCTCGGGTTGGCAGTAGGGTTTCCGGATAAGGGGGGCGGGGGGGAGGTGCGTCGGGGGAGAAGGAGGGGGGGGTCTCATGCTCCTTGCTGTCCCACACTGCCCCGCTCTGCTCCCATATTCCCCGCACCCGAAATCCCCCCGCTTCCCTTTTCACTTGCCAGTATCCACATGCCGAGCCCCCACAGCAACCCCCACCCCTCTGGGAGGGGCTTCTCCCGCCGCTCTCCTCCAGGCGGGAGCGGGGAGCAGCGGCCGAGCAAAGCGCAGGGAGCGCTTCGGCCGCGCGGGGCCGGGCACGGCGGGGCCGAGGGCTTGCCTCCCCCCACCCTCCTCCTCCGGGAGGGCTGGACCACTGCGGAGGGTGCCCCCGCTGCTCTGCAGCGCCAGGCAGGCACTACGTGTGAGGAATTGCAGCCCCAAGCACAACCGCAGGCTCATGACACTGTAGGAAACGAGAGCAGCAGACGCAGAGGTGCCATACACACGCATCGCACAGGCAGACTTAGGTAAACCTGTGTCACGGATTGCTTCAGGCTACACAACCGCGCCTTCAAGATCCAGCCGCCAGGGTTCAGGAGGCTATTTCTGGTTCACCTGAGCATCACCGTGACACACCGGCTTGACCCCTCTGCGATAAACCTCCCGCCGCCCCAGCACGCACACACTGCTTCCCCGCGCTCCTAACACCGTGATTCCCCACTGGCTCCAACAAAGTAGTACTCACGACCTGCCAGCCGCCTGTCAGTCACCACACAACATACACGCCTGGCGCAATACAACATGATACCGGAATACCAGAGGAGGAAGGGTGGTGTTGGCTGTAAGATTATTGTTGGGAGGATTACTCTGTTGGGCATACTCGTGGCTAGTCATCCTGCTGCGGTGACATTCTCTACTGGCACCTACCTTAGGTGACCCCTTGAAGCTTGTCCCTAAAAAGCCAGGAACACTTCTTTTCCTTTTCTTTATTGTTTTTTTTTTTTAACTGAGGAAAAACTATTTAAACATCTACTGCTGATTTATCAGTATGGCTGCAAATCTAAACTAATCTAACTGAAATCCACATTAGGCAGGCATCTGATGTGACTCATCTAAACACACCTTGTCTTTGTGATAATTTTTGTCTTGATGAGCCAATGTGGGCCTTACTTGACAGTATATTTTAGATACTAGATGCTGCAACTATGGAGTAACAGAATCAGGATCTGAATGTACTGCTTGTTCTCTCTCCCCTGTCCAGTTTTATGTCAGTCTTCGGTTTTGCTATAAGTAAGTAGCTGCAAGTCTCAGGACTGACCTCAGGTTCTGGCTCCATACAGGTTATTGCACATTAGCAGTCACTTACTGCCTATTGGCAGGCACCATACATGCACAAGATTTAAACACAGAAGGACCTTTTTCACTCTATGATTGAGGGAAAAATACTTTAAACTCGACTGTACCTTAATCCGTAGTTAGCAAAACTACTTCTGCTCAAAAGGACTTCTTTCATTTTAATATAAAAGAAATAAAACAGATAAAACATCTCCCACCCTTACTCCCTGGAAAGCTCTACCTAGATTAATCCCATCTAAAGGAATAGTCTTTGGACTCTAAGATAACATCCTATCTCTGGAGGGTGAAGACCAGAGGCATCTTTGTCCCTCACAAGGCCCTTCACCACTTTGCAGGTGAGTTGCACCTTCACCACTGCTTTTAACTCAATCTCCTAATTTGTGGCTACTTTTCACTGTCCCTACTCTTTTTGACTGCACACTATAAGAAAAGTTTGCACATAGAGTGATTTCCTACAATTGTACAGTATTTTCCAACCACTCAACCTAGTTCTTGCTTCTCAAATTACTCTTTCTTTTAATATATTTTCTCCCCTCCCATTTTACCTAAACAGAAATTTCTAACATTTTTTGGAATGCTCACTCCTCTTTTAGGAAATATGTGCACAAATGAAAGTAGTAGCTAACCTGTGAATGTGGTGGAAGCAAAATCTCATCCCAGCAGAAGTAATGTCCTGAACTCCCACTGACCTCAAGAGAGGAAACACTATGCCCAGAGACACACCTTTAACATCCAGATCACAAACTGCATTTGGACAACTCATTTGCGTACACAAAGTGTTACTGCTTCTAAAGTTGCTGCCAGTAAATTCAGGTAAGAACTGGAACTGAACAAGGTTCATTTGTAACCAATAACTAACTCCTCCAGAGACAGGTCCCAGAGATGTGATAATATCAGACAGACTTTTATCAACACATCAGCATTGCCTAATAAACCTTCATAATGTAAATTTGCACTCTTCTTATGAATGACAGGTTTGGATGGCTCATTTCTCTCCTGCAGTCACCCTGGAAATGATTCTCTGTAGAAAATTTGAAGTGTTAAGAGGCAAAACTACACCCTGTGATAGTACACTGAAGTAAACAGAGACTGGGGAACAATCTCCAAGCACATAGAAAGCTCACTCACTACTTTTACCTTTCCAGACGAGGGACTTCTGTGACATCTCCTTTGAAGAGTGTTTCGCTTGTATCCCTTAAGCCATTGGCGATGCCTTCACCACGTGCCTTGACCTCCCTATCAGGGACATCTGTTTGCCCCAAGGCTGATGTCCTATCTAAAAATTGTCCACCCTCCTTCATGCGTTGCTGGATCATGGGAGTGAGTGGCATCTCAAAGCTGAAGTAGCTATCGGGCTCCGAGTACAATGTCTCCAGCGATTCCGCACTGTAGTACAAAGATGCATTGTCTAGGATGTTTTCAAACTGTGAGCTGTAGAGATCAGTGGAGACGTCAGAGTGCCTCTGCCCAAGGAAATCTTCGTATCCTCCTCTGGCTGCTTCCCCCTCCTCCACCATTCTGAAAATTAACCAGAAACAACTCATTTCAGCTTGGGGGCAAAGTCTAGACTTTTGACAACCCTTATTGTTGGAGTCTGGAATACAGAGTTTATGCCCTTGCTTCTGATAGTTATAAGATCTAGAAAAACATTGAATTTCATATAATATGAAACTCATGAGCATGTTTTCATGGTGAAACATGAAAACAAATGTTAAAGTTAGAAAAAGCTAAAAGAGTAAGTGTGTAGATTGTGAAGTTTTTTTAATCACTGGATGAAAAAGTTAGTTTAGAGAACAGGAGACAGGATGGAGTATTTAGGATGTTGTCCCTTGTCCCCTCTTCTCCTAGAGGTTTTTGGGTAATACTAAGTGGTTGGATAGAAAATGCCGCAGTGCATCACAGAGGTGATGGGTCATTGGGTCATGAAGAAAAATAATATACATGTCTATTGTTAATTGGGTAAAAATAGGTATAAAGATAAAAGAACTGCGTAGTTCGGGGCCATTTTGTGCATCAGACACGAAATGTGCCACAAGGCTTTGTTTGTACCATCAAAAGAAATAAATGTACCAGATTGCAAAGATTAACCTTGTGTAACCAGCCTGGAGAGACCTGTTAAGTTTTGTGATCACCTGTTAATAAACACGAGAAACAAGATTTTAACGAGCTGGGGAGTTTTCTTTGATTCATAAGAACTGAGATAAGCAGGGCTCCCCACAAGGGAGGATCCCAAAAGAATTCAGTCCAAAGGAGGCTGAGAAATCCAAGAATAAAAAGAAAAATACAGAAGAGATATAGCAGAAACAGAGAAACAGAAAAAGGACTTTTTAGTGAAAAGTTACACTTATCACCTTCCACCTTTCTGAGCAAAAAGGTCAACACAGCTTTATGCAACAGAGGGCACTGCAGGTAAAATGCTGGTTTCTCTTTTGCACTACCCTCTTTATGAGCATCATCTTCCTCTCCAGGGACATAGGAAGAAACTATTTTCTGGGTAAAAGAAGAGGGCTGGGAGACAGCCTAATATTGTCTAACAGATTATATTGGCTGCTTACCTGCAAAGGAGAAAAGCACAATATGTAACATCTATCTTAGCACCAGTGCCATGTCAGAGGCTGCACATGCTGGAGATGTGTATCCAGATGGAGCCTCTGCCCTTGAAGGATAATCTGCAGTCCTAGGATTGCGGTCTTCAGCAAAAAGCTGAAGGAAATCACTCCAAAATGCAAAAGGAAGCCCATGTAATTAAAAATATGGAGCCTGGGGAACCAAATTTGAAGGGAGAAGACTCAGCTTGCTTGCTGATGCAAGGTATACCATCCCTCAGAGTTTTCTTCTCTACTGCACCAAATACTGTGAGGCTCCTCAACGTGACCGAGGTTAGGGTAGCCAGCGCAAGTATCCCATGCCCAAGTAATCCCATCCCAAAGCAAAACTCCACAGATCCAGAGGTGCAGCAGCAGGAGAGCCTCCCTTGTAGAGATCTTGTTGTCTTAGCAGGAAACATCTCTCCATGTCAAAGTCAGCGTGGTTTGCTCAGAGCACACCAGTGGAACCCTTTGTTTTGTCAGGAGAGGTCCATCAGGAAAGAAAAGCAAGCAAATCAGGATGCAAACCAGCATGCCATTCTTGCAATATGTACTGCTAAATGATATAAACATACCTAGCTAGCTAGCTAGGTAATATAGAAAGCACATATTGTAGCATTTAGCCTCCTATGAGCTACATGGCCCCGGATAAAATGTCTTTCCTTTTATGATCTACATGGCCCTGGATAAAATGTCTTTATTATCCAACCTTTCAGAGGTTCTCACACTGTTCTTGCATGAACTCTGAATGAAACCAGAAAATCTGTTCAGGTGCATATGGCCAGGCCTGCATGCCAACTGTATTTTAATTACATGACATGTCCAGATCCAAACTACACCTGCTACAGAAGCTTCATCACACAGACATCACTGAGCAAACAGCAAGACTTCTGATCTTTATGTTTCAAAACCTAAGATGGACTGCAAACTTCAGTAAGATAGTGTGAAGTAGCTTCAGTACCAGCTTCAGGCACTAGCCAACCACCAACTATGAACCACTTCTGTAAACACGACACCACAGGCAGCAGAGAAGTATTTGCTGCTTCTCATTAGCTCCTAAACAGGTAGGCACAAGCCACATGCCAAGACAAAAGAACCCCTGCCTGACCCCTGCTCCCCTTTTAGAATCAGCTCACCTGCCCTGGCCTCTTGCAAGCACAGCCTTCTCCTCCTCACCAGAGTTCTTCCTGTCCTTCACAGAAACTTCATCCTTCCTACTTTCATCGAGCAGTGCTAGAGGAGTGGCTCCAGAGGCAGCAGGTCCCAGCCCTGGGTCTTCACAGACCTCACTCCATGCACTGTCTGGCAAGAAAAGCAAGCCTGGGGAGACCATTGGTGACACAGGGTGGCTGGATGTCTTGGGGAACGCCTTCCTCTCCACAGACACAGAGTCCAGCAGTGAGTGCTTCTTTCTTTTCTGCTCCTCAGCTTTTTGAAGCCGTAAGATCTCCACACCTTGAAATTCTACATGTTTACTCGCAGCTGGCTCTTTAGCAAGCCTTCTCTCCAGACCTGTTTGCATTTTGCCTTGACTGTACTCTGAAAACTCCTCAAAACCTGTCCCCCTCTCCACTCTGCTGAATACTTCCAGGTTTGTCACAGATTGTTTATGACAGCTTGGTTCCTGAGCTGCGTGGACCTCCTCTGCTTTATTACTTATGGCTTGTGAGGATTCAGACTGCTTTTCTCCAGCCCATACTGAAGCCAGATCTTTCTCTATGATCAAATGCTTTTTTTCCTCAGCTGTTCGTTCAGATGGAAGAAGCATGTCTGAGAGTTTTTCTTGG
Source organism: Cyanistes caeruleus (assembly GCF_971803275.1). NCBI lineage: Eukaryota > Metazoa > Chordata > Aves > Passeriformes > Paridae > Cyanistes > Cyanistes caeruleus. The sequence continues at coordinate 37,458,192 of NC_141732.1, forward strand.
CCTGCTGGAACTGGTTCTCTGGCTGCCTGCACATTTTGGCTGCCAGTAACACTCTTTTTTTCCATTGGTGTCTCTGAATCGAGAGAAGTATTTGCTCTTTCTTGCACCTTTATTGCTTCTAGCTGCCGAGAGATTTTCATAATCTCTGGGAGATTACCCACAGGTTGCAGACCTTCTTCTGGGGTGTGAAGCTGCACTGCCCCTGCATTAGGTCTCAAATTATCAGCAGGAGCTGCGCACTGAGGAACAGGCCTGACGTGGTGGTGACTGTCCCGTCTTTCTGGACTGTGAGTTACAGGCTCGGCCTGGCTCGTCGATGGGGCCGTTGGCACTGGCCTGCTTGACTCTACAGTGCCGTACTCTGGAAATTCATTGATGATGGTCTGAGGAGGCAAACTGCTGCTTCCACGGCCACTACCTGCAAAGAAAAAAGAGACCCTGGACTTATCTACCACATGCACAAAGCAAAAATCTTCATCTCCCTCCCCAGCCCACTCCTAACAAAGTAACAACGCTCTCCCCTGCAGGGAAAACACTGTTCAGTTTAACTTACTTCTGCACGCACTCACACTGCAGTTATCCAGAGCTGGTCATTTTACACAGGAGTTTTTGGGCAGCCCTACTTTGGGAGTTTGCACTACAGGGGAAGGAATGCCAGAAATGTCTGCTACACTTCAGAAAAGGTCCCAGTGGCACATGAACAGTCTGAGGCAACAGGCCAGGCGCATAGGCCTAAGTAGGCAGAGATTCAGATGTCTAAATCCATCCACAGCATGGACCACCACACATGATGGTTTTACTTAAATAAGACACCAAACATAAAGATTTAACTTAATAAAGACACCACACATGATGGTTTTGCGTTTTTAGATAATTTGCACTTGTAAAGGTGAAACACTGGGAAGATAATCAGCCACACCCCTTATGTTCTACAGCCTTGACAAAACTAATTAGCTAAATTACAAAGCAATTAATAAGCAATTCAACTTTCTGCCAGCACTACCCTCTTCCTTTAACAACTCAGGTAATGGAAGGTCATGTTGCAGTGATGGATGCATACCAAGCAATTCACAGTTTCTACTGCAGCAGAAAAACCTTGCTACCCCTCCCTTCCTTGTGCTGCTTTTTCAACTGATGGAAACAAAGCAGGAGCAAAAATGGGTGGTCTCATTTTCCAAGTGCCAAGCACCCAGTGGCTCCCATTGTTTCGAGGTAACAGAGAACCATCTGTGCAGAGGGATCTCAGGGATCACGTAGTGACAGATAATTTGCCACCTTATATCACAGCCCAAGGAGGAACTGAGATTTTGGGAGGAAAAATGTCCAAAACAACAACAAAAAAGCCAACCATCAACAGCTGTATTTGTCCCACTCTTTTAGAAAAAAATAAAAAGAAACTGGTCTGAAGTATAAAAGTGTTTTGAATCAAACTACAGGGTGGCGAGACCTAAAGACCTATTCTGAAAATTATCAGGGGGGACAGCTCTGAAACCAGACATCAACTTGCATTTGAATGGTTTGGCCCCAAGATGCATCTCTAGGTGCTGCATTGAAAACTGATCCCCCACCTCTGCTCCCAGCAGGCTGGCCAGGGTCTGCTTCTGAGGCCAAAGCCATGTAGCTGTGGTTAATGATAGGCTGAGTTCAAGATGAAAGAGAGGATAATCTAAGAGAAGTTCAAAATCGCATTAATATGACTACCTATGTGCCAGTTGCTTGCTGAGGTAAGCAGAAGCTTGCACCTGCCAGTATATCCCAGTGTATCTAGCCACGGGGTAAATACTGCTGCCTGAGAGTGGTGCAGCATCTAAGTGACAGTCTTGGACCCTGCCAAGCCTCAGAATCTTCCCCAGTGGGTTCTCCAAACATCTCCATGCCATTAACTTAATCACTGTATAATAAGAATTCAGCTTCATCCAGACGACTTGGTTGCTGTTCAGGACAGTGCTGTTCTGGACAAAGCAGGGACCTTCTCTCAGCTGTAAGGAGCAAAGATGCCCTGTCCATAACTGCATCACCAGCTCGTCTTCTTGGCAAGGTTTCCAACACGCAGGTGTGGAAAAGCACCCAGAGTGCTTTTCCAAAGTGTCTGAAGCAGCAAACAGTCCCCTTTGCACACAACTCAGCCACACAGCACCCACGTGCATCTCAAGCCTATACTTTTCAAGGCACAGGCACTAGGTTGCTGCTGTAGGACACTCCCACCAGGACAGACTCACATATGACAGTGATGCTCTGTGGTAACAACGTCCCTACACCTTCACCAGAACAACCCCAAGCAAGCAACCCCAAACTGCTTTGTAATCCCGCAACCCTGGTCTTCTCTAATGCAGCAGCTTTAGTGCTTGCCGCTCTCTCAGCATGGTCTAGAGGTGGGATTTTTCAGGAGAGGGCTGATAGGGAGCCTGTCACTATAGATGCTAACATAAGCCCTTCTTGGTGGACACATCCACTCACAGCAGTGCTCAGTGTGTGCCCTCAGCACTGGGACAACACTTGGAGAGGCCCTGCCTGGGCCACACTCTGTGGCTGCACTGCCTGAAGAAAAGCAATACTCAGTGCCTCAAGAGCTGGGACCCCCCGTGCCTCACTCCAACCCACACATCCCGCCTTGTTGGAAGGAAGCCCGGAGCGTCAGCCCGGGCCTCCTGTGGGGCTGGGAGGCAGCCAATGTGCTCCGGAGGCCAAGCCCTAACAAGGCACCGCACACAGATCCTGCCAAGGGGCCAGGCTCGTCTCTGCTAATTGCTATCTTAGCTTCTGAACCAACACGAGGGAAACAGAGGGGACCTTATTTCTCGTGGTGAATGCTAAATGCTCTGCTGCGTGCCCCCATCTGCTACCATCAGCCACATGCTGATGGTGGAAAGAAATCCTGAGCAAGTTTCTGATTTACTTCTCCTCCTGAACTTCATACTCTGGCAAGCCCATCAGATTCCAGAAGAGGTACACATACAGAGCACATACCCGCATATGCGGGCACAGAGAGATGTCCAAGGGAAGGGAGAGTGCTTACACATACACCCCTGTGCCACACCTGCAAGCTGTGTTCCATCTGGCCAAGAGAGTAGCGCTATCACAGTAGAAATGTATGGCCTTTTCTGAAGTGAGATGTCAGCAGCCATCCTCTGGATGGACTGCTGCTGACACCACTGCTGTATGTAAGTACAAGTCAGTGGGATTCTTGCCTTCATGCAGGAATACTGCCTGATTCTCTGATCGAAAAAAAAAAATAAATCATATGACATCAAAGCAGTGTTCTGTTGCCTTTATGTTAGGTACCACCATGCACATGACTGCCAAAGTCTCTATTTTTTGAGGTAAACCACGACCAATCTACCGCTCTCTCCCAAAATTGCAAAGCCTTTCCCTTTCCTCAGAGTTATTTCAGGTAGAAGAGCTTAGGGGAGCTTGAGCTCTTTAAGGGAAACTCCTCCCTTATTCCCATCCACCACCACAGCATCATGTCTTGCTGCAGCTACTGGCATATCCTGTCCAACCCCATCCCCCAATATGACTGCATTACAAACAAGGCTAGAAAGACAACAACAAAATTTAAGGACTGCACTGAAGATGCGCAGGGAAAAAAAATACCCATCACCAAACAAACAAAGAAAGGACACACACTTTCAGGTAACACAAATTTCTACTTTGCATTGAAGGTGGCTTCTTTCAACAAATGAAAAAAAAAAAAAAAAAAAAAAAAGAAAGAAAAAAAGAAAGAAAGAAATGAATAGGGAAAAAGCTAAAATAGAAAGGGGGTGAGTGACTAGAAAACTGAGACCGGGCAAATATAAGCTAACAGCATTTGGCAGCCTTTCTGATGACTAGACGTTGAAAGAATTAATGATTTAAATCAGGCATAGATATGCTATTTCATAGGTAAATAAGCATTCCATGTCAAGCAAACTTGTCTACAGCATAATAAAAGGAAATTCTAGGAAGCAAAACACAAGTTAAAAGCATAGACAGACATTTTGTTTACAGGTACATTTTAAAAAAGAATGGTGTGAGTGTCTCTCTCTATACAGTATATATATATATGTATGTGTATATATATATATATATATTATATAGCTCGAGAAATTAGATATATTTGCTTGAACAGTCTCCTTACTCACAGAGGTTACTGTAGCTCCAGCAGTTACCCATTGGTCAAAGAAATAAAATGCACAGATCATCAGTTTATCTATAGCGATACCAGCTAATTCAATTGCTGCTGTTCTAGTCAACTGGAATCAAAATAGTTTCAAATTTCCTGGCAGCTGCTGCCCTGCACTGCACACAATGATGTAAATGGATGCTTTCTGAGTATTATGAAACTGATGGGGGAACTGCAGTCTCATTCAGTCTATCGCAGGAGCTAAGGAGTCCACCTTGGCAGCTTGCAGGGGAAAAAAAAAATTTTCTCCAGCAAGGCTGCCTGACGGCATGCCAGGGATACGTCTGTGCTTAGCTGCCGTTTTTGTAACTGCGTCCGTAAGGGGAGAATCGGGCAGAATGGCGATGCTGAGAGTCATGTGCTGGTTTTGGAATGCAGGATGCTTTATGGCATTTCAGCATTAGTGAGCTGAAAGCATTCACTAAGCAGCCCAGTCATTTTGCATTTTATGTCTCTGCAGCTCCTTGCGCCGATCACAAGTAGCACGTGGGTGAGCTTGCATGCAGCATCATATCAGTTACGTTTTCCTGCTATTTCTTGCCACTACTTGTAAAAGGCAAATTAGGGCAAGTAAAAATCAATGTATGCATTAAGATGAAACAAATCTCTAGGTGACGGAGCTTAATGAACAAATCACAGGATTTATGATATTATAGCACTACTGCAGCCTCCCAAGGAGGGTTACACATATCTCCTTGTCCTATACTGCATTATGTTACAACTTCTATAGTCACTAGAACTATTCCAATTGATAAAGCAGCCTGCTCCTGCTGAGATGGAGCAGTCCTCCCCTATAAAAGGGGAGGGATGCTGCACAGCCTCTGGCAGCCTTGTGCAGCAAGGCTTTTTCCAAATGATGTCATTCTCCATGCTGCGATAGGTCCTGCCTGGCCAGCATAGCCAAACCCAGGGGATTAATATAATGCAAACACAGGGCTTTTGTAACTGGACTGCAAACATCCACACCGGACTGGGCTCAGGATTTTCTGCAGCTTGCAGACACTCCAGGCTTTTGGGCAGTTTGCTTAATCCAAAAAGGAGAAGCAGAGCCAGGTTTTCATCCTGTCAAAAGTTACAGTGTCATTCTGTAAAAACAACTAGTTGGTGGAAATGGGGAAGCTGAGTGAAAGCGAGAGGGAAACATAAGGAAGAGGTTGGGGAGAGCTGCCTAGAAGTAAATCCTGGTGAAATGCCTTTGTGCCTTAGCAAACATGTAGGGAAGATAGCAGGAAATAGAAGTATGGCAGGGCCCTTGCAGAAAAATTGACCATCTTGGCTGAGATCCCTTACTCCCAAAAAGAGACAACCAGAGGGACTCCCTGCTGTGGTCACTGGGAGGTTTGGCACAGAGCCCAAGAGCATGCAGAGGCTTCCTGCTCTTTGCAGTCACCATGCTTGAACAGGTAGACAGTGGTGTGACAGCCAGTGGCTCCGGGTTACCCAGGAATTAAACTAGTTTGTTCAAGGAAGAAAATAATCCCCCTGCAAGCATGCAGGGTCAGTGTGTTGCTCAGGAAATCATACACCCACAGCTTGCTGCACTGGAAGAGATTCTCAGAAAGGTACTGCTCACCACTGCTCTTGCATAGTTCCCTAAATTCTGGGGGATTTGGGCTACCAGAGGCTGTGCTAGATGAAACTTCAATCTGCCACAGGGCTAGGATTCTGTCATGAATCTCTGCTAGCCAAATCCCAGTGCTGGAGTCTGGTAATGATGTGATGATGCTGCGTTGTTTAGGATAACAGAGTGAGAAAAGCCATTAGGATAAGAATGTAAATTCTGTGTATTTAGAAAGCAATGACCATTTAGAAACCATGTAAAATACATGGGTCACTTTCTGCCTCTTTGACAGTTTGTGTGGATTTTTTTTACAATTGCACAAGTTTTAACCCTATTCCTGATGGAAAGCTTTATGAAAGCAATGCTGTGATGTGGTTGCATATTTTTCCCCACAGATTTTAACTAATTCCCAGTGGGAAAAACAGGGTTTGGGACAACTTGCATAACCCCAACTGCACTGAATTAAATGTCCTTCAAGGAGCCCCTATACCTTTCCCCTGGTTGCAAGAAGGATAGCACCTTGCTGCAGTCACTCCCAGGCCTATAGCGAGCTCAAAACAGGACAAAGTCCAAAACTAACATGCAGCACGTGCTGAGAGGATTTAGTGTGAGGGATTATCCACTACAAATTGCTGTATGGGCCACAGATGGTCAGTGAGATAGCTCAGTCCCAAGAGTCATTACCCTGGAAAGCAAAATGGTAGAGTGGAACAGCTGCTAGCATGAGCAGGAACAGGAGGGAGTACAAAGGGAGTATCTAACGACTCCTTATCCTGACATAAAAGTGCAAGTGGGTCTTAGAATATTTAATGCGATTTTCTTCTTTGAAGTCCTACACTCTGGAGTGACATGGCTGTGAGAATCTCAAGTCTTGATTTAAGACTTATGTTTGGAGAAGTCTGAAACCCAAAATGTAAACAACAGATCCAAAAAGAATCTGAAATTTTCTATTTTTCTACTGCTGTGATTTAGAAAGGACGCAGGTAACAGGTGATTTTCTAAGTGTAGATACACACAGCAATTAGCAAGAATTACTTTAAAAGCTCTATAAGAGCCGTCACCTGAAGAACAAGCTTCCAAAGCAGTGACAACTCACAGCTGCTTTGACCGTTTCAGCATCTACAAAGACTTTACAGCCTTTCTAAATTCATTTTTAATTAATCTTATATGTTTAAAATACTGTATTTTTAAGGAATCCTCTCAAAACCCTTGGAAACTTGCTTTGAGCCAGAAAAACTGGCTTTAAAAATCCCTCACTTCTAAGCACAGATCTCAGAAACTCTGGATTTTTGTAGGTCCAGAAACCAGAAAAGGATATCCCTTACTACATTTCAGAGTTTGGGACAAATTAACCCAGCTAAGAGTAGTCTTGCTAGGCAGTTCTTGAAACACCCTAGGAGATGGATTTCAACTTATGCACCCAGCTAAAACAAAAATAGGACACAGAGGAATATGTGTGTCTCCCAGGTTTCAAATGCTTGATGTTAAAGGTGCAGTTGGACATTACATGGCAACTTTTCAGCAGGCTCTCACAGCGAATGAGATTCCCTTCCTCGGGAAGCTGGACAGAGTTAAGTAAATGATGCAGGGATCTAAGGCAGAAGGTACTTGTTAAAGCAGTGAACTGTGAACAGGAAAAATACATGCTTGTACTCTGTGTTACACTTTTCAGTCCAATACCAGGCCAGATCTGCATCTACCCACATAATTTTTACTTAAATGCGTTCTCCATGTGCATATCCACAGCATGTTAACATGCATCATTTCCTTCAGAAAGCTTCAGAAATTAAGACTACAGCACAATAGAGGGTTTGTGTTGGTGTGCTGCAGATTTCACCAGATGATGGGACTGGGGCCGAGAAGAGGAGGCCATGGTGACAGGTAAAAATGGAGCTGTGCCCATAATAAGCCAAGTCAACTCTCTGACCCTCTCCTGTTGTGCCCACTGATCTGGATGCCCCATCTTCTGTCTACCTGATGGAAGGGGATGGCCTAACTTCCTCCAGGAAAGTGCTGCTGAGTCCTGCCAGCTTCAGTTGAATTCAGCCTGTGCCACATGTGCTCAGAGCATCTGATGTGGCCAGACACTGACAGACTGCCAGCATCACCAGGTCCCCAAATATTTGTGTGCTCACATCAGCAGGGCTCTCAGCTTCAGCCAACAGAGCACAGACAGGGAGACATTTACTGCCTTAACTCTGGCATTTCCTAACTTCTGAGTGCTTAATTCTGCACCTTTAAAAAACAATAAACAAACAGCCCATGTTTTAACGATTATTTGTACTCAACCCTTGGCCTTCAAACAACTCTGTTGTTTAGAAAGTTGAGGATGTGGTAATCTCCTCCCTACAGCTGTAGGTTATGATAACTTGAACTATCCAGCTTTCAAGTGGAGGTCACAAGACATACAATTTCCTCCTGTGGAGCAAGGGACTGAGCATAATGCCTTGTGCCTCCTTTAGTTTTCCTTTCCCCTGGACTGGAAACCTAGACATCCATCACACCGCACCTGACAGCTCCAGAGCATGCCTCAGCTTCTCCCAGCCCCAGGAAGAGGGACACAGAAATTCAAGGGAGATAGCAAGACCCCTCCACCTCTCCAGCCAAGACACAGAACACAATGGAACCTGTCCTCCTGCACTAGCATTTATTTTTCCATAGGCACTATTCTCCTCTGACAGCACTGTAAGAGCTTGCTGCTCTTCAGAGCATCCAAAATGACCTGGTTTACTCTGTGTTGGCTTGAAAGATGAGCATTCAACATGGCCAGTGAACATGCTGGTGCCAAAGAGGTAATCAATTCCTATAGAGTACAAACTGAATTGGAAAAGTACCTTCTAATACAATACCTCTGGAGACTTAAATTTCAAAAGTTAACCTTCATTTTGCATCTTTGACAATCAGCAAAGCCAAATATCAGGGATATTTATGAGAAAACTACTGATTGCACACTATGATTTAAAAGCTCCTGCAAGTCTTCTGTGTATCAGAAAATGCAGTGGGACTCTAGAAGAAACAACAACAAGCTGATAAAGTCAAGTGTGCACAAGAGGATGATGGAATTTTAATTACAGGGGAGAGGGGTACCACAGCTCCGAGCTTTCTGTATTCCAGCCTAATGTGTGCTCCTGGTAAACACTGCAGGACATCTGATGTGCCAATCCTTCACTGTAATTAAGCAAAATTAATGCGAAAATCAGGCAGTCCTCCAACCCTTAGAAAATGCAGCTTTGCACCTTTTAAGGAAAATAGCTGTAGAGGAGGATACCAAACCAGGGAGCCCAGAATTCCAGGATTGCCTGGAGATGGAAAGAGCAAGAGATAAAAATATGGCAAAGGGTGGTGCCTCAAAATGGAAAACAATGGGGTTGGAGCACTGGGCAAGACTGCAGTCAGCAGTCAGGGCTATCACTAGAACAATGTAATGAGTGCCTGTGGCCTAAGGGCAGTTCCTGCAGTGAGGACCAGGAAGGTGCAACTTCCATGCAATGTGAGGAGGATGCAGCAGAGCAGGACACATGTGCCTTGAAGTAACAGAGCGAGTAGATAAGCGAGGCAAAAGATTAAGGACAACCTAGTATGTCAGTGATGCTAATTTTACAAAAAGATACTGGGATGATTTTCTTAAGACTGTTTAAATCACCAGCACAGAACCCTGAAAAGGCTTTACTTTTATAAAATTGCAGCCATTGTGCTCTTCCTTTGTTCTTGAAACAAGTTCTAGAAATTCTGAAGTAAAAGCAATCATATCTATGATAGTGGTTCAGGAATGGGTATGTTGGATTGGTCAAAGTACATGTTTGATTTTCTTTCCCATGTCAGATCTGACACTGTTTGACCCCTTGCAAAGGTGATTCAGCACACATTGCCAGGAGAAAATAAGCCTTTTTTTTAGAATTGTTCTTTTGGCATTAATTTGGGGGGGGTGGTGGGGGGGGTTGTTATGCAGTTTTTGCTGTCTTGAGCTTGCTAAGCACACAGATGAGCACAGGAACTAGCATGAGACAATCCGTGGCAGCATGTGTCTGGGACCATCTCTTTTGGCAGAAGCAAGATGTTAAATGAGCTCAGTTGCCTCATGACACCTCACTGAGCACAAAACAGCAAGTGACAGGCTTTCCAAAAAGCTATTTGTTTCACCAGGAATTCAAAACCAAGCTACTTCCAGCAGCTGTTGGGAAAGACCAGATTTGCATAGCAACACGGGCAGTATTTGTACAGGGCCTTTTTGTGAAGGATGAGATTAAACCTCTGGTACACAGGAGGGATGAAAGCTTTCTCCTCTCTCTGAAGCATCAGAGAAAAGACTGTTTATTAATCTTAAGAAGCTATTTTCTTCCTAACAACAGTCTTGGATTTATTTTCTCATATAACAGGAATTATGGGGTATTTGGCCTTCATGTTTATTTAAGGAATTATTTTGTAGTATCTCCCACTTTCTTCCCCCAAGGAAGCACTTTTAAGACTAAGTCATGTGCCTGTGACTTTTTTTTTCCTTTCTGGTATTTAAATGTATTAATGGCAAAGTCATAAAAATCAGACCTGTAGCACAGCCAAGCCTCAAGAAAAGTCTGCTCAATAGAGATCACTGTTTCCACAGCAGTTTCCAGAGGAGGAATGTATGTTTCCACATACAACAAGCGGCCTTTTATGTCAGTGAGTCTGAGAAGAAGTCTTGTCCAACCCAGCTAAATTCAGTTCCTAGAAAACATTTTCTTTTGCTGGAAGGCAGAAAGCTGGGGTTTCGCCAAGGAAGGTGGCCAGGCTGTGCAGGGCCACGTGGACAAGTGTGGTGCATCCTCCCTGCTCCCCCAGTGGGAGGGGTCTGTAGGGAAATGTGTGGTCTTGAACCCTTCCACAACAGGAGGGTCCCGGGGGCTTGGACCTGCTTCTTCTCCGAGTAATACATCCAGGGCAGGAGAATGGACAGTAGAGAAGAGAGAAGTCAAGAACACATTAGGGCATCAGTGATCACAAATATCCCAGATAAAACCAGACTGAAGACAGCAAAGGAGAGAAAAGGTTTTACATGTCACAGCTTTATTAGCATTTGAATAATGCTGATGAAACACCTCTTCTAAAGCCATCTAACTTTTTACTTTCCCCCCCCTCTCATCTGAAAATGACCAGCAGCTTCAACCTGGAAAGTAAAATTCAGCAAGGGAGCTTATTAACAAAAGCTGCCATCTCCCACCTGGGTAAATAGAAGTGTTTACCACAGTCTCCCCCAATTACTGGTCCTTCTTTTTGAATTGGCTTGTCTGATGCAAGTGTTTTAGTACTCAGTCAAGACACTCAGCAGCATCAGGAGGGCTACAGTAACATGGCTGCGGCAGAAAGGGAAAGGATAAACCAGAAGGCAGTAGTAATTAAGCCATTCAGCAGCTTACATGCTGCGTTCCATTTCTGAGGCCAGGCATGGCACGGGTCAGCTGCTTCAGGTTACACAAATTAAAGTTCAGCCTAACTGCCCTCAGTGACAAGTTGTTTTCTTGACCAAGTATAAACACCAACATTTCTCCTGTCCCTGCCCCTGTCACTCATTTGCTTGAAATATTTCATACTTTGACCCCTAAAAAGCATGTCTTCTTTCTTTTAAATGAAACTTCAGAAAGTAGCATGTTTATTTGGATTTCTAGTGGTGTTTTCTCCTTTCCCGTTTAACATAGAGAAGAACAGAAAGATTTTCAAGCATAGCTGCTTCTCCCAAAAGCATATGTCATGACATATTTGACATATATCAAATCCAAAAAATACCATGATTTGGTGCACAAAAGCCCTGAGTTCGTACTGTCCCCTCAGTCACCCCGTCCTCCTTCACCTCCAGTTAATAAGCAGTTAAAACCTGCTCACCTGAGGAAAAACTGTAAGGGGCAGAACCATTCTCATTTATCCATGGCAGTCAAATAACTTCCGAGAGAAGGAGGAGGAGTAGGATGCATTTGTCTGTGACTGCATGAGGCCAGTCTGGGTAAGCACAATGTCACCCAGTTTTTGGATACAATTCACAAACATTGTGCATTAACTACTGTTAAATATTCACAAACCCTCCTGTGAGGGTCCCTTGAAATCACTCCCATTTTGCTAACTGTTAGCCCCTAATGGTAGTTTCTCATTAAAAAAAGAACAGGAGGAGATCCAGAAGCAAGGCAAGAAGCAGCACAGGAAAAATACAGAGAATTAGGCACACAAGTCAATATATCTGGCTTACTCTTTGCCACGTTTTATTTTAGAGCTCAGTGCTTAGCTTGGAATACCCATCATATTTGATAATTGTTTTGGATGGTAATAACAATAGATTCACTTGGATTTATTAGACACAGCATCCTTTATTTAATACCAATCTCTGGATTTGTACCAATGCCTGCTGACAGTGCTCTCACACTGTGTCTTTCCAAGCAAGAAATTAGGTCATCATGATTCATGTAATAAACTGATACACATTTTGCAGTAATTTGGAAGAGTTTTTAGAATTTCTAAATGAGGTCCTTTTGGCTTGGGCCTTTTCAAAGGGTTTTCTTCTCCTTTTGGAAATCTGAATTTTTTCCACTTTGCAATTCAGATTTCCCAAGTGGATGACCAAACTTTAAAAAATCCAGGAAGAAACTCAAATTCTGCTTTTTATTCTTGTTTGTTTGTTTTGTTGGCTTTTTTGTTGTTGTTGGTTGGTTGATTTTTTTTGTTTTGTTTTGGTTTTTTGTTTGTTTTTGGGTTTTTTCCTCTTCTTACTGAAGTTGAGTGGCCTATGAGTTTGCTTCTGAACAAAATGCTGCCCTTTTCTGGCAAGAAGGGAGTCTTCTTTAATTAAGTGACATTCCAGAAACTTTGCAATTAGAAAGGATCAAGGTACAAAGAGAACAGCCTGAGGAAATGCTTTCTCGAAGAGGGCAGGGCTTGTTGATAATTTTGACAAGGCAAGAGGAATAGCTACATATAACAAATAACTACATTTATTTTCTTCTAAGATTGGGTTCTTATAAAAGAACCAAGGTAGAAAATGCCATGTATTTACAAGAAGACAACAGGAACAAGACAGATCCTTAGGCATAACATTAGATAATGCACATGGACTTCTGGAATTACTGACTACAGAGGGCAGAGCGGTTCAGGTACCACCTCATGTATCTAAATTAAAATCTTACCTACTCTACCTGTAGAAAGACCACAAAGCACATTTCTGGAAGGACCTCCAGGCAGAAATGGCCATGTTTCAGCATGTGCAATTGCAGAACTCATGGCTAAACAACTCCACTGCAGAGAAGTGCAGGGACTTCCTCCACCAATGTGTCTCCAGCACAGGAGTCCCTGCTGTCACATTGTGGCAGGAGCTTAAGATGGGGAACCACTGTCATTTTCTGGGGCCACACCAGCAGGGTCTTTGCGAAGGGCAGCATAGCACAGTGAGTGAGCCCTCATGGGATCATTAAAGGAGCAGCTTCTGCAAAACTTTCCCGAGTGGTTTAAGAGATTTTTTTTCTTTTTTTTTTGACACAATAGTAATAAATAGCACTTACCCATTCCTGAAGGCTTCTCTTCTTCCAAGCCAAATAAAAATTCGTATTTGGCCTTGGCAACATTCTGGGCATGAGCTGATATGTCATTATCCCGCACAAGTGCTTCTGCCTAGAGTCAAAATAAACAAAGCTTATCTACCTTTCAGTGAAAAAACAGCAGAAGGAACATGAAATCCCTTCAGGCAGCATTTTTGAAGTATTCATTTCTCTCTGTCACCACCAAAATCATCCAGAGTAGACATGGGCCAACTCAGCCCACCTGAAGAGTTCACCTCTCTGTCATTTAACTCAAGAATTTCAGTATTAAGAACAAAGATCTAACAGAGAGGTTAGACCACCCAACTACTCTTTACCCACTCTTTAGCCAGCTTCCCCACCGAAAGGCCAGCAGCACTGGCCAACTATCTCAATAATACCAGCTAGGGTTAAAAATATCAAGGGAATTGTATCAGAAGTAGCAAATTTGAGTATGCATGTCATAAAACTAGGACCCATAGGAAAACCATAAATGGAGCAGGCTGTTTTGCTGAAAAGAGAGTGGGGTAGAGAAAGTGAGGAACAAGCATTACAACAAGGATGATTTAAAAAAAAGGGAAGAAGGATAAGGTATGCAAACATGTAGGAGTAGTGCCTAAAGGTCCCTGTTGGGCAGCCCATGCATGCCCACCACTGTCTAGGTCAGGACAAGAGCCCAACTTCATTTTACAACCATACCACACAAGTCAAACCTGCTTATCTGGCCAGGAGGAAGGGAGGGGACACAGGTTGGTGAGCCCAGTGAGCAGGGGAACACCTGGAGGGATGGATGGACAGATGGATTGAGCAACCAGTCTACCCATGCCTGGTGCCACCAGCACCTTCCCACTGCTCCCTTTTTGTAAGAACCACTTTGACAGAGTAAAGGTCCAGTTTCTCAGAAGAGAGGAAGATTACAAGACTAAGATCAAAATATTTTTCTGAACAGGTAGGGACGAAACAAATCTCTGAGATAAAGCACATACCAGCAATAAACTGTAATGCAAAAACTATCTAGACTCTGCATTAAGTTTCTTCCCAATTGGGCAAGATGGAGACCGTCATTCTTCTGTTTGAAGTGACAGATAAAATAAATCACTAACTTTATAAATTTTCAGTAAACTTTATATTCATATGAGGCAGTCAATTGTTGTGGCATAGCAAGCCATGGCAGAGTTTACATTAGTGAGAGCATTAGCTTACAAAAACACTCTTTAAAAAACAAAGTTAAATGGAACATTCTGTTCCCCAGGACAACAGTAACTTTTATGCATTTCTATCAAATACCTCAGGATGAGCGTCAGATACAACCAGAAATTCAAAGTACAAGAGACACATAATTCACAGGAACACATAGTAACAGCTCTTTAATCAGAGATGGACGGAATCACAAATCCATATATTCCTACTAGGCCATCTGTCCAAAAATTACGCTTTCTTCCAAGAGCATATTGACGAATAGCTGTCTTGCTCCATGCCCTAGAATGGTTTTGCTCCAGGTTCTCCTGGCCTTTTACACCCATTTCTTCTCCTATCTTTCTGCACTGTGCCAGTTCTACAAGATTTAGTCCAACACCACTCTGCCCTAAGTCAACAGAAGATCTTAAACAGGGGTCTTGGACTAATTTATCTACCATTCACTATTCCAGCTACTCATCACTAGGGCTTCCAGTACATTGATGCACATGCTAACACCAGCCTACCCAATCCTTTGGTAAAGATGTGATGGAACAGATAAAGAGCTTTCTAGCACGAAGATGACTATCACAAGCACAACAAAATGGGCTTGGAAGAAATCTCCATGTCTGTCCTGCCTTTAAGGGCTGCATTCATTCACTGGCAGGGAGGCAGGAAGGGCTAGAAAAGGAATAGCTGGAGCCAGATTACACAGGAGAAGGCTTTGTCTGCAACTGCTTAGACAGGAGTAGTTTACAGAGCCAGACAAAAATTCACCCTACTCAGATGGATGTGAAGGGATGGGATGGCTAACAACTAGCTGGTGCCAAATCCCAGTGATAGATAAATGAAATGGAAAATGAAATTAACACAACAGTCCAGTTCCTAAGCAGTAAGGAATTTCTGATCTATACCCCTCTGGGACACAGTTTCTCCAGCCCTCAGCCTTGCTCTTTGAGATTTCACAGACATCTGCTGCACTGAGCATCCCTGCCAGCAAACACATGTTCTAAGGATCTCTATTTGCCTGTACCTTATTGTAAAGCAAAGAAGAAAACTCCAGCTCACAGCACTCTCTGCATCATCCAGTAACAGACACAAATAAACTGTCAAATTACAAATAGGGCTTCAGTGTATAGGGCATCATTTATCAAAATTATTTGCCTAAACAGAGGCTGCAAGATCTCAGTCTTTGCATCTGAAAGGGGTAACTTGATTTTCAGGAGTGCTCAACACTGTTGATGAGGATTACAGATACTGGTAGGTATGGGAACAGCTGTATTTAACATCTATTTAGGCTGTCAGAGCACTAAAAGAATGTATAAAGAAAGTCCAGATCCAGGTTTAAGGCTAAGTTTATCATATTTCATTCAAAGAAGAAATATGAAAAAAGAATGCAAGAGCAGGAAAGAATGAGGATGCTCTAAGGTCAGAGTTAGTTTTTAAGACTATGGCTTTACCAATATCCAAGTCAAGAAACAACACGTGCTCTCCTTTCCTTCTTTTGATCTACCAGTCACCCAAGCCTTGCAGAAGTCAAAATGCCTTGAAACCAGGAGCCCAGAAATGGGCTGGACAAACATTCATGGTGCTTTCAAGCTGCTTTAACAAAGATTAAATATGCTCAAGATTGAAAGGGATATAAAACTCCTGCTTAAGCCTTCTTTCTCAGCTCAAGGGCAAAGAAATCTGCATCCAGGTCAGCTCATTTCATAATTGCTTCCCTCAGAGGGCTTTAACTACCACCTTTGATGCATCTTGTCTCTGTCACTGCTGGAGAGGGTGACGCTTAGAGCACCAACCCCCTTTAAATCAGCCCAGCTGTACATACATTTCTCAAGAGCCATAGGTATATTATTTTTCAGTTCAGTGATGCTCTGGGCAGAGAGGCAGCAAGTTCCTACTGATTTGTGCATCACTCTTGCAGTGGTTTCTGCCTGTTTGAACATGTTTAATCAAGCCTACTTCTTTAGGTTACAGCTTTTGGACAGGAGCTAGGAAGACTGCATTTGCCTCTCACTGAATGTTAGATAACATTTATGAGGCTGCATTAACTTGCACTTGGCAGGCCTCACTCCTCAGACCTCCTGCCAACACACTGGGCCAGTTTCTACTGACCTCACATAAAGCATTGGCATGGGTCAACAGAGGTCCTACCTTGCTGGCTTTCTGCTTCATGCTTAGGGAGCAGAGAGATTCTTTAAGATAAGCCCATGGTGCTCATGGTGGTTTCAGGCCAGCTCAGGAATGAAGCTGCTGAATCCGTGTCTCAGCACTGAACTGAACAGCAGCAGGATACTAAGACCACAGGGTTCCTGCTACTCCAGCAGGAGCTGCCGAGGACAGGTAAGTCAGCCCAGCACAAAGCACACACTGCCTCTGCTCTGCTGTCTGGATGTGGAAATGGAGCAGTGGGTCAGAATCTGCAAGGATCCTACAATTCACCCTTGAGCGGTGTCTAGCTCCCAATGAGAGCTGGGTGGTTCCTTTCCTGAAGCACAGTTTCACTTTCTGGGTGATTTTCATTTCAACTCATAAGCTCCCCTCAAACTGCCCTCCAAAAATCCCAGTCGTTTTTAGATAGGTATAATGAGTCATAAAAAGCTGAAGAATATGCTTCTCCTTTCTCCACAGAAGAAAAGCACAAAGCATCCTCTTTTGACTTTCACTGAAGTTCTGGCTGGGACCTTTTTTTGAGACAAACTGGTTTTGTCTTAGGGCCTTTTTTCCCTTTTCATACTGTCTTGGGGTGAACATTTCCTCCTAACTTGTCTCAAACTAACACACATACCTACATGTCAGAGAGCTTTAACTGAAAAACATCAAACTCTTGCTACCTCACCACCATTCTCAGCTGAGCTGACAGGAGAGCTGAGCTCTGTCTCAGTGGAAGGGGATGACAGTGTCCACAGCTGCTGTGACAAGGAATGGGTCAGTCTGAGCACAAAGAAGCAGTGTGAACCCATGCCTCCTATAGCATTCACACCTAAGGTCATACATTTTCTCTGAAAATGTTCAGAAAGGAGGAAGTATTCAAAGGAGCAGATAATGGCAAATTTCAGTCTGGAATTTTTCAGACTCTCTGAAAGGACAGATGCTGTTAAGACAGACTTACTCCTTGCAGGAGACCTGGGAAAGCAGTGCTTGCGGAAAAGCAGAACAGGATGGGTGCTCAAGCATTAGTCTTCAGGGAGCAAGAGTCAGCCAAAATTCTGGACTGCAAGAGACCACTCATACTAAGAGGGAGCATCACCTGGAAGGGACCTAAGGATCATTCACAAGGAACTGGTAGCTTAAACAGAGAGACACAAGCTCAGAAAAAAGCCTTGAAGAATGCCTGTAAATCACAGCCTACTATGGAGAACTTCACAGCCACACCTGGACCATTTCTAATCCCAGGCTGTGCTTATTCCATTCTCAGTGCTTCACCAACATCTCTAGCAGCAAAACATTCAATTGCCTGTCAGCAACCCGTCAAATACCCTGATACAGTGAGTTTATGCTCTCAGCAGGAATGATGGCCAGAAGGTTCCCACAGATTTTAAAACCTTCTCCAGCAAGTTACAATGTCATGGACAAGTCTTTACAGAATCCTGCATTGAAAGCTCTGCCTCTGCTGTCACATCATCCCTGTGTGGCCAAGAGCTTAGCAAGCTTCACTGCTTTTGACAGGTCATACCAATTGTTCTGAAAAGACTGTGCCTGTTGAGCTTGTTTTAAATAATTTTCCCAAGTAACAGGATTGAATGCAGAAAGCTGGCATTAAAATAAACTTGCTAACTGGTGAAACCTAGTGCACCAACATCACAGGAGGAGTGTGGGTGCTCACAGTAAGACCACTAGCAGGGATTGTAGTGTTTAATTCCATGTGACCTCATACACCATACTTGTGTTTTTCTCACATCTCCCCACACAAATACACATGTTTGTAGTTCTTGAATTAAAACACCAGTAAAATAGATTGAAATTCAAAAGAACAGGAGATTTGCATGGCTTAATCTCAGCTGGAGCTGCTAAAATTTAATGCTAGCCAAGGTTTGGAAAGAGAAGGCATCTCAGCTTGGGTTTTAAACTAATTCCTATCAGGAGTTGCAGGGAAATGTATAGAAAGCCAGAAGGTGGGGAGGAAAGAATGGGCTTCTGTGAGAGCACTGCCTATAGCTGTTTTCCAGCAGAGAAGTTGGGATTTTAGAGAGGGTCATGTAAGACTTTTCAGCTATGAGGCAACTGAGAGATGTGGCAGAGGTGCTTGAAGTGATAAGGGGTCTGAAAAAAGCAAAAAACAATCAGTAACTCAGCACTTTTTTTTTTAATGCAACAGCCAGAAGACAAAAGAAGGTATTTGGAGTCAGCACCCCACCAAAGAGGACATGGTTCCTGATACAGTTTGTAGTCAAAACCACCAACCTCCTTGCAAAGCAGTGTCACAGAAACCAAAACACTGAGGTATCTGACGAGAAGGGTGAACAAGCTCAACGGATACAAATCCCTAACAATGTAGAAATCACATCCTTCTTATGAATCTCTAAGCTGAACTCTTCCTGAGCATCTGCTGATCTCCATGACCACATACATGCTCCTGGGCTGAAGCTAAAGAGTCCAAATGAGTGCACTGAGTCACTATACTCACCAGGCTTTGGCATGGCCATGGACTGGACAGACCTCAGGCTTGGTATCATCCAGCTCTTGAGTCCTTACAACAACACACTCCACAGCTTACCCCAGGGATTCACCAAAAGGCACCAGGGTACTGCAGGCTTCCTGTGCCATTATTCCCAGCTCTACAGGATTTGTTTACTATGAGCAGCCTCACAGGAAGTAGTCAGACTGGAGAGAGCAAAACTGAAAGGGTGCAGATACTATCAAAACTACTCTCCCTGCATAAAGGCAGACTTCACAGAATTTCAATGTCTAAACAGAGTTCAGAAATGAAGCAAAAGACTTGCTGCTTAGGAAAAGAAACTGGGAACAGTGACCAAAAAGACCTCAAATTAATGCCTTAGCAGAAGTATCAAGCAGGTAAAATTTTTTTCCAGTCTGGTCACGTTGTTTTAGACTTGCAGTAGAGTTTTTCTCCCCTTAAAGAAATGTTTGCTTTGTTGCATGGTTGAAGTTGTTATGAAGGAGTCAGCTGTTATACAGAATTAAATGCTTTTTATTATGCACAGGCTGACGCTGTCTGAGTAGTAACTGCATGGCTGTGAACAGCATATTAATTCAAAGTCTGTATGATTACACTTTAGCATTAAAGGTCATTCAGCATATTGTATTTGCCAAGTCAGTGATTTTTGATGTATGGACCTGTGGCTATCTATTCATTATTTCTAAGGTATGTGCAAGAATCAAAACAAGCCCTCTGAGAAGAAGGCTTTAGCTCACTGCCTGAACCACTGTGTTCTCAGATGTAACACATAGAGATAATGAAAAATACCCAAAACTTTTATAAAGCCACAGTGCGAGTATTTTTCCGATATAATTCCAAGTTATGTCAAAGAGCATTGAGGTATGATTTAGGGAAAACTGTGCAAAGACAGTATCTTTTATCCAGAGAATTCAGTGATGCACGTAGTAGACATCCTACATTTACTGTTTTTGTTCAGTCTGTTCCAGTATATTTAGCAAACTGGATGGAAGCAGGTAGCGTGCTCTAGGTAGCTTTCGCCTCCATGGAAGCTAAAATTTGAATATACCTAAATGCCTCATGAGCCCACCAGAATTTAGTTCTGTATCTTTAAGCAACTACATTTTTTCCAAAACCCTAGCCAACATCTGCTGTCCCTTGAAAATTTACAGATGGCATCCTCTGCCATGTGCTATACATTCTTTATGTCCAGCTAAATATACACTGCTTTTATTGATGGAAGGACAGGGTATTGGGACAGCTCATCTTCATTTTCAAATCAATATTATAAACATAGTTTAAGATAGTGTCCCCAAGTGATTAAAATGTTCCATTTCAGTGAATGGTTAAAAAAAGCAACCCAAAAACCAAACCAACCAACGAAAAAACACCTCACACTCAACCATCAGACGGACAACTCTACACTGGAAAAATTTACATCTGCGCAAGCATAAAAACCTGTATTTTCTCTGTGGCAAGTGCAAACTGCAGAACCACAACACAGCAACAGTGTATGCAAAAAGAGGTAGGTATCTCCTGCTAACTTAGACACAGCTTATTGATTCTGCATGTTACATATTTTAATTCATTTTACAGCTTTCACCTCAGCAGTTTTTTCTGAGCCTTTACCTAGATTCAGCAGAAGTTTTTTGGAGCAGAAATATGACTGAAGTTTGATACGAGCCATCTTATCTCCGGCACAATTAAGGCAGAAGCAAGAAAACAGGTCAAGAAATTTCTCCTGATGTGCAGGAACTGAAATACATTGTTGCAAGAGTATTTGCTTGCTAAGAAAGTGCACCTTAAGGACTGCAGCATTGTCAGGCAGCTATGGCCCCACAAGCAGTCAGAAGTCAACAGGCTGTTTCAGCTGTGGCAGGAAGGCAGAAGACATCAAAGATGTTTCATCCCCCACAAGCTCCACAACACAGGCCAGCTGGCACTTATGTCCCACTGGTGAGGAAGTCAATACCTCTCCTTTTTTCCTCATTAAGTCACAGCAAGTCCACAGACAAGACAGCTGATGACAACCAGAACTTGCTGGAACTAGAATTTGTTTCCTCTTGGGAACAGGGCTTCCCTGGTAAGCATTCTTCTGTTAGCACTGACATGAGGACATATCCCAGGCCTAAGTGCATCTTGCCATCACACTTGGCATTCATTCAGCCTGGAAGATGCAGTTATTACTCAAATGACACTTCCCATTTGAAAACTGCTGTAAAAACATCATAAGTACACTTTAAGCTACCTCTTCCACTGTGCCATTTCATGCCAAGAAGAGAAAGCAAGCCCCATTCATTGCTTCTGCAAAAAGGGAGGCTTGTATTATGTAATCTGTGTCATTTAGGTTGTTTTCTTACTGCTCCCACACTACTGTATCACAGTTTCAAGACAAGGGCCTCTTTTCAGTCATAGAATCATAAAATACACTGAGTTGGAAAAGACTCATCATGATCACCAAGTCCAGTTTCTGCTCCTGTGTAAGACAGTCCCTCCACCAGGCAGCAAGATGTTGCTATGGCTATGACTGTGATGTTCTTGGCACACGTGGCAGTGACCAGTGTGTTTCTGCCCTTGCAGGCCATCCTCAGAAGCCAGCTCCAGCCTAGTTTCCTTTAGCTTACTCCAGCAGTTGCAACACTGAAAATCTTTTTGTGCAGTTAGCAAAGGAAGTGACAGCAAACGCCACACACTTCCCACAGCCATCACTGGTGGCTGAGGTACTCAGTGAGGTGGAAATGCAGTGCTCACACTCTGATGGACTGCCTGATCCTGTGCCCAAACAGGTTTTTTTACTAACAGCATCCAGGAAGTACAGTCAATTCAGGAGCCATTCAAGCTTCAAGGGCTAGGTAATACCAGAGCTCCTCTGACTTCTGATTCAACCCTGTAGCAACCTAGCCCTCACCCAGAGGGCTAGCTCTCACCCCACCCTGCTTTTAAGCACCATCCACAAACCTGCCTTACTCAGTTCTGTAATGCAGAGAATAAATGTCTGGATGCATTAGCATCATAGGAGTCTGTGGTCTCCAACAGAAGCTGGCAAAATAGCAAGAAACATCTCAGAGCACGGAGGAGCTGCACTCAAGAGGAAGTATCTGGAAACCTATTGCAGAAGGATACGTCAAGTAGTGCTACTCCTGAGAGGAATGGAACACTTACATCCAGAATGAAAGTGTCAGGCACACACTTTGAGCTGGTCTAAAACTGCTTTTTCATCTAACTGAAGAAAATTATTTCTATCACAAACACACCTCTGCCCCCCAATTTCTACATCACTACAAACAAATGAGTTCTGGAAATAGCCTCTGTAATCATGGGGTTTGGAGGCCATCAATCCATTTAGAAAGATATCCAGAACTTTAGGACACAAACTGTACAAGACCTAAATTTGTCTATCTGAAGACCCACTTTGCTGTACGGTGACTGTCCAGAGAAGCTCCCTAGCACACATCCCCTTCTCAGCCAAACTTCCAGAGGGAAGGAACCACATGCAATTTTACAACCAGGATGCAATGAACCACCCAGATAAGGTCTGGATGGGACAGGCACATCGAAAAATCCCTGCTCCACAAGAAGCCAGCTCTCCATCAGGGACCATTTGCAAGGGAATGTCCCTTCAAGGATAGTGGATGGCATGTGTCCCTGCTGATCCTAGGAACATTACTCCCACCTTTGCTGGGTGAGCTCAGCAGGACTCACACCAAATAACTCTAACAGCTGCTGCACCCTGGAGATCCTCAGCACTCACAACAAAGAGGTGGAGCGGGATACTCTGACAAGCCCCAATCTTTGAGTTTTGGCAGCAGTTCACAGGTTTGTCCAGCCTCAGCTGAAGAAAAGCACCTTGACAGATGGCTCCCCAGTACCCTGGGGAATCACCCACCTAATCTTACTCTACAGACACTACCCCCCTCCCTCCCTTTCTTGGGCTCCTTTCACTAGGCCACTACATTGTGCTACATCGAAATTACCTTTAAATCAGCAGCCAGAAGTACCCCAACATCTTGCTCTCTCTGAAGACCCCTGCAAGCAAACAGAGGTTCTCCAAAGAGAAACACATGCCTGAGAAAAATCACTCCAGCCCTTCAGCAGATCTGGCAGCCTGTCTCTCCATGAAGCAGGTTTCAAGCAATCAGCTACTGTGCATGCACAATGACAGTTTATCAGCCATGGCCCAAGAACCCTTACTTAGCACTGGTGGCCTTCTGTGGTGTACAACTTGGTGGTGTACTGCCTCAACACTGAATCTTCCAGCACTTGTCTCAGAACACACACATGGAGACAAGTGCCTGCAGAGATGCTCCACGGCTCTCCCGCAGAGAGCCTGCCTCTTCAGCCCACAGGAATCAAACCCCAAACCATCTTTTATATCAAAGCTGCAAAATCAATTGCCAGACTTCCCTGGTGTGATGGGCAAGAATAGAAAGGACTGTGTTGGTGTGGAGGCAGGGAGGGGAAGTACTCTGAACAACATCCACGTCTTTCAGCTACGCACCTTGACAACAGTAAAGAAGGGTTTGCTGGAAAAAAAAAAGCTGCTAGCACATTCATTAAGATCCTCACTGCTCTTTTCCTTCTTACTTTGATGGCACAGAGATAAATTGGAAACTGGAAATAGTAAATCAAACAATCTACTTAGGCACAAACAGCACAAGAGAACCACTTTTGCACAGATCAGCTGTGCAAGAATTTTCTGTGTGCATCAAGAAGTCCTAGTTTTTTTGTTTCAAAACTTGTTTCAAGTTTTGAAAACAGCAGCATGTAAATTTCTTGGATTTTTTTTTTAACGTCACCACTTCCACAAAGGATGTTCTTACACTCCCCAAAGAACCTAGTGAATGAGCTCTAATGGAATGGAATCATTCACACAGGGTCTCCTACATGGTTAACCTTTCCTCTCCCCCACCAAAAGCATGCCCCAAAACCAACTCCCCGTCTGTGTAAATCAGTAGAGCTAGGACAGATTCACTGAGAGCATTAAACTGGTAACATCTGCTGAAACACATCAACTAAGGATATGACTGATGAAAAAGCATTTGGAGTAGAAAGAGGCTTCTTTCTACTAGCTAAACCAGAAAGGCTTGGATGACTCTCAGTGTTCTATTACAATTGCTTCAAACACTGGGTGCACAACCTCCAGTATCATTACAAATACTGCATTTGACTGTCTGTGTTAATGCCCCTACGCACAGACAGAATTAAAGTGTGACTGAAGCTACAAAACTAATAGTTTTTGCAGTTGCCTATTACACACCCAAATCACTTCAAAAACATATATATGTCTTTGCCTGACAGTATACTAACTGGACCCTGTGGGAGCCAGGTAATTGATGTTTATAGCATGGAAATAGTCACCTATATGGGAGTTAGCAACTTCAGTAGGTTTATGTGAAGTTCAAACTCATTACAACTGTATGCTTATGTTCTCATTGAGAACCATAGCTCCAGTTCCCGGGAGCAAGGATGAAGACAGCACCTCAATTGCAGAAGAGCATGCTTGTTTAGTTTAATATTCTACAGTTTCACACTTTTGGTGAAATCATCTCAACACCACTCTTGCCCTGAAAGTGCAATGCTACTACTCAGCCAAACGCTGGCTTTTCTGACAAAGTCCTGTTTAATTCAAGAATTTAGCTAGGTTAAGAGAGCTTGTCAGTGCAGCAACAGTGCTGATGTGTTACACAAACAAGTTACTTGGAGACACAAGCAAAATGAACTGCACCATATGCAGGCTCGCGGTCCCAGCCCTGAGTGCAGCTTCCCTGCTGCAGCTGGTGTCTCTCGGGATCTAGCAGTTACGAGCACAGAAGTGAGCTCCGAGCTTTTTCCCTTAAGGCACCCGTGAAAAGAACTAAAAAAAAAAAAAAAAAAGAAAGAAAAAGAAATTAAGAGGAGAAAAGGAAAACAATAAAAGGAAAGAGGAAAAGGGATAAAGGAAGAAGGAACAGAGAAAGGGCAACAAAAAGTAAACAGAAGAAAAAATAAAGAGAGAGGAAAAGGGAAAAAGAAAAAAATCAAAAGTAAATGGGAAAAAGTGCCTCCGGTTGAGCGCAGCCCCCGCACCCGCACGGGCACACGCCGCCCCTTACCGCACCGCCGGCTCCCTCCATCTCCCATCGCCGGCCGCGGCGGATTGCAGCCGCCCTCCCGCCGGGCCGCGCCGAGCGGGGCTGTGCCGTGCCGGGCCGGGCCGTGGTGCCCCCCGGCCCGCAGCGGAGCCGGGCAGCGGCGGCCCCAGCGCGGTGGGCGCGGAGCGGCGCGGGCCGGGCGGCGGGGCCGGGCCGGGCCCGGCGGGGCGGGGCGGCGGCCCGTGAGGGGAGGGCAGGGGAGAGGGGGGCGGGGGTCGGCGCGATGAAGAGGAGGGGAGGGGAGTACACCACGTGCTCTTTGAAAAGATTAAAAAAAAAAAAAAATTAAAAAAAAGGGAATTATATCAGGATTAGCAAAGCAATAGAGTGAAAAGCACAGCCTAGACCGCGTGCAGCAGCGGTGTTGGGCAGGAACACGTCCAAAGCCCGCGGGGGCTGGGACATGCCGTACTCTGCTCTTAAATCCCCTCAGTGCGGATCGCAGTCGTTGGGGGTAAAAAGAAAAAGAAAAAAAAAAAGAAAAAAAAAGCAGAAGCCTTTTCCAGCCCTGGGGCTTCTCCTAGCAGAGCGACTTCAAAAAGCAGAAGAGCGCAGATGTCTCCAGAGTAACTCCATCTGAACACTCGAAACTGATTTTCCACTTTTGTTTTTTTCATAGTTTGCTGAAAGCTCTCTTGCATCGTCAGGTTTTAGAGCGCTCGGCCGCGTGATTAGAATTTGTCTAACTAGGACCTCTGAGCCTTGCTCTTTCAAGTAAAAGTGGGGTTTTCCTGTCAAAACTGTGCTTTAGAAAATACCCCCAAATCTCATTACCCCAGTTAGAGGAGTTAACTGCACAAGTAGCTGGCAGACTGCATAAAGAAGGATGTCAGTTTCTGTAAGTTTAGTGTATCTGTGTTTTGTTCAAAGGCAGCTGAAAACTTCTTCGGTTTTAACCAATCAAACTTGAGGACAGGCTTTCTGGAAAAATCTCTCAGCACCAGGAACACGCTGTATGTTTGCTTCATTCCAAGCATAGGCAAAAAACACTTGCATGTTAGGTGGTAGGCAAAGTTGTTCTCTAATGGTGTGCTCTTCTGAAAGGCTTTGGACAGTTGGTGTTGGTGGTAGAAGTGCATCACCATGAAGTTATTGTCATAAGTGTACCACACCCAGACAGAGCAGCAGCTCTGTGGCTTAGGAGACAACATAGCCCTGCCTTGTTCCCCACTGGCTTCACAGCTTGGTGCCAGAGCCACCCTCCCTGCCAGCACTGGGCCATCTCAGCTTTTCTTTAGTCCCATGGGGAAAAAAATCCATTTCCAGCAGGATGAAAGTATGACTAATAATGCTTGAAGCACCCTGGCCTAAAGCTTTCCCTGTTTGGCAATAAGACAGGTAGCAGCACCATCTCTGGGCACCTCCAACTTGTCTGGGGGCTCTGTTCAGCAGCACATCCCCGTGCTCTTTCCAACAGGGCTGTGGCATGCAGAGTTTACACTGCTTCTCCTAGACTGAACCCACTATTTCTCACCACTCCAGCTCCACATTTACCCAAACAGTAGTGCTCCTGCTTTACACTCACATCACCCACCAGCAGACTGCACCACCTCTGTCATCTGAGTGACATTGGTGTACACTGTATTTCAGAAGGCATTCTACTCTTTCCCTACAACTTCCCCTCTCCCCATCCTAAGCCTCTCGCCTGCTCCCCAGCACCACAGGCTGTCTTTAACCATCCATCCCAGAAGCAGCACAGGACCTGGCCCCTGCCTTGCTCAGCAGCACTCCAGTACAGTAGTTTCTGTCCTCTGGGGACAGGTGGGTGAAAACATGTCTTTCTATCCTCTGAAACTGCTGGCACAGGTCCTGAAGAGGTCCCTGTGGTACAGCTCCTCCATACCCATCATCCGTGACTGAATTGCACTGGCAGGGAAGGGTGATGTGCTGAAGGGCTTCACCCCTCTCCCCCAGCCTCAGATGTGATGCCAAATGTGTTTTGGCCCCACCAGGGTTTTGTCCCATCTGTCAGACACCCTGGGGGCCTCAGGAGCTGGTGTGGGGGCACAGGCTGTAGATTCCCCATCTGTGCTACGTCTGAGATGGCTAATGCAGTGGAAAAAGAAACCACCCAGTGCCTGAACCTCTGGGGAGTTGATGCACTCTGCCTGCCTCTTCCCTGACAGCCTGAGGTCATGCAATTGCAGGCCAAGAAGCAGCTGGGAGCAAAAGAGGGGCGGGATTGAGGGGCTGGTGATGTCCCTTGCAAGGCACATCCCCCTGCCCTGGGCACCTAGGAGGCTGGTGCTGCCACTGCACTCCAGTTTGGAGCTTCTCCCCCTCTATTTGTGTTGACAAAAAAATTTTCTCTCTGATCCAGGCATCTAGTCTGAGTCACCCAGACATTTAGGCTTCCAGGAAGGCAGCTCTGTGCCAGAGGATTGGGAAAGGAGAACATTTGCCAGCCTGCAGCAGGATGGTCCTGCAAGCCTCTACTATGTGTGCATCTAGCTCTTGGTTAGCTTCTCTGCAAAGGAGGGTGATGGAGTCCTGAAATTGGCACAAATGTGTGTTTCTCACACCACTGGTCATTGTTCTCTGCAGAGGGGGCATATTAAATCCTAAAACATTTCTGTGAACAGGCAATCAGCAGAGAAATTTAGTAGGGTTAGTACATATATGAAGGAAATCTGTATTTTTGTCCAAATGCTTGATACAAATTTCCAGGTATTTATATTAAAAAAAAATAAAAGTCACAAAAAGCTGATACAAAGCCTGGCAACTTGCTAAGTAGTTATGAGCTACATATCACAGTTACAGAGCACTCCTAATTGTTAAAGAATTTAGTTGTGAGCATAGAGCAGGTACTTTTACACAACCCAAATAGAAATTTTAAAAAAACCCAAAAACTTAGAAGATGGCAAACAGTCAAGTCCAGCCTTTGCAGAGGCTAAGGTGCTCTGAATTCCCCAGCCACAGGCAGTGATGGGGAGCAGGGAGCCAACACAGGGTGGGTGACATGCATGGGTGCTGGGCTGAGGTTGAGCAAAGCATGGGAAATGGAAGACAGTCCCAGAAGCTGGTGGCTGCAGCAGACAGAAGCGTGAAAAGCACCACGAGGGACAGCTGGTGGACTGCTTGTTTGCAAAGAGTCTTGAGTAGAAAACAGGAGGGCAATAAACAGGAAAATAGGTAAGACTGGCAGTGTTAAGGGCTGCCAAAGTGTGCTTGTCAAGCAAGCCCACATTTGAGCACCAGAGTGAGACCAGGGCAGCAAACCAAACCTGTTTTTCTGACTATAACACATGCGTCAAACCTGCTTCTGGTCACAACACAGGGGTCCTAGGGTACTTTTTCTCATCAGCAGGGCAGCACTTAGGTGGATGCATGGATTGAGCATTGCTGTGTCAGTGTCTGTTCCAGCCAGATGACACCAGTCTCTTCCCACCACTTTCTAAGACAAACTTAATTGTCTGGGTCAAAAATTCACAGCTG
Organism: Cyanistes caeruleus; assembly: GCF_971803275.1. Taxonomy (NCBI): domain Eukaryota; kingdom Metazoa; phylum Chordata; class Aves; order Passeriformes; family Paridae; genus Cyanistes; species Cyanistes caeruleus. Next base: position 37,486,807 of record NC_141732.1, read on the forward strand.
AAAATACCGTTCCTCACTATACTACCCCATAACAAAGAAAGAAAAATAAGAGGGAATAATAAAAAAGAAGTGTATTAAAATCAGCATTCTGCAAAGAGTAACCAATGCATAAACTCTGTAATTTTTTGCCAATAAAGTTGCTATCTTGCTCATTATTCTCCTCTCACAGGGAAGTAGTACAGGAAACTCACTTCCAAATAATCTTTCCTTATTCAAAAGGCAGAAAACCACAAGTAAGCAATCATCCAGGTACTCACCAGAAAATTTCTCAGGACATTGCATTTCAAATCAAAGAGACTCTTTTGTCTTGAGGGAGAAGGCTATAAAAAATAGTATCATTTAAAAAGCCTATCCAGAAACACCACTATCTACAGATGGAAAGACTGAGTTAATCATTTATTGGATTTTCCTCATGTGTCTGGATTTTCTGGACACAGCTGGGAAAACATTTTTTTTTTTCCATTTTACTCAGAAAAACGCAGTCGCCATCACAACCAATTTTTATTGAATTAAGGTCGGAAAAGAAGCTGCAACAACACAAGGAGAACAGCAAACTTGGATGTGAGCTGAAGAGTGCAAGAAAAACCGGGCATGTGTAAAGATGGTAATTTTCCTATTATTTCTTTAAAAGAGTCAGGTATAAATCATTATAGTAAGGCTCAGAGTGACAGCTACAGCATGAAATGGGCCAGCTTCACTGTGAGAAGGTGCATGCTGCAAACCATGACAATATTACCATTCTTCACTCAGCTTTTTCCTCACAGGTTGTCAGGTTTGTTTGGCCTCATACCCAGAGTTCCTGGAAACTTCCCTTTCATGGGTTAACTGACTCTTGTCCTGTTCCTTCACTCATGGACAATTCCCTAGAGTCTTGCTCTGGCCAGGAAACCACCCAGACATTTCACATCACTCCCTCCTCCATCTGACATGTTAACTGGGAGGAAAGCAAATGAGCAACACTCCATGCCCAGGTAGCCCTGTAACTGGCCAAAATTATACCATTTGATGGGAAATCTCAAATTTTTTATTTTATCCATCAGAGTGTTGGGATCTCCAATTTTATATTTATTTCCAAAACAGGGGACTTCACAGCACTAGTACCTCCCCTGCTTAATGAGTCTTTAAAAATGTCATTATTAGCCAAGTCAAACTGAAGAACAGAGAAAATCCTGCTGAATATCCCTGCTTTGGAAGGTTCTTGTTTACCTTGTGGGTCTCTGCTGTCATGTCCTCTCTTAATCTTAGCCCTTACTCTTCCCCACATCTAGCAAATCTGTCACTTTGACCTTCCCTTTAGGAAGGGCTGCAGAGTCCTGAAATCAGCCCCTATAGATAGTGGGTACAACCTTCTGAACAGGCTGCCATCCCCTCCCCAACAAACACCCACAGGTCCTGGATGTTTATGTGGAGCTGATGAGCCCACAGCTGAGGCAGGTCATTAAATCTTTTCTTTTCCAACTCCCTCCAGAAATGGCAGCCCAATGCAGCAATCATGGTGTAACCTAGGGGCCCTACTAAAAGTTTGCCAGAGTGAAGACCATGGTTCTAGCCAGACTGACATTGGCCATGTTCTTCCCAAGCATCTCCAAAAGTGATAGAGAAATAGCCATTTGTTCCTGGGCTACTAAGCCATAGAAAGTCCTGCTCCTACTGCTCCCCCATACTAAGGTTACAACCTAGCCCTCTCTCTGGATGGGGGAAAGCCTGCCATCCTGCTCCTGACAGGCAAGCAAGAGGCCGGGTCTAGGAACTTAGGATACCCCAGAAATGGGAACACCAACAGCAGAGGCAGGGAAAAGGAAATTTCAGCCAGTTCCCTGGCTGGAGTCACCTAGGAGCTCAGTGTTGTTTCTCTGTCTATATCTTTGCCATATTAGATCATTAGATGGAGGTTTCTAGGGATCAAATCACCAAGACTCTTAACCTTCCCCCAGCTTGCCACATGAAGGGTAAACGACAGAATCACGTTTTGGTTTCTTTGCAATGTCATCCATATGGCTAAGATAGATTTGGCCTTGTGAGAATATGAGGGAAGGGTTCTTTCACTGTGTCATGGTTTAAAGCCCAGATGGAAATTAAGCACCATGCAGCTGTTAATTCAGTCTCCTCTCCTCACCCCTGTGGAATGGGGAGGAGAATCAAAATAAAGCCTGTATGTTGAGATTTGAGATAAGAACAGTTTACTAGTGAAAATAAAATAAAACAATAACGCCAAATAACAAATAACAATAACAAAAAAGGAACAAGCAATGTACAATGCAGTTGCTCACCACTCACTGACTGAGCCAGGCCTTCCCTTCCTGAAACCAGACCATCCGCCCTTCCAGGTAACTCCCCCCTTTTCACAGAGTGAGCATGACGTTTTGTGGTGCGGAGCATCCCTTTGGTCAGTTCGGGTCACCTGTCCCGGCCATGCTCCCTCCCACTTTCATCTGCGTACTGCCTCCTGGCAGAACATGAGACAAGGGAAGAATAGTCTTTGACTTAGGATAACCACAACTTGGCAAAGTACCAAACCATCAGAGTGTGTTATCAACACCATTGTCATGCTGAATCCAAAACACAGCCCTGTAACAGCTACTGAGAAGAAATTAACTCAGCTCTAGCTTAACAAGGACACACTGCCTTGTACTAGAGAGCATGCATCACACCAGAATCATCAGCCCCACAAGTCAATCTGGCATACACTTCTCCTCTAGCTCTTTCCCAGGGAATACAGTGCTTAGTAGAAAAGCAAGGGACTCATATAAGGAAATAATTTCTCAGGCCAAAGCACTGAACCTGATGTTCATCTGTTGAATCAGATTATCAAAGGCCATCTCAAAATGAGTGAAAAACCTCTGCCTAAGCATGGCTACTTTTAGGAGTCTTCCACTGAGAGCCCCGTCTGCCCTAGACTCACTGATTCCTTCTGCCATCCTTATTTTGTGCCTGCATTTTGTAACCAGATGGATTCATTAGGAAAGTAGCACATCTAGACTATCAGCCACAAGAAAAAAGAATGTTTTGCATAAATATCAGCAGTGGTGTTCAAAAGTGCACTCAAACACACAGGTGAGGAGGTACTGTAATTTAAGCAGAAGAGAAATGGTCCAGGTGGTCTTTTACCCTCCTGAACAAACAATATATGTGATTCTACAGAACATTATTCTTTCTATGGAAATCTTAGCCAGTCTCACAGAAATCTTTCTGGTCTTAACCTCCAAAGGGAGATGCCAAATACTGTAACTGTATGGTATGCTGTCATCAAGGGAAGCATACATTTTAAGCCAAGATATGGTGGGTTTGTGGTTTTGGCTTCCTTAGACCCTGGCATATCCCCGTTGAGTCTCCTGTGCAATTTTCCCTTTTTCATGAGTGTCTTCTTTATCCTGCTAGAGATGTTTCAGAGGACTGAGACTACACATCAGATACAAAGCCAATGAGGCATGAGGGGAAAAAAAATATTTATTCAATGGCATTTTTTTTTTTGTGTAAGATAGACAGCAGCTTTTTACAGGACTATCACACCTGGAAAACCCACCTCAGAGAAGGACTGCTGCAGCTACAATTGTCAGTTGCACTGACATGCAACAAGCAGTCTTCAGAGCTGAGCAACACCCCACTCTCCTCCCCAAAATGAGATAATTATAGCCTATAACTCTGGCATGTTCATACAGCAGCCTCTGGCTGAAATGCTCCAGTCAAAAACGCTAAAAACATTGCTCTGAAGAGAAGTACTAACAAGATCACTTCCTCTGCTTAAACAATCTGCTTAAACAAATGGGTGTTGTCAGCAGAGAGCTGGAAATGGATGGGCGCATCAACATCCCTCCCCAGCTCTGCCCAGGCAGCGAGCACACATCAGTCACAAATGACAGGTGGAAAGTTAAATGGGGACAAGCCCATTTCACTGGGACAGAGTGAGCCTAGCCAGTGTGAACACATCATTATTGGCTTTCGGTCAGAGCTGGAAGGACTCAGCTGGCAGATTTCTCAGCAGATTTTCTAAACAAAGGAAAGCACCATTCATTCCCACAGCAGAGGACAGGAGCCAAAACTGAAAAAGACTCGAGACAGAAGTATCATGTGTCAGCCAGAGTGTGACACCAGAGACAGCTACTCTTGTGATGCAGCACCATGGTAACAGCCATGGTCTGCTGTGCAGTGGGCTCCTTCAGCAAACATGGGGGGGTATGGTGTTTTCTTCTTCTGTGGCTGGTTTCTTGGGGCAACCTGCCACACAAGGCTGCTGCACAGCCTGCTGGGCTAATATCGGCCTGGAAGGGTCATATGAAGGGATGGAAAGCCTTAGAAGAGGAACAGCCTTGAGGTGCCTGGGAGGACAGAGCAAGAAGGGAAGCATAGCTTTGCATCAAAAGACAGGAAGCATATGCCTCCCATGTGCATCACACACTGAATATGTGGATGGAAAACTGGCTACCAGGGAAAACTCACATCCTCTCATGTTAATCTTCTACAATTTCTTGCTCTTCTCCAAAGTTGGACACCAGACCTCCTTTCAAACTTTTCACCTCAGCCTTACTCTTCCGTCAGCAACTGAGTAAAGCAGCTCTCACCTGCTCCTGTGCTATAGAACACAGCATTAGTTTTCACCATTGCATATATCTTCCTCTGTACCCCAGATGCCTGTACTAAAAGCCAGAGTAGGTGCTATACAGCATCTGTCTCTTCCTTCCCCTTATTTCCAGGAATGCAGAAGGCGTAAAATGGACAATGCAATACTCTAGCATGGAGATTCCATTTCCTCCAAAGCAGGTTTTATCTGAACAACTGAGGGTGTTGGTGGGCATTGCCTGTCATTTATCAGTCCCTATCACCACAACCACGTGGATCCAACACCTAGAGGTGGAACAGATGTGCTACTCCTGAGTTCCTCAAATAAAAAAATCATTATTTATTCTCTTTCTAAAAGCTTGATTTATTTCATCCACTGCCATGTTGACTTCTTACAATTCCATCAAGCCAGCTGTACAACTCCCTAATTATCTCAAGATCAAATCCAACTCAAAAGTCAGCCCAAGGGAAAAAACTGCTCAGTTCCACAAGTATGTGTTCCAATCCTTCACAAGTTTTTGCATTTATAAATTTTCAATTAGAATGGTAGATTTTGATAGCTAGGTATAGAAGCAACATACTGTTTTCTTCCCTTTCCTTGATGCCCGAAATAGTCTCTTCTGGCTTGAAGAACTTGCTGGATTCCTGTTTTCTGAGAGAAGCAGAAGATGTAGTATGTATGGTGAGGAAGTGGTAACTATCTGAGACAGTTCTGAGAGATACAAGCTTCCTTCAAAGCCTGCTGGAATCAGTGGAACACTACCACTGCCTGCTCTGGCCTTTGGAGTCTCTCTTGGTTATTCCCAAACTTTGGATTTTCAATGGCTGTCTTAAAAGTAAATTTTTAGTCTGATTCCAATCCTATTGAGCACATTCAGCCTTCACTGCCTTAAATTCTAGTGGCAGACAGTCAGCTGTGCTCAGGATAAGGCTGTGTGCCAGTGTTTACAAGTGCAGGACAAGCAATCTTAATTATAGTTTTTCATACTTGTAGGCTCATCTAAAGTCCAGGGTGCACACTCATGAATTAATCCTCCTACTTGTGAAAAATGCAAGCCCTAGCAATCTGACTTCTCAGATGAAACAACTGAGGTAGAGAAGTTAAATGACCCAATCAAACCTCAGATGCAAGGGAGTGTTACGCTCAATATGAAAAGGCTGCTCTTTGCATGGCAATAAACCAAATGTCTCTCAGCCAGGCGCCTCTCAGTCTCTACTAAACATGTGTTTCAGTCCCACTGCAGGTAGTCACATACATTAAATTAGACAGACACGCCACTACTTTATAAATACAGGACCCAAAGATCTCAGATTCCCATTCCCATTTTTAGCTGGTCAAGAACTGTGTTGAATGCATCTTCTACATTTGAAGTGGCCACAAAACAGCCAGCCACCCCAGCTGCCTCAAGAGTAAGTTCTGCAGAATGAGACATCAAGGAAGGCCTGAATTTCCCCAGGTTGTTGAAACTGGATGGAAAAAGAAGAGAATTATATTCCTGAGGCACTCAGGTTTGTCCCTCCATCCCCCTTCTTGAACTGGGAAAACCTTTCAATCAATGAGCTCAGATTAATAAACCTGACTGACATCTTGGATTTGAATTTGAGGGGATTTTCTGAATTGGATGGAAGATTTTTGCCTCTCTTTGCAAGTCAGTATTTGTAAATGTGTTAGTGTCTCCCTTGATATGAAGAGAATATCACTCTTCTGTAGGTAAAATATAAAGGCTCAGCTTTTCCTACAAACTCATCCAGCAGTTCTTTAGACACACCTGTGAAAAGCAGTTTTTGCACTGGATGTTAGCAAAAGCCAAGAGCACAGTGGAAAATCCTTCTTTTTCCCATCATGGGAATGTGATTATTGCTAAAGTAATTTACTTAAATAATGGCTTTGATCTCTAAAGAAAACAAATACTGCAGTCTTATGATGACACACAACTATCAAAACATCTGGTGGCATGACAGGAATCCTTTTTGCATTTCCTGCATTCCCCCTGCATTTCCTGCAGGGAATGCATTTTTTGGATGGAACTTGTACATCACAAAGGTAATCTTTGTACTGAGGCTATGGACCTTAAGCCATACAGCTGCACTTGATGCAGCCTGAGGATTTGCAAGTACTTCACCAAGGGTTTCTTCTGGATATGAAACATTCAAATACATGGAGAGACTCATTGTCATGCACTAAGGTAACCTGGCAGAAAAAGATTGTCAAAGGTCTTTTATACTTTTTAGGAAGCTGTGTTTGAAATTAATAAAGCCAGAAGATCTCTGGGATCTAAGGACTGCTTTACAAGACTTGGCAGGGGTTGGGCATAGACTCCAGCATTTTAATCTGGCTAAAGTATGTGGCTGCAGATCCAGTAGAGGAAGATAGTGGAAATGAACAGGGGTATAAAATCTGCCTTTATAGCCACCACAATCATGGGTTTTCATATAGATCAGAGTCCTATAGATCAGAGCCCATAGAAAATCTGACAAATTATAGTATACACACCACACAACTATACCTACCACAAATGGATCTCAAGCCACCAAGGTCTTCTCTAAGAAAAGACAAATCCCTAGTCAAAAACTCCCTTTATGGACAGGAATCATCTTTAGGGTATATAATCATCTTTAAGGCACTATGTATTTCAATTGGGATTGGAGTGATAGACTGGACAACTATGGGGAAAACGCGTATGCTTGGAGTGCACTAGAGGATGACAGCCATCCTGAAAAGGAACACAGTGAAATGTTTTCAAAGACTAGAGCATGTTGCAGATCACCCAAAACTATTAATGTAATAGTTTTATTATTAATTATTTTCAAAACTATTCATGTAATATTAATGCAGTGTACCCCATGAGAGAGAACAAAATGTGTGTAACATTGCTCCTAATCCAAAAAGTTCACAGTTCAATCTAACTGGTATTTTTTAAAAGTTGATGTTTAACTTCTAAAATGGCAATGAATCACATGACAAGGAAGCTAATAAAGGTTCCCTGGAAGGAAATACTTGGTATTGAGATTCTGTGGTTCCCCTCTTGCCATATCCTGATACCCACTGCCTTAGATTCTCTCTCTAGTCCCAAAAGAAGGCAACAATATAGTGGGACCAACCCCAGTCCTTCTGTACTCAGTCCTGCTCTTCAGCCACAAGGGTGTCTTCATCTCCTTTGCCCACAGTCAGCTGAAGCTGTACTGAGAGCACTGCTGATCACAATCTAGCCTGGACAGGGAATTTATATTCATCAAAGAAACAAAAACAAATACTACAAATATTAAAATAGAAACATATTCATATAGTGTGTGTTCCCCCAAGGAGTCTGCTGGATTTGGCCTCCTTGGTTTTTGAGATGCAGGCTTTCTCTTGAGTGCCTAACTTGACCAACACACAGGCAGCAACAATTTGATTGAACAGTTCTTATTCTTATTTTAGCTGGGTTCTCTTAAGAAAACAAAAGCTTATGGGGTTGTGCTACCAGCAGCATCTGTCTGCTTCCCATAGCATCTTTTGAACTGGTTAGATAATTCCAAAAAATGTAGGACAGAGGTCTCAGGGAAAATTAATTTAATGGAAATCAGCACTTAATATATGTTTGTTCCAAGGCAAAGACAGGGTTAAGTACATCTCTGGACTGCAGTCAGCTTTGGCCAGAGATTCACTCATCTAGGCATTTTTTTCCCCTACCAAAGGTATCCAGCAGGACACTAATGGTAGATGGGAAATACTAACACAAGTGCAAGAGATATGCCCAAAAGAGTGAATCTGTAGGAAGAGAAACTTCACAAGAATGTTGTATGCTTTGTTACCATCGGCAGAAGTTCTTTGTGATACATGTGTCCTCCTAGCAGGCAAACAAGGCCATAGTTTGGTGATTCAACTCTAACAACACAATTGGTCCCTTTCAAATCCTGCCAGTTCAAACTAGAGGATTTCTTCATTCTCTTTGCTAGCAGAGGGAAGAGCTCCTGGTTACCAAAGGGCAGCTCTTTGGTGAACACTTGAGTTGCTGCCCCAGCATCATAGAGAAAGAGTAATGAAAAGATCAGCAGATCTGAGTTATGGCATGGCATTCACCCTTGTTCACTCTTCCCTGAGTCTGCATGGATCCCAGCAAGAAATTCTTCATGGCATACAGAGGGCAGAGCTGCATTGCAATGTTTAATCTTGAAGCATCCTCGATTGTTTTGGTAGTCACTCCACTCAAAATGTAGGAAGCTCAGAGAGAAAGGACTGGCTCTTGGAAGTATCTGCCTGTTAAGAAACAACTGTAAAAATCTTTAGGTATAAATACAAATTACTTTCTCACAGAAATTGACATTGTCTTAGACAAGATGTAGACATCATGTAGACATAGACAAGATGGAGGAAAAAGTCAAGTAGTTCAAAAATGTCACAACTTTCATTAGTAAGAGAAGAAAAGGCTACAAGCCATTAAGCATTACAGTATGTGAGGGTGATTAGCAGGGATGGCAACACATGTGTAAATTACTTAGCATTTGGTCAAAGTGTTGACCAAGGTTTTCCAAAATGGCATTTTTGCTCCCAAAGTGTAAAATAATGCCTCTGAGTAGGGGGCAGAGGTAGGGGACCAGGTGAAGACTAAGGGATATCTTTAGATTGTTTTCCCATTGCCCTTGCATGTTGTATGAGCTCATAGACTGTTACTCTGTATATTTCACAGGATAAAGATGTTAATCTAGCCCATACCAGCTGTGTGAATGCGTGAACATAATTTTAACCATCCCTGTTATTTTTGGGCCTGGATATCCTTCTTTCTCCCATGTAATCTTTTCAAACGTGTCACTATCTTAACAAGTGGAAAACATCTAATCTAAATTTCCCTTCCTGTAATTTCAGCCAGCTGCATTTATCTTATCCAGCAGAGAGAACAGATTATACCTTTCTCTCCTGAAGCACTCCTGTAATTACATGAACAAGGATCGTATGACCCCCAAGTTACCTCTTCTCTAAATTAAAACAACCCTGGCTTTTGTTCAGCATTCCTTGTAAGTCCTGCTGCCTGTGTAACTTGTTTGTATTAAGACAGGCCTAGCAGCCAGATAAACCAAAAATGCAACAGTCTACCTTCTCATTAGACCTGAGCAGTAATTACTGAAGTTATCAAGTGTGACAAAAATGTTCCGGGTTTGTAGAATATAAATTTTTGGGACAGGGAGCTAGAAATATCTAGATTCAAACTCAGGTTCTGCTGCTGCCTGTCTGTCTGATCCTGGGCAAACTGAATCCCAATTCACAGCTCCTTCACTTGACAGACAGGTCTAGAAATAACTTGCTTTACCAAGCAAAGGATGGCCAAAGTAATTTAAAACTGGACACTGTGCAGATGTTGTAAATTCTGGTGGAAAAGCTCACTGTTATGACCGTCTTCCAGGTGGACAGGTGCCCTCTTTAAGAAGTTATTTTACCTTTTTTCTAAAATATTCCCGATGTTTCAAAAAAAATTGAAGTTCTTCAAGAGGACTACATCAAACTGGTGGGATATCAGTAGCTCCCAAGTAAACATGGGAAATACCAGGAACCCTCTGGATAATTATTGATATTTGAAGCTCTCCAAGTGAATGATTAAACCAATTTGCCTAACGTTGCTGTGACCCATGAGTTTCCCAATATCAAGCCATCCAAGCCTACTGAGAGGATTCTATAATAGGTGTATTCTTTCCTACAAGCTGATAACAAGTAACAGGAGCCTTTCCAGTGTAGTCTGTTGTTTTTATTCTTGTTTCACTGTAGGAGAGATTTACTTGGAATCACTAAAAACACTTACTGATGAGATTCTTTCTCCAGACTGGATTTTTCTATAAAATCACCTTCTCTTAGTTGATACACTCTGTATCAAAGCTTCATATACATTTCCTAACCTAAAACAAGGAGGATTTGACTTGTTCTGGGTTTAATACATTAAATCGTAAGAGACATCTCTCTTCAGAAGCATTTACAGAGAACACCATTTCAGAGCATTTTCTGAAATAGTGTGGGCAGATTAAAAGACACCAGCTTTGTTTAACTCTTTATTAAAAGAATATGTCCCACATGAGTAGATATAAGCAAGCAAAAAGAAGCCTCTATTTTTTTGTAAAAGGGGGTGTAAAAGTGATGTAAACAATCCCCAGGCGAGTCAAGCCCACTTGCAAACATTCTTCACATTGCACATCCACTCATTGCACTACAGCCACTCCTGTGTGATAGCAGGAGAGCTAAGGTTTAATCTTACAGCTCCTCTGCTTAGTACCACTCTAGGGACTGCTTTGAGGAGCATGGTGGCAGAACTTATCTGTTCTTCTCCCAGTCTCCATCCTCTTAGCCCACTGGATGATTTAACTGAGCTATACCCCAGCTCTGCATGTTTAACCTGTGTTAACCATAGCTCACTCACAAGTAGATGAAGTAGTTCAGCCTTCAGCTCTGCCCATTGCACAAGCATCCAGATCAGAAGGACAGAGACAGGGCTAGCACCGTGCTGGATAGATGCTGAGGTAGCTGACAAGTACTGCTGCAAATCTGTCCTGTGTGATTACCACCAACCTGCAGCTCATTACCCTAAAGATCAGTAGTACCTCCTGAATTTCGGCAAGAGACATTGTATAGTAGGGAACCTCTCATCTTGCAATACCGAGAAAAGCAAGTTTTTTAAGGCTTGAGGGAAGAGCAACCAAGGCATGAACAGACTCCTATTATCAGTGCTTTTTTCAATGCAACTTCAGCCAAAGGAAGCCTTGAAAGAGGTTATTTACAGAGAGTAGAAGAAGGAATAACTTTTCCAGGCAAGTGGGACAAGGCTGCTTTTATACAAGAAAGAGATGTTTATCTAAGCAATGCATCAATAATTAGGAGAGGTGAGCTTCTGGAGTTAATAAGCCTTGCTTAGAAATCTCACTATTTTTGAATTTTAATTTTTAAAAAATCTTCTAGGATTTTAGCCCAAACTCAGGAGCTGAATTAGTACAGAGGAGCTAGCTCACAACAGAAGAGCAACTCTAAGAAGTCTAACTGCAGCCATCAAGGAGTTCCTTTCATGAGCACAGGCACTGGGACTTGCACTGCAGGCTGCATGGGTCAGTGTCATAAGTAGTATTACTGGTATTACAGTGGGTCACAGATAAAAAGATAAAGAACAAAATACCTAGAAATGAGATGCTTACTATGTGCCATCATTCGTGGATCTCCACCCAGCTTGATGAGTCCCACAGTAAATGAGCAGCGCTGTCCTTAGGCTTGGGGCAGTACAAGGGTCAGTCACACCCTCCCAACACATACTTGTTACGCCTGCAAAGGACTGTGTCTTTTCCCCACCTATGGGCTGGGCCTGGCATGACACTGCAAGGTAAGAAGGTGCCTTCTCCAGTCAGCTGCCTTACATTGGCCTCTCTCTTCCTTTATAAAAATCTGAGGCAAGGGGTATTTTTGCTTGATTCCTCTGTGTTGGAGGTTAGGAGACACAATATTGTTCCTCAGCTGAAACAACTCAGGATTTCTCCAAGTTAAATATGGCCAGGTCTCTGCATGGAAGACAGAAAACATAGGACACGGAATGGTGGGGTGGTCCTGAAATAATGATGCATGCAACCTGGCTTTACCCGCTTTCGTACAAGAGATGTTAGAGCCTGACATAAAACAATATTTAGCTCCCATCTTACATTCATTTCTCTTCAAGAAAACATGGGTTCAGAATGATGTCCGGGTGTAGAAAGACAAATTCTTTGTTGGCAGAACTGCCTTGTTAAGGTTTAAAGCTTAACATGCTTCAGTAATTTCAGAGCTAGTGGGAGGTTAACAAAGCTTGGGGAGAAGGATGTACTGCTGATAGTGGACAAAAACAAAGCAAAATTTATGTGCCACAAGGACTTTTGGCAAAACTCCTAAGATAAGGAAGAAACTAATAGAGCAAACACAGCAACAGTGCTGAGACCAGCTCCAGCTGAGTAAAAAGTAATTCTGGCAGAGGGAGAGAGGGACTACCGACTCACAGCCCACCAACTAAAGAAACCTACTGACTCAAGAGAAAAGAAATCTGTGTATGTGAACTAATTATTATGACAAGAGAGAGAATAATTTAACCAGTATAAGGTCTAATAGTAATTAGTAAGAGAACTGTAGTCAATGAACTTCTATTTATTTGTTTGCTAAAATGTACAGCTGGTGTAAAATTTGGATGACTGGGGAGCCAGCTTTTAGTGGCTCACCACCTAGCTCATACTTTGCACAAACTAGAATAAAGAAACAGAAATACCTTGTCTCAGTGTGTATGTTGGTGCTGCATTTGAGACAAGAAGAATACACGTGCAACTTTGGCTAAACCCTAGAGGAACTCTCACTCCCTGCTTCCTGAAGAAAGCTTGTCATACACATAAAGGAGAAGCAAATTAAGAGAAGCCTGTAGAGAGTTCTAAATAAGGAGAGAGGATCTGGGTGATTTATCAGCATCATTTAAGGTCTTAATGTTATTAGGGAAAATGTCAATTGAGCTACTTAGTACCTGTGAAGTAAAAAGTCAACCCAGTTAAGTCTTCCTTGTGTAAGCCTCTGTCTCATGTTGAATCCTTTCACTGCTCTTTGTAGCAAAGGCCTCTCAGTTCTCAGCTGCACTGTGCTTTAAATATCCACAGTGTGAGAAACTACCTTATGTCACCCCATCTGTGAAGATATGCAAGCAGAGCATTCATTTTTTTCCCAATTAACTAAAAATGGGTTTACTAAAAGGAATATTTCACTCTCAGCTTTTAAAAATATCATTTGCAAAGCCCAAGTAGATATTCTGAAAGGAACAACTGTAATTAGAGTAGTCAAGTAATAACCATAAACAATTAATACCGTTTTTAAAAATTGTAATATTTTTTGCCTGTTGACAGGGAAGAGCTTTTTTAATATCTATAATTCAGAGGATTTGAATAAAAACATTTGTAGAAAAACAAATGGAGAATTTCAGTATGTGTGTTGCCTTTAACATGTCCTTCTTCTGAAATCATTAAACGTTTGCAGATTTCCCAGAAAATAAAAAGAAAAATCCATTAATGAAGTATGTAAGAAAGAGGCCTTCTAAAAAAAAGAACAGGGAACATATATGAATGTTTTATTTTGAGCTTAATTCAAGTGGACATAGTGGCCTGCTACCAGGTTTGTGCTACAGCTGCTTGTAAGATCAGCAGAGAGCATTTTGATACAGTAGAATTTATCTCCTCCAATATTTGGAATAAGCATGGACATGAAGTGTCAACATGAAGTTGATGACAAACATCAGAACTAAGTGTCCAAAAAAACAAGCAGTATGAAGCAGTTCCCTAATTCCCTTCCACATAGGTACAAGCACCTGCTCTGCCCTTTTTCTTCCAACTGTGCAGCTCTGGAAGACAGCGTCTCAGGCAGGCCAAGAGAGCTGGTGGTCTCCGTGCTGGTGGGGTCAGGGAATGTGTCAAACCTCAGCATGTATTTGGGTGTGAAGTGGATAAACCCAGAGGGAACAACACGGACCTGCTTCTCAGAGAGACAAAGTGCTACATTGTTGTCCTGCTGCCTTCTCCAGCAAAGCAAAAACATGGAACCAATTTTCTCTGTGCTCTTTCACTGGCGGATAGAGCACCTGCATATGACTCTGGTTCAACCATGTCCCCAGGCCCTCGGTACAAAGAATACTAACGCGACTCTTACCCCTTTTAAACACAAAGATGGCATTGGTTCTTTCAAGCATTCTAATCAGTTCTACACAATAAATATTTATGCACAATACAGATTGTTTTAATGAGATGAGGAATGCATACTGGCTAGGAAAAACAGGGAAGAAAATACCAAGTTTGCTAAGTTGTTATCCAGATTTTCATATGGAATGGCTCAGAGAATGGAAAACAGAGGATATTTACATGTTCTGGCCTACTGGGAACATACCAAGAGGCTGCATTACATTCAGGAATGTTGCCATGTGTGCATAGCAGGAAACCACTTGTTGGTTGCTCACACAGTAGCAAATTGAGAGAGAGGAAGGGAAGCGCTCAGTATGAGATATTTGTGAAAACCTAACAGCATAAAGCCCGTGTCTAACAAACTAAACAAGTTTGTTGCATACCTTTCTCAAGCCTATAAATAGCACAGGACTATGTAATGGAAACCCTCCTGCTACTGAAAGAAAATGCACAGTGCGTTATATCCTCCTGTACTTTTGAAAACTGCCTTTCTGAGAAAGGAATTCAAGCTGAAAGATTTATGGAGAAATAGAAGGAAATGTCCCTGTTTTATCACTTGTGCAATAGCAGTCTGGAAGCTACGATTTGCTGGAAGCAAATGGGAGGAACATCCCCCTAGCTAAGGAAAAGGTATCGTGCTTTCTCCTTTTCCAAAACTCTGATTTTGTGTTTAAGAAACATCACAAAGGAAATGTCAGCTGCTTTTGAAAGTATTGAAACTTTTGGTACCCTTTTTTCATTACCAGCATCTCACATGGAGTATAACCTCTACCCAGACCTTGCCCACATTCACAGGATGCATAAAGGTAAGATTAAAAGTGTTTCCTGTTCCTTGAGAAAATGAGAATGGATGAAAATGTTGCATGCAGGGATTACAACGTGCACAATTCACCTTCTTACATTTTGTCTCCATGGTGCTTTGGCTTCCAATAGAAAGAAAACTTTATAATAAACCTCTTGTACTTGAGCAGCTCTGTCAGTCACAGCTACATAAATTGCACATAGCGCATGCTTTGTGAATTCAGTACCAAACTAAAAACGTCCCATCAAAAACAGGATACTATTCAGTATGAGTTCTTCCACAAGATCAACAGTGTCGTTCCCAGATGTTCAGTACCATCTGCGACCTGTCTGTTAAGCACAGCTCCTGTTCACCGTTCTGTATATTGGTAGACAGCCTTTTGAGTGGCTGACAGGAGCTGGAGCTACAATCCTCTCTCTTCCCCTCTGTCTCTGCCACATCTACATAGAAACACAAACCCATGGACTTCTAGAAGAATATGAATGAGAAAATACCAGGAAGTATAGCAAATCCAAATTCCAGGCAAAACCGCAGAGCTGAAAGAACAATCTTCTCAACAAATTTTATCTTAGTCACTTCCTTGACTGCAGTTTTCTCAAATTTACTTGCTGTGTAAAAACATTCACTGACTTGTTTCAGGGAATCATTGCAGGCCTTCATTGAATTCCAGGGCAGTTTTGTACATTTTGATTCTGCACTGTTTTGAACTGTTATGCTCAATTATGAAAATCATGATCACTTTTGTATTCCCTGAATATACCAAAAAAAAAATAAATAACATCAAAGCTTCTTCTTGGCTATTCAGGTTAGCAAGAACTAAACCTGCATATTATCACTACTCACTTCAAATCCTGGCTTTTGTGAACTTTACTGATGAGAAAGCAAACACAGAAAATGTTCAAACAATGAAAAATAAAATCTTTTAGAAATGTGAAGAAATATTCCACTACAACATGGTTATGAAGAATGTTACTTCAACCATACAATGAGATAAACAATGGAGAAGTTTAAATATTTTGGAATTTGCCATCCTATTCTTTGCCTTCAGCTCAAACACAATTTGTTCATAAGTGAAAAAAAAACCTTCCATGTTAAACCAATTTTAAACTGGCAGCAACTGCGTCAATAGTCACACTTCATGTCATGCTGTGATTATGTGATTTTGCTGTAGAAACTCTGAGACTTATTTCATGCCATATTGCAAAAAATCTATAACAAATGTAGCCACTTGCAAAATTACATGTAACACACAATGTAGGTGCTTAATTCTTTCCTCTTTTAGTATGTTAAAACAACTTCTTCTATCTTCTTTTAATTTAGACAATCTTTCCTCCTGAATTTTCTTTAAGAAAATAAAAATTTGTTTATTGTGAGAAAAAGCATGAAAGCTCCATAGGCATAAATTCATAATTGCTCTCATCACATTTAACTCCTTGCAGAGACACTCAAAATCAATTATTTGGTGTAGAGGAACAAATGTCCTTCCCTGCCCCTATTAAGGGGAATCATAAAAGATGCCTTGTAAATTTATGTAGTCTTCCATAAAGCATCCTTTGCTAGGAGCTGATTTGTCTCCCAAGTAAAATTCTGGATTGCACTGATTCCAGAAAAAAATTTTGTCTTTATATTCATCTTAGTCAATATTTGATGCTGTGAAGATATAGTGTCAGCCATCACAAAATCTCATCCCCTGGTAACTGTGTGATTAGAAGTATGCAGTTGGACCCAGAGCTCTAAAAGGGGTGAGAGTTCCCGGTGCTGTGCACTGCTGGCACCTCTGGTTTCACCTAAAAGAACACCACAGAGGAGTGCCATGTGATTTTCTTATGGAGAGAACTGCTGATGAAGGATTTGTATCTGCATAATTTGAAGTTTGGTTCTGCAAAGGAGGATCAGTGTGATCAGTTTGATCAGTTTGAAGTTTGATCCCGGGGTGTGGGTGATTTTACTGAGGGCTTTGCCCCAGGGCAGCCTGTGAGGAAGAAGATCCCAGGTGTCCTAAAGCAGTTAGGATACTTTCTATTGTATTCAGGTGCAAGGACGGAGGCACAGATACATTTCAGGCACGGACGCCTGGTAATCTGTTGCCCCTAGTTACAGCTAAGATAGAGTTAATTACTTCTCAGTAGCTGTTACAGGGCTGTGTTTTGGATTTGGAGTAAGAATGCTGCTGATAACACACTGATGGTTTGGTATTGTGCCAAGTCGTGTTTATCCTAAGTCAAGGACTTTTTTTTTTTTTTTTTTTTTTCCCTTGTCTCATGTTCTGCCAGGAGGCAGTACGCAGATGAAAGTGGGAGGGAGCATGGCCGGGACAGGTGACCCGAACTGACCAAAGGGATGCTCCGCACCACAAAACGTCATGCTCACTCTGTGAAAAGGGGGGAGTTACCTGGAAGGGCGGATGGTCTGGTTTCAGGAAGGGAAGGCCTGGCTCAGTCAGTGAGCAACGACATTGTTGCGGCTGTTGTTGTAGCTGTTGCTTCAATTATTAAGTTCTCATGTCAGCATACAAGTTTTAATTCGATTCTCCTCCGCATTCCACCGATGTGAGGGGATAGGAAAGGGAGAGGCGGGGAGAGCCGCGGTCTGCTTCATCTCTATTGGAGTTGAAAACCACAACAGCTACGCCTCCCTCCTCCTGCTCCGCCCGCCCCCAGTGCGTCCACCGGCGGCTCTGTGCGCAGGCGGCGGGGCGGGCTGCAGAGGCGGTCCCAGCGGCGGCCCGCCCGCAGCAGGGAGGGCCCGCCGGTCCCCGCACCGCCCCCATGGCGCTGGGCGGTGCCTGTGGCCGGGCGCCGAGTGTGGCCAGGCCGTGCCCGCCATGCTGCCGCCGGCGCTGCTCTGCCGCCCGCTCGCCGCCGCCGCCCGCCTGGCCCTGCCGCGCTCGGGCCCGCAGGTAGCGGCGGGGACGCGGGGCGGGCGGGGCCGTTCCCTCCGCGCGGGGCCTGGCGCTGTCGCGACACCGTCTCTCACGAGGCTGGCGCCGGGCCCTGCCCGGAGCCGTGCGGGGCCCTTTGGGATCCATCCCCGGGTCACGGGATCGATCCGGTTGGAAAAGGCTGCTGAGATCAGCGAGTCCAGCCCGTGCTCGAACACCACCACCCTGGGAACCAGACCGTGGCACCAGCCTTTCCTTAAACGCCTCGAGGGACGGCGACTCCACCACGTCCCCGAGCAGCCCATTCCAGTGTCCCATCTCTGCTTCTGTTTATATTTCTTTCTGTTGTCCAGTCGGAACCTTTCCCGCTGCAGCTTGAGACTATGACCTCTTATCCTGTCGCTGTCCTCGGCCTGCAAGAAGTGTCCGACCCCCACCTGGCTATACGCTGCTTTCAGGCAGCTGTAGAGAGGGATAGGGTCAGCCCTGAGCCTCTTTTTCTCCAGGCTAAACAGCCCCAATTCCCTCAGCTCCTCCTCATAAGACTTGTGCTCCAGACCCTTCACCAGCTCCATTGCCCTTGCCTGGAACAGAAGCAGTCCTGCAGTGTCCCAGTGTCTGCCTAAGCAGAAAGCTTCAGGGCCTCTCATTTCCCACAGAAATGCAATATGGAATGGGTCGGTGCTGCATGCAGGCTTCCCACTGTGTCAGGATCCTGCAGGGGTTTATAACAACCCCAAGGAGCGGTGGTTTATGGCAGCCAGCACTAGATGTGTCATGCTCCAAGGGCCACTGAGGAATAAAGCCTTTGGTTTGCACCTTCTGTATCCAACGACCTGTAACTGCAGCCAGCCTGGGGTCAGGCTCTCCTTCCAGGCAACAAGTGATAGAGTTAGACGAAGTGGCCTCAAGTTCTCTAAACCAGGAGAGGTTTAGAGTGGATATTAGAATTTTTTTTTTCACTGAAAGGGTTGTGAAGCACTGAAACAAGTTGCCCAGGGGAGTGGTGGAGTCACCATCCCTGGAAGTATTCGAGAAACAGGTAGATATGTCACTTGAGAATATGTGGTTTAGTGGTGGACATGGAACATCTGGATTCACAATGGATAGGATGATAAAGTAAATTCTAAACATAAACAATTCTGTTCTGGTTATTAATGGTGCTCATGCCTGCAGATTCTTGTGAAATGGGACATGTCCAAAATCCATCCTGTAGCTGCCTCTGTGCAAACATGGGCTATGGCCAAAGCTGTGTTTTGGCCTTGATTTTTCATGTTTTATTTGAGAGGTGAGTAGCATGTTCCAGGTTATTGAGGCAGTTGCAAAAGTACACTTAGTCTGGGACTCCCAGAGGGTTTTACCTAGCATGAGCAGAAAAACTGTTCTTGATCAGCCCTTGGGAAGCAGCCAGTAAAGAACTAGGATGTGGACTTAAACGATCATGTGTTAGAAGGAATCATTCTTTCCCAAGTGTTGGTATCTTTTTCCTTCATTTGCCAATAATACGTAATTTGTTAATACTGGTATAAGATTAAAAGTAGAAAACACGGTGCAGTAGCGTGAGTTGGTTGGGTAAGCGCAGCACAGGCAGATGTTGGTGTTGC
The DNA here is from genome assembly GCF_971803275.1 of Cyanistes caeruleus. Classification (NCBI taxonomy): domain Eukaryota; kingdom Metazoa; phylum Chordata; class Aves; order Passeriformes; family Paridae; genus Cyanistes; species Cyanistes caeruleus. Next base: position 37,506,332 of record NC_141732.1, read on the forward strand.
TTCCTCTTTGGTGGCATCTCAGCAGCCTTGCTTTTGAATAATGTGTTTAGCCAAATGCGTATTGCTGCTGACTTCCTGAGGAAGAGGAAAAGGAAAATCCTGCTTTGTTATGAGCTAATAATTGAACAGTTGAGTGCATCAAATAAATGACACATCACAGTCTGTTGCATTGCCAAAAGGAGTGGCAAATAATGGACATTGTTACTACTTACAAAGAAAAGTGTCAAAAGGTATTTTTTTTTGTAGTGGATGTCACAAGGTAAGTACTCCTCTCCCAACCTGCCGTAAAAGATCCTTCTGTAGTTCTGCATTAATTAAAAAATACTAGGCAGAAAACAACTTTCTGCCTTGAGAATTACTTTTACTATTTTTTTTCACTATTTTCTTTCAGGTACGCCTTGCTACAGGGCCCAGACAAAATAATGGCATTTTCTACGAAATTCGCACATATGATATTAAGCCAGCAAAGATGAAGGAGTTTTTGGAAATGGTCAAGAAGTACTTTCACTTTCGCACAGCTCACTCAGAGCTGGTGGGATTCTGGTACTCGGAGCTGGGAGCGATGAACAGGGTGCTCCACATTTGGAAGTATGGTACGGTCAGCATCCCTTTGCGCTGTTCTGCTCTCTCTGTGTCCCCTGTTTCCTGGGCAAGAAGGTGAGGGGAATGCTTTCCTGGCTTCTATTTGTTGTTCTTACTGTAAGGAGGTGCCCCCATAACATTGCTCCTGTACTGGTTTAGTGACAAGAACACTAAAGACCTTGTCAGAACAACTTCAACGTGTTGGGATGAGAAAGTTACAAATGTTCTTGAACAGCAGTCTCTGTTCAAAACAGGTATAACAGAGGAACTCTGTGGCTGAGTGTTTCATTCATGGTAAATATTTTTAACTTAGGGTCATTTCCGCAAACGTCTTGAAACTTTCAAAATTAGTAGAAAAAAGGAAATATGCACGCATATGCGGTCTGTGTGTGTTTATATGCATGTATAATTTTACTGTATTTTAGCTGAGACTACCAGTCACTCACATAAAAAAATGAATATGCTGTTTGCATGTTTAAACTCCTTCTGCAGTGGGCCTGTACTGAGGTTGGAAGCCGCTCCACCAGGTCTGACTTCTCAAGTGTGCAGAGTGTTTTTGTTGCAGCTTTAACCTTGCTATCAATATGATTTTTGCAGTATGATCACCTTTTTAGGTTGTTGGAGTTAGTTTTGACATGGAAGGTGCAGGTGAACCAAAAAAAGCTACTATTATGCTAAAAGCTAGGTGTGCTGGCTGTGCTTTTTGTGGAACCCAAGGGAAGTGATACTTGGGTTATAGAGGGGTGGGAAGGCACACCGGTATAATTCCCCTTAAACACCTGCTGCAGTCCAGCTGCATGTTGACACACTGCACTCATTGAAGTCCAGCTCCGTCACAACACCTGTTTCAATTAAGGGAAATCCCTTTTGTTTTGGAGGGATGAATTGTGGAAGCATAGACTTAGAGAATCGTTTGGTTCCTCTCAGCTATACTGCTATGTGCCTCATCCAGCCTGGCCTCTAACTCTTCCAGGGACTGGGCATCCACAGCCTTCTCTGAGCGATCTGCTGCAGTGCCTCAACATTCTCACAGTGAAGGATTTCTTCATTATATCTAATCTAAGTTTTGCTTCATCCCAGAAGGTATTTAAGGCCAAGCTGGATGGAGCTCTGAGCAACCTAGTCCGGGGGGGGTGTCCCTGCACATGGCCAGGGAGTTGGAATTAGGTGATGTTCAGAGGTCCCTTCCAATCCAAACCATCCTGTGATTCTCAATCTACCCTCTGTCAGCTTAAAGCCATTCCCTCTTGTCCTATCACTACATGCCCTTGTAAAAAGGTGCCTCTCCAGCTCTCTTACAGGCTCCCTTTAGGTGCTGCAGTGTTGCTGTAAGGTCTCCCTGGAGCCCTCTCTTCTTCAGGCTGAATAGCCCAAACTCTTTCAGCCTGTCTTCACAAGACAGGTGCTTGAGCACTTGAATTATTTTTGTCACCTCCTCTGATGTCAATCAATCTCCTCTCATCCACCAAAGCTGTAACCCCATCACAGAAGGCCACCAAATTAGTCAGGCACTATTTGATCTTAGTGAAGCCATGTTGGCTGTCACAAATCACCTCATGGTCTTCTATGAGCCTTGGCATATTTTCCATAAGGATCTACGCCTTGATCTTGCCAGGCACAGAGGCGAGACTGACCAAGCTGTAGTTCTGCAGTTCTTCCTTATGTTCCTTTTTAAAAATGGGCTGCCATAACTTCTCAAATACAACAAATTGTGGCTTAGCCACCTTCTCTGACAGTTTCCTCAGGACCTGTGAATGTATCTCATTGTGTCCCATTGATTTGTGCACCGTCACGTCCCTTAGATGGTCTCAGACCAGAATTTTTCCTACAGCAGGTCATTCTTCATTCTCACAATCCCTGCCTTTGCCTTCTGTGACTTGCGTGGTCTGGCTGGAGCATTTGCCAGTGCAGACCAAGGCAAAAAAGGACATTGAGTCCCTCAACATTTTTCATGACCTGGGTAGCCATGTCTTTGTTTTCCTTCAAGAGAGGGCCATTCATTTGTCAATATTTTGAGTTCACTTGAATTTAAAAATTGTCCTGCTTCTCAGAACATTTTAGTCTTGGCTATTGTTACTATCTCTAAATAAAAAAAAAAAAATATGGGAAACCTTTAAAATGCAAAGTTAAGGCAAAACCTATACCTTTTGTTTCCTTACACTAATTTACATGTCTAATTGTGATGGTTCCTCCCCCCCACCCTGAGACCACACTATTATCTGAGAAATGAACAAATTTCACAACATTCTTCCTCCTTGATTCATCAGACCCCTGCTTCCATAATTGCTATGTTTACCTCTTTTTTCCCAAGCTACTGATATTTCTCAAGTTTTTCCCATTCTCAGATGCTGGATTTTCTTTTGTAATGTTGGGAGCTGTCTGCATAAATATATTGCTTAAGATGCCACTGCAGCCTAAGCAGCTGAAATTCATGCTCTTAATTAAGTGGATTTGTTTTCCAGTAAGAAAAAAAAAAAGAAGAAAAAGTTTAGCTATTGGGCATTTAACATCTTTTTATGTAATGGAACACACAGGCATTAATTCTACAGTTTAAATGTCACTTTATATAAGCCAAGCCACATTTATTATTTTTTTTCTTGATAGGCTATTACTTCTCCTGATTTTTATTTTTTTTCCACTTCATTTCCATATCCACTGTGCTTTCTCCAAATCTTATCCTTGGTAACTGTTGCCACATCCAGTAGACCCTGCAATTGCCATGTTCAAATCTATTTTAACAGTAAAATTGCTTAACTTATTTTAACTCCTTTTGTAAACTTTCTTGGAAATCTTCATTTTGCTTGATTCCATTTTAATGTGAGAGCTAACGCAGATTTTAAAGGAAGTTTTGCAGAATTTAAAGGAAACTTACCACATCTGCTTTGAGCTAATATGATGTCTGAAAACTGCCAGTTTCAAAATTAGATGTCGTTTGCCTTCTTGTAATTATACATTTTGATTGAGTCTGACGTGACATCATACGCATTTTTTCATGCGTTTTTTTTCCTTTCTTACAGATAATTTTGCCCACAGAACAGCAGTCCGGCATGCACTAGCAAATGACAAAGACTGGCAGGGAAAATTCATCTCTGCAGCTCTCCCCTTGATGGAGAGGCAGCACAATGAGGTTGCTTATCTGGTGCCCTGGTGTCAACTTGGGAAGCCTCCAAAGGAAGGGGGTGAGCTTATCTTTTCTTTTGCTGATTCAAGTAACCGGCACTAACAAAAAATGGCTTAAAGTTCAAAACAGGTATTGCATAGTTTTGTCTCCCTTTATGTAACAAATGCATGTACATGCTTCCATGTGGAAAAGGTGACATAACACAGATGAGGGACAGAGATTTTCAGAAGGATTTTTCACTAAGGTGCATCAATAACTGACTGAGTGCTGATCATTAAGGTTGTTAATGATCAGGATTGTGACTTGCTAAATGAACATGCAAAATGGCAATGGCATAGTAGTGATCAGAGCAGTCATCTCAGATTTCCTTTGTCTGTCCATCAGTGAGAGGGCATTTCCTGGATAATCATTCTCTTTCACAGAGAATGTCCTCTTATCAATTTGCTTTGATGTTACTGCTTCTTTCACAAAAAGTTTAAAAGATTTCCTACTTTTTTAAAGATACATGAAAGTCAAACATGAGGATCTCTCCTTGATCTTGCCAGGCGCAGAGATGAGAGTAACCAAGCTGTAGTTCTGCAGTTCTTCCCTTTTTGGAACAATTATTTGTAACAATCATAGGTTAAGTGTAGAAGTCATGTCCCTATGTATTTTAATTCTCTCTGTAGCAAAGTTGATATTAATAATATTGAGTGTTCCTCCGTATATGAACATTGGCAGGCTTTCTTGCATGAAGTGACAGGGAACAGACCTTGCTTCAGCCCTCAGCACATATCCAGATACAGTAATCTTTGTTCTTTATTTCCCCAGGATTCTGAATTTTATGCTGCTACTGTTGAATTTGAAAGCAGTCCTGTTTTCTCTAAAATCTGGAGAGACGACTTCAAACACTGTTGTAGTTTATCTCCAGCCAATTGTTGGAGAGTGACACCAGACACTGCCAAGTAGCAAGTGTCTGGCTTTCTGTTTCTGTGCCAACGATAATGATATGAAGTAACTACCTGAACAGAAAGAAGACAAGTAACTTTTAGAAGGACTGGAGGTTTTTTTGCAAATTATGCCATTTCTCTACAAATAAGGGAGATCGCTTGGCACAGCAGAGGTGCTAAACTAGTCCTGCTGTGCTGGCTGTGCTGTCAGATCTTACTGTGACCAACTGCCAGGAGTCAAAGGGGTTTGTAATCTCATAAACCTCCACAATGCCAGAAACCAGCACCAGTCTTAGTAAAGACACCCAGCATTGTTCAAGCAGCTACAAAATCCCTCAAACAAGTATGAGCAAAGTAGGCTGAATGTCTTGATATTTCCATGCAACATTGAAAATTGTAAAGTTGGGCTTTGTGTGAAGCTTTCTATTCTTCAGGGCCCTCATACTTAGCTTTACACTTGAACTAACTACAGTTAGTGAGCCTGTGCTCTTGTGAGCCTCTGGAAGCTGTGAGTTCTTATGTGTGCTAGGAGTAAGGGGCAGTTTCCTGCTGTCCCCATGACAGGGAAACGTCATACTGGTCTCACAGCAAGTACGCTGTGGCCATGAGACACAGTTCAAGATCTGCTGTATTAATTTGTATTTCCTTCCTTGTGGTAGTGTTTGCCTTTTCTTCTAGGTGTATATGAATGGGTTACTTTCCAGATGAAGCCTGGTGGGCCAGCATTGTGGGGTGAAGCATTTCGAGCTGCAATCAGTGCTCACATCAACACAGGATATACCAGCCTGATAGGTGTTTTCCACACAGAATATGGATTACTTAACACAGGTACTCATCAACTTCTGATACAGACTTTGGCATGGGAAAGGGCAGAGGCAGAGGGGCAAGCCCTTGTCCTGGATCAGGATTGGCCAGCTAGCTGAAAATGTTGGTGTGGATCACCAAAGTCCTGTAAACAGTCCTTGAACTCAACTTTGTGTATTGGATTATAGACGTAAGCCAGTTGTCACAATCTTAAAAAGACTTTCAGATCTGATGCTAAAGTCAAACCATGCAATGGCTCAGTAAAAGATCCTCCCACTACTGGGTGGGATGCCTGGAGAATTGCTTTTGATAACTGCATCTGTAACAGATGAAGGCAGATGGCTAGGACTTAGAGTACGTGTTGTATTGCAGCATAATAGTGCTCAGCTGACTTTATTTGTACTTTCTCAGTTCACGTGTTATGGTGGAATGAGAGCCCAGATCACCGGGCAGCAGGAAGACACCGTGCCCATGAAGATGCCAGAGTTGTAGCAGCTGGTAAGACATGATGAATCTAGAGAACTCACTTGTGTGTTACCTGAATGCATGCTGAGAAAAGTATTACTTTGCATTGGAATACTGTCTTAATTAAACGTGCATTTAATTTTAGTGCGCGACAGTGTCAGATTCTTGGAGTCGCAGCAAAATGTGCTTCTGATTCCCCTGGAATGCTCACCGCTGAAGTAAACTTCTTCTAAAGGACATAACTGATGGCAGGAGAGACAAGATGGAAGTGCTGTCAGCAAGTGACATGGATCCCCATACCCTCATGAGCTGAGCTGTTCTTCAGCTGACAAAAAATGGATGCAGAATACTGATCCGCTAGCAATGTAAATCAGCACAATTGATACCAATTGTTAAACAGAAGTTTATGGTGATGTTCCTATGTCTCCAGGACAAAGAACTCAAGCCATATCATGACATAAACCGTGCTTCACCAATCATCTGTTTTAATTCCTAAGTTCTTCGTAATTTTTTGCATAGCTAGATCCCTTACCAAACTGAGTAAGTTAAGTGCTCTCGTCCAGCATTCCAGACAGGGATGGTATAATTTTTGTAATATACTTTGATGAAAAATCCTTTTTACTTAATAACATGTCATGGTCCATTTCAGCCTTTTCCTTTATTGTTCATTAAACATTGCCTCAAAACTGTGAGTTATCCACACAAGTTTTGCCTCAGGTATTTTAAAACTTGCTGAGGGTGCTGAATCTGATTAGTCCTTCTTGTTCAATTGTGTCGTCAGACTCATCTGATTTACATTCTTTGAAATACTTTTCGTCAGGCTAGTAAAAGCTAAATAAATGAGCAGAAAGCATTAATTTTTAGTGTTTATGGCTCAGGTTCTTTTTAAGCTGTGAGATGATAAATCCCATTCTCCAAGTACAATATTCATTTTGCAGGTTTTGTCTTTTGGTCAACAACAAATTGCTTTAGAACCAGTAAGCTGGAGTGAATAGCAGTAGGACAGAGGGCTCATGGGCTGAGAAGTCAAACTTCTGTTTTGTGTACAGTAGTACAGAGCACCCTCTTCTGCAATTTATAGGTATTGACTAGAAATTGCAGAGCACTTGGGAGGCTATTCTACATGTTTACCATGGATCTGCAATGAGCAATTGAGTACTGAAATATCTATGTGCAGTTTGCATAATGATTACTGCCTCTTATAGGGCCTTAAGATCTCACAGAAAGCACTAAATTACGTTTGTGCCCAAGGTGGATGCATGGTTTGTGGTGGCTGTAGTTAAGGGAGTGTAACGGGTCTCAGCTGCTACATCTCTGTCTTCATACAGTGCTCTCTCCCACTAGGCTATGTTTAGCATTCTCAGGGTGGAACAAACACAGCTTCAGAGACTTCTGTCTTACATTTTATAGATCAACTTTTTAAGGTACAAAGACCTGATGAGCCAGTATATTGTTTAGAACATGGCCTTACAACTGTTTTTCAAAGGAAGATTTTTTTTTTTTTACTAACAAAAACATGGGCTGAAAACTGGGAAGAGAGAATTAAAGAATTTTTTTTTTTTTTTTTTTTTTTTCATTTGCAGGCAAGAATTCAAGTTTCACTGAGGTTTTTTGGTTGGTTGGTTGTTCTTCTGTTTTTAATTAAAACTATTCCTTAACATCAGCATTGAGAATAAGGAACATTCAGGATGTTAGAGGTGTACTTTATCCTGAGGTGCCAGCTGGACATGAGATCAGAACAGAAAACCCAGGAAATTAAGAGGGCTGGGCAATCATCATCCACATGAAGTTCAACAAGGGAAAGTGCTGGATGCTGTGCCTGGGCAAGGAAAACCCTGGGTGTACAGACAGGTGGGGGACAAGATGCTGGAAAGCAGCAGGACTGGGCCCTGAGGTGTCCTGGCCACTGTCAAGATGACCATGAGCCAGCAGTGCCCTGGCAGCCAGGAGGGCCAATCCTGTCCTGGGGTCCATCAGGCACAGCATCACAGCTGGATGAGGGAGGGGATTGTCCTGCTCTGCTCTGGGGCAGCCTCACCTTGAGTGCTGGGGACAGTTTGGGGTGCCACTGATGCCTTTTGGCACCTAAAAACAGAGGCCAGACAAAGTTAAGGGGAATAAAAAGCAGTTATGTTTATTGAAGGGCCTTCAGGTACATTTCAGGCAGCTGGAGCCCTCACCCAGGGGCTACACCTAAAAATAGATGACAGGTCACAGGCTTTCATACTTGTATTTGGTCCATTTGCAGACTGGGGGTTAATCTTCTAATTGCAGCTCCAGGTAATGAAGTCATTTACCCTATGTTTGCTCCCCCCAACTTACTTTTGTTTACATTTTTTGGGGCCTGAACAGATGTCTGTTATTCCCAGGCTTGGAGAGGAATTGTTTTGTCTGACCAAAATGGGAAAACAGTAGCTAACAATCTGTATGTTTAGAGTTAGGCACTAAAGAATTGCAGGATTACCAATATATGAAAAATACAAAAGCTAAAATCCTAATGAATCATTACAATATAAAAAAGATACTAAGCCATTAGAAAGGGTCAACAAAATGGTGCAGAACCCTGAGGGGAAGCAAAATGAGGAGCATCTGAGGTCCCTTGGTTTGTTCAGCCTAGAGGAGAGTAAGAGGAGACCTCATTACAGTTACAGCTTCCTCCTGAGGGGAAGAGGAGAGGCAGACACTGATCTTGTCTCTGGCACCCAGTGAGTGACAGGACCTCAGAGAATGACCTGAAGTTGTGTCACAGGAAGTTTAGGCTGGGTATTAGGAAAAGCTTCTTCACCCCAAGGGTGGTTGGGCACTGGAACAGGCTCCCCAGGGATCTGTGATCACAGCACCAAACCTGACAGAGTTCAAGAAGTGTTTGGACAATGCTCTCAGGCACATGATGTGACTCTTAAGGATGATGTTGTGCAGGGCCAGGAATGGGACCTGATGATCCTTTATGGTCCCTTCCAACTCAGCATGTTCTGTGACTCTGTGAAATTTTAATTGGCTTCTTAATTCAGGCAGAATTTTCCTGATGAGTGCAACTTCAGGAATTGGTTAGATATTGGAACTTGGTTGATGGTGATACTACAGGCAGCAGATAAGATTTTAGTATCAGTTTATCCTTGAGCAATCATACTGTTATTCTGCTTTCATTTGTAAACTGCTGTTCAAAATCAACCAACTGTATAGGATGTTTTTTATACCAACTGTATAGGAAGGAGGAGCAATCAGCAGCTCACAGCTCTGTAATAAAAATTCAGAGGCAGGTACTTGAGTTGGGATTTAAACATCCAGAGAAGTTTGTTATGCTTTGCAGTTGGATTTGACAGTTAACCAATCACTTGCTAGAGACCTTTTTATTTAATAACTTTAATGTAGCACTTACCTTTATATCTTGTATGTCCTCATTTACCTGAAAATAGTGTATCTACTCCATACTAGGTTTTAGAGCTACTGAAATCTCATGAATCAAAGTTCACAACAAAATAAAACCAAGCAAAACAGAAGCTTCTAGCAGTGCTCCTTGAAATAAAAAATGCAAAAATTACCCTTGTGAAGACCAGTGGTGCTATAACAGCTTTATTTTTTTACTTAATACAAGGCAATTAGAGTGCCTTTTAATACTTCACATAACAGATATTAGCAAATACAAATATATATACTTTTTTTTTTTTTTTGCTTTTAATGAAAATGTCCATTTAAGGATTTAACTTAGAAATTTCAGTTGTGAAATCTCTCTAGATTTTTGCAAAGTTAACAGATATTCCAGTGCAAAAATAGATCCCATTACAGATAGCATAAAGTGCTTGGAACGAAGGACCAACTATAATTCAGGAGGGAAAGATAAGCACAAAAGTGGTTGTTTAACCATGGGGGAAATACAACAACTCCTTACTGAAATACAAATGTACTACAAAGAGGGATGCCACATGTCAATAGTACTGAAGTTTAAAATAAGTTAACACCTCAGTGTAGTTTCATTATCAAGAGTGGTTCATCTAATATGTATGACTCCAGAGTGATTTTTCCCAAACACATACTTGAATGAGTAAAAATTAGTGGCTGTCTGAACGTATTCCATGACAAGTCTTCATGCCAGTGTTGCATTATGCTGTCTGTTCAGTACAAACAACGCAGATCAGAGCTGTGAAGTAGTCTGGTCAATATCCACATTTACTGCAATATTTTGTCACAGATAGCAGACCCTGTAAGCATGACAGTCATGGGGCAAAAGAAATCAAGAATCTTTTTTGTGGGCTAAGGAAAGTGTATTACCGTGTAACTGTTGTTTCCTGATACATGAATCATTTAAATGAGCAGGTACCAAGAGCAAACCACAGCCCTTCCAGGACCAAATCTGAATCCTCCTAGAACTCGTTCTAGCTCTGCACGCACTAGTTTGGTGCAGTGCAAAAAAGTTAGCCCTTCACTTCAGTGATGTAATGTGGATTTGTAATAGTGACTTGTAGCAGTGGTGAGACTCCAGTACATGCTATTTCTTTCAATGATACCGCCACATAGTTCTGGAGTAGTCATGGTTGTAGCTCTGCTGTTCTGCACTTGGAAGTCTGGCATATTCGTCACCCTGTAACTCATCCCCATAGAGTGACAATGACATAAAGGTAATAACAAAGCATGTTTTAAGTGAGGTATACCAATCCCCATTACACTCCTTTTCTCAATCCCCTCAGCAATGAATTATACAGATAAAAAAAAAAAATAAAATAAAAGTATGAAAAAGGCACTTCAGCAGAGCCTGTACTAAGCTCTTACTTTAACTCAAGGCAGGACACAGAGGGACAAGGAACTTGTTTAAACTGCATTTTAAAAATGTTGAGTTGGTCAGTGTTACCAAGTACACTTGGAAACATGTAATCAATCTTCTTCAGGCTCATGCCAGCCTTTTCAATATTTGGTGGGCTGCTATGGTCATTCACAGAAGAAAATGGTCCATGACTGATTCATGGAGTAGCATCAAAACCAGTGCAGAACCTGCGTGGGTGTTTAAGGCAGAGGCATGGCATACAGGAAAAGCTCAGGAACTGCACCTGTGTTCAGACCACATTACTGAACCAATTTTTGAATGTAAAAGCAACACAGAGGAGCCCAAAAAGCATACTCTCCCATGACCGTTGTACAATGTGAACAAGCATTGGTTGTTCTTACTATATAATTTCCCCTCTAATATTAGTCTGGTTTTGTGAAACTTGAAAAATTGGCTGATGAACTGTAGCACTATTATCTTGAACTCTCGTATTTTTCAGGGGGATTTTTACTGAAACAGTTGTTTGTCACATGTATAATAAGGGTGTATTCTCCAGTTAGGGATCACCTAATGACTGAAACTACACTGCACAACAGAAGCAGAAACTTACACACTAATGTTATACCAGTTTTCAAACAGGAAAATCTTAGGTGAACAACTTGCAGTTGTTTGCAGATAGCAGCTGATTGCTAGAATCTGGAACATGGTCAGATCATGAATGCAGCTATCCACCACAGGAACAGAGAGACAGCATAGCATTACAGGCATAATGTAAAGAAATACCGTGGCTACAAAGATCAACTGAAAGCATTTTCAATCCCTAATTATGCTACTTATCTATTTAAAGTCATAAATAATACTGTTAAAAAAAAAAATCTACATCTCGTTTCTAGTTTTATCTGGCAAAGCCAGAAACAGCAACATGCTTATGCTAAGCAGTAATTCCAGATGATGGGTACCTTTCTGCTGCAAAGCAGGGGTTAAAGAGCAGATATTACAAATCTGAGTGACAGTCATGATTTAGAATTTGCTCTTGGCATTAGCAGCTTGTACAACTACTGAGTTTGCTGCTGTGGTCCAAACCCTATGTCTGCTTCTCACCCACTTCTTCCTACTAGACGTTCATGCAGCTGCAACAGTACCTCAAAGGAGCAGGAAAGTACTTAACTGCACAAACATCTAGTCAAAGTATGTTGTTGATTGTGATGCTGGTGGGATAATCATGCATTTGGAGGGTTCACAGTTCTCCATATCACCACTTACTGATGAAGATGTGCAGCAATGATGGCCTGTCTCTTGCCATCTCACCTGCACAGTACTGCTTTGTAGCCTCAGTTTTGTCACCAGTGACCTACACCAGCCTAGAGAAAGCCAGCTGGTCAGGTAAGTTCTCACAACCTAGGGCTTCAACACTAGCGGTGACTCTTTTTGCCACTGACTGTTTTGGTGCATTCATTGCCAGCAATGGATACAGCACCAGCACATTCCCACTCCTGACACGAATGTTCTAAAGACTAAAACGTGCATGTCTAAAATATCTGCAAATAACCACTGGCCATGTTTCCTCAATGAATTATTTTAGCAACCCTAATAAAAACATACTGTACAGAACAAGATACAGTATGGCTGAAAGCCCACAGCATCTAGTGGGTGCTTTACCACAGCTTCAGAGTTATACTGTAATGAGCTAAATTCAAGTCTTTCACTGGAGAACAGTACAAGACGACTCCATGAGGCACTGCCCCTGTAAAGGAATTGTTTTCATTGCATTGAATTGCATTGCATTGAATGGTTATCAGTAGAGTGTCCAGTTGCTTTTCCTCTAGCTTCTTTGGGAATATACTATCCCAGGAAAAGGAAGTTTGCATTCTGCTCATCATTTCTTTGATGAATTTGGCTCACACACAACTTTCTTTTACCTTCTCATCTTGCAGGAAGGAGTTAAGGATTGCAATGTCTACCACAGTCTGGTTTTTGTGCAATGACAGGTCCTTAGAATGGTCGTCGTCACTTTGGTCCTTAGCAAAATTTACAAAAACCTACAAGAAGAACAGGCCATGTCACACACCACCATAGTATTTCATTAATTCATGTAATTTTAAGCACTGGACACCCTGAAATAGTCCTGGGATTCAGCACTCTAGTTTGTTTAAATGCCTTTATAAGATAGGTGCATTAAATTGGTGGATGTACTCCTTCTACAAAAGAAGCTTTTGGCATCCAGGCTACTAAAAACTTACTTGGTCAAGTGTGGTCTGAGAAACGGAGTAGTCTTCTATGTGGAGTCTCTTTTTGTTCTGGGAGAGAATACTGAATATTTTGGCCAGGGAGGATGGTGAAGAGGGAAGTTGGTACTGCAGCATATTCCGATGTTTTTCTTTTAGGACACTTCCAGGGAAGGCATGCCCAAAGAACTCCTCAACAGGCTTCAGGTCTGGGTTTGCTCCTGCAATTCTCACCACTATGGTGTAGCCATCTCCAAACCTACAAACAAAAATGTCAGTACAAGAGTTAAGTGCTTCTGAAAAACAAGTGGGCTAAAAATCCAGCAGCATTTATCATAGTCAGAATAGCAATAGAAATGCTGTATGAGGAGCTAAGCCTAGCTGTACCTCCCTAAAAATGCAAAGTGTGTGGTATAAACGAAAATAAAACACCTACCTGTTCTTTAGGTGCTGGACGCTGCCCAGACACCTGAACCGCCCATTGACCATTATCGCCATTCGAGTGCACAGGGCTTCGCATTCTTCCATGCTGCAGGCAGAAATAACTTCATTAGAAATGCACAGAGCACTGAAGGGCAGAGCAGAAAGGCTGAGCTTAGCATCCAGCCCTGGCAAATGTAAAAGCCAAGGTATGACACAAGTGCGCTGCTACTTACCTGTGAGATGTGAGCACCACTGATCTCCCCTCCTTGATTACACTCAGAGCACAGTTCCACAAGAAGCGACGTGCTTTGGGATCCATCCCTGTTGTTGGCTCATCCTGCAAAATGTATACAAAAAACAAATGATGCTGCTACATTCTACTGACAAATACCTCATCTTTGAAATGACCTGTCCATTTCTGATTACAGAAACATTGAAAATAAGCAAGTTTGATTTCATTTTCTAAAATGAGAAAGTAATTTATGCACTGGATTTTTAATGAGTCTTCATTTCAACCTTTCTATTTTTTGAGAAAAATATTGATGAGCAAAGGTTGCAGACTCACCAGGAACACCACAGGTGGCCCTCCAATGAGGGCAATGGCTGTGGAAAGCTTGCGTCTGTTCCCTCCACTGTAATTCCCAGCGTATTTTTCTCCATATTTCACGAGGCCCAGTTTCCGAATTGCCCACTCGCCAACCTACAACAGACAGCACACCACCGCCTTCAATATAGCATCTGCACAAAGAGATTTTTCTTAGAAGCTTTGGCTTCAAAAGCAGCTTTCAGAAGGGCCATTCACCTGAGGATCTAATGTGGCATCAATACGGGTTTTGAAATACCCTGTGCACCTCTGGATCAGGATACATGTAACCCAGCTACTACTCAAATCACACCCAGAACTGGGTCCCTTTTTATATGGAGCTGGTGAGAACACCACATGGAAGAACTTGGCAGCAGTCTTAGAAGGAGATTGCAGTTTCCACCCATCATGTCTACTCTCACAGAAGGATTCAAGCTACTTGGACATACCCTAGATATCATCTGTGTAGAGCACTCAGGCCTCATACTGTCTCAAAAACTGTTAATTCCAGAAAACAGAACTGAGAAGGGTGCAGCATGGTACTGGCAGCTGTCATCAATTGCCTAAAGACAGTTCTTGTAACCTCATGTCTGAATGCTGAAATAGCAGCACTTTATTGATGCCCCATGATCAACAAGAAAGCTTTTAAAACTCGGAATAAGGCTTCTGCTAAGCTGTAGAGTGTTTGTTTCTGGGGACTTTGAAGAAGTAACACTTGATAGTAAGTGAAGTTCTGCATGACCTGCAGCTCCATAGCCCTTAAATTCTTACAGGAAGGAAGTTCTTCAGTGGAGAAGAACATCCACTATGACAACGCAGGACCCAAATTATCTGCCCTTCCATTTAGTGCATTTTTCCAGGCAGCACTGAAAGAACAGGGCAACTCTTGGGTTGTCCTGAATGAGAGGGGGACAGATTTCACCATACCGTATCTTCAACAGCTTCACATAATGACATTACATGAGTTGCAGGGAGGGTGCATGCAAGCAAGAATTTGCAAGTTGGTCACTGGGGTGGGTCCTAGAGTGTTTCATTTACCTTGCAGACTTCTTTCTCTGGAACACCTCTCAGGAGTGCAAAGAACTCCAAGTGCTCTCGCCCTGTTAGCAGTTCATTAACAGCATCGAACTGTGGGCAGTAGCCCATGTTCTGATGGACTTCTTGGATGTTGGACAAGATACTGTAAAATAAAAAAGCCTTTGTTAGGATTTCATGAGCATATGCTGCTATTCTAGATGTTAAAACAGTGTGAAACAGTGTTTCTGGAATCACTGAACTAACAAAAATACAGGATCCTAGAAATCCATCTTTATCAAGTTACCTTTTATCTCTCTCCCTTTTCTGTCCTTAAAAAAATTATATTTAAACATGGAAGAGCTGTTACATGGAAATGAATACCAGACTAAATCAACTTTCCTAAGCGACTGACACACTTTACCAGACCCAAACAAGGACTGAAACAGATGCCAGGAGTTGTAACCAGGAAAAGTATAAGAGACTTTTGATGTGGGAAAAAAAAGCTGTTAAAACTGGAGGAGAAAGCAGAGAAAATGCATTGTCTTTCACCTGTTTCCTTTGAGGAAAGCTTCTCCTCCCGTCACATCTGTATCACCAGTTAACATCTTAAAAGTGGATGACTTGCCAGCACCATTTACTCCCAGGAGTCCAAAGCACTGGGGATATAAATGAGCACAGTGTATTTGAGAACAGGATCCATCTGCACCATTTTCAGCACTGAAAAGATGTGTAGAAGCAAACTTGACCCTCAGGACAGCTAGAGGGACTCAAGTCCATTTTCAGGAAAAAAAAATAAAATTCTGTGCTTTTATTTTAAGTATAAACCTTTAGGCTGGGAAGACGAACAAACTGCGGTGTCACCTTGATACACTGTCACCACAGTTTATCTGTGACAAACCTGGAATACTAGAGTTTGGCATCTGGTCCCAGACACTGAGTGTTAAGTATCTTCTTCAAAGGCAGAGACACACAGAAACTGCTTCACCTTCTACTTTTCTTTGGTGTAGTTTGAACATTCATGTGGTTTTGATCTTATTCTACCCTGTGCTGACTCCTAAATACTGCAGTAATAATTAACAATGCATTTAACAAATAAGCTTACCTCTCCAGGGGGGATTCCAACACAGATCCTGTCAACTGCTGGCTTTCTCTTCATTCTGTAAATCTGAAACCATAAGAAAAAAGAATGAGGACAAAGTCAAAGAATTCCAATATTCAGTATTTCCAACTCAATCAAGTTTTGACCCCCCCCTAAATTCCTGTGATAAGACACAGTGAACTGCATAGTTTTGTGTCAATGAGTACAAATTCAGAAGTTCTGTCACCTTGGTTAGCTCCTTGATTTCCAAAATATCACTCTGTCCTCCTCCGCTAATTATCCTCTGCCTCTCTCTGGTTACATCCTCATCTTCATCATTCACAGGAGGCAGCTTGGCATAGACAGGCCTGAAGAAATGAACATGATAAAGCCTTATCAGAAAATGAGAGGGCCTTCATAGGTAATATTCTCCCCATTCCACAGGCAACACCAATGAAAACTTCACCTGCCTGTAGCAACACAGTAGAATGGACAACCTACCTGGGTTTGATGAAGAACCTGTACTGGATGAGCACTGTAATGAGGAAAAACACAACGCCTTCTACTGCCATGGCAAAGAGGTTCCTTCCCACCAGGTCCCATGACAGAGGGGACACAAAACGATTTTCTCCTGCCAAAATGAGATTAAAAGTACAATCACATTTCCAGAGCAAGAGGAGCACTCTAGCATTTCTTCCAGCAGAGCTCACCAAGTTGGGCACTGGGACAACTGGTGATCAGCCAGTTGCAGAAGGGAAGGATTAGACCACACAAGGGGCCAGCAACGGCTGCATGCACATTTTTTACTGTAGCAAAGCTGGGACTCAGGCCTGGAAAATTCAGTCTGCCAAAGAGCTAGCCCACCTTTCCAAAAGGTTAGTAAAGCATAGATAGACAATGACTCAGGCCTGGCATCTGCATGCCAAAGAAAAATAATAAATCCAGCTTTCCAGAACCTCAGCCACTCCTTAACACTAGACCTAATGATCTCCATACAATTGTCTTTTTCCATTTTTATTTAATGCTCTTAACTCAAAACTCTTTGGATCTATCTACCAGTTTCTCTTAACAACTTAGACTGGAAGACTATTATGACTTCCCATGTTTGACCAGGTCTGTACTGCATACTGTGCACTTTTAGTTCCTGAAAAGTTAGAGGAGCTTGTCTGGAGCAGATTATAGATTTCTGTTCGTTTCAGGCCATTGTCTCTGTCATACACAGTTTCACTTACCAAATCTCTCCAAAGCATCAGCCATAGCCTGGTTTTTCACCATGTCAATGAGTCCCCGGCCCAGGCAGAAGTGGGGGAAGATGAGAAAGACAGACTTCAGGATGTCATTGATGTCCTTCAGCTTCTGTTAAGAAAAAAATCAAGTGCCAGTGAGCCAGCTGACCAGAACGCGGCCATCACCTCCCAAGGGTGATCCATGTTGTCACTGACCCCTCCTTCCCTTCCTCAACACTGCAACCCCACAAAAATCTAAGGATTAGAAATGTTCTCCCAAGAGCCAGGACAATGGCTCCTCTGGACAGTCAGTGTTGTGTTGCTCACATAACACAAGCAAACTGCAATAAAAGGTTTTTCCAAACACTCTCAGTCTAAAAGGCAGTGTCTGCAAACAATGATATGCAAGGAGGCTACTGGCTGAGGACACAGAGAAGCTGAACTTGCGCACACTGGTTATGTCAGTGGCTGTAGGGCTGTAGGGAGTTCCTCCCTAACCCACATTGGAAGCTCTAATATGTTTCCCTTTGTTGTCTTCCAGCTGGCTTAGCCCATGGATTGAACTGATAGCACCCTGAGTTCCTGTTCTGCCAGGTAGTCATCTTTTGAGCATGCACTCATTTTTACTGAGCTAGAATAGGCTTTGTAACAAATGGAACCATCCTGTGTCCTTATGCCCACAGGAAGAGGTACAATCAACAGGTAACTCCCATGGGGTCTATTGAGTCTTCTCCTACAAGGAACACTCCGCACCTCTGTGGGTCAAACAGTGCTTTCCAAGACATCTTGTGCTGTCTACAAGCATGAGAGGAACTTGTACCTTCCCCAGGAGGCATCTGGTGTCAAAAATCTGAAGTGACGAGTGTAAGCTCCCCAAGACAGCTAGAGAGGCATTTACAGTAGGAGCCAAAATTCAGCGCAACTAAATGGCTGGGTGATTAAATGGCCTTCATACATGGAAAATGCCCTTCATTAAGAACATACAAGAAATTTCATCTGAATATAAGAAAATTCTATTTTTTTTTATTTTTTTTTTACCCTAAGAATGATTAAAAAATGGAAAAGGTTGTCCAGGCAGACTGTGGAGTCTCTCCCTGGAAATCTTAGAATCTAATAGCCCTGACCAACCTGCTTATGGTGGTTTGACCTTGGCCTCCCACTGCAAAAAAACAGGCTGTGCAAACCCAATACACTGCTGCAGCTGATCCTGCTCAGAGGTTGGAATAGACAATCTCAGGAGCTCCTTAACCATCTTAACTACTCTGTGACCTTTTCTAAAGGAGGCTTTAGCCCATTTCCACCAGAAATGGGCTAAAATCCATGTTTAAACTGCTGCTGAAGCTAATGTGTACCCACCAGGGCCTAGCTTTTCTGGAGATTTGGCTGCTAAAGGCAATATGTAACCTACATGGAACTAGACTGTAGCAGCACATGACAGTAAGGAACCTCTTAGGCTCCTTTTTCCTTAGGAGGAAAAACATACATTGTTGGTGAAGAGCTCCAGGACAAAGGTGGCCACACTTCCATTGATGCCAATGAAGAGATTCACACTGGTCAGCACAACGTATGCCGTGCTAGGGATTTTGAACACAAAGGAGGCCGGATACATGAGAGGGGTGATGGACCATCTGGCAAGAGAAAAGGCAGCAACATCAGGTAAAAACCTCCCAAGTCCAAGAGCCTTCCCAGTCACCCTCTGATGAGAAATCCCTTACCCATAGAGAAACAGGAGGAGAGCCAGCACAGGCAAGTTGGAGGAGGATACATAGGACTTCTGTTGGAAGCAGATGAAGATGATGACAACTAGTGTGGCTGGAACAATGTAGTTGCACTGGAAGGTGAAAAACATGACTTTAGATTTCTTTCCATAAAAAGAGATTTCTTGACATAAAAAAAGGATTATTGCTCTAATCCAATAGTTTTCAAAACTCTTCAGTGCTCCCAAAGCTGTTTTCAATGAGACTCTTTAAAGTGTCATATGTGTGAACCATAATACACTACACATTTCTTGGTCCCTCTAGAAGTAGTCACTAGACTCTCAGGGGTTTAGAACACCACAGGTTGAGAAAACCTGCTCTGGACAGAGCAGAACAAAGGGCTACACAAACAAACATTTTTGGGCAAGTATTTTAGAGTGACATCATAAATGCTAATGATTGAGCTTATGGTTGTCCTTCCATCCTCTGTTGTATTCCTTGACCCACTGAGAACCACTGCCCCATGAGAGTAAATACAAAAGTCATAGTCACAGTTGTTATTCACTAAAATAATGTGGTGCCCACTGGCCCAAACTGCACTGTGCATTTCAAGACACCCTGGAAAAATAGAACAGGGGATAGTTTAGCCCAGCCTTAGTCCTTACCATATCCCACACAAAGTTGGCCAGCCAATAGATCACAGGCTTCACACCACTGATGAACTGCAAGTGTTTAGCCTTGCTGACACGTTCCTGAATAAGGAAAACCACAAAGCTGGCAGGAACAAAGGACATGGCAAAGATCACACAGATGGACACGAGGACATCCACAGAGGTGGTCATCCTGGATAAAAAAAGGACAAAAGCAAATTCTTTGTATGCTGGTACTGGCTCCTTTGAGATGAAATGAGGCTGCTCATGCAGGCCAGGGCAGAAACTATTTCTTCTGCTGCTGTTGTTATTCTATCCTTATACCCAGAATCCTGAGTAAAGGATTACCATGCAAGACTCTCTTAACTGCACAGTTCTTCTCCAGCCATATAGCAAAGGGAACATACACATTCTGTTGGCATCTCAAGCACAGCATCACAACCTGGAGACTGGTTAATAACTTCAGCATAATAGACTGCTTTCTGTTTTCCTTATCACCACCACTTTGTTTCCCACATAATCCATATCCTGGGGCTGTTGGGGTTTGTCTTTTTTGGTGCTGTTTCAAAGCTCAGAAGTATCTGCCCATCATCTGCCACTGTTTTATGGACTGAAGGATATATATGCACACAGATGATGAGTTCTGACTCTGATCATAGTGGGAGTGGACTAGGCAACGTCTCAGTGAAGTTAACCCTGTGCATTACTGTGTGCCCCCAGCCTGAGGCAGTGGGCAAAACTCAACAGGACCTATTAGTGGTTGCTAGTCAAATGGTGGGGACAAAAGAATGACCATATTCATGGTGAGACACCTTTATGATGGTGGCTGAGGGGAATTTCCTAGAGTTGCAGAAGGTCTGATTCCTGAAAAGGACTGGTTCTTAGAAACTGCAGCTTCTGGGGACTCAAAGACACAAAGTTTATACAGCAGTGCTGTTCAACTGAGTGAAACAGCACAAGTTGCCACCTGCCCAGAACACAAAAAATAAGGCCTGCATATTAAGAGCCTAAATGGCAGAGGCCATTGACTGTCTACCAGTGAGTCCAAAACCTTCCAGTTGCCTGTTTCCAGTCATTAGCAATGAGCCCAAACACATCCATATTCATGTCACAACTTACAGAGCTACTTCAGAGAGCTGCTGCTTGGTGAGATTGAGTGGGTGATTGAAGGCAGTGATTCCATAAGCACTGGGATTTTCACCCTGCTGGAGGTTGGCCCGAAGGATGGCATTGTTGATCACATTTAGGAAGGATGCAATGGCATGCCAGCCCTTGTTGTTAAACCACACCTACAAGACACCACAACATCATCAGAAAGGCACCAGGTACATCAGCTACCCAAAAGCTTCCTAAGCCCTGCAGAACATCCCTTCCTCTGCTAAGGGTGTATTTCTTTCCACATCCTTCCAGCTAGCTTGCTGAGGGGCAGAACACACAGTTTAATCAATAAGCACAAGGGGCTGCTGGAAGCTATCACTGATCAAGCCCTGAACTCCTTCCGGTATTTAGGCCTAGACTCCACATGAGAACCAGATTTTGAGGAAGTCCATATAAAACTACAAGCTACATTTACTCCACTAGCAAATACAGAGAACTCTGGTCCACACAGTTTTCCAAGACAAACTGCTGTGACTCCAAGTCACCAGAGTTTCAAATAGCAGGCACAGACATGAGGATTGGTTAATTTACCTTCACATTGTTCTTTGTATCCAGGCCTTTCATGAAACTTGATAAGCTGTTGAGAAACCGATCCCCAGAACTTCCCTGCAAACAGCAAAGAAACAGTTACTTTCCCTCTAAGAATACCTTTATTCATGCCCTGGGGTCTAGCAGAGACTACGCAATGTTTTTCATAGCGCTGGCAGCTTTCTGCCAATTCAACAGCCTCTACCCACCAAACGGGGGGGTGGTAAGAAGGCTGAGTAGCTGCAGCTTCCCTTCACCCTTTCCTTTCTCTCACCAGAAAGAAGGGTCAATCTCATGTCTTTTTTTCCCCAGCAAAATGTATTAACCAAAGTTGCGTGCAACCTTCAGAGACATTGCAGCCCACAATGCAGTCTCAGAGGAAAACAGTGGCCCAGATTCTCCTGGGGCAGTGAGCCAGGGCAGACTCAACACAGGAAGGTTAACCTGAGTTTTTGAAGATGACAGCAACCCCTTCTTAATTTCCCAAGACAGCCCACACTGTTCTGCCACAAAACATTCAGATGTATGCAATCCCCACTGGCTTGTAACTGGTGTTGGGCAGAATCCACATCAGGAACGTGGGCTGGGTAAGCTTTAGCTGAGCATGTTTTCAAGCCTTCTGCTACTTCCAGACAACAGCCTGGGAGATCCCAACTCAGAGGTAGTGGGGAGAATTCAGTGGACACAGCTAACACACACATGTTCCTTATTTAATGGCTTCCAAGTCATCTCCCAAGTAACAAGACTTAGTGCATCCTGGGCTTATGGGGGAACAATTGCTCACCTGTGCCAGCTCCAAAATTTTCTTCACCTGCTTAATGGCATCAGTGACTTCATGGCTTGGAGGAAGCATGAGGGAACTGCTGGCTCCCAAGGAAAAGCCACCATATCTAAAAGTTTGGATAGAAAGTGATGCTAAGACATGAATATTCACTGACCTCCAGATAATGCCACTCCTCATCCCTCTCCATGTGTCTCTTCTTCCTGCAGTCCACCCAAGTCTAGTGTTGCTACTCTTACATGAAGGGATGACTTTTATTCTCCTACACAGTTGCTTAGCCATGAAGTCTTCTGCACTTTGTTTCTGGGGTTAAATACTCATTTCACAATTGCTCAGCATGCTGTCCATTTAATAAAGGCAGGTATTTGTCTGCAGGCAAAGCAGGACATCTCCCTGCTCCCCTTGATTGGAAGAATAGCACCTCCCAGAAAACAGTACCAACACACTGGTCATGAAAATCTTTTCAAGACTGCTCTCTGCATAAGGCAGACCCCAGTGCTCTGGGGTTGTCCTAGTTTATCCTCAAACATCTTCCTCCAACATCTGGCAGTTAAGAGTCCTATAAGACAAACTGAAAAGCAGGGTGGATGTGTCCTGCTAAATACTACACTCCAGTTTTAGTGGACACATACAAGTTAAAGAAAAGGCAGTAACTCACCTGAACTCATTCACCCAGATTTTATTCTTTAAGCTGCAGAGAGAAAAAAGAGCAGATGTATAATACATGGAACCAGAGGAGAGACAGACCTAACAAAGCAGCAGGCTGGGGAAAAGAGTGCAATAGCCTCTCACATCTGATAAAGCTCCCACCATTCCTCTTCATCCCTAGGCTTCCCCCATAATCTGCCTATGAGGGTCAGCACACAGAATCACTAACAAAGCAGAAACATCACTTGAGCTGAGGATCAGGGCTGTCTGAGGACCTGAGTGGATTTGGGTCACCAAACTCACTGAAGAGTTCCAGCTGCTCAGGCTTATTTTCCTGATCTGTGCATCACCCATAGAGCAAGCAGTGTTTGCTGGGGAGGAAAGGGGAGCATACCTTTTCCCAATGATTTGCGCGTAGGTCTTCACCAGGTAGTCTGATATATTGCGGCCTGTCAGATTCTGGAGGATGTCAGCTGTGTCTTGCTCACGCTGGTGTCACCAGTGAAAACACAGATAAATGCTTATCAGAAAACACAGGTGCTGAGTGAAACAAACCTTGTGCAATGCTGCATGCAAGAATCACACCCCTCATGAGCATTCCTCACAGCAGTACCACTGAAATCCCTCCTACCTGTGGGGGTGGCAGGCCCCCTGCACCAGGGGGGCACACAGGCAGCATCTTCTTGATCTTCTCACTGCTGCACTCACAAGATGGGGAAGGATTCTCCATGCTCCAGTTGCCTTTCAGGAAGATGTCCAGGACTGACTCTGGAACTGAAGCAGTGGCCCATTCCTTCTGCCCCACAGTGCAAGGAGTGTCTCTGTGTTTGGGAAGAGGCAAGAAAAAAGCAGTTTTTAAGACAAATACGATGGCCTTTGCTTACAAGACAAAGATTTAAAGATCAAACTCAACAGTTCCCAGAAGAGACAGTGTGTTTCTTAAAGGAGCTTGACCTCACTGAGACAAACAGCTCAGAGCAACAGATCAGACTCTGCAGCTTTTAACAGCTTTCACTGCCAAAGAAACTGAGGTTGGCCAACACTGAGTAGTGCCAGACACTCCCCTCTTTTTTTATAATTAAATTCTTTGTTTCAGTCAGTCCCAGCAGGCACGCTGTCCAGAGTTCAGTGAGCTGCTGGAGAATGCTCTTAGTCACATGGTTTAGTTTGAAGTAGTCCTCTGAGAAGCAGATAGTTGGACTCAATGATTCTCATGGGATTCTTCCAACATTGTGATATCCTGTGATTTTAAGATCACAGCAGATAATCTTCTTGGATGACTTCTTGGATAATACTACTTCTGCCTTTGGAGCATCAAAACACTGCTCTTCCCCAAGGCAGCAGTGGGCAGCTTTTTCCCCATGGCCCATTGGTGGACTAGCTCAGCTTTCATGCCTGTTATGAAGGATGCAGCTTACTTTCCACTGCTGGCCAATAAATCAGACACCTTGCCTCCCTCCCTATCATCCCGTGAACATGAGCTGCAGGTCTTCTGGACACACCATCCTGGACTCTTGAAGTGTATACCTTTTCTACATTCACAGACTAGATCTTAGTGACTTGCCCAAGGCCATGCACCAAGTCAGGTGGCAGAGCTAGGAGAAAACACAAATGCTGCCTGGCTCTTCACTCCTGCTAGTGCTTGTGGGGTGCTAACTCAGGTATCTATTGCAGCTGGAAAAAAAGGATTATGGAGTGGGAATAACTACAGTCAACAACATGCAGCAACATAAATATGTTCTTTACCATGTTCAGGACCAAACAGTAATTTGAGTCATTTGCTCTCTCCTTTCCATTTCTGTAAGCAAGGACTTGCACTCAAACCTCACTTCCTCACCAGACTGAGGGCTGGCAACTTTTGAAAAAGATTCTGAGCAGAAAAACTGAATGTAATTACAACTCTCTTGGCTTAAATCCTGCTCTGGCCATGTAATTACTATGATTTCCTGAAGTCAGCTAGAGCTACCAGGGATGTGCTTCCTGTCTGTTCCCAGACCAGAGCTCTACTTACGGGATGGAATGTCCCTGCATACAGCGTGTCCCAAATCCCGGCTTATCAAGAAGGGCATCCAAAAGCTTGTGAGTGCCTGCATCTTCTGGAGCATCGTTGCTATGGGAACAGCAGAAAAACACTATCAGTCAGTGTGGCAACAAGCACATAGCAAAAGAAGAAACAGCAAGGCCAAGAGCACAGTGAAAGGATGTGGGTGGGGATTTGCCCTTGATGAATGCTTGGCCTAAGAGCACACACACATTCCAAGTCTTTGTACACAGTATTAGGAGAATCATAGCATCATTCAAAAACAGATATGGCCTTGCCTGTACTTGGAGCTGGCATTTAAAGGTTGAAGAAGAAAACACCATGACTCTCTTTTAAAATGTCTTTCTGAGATAAGCACAACACCCAATGCAACCTGTTAAGGAACTCACTAACTCAAGTTTGCAAAGAAGATAATTTATCGGCCACACAAAACATACCTAATAAAAGTGTACTGCTCATCATACATCCAGGGCTGTAATTCTAGGCTGGGATATTTCCCAAAAGGAGGAACAATCAGGCTGAACATGAGGGCAATACACACAAAGACAGCTGGCAGCACAATCTGAAATTGCAAGGAAAAAACAAGTCCTTTTTTTGAGCAAATGTTTCCAGAGGCATCGGAAGTTATGTATGAATCACTTATTGGATCAAAATTTTTTCAAAGTTTCTTAAGAATACTTTTGCTGTTTACACCAAAGCAGTTCTAGACATCAATGCAAGATCTGTCTTGGTATTCAGTCATGGAATTCACTTCAGATGCAGATGATTTAGCTTGCAAATGCTGTTCTCAAGGGCAAAATTACATCCTGCTGTGCAAGAATACTGCAATTGCATGGTTTATCATGCAACTCCTTTCACTTGCACAGGGCCTCTTTCTGCCCACATGTGCAGTGAAGGCTAATTTTGGTTATCTGCATTCCCTTGAGGTTTTTTAGCCCACCATCAATTCAGACTATAACACACAGTCCAGAGCTGTCCCTGCTGAGAGACTCTGCCCATGTTGGAGGCTCTCACCTGGGCAAAAAAGCCCTTCCGGCTTCTCTTGGCAATGAGCATCCTCTTCCACAACAGAGCCATGAACTGCTGCTGAGTGAGCTTCCAGCCTTTCATCTGGTAGGAGCCTTTCCCATCCATGCCACTGAGAAGGTCTGTCTCTCTGGATTCTGCTAGCAAGAAGAAATGACCCTCATTCAAAAGTTCAGAGATGCTCTCTGTGCTGAAGACATAAAGTGTGTCTGGAGCAGCCACTCTCATTCAACAGGAAAAAAAAAAAAAAAAAAAAAAAAAAAAGAGCACAGTCGGGAGCAATATCAAAAGAAATTTACATTAATGTATTTTCTCCCTTATCTCTGAGCTTTGAATGGGAGAATTGAGCAGGCTGTGCATCCTGCACTGTCCACTATTCCTAAAGGCAAATACATTACCACTCCCTTGGCAGTCTCAGCCCTCAGATCTGCAGTAGTTACAATATGAAAGAGTATCCATAGGAAAAAAACAGGCTTGAATTCTAGCAATACCTGGATCTATGTCTGAGTCATTAGGATCAAATGCATCATCTTCTGTAAATGGACGAAGGCAGCTCTGTCTGTCTCCAAACACACGTCTGTTCCTTCTGGCTGGCAGTGTACCATCTGAAAATAATGCAGTTGTGGTTAGCTTCATTTAATCTCCAGCTAGCCCCAGAAAAACCAAAGCAATATAACATTTATTTTACATGTCCTCCATTTGCAAACCAAAGAGTTGATCTGGAGTGACTTCAGTGCAGTTAAAATCAAAACCAAGACTGTTATTCTGCAATGGATTATGTTTTATGCACCGTACTTTTTGTGATGTTCCAGAAACTTCTTCTAGTGCACTTGACACCTTTTTTTTCCCCCACAGGAGAACAGCAAGCTGTTCTCATTTTAAGAAAACTGTCACTTGCTACCTGAGAGTTATGTAGTCATGTACTTTAAGTGCAATTTGCTGTTATGAGCACTCAGTGCAGTGATCTGATCTCAGAGAAAGTAATTTGGACCCTACTGTGGTGTCATGTGTCAGGAGTTCTTCAGAGCACACAACAGTGTCAGCAACTAATTTGCAATATACTCAAACATTAGAAACTCTTCAGTATTACAAAATAAACATGCTACCAACTGAGTCAATTGACCTTTACAGCACATAAAAGCATGAGTTAAATACACTAAACTCAGCTATAGCAGGTCATTAAAAATACTAGGACAAAAGAGCTTCAGTTCAGTCTCAATCAGGGTCTGTCACACCTTGGCATATGTCACTTCTGTAGGAGAAAACTATACCCACCTGAGGTTTCTGCATCCACACCACTATCATCAGCCACTTTCAGGAAGATCTGGAAAGGAATGGTAACTGTCAGTGAAAATCAAAAGAGGAGAGATATTGTGGGTACTGCTTCAGAAGATGCCATGTGAGACTGGGGAGAGACCTGAGGATACCGAGTTTATCCTCTGCACGGAGATATAGACTTTGTGGCTTCTCTCCAGTTTCTGAGAGCCAGACTGCTACCAGCTGTTCCCCCTTTCCAGTATCAGTTCTCAGGTCATCTCAAACATGAGCTCTTTCCCATGTCTCAGAAACAGACCTAGTAACTAAACTTGGTGAATCTCATATTTCCCCATGTCCAACAATGGTTTTCTTGCTTGAATAGGCACCTTCATGGAGCTTGACCCATGGACTCTCCTAAACCAGAAAAAACCCATTTTCAAATTTGCAAAGATAAAAACCAAGGTCTTCACAGCTGTGAAGGACCTAGATGGCAACTTCAGTAAGTGACAACACCACTGTGTCAGTTTCTCTTGTCATTCATTAAAATAAACAAATGAAGATTCCACAGAGATAATGTGCATGATACTTCTGTGATAAAAAAGAGTGACTTGGCAGCTGGAACACAGTCACATGGAACAAACACTGAAATAAAAAAATTCCTGACAAGGGCATATATCTAAATTGCTTATACAATGTATGTGTCCAGTACGGAAACGTATGTTTTCAGCTAAATGCAACACAAAGCATGCCTAAAAACAACACAGACATTAGAAGCCAAATTTGGAGCCAACCTACACATGGTATCTCAGCAAAGTGCAATGAGTACACAGGACCTGTCCATGCTTGTCTGTACCACATTTCAGTTTTTAATGCACACCTCTGTGAGCACACACACAGGCAGAAGACAATCCATTTTGGAGAGGAACGCAAAGCTGCCTGTTCTGTCAAGTTTTACAGGAAGCAATAAGGCTTCATCTTATTCTTAATTCTGCCATGATTCATTTTACCCAGTTTAAGACAAACAGAAATCAGCAGCTCACTAACCTCCTCCAGAGTAGTTTCAGAGATGCCATAGCTGGAAATCCCAAGATCAGAAAGACGGTCATCAATTTCATGGAACAGCTCCACAAAAGCTCCCTCTTTAGCAGCTTTGTATGGCAAGACATAGGTTAATTCATGACCTATGTCCTCCACCAGTCTTGCCTCAGGAACATGTTTTGTAATGAGATTTGAAATTGCAGAGACATCTAGAAAAAAAAACATATGTAAAAGATAGTTCTGTTCTGGTTACTGATTATTACGTGAAAAAAGCTCAGCCTTTAAAATCCTGCCAGAAGAAAAGGAGGACAAATAGGACATCTCTAGAAAGAAGCTAATTTCCATGAAAAGTCTCATCTCTTTTTAATTTAACACAAGCCTGGACCAAAGCCAGACTATACTTTTTATGTCCAGAACTTGGGAGAGCTTGTACATGCTACTGGAAGATCTGCAAATCATTGATGTACAGCTCACCAACATTATCTACTGTTAACAGGCCAAGCAGCTACATAATATTTGCTTATTAACTCCCAGGACAGGTTGAATTTAAAATGGCTCACTCAAGAAGAGCACTTCAATACTTAAAATACCATCACTGTGAATTTAATAATTGTCTCAAGACTGTAGCTATATTGGAGCAACAAGGTTAAGGCAGCTGTCCGAGGTGAGCTACAGAGCAATGTTAACTGGGATTCAATCTTAAATTATTTTCCAAGCCTCACCTATTGTCAGTGTGTCACTTTCATGGTCACTGCCAAGGCCAGCATCAGAGCTGCTCTGGGAGACACTGTCATCCTGGTCACAAAAGAGAAGACAAACATTATTTCCTGCTGTCTATTCAAAATGGGGCTCACCAGATGCTACACTCCAAGTCAAACAGATGCTGAGATCACGGATATAGGAGTGCCACAACAGTGTACTTCACCTATTTTGTATCTCTCTGATCAGCTTGGGACCACAGACACTGAAGGAAACTATAACGGAGATGTATGTCCCATGCAACAGTTGAACTAGACATGGTCTGGCACAGTACCCACAGAACAGGTAACACTTCTTTCAAAGAACAAGGGACTTTCCTTTCAGACATTCTACCATGGAAAATCTTAGCTGCTGCTTCCAAAAAGCCTAAGATTTTATGAAGAAAGAATAAACATGAGCAGAAAAGTCCAGCTGTACCTTTTTCAGATAGGAAACCGTGCTGCTGCTGTTTCGGCAGGAGCTCAGAGAGGAATCCACATCCTTTTTGACCAGGGTCAAATAATAACCTGTTCCCAGCTGGTTCTTCAGGAAGAGAGAAGAGCCAACACAGCAGAGCTTGCCATGAGAAATGATGGCAATCCGGTCCCCCAGAATGTCTGCCTCATCCATGTGGTGCGTGGAGAGAATGATAGTGCGACCTGGAAGAGAGCAAGGAAGATACAGGTGTAAGTCAAACAAAACTGTGTTGCCATGCCAGAGACACAATATATCTTGCCATGAAGCTGGATGGGGGAGTTGATGCTACAAGTTCGGCTCCTTTGAACAAGACTAAGAATGTGGCGAAGATTCACAATTGCTATCATGAGTTTACTCTCCCCCACGCTCTGCTGGCTCTTGTGCTCAGCAAAGGTAGGTTTAATTTCATGTCTGGAAGGTTGGTTGCATGGAGCAGAACAGAACATTGCTGAACACCAGGGGTGATTTTCTGACTTTACCTGCCCTCCCTCATAACTCAGTAAAAAAGTTTGTTCATGAATGCTGACATGAATAGGCAGAGGAAGGAATACAACTGAGAGATCTGAGTATCCTTGTCCTGCATTGTCTTTGTTCATTCCTTGGTGCAGGAAACAATAAATTTGCAAAGACAAATTGCTATTTTGAGAAAAGCCATGAATGAGATTGATTTTCTTTTGCCTTCCACAATGCATTTTTTAAGAGTAGAAAAAAAGATGACATACCTTGCCGATACTTCAGAAGCAGTTCCCATATTCCTCTGCGAGAATAAGGATCTACCCCAGCTGTAGGCTCATCCAGAATGACAACCTTGGAGCCACCGACAAATGCTAAGGCAACTGAGAGCTTCCTCTGCATGCCACCTGCCAGGCACAAGAAGAAAGAGGTGTTCAGGCTGATGCAGAGATAAGTGGAACAGCAATACTTGCAGCAAGGTAGATAATAAGCTCTCTGAAAGAAAGTAGACAGAGGAAAACAAGTACTGCTGCCATTTCAGGCCTTCAGGGTCCCACTACTTTCTGGACAGTACATAATTAATCTGTGTAGTCTTTCCTCAGTGGAGTCTAACTCTCCTCCTACTGCAGGGAGCCACACCTTGCATGCCTTTCCTTAAGTGAATTATACTTTCTCAGCACCAGGGGTAGCAAATCATCAGCTTGGAGGCCTAAACATATTTGAGGATCTGGAACACAGGTCTCCAGAACTTGAGCTACAGAAATAATGAAACTCCCTTTCCACAGAAGTGTTCCAGAGGCAAAAGCAAGGAATTATATTGCATTCCTCAATACTAAAGCCTAATACTAACCATGGTCACCTGCTCTCCCTCCCCAAAGTCAAATGTGCAGTCTGTACTGACACTTGAGTAAGACAAAGGCATCTCAGTCCCTCTCAAATCTGGTACAGACTGATCCAGGAATTCAGCCCCTCCTGAGCAAAGGAGAAGGACACTCCAGGTCACCAATTGAAGGGGCAGAAGTCAGCATAAGGAATGCACATATGGTTCACAAACATCAAGAGACTCGGAGCCTACGGTCCAAGCCACACTCACTTAAATTCATAAACCCCAGATATAGTAGTAAGCTTTGGACAACACACAGCAAATGCAACTGAACTATGTCACGACGGAAACAAGTACAAAATACTCAGAGAAACTGTGGGACTTGTTATGGCCATTAGATAGCTTAAGACTGTGCAAGATTGTGATATTTCTAAGATACACAGATTAAGTACTTACTAAATAATTGATTTCCTTAAATGCTTAATTGTATAGTAGTCTATATATAATTGCAAGATCCCATCAAGGTCCATAACACAGCCTCTGCAAAAGGCAGCGGAGTGTTTCTGAGGCTGAGAAATGTGAAAGATCTGAACCTACCAGAGAGCCTGCTTGTCCTAGCTTTCAGTTTGTGAGGCAAACCAACATCTGTTGCCATCTGCTCCATCTCCTCTTTCACCTTCTTCTCCGGCAGCCCTTTGAGCCGAGCATAGAACCAGATGTGTTCCTCCACAGTCAGCCTAGGGAACAAATGCAGCCTCAGGGCACAGCTCAGTGCACCATGCTGGGATTAGTCCCTTTGATTAGCATTACTGCAGGCACTTCTGTTTTCTCAGAAAAATATCTTTTAGGGCTGAGGTTTCAGGAAGGAGCCACAGACTGGGTGCACTCAGCCTGGGCCTGACTTCAGGGTGTGGCTCTATTCAGCACCCATGTAAATAATCCTTTTTTAAGGGTGCTTGACAGTACCACAAACAACCCAAATCCCTAGGCACTGGGAAAACACTTGGCCTAGCTGAGTGGAGTATATTATTAACAGACACAAAAGATGAAAGTATAAGCTCTTGCTGATCATTCCCAGGCACTTAGGAATGTGCTAATAAACAGAGCGTTCCTGTACCAATCCCACACACCACCCTATTGTCTCACACCATGCACACACAGAAAAAGGCCTGTCAAAGCTGAAAGCCCACTGCTGTATCCTAGAGAACCCAAATTTCTACTGGATAGCACCAGCCCTGTGTCTCCCAGATGATACTCACAAGTCAAACAGCACATTGTGTTGTGGACATACACCCAGGTTCTGCCTGATGGTGCTAAGCTCAGAGCGAATATCTTTGCCCAGGATGAAGGCTGTACCTGAGGTTGGGGGGAACAAGCCAGTCAAAATGGACCTGAAAGAAAAATAGAACAGATCAGCAGGCTCTAGGAAACAGATCAGCCACTAAGAAATAGTGAGTGGCTGAATTAAGAGTGGATGGAACCCCTGGGGAAATCCCATATCAAGAAAGTAGCCTGAATAACATCTCACTAATGGATTTTAAATAAACCAAAGCACAAATAAGCTCCAGGGGTGATCAAAGAACACTCATATTGCTGCTTGAAGGAAGATTTTTTTTTTTTCTCCTCTAAAAGCTTCTTGTTCTTTCAGTACCGACTTGCTTTCTTTCACTGTTAAGTCAGAATCACAAATGACATTACTACAAAATGCTGCCTACAGATTCATTTGACCCAGCCTCAACCAGAGCCCCCTGTGGTTCCAGCCCCATGTACCTGTAAGGCAGCAGCACAACTAGACTAAATCAGCAGAGACACTCTGGCAGTGCACCAGCTTGCACACTGCAGTTCTATGGCTACCTCTACTATATGGATAGAGTTGCAATATTCAGTCACTTCCCTACTGTCTTAAAGCATTATTTTTTTCTTACATGGTAG
The DNA here is from genome assembly GCF_971803275.1 of Cyanistes caeruleus. Classification (NCBI taxonomy): domain Eukaryota; kingdom Metazoa; phylum Chordata; class Aves; order Passeriformes; family Paridae; genus Cyanistes; species Cyanistes caeruleus. The sequence goes on from NC_141732.1 coordinate 37,538,791, forward strand.
TGGTTTTCCCCGCTCCATTATGTCCCAGAAAGGAGGTGATCTGTCCTTCATAGAAGTTAAGTGTGAGACCATCTACAGCAACTTTCTTGCCATCACGGTAAACCTTGACCAGGTTCTGGATGGAAACACCAAGACTCAGATGCACTGGCTCTTCTTCCTTGCAGACTGGAAGAAAACACAACAAAGCAGAGACATGATAGGTTTTAACAAAACTTGCATGGGAGTTTTAATAGACATCACATTCCCCCAAGTCTGTGAAGAAATGAGCTAGATGAAGAACTGACCACATTTCTTTCTCACAGACAGGAATTTTCCACAAAAGTTGTCGTCTAGATATTTTCTCTCTCCTGGGCTAATTTGGGAGCTGGAGATCTCCAGTGTTATCAGGGTCAGCAAAAAGACAAGGCCTTCCCAGCTCCATGAGCCTAGAATACCCAGCTGTATTCAGGTGGGCAAAGTACCTTAGGTTTATCTGGATGCACCCACCTGATCAGCATACCAAAACTGTGATAGCAAAAGGGTAACAAATTTCACCTATCCATGCCAGTACTGCTCCTGCTGTCCTTGGACTCATTACAGAAAAAGGCAGACCTGAACACTCCACTTCAGAAAGGCTCTGTGTCCAGCACTTACCTTCTGAAGATCCCTTCTGGTCAGGATGGCGGTGCTGCCTGTCCTGTGGTTCCTCCCCAAACCAATAGGACTTTGTGAAAGGAAAGTACCAGGGTCTGGGAATCCCGTACTGGCCTAAAAACAAAAGCATTACATGAGCCTGAGTGCATAGGTCCCTTTTCTTTTATTAGCTTTCAAGACAAGAATGGAAGTACTCCAACCCCAGTAAGTCTCCAGATGAGGCAGGACTAAGAAATCTTTCTACATGAAGACACTGACAGACTCTGTGTAAGAGACACCTAACTTCACTTTAGGGTTAAAAATCCTGTGCTGAAAGGTGCTAAGTAGCACACGTGGTACTGATACCCTTAACTTCTCCCTTGCAGCACAGTCTGTGAACTTTAGAGGAGGCAACAAATGAAGTACAGCAAAGCTTCTGGAGTTAGAACAGCCATGGCCAAAATGGGATCATGCTTCTGGTGCTGGGCAACACTCACTGCTAGCAGCAAGCAACAGCCTTGCTCTGTGGCTGGTATTGCTTCATGATCTTTATATAGCTCTGCTTAAAAATGGGCCAAATTTGCAGCTTAGTAAGTGAAAAGGGTGAAAGGATTTATTTAAAAGCCTTAAGACATGATTATCCCTCAGAAGCAGACCTCACCTGGGAAGACAGATTCAATGTACCAGGTCATGACTCCATACAGGAAGGTATCAAACAGCATCATGACAGCTGATGTGGTGATGCTAAAGCCATCTTCTTCCAATGGGCTCTCAAAGAAGTTGTCCCACTGAACACCAACTCCCTGCTCCTCAAACAGTGCAAAGTACTCGCAACCAAAACCAAAGGCTACTGGAGACAGCAGGCTCTGAAAATGGGAGGCATGAACAAGCACTGAGTTTTTTACATCTACTCTCCAAATAGTCATCTCAGTTGTAGCACAAGGCTAAGGGACATTGTCCATACAAAAAGTCAAATTTCCAAGAACTGTCTCGTATTGGCAGATAGGGAGTGGCAGATTTGGTCTATGTTCCAAGAGGCCTGAAATCTCTACTGGACCTCCATCCAGAATTGCTTGTTTCTCTATTTACTTTTCCTTACTCTTTGGCTTTTCCTGCAATGGAGCAGGTTGCTAACAGCCACCCTTCTCCAGACAGGTAAGAAGTGGTGTGCAGAGGAAAGGCAGGCGGTTCCTTCAGCCTGCATGTCTGGTGGTACAGTATCACAGCATACAGAGATCAAAGCAGCCTAGTCCAGCTGCATTACTTCTACTACCAAAGCCAACAAAACCCTCCCAGCAGCTTCTACCAGGTTGAGTAAACCTCTTTATCAAGCCCAACCCTGATAGACTCTTACACTGCAAATTAACCCCCCCTTTGCCACTTCCCCCCATGCAATAGTGCCCAGGAGAGTTTCATCAAGACTCACCGCAAAAATCTTGAGTGAGAAGCTGATGTGGTCCTGCCAGGCAACACACAGCACATAAGGCAGGTACAGTGTGAAGTAGACAATGCCCCCACAGGCAGCTGCCAGGTTGGCCCTGGAGAACACGGTGCTGATGAGAAAGCACTGGAGGATAGTCACAACACCGAAGATTGTGAGGAAAATGAACACCACGCTAGGATCGCTGTAAGGCAGCAGATTCCCCATCTGGCAGGAGAACAACGAGTGCATCAGGTTTTGAACAGGCTCTCCAAGGTACCTTTGTTACAGACAGCTCTGGAGAAGTGCTGGGACACAGGACTTGCTGCAATTTGCACAACAGCCTTCCCAGAAGTGAAGCAGTACAAGAGGCATCTTTTCAAGAGAACTGAATCTACAACATTCCCTCATGCTGTTTTCGGCCAGAATTGCTCCAAAATCTAGTTCCCAAAAAGTGACTAGTCAACACACACCCACAAATTCCTCCCCAGTGTGTCAGTGCAGACCACTGCTTAGCAGGCTCTAAAGGCTCTAGAGTCTGCTGCCACAGGCCAAACCAGGCAACTCACCTTCAGGATCAGCACCAGCAGTCCTGCACTCATCAGGAGAGGGACAAGGCTGCTAATGAACCAGCTTAACCAAAGGATGCCGTTGTCAAGTCCCATAATCCTCATTGTTTCCTTCAGCCGGGCTTCCTTCTCATACACAATGCCCTTAATTATCACAGCCACTGAGTAGATCCAAGCTAGTGTCATGAAGAGAGGCATGGAGCGGCTCATGACGCGCAGAAATCTGAGAAAATGAAGGAAAGGGGCCAGGAGAACTGAGTAAGATAGATCACTGGAACTTCAGATACCACTTCAAGGGCTATCAGAGCAAGGTGGCAGCTAAGGCATCACTGCACAAAGCAGCTGATGTGCAAAGCCTGACACAGGATCCGTGTCTCGCCATGAAGTGAGGCAGATGGGTTTAGAGCACATTGCCAGTTAGGAGTGGGAGCTGGAGCTGCAATTGTCACTCAGTGGGAAGTGCGGGGCGAAAAGCTGCCTTGCATGGAGACTGCTCTCAGTTGCCTCCTTTCCCCTCTACTGTGCCCATCTGTCTGCTTTTTTTCCCCAGTGCTATATTTGTTTGCATCAGATGTGGGGATGTGTTCACACCTCAGGAAGGTACTTTGTATGTTCAACTCCAGTACTCACAGTCCCTTCTCCTGGGTAGGACTCTGTAAGTCATTACCTGTTATAATCCTCCATGTGAGTGCCCTAATTCTAGGGATTAGGAACACTGTGGAGGTTGCCTCTTCACTCCTCATATAAACCATGCCTGCGGAATGACAAAAGCCCATGCCTCCCAAGCTCCTTCTCCTGGGAGCTTTTGAAGCAGCCTGCATACATACATGTCATCCACGTAACATGGGTAGGGCATCTGCTGCACATAAACCCCTGTCTTCTTCTCCGTGCCTGTCTGAACCCTGATGATGGCTTGCTCTACCACATCCTGTAGATAGACAAAGCCTCCCCAGACATAGCGCATGTCCTCGAAGGGGTCAGCACGGGGACCAGGATCCCAGTACCTGCACCAAGGGAACAAGACCTTTCCATTAAAAATCCTCCTCAACCCATCCTTGGTAAGAAATTGATCATAAGGATGTCAGGGCTCACCCATCCTTGATCTTGTTGGTCCTTTCCACATTATCAATGTCCATGCGTATCTTGTATTTCACATGTTGAGGAAGGTCTGTGCTGTCAGGAGCTATTTCAGTAAAGACTATGCCAGCCCAGAACCTCCTTTCATCCAGAAGCTCCAAGGACTTGTTAATGAGCCGGACTTCTGTGGGCACAGGCTCCAGTTTGTCCAAGTTGACACACTAGGCAGGGACAGAATTGGAAACATTTATGGGATACACTGCCAAATAATAATGTACTTTGTTTAGTTGTGGGGCGGAGGGAAAGAACACTCCAATGGTAATGTCACACCCAAGAAAATGACAACAGCATCAGACTCTTTTGCAATGGTTTTTTGTAGCTCAGCAAGAATTGTCATTGCTTCCTGCTTGACAGTCACCTACCAGTCAAATATGTATCACTGAGAAACACCCCCAAAAGCAATTTTCTGTACAGGAGGTTAGACAGCACTGTAGTATTACCTACAGGATCTCATCCAAGTATCAATTTCCACATATAGTCTTATTCTATCTGTTACCAATAAATCAAGTCTGATTCAAAGCCTCTAGACATCAGTGGAGAGATCTCTAAGGCTTTGGACCAGGCCCTTAACAAGCCATAGCCTGCTTCTGTTTGCACTCATCTCCCAAGCTGATGAAGCAAAAAGTACAACTCATTTTGCTACCGCAGTTTAAAGCAGCTGCTAGCTTCACCACAGTCCCCAGCTAAACCCCAGACTGAAGTATGAGCTGCTACACTGCTGGAGACAGTGGCAGCTTTCAGTCACCCAGTAACAGAAGGGCAGGAAACCACACACAGTGATGGAAGCAAGGACTTCAAAAACAAGGCCTAAGTTTAGGTTCCTGCATCTATACTGGTATCTGAAGAACTGGTAATTTTCTCACATGCTACTCAGCTCTATTAATGCCCGATTGTATCCAGAAAATGGATGGAGGAACACCTATCTTCTCTTTCCAGAACACCCAACTGCATAAGTGGAGATCAAGCAGCTGCCCTCCCCCAGCACCTTGCCCACACTAACAGGATCTCACCTCCATGAAGCGGGAGATGGTTTGGATAGCCCGGTCTGTCTCATTGAAGGCATCCACCCAGGTGTACACAGAGGCATTTTCTGTCTCAAATTCCTCTGGACTGTTTGACAGGAAACGGGCAACATCCTCCACTGTCCAGTTGGAAGCTGGCAAGTGCGGGTCCCAGAGGGCTTTGCCTTTCAGCAACGTCTGCAAGTATTTTGTTTCCAAAAAAGAAATAGTCGTGAGAAGTAATGCTAGATTCCTCTCTCATAATGAAAAAAAGCACTACACAGAAACAGCTGTTAAAAAGGTGCAGGTAAAGGCCCTCTGCCATACTGAGAGGATCAGCACAGTGGCATCCTTCCCCTCACCTTCCCTTTGAGAAGGATGTGCCTCCCTCGGCACAGCTACACCATTTCGGCGTGCTTTGCAGGCTGGCTGGCTGCCTCCATGTCCTGCCACCTCTCTCCCAAGGAGAGGGCAGCAGAGAGCCGTGCACAGTTCTGCACCCCACACATGCAAACCAGAGGGAAGAGGGAGATGCTTGCTCAGCAGAAATCCATTTGGCTAATACTGGTTGCCTAGCTCTGCTCACTTCTCCCAGAAAAATCTCTCCTCCTGGCTGGGATGGAAAGCGACTGAGGCATGGCTGAAGGTTCAATAGTCACTGCTGTGAGCAGAAACACCAGCACCAGAGGCCAAGTGATTTTTGTGTTTTGTGTTTGTGCCACCAGGGCTGGCTGAAGCAGTCCTGTACAGCCATGATGTCCTGCCTTTTTCCTCCTGTCTGGCACAGTGCTTTCTTCACCCAGTTTAACTGGTAGCTTTTTGAGGACAGGCTACTGTATGCACAGCTCCTAGCACTACCGCTCTGAAGTAGAAACCAGTCCCCTGGGCAGACAATATAAGGCCAGGTAGGAAGGGAACAGTAATTGTAAAGGATGCAGTTGAACTGAAGTCAGGGAGATAAAAAGAAAAACCTGCACAAGATAGAAAATGGCAAGAATCCTTGTGATTAAGAACTAGAAGTGGATTTTTTGCCACAACAAAAATGAAAGAGAGGTGAAGAGCTTCTCCATACTCTGCTGTTACCAGAAAACCAGAAAGTAGTAGGTCAAACAGTTAGAAAAACAGCTTTGCAAACTGGAAAAACAGAACAGACCAAGCCAACAAAGGAAAACATATAAAAAGGAAATCCAAGCAAACAGGAATTGGATGTGCTGTGCTCTCTTCTCGTTTGGTCTCCAAGGTTAACTTCTGCCACCATGCCTTCAGGGAAATGGCTCAACCTCATCTTGTTCAAGTCCAACATTAAAGCTCCTTAAACCTAGGGGCACACATCACCCTTCCTGAACTTCACAGGCACATTAGCATCAAGCTAGAAGGGGCAGGGATGGGCAAGCAAGGCACTTTCCTCTCCCTCAGCAGGAGGAAATATACCAAACAGATTGTACAACCCAGAAAGCTGAGAGGTGATGGCTGGTCAACCCAGAAGCATGGCAACTGAAGGGGATGCTGTCTGGGAGCTGCCAAGGCACTGACAATGAAGTACTCCTGCTTGTGTAAGTGTCAACAGGTGACAACAAAGGGACCCCTGTTGCTACACTGGTACAGAGAAGACCAGATTGCTGGGAAGATCAATAATTAACTACCAGAGGCAACAGGGCAAACAAGCAACATAAAAAAAAAAAAAAAACCCCAAAAAAACCCATAAAAGCACAAGGCTCAGAAAAAATGTAAAAAAAAAAAAAGTTTTTTTTTTACATATATATACACACACACACACATATATATATATATATATATATATACACATATATAGGAGGAACATTATCAGAGAACATCACTGCAAATCAATGTTTTGGACCTCAGCTTTCTGCCTGAACTTTGCAACAGTCTGTTCAACTGTCTCTGATGCTTCAGTATGTCATGTTGATGGAGAAGTACCACAGGGCACGTCACAGATTATTCAGCAGAGCATTACACTGGGGTAAAAAAGGAATTAATTTCAAGGTTTATAAGACCTGGGGAGGCCTCTGTATACAAGAAAGTGCACTGTGATATCCAACCAACTGTGTTGCAGAGACAGCTGAAAAAACTACTCTATAGTGGTCCCTCTGTTTCTTGATGCCAGTTTTACATCATTGTGCTTCCAAAGACATCAGCACAGGGTGCAAAGATCCACCCCTCAGAGCTACATCTGAGGAACCATGGTGAAATGCTCATGACACATTAGGGCAACACTGTGGACAAAGCAATACATTTTCCAGTAGAAGCAGATTAGAACTGAGTGTTAAATGTGCACTGCTCCTGGTTGCAGGAGACTGTTACATGAAGGAAGGAATGCCAAGCATAATACAAGATCAGTACAATCAAGATCTCTTTCAAGAAGAGGTCCCATCCATAATATTTATCTGCCCAATTCAGCACCGTCTAAAATAAATATTTCATCACTTATTACAAAAAACAACAGTGGTGGTTCTAGCAAGGGCAGCATACTGACCCGAATGAGATCCATTTCCTGACTACTTTCCATAAATGTCCAAATTTTTGGGCTTATCTCCTCCCACATTCCCCCGAGGTCACGAAACACACCCAGCTCCTGGAATGTCCTGTTCACCTGTCACAAAGAGAAGAGGAAGGTTATTTCCAAAAGCTGGCAGAGACCCATCATGGGCTGAGAGGGTACATGGAGCCTTCAACAGTAAGTACATGGGAGGTGAGAGATTAGAGAGGCTGTGCTTTTGCAGGCAATCCTTTCTAGGCTTGTGTTTGGGTCCAGTTTAGCTAGATAGGATCAGCTGCACAGTCAGAGGACATGGTTAATGCTACATTATCAGAGAACAGGAGTAGAGTTACCTCAGACATGACCTTCCTTACAGCTGGTGTATCTGGAGTGTACAAGATCTTCCCAATGAGCAAGGGTTTCAACGCCCTCCAGATAATCCTGGAAAGCGGGCTAGATTCCAGGTTCTTCATGAGCTCATTGCAGTAGGGTGCTGAGGAAGAGTGCAAAGATGAGCAGCTGAACAGCACAGTGACAACTGCAGAAGGCATAGAGCTTCAAGAACAATCAAAGCTGAAAGCAAAGCATTTTTCAGACACAAACCCCCTCCTTTACCACAAACCCCCTTTAACAGAAAAAAACCCTTTTAGCCCAAGCCTGCACTGCCTGCCCAGTGAACGAGGAGCAACCAGGCAGCCTACAATACTAAGAGCCACAGCACTAGTTCTGCAACACTCCCACAGCTCCAATGCATGGCACAAACAAAATTTGTCTAGAAAAGGTCAGATTTCCAGAGGTTGCACATGACTGTGCTCCCTCTCTCATTAAAGTAGGTCCACTGCACAGCTTTCTGTGGATTCTACAGAAGGTCCTTGGGAGACTCTCAAAGTTGATAACTTACTGGCATCAAGGGCATATGCAGGACAGTATGTGCATGCCTTTCTAAAACAACAGTGAATATGTCCCTCAGGACCACCTGCTTTCATCTGTGGAAGTCTGGAAAACGCTAGTGATGACAATCATGAAGTAGATGGGACCTCAGACCATGCCATTGTTACACTTACTTGTGGAGTTATCATAGAAGTTAATCACATCATCTTCAGTGCTGTTCCCTCCAAACAGTGCTTTGTAATTGTTATCCTCATACCAGTTGAGGGATTTAATTTTGAGCCCTCCACCTTCAGGATGGCCGCACACGATGCGTGACACAGCCTGATAGATCTGCGTAGAGGAGTTTGAGGCATTCACATTGGTCAGGAACATCACCTCTTGCCTCATGTCACTCCAGCTCTTCATACTCAGCAGCTGGAGAAAAGAATGGAAGGAAGCATCAAACACGATTAGTAAAAGGAAAAGTTCTTTACATGCACCTTCAAGCCAGAGAACAGATTTTTTAACAGATGAGAATCCCCTTGAACACAACATCGAGAGTAAGAACCAGGGCAAACATTTCCCTACCACCACAGTGGGAGACTGTAGAGGGGAGTCTCTTCTTTGCAAGTACTTGGAATATATCCTTGCCAAGTTCTTTACTCTTGAGTATTCTCTTCCAGTCCTGTGGGTGGCTCCTGGCCTCCCTGCCCTCTAACATGGAAGCTGCTTATCCTCCTGGTTGCACAATGGATTACATTCCAGTAGAGTACCCTCAGAAGGACAGGTGGGGTGGGGTACTTGGAATCAGAATAGGAATTAAAGGAATAACATCAAGTGACTGCAGCTCATGGGTCACAGACTGGATGAGACACAGGCCACAGCAATGTCACCTGGCACAATTCCACCAAGCCTCCACTGATTTACACCAGGCAGCCGGTTTGACCTCCCAGATTGGCATCACTTATCCCTGCCCCAGAAACTCCTTGTCCCACTGTCAACAGCATTCCCAGGAAATCCTTGGAAACAAGCCCTGCTGCAGCCAAGAGCCTGAATCACAGCATGAGTTTTGCATGCAGCAAGGAGCCTTCTCCTGGCCAGCTGACCTGACACCTGGCCTGAGGTGACAACATGCAACCAAAGCTAGAACTATTAGTACCTCTAGACTCATTTGAGTGGCATAACCCAGACAATACACCTGCAACATGTCACAAACAAAAACGCCCTGCCCTCAGCCTGAGATACTCACTGCATTAATGTTGCCATACTCGGGCATGGCCAAGATCACCACAACAGGAAAAGCAACCCACCTTCATGAGCATTGTTTGCATGCTACACTGTGTGGTTGCTTTGAGAGCCCCTTTCTTGAGATGTCAGAACATCACCTCTTTGATGGTGACAGTAAGTGGGTGTTATGAAGGAATAAGACAAAGGCAAGAATCTAAGATACTTCCTCTAAGTAACCAGTCAACTTCCATTTATTTTCAGCTCAGGGAATTTCTATTTCATAACCCTGAATTAATTTGTCCTATGGTCCTAGAATTTATAACATCTGCAAATATTTAACATCCAACATCACAGGAAAGAACCTCTCCTCTCTCCTTATCCGGCTATGGTTAGCTCCATTTGGTGCCATGTGGTTTTGTTTTTTGTTTTTACTGCAAGAGACAGTGAACATTCAATCCCTACCTCTTCTTCATGCCGCTTCTTGCCACTCAACTCTATAGGTTTTTGTCATATCCCAAACTCATCTCTTCTGCAAGCTGAACAGTCTTAGCCTATTCCCTTGTTCCTTTTGTGAAAGCCATTATACTTCTGTACGTCCTAACTGGCCTTCCCAACTTTATTCCAGTTCTGCTATCCCTTTTCAGAGAACAAGAGCCTAGATCTGTGTTCCGTATCAAAGGGTTTTGTATAGTATCAGCTGGTTCTCTATCCCTTTTTTAAGGGTTTTCTAAAATTTTATCTGATTTCTTGACTTGGATGTTCTTACTGTGTTGTCCAGAACAGACACATGCACTAAACAGGGAAAGCAGAGCTGCTGAGACACCTATTTGTACCTGCTCATCAACTGTGTCTCAGAACAACTTTAGATGCTGTGCTCCAACTGTCCTGTTTTCAGAGACAATAAGAGAGTCAAGACCATCTGCCACTTTTGCTCACTTTGCACTTGTCTGTCACTTTTGTGACAGATAACCAAAGACTAAGACAGCTGGTGAAGCCAGCCAGTAACAATGCTGAAAGCAGCAGTGTGCTGGAACAATTCAGTCCAAGTTAACCCAAGGAAAGCACACTCAAAACTCTTTGGCCTTACCATGGGAGGTAAACCTGACCCTTTGTGTGACCCATCTGTAGCACTGTGCATGTTTTAGATGCGCCAACATCTGGAGAAAAATTCTGGATGCTAAGCAACAGCTACTATGTGTCTCCTACAGAAGGGGCCTCTATTTTCTGATGCCTAAAAGCATATGACACACTGATATAATGGAAGACAGCTGTGAGAACAGCAAAAGCCCGAGTGCAAAATGTCCAGCTTGACTGATTCAAGTGTACTTTCATTTCCTCGCTGCTCACCGCTGCCTTTGCCTGCAGCCTGGTGCCGCTCAATATGGCTCCACAGGTTCAGGTACAGGACACCAGCATCATGGAACATGAATGAAAACTGTCACGCAACCATTTCTGTTTGTTACATATGTTCATGAAGATTTTTGAATTCGATGATTCCTCACCCAAAAGGACAAGGCTGCACTTCAGATGTGACAGTTTCAGTGTTCAATTCAAAGGGATCCCTTCAGGAGGTTTTGGTATCTTAGCTAAAACAGCTCATTTTTGCTCAGCGAAAAGGCAGCTGCTTCAGCTAAAGTTACCATAAACTCCCTAACACAATGAGCAAAGGTACTCAAATAGGAAGTGCAGCTAACTCCCATGAACATATGAAGTGTTAACCATCTTAAAGGGGGATTGCATTTGCAAATACATTTCTACATATTATTTTGAAACAGCTTGAGCAAGAAATTTTGTTTCATCTTTGGCATCAGCATCTTTACAGTTTACACGCAGAACTGATCTTTTTCACCTCTGGAAGTAAATATGTCAAATGTGAAGGGTTACTAAGCTATTTCTTCTCCCAGACATCAGACCTGGCTCCCTAAGTGTTTCTAAATAGTTGTCCTTGCTCTTGATGTTTAATCTGCCCTCCTAGAAGTTGATCGAAAGAGTGCAAGGACACAGATCCAATCAATCCCCATACTCCAAGACAAATATTTTGTTCAGACCATTTTCTAATTAAAATTCCCTGCTAGAAGGGCTCCTAGACATGGCACAAACAATAGTTCTCTCCACCCCCTCAAGCTGCTGCCCTTTGAAACAAGGGAGCAAGTCCCTCCTTTTCACACAGAATTCCGCCTGACAGACAATAAGAAGTAACTTTCGGTCAAGCCATCTGGAGCAGCTCATGCTGTACACAGAGCAAAAAGCTGCCTTTGTTTGCACAGCAGGGCAGAATAAAAGGTAGTCCTACCCAAAACAGCTGCCAAGCAAAAGGCACATTACCCCGGGATGTTTTCGGCCACATCAGCAAACTGACTATCACGTGGTTTCAATTATTTTTATCCCAGACGAGAAAAAAAGCCAAGCTTAGATGACGTAACAGGAAACAGCTGTAGTCAAACTCTGAAGGGCAGCCTCCCTGCTAGCAGCAAAAGCTCTTCCATGGTCCTGACTGAGGCTGATCCTGGAATCGTCTTAATTTCCATGTGAAGGGGACTGCGCAGAAGGCAGCAGGACTTGGGGAGGGAGGGAGGGAGGGAGGGGTGCGTGCCAGGAATTGTTGGCTGGCACGGTGCAGGCTCCCGGCAGCTGCCCCTCCGTGGGAGTGAGGCGCACGCTAACCTGGAGTGACCCGCTCCGGGGCGCGCTCCCAGAGGTTACTGCCGTTCATGGGCGCGGAGCTCGGAGCGCTGATGCAAAGACGGAAGACGAGCGAAGGGAGGAGGAGGAGGAGGAGGCGGCGGCATTGTTTAGCTTAGATGGTTGTGATTTCTGCTCCAGGGAGAGAATGTTTTTGACTAATAGCAGCACTTCAAAGTCAGAGCCAGACAAAAAAAAAATAGGATGAATTTCTGGCTCAACACCCACCTCCCTACCCCCCAGATTTGGACTTCTGATTCATACTTAGGTACACAGGGCTTTCTTTCTTAATCCATCATTTCACCTGCAAAAACTAATACTTGCAGTCTCTAGAACGTCAGTTTGGCTGTACAAATCGCTGTTTATGTTTAGTGTTGTGATGTCATTGTGCTGTGCGCCCCACAAGACTGGAAAGAAATCTCTGGCCCAAAAAAGCAAGACAGATAAAGAGGAAACAGTAGCCTGCCACTACTGATTTAAATTATAAAAGCCACAGCACCTTTTCCACATACCATACGCTCACTGCATACGAAACCCAGCAGATACAACCAAGTAATAACCCTGATGTGGGTTGGCAACTGGATGGAAAAAAATAGAAAGGAAAGCCTCAACATGCAGTTTGCAAGGCACTACCTTGGCAACAGATGTACTGCAAGCCCAACCAACCATTGTGCCATTGCTGAGAAGGCAAAACACTACAGAAAATGTCCTAATTCCTGTTATGGTATTTGTAACTTGAAGTGCCAAGAGGTTGCAAAGAGCATGCTGCCTCCACTGACACAGGGAAAACAGCTGTAGGATGGGAAGAAGTTTCAAAACAAGCCAGGGATTTGACTTTGAGTTGCCTCTTGTACTCGATCAGAGACTATGATAGCAACCACAGTGATGCATGCTCCTGACACAAAGACTGTTCTTACCTCTTTAACAAGCTTCCCAAAGCTCTCTCTCAAAACTTCCACAGTTTCTGACAGATCCCACAAGGACGAATTGAAAGAAAGGTGTCTCTGCAGGAAGAGAAAGAAGAAAACTAGAAGTTACTGCAAAGCACAAACAAAGTAAACTCTTATAAACATTCATATATAGAGCAGTTAGGACTGTTTACATTGGCAGGGAAGACGAAGCTGGCTTTCTGTGTAACCTTGAACTTATAATACCATGGTCTTCTGCACCCTGCAATGTGTTAGGATCACCCCTTTCTCTTTCCACAGGTTAAGTACACAGATGCCATAATCAGAAACATACCAACAAAATGTTAAATGCATGCACATACACTTACAGTGCAAAGGATGGCTTGCATTCCAGGTCACAAAACAAGGCCAGCATGTGAAATCCTGCAAGCCAGTGCTAAGAAGGGGGTGCCAAGTCAGTACAGTGAAGGAAAAGACAATTTGGTGGGTACAGGTTTTCAGTGAGACCACACAGATACCAACTCAGATGCAAAGAACTCCCTACTGCAGTGTACATTATTATCACTCATGTCCTGCCATCAGGCCTTGATGTTCTTTATCCAAATCAAGTGTGTATTTTAAAACAAACAGCTTCCAGGAAATAGCTGGCATGCACTGTCACCAAAGAGCCAGACTGATAGGCTTCCAGAAGTGGAAGGTATAGCTTTCAGGAAACTATCTGCTATAGCAGGAAGTCACATTGAAGACAACTCCTTGTTTTTAATTGCTCTACATGTAATTGGTGGCCTGGAGTTGGGTTTGTGGGATTGTTTTTCCCTTCCATTCACATACCTGGACTACCTTGCATAGAAAACATTTGGGCACAATCGTTTCAAGAGAATGAAGACTAAAATAAATTCCTAAGATTTCACATTAGTAGCTCTGTGTTGCAGCATTTAAAGGCATACTAAAGTTACAGCATTGCAACACAGATGAACAGTTAAGGCCCTCAATTTTAGTACACATCTTTTGAGCTGAATCTCTTCCTTTTCATCTCTTTCCTGCGGCAATTTCTGGAAACAAAGTCTGGAGGTTTTCAGTTGCTCTGCTTGATCTGCTGGAGATGAGTAATACCTGGTCAGTGCCAGCTGGTATAAATGGGCACTGCTCTGCTGATCTGCTAGGGTATTTAAAGTTCAGCTAGCTTTTCTGAGTGCACAGTTAGTCTTTGCTCCAAAGCCTGTTGCAAAGTCAACAAGGACTCTCTAACATCTACGGATCTCTACTAAATGCAGTCCTTAAGGTTTGAATAAATAAAGACATATTTACTGGGAGAAAAGCAATTAAAAATCCCCACAGGCTTTGACCTTTCAAGACATATATCAAAGCTATATATCTGCTCTACCACTACAACTTCAGCAGTAACATGAGGTAGAAAGTTCCAGGTTCATGCATAACAAGAGATGTGTTTATTCAGCTCCACATACTTCATCAATCTCCACACAGATTTGTGATCACTGTATTCAGAGGTGATTCAGGGACCGTGTGGATGAGGAAAAGTTTTCTGAAGACACTAGTTGGTTCAGAACAGTGAAAAGTAAAAATCCAATTGCAAAGGATTAGTGAACATCCTCCTACTGACACACTGTTACAAAGTGCCAGACAAAATTCAGCTCTGCAAAGTAAAGTACATAGGGAAAAGACAGTTCTATGTTAAGATACCCCTTGTATGGCCCTGAATTAACTAATGCCACTCAAAAAGAGAGATCTCAGAAATACAGTGATAAAACTGATCAACACTGACATAAATTCACAATGCAATCCTGGTTCTCAAGTACTACATGCAATTTTGGGTTCTCCATCTCTGAAGGAGCTCAGGTACAGACAAAGGCCATGATTCAAGCTAAGAATGGTTTTTGAAGGAAGAGCAATAGACCACACTTCTTCCAATGAGACATGTAAGGACAAAGAGAGGTTATGAAAAAGGTCTGTATACTTACAAGAGGGATGGGGAATGGAAGTGGGATAGGGAATGGAAGTGGGATAACTGCCTTCTCTCATCATACAGCACTAGAAAACTTCCAGTGAAAAGATCAGTTTAAAACAAAACCAAAGGAGCTTCTCTGTACACAACTTAGTCAAAACATAAAAAATCAGCAGACTCTACACAATGTTGAAAGTATTGTGAGCTTGAGAAAGAATTCATTGAACATAAAATCTTACCAAATGCTGTTAAACAACAAGATCCCAGCAGCAGATGAGAAAGTCTGGGTTGCAAGCTACTGAAGAACAGGACATTACACTGAAGAAATGTTGTTATGTACATGCCAAATGACTGCATCTTTTCACATGTCTCCATATTAAGGGCCACTGCTGGACTATCAGTCAAGGACACTGAGCTTAACAGGACCTTTTCATGACCTCATACATAAGTCTTAGGTGATTTAAGGGGCTTGCAAACCTTACTCTGAAATGTGAGGAGTACCCATCTATCCTTTCATACTGCAGCAGCCTGACCTTTCTTCCCTAACACATTCATATAACTTCAAGATCATTTCTCACCAGAACTTGCAATAGTATCATTGATATGGAAGAAATTTTACTCTCTCTACCACTTCTTGAACCTCAAAGCCCACTCAGGAAACCTCTCATAAGTCATCTGCAGTGACAAAAAAAAATAAAAAAATAAATCAGTCACAAGGGCCAGTCTTCTTTGAACAGATGAGCATGTCATTAATTTCCCTGTAACATGCATCTTTGTAGTGACTCACTAAGTAGTTAATTACATTAATAAGAAACCTCTAGATTCAGGGTAGATCCAGGAAGACTGCTCCTACTGTGAGACTGTGTTTAGCAGGTATCTGCACTACACCTACAGGCTGGGGAGGGCAATGACTCATTTACTGGAAATGTGCTGCAGAAACATCACCTGTCTGTTCTAGGAAAAGACAAAGGTCTAGAAGATTTTGAATACAAATGCCTTCTACAACTACTGTGGTAGTGGCTAGCAAGTCACAAAATTTGTCTTTTGGGGCAGCCAACACTGTAATACTCTTGAGGTACTGTGTGCAGTGGGCTGACTCTGTGTGCTTGTATGTGCTTGATCTAAGATTTACTCTTAGTGACAAATACTTGAGATGGCTGGAGTTGACAGACAAGCCTTGAATAAATTCACATGGGACTTAAGGGGGATGCACAAATCTGATTTTTTAACACACATGAGAATACATGGGTTTAAAGTGTTGGGAAGTCAAAACATTCAGCCAAAATTCTGCATCATACAGCTGACTGCTTATTCTTAGAAAAGATGACTGCCACATTTGCTTTGAAATCATTATTACAGCTTAGAACCGATCTCACCAGAAACTTTCCACTGGCCTGTGCAGAAAAATCACGTGCTTTAAGCTTCTGCTTTTGTTTCCTGAGAGTGGAAGTCTCAAACCACTGCTGCTTAAAAGGATGATATCATTGTGCTTGACTGAAAACACTCTCAAAAGACCAAGGAAAGCTATGAGTTCAATTGCAGCACATATTTACATTAGGAGACCTTTTCTAAAAGCCATTTTTCAACTGCAATGCATTTATTATCTAATGCTTAGCTCATGTTAACCATTTGACAAAATACCATCCACATTACAGAGGGAGAAAAAACAATTGTATTTGCATATGCTCACCCACAGTCTTTCAAGGACCACTGTAGTACACAAGCCACAGCATTTTTATGGCCTATTACAAATCCATACTACTGGAAGTGAGTATGACAAAGCCTTTATTAGGCAGTGCTGTCCAAGAGATGAAATCCCACAGGAGCAATCTGAATTCTCATTTAACCTTCCCCTGCCAAATCACATTCAAAACTGGGGAGATTTGCAGAGGGATATACAAACAGGTACTTCTATGATATAAGACAGTCAGAAATGTCCCACTGGACTGAGTTGTAATGGCTGGGAACTTAGTGCCATTGCTCTTATTAGCCTTTCCCAAACTGTGTAGTTCCTCTGTGGGACAACTGCTGGCTTACTAGGAGGAGAAAGCAAGAAAGGAAATTTGCATGCATGCAGTCAGATGTACTGCTTCACTGCTGTTCTCAAACCAGCTTCCCCTGCCTCAGTCTCACTCAGCCAGTGCTAGGCAAGCCTCATGAAGAGATGGTATGTCCACAAGGAGCTTGTACAACATGTCCAATGTCCTGTAGTGCTGTTGGTCAAAAGGCTTCAGAGAATGGAGGCTGATCAAGATGTGGGTCATGGAATAAGGAATTTGACTTTTTGAAACACTTTTTTCATCTAGTGGAGTGAACACTCAGAGAAGGAAGGCTGATCCTCTGCCTTGATGGCCTGTGATCACATCCAGATTTTCTGCTGGGTTTTGATCTAAACAGTCTGCCTCAAGTAGGTTCTTACATGCAAAAATGTAAGGACACAGACTTTAACCTCCCTACCATACCCCCATGTGCTTGGCTCTGTTTCTCATCCTACAGAACAGGCTAAATTGAAATAATACAAAATATCAGTGACAGAGCTAGGATGCTACTGAAATTTTAATTAGAATTTCTTGTCTTAACTGTATCACTGCCCTTTGGTCAACACTCAAGGTGCTCTGGATAGAACTGAGGAGCATGTATGTAAAGCATTTATTCCTTGCCTTTTTAAAAAAAAACCTTAACAGTGCTGTGACATTTAGAGCTCATGCATTTCATCATGCATGCATTTTATTTTTTAAAAAAACCCTTGATCTGTCCATAATTTGCTAGTAATTACTGCATTTTTGAAACCTCCTTAGAACACTTACGTTTCCCTGAGGCAGTAAATGCACACACATTAAGCCAGCAGAACTCAGTGTTATCATCAGGGTATCAGCCCACACACTCAGTCCCTGATCATAGGGCTCTCAATCTTGCACCCTCCCCTTCATGTTTTAGTATAAATATTTGTGTAAACATACAATCAGGTCAATCACTTTTAATCCGGATCAATTCCATGATGAAATTTACTGCATCATCTTGCAGAGGTACTAACAAACAGGAATGCAGAGGGAAAAAAAACAAGCAGGTGGATGTCAGGCTAAGTCATATGTATTAAGACATTTCAAAAAACCATAGCCACTTCACTGCCTAGATATCAGAGAGGCACAAATTTCCAGTTTACACTTTAAGCCCTTGGTGTTGAATTTACAGAGCTCTTGCACACAGTTGCAAGCCCTTGTATTAACCTTCTTGTACTAGGAGGCTGCCTCTCCATAAATCACAAAATAGTGCAACCATTGAAGCCCAAGTCCAATTACACAAGCTAAAAACCTGTCTCTGAATTGTTACTGCACCTGCATTTGACTTGACCCTTACTTTGCTTACTGAAATGCCCTGACATGAAGTACATCAAAGGAATTAAGAAAAAAAAAATCAAAAATTAATTTAATCTCCTGACAAATTGTTGGCATTGGTTTACAGGCTCTGTAGTAGATAAAGAGCATGCTATTTTCAGTGTGCATATCCAAGATTTGACACACAATGCCTTCAATAAGCTGTGTCAAAAACCTCCTTTGTCCATGAGCAGAAAGTTCCCTCTTTGTTCCAAGATGTTACTGCAGGTCAGGGCCTCTAAAGACACTAAGTTTCAAATGTGTTGGTTGTGATTCTGCAGTTAATTTATCCATGTTGCCTGGCCACATTGAAGCCAGTTTGTTTTTATTTCACTCAATGATGCATTACAGAAGCTTAACTACAGGGTACACTGTGACACATTTCTGAGGAAAACTGGGGACCTTTACCAGACAGTGCACAGCAGGTTTAGAATTGCTGGCTTATGGACTCCAGCTTTTTCCCCTTGAAGACAAGGTCATGAGCCAGCTTCTCAGAAGCCCCCCAAAACTGCACATAATGTCTTAATTTTATACTGCTGTTGCCAAGAGGCACAGAGTGGCTTGTGAGTGTTTTTTCACCAACAAATAATATAGACCTAAGAACACAGACATTCTGCTAGGCTGCAGAAGCTTCCATAAATAAGAAAAGTGAGACTGAGTCTCCACAGAGCCTAGAAAGCCAATTCTGTGCAGTACAGTAGCTGGCTATTTTCAAATCCCTCAGACCCCAAAATTCTAGCATCTTTGAATGGTTTCAGTAAAATATGTATATATGTGTGCATTCACATACAACTGAAGACAAGAAAGAAGTCACAGCCATTCCTCTCCAAACAGCTCATCTTTGTTACAAATTTGTGCTGTTACTCTGTTTCTTAAGGCTTATAGGTTGTCTTGCTCTTCCAGCAGGAAAGACAAAGTGCAGATGGAGGACACGTGGAAAATAGAAGATGAGCTGTGGAGAGAAGTCACTGACTGCTATGTAGTGTGCAGAAGAGGAATATGATTCCAGTACTTGATAATGACCCTCTCTGACTGGGGACAAAGCCAAGCAAGAGGTACATGACTTTGAGTACTGAAAGGCTTATCAAATCTGAAAATTTACACAGCAGACAAAACAAGATCTGTTTTAGTGGGTAACAGAGTTGGTTCTGTGGTCCTTTCTTTACTCTGCTGTCATTTCCAGCACTGAATTCCTCAGACTTCCATATTTTAGCAGATATTGCAGATCTGTAGCAAAACATCACTGGATTTTTCTAGATCCAAGTCTGCTCTAGTCTCCAGTCACCCTGTAAATAATGTATTTTCTTGAAGTTCAATGAATTCTTCCTCCAGTGCCCATTTTGTTGGTTAGTTTTTGAAACAAGACTTTAAAACTTGATTCTACTTCATATGATTTAAACCTGCTTAAAGGTTGTGGTCTGTCAGTGGCTAGAAACCTCTGCACTCGGTGGCTCCATGCTAAGGGCAGAGGGTGGTGGTTTTGGCGCTCAGCACAAGCCAGGCTTATAACTGGGCTCATTCCAGCCAAGATACGTTTGACTAAAACACAGGACAAACAAGAGCCTGTTTGTTATTGTGCAGCATAAAGACTTTCCTCTTGACAAACTGAACTTCAGACCACACACACTTACACTCTGCAAGCAAACTGAACAGGAAGAGTAAGAATGACAGGAAGAAGCAATGCTGTTCATGCTCCTATGACAAACACCGACCATCTTTGTTCTTCCTAACTTTCTCTAAGCAGTGCTGGAAATGCAGGGATGAGTTTCTAGACTTAATGACATGGGAAATGTCACTGTGTCAGTGACAGACTCTCACTGGTGGGCCAGTGAACTCACCTGAAGAGGCTTCAAAGGATTCAGGTTAGCACGGAAGGCTTGCTCAGCTGCATGGAGTTTTTCCTTTGACAAGGTGCAAATGAAGGCCTCGGAGTCCTTGGCTGCTGTCTGATTTTGGATCGTGAGAAATTCAGACGATGTTGAGCTATTGCAGAGATTTCGCAGGCGCATTCGATAACCAGACACAAGGACCTATGAAAGTGGGAAAAGAACATAAGTCTGCCTTCATCTAAGACTCCAATAAAAAAAATGGTTATTGCTAATACAAAGCCAACCATTTATAATATTTCCAGATAGAGGTGAGGGGGCATTCTTCTCTACAGACTGAGCATCCCCAATTCATATGCAACTGTTCCAGGAAAAACTCCTCCCCTGCTGAGAATATGGGAGAGAAGTCCTGGGGGAGGCAGGTCTCTCTTCAATTCCCTACAAATATGCACAAAGCAGCAGTGATCCTGTCCTCCACAGCAGCCATTTCCTCCAACCAAGGGTACATGCATTGCCTAACGTTCGGTCTTCTGGGAACTGAGCCACAGAGAAAAACAAAGCTTGTGACCAGACACAAGTCTGGCAAATCTATGTGAAGGGCAAAAGACCTATGTCCCAAACTACTTAGACATATCTGCCAGCCACATTTTCTATGCAGTAATGATTCAGAATCATCTCCCTTAACTTTGAAGTATCTACTCAGTAACCGCTGAGACAAACATTTTGCAGTGTTTTTGTGCAGATAATGTATCAGCAAAAAAAGTTATCTTACTGGCTGCAACCAATGAGATAAGATCCTAGAGTCTTCCTTCACAGGCATATTTTTCTTAAGGTAATGGTTTCCTTGTCAATAACGTTTCCTAATCCACATGCAATCACCTTATTAACAAAATTGATAAAATCCCTCTGAGTTATCACGAGACTGTTTCAGACCTGATAAACAAATTCTTTTAATAAGGTCAGTTACCAGCTTCATGTTTGCTGAACAACGAAGTCCATGTCAAAAAGCTGCATACTTCTTAAAGGTGATAAACAAGGAAAAATACCCACAGTCTACTATTGGAAAGAAACTTTTGTTTGCCTTGGGGCTACACAGATGGAACCATTTTACTGTAAATGCACAGGTAACAACACCCGTAGACTAAAATACTTCTTTCTGTCATTTTGTAAGACCCAGTGTGCATTGCCCAACTTAGAACAACTAAAGAGGATTGATCTACATTCCAGAAGAGTTAGCAGCTCCTAAACCAGGCTAGTTTAGAGATTAAATTTTTCATTTTTCAAAACCAAAGGGGTATGCACAATCTGGGTGGAAAAGTGCATTACGTTCAGGAAACAAGCAAATGGAACTGACAGGAGAGAGAAGGGATTTTTAATACAACACTTATGCAAACCTTTAAGTTTCGTCTGTATTCATATGCCCAAAATGGGATTTTTCAATGCTGCATAGCTCTCACGTCAAAAAGACTTGCCTTTTGAAAATTTGGGATGCTTTTTTTCTTGCCAGGAGAGATATTAATACCAGTGTTACAGCCATGCTGAAAAGGAGGTATTTGTGGGGCACTGAAATAGAACTCCCAGAACAAGGTTTCCATTAGAAAAAACAGTGTCTCCCAGTGCCTCAGTGTTCACTCACAAAAAGTGAAGGTGATCAACCTTCCACCATTCTGAAAAAAATACCCTTTTGGAGAGAAGCTGCCCTTTTCGAGCACTGAGGTCCATAGCATGAGACCTTAGAGAAAACACTCTACCTATCCATTCCAGATTGAAACACCCATTCCAAGTCAGCAAGTTCTCTAACCACTTGCAGTCATCTGAGCCCATGGTATCTTCAGCAGGCAAAAATACATCCCAAATGATTGGTTTAGTCCCCTAAGGACTCTCAAAATGCCAGGCTCATGTCTGAAAGTAGTCATAGGTAATTGTTCTGTCCTTATACATCATATAATTCTCTCCTTGGGACTTTTCTTGCCTCATGAAACAGAGATTTGTTCCAAGCAGAATATGCACTGGCCATTACTATTTACTCTTCACTGCTCTTCAAAGCATCATGCTGCAGCACTGGCCCAGGACCTCATTGTGCCTTCAACTTTTCAGAGGGACAGGACCTACACCCACCTCCAAGTCACACGAGAGCTGTCTGACCACACCTGGACATCAGCAGCATACCAGACTTGATTACATAGCTGCCTGCCCACTGCTGACCCAGGCACCTTCCAAATCCCACACCCTTCTGAGCACACCTGCCACGGCTGGAAAAACACAAGGCTGAGCCATTCGGCTCCAGGAAGCAACATGCCCATCAAGACACGGTTTTGGTTGTTGTTATCTGTTTGCACTAATATCAGTATGCTGGAAACACAACCCTGCTGGACACGCCAGAGTGCTGTCATTACAGTAATACCAGTGATCAGTCCCATTTCCTTGGTGACCTCAGCCCCTAACTTGTGTATCATAACTTCTGCCCTTGCTGAACAGCCGCAGAACACCCACCAACAGACTGCAGAAGAAGGCTGTGTTTGCTGTGAAATATTGGCGCACTCTGAAAACATAGGCCCTTTTGCTACATGACTCCTGACTCAAACTGTGACCCACTCATTCAGAGACCTAACAAATAGTGCCCATTAATACTGAAGTCACTAGTCAGCTCAGCAGTGAGGTCAGATCTCAAACCAAATCTCCAGCAAAATCAAAGACATCCATTTTGTGAGTCAGACAAAGTCATTCTGCAGGAAGGGAGAGGTCTAGCATCTGCAGTTACCATCTGTATTAGAAAAGTGCTCAAAGAAAATTTGGTGGGCCACTGCTCTGCTCTGCAGCTTAATGTCCTGGTGATCAGATTAGCTCTTCTTGCCAACCCCACGCACAGAATGCTGTTGTGACTTAGCAGCACCATTCCCAGTGCTTTAAAAGAATCAGCACAAGAATTACACAAGAGCACAGCTTGAAGCACTCAAGGAAGAACTAGGTGACTGATTGTAATATATGTTGGTATAAATTGTGTTTTATTGTATACATATAAGATCAAGTATAAAAGCATGTTTTATGTATAAAATGCAAACAACTTGAGATTGCAAAAGCAGCTGCTGGAAATCCAGGAATTTGCAGGAGAACGACCCAGCAATTAAGATAACACTAGAAGAGATGGGTCCACCCAAGCAAGAAGGGCCTACTAAAGACCCAGCAATTAACACCTGATACTGATCTAGTTGAAATCCTCAGGACCATACATCTCAATGTCCAGTTCCCGGAAAACAACTCAAACTACTCTTCCTTTCCAGGAAAACTCATCAACAGACCAGCAGCAGAAATATGAATATGTAACAACACAAGAAAGATAAAGAAACTGAAGCTGCATAGCCTCAGGCCGAAAAAGCTGTATAAAACTCAGCTCTCCAAAAGATAGTTTGTGAACTTGGAGGAGCCAGTGGGACAGAGACTGGTTCTGAGTTCACCCAGCGCCAGCCCCAGGCTTGGTGCTGACCTTGATTGTGACTGTTCCAAAATTCAATTTTACAAATTTTTCAGTAAAATCCTTATTGATAAAATTTATCTGATTTAATTTATAACACTGATCATCTTTTCACCAGTCTTCAGACACAATATGTAGATAAAAGCTAAGCTTTTTTCCTCCTTCCATTTCCATATACAGCCAATACAGTATGGCAGTCACACAAGGTACAGTGAGGTTTTTTTGACTGTTTGAAAATCTTTCTGCCTCTCCACTAACTTAGGGAGAATGATGAGAATGCTGTTGCTGCAGCCTTCCAGTTACCCTCCCAGAATAATCTGTAGCATGATTCTATCTTAATCTAATTAATTTCAAGTAAAACAAACCTTGTAGCCTAAAATGGGTAAGAATTTCTTCTCTGCTTTATATTTTTCAGTAGAATGTGTCCTTAACTTGTAGGATAGCTTATCAAATGGCACTAAAACAGACGGCTTGAAAGAATTCACTGAAGAACAAGATAATGTGTGTAAAGAGAGACAGCATCTGTAACTACAAGAAAACAAAGGCTAAGAGTATAATCCATTCCACTTCAATGAAAAGATCTGATATGGAGTTGAGGATCAAAATGGATTTCCTCCTCCTTTTGCATACCATCCTTTGCGTTCTTTCAAGAGAACACTGGGTCTTCCTTTGATTCCTGACTTTGACTTCTTTTTTAGAAAGGATGCTGGTGGACTAATTCATCAAGCCTAGCAAAAAGCATGTTACAAGCTTGACAGTGACAGACAGCCATCATGAGATGGGGCTCTCGCCCACGGTCACCACTGGCTGTTTGTGACTGCAATCATGGAGCACTCAGGATAGTAGGACTCTTGTGCTACATAATTTACAGTGTGTCTGTCTTCATGCATTGGCCACAAAACCAAAAGTAGAGCTCCTTCTGCTGCATGGGAGTGTAAGGCAGAGCAAGACCTAGAAACCCTGCTCCAGTCCAAGATGAATGACTGAAAACAGTCAGAACAGCACTAGCAGCTTAATTAATGTTTTGCTTCCATTTAAAAAAAAAAAAAATAAAAAAAGGAAGAAATTCAGTTTAGCCTGAGGATACTATTTCCTTATGCAGGTTGAAACATTTGTTCATGGGTTCCCAATGTCCTTTTACAGCTTAAAATCAAATAAGACAATAAATTGAGTGCAAGAGGGAAGAGAGAAGAGAAGGGGAGAATACATTTTCCTCTGTGTTTCTACAGCACCTAGCATAAAGGGGTCCAGCACCATGGATCTTGGATCCATGGATCATGGAGCTAAACAAACAATAGACAAGCATTATGTGAGGTGTTGAAAGTACTCTTTACCTGCTGGAGATTTACCCCTGCATCCAGTAGCTCCTCTACTGCAGATGATGGCATGGACACATTATGATGGAGGAAGTCAGAGAATGTCTCATTGTCAGTCAGGAAATCCCGAAGTTTCAAGTCTGGAAAGTGACAAAACAAGCAAAATTCTGGTCACAGCAAAGCCGAAAGGAAACTCATGTGAGAGCACTGAACAGGAAATGTCAGGCTGACAAATGGGGGAGAGGGAATTACACAAATTATAGCGCAAAAGGAAGAGGAGCTGCTCGTAAAGTGCTCAGAAACTTGGCAGGCTTCAGAAATGTCAGTCCACGATGTCTTGGTCTTAAAAACCTCTGAACCAACAACAAAAAAAAGCAATCAACCTTCAAAACCAACTGACATTAACATCATTACTTCAAGGCAATTTGATCATACACACACAGAAGCAAGGCACACAAGTTGCTATCCTAATCTGAAACCTACTACAGCATTAGCACTTAATCCCTGTGTTGTTACTGAACATGGGACTGAGCTGGTGCATGGACCACTGAGCGATTTACTAGCCTCTAGTTAATTATGCTAACAGCTGATGTACTCTACCATAAATTTCAAAGTCTGACATATGCAGACACACAGGTATGACACAGAATTGCATGCATATCTAGGAAACAATCTTAGCTACTTGGAATCCAAAAATACATTTGCAGCATTGTTTCCATTTTCTTTCCCACGTGCTCCACCTTCTCAAGCCATCAGTGTTTCAGCTTTTAAAAGTCATTGTTTGACTTTAAAACAAATTTGTAGCTACATCACAGCAGAGGAACCATCTGGAAATTATAATCCAAGCACACTATTGAAGTCTACAAAACTGGATCTTCAGAAGCTGACTCTCATAGATGACACTGTGAGAGCTGTTTGGGTTGTTTACTTGGGTTTTGTGTGTGGGATTTTTTTGGTGGATTTTTTGGGGTTTTTTGTTTGGTTGGTTGTTTTTGTTTTGTTGGTTGGTTGGGCTGGGGTTTTTTTTTGGGGGGGGGGGAAGCAGTGTTTAGCTTTGGTTCAGTTTTCATTGTTGTTATTTTCTTTGAGAGAGAGGACAATTCTATCTCCACAATGCTCAAACATGAAGTGATGAGCAAAGCAGCTATGCCAGGAGGAGGTGAGAGAGCAAAGTCCCTATAGGATTTACCAGAGTGAAGATTGCCAGAGTGAGGTAAGACAATCAGCTAGGTGTCATGCTGTGTTTTCTACTTTAGGAATACAGGATGCTGCAACCCAGAGCAAATAGTGGAAAACAATGAGCTTTAAAGAGAAAGTAATGATATGCAAGAGCCAGGGGCTTGTGCCCTCCCTCTCCTTTAGGGGACAGCCGTAGAACCTTTTTCCCCACTTCTTATGTAGGAGGGGTTTTTTGGTTTGGCTTGGGTTTTTTTTGGTTGGTTCTTTTTTGGTTTTGGGTTTGGTGCTTTGCGGGTTTTTTTGTTGGTTGGCTTTGGTTTTGTAGTGGGTGGGTTTGGTTTAGCCTGGGTTTCAGCAGGAAAAAGTATGGTCTGCACTTGGGGTGCCACCGGGGGTGACACAGCGGCTCGGGTGCCACTTCTGCTTCCCAGCCAGATCCTGGCGGAGGAGCCGGCAAGGGGAGGAACCACGCGCTCTGCTCTTGAGGCATGAAGTACACGGGGTTACTGACGGTCATTGCTCCTTCATCTACATATCCAGTTACAAATTCCCCGTTGCCTTTTTGTTCCACACGAAAAAGTAAATCACCCGCCTCAGCTGAGGCAAGGCGGAGGTTACTCTAGGGCAGAAGTTTCTCCCTCGCCCTCCTCTCTCCCACGCAGCAGGACCACTCATGAATATGCTGGTTTTGAGCACACCCTGCAAACACCCCACTCGAACCCCGCTAGCAAAATCCACCATCACCCCCACTCCCTGCCTGGGGAAAGTCTGGGAAAAGATCTGGCTCCTGCAATAACATAAAACCGTCCTTTTCTTTCCAGCAGAGGCTTAATCACCCTGCTTCACCACGAGCAGAGGAAAAACTTCCCCCACCCCGATTCCTTGGTTACTTCCTACATGTGCCAAACTCCCTAAACACTTCTGCAGCTTGTTTATTTTTTGGTGAGATCATCGACTGTTCAGAAAGTCAGATGGACAAAGGGGTAGCTGACTGAAGGCACACTGGCATGCAGAGATCACATGTTTGCAAGCTTTTTCATTGAATCTGCCCCTACTTAAGATAATTGTCAAGCTTCTCTTAAAGGCACAGATGCCTTATGAAAAGAAAAAAAGAAGAAAAAAAAAAAAAAAAGTAGCCAAGCAATAATTCTTCCACTTTTCTGTTTCCTTAGTGATGTGTTGCTTTTTTGTTTGGCTGGTCTATTTTATCTGGGTTTGGCTTGGAGGTTCTTCAGCCATAGAGAGGCATGATTTTCTTGGTCAGGGAGATATTCTATAGGCAATTGCAGGAATGCAACCTGAACTACACTGAGATTCCTGCTGACCTCCCTGTAATCATGAGGAGGAGTAACAAAGAGTCACCACCTTCCATAGCTGTAATTAACCAGCCCAGCATTAGTAGAGCATTCATCCCCTGCCTTTTTTGTCATGCCAAGCTTTTTCAGAATTGCTTAGCACTAGAATTTGCTGAAAATCAATACTGCCTTCCAAGAAACTCCTACAAACATCTGAACGAGTTTTCATCATCATTTGGAGTAAACCATGAAGGAAGTAGAACAAGGTACCAACAAGGTATGGGGCAGCACTTGGCTTCCAGACAGCTGATCATGAAGCTGTGATCACTACCCAAGAGAAAGCTCTGTGAGACCAAGGGACCAAATCCCAACTCCACAGTCCTGGCTGCAGTGCCCTAAGCACACAGCCAGCCTCCTGTACCATGCATTTTCCCCCCCACCCCATCTGGCCCTACTTCCAGGACACTGTCTTATGCAATTCCTCTCAATCACAGAAGCACGCATAACAGCCTGCACATGAAACCACAGAAATCACTGAACACCGCAATGCATCTAAATTCTTCCTCTGGGTACCTCAAAAAGTCAAGAGTTAACAGAGGTTTCCTCTTGAAAACAGCCATTCCCATCCAAGATGACTGCTTGCTCACTAGGGCCTAATGAAATAAAAGAGTGTTACTTAGAAAAACCCCTCCAAAAATAGAAAGCGAAAGAAACAGAAAAGCCTTCTGAAGGCTAATACCAAGGTTATTTAATAATGCAAACACTTGGAGTGGAAGAACACATACTACCACCACAGGCCCACTACAGCAATATTTTCCTGCTATAAAAATTTAGACACACTATCAAGTTACTCAAATACACAAGACAAAATGTCAGCTCAAACATGATATAACTTGCGTGTCTCCTCTCTTGCTTGAGAGCATCGTTACAGTCAGCCATGGCAAGCTGGTAGGCACAGAACAATGCCAGGCAGCAAACTGGAGACCAATCTGTCCATGTACTTTGACATGGACATGCAGCCTGTTCTTGCCCCTCCCCTTCATCCTCAACATAAGGCCAAGGGAGCTGCAGCCCTGCTCCCTCACCCCTGGCACAGGGATCAGCCTCCTGGCTGAAGCCATAGGCCCCAGCAAGCAAGCCAAGCCCTAGACACAAATGTGGGGATAAACTTGAGGTCAGACTGAGCAAACACACTCAAAGACTCTCAATCTGATGTGAACCATCTTGCCGATGCAGTGATGGGATAGTCAGCAGAAATAATACTGAGAGAGCTTTTACCCATGGTAGACTACTTTTGCGGTTCCAGTCCTGACATCAAGGGAGCAACAGCTAAGAACAGAGACTTTTGCTTATAAACCATGCAAATAACCCCCAAAACCAACAGCAGGGCTAAAATGCCTTTGTTGTAATTAGTTGCATTTTGGGCACAGTATGGCAATGCAACAAGAGACCACCCCCATCCACATGAAACAAGCAGAAGACATGTCCATATCCCATGTGGGACAGGGAGAAAAATCCTTTGTATGGCCACATGAGGAAGCTTCCAGCACAACCAAGAACTCCCAGACCTGGAGGTCTTGTGCCTTAACCACAAAACTTCCCTTCCTCTCTGAAGTCACCAGCTAGGATTAGACAATCACACATGGCAGCAGTTCACTAATATTGTTTTCATAAAAGACACAGCTGTCCTTCATTTCCACACAGCGCAAATGAACCTTGGGGGCAGCATTCTGGGCACCAAAACCAGAAACTTGGATTTTCATATTGCAGAGTATCTCCTACTGTAACACGTCCTAAGATTTACATTTCACTGACAACCTAACCTTGTCCAGAACCTTCCTGCCTGGGCATGGTAGTAGGCCAGTCAGTCCTTGCTTAAGAATCAAATCTTAACAAAAGATCAAATCTGACAAAAGAAGTCCCCCAAAACACACACAAAAAAAAATTTAAAAAAATTTGAAGACCTCAAGACAATCGTAAGAATTAGTGAAAATAAAACTCTGTGTTTGCTATATTACTGATTAAAATGAACATCAAAATAAACATATGCATTATAGAAAAATGGCAAATCAGTGCTATGTGGGGGTCTCTGGTTCCATGCAGCCCAAAACTGAACACTGATTGTGCAGCAAAGGAAGTGTCTGTGGCCTAAAAGCCACAGGGTTTTAGTTTCCTCATTCCAGAAACATCCCGCTACTTTGACAAGCTCAAAAGGTGGGTCAAAGTGCAAGAGAAGCCACGGCTGGGAATCAGTTTTAATTTGCTGATCCTACTACAAGTATAATCCTAACAGGTCCCATAGTAAGCAGTGACAATTTCCAACTGGAAAGTACTGGGAAGAGCCACAGAAAAGTGAAAAAAAGAAAAGCTTCTAAGGGCAGGTTACAGCACAAGACTTCTCAAACTTCTCTCCCATTCTTTCTTCCTTCACTGAGAAGCACGGAGGTCTCATACCTTCCTTCAGAAGCTTAATGGTGCAGTGTCTTTTAAAATTAAATAGCAGGGTGGGAAAACAGAACCCCATGGAAATTGTGGCTATGTTTTTCATATCCTGAACACTGCATTCTAAAAATAAAAGGCATGCAAATGGTATTCAATGTTATCTCAATCCACTGCAGAGTACAAAGCTCACCAGGTCTCATATTAATTTGTGGGGTTTCTGCCCAAAGGGTTTGTGCTCATAATCTATGCTCTATCAGTTTTCAGCCACTTTAAAGCTAACAAACTCAATGAAAACACTGGGACAGTCAGATCTACTTCCCAGCTTCACATAACTTAACTCTCTATAAAAAACAAATGAAGGGAAGGGGAGAAGGAGCTTCATACCTTAATTCAGCAACTAAGAGGAGAGCAGGGCAATGTGTCTGATCAACAGATGTGGCTTTTTGTCATCAGGAGATTTTTCTCTACTGATTAAACATGCAGGAGTGAAAGCAATTGTTTTACTTCCTTTATATCCACTGCAGTTGGGGAGACTTGCTAGCCTTTGGCTAAGCTGGTATTCCTCACAGCCAAATATTAATGCAACACAGAAGCTGGAATTAAATTCTGACCCTTATTTCTTACCACGGAGACTGCTCAAAGGGCAACCCAATCATTTTATAACAGCAACTAAGGCATCACAGCAAGATGAAACAGTGAGGTAAGACAAGGTATGAGACACTTTAGCTTCATTCTTTAGAATCAGCAAGGTTCCACAAGTGCCCAAAGGAGACTAAAACAGAGAAGAGGTGTCCCAGCTCAGCACCTATCTCCACCCATTAACAGTGGGAGCAAAGCAAGGAAGAATGCCAAACAAGCAAACAAGGCACTTGGCCCTATTCAAAGACTTCAGATTCACAGTTCCCCATTCAGGTAAAACTGCACTTCTACAGGAAGTCTGACTGCACAGCTGGCTGTCAAGTCTCTGCAAAACTGTGCCCTGTCATGACTTGAGAACAATGTCACAAGGCACCCTGGTCACACAGGCCTGTTTTGTCCAAGGCACTGCTTCTTCACTGATCATACTTCCAGCAACAGGAGATTTGGACAACACAAGCCCACGCTGAAGCTGAAGCTGAGACCAAGAACAGAAGCTCCAGCTGCAGAGAACATTACTAGTAGCACCACTACAAAGATTCCAGCTAGAAACCTGTCTTCCAGGAAATCACATGGTGAGATGACCAGAGCAGGAAAATCAAAAGCTGCCACAGAATTACCTTCCACACTGGAAGTTTGAAATAATTTTTCATTATCTGGGAAGTATTCCTCTTGAATAGCTGACAGGTGCACTGGAACACCTGGAATGATTTTCACTCTCATTACCTATCACTGTGATTTATTTACAAAAGATGTCTGAAGCTACTTCCCATAAAAATAAGAGGAGGCTCTCAAAAAATTTCAACAGCAGAACCAAAGACTGAATGACCTGTAATTTTATGACCATCTAGAGTAAACTGACAACCATCCAGAGGGAACAGCAATCTCCTAATAGTGAGCTATGCTACTGCACTGTACCTTACTGAGCCAATGACCCTGACTGATAATGTGAAAAGCAAACTTTTCAGTGCTGGGCAAGGCAACAAGTTTTCACCTGCCTTCATTATACTCCTAACCTTGGACAACACATCCAGAAAGTATGATAAAGTAATATTTTTTACGTTTTTTTGTCTTGGCTTTTTTAGCAGCTACTACGTTGTAATTACTCTTTTCCTCTAGGGCAGCTTTCCCTCTGTGAGGTGAGACTAGCTCTCAGAGCTGCCTGTGTACCTATTAATGCTAGCAAGAGCTAAACTGTCCTCAGAAAAAGTTGGACAGCCAAGTCCTGATTTGCTTACAAGAAAACAAGCAGCTCAGCAGGCCTGTCGTGCAGGATCAACTAGTGTGAAAATACAAGCCTAATTTGCTCACAAAGTGCTGTTCCTTCTGCAGCCATGGCCTGACCTGTTCTTACAGCAGGCTACAGCTCTCTGCTCTAAAGCCATCACACATCAAACAGTGCTGCCTCTGCAGACACTAGATAATACCAAAGTGAACACCCCATTAACCAGGGGCCATCATCTTCGTATATCTGCCATGCCAAACGGTGATGTGAGCAAAGAGGAGGCAGCCTGCCATCCATCTCCAGCAGCTAGCATCTCTCCTGAGAGAAAGGGAAATGCTGTGCAACAGGCATAGGTGTTCCCTCTCATCTTGTTGGACTGTGGCATTGGGACCACCTCCGTTCCTCTCTAAGTCATTATTTTTGCTTAGAAGAGCTTTAAATATAGTCCAGCACAATTACTCTGTCAGAAAGCATCGCTCTCAGCATGTACTAATGCACATATACAAACCACGCCTCAGCTAGCCTTCACTGGGGGTACACTGACTTCAGGCATGCAGAGTCCATTCAGCTGAGATCCCACTTCTGCTGGGAAGCCAGCAGCAAACACAAGGCTAATACATCCTTCTGTGCAGTTGTTTGGTGCAAAAGCCATCAGGCCCTCTTCCTGTGTGACACACATGACAAGTGAAAGACGCTGTGTCAGAAAGCCAAGACACAAGGCACAGAGGCAAAAGCTTCAGGCTGGTCACCACAGCCCTGCCAGCAAACGTAGCCTGCACAGCTCCTGCCTAAAGAGGGGCACACCCAACCACCTCCCTAAGCCCCACACTATGCCTCAGAGCAGATATTTTTGTGACTTTCCCAGTTTCAAGGCCAATTCTGTTATCTCCACAGACAACTGTGAAACAGGGCTTGCCAATGAAAAAAGCAGAAATTATGCAGACTGCTAACAGTGAAAAAAAATTTAGGCAGGCTTAAAGGAAGCACGCTAAGAATAGTCATTCCGTTGCTTTAAGAAGCAAATCCTGAGCACAGCTCCAAATTGCATAGCATTGTAACTGGTTGAAAATTCTCCTGCTAATGTTCACAAAATATGGACAAACTTCAAATTTCTTAGCCTCTGAACTGGCTTGTCAGTCACAGAGATGATGGACCGCAGATGTGGCTATATAAAATACTTCCTTATTACAAGAAAATTATTTTCAGGAGTGGTAAACCAAACACATTCAGGGATGGCATAAACTACAGAAAAGGCCCTCCAACGGTCAAACCCAGCTCAGGGCAAGATGGGTTCTTCTACAAGATGGGTTCTTCTACAGAGGCAGAAAATAGTACTTAAGTACAGTACTATTAAGTACTGTTAAGATTGGATTTTCACTGCACCAGGAATATTATGCTCTGGATAATTTACAGGTTTGAGATGTTTCAAAACATCAACTCAGAAAGTAAAATACATTTAAAAACCCCAGACAACAGAGAGACTGAAAAACAAATGCCATGGTCCCATCCAGTCACATACCATGATTCTAATGTCAAACACAAGCACATAAGGAATGGCACTATGCTACTAAAAATGCATGGAGCTAAGCAGAAATTGAAAGAGTAAGCTGTGACCAAGAAGGACTCTGTCCAGAATCCCTTGCACTTGAGCAAGTGACTGTAAATTTAGTAGAAATTCAAATCACATTAAAAAACAGGGCTGGACACTTTAATCAAATGACCATTACAAATAGCGGAAGTGTTCTCATAAGGTGGCTATGTAAACATGCATCCATGAGACCGCTGGTTCAAATGCAACCAGGAGACACTTCTATGAGAATCATTCTGAACCCCCAAAACAAGCAGGTGGAATGAATCTAGCAGTATTTTCCTACTTGAAAATTATCACAGCACCACCTCTCCAGTTTGAAGAGCTTCTCCCATGAAACTGGCATGGGTAATGATGAAGCTTAAGCAAAACAGCAGGCAGAGCTTTCCAGGATCAAAGCACCCCGACTGTCCTGCGCTTGTATTTGCTCCTCCTTACACAGAAAGGCTGATGAGAAGAGGCTACCCCTCCCTTGGGTGTGAAGGCTCATCCTGCCAGCTATCTGTTCCTCTTACTTGTCACAAATTCGGGGAACCTGACTGACATCTGACTTATTCTAAAGGTTAGTAAGATACCAAGTCTGCAGTCAGCAAATCATAACAGTACTTACTTTCTCTATGTTCAAGAAGACCTGACACTTTTGAATTTAGTGCCAAGTCCTAATGCTCCTTATCTAGCACACTGCAGTATAAGCCACCTTCAGAACAAAGAGTAAAACCAACCAAAAAATGCTGAAGGTTAACAACAATAAGCCAATCATTGTACTGCACTTGGTTTAACCACTAAAAACACACCTGCATCTAAATTATTTCAACGTCTCATGATTGCTCCCTACACTTCAATTCAGTTGGTCACTGCAAAGTTACCCTTATGGATAATTGCTGATATGATAATTATGGATATTGCTTTTGAGTCTCAGGTGCAATGGAAGAGAATAAAACTCAAACTTCAGCACTAAAGAAAAGATTATGTTTTCTGTACCTTGCTTAGGGCAACCTTTGCAACCATTCAAGACCTTCACTACTATAAATCCAACTGTTGAGCAATAGCACTCCAAAATAATTTAAGAACTTTCTCAATCTTTGGTAAAGACTGAACAACAGATGCTTACTAGGTAATGATTGCCCAAATTCACAAAGTTTTGGCTGGAAATCATGTCTCTCATGTTCTAAGTGTGACACTATACTACACTACATCAGGATGGTCCCAACAGACCCTGCCTTGGTGGTTTCAGGAGCTCATCCTTCCAGATGGCTTTCTATTAGACTGTCAATATATTAACTAGTCCTTCCCTTTGGTACTGACATAACTTGCTGGCTGAAAATACACCCTGGAGCATTTGCGCCACTCTTCTACAGAGAGGACTGGATTACTGCTAGGCACAGAGAAGAGCACTGCCTCCTCGTACTTTAGAAACCCGATTCTGTGTACCAAAGTCACAAAGCAATTACCTGAAGAAAATGGAGTAAGTATTGCTGTAGAGGTGTTATGCATGATTTCTGTGGATACACTGGTAAAGCTCCTTGCACTTTAAGGTAGCAGCAGAGATAACGTGAGAAATGAGGAAAAAGACCAGATAGGTGAGGACACTTGTGGTCTTAAAGGGCTACTTCATTGTCTTGATTTGTGTTCTCTGGCTTTACAGCACCCCATTCCCCACCTGCTAGGCAGGAAGCATGTGAACAGAGCAGGGTAAAACCATTGGTGATGGCTGCTGACCATGCTATCACACAGTTGTGCCTTTGCTACAATGAAAATTACTGGGACAATGGACTTCCATGTTCACATCACGTCTCAAGTGTCAAAACCACTTTTGTTTTTTCTCACTACTGTTCTGAAGTTGCTTTTTGCTGGGTAGGCAGCAGTTCTGCTTTTCTAAGGAGGTGGCTGGCACAATCCAGAACAGGCATTCAGACTTCAGATACTGCTATCTCTGCAGTAAGCTGTCTTTGTCCCATCAGCAAATCTCCTTCTGGCACATATCTGTGCTCAATCACCTGAGTGAATATGCTCCAGTTATGTTTCAGCTGCACTTGTTAGATTAGAGAGAGAACTATAAGGAAAAAGATCTCCAAAGATATAATAGCTTATGTTTATTAAGTTCTGTCTGTGTTTACATAAACCTTCTGCAAATGTCAAGAAAAACTAATCTAAATACTACCTCAAGTAGTATGTTTCTCTAAAAATACGTTTAAAAGAACAGAATGGTTCGGGGTGGGCGGAGCCCACCACAAAACAACAAAACTCACAAGAAAGGGGTCTTACTTTAAATCCTTTTAAAGGGTCTTTTATTGCACCATTCTTAAAACTAAAGCTAAATTAGAAAGGGAAGGAAACTCTGGCTGTTTACAGAGGATGTGTGTCACAGAACAGCATGAATCTCCCCCACATATTGCACACAGAGTGCTGCCAGGTCAGCATAAAAAAAAAAAAAAAAAAAAGCTAGGGCAAGATCTTTAGCTAATAGAGCTACATTCCACTAAATTTTCAGAGCTACACCAAATTTTTATCTGACGATTCCTGATACACAGGCCTAAGAAATATGCAGTTTTAACAAACTCTGTTAATTACTGACACTCAGTAAATACATAAGCACGTGCTTATTTTTTTAATTCTGCAGCCGTTGCATTTAATTCAATGGATTTTTCCAGAATTTTAAAAACAAAACATGTGAATATATAAGCATAAAACCCATCAAGTGAATTACAAACGTATTTCAAACAATTCACAGCAACAGCAAAAAAACTCTAGGGTTGGAAGTGGAGAATGTTACATTTTAATGAAGCTGCAAAGAAATTCAGCAACAGGTGGCAGAATATTTTCCTTCATTTTAGTCAGGATCCTGGTACTAACATTCACTTGTCTTATGACCAAAAATATTTAAATAGAACATGAAAGACTGCCCAAAAATTGAACTGCCATGGATTTTCCAAAAAAACAGGCAAGCAATGCTCTGTCTTCTTGCCTGTGTAAAAAAAGAACTTGGTTCACCATCAACGTTTTTTAAATGCCGTCAGCTTTTATTGTATCCTGACTGCATTGAAAACTGCCACATCCTACTGTGTTTCAGAATGAGGGCAGATGTTTATTTATTTAGCTCACAGGAATGCTGTAAAAATTAGGTAATAAATGTTTGTAATGCATGCTGAAGATAAAATGTATCATTACTAGAGACAGCTCTAAAGCTGAATATTAACTTGAGAGATATGGGAGGTCAGACCCAAATTAGACACTCTGGCCTCAGTACCAATCAAACACAGAAGTGTACAGGGCTTTTTCCAAATGGGGCAATTTCATAATCTCCACTCTCATGAGAGCTCAGGCCCACGGAAATCCCCTGAGAAAGCTGAACTTTTCATCAGATAACAGTGTTACAAATTTTCTATGGGACAACTAACACTAAGCTCAATGTGGAAAGTCTCTATCCTGCTGTCTCAACCAACGTCAGACTGTAGCTTAAATAAACCCCATGCAATCTTCCACAAATCAGGTGATTTCTTAAGATTCTTAGATTAGAAGTAAATGAAAACAAATTGCAGAATTTGCCAGAGTGAAAAACAGTAAATAAATGCAAATTGAAACTAAAAAAGCCTAAGTTTTGGCAACATAGTCCTGACATTAACAAGCTGCACTGACAAGGCTACAAACAAAGATGGAGATAATAATAGTGTGAGAGGTTTAACTGTTCACTTAACACTCTCCACTTTATTTGCTGGTTTAAAATAAAAGTCAGTGCTGACGGACAAGACTGAAAAAAACCACACAGAACTTCAAAAGATGGTCCTACCTCTGCAGCGCAAACTAATACTCATTACTGACAAGCACAGTAAGCAATTCCTGTTTTCTTTATCATCATGTCTTTATCTAGACAAGTTAAGAAAGATAAAGGTGAAAAAAAATCAAGAAATTGCAATTCAGTATCTACCGGAATAGCTCTGTTGCTAATTGTACTCATGGGTGCTGTCGACTCCCCTACACACAGTCAAACTATTAACTGGAACCATCAGGTTAGCTGGTTTTAAAGTAACCATACTGCTAGTATAGCCTTCTGCTGACAAGCTTGCAGTTTTCCTTGCTTTTTTTAAACAGGTTTCACACAATCTTCTATGACAGGATTCCCAAAAAAACAGGTTTTCTCAAGCCCCCGTCACCTAGTATAGTTCAGGCACTACAGCAAAGCCAGATTTAACCTAACACTGCGTATGTTTTTTCAATTCCCCATTCAAAGAGATTTCAGTCTTGCTCTATCGCATCCAGACATACCTACCTAGAATAAAAGTTAATCCTAAACTTCTGTCTTCAACAGTATCTCTGTACAAAGGAAGTTTAGACCAAAAGAAGGCATTAAAGCCCAGTTCTACAGAATCAGAATACAGCAATACACATTATGTTGTATGTGCTTACTCATCTCAACCTCTAAGCAAAGTCACATAGTAACAACTGTTCACGAACAGTCCCATGGAAAACAAGAATGATTCTTCTGGAAACAGATTTTAAAAGTATGGCAGACCTTTGTGCCTTGAACTCTATCAAGATAATTTTATTAGTTTCATCACATCCTTGGCTTCCAAATAATAAGGAAAGCAGAAGCATGCTCTACTGAAAGTGAGAAATTCCATACCTAGTTATATTGTAATTATAGGATGCTATTTTCTGAATTACACAAATATCATGCCACCAAACTAATTAAAACTACACATCTAACTGCCCAATACAAAACCTGGGACAAGCGCTGCCATAAGAAGTCTTTTCTACCTTAGCCTATCTCTTGACTCTCAGCCTCCTAGTTTAAGTTGAGGACAGAAAGAATAACAGAACCACTGGATTCACATAGAGACTTTGTCTACAACCTGTAGCAAGAGACTTAAAGAGCTCTTCCAAGAATGTTTGGGAAATGTTTTTCTAGCAGATCTGCAGTTGCCTAAACAATTTCCATTTACTTAAGAAAATAAACTCTAAGGACATTCATGTCTGTCCTCGTTCAGCACCACAGAGATTTGAAGAAAAAATTAATTTGGCAAATGTGAGAAAACTGCCATGTATACCTAAATTTCCTACCCAATCAACATGGCACAGGCACACACTACAGTCTTTGTGCAACCCAAGTACCCAGCATTGTCCACTTCTTCCACCTGCTCATTGACACAGGCTACATCTGACCACAGCAGGAATCACATGGTTTCCACACAGTCCCAGACTCCCCTTCCTGGAGGAGTTTCTGCTTTGGGCTGGGAGGCAGCAGCAGCCAGGAACGTCCTAGGGAGCTCCGCTGAGGGCTAGTGCAAGGTAACTGGTACTGAAAACACAAAGGTAATTTAGCCTTCCTACCTACCTCAATAAATCAAGACCTCTCTACTGATACCGCAGGGCAGCATTTTTGGCAACACTTTTCCCCTGGCCTAAAGGAAAGGCAAGGACCTGAATGTCACTGTGGAGCACACTATCAAAGAACCCAGGTATGTACTTATGTACAGCAATGGGAATGCTACCCTGCCACAGTTGGTGTTTGCAGGTGTCTGTGGGCGTGAAGGCTACCTGGACGCATGGTTTTTGCTAGTCTTCATTCTAGCCTGGCTGGTTTTTGCTAGGAGTCTTCCCAAAGGAAGTCAGGGAGGAAACCAATTTAATTAGGCAGGCGTAGGCAGGTATAAGAATCAATCTGAATGTTTAGCTTGAGGGTGTGGGTTCAATTTTGTTAGGGACAAGACACTGAAGAGGGAGTTAGCCATCACCTTAATGTCACCTAGTAGATAATGTATGACATCCTGTTGCCCTGAACACCCGGTCATCACACACAAGCCGCCAGAAAACTTCTCCAAAGGCTGTTCTCTAGCCCAAACCCTCTACCATCCTTTACCTTTTAAATAAAAGAAGCACTAACAGCACCGACCAGAGAGGCTGCAATCTCCTTCAGTCTCAACATCTCTCTGTGCAGCAGAGTGCAACATCAGCAAAGAATGCTACCCAGCTGATGTTTGTCTCTTCTACCGCAAGCAATACTAATCCAACAAACAACCGGGGCAGGCAGGGCACATGTGGAATAATAGCCTGAGAGCTGATGCAACTTCTTAGGTGATGTTTGTTTCTCTCTGCCTATTTCACTGCTCCATTCTTGTTTAGTTGGGTTGGCTTCAGGAAAAAAAGAAACATGCACTTTGAAAACTAAGAGCAATGGAGCAAATAATAGCCAGGCTGCAACTTTTAGCAATGACCAAAGAAGATGGCTTTAATGATACCTGTTAATTTATTATCCCATGGCACTGCAGAACAAGGTAGTTGGGAGTGTTGTAGAGAGAAGGAAGAAATAAAGAAAGTGTGCCTCAGAGGCAATAGCAAGCTGTATCTCAACCTTCTGAAACAGAAGAAAAGCTTATTTATTGCAAATGCTTAACCTGATAAAACGGCACTGAGGCCAACTGCAAATTCAGTGCCTGCAAGCAGCAGTGCAAACCCACTGCATCTGGCAATCCCAGCAGCCTTGTCATGCTCTTGAAAGTGCCGTCACCAAGGTCTTTGACTCTCTGTACTGATTTGCACTCTGCCTTATCATGAGTGTTAAAGACCTTGGTGACATTACTGGACAGAGATGTAACCAGTGGAACAGAGAGGGCACCTGGCACTGCCGGCAAAATTGATTATGTTACGGTATGTGTGTGCCTGCACGTAGATTTCTCTGCTTGGGGCTTGCTGGAAGTGGCCGCACAACAGCAGTGCCCACAGAGTGCAACAGCTGCATGTGCTGAACTCCCTTACACCACCACTTACCACTTTATCCTGGCATCCTGGCCAGAAAAGGTGCTACGTGAAGCAACATGGGACTGGTCCCTACCGATAATACCTTCCTCTCCAACAATGAGCTCTTCTCTGCTGCTCCTCCTCAAACTCCTGCACAAACAGCCCTGTTATGAGGAATTATCTACCACCTTATCAATAAGTACCTAAGATACAAAGCTTGTTGGAATGAGTGAATAGTGTGGCCTGAACAAAACCTTTATGTCCTACCTTGTCTTTAGCAAAGACACTGACTTGTACATACCTGTGCAAACAACATGAGCAATCTGCCATGTTACATAAGTCCCTCATCCCCAAGGTTCAGCTCATGCCTAGGTTCAGATCAAATGACTAAGAGTCACCCCTTGAACATTAGTTTGTGAAGGCTGTTTTAGAAGGTTCAAGTGAAAGGATTTTGGGAAATGCTCTCTGAATGGATTCAGACATCAGAAGCCATATACAGACATGAATGCACTCATGACTATCATTAGCTCCAATTTGCATGCTAACAATGAAAGATGAACTCCCTGAAAATCATCAAGGAGTAGTGGGAAGAGTGTGAGGGGAGAAGGGAATTGCAGACACTCCAACAGAACCCATGTCACACACCAAGGAGCATACAGTCTGTCCCACTGTGGAAGCTGCAAAGTTGCACCCATCTGCAGGACCAGTTCACATGGCTTCAGGCCCAAGCCAGAGTTAAAACATACAGGATATTAAAATTTTTCAATTTTTAGCCTATCAATAATTAGCCTTTCTGCTACTGGGGAAAACACATGTACAAAGAAAGACAGTGCTTTCAGGCCAGGTGGTGCACTTACATCTGACATCCACTCCTACTGTCTCCTTAGGTTCCCAGAGTCACTGGAGGAAAGGCCCCAGAGTAAAGAGGATTTGCATCTCTCACACCTCATCATCAACATCAACTGAGAGTTGACCTTCCTTGCACAGGAATCTAAGCACTACTAAGTATAAATACATAAGTGCTTCTAAGATTAGAGGATGCTGTTTCATGCATGCTGTCAGAGAATGAATCACAAGCCAAGGAGTGGGCAGCAGGGTCCACCAAGCTGGATGGTTTTGTAAATGAGCATGAGAAAGACAAATGGGCTTTGTTTTCCAAAAGACTTACCAACAATGGACATTCTGTCATTCTAATGACACAGAGGCTTGATTTTTTGATTACACATTTGAAATATAATCTGTGATGACTGAGTCTGAGGCTTGTTTTTGCAGTCAGTCCACTAGTCTTTACAGCAGACATACAGCAGACAGAAACATGAGCCTTCTGACTCTCAATTTGTAGAGTACTCCGTACGCAAAGCTCTTCTTGGAATCGATTCTCCCCCTCAGACCTTCCCAGCAGCAAGAGCTTCAACTTTGATAGCGTTCTTGTAAATGTCCGTGTCTGACATTCACTGCATGTCTCAATACAAAGCACCACACCAGGATCTACTCTCTTTGAAAGAGTTAACTTGCCAAAACAAATGTAAAAGTAGTACTACTGAAGAGTAAAATACTACTACTAGAAGTGTAAAACCAGTAACAACGATATTTGTCATTCTGATGGAGAAAGCTTGTTCTCAGCAAATCAAATCAAACAATTGAAGATACCCATGAAAACAGTATTCAACTTCTCCTTGGGAAATAGTAATCTTAACTCATTTTGGCTGTGTTCATTGTGTGTCCATCTCTGAACAAAGGGTCCACTCTTCATCCTATCCCCTCTGAAGCTGCTGCAGATTTAGGTAAAAGCATGAGGCTGCCACTCACCAGTTCTCTGAGTAAAAAGAGAGGAGGCCTGGTGGTATGGATACTGAGCTCCTCAGCAAGGAGGAGTGTCCTTTATAACAAATATCAAGTAACGGTCAGAGTCAGTAATCCACAATATTATATGCAGATCTGATCACATCAGAATTCTGCATAGCCCTGAAGAGGAGAGAGGGGGATTAAATATCCAAGACTAAAACCTTGCACAGTCCATGTTTGTACATACATTCAGCACATACCTGCCAACCTGTCACTAATACAGATTATTCCAAGGTGACCTGGAGCAACACAGAAAACAAATACTGAACAACACAGAAAACAATGTGAAAAACATCATCTCTGCTTTAAGTGTGCTCAGAACATATCAGACTACGTCAGATATTTTTCCTCCTTCAGGCTGCCTGAGCCATCCTCAAATGATAAGAGCTAAGAACTACTGTTGTGAAACCAAGGACAATTTTCACAAAACACTAAAATACCACCTATGTCCAAAGAGCTCTAAATGCTGCATAAAGGCTGTAGGTGAAGACCCTCAGTGGCTGTGCTCCTTTTCCTATTTCCCTGCTGTATGTCTTCCTAAACCGTTCCTTTCCATCACTTCCCCTAGACAGATGCCACACTAACACAGCAGCCAAGACAGATAATCTTTCAGGGAAGAATATGCCAGAAAACTTTAACAAGGTTCCATGTCAGAGAGACCTGGCAATAGCAAGAGATCTGCCACATTTCCTGAGAATGGGCAGAGCTCTTTCACATCCCAGCTCTGCTGCAAGCTTCCCATGTGATCTCACACTAGTTACTTGTTCATCTGCACAGGACAGGAGGCCACACCATCTTCTCACACAAGCTAAAAATGGGAGGATTCTAATTTTTCATCAGAAATAGGGCTGTGAAAGCCCCCCAGACAGTTTTCCTTTGTACCCTGCCATTCAAAATCCTGACAGGCAATATCAAAGCTACACTACACCAAAGAGTAGGGAAAAAAAAACCCCAAAAAACAAACTCTAAAACTAAACACAAGAAGTGAAATGGATATTTTATTGTCAGATAATAACCAGCTTTGAGTTGTAAACTGGAGGCCAACATCAGCTTTTCCCTATCTGCATTCTTCCAGCACACTTCCCTCTGGAGCTCAGGGGGTAGAACACTATTTAAACTGTAGCTACATTGTGTTCACTGCTTTACAAAATATCAAAATAACTAGTGCTTTCAAAAAGATACACTAATTCAACTCCTTTGAGAAAACAAGCACTTCGACTAACTTCAGCACGCCCAGGATTATAGTTTCACATCCAAAACAGCTGCTATTCTTGGCATGACACACCACGCCTTTTTTTCTACCACCAAATAAATTGAAGAGCACACAAAGCTCTGACACGAGGCAGGCTTAAGGTATCTCTGCAGGATTGGTAAAGGTTTGATAAACTGCAAGTTATAATCGCATGCATTCCTGAAATTTACACGCACACGGAATTAACCAGGCCAGAAATAAATACCAGATATTGACTCTTTCTATCAGGTTGTTACCTAAGCCAGAGGAATTTCCCAATTTGCGTAGTTTTCCCAGGACCTTCTGGACATCCTTTATACTCGTATCCTGTTGGCTGTACAACAGTAACCTCCTGGCATCCGAGAACAGGCGGGAAACACTGCAGGAAAACAGAAAAACAACCAGCAGCCATCAGCTCTATGAGCCACCATCCACAGATACAGTTTGTACTTACCAATTCCAAACTTTAATACCCTTTAGGTATGTCAGTCCAGCACAAAAAACTCTTTCCTCAATGACTACCCTGTGACAATCCAAGGAGCCTGATAAAAGATGTCTGCTAATACAAGGTCAATCTAAGTTACACCAGGAACACCATGCATTTGAAAGCCTTTTTAGGACCAGGATGGAGAGGGCTTCCTGCTGCCTATAAACTGCTGCTTCTTAGAAGCACAGTAATTTAAGAATATCCCTGCTCCTTTCAAATGCTTCTCTGGGTTGCAGACACATTGTACTCTGCTTTAAGTCTATCTTTCCTGACACCATTAATGTAGAAAGTAAGGTAAGGTATAGAAAAGCTGGCCATAAACTGTGCTCCCTGCATCATGTTAGGCAGTAATAGGCAATAAATGTCAGTGAGTATTCCCTAAACCTGTTCAATTGCTTCCCAGTCTGTGCTGTTCAGAGGTTCATTAACCAGGGAAGAAGACACTCTGAAAAATGAGCATCTTAAAAAGCCTTATTTTTTATGGGTCAAATTCTGAGCCCAGGTAAGAGAATGTACATAGTCCTTAATCAAGCAAAGCTTTTCATTCACCAAAAGGTTCAGATGCTTGAACTTGGGAA
The DNA here is from genome assembly GCF_971803275.1 of Cyanistes caeruleus. Lineage (NCBI taxonomy): Eukaryota > Metazoa > Chordata > Aves > Passeriformes > Paridae > Cyanistes > Cyanistes caeruleus. The sequence goes on from NC_141732.1 coordinate 37,582,906, forward strand.
TCCTGCACACCTACCACCTGTCTGCTGGCCCCTATGAACTTGGTAACTGAAGAATCTGGTACATCAGAGGTGGTGAAACTGCAAAACACTCATGTAGTGAAAGATTTCACAACTGGTAGGTGACTTCCATATATCCCTTTCCCCCATGCTTCCCCAAGAACACAGATGAGGCAAAAGTAGACAGACTCACATGGAGGCATTGAAGTTTCCAACAATACCAGGGGATTCCCCAGGAGTTGGGTAGCGGAAACATGGGTTGTTGGCATTGCAGATGATCCCCTGTATCCACGGCAAGGTTCCTGCTGAAGGCATAGCTTTATTTGGAAAGTGACCTAGAACAGAAACACAGGAGTTTAAAACACAGAAGACAAACACACGATACAAGCCTCTACTACACAACATTGTATTTCAAGAGCACAGTGTTAGCCCTGCACTGGTTATTGTCCCAGAGTGCCTATGAAAGAGCAGAACACTAAGCCAGCACTAAGATGGACTCTCTGTGCTGGTCTTTCAAATCTTTTTGCTGAAGTCTAAACCTTTCCACTAAAGAACTAGTGAAGTTGTAGTCCAGAGTTTACAGTCTGTTTAAGAAGAAAGCAGTAACAAACTACTCATAGCAGACCTCCACCAGTATGCCACTTGTATACTTATGAATCCTGTGCCCCACAACAACTGGGGAAGAAAGGCCTCCCTTGCATAATCCTGCACTTTACATAAGCTGTCAGGCTGCTTTTTCCAATGAGCTTGCTTCCTCACCCTTACATCATACACTACACTGGAGGAAGGTTATGCCCCTTCCTCAGTATCTCAAAGCTCAAGACTTTGAGGATCAGATGCCCACCCTCCCCTCTGGTGCCCACCTTGTCCTCCCAGCATGTCTGCAATCACTTGGGGCTGGCTCCCTGAGTTGCTCCACAGCCCAAATGGAAGTACCAAAGCCCAAGAAAGGAGTAGTATCAAAGCTCTTAAATCACAGCCATGCTGATTAATGTGGGTGGCTGGAGGAAGATGGGAATCTTACCAGCCCTCCCTGGAGAAAGCCAAGGACTCTGTGCAAGAGAAAGGTTAAGGAAAAGAAGGTTTATTGTTTCCAGTGCTCAGGGTACTCTTACTCCTAGTTCTCTGTTTAAAATATAAGAGTTATTGCCTGATCTGTCTGACTTTTGTTTTATTTTGCTTTTTTGATCCTCTTGGCTGAGGGGCTTGGGGAGAAGGTGGGAAGGCAGAAAGAAGAAAAATGCGAAGACTTTCTGATTCTTCTTGTAAGATGTCCCAGAGAATCACCTTCTCTGTCCTCCATCCCTTTCATTTTATATTCTAAGTAACTCCAAGAAAATGTTCAGAGCAATGTAGAAAGAGGAACGGCACACAAGAGTTTATGGTAACTTTTTACACACAGTGATGCGTGTAACATCAGTTTCTCCAAGAGTAAAGCAGTAATCTGTTGGTTTTAAATCAGATGAGATACACAGAACAGTGCAACAGCACATAACTTTCAATTACATTGCTGCAAACATTTAGCTTTACAGAAGAGATTAGTTACTTCTTGTCAGTTTCTCTCCCTCCCACTGCCAAAAAAAGTGCATTTTGAGTACCTTCAAGGATCACAGGAAAAGAAAAGTTCTACACAACACAAGACAGTACTCTGGCCCAATAGCAATCTAGTATGTCTTCTCTGACTGGTCTGGTGAAAGCCACATAACTATCACTTCAAAGTTAATTGTTCTTCCATGTTTTAAGAGAAAACTTCCTCACACTAAGCCAAGCTACTAGAAACAAGAAATCCTGACAACAGCCTAATCCTTGGTTTTTCCTCAAACAGAGAAAGACAAATGAAAATTTTACTTGTTGAAAAAGACTACCATTCAAATACTGAGGCTACGTGGAGGCTACAGAGCACTTGCACACGGCTCTGGTACTGCTATCACCAGGCATTACCTACCAGTGATTTCATAACAGCATATAACACTGCCACTACAGATAACAATCCTACTTCCCTTAAGGCATCCACAGGGTTGCCAAAGAGTTCACCATCAACCCAAAAGCTTTCTTTCTATCTCTACAGTTCAGCAAAAACTGCTTCACTTCATAAGACATTCACATCTGTCAGCATAAATGAGCATTCAGTGAAACCAATCCAGACAACACCGTTTAGAAACCTATTCACAGAAGCTCTTCAAAAAAATAAGAGGAATTAGTCAAAGAAGTGAATTAAAAGTTACCAGATGTCCTGCACTCTATAACTGCTGAGGACAATGTAAGAAGGTGGACAAAGCAATAACAGTCAACATAAACGTGAAGGGAAAAAGACTGCAGGTGAAAGATTCAAAACTATGCTTATGACACCATGATGCCAGAGCAAACATTTTACAAGAAAGCTACTGACTAGCAAGATCAAGCCAAGTAGTTATACAAAAGCACAGCTCTTGCTAGGTATGACTTTATATACAGCCCTGCCATACCCAAAATTAATTATTACTGAGGTTGCTAGTTATTTATAAAAGCTGAGTAGAGTGCTTATTGCTTTTCTTTAGCTTCATGTCTATATTACAGGTATCTCTCCTAATGTCACCATACCATTCACAGAAGAGGCAGTTCAAATTCTACGTAAAGTATGAGATTTAACTTAGAGAAGCTTCAATTACGCTGTCAAGTGCTGAAAAATGTGAGTTAGGCACTACATGGGATCAGCAGAGTCCAAAGTGTAATGGCAAACTGCAAACACTAACACCTCAGCTTTAGAAGACACCAGCTTGAACACCCAGCAAACAGCACAAAATGCCCCAGCCATTGCAAAGACAGGATAAGTGCTGTAAAAGGGAGTTTTTTCCTTATTTTAAGAGAGAAACACTTCAGAGGGCCCTTCAGAAACATGTTTTGCTGACCCTTAAACCTTACCTTGCAGTAATCAGGCTAAGGAAAGATAAACAAAGAGCTCTTCCACAATCAGTTAATTGCAGTATGAAGCTGTCACCAAACACAGTAAAACAATATCATGCTGCTAATAAACAAGTCATGTTTCCTAAATCAAATGGCAACCAAAGAGGCCTATAAACAGTCATTTATAAAGAACAAGCTTCCTTTGAAAGAAAAGAAGAAATGTGCCCATTTAGGGTGCATAGAGAAAAGTAAAATTGCTTTTTGTCAGCAGTGTATGACTGCTGAATCTACTAAATGCAGAGCTGACAATGTAATCCTTTGAAGGAATGGAATTGCTCTTGTGCTCTTTAATGTGATACATTAATGCACTTGACTACCTGGAAACAAGATTGCTTTCTTAGAGATCGGAACACTGCATTCTTTTATGCTAAGTCACACACAGATCAAAAAAGAAAAATAAAACTGGGGTTCTGTTCAGGTTTTACAGATATGTCAGAGTTGCACAGCAAATTCTCAGGTAATATAAATGCAAAATGAGAAACAGCAAGAAAAAGAGCAGCAATGTACAGTCCTGGATCAACATCATCAATTAACTGCAGTTCCCAAGGTGGAAGCAAAGGAGCCAAGAAGCCTTTCTGCAGACTTCTGACTGGAGTGGGGAACCACTGCTCTTTGCACCTTGCCAGCTGCATTATTACGTTCTAACCATGAAACAACAAGCATTCTGGGTGCAGCTGCTGTTTGATACTTACATTCATGCTGCTCATAGGGCGGATATGAAAGTCTTACAGAGATCAGGATGAAGAAGATAAACAGAGGCCAGGCAACTTCGATCAGCAGCTGGAACTGGAAACAATAAAGGCAAAGTATTAAGACATCATATTCAAAATAAAGGTCAGAACAGAAGTTCTAGGACACACTTGTAAGCCAGAACAGTTTTGTAAGCACTGTCTCGCTTCACTTTGCCTACGCATTCCAGGATCAAGAAGTTTGTTCCTCCAGCTACAGAGGATAATCTGCAAAGAATTACAATTTTTTTTAATTGATATATGCCAGTTATTCAACAAAAATGGATGTGCTTAAGGGCTATTTTTGGCTTATTTTTATAACTTTCTGTCCCCTGACTGAAAGAAACCTCCCAATGAATCTTTTTCTAGCAATGAGCAGAATTTTTTTGTCCCATATTTTGAGGTACTTGTGTACTTATATCCCACTCTCACAGTAAACCATTAAGCTTCTACCCTAACACATCAGGCATGGAAACTGTGCTGATGCATGCTATGCCAACACTTTCAGTACTGGAGAAATATATTGGTATCTAGAAAGCAGAGCTACTAAGATTAGGCTCATATCTAGTTTTTGTTTTGTTCTAATTTACATTTTTTCCTGAAAGTAGACAGCACCCACTGGTGCAGGTCATCTACAGAAAGGCAGTGAGTATCTGCTAAATAAATAAATAACTCAGTTATTCAGAGGGATGAGACAAGAAGAAAAGTTCTGCTATTAAATATATAACCTTCCTTACACAAAGAACTGAAGTGCAAAAAAATTCACTGAGATGTGTCACATCCCACAGAAACATGTGGACAAAGCAACTCTCCAGCCTAGAGCTTCAGAGACACAAGCTGAAGTTTCCCAGACTTGAGCTTCACTAGTCACACCCCTACTTTCCCACTGCAGAATGACTGCCCAAACACGTATATTCAGTAAGCTCTGTGACAAGGGAAACCTGAAAGCTTTTTATGCTGATGCTTTGGATGTTTCTCATCTATTACTAGTAGGAGAACAGAGTGTTTTCTTGGTCAGATGAAAAAAAAATAAAATCTTTTCCACTTCTTTCCTGAAAGACTCAGTCTTTTCTAATAAGAGGTCTGGATCATTCTCCTTAAAAGCCAGAGTGTAAGACCTGCAATCCAGCGGGAGGCAGAATCCTCATCCACAAACATGTTTTTCCATGTTCCAACATTAACAGCTAGAATCGGACTCTTAACACTCAGCACAAGGCACTCCATGCAAGCTTTGAGGTGAGAGGCTTCTTTCTAGGTAAGTACTGTACCTCAAAATAAACTCACACTGTAAAAAAAGGGCATTAAAACAAAGGCCACTTGATCCAGCAGAGGAAATTATGTAGGATAGCTTTTCACAGATACCCTTCATAGCTGATATCAAATAGCACCCCTATCTAAAAGGCATAAAAATTAAGCATCAGTCTCCCAGGCACTCCTGGTAACAGTGCCAGGCTCTGCACGATAATTTTGGGTTATTGTTACCCATTGGCTCCTAGATTAGCTCAGCTGGTTAGAGCATGGTGCGAATAACACCAAGGTAGCCAACATAATCCCCACATGCACCACTCACTTCGGAGCTGGGCTTGATGATCCTTGTGGGGGCCTTCCATCTCTGAATATTCTGTTATTTGTTATTGTCATGTACACACTGTACAACTGCTGGGTAAGAAACTTCACCAAAACCACACTAACAGAGGTGCCAGGAAGACACCTCAGTATTTCTGGTCTCTTATTACAATAAAAGATCTAGTGGCAGTACATACTCAGCCATTAATATTGGCAGCCTGCTTCCATCTGCATTAAACAGTGCTCTGGCCCCCAGAGATCAAAGTTGTTTAGACCTAGGACACTGACAACTCGTCTACTCCTCTTTTCAGGATACTATTGTAAGTGGCTGCCAGGATGGCATGGCAGGACTTTTCATCCACTTGACAGAAAAGCAGCTACAAAACAAGGACAAGTCCATTCTATGAAACCAGGACAAGTCCATTCCATCTTGTAGCATCAATGGTCATGCTTTAGCACATGTCACAGCCCTCTGCCACCCTGGCTGTATGCAAGCAGCATGCACTCCAAGCAACTGCTGCTACACTGCTTGGGGAAGAGAAACTGGGCTTGTTGAGGCTTCCTGGGGTGACCAGTGTGGACAGACAGCCTGTCACAGCCTGCAACTGCTACAGAACCAACGAGAAAACGCTGCCCTTGAGCTCAATCCGTACCTTCTTCAGAGAAATATCAGCCCCACCACACTGAGGTGGACAGCAGTGCCCAAACAGCCCTGTTACTGAAGGGGGAACAAGCCACCTGCACACACAGCTCCTCTTCTGCACACCTGGTTACACAGTCACAAAGGTAACCACATGTAGGCTGCATGCACAACATACCTAACTTGGCACATCAACAGACTCAGGGAGGATAGAAAAAGGAGGGATGCAGCTCAGACTGACCAAGTTGCACCTTTACAGCTGAAGGCAGGCATCATGGCAGGCACCAAAATATTCACGGTGAGGGACAGCTGTCAAGGGCTGCACCAGAGGCTTGTACAGGGACAAGATCAGTGTCAGCAGCACGTTAATAGAGCCTTCTCAGCAAGTCTCTTGTGCTGCTTAACAAAAAATGAGTTATCTTCCTTTGCTTCTAAAGGTCAGCAGGTTCCTTCCCTTACTGCTTCCTGACCCTGCTCTGATGGCACTTTTCATCCACTGCGGCCTTTCCATACAAGAACACAAAGGTACTAAAAGGGAACATACCTCACTGAGTTTCATTCTAAGTAGATATCAAAAAATCCAATCTTCTCTGCCACTTTTCTGCTGCAATGACCAGCCTGGTAAATAATGAAATGAATCTTCAAGCACCCAACCCCTCACCTACCCACTTGGAGTTGAAGAAGGAACATCCCATTTGCACACAGCAGCTGAATTCAATTAAGAACAAATTTGTCCTATTTTACCAAGGTTAATCCCTAAAGCATGCCAAATTTATACCAGTTGCCCGATTCAGGATGCCATTAAACACTGAGCTCTGCATTGTGTCAACAGGAAGTCTGTTGAGCAAGAACTAAGCAGACTATCACCCCATCCCACTGTAAACTCCCCTTCCCACTTTTATGGCCCAGTTCCAATGCAGGGAGATACCAGAAGCTGACCAGTGTCTCCATGCAAGTTTGAGGTGTCTCTCCATTTGCAAGAAAGCAGGGAGAGAAATGTTTTTACACAGTGACCCCTGAACATGATTTTTCTTTCCTCTCTCCCCGTGTGAGCTCCTTCCCCCCACTCCAGTGCTGCTGGAAGCTATCCAGTACAAAGTAACACTTGAACTGCACACATCAGGGTGAGCTTTGAACCCAGCTTTCGCAATGCAGCCCAAACTCACAGAAGCCAACGAGGGGGTTCAGTGGGAAGCCAAGGCTAGCCCACATTTTTCATGAGAAGGGTAAAGATCAAACTATTTCTAGGCTACACCTTCAGTAAGTACAAATAGGAGAGACCCTTCATCAACACAACCCAACTTAAGGACAAGTCTCCTAACAGGAAAGAAAAGAGATGAAGAACTGTGCTGCCACATTAACAGCATGGTGACAGGCTTCTCTGCCTTTTCCTGTTAAGTGGACTTCTCCTCCTGACATTCTCAGGTAAATCCTGAATAAGAACCATTAATGAGAAAACAGCTGCATAACTGAGAAGCAAAAGCAAGCCATGTCTCAAGCCTTCATGAATTGACTAATAATCAGTGTAGAATAGAGATTATGAGCAGTTTCATGCCCTCTGGGGTACTTGATGGGAGACCACTACAGCAGCTGCCAGAAAGTACCAGGAAATGGCTGAGCGGATCCAGAATGTTTAGTCTACTGTGCTCCTCCAGCACCACCAAAGGATGCACCTCTGCTGCCCAGTAACCCTGCAGCCACCCTGACATGACATGCATGCTAAACTCAGACCTTTTCACACCTGATGCAATACTGGGGTTGTTCAGCCTGGAGGAACACTCTTTAAAAAACTACCTGAAATGAGGTTATAGCAAGATGGAGGTTGTTCTCTTCTCTCAGGGGACTAGTGAGGACATAGCCCCTAGCTGTGTCAGGGGTCAGATCAGACATCAGAAACACTTTTTTCACTGCAAGGAACTGTCAAGCATTGGGACAGGTTTCCCAGAGAGGTGGTGAAGTTGATATCCCTGGAAATGCTCAAAAAATGACTGGACATGGCACTTAGTGCCAGAGTTCAGTTGGTATGGTGGTGTTCAGCCAAAGGCTGGATTTGATGATCTTGGAAGTGTTTTCCAAACTTATTGACTACGATTCTATTATTTTCAGAAGATCCTGACAAAAAAATACCAAGCCATCATTCTCAGTGTAAAATTCAGCTCTTCTGAAATAACCTCCTGGTTTACCTAGTTTAAACATCACTCCAGAAAATCCCACAACATTCTAGAATTCCCCTCTTTTGTAAAGGCAGTCTGGTAATAGGGAAAAGTTAGACCTCTAGTAGCAAGATAGGAAGAGTGTTTTTAGCTCTTAGGGACTAGGTTACATGGGCAAAAGCTCAGAAGAGTCAACCTTACGGAATCACAGCCAGTTTTGACACTACTTCCCCAGCTTCATTGGTAACATTTTTCTAAACTATGAGGCTATTCACAAGGCCAGGATGTGACCCCCATCCAGAGAGCATACAGCCTCATTCCTTACAGCTGACACAGTCCATGTGTAGACTCTGGTGGGCAGTCCTGTCCTGGGAGATCAAGATCCATGAAAGGCAAAAACATGCAAAGCAAAAATTTTTTAATCATTGACAGTTCTGTTTATATATGAGAAAAGACAAAGACGCCATGAGCCCCTTTTGTCTGTTTTATTTAAGAATGACTAGTTGCATCTCTGAATTCACTGGACCCAAATCCTGGAACAAGGCTCAGATACTTGAGTGAAGAGTTCAGGGACTGTGACCATTACTAGTGGTGAATATGATAGCCTTTCGTCCCTTGTGACACAGTTTCTAAAACAACCCAACCCAACCAGCTGGCAAGCATCCTGACATTTGCAGGGTTCAAAAAGCTTATCAGAGACCACTTTCCACTCACCACTTCAGTAACTCATGTTCCTTTCACATTCCCCGCTGATACCTCCTCAAGGTCAGATCTAACAGGCCAGATCCTCTGAACAACCCTTGGCACAAATCATGCTCTTGTCCAATACAGGTATGCCCTAAACCCCTAGAAGTTCAATACCATGTTTTCTCAGACTTTTAGCTGTTTGCAAGTGGTATGGCATCCTATGAGGTCTCAATCTAAAGGAAAAAGAATTTTAAGAACACCATACTGGATACACACTCCTGTGCCCTTTTTATCATAAGGGGAAACTCTTCTTACATATTGTCTATTCTTAACAGGTAAATTTCCACACTGTTAACAGATGGTGAGGACAGAATTTTAGCCACTCAGAACAGACCTTGGCAGAAGAACACCAGCTGTGGGTTTATCCTCATGCTTTTACAAGAATATGCTTCATGCCAGTCACTTAATCTATATCTTCTCTTGTAAAGTTACATAACAAGTTTGGGATTCTCTCAATGATTAAAGTGACTGGAGATGTCCGCTATTGCCTCTGTCACTTGTGCCATTAGGAAGTGGCAGAATTTTGTTGCCTTTGTTGCTGCTTGCAGACTTCAAAAGGTTTTAAACTCATAGGCACATCCCTGCAGCCTGGCAATGCCTCACCCACAGAGCGAACCAGGTCTCAGCCCAGTTTCCATTTCACACCTTTGTTGCTGCATACAGCAGTCATGCACCCTCTCTGCCTGATCTGAACACCAGTGTTTCAACTGCTCCAACACTCTCTCACACTGGAATTCAGGACAGAAGTCTTGAGCACCTTCAAGCCCTCTGGTTTCTGTCCACCCACCACCCTCTCCAGTTCGAATGGGGTCTTTCCAAGCCAGACCAGCTGCTCAGCCAGGGATCACTAGAGGAGGGACATAAAGTTAGATACAGGATGCTTCCCTGTTTTTCTTGAAAAGCTGTATAGCCGTGTAAGCTACAAGACCATAACTTAAGATCTCAAAACACCCTTGGATTATTACTTACAGTCTGTCTTCTTCTGTAGGTAAAGTTCTTCCATAGCAGCAATCCCAGCTGCGTCCAGAAAGCCATTTTCCTTCAGCAAAGCTTAGAAGCTCCCTTTCTTTGTGTAGCAGCAGCAGTAGTACACAGTACAGATGTTGTGGCCAGGCATTAACTAGTAAAAGAAGAGAAAAACAGGAAAAAAATTGAAAGGGAAAAGTTCTGTCATTCAAAACAGAAAAGGCAGCAAGATAGGGAAAGACAAGAGGCTGCACTCTGTGACCTTGAAAGCTCTTCCACAGAGCACCCCACTACCTTCTTTCTTACCCCATGCACTCCAGCCAAGTCTCATGTGTCTCAGTAAACTCAGATTTAGACAAAAAAGAGGTTTGCAATACAAGTGTCTTATTTTCTGCCCCAGAAATTCCAAGAGCAAGGACAGCCCAGAATGAGAATAAGCAACAGGCTTTGAAAAATGATCTAAAGGTTATTCTGAGTAAGACTAAACCATACAATTCAACCCTTCTCCTTAAAGCCTCTTTCCATATTTACTTTCATAATGGTGAAAAGCTGGCTGCCAAATTAGGAAAGCCTTTGTTTTGAAGTCCAGTCAACACCATTTGTAGGAGAAAGTGCATTTAACAGGAAAGGGAGAAATGCCCTTTCCCTTGAAGGTAAGTGACTAAGGAGGATGCTAGAGTTGTTAACATTTACATGAAGTAAATGGAAAACAGTTGTTTAGTCAGTGTTCAGGCCTTGCAACCACCTGGCCCCCAAAACTGTTGTGGATTAGATGTGTTAAGTGTGCTTCTTGCTACAGTATGAGCACAGAGGATTAAAAAATATTAATTATAACTATTCAAAAAAAAAATAAACTCTTTGGTGGCAATTAGTAAGAGCATAGCATAGGCTTGGTACACATACCATTCCAGCAAGGCTCAATCTTTAAGCTCTAAGGTGAGCTTTCACTATATTACTTAAATGTCACTATACCTTTTCTCCAGAATTAATTCAGCATATCTTAATTTACTTCCGAGTTTTAAGGCCACTTCAAATTAAGAGCAATTGAATCCTGAGAAAGTGTCTGCACAGGAACCTAGTTAACCTATATTAAATTAATTCTGATTTATGTACCTGAATACAATCTGTTGACAGGATCAGCATTAAGAGGACAACCGGCAGCCGATTCAGACACACACCAAGAGAGCCACTCTTTCCAACACCTGTTAAATTGCGAATGCATGCACTTTCGATTCTGGTGTCCCACAACAGTACTAGCCCTAAGATTCAGAGTTGCATGTCTGATTGCAAATTGCATAGAAAAGATTACCAAAAAATACATAAATGTTCTAGGAAACATTTCGTCAGGAAATGCTCTAACCAGTCCTACACTGGAGTAAGACTAGATGAAAAATTCTGGATGTGAGCTTTGAGATGATGAACAATTGTCACCTTTAAGCCTCATCCAAAAGTAAATTCCATTACTACAATGACTCGTAATAAAAACTTGATTAAAAACTTGTCTCTTAATAATGTAGGTCTGTGCTACAAGAAAAATTCTCTAACATGACTAACAAAAATACACCTACTACAATGAGTTCTGTAGATGATTACACTGTAGTATCACAACAGGACAACAGTGCTTCTTAGTGCCACCACAGAGAACCAAAGAGCAGTAATAGATGCCGACAAAACCTTAAAAACTGAACCTCATACCAGCATGCCAGCAGTACAGTCAGCATGGGCTTGTTAACTTCTGCCAGGTGCTGCTCTGACTCACTGACAGGACTTCCGCAGCTGCTCCTTGACAGAGGGCTGCCCGACTCATCAGACAGGGCAGCCATCCTTTCCCACCCATTGTGTCCTGCTGGCTGGAACACCCCAACACTAACACATTGCAGATGCATGCACATCTGGCTGGTAGACCATGAATTCCCACACATACTTAGAGAAAGACACTTGACAGGCTATCGGCATATCCACAGTAGGGAAAAAGCCTGCCCTTTGTGGGGAATGTCAGAGTACAAATCCTGGCTGATGAGTGAACCCATGCTCATGGACCCAAACCACACCTCTGATTACAGCCTTGGATATGGGGGCGGATCTTTGAAGCACCTCCTCTCGATGTCAATATTACATATCTAAAGTTACAACCAACTTAGCAACAAAAATAAAACTAGGAAATATTTAGTACTCTCCTTGTGGTAGTACTACCACCACTCTTAAGTTTCTGCATAGTATTTGGGGGATTTGGAAACATTTTCATTCACTCTAAAGAGAAACCTGGATTATTTCTGACATAGTACACAGGTACTTACTGACCACTAAAGTCGTACAAAAATCTTTCTAAGAACACTTAGAGAATTGCTCTTTTCTAGCATTTTTCCACAAGGATACTGGTACTGGTCTGCCAGTCATGGACCTCTGTTTGACTTTTTGTGCTCTGCACCAAGCCACAAAACCATCTTTGCTGCCTGGGTTTAATCCTGCAGCCACTGCAGGACTGTACAGCCTTCTACAGTCACTGGTAGTTTTGCAATAGGTATTTTTTTATCTTCAGAAGGGTGTTTTTGAGTATCCCCTCCATACATCATGCTCGGGCTCCCAATACTGTTAAATATCAGCAAAAAAATTATTTCCAATGCTTTCCAGAAATTAAAGCTAAACACCGAAACCCGTAAGAATAAAGTGCCATGAGAAGAGCACAAAAAGTATCCCGTGGAGGGCCAAATGGACTTTTGATATTCTCATTAATGGAATTACCCCCTACTCCTGCACCTTAATACCCTGCAGAGGCAAAACAAAAGTTCAACCAATCTGTGGAATTATAAAATCAAAGGGTAGCTGGTTTCATGCAGTTAAAACTCAGATACTGATCCCTTGCAACTGCAGTCAGCCCACCGGATCCAGAACATGGAAATACTGCTTTACAGAGTTTGTAACAGTCACATCATGTTAGCAGACTGTAGTGAGCTAAGGGCACATATTTTATCATTTAACTCATCTCAGCTGACCAGCAGAAGAGTGCACAGCCAGGAAGACTCAGCTATGCCACTTGAACTTCAGGTCTTTGGAGTTAAGCTAAACTTTACTGGGAACAAAGCAAATGATCTGCCTGGAAGAAAGTTTCAAATGACAAAAAACTTTTAAGGACTGCCCAGATGTAGGCAAACCAGCTAAGTCCCTGTGTTAAATTAGGGCATGCAGCCTAACAGTGGACTAATCATCAAGAGCACAACACCTGAGACTGAAGTGTATCCAGTTCTTCCAGACATGCTAGGTGACAGCTGCTCTGACACTGTATGCCCCAGTCAGTATCTGTTACAGACCAGGGAACAGGTTTGTTAGTAGTCACTTCTGATTTTCATCCACAGAGGCTGACATACTTGATTCACTGCTGACATGAGTTAACTAGGCTCACTTGAATTACTAATTCATCAGAAAGCACTCAGCAAACTAATATCAGAGGAAAACAGCTTAGCATCCTTTCAGATGTTCTTCCAGGTCACAACAGGCAAGAACTGTAAGCCAGAGATGCAAAGAACTGATCAACCCAGCACTTCCAGCTTGGTTAGAGCTCAAGTGCCACTTTATCTCCACCTCAGACCAGTCTGGTAAGTTCAACATAGCTGGGAAATACAACTTGTCATTTAGTACTGTAGTGCCAAAACTCTGCTGGTTTCCAACAACAGCTGTTATGTCTCACCTGTGTAAAAGTTTGAGCCAACAGCAGGTATCAGGGATCACTCCTCACACTCACCCAGAACTCCCTAAAGCAGAATTACTGCTTCTTGTCTAAGAAAAGCTGCACAAACTCATCCCCATAGCATTAGTTTTTCTGTGACTACAGAAAAGTACCCACCTGCACAATTAAAGCACAGATTCCACACACTTGTCCCATGGTCTGCCTTTGCAGAAGACTCCCTGCACATGACATTTCACCCTGCTGCAGCAATATTGAACAGCCTCCTAACCTACACGGCTGCAATTTCATCTCATTTTCTGCAATTCAGAAAATTACTCAAGAGAAAATTAGGCTACAGGGCAACCTCTGAAAACAATGACAATGAAACACATCCTTCAGGCCAGCCCTTTCTTTCTTGAAGGGTGCGAGCAGCTATTTCAATGTAGAATGGCTGTTGAAAAGTCCATTAGCTGCTATACCAACAGTCTCAGGACCCAATCCCTCTTAAATAAATGTATTTTTACAGCTGTAGATTTAGAGAATCAAAAGCTCGAGTGGCAGAAAATCAGTTCCCTACCCCCATGCCTGGTGTCTGTACTAAGTAAACATAAAATAGCCTTCAAAAGCAGCTTTCTGCAAACAATGCAGCTGTTTGCTTTCTTTGGGGAGGCAAAAAAAAAACCTTTCCCCTAGAGAAAAAAAATTAAAATCACTATTTCAAGAGGGAACAAAGTGAACTTACCAAAGCTTATGAGACTGGAACATTTCAGGGCTCTGGCAAGGCACTATAGGCAATTTAAACAAAGTCCTTGACAGCAGGCCTAAAAAGCTTTCACCAGTTGACAGAAGGCTCTGAGGCCTCCATGAAATAAGGTAGCAGCCCCTGTCCTCTCAGTCAGATTTTCCTTATCACAGAAACTACCACCACTGGCAACTCTCCACAGATGAAGTGGCCATGGAGAGTACCAACCTAACAGCGCTACATATGATGCCCTTATGAGCTACAAGACCCAGCACTTTCCTTCCTTACAAGCAGACACGATCTAGCACTTCTGCTTCCTGCCCCAGACAAAAAAAATTGTATATCTGCTTAACTCCCATGGTTCTTGTCTACACAAGTATCAAAATGAGACTCCTTTTGGAGGAAAAGAAGGAACTAAAATATAAACACTGGATTTCTGCCAAAATATAGTCCTCTTTATGATCACTGATAAATATCTTGACATTCAATTTCTTTTAGGTAGTGTCAAAGCTGCATTTTGTGAAGGAAACAATATCATGAGCCATGTGAATTCTGCAAATCCCAGATGTAGAGTCCCTCAGTGATCCATATGCCATTAGTGGTGAGCAGATCCCTCTAAGGACTCTGCATATGAAGGTAGAACAGAAGGGCCTGACTCATGAACTGACATTCCTATCTACACAAGACAAACCACCAGAGGACTAGTGGCCTCGATGGGCATTAGTGTCACAGAGGTGCAATTAAGTCTAGAGCCCAGAATTAAATCCCCACCTCCCAAGTCAAGGTCTAGTGCCTTGGCCACTTCTCTGCCAAACACCAAGATTTCCCTTCTTCCAGCACAATAGATGTAACTAGAAGGGAAAACCAGTACTGATCCCAGTTATGTTAAGATTAGGTTAGATAAAGAGCAGCTGTGGGCAAGTGCAAGCAATTTTTGTCCTGCTGACAGAGCTCTAACAGGACGTAAAATCCCCAGCAGAAACAGGAAGTGTATAAAGAACCAAAAGTAATATCCATTCTGTAACCTAAAGTCACATTAAGCTTGCAAAACCCAAAGGAACAAATCCGACATTCCCATCTCTAAAACTTCCAAGCAGTCAAAAACTTATGACATCTACTGGAGCCCTAGGAAAGAGGGGAAACTGCCACCTGAACAACGACAATCTTATACAAATAACAGTGATGATCTTTTAAAGTAATCTTTTAACCCGAAGAGCCTGAAATAGGTTACAAAAAGGTGCCATAAAAAGCATTAGCAGCACAGAGTTCAAGCAACTCACCTAAGGCCACAGAGCAAGCAAAAGCAGAGATTAGAATGAAACCATCAGATCCCACACGTCCGTCTCCTGACTTAATCACTGCTAGAGTCTGTAAGAGTCACAACCAGTGCAGGATCAGCAGTGGAGGTGTGAGCTTTGGACCTACGGGCTTCTGCCTGGGACACTGGATCGTTATCAGTGGAGGCACGCAGACACTAAAAGCTGGTCTTTCATAACATCCCCACAGAGAACATTTTTCTCCCTTTTGCCAAATGAATACAGGACACAAAGTTTTCTATTCCATCTAAAGAGTCCTTCACTGAGAAGTGCTTTCCTCTTCAAAATCATCCAGGTCATGTCACAGAGTTTACACTAACTCCTTGTTCCTAGCAATTTGACTGGAGAGCTTCTGGGTCAGCAGACAAGAATTTGATTAGAGTGACAAACAACACTATTTTAGTGGCAGTTCTTGGCAAGATCCTCTACTGGTTGACTTCCCACACGGAATACCTGGCCTTGGGTTAGGTAGTAAATAGATTCTGGTCCTGTTCTCCAGTGCTTACTAATACTGAAGGCAACTAGTAAATGGCTTTCACATGGCCATCCAGTTGAACTAGTTTTCCTTCCCTGAGGAGCGTGCAAAATTTGGTCAAACCGACATTTAAAGGATAATGCCAAAATATCAGGAAGCTGATGAAAGTCTCATGGAACACCTCTAGCAACCTGCCACTGCTGCTTGAAGACACAGGACCCTTAAGCCAGCATGCACTCAGCTACAGAACATCAAATAAATAATTTCACATTGCCATTTAAGGGGGCTCCAACCTCACAGAATATTGGAGGCAGACAATGGAAAAGGACTCCTTTCATCACAGGCCAACAATAAAATACTTATTCACAACCTGCTCCAACTGCTGCTATGAAAATAACTAGTGACAGAACCCAAGCCCCGTATTAGGTCCTACTTGCTGCATTAGGTACTACACAGAGAAGCAAGCCTGGATCTTGCTCTGACACGACTCAGGCTCAACATAATGTCATGTTAGGAGCAGAAATCTGGCTTCCCAACTGTTTAGGCAAAATGGCAAGGGGCTTCTAAAGTTATTTAGTCTTGGCATGAGAACTGAGCAAATGGGTATTTCATAAGGCAGTATATTATGTGCTGAGCTCTTCTGAATGCTCCACTATGAATAGATGAGCAGATGATAATTTTGAAAGACCTGGCCCAAAATTAATACCATGAGCAGTGACATTCTTGGCCCTTAACTGTTCAGAGTATCTAACTTGCCTCTCCTTTCAAAGCCACTCCTACAATGTATTTCTGAGACACTGGTGGGCCTATTCTTACCAATCAGAAAAAAAACACATGGGACAATTCCTCACACAGGAAAGCACTAGCTTACAAACTGCTCCACAATAAAGACTGGACTACAGTTCTCAAAGTCCTCAGTCCTCCTTATAACATTCACACAGATGTGAATTTTCAAAAATGGCTGCTGCTTTACAGCCTTCCCTTTGGACACAACATGCTAAGCAATTTTAAAAAACCTGTCCCAGGTCAGCAATATCTGCCTACCAGAATGACCACAACAACTGGTTCTCATTACTTCTGGCATGCTTATAGAGGACTCATTGATGAAAACAAGCACAACTCCAGTGCAATGGAAGATGTCAAATTTGCATGCACCTTAGCTGGACTTAACCTAAGGAATACACATGCAAGGGACTGTGGCATGCACTTAAGCAAGAGGATTGCTTAAGTGTCAAGTATAATACGCAAGATGAAATGCAGTCATCTATTTTACAAAAAAATAGCTTCCACTAGAAGGTTGTGAAATACACAAAGCATTTCAACTTCCAACATTACACTGAGTGTCCCCTACTTTCCTCACAAAAGAAAAAAAAAAAAAGAAAGAATCTAGTCCATTCTTTGGCAAAAACAAACACAAAATGTGATTTGCTTTATCACGGCCAATGTCCAAAAATCCATAGTCCATATTAGCAGATGATTTCTTTTTTTTTTTTTTGGCTTTCAAAGAATGGCTC
This sequence comes from Cyanistes caeruleus, assembly GCF_971803275.1. NCBI lineage: Eukaryota > Metazoa > Chordata > Aves > Passeriformes > Paridae > Cyanistes > Cyanistes caeruleus. The sequence goes on from NC_141732.1 coordinate 37,600,357, forward strand.
TTTTCTAGTGGAATGTAAAAATAATAGAACATCCTGCTAAAATAATAATTGCGACATTTGAGCTCAATTCATGCTATTAAGCTTTGATCTCTGAGCAAGTATAGTATCTCCAGCACACAGTCTGCAAAAAGCTGTGCTATACAGCCCCAGTCACTTTTTCCAGCTTTTGACACATCCTGTTGAAGGATAATTTAACTGTAACTAGGAAAAACAGGTAAAGAATTTCATATTGCAAAAGCTACCTTTCTGCTTGGCAGCAACCACAAAGGGGAGAAGGAAGACACAGCCCCCCTAAGAAAGCAGCTTTTCCCAAAAGAAATCCATACGCTCAGACAATGTTAGGACAGAAACACTTTCCGTCCACAGGACATCCTGGTCACTGGATCATTTACACTAATCAGCAGATACCTGGTTATAAAAACTGCAACACTGACAGGTGCTCCATGATCCTACTGCAGTCACTGAAGCATCTGGCACAATTCTATCTTCTGCTGAGAAAAGTTATGAAGCCTTGTGCCTTTGTCATCACATTTATAAGGACTTGTTTGGAAAGGAATGACTTCTCCTACATCTTGCTTTTGGAACTTGCTGTTTATGTTGGGACAAGATGAGGACAGCAAAGGTGTTCAGTACAAGATTAAACTGCAAGTTTGAGTGCCTGCCCTCTAACATCAAAAGAAACTGTGGTGTTATTTTCCTCTCTGTCTCTGCCATTTGGGAACATCATGCCATAGACCAGCACGTTTTTGGTAACAGACCAGAACGCAACATAGCTTATAGCATAGAGAACATCACAGTGGTGCCTCTGAGATTGAGAGGCATAAAGAATAAGATGTCTCTTAAGCTCGATATCTACACAACTGCACCAATATCTGTGGCACAGCTATAAGTAACAGCAAATGAAACAAAAATATCCCTGAAATATGCAGAAAAACAGCCAAGAAAAAGCCTCAAGCACAATGAAAGGAAACGACATTGACGAAAGAAAGCAATAAACTGGCAAAGTCAGTATTTAGCAGCCATTGTCAGCTTGAGCAGACTTGGAGTCTGTAAAGCCTACAACAAGACCTTGGCTCTCACATGGCTACCATCCAACTGTGCTGATATGGAAGATGGTAATCCACTAAAGTGATAAAGAGATGCCCAAGTACTTTTGAAATCAGTGAGTGTCAGCTATGAAGAAGAATGAATTTCTGATCAATCTTGGCAGCCCATACAGACTTCAATAACCACTTATCTCTGAAGTTATTCATAGAAGAATATGAAAATAGCTGGCACGCACGATAAGGCAGCCCGCACACCTGCTGAGTCAGGTGTGGCACAGGGCAGTTAGCTCGGAGCACTGCCAGAAAGTGTGTGCCAATCTTCCCGTTTTGCCTGATCCACAGAGAAAACAGCTGTTACTCACACTTTCTACTCTTCAGCTCCAGCTGCACCCCTAACAATAAAGCTTCAATCCTTAAGGGGAGCATGGTAGCTAAAGCCATGCAAAGCAGGCTAATGTATGCCTAATTCAACATCATGCACAGACATACCCAGAAAAGAAGGATGACAGAATTTGTACAAGTCCTAAGCCACACTTCAGAAATCAGAAGTATTTTCAGGACAGAGCTCCATTAGTTTGCTCCTAAAGCTTCAAGGGACTAAGCTCAGAACTGAAGACCTGCAGGTTGACTAAATTTCAACCAAATTACTTCAAACAGCAGGCAAGTGCATAAATAGAATGAAGTGGGAAAAGCAATAAGCTTACAAGAAAGCAAGGTGAGCAAAAAGAAATTTTCCAAGATTTTTTATGGATGTAGGCTCCAAAACATACATTTTTTACCTTACATTTAGAATATTCTTAATGGTGTTTAGAAAGTTCCACTGAAGCCAAAGCAACCACAATAGACAACCCCATTTTGCAATTATATGTGGTTTTATATTTGAAAATAATTGGGAGAATAGCTGTAGAGATGTGACTATTAAGAGTAGGCCACAAGAATGCCACTTGAATGCCACTCTCTCCAGGAGACATGGCTGGCAATCACAAGAATAAAAAAAAAATCTGGGAAAAATAAAATCTGTAGAAATATGAGAACAGGTGATTGCATTAGTTTGCTAAAAGAAATAACAGAGTCCATGTCTCTCCAAAAACTGTAGAAAAAACTCTTATTGCTTACTTTAACATGAATATTTAAATATAGGTTTGAAAGAGATGGGAAATGAAGCAGTAAGAACTGCTACTCTGCTTTAATACATAAAGAGTAATTAAAATATTTTAAATACCTTAAAACAAATAAATTACATAAAAAGCACTTTTCCTTTTGGCAGAATAGAAATACAAATGCAGGATCCATTCAGTTTATTAAATAAGAACACTGAATTTGGAGGAAGAGTAGATTGTGAACCTTGGCTCCTGTACTAGTACAATAAGGAAATATCCATGGATCTGCACTCAGAAAAGCTCAGTGCTGCTTTATTGTTTGGGTGAGGAGAGTTCTGGGGGTTTTTAAACCATTCAAGTTTGGTCCTAACTGGTTTTATTGGCAGCCATAACCAAACTCTTGTTGCAGAAACATAATTAAAATAACAGGAGAGAAAAAAATGCCACAAATAGATCCCCAGAATATCAATATATTCCTCATGAATACAGCTCTCAAAGAACATTCATGATAATTTGTTTCCCTTTTTTAATGATAACTTTGTTTCCTTTTAAGTAACAAAATTTCAACTGTAAAACCAGACATATCTCTGAAAACATTGGACTGAAACCCAGCTTGCTGGCGCTAGGAACACATCCTGAAGACTAAAAAAAAATTATGAACATGAGAAAAAACACTCTGACTTCTACTATTAAGAGTATAAACTCTGGTCATGCCATTACTGGAACAATGGTGAAAGTAGATAAGAGGAAACAGTCATCACAAGAAGAGCAAAGGTGCTGGGATCCAAGTCTTCCTGGTCCCTAACCTTGCTCTTGTCACCTGTATCACCAAAAATACTGCTCTGAGACCTTCCACATGGCTTAATTTCAGCCTTAACTAATCTAACAAGTACTCTGCTAAGGAATATTAGCTGCATAGTTTCCTTGCTTGCTTGCTCCCAGGAACAACCCCTCATTAGGAAACAGGCTAGTAAAACTGCAGGTTTTTTCAGAGTCAAGCAAGAAGAGTGCTAACAGGTTTTGGCCACCTCTGTGTTCCACACAACCCTGTCTGCTATTTGCTACAAAGGAAACCAGATCCCCAGAATGATCTCTGAACTGTGCGGTAAAAAGGCTCCAACTTTGTTCTTTCGCAGAGAATAACCTTGCTATCTAGCCCAAGCCAGAACAGTCTTATAAAGGCTCTTTGCTCTCCTTTTTCTATCCAACTCCAATTGTTCTCTAACAAAGTCAGCATAACACAAACCAATCCCGTTGCATTTGACAGAGCTCTGCTAAGCAACACTCCTCCAGAAAAATAACAGAAGAGGAAAAAGGTCAGCTCGTATGTCAATACTTATGGCATTCAAACTGACATGAATTTTTATCACCTGTGATCAAGATTTTTTGCCCACAAATGAAGATCTTTTTTGCTACAGTGTTAGCCTGTTGTACAGGAAAGCTGTATCAACAGATTCCCATTCTACTCTGTCTCTCTCTCTCTCTGTCCTTGGAGCAAACAAAAATACTTTTTCTCCCCATCAAAAGTGCTAAAAAAAGACAGGACTAGCTTTGCTACCATGTATTTGAAAGAAAGGGAACAGGGTACTTCAGGTACTCCATGCAGTAGTTTCAGTTATTTTTATTTCTCCTGAATTATCTATATTACTTTTGTGCAATCAGCACAAGCAAGACATGCAGCTACAGAATGAAATGTTTTAACTTTTGGGTTTTTCTGTGGTGATCATCTTATAAATACTAGAAGCAGAGTCTTACCAAGGTATTTTTTATCTATACTTTTAATAACTGCAGATGTGCATGCTCATCAACTACACTAAAAAAGTTTCGAGCATTCAGAATTCAAATCTTTATCTGGCATAAATATTAAATTATATTAGAGAGTGAATTTCTGCCACGCCAGACCTGAAGAAAGCAGGCACAGTCCCTAGCAGCCTCAGATAATCAAGGAAAATGTATCTAATATATAAAATGTGTTTTACTAAACATATTAAACCCTGACTCTAGCTCCTCTCACAGGAGTCATCAAGAATAACCAGCAAAAGAGAAACATGATGATGTTTGGTCAGCCACGGCCTCTGGACTTATTTCAGGATTTGGTGTGCTGCCCAGCCTAGAAGACCTATATAAACACTGAGGGTGCCTGCTTCAAGGTTACTCAAACAAAGTGGTAGTTTGGATCCCTCTCTGATCCCTTCTGTCATCATCCTTGTGCTGGCACCAGTGCTCACAAATCTATGAGAAGACTCTGAACACAGGATGCTGGGGTGAAGAGAAAACCAAAACAAAACCACCAAGCAAAAAGAAGAGAATTTGTTTTCAATTACTCATCCTGGGTTGGTGAACTCCAGTGCCTGCACAAAGGATGAAGCAGACAGGGAGAGAAAAGTATAGGCAGACCAGGGGAAATGAAGCAGGTCCATTACTAGCTCACCAGCAACCTTCAATTACTCTGGATTAAAGTTCTGGAGAAACCACACCCTAAGAAATACTGTGCCTGCATGGTGCAATGCACATAATAAACACTAGCAGAGCCGATTGTATTTGGCCGCAGACGGATGAGTTCCGTACCAATCCTCCTTCTGCTCTGTCTTTGTGAATCTAGCTCTGCCAGGCGAACTCACTGGTGAGAGAACAGTCTTGCAGAGATGTAGGCAAGGGAAGACTTCCTTTCTGAAATGTGTGTACTACACTAGATTAGCAGGTGAGAATGCTTCAATCCAGAATTCACATAGAGTATCTGCTGTCACTTTGTTTAAGTCAGTAAGGCTTCCTCCTGAAACACAGAAGACTAGTTAATACTCATATAGAGAGGGAGAAATACAGCCTAAGGAATGATAGAGAAAAGGCTGATCCCAGAACAAAGGCCAAAATATGCATACTGGCCTTTTTTTAAGCTAATGGCATTTCATCTTCAGTAGTTCAGCACCTGACCAGGAGCTACACAATGATATATACCAAATGATGATGTACCAAATCTGGTGCCAGATCAAGTCTCTGGCAACACCAATACAGCACTGAGTGATGTTTGGGTTCAAAAAAATTTAACATAACAAAAAAAAAGGTTTGCTAGCAACTGCCTATGGCACACTGATATAAAAATGTGCCTCAGCCTCAGTGTGTGAAGAGACCATTAAGAAACTTTCAACATACCTGCTTGCACTGCTATGCAGCTCTATTCAGAGGAAATTTGGAACTAATATTCAAAAGATTGCCATGACTCCTGGAAGTTTCACATATAGCTGTGCCCAAGGTGTTTATGTCACATAATTATCATATGGCTACATGTACTTCAGCAGCAACTTATCAGGGGAAAGTTTCTGTGAATAGTTTTGGGCTAGATGCTGGATTATTACACTTGAATGCCAAATTCCAGAAAATCATGATTTCTTGCAGTCCAGAGGCCAGCTAGTAACCCCCTCAGAACACTTACAATGAGCACCAAAAAAATGGTATTTTATTATTTAATGCTAAATAGTCTCAACTTAACAGATTAAATTCTACTATACAACACTTGTGTTCCATGCTACCAAACTTATAGACCCATCTTTTTTGTCAGGGCTTGACTTCTAATTTTTACTATAATCAGTCCTACTGAATTGTGATTATGAGAAACAAGGTGCTTCATGTCATAAGTAAAAGCATCAAGCTCCTGCCCATACCAGATACAGACTGTGTCACACAACTCACTCTTACATAAATTAAAATTCAAAATTCACAGTGACGACCCACCAACACCATTTTTATCTGTAAAACACTGCAGAGTCACAGGTACTACCCACTGAACTTAATATCCTACTGTGTCATCACAGAATTGCACTCTGATTTGAGTGACAGGAAAATGTCAGCATACAGTGCTATTCCCACTTGTTAGGGAGTCAAGCTGTGCCACAACCACCAAGTACAAAAAGCATTTGCATGGTATGTTTACTAACACGACCCCCTTTCAAAACTGAGCAAGACTGCTCCATTACAATAGCCTTTCGACAGCAGGCTTGACCATCTGTTGTTAATGGAACATCCCCAAGACATGGCTGTTCCCTGCAGTACAAAGACCAACTCATTTGCAAAGGTGAAAATAAATTTTAATGCATTAATCCATAGCAGAAATTTTCAAAAAAGGTTAAACTCATTTTAGGCTTTAAATTACATGATGTTTACACCCCTCTAGTTTCAGCTCGGTCTATTCCAACACACTTGAAATCCTTTAAGTATGTTTTTGTACGGATTTTAAAATCTCCCAGGCCAACAGTTTGGGCAAAAGGGGGAACGTCTGGTTAAAACTAGGAAAAAGTAGGGCTTAATAAGAACTTTTAATTTAGAATCCGAGTATCTTTCCAGGCATGTTTTAGGCATCTGGGCTGCTGTGCAGCTCGTTTGTAACAACAGCCTGCTGACAGGTTGCAGTGTAGCACTCCAGACTTCACAACAGTCTGGCACGCTGCAACACGATTTGTTGCATACAGCTGAGCCTCCTGCCCATCACAAAGGCAGCCACATCGATTTTTTATTTTTACACTCCCCCCCATCCCAAGGCCCTCCCCTTACCCCACCCCCGCGACTTCACAGGATTCGCGTAGGAGTGAAGGGGATGAAAACCCTCCCGTTATCTTCTAGCACGCACCGGGGCTGGGAGAGGCAGCAGTAAGGTGAGCCACCCTCCGTGAGCGCTGCCAAGTCAGAGTCGCCTCGCTCAGGATAAGCTAAAATAAAATAGCTATTTTCAAAAAAATAAGCACACACAACCACGCCCCTCACACACACACACACACACACACACACACACACACACACACACACACACACTAACACTATTAGCCCCTTTCCGATGCCCCGCTACGCTGTAAACCATCCTCCGACCCGCGCTGTCGACAGGCTCGGCACAGAGCGGCAACACGTCGGAAGACAAAAATCCCAAAGCAATAAGAAAATAAACAAACAAACAAAAAAAACCCAACAGAACACCCCCTTCCTCCCCCCCCCACGCCACCACTACTCATTTGCGTTTTCCCTCTCGCTTTGTGTCGCTCGTTCCAGGCGGAGCGGGGACAAGTGAGAAACCTCCCCGACAGCCGCCCGCGATGCGTCCCCCCGCCTACCTCCCCGTCCCGCAGCCGCAGTCGGTCCCGAGGGGAGCCGCCGCCTGCCCCGCGATCCCCTCCGGCTCCGCTCCCGGCCCCGACGCCGGCCCCGCTGCCGCTACCGGGCGCCCCCGCCCCGCGCTGCCTTCTTATAGGGCGGCGCGGAGCTGCCCCCGGCGGGCCAGCCCGCCCCTTCCACGGCCGGGGCCGCCCAGCACACTGCTTTTCCCCTCCCTCTGGGGTCTTCTCCAAGTCGCCTTTTCTCGTTTCTCTCTCCTTTCTTCTTTTTCTCCCCTGCTGTCCTCCTCGGCCCGCTCCCCCCACCCCCCACCCCCTTAATTTTTTTATTTTCCAAAGGCAGCGGCTTCTACTGGGGCGGAGAGGGGAGGCGCGGCGATTTGCATGTAGGCGTGCACCGTGCAGCCAAAAACAAACTGCGAGGATGAGTATATTCTCCCCGGCCCCGCACGGCGGGACGGCGCTCCCTGGGCTACCCGCTCTCGCTGCTTTTTGTGACACTCCGCACCCCCAGGTGCGTCGAGAAGCATCCCATCCCCTGGCATTGCCTCCCACGCCGGCCCCCCGGGCGCCTCTTCCCGGGGACTGTGGGAAGAAAGAGCAGAAACCCGGGCACGGAGTTACCTGCGCGGTGAGTGTGCTGCAGCCGCCCACGTCTCCAGGCCTGCACCGCTCCCCGCATCTCTTGAGCTGAGCCGGTACAAACTGGGCACAGGTCCGTCCTCAGCTGTACAGCTGCGGGGGTACTGAGTGTACCAAGAGTGTTGGCCTGAAAGGAATCAATCAATAATAAACAGCTTCAGCAGGACCAGACGTCCTGTACTCCATGTCACGTATGGTAATTAAAAGGCAAGCAACTGTGAAAGCTAACACTTGGATAGATAGCCACAAATAAGGATGAATTCAGTTTATGCAGAAATTTACAACTATTCACAAACTTTATAAAAACAAATCTCAATTTGTTTTTAACAGTTCACAGTGAGCAAACTGACTTGCTCCAAATACAAAATCCGTGAATGATGCTGTGTTTTATCTGCCAGAGAAATGGCCTGGTCCTAGAAATATTGTCTGATGGCTGAAGGTGTCCTCTAATATGGGGTCCTCCCTTAGAAACCACCCATCATACAAACCTTTCCAAATTTTTTGCTGGTTACATGTCAGGAGCCCTGTAAGATCATGCAGTGCAATTTGTGAAAGTATAGCAGTGCATTTTCAAAGCATAAAATGCTCCGTGAATGAAAACAAGTAATGCACAAAAGACAGGCAACTCTAAATTATGGTTCCCTCTACAGACATAATGCACTGCCATTTCTCTTTTGCAATGAAGTGGCTGATGTTATCGTTCATGGTCTTAATGCTTTGCCGTATTGTGAGCAATTGTAATTGTCTGGATGACACATGGTTACTGAGGGAACCGAATCTTCAAGATTCCTGGCTTTTATTTCCATGCTCAGACTACCCCCATGGTATTTTTTTCAAGTGGCACAGAAATACAGACACCTGAAAGCAAATTCCAGAGAGCTGAGGCAATTTGTAATCTGACATAATGCACTGGACTATCACAGATAGCAGTGAATGTTCAAATTAATAATGCAGACCCTTCTACACTGAATAAAAGGTCACACATTCATTTTCACGGTGACCCTAGCTCCTTCCCTCAGTACCTGTGTGTCAACATCTCACAAACGGGCTAAAGTCTGGACAAAACAAAAAAGTTCCTGATTCTGACCCCGGTGTAACTGCTACATAATGTCATTGACTTGAACAGATTCATTCTGTTTGTACCTTCATCTGGTGGTAAGACTGAAGTAAAAACAAGGTCTTTATTTAGTGTATAAATGCAGCTGTGTGTTTTTCACCATATGCTAGAGCTTTGCATTTTGCACATTTCCAAACACTGCTGGATTGTAATTTTAAATTCTAAAACAAAGAATTTCTGCATGGTTAGTCAGAACGCAGGGAGAAAGAGCACATTTAGTTTACAATCAACAAAGTGTTATGCCTCATCCCACATAAAAAGGAGTTTGAAAGAGAGGTTATATTGGATGGATTTTTAAAAACAATTAGTGATTTAACTTCAGTGGAAACAGAGCTATGTCAATACTGAAGAGCTGACAATTGCTCTGCTGCTGATGTCTATTTAAATCTAGGTTCCTCTTAGGAAAGTGTGAGTTTTTGCAACATCATCAGAATGCTAGATTTTTTTTAAATTCTGGGAATTGGTGCCAACTGTTAAAACACTTGAACAACATTTTCCAATAAGACAGCTAATATACAGCTGTTCATGAGAAGTGAATGGAGCATTTGATTAATTTTGTTAAAATACCTGTAGCATGATGGGAAATCCTTGTGCACCACTGGATATCGTTTCGCTAGTTTTGCTTCTCCTTGTGGCATGGCAGTGATATGAGGTCACTAAGGGACAAGCGTTGGCAGATGGCACAAGAAGGATGGCAGGAAAAGGGGGCACAGTTAGATCCAGTGAGTAGGCTGTACAAAGTCAATAGCCACACTGAAAACAGTTTCTAAGAATAACTATTCTTACGTTTGAGTAGTTTGAGATCTCAGGCCAGATGAGCACATGTGACTTCTAGAGATTTCTTGAAGACATTTGTACCTCCCAACTCTTTCATGTACAGCAAATATTCTGGCTTCTCTCTCCTGTGGAAGGTATGATAGGTCTTTGCAGACAAAGCAGTCTCACATGGGACTTCCTGCTTAATTTAATTTATTGACAGCTAACACAAAATTTCAGCTACTGATTCAGATACAGGGAGGAGAAAGGCAGACAAACACTTAGAGAAAGACATTTCTCCTTCCTTCCCAAGCTCAAGCACCTCTCCTACCCCTTTCTGGTCTCAACATCCCTTGCTTTCAATGGGTGTTATGATCAGTCCCTTTGCCCCAGTTCTTTCTGTGAGAGGCACTGGGCAATGTGGACAGTTGGGGTCAGTGTGTAATGGTTATCGTTGCCGTTGTTTGCTTCTTACTCATTTTCCTCCACTGCTTCTTGCATTACTATTCCACTGTTTCATAGTGTGTCCTCTGTGTGCCACAGCTCCCTACAGGGTGTCCCTTCTTTGGCATGGAGCAGCTCCTTCCAAGACTGTGTCACTTCCTTCTACATGTCTCCTCCACTTCCTCCATCTCACAGATATCCTCACATTTTCTCCAGCATCTCCTATCCTAGGGGCTTTTCTTTTTTTAAGTATGTTTGAGCTGAAGTGCCATGTGCTGCTTTCACCTAGCTGAGGTTTTGGCACGCAGTGGGGGTTGTTTTAATCCCTTCCAAACTGGCTGATGGCAGCTGTAACTGGCGCAGAGGAGTTCATGGCCTCTTCCCATGCAGCTTCCAATACTAAAGGCCTGCCAGTTATGCCCAATATGCAGTTCACATGACATGCGCTTTCAGATAAGACCTGATCCTTTGTCTTTTTCCAAAAGCCAGTCCTCTCCTTCAACCCATTCCCTTATTACGTTGGCTTTCAACAAGCAGCCCACAGTAGTGTCCAAGGCTGGGTGGAAGGGAGGGCTGCAGACCTGCAAAGGGACTGATAGCTGCACCAGGTTACCGAGAAGTCAGAGGACATGTAAACTGCTGTTCATGGAAAAGACATTATGTAGTGGAATGAAGGGGTGGAACTGAAAATAGGAAAACATGCTGTGTTCTCACAGGAGGAAGTGAGGAGGAAGTTGTTTCTTTGTACTTGTAACTTCTACAAGGCAAAACACACCATTGTTAACTCTGAAAGATTGATGTTTCCTAATGTCAGGATACTACAGAAGACTGTGGGCTTAGACAAGCATACCAAGAAATGTCTTGGTATAAACCAAAGGTTTCTATGACAGGTTTCAGAAATAAAGGAAGCTGCAGTTTAATACACCTTTAGTTGCATCATCTGAAAATCCAAGTTCTTTTTAGCCCCAGATGATCTCGTCTGGACTAAATTCAAGATGCAGGGAAGACAGCAGATCAGCAATACTTCCATTTTAAAAAAATTACTTTTCAAAGAACTTTGCTCACCTCTTTTTTTTAGCTTGGCATTCTTGTTACAGAAACATAGCTTCAAGATTGCTCACTCTTACCTTGGGACACACGCTGAAGATTATACTCTATTTCAAGCACCTCTTCTGTCTTAGTTTACTTTCCCTTGATTTGAAATATCTGAGTCATAGGATGGTGACAGCTTTTGTAAAGTCTTCTTGGAAAGAGCTTCCTAACTTTTAGAAAGAAGTAATTGCATTGTTATTACTACTTTATAGCAACCTACGCTCTCCCTGAACATCCTAGCTTCGATTTATAGCATGGCAGTGTTAGTCACTCCAGCCTGGTTTACAGCCCAGTTAGTACAAGTGACTACAACTTGCTGTTTACTGCAACCTTCCACACACACTTTTCTTCCCATCCTATTTCCAGAAGAAAGTAGGTAAGAGAGCTGCTGTTTAGTTACTGCACCTGCGAATAAACAGAAGGTTTAAATACATCCTCTGCTATGCCCTGCAGTGGGAAAGCTTTGAAGTGCTTATCTGTGCCATGTGAAGAAGTTAATCTGGGAAGCTGCTGCCTCCCAATCAAAGAATTCTGCAGGCCTGTCCCAGTGCCTGACAGGGACAAAAGAGTTTGTGCTCATCCTCTCCATCTTTCAAGATAAACATAGGCTTCAAACTGGCAGCTGTCATTAATAAGACAGTTCTAAGTCCTTTAAATAAAATATAAATATATTGTAGTTCAGATATGAGCAAGCCACAGTTCAAGCAATTACTAGAAATACTTCTTAATGTTTATGTTAATCTTGTATTTAAGAAGAGTGATTTAAAAGTCATTTCTCATGTGGGTTAGTTGCCAGATGACTGATGTTGTTTTAAGAAGAGAGACCATCATCACAAGCATTGCCTTGTAATTTATCACAAATACTTAACATTAATATGAGTAAAATTACATCTGCAGTTAGCTATATAAAGTAGGGTGCCATGAAGCTCACTGTTAACAAAATTACTGCTTTTAAGATGTAAAATATACATGCACTTAAATACTTAGGTGGTAAAAATTCTTTGACAGAAATAAACTGATTTTCCCAACCCTGGACATAACCTATAGTTTGAGGAGCAAGGAAAACATATAGAGTTGCCAATTAAAATACTGTAAGTTTATATAAGGTAGCAATTTTAATTCAATATGAATTTTTTGCTTTTCTCAGATTCTCCAGGTGTATACTTCCCAATGTCATGCAGCATGGAAGTATTTTTAATGTTTCACTCTTCCTCTCTGCAATTGTCAGTCTTCTAAAAATTAGCCCAGAATAGGACTTCTATGGAAATATTCCAGTGTGCATTACATATACATTGTCAGACAGGGACATGGGGATAGGCTGGCCTGCGTGAGCCAGGGTTCCTGTGCCAGCCATGGGACTGAATGGATAGCTATGTAGAACATTAAAGTTCAATGCAAAATGCTTTGAAAAATTCTGCACTTCGTCTCCCATTATAAAATTATAGGCTAATAACTTCCCCGGTGCATAGAACAAGATAGAAAAAAATTCATCACAAAACAGAAATAAAGCCTAATAGACACAGAACCTGATCAAATGCAAAGACAGCTAATTAAATGATGCAATATGTTTTTATTCAACCTCAGTTTAGGTACTCATGGGTGAATCTTCATGGGTCATCCAAGATATAAACTTCATCAAATTAAGCCCCTAAAATGAAAGTTAAAATGGTCAATTACCAAAACTTCCTTGAGGTCATCCAGACATTATGCCACATCAGCTGCATTACTTTAGTTTCTTAAACTTTAAAAATAAATAAATAAATGGGGAAAAAAAAAAAATCACATATAAGGTCCTTCATCAATCAGTTGAATTATGGAACTCAAAGCAACTTTTTCCTGAATCAGTACCCATACACTGAGTATGTTACTACAAAAGTTTTAGCCTTTTATATAAACAGCTTTTTAAAGATTTTTATAAAATCTTATATATTTTATTTTATAAAATCTATAAAATTTTAAGATTTATATAAAATCTTTTATATAGATTTGAGTAGCCCAGTTAAGTCAGTGGAGATATGCACCTGGGATTTTGATCGCATTTGTTTGCTGTAGATTTAAATGGAGTTAAAGTTAGTCCCTGATTAGCAAGACTTCTTTCACCCACAGCTTTTGAGCTGCAGACAACAGCATTCAGTGCAAATCTTAGTGGTAAGGGATAAGTTTTAGGAAGCGATGTTTTTCCTTCCCTAGATAATGACATTCCAGGAAGGAAGAAAATGCACCATCATGTGTTCAAAACCAGCTTGTGAACCAGAAGGAAAGACAGGCTGGAACTGGTCCGTAAGTTGCTTGCTTCAGCACCAGCATGACCAGAGGCCATGAGGGAAAGTGTGCTGTCCCTCACCTCTGGTCTTAAAAATTACACTCAGAGCAAGCCATCTTCAGGCCCTGGAAGGTTTTTATGTAGGCTCACTCCAAAACACAGGCCAATGAATCTTACGGCCTCCACAAAAGCAAAGCTATTTAAGTTTTTAGGCTCTTCAGCAGCTTCCCAGCTCTCACTGTATCCTTCTTGGGGCTGGAAGAGTGTCCCATACCTGACAGCTTCTCACACAATTGCAGAATGCGTCAGGTTGGAAGGCCCCACTGGATGCCATCTAGTCCAACCTCCCTGTGCCCCAGCAGGGTCCCTTTGAGCCTGTCATTCAGAAATGTCTTCAGATGACTTCTGAATACCTCCACTAAAGGACTCTGCACCGTCTCTGTGCAACCAGTGCCCATGTTTAAGAGAAGGGAGGATAAAGGCCTCTTGTCTAGCATAAACTGCAATGCCCTCAAAGAAGAAGTCATCCCTTGCTTGCTGTTATCAAAACCATATCCTCCTCTTGTCCCTACTCCTTGCCTCTGCTGAGCTCATGAGTACTCCACATTATTGAGCTTTTCTGAGTCCATGCCTACAACCAAGGATTTGCTTTCCAGGAGGCAAGAAACACCTCCTTTATAATTCTTTTTTACAGAGAAAGGACTAAGGCTTTGCTTCTGTTCTCTTTATACACCTGGAGAAACATGGTCAGAAAGTGATCTTTAGGGGTGTTTCTTCAAATCTTGTGTTTTCTCAAACATCAAGAAAAACCCGTGATGCAGAATGAACAATCTCTAATCAAACCCAAATTTTTCCAGAGCTGCTTGTAACTGACAGCTGAATTCCACACAGAGACCTTCAGTCTGGTCTGTAGAGCCTAATTTGTTTTCCTCTAACTTGATTGCCCAGATTGGGGTTTGCTTGGCACTGTTGTTGTACATAAAAAATCAGGCAGCTTTTGAGTTCTGCCAGCTGTTACATTTTGGCCCATTTAAATATCTGCACTTTCTGAATACTTCCAGTAATTTTATCAAGGCAATAAGTTTGACTTGTACATTTTTTAGCTGCTTGCAGGCATGCGGGGCTGGATCTTGGGTGTAGACAGCTTGTCCTGGAGACACAGTCCTGTTCTTGGCTTCAGGATGAGTTCCTGCTTCTGCTCATTTTGTCATTATATGAAGAACAGGTATCTCTATGTGTGTCTGTTAACTATCACTCTAGCATTTTCAGCAAAAGGACAAAATCAAAGGTAATCTTCCCTGCTGCACCCTCACCCCTCCCATCCATTACTTTGCATCTTGTGAAGTAGTTGGAGAGAGTAATGCTCTTGCTGCCTTTAACCTGCCCACAGTGTTGCTGCCAGAGTCTGTGCAGCCACTAGTCAAGATATCAGCAAACTTCCAGGGTTTTCGATGAACTCACAGTCTATTGTGCCTTTCCATAGAGGCTCAGTACCTAAGCTATGTCCTTTACGTTCTTGGTCACTTTCCCTCTTTATAGCATGGCATTCCCAAGTGAAATACTGCCTTGTGATTGTCCAGCATCCAAACTCACCAACTTCAGTATGCAGATCCTGCCCCTCCTTCAGAAGATGTTCTTTCTGTTTCTCTACACCTTAGAAGATCTCCTTCTAACTTTGGTGCTTCTGCTTCAGCATATTCCCACCTGCCCCTGTTTGGAGAAGGACAAAACAATCAACCTTCATTTCTCTGTCCTCATATCTTTACACAGTCATTCTCTCCTGCTGGGCATGCTCCTGGACATGCTAGACAGACCTTCCACAAAAACTATTAATTCTGGGGCTTCTTATTTCTTGTATTAGCTGTTTCATCCATTTCTTAAGCATCAGAGTATCACTCATAGTTGTACAGGATTTATTTACGTTTACTGAATCTACTACCTTAAAAGGAAAAAAACACTCTGGTCTTTTTTTCCCCTCCAAGTCAGGATCTACTAGATATGGGCTCTCCCAGGCAGCCATTAATATGCTTTTTCTTGAGAAAAGCAATGTCTTCAACATTATCCCCATCAGAATTACAAAGCAATGAGTACCTGTCTCTTTTTCTTGATAGCTGTAAAAACTTGTTCACTTTCTTATTGCACATTCAGGGAAGACTTTTATTACAATTCCTGTATTCTGTGATCTTTGTCCAGGCTGCTCCCTGAGCTGTTCATCAGTATTGACATTTATATCTTTCTTAAAGTGTTTATGATCAGGGACAACCTTTTTTGACTAATATTTCCAGGACTTCTCTTTATTGGTGGGTAATCTACTGAATCAGTGTAGCCTGCCAGGGAGAAATCTGCAGTGAAAATAATTCCTAGCAATCAGCCCAAAATTATTAGTTTTCAAAAGAGATATATGAAGTAACAGAAGGCATGAGAAAACTGGGTACATAATGTTAAAAGGACAGGATGAAGACCATACAGAAAGATGTAATACAAGTTTTATTTGTATGGTTTTGTATAAAGCTCTCCCAAGATTAGGCATAAGATAAACATGCATTCTAAGTTTTGGCGTATTTTACTTTCTTTATTAAAATCAATGAAATATTACCAGGACAAACTTTCAGAATCCAAGTGCCAGTAACAGTGTTACCTCATAAGAAGCTATGATCAAGAACACCATATATGAAACCAATACAATACCGTTTCTGTAAAAGCATCTTTTTCCATTAGTGCCCTTAAAACTTTGTGTGATATTTTGTGCTAATCTTAGAGAGATATGGAATTAACATAGCTTTGTATAGCTTTCAATATAACTTCAGTGTTGACACACATATTTAAGACGTGGTTGCAGTAACTTTTAGAAATTAATTACTTGGACTTTATGCCTCTTCTATTCCTTCAGAATTGTATTCCTTCTAAACATACACTTCAGATTAAATGGGTGTTACTTCAGTAGCTTAACTTCAGATACAAATTTTTATTTTTTTTTAATCAGGTCCAACTGGTTATTAATAATTTTCTTTTCCCCACTCCATTACCACTTACTTGGTCAGAAAAAGACAAGAAACTTCATGGATTCCTGTTAAAATACAGAAGGGTTCTCATTAGCAATTTGTTTATCATCCACAAACTTCTTCTACAGAAGTTTAGACTCTTCTCCAGATTCAACCTGCTACTCATTGGGCTAAATGTATTTCTCTCAGGATAGAAAGATTCTATGCATGTTCACCTGCATGTTCTTTAGCACATAAAGCAGTTCACTGACTCTGAAAAGTAAGCTAAGGTTGGATTTTAAATGCTGCCAAGTGATTTTAGTCCTCAAATGAGCACTTGTCTGAATTTTTCCTGCCCCAAAAAATCCATTCAGTTACAGGTTCAGAATTTCACTCTTGATCTCCAAGACCATTTTGGAAGTGTTTGAGTTTGGACATTCAGATTTCATTTCCCTAAGCTGTTTTCAGTTCCAGTTAAAGATTTTATGAGCCTCTCACAGATGAGTAACTTTGAGGCTACCAACAATAACAAGAATTTCTTCAGGACTGTAACTCTAGAGTTACAGCTCTGGAGCCACAATGTATCACCTGCTTTTGTCTTCTACACATTGTACGTAATGATTGGGGTGTTGTTCAAAGGTAATATTAATGATCCATTTATATATGTTCCAGTATGCATTATAAATAAGTCTCTGATAGCAGAAAGCTTATGCAATATTCTTCCCTGTGCAATTACAGTTTAGACATCAAAGCATGTAATACTGCATAATAATACTGTGCCCTGAATAGATTCCTGTATATAAGATCATATTTGATGATCTTACATACAATGTTGGTTTGTAGGGTATTACAGCTGGGAAATCTCAGGCTGCACGAATAGAACAAAGATTGTAGAAATAACTGGGGACACATTTTGCTGTTCCCCACACTAGACTTTAAGAATGGAAGATGGGTTTTACAGCAAATTAAGAATGAAAATTGAAGAATAAAAATCTGCTATCTACAGAATAAAAAAAAATAAAAATCTTACCCTAAACTCAGCTATAAAAGGACTCCATCTTCTCCAGCTTCTTTGTTCTTTCCTTCCACTGCCCTTGCTGCCATGGTTTCAATGGAATTTAAAACAAACAAGAAAAACTAGGAAGAGCTAGAAAGAACATGAGACAGCAAACGGAAAACACATTAAGAGGCACAAATTCTTCAATTTTGTATCAGCCACAGATCAGAGCTTTCATAGAATAATTACCCATGTTTTTTATCAGTTCTGTCTAATTAGGGGTTTTTTTTTTTAGCTTGTTGCATGTGGACACATAGAAACAGCAGTGATTTGTGGATGCAGTGTGACCCTGCCTGCACAAGTAAAAACTCCTTCCAGAGGGGGAAAAAACCACAAATCCTTATTTTTTTCAAGGGTTTCTTTGGTTCATTTTTCAAGGAGAACTGAGCATCCTCTATGCATTGAGCATCTTAGCTACTTTGGCCCCAGTGCAGGTGTGTCCCTGAAGGCTGAAGACTATACCTTACAGGTTGTAGTCTATAAGAAGGGCTACAGGGTTTATAGCCCTGTCCTATAAACTGTCACTCTGAGAAATGGACTGCAACCTACCTATCACAGAATGACAGTAAGAAGCAGCAATCCATCTTGATTTACACTTTTTATTACCTTTATTTTGGTGTATCTTTAATTCCCTAATGAGCCAACCCATGGCAATTTTTTACCTTGTACTGGAAATTTGGCTAACAATTCTATTAGGAAAAGTTTATGTTAAGTTGATCCTACTTCAGAAAAACATGGTGGAAAAAAGTTGCTTCCCAAGGGATCTTCCCACCCTGTCTTTCCATGTTACTCTCTCTGCAAAGGAACAAAGCATAACTATAAAGTACACCTGCACACTGCTATATCACAATCACACTCAGCTGTGCATCCTGCCACAAGGGAGCTGGAGGAGGTGTCAAACCAAGTATGGCATCATGGTTGGATGCCCTGTTCTCACAGGAAAATATACAGTTAAAAAAAAAAAAACCTAGCTATGCTGTAACTGCTTGGAGGGGAACCAGCAGTCAGGAGTTTTTTGTCACCTGCTCCTTTTGCACAATATCTACAACCTTGGGAATGTCAGAGTAAATCTACTGCTTACTGTCACTGCTGTCAAAGCTTTATGCAAGCCACTGTGTTTCAGGTTAAAATTTTCCAGCAGTACAGGAGTTACTGGCTCCCCCACCAACTGGAACTGATTCTGGAGACTTGAATGATCCAGTTCTATACATAGATGCTCTCCCTGTTTTGAAAGTTGACCTCCCATGTACAAAAAACCAGTTTTATGTATGGAATTATTCTGTTTGGTATTAGCAAGTACTAGAAATTAAATATACCTCTTTGTCACTTCAATTCCACATTTCTTGGCCATATAAAATTCTAGAGAATATCCTCACAGATAAATTTTCTAGCATGTGTCTAAGATTTGAAAACATGTAGTGTTGGATGCCTAAATTGTTCACTGAGGAAAACTGGTGAAGAAAGAGTAAGACTGTCTTTATCAAAAACAGCAATAGGCCCTAAGATTAGTTTACTATGGTGCAGTGGTAATAACAAAAAGATTTGTGGGTCCAATCCCCATAAGGGCCATTTACTTAGAAGAGATTGACTTGATGATCCTTGCAGGTCTCTTCCCTTCCAGCTCAGAATCTTCTGTGAAGCAAACTCTTTTTTGACCTGTGTCTTCAAATATCCGTAGTAATATACATTGCACTAAAGTACATATTCCCTTACACACTCTGAGTTATCACAACTGCATGCAAATCCTGCATGCCCTTATTTTAGCTATACTTTACTGAGAATCTCAAAACCCTGGTTCTTCCAGCTTTTTGTTCCTGGGACTGATTTGCAGACATCCAGTTTTTGTATCTTTTCACTTACAGTACCTGGCACCTCCTAGGTGGATGGAAGCTGCTGGCAGCTAAGCTCTGACTTCTGTTTGTATTCTGTGGAGTTTTGGCAGCAGTGGTACAGAGCAGATGGCAGGCCTTTCTCCTTTCTTTAAGATGCACCAACTGACTTGGAGCTGTGGATGTCAGTGAAGCAGAGGCTGAATGCAACCAGTACAGGAGAGAGTGGCTGTAAAGCAACACACAAATGACCCACACATCTGACACTTCACAAATCACTGTCACTCACCTCTGAGTCAAGTTCTTCCCTGCTGTTCAGAATAGGAGAAGTGATTCTGTGATATCAGTGGAGATTAGCTACAGACAAAGTCAAGTTTTGCTCAGCTCTGTATAAACACAAAATAAAGGAGAGGGCAAAAATCAGCCTTTGTTTTTCCTACAAAATCAAGTTCATGTTGAGTTGCTAAACCACTGGAAACTTCATATCAGCCTTTCATATATTCATGCATCAAAATGACAGTACTTTCTTCTAATTGGAAGTAACAGTTTCATCACCTCCAACGCTATTACTGATCTGTATGGGTCTGCATTAGAGAACCTGGGCCTCACATACATATATTAAAGGGAAGACCTTTCCAAACTTTTCTGTCAAACCAATCTAAGTGAAATGTTTTGTTCTGCCACATAAAAATGGCATTCAAATCCTGCATGCCTATGGCTGCAGGACAATATTAGCTATGATTAAAAATTAATCTTTCGTAGCAAAGTTTGTACTTTTAAATTTTTCACAAGCTTAATTAATTACTCCCATGTTTAATGAGCTTTAAATGGATGACTCATCATCTGTTGGTGTTATTGCAACTATTCAAATTACCTGGAGCACCCCGTTTTATCTCTTTTCTCTTTGACAAGGCTGGTTTCTAAAGCATCAAATTAATATTTATCTTGAGGAAAAACATAGTACCAAAGGAAATATCAACGAGCATTCAATTGAACAGAGAGAGAATGACATAAATGGGATTTATTGTTTATGCCAGTTCAGCCCTCACCCTCCCTTATACTTTCCTCCTACCTTTTTCCCTGCAAAATGAACTTAATTTCTGCCTATGCCCAGCCTGTACAAACACCTCTCACAAAGCAGCACACAAAGGCAGAGTCTGTGAAAGGATAAACCAGGGTGCTCTTAGCTATATCACATCATTCCAAACCAGTATGAAAGCCTGGCTTATGTACATGGGGAGTTTGCTTTTTAAAGGCAGTAAATCACCAAATTGCTGGGACAGGCTGCAAATATGTCTAAATTACTGCAAGACATTCCTCCATTTCCACAGACCACTATACTGCTGGTGTAAACATAAACAGACTTAGAGTTTGTCAGCACAAGGAAGCTACTTCTTAGGAAGGGAGTTAATTTACAGCTGAGTACTATTCTTCTGTGGACATATTCAGTGTGCATGGAATGTACTACTGTTCATTCAAGCTTTAAGTGAGTATTTGTTCAGGATTCAACCCCTGAAGACTATTCAGTTGAATACAGATCAGACTTGTGAGACATAGTGAAGAGAAATCAGCTGAACACTCTGAAATATGCAGTTGTTAAAAAGTGATGAAAAAAATATTAGAAGAAAACCATAGGATTCCTTCAAAATTATGTTTATCACCTGTTTTAATCCATTCTTGATATGCTTCTGCATCTTGCCAAACTGATGGCAGGTTAACTGCTTGAAAGTTAACTCCTAAGCAGCCTAGGCAAAGGCTCTTGCTGTATCACACACACAGAGGCACACATGAGGTGCATTCTGCTGTTAGTCAGGCAGCTGTTAACAGAACCATTATATTTTCAAAATGAAAATTAAGCCTTCCTTCTGCTTCATTTTGTTTTCCATGCTGTGCTGAAAAATCCATTGGCCTTCTACTATTTCCTTCCTAAAATCAGGATTTCTTTGTCAACTAAACCCCTCGAACTGGTCTGGCTCTTCTATATTCAGCTTAACTGTTCTACCCATCAGCTCTTCTTTTTCTATCCAATTTGATGTCCCATCCTTTCTGACTTAACACTAAGGCAGGCAGTTAAACCTTCCTGAAACATTACAGAATAAGATCTATCAGTGGGAAGTGGATAATTTCAAGACATGGCAGCATGGTCTGAAAATACCTCTCTTCCAGCTGTATCAGTTACAGGTTTGGAATCACAGGGACAATGGTCTGACAGCTTTAGATTATGTAGACTCAGATTTCATAAACACTTTGCACATGGGGCTGCCTTTCTGACTGATCTGTAAGTAATAAAAGATAAAGCTTGAGCACTCTTGCCAACACTAGATTGTGACTAGTACAAATTCTTAAAGAATCCCACACAGAGTCCCTGTGATTCTGGGATTTGCATGTAAATTTAGATGGAAAAAGACAGAAGAAATTGTCTGATATATATTACAATGAACATAATCTGATTTCTCCTGCCAGGAAACCCATGGTGCAGGTGAGCCTTTGGCACAGTGCAAATGCCCTAAGAGTGTGTAAAAGAAGATAGGTTTAGTTCTATCCTTTACAAAGTCCTTCAGTCCCCTACACCCTTACTCCTGACAAAAAAGAAAAAGAAAACAAAACCAAATTCAACACTTTGCTCAGGCTAAAAAAGGGATCTTTAAAAATAATGTGAAGAGAAAGTTCCAAATAACTTACAGGAAGAAATTAAATGTTTGTCCCTTCTGCACATGCATTTTTAAGCCTTGGGCAAGGCCACTGTTTTTGAAAACAGAGGTGGTTCAGGTGGAGTTTGGAACTGTAGGTCTTTCTTCCCTTCTCACAGAGATTTCATGTACTGATGGACTACAGAACTCAGAGGGCAACAAAGGCTCCACTGTAGCAGACAAAGCTGAAAATGCTGCTGTTCTTGGGTGGGATTTTTTGGTTATTTTTAACAGTTTTTTGTTGTTATTCTCACAGTGACTGAGCAGATACCTGTTGAATGCTTTCTAGAATAGGTGAAGACATGCAAAACAAAGCAAATTATTTTTTTCAGTTTGGTGTATGTATGGAAAAAAAAAATGTTATGTTGTTAAATGCAAAACATTCCTGTCACCAAAGATTTGGGCATCACTTAATTCAAGATGGCCCTATGATCTAGAACTGGACAGAATTTGTCTTACAAAGTGTATGGCTACTATTGAAACAAAAGCATAGCCCTCTGTCAGTGAAGAATCATCTGAATCATTTGTCTTACAAAGTGTATGGCTACTATTGAAACAAAAGCATAGCCCTCTGTCAGTGAAGAATCATCTGACAGAAAACCTTTGTAATCAATATTACTCATATCCCCAGCCAGAAGTCAATATCCTCCTCTGTATGTGGGAATCACAGAAAAAACTTCACAGAATAATGGAATAAGCAGAGCTGGAAGAGACCCTCAAGGATCATTGCAACTCATGGCCTGGCACCACACCATCCCCAGGAAACACACCATCTTCCCCAGAGCATTGTCCAAACACTTCTTGAGCTCTGTCAGGCTGGTGCTGTGACCACTTTCCTAGTGGGCCTGTTCCAGTGCCCAACCACCCTCTGGGTGAAGAACCTTTTCCTAATATCCAACCTAAACCTCCCCTGACACTTCAAGCCATTCCCTGAGGTTCCATCACCGGGCACTAGAGACACAAGATCAGTGCCTGCCCCTCCTCTTCCCCTCAAAAGGAAGTTTTACCAGTTCCTTCCTTCAGGCATGTTCAGGTGAGGCAAGTTGTACTGGTACCAAAACATCTCCACAAAACCCTTCCATTCTCTTCTTTTCAGGAAGACGGTTTTGCCATACATTCTCCAAAGTTCCAGGTGACTCCAAGGGGGTTACAGCTCTAAAGGCTGCTTGTGCACTTTACTGTAACTCTTCTTAGCATGTTAGAGGCCAATTCAGAGAACTGCTGTGGTAGCAAGTGAATAATGTCAAAAATCACTTATGAACAGAGAACCTCTACATTGTTTATTAAATAGGATCACAGTATGCAGTTCAGCAGCCAAACCCAGACTGCTTGCATCCATTTGCATGCAAATGTATATATTTTTGTTATTAATATCAGGCCTATAAAGATGTATATACTTCACCTTTCTTCTAATGCCACTGACATCAGCACATAGGACAATTCTAGCCAAGACCCATGTCCTGCATCTCAACTGTACCACGCACCACATTTAAGATTCATATGTCATATAACAATGTAATGTAGAGGCAGGAATAATGTGTATCCCCCCTGTCACAACAACTGATTAGAAAAAGGAAGAGCATACATTAAAGCTACATGGTGTTTCTGTGGCATGGCCACTCTACCTTCATTTCATCTATTTCCTTTAGGAATTGCTGAACGAATACAATTCCTGCTTAAGTGTGATGAGCTGTGATGATTTCACACTGGTGTCAAGATGACTGAAATCAGAGGAACAAAGAGAAGGCTTGAGACTGCTTGATAAGGTCTGTATTGCATTGCAGGCTCTGGGACAAATTAAAAGAGCAGAGCTTCAGATATATGATTCAGAATTTTATTCAGGTCAACACTAAAATAAGCAATTTATATTTTTTTAATGGCAATCAGAAGAAAGAAAATTATTGACACATTTCCAACTCCTAGACAGATGCATTTATTTTCTGTTTGCCTAGCATTCTCAGCCTGCTGGGGTTGTAAAGCTGGGTCTCAGACCCAGACACAGCTTTCAGTTACTGCTAACAGGTAACCATATAAAAAAATAAGAGAATAGCATTTCTTACACAGAAAGAATTGTTATTTACATAGTGCCCAGAGCATGCTACAGGCTCCAAAGGGAAAGTTAAATAACGAACATATGATGTAAAGCAATAATCCTGCTGTTACTGTAATAAAAATGAATGTGCTTTCTTCCCTTGGCACAAGACTGGTCTCCACACTCATTTTGCTGCTGAAGTAGCCATGTGTTTTTAAATCATTATGCTGCAGAGGTTTGTTTTGTTTTTTTTCCTTTCAGTATTAAACCTCTCAATTCCTCAGCCACAGAACAGGAAGAGATTATTGAGTTCAGCACAGCTCTTGAAGTCAAAAAGAGTTACTTCTCCAATAGGAGGGCTTTTGTTCAGAGCACAAGGCTGTTTAGACAGTGTAGATCTGTAAGCTGTAAGGAACAGCTAGTGCCAGAGAAATTAGCTTGTTCTTTGTGCTCATCAGTGTATGTTACCATTTTAGCATGATAAAAGAAAAGCTGCACAGTATTAATAGAAGAATTATTTAAAAGGTAAGACAAATCCATAGCCAAGCTTCTGCAGTTCACTGTTATTTCAGACCTGTACAGGCCAATGACTGTGCTGACAAATCTCAAACAGTAGCTGGGCATGACCAAAATACATTCTTTGAATGCTCTGCTCTCGCAATCAAATGCGAGTGCACGTGTGCTTGCAGGCTCTCAGTCTGTAGCATCTGTGTGCACACTGCAGGACAGTCAGAGCATTTAAAGCAAATTTAAAGGGAGTTAAGTTGAGAAAAATATCTAGATTTCTTGCATGTATAGAGAAATGTTCACCACTT
The DNA here is from genome assembly GCF_971803275.1 of Cyanistes caeruleus. Taxonomy (NCBI): domain Eukaryota; kingdom Metazoa; phylum Chordata; class Aves; order Passeriformes; family Paridae; genus Cyanistes; species Cyanistes caeruleus. Next base: position 37,625,317 of record NC_141732.1, read on the forward strand.
AGTTTAATAGTATGTTGGACATCCACTTGAAAACAAAGAAACAGAGAACTCCATTTTTCTGAGAGAGGAAAGCTTATGTTACAACAATTAGCTTCTACTTATCTTCTTTTTGACTTCCACATTCTTCATGATATTTTGCTTTATTATTTTCCTTCCATCCTGATGCAAAAGTATTTCTTACCATTTCATTTATTACATATGATGGTTGCCACAATACATTTTATTGTTTGTACTAGAGTAATGCATAAGACTTCCAACTAGTAGTTGTGAACTGTCTAAGCACCAAATATGAAGACAGTTATTGCAGCATATAAGTATTTTTCACATACCTGAAACACTGAACTTTTATAAAAAATTAAGTCCCTTTAGCTCCATACCCAGCCTCATATATTTCATTCAATCATTTCAGAAATCTATTTATAAAATCGCAGTTACGTGACTGAAGTCTTAATTTCAGTCTGGAGAGGCAAATGGTGATATTCCTGTTAATGGGAAACAAATCTGACCAAAAATTCCCACATGTGAGATAAAAATATGTCATTCTAGTTCCTAACACTAAATTCCTAATTCTCAAAATAAAGCTGAAAATGAAGACTTAAAGATCCTGACTGCTGTATTTACTGCACAGGACTTCTACATTGGAGTTCTTGTCTTTGTAGGCCAGATAATGAATATTCCATTAAACAGGGCTCCAATTACACTTGCAAGGAAACTGAATTGGAAATCTGTGCTATTTTTAAAGACAATGCAGTTTACAATAAAATTCCAGCTCAACTGGCTTAGTTTCCAAGCTGACAAGACATGTCCAGTCTTGTCAGAAACATCATAGGGGCATGAGCTTTCTACAATCTGGTATAAAATAACCCCTCTCAACAGCTCTCTTACATTTTAAGCTGTCCAAATCAGAAATGTAAAATCACCTTAAAATACAGTAGGAGAGGAATGATATTAGAAAGTGCTGTGTGTCTACCTGATTTTCAACTGACACTTTGAGACAGATTAGGAAATGCACTTGCCTGAAGCACAACACTTTCCACTGCTGCAGTCTGGGATTTCTAGCTACAAGTCTGAGTCACCACTGAAGTGACACAAGGAGGGACAAAGATCTGGAGGGACAAAAAGAGTAATGGCAGATGAAAAGGAAGCACAAAATATATGAACACTCACAAGCACAGATCCAGAAAAAACCCCATAAGATTCAGGGTCTTTTGAAAGAGACTGCAGTATTAGCTCTGGTATGCTCCTCTTCAAAAGATTGTTTTACCTACACCAATTTTAGCTCGTAATTCTGTCCTCCCAAGCATGCTGACATTTCTTTTAAAGTATGGAAACTGCTTCTTCACTGGTATGCATGCAAGTCCACAGCTACTACAAAATTCAGGAGACAATAAAATTGTGTGAATAATTGTAAATCAGATAATCTCTTTATCCCACTAGGGACACAAAATTACAGCTTTGGTAAACTTTGTATTCATGAGGAAGTCAGAAGATTCACTTTTATGTTTAATGGGCCCCCAGACAGTTCAGTACTTAGTAAACAGCAATTGTGTAGTTTCCCATAAATATCCCTTAAGTGAAAGAAAGCAAATGCAGGTGGAAGATCTGCATCAACAGCTGTGGGCAATGCAAGGAGAGGGGGAGGGGAAAACAACATCAAAGACTGCAAAGCTGATAGAATGGTTACATTCCTACCCCCTCCCTTCATTTCCTATAGCAAATCAAAATATTTCTCCTCATTGTATTTGGGGCTTTTTGCAGCATAGGGATGATCAGTAAAGATCTTCATCCAGAAACCTGGTAACAACAGAGTACTGAGAAAGGGAAAGAGAAGCTAATCAGTACTTTAGAAGTGGAGGGAAGAAAGTCTGTAAGGGGACAATGGGTGGAATTCCAGTGAAAAACACACCAAAAAAAAACCCCACAAGTGTGAGGGAAAACATATAAGCATTTATAGCAAATTGCAAAGCTGCTTCTAAGAGCAAGGAGACATTCTTCCTCTTTACTGCTTCATTTTACATTTCTATCCAAATGTCATGGCTTCGGCTAGTGTATGATACAGCTTAAATAGCTAAATAGGAGCAATCTGTACCTCATGAAAGAATAAAAATATTCGTTCATTTCTTATATAAGTGTTTAATGACAAGCTGTACTTACATTTCCTTTGTGGAGTGGTATACAAAAACCGTGAATGTGTATTATGTTACACATGCTTGCATTAAATTTCCTTCAGTTTGGTCTCTTCTAGACCAAAGGAGAACTGTTGTGCTGTGCTTTGAGAGCTTACCCTTCTGCTAAGACAGCTAAAAAGAAAAAAGTAATTACAGTGTCAGAAATACCTACAAACACTCCTGAAACCGAGCTAGAAATCCCCATGGATAATCAGTATCTTCAGTTCACAGGCCACTTAGGATCACCTTCACCGTTCTTTATAGCCTTGCTTTTGAAACATGGGTAGGAACAGCCATGTTGTAACTACATACAGTATAAAAGAACAAACTCCTTACCTGATTTTCCTGGCTAATGACTACAGGGTGAATTTATGGAATTAATACAAAAGGCCAAATTGAGACTGGGTAAGTTTTACCTAGAGGAAACATGTATTTAAACCTCCTGAAGTACAAAACTCAACCCAGCTGCAGGATTCATGTCTGATCTCAGTAAACACTTAAAAATGTACTTACTTTTAATGTCTTTATTTTTTAATATTTAATATTTTAATATTTTTTTCTTTTTATTTACTCTTTTAAAAATTGCTGTGCATGCCTCACCACTGTAGTTTCGACTCTAGGGATATCCAGCTCTTACAGAGCAAGCAAATGTGTCAGTTCTCTCCCAGGAAAGACCTCAGATCTTACTGTTTTCTCCATCTTGTACTGCAAGCTCAGAAAAAGAATGGTTTGGTGTCGGTCTGGAGGTTTTGTAAGTCTCTTTTGAACACTTTTGGCTGATCCAAGATCAAAATTCTCAGTAAAAGTAATCCCTTCGCGCTAAAATCCATACAGTACTGCTGCAAGCTTTGTGCCCAACAGAAGACTCATTCAGGCAGCGTTACTACTGGGACTACTGAAAATCACTTTGCTAGGTAATTGTGGTGCAGGTCGGGCTTGCGTTACGATTTTGCTGGCAGCGTTTGAAGGAGATGCAGAAGTATGGTTTAGAGGATCGGAGGCGCTCTGCAGGAGGGGAAAGCGAGCGGCGCACGCCCTGCGGCAGTGACCGGCAGTAACCCCGCTCTCAGCCACCCTCGGCGAGCGGCGAAAACACTCGCTCCCCTCGCCAGCGCTGGGGATGAGCAAGCTCCGGGCTATCTACAGAGCGAGGCCTGCGAACGCATAACCTCTCGGCTGCAAAACAGGGGGTGGTCGTGGGAGCAGAGGGGGAGCCGAGCTGACGAATATTACACGCACCGGCTCCTGCTGCATCGGAGAATCCTCGCCCCTACTGAAGTGACACTGCCACCTGCGTGGCTTCCCGCGGGAAAGGCTGAGGGCCTGGGGGGCTGTGGGGCAGCAGACGTGCTCGGGGTGCGTGTCCGGAGGAGCAGGCTGCGGGACCGCGGCGCTGCTCGGGGCTCGGACAGCCTGACCGGCAGTAACCCCGCGGCGAGCGCCGCCGCCAAGTGGGTGAAAAGTAACTCGGAGTCATCGCCCGCGGGAAGCGCTTCCCCCGCCCCGCCTGGACCGCGGGCACGGGGGGGCTGCCCGGCCCGGGGACAGGAAATGCGGGGGGGCAGAACACAGGTAGAGACGGGGGATGGGGCAACTACGGAACAAGGGGTGCTGATAGCGCAGAAGAGCCAGCGCCCCTAGCTTTTCTGCAGGTCTCTCTCCCCTCCCGAAACGCCTCGTCCATAGGGGAAAAAAAAAAAAAGGTGGTTGGTATGTGCGTTTGGTGGGGAGAAGGGGATGGGCGGGCCGGAGCCCCGTGCCTGTCCCCAGCCGTCCCCTAGCTGCTGGGATGGGGGGCGAGGGGTGCATAGGGAGCCCGCCGGACAGAGGGAAGCACCGCTCTGCTTCCACCAGCCTCCCACCAGCCTCCCACCAGCGTCCCCCTCTCGGGAGACCCGGCGCTCGTCCGGGCTGCAGAAGTGTCGTGTGCTGCCACGTCCCTCTCAGACACGAGTCGTGCTTCTGTCACATGTGCTGCTGCCGCTCAAACACAAACCCACCCCAGCCTCGGGCGGCCGCGCACCGCGCCGAGCCTGGCACCAGCCGCGGCCGCCTCGCCTTTATGAGCCACTCTGTGTACAGCCCTTTATTAGCAGCACTAAAGCTGTATTTAGTAACTTTAATAAATTATTGCTATTTGAACAGATTTTCATCTCTGAGGTGACAGAGACAAGACAAACGGCGTCTCTCTAGACTTTCTTTTTAGTTGTTTACGATCTCCCTTAAGGAGCTTGGGGTAATTCGTGCTGCTGCTAACCCAGACAGCCTCTGACCTCCATGTTAGTTCCCAGCATGTGAAAAAGAGTCAGCTCTCATATACATATAATAGTGTGCATTAGTATGATTATGTGTATAACCAGCATCTCAGGTCCTAGACTTCACGGACCTAAGCATCTTCCCCGTGGACTGTGGTTAGGGACCAAAAGCCATTCTGGGGAGAGGGGTGCCCCGGGCCAGTTGCTGTGCTGTCGCAGGGCCAGCCAGCAGAGGTGTGACTGGGGGCGACGCAGCATCCTGCCCGGGGCAGGACCGGCGCGCTCCAGCTGGGCAGCTGCCTGTTCTGTAAACAGCCACACACGGAACTTAAAATCCCACAGGGACGCTAATAAATCTCCAGCTTTTTTTTTTTTTTTTTTGCTCTTTTCTTTCACGGAGCACAGTAGGGGGCATTTGTTTTGTAAAACATTAGGAGGAGAGTGGCTGTTGTCAGTAGTGGCATGGTGCGGGTGCTGTAATAGAGACAGACTTGCACCATCACACAGCCTTCATCTCCTCTTCCTCCTCTGGAATTTAATTCCTAATAAGCATGAATAACTTACTGCAGCTATGTCAAGCTTCAAATGGTACTACAGTTTATAGAGCACAAAGATCACTTTTTTTTAATATTTTTTGAGCTTTGGGTATGTCAAGAGATAGTCATTATTATACCCAAACAAAAATACAGTGACAGGAATTCTGCAGGTGCTTTACAGCTGTGCATAAAGCTGTATGAGTGAAAATCTCGGTGGGCTGATCCTACATCACCACTTCTGCCCTTTACAAACACAACGTGTAAGAGATTTTTGGGCTGATTTCTCCTCAAATCATGCATTTGACTGCATATCAGGCCTTTGCCTGATTTAACTATCTATCTAAAACTGAGTAGGTGTGGTGACAGTAACAATATGTAGAAAACATCATGCCAGTATTCAATACAGTAGGTTTCTAAAACTGTGTATCAATTACATCTATGTGAATTCTTTCCATTTTCTGCTTTCAGTGTAGAGAGATCGTCTACTTTTTTTTTTAAAGGCTGAGATGACTGTGTTTCTTCCATAATGAAATTTCACTGCACACTTGGCTTTTCTCCTTCCTGAGTCCACTAGTCTTCTTTGCAAATGCCTCAGAAACAATTGTTCCAGGTATTATGCCAGTCCTTGGGAAGATAAATGTGTTTAACCTCACAGAACAAAGTGCTCTCCCTCAACCTGAACATGCTGAAACAAAACACAGCTGCCCCAGAGGACAGCACAGGGGGCCTGCAAGTATATTTCAGTAGAGGGGGAAAAAATAAAGCTGGTATGAACCTTCAAATTGTTCAGAAAATAATGTATTCTTTCAAAACCCTTCATGGTTGTCCAGGCATTTGGACAATGGCATTCCTAAAAGCATACCATTTCTGTCTTACAGCACCCTCAAAAGTGCTAGATACCTCACAGAACAATTTGAAAGTAAGTTCTGGCTTGAAGTGTTTACAATCCATTTTCCTTAAACTTGAGCAGGTGATGTTAAATTCAGTCCAAAGTGGTAAATGGCAGACATTTTGGCATTTCATTTCAGAATGTTGGTTCAGATTTGGGTTTACAGGAGACTTCAAGTGTTCACCTTGCTTTAGTCCCTGAATGTGGTTAAATTTTTACCAAAGCCAGTAAGAGAGGAGCTGATCTCACTCAATTTACTCCTGGAAATCTCAGTTATTAGGAATTGAAGTTTACCAGTTGGATACGGGTAAATTTGCAATCTAACTTTACTGTTAGGACCTGTTATCCCTGTTACACGGCAAAAGCTTGGCCTGACCTCTCCCATTAAAATTAGACCCTCCATTAAGTATGTTTAGTTAAAGCACAGCTTTGTTTTCATGACCTTATGATGGATTGTGCCTTATTGCAGCTACTTAAGTGTCGTGCTGCTGATTTTGCCTTCTGTCAAACTTACATTTTTCCTGCTTTTCCCACTGTTTTGACTTTTGGAAGGCCACTGGAACATAAGGATGATCTACTCACATGCCTGTCCTTTATGTTGACAACCGAGTCACAGTCACAGAAGAGTATTTGGAAAAGCATGAGAAAGGAAGGTAAGCATGAAAGAGAGACACAATGGAAATGGAAATGAATGGAAATGAAATACAGGCCTCAGTTCACATCTGGCAACTTACAAATGCTAGATTTTAGGCCTAGATCCTCAAGCCCTGTTGAGCTCTGCTCACTGCATTATGAGAAGAGAGAGTGCAGCTCTTTTCATACTCCCTCAACCATGCAGCTGCCTAGTGCTCAGTGGGGATTGAGCTGCATGGGAAATCCAGCTATTTCATTTCTCTGGAGCTTTTTAGTGCTGAGCTGTTAAAAAAATCTGTCCTACATAATGTAAATGTATTCTGCAACACAGCACATTATTCTTGATGAAGTCATATGGATGCTAGGCTGAAAATTTGCCTCTAATTTGCTCTGAGTATACCGCCTGCTTTCAAACATAAGGTGAATGACTTATTGTAACCCCAGATTGGTTTCAACACCAAGTGATTAAGCTGTGACATCGAGACAAAGTAAATTAAGGAAGTGTTTTCATAGAACAGGCTGACACATGACAGGCACAGAACTAATTCTGTAGCAAAAGAGGGGTGAGTCATGCATCTGCTGTATGTGCTTTGGTTAAATTCTTGTGGATCTGTATCTCTTGTACATATAAAAACATGAAAAAAGGGGCTAAGCTTTCACATCATGCTTGTGTATAACAATACTACTGTAGCAGAACCTACTTTCAAACACTTCTCTCCACTACACCAGCAGATGAAATTGAACATCCCTCTTACCTTAGGGGAGCTATAATTTTCCTTTCTACTGATGCTTTCTCTTTCTCAGCCAAGCTCCCTTTTGTTCAGAGAGCTGAATCTCCAAAATCATGACAAGTTTGCAGTGGCTCAGCAGGCCAACACTTTTCTTCAGTGGTCATCTGTCATATCCCAGAACTTACATGGATTACTTATCTCTTATAGTTTCAAAAATGAGAACCAGATTCCAAAACTACATTTTGGTCAGCTCAGGGGAGCAGATTCATTATCATTCATTGACAGATTTAACTCATATGCCTAGTGGACTGCTGATGAAAGAAGAAAGATAGGTAGAACTAGTTCCATTCTGGAGAGATGCAAAACTGTTACCTTGTTGTTTGTTATGAATAGATGAAGTCTGACTGATAGAAATAGGTGTAGTCTGGTGAGTACATGCACTTCATATTCCTCAGACAAGCCCCCAGTCTGTGCTTGCTGAGACAATCATCTCATCTCAAATGAGTTCAGTGTAGAAGGGAATTATGATATCCACTGACCAAATATCTCTTGGAGGCATCTGGGGTTTTTTTTTTGTTGATTTTTTTTGGGTTTTTTTGTTTTTGTTTTTTTTTAAGGTACAGTGCTCTGAGTAGTGCAACTACATGTGCATATACCATGACACTTTAGATAGGGAAGAGACTGGAATGCAAGTGACCAAACTAAAGGAGATGATGGTGTTAAGCAAAATGTCTCTATTGCCCTGACTTTGCTTCTTCCAGATGCCTGTTCTCTTCAGCATTACTCAGGAAACAAGTCAAGGAAGCATGTCTCTGCCTTTTCCCTTAAGTATTTGTACCATAATTGCAGCTGCTCTGTTAGATTATCTTCAATTTATACCAGAAGGTCCTGTCAGACAGCCACAAAATGTGTTCTATAAAGGATCACTGTGCACTGAGAATTCTGCAGTTCCCTGACCTTCACATACCTGCTGCACTAGAAGCAGCTGTACTTCTCATTGATCCAGCATGCAAGTATCCACTCTGCTGCAACCACTCCTCACATTTTACATGTCTTTCCAAGTTCTTCCCCAAAGACTGTGGGATCTCATTTGCACTGAGAGCACTTGCTTCTGTGAATGGACTTAGACTTTCCTCATCCTTCCTTAGCAAAGCTTAGCTAGTACCTGGGGGTACTAGCTGCTTTTAAATAGATTGACATTGAGCTTCTATTGGTTCTAGCTATAGCCACTGTTGGCAGGCTGTTGTTGCACAAGGCACACACTGCTCTCATGCACACTTAGGGTATTTCTCTTTCTTAACTCATCTGTCTTCTGTTCTTACATATCATCCGTGTTCTGCTGTTAAAGAACTTCCTCCATTTCAGCCTAGAAGTGGCAGCATTCTGCTGGGTGATAAAGCACCATGCTGCATTTGTGTAATATTTCTGAACTGAAGTAACCCCGATGGAGAGCTCTTTCATTATTGTGAGTGCTGGAAGAGACCACACAGCAGAACCAGACCTTCCCACCCTGAGCCACAAAAAAAAAAGGGAAATGCAAAATCCTGTTTTCAGCATTAAACAGCCAAAAAAGGCAAGGTAATACATGCTAGAGGGGGCAAGGGACAACTGGGTTCTGAAACACGCTGGCATAATTTTGGAACTAACAATATAGTTGTTAGATGTAAATGTAAGGAATTTTCCAGGGATGGAAGAGCCAAATTTTAAAAGCTATTTCAGTGTTATGGAAAAACTCCCAAAGAGCTTATCAGCCTCTTCAGACTCCTAAGCACTCTGTGCTTCCTCTCAGAGGCACATATGTTTCTCCAGCCTGGCTATGGAGATACTCTGGCAAATGTGTTCGTGTAGTTCTCCCTAGTGTAATAGCAGTACCATGTCATGATGCTCATATTAAGAGTGCTTTCAGCAAATTTTGACAAGAGTTTTGCAGTGAGTGAAACAACAGGACTTTACTGACACAACAGCTTGTAAATTTTCATTTGCCTGTAAAGGCTGTGAGTGTCTTAAAGGCTCTCCTCTACAATGAAATCCAAAACAAGTTTAGGAGCCCAAGGCTTTTAAGGTGCCTCCTTTGCAATAGCAACAAACCAGGTAGGAACAAAAGGGCTTCTAAATATTAATGTTCATGTCGCCTCAGGCAGAACTTTAGCCCTAAATTTACTGACTGCATTTTCTAATAGCAATCCTGATGAAGGCAGAGACCTACCAAATCAAAGTAACAGCTGTTTCCTTTGGAGGTTTTTTCTCACTGAGATTTTGTAAACAAACTAGAAGGACAGCCTTTTGAAAACTAAACAGGATTTGTGGAAAGAACTGTTTAGAGAAAACTCAGCTTGCTTTGCTGGGCAGAGTGATTCCACAGACCGAAGGCACCCTGCAGCCAGCTGCCCGATCCTTGTTTAGGAGCTAGAAGCTGTTTTCTTCAAGAAGTTCAAGAGTGCAACAGTCACAGGCATTGCCTTAAATTATTTTGAGATTGAGGCTAAACTTTAGTTCAAAGATTCTGAAGTCACAGTGCAAAGAGAAGTCAAATTCACACAGCCATGGCACACTGTCTCCAGAAGAGGATGAGACTGGTTTTACCTGCTAGACTTCTATGTGCCATCCCACAGTCATTTGACCTATATCCTTGCCCTCAACTCAGCCAAACACTCTCCTTCCAGTTCCAAACCTCCTTGCTTTAAATGGTGCAAGGACAATATCCATTAGTCCAAACATCTAAGTGCTCCCCCTGAGTACCTTTACACACTGGTGAATGGTGGAAAGGGAAAGGCTGTAAAGCTTTGCCTGTCAACCAAGGGTTGATGGCATGCTGCCATGCTCCCCTGTGCCTTTCATCCTGATCTGCATGGGTACATCTGGCCATTGATGCTGGGTTTTATAATTAAATAAGCATTTGAATCAGTGGAAGAGAATTAGGAGGTTAGAACAGGGAAAACAGTGCAAACATCTCTTATACTGTCCCGGTACAGAAATGAGTAGTAAGTCTCTTTATTCCAAACAAAGCAAATTTACTCAAAACCCAAGTAACTGCTAGGAGAGATAAGGGAAGGTTTGGCCCTTGCTGCAGACCCTTGATACTTTTCCATTTCATGTATATGCATTATGGGATTACAGCATGCACTAAAACCTCCCTTTCTCTAACCTTCACAGCTGCCAGCCTAGAAGCATGCCAAAACAGGGCCAGAGCCTCTAGCTACATATCAAGATAGGCAGAAAAAGAGCCACTTAACCATAAACTCCAGAGCTGCCTTGAGCAACAAGTTCCCATGGATTTGTGCTTTTTCTCCCTTCTGCCCCACCATGTACTTGGCTTATTTCACAAGTCTCAAGCACATAAATAGGTTAGCCCAACATACAGCTATAATTCTTTGAATGTCTATGAATACCAAATAAAAATAATAGATTATAATAATTTCCTTCTCCTGAATGACTGAGTCAGTCCCCTAAAGCAAATTCCTAGCACTCTTCATGTCTGGTTGCATTTATCTAAATATATCTGCAGCACTTACGATGTGCACATTATTATTCAGAGAGCTTTGTTAAAAAAAGTTCCATCTATTAGTGTCAGCCTCATTGACCTGATGTATGTCTATCATGGCTCGTTAATCATACACTTAAGACATGTGGGTGCGGTCAAGTTTAGTCCTGCAGCAGGTTCTACTTCATCAGGTTTGAATGTCACCTCCAGTTGGGATCATTTATTTCCAGAGGAAAGTAACACCTTAGGCTTTTCAGGAAGTTTCATTATCTTTCACATTTTGCCCTTCACTTCATCTAAGTTTCAGTCATCCCTCCTCTTCCTGGTACAAACATGCTTTCCCTGAAGCCACAGTTCATGGCATCAGCCAGAACGAGCACTAGAGAAAAACTCATGATGTTTTTGGCAGTCCAACAGTGTTGCTTCTGTGAAAAATAATAGGCACATGAGTTCAGCTTCTGCACATTTTCTGTCCTTAACCCTGAGAAGTAATTGTCATCTTTCAAAATTTTATTCAGAGTCTCCAGAATACTTGGGGGTGGTGGTGAGGGGGGTGAGGGTGAGGGAGCAGGTGGCATGAATGCCACAGATTAGTTTTATAAATAATTTATATTTGCATATTTGTTGGAGTCACACATTCTACTGGAGAACTGCAATTAAGCAACAAGAACATGTGTTACAGATCTCAAATTACTTGAAAACCTGATTTTTGGCTTGCACAGATTTGTGCTCATTAACAGATTGTTGATTTTATACAAATACAGGGCATTAGAGTAAATTTATTCATGTCTATCAGGAGTGAGCAGGCCCACTAATATTCTGTGAGAACAGTTTGGACAATTTGTATCATCCAGCTTTTATTTTTCTATTGTGATAAATAAACAAATAATAGATTTTGCAAGTACTTACACTATGAAAATCTAACTGTGAGACTGCTTCTGGGAAGTGTTGCAAAAAAATCTGTAAATGTGTCAAAAATTAGTTTGTCTTAGACCCTGAAGGCACATTTCTGGAGTTCTCCTTTATACTGGCTATTCATTCACCTCTGGTGTCCCAGGAGAAAAGATTTAGGAACGTGGGGGCTCTCTAAGGTAAGTCAAAATATAGAGCACAGAACTGAACATCTTGAGAACCCAAAGGCTCCATGGATATCACTTCAGTGCCTTATCTTTCCTCACACATGTGTTTGCTATCCAACCCATCTCCTCTAACAGGACTTGCCCCTTCTTTTCATAATATACAGCAGCTAGCACCATGAGGGTTTTATTTAATGGTCTTCTCTATATACATCATCTTTAATGGACCTATATACAGAGGATATATATAATTATATAGACATTTATTTACAAGTTCTGTAGGAATAGTTTTATTATTATTTTTGATCAGTGTCAGACAGAAAATACTAGAGAGACTAACTTTGTCTAGATATTCGACATAAACAGGTGCCATTAAGATAGACAAGAATTAAAAGCCTCTCTGTATTACTAGTAACCCTAAATAATAAAAGAAACAGTAGTACTCAGTCTTTTTCTAGCTGTGTATAACATTTTATGAAAAATTAATAAACGGAACATTTAGGGTGAAGATATATTTTCATTTTTGGGGCTATTTCTCATTCAGTGTTTTAACCACAAAACTGATTAATGAAAATCAAAGTATGTATGAAAATACCTGCACAATGCTCCAAAAATGCATGCACAAACACTGTACCTGGAAAACAGAATTCAGCATTTACTAGCAACCAAATGGAGAACTGAGGAAACTCTAACAGAGAGATCCAGTACCAAAGAGAAGTATACAGGTACGTTATCACTCCCTACAGCTTCCAGAAAGGTGTTTGTAGTCAGCTGCGGGCTGGACTCTTTTTCCAGGCAGCAACTGACAGAATGAGAGGACACAGTCTCTGTGCCAGGGGAAATATAGGCTGGATATTAGGAAAAAGGTTTTTTACTGCAAGAGTGATAAAGTACTGGAATGGTCTGCCTGGGGAGGTGGTGGAGTCATCATCCCTGGATGTGTCCAAAAAAGACTGGACGTTGCTGGCACTCGGTGCCATGGTTTAGTTGAGGTGTTAGGGCATGGGTGGGACTCAATGATCTTTAAGGTCTCTTCCAATCTAGTGATTCTGTCATTCTATGATTTGTACCTTAAGTTTTCCAGCGAGTCTTCCTTCATAATGCTCTATAGGAAAAAAAAGCTATATTGGAAATCAGGAAGAATCATGTGACAGTTATTGTTGCAATAATATTGAACAAATGTAAAATTACTTCTTTAGTTGTCACAGGAAGCAGTTCAAAGTTGCATTTGTTAGCCACCAAGAGATTAAAGATCTTCTTCATGTATCTAAAGAGTTTATTCTAGAGTTCCAAGAGTGCACAGGGAGTCTCAACATAGCTTTTCCTTTCCACATAGTTGAGGTTACCAACAGGTAATTCCATTCACAATGTGTGAAATTCTCTTCAGGAGCTGTGCCTAACCCATGCTATGCTCAAAATCTTACATGAAAGAAATAAATACACCTTATACATAAATGATTTGTCAATAGTATAAATAAAGTCATAATAGGCTAATTAAAAAATTATCGATCCATGTCTAATTATTGCCATGAAAAAGAAAAATAAGAATGCAGTAAGGAGAAAATTCTCCATAATAATGCAGTTTAAAATGTTGAACATACATTTCTCACTTTCTATCCTTTTCCCTGGTATTACACTTGCTCTCTATTACTCCTCTAGGTCCTAATGTAGATGGTTTCCACTTAGGTGGATGAGAACAGAGGGAGTAAATCATCAGCACTCAAATTCCCTTGCCATGTTGATTTTGATTTCTCTTTCCTAATCTGCTTCCTTTTTTTTCACCCCTCACATACATGTTTTATATGATACTTTCACACCTTATTCTTTGCTCACTGGTCAACAACGCCACATTAAATCGGAGTTTGCTATGCTTTTATGTGCAGTAAATACTTGCAATTCTTTCACTTTCCTAGTCATGCAAAGAGCTTTACCCACCTCCAGGTCTCTGTTTCTTTAATTCTTCATTGGCGGGCTGGGTCCTTCATAACCAGCCTATCCCTCAGCTTGTATCATTCCGTGCCCATACCCCTCCTACACTGCATCCTGCGTACCCTCTTTTCAAGGCCTCTTCTCTAATACCAGGCCAGCCTGTTACTGCTCTATATGGCATCACTGTGGGTAAAGTTATATCTTGTTTTGCCCAGAACAACTACTTTGTAGTGCTACTGATAGTGAAACCCAGAAAAGAAACCTTCAGCGTAGTAATGATGAACTATGACAACAAAATTACTAGAAATCCATGCTGACACCAGGAAATTCTACAGTAATTTTGGTACAGGATTCCATGCTCAAAGCTGAAGCAGGATTGGCATACATAGGATCATAGAATCTTCTGTGTTAGTGGGGACCTTCAAGGATCATGGAGTCCAACTCCTTGTCCTGCACAGGACACCCCAAGAGTCATACCATGTGCCTGACAGTGTTGTCCACATGCTTCTTGAATCCTGTCAGGTCTGACCACTTAGCTGGGGAGCCTATTCCAGTGCCCAACCACCTCTGGGTAAAGAACCTTTTCTGGATATACAACCTAAAGCTTTCCTGACACAACTTCAGGCCATACTCAACCCAAACTTTAACTGCATGAACACCCAGCACACAAGCACCTTGTCATACTGCTGTGCAGAATTTCTGAAGCAACAATATAGGTTGATGAGATTTTTACAGCTTCTTTAGGAAAAACAGAAAAAAAAAAAATCACAACCATCACAAAATTCAGCATCTTCCATAAAGGTGATTTATTATTAATATTCCTAGATGAATTGTTACTCATAGCATGATGTATTATGTGAAGTTCTAAATTGGAGGTGGTTCTTTTGATTCATCAAATGTAATTATATGAGGAAAATATGTTACTAATAGAGACAAAGCTTAGTTAAGATTTTTTTTTTTTTCCTTTAAAGCATTGTCTTTTACCTGTTAGTCATTATTATTCCTATAATGACTTTTATTCCTTAATTTATGAGCTAAGAAGATTTTGGTCTGTCTCTAAAAAGCAAATATTTAGTCTGAACAAATGCCAAAATTTTAGTACCTGTCTTCTGTTTGACATAGATCAATGCAAACACTGCCTTATCTTTTGCATTTAATACTGCCTATCAACTATTCTACTTCTTTGGTTTTAGAAGTACTGCATATTCAAACTGCTTTTGTAACTCTAAACTGAAAAATAATATTGAATAAAATTGTAAAAAATACCAAAACAGTTTTATAAAAATAATATTATGTAGGGAGAATAAAAAATTTATCCACAAATCCCTGGAGATTTTTAATAACAAAATACAGTACAGGAGCTAATATATTGGGAGATAATTTTTTTGTTTGAATTCTATTTTCTCACCATAGAGTTTACCATTATATTATTTGATCAGCTCTATTAAAAGACAATTATATAATAATGGAAAAAAAATCTTTTTAATCACTCTATTTATTCATTTGACTGAGAATAGTAAGATCAGATAGATACTCCCATTATATCTACATGTCAAAGATAAATCATTCTGCAAGTTGTCCTTGAAATAATGGTGGTTACTGAATAAAAAAATTAAGTAATAATCTCCCCTCTGAAGACATACAGTTGTTGGGTCTTCTTACTCTTTTATAATTAAATCCAAGTTTCTACCCTGTCTCAAACTATTCACAGGAATTTGTCTTGAGAGTGTTATTTTGGTAAAGCCTGTAATTTTAATCATTTTTATACAAGCCATTTTAAAAGGTGAGTTGATTTTACTATGATTGCTTGATTAGAAGGAAAGAACAAGTCCCCTCTAGCCACAAGCCCTTGAACAGACTGTGCATTCTAAGTCCAGTTCCTGCATAACAGATAGTAATATATTGCACAGGTGGAGACTGCCTAGGCCTATTCACAATGCACAAAATGAGCCAAGAAGTGTTTAAGTGAGAATTGCCTTGAGGTCCATAGGTTAACCCATCCTAACTCCCCCTCTAATGGCCTAATCAGCTGCTGGTGATCAGTAATATCATCTGCTTGTGAACAACCCTGGAAAATTCCTTGATCCTGTATCTCTGGTCCTCTGTTCCTTCAGTTTCTCCACCACATGAAAGCAATTGTGTCTCATGTAGCCAGAAGGCTGGGTACTCCCTGATTTCAGCTTAAATTAATGTGAATGACTGCAATATTTTTGTATTTACCAATCATCCACTGTAAAAGTCTATTCATCTAGTAACTGTTCCATTATTTCCTCTTTACAGAAGGATATCTGGGATAACTCTCTGATGGTACTGATCTAGGCTGAATTGCTCAGCTCCCTAGCCAGTTACTTTCCTGATTCCTTGATGTCTCTATTAAATAAATGTTAATTTATGTAATTCTTTGGGATTTAGATTTGTTTTGTTTTGGTCTTATGCAGGGTCATTTTCCTTTGATGGGTTGGGTTTTTATCTCGGTTTTTTTCCCCAAATAGGAAACTAATTCCCTCTAATATAAGATGTAAGTGTAATTTTGAAAATAGCTCAATCTGTTCAAAAGCCAGTCTGGATAATATAGCATCAGGTCTGCCATATGTTCTCTTTTAGTCATATCCAAAAAGGTTTTGCATGTTCAAAACAGCACTTATGTGCACTTAGGCTGCCTAAGGCATGCAACATACAATTTCAGTGGCACATAAGAAAATACTATGCTGCCAGGCTGGAAAAACACTGACCACCACAGAAAGCAGTATCTATCTGCCTTATGCCCACAGGGCACTGCACCAGTGCAGTGTGGATATAATCCCCATGGTCTAGAATCCTCAGCAACTGTGAACATAATTCCACATCACTTGAACTGAAGTCCAGGAGCTGGACGCTGTTAGCAAGGAGGTACAGCCAGTAACTCTTCCCATTATCAACTGACTTGACACTTCATCGAGCTTATCTTAGTACTGAACTGTACTAGTAACCTCAAATGCTTTTGTAATAAAGTCAGTGGAGCACTGAGCTATGTGTTGTGCTGTAGAATCTGCTTGAAGAGTAAATGGAAGTCTCAGAGCTTAAACTGTATCCAGTAAAAAATAATATCAGGTCTTACCCCAATCCTGTGCAGGAAAAAAAGGGAACTTGGTCTCTCCTTTTACTCTGGGATTTGTTTGCTGAAGCAAAGTGGAAGCAGTAAGATTCAAAGCACATCTGTTAATAGTAGTTTTCTTTTGATACTGTATTTCTGCACTTATTGAGTTGGTATATACTGAGATGAAACTGCAGCTGCTACAATGAAGGTTTTGATGTCTATAGTCTCATGGTCCTGATTGCTTTAGCTTTAGTGTGGAACGACCTAGCGTATTGCTCTGGTCAGAACATGGCTTATTCAACCGACAAGTAAATAAAATGTAACTCTTAGTTTGCCAGTCAGTTCAGATCAGAGCTTGAAGACCTCCAAGTCCGTGCATTAACAGAAGCACATAAGGATAGCTGTACCAGTAAGATCAGAGCTCCATCTCGCTCAGTGTCTGGAGGGCAGTAGCAGGCCCAAGGCTAAATGTAAAATGAGGGCAAGCATACAGTGGTACTTCCCTGGGATAAGCTCACAGATTCCAGTGACCTAAAACTCTGAGATGTCAGGGTCTCCATAAGATTAAGGAAAAAAAAAAAAATAAAGAGAAAAGAAGGTTTTAAGGTAATACTCTAAAACCAGATGATCCTTACTGGCTTGATGGCTGAATTTGAAATCTGCCTAGACCTGTACTACTGACAGCACACACTGCAGTAATGATTCCTACAACACATGGCTCCTACAAGAGAAAGTAGTTTTTTTGGGGGGGGGGATTTATGAACTACACCTGTAACGTCAAGGAGAATAAGCTGGCCCTGGAGTGGAGTTACAGAAAATGTTAAAAAAAACATATTTACATGAAGATCTAAGTAATGTCTTTCAATATGTCAAGTCCGGTTCAAAATAAAGACCTGAACAGTATTAAAAAGCCTTTATCAGCTCTCTGATAACTTATTTGCAGAGTCTGAGGAAGGTTTATTTATGGCTGCCTTCCAGGACTTGAGTTCATGTGTTGGCCTACAGTAAGGTGTGTGAAGAAGATCTGAATGAAAGAATTGGTCTAGAGAGACAGACCTTGCTCTGAGGTTCCTGAGAAATTCATAAAATTCTGAGGTTCTCATATTCCCTGGGAAATGGAGAACACATTATTCAGTCTACATCAGATCCATCAAAACATCAAAGAAAAAAAAATTGCAATGTCTCTGTGATTTATTTTTACTTTTCTAGAGGACAATTGATGAAGTAGGGATTAACAATACCAGCAGAGATATACCCAGCGGGACTATAGCTAATGATGTGCACTTTTCCAGTGTTTTTGGTTTCTGTGATTTTCTATTCTATTTGGTACAGGGGTCTCTAAAGCGTTCTCTATCAAAAGAGCCGTAAATATCTTCAGAAAAAAGATGAATGACTGCCACTCACAAGAGTCTTATTCTCCCTTTGATGACTACATGTAATCTAGATCTCCTACAGTGTTCTTCATCCGCATTTCTCAAAGTGTTTTATAAAAGAGACTGTAAACATTGCCTTCATTTCATAAAAAAAGCCTTGACCATGGAAGGAAGTGTTTAAGGTCACACTGAAAGTACTGATAGAGACAGAAACTAGATGTCTCTCTTCTAAGTCAGGGAAAATAAGTAGTGAACTTTTTACTTAATGATCACACTAAAAACTGAGGAAATAATCACATTTGTTCAATCCAAACCAAAAGACATGTTGGCAAATTAGAAAATTCATGTTGAAATGCAAAGTACAAGTTGCAACATTTACTGTTGTTTTTCTAGCCAAAGCATTTCCTCAAACTCAACCCAGATTTGGAACTTTCTTCCATTTTCTACTTGATGATCATAATTATATTTGCCAGTATGAGGTGAGATCTCCAGTTCAGAGTGTTACCTGACCACAAATATCCCAAACACATTAAAAGTATAACATCACCGAGACAAATGCTAAAAGAGAAACCTGAACTACTGTCTCTTTCAAAGGACAATAGGTAAAAATTACTAGATATTATAATACTTTGATACAAAGAGAAAGTGGACTAGATCTTCCATATAAGCAAGTTTTCTGGAAAGAGCAGAACAAGAAATGTGCCAGAAGAGTACAATACATTCAAAGCTGTCTACCGAAACCATAATGAAAAATGTACCACTACAAAAGATGTGAGATATCAACAATACAACTCTGTCATATACTAACTTCTAGGTACAGCTAGAAGTTAGCTAGAATTAATTCAGTATCTTGTCTCAGACTAGCCAAAGACATGGGTTTAGAAAAAAATTACAAAAACAGGTAATTTATGAAATTTTTTTTGCTGATATAATACTGTCTTTCAATTATGTGACACACACTGCACTGCCAAATCTTCATACTGTTGTCCCAAATATGACTTCTTTCACGTGGTACACTAGAAGCTGATCCACAGACAGAGTCAAAATATTTATTTTATCTCTGTGCAGAGATGAGTGCGGGGTGGTAAACTGACAAACCTGACAAAGAGTATAAAACCTTCTGTTTTATACTCTTCAAACAGTGAAACACTGGCATTTCCCATATGCATAACAACCTGAAACCATAGTCACTGACCTTTCATTCTCTCATCCCTGCTGAAAGGTACATTGCACACTTATTTTACTACATGTGCTCTGTAAGGAAGAGGCTTGGGCGAGTAAGAGGTAATCACATGGTGGGTATTATGTTATTTAGTGACTAAGGTTAACACAAAGTCCCCTTCTTTGGCTTTGTAGTTTGATTTCTAGTGTCTTCTTGTTTTTACTTCTCAGGTCATAGATCTTGGCTCCTGAAGGTTTGGTTATTCCCTCATTTTTTCATAAGCTTTTTTATTTACCCTGTACTGTGCTTCAGTTAATTTTTTTAGCTTTTCATGGCACCTTTATTCAAAAAAATAGTGAAGGGCTTACACTGCTATGATCCCATGTAAAACTGGACCTGGTGCTAGACACACCTTTACAAATAAAGGTATCACTCATTTTACTGATAATGTTTCAAAGCTGGGCTTTGTCTGGTCATTCTTGTTTTCAAAACAACTCACAACACAATGCTACCTTGTGACTTATGTTTTGAGTAACACATGAAAGGAACTGAAAGAGTATTGTCCTGTGGGTTGTTGGAAGCTACTGATCTGTGTCTACAGCTCTTTGCTGTGAACACTTCCTCTCCCCCAGCCTTGTTCCAACATAAGAAAGCTGTCATCTTGTCAGCTATGGGAGGAAATTATCACTAGACTTTGATATGAACGATGCCTTAATCATCTCTGGTGTTGAATCCATTTCCTTACAATAAAGCTTTTAAAAAAAGGCCAAAACACTTAAAGAAACAGATACTTATCACATCAGTAATTCCTACAATCAGCCTTTTGACAGGGAAACACTACGGTGGCAGGGACACTCACCTGTCCTTGGGCTATGCAAATGTTGGAAAAAAAGATTAGTTAATCTTCTGTACTCCAAGTTTAATCCAGGATATGGCTGATACCACTCACACTGAATTCACAAAATGCAGAAGCAAAGGGTGAGCAAGCCCTGCTGCCATGTTTTTGACCACTTTCTTGTACATCAGTTATGAAATGACTGACCAAATTTTCAAACCTTTTAAATATATTTGAATGCCTGGGATTTTTTGTTTGTTTATTTGTTGTTGTTTTTTTTGGTTTTTATGTTTTTTTGGTTGTTGTTGTTTTTTAAACTATTATTATGATTTTTGACTATATTTTAACCAGCACACATTTTTTAACAAATTGTTCATGCTTCTAACTTGACAGAGTTAGAAACATGCTAGGCTTCCTCTGCCTGTGGATTTCAGGCTTATTTGATAGCTTCTAACTTGGTGGAGAGGAGCTAGTGGCCCAAAAGCTGTATTTAAAGACACTGAAGGTTACATAAACATATCTGATTTGTGTGTTTATGTATCAAGACATAAATACATGGAAAATATAAAGTCCTTCTTTAAGATTCTATATGTAGGACAGGTTTCCAGAGCTGATGATTACACGTAGCTGTCACTAGCCTCCTTTGGAAACGTACATACACACATCTGAAAATCAAACTGCTTTTGTTAATTTTTTCAGCTTCAGATCCTGGGCACTAGAGTTTTACTCATTTTTCTATATATATCATGAATAAGTGGTAAAGTATCTATATATCATGAATAAGTGGTAAAGCTAAGAAGGGTGAAAAAAAAATCAAATTGTTAAGCTATTGCTGCAGGGCTTTTTTAAAACTAATTTAAAAATTAAAATAATTTCTAATTGGTCATGGAGTCCATTTCCTTTTCTTCAGCTTCAGTAATGTTGTGAACTCGTAATTTTCCAGGAAAACACAAAAAGTTAGGTGCCTACTATTTTCAGGAAGAACTTAAGGTGAGAAAAGTGAGATTTTGAACAACATATTTATTATAATGAAGGGGCTTGTGATCCTGAAAGAGTAGGACAACACCAGAAAGAAGGCATCTCTTTTGTTGGTTATGCTGGTTTATTACATTGTTGTAAACATTATGACTCAGGGCATGACCCACAATAGAAGCAGACAGCCCAACATCCCTGCTGGCTACTGGGCCAATCTTTCAGTGCCTAGGAAAGGATTAAGCTTCCAATTTGTGACAGGTGCTGGTTTTACCAATGTTGTATTTGGAGAATGACAGCACTATCTGTAACTGTTTAATCTCTTGCAAAATTCTCATCTCACAAATAAAATGACCAGCAGTGATATTTGTTTCTTGCCTGTCTGCTCATCAATAAGTAGGTCTGGGTCAGCCTCTCTTTGAACACAAACATCTACTTGCCATTGAATGATTTACATTTAAAATCAGTGTCAAGGGCTTGGTGTTGACTTGCAAGATATATATGTTTTAAAAGTTTGTGAAAATACGAGTGTGACTTTCCCCATTTGTGCATGAGAGTTAGGATTTGTGTGGTCAGAACTGTATACCTGTGATAGTTCTTGTTTACAGTGGTTAAATAGGGCTGCCATCTGTTTGGGATTGGTTGTGGCTGTATTCTGATTATTGCTAATACTATGAGCCATAAACACAAAATAAACTGCAGTCCTGAAGCAGTTTGGGCATATAAACCGTATAAACAGATAAACCAACAGGGAAATCCAGGCTCTTTCAAAGCAAAGGAGAAGGCTGGAGGCCACTGGCGCCTCTAGAACTCATGCACAGCTTAACTTTTGTCTAAAAAGTTGATAGATCTCAGCCAGGTATCTTGTGAAGTATTACTTCACAAGATAGGCAGATGTGACTCTTACAGAAAATTGCCAACAGCACTCGTCTCTCACCTTGCACCAATAAAAGAAGTCTTCACCGAACCATCAACCATTTCTTCTGAGAACCATCCCATTTCTTCTTACCAGTGGTAATATATAGGTTACGTTTACTGCTGCTTGTGGTCACTTTCCTTCTAGCCTTAGTCAGAGCCTGTCTGCTCCATTTATATTTGGGATTTGCTGTTGGAGTAATGTTCTCTTTTTATAATGAGCCAAGTCAGTTCATAAAGGCTGTGTCACTGCTTGTGTCAGCACAAGAGACATTGCAGGAATCTGCAGTCAACAATAGGAAGGGGAAGCAATGTCACACATATCATATTATATTCTAGCTCTCCTAGAATTTTCCTAGTCTCTCCCAGTACAGCTTACCTTAAATGTATGTTTTCAGCAGGTTTTACTGCTTGAATGAAGAAGTGGCTTGTCTCTAACTAGTAATCAATTTTTAATCTTTCTCAAGGCTTCCTCTGCCTGAGGCTTACTTGATAGCTTCTAACAAGGCACTTAAAAATTTAGAAATATTTAGCAAACTACTTCTTTATCTTGAATGGTTTGTTTAATCCCCTAGCCTATGTAGCTTGGCCTCACACCAGAGAAGTCAGGGGACTCTGCTCTTTTATACTGGTTGGGAAACCAAGAATCTGCTCCACTAGCTAACTTAAGAATTTAATTTCAGAAGCAGGATTTAAAAAGACAGGACTATTTCAACCCCTATTATACTGTTCACATCACAATGTTATGTAATTCTGCCTCTAATGATTTGTCTCAGAGTATTTCCTTCTCACATTTTTTCTCAGAAAAACAATATAAGGTGGGCAACTCTCCAGCCAAACTGCTATTCTGAAACATAAAGAGCATAATTTTTGTTACCACTATAGCTATTTTATTCCTTGGTTCTGTAAGAACTCCCAGGTATACTTCATCCAGTCCTGGCAAACATCCACCAATTCCTACAGTTTTTGTATCACCCTTTTTAAATTCCTCTCCTTGTGACAATGCCCCATCATCAGACAAACATCAGCATATCCTTTCCTTTGTTGTGAGAACTACGACAAAATGCTCATTTTGCTGCTGCCTTTTGATGTTCTCCCTTGATAGAAAATGCATACTTGTTCTGGATTATATTTATTTTTCCTCAGAGGATAAAATAAGGAAATAACAAACACAATGTCCAGAGAAAGAGTCCTCCTCCCTATTCCCATACTATGAAAAAAATGCCAGGGAGATGGAGAGCTGGCTATGGATACACAACAAATGCCAATGGTTCAGATTATCATTTAGTGCCATTTGTAATCAGGCAGTCCCCATTGATTACCACTCAAAATCAGAGCCTTATGTTCTGATAAGTACCTCTGTGCAAGGTACTGACAAGCAATTAAGAAGAGAAGCAGATGCTTACATGGAGTTATTAATATCTAGACAGCTTATGTAATTTCTGGCATTTCCTGTTTCCAAGTGGACTATAAACAATGTTAAACATTTACATCTTTAAAGTTTTAATTGCTCTCCATAGGAATTCCAATAAGATATGTGCTGTACCCATTATTATCCATGTTTATTAGGAGCAGAAGACAGGAATGGTGAGTTATACAAATATTGATGAGGAGTTCCTGGCAACTACTGGTAAAAGAGGCCAGTAGCTCTTCTCTCAACATAGGCTTTCTCCCAGCTGCATCATCTGTTTCACCTGAACTAAGAAATTAATGAAGGCTATCAGAATTTTGAGGGTGTCAATATTAATTCACATGTGGACTAAAAAGATATCATCCACTTAAAATTTATCTGGAATCTCATTAAAACCAAATACTGTCAAGATGCCCTTCCCTGCCCTTGTATTCTTGCTCAATATCTCTGACAGCACGCATGCCGTGTAAGCACAATGACAATTTCATGAGGAGGCTTTCTGCACACTGAGTCTGGTGCACCTGTTCTGCTTTATGCTATTTTATGTACCCACAGACACCAGCAATTTGCAAGAGTTTTACTTCTTGGAAGCAGGAGAAGTGTTCTGACCAAAGAGATTGCAGGCAGGTGTGCAAAGTGGCAGGGACAGGATAGGTAGTTTTAACAGCACCCAAGTCCAGAGCACACCGCTGAGTTTACAAAGACAGATCAAGGTAAAGATACGGAGCCCTGGAAAGAAAGTGAAATCCTGAGCTGAAGCTGGAAGTGTGCCCAAATGCCAAGCATCCCACTTTAGAGCAGAAAACCCTTTTGTCCATATATGTCTGTCTATGTATCCTGGTGGTGTCCTATTGGAAACAGAGTTTTAACTGTCTTCTGCTGCAGAAGTGTGTGTTTTCTTGAAAAACTTCTGAACCCATAGTCCAATTAGAGACAAATTTGACAGAGAATGAAATCATGAAGGTAGAGATTTACTTCACATTTTAGGAAAATGAGAGAATGGCTGGTAGAGTGACTCTCAGTTATCAGCATTCTTTCTAAGGGAAAGGCTGCATAAAACACCAGCAAAAGATGCACACGGGACAGAGATTCTGCTGCTTGCCTATCCACTGGAGAGCTCTAGTCAGAGCCATGTTTAACTTACCAGAAAAACTCACTCTGTAGTCTGTTTATTGACGTCTACTAAGGAGTGAGTTGACAAAACAGATTTTATATAACAAAGAAATCAAGCAACTATAAGATGTAAATCTCAAGAAATTAGGATTTTTGAGCTGTGCTACTTCTGGAACTAATTCTTTTGATTCAAGAAATGGGACCTAAAGGGGTCAGCATTACATTTTACATCTATTTGGAAAACCAACTCAATTCAATATAACCAGCACAAGAAGAACACTTATCCTTGGTCAACTTTTAGTCACAAGAATTAAAATAATTAGTTACTGGAATGCCCTGGATTTCATCACTTTTGAATCTTTTGTTTCCTAAATAACCTACATGCATTTTTTAAAGTGTTCAAGACTTAGATGAACATAACAAAGTGTCCAAATTGCACCCCTTGCATGAAGTCTTGGAAAGGAAAGGTCTAAGATAAAATGTTATATGAAAAACATATTTTCCAAGTTTCTGATGAACTTTTCAAAAAGTAGTTAAGGAGACAATAATATTCAGCCTTGCTAGTTACATTTCCATTTCCTTCCCCATTTAACAGAATTTCTCATGGTACCACTGGTCTTTAGGTTCCTGCCAGAACTGTGCAGGATGTCAATTGCTTCCAGAAGTTTTTGGAAAGATCTAGACCATGATCTGGAATGTGCTTTTTCCAGCCAGGTAATCAACATGCACTCTTGCTATAGATTCTCAGATTTGTTAGCACTTACCTTACAAATGCAAAGCCCAACAATATCTTTCACTTTGCACATTATTAGTACTTGAATTTAACTTTCATTTTAGTAGGTGTACTCAGAAGATGTTTGTTCTGGTTTTGATTTGGTTTTCCTTATTTGAAAAATGGAGAGAAAGAAAGAGCATCTCTGAAATCTCACATGTTGAGTGAGTTAGATTCTTAAAATAAATGTCTTCCTAGTGCAGTATTGTAAATATATAAATGGAGGTTAAAGCACATCCAGAAAATATTTTAAAAACCTTCTGTCTCAAAAGAAACTAAAGTCCTGTAGATTACCATACCAGTATTGTTCATCCTTTGCATGGGCTTTTCACTAATATTGCATTCCCTGTGTCCATGCAGATCATCAGAGGTAGCCAGGAAAGGTGACCACTGCTTGCCTGCATCTCTGCAGTGGTCCAAAGACATGATACAATTCAAAAAAGGTGAAAGTACCACCAGCTCAATATTTTTGAAGGACATTCTCCCTGTCAGTCAAATATTTTCCCCCTGAGTAGCCCAGAGTGCTGTCAGAGATAATAGAAATAGAAATAGCCAGTTTTCTGATTATATGGGACTAAAGAGAAAATGTAGTTGGGATTTAATAAACATTTTTTCTATTTCTATCTATTTCATCTATTTCTCTGATGCTTGTGCCATTCTACTGCTCTGCAGAGTGATATGAGGTAATAAAAATGTGCAGGGTGTTGCAACCCTTAATTAACCTTTGCATAGTTTAAGTCTAATTTCCTAACAAAATCCAGCTAACACTAAACCACTGGCTACCCATATGCTTACTTCTACTGGGATGGATCTCTGAAGACAAGCTGATTCATTTGTGCGAGTCACTACATACAGAGGCTAGAGAGTAGTCTAGATGGCAAGCAGAATAGTACCACTAGCCTGCATGTTCACACCACTTCTTCAAAAAAGCAGACTGACTTAGTATTTACACATCCACAGTGAGGAAGGGAAGAAGGGTGTGGATTTTTTGTGTAGATGCTGACTCTGCTAAGGTGAAAAATGGATTGTGACAGGCCAGCCTGCTACACTGGAGGTCTGGAGCACCACTGGGGGTTATGGGACAGGTACACAAGGTAGAGGTATTGAAGATCAAGGATAAGGGTTTGAGTGGCATTTCCAGACCTTCAGAACTACTACCTCAGAAACTGCAGTATCAAGAAACAAGGCAGGCACATGCCTGCCTCTTGTTAGACCTGAAGAAAGTGAATAGGAGGATTGCAGACCAGAAATAATATTGTGCAAATTCCTGACTCCCTCAAATGTAGATTCAGCTCCTTTTCAATTCTCACAAAGAGAATTGCCTATATTTATATTGCTTCTGCATCTTGAAACTTAAGTGCCAAGCAGATGGACCTTTGCTGTCTCCTACTTTTGACAGTTTGCCCATGGGTGAACTTTCCCCAAGCCAGTAACATCTCAGGCAGGATACAATCACAGAAAGCTGGAGGAAAGGGAGAGAGCTTTGTTAGAAAGCTAACTTCTGTATTTTTGTATTCAGACTGAGCAGGGATTGAGGGCTTTACTCTGTGCAGAGGTGGTGACACTGACAAACTGAAAACATTCCATGAATCCTGCTACCATGCTGCTGCTGTGGAGGATTGAGAGCACAACCTTCTTTGCAACCTCTTTTGGTTTTTAAATTTCCATTGGAGATATAAGAGGTATAAAAAGATAACTTGTCCTATGCACATCCAAGTAGTATTAAAAATCCATAAAGAGGACATTCTACAGTCCTAAACAGCTTCATACAGGTTACTCAATAAACCCTGTTTTCTAGTCCCTGAAAAAGTAAAAACCATTTAGATATAAACTGCCATCTAAGAGCTGCCAAACTTCATTTGTCATCAGTGATGGCCTGAACTACAGAAAAAACTCGTAAGAAAACTTATAGGCAACCATACCTTACCAGGAGTCTTTTACCCTTACTATAATGCAGCAGTTCAGATACATAATTTATATTGGTTTCCATATTTGACCCTTTATTTTGAGTGTCTTTGGTAAAGTACTGTAATCAGTATTTTGGAGTTACTAGATTCTTCCTTGAATTCCTCACTGGGATTTATATGCTGTGTTCATGTGTAGTAGATTTACATGCTGTGTTCTCCAGTTTGATGATGGAGAGAATTTTTATTCCCAACCAGTGCTGGTGTTAACCTGTTGACATGAGCTTGATTTGGTACTTGCATGACTTTAATCTTAAATAAGTTTCACCAGAAGGAGAACAGCTTTGAGAAAACCGTTTTCTTGACTTTTTGGATAGTAATTTGCATTAAATTGATCCTAGGTTTCCCTTTTTAGCAGAAACAATGTGAGTTAAGGCACTTGTAGAGAATTAGTGATCTCATGTAAAAGCCTCACCAACACTCTTCATTAGACTTGGGATCCTGCCCTTTTAAAAATGTCAGTTGTATCCTTATTGCCTATAATTAAGGAGGAATATAACTCCAAATAAATTATTTAGTGCCTAAAAATAACAACTAGCTGTGCCATGAAATAAAATGCGCTTCAGCTCCCAGTGGTTACACCATCAGCAAAAAATAAATATTCTCCCTTGGCAAATGCAAAGCTTCAAAGGCAGTAAGAGCCTGTCAATCTTCTAGGCTCAAGTGGCATCAGAATCGGAACTGTCAGGAATCCCTAAATACTTCCACAAGAAATGGTTTTCCACAGTAGACATAATAATATTGAAAACACAGAATACTTTAAAAAATTAAAAAAATTTAAAAAATAACATTAAAAAAATAACAACTGACCAACCCTGACACTATTATTCAGGACAAAGCATTCTAATTTCCATGCTTGCCATCACATTCTTTTACATACGTTAGTGATTATATGCCACTACACTTGAAGTATAAAAGGAAGATTATTTGTTGAAATGTGATGACCTCTTTCAGTGACATCTCTTAATCACAGAATAACAGAATAATTCAGATTGGAAGGATAATTCAGTCTGGAGTTCTTGAGTCAAATGTCCCGTTCAGAGCAAGGTCAACCAAAAAAACACCAGAATAAATGAGTAGGAAAAGTGGCCCAAGTCACTCTTAATTTGCCTTTTAAGTCAACAGCAGTACAGACATTATGCTGGAGTAATAGGTACAATTAGGCAGAGGGCTTTCTTTGTCTGTAACAAGAGTGTACAGTAGGACTTATACCAGTCTTTTCACAGCAGGTTACATGTGGAAAGCATTAGGAAGTGGAAATGGCAGAATAAAGAAGTATTCTCCTTTGCTTGATGGGAAGCAACAGAGCTTGCTGGGTTGCATGGCATGACCTATGGAAGGACATGTGCTGGCCCGGTAAAAGAGGAAGTGGTAAATTCTGCTAGGTTTTGCTTACTGAAGTGCTAAATTACAGAAAAGTGGCAAAGGTTTGTGCCTTTACTGCCTCAGATTAAGTCAGTAAGAGTCATTCACTGAAGACGGTCAAACAGCCAGGAGTTAGCTAAAACCTCACCTGTGAGATATTTTTCATCCAACTGACAATTTAAACTCAAGACAACATCTAAAGTCTAATTTTCTCTAGGCCTCTTCTTAAAGAAAGGTTTAAAAAAATTAGCAAGACAATAGGGCAACATGGAGAATAAAAGGGCCAAGGAAGATATGTTTAAAGCAACAAACACGTATAATAACTATAGATAAAGACAAGTGGGTGAGTCATGCTGATGGTTTTGTGGATGCCATAGTTTCATCATTATCTGCTCTGCTACCATTGATCATGCTCCACCCCCACAAAAATTAATAATGAAAACATGCAGGACCAAAGAAGCTATTCAAGTACACACTAACTGACTGAGCCAAAAGTCAAATACTTGTTGTCAACTTTGGTAAACTGTTACTTCCCATCAGGTTCAATTTAGTGTTATTCATTCCCAGGAACACCCGTCATGTATTGTTTGTATCAGGATAGGGTCAAGAAGAGGAGAGAAACCATATCAGAATCTTAATGCCTGTGATTATTGTAGCCATAAATACCAGGAAAATTTCAGAGTAGAGAGCAACAGAAATTTTGTGTACAACCTTGCAGATTTGATTTGGTTAGAACCAGAAACTTTAAATTTCTTCCAAACAACTCCTATGTCTATGAACCCAAATGATATTTGACCTAAATGAAAAATGTTTTGAGTAAGACCTCTACCTACTTCTATAAAACCATAGAAGTGGTGTCTGTGACTTTATGGAACCATCCTGGGCCCCTGTGTTGACAGCCCATGTTTTATAACAACCAGAGGATGGCTGTTTCACATGGCAGGATTAACAGCCAGATAATCCTGTAAAGCAGAGCACCTTCCATCTCACTTAGAAGGCATTCCCTAAATGCAGATAAGAGCTATTTATTCTACAATGTGTTCCTGTTCATTTGGCAGCCAAAGCTCTGTGAGAATTGAGTAATCCATGCTTTCTGCAGGCCTTTGGTGAACTCTGGTAACCCTTCTGCCTGCTACTGCTCACTTGTCATGGACTATACAGGCAGGTTCAAAAATTCTCTTGTGGGCTGGCACTGCCTAGAGCCACAATTTTGCAAACAGTTGTTTATCTGGGTGTCTTCCATTGCACTAGAATAACCCCATGACTGGGACAAAAACATCTATTGATAAATGCCCTCTCAAAGTAAATGCCCTCTCAGAGAAGCCACATACACAACAATAGCATATGTTCTGCATTTAAGTGTGATTTTGCAAACATTGCATTGGTTGTAAACACATCAGCTAAGCAATAACTGTAGATGCATGCACAGGCAATGTAGGAGTCTTTGTTAAAAAAAGAACATCTCCTGAAAATTGTAACTACTAACCTAGCGTTTCCTTGCAACTAATTACTCTAACTTCTAGGGGCTGTTAGGACACATCAAATTAATGATTTCCATTTGTATTTTTATTTTTTTTTAATTATTCAAATAAAATTTATAATAAATACTATCTATACTTTTTTTGGGTCAAATATGCAAACTGGGCACAATAAGAGGCAACAGGCAGTGTAACCCAGATTCAGCTCCAATGCCTCTAGCAGTTAGGCAACATAACATTAATAAAATTAAAATAAGAAATGGTTAAGCAAGATCTACTGTTGAGGTCAGAGCAGCCAACACAACAAGGAGCTAAAAGGCCCTGTACTAGTGTGCTCTTGTTAACAGAAATTAATAAAATATGTATATATATCTATCTGTTTACTTAACTGTGTTTTTGAACACAGAAATATCATCAAAATGTTAAAAACAGCATGAAAGGAATCCCAAAGAGGGTCATGGGATAATGGGATAATTTGGGTTAGAAGGGACCACAGGAGATCTCCAGTCCTGTGTAGCCTCATACAGGGTCTCCATGGGACCAGACCAGAGTGCTCAGTGTGTTGTCCAGTTACATTCTGAAATTTAAGGATGGGAATTACAGCTTCTCTGAGCAGCTTTCTCCACTGGCTGGCTGTCCTCATGGTGGTACAGCTTCTCATTACACCAATTTGGACCTCTCCTGTGTTGGATTATGCTTGTTTCCCACCCTCCTGCCATGTATTTCTGTCATCTCATTCAAGATGCAAACATCAATCACTAGGACTCTGGCATTAAAGCCTTAACAGTTTGCAGTCTCTCTGTTTTTCCATTTAAAATACAAATCCCTCTATGGCAAATTTAAACTTACTAAACAGGTAGTGATTTTCTGTAGCCTCCTGACAAGTTCTTGAGGACCACCACCTGGAAAACGCTGTCAAAATAGGTTCCCAGTTAAAGGCTTGTCAAGTTTCAGCACAGAAGACCAGAGAGCAGAGCAGTAGAGCACCAGTCTAATTGGAAAGACAATCCTGAGGAGCAAATGGCTAGCAGTGAAGAAATATTAATACTGCAAATGAAGTAAATTTATTAAGGTGTAGAGAAAACCGTACAATAGAGAGAACACAATCTCTCTTCACTAATGAGAAAGAGCTGGCACACAAACTGCTGTAAATCAGTTGAGATCCTGTTCTTTCAGTGGAGATATATGCCTCTTACACCACCTCAGGATTAGGCTTGAAGTATCCTATCCCCTAAGGAGCTATTCTTTGTTTCATTCTATGTTTCATCTTCCATGTGCCACATATTATACACCAGCTGGGAGCTGCTTGTTATGACTATACAGTGCTGCACTGCATGGTAAGTCATTGCTCACTGACATGTCAGAAATGTTTTTAATTATTAAGTTTTATTTACATTAGTCATTCATTTAGGTAATGTGGTAAATCCAACATCCTCACAGGATAGCTCAAAATCCTTTTGACTCATTCCTTCCTGAACAAATAATCTTTAATAATTTTTCCTTCTTTGGCACAAGTCAAAGGTGGAGAAGTCATTACAAGGACAAACAGTTCTGTTAAGAGGTCTGTATCACACTAGAAGGTGCAAAGGCAGTCTACTTTCAAGACTTTAATGAGATCGAATGAGCGCTACATTAAACAGCTCTTGTTTCTCTGTAGAATGGAAGAAGTGGAAGGATCACATTCATATTTAAAATAAGAGCTCTCCTAGGGATGTGGCAGTGCATGATTGCATTCTAAGTCTAGCTGAATTTGCAATCTGATGCAATTCTAGTATCAGTCACAAAGTCAGAAGTCATTGCATGATATAATTCTAGATCTTTAATTACAACCCCTGTCTAGGTAGGTATTACAGTACATGTTAAACTCTCACTTCAACAGTATCACTCACATGCGTCCAAGTTAAAACACATGCTGGACTGAGAGTCTAGCTTAATCATGTCAAAGCTTCATTAATTCCTAAATCAAACCAAGTAAAGATTCTAACAGATAAAAGGAATTCAGATTGGCCTCTCAAACTGGGTGCAGTACCCCATGCCAAGGCAGGTAAGGCACAAGGGCTAAATAGAAGCATGACACAAGATGATTCACATAGTATTGATCTTTAACGAGGCTGTTAGGTAGATCATTCACTGATGTAACTCTGACATAGCACCCAGCAAAGCTAACAAAACAATGCTGATAAGCAAGTGCTCAGATTTACTGGCAGAACAACAGGATGGCAAAGTGGGGAGTGCAGAGGCTCACTGACCCAGATCTTATCTCTGCCACTTCATGCCAATGAGGTACAATTGAAAGCCAGCCTTCAACACAATAATACCTATTCACACATTCTCTGCATAGCAAATGAAAAAAGAAACGTTTACTACATTTACTGTTGTGCTACTGCCCCTGGTGTAGCTTTTCCTGATTCATTAGTTCAACATCCAATCCATCTGCTGGATACCAAATGAGACCCAGGATTCTTAGTAATGTCTCAGACAATACACACACGGTCAAGATATGCAATTTAATTCTGTATGATTTGGCTAAACCAAACTGGATTTTCTTTCCATTGGGTCTAATGGATTATTTCAATTCCAGGTTTCAGATTTCCTGTTCCTCCTCTTGGGATGCTTTAGTCTACACATTAAAAAAACACACCTTTGTTTATAAATATGAAAACTAGAAAGAAAGCAATTCCATTACATCAAGTTGTTTCTGCTCAAACTTCCCCAAATTGTTCTCTTTTAAGCAGAATCCAGGTTCAGAAAAACTTCAGCTCTGTAAAAAAAGGCAGCAGTCATTTTTTTTATTAGCTTTACTTCTTCTTTAGATTTCAGCTATAATATTCATAATATTATAATACTTAGAAGCAGTGCAGTTCTGGCTTCATCTGAAGTATTCCAGTTCCATTGTGACTAGATTGGGATCTGAAATGTTGGGGGTCTTTTTGAGAGACTAGTATTGAAAGAAAATAAATGTTTAGAGAAAATATTTAGAGAAAAGTGTTACAATGTCTCTGTAAGTGATGAACCTGTGCCATATCTTATAAACTCTGTCTCTCCAAAACTAAAAAATATTAAACAGTTATAGGGTCTCAGTATACATGTGAAACTAATCTGGTGGGAAATGCAAGAAATGTATTTGTTTATATGAAGAATAAAAAGGCAAAAGCCACATTGATGCTAAACCTAATGAAGTCATGACAAAGATATACATAATACACGTTAGCCACCCTGCTCTTTTCTCAGTTGTCATGAGCAGTAGCCACTACTAATTGTAAGGAATATAAAAACTACACATTTTTATTATAGCTAGTGCTTGGTGCTGACACTCATGAAACATTTATGACAAGGGCTTAACAAAATCTCTCAAAAGACCATACTTTGACAAAGCAGCACAGAGTAACACATATTTCAAATTAAAAACTATAACCAACAGAAGTTAGGCTCCAAAGTAGGAGGTTAAGCTCCTGTTAATTCTTCTGTGTGTGGACCTCTGTATACATGTTTCATTACTGAACATTAAAAAGAGGAATTGGCCAGGAGAGATATAGAAGACACCATGACACCATTTTAACCTCTCTTTTTCTTGATCCTCTTGCTGTTATGCAGCAAAAAGGAATCTAAATTGTAGGAAATGGTTACTTTTATGAAAGCATAATCACACATACTTAAACACAAATAAGAAAAAGAAATGTCCCTTATAGCCAACAAAGGGTAAAACAAATACACCAGTTTTCTCCATTTCATCTCCTGCTCCCCACCACCACCCCACCCCTGATGCAGGAATTTTCATAAAATGAACAGTCTACTTTGAAGATTAAGGTCAGGCAGAAGCAGTTTACAGGTATAGGAGGGAACACAGAGAAACAGAGTTCAGCCTCCTATCTATATGGACTCTGACTGACAATTAAGTACTAAGGCTTGTATAGATTTAGCACACCTCTAAATTGTACCATGAAGGGGCCTGATATGGCAAAGGAGCATCTACACAAAAGGAACTTTGTTCCCACAGATGCAGCTGTGTGGGCCTGATAACTAAAATCTGCAGCCCGGAAACCTTGACATACCTCTTTTCCTCTGGTCTGCATTTGGCCTGTGAGATTGTTGTGCCCTTGACCAGCTTTCAGACCTAGCAAGCCGTCCACACAGCTTACTATCTGAAAAAATAATAATAATGTTTCAGGCCTCAAAAGATGCTTTTTTTGTTCTTCCCGCTGACAGCTTTTTTATCAAGACTTACCAACAATTCAAGATTTTCATCTTGTTTTCCTAGCATGTGGTAACCAAAGTAGCAGAAAATTTACAGCTTCAGATGTTACTGGTGGAGTAAAATAGAGCAGTGTCAATTGTTCTTTATTAAATCCTTTACTTCTCTTCACTGTTTTTGTCTTTATGCAAGCTGTAGCCCATCTGATCTGCTTCAGGAATAACTCACCCCATGGCCTATGAAGCAATTAGGTGAATGGAGCTTGCAGGATGACCCAGTACCATTTTCTTCCCATTTGGCAGTAATTTCTGGCATCACAAATCTTTCTCTCTAAACTGTTTTTATTAAATAACAAGATAAACTAGAAAAGTTAAAAAGAACATGAGCCTCCAGCACAGTAGTCTACCTACATATGTAATTACATGAGATTGTCATGACAGCAGATTTGACATCTGCAAAAAATACTTTCCCTGATAGTAGATGAAAACATATTTAAAACTTTCTTCAGGGAGGCATTTTCTACACGATTGTTAATTCAAGGCTTGTGGCATTCTTAAAACGTTTTTTAATTGAGTTTTAGGAGTATTAAGAAAACTTGTTGCATTACATATGACCCAAAGTCACAATCTGCTTTTGTATTTTCCTGCACAATAAAGCAAAAGCTAAAAGCTCCAAGGCGTAACTCAGAGCTGGTATTCCTCCTCCAGCCAGAATGGATGGTTTCAAAATAGAGCCAAGGAAAAAAAACCATCAGCATTTCAAAACATCTCTTTGGTACTACACTATAGATTTCCTTCCCTCTGTCTGAGACAGACGAACTGTGTGTACCTTCCTTCCACACCTAACTCTCACCATACAACTTTGTGTGTTGGGCTCTTAAGCAGAGCTCACTAGACACCAGCCCCACTATGAGGCTTGGCTCTAGATGAACACAAGAAAGCTCACTGAAGAGCTGGGAGCAGGAGTAATGCTTGAGAGACTTTCTTTGCTTGGCTACAAATCACAGCAGCAATTTTCAAACAGGACCTGCCAAGGGGTGAGGGAAAGGAATGTGGACAGGGTGCTAAGTACCATGAAGCAAAGCCTGCAGAAGAGCTATGTGACTGCTGGGAGTCAAGCTAAGGACTTAGTTGAGTAAACAACCACTAAATCTGAGATTGAAGGCAATCTAAAATTCAGACCACAAGTACAATTACACTGGACCCAAAACATGCCAGAATCACTGGGAGAAGAGAGTATCATTTCAGGACTTGTCTGTATATGCATGACTTGACCTTCTAACACTATCCAAGTATCCCAGCTTGAATTGGAAATATGTCTTTTCAAGAGTCTCAGAACTACATGCCCCAGGCTCAAGCACCCACCTGTGTACCTTCAGACACCCAGTTTTAACTTTCAATAACTAAGCAATGCCTCTTGCCTGAGACCACAGCAACAACCCACAGAGCAACAACTGGAAATCTGTAATAGTACAATGCTGATTTACCTGCAGGGTGACAAGAGGAAAAATTTAAACATTTCTACCTTTGGGAATTAAAATTAAAATTTCTGTCTTACTGTGTGAAGACCATGAGCACATGGGGAAGCAGCAGCTCCCAGAAAAGGAGCTGCCCAGCAAACTTCCAGATAACAGCTGGAGCTACAAAGAGAGGAGCTGCAATTTAGCAAAAGAACAGACTGTCTTCAGTTGCTTTGGGAGGCTACAGCATTTTGCTGTATCTACAAAACCTTCAACAGGTGTAAATCTGTATAACGATAACTACAAAGGATTGGTGCAAGTTTCTGTAATGGGGACAGTAATCTCAGTTTTGACAGACACCCAGAATGGTCTTACAGCAGTAAAGATCACCCTGTCCTCTATTTGCTTGACTCTAACCACAGTGGTACTTGGACCCACACATGCCCCTATGCTGCTAGGGCAACCACTAGTAACAGTAGTAACTAAGACTTCTCAGAAAACTTCTAGCTTTACCACCTCATTTGCACTACAACACCTACCCCATGTCTTACAGAGCAAGGAGTACTGGCAAAGCTATTAATAGTTCAGCCACAAGATGCTATCTTGTTATAGTTATTTAGCTTTTACTTGCTATTAGATTTCTTCTGCTTTACATGCAAAGATGGCTGTAGGTTAGATGGCCTCAATCAAGATTTATGCTCTCTGAAAACCTGAGATAATTCAGAAAATGAAGAAAGATAAACCAGGCTCTCTTTTACATATTTATAATTTAGCATATGTTCATGATCTCTGGAAATATATATATGTATAGGTGATATTCATACCTTCTTTTTCCTTAATTATTACCCAGTCCAGATCTCTTGATCTATGTAAGATGTTTATGCCAGCACAAGAAGGGATTATTAGGAAACAGGAAACACAGAGAGGAGAGAAAATACCAGAATTGGTATATCCTCTGAGAAGGGAAAAGAGGCATACACCATAAAAGTCAAAATGTTTTAGGGTTTTGCTGGCACCAATCTAGTAGCATTTGTGATATCCTAAGCCTAAGTCTCAGCGTACAAGATTCTACACCATTAAAAGCACTCAAAATGCAGAAATAGAGAAAGTATAAGTAAATTATTTTCTGTAAAAAAAAAATCTGAAAAAAAATTCCTTCTGGAATTACACATATCTGACTAGGTTGAAGTGATCTGTTTTATCTCTGTTGTCTGACATTACATGTTGCAGCATGGTATGGCATAACACATCAAACAGTATTTACAGTCATAGAACCATAGACTCATAAAATGGTTTGTGTTGAAAGGGGCCTAAAAGATCACCCACTTCCAACCTCCCTTGCCATGGGTTGGGACACATTCCATTAGACCAGGTTTCTCTGAGCACCATCTAAAGATGGCCCTGAACACTTCCAGGGATGAGGCATCCATAGCTTCTCTGGGCACCTGTTCCAGTGCTTCACCACCCTTACAGTAGGGAATTAGTTCCTCATATCCAATTCAAAATTATCATCTTGCAGTTTAAATCCATTCCCCCTTGTCTTATCATAATATGCCCTTGTAAAAAGTGCCTCTCTAGCTGTCTTGCAGACCACTTTAGGTATGAAAGGCTGCTCTAAATCCTCATTGGACCCTTCTCCAGGGTGAACTGCCCCAACTCCCTTAGCCTGCCTTCATAGGAGAGGTGCTTCAGCCCTCTAACCATCTTAGTGGCCTCCTCTGTCATGCGGTTGGCCCCAGAGCTGGATGCAGTAGTCAAGCAGAGTACAAGGGGAGAATCACACCCTTAACATTCTGGCCATGCTGCTCTGGATGCAGCCCAGGATTCCACTGGCTTTCTGGGCTGCAAACACCATTGCCAGCTCATGTTGACCTTCTTGTACAATACTTTTAAGTCCTTCCCTCCAGGGCTGATCTCAATCCATTCTCTGCCAATCTGTATTTGGGCTTGGGATTGCCGTGGCCCAGGTGCAGGACCTTGCACTTGGCCCTGTTGAACTTCATGAGGTTTAAACAGTTCCCCCTCTCAAGCATGTCCAGGTTCCTCAGGATGGCATCCCTTCCTTTCAGCTTACGACTGCCTTACACAGCTTGCTATCACTAGTGAACTTGCTGAGGGTCCCCGCAGTTCCACTTCCCATGTCAGCAACAATTATATTCTAGAGTATCAGCCCCAATACTGACTCCTAAGGGACACCACTCATCACTGCTCTCCACTTGTTCACTGAGCTCTTTGAGTGTGACTATTCAGCCACTATTACCCATTGAGTGGTCCATCTTCAAAATCTGCATCTCATCAGTTTAAAGAATATAGGTGTTGTGTAGGACAGTGTCAAATATTTTCTTTCAGTTTCAGGCAGAATAATATCAGTCATCCACCATCCCTGCAACACCATCATAGAAGGATACCACATTTGTCAGGCACAATTTGCTCTTATTGAAGCCATGGTGACTGTCACAAATCAACTCTGTTTTCCATGTACCTTAGCATAGTTTCCAGCAGGATCTGCTACATAATCTTGCAAGGCACAGGGGTGAGACTGACCACCCTGTAGTTCAGGTGGTTCTTCATTCTTACCATCCCTGTCATTGCCTTCTGTGACTTGAGTGGTCTGGCTGGAGCACTTACCAGAGAAGACCAAGGCAAAAAAAGTTGTTGACTATTTCAGCCTTTTCCACATCCCAGGTAACCAGGTCTCCTGTTTCCTTTCAGAGAAGGCCCACATTTTCAGAGTTTTCCTTTTATCACTAACATACCTGTAGAAGATCTTTGTCTAGTCCTCTGAGATCCCTTGCCAGATTTGGTTCTGTCAGGATTTTAGATCTTCTAACCTGAACTTTGGCTGCTTGGGTGGCAATTCCTCACAGCCTCCCTGTCTTTGTTTGCATCCTCTGTAAGAAAAAACATTAAATGAACAGTTCTTCCACCACCTAACCCCCCAAACATTTCATGTCTTTCTCCCAGTAGTATTGGTTAAATATTTCTGGCTGTGTTGAATTGAAACAAAATTCTGCTAGGAAATTTTAATTGTGCTTTGCTTTCTTCTTTTGCTAGCAATTCTGAAATGAGTAAAGAGATGACAAGTAGGTTTGATATGGTCTGAAACTGGAATGGAAGCCTTTTATGCCCTGTTCACCCAAGTGTGAAGGACAATACAAGGTACAAGTAGAAGGGCTAGTGGGCCAGCCTTCAATGAGCTAACATGCTTAAAAGGGACCAGGATGCAGCACAGTGCTGTTGTTGGAGCTACTACCAGTCTACTGAAAGCTGAAATGGCACAGTTCTAGGAAATGCAAATTAGAAACATACTCAGGTATTGGGTTTTGACCTTCTGTTTGTAAGTCTGATTTAGTAAAAGTTCAATGGTTTTATTATATCTGGTTAGGTTGATCTTATGTTGTTAAGATAGTTGTAGAAATTTATGTTGCTCTGATTCTTTCTGGCTCATTTTTCAGCTGGTATTAGTACTTGTTAGCTTTTGATATCCAAGGGCATATTTGGGCCTAGTTCTCTTAGAAATATTGTCAGTATTGTGGACTGGACCCATGAAAAGAAGTGAGTTCGTTTTGTCATAGATGAAGCTTGCAGTATTACAGAAGACAAACTGCTTAAGCAGCAGGCCTGACCTGGGATACCTTCTGTGCATCTTTCATTATCATCCTGTTTTCCAAAACAAATGAGCAGTGCAGCTTACAGAATTAATGTTCAGCTTTAATTGCATAATGTTATAGCTTTTGCCTTATCATACACAAACATCCTCATATATTTTAGCCTTGAATTAGTTCAAGGTTTTCTCATCTGTTGTTAATTCAAAGGCTTTGTTACTATAGTCACTTTCATACTCATTCTCTTTCATCACCTGTCACTTCCACTCCCACCCTGTCAGTCTTTGCCCTATCTCCTAACTGCAGGAAAAAAAACCCCAACAACCTTCTTCATACTAGGGAAGAACAGATTTTGAATGACCTACATATTTCCAACTTATCTTGCAATATCTGTTTCTGAGGTGACTGTAATGAATACACATGCAAATCATGCAACCTCATTTTTTTCAACCTCATTTTGTTCACTTTATTTTTCTGTTTTCTGGACGTGATGAATTTTAATGTCTATACATCCAAGAGCCCCACAATCATGTCAGGCCACAGCACAGGATCAATAGAGATGAACACTACCTCAGCTGTTTCACTGATTGCAGTCCTTGTGTACCAGAAGCTGAGCCTCAGAGAATGGGAGCAGTGCTCTTTGGTATCCAGTATCACAGTACACTAGGATTTGGGTGTTCCTACATATTGAAAGGTTTCAGTCCCAAACTTTGACACTAGTTTCCTCTGTTTTTATAGGAAATCACCAAATCTGTCTATAACATTGTAATGGGAAATTCTTGCCTGTCCATTGCAGGATCTTTGAGATGGCAACCAGTTTTTATTACTAGTCTCTACAATGCCAAACACAACAGAGCACTTACCTAGATCTGCAAGAATTACTGTATTACAAACACTGTGAATAACTGAGAATAGCCAGTAATACTGTTTTGTGTCATGGCTCATCTCAAGTAGTTTCTGTTTTGTTGCCACAATGAAGGATCACGTTGGGGTTAGATGTCCGAAGATGTAAGCAGAGAGAAAATAGCTTCACCTAAATTCCCAGTGAGTCCTTTAATTTCAGAAAACATTAAGGAGAAACAAAAGACCTAGGATATGCTAGAGAATGAGTTTATGGTTCTTCCTATGCTCTGTTGTGTACAGGCATGTGGAGGCATGCAGAAGGCATATCTACACAATGGAATTTAAACCAGACAAGACTGGGGCTGTTTATTTACCAGGTTAGTAGTTCTACTGAGGCCAGCTGTGTGAAAAACCTAAAATACTGCTCAGCTACACTTACCAGGTGATACTGAAACAGTCATGTAGTGTGGGTGGACACTGGCTATGTAGTACAAACTGCTGGGAGAGAGAGGAAAATCCTCATTTAATCCCATGGAGAAGCCATCACATCATTAACCAGAAGCTATTTACATCTTTTAGCAGCTGCTTTTCATTCAGAAGCAATGAAACCACTCAACAAATTCTCACCAACAGTAGGTCCTAGAAATAGAGTCCTTTTAAAACAAATTAAAATAAAAAAAGGAAGAAAAAAGTCACCAAACAAGTAGTCCAAAAGACAAAAGTAGATATTTAGTATGTTGCAGTTATAGTAGCAGATTATGAAAGTGTTGGTCATGCTCATAAACAGACAGCAGCCTCCTTCCATCAATGCTGCATCCTGTGCTGCTAAATCTACCATCCAGACCTCTGAAAATCCAGCATACTTGAAAGAGCAGATGACTCATCTTGAGGAAGTCTAAGGCAGACTGCATAAAGAAGCACGTTGAATAATTCACCATTCACCATCTTACTTCTAGGCCTGTATTATACAAGCACCATGCAGTTTGCCTCTTCCAGTGAAGCAGTGGCCTAAAACTGACCTCAGTTTATCTACCAACTATCAAGAAACACATTATTTGCCAAAGTCACACAATAAAGCTGATACTAAACTAACTGAATCCTTCCTCTTCCTAACTATAGTGGGGTGCTCCTATGAGATGTCTGCCCTTTTGTTGAAAAGCTGACAGTTGTACAGGTTTTCTTGTTTCCTTACACGAACGGCTGTTCCTGATGATTAGCAAGAAGCCACACCAATCCTGTCAGACCCAGACTGAGCTAGGCTGACCTGGCACCTTTGACTGCCAAGTCTAAACACTGTCAACTGTTATGCCTCAGTACAGAACAGATGCCCCTTAAAACAGTCACAGCTGGTTTTATACACAACAGACTGTCTGTTCATGCAACACAGATGGCTAAAAACAGAGCAACTAAGAGCTTTGCTCTTTTCCCTGGCTTTGGGTCAAAATAAAATAAGGGGTTTGATCTTCATATTATCAGAGGCATGACCTGTGACAGCAGAAGGCTTCTGCAACATGTAGGACAGTGTCACAGGCAGAACAAATAGGTAAAGCAGCTGGAGAACACTGTAGAGGACTGTCCCATCTACCTGGGACATTCTCCCAGAGGAGAACGCGGTCCACATAGCATACTGCTCCTTTAAGCATATGCACATATACAGAAACATTCTGATTCTGAGGACCCTCATGTCCTCAGATATAAGGAGAAGGAAATCTTTTTATCATCATATATTAAAAAATTATTCAGTGCTTAGATGCCAGGCTTATCAGTATCTAGGAAGAGAAGGATTTTAAAAAAGAAGCAGGCTTCATGAATATTGAAAAAAGATATGGCTTGAAGAAGAGTACTGACTAGGCCTAGAAATCCAGGATTTATGGCCTAGTCTCCTCTAACCCACAATTCATCTGGAATGAATTTAGCTGTCTGTGTTGCAATCTTCTATATTCTGAGGTTCCTATTTAGAAAAACAGAGTTTGAGCAAGATTAAAATCTGATTTCTAATGTGTGGATAATCTAGCTGAACTAAAGAAGATAATTTATGTGCCTAAAGTAAAGCATATACGCCCATATGAATAAATGCCTTACTGAATAGGGATTAAAGAAATCAAGACATTTTCTACAGCTGGAAGATTTGCCACTGATGTGGATGCATTGTGTTCCTAAAACATCAAGGAACACATGAACTGTACTTCCATCTTTACAAAAGGACAAAAACTACAATTATGTAGAAAATGGATATATCATAGAATCATAGAATGGCTTAGATTTGAGGGGACCATAAAAATCATCTAGTTCCAACCACTCTTTCATGGGCACCTTCCACTAGACCAGGTTGCTCCTTGAACACTGACAGAATGGGACACCCACAGTTTCTCTGGGCAACCTTTTCCAGTGCTTGATCACCCTCACAGCAAAGAATTTTTTTCCCAGTACCTAATTTAAATGTATGCTCTTCCACTTTAGGTACCTTCCTCCTTAGTCCTGTCACACTTTTTTAGTATTTTTACATTTTTCTTTTAGACTCCCTCTCTTTCCAGTAGGTTTCCCTCCTCCCTTTGCTCTAGCAGCCCTTCACTTGCTGAAAGGGTGCAATTAGGTCACCCCTAAGCCTTCTCTTTTCCAGGCTGAATAATCCCAATTACATCAGTCTTTCCCTACTATAGGAGAGGTGCTCCATCTCTCTAATCATTTCTGTGTCCCTCCTCTGTACTTGCTCCAACAGTTCTGTGTCATTCCTGTGCTGGGACCCCAGAGCCGGATGCAGGGTTCCAGGTGGGCTCTCACCAGAGCAGAGCAGAGGGGCAGAATCCCCTCCCTCCCCTGCTGCCCACTGCTTTGGATGCAGCCCAGGACACGTTTGGCTCTCTGGGCTGG
This sequence comes from Cyanistes caeruleus, assembly GCF_971803275.1. Lineage (NCBI taxonomy): Eukaryota > Metazoa > Chordata > Aves > Passeriformes > Paridae > Cyanistes > Cyanistes caeruleus. The sequence goes on from NC_141732.1 coordinate 37,668,421, forward strand.
GAGTGCCCATGGCTGGGTCATGTCCAGCCTCTCACCCACCAGCATCCGCAAATGCTTCTCAGCAGGGCTGCTCTCAATCATCCCCCAGCCTGTGTTGATACCTGGAGTAAATTCATGAAAGCAGTTCGATGGCTAGAAAAAAACCAATTATATAAATGCTAAATCTTTAGAATTCTCATCTGGAATTACCTAATTTTTGCTGTGAGATAATATAGACAAAAGTGTACTCTTTGCTGAATTTTCTCCTGTTAATGTATGAGGCCTGCTAAGATCCTATAAAGATTGAAAATTCAAGTAGGACATGAAAAATGATTCTTATTTAAAAGCTGGTGTGTGACTTATGTCTGGTTCTTAAAGATTTCCCTAGAGCTGTAGATGAACTGGGCTAAAACTACATGAATGGCAATTTGAATAGAACAGGAAGGATAGACATACTAAACCATGTTCCCAGTTCCTGGAAATAAATAAATAGAAAAAAAGTAAATAGAAAACAGCTCTCAGAATATTGCTCATTTTTATATGAACTCTATTCCTATAAAAATTACTTCAGTTAGTTCTATTGTCATTTCATTTAAATGGGTAAAGCAACATTACTTTCAAGAAATTAACAGCCTCATCTTATGTTTAAAAAAATGCATCCACATACTAGAGTTGAGTAACCTTGACATTCACTCTCTGACTTGGCTTTCCTAAACCTCAGCATGAGGCATGTTTATGAGCTGAGGATTGAGAGTTTGCCAGTACTTTCAAAAGAACATCCTCTCTTGTTCCTTTCAGGTGAATTTGGGGTTCTGTTTATTCTTAGCACCCTCTGAACATCTGTGTCTGCACAAGTGTCCTCAGTTTATTCTAAATGAATTTGAATTTTCCACAAGATCATTGTCATCTTCTGTCCACAGCTGTAGCAAGCCAAGTCCTAATTCAAAGCCAAAGCAACTCTGCAGGTGATTGATGGGTAGAAAGTGTTCTGCAAAGTGTACACAGGAAGAATACCACTAGGACTGCAAAACTTTTTCTAGAGCTACAAGAGTCTACCTGGAAAAACCATGAATAGCATGTCCCATTGGCTTTCATTCATTCATTCAAGACCAGAGTTCCTTGAGAAGTGGGTGACAGAATCTTCAATCTAGTAGTCTAGAAGGTGTCTGCTTATTTTTGATACTGTAGTTGAACACATGCATAAATCTCACTCCGTAGGATGTGAACATGGGTTCTGGAAATTGAGAATTTTCTTGGAATGAGGGTATTTTGAAGCTTTAAAATCACTTGTATGACCTTCATGCTTTGACTGATCATGTCTATTTTTTCCTTGTCTGTTTCTGAGATGCTGGTGTAAGTCCCTTCATTCTCAAGCCACACTCACAGTATCAGAGCAGGAGGTCACACAATTCAGACACAGTAAGACACACTAGGAAGAAATCTCCATCTTGAATCGACAGCAAAGATCTCATCACTCATTCTGCACTTATCACACAGGCCATCCTTACTGACATTGCTTTATTCTGTCATGAAAACAAACGAATGGGATGTAAAACAGGCAAATACAAAAAACAAACAAAGCAAAATCAAAATTACAAATCAAAAAACAGTGGTACTGAAGCCCAAAACTGCTTACTCTTTTGCCATGGAGCTTGTCTAGATTTGCCCTCTATAATCAAGGTCAGTGTCCATATAAACAGGAGAATGACTAGGAAAGGAATCAGCACCAGCACAGTGAAAAGAAAAGAAAAATCATACCTGTGAATTTATTTTAGCCCAACCTTCAAGTAACACTATATAGCTGTTTTCTGTACACAAATGAAGTATGAAACACTCATCTGTCAAATTCTCTGATCTAATAAAAATTGTCATTGTAACAGTATGTTGGAAACAAGGAGAAGAGTAAATGAGATCCTCAGCTACAAGGATCTCCGCTTTGGGCCTTTAAGTACTCCTGTTAAGTCAAGAACTTCTAGAACTATGATGTCAAGCTGTAGCAGCCAGCATTACACACATGAATCTGAATCTTGTCAGATAAATCTTGACCAGTGCAAGAACACCCTGAACAGATAAACTGCTGGCTTTCAGTGGTATTCTTCCCTGTAGTCTAAGAATTTATTTTATGGAGAATTCTCATAATCAGGAATTGCTTTTTTCTTAAAAGTAAAACTGAAAGTAGTTCTAGGATGCTTTGTTTTACAAATAAGGTCTGAAAAGATCTTTTTTTTCTGCCTCCTTGAGTTAATGTAATTGTTTCGAACAAAACGTTATTTGGGAAATGAGTAGAGACTCTTAAAATGGTACCGTTAGGAAACATTATGGTCCTATGAGAAACACAAGAACAGGACAAGACTGTCAATTAAGTTTCCAACTTGAGACTAAAATTGTTCTATCTTATACTAGTGACCTAAACAAAAGCAGTGAGATGTAATGACCCCATGCCTTTCCATTCTTCAAGGAAGAAACAGTTATCATTGCTCTTTCTCTGCTAGATCAACCTGTATATTTGCTATAGCAAGAGATGACAGCTGTTTTATCTGTTACAATCTTACTGTCTTAATTTGGTACAAATTAATTAAATTTAAAACTCTAGTCCTGAGTATAGACTTAATTTCTACTCCAAGTGTGGTTCTCAAAGGCTAATTCTTCCAAAATTTCTAAGTACTTAATGTACGATATTATTTGCTCCAGCTGAATAGTTAATTAAATCCCAAGATTTTGAATACAAAGAAAAGATGTTCCCATTCATTTCTAATAAGGTGGGACAAGAGAAATACACTAATACATGTTATGCACAAAGTAACATTTGACTGATTACTAACAGGTCAGCTTGGCAGAAACTCACAGACATGCACATGGGAGGGAAGATGCAAAATTCAGGTGAGCACTCACACTGCCCTGACTGGGACTGGCAAAAAATACTGTAAGGCATTCAGTGGCAGACACATATTTGCCTAATAAATCGGCAACTACCACAAAAAAGATACATTGCTTAGTAAATTTACACAGAAACCTTTTGAGGGTGACTTTCTGCTTTGACTGCTTTCCAGTCTATAGCTGGAAAGCCAAACCTTTTTTCCTGAACGTTGCTTTTTTCCCAACACCATTAAGCTTGCAGAAAAAGTGGGATTCAGAGCAGCCTACAATTCAGCGAATTGATTCCACCTCCAAATACTGCAAAAGAGAAGCTGTTTCCTGCAAGAGCATGTTGACTTAGTGGGCAGGTGGACAAAATCGGCACTGGCAGAAGCTAGTAAGTGTTCATCAGAGTTAGCTATGAAGTAGAGTTTTATGTCTACAGCCAGGAGTGCGTAAAAATAGATGTGCAACTGTCATTTTCAGATTTTTGAAGAGATTAATGTGTAGCGATATTACATGAAAATGTAATATTTTTTATACTATATTATTACATGAAAATGTGTTTGGGCATCATAAGGAAAAATGAGGTTAATTCTTTTTCAGGTTTAAGGTTTTTAATATCCGTTTCTCTATCCATTCTTTTCTTCATATATATTCCTACTGAATTCATAATGACATACTTGGTATTATCAAGGACTGGTAGAAACAGGTAGAAATAAATATGAATAAAGGGAAAAAATACATAAAAATATAAATGGAAAGATGGATGCAGCCATCCCAGGGATGGACATGTCCTCTTGTGCCATTTAGAAGAAATGCTGCTGTCCTACTATATTCAGTCAGTAACTACCTCCATCAAGTAATTGGTCAGAAAAGCATATCGTCATCAAGGTGCTTTGGGAAAGCAACTGAAGGTGGATGATTTTAAAAATGAAATGCCTAAATGCAAAGCTTACAAAAGAACTTACAAAACAACCAATATATCACTTCATGAAAGCACTGGGCAGAACACAGGAGGCCTTCAGCTATGTTATGCCACATTAATCTATGAAGAGTTTTATGAAGAAGAAGAGCAAAGCAGTCAGTCATGACTCAAGGAAAAATCACTTTTCTTCTTTTTGTGGTTCTTCTCTTTCTGTTGTCTGAATTTACAGAGCTGATAAACAGCTCTGAAGCAATTCATATTTTCTCTGCTGTGCTCATCTGATATTGGCCAGTCAAACCTAGCTTGTTGCTCATATTCCATCCCTCGACTTCAGTATAATAAGGGGCATAAGCAATAATTCACTGCCTCTCTGTTGCAGATGAAAAGACAGAATTATACACCCAAAAGTAAGCCTGACTTTAGTTTTATACCACAATCCCAAGACAAGGAAAATCTTATATCCCTGTTAATAGTTTACAGGTTTTTTTGGTTTTTTTGTTTTTGTTTTTGTTTTTTTTCCTGGGCATCTCTTTATATATTTTCTTGTTCATTTCCTCCTTCAGCTCTCTACTGCCAATTTCATGTCAGATGTTTCAGTCCAAGGTTGTGAATGCTTAACTGCCCTTCCTCTCTCATTGTTTTTGAAACTGTGCAGTGAACAGGATATGCTTCAGTTACTATTTATTGAATGTTCAGTCTTGGTGTAAATGCCAGCAAAGTGAACAAGGGAAGAGAACAATAAGCTGAAACACCCAGAGATGATAAAGTTAAAAACTGGCTGTCACATTCAGGTCTTTGTTGCATTCTCTTCTTCATCAAGGCCTTTGATGAAGCATCATTTCCAGGCATCTATAGGAGGGTCAGAATGAGTCTGCCATTATTTTCATGATGAATGAACTCATTCTAGATAGGGAAAGTAAATATTATGATGCTTGGCACTGGATTCCTATAGCTTTGATGTTATTTGAAGTTCCCTGGTGCTTCAAAGCAGAAAGAGCAGTGACTTGTGCTACTGAGATTACAAAGGCCTGCCAATAAGGGTGTAGCTCACATACTGGTCTTTTAAGGTCCTGAGTGGCACTGTCTCTGGCACCCCACAATTTCCTTTATTCTTCCTCATGTTTACACAAATAAAAAAGCACTGTTGACACTTTGGGGATCTTGCTCACTGAGGGCCTGCAAAGCACTTTGCAAAAGATCAAGGCACTTAATGTATACAATAATCTCACTAAATCCTCATCACTTTCACTGTTGTGGGCAATAGATAATTTTACATTGTTATTATATGCTGACAGCTAGCTACTGTCAGCATAGACTAGCTCTAAAAATACCATCTTCCAGGAAATGACAGAGTTGGTCACAGGATAGCTATCATGACAATTAACAGCGACATTGCTATTTTGTTCTCACTTAATAGAGCTCTCCATTGCCTATTGTGAAATGGCTTCTCCTCAGAATTTCGTTAGCTTCTTAATTTATCACAGAACAATGGAAACTGTTATCAAGCCACTGCTCAAGAAGCCCTTGACTTGATCTGAAATGCATTTTTCCAGATAAAGACATTGTTTGATACTGAGCAAATCCTTATGAAATGACACAGGTGGATACACATTATGGAATTTCAGGTGAATATTATGGAAGTAGTATTTCAGTGACAGGCAGGAGAGCTCTTAAGATGTTTGTCTTCATTGTAGAGATGATTTTGGATGCATGTAGTTATGAAAACAGAGAAAAAAGGTCAGACTATTTGATGATGATGATGATGATGATGACAATAATAATAACAGCAACATTAATGTTAATAATAATGCTGAAAACCAGCAGTTCTTCATCTGAATCAAACAGACAAAAATATTGAGCGAAGCTCTCAATGAAGATTGTTTAGAGAAAGAGAAAACATTTACCACTTACTGAAATAATACACATTTAATTGGAAGGAAACCTGTTAAATGTGAAAATCTTTCCTAACTCTACACAGTCACCTTTTGAATGAGTCAAAATAATTGATGAGTCTTTGAGCGCAGTGTAATAATAACAAAGTCAAACTTGACCTACAGAGTTTAATCTTAGCTCTCAACTTTAATCAGTGGAGACAAGAGATTAATGTATGCAAAAAAAATTTCAATGTCAGAACCACTGACATATATATCTTTGTGCTATAACTGCCTATGGAGACCTTGTCTGACACCCTCAGTGCCAAGCATTATGTAAAAACATTTTCTTTGATGTAGAGTTAACAGTCAAAATCAAGGAATAAATAACAGAGAGAGATATAACACACTTCTCAAATCCCAATTCTCTTCACAGCCGCTATGCAGTATTGTCTTCTTTGTGGATTGGTTGTGCTTAGAATCAAATTTACTGGGAGCTAAAAAACCTGGTAACAGATCATCTTCAATCTGAACAGCACTACATGAAAAGCCAGAATACTGGCTGAAAGAAGAATCATATACCCAGTCCTCAGCTTCCACTGATGACATAATCTCCGACACAGCTTGCCAGAAATAATTCCATCTAATAAACTGGGAGAAAGCACAATTGAATTTATTACAATTGGGTCATCTTAGGCAATTTCAGCTGTATCATTCTATGCAAATAATCTCTGCATTCTGTACCACAAGACAAGCCCCCCAAATTAGAAACTAAACACAGTGTTGTGTGCTGTCATATGCTGACAGGTTGTACATAGGCCTCTAAAGAAGCTGCAAGACTCTTCAGCTTGCAGCCAGTATTTAATCAAGAAGATGGGGAACCCTTTTCCTCTTTTGGAATCCTTCCAACACTACTACAGTACTGGGAGCTATCACCAAATGCTCTCTGGCATAGAAGCTGAATAGAGTAGAAAAGGCCTGCCCTATTGGTAGACAAATGAAAAGAAGCAGGAGAGGAATTCCCCCAAGCCGCTGTCTCAGTGAACTCAGTGACCTGAGGCCACAGTCTAACAGAAGGACCACAAGTGTGCATTTCTGCTCTGCATAGAAGCAGTGACACTCTGAGAAGAGCACACCCTGCCCACAGCATCTCCTGCAGAAGGAAGTATCAAAAAGACAAGGTGTCTTGGGATTCCTCTTTTTCACACAGTCTGTTCTCAATACCTCTGACCATTTCTGGAATAGGTAAATGTTACATGTATTGTGAAACAGGAGAATTTGGCCAAAAAAATATCTGCAAGTTCTCTACACAAATATCTCCTGACATTGGTGGAGATAGCTTCCAGATAGTTCCCAGAGTGGCTTTGTCCCCACTTAAAAAGAAAAAAAAAAGGAGAGTTTGTTGTGAATTAACACAATGTACTTCTTCATCAGTCTTGTCTGTTGACAATAATTCAGCAATTTTTTTATGGGTGGGTAGCATCTCGTCCATTATCTGAAAATAATTCATGAATGTGTCCGTATAAATGGAAGAATTTAGCAAACTTATCCTTGAAAGATTGATTTGCCTTTGAAGTATGACCTTTCTTTTACATTTCACCAGCCATTACTGCTTGAATATTATTCAGGTTTTTTTGAATGTGTACACGTTTGCTTTCAAATGGAACAACTTTCATCCACACCAAATTATGCTTTGAGATAGAAAGACAGAGCTTACTAAAGGAAATGGGTTACAAATTTTAAAGCAAAGAAGTTACTGTTTACTATAGTCTAAGGGACTCCTTTTACAGCATTTGTCATATAATGGGAAGCCTTCACAAATACTCAATATTTCTATTTTCAAATTTTGAAAAATTAATTTGCTTCAAATATCATGACACTTAAAAAATGTTGGTTCTACTTGTCTACCCTGTAGTTTTAAGTTTCTTTTTAGAAAAAGGTGTTTTCTTCTTCTCCAATTAGGGTCAGTACTTTTACTTTTAAACCAAAGTTATTTGCTCCAGAAAGTCCTTTCTCAACACCTACAGGGACCATACACTAGTTTGAAGGAGTGTATGTAGTGTGTGCATGTGTGCTCTGTGTGTGTGTGTACGTGTTCAGTCCCAAGAGCAGTAGTCCCCTGTCTTTCCTTGAAACACACATAGTCATAACTTCATCTTTTTCTCCTCTCTGGTAGGATGAAATAAAAACTGTAAGCTGACCCTGTCTAGCAACAGAAATAACTTAGGCCATGGAGAAAACACAGGATAGTTAAAGATCTGTAGGAGAAAAATCCCAATGGCCACATCAAGTTCTCTTAGCAGAATCTGGGGGAGAATTTAAAGATGTTGCTTTACCCAACATCCTTGCTTGTTCCTAAACTTCTCCCTAAACATTGTTGTAACAACAATTGGCTAATGTTGAAAACATAAACCTAGGGTCTGACCTTTGTTCTGTTCTTACTGGAAAGGGCAGAGAGAAGAGAAATGCTGTGGTCCATCTTTGAAAAAAGGCAGATCACTGGCTCAAAATACCCACTTCTTGACCTACTTGCATACTTTGATGTATTCATATAGGGGTATGGAATGCTGCTTTCTCCTGCTTTAATGCCTTGCGTGCATGTATCCTTTCTTTAGCTCTCTGTGTTTACATGCTTTAGCCCGTAGCTCAGCAATGCCACCACTGCAGATAAGAGACTGCTAGGACAGGAGAAGATTCTCTTCATTACTAACCTCATGGGAGCCTGCCCATCAAGCACTGCTCACTTAACTAAACACATCCAAAGGCTATCTACATGCTGACTTGCAAAAGCATTGCAAAATACAGGAAAGAGAGGAAAGGCAATGCCATTTTGCTGACTGGACAGAAGACAGAGCCATCAGTCCTGTCTGTGAGAGCTACACCAATACACATTGCTACTGAATATTTTCAGTGCAGTAAAACCACATGTACTGAACTGCTCTGCAAGTTCTGTCATTATTTTCAGATAAAATGATGGCAAGTAGCAGGAAGCAGCAGTTCTGACAAAGAGTTCAACGGTACTGCAATAGGGAACTTCCAAAGAAATTTCCTCCTCAGAGAAGAGAGGCTTGAGTCACCTTTTTCACTGATACTCAAAATGTCCCACAAGGTATCAACACTACTCATGTATTCTGAGTTTATCTATTTGATAGGATGTTCCAACTAAAAACAACCACTGGGCTCAGAAGCCTGGAATGAGACCTTAGGTCTTTTGGCTGTTCTTGAAGCATCATGTTTACCGTACACCAAGGAGACAGTTAACATTACACATGTGCTTGAAGTCCATCATTGTTCAGCCAAGCATTCAAGCACATGGTTGAAATTAACTACCTGTGTAAAGTGTTCTGCTGCATCACAGCCTTCCATCCATCAAGACACTACTACAACAGTTCTGCAGGAATGTGTAGTGTGAAAACCTCCTATAATTATTTCATTACTTACTAAAAGTAAAGGTGAAATCACAACTTGTGGAGAGCAAAAAACCAAAAAATTTGCAGGCAATGATTTTTGAGAATGACCACCTCTGAGAAGTCACCAAAAGTTCTGAAACATGGTCTTCAAAACCCATCAAGCAAACAAAGTTGTGTGTCACTCTAAGCTGAAAAGCCTCCTGTCCTGCAAGTACAGGCATAATATTGGGAAATTAAAACTTTGCCATGAAAAACTATTTTTAATACAGTAGCTAGCAACATTTCTGCTGACACCCAAATGCTGGATACTAAAAATACCTCATGTCTATTTCAGAGCAGAATTTTGTATGCATAAAGAAATAACTGCTGTCTTCAAACACAGAACAGGTCTGATTTTTAAGGCTATAGAGTAAAAAAAAAAGCAGAGTCCCAAGCCTGTGAGCTTACTCTTTTATACTAAATTAGACACACTGTTACTGCAGCTATGTGGCAAATCAGGTCTTTGGATGTACAAAATGGAGAGAAGACCATGCCACTTCAGATTTCGAACTAGGGTAAACAATATTTTTACCACCTCTGTATATACATTGATCACAATGTTGTAAGGTACCTTTCCATCTTAATGAGAAAAAGATATCATAAAATTTGAATCCTGAAATGAGACTCAAAAGTATTTTCTCATATTAAGCAACAATGTTTATAAAAGGCATTTTTTCCTCTAGCCAGCAGAAATGGAACAATTGACTACTACCGTATTTCAGTCAAATTCTCTCTAGCAGCTTCCATATATGTGACAGCCAAAAAACCCCTCTTTTTCCTATTTCAAATGTAGAATGAGATGTTGTTCCTGATTCCTAATGACAGGAACAATCACAGTACAACTTAAAGCACAAAAATTCTTGCTGATCTCAATGGACAAAAAAAGCAAACTTACTATCCAACAAGGTAGGTCCCTCCCTCCCTCCCTCCCTCCCTCCCTCCCTCCCTCCCTCCCTCCCTCCCTCCCTCCCTCCCTCCCTCCCTCCCTCCCTCCCTCCCTCCCTCCCTCCCTCCCTTCCTTCCTTCCTTCCTTCCTTCCTTCCTTCCTTCCTTCCTTCCTTCCTTCCTTCCTTCCTTCCTTCCTTCCTTCCTTCCTTCCTTCCTTCCTTCCTTCCTTCCTTCCTTCCTTCCTTCCTTCCTTCCTTCCTTCCTTCCTTCCTTCCTTCCTTCCTTCCTTCCTTCCTTCCTTCCTTCCTTCCTTCCTTCCTTCCTTCCTTCCTTCCTTCCTTCCTTCCTTCCTTCCTTCCTTCCTTCCTTCCTTCCTTCCTTCCTTCCTTCCTTCCTTCCTTCCTTCCTTCCTTCCTTCCTTCCTTCCTTCCTTCCTTCCTTCCTTCCTTCCTTCCTTCCTTCCTTCCTTCCTTCCTTCCTTCCGCCACTTCCTTCCGCCACTTCCTTCCGCCACTTCCTTCCGCCACTTCCTTCCGCCACTTCCTTCCTTCCGCCACTTCCTTCCTTCCTTCCGCCACTTCCTTCCGCCACTTCCTTCCGCCACTTCCTTCCGCCACTTCCTTCCGCCACTTCCTTCCGCCACTTCCTTCCGCCACTTCCTTCCGCCACTTCCTTCCGCCACTTCCTTCCGCCACTTCCTTCCGCCACTTCCTTCCGCCACTTCCTTCCGCCACTTCCTTCCGCCACTTCCTTCCTTCCGCCACTTCCTTCCTTCCGCCACTTCCTTCCTTCCGCCACTTCCTTCCTTCCGCCACTTCCTTCCTTCCGCCACTTCCTTCCGCCACTTCCTCCCTTCCTCCCTTCCTCCCTTCCTCCCTTCCTCCCTTCCTCCCTTCCTCCCTGCCTGCCTGCCTGGCCTGCCTTCCTGCCTGCCTTCCTTTCCTGCCTTCCTGCCTGCGTGCCTGCCTGCCTTCCTGCCCGCCTTCCTCCCTCCCTCCGTCCCCTAAGTGATGGGCTAGGAACATAATACAGGTGCTTTGCCTTCAGTTCCTTGATCAGAAAAAGTGGAAGTCTGACTGTAGGGACACAACACAAGCATCAGTTTATTGAAGCCAAGAAAGCTGGCGTCCGATGTGACTACATTTTGCATTTCATCTATTGCTATGCACATTTTGAATTTGGGGAAGGACAAAGTCAAGTTTTCATGTGAATTTTCTTAATATATATCAAAGATGATACTTCCATGAATGTTAGGAACATTTAACTTGAAAAAGACTCTTAAGATCATGAAGTTCAACCATAAACCTAACAGCGTTAAGTCTACCACTAAACCATATCCCTAAGCACCCCATTTTAAATATCCTTTTAATATCTCCAAGGATGGACAAATACTGTCCTGGGAAGTCTGTCCCAATGCTTCACAACCCTTTCTGTGAAGAAAATTTTCCTAATATCAGATCTAAACATCCCCTGGTTCAACTTGATGTGATTTCTTCTCATCATATTCCTTGTTACCTGTGACTGGCTACCAACGGGATTTGCCTGCATTCATGGCTTGGCCATCCAGTCAGTTTTCAACCCAGAAAACAGTGTGCCTGTCCAAGCCACGAGCAGACAGCTTCTCCAGGAGAATTCAGTGTCAAAAGCTTAACTAACACCAAGTAAAAAACATCCACACTCCCTTCTCCACTAAGTGGGTCACCCTGTTGCAGAGGATGTTCAGGTTGGTCAAGCAGGACCTGACTTTCTTAAACCTCTGCTGGCTGGGCCTCATCACCTGCTTGTTCTGTATATGTCACATGATGGCACAGAAGCTAATTGCCATCTCAAGATGAGTGCTGTCACCACTCCATCCCTGGCACTGAGGTCAGGCTGATAGGCCAGAAGTTCCCTGGATTGTCCTTCCTGCCCTTCTTGTAGATGGGTGTAACACTGCATAGCCTCCAGTCACCTTGGGACCTCCCAGGTTAGCCAGAAAGGCTGTTAAATGATTGTAAGTGACTCAGTAAGCACTCCCCCCAAAATAACTGATCTTACTATTAAAGGCTGGAGCCATGAAGGCATTAAATAACTCAGTAATATACTTTCACATGTAAGAAATCCCCTTTCTTCTTGCTATGACAAATTAGAAAAAACTCAGAGAAGAATAGTTACAATACATTTAAGTACAAAGACCCAAAGGAAGCAGAAAGCAAATACAAAATCACTTGAATCACCACAGCAAACCATTTTCCTTCAGGGCCCTCAATACTCTAAGTTAGGAGGAATACAGCTGATGAAGGTAAAGAGCATTGAGTTGTGCATGCAGAATAATTTTCTGTGGGCTCAAGATACTGAGTTGGAATCAGGTTTCATGTCTGAAGACACTGAGATCTGGAAACATGGAGCAGAAGACTATGCATGTGTAATAAAAAAAAAAAAAAAAAAAAAAAAGGCTGCTAGGTAATACCATACCTTTTTGTTGCAGTTGAATTCCCTGCCAGAATCAAAAGATTTTGTTTCAAAGTCTTGAAATCTCACTCACCTTTGTGAACACTTGAAAAGAATTTTCATACCAACAAGCTCTCCTCAAATGCTAATTTGATGTCTGAATATTTGAAAAAAAACATTAAAGGGTAAACAAACATTCCTTCATAGGTCCATATACTGGAATATTATATAGATCCAGGTATTGGAATGTTATACTTCCTTGTGAACGAGCAGAAACTTCTGCTCATGAATGTGATGAACTGTGAATGGATGAACTGTGCTCCTTCCTGTTTCATTCTGTTTGGAGAATTATGCAAGACTCTGTTTCCAAAGTATGTAGGACAACAAAATATGCCAATTACAGGATTACAGAAAGTGGCAGGAATGTTTTTTTTTCTCTATGCTGCATGAAAGCCGTGGTGCAGAGAAGTTATTTACCCTGTCCTTCAGACATTTCAGTATTTCCCAGTCTATCAAGATAGGAAACAGAAGTCTTATTCCATAGATTTTTTTCTCATCATTTGCTCCTTCAACCCATGCTATGGTCAAACACAGAAGATAGAGCAACTTGAATATGAATCTATCAAACTAGAAACTAATTTGATCATGATCTGCTTCATATTATGCAGTTTTCTAGGTTTAAAATTTCTCTGTAAAATCAGTCTTGTTAACATATTCCCTGGACATTCTTCATTTATCAGAGGGTGCTTGGAACAAGAAACATTATTTAAATATTCTCTCTTTTTGTGACCTAAAGATTCAAACCAAAGCAAAGCACGTTGACAGAAAGAGGTTACAGTTTAAAAAGTTCACCAAACCTGAATTTTCCAAATGTTTTAGCTTAGCTCAAAAAATATATTCCTTATGATCCCCTTGTGATGTAGTGTGAGCTTTGATTTCCACTAGCGTTAACCAAAACCCCTACGTGACATGTCTCAGAGGTAGATTCCAATTGATAAAAAGAGCAAATATTATTCAGCATAAAAAAACCCCTGGGATTTAGGCCTGAACTTCCACTGACACTGGCAAATCAAAGTCTGAAAGACTGCATTAACAGGAGAATGTGTCAAATTTTCCCATGTCTTGAATCCAGCAAAAATGCAATTGATCCGCCCATCAGCGGCAGGACAGATCATGTCCCTGAGAGGAAGTCCTGCTTGCTCCTCCACACAGCTCCCTCTACCAGGATTTAGGAACTGATTTACAAGAACAGAGCTTAAGTTTGCAAGCATTGAAAAAAAATAAAAAATATCCTGCACGGTTTGACAACGCAAATTCTGCCACCTACTGACGACGAAAATGAACCTGCAGTTTAGGAACAGGCTGAGAAAGGCCTGGCGGGTTGGCACTGCCTTACCTCCCCTGGCACCCGTGGTTCACCCAGGCACCCTGCCTGCATGCTCAGAGCATAGGAGGATGAGTGTGTGCAGCCCAGCAGTGCATGAGAAGGATGACCAAGCCAGCATATACAAACCCAATTCACTCATCAGCACACACTGGAACTGCTGCTGCCTCTGGATTTTGTCTTCAGAGAGCTCAATGAGTAGACTCAGCTTGGCTGCACAGAATCACAGTATGAGAAGAGGGAAAGGCAGCAGACACTAATGTTCTTTCACAGTCCTTTGGCTTACTGGAGATCAATCAGCACTCTCTGTCTTTAAAGAGTCAACCACACAGTGATTCGATGAGGTTTTGCAATTTCCTAATCTCAGCTGAGCCATACAAAAAAAGGACACCATGTGAATCAATGAAAATTATCATCCAGTAAAAATGTATGTACTTGTCTCTCCCCAAAATCTTCTCACCTTATTTTTATTGTCCTGTGTCTTGTGCACAGGTTCTGGGAGGAGACAAAACATTTAGAGTAAATGTTGCTGTGCCTGATGTTAAAAAGGGAAATAGCAAATTGTGTGGTGTTCAGAAATTTGATTTCAGAGCAAAATCATATGGGTTAAAACATTAGCTTCTACATACCTGCCCTAGAAGCATTCCTAAGCTAAAAAAGTATAAACTCATTGCTACCTGCCACAATTCTTAGTGCTCACCTACAGCGAAATTGCTCTTCAAGCTTTTGTAAAGGGGGTGGCAAATGCATAGAAAACTACAGCTGAAATAACAAAGAGACAAAAAGCTATGCTGCTTAGAGGATGTGTTACTATTTAACAAAGTCTGCAATTAATCATAAAAGTCTTAGCGAGGGCAGACTGAAACAAAATCCAGGCTTGCCACCTCCATCTTCCTTACTCTAATGACTTGAAAATCCTTTGTCCCTGACACAGACAATCAACTTGACAATTTGATTACTTGACTCTGTATCATCAGTACCACAGTTAAAACATTTGTAGTCCCTCACATGTTGTTAGAGTCACTAGGCCACAACTCAGACCCGGGTATAACTTTCCTGCTCCAGAAGAGGCACACTTGAACATACAGACACAGACATGTTAACAATAAAAAAACAACCATAATCCTAGTGAAATATTGCTAATGATTGATCTAGAAACTCACAGGGAGGAATAAATGCTGCAAGAGATATTCAGTGAGATATAGCAAAGGAAAAAACAAAACCAGCATGAGCCAGTATCTTCTCTACTTAGAGTGAGGGTAGCTCATCTGCCTCATCTTTACCAATGTATTACACACACTACACATACAAGCAGTTTGACATCTGCTTAATGACTTCCATGATGACCTATAGATCAAACTTTTCTCACAACAGAATGGATCTGCACTATAAACCAAACATTGTTCCTCCTGCAAGCTCACTAGCTGAGATGGAGATAATCCATTTCTCCAAGAAATTTCACAGGAAAATACAGTATCTCAAATCCACTACCACAGAAGACTTACTCTAAAGAAGGGTGAAATGCAGTCAGATCTCCTAATTCTTTCATAAGTTAGCCTATCCCCCTGAAAAAGGTAGATGCACTGATTAGAGACATGGAAGAAGTCCCCTCTTCTCTGTACCCTGCCATCAGTGCTAAGCAGCAGAATGTGTCCTTTGGAGATTTTGTGGAATTGGTGTCTCTGATGAAAGAAAATGTTAGAATAGGAAGACACTTATTTCAGGAAAGTCTCTGAAGTTGACCTGTTTGGCAAATGTGATGGGATAACAACTGAAAAAGAGGACAGGTCTCTCAATCCTACCTGAAGCTATTTAAGACTATTAGTTTACCATCACTTTTATTGCAATTGAGTTATCTTGTTGTTTAAGAAATATTTTAACTAAGCAGTTCCTCATTGAAAAATGTAAGTTTCTTGAAACTGAAACTTCTTAGCAATGTGGAAATCTTTCCCTAAATCTGTCAGAAATTAATTTTGATATCTGAAGGACAATGTCTGATCTATATCAGAGTCTCTCCTTGGTCATTAATCCAAACAGAACTAACTGTTCAAGGAGTGAGGCATTCATTTGAAAAACAACTGAACAGCAGTGCACTACTTCCAACAGCATTTGCATTATCTTAGTAATTAGATGATTTAGTAATTAGATGATTAACTATAAAAGCAAAGAGGTTCATCTTTTTAGAAGAAAAACCATGAAATAACTTTTTTCCCTATTGCAGAACAAACAGCTACTGAAATCTGTCTTAGTGGCATGGCACTGTTTATCACTGTTGAGGTTTTGTAATGCAAAGTACAATGTCTAATGTAAATTGTCTGAGAATCTGTGTTTTCTCTATCTACTCTTAAATCTTCCTGCCTTTCACTGTATTCCTTCATTTGGTGCTCCTGTTTTGCAAGCACAGACTGGCCATACCCTCCAGCTGTCTCAAATGCACAGCATATTTGGAAGCAGCAAGGGAGGTGGACTGTAGCCAGGAGCCTTATTATGGCTCCTGTGAGTGAGGAGGACTCACCAACAAGGAGCTGAGATGCAGAATGGCAAGTCTTAGTCAGGAACAGAGACAGAAACAGTGATCAGGTTGAACAGAGCATCTCCCAAGGGAGATGAGGGGCAGGCCCCCACCTCTATGTGGCGACATGCCTCGAGGAAGACAGAGTTACATTGTCCCACCCCAAACCCCTTGTGAAAGGCAGCCCAGGAGTTCTGATTGGGTTTGAGTCCCTGGGGGTTTCTCCTTTGTTGTGTTTCTAGTGGTCCCTGACCCTGAACTCCACCCTCAAGGGTGGAGAACCTCAAGAGTTCTGTCCTTCAAAAACCCCGGTTCTGCTTTTGTTTGTGGCTCTCTGTTCTAGGTCTGAGTTTGTTCCCGTGCTGAATAAATGGTTTCATGAACAAAGGCCCGTCTCGTTGGTGTTCCATGCTGGTCCCCAGAATCCTGCAGCTTCCCTGGACAAGATTCTGAGGTTGTGGACTGCAACACCTCTGGCCTTCTCTACAACAGTTCTTACTAGGAAAGTAGCTTGGGTTCAGACAGCTAAACTTAACTCAGCCAACTAAACTTCTGGAATGTGGATGTGGGCTGGACCCTACCTACTTATACAAGAAGGGAGAGGTTTCCTCATCTATCTCTAAAAAACAAGAGGCTTTCTGGTAATGAGCAATTGCAAGCATCCATGTCAATAGACTTGGTGGATAGATGACCTCTCTAAAATGTACAGTGTTTCCTCAGCACTGCTAAAAACCAGTTTTCCACATTTAATTTTTTTCCATCTTTCAGCTTAAAAACTGTCTCATGAAACCTTTTGAATTTCAAAGTGACACACTTCTTCCACAATCCTTTGTACCAGAATTAGCTACAAAGGTGTCTGTACCAGACACTGCATCCTGCCCCAGAATTTTTCCAGTGCCATGAAAATTGATAAAACTGCACTTTTGTACCCAGGGTCTGTCAGGGACTCTGTGGTGTAGGCCTAGCTAGCTGCCTTTGTCAAGTTACTGGAACCTCATCAGTGAGATAACAGGGACAGTGACAGGACAAATAACAAAAATCTCTTCAGTCAATTATTAGCACTCTTTCCACATTACTCCACCTCCTGAGCCTATTGCCTGTGTCCCTTCATCCCAATGTCTTAGTTCTGCATCATTAATCACACACTCATTAGTCCTGCAGCAGAAGTTAAACACTGCTGCTTGTCTGACACAACTGCGAAGACACCACAGCCAAAGAGCTATTTCTCAGTGTCACCTTCTCAAGAGTGATGTACCTTCAAGTGAAACAACATGGTTGGCTTGTCAGACTAATACCTACAAGCAGACTGTTTCTACGTTTATTTTGGAAGTATTCTCCCACTTAGGAACTTACACCAACTGTCAACAAAAGCATTAATAACAGGAAAAACTGGTGCAGGTGACTAGAGGCTGGAGTTAAAATGTTATCATGTAGAAGCAAAGAGCAACAAGAACATTCTGGAATACTGTTGAATAAATATTTTTGGGAAAGGCAGGGAAATATAATTCCTGCTGACAAATCCTACCTGTTACAGAACAACTTACTTCATGGATATTATTACAGTATCTAGGGGGATATTTTGTCAAATGTAGAAGTCAAAATAGTATAGTCAAAATGAAACAAACCTAAAAATAACATTGGCTAATTGTGTTCCTGTAAAATACTCTTTGAGTTTGAATGAACAAACAGAAGCAACTGTGTCTTGTTGTAAAGTAAGTTCTTCAGGTGAGCCACAGCCTCTAGTTAATCAAAGATTTGCTAATCAAATATTAAGTGCTGACAAGAAAAAAAATGCTTGAAGAAGTTATTAGAACTTGGTCTTCTCAAGAATACTGTCAGCCAATGTTTCTTCTTTGGTGTTTATACTACAGTGGTTATTGCAGATGGGCAAGAATTCTTTTCCCCCGTCTGAATTTTTTGCGGCCGTAGACCCCAGAGCTAGTAGTATGAGACTGCATTGACTAACACATGCCTGGTTCAAAGGATGTGGGCAGCCTGACAGCTGATACTGCTCAGTAGATGGAACCTACATCCACTGGAGAACGTACACCATTCACAGTACCATCCTGGTCTCCAGGACCAACAAGGATGGAAACCCTCCAGCTAGGCCCACAAGGTCACACAAGCTCTGTTACTTGCAATTACTTTCTTAAATAAAGCAATGTGCTTTTTCTTTTTTTTCAAAGGAAACTCAGTATTAACAGGAGCTGATGAATGTGTAGAACTTCTTAAAATCCCCATATTTTCTGTAAGCCAGAAAAATTAATATAACACCAGATTTTTTAAACATTCTTTTAATCACTTACAGGCTTTCACTAAGGAAAGTACTTGCTATGAATTTAAAGATAAGCATGTCTATATATATGCAGGAAAAGTGCAGGCTGAGATTGTCCATTTCAAATACGACTCAATGCCTGTTTAAACATATATATGTACTTGTTTTTGTAATTGGAGTGGTGGCCATTGTATTAAAATAAATTGCTTTTCAAACTTTTACTACCCTAATTTTAAAGGTAAATATAAGTTACTCAAAGAACAGCCAGGCATTGAGGCTGGGACCCTTAGAACCCAGCCCAGAAGGAAAAAAATACAGTGAAATTAAACCTGAAGGCCCTATTACCTTCTTTTGTTAGCTATCACTGTCGGCTGTATTGTCTGTATATATACTGTCAGCTGCAGTGCAGAGCTGAATTATGCAGACTCCCTGACAGCCCCATATCTCTATCCAGCTTCCTGGTTTGACTCAGCCTGAAAGTTTTTCAAGGACTCACACACAAGGATACACCAACCATATTTTGAGCTCTATCAGTGTCTATTCACCTACAAATGAGGTGAATGAATGTCATTCACCTATGTATGAGTGTTTGTGTCCATGGTAAAGCACTCTTTGGTCTTAAGCCTGAACCTGAGTTGAATGCCACTTCTGAGCATACTGCAAATATTCAGCACAACCAATAGTCCACACCTGTGCCAATCTATCAATCATTAGCTGGCAATTACTACAACTAAGCCAAAAAATTCAGCCTCTGGAGAGGGATTTCTACTCCTCTCTCATACAAAATACAATGCAGCCTGAGTATTACAACACTATAGCTGTGTCTCTTCTCTCACTCTGAGAAAGAGCTGAACCTTCCCTGATGAGTGACTCCTTGCATAACATTAAAGAGTGTAGAATGGAAGAGTACTTCCTTCTATAGCCCCTCTTTCCATCTTCCCTAAGAAAATAAATGGCATAGTCCCCTTAGCATAGTTTTTTTAAGGCAATGACTCTTCTCCAAGAGATTTACAGCAGCAGCCTTGTAAGAGATTTGTTGCAGGCAGTCCTCCATCTGTAGTCTTACAACCTCACTATGGGAGCCATAACTCTCCTGGAGTGAAATGACAGGAGATTGTAATAGCTCATCATGTATTATGATGGTACAGTCTCTACAGGAAAGATTGTACTTGGTTTTGTATGCCTCCCTTGGGTAACACAAAACTTTCTCAAAAGGCTGAAATAAATTCTATGGTTTTGATTGCTACCATGTCATCATTGCATACCCCATCCCCACCTCCATGCACACACAACAGCACCTAGGTATTTTAAAGAACATTTTTTGAAAAGTGGATTTTTTGGGGGCTTGGATATTGATTGGGATATGGAACATTTCAGCTGCAAATTGCTAACATGATTCTGGCTCAGGTTGGTAACAATGTAAATGTGTGACAGCTCTTTTGCTTGCCTGAAATGGTCTATTCTTACAGTTCTTCATGCACAGGTGATCTGACATTAGAATGAAGTCCCACATGTATTAAATGGGGAAAAAACCCCATGTTTTAGTATACAAAGAATATTCATTTTACTTTCATTATGGCTTGAATGTACTACCATAGATACAGCACAGTACCTAAACTAAATGTTTAGAAAGCCATTTTCCTAACACACTACAATTATAATCTCCTAATGAGTCCTGAATAGTTTTGATAACCTTCTACAGACAGGATCTCAACTGTACACCTCTATCCTCTCACCAGAAAGTTACATCTCTAAGAGTATAATGGACCTAAATTTTGTTTCAGGCCTGTAGAAAGAAAATGTCACCATCCTGATCATTCAAAAAGCCCTATGCACTTTCTCTTTCCTTGGAGTCTCCAGTTTTAAATTGAAACATACCTAATATGACACATTTTTGGGGCTCCAGTACAAAGTAGGATCACAATAGATTTTCTGACTTTCTCAGAGAGTTTACTGAATTGACCTATTCTTCTCTGGTCAGACATGCAGCAAGAAAAAAATCCTTGCCTTAACTGGTGAAAGCTCAGATTTATTGAGGACTGTGCATCTTTTCGTAGTCAGCAACCAAAAAGTCTGCAAGAATCCTAATATTCTAATTCCAAAGAAGGATGCCTTGAATGTTTTTACTTTGACTGACAAAAATTCACAACTGAATGGATTTTCAGTATACAAGCTGGAGTTCTTACCATATAGCTTCAGTTCTCTGCTTTTTTACTGGTGTCCTGTGTGATTTGACACAAGCCTCTATGCTGTAGTCCTACAGCACTTAAAAATGTGCAGTGGCATGGTTTAACTTTTCAGAAAGATGATCAGCTTCACATAGGTTCTGAGATATATAAGACCACAGGGGTCTGAATAAGTCAGTGGGCTTTATCCCCTGCTCATAGAGACAGGCTGTCAGCCTATTTGCCATTGCTGCAATTCCTTCTCATTAATATTTTGCTGAAATCAGCAGAATCACCCCTAATCCTACATCAATACATGTATATGAGAACAAAGTCCATTCACTGGGTACATTATGGAGTGAATATCTGTGGTATTGTATTAAAATAAATTTTAAAAATTGTAAAACCAAAACAACCAAAAAAGCCAAAATCAAATAAAAACAACCTCAGAAATATGGAGGTCAAGCACACAGGATGAGATTTTTAAAAATTCAGAGTGGTTGCCAAGCACACATAGATGAAGATTTATTGGTAGGTGGAAGAAGTCAGCAGAATGCTAACAAGCAGAGTTTGTCAATTAGAAGAAAGAGGCAAACACACAGACCGCAACAACACCTTGCTGGTTCAATATTCAATTTTTAGTCTCGACAATGCATTGCTTCCCAATTCATTAATGGCAAGGCCAAGTTTTGACTACCTCTGGGTTGAGCAATTAGTTCAGAACTGAGCCGGTTCAAAGATTCCCTCCCAAAATTCACACGTAAGAACATATCAAAAAGGACAGAATTTTATCTAATACAATTTTAAAGGTATTTCTCTCATTAATGTGGAACAAGATATAAATTATATTGTGCTTTGTAAAATCCTTAAGTTTTTAAATATGCCTGAGTAAGGTCAACACCCTGCACCTGGTGAGAAATGAAAGGTAAATATTACCATAAAATTAATGCTTTCTTCTCAGAATAGAAGCAGTTTGGACATAACCTACAATTTTCTCAAGCACTAAAGGCATTTCTGTCATTCTAGGGCCTTCTCTCTGTTGTTGTCTCTTTCTCAGTATCAGATGGTACTTAAAATATTCTTACCTGTCATTTTGAGTCTAGCAATGAAACAAAAATATAGATAAAGCTTTTGTCCAGGGCAGAAGGCCAGACTCAAATCTGTTATGGAAAAATAGGGTTAACAGTAAATTTGGGCAGTCAGATTTGCTCTTTAGCAGCTTGTGATGTAACCATGACTTACAGCCTATTACATTCAGATTCAGAAGGGTATCCAAAAAGCACAATTTTAAAAATGCACTTAGACATATGCTTAAAGTTCAACTTCTGCATTACTGAACTAAAATTCAGCAAGTCTCATTTCAGTTCCTTCATGAAATGTTAATCTAAATAAATATAAAACCTCATATAATTATGAATAAGCCAGAATCTTTTAACTTTTCCTCTCCTTTGTGTGACTGAACGAAGTACAGTAAAACTGGTGAGAATCAGGCAACTACTGCTGCTGTTATTACTGCATCCCTGCTGAAAACATAGTTAATCTCCTTAGTCCAGAGGCAAAGATTCAGATGATTATTTCTAACACTTGTATCTGTTCAAATAATTTCTACAGATGTCACGTATCTGCACCAAATCCCAGTTACCTATGCTTCAGCTGGTATGTCTTTACAAGCTTTTTCATAAAGGCCCACCTCGCCAATTAAGGACCGGCATTTTTTTATCACTATAAAGTCACTATTGCCTCTCTGCAGCTGCACAAAGCTTTTCATTATTGGCTGGAATGTTTGTGGGTTTTTTAAGAGTCCACAAATTTGGGAGGCAGACACTGTGTTTTAATGCATTACTCTCTTCTGATACTCATGCTGAACGCGTTTAGTCTACATGCAAAAAGGCAGGAAGCAGAATTTAATTTTCATGACAACATTTTGGTGTATCAAATGAAACTATTGAAGCAAAAGTCCTAAATTGATAGACTATTTAAAAAAACCAAATTTGGTTTGTTTTAAGAGACTGATGAAATAACATCTATGGCACAGACCTAATGCTTTTGATGCCCAAGCAAACAGAAGAAAGAAACACTGGGACAAAAGTCAATTTTATAAATGGCAAAATGGAGGAACAGAGATTCTGGTGGCTGCAAAGTCACATAAGAGTTGGCTACAAATTTCTTGTTATCAATTACTGTGTCAATCACAAAATAATTTTTTCTTAGAGATTGTTCCTGCAAAACAGCTCTTTGATGGCCACAACTTTCAACAGCACAGAAGTATTTGGATAGAATGAGGTGGAACAATGAAAATAATAGCAATATATATATGTAAATGGTGAAACACTATTTTAAACAGATACTATAAAATGTGAAAATTGTAATGTTACTAATTGAGTCACCAACCTTGGAGGATATGTGGCACTAAGGGACATGTTTTTGCAGCGGACTTTGCAATGCTGGGTTATGGTTGGACTCAATGATCTTGGAGGTCCTTTCCAGCTGAAATGATTCCATGATTCTACTTGCCATTAAACTGACAAGAACTAAAAAAACCCCAGTGTGATTCACAACACACCCACGTCAGTTTCTGGGTTTTTTTGGAAGCCTAACAAAACTCCTTCTCTAGTCACAAGGTCTCTTTTGCCTCATTCTGCCTGTCAAAGGATCATTTTATATTTAAGTCATTGCAATGCTATTTCTTATCATGGATATTCTACTACATTGATAGAATAGGAGATAACTCTGATACTGACTTAAGATTAAAAATAAAATAAAATAAATTATGCAGAGTATTCCTTCATATATTTAGTTGGTGCTCAAACACAACTGCTGGGCCAGTAAACATACCTTAAAAGAGACTGAGATTAGCCAATATAGTAAGAGCTTCAACAAGGCCAGGTACCAGGTCCTGCCCTTGGATCACAATAACCCCAGGCAGTGCTACAAGCTAGGGGAAAAGTGGCTGAAAGCTGCATGGTGGAAGAGGGCCCAGGGACATGAACAGAGCCTGAACATGATCCAGCAGCATGCCCAGGTGGACAAGAAGACTAATGGCATCCTGGCCTATATCAACAACAGTGTGGCCAGCAGGGCCATGGATTGTCCCCTTATACTCGGCACTGATGAGGCCACACGTCAAGCTGTGTCCAGCTCTGGCACTGCAGAAAAAGGACACTGAGGTGCTGGAGTGCATCCAGAAGAGGGCAGTGGAGATGGTGAATGGTCTGTAACACAAGTCTTATGAGGAGTGGCTGAAGGAAGGGCTGTTTAACGTGGAGAAAAAGAGGCTCGGGGGTGACCTTATCACTGTCTACAACTGCTTGAAAGGAGGCTGCACCCCGGTGCGGGTCGGCCTCTTTTCCCAGGTAACAAGAACTGGCCTCAGGCTGCACCAAGGGATACTACAGAACATTCTTCCACCGTAAAGCTGGTCAAGCATTAGAACAGACTGCCCAGGAAAGTGGATGAGTCACCATCCCTGGAAGCGTTAAAAGAAGTGTAGAAATGCTCCTTGATTCTACTACAAATTCTTGGTTGCAAATGTGTATGTACTACGAGGTCATATGAACGTCTCTTTTCTTCCTCTCAGTGGGCGGGCTCTCAGACTCTTGGGAAGCCCCGCTGAGAAGTGCTTGGTTTCCACACGCAGCTGCCCCCGTCCCGGCGCGCACCTTGCCGTCGGCCGACTGGTGAGCGAAGGACGAGATCTGAGCTCGACCACCACCGGAGTCGCGGCACCACCGCCGCCGCCATTACCGCACCGGAAGCGGCCGCCGCGCGCGCGGGGCGGGGCGAGGCGAGGGCGGAGCCGCCGGCAGGACAGGTACCCCCTGCGCCGCAGTGCACTGGCCCCGCCCCCAGGCCCGCCCCCCGCCGGCCCCGCCCCTTCCCGAGTGGCCTCGGGGGAGGAGGATGAGGGGGCGCCGCGACGGCGCTTGTGGTGCTGCCGCTCTCAACTGACCGGGCCCTGCGGTCCCCGCCGCTTAGCCGGCGCTCCCTCCGTGCCTCTCTTCGTGCGTCCCGCACTGCGCCGCCGCCCGGGGCGGGGGAGTCGCGGAGAGTGGATGCCTAGCGGGCACCCCCGGGGCAGAGACCCGCGGACGCCATGGGCTGCTGCAGCTCCGCTTCGCAGGTGAGTGGCCCGTGTCCCCCTCCCTTTTCCGACCTCGCCGTCCTCCGCTGCAGGGACCTGTCACACCCGCCCGTGGCCCCTCTGCTCGCCCCGCGGCTGTGGCCCCCCTGGCCCCGGGTCTGTCCCTGTCGCTGTCCTGTGGCTGCGC
Organism: Cyanistes caeruleus; assembly: GCF_971803275.1. Lineage (NCBI taxonomy): Eukaryota > Metazoa > Chordata > Aves > Passeriformes > Paridae > Cyanistes > Cyanistes caeruleus. The sequence continues at coordinate 37,693,426 of NC_141732.1, forward strand.
AGCCGCTTGTCCCCTCCACAGCCGCGCTCTCTGGCGGCCGTGCATCTCCTTGTGCCCCTCGCAGCACAGCTTCCACCAGGCTGAGCACCGCTTTGCTGCCTCCCTCCACGGACCCCCGCTTTCCTGTGGCAGTACATCCCCCTCGCTACACCTGTAGCGCCGTTCTCCCGTTGCTGCGCACTCTTCTGCGTCCCACTCTGTAAGCACACTCTGTCATGGCTGGGAACCCATTGCTTTCCCTCCCCGCTTCGCACTCCTCCACCAACAGCTTTGGCCTCCCGTGACTGCGACCACCTTGCTTTCCCCTCCCGTAGCCTTGCTGTTTCGTGGCTGGGTACAACACCCTTACATCCACTACTCCCAAGCCTTCATGCACATGAGCTGTGCACCTTTTTGCTCCCTCTGTAGCTGTGCTTTTCCCGCTCGTGGTTGTGCATCCCCGTGCTCACCAACATCACTCCCCCCGCCCCCCCAATAGCCTTGCTCCTTACCATGCTACGCACTTCCACCCTCTGCATACTGTTCTGTGTGCTGTTTCTCCTGTGGATCATCTTCACCTTGCCCCTTGTTGTGCTTTTGCTTTGCAATCTGTAGCATACCCTGCTCCACTTCCCTGCTATGGCTGCAGCTGCAGACATCCAGTTCTCACCTGCCATCCTTCTAGTGCCTTGCACCACTGTCCTGTGATCCCCACCTCGCCCCCGCCATGCCTCAGTACATCTCCCTAGATAGCTCTGCGTGCCCTGCCCTTCCTGCAGCATGTTCTTTGGGGTCCCTACTGCCCCACCCGACAGAGAGAAGCTATTCCGTGGGAGGAAAGTCATCAGGCCCAGGGCATCCCTGAAGTCCACTGTCACTGGAAAGAGAGACAGTCTTAATCCCAGCCTCCTTCTTCACTCTATGTCCGAGGGTTCAGGTGCCTCCCTATATCCATTTCCCTGTATGTGATTGGTTCCGTGCACATCTCTTGTTTCCGAGGTCGGTTTTTCTTTCTTCCCCCTCCCCCTTCTCTCTGCTTTGCCCTTACTGACTCCCTTTTTTCCCCCAGAGTGGTGCTGCCAGGCAAGGCACAATCGGGAGCTCCACCCAACGCTCCAGTTTGCGGCTCTGCTTCCCATTTTAACTTTGCCTTTGAACAGCACGGCCAAATCTGTGCTGGTTTTTTGCATGGCTCTTTTTCTGAAGGCTGTAGTACGAACGATCACGACTGATGCCTTGGCTGTGCTTTGCTCGCTTGTAAATTAGTTTAGTTTCCTTTGGCTGTATCACTTGCAGTGGCTGAATCCAGCTTCCAGCAGACTGCTTATGTGGGAAAGTCCGTCTCTGCTGTCCCAGATGACTCATCACAGAGATGAGTTTTTGTAGCTCATCCGTTCAGGCAGACTTTTTTTTTTATGTAAGAGCTCTGTCCTTCCAATGCAGAACACTGCGGAGAACTGTCCAGTTGCAATAGGAAACGTCCTTTTAGTATAGCAAATATGCTGCAAGGAGGAAGGCAAACAGCTTTGTGGTTCACAAACAAATGGTTTGAATTACGAGAGTGAGGTATATGCTAAATGTTAGGGGTGGATTTTGAATTTGTTCAGTCACTGCAGTAGATGCCAGAGCATATTGTGAAGTCTGTATTGTCTGAGGTTTGCTAAAAAAACCAAAACGACCCATGTTAGATAAACATCTGTCAGGAGTGGCTTAAGGAAAGCTGATACAGACTTGGAGCACTGAGTGAAGTTGATGTTTTGAAGTAATGTTTTGAAGTCTTTTCCAACCTTATTTCTATGATTTCTGAGAAATTGCTTTTCTCAAGTGTTTTATAGGCCCTTTCTAGCTCTTCTAGAGCTAGAAAATTTGAATTACAGTTCACTGTTCTTTTCTTAAAGGAAAATACAGACTTACTTGTGGGTAATGTTAGCAGATGAATTGGTTTGCGTATCTGGCATATGCATATCTGGGTTTCAGCTGACTGATTTTGGATTTTAGTGCAATTTGTGTTCTGCTGCCAGGTTATATGACATTAATAGTATTCTACTAAACTTTTCATTTGCTTTCCTTGTGCGTGGCAAGATATGGTACAACAACTGACCTTTGTACACCATATGACTGAAGTTTAAGAATAGCAGTATATGTAATTTCCTAACCGTAAGCAATGGTGTGTCTGCTCAGGAAATCCGAATCAAAGGCTAGTTGCTGAATATTTTATCAGCAGTTTTGTCTGGTATATGGATTACAGAAACCTTGCTGCATACCATATAGCACTACATTAGGTTCTAATGTCTGTCCTATCATCCCTTCTATCATTAAAAATAAATTTTCTATTCCTCATCTACCATGGTCTTTGCATTTCCCCCTCTCATGTTTTTCCTGGGCAGGGGTCCATCAGAAATTCCTTCATGTTTCCTCACCTACATTTTGCTTCTCCCTTTCTAGTTTCGTATTGGTCTTTGACATAATCTCTTCTCTTATCATGAAAATCCTCATTCCTTCTGACTTTGTTTTTCAAGTAGATTTCTCATTAAGTTTATTTTTCAGCTCTCTAGCCTATTTGATCTTCATCTGCTAATCCCCGTTTCTGTTTCTGACAGAAATGATTACTTCTGTTTTGATTCTGCTAGCCATCTTATCTGATTACTGCATCTCCAAGTCCCTTCCTCATGACTGCCACCTTCTCCTCTTATTTCTGATAATGCATCTACCTGTGACTGATTGTTGAACTAGATTGATTTCTTTGTAGTTTTATTCATAGCTTTTATTTCATACTCAGTTATTCGTTTTCCCCCCTAGATATGTTTCCCACTTCCTTTGCTTTGTAGGCTGCCTAAAGGCCTTTATCTTAGGCCTTTTTCTGTGCCTCTTTCCCAGCAGAATCTAAAGGTTTCCAGAGAAGAACTGATTAGAATTTTCATGTTTACCTTTATTCAGCAGTATTGATTGCTGCTTACAGAGATGTATTCTTGTGTTTCTTTTATGCTTTTTCTGCCTTTTTAATTACCCAAAGCCTCATTCATTCAGTTTTTCTCTCTTACTTTCAAACTTCAGGTTTTTACCTCCTGCTGCCATCTTATTCCCTTCCTAATTTTATTCTGATTTGCTATTCTCCATCCTTAAAAATAACAGCACTCTAGTCTGTTTCTCTTTTTTCCAAATTTCTAAGCAGAGGAATGTATGTTTTTTGTCACACATTCTTCATACTCACTCTTTCTTCATACTGAATTAATTCCAGTCCAGATTCTGTGTTGTGCTGAAATTGTCTTCAGTTAATATATCTGCAGGTTTCTTGTGCCCAAGTTGCAAGGATTCCATGTTTACCCTCCTTGGTCTCTGTTGCTTTCAATAGCATATGTAATCCTCTGCTACATGGTGTCTTATTCTCCCTGGCATGTCTGTAGTACAACAGAATTTTCTGAGGTGGAAGAAACCCACAAGAATCATTGAATCCAACTCTTAAGTGCATGGTCCATATGGGGATAGTACTGTTGTTTTTTAATTACTCACTGCCTTCCACTTGCTGATTATTGTTTATTTGCCACTACTTCTGTCTGTGGTTATACTTCCAGCCTTTCTCCTCCTTTTCTTAACTTCCTATTTTACCAGACTTTTCAGCTTTATTTGTTAAGTGTCATGTTAAATTAAACTTAATGCAACCATACCAGACTTTCTTCCAGATGAGCTAATTCTTTCTGTTGCTCCACTGCTGTTTTGCCTGCTGAGGTGATTAGAACCAGAGTACTTCTTTTCCAGTTTTTCTTATTTTCATTTTGGTTTTCCATGTTTGCACAAAGTTCTTTAACTTCCCCTGGTGTAGCATCTTCTGTGATATCCACTATTTCTTTATCATCACAACTAGAATTCTTATTTACTTCTTGTTCCTTTTCAGTGTTACCTGTTCTTTCTCCTTGGTGTTACAAGAGTGTTTTCATCTTTTTTTTTCTTTAGAATTGCTTGTGCGATTCTGTACTAAGCTGTCATTTTTTTGTGCTTGCTGTCTCTTTACTATCACCATCTTGAACCTTGAGTGTGTAGAGAAAAGCTTGTGCAATGTCAACTACATCTTAGCAGTTGTCTTAAAGCAGTCTTGTTTAGTTACTGTTAGTTATCATGAACAGATCTTCCTAACATTTCTTTGAATTGTGATTTAGCCAAATGTGCTGTCCTATATGAGATGAAAACCTGTAAAGGAAGGGACAAATACTGAGGTGGGATTTCTGTCTTCTGTCTGGTATTGCTGTTACTTGTCAGTACCTTCATGTTGCTTCAGCCCACTGTCCTTGCTTGACCATATCTTTAGCATGAAATGGGTGTTTTCACAAGAAGGGTGCTTCTGTCTGGATGCATCTTTTTTGTCATGGATCTGCTGTGCTACAAAGCTGAAGTTTCTTCTTACTTTTTATGGAGGTAACTCTAGTTTGAGTTTATGGGGTTTTTTTATATTTAATATTTGTGTTGTTTTGGAAATGATCTTCTCTACATAAATGTAGGGATCTTCTGACCAAATGGTGCAGAAGTTTTGAGTTGTTAAAATAATTGCATTTCTTTCAAATCTTTCATTTTACTGAGGAAGAAAAATGGAGTTGAGTGCTGGTATTCTCTTCCCTTGCTTTTCATTCTTCTCCTTTTCCAGTGATATTTTTTTATTATGTCACAGCATCAATCTGTTTTAAAACTGGATCTTCAGGAAGTAACTGTTGGAGTTCATCACTCCTATGCTGCCACAACTGTTAGGCTATGCTGTAAATCTGTTTGTTTGAACTAATCTGTATAGGGTTTTTGTTTGTTTTTAAGCAGGAAAATTTATTTTGCAGTATAATTCAAATTGTTCCACCAATCTAGTTTATACCACAGTTCTGTGAAGTTTGCATTGTTACATCTGAGGGGACAGAAAAAAATTCACAGATAGTGAAAGGGAATGAGGTGTGGGGCAAGACAGAACTTAAACTGCTTTCTCATGGAACAGTTGTAATACATAACCTGTTCTCCCTTTCTTATACAGTGGAAGTAGCTTGTAGCAGTTAAAAGGTGTTTGCTTTGGCAACATGTTATAGGAAACAAGGCAATTTATTGAAGTCTTAGTGTTTGTGTTGCAATTGGGAAATACTGTGTATGTTTATTTTAAATTTACAGCTTTTTACATTAATGACTTAATCTATGGTATGTTTGAGAGAAGCTTGAAATATTGGAAACTGAAGGCATGACTGGGAAGAACAAAGCACATGTTATTCTTGGTGGTTTTAGTGGTGGCCTTGGTTTTTGAAAGACTGTAAGAACTTTCCGTTATAAGAGGAGACGAAGACAGATCATCCCTTAGCATTCCCTTGAGCATCTGGTATCGAAACAACACTGGATAAATCTGAAGTTTCTAAATTTTTGAAAAAAATGAGTAGCTGTGATGGAATATCTCTTCCTGCCATTATGGGCAATACAGATTACTACTTGTACATCAGCTGTATATCTTCAGTAGTCAGAGGTTACTGCAGTCAAATGAGTTTAAGGAGCATCAAAACATGCCAGTTTCATTTTGGGCATGCGTACTGTCGTATAAGAAGACCAAACAAATAATGGTGTTGATGAAGGGAAATCAAATGAGCTGTGAATTCTCCTTCTAGGAGATAGGCAGCTTGATTTCCCTTTCAATATTTTTACAATAGATGAGGCTTCTGTTCTAGCCTCTGATAATTGTGTGTATATATATATATACACACACGTACACACACACACATATCTATCTCTCCATCTGATACATAGCATGAAGGTTGAAGTTTATAAGCATCCAAGAACATGCTAATGATAAGGCATCTCATGGAACTACTTCTGTATTTCTGGTCTGTAAGCTCTGTTAGGTTCCTGTGAAGCATGAGATGTCCTTTTATAAATGCTGTCACAAGCAGCTGCACAACCTGTGCAAATAATTCCTTTTGATCTTAACACAGAAATATTTCAACTACGTAGATACTTGTGAGTACTCTATAAAATTCATTGAGATTTTCATACTGAGGACTAGTGGATCTGGGGCTCAGATTACCCTTCAGTTGTATCACTTAAAATTTGTAGGTAGCGAGTTATTTCCTTTACTTTGTTAGGTAATTAAAACATCAACACTTTAAGAGCTTCAGGAAGTGATAGTTTGTACTGGGAACAAGCATGGCACATAGCATCCTTACAAAATTATTTTTTGATAAAGTGAGAACAGTTTTTGAGAAGACTGATTATCTTGTTGTCACTATTGTTAATAGTGAATGCTAAATCCAAAGCTTATGTTATTGTAATCTATTTGGCATCAAGACTGCTGCCAGCCATCAGAGTTTTACATTAATAATTGCAAGAATTTGTTAAGTATCACCCACCTGATGGATTTTATTTGTCATTATGAAGAAATGAGAATGTTAAGTAGTGAAGTTGTCAACTCTCTTTATGCTGCTTACTCTGAAGGCAAGCTTTGGCTGTAACTCTGCATGCCTTTTCTGTATTTGGGCTGACTATAATTTTTGTTTCTGTGAACTCAGCTCAATGGTTTCTTTTGTGAAAAGTAGAACTTGCAAACCAATTTAACAGAAACTCTGTCTTTGATATTTGTATCTTTTCCCCCTTTGAAGCGTCTTTTGGAAGATCGTGTACATTTTATGCTTACCTTCTAAAAAATGGTTATGCAATGTTGCTATTTCCATCTGTTGACTAAACTGATTGCTAATTTTTGCCTTTGTATTATGAAACTGAGAAGCTTGGTTATAATTTTTAGAGAAAGAGTTTGTGTTGGTGAATATCTAATAACATTCTTTTAGGTCATTCAATCACTTTGATGTCTCCCAGACTTATGCAGTAAATAAATGTCATTGCATTCATTGGCCCTTCTTTTCTTTGTTGCTGTTGGTGGTTTAGGATTTTTTTTGTTTGTTTGTTTTGTTTTTTCCTGTGTTTGTTTGTTTTGGTGGTTTTTATTTGTTTGTTTTGTTCTTTTAAATCTTCTAGGTAAGTAATTACCTAATGTGGAATGGAAGTGTATAATTGTATGACAACAGCCTCAAGAGGGTCTTTTTGTGTGTTTAAGAAGAGACAAGTGTCAACTTTATTTTGAAGTTCAGCTATACAGTCCAAAAATTTAGTTTTCTCTACTTTAATATGATTTCAACACCCAGTATGCAGTGTACTATAAGAATAGAAGATGATTGCTGGTATATTAGAAAGCTGATTCCATACTGCATTTTTACATGCTAGTTTCTAGCAGCTGCTATTTTTATCAGTAGTGTTGCTAGACTCTAGTGGAGAGCATGATGAGCAGAACATGGTGACTTGTATCTCATTATATATATATATATATATATATATAAAATGCCTGCTCTTTATTAATGTAGTTAGACAGCTGTCTACAGCAGAAATGAGCACTGGCCTGTTTTTGTTTGGTTTTGTTTTAAATTGAAACCACTCTTCCTTCTCTCTAGATATATTATTTGACTGAGGAAGAGACTTCTGAATGCTGTATATAGAACTACAGAAACAAAATAGGAAACCCATTTTAGTACTTTGTTCAAGGTCATGATAACCATGTCTTGTGAATGCTTTGTAAGACTACCCATAGTTTGCAATGAAATGCTGCAAAATTAGTTATAAGGAAGTACGCTTATGTAATAACCTAAGGGCTTGGCATATTATTTCCTTTTCCATTCTCCTCCCACTTTTTCTTACATAATTCAGGTAGAGCTTTCTTAGTATTAGTTCCTGTTAATCTAATATAGTTTCAGTGTCCTCAAGTGCTGCCCTCTTATTGTAATCCTGAATGTTTTTCTTTCTTGTCACCAGAATTTTGAACCTTTAAGTCAGGAGTTTGCATTTAAGCAGCAGTGATTTTCACTGCTGGCAAACACATTTAAATATAGGACACATTTTGAAGGAATGCATATCAAACGGCTATGAATGTCCCTGTAAGTGGCAACACTGTTAGTTCCCACAGCAGAGCTGTGCAGGCCCTGAATTCCTAATGAGCTGTGATGTCTTTGGTCTTGGGTTTACAATAAAACAATGACAAGAACAGGGGCAATGTCTTCTATGGAATGTGTCCTCCACATCTCATGTGGACACCAGTAACTGGGGAGTTCTGGTATTTCTGGTAGGTCTTTTGAATGCATCTCAATGTCCTGTGACAAAGCTAACATTTGAAAGTAAAGTGTGTTTTTAACTCTATGTTTTACTAGTCTTGAATTAGAAAATATTTTGTTATTTGGGATTTGAATCTGTAGAAGTAATAAAATTTAAAATTCTGTAAAACAGGTTGATCAACAAGTAGAAAATTCAAATATAGTGTAGTAACTTGGTATGTGCAAAAGTCTTCAGAGTTTTGATTTTTTGGTTTTGTGTTTTTTTGGGGGGGGTGTTATATGTTTTTTGGGGGGGTTGTGGTTTGTTTTGTTGCTTTGGGTTTTTATTATTGTTTTGGTTTTGTTTGCATGACTGGTTTTTTAATTAATTATTAAGAACCATGAAAGTACCAAAATTGCACTGAAATGGATATTTTAACCCCTGCAAAATATTACTGTGATACTTGTAAAGTATCCTTATTTATTGCTCATTTGAAATAAACACTAAATAATGAAGGAAGAAACAATAACTAAATATTTTTGAGACTTAAAAACAGGGCTTTTGTCTACAGATGGCCTGATTTCTAAACTACAAAGCTACAGCAGGTGTGTTGATCATGTCATATTTATTTAATCAGCTGTGTTATGTTTCAAGATAAATATTTAAGTTGTTGATTGAGGTAGAGGTATGTAATCAAGGAGTTTTGAAGCAGTGTTTAATATGAGTTGACTGTAAAGATGAATGGAAGATGATCTACAACACAACATATGCTACATTCAAGAGTGAAGTCCCCATGTATGAGTTTTCAGGGTAAGCATCCTTATATTACACCACTAGTAATACCATGATACCTTATGTGAATTGGTAATATTCTTAATATCTGAAGTGAAGTGAAATATAAATTCATTACCTTTTGGTGGATAAAGCAGTATTACATCATCAGAAAACTTTTCCTGGTATTATTTCTGAGTTTCATACTTACAACAGACCAGCGCATCTTTTCAGTGGACAGGGCATTGGCGAACAAGCAGTGAAATGTGAAGTCAATAGGAAAATAAGGATATGGTACCAGTTTGTAAAATACTGTTATATGGCTCTAGGTCTGTAATATGACTAGTGTCTGCTTTGCTATAGTCTGAAAAATACACTGTTTTGTAATGACATTGAAGCAGAAATTCCACAAAATGGACATTGGACTCCACTGTGAGTTGCATGCCCTATTACGAAGTCTCTTTTGAAATTGCCCCTAGGTGTTTTGGCTTCTTTCTAGAGATGTCTGGGACATGCTGCACCCATCCAGCGAAACTCTTTTGTCCTCTAAGTGGGAGATACTGCTTTAGTTCTCCAAGTCTGTGGCATCTCAAGCTTCTGCCTCCCATGAGAATGCAACCATTAGCAACCTCTTTGATGTTGGAGCGATACTACTCCTCCCCAGAGGGAGATCCAGGCCAAGTCTACACTTAGTATTATTTTAGTGTGTTTATGGAGGTATTTTAATTGATACAATGTAGTTCATTCTTCCAGGGAACTGGTGTAATTAGGAAAGTTTGTACTTGCTGCTGTGTGTTCCTGCTCTTGTAGTAATGGAGGTGTATCAATAATATGCTGTATAATGAACAAGTTTTATTGTGAACCTGAGAGGTTGTCTGAACTCATGATAGAGTGCTTTAAGCTGTTTAGTGCTTTGTCTGAACACCATATAGGTCGTGCACAGGAAGTCTATAGGTAATGGTGAACATTTTAATTCAATCAGCTGTGTACAGTGTTCTGAGACTTCTTGGTAGAGTAAACTTAGAGTTTTCTCTGAAAATGTAACATGGCTGGTAATGTCACAAACTGAAAATAGGTTTCCTTCTTTAAGACTTTGTTCTGCATACTTACACAGTGGATTCACCATATGGAAGTTTTATAGAGAGAACTAATTTACTTGAGTTTTACTTTTGCTATCAGAAGTGTACTTGTGTGAAATATTGAGTGTGTATGCTTGGCATCAGGACTTGTCTCCTCTTTGGGCTCTAGGATTGAGGTCTTTTCAGAGGTGGAGGAAGTTTCATTAGGAAACTAGTATGCAGCTGCTGCTAGTTCTTCTTCTAAACAGCTGTATAGTTTAGAAAAGCCTGCCATGTCTTGGACAGAAAAATGCCATGTGTGTTAAACCTGGAGAATTACTCTCTTGCATTGGAAATGGTTTGGTAAACTAGTAAATTATTGCTCATCAAGGTCAACATGTGATTAGTACTGTTCTTTAGCTTGTAAAGATGTAAAATGGGAAAAATACCATCTCCTTAAATGGCTATTGGGAAACATTGATAAATGTTTCAAGAACTGTCGTTTTGATCTGTGTCACTATGTTTCAATAGCATTTGAAGGTGCAGGGTTAAACTTGGCTTCTGAACTGGATGGCTTCCTGGTCATCACCTCTTAAACCTGGCTTGCCCATTTCCCAAGGAGCCATGCTCTTCCATGTCATTTGGTGGTATGCACAGTATTGCAAATGGACTCTCCAATTTTGAAGGGTTGAACTTGCATTGTAGGTGTAAAATTTATGTGTTCTATACTCACAGTGTTAGCGGAATAAACCAAATGCTATTTATGTGATCAGTTGAATCTCTGGTACTTTAACAGAATCAGTCTGCCTTCTAGGAAACGTAGATGTTGCTGGACTCCAGTGGTTTCCATAAAGATGCCAATCAGAATGAGACTCCCTTTTTGCCTCTAAAAGCCATTTATTAATGCTGTGTGCACACTGTGGCTGTCTTCTATGAAGATAGTTAGCTACACAATAATTTCTGAATTCTAGTTTAAATAAAGAGCATTAATGTCTATTTACTCTTCTGTGTTGAATTACAGTTGTATGTATTCTGAGTCAGGATGTTATATCAAGGTGATGAAACAAGAGATAATTTAAAGATGTAGTTAGATCAATATGGTTCCTGGGATAGGGTTTTGTAACATTATCTTAATGTTAATGCATTTGACTATCTGAATGAAGTTGTGACTTTATTCTTACAACCTTTGTGTCTATGTGCAAATTAGAGTAGTCTTGTCTCTCCAGCTGCTAACTTATACGTACTAGCGGAAGTGGAGCCTAGAGTCTAACCTCTAGGCTCTGACTTGCAACTCCTTTTCATCCATTGGTTGTAACTCATGCCATTTATTCACTGGGTTGTCCTTAATTCAGCCCACCTGCCTCACTAGCCCCAGAGTTCTCTTCCACTTGAAATGTGTCATCTGACCACCACAAGACCTTTTCTTTCTGCTTCCTGTACCATCATGATGTTGCAACATCATCAGTTGATGGCAGATTCCATCTTTATCCTTATATTATTCACATCTTTGCTACCTGCCCACAGCTCAATTTTCTGTATATGTAGTGCTGCAGATGTTCTTTAATAGTCTTGCTTCAGTCTCATCATTCCCAAATTTTACATTGCAAGAGATATGTTGTGTTCAAACTAAATTCTCTGTAGTTTCCTGCATCTGTAGTCTCCCATTGAAATGCTGTGTTTTTTCATCTTTTTATGCTCTTATATGGGTTTCACTCTGGTAATGGCATGAGAGTACTTGTATGGCAGCATCCAGTACTGCTATTACAGTTAACAGTGAAAGTGGTCTTGGCTATGCTTATGTGCAGGAATTCTTGCAATTCCTGTGCAGAAGTATATTGCAGTATGCAGAGGAGACCTGCTCCTTGTGCTGCAAAGGAAGTGATTTTGGAGTGACAGCAAGAGTATTTTGGAAGTGATAGCAAGAAAGAAATATGGAAGAGGAATTTCTCTTTTTGTTTTGGAGTGATTGAAGAAAATAACCTCCATTTTGTATTTACATGCAAGTACTTTTAGTCTTGAGAATGTGTAGCTCTGAATTCAACCAGGAAAAAACAGTAGTTAGTGTCCTGACATTCTTCCCACTTCCTTTTCTACGAGAGAATTCTTAATTGTAGACATCCAGTCTTCTAGGTGTGTAGTACTAAAACATGATTATAAAACTGCAGCACCCGAGGGTTTTGATTTGATTGTGCAAAATGGACAGATGTAAACTTCTTAACACACTCATTTGGGTTCTTGAGTATAACTCAAAAAATCAGCACAGAAAAGCTGTTACGAGCAGAAAATGTTCCCAGCCTGCAAGTTTGTCTTGGAGAGAAAAGACGGGTTTGACAGCCTTCCACTTCTGACTGAGTGTTCCAGATTGTCCGTGCTTTCGTGACAGTACATGCTTTGTTAATGACAAGAATATGCTTAGCGAACATTGTGTAAATTATGAAATTTTTATTTCATAATTGAAATAAAATAATTCCCTCTGTTTCAAGGGAAAACTTGAAATTAATCTAATAATTTACAGGTTTTTTTGTTTGTTTTTTTTTTTTTCCTCTAGCTTTCTTGCATAAGCAAATACTGCAGGCTCCTAATCTATCTGGAAGAGTAGAAGTGCTGATTTAGGATTTCAGGCAAAGCATGTCTTCTAAAATGTTATGGTGTTTCAATCACAGTGGAGACAAGCATAGTTTACAGATTGCAGAACAAACAACATTTGTTAGACCTTATGTTGACCATGGATTAACAATTTATGTTGCCAAAGCATGAAAATCGCAGTCTGAGTAAATGCCTAAGGGTGTAGAATAGACAGGGAGCAATTGCTGGAGAAACGGAGACACTGATATCAAAGACAAGGACAGAAGACTATGAAGTGATGGAAAGGGATTCATTGGGAATCCGGAATACAAAGAAGCAACTGGGAAGAAAGCAATAGACAGATAATGGTAGCTAGCTTGGGTTTTATGGGGGTCTGAGACAATGAAGATTGGACAGGCTGCGGAAGAGGGGTGCTGTTTTATAAATATATATATATATATATATATATATATATATATATATATATATAATTTCATACCTCATTACCATGCTAGGTGGTTAAATTATAAGTAAGTATCTACTACTTACTGAGTTTCATCCAAGGATACTTTGTTTGGAATACCTTCCTGGTTTGGTGGGGTTTTTTGGTGTTTTTGTTGGTATGTGGGTTTATTGTTTTGTTTTGGGTTTTTTTGTTTGTTTTTTTATTTGTTTTTCACAGAGGAAGAACCACAGAGAACTAGTTTATCTGTGTAACTTTCTGACTATGTTCCATGTTATGACATTTCAAGTTTCTTTTTGACATATAAATTGCAGTCCACTTAGTAAGTAAAATGGATTACTTATGGTAACTGTGACTAGTCAGACAACCAAAATCCTTGCCAGAGCTATTCTAGAGGCTTTTAAAAATCCTATTAAAAGATTTTGGATGCAGATGGTAGAAAGGATAAAAAAAACCCAACAACACAAACAAAGCACACCCTGCAGTGCATTTTGCTGCTCCCTCTTTTGCCAAGGGCAGTTTGCTCTTAAGACAGCAGCTGTAGCTGAATTTTTTCTCTGCTGTTTGTAAATAAAAGTAAATTTCTAAATAATCTAGAGTTCTTGGAGTGAATTTAGGAATAGGAAGCACGAAGCCTTACATAATTTATGCAGTTATGATTATGCTAATTATAACAACATGAATGTCACAATCTTATTGTAAATGTTAAGTTCAAAGAGTGTGCTAGTTTTAAGTGTGAACTGCCAGCATCAGAAAATTCAGTTTTGTTGAATGTGCATTATAGAGTGCATAATGTGACCTTTTAGCACCTCTAACTGCTGATTATTAAGTAAAATCTGAAGTTTGACTTTCAGAATGTACAATGAATTTGCAGCTTGAATTAAAACAGTGCTTATCACATCTGTAAAACTACATTTATCACACCTGTAAGTGGAACTTCTTAATAAACATTGCAAAATTAGCATGGGATTCCCAAATGCCAATTTGGACTACTTAGAAAACCACATTTTTGTGATGCATGCAGGATTTAATTTGTTTATCCAGTTTTTAGTTTTATTTGTTTATCCAGTTTCTAATGGGAGTATTTGAAAAAGTTGTTTTGTGCTTGTGAACAAAAAAAAGCCAAAGTCATGAATACTGAAAAAAAAAATCACCTTGCTAATATCATGCTATTGGTTTTTTGGTTTTTTTTATTAAAAATATGTAAAATACATACTGGTGATAGAAGATGTTGACATTTCATCCAGCCATTCTGTTTTAATTCAGCAGTGACATTTGCTACCTGTTTGGAAAAATCTTGAAGATTCCTCAGAGTATTAAGAGAAAAAAATAAATTTAAAATTTGAATAGGTTATCCGCTTTACTCTCTCTCTAGAAAGAACAGTTGTGTACGCAGTCTCCTTACATCAACCTCCTTTTCTTCCTGAATGAAGGATTAAAACAGTGTTTGCAGTTTATGGGTCTCAGTCAATATATATGAAGATTCAGTATTTGGGAGCCTGTTGAAAAAACTTCTGTTTGTAACTGTGTATTTTTAAAAATAGCTGTAATCAGTATTTTTGTTACAACAAATTCTGATTAGGTGGTTAGTTTTATATTAGAGCTAGTGCTTATTCTTTTCCCTTTTCCTGGAACCTTTTTGCCTGACTGTTTATAAGACTCTAATTATCTTAGCAATGTATGTTTACCTGAGAATTTTTACCTCATGAACAGGAAACTATCTAAATTGCTTACAACTACCTCCATCATTGAGTATTCCAACCTTTAATTATACAATTTACCTTTCTGGCACCATAACAATACAGATGAAGGATTTCTTCACTGAAGTGTTAATCTCAGCTGCCTTATGGCAGGTAGAAAACTGTTCCTTAAACAGCAGTTTATTGCCTCCTTTCTACATCCATAGCTCTTGTTCAGCCTAACAATTGTATTTGAGAACTTAGGGGGTTTTGAGAAGTTTAATATTTATCCTTCCTGGAAATCAGATTACTGAAAGGTAGCTGTGAAAGACTGCAATAGGAGATATTGTCAATTTCATGCCATTCATTTCTGTTTTCTGGTAATAAAAAGACAAGTGAAAATAACATGTTTTGTGGATAAATATTTGTAAATTTCTGGATAAATCAGCTATTTTTTGGTAAATAACTATTTGATGGTCTAGCTCCTGTGGAGGCACTTCTTCTGAAATCTTACATGAGCCTTACTCTTAAAGTCTTTCAGCCAAGGTTCTTCAACTGTCTTGGTATTTGAAGATGGCTCCTGCTGTACATAAATTACCTGTAGAATAATTTTCTGCCTTTTTCTATTATGAGCAGACAAAGTGTTTTTAATCTTGTGTCTCTCTTCTCACACAAGAGTTCCAAGCGAGAGTGGAAGCCTCTGGAAGACCACAGCTGCACAGATGTACCATGGCTGCTCTTATTCATTGTCTTCTGCATAGGAATGGTGAGTAAAACTCAGCAGATTTTGTAAGTATTATAGAGTTGAAGAGTTTGCATTCATAAGGAAGGAGTTTTAAAACCTATCAGTAACTTAATCACCAGCAAAGATTGGGATATATTTACATGGGAACTATCAGCTATAGAACAGAAATGCGTAGTGTGTACATACTTTGGTAGGCCTTTGGTAGGGATCCATAATTTATTGTTGGTATCAGTTCTTTCTCTAGCTTCTCTTCCCCTGAAACTGCAGTCGCAGTGGTAAGTGATTTTTTCAGCATGGCAAATTATCAGTTGACTCATGTACTTTATGGGACTCTGCATGTCCCAGAATGGTAGCTGGAAGCCTGGTAAACAATTCTGTGAATCACAGTAAAGTTTTTTTGTGAGAAAAAAAGATTCTGACTATCAAAGAGCTAACTGGGTTTTTGTTTATTTAATTAATTTATTTTTATGGTATACTTAGTAGAAGCACCTATTCTTAACAACCATATTAGTAATGATAAGATCTTTTTTCAAAATTTTAACAGTTCTGTCCTCTGTGATGGACCCATCACCTTTTTCAAATCAGCCTCACAACACTCTATACTTTTTATGAAAAGACCAAACCTCTGAAATCTGCAGATTAATGAAAATTACTTCTTTCCATCTTATTTTGTTTCATGATCCTGTGTTTGCTACTCTTCTTAAACAGAGAGTGTCCATTGCTGCTTTGTACTGCTGTACTGCAAGCAGGTGTCCTTAGGGGGATTAAGTGCTCTCAGCCTTCTTTTCTGCTCTTCCTCAGTCTCTGGTTTTTGGAATAATTCCATTGAAAAGTTTCTTCTGCTTTCTCCAGAGTGTTTTTCAATGGTTTGGCTTCAAATGTAAAAATCATAATGATTATTTAAAATCATGTGTATTACAGTATCACTGTAATGTGAATATCTTAAAGTTGCAAAAAACACAGCGCTTCCTGAAACAAGTAGCTGTCTTTTGCATTTGTTTTTTTTCTGGTTTGTTGATGTTCCCTTATTATTTGATTATTTACCTGTTCTTCCAATAATAAATTAGTGTTCTGTGCACGAGTGTCCCAAATTTTCCTGTCTAAGCAATGTAATACATAGAGAAATCATCCGACTAGGTCACACAGTTACCGTTCTAGGAGACTTCACTTGCAGGGTGCACCACCCACATTTTCACTGTTCCATGCCAACTTCATTACCTGTTACCATCATTTCATCTGATCCTGACACTGCCATCTGTTGCTCCATACACTTGTCTCTCTTGTTTATTCTGCTTCCACTTCTCAAATCTTAGCCTGTCTCACATGTAAAATCAGATCCTTGGTGGTAGTGGAGTGAGCTGATGGTTCATTTCTCCCTGACAGTGGTTTGCTAATGAAGCTTTTCGGTCAGTGTCTTGTTTTCACAATCATTGCCTTAATCTTGGTTTTGCTTGTAAAATACCTCTGGAAGTTCACAGCAAGACTTGCCTACTAAGGGCATTTTCCATATTACTTGGTCTGAACTATCTTGCTTTGCATCTGTTTCCTGCATTTAAAACCAGCATTTGAAACCACAGTGGCCTTGACCTGGTCACTTGCTTTAAGAGGATTTCCTTAAAAGAAACTTGTGTTAGATAGGCGTCTTAATTCTAGCTCATCTTTGAAAGTACTTAATTTAAAGGAAAGAAAAAAAATCTGAAAGTAAGAAAATCTGGATTGGGAGGAATTGTCTAAGATGCATAGCAATCCTTGGAAACTCCATCTCTTTGCTTGTAGCTCTCCTTCCCTGCCTGCTGTTGCCCACTTACTGACTTCTTCCTTCTGCTTCATGCCCACTTGCTGACAATATGACTTTCAAATAGACCACATACAGGAGTCTTAACTATGCTTGTATAATATCCAGTGTTACATATGTGAATCGTCTCTTAGCTTGCATTCAGTTTTATTACTGCACAGCAGTTCTCTGTGATAATCCTTATCTTTCCTTTTCCAGTCTGAAAGAATTTTTAGACAACCTCTGTTTAGAAATAAATTAATAAAACTGACCTTTCCCAGATGTGAAACAGAGTATCACTAAACTGTGGGGTTTTTTTATTCCTCCAGGGTTTTATCTGTGGCTTTTCAATAGCTACAGGAGCAGCTGCAAGACTGCTTTCGGGATATGACAGCTATGGAAATATTTGTGGACAGAAAAATGTCAAAGTGGAGGGAATAGTCAACAGTGGTCTAGACCTCACACACAAGAAGTAAGTATGTGATACATTTTTTGCGTTCTGTAAATCAGGAAAGGCAAAATCTTTCTTTCTTTGGGAGTGATTTCAAATAAAATGGGAAAAGGGACATGCTAACTCATGTACTTGTCCTTTGACACTTTTCTCACTTGCAGGACAGCAATCTTTTGTAACAACCACAAACATTAGACTATATGTTGGCAGATATGCAGTATGAATACTGCTCATAATCAAAAGTAATTGAGGAATTACTTTTTCTCAGTATTGATTTCATGTAGGGCATTGTACTAGGCCACTGAAAAGTCTTGTTTGTTAGATTTTTAGGTGTGACAAGTATTCTCAGATTTGGGAGCAGGCTTTGATACCAATGTTTGCTTTTGATGTTGTATGCTCAGTTTCTGCCACTAGGAGTAGGGGGAGATGAGATATATCTGGTGCATTAGAGTAAGACTTCAAACTATAGACAGAATGTGCATATGTGACTTGTGGAGAAAATGCACAAAACTTTAGAAGTGCACAAAGCTTTGATTAAACAGTGTCCTGTTAAAACAAAGTTCAGGTACTTCCTATCTGTTGTACAGGAAGACATCACAGTAATAGTAGTACTGGAACTGTGGGAAGAATTCTGGACTGATAGGTTGAATACCTGTGAATGTCTGTTGAGGTCTGTCTTGTCAGTCAGACAAGCTCAGAGTCCTGTACAGCTTGGGTGGCTTCAGAAAGTAAACTGTTTGGTGTAGTACAGTAATATTAAATGACAAAAAAAAATGGCTTTTTCACCATCAATTGCTTCAAGGAGCTGAAAAGTTACTAATTTCTGAATATGACAGCCTTTTGCTTCACACATTCAGACTAACAGAAAATTGGTGATTTTTGTAAGTTATTTTGGAAGCATGCTTTCCTGAGATTGGCTTATTTTGAGTTGCTGTTCCAAAGACTTATAAATACCCATTTAAGTTTTAATGTGTAGATAAATAATTGGTGGTAACCAGAAAGATTTGAGGTAAGTAAAATGTCTGGAACTTTTTACAGTTATCTTTTATCAGAAAAATAATTTCTTAATCTAATACCATCTTTCTAGAGGGTTGAAAGGCTTAAAGCTTATGCTGCATAATTTTCTTATATTTTTACATAAACATTTTAGCACTTTCTAAACCCATGAGTATAAAGTACAAAATTGTGATTCTAGTGTTCTGAAAAAAAATGCAGATTTTAAAATCATAAGTTTACCTTTAGAAAGAAATGGTGTCTGAGATCATGTGAAGGTAGAGAAATTCAGACACCTTATTGAAATGTAATAATTAATATTGCAATTGTCTTCTATGTGTGACATAAGTCAGAGCATCATGTGGGGAAACATCTACCACTAAGTAAATTCCTCTTGTAAATGCAAGCTCAAAAGACAGCAGATAGACTGTTTTCAATACAGCTAATTGAGAGAGCCTGTAGTTTGTCAAGAAGTCTTAAAGAGGTTTAAAAGAATTACGCTTTTCTAACAAAGATGCCATGGCTTGACGCATGATCTAAGCAAATTAATAGATACACACATATGAGTTATAATAATCTCTATTTGGTTAAGAGAAAATCCTCTGCTAAGGCAAATTATCTTTTAACTGTTCACATAAAGTTCCTTGTATAGTCCAGGGTATCCAGTTTAGGAAAGGATTGGTTCTTATATAAGTGAGAGATCCTTCCTTCTCTCACACTCCATAGTTTCTTCTGAAAAATTGCCAAGCAAATTTAAAAAGCTATCTGCTTTGCATCTGTCTCTAGCAGATGGAGTTCCTACGGTGTCTGAGGTGGGGTTCATGGGAGTATTTAATGCTATTTTTATAGGAGCATTTTGCAGACAGACTGTAAAAATAAACTCTTCTTCCTGTCTGTACATTTCAGTTTGTGTAGAGAAAGAAAAGACTTTTAAGCTCCACAAATGGGGCTTTGAAAACATGAAGTTATTCTCATTTCATTTTGCTTGCAGGGTAAATCCATTTTCATTTCCTAGTCCAAGGGCTGAAAAGCTAAATCATCTGTAAAAATAACATTTTCTTCCTTGTATGTGACAGCAACCCATAGGCACTGTCATGTGGAAGTGAAATTGATGTTGTCTATGTGGATATGGAAATCTGGGTGGTAGGGGTGAAAAGCAGAGTTCTCACAGGCATATGGTTTGCTCTCTGTGTACATCAGATATGTTGAAACCAGTAAGATGAAATATTGGGAAGGAGGATTTTACAACCTGGTCTCATGAACAAAGAATGGATCAGACATCCTTTTATTTTTACAAAGTAATCACAAAACACTTTAACAGTCTGTTTCCCAGAGTCAGACATAGGATTATACTCTATGTATAATATATATCTGGCAGTGAATTCTAATTAAATCTATCTCCTTCAAGTAAGCTTCTTGCTTTACAAATTCTGATAATTATAAGGGGTTAAAAATGACCTTTTATTTGCAAATAAAGGATAATCACAGCAGCCAGCTGAAATGCTAGTTCAGGCTGGTTTTCCATCACCAATAAGTTGTTATTTGGACAGAATTTAGTTTTGTGCTGTCTACTCAAATACTGGATGATGCTATGCAGAATAGTTAGGGTGGCATTCTGCCTGAGTGCCTGCCTTTGATCCCAGGAAATGCTTGAAGCTTAGATAATGGGAAGACCCAGGGATGGTTTGCAGCATGTACACAGAGAATTTGGTTGAGTGAAACTGTATATGCCCTACTGTTGAAGAAATTTTTGAGACTAGACTCTCATCTCCATTAGATGGTACAGATCAGTTATGGTATCTGGTAGCTCTGTTGATGTGCCTTGAAAAAAGAGAACCTGAATAAAGAAATACCTGGGAAATTATTTCCCTTGCAGTGTAAATTCCCTATCTCTTACATGACAGCCTGGACCAAGAGCACTATTAGGGCCTGGGGTGGTCTTGCTTTTCATTGGTTTGCTGTTGTGTTAGCAAGTGGTTGCAATGTGGTCATCTTCATGCCATCTTAGGCTGGTTTTTGTGGGTGTTTTGCTTGGTTCTATAGTCCGTGTTGCAATATGGTCATTACAGGTCCTGTAACATGCCATATGGGATGTACACTCTAGCTGTTAATTTTTAGATAATATTTAAAATGCTAGCTTTGTCTAAGTGTTATTAATGCTCAGATTACTAGTTCTTGGTTTCATCTTACTGCTCTACAGCTGCTTGGAAGGATGGGGAAATCAATCTCCTCTCCCAGGTAACAAGTGACAGTATTAGAGAAAAGGGTCTCAGACTGTGCAAGGGGACATTTAGTTTGGATGTTATGACAATTCTTTTTTTGCCAAAAAGGTTATCAAGCCCAGGGAAGTGGTGGAGTCATCATTCCTGGAGGTATTTAAAAAATATGTAGATTTGGTGCTTAGGGACATGGTTTAATGGTGGTCTTGGCAGTGCATTTACAGTTAGAGTAGATGATGTGAAGGGTCTTTTTCTGATGATTCTGTCATTCTTATTCTGCCTTCTTCTAGTTTAAAGCCATTCCCCCTTGTCCTTTAACTATTTGCCTGTGTGAAAAGTCACTTTGTCTTTTACAGAAGCCCCCATAAGTACTGGAAAGCTGCCAAAAGGTGTTTCCACAGCTTTCTCTTCTCCAGGATGAACAGCCCCAGCTCTCTTAGCACATCTTCATATGCTCCAGCCCTCTCATCATTTTCATGGGTCTCCTCTGCTCTTGTAATGGGTTCATGTCTTTCCTGTTCTGGGCATCCCAGAGCTGGTTGCACTATAACAACTGGGGGATCCCCCTCAGGGTGGAGTAAAACTTCATTTGTTAGTCATGCTTCTTTTTATGAAGTCTCAGAATAGTTGGCTTTCTGGGCTGCAGGTGTACATCGCTGGGTCATGTCCAATTCTTCATGCACCAGTACCTCCTTCTCTACAGGGCTGATACTGCATAAAAATGCATAAATATGTATATGCTGTAAGTCTACTATATTGATTTTCAAATAGCAAACATATTTTCATTTGCAATGTTGAAGCATCTCTAACAATATGATTACTTTGTTTGCATCAGTCTTTGTATTGCTGATATAAGTTACTTCTTTATTAGAAAATTAGTCTATTGCTGATTGTAAATAAATGAAATTACAGCACAAAGCATGTAATGACGTTCTTCTAGAGAGAAACAAATTCTGTCCTGTGGTGACACAGTATGAAATTTTCTGCAGTAAAATCACTTATTTTCTACATGTACACTTTATAAACAAAAAGAAATTAACTTTTCTTCTGTAATTCTGGTTCCTAGAATTTTAGTTCTTGTTTTAGCTGCAATGAAGTAAAAATAATGTTAATTATCTTGTGACTTCCAAGGCCACAGTTTGAAGCCACAGATTTGATAGCCTGGAGTTTCCTGTGCAACTCCCTTATTGCTGTCAGAACAGTCTCTTTACCATACAATGCAGTGTTTGAATTACATGTGCTGTTCAAGGCTATGCCCACACTTCTGTCAAAACTGTGTATGATGCTGTAATTGCATTGTATTTGTAAACTTTCAGATTTGAGTTAGAATTGCAGCATTTATTTTACAAAATATTGTGGCGATTAAAATGATAATAATTATTAAAATTATTTGACCCTTGATTGAAATCACTGTAAAAGTAGGATGAGTTCTAGCTTCCTAATGGTGACATTCCTGATTTGGTTTCCTTAGGGAAATTCAGAGAGCACTCCTATCCAGGAGCTGGAGTCCAGTCCTACAGCTCCCAGAACCCAGGGTCTCTGCCTAGGCTGAGAGATGTGGATGGACAGTACCACATGGGACATTGACATAGCTGGTTACACAGACTGACAGTGACAAGGTGCTGCCTTCAACAGTGGTACTCACGAGCACAGCCAGCCATGTTCCCTTGTCCTCACAGGCTGACAGTGGCAGAAGGTCACTTGTGTAGGAACAGGCATGACGCTTCACAGGTTCGCAAGCTCACACACTTTTGTGGATTCTCCAAGAGCCAGCACAGGACCTTATCCACCTTATGAGTTCCCCCTACTCAGAAACTGATCTAGTTTGGTGCTAAGTGTTAAACACTTATGCAGTCATTCCACAAGCACCCACAGAAACCCTCAGTTTCCCCCCAGTAACACCACAGACCCTGTGCTCACACAAAACTTCTCACCTAGACCTCCCTACTCACTGTCTGATATGGCTTGGAGTTTGCTAGTGGGTTATACCAGGAGCTGGACATAGTGATCCTTGTGGGTCCCTTCCAACTCAGTATTTTCTATGATTCTATAATTTGCATAGATCTGTTCTGGAGAAGGTACAGGTGTTCATCCCCATCAGTAGCCAGCACTACAAGGGCTGTGACCACCTATGCTGAGTCTATCAACTCTGGCTGCATTTTTTTTTGTGGGCACAAATTGTTCCCACCCCTGCAGCTCATTGCCAAGATCTCTCCCTGCCAATGGCACTGAGACCCCACCCACTTTGGTAGCTGACACCACAGTCCCGTGGCACCCAAAACCTTGGTCTGATTCCAGTTGCTGACACCAAATTCCTCACACCCCTGTCAGTCCCCACAGTAGCTGGTGCTTAATCCCTGCAGCACTTGCAGCATCCATGCACATGGGATAGAGATTAGATTTATGCGAAGAGAGAGTTAAAAGCTTTAGTAATAGGACAAGATAGACTGCAGTAGTCAGGTGCTGAGGTCAGATAATGTACTGACCAACATCAGCTTGCATGTAACTATTACTTTTACATCCCTGTCTGCTACCTTGTCCCATGCATGTTGCTTCTGCTGACAGGGTCCCACTGACTCTACTACATTCTGCACTTAGGAGTTTGCATCTCTATCAATTGCAAAGTCCCTGTGCAATTTTTTGATAGTCCATCAATTACTGTCATTGACTGGGCTTGTTTCTGATTATTGTTTTTATTAAGTGGACAAGTTTTATGTCTGGGTGTCTCTCTCCTTTATCTCAGTTTGGCAAGGTCCTTAGCCAGATAGTCTTAGTGAAAACCATTTTCAAAATCCACATATCCTTACCAATTAGTGAGGTTGGCCAAGTTTGTTCCTATCCTAGCCTCCCTTGCCGTATCAGTCAGGTTTGACTCTGTAGGTTCTTTTTATAGCTCCTTTGACCAAATATCCTCAAAGAAGTAGACACTGTCCTGCCATGTACACTTACTGAATGGGATAAGAACTGGAGGAAACTTCAATTAATACAGCTTTGTATGTCTTCGTACCAATTTAAGAGTATTTTATTTGAAATAAGGGAAATCTGTGGCTTATTGCTTGCATGCAGTAACTTTTACTGTGTCTGCATGACAGAATTTTTGTGTTTACACTTGTTCATCAGATTTCGGTGGTCTTTCTATAAAGTCCTAAGATGTGTAGTGTGTAATAAGTAGAAGAGAAATAGGGATGGATGATTTCACTGAGAACTTGAAGAAGAAAGGAATATTATGAGAATGGAAG
The DNA here is from genome assembly GCF_971803275.1 of Cyanistes caeruleus. Taxonomy (NCBI): domain Eukaryota; kingdom Metazoa; phylum Chordata; class Aves; order Passeriformes; family Paridae; genus Cyanistes; species Cyanistes caeruleus. The sequence goes on from NC_141732.1 coordinate 37,717,444, forward strand.
TAACCTATTACCATGTTACAGTTGATTTAAACAATATGGGTTTTGATAGACTTTCAAGGAAGACTGTACTCTACAAGAATAGTAATCATTCTTGTACACTGACACTGGGTAATAGAACAGTAGACAGCAATTAGCATATAGACTGAGGGTGTTCAGGGAGGACCTAAATGCTTTTTAGGAGTGAAAGGGATTTTACTGGTTACAGAATGAATTCCCATTGTGAGGACTGCAAAAATAGAAATAGCATTTTATATGGCAGATTTCTGGTGTTTTCATATGAAGAGAATATTTCAACACTTAGTACATCATTAGAACTGTAGGCATTTAAGAATTGTTCACCTTCCAAAGAGAAAAGCATCTCCATTACATCATCAGTGGAAATTCTGTAGGGTTAGTGCTTGTCATAAATATAGCCAAGAGATGTTAGTTAAGAATCTATAATATGTACTTCATGCATTGGATTTTCAAATGGCATTCATTGTGAAAAGTTAGCAAGTAGAATCTCTTCAAAATACTGCCCTTAAACATTAGATAATTTTATGTGAAATATCTGAAGGAATTTTATTTCTAAGTAAATACTAAAGTAATTGGTTCAGTCATGGCATGGAAAATCAATCTATACTAAAAAGCTGTTCTTAATTACTGGTGCTATGTGTATTCATTAATATAGCTGTGGACCTTTTCTTTTTTGCAGAATAAGAATGACTTTATTTGGTTTGTTGGGTTTTTTGTAAAAAAATTGTAATTTTCTAAGTCAAGTTTAAAGTTGGAGTAAAGGTTTGTGAATGTTTGGACTCATATCTGTGAAGAGGCATGGCAAGACTACTGTTTTTATGAGCAGCACCATTTTAATGTACTTGAATCAGGTAGAGTTAAATACCCATATGTTTGTTGTGCATATGTTGAGTACAAAAATTCTTTTGATCCACACATTTACAATAATATCAAATTTCGTGTGTTTCTGGGTAAACTGAATCACTCAGTCTTGATTGAATCCCATAGTCTGAAATTTCGTTCAGTGTAATTGTTAATTAAAATAAAAGCAATTTCCCTTTTTTCTTTCCATAGATATGTATTCTTCTTGGATCCATGCAACATTGATCTAGTACATCAGAAGATTAAGTCTATTGCCTTGTGTGTATCAGCTTGCCCAAGGAAAGAACTGAAAACTCTGGCTGATATACAGAAATTCGCAGAAACTAATGGTATGAAAAAAATAGCTTTATTTTTGTTCACATTTTCATGGGATCTGAAAAAAACATATGCATTAACTGAGTTAAAAATTAAGTATATATTAAGAAATATTAATAGAATTAATGTGCTCTTTTCATTAAGTTAATACATTACTGTATCTTACAGTATGATAGAATTCCATTGTGCCTTGGGCAGTTTGGAAAGCTTGTTTTTAAAACAGGAGTACAAAGCGTAACAGGCATTTGAGGGAATGTCTGACTATATGAAATATTTTCAGGTCCCAGGGAAGTATTCTGACATTGCTGCTTAACAGTAGTGCTGTTGAAATGTTCTCATGTACAGGAGGTTAGTGAGAGCCGTGCTACTGTTTAATAGCACTTGTAGCACAGAGTATGGCTGTGTATGTGAAAATATTCCTTCTTTTATTCAGTACTGTAGTGCAGTTCTTCTTTGGTTTTGTTTTGTTTTCTTACACTTGTCTTTAAAAAAAGAAGTGTAAAGGAAACTAATTGCATTGACAAAGGAAATATTATACCTTGTCATCTTTAAGAGCAGTACTTCTTCTCTGTAGTAGTAATACTGGCATTACTAGTTCAGTTCCTATTTTAGCAGTCAGTGGACTGAAATGCATGAGAAGTAACCAGCCTTGTGTCATACAGAATAATGATCTAAAATTAATTTGAGGAAATTTCAGGACTTTTTAGCTATTCAAGTGGGAACATCTTTCTAATGTGTGGGAATATTCCTAAAGTTATCTTTTAAAATGATGCAGTAATAGTTCTTTGCAAGGTACTTGACTAAAAATGAGTCAGTCTGGATGACCCAGTTCAATGCAGTGGAATTGATTACTTTCCATAAAAGAAACTGAAATGTTTACTTCTGTACTAACCCAGGTTATATGAGTACAGAGTTTGAAAGCAGAGCAAGTTGAAGTGGCCTTGGGGCACTGTCAGTGCCCTTGGTCTCTCACCACACTGTACCTGCATGGCTGGCTGTCCGATATTTGAATTGGGAAGCTGAACTCCTGGGAGGCATCACAGCTTTCACAGAGCTGCACAAACAGCTTCCTCATGTGATCTGTGCACTGTTGTCAATTACAAGTGAAAATAGTCAATATCTATAGTTACATTCTTTACTTCTTTTCTGAGCATGCTGTGTTTTTCTTAACTAATGCAGGCCAGGCCTTTGTCAGTATGAAGCGAAGGTTATCTGTGGTGGACTTTTAGTACATCTTGAAGCAATGGAATTCAGCCATGTCTTTATCACCAACACTGTTTTTATAAGTAAAATCTCTTATTAGTTCTGCCTGATATATGTTCAGTATAACTATCTTTTAAAGTACAACAGAAACCACTCTTCCCAAAACATGCTATGCTGTGTCTTGTCCTCGTGATTCTTTGTTCTCTTTTCCTGAAAGCTTTAGATTTTAAAACCTCAAGGTAATGTTTTCTGAAGTTAATATGACAGGCAATTTTTTCAGTTTCCAGAAGCTTGATCAAAAGTATGAAAACTGGCGGTGGAGCAGAACAAAATCACTAATTATTTCAATTCCTAATTTTCATCATATATTTGGCTTATCAAAGACAGGTATTACACTAAACTGAGCTTTCCTTTTATATACGAAGTCTGTGCATGACTGAAATCATACCATTCAGAGAAATATTGTCATCCTCGTGGTTATATGTCTGCTTAAATTTTCACCAACCTATGGAAGTTCCAAAAAATTATGTTTTGCAACAGATGAACAGCTTGTTGATTATCTTAACAGTTGCATATAGATAGTAAAAGTTCAAGTGTGACTCAGCCTTTTAGCAGAGCAAGAATAGTGAATTAGTACCAAAACCATAATGTTCAATAAGCAGAATCATTTTTCTGAGATCCATTTGGTAACTATGATAGTGGATTTTAATTAATTAATACTAGGATTATGTTTGGCAGTCTGTTTTAAGTGGCCATCAACTCCACTGTAAAAATAGTAGTAGTAATAATGAAATCTGAGAACCTTGAACATGACTGCAAAGAGCTTAATTTCAATTTCTGTGTTTGTGATGATATATAATTATAAAATAGAGTTCAGCTGTCAAGTTCTGAAGGAGGGCAAGTTGTGTTTGGTTTTGTGATAATTGGTACTGAATTTTCTTAGGCTCACAACTTCTAGCATTCAAAAAGAAAAGCATCTCATAATGTTTTGAATTTATAGGTAAAGAATGCAGTTCATTCTTAATTTTACACTGTTGAGCCTTTCTGAAAGCTTTTATCCTTTCTGCATCCTGAAAATAGCGATTGTCTGGAGACAGACTGTGTAGGTTGTTGCATGTGCTTTTGTAGAGTTGGTTGTTTTCACCTGTCTCATATGCTATCCCTGAAATCACCTTACTTGTCCATGCACCTTGGAAGTCTTAAAGGAATTACTGCTTAAGAACCCTTTCTCAACCCAAAGAAATCACCTGTTGTGCCTCAGTTGCCCATCAAGAGGTGGTGTGGTAAGTTCAAATAAATGTGTTATTGAATCTAAACATCTTTATCAAGAGCTGTAACATGTAAAACATACTAAAACATCTTTCTACTGACTAGTGATTTTATCAATACTACATATGAATTTGCAGCTAGCTTAGCATTTATGGTATTTTTACTAAATAATGAGGCATGCACTTGATTGCCTAAGCACAGAAGGACAGAACTGCCAATCCCAAAGATTCAGAACACTTATGGTAGAAGCCATGTTTGTTGTGCAGTTCTGCAAGTAAGATTATAAATAAGCATTTAGAGCAGGGAAAATGCTTTATTGAGGCAAGAAGACCATTTTAGGTCTCTAGCATCCTTTTAGCTTTCTGAATCAGTAATGATGCCCTTGTTCTTCTGCTGTAATTTAGGAAAAGGAGATGATTTTATGAGTAACTCAGCACCATTTCAGGGCAGTAACTTCACTCCCACCCTTACTTCACTTGACATCTCACAGTCAGGTCCTGCATTTGCAGTACCTTCCCATCACACAGAGAAGAAGCCCATCCCTTGCAATTTTATTTAAAATCCCTGATTTTAAGAAAACAAGAAAGCATGTACCTTTAATCTCTTCACTGTAATTGATACCCAGAAAACTGGAACCAGCTAGGACCTTTTAAAAGAGGAGGAAAAAGGGAAACAGAAAGCTGAGCACTTGACCACTCAGATCTTTGACCTGTGCAGAAATGTAATCTGTAAAGTATAGAAATATTTCAGAGCAACTCCTAGAAGTGACACAGGAAGGTGCAGTGTTACCTGAAAAATCTTGGAATACTGTTCTCAAACAGCCATGCTAGTACTTGGGTTTGTAGAGCTGTCAGTTGGACACAACTGAGAATGTTATATTTTGTGAACTGACTGCTGTTGCTCTCCCCAGCACTTTCTCACCAGTAGAACACCTCAGGCACAGAGTACTTGTGATTCAATGTTTTTGTTGGTCTTGGCCCATAAGAAGTTAAGTATTTTGAATAGTGTGACTGAAAGCTGTTTTTCTGAGAAACCAAATTGATGCTTCAAAACTTAAATATCCGTGAAATATTGCAGTGATGTTTTCAAGGACTTGCTAAAGCATTTTTAAATATCCTTGAAGATATAATTAATCTATGGCTGTGCCAAATGAATAATGAAATATCTTTATTAAAGAAAAACACTAGATGTGTGGCTATAATTTCTATTGTGTTTGATTCAGTGTTAACTATATTGTCTACTCAGTGTGGGAACTACTATTCCTATTCATAGTTTAAATAACTGGATGCATATTTAGGAACCTAAAATGAAATTTTTATTTTGCAGCACCTTGATAGGCATCTCTGTTGTCAGAATTCTGTAGCTAGACCAGGCCAGTTGTGGTCTGGGTGGACAGAGAGCCAGAGGGAATGCTTCATTAAGTTTGCTATAGAGACTGACCTGAAAGAGATCAATAAAGGAAATCAGTGTGCTAAGTCAGAGCAGATGATATCTCTGAGCTTTTAGAAGGAACCACATGGGAAACAAAAAGGATTTTTCTTTTGTTTGAAGATAATGACATCTTCATATGCAGTAAAGTACATCTTTGCAGTTCCTGTTGGCACTTGCTTTAGAAATAGCTGTTATGTGGGTTACTGTGAGCTTCTGACATTTTTTATCTGCCCTTGTTCTCCCTGCCTTTGTTTTCAGCAAAAGTATGTTGTTTAAAACTTAATCCTTTGCTCATTATTTTCTTTAAGTATGATATACCGTGTTAGTTGCAGATACCTTAAGCTTAAAGCAATTCTGCACCCACAGGTCTTTGGAAACCTGGGTATGTTAATTTTGAGGGTTGTTTTTTTTATTGACTAGAGTAAAAGTACATGATGAGCAGTTTTGAGATAGAGTGTCATCTACTGGTACTCTATCTTGTTACCAGAACTGTCCATCATGTTTGTGTTGTATTGGAAATGTATCCTCTAGTTAGAATGAAATTGTTTCCTCAACAGAAAGTGACAGCATGTGGAGTCCTCCTGTAATGCTGTGTTGTGTTATTGATTACATTAATAAACCATTTGGAAAGGGGAAGAAACGGTGAGGTTATAAATCTTGTTGTGACTACTGAATTATTTAAAATTATATGGAAAGAAAAAACATGCTGTCAATTGCAGTGGAATGAAATGTCAAACCAAACAGCAGTGTCCCCAGAATGAAGAGTCAGGAACCTATTGTTATGCATATAGTGTTTTAATTTATAGTGTTTTAATTTAAAGTGGTTATCAATACTTGGGGAAGAGACTGTGAAACGGAGAGCCACAAGAGGATTAGATTGGAGGCACAGCATTGTCAAAGTATAATGTTTATGAATCATGAAAAGGGACTGCGTTTTGTGTAAACTCCTGCTATGCTGACATCATAAAGGCTGTGTTCTAGTCCTTTCTTTACAATTTTTTTTTTTATACTTGTACACAAACACGCATATGTATATTCTCAACATGTATTCACATACTGCATGTATATACATACTGAAAAGGAAAACAAGGATTATCATAATAAAAGGACCAGTGATTTCCTCTGCCTGTAAAAGAGAACTGCTAGAAAGACTAGGTCATTAAAAGCAGGAATATTTTAGAGGAGGTTGAAAAATTGTTATTCCTTCATCTCATAACCTGAGTAATGTGAAACTAGAGATCAAAAATTAAATCACTAAGCATCAAAGAGACAGATTTTCTTGCACACACTAGTTACGGCTAATTTACAAAACTTACTGATTATTGCGAGGATATTTTAAAAAAAAAAAAATATACTCTTAGAATAATTCTTAGAATAGAAAATCCAAACTCTGTTTGGCTATTTAGTTAGCACTGAAGAATATCCTTAAGTTCTAAGTTGTGCATGGCTAAAGATACAGTAGGAGAAACATCTGCTACTTGATTAGATGGATTCTTAGTTTGATTCCAGAATAGTTTGTTTTATTTAGCACTGGAAGAAATACGACTGGAGGAATAGGTAAATTAATATTTTTTAACTCTATGTACTGTAAATAAGAATAGGAGATAGGGAAGAGTATTGTCTTGTTTTTTAATTTCAACTCAAAAACTCAACTCAAAAATGATGTATATATACATATATGTATATATACATAAATTCTGAATCTAGGATTTTCTTTTTTCCATGCTCTTTGTTGTAACAGCATGTTTTAATATCTATCACAGTAGTTCTCTTTGTGGTCTTCAATTCTAGAGACTTTTGAAGATCTAACTAGTGGGGCTTTGATATGGACCTTTCTTGGAATATTATTGTAGGCATTGGAGGATGCTTACTTTTACTACAGTGATTTATTATAATTTATTTAGAATTTAGTTATAATTATAAATATATGTATAATAAGTATATATTAATATATAAAATATATAATTATAAATTATTATAATTTATTTATAAGACCACCTGTAATTTCTCCTGCCCTTTGATGCTCAGTCTTGAGTGGTATTTCTCTCTGCAACAGCTAGAAGTAAAGATACTTAAATTTCTTATTATTATAAGTAATAATATGTAAGATATAAACCTTACTTGTCTTCCTTTAAAACATACAATGTGCTTCTGGAATGCAGCAGTGGGTAGATGTAGAGAATGAAGCTTTTCTTTTCTGACAAGAATTCTGTCACATTAATCTGAGAAGTCCTGACTGCAAAGTGGTCTGTCCTATGCCTATTTGCTCATCTCAAGGAATCACTATTTTGCTAGGGCCCAGAAATCAAATTTCAGTGTGAAGGTTCAGTTCTATCCTTATTTTATCTTCTGGCTTTATTCCTGCTCAATTTGCAAAAGGCATAGCTGCAATGTTTAGCTATGTTTGTGCAATCCTCTGGTGCTTCCACTTTATCTGATACTTAGAGCACATTAAAATCTCTGGCTAAGAAATGGAGTTCTCAGTCTTTCAGCTCTGATGCTAATAGATGCATAACTAAATGCTACTTCATTCCTAAATGAAGCATCAAATGTGTCTGCTCTTGGAATGCTTTTGTTGTTCTAAAATAGCTAGATAGGAAATACATACAATCCTAAACTTTTCTGCTTAGTGCTTGTGTTCTGAGTAAAGTTACTTCTTATAGTTGTAGATGGGCTATAATTACTATTGTCAGGCCCAGCAGTCAAGAATATAGAAAGTCTGGTCAACATGATGTGGTTTGTTTCATTATGATCTGAACCTTTTTCCATTTGAAAGGAGTCCATGAAGAGAGGATCGTATTATTACTTGCTATAGTTATGCTTTTTCTGGGGTCGTGCAGCATTATTCTCTTCATTGACAGAACTCAGCAAAGGATAATAAGGATAGTAATTACCACCTTCTGTGGAAGTAGTATTTGGCATCCTACCAATTCTGTGGGTTTTCGTTCTGGAATTTGCAGCAGGCAGATAGATGAGACAGTGTTTTAAGCTGCCACTTTTCTGTGCTTAGTTGCTAGTCCATGATATGCTAAGGCAATATCCAGTTATGGGAAGTGTACCAAATTGTCTCATTGCATGAAGCTTTGAATGGGTAGTATGGTTCAGATTAACAGTTTAGAGCTGATAGAGTTTGGCAGATAGATTACAGGCAAGTTCTGGGGTGAGAAATATAGAAAAGTGTTAAAAATTTTATTCTTGTGAGAGCCTGGGAGCCTTGTCCTTCCTGAACTCCACCTCTGTCAGTATCAATATTATACTCTAGCTTTTATTGCATGAGTTGGTTGGTCATGCATAACCACCTGTGAGTCATGTATTCACAATGTTAACTGAGTTCTCATTAGTGAACTTAGTAATAAAACACCCAGAAGTCCAGAGGAAGTAAGACTGGGCTGAAAGTCCAGAGTTGAGGAGTTGTGATTTTAACAGTCTCATTCCTGCTAACATTTTTGCACATTTCTGTGTCTGAGTTTTATTTCTGTGTCAGAAAACTTTATGAACTAATAGGATGTTACTTGTAAAGAAGACAGTGAAATAAGATACTAAGTTTTTGAACTATAAGCTCTGCTTCATCATATGGCTTTTTAAAAGTCAGTTATCAATCACTATAGAGTATACTGAGTTGGGGAGACCCACGAGGGACCACAAAGTTAACCTTCTGGCCCTGCACAGTATACCCCAAGAATCACACTATGTACATGATGGTATTGCCAAAACACTTTGAACTCTGTCAGGCTGATGATGTGACTGCTTCCCTGGAGAGCCTGTTCCTGTGCCAGAGGACTCTCTGGGTGAAGAACCTTTTCCTGATATCCAGCCTAAACCCTGACACAACTTCAGGCCATTCCCTCAGGTCTTATCACTGGTCACTGCAGAGAAGAGATCTGTGTCTGCCCTTCCTTTTCCCCTCTCAAGGAAGTTGCAGACTGTGATGAAGTCTCCCCCTAGTCTCCTCTAGGCTGAACTGACCAAGTGACCTCAGCCATTCCTCACACAGCTTCTCAAGTCCCTTCATATTCTTAGTTACCCTCCTTTGGCCACTTTTCAAGAGCTTAATATCTTTTTTATTTTGTTGTACCCAGAACTCCCCTAGCATTTAACGTGAGGCCCAGTGCAGGACAGAGCAGGACAGTCCCCTCCCTTGCCTGGCTGGTGATGCTGTGCCTGATGCACCCCCCAGACAGGATTGGCCCTCCTGGATGCCAGGGCACTGCTGACTCATGTTCAACTTGCTCTTGAAAGTGACCCCCAGGTCTCTTTCCTCAGCATTGTTCTCCAGGGTCTTATACCCCAGTCTGTCCATACATCCAGGGTTTCCCTGTCCCAGGTGCAGAATCCAGTACTCATCTTTCTTAAACTTCATATGATTGGTAATTTCCCACCCCTGTTATTTGTTGACTCCTCTCTGCAAGGCCTCTGCCTTTGAGGGAGTGAATGGCTCCTCCTAATTTTTGAATCACCGACAAACTTACTTTGGGCCTTTGAGTCTTGTGTCCAAGTTGTTAAGATGTTGAAGAGCACAGGGCTAAGTATGGAGCCATTTGGAACCTCACTAGTCACAGGTTACACCAGCCTGATGTCAGTGCATTTACTATAACCCTTTGTGCCTGACCCATGAGCCAGTTGCTCACCCATCATGTGTTAATCCAGCTGTGGGCTGGACATTTTCTTCAGAAGGATCCTGTGAGAGACACCATCAAAAACTTTACTGAAATCCAGAAAGAACACATCAATTGGCTTCCCTTGATCTACCAGGTGGGTTACCCTGTCCTAGAAGGTAGTCATGTTGGACATGCAGGACTTTCCTCTCAAGAAGTTGAGCTGTCTGTGACAATGTCTACGGTGTCCTTCGTGTGTTTTTCAGAACTCCCAGAATAATCTTCTTCATAATTTTACCAGGCACTGAAGTGAGACTGACAAGCCTGTAGTTTCCAGGGTCATCCTTCTTGAACATTGAGACCTCAGCTAGCTTCCAGTCAGCTGGGAACTCCCCAGATACCCAAGACTGTTCAAAAATAATTGCTAGAGGCCTCACAATGACATCACCTAGCTCTTTGAGTATTCTTGGATGAATCCCGTCATGAAGCCACATAGATACATGAGGATCCAGCTGGAGCAGGAAATGCTGCACAAATTTAGGGTCAGCTGGGAGTTTATCATTCTCCTAGCCAAGATCCTCCAGCTCTGGGCAGTGGGACCTTCTAAGCCCATCACCAGTGTGAAGGACACAGGCAAAGAAATCATTAAACATGTCACATGTGTTATGTCACACAAGCACACAATACATGCACAAGGTCAGACTCAGAATGGAACTTCATATAAATTATAAAAACTGTGGTTTGTAGTCTCTCAGGCTGCACGTTGCCATGTGTATGTGAGAATGTGGTAAGTGGAGCTGCTTGGAGCTCTTTGTAACTTAACATACTCCTAAACTCCTGAGATGACTGTGCTGCTCCTGGTACCGAAGCTATTCCTGCTGTCTGTATAGTTTTGTATTTTTCTGCTTAAATCCTGGACTCTGAATATGAGCCCATGTTTCTAGATCTGAAAGTCCTTGTTTTATATTATGTTAGTAAGTGTTGTTAGATGGGTGGACACTGCTGTGCTCCAAATATGGAATCCAAAATCTCCAGTATGCTTTCCAGTACTGTAAGTCAGGGACTATAAATGTCATTTGTATCCTCTGTGGGCTGCTCTTCTTATTGAATGATTTAGGGAAACTGACCATTTCTCAAGCTGTAAACTCTTGATAGTAATGCTGCTTTAGCAGTGGTTTGTTTGTTGGTTTATAGCAAAGCAAATGCAGGAAGGAAAGCTGTACTGGAGCTCTGGTCTCTAAAAGTATTTTTACCTAGGTACCTTTATTAGTTTGGACTTTGGACTTCCCTGTTTACTGTACTAATGTGAATAACAGGGCATTATGTCTTCTGTGCACAGTGTCTTCTGAGCACACAAGACCTTCAATAACTTACCTTCTTCAAATCTTTGAAGTAAAAATCCTGGCTTTCTACATCATTTTTATATATAAACTTAGGCTAAATCCAGCTATTTTCTATGACTGCCAGAGATAATGGCTGTTTAGCTCCTTACTAATCCAAACCTTGACAAAACAGAAAGGAGACTTAGAAGTCTCTACAGCTAGGTTGGAAGTTTCTCTTTTGAGGTACTTGGCTCCAGTTATGCCTTCAATATATTCTAATGGCTGGAGCAATTCTATTAATTGAAAGAAACCATGGAACAGAAACCGTGGTCTGTCTCCATGACACCACATTGTGTGTGAAACCACCAAATAGAGAATTGTGGGACTAAAGTGTGCACACAGGTCGGACATACTACTGTGTGCTCACTAATAGCCCAAACACGGATGCTCTGCATAATTTAGAGGCATTTTTCTTAATGTTACAACATGTTGGGATCTGAAATCCAGTCCTTGTAGGACAGTTTGATGTAATTTGCCTTAGGGTTTCTCTAGGAGAAATACGTGCATTGCTGTAGGAAGCAAAGGGTGTATTATTCTAGTGATCTTTTAGTTTGTTCTCTGTATCCTGCTCATTCTGGTTTTGAAACGTTTATGAGTAATAATAATTTAGAGGTAGAAGTAGTGTTTTTGGTAAACTAATTATCTCAGCAAGGATTCAAATGTTTCCTTCAACTTTTTCAGGCCTTACCACCTTGAACAGCAACAAAAAGATCAGCTGTGCTAGTCTCTAGTAACCCAGAATAACTAGTAGAGAGTGGAAGGTTTGATAAAGCAGTTCATTCTTCTCTCTCGCCTTAAAAAAGGAAAACTTATATTTAGTGATAAACACTAAATAGAATTAATACTATTTTTTGGTAATAAATCAGTTTTAAGTTTAATGTAAAGTGACATTATTCAAGCACACATTTCTAAATTCTAAAAGCTCTCCTACACAGTATTAGAGAAGTTAGAAGGTTTTCAAAATATAAATAAATATTTATGGAAGTAGAGTTTCTGCCTAATTATTTGGGATGAAAGGACAAATAATCTAATGTGCATTATTTCAGCTATGGGACTGATTGTTTCTTTAAATATAGGGTAGTTAATACCCTTTGTTTGACAAGCTCCATGTAAATAGTTTTCTGCTTGGCTGTGACTAAAGTGTGCCCTGAGGTTAGCAACTGAAGGGAAAAGATCCATAGTAGTCCAAAATCAGTTCCCAGGGAAGCAATGGTATTGGCAGTCTGAGTTGTCAGGCATGGCAGAAGGGCATATACTGTTGGCTTCCAGAGGGATCTGTAAAAGTTTGCTCTACAGCTAGGAGTGTATTGGGCTACCCTACAGGTCTTACTTCAGTGGTTTGTGACCTGTATGCACATGAGGTTCTGGCATTTGATTTTGCTTCATTTACATTGCTGATCCAAACAGGTCTTCAGATGCACATTTGTACAGGAGTTTCCTATCCTCTCCATAGTAAAATCTACCCTTTTTCTCTCCTGCCTGAACAGCTAGAATTCAAAAGGGAGCATTGACATCCACATACCAGCCCGGTCCCTTAGACTTGTTTAAATGTGGGGGCCTTTGCCTTAGGTACTTAAACTGTAGTTCACACTGGTCACTTGGCAGAATGGCCAAGCTGGATCCAAACACTGTGTACCATGAATCTATATACAATTGTCAATGTAACATATATCCCACTTTTTCCTATAGAGCTCCTTGTTCTCACTGTAGAATCATAACCAGAGAGTCATTTAGGCTGGAAAACATCCTTAAGATCATAAAGTCCACCACAAAACCATTTACCTAAGCTCCACATCTCCACATCTTTTTAAGTATCTCCAGGGATGGGGGCTCAACTACTTCCCTGGGTAGCATGTTCCAATGCTTGACAACCCCTGTGGTGAAAAAATTACTCTTAATACCCAATCTAAACTTTCCCTTGCACAGCTTGATGCCATTTCCTCTTGCCCTGTGTCTTGTTACTTCGGAAAAGAGGCCAACCCCTGCCTGGCTACAGCCTCCTTCCAGGTAGTTGTAGAGAGTGGTAAGGTCACTCCCAAGCCTCCTTTTCTCCAGGCTAAACAACCCTTGGTCCCTCAGTCACTCCTCATAAGACTTGTGTTCCAAGACCCTTCATTAGCTCCACTGCCTTTCTCTGGACATGCTCAGCCCCTCAGTGCCTTTCTTGTAGTGAGACATCCAGAACTGGACACAGCACTCAAGGTGTGGCTTCACCAGTGCCCACTACAGGGGGACAATCCCTGCCCTGCTCCTGCTGGCCACACTATTGCTGATACAGGCCAGGATGCCATTGGCCTTCTTGGCCATCTGGGCACAGCTGGCTCATATTCAACTGGCTGTCAACCATCTTTATAACTTACCTTTTCACCTGTATTCAAAGTGAAATAAGCAAAAATATCTGCAATCTTCTTTGTCCTTCTGTTTTCAAGATATACCTGTAACACTCTCTACTGCTGGCCCTCCAACATACAGAGTTGTTAGTAAATGAACGTGATCCAGTAGCTTTCATATCCACAAGATTCAAAACTTTTGCAGCAATATAGTGCCTTTTGTCCAGAAAGGACAAATTATTTTGAATACTTCATTTACAACTAAAATCTAAGGAATGTTGTTTTGTCTGATGTCTGTTTTTCTCATACCATGTTTTCCATGTAAGCAAGCAGAGGCATAAGAATTTGTATTAACAGTATAATTGAAAATACATTTCAGATGTTTCACTTCATAATTTCTCTTTGTAGGAAATCTGACTTTCTTCAATAATGCATTTAGTGGTTTGGACTGGCTTCCAAAAAACTATTTTGTAGAAGTGGTACTTAAATAGTGTTCCAGAGACTGCATTAGGTAGAGAGCAGCTGAGGCAGCTAAGTAGGCTCTCTGCTCTTTCAGTCCATGAATAGATGAGGTCTCTTCATAGAGGTAGAAATGTAGCAATGATAGATAAAATTTCTGCAAATAATATTCTACAAATTCTACAAGTAATAGTTCTGTTTGGTGTAGTGCAGGCCAAGATAAAGCTGTTTGTCAAAATTCTTGGTTTATTTTGGGTAGTAGTGTATGTGTATTATCCAGATACAGGCTGCAGAACTCTCTTCTACAAACTGTTATTGAAGAGGAGATTTTAATAATGGAAAGAATTGAATATTTATATTGATGATCAAGATTCAGATAAGTCCTTATTAAGATAAGTCCTTAGTGTATTGCATAGGGGAAAAGGACACTAAAAGCTAAGTATTAAAAGCCCTTGCACTTGGAAGTAAGCAATCTATTAGGAAACAAGCATGGAAGGAAATTGATCTTTGGATAGGCAGCTTATATCATTGGAGTCTTCCTTACCTCTGCAATTTGTGACAGGGCTTCAATCTGATTTGGAAGTTGGTGATTTCCCAGAAGCATTGGGTAGATGTTCAGTGTCTCCATTACAGATATATTGAAAGAAATCCCTCCTAGGTAAGGCACTTCCATTAGGCAAGTGTCAGGTACAAAGGAAAACTTAATTTATGTTTGAATTTTGTTACGGGCAACTTGATCTTTACTGTGCTGTACAAATTTGTTTATGGAGAAGCTTTTTAGAAGCTTTGGAATATGTAATGCAGAGCTTCTGTTTTTTCTCAGCTAGCTTTCTAACTTTACCAGTTTGGGTTCTTTGTTCCTCTCCCGGAAATCTGTAGACCAGTTGTATTTTGAATATACATGCACAAAAAAAGCCCTGCAAACCCAGAAATATTTTCTTTATGTCATGAATGTTGTGTTGTGCAATGCTCATGCATTAAAAATTAAGAAAAACATGTGGAATAGCAGGGGATGGGGGACTTAACAGTATTTCATGTTTTTCCCTTTTACACCACGTTGTGGATTAGTCTTTTCCGCTCAGATACCCAAACTTTGGAAAACCAAAAGCTAGATGGAGAGTGTCATTGTATTCTACTGATGACCATGTTGGACTTGATTCACGACTTTACATGAGGAACTGTAGCAAAGCCTTGTGGTAATGACATGAGAAGATGCAGAATCACTACCTGTATCAGTTTTAATGCTATTTGCAAAAAATACAAATGTTCGATTTTTATATATTTTCCATACCAATAATTTATTTTTTTTCTTTACTTTTCAACAGGATCCACTCTGTGTAGCTATGAACTACAGCCGTCAGAATATACTACAGACCCAAGGGCTGCCAAGTTATGTCCTAAATATCCTGTTCCAGAGAGGTAATATGATCATATGTCTGATTTGGGGTGGAGGGAGTGGAGATTTGTTTTGATCATGACAGTTCTTTAGAAAATACCAACACATGTTTACTCTTACGAGGTAGATGTTTTAGTGTATTATTGCATATATTTCTAAAATTCTGGTTTATAAAAGGTAGTGAAAATAACAGTCAAAGAAAAACCCAAATTATCCATGTAAGTGTTCCTGAAACTATTGAGCTGAGATCTTCAAAGTCTCTTGTCTCATGTGACTGACACTGTTCTAAGTATCAGCTGTTCTATTGCCTTTCACCCTATCTATAGCTGCCTATCAGCAATGCAGATCTGAGACAATCATGGAACATTTTTAATTTTTGGGAGGAAAAATTATGTAGGGATGCACAGTTCCCTGCAGCATTCACTTCTTATACCTTACCCCAGCCAGTCAGAAGCAATTTGCTTCATTTTTTACTCTTTTAGTCTGTAAATGACTAATATAAGGATCGAGTCAAGTACCAAAAAGAGGGCTGTATTTTATTAACAGATCACTTTGAGGTTTATTGTTTTAAATGTCACATTAGACTGCTGTTTGTGCAATAGGATTGGAAAGCTCATAGCTTCATAAACTCTACTGGCTATGCTGCCTGGACCTGTGGAGATGAACATGGCTGAGAAAAGAAGAGTTAGCTGTTAGCTGTTGTACACAGCCTTCTGTCAGTAACTGAACTATCTCGAGAAGAACCATGTTGTGTTTTCTCAAAATTTAGCTTCTCAGATATACTCAGTAATGGGTGGCAACTGCAGAGTCTTTTCTTATGCATAGTTTTCTGTTACGTTTTTTGTAAATGTCATAATTGTGTCAGCTTTACAAGTTCTGATTTTAAGTCTTTCTTATACACATGGTAGCCTCTCTGCTGAATCTTTTTTTTATATTATAATGACAATTAGTGGCAGCTGGAATATTAACTTTTTTTTTTACTTTTCCCCATAGAGATTAGTATTCCATGCAGCTAGCCAGCTGTTACAGCGGTAATACAAAAACAAATGAAAACTTCAGTGCCAGCTTGCGTACTGAAAAGGCTTGTTAGTCCTAGTTTTTGCCAGAATTATATTGACTTCTCATTGTGTGTTCCCATGTCATTCAGTCTCAATGAATATAGCTTAGTAAGAAAACAGAAGAATAGAAAAATGTGTCAGAGCTCTAATGATGCTATGTAAATTCCTCGAAAAAACTACCTCGTATTATTTTAAATAAGCTATTGTATAGGTGGAATATTTCCCCTTTTTGATATGGCATTACTAAAATGTACGATACGTTTGAACATTTTTGAGATTGAAAAGTCTGACTTTAATGCCCTAAGGCAAAAAAAGCCAACACTGTATCTATAAACCACTGCTTTTCTGGTTATTATAGTTAAATTATTTCAGTAAGTGTAATTTGAAGGAGAAATCAAATCAAATCTGTTGAGACAGCCAAATGAAAACCCAACAGCTTGTAGACTGAGGCATTCAGGGAAAACTTGCCTAACAGTCACATTTGATCTGTGTCATGATGTAACCCCATCCAGCAACCCAGACCCCCACAGTCAGTCGCTCACTTCCCCACCAGCAGGACTGGGGTGACAACTGGAAGGGTAAAAGGTAGAAAGCTTGTGGGTTGATATAAAGATGGTTTTATAGGGGAAGGAAAGCTGTACACATAAGCAAAGCAAAACAAGGAATTAATTCATCACTTCCCATGAAGGCATGTGTTCAACCATCTGCAGGAGAGCAGGGCCCCATCACATGCAACAGTTACTTGGGAAGACAAACACCATCACTTAAAACGTTCCTTCTTCTTCTTTCCCCCTTTTTATATCCTGTGCATGATGCCATGTGGTCTGGAATATCCCTTTGGTCAGTTGGGGTCACCTGTCCTGGCTGTGTCTCCTCCCAACCCCCCATGCACCCCCAATGCCCTTGCCAGCATGGCCATATGAAAGCAGGAAAGGCCTTGGCTCTGTGTAAGCCCTGCTCAACCATAACAAAAACTTCTCTGTATTATCAGTCCTGTGTTCAACACAAATGCAAAACAAGCTCCGTACCAGCTACTGTGAAGAAAATTAACCCTACCCCAGCTGAAACCAGTACAATCTGTCAAGGGTTATGAACCCTCTGATTCACATTAGTTCCATGGTACGGAGGTAGCATATGGTGTGAAAATGGTCCCTTGATGTTTTTGTTTGATGACCAGGCTTCTTCACAGCCTTCAGCCGAGGCTGTCAGTGGCCTCCTACTATCCATCTTCAAGGTATTATGTCCAACTTTGACAGAGCAGTACAGTCTAGCAGTGCAGTTAGCAATATGTGTTTCTTCCACACCCAGCCTTTATCAGCCTCTGTAGAACATGACTGCATGTTTAGAGGACCCTGGAGGAAAACACATCCAGTCCCCTGCAGCATTTATCTATAAACCAGCTGTGCTGAGCTGTGCCAAGGGACTGCCCTGTAGTAAAGAGCAGCTAGCAGTGGCATTTTGATCAGACTCCCCCTCCTCTTACACAGGTTGCCATACTACTCCTGCACATGCACAGGGGAAGTGGTGAGAGGAAAAAACTCTTTCAAATCTAATACTTGAGTAATCAGATAGATCTTCTAACTTCATTGGAATAGTGCTTTGAAAGTACAGCTTCTGACACCAACCTCAGCTGGCTTGCACTTTATTTGTTCTTGTTTATGATTAAGCATCATGCTTGCTATTCTTAGAAATTTGTAACTCTTTTACAGTAGATTATATACCAAGATATAATCAAGAGTTCATATAAATAGCAGAGGTCATGGAGCATAGATGTCTTATTGTGGTTTTTATTAGGACACTTTACCTCACCTACTCATTCAGTCAGAACCACTGGAGCAGAACCAGATCTCAAAAGTGGATTCTCAGGAGTCCCATTTACTCAAGAAAATTTGTAGGAACCACTAACTTTTTTTTTTAAATTATTATTAATTAAAACAAACTTAGCAATTAATTACTGCACATGAAAATAGGTAACTTAAAATAGGTAGTGAAATTACTTTAGGTTAAGGAATATTAAATGACTGATACGAACTCTGGTTCAAAAAGCGTGCTTTCTTCCATTGGGCTGTGTTTTGGAAGAACACTTTAATCCCGTTAGTGCCCTTTTTAAAGTGAATATTTTTGTATTTGTATGCAGGAATAACATTCTTTTGCCTACTCCCACCTTAAAATCTGGGCTTTGTTACTGGTAGCGACAACTTATAAATGCTGTAGGCTTTCTGTAAAGTTGTAGCAGTTAACAATTAAATAAACCTTTCACATTTCAGTCTTTTGCAGTAATACGGCATATAATGAGCAGCAGTATCCCAAAATAGGTTATGTTTTAAGAAGCTAAGAGGATACATGGGCCACCTTTTAAGTAGGGTACACATCATTATGGGTTTAATTTGTTTTTTAACAACTGTGACTAATGTACAGTTACTTGGCTGTGCTTAACTGCTGTATTCCTTACTACCCAAAAGTACACCATCAATGTGAGCATCTCCAAATGCATTTACCTACTCAGCATAATAATCCTAGAACCATAAAATTGGCAATCATCAGTGACTTTAAACAAAAACCCAGGATCTACTAATTACCTAGAAATGGCAGGTGTTCATAATTTCTCACAATTTCTTTACAAAGTAGTTACACATTAATGGTTTTCAGCATGTCATCCTTTTTCTCCAGAAAAACAGTGGATGGGAAATATGTGTCTAAGGCAGCTGTTTTATTCACTATGTGTTTAAAGTGGTGGTTAGAATTTTAGAAAGACATGGCCTTGAAGAAATAGTTATTGAGGGCAGAAAATTGTTGATTTATAGGTTATTGCCAAAATAGGGAAACTGCAGAAGGTTACATTCGTTGCTGCTACAGTATACTGAAGTCCTTTAAGTTAGGAAGATTGGGCAGGTGAAACAATAGAAAAGATTTTTTTTCATTGTATCCAATTACAGGAAGGAACATGTAATTCATGTCTGAAATGTAATTGGGAATTGATCAAATGATGTAATAGGCCACTTCTGAGATCTGACATAGTTTATGAGAAAGATAGACTGCTTCTAAATGGGAGACATTTAGAAAACAAAATTACCCACTTCTAAAGGAAAGTTTTTGCTCTCTTGTATCTTTCTCTGACAGACTTGACAGCAAGTTTTCCAGAGCTAGGTTTAGTGCGTAGTTTCAATAGTTTTTTGTGAGTGTTTCCAAAATGGTTCAAAGCAATAGAGGCAACCTGGCATGTTTTGCTTTAGTTTAACAAAGTTAATGAATATAGACACTGTGATTCTAATATTCAATACAAGAACAAGCTTAGTATGGGGAAAGACTAGGCATAAATACATTGGTTTTGCTGGGCAGCAGTTGTGAATGCTGATGTCCTTTAGCACAAAATTTACACTCTCAAGAAGAGTATTGTTATTCTGCAATTTCTTTTGCTGCAAACACGGACCAGTATTCCATTCTAAATTGAGTGAAAGGCATTGTTTCAGCTGCTGGTTCAGCACCTGACACTTGAAAGAAAGACATTTAAATGGAAATAGGAACATACACTTTCTGCACCTTGTCATTTAGGGGTGGGAGGATAATAATATCCTGTTGGAATGTACACTCCAGCCTCACAGGGTTATTTGTAAGAACTGCATCACTTTCCATTATGATCATCCTCATTTCAGCGGCACTTGTGCATTCAACACATGGTTTCTGGTTATGATGTTATAAGGGTGGAATGATTGCATCTATTCACCTTTCATTTGTGTGTTGATGTGGCATTTATATTAAGTAGGAGTAATTTTTTTTTCTGATTTTTTTTTTCTTGTGTCACCAGTGCACCTATTCCATTCTTCCATCGCTGTGCTCCTGTGAACATTTCCTGCTATGCCAAGTTTGCAGAGGCCCTGATCACCTTTGTCAGTGACAGTAGTGTCTTACACAGGCTGATTAGTGGAGTTATGACCAGCAAAGAGATTATAATGGGACTTTGCTTGTTATCACTAGGTAATTGTTTTTCTCATTACTAGCTATTTCTTAGTGTACTTCATTAGGAGATTGTTAACACACTCTAACCACAGTATGAGCAAAAAGCATGTATAATAGCAACAATCCCTTAGAAAATTATTCAGAATGCTTTTTAAAAATTTTATTTGAGAGCTGAGTAACTTATTCATAGGTAATATACATATGCATTCCTGGTTTTGTTTCTCTTATACTGATTATGAGATAGAGGATGCATGGCTGTTAATTAGCCAACATTAGTTTTGATATAGTTAAGGGAGCATCCACTTTTTCTTAATTTTTATTATAGTATGCCCCTTTCCCATTTGTAGCAGTCATCTTCGACCAACTTGAATCCAAATCAACCCTTTCCAAATAAAAAGGACAGGTTGAGAAATGCACAATAGCACACCCCTGTTGGATGTAGAGGATTTCATTTGTTTCAATTAACAAACTTGCACAAAGATGAAAATTTTAATAGTGAAAAGAAGGAAATTAGGTGTCCATTTGTTGCATGGTATGTTACCTCCTTCTTCCCTTTCCTTCAAAATTAAAAGTTTCAGGTCTTTGAAAATCTCAGCCTTTGAGAGCTGGAAATTCTCAACAATACAGAGGTGCTGAATTGTTTCTATAGTGGTGAGATGCCTCTAGGCTATAGAGTGACAGCGCTAGGCTGAAGAGCTGTTATAACAAAGTCATGTTGTTTGAGGTGGAATGTTGCCCACTGACATAAATTGCTTTCCTAGTGAGTCTGTTCTACTCATACAAGGTATAAAATCTGAAATCGTAAAATGGGAGGATTGAGATGTTAGCTATGCATATGAGCAGTGTATTGTTTACAATGAAACACTGCAAAGTTGTATCAGATATAGGGGTCCTTTGCTTTCAGTTTGCTTTTGTGGTTAAAAAAAGGGGTGGGGGAAGGAAGGGAAAAAGAAAGGAAAAATGAAGGGAAAGGAAAGGAAAAAGAAAGGAAAATTAACCCCCCCCCCCCCCCCCCCGTAAACACACACAAAATCACTGTGTATGTTTTCAACTGTAACTAGAAAGCTGTTTATTTTTGCTCCTTGACAGCTTCAGTATTTGTTAATAATGATAGAAAAACATTTGGAATCTGAAAGCTAGTGGCTGATTCACAGTGCTGCTGTTCAGCTAGAGTCAGAAGGTAGTACAGAATTTACATACAGTTAATTTAAAAAATAGTTTCCTAGTTAAACAGAAAACCATTAGTTTTTATAGTTAAAATAGTGGGTTAGACTGTGATTCAAAAAGCCAGGTTCCAGTGGTTTGCATGTAACTGCTGAACACAAATGTGTATGTGTTAAAATATGAGTATGCACTTGTATACACCACTCACTTAGCCTTAGCTGTCTGTATAGTTTTTTACTTATGACTGGCATGTCATTTTGGAATACACCGATATCATATTAACTGCTCATGTTTGACATGTGTATTTGAGTGCAGACTCTGCTCTGGTCCTCAGGAGGTGTGCTCATGTTACCAGACTCAATGTACTGTCATGTCTTGCTGTCTGTTTGGCCATTGTCCAAGTACACGTCTGTCTGTATGCACGCATAATGTCTTGTGTTTAATATATCATGTAAATGTATTTATGCTCTCTTTGTTTTAATCAATATTATCAAAGCAGAAGTTGTAGAGGTGCCTGGTTTTCCTAACTATCTATTCAGTGAGTCTGTAAGTCTCAAAAACAAATGTCTAAAAATTCTGTTGGAAGGCAATTATCTTAGTACAGTGGGAAAATTAGGAATGCTGTATCTACTTTTGAAGTAATTAGTCTGCTTATATTGTTTGTCTTCTTTTGCAGTGTTGTCCATGATTTTGATGGTTATAATAAGGTACATTTCAAGAGTACTTGTCTGGATTTTAACAATTCTTGTCATTCTGGGATCACTTGGTAAGTCTTGTTTGTCTCCCAGTTTGAGTGCCCAGTTCTAATCTTTGTGCTCCGTGTCCTCAGCCCAGCTACATCGCACACAGATCTTGGATCATGCATTTCCCCACAGCCTTTTTTTTTTTGAGTCCCTTTCAAGATGCACATCAAAAATGCCACCTTAGTAATTGCAGATCTCTCTCAGAGAGTACACTGCTCCTTGAATATTTGCACACCCTGCTTGGCAAGCAGTCTTCATGTCTGTGTAGCTCACTAGAGCCCACAACTGTTACTGCAGCAGATTCCTCACAGCACAGCACTTAGCACAACCCTAAATGTTGCCTACTTCTTAACCTACCTTCCAAACAGGTCAGCAAGGCAGCTAAGCGTGGGTGTGTCTTATGGCACTCCCACATTGCAGCTGGTGCATGAAGAAATCAAAGGGCAGCTATTGCTTATGCAGCTGAATATATTTACAGCTCTGATATGTTCATCAGCCATCAATTCTTTGAGTAGCTCTTTAAGAGGTGTTCTTGAAGAGAGGAAGTAAAGGTGCTTGTCTAGCAATTTTTAATAAAATCCTTGTATTTCCATATGACTCAGGAAGACCTGCATGACCTAGATCATGTGTGAAATGCAACCAGCCATGCTGTCTTGGAAATGACCAAAGGTTGTCTCTTCCAAAGTGATGTAGTTTATGGGAAAACAGTCTTATTTTATCATACTAGCTTTTAAATTCATAAAACTAAAGTTTTCTACACTTACTACTGACTAGCTAAGCCAAAATTTCTGGGCAGATGACTGTAGGGAAGAAAAAAAATAGAATAATCATATTAGGAAGCACTAGTAATTTAATTCTTGCAATTCATGACTACAATGGATGGATAAAATCAGCAGACTATATATTTTTCAGGATCACTTTGGTTTTCTGATTAATAGCCTCACAATCTATGACCAGGGAAAGGAAAAATATAGAAATAGAATGTTTTTCATTTGTATTCTCTTTAGAAGCTAAGCAACCATGTTGAGTGAAAGAGATGAATGCCTTATCTTACTGGCATCTATTACTATGTTCTGTGTTCTAAAAAGTTTCATTCATTACATGGCTTGAATAAAAAACTGTCTTTTATGACATTCCTGCTTATTCTGTCTTGACTGTTTGTTTAGGAGATGTCAAAAGAGATTCTTCATTTTAGACCTGAGCATGGTATGTTCAGCAAAAACATGTGATCACAGAATCACAGCATGGGTAAGGTTGGAAGGGACCACAGAGGTTCATCTGGTCCAACCTCCCTGCTAAGCTTATGCATTTGATTCAGAAATACCAGCAGAACAGAGAAGTACACTTAAAAGAGAAAAGAAATGTATCAGAGAGGAGAGGTTATCTCCCTGAGGGGCTGGAGACCTTTGTTAAGAAAAATTCTACCTTGAAAAAGCAGCTAGAGTAGGAGAATGTTTTTCTGGCCATAAGGCTAGGATTAACATGACAGAGGTGAGAAGATAGTACCTCACATTGTCTTTACCTCCTGTGCCTTTTATGAGTGCTTTCTCCAGTGTCCAAGATATTGTCTGAAGCAAGTTTAGCTACATATTGTTAAGGTGCTGTTTCCAGCAACAGGCTGATGCTTGTTTGCATTAGTGTTCCCAGGAATGGCAGACTCCTTGTTTCACTGTTCTTGTTACTTCACATCCTAATCCAAGGTCCATCTCTATTGCCCCTCCTAAATTCTTACTCCCTGCATTGTTATACACATGTATACATTCATATGTACAGCCTGCAACAGAACTATTTATTCTTCCTTTTGTTCTTTTATTACTTGACTAGTGGGAGCTGTGCTAGTCATTGTCAGGGCTCCCCATGAAGTAGTCCTTCAATGCAGTTTACCCTAAAACACAGAGTCAGTGTTCTTCAAGTCTCTTAAGTGGTCATAGTATGGTGAGACTGTGAAAAAGAGTATATTCACTTGAGAAGAGGGCAACAGAGGAGAACTGGAAACTTCTCCCTCCTCTCAAGTTCCTGTTGGGTTGAGCATCAGTGCTCTTGCGTATTCAGTACCAGACTAGATTTAAAAGGGAAGAACATCTTTATTTCTCTGGGACAAGGTAGTATGTATCATACAGAAGATGGATTATTCATTTATCCTTTTTGTTTTCTTACTAAAACATAGGTGGTACAGGAGTCCTGTGGTGGCTCTATGCTAAACAGCGAATATCTGCTGGTGCTCTTGAGACCCAGATAGCCAAAGACAATCTTCAGGCTCTCTTGATCTATGCCATTGCAGCTACAGTCTTCACGGTATGCTTTGCTAATGATTGTATAATTTTCTTGGTTTTTTCTGTTGGTCTCTATTTTTTTATTCAGGTGTCATTCTGGGACAATTTATTTCTGCCACAATTTCTGTTGAACTGATTTTCTTTCATTATGTTATTTTTTAAACTTTCAGGAATTGTTCTCTAACACCTGATTATGAGCCAGGGGAGACTTTCTAGGAACTGTTCTCTAATATCTGATTTTGAGTCAGGAGAGACTTTCTAACCCTGCAGCTACTTTTATCTACTGTAAAATGTCCACAGGGACTTCCCAGAATAGGTATGATATTGGATTGCCAATCCAAAGAGATTTTTTCTTAGGTTCTCGGTTCAGAGGTACTTAGTAATTTCAATGTATTTAAAAGTCCTTAGCCTACTTCTGAAAGAAGTTATACTCAAATCATTGTGAACTGAAATACTAACAACAGTTGAACCAATTATCTTCTTTGGGCCTTGCTGTTCATTTCAGAGTCACTGAATTTACTACCAAAAATTGACAATTTTTGACTAACTTTGCAGGAATTGTAGATTGCCTCTTCTGTTCTTGTTGCTTCACATCCTAATCCAACAGTTCCTCTCCATTCCCTCTCCTAGATTCTTACTCCCTATGTTATTATACACATATATGCATACATCTTATAAAACCACCATGCCATGGTCAGATAAAAATTTTAAATTACCTTTTTTAAAGGTAATTAAAGGTTAAAACTTGTGATTTCACTGCTTTGTAAAACATAATTGATCTTATCTCATAAGCTTAAAGCTGATGATGATTCCAAATACATAATTATGAGAATGAAATTCCCCAAAAGTATAATTTGAAAAATAATTTATTTCCAGAAGAAGCTGATAAAGGTTTTACATCTTGATCTTGTGATCTTAAAGTACGTTTTAACTTAGTGTGTTTGAATATCCTAGCTGTGCAAAATAATATCTTGATTCTGTTTCAGTACTCTAAAATGTGATTTGGAAACTTCCTCCTCTAGGTTATCTTGTTCTTGATCATGTTAGTTATGCGCAAAAGAGTAGCTCTCACCATTGCCTTGTTCCATGTGGCTGGCAAGGTCTTCATACACCTGCCGCTGTTAGTCTTCCAGCCATTTTGGACTTTCTTTGTGCTTATCCTCTTCTGGACATACTGGATCACAGTCCTGCTTTTTCTTGGTACTACAGGTAAGCAGTCACTTACTTTAAATAAATTTCACTTCATTTTTGTATGATTTCAAGCAGTTGACTAAAAAGCCTTTGAGAATCTCAAAGAAAAAAGCCCACTTGTTGTGCTTCTATTTCTGTCTGCTTCGCTGACTTCAGAACACTTGTTTATAGAAGGTTATTGTACATTTAAGTCTTCATTCCCAGCATGGTACTTTATGCATTAGGCTGGCTTTTTGATTTGATACAAGTTGGCTTGCTGCAAACCTTGATACTCTATTAATAAAACTGCTATAGCATTTTTTTCAAATAATTCCCTCTAATTTTACACACACAAGTTAAAGACAGCATAATCGTGGAGCCACCAGGTATTGTAGATGGTACTCACACAGGTGAGTACACAGTAAGGGAAGGGCCATTGCACACAATTACTGTCTCCCACAGTGTAACTATTGTGATTTTAGTTTTCAGTGGTTTGTAACTTAGGTGCCCAGTATCATTCCTGAATCATGAGGGAGATTTTTCTGCTGTTTGTACACTGTGTTCTGAGAGCAGCCATGTACTCCTAATTCCTGCTTGCTCTTCAGTATATAGAAGGTAAAAGCTTTGTTTGTCTTCAGGGTCTGACAAGAGCTTCTAGAATTAATCAGTCCTATAGGTCTAAAGGTCTAAATCTTAGTTACTTCAGCTAAAAAATCCCACAGCAGATGCTTTTTAGAAAGTCTGCTATTTTGCAGTACATTGTAGGCAACAGAGACTGTCATTCATTATTAAATGTCTTAAAATTTTGAAATGTGTTGTTTGCTACTGATCCAAAAGTAGCAGTGTTTCAAGTCACAAAGCTATTTTGCAGTAATACAAGATAAATATTTTTCGTATCCTGAGCTCTTAGCAAGTGTTGGAGGCAATAGAATTCATGTGTTTTTGTTCTCATTACTGTTGGAATTTCTAGTTTTCATTGTTTGCTGTACTATGCGCAGAAAATGGTCACCACTGAAAGTCTCAGCCCTTTCAGTGCTTCACTTCCTGAGTCAGACCACTGCACAGGCACTAAATTTGTAGCAGAATGTAGTCTGATATTACAGCTAATCTTTCTTAAGAGCAGTCTTCCTAAACATGGCATTTAAAACTATGAGTAGAAACTAGAGGACTTTCTGCTGTAACTGGTTATGAACTGCTACCATATGATTCCTTCATTATGAGTTGATGTAAGCATCATTTTCTTTTTTACTCTCATTTATTTCTAGGTAGTCCTGTCCCAAATGAAGAAGGATTTGTTGAATTTCGGATGGCAGGTCCTTTGAAATACATGTGGTGGTACCATGTAGTGGGACTCATCTGGATCAGCGAGTTTATCCTAGCCTGTCAGCAGATGACAGTAGCAGGAGCTGTTGTGACATACTATTTTACAAGGTAAGAATAACTAACATAGCTCTATCAGGAGCAGCCTCATTGACTTAGCAGAAGTAATGAACAGCAGGGTTTCTGGAGGGAACATTTGTGTCCATTGTGAAAGCAGGGGAACAGTTAAATTGCCTTGAGTGTTACTAGATCATGTGAAGTTCTGAACTATCTGTTTTGCAATTTATAGACGGTGTTCTTGACATCTAAGACTTGAAGTCTTATTTGCCTTGTAACCTGTGCACATTCTACAGACATGGGTGGTAGAGTACAAAGCAGGATGTGCCTAGAAGGTCATCTGTTTTGCCAATAATTAATGCTGGTAAGATCTGTAGAGGCTAAAAAAATAATGAAAGCAATTGATTATTATTTTAATTGCAAAACAGTGCCCTTTAAATTATTTACAGTGCTTCACTTACCTTCATTAATCTTTCTTTCACAGGATTACTTAAGATCTTATTAGATTCATCATTTACTTATAGATTCTGACAAGATCATATACAAATAATAATTCTTGTAAAATTTTAAAGCTCTGTATTTCATTGCTGTATTTGTGAACTAAACTCTGTATCAGTTTTTTTAATAATGTATGCAGATATTTTTCAAGTGCATGATTCAGATCACAAATGTTTAATTGGTTTGTCTTTTTAATTGAGGCTGTTATCTGAACTACATTTGATTCCTTTTCTGCCCTACTCTTAAAACAACAACAAAAGCAAGGAGTCAGTTTATTGTGCTGTCAGAAAGTTTGTTATTTTATTAATTATGAAGTTCTCCAGTATACCAATGAAATACATCTATGAAGTTATTACAAGATGTTACAGGGATGTAATCTTGTGAATAGTTAAACTAGATTGAGTATGGAATGAGGAAAATACAGAGGAAAGAGAACAACTCTGCATTGAAATAGATTGCTTAGCAACGTGTATGCTTCATCTGTAAGTTTATGTATTTCCTGTTACCTGAGGGTAAATGATTTTTATTTTATCCATGCCCTATAATTCTATAACAGCAATTTTATTTTAAGTTAGTAAATACTCATTTCTCTCTACTGTTATCTTTTTTTACATTTTAACGTACAATCATAATTTGAAAAGTGACTTATAAAAATGGAAAATGCATTAATTTGCACTTAGCCATTATGTTGCATATGAGCAGCTTTCCGAATCAAATGAGGTGAGGTTATCCATGGAGAAATGTTTTATACGTGTTCACTGCTCATTCACCTTAGCCAGATGGATTCCTTTCAACTCAGGCAATAACAGGCCTCAGAGTGTTTTCATACAGACTTTGCCCTGAAAATGAGGAAGTGTTTGGGTTGCCTCGGCATAAGATTCAAGCAATTTATGTGATTGTGCCTAGCAGGGAGTAAAATTTGTCTTCCCAAAACTAATTGGAAGAAAATACAGGGTAAACCTATTTTAATCATTAACATCTCAGGATTGCATGATGCAGATATTCGTTTCATGGAATGAGGAATCTGCTTTTGGTTTCTTTTCTGAATGACATTCTCATTTCTTCCAAGCCAGGGAGATCCTTTACTTTTTGAATGTTAGCACATGTTTCTTAATATGCTCATTATCATGCCAGTATTTCTAATAAAGAAGAAGAGCTGTGCTTTAAATGTGTAATTAGTGTTGTTCTTTGAGAGAGATGTGTAAGTGAGTTTCTTGGTAGAAAATAAAAATGGCTTGAAACTGTGAACGTGAGTATTTATCTGATAAATAAAAAATACTATAGTTACATTGCATTAAATAACTTGTTTTAAGGCTCAACCCTTGGTACCTTGAGGATATAATAGCTAAATCAGAAGTGCAAAAAATCTGAGCAAAGACTTTACCTGATCAAATAGTTACATTCTCTCAAAAGTCTACACAAAGATCTCCAAAAGAACAAGAGAGGAGAAGACAAATTTTCAGTAGTCTGACTAAAAAAGTATTGGCACAGTTTTTTTACTGTTTTGGAAGATTTTGAATTGCACACCATCCAATGCAACTTTAGGGGATTTCCAGTTTTGAACAGTGGTAATGCAGCCAACTGCTAGTAAGACTGCCTCTCACCAATGAGTGTTTTTTGATTACTCAGAGAATCACCAGCCAAGGTACTGGCAAAAGCAGGTTAATATAGAAGTTAAAGTGTGACAGAGTTCATTGACAAGATTCACTCTACTACTTAGTGGATGATTAAAGCACACTTTAAAAAGGAAAAGTAGGAGTAAAATCAATTAATCTAAAATAAAACCTAAAATTATTTCTGTGGAAGCTGGGGATAGAAAAAGGTTAAGGATGAGAAAAGATAAGGATCAAAAGGAATGAGGGAGACTCTCTCATTGAGTCACAAGAGTAAGAGTGGGCCCCCATGCCACTCTTAGCCCCAGACTTGGCCAACAGTTTAGGCCTAAAGAGTAAAACAGCACTTAATATCTCTTAATAGCAGAATTTAATGAACTTAACTAAAGAGTCTATGGAATTTACTGTAAGCACAACAATAACTCAGTTACTTAAACCTGACTTACCAATGTAACATTCATTACTGAAGCACATTCACACTCACATGTGTAGATACAAGGTATAGACCCATTAAAACTCTCAAGTTCACTGAAATGCTCAGGTTGGATGCCTCTGCACCTTCTCAACAGATGAAGGGCTGAGGTTTGAGGAGTGGGGTGTCAGCCCAGGTTCTGTTAGCAGCATTTGACGTTGGTCCTCCGAGTATCGCAGACTTGAGTGTTCAGTGGCTCAGAGAAGTCCCACTCAGAGGGAGGTGCTGGTCATAGCCCACTGTGGTCCAGTTTAAGGGGTTGCAAGAGAATTGGCTTTAGTCGTAGTAATTTTCTATTCTGTCCACAGTTCAGGTCTGTAATGTGATTTGAAAGTTCAGTAACAGAAATGTTGTTCTCCCTGTTGATGATTGGGCACAAAAAATAAGTTCATGAAGCTATTTTTTTTAAAAAACAGGAGCTCGTTAGACAGGACAATTTCTTGGGAGCAGACCATGTTTCTGATAAGTTCAAGAAGCTGAGCCCAGGTGTTCTTTGTCAAGACAAGGGTCTACGAAGCATTTCTGAGATCATAATGCAGCCCAAGGCAGGAAGGGGCAACGGGGATGCACCACCACACTACTCATATGTGTTATGAATTGATTTAAACACAGAAGAGCAAAGACAATTAAGTTTCTGTGAATAAAACGGATCAACCCCAGAAAGGTTCAAAATATACTCCAAAACTTGATTAAAACCAGAGGTTAGATGTTGGTGCTAAAAAAAAGTTGATACATTTTCTTTGACAGTAAAACAGACAAAGGGAAAGAAATAGAAAAAGAAATATGTAGAAAAAGAGCAGTGAGAGGAACAGGGAGAGGGACAGGGGTTAGGTAGAAACATACCATCCTTCCAAGGATCCCAATGACATCTCGTGGCTTCCCTCCATCTGGTCTTCTTGGTGGTGAGGGTTCCCCACACCTCCAAAAAGTATAGAATCCAATGGATTAATGTACGTTTAGGCCAAGTGGGAATGCCTAGAGAGGGCAAATTTAACACTGGCCCTTGCAGCACTGTGGGTCTGTAGCATCATGTTGCAGTGCTTGGGTGCAGGATCTGGAGCCCCCTTGTAGGTGGAACTTTTGATGGGCCTTGACATCCCCTCTGCTGTCATTCACATCGATGTCCTGTAGATGCAGCTTTGCCAGGTGAAGAAGTGACTACAGCCAGGCAGGCAGATCTTCACAGTAGAATATTGGCATTCACTTGCCTCTCACTAGAGGCCTTTTTCACCACACACCCAAAACCTCTCCCTCCCCCCCCTATCCTTTGAGTGAGAGTCTATTTGAGCCTGGCAGCTGATAGCCCTGGGGCTGTGGTCTCCACCCCGAAGGTGTGAGGCTTTACACTCCTGTGAATGTATTCTTTTCCCCCAGCCCAGAATTGAGTCACTTTATGTTAATCTCCATCAACTTGCAGTCCAGGGCCTCAGTCCGAGGCTCATTGAGGGTGTGCTGATCTTCCATGCAGCTTTTGTTATAAAGCTTTTCTGTAATAGGCAAAGGCCTTTCATAAAAATTCTTAAGCCATAAACATTTCAGTGCCTGACAGCATGACATACCCATTCCTTATCCTAATCCTGCATTAGAGGGAAATCTGTGAGTTGCACTCACAGACTCCACTCCACTCTGTGACAGCGTGAGCAATATATCCTGAAAGCTATTAAGAGGATAATATATTCCTTTTGCACATTGTTTTACTGAGAATTTGTAGCACTTCTAGATGGTATCACATAAATACTGACTGGTCTACTTAATTTTTTTTTTTTCTCTTTTCAACAGGGAAAAAAGAAATCTGCCATTTACTCCCATTCTGGCATCTGTTAATCGCCTTGTTTGTTACCACCTAGGAACTGTAGCAAAGGGGTCTTTTATTATCACACTAGTGAAGATACCCCGAATGATTCTTATGTATATTCACACACAACTCAAAGGAAAGGTAAGAGAACAAGATTCCATTTTCTTACCGAAACTCAAGGCTTGATACGCTTACCTGCTTATTTAGTCAATGTGGAAGGTTGGAAGTCTTGTTTTGGGATAGACTAGGGATAAGAAGAAATTCTGCACTGTGAGGGTGGTGAGGCACTAGAACAGGTTAGCCCAAGAAGCTGTGGATATCCCATCCCTGGAAGTGTTCTGGGTCATGTTGAATGAGGTTTAGAGCAGCCTGGTGTAGTGAAAGGTGTCCCTGCCTGTGGTGTTGGGAGTTCCTTCCAACCCAAACCATCCTATTGTTCTATGAATATTTAGATTTACAGGACCATGGGACCAATAGAGATATCTTAAGTTAGCAGGCTGAATATCAGTTACTGAAACACAAAGAAATATTGTTCATAAAAAGTCTTTATCTATGTTTTCCCACATTCTTTGCTTTTCTAGGAAAATGCTTGTGCTCGCTGTATGCTTAAAGCCTGCATTTGCTGCCTTTGGTGTCTAGAAAAGTGCCTGACATATTTAAATCAGGTAAGATTTTCCCTATTTAAGTTTTATGTAAGGGCTGATATTAGTATATATATTCCCAGAGTGCAATCTGATGCTGACACAAAATGTACTGTACTTTGGAATTAAACTTGAATGACAATAGTTCAGTCTTCTTTAATGAAATTACATTGCAAAATCACTACATTGGCCTTTGGAAGATAAACAAGAACTAAAAAATATTCATCTTTGTGAGCAAGGTTTCTCAAGTTTATAACAATGTGTGTAGTGGTTAGAGACCTTCCCCTTTATGTCTATTCAGTTGAACTACATCTGAGTTTCAAAATATTTTTGCTATGAAAAGAGAACTAAGCTTTTCTATGTTTAATATTTAAGATTCTCACAGTGTAAAAATGATACAAAACATCAAATTATCATCATCTACAAATGGAAAAAAGAGATGCAAAGTACAACACACTAGGTGGTCCTTGTAAAAGACCCCTTGTAAAATCAGGCTTATGGGCCATAAATATCACAGAAATAAATATATTGTACATAATATCTCTTTCACTGTTGTTCATTTTTTTTGTTTGTGGAAATGTGGGAAAAAAAAAATCATAAGAAAGCATTTTAAACATCCCAGTGTAATCCTTGAAAACTGTCCTCACTAACCTTGAATCCAGTTGAGTTAAGTACTTAGAAATTATCTTGCTTGACTTGTATAACACTCAGATTATTTTATATTTCCAGATTTTTTTTTGAACTATTTAATTTCTTTAGCTATGCTACTGTTCACCTCCTCCTGCAGAGAAATTTCAAATTCAGTTTAATGAGTTTTTTTGAACAAACTTGTTAATGCATAAATTACTAGCAAGAGAGGAGAAGAATAGTAATTCTTTACCTCATATAATCTTCTGTCAGCTGGTTCATATTGCTTGATTCAACAACTCTCAAGGGAATTTTTGTTCATTAAAATCATATGATGAATGTGTCTTACTCAGAAACTGTGTCTTCCCCCTCACCTTCCCCGCCCTGCATCTGAAATACCTGATCATTCTATGAATAAATCTTCAATTTCCTTTTCTCAGAATGCATATACAGCCACAGCTATCAACAGCACCAATTTCTGCACCTCAGCAAAGGATGCCTTTGTTATCCTAGTGGAAAATGCTTTGCGAGTGGCTGCCATAAACACAGTTGGGGATTTTATGCTGTTTCTAGGAAAGGTATGTCTGCTGCGTACAGCTGTTACAGACCAATGTAGAAGCAATCTTTCTTTAGCAATGGTTTGAACTCTAATTCAAAATACCTTAAAAATCCTGCTTCTTAGTGTGCACTTTATCTCATCTAGTTGCATCATATTAGGAAGGGACCATCCAGGACAAGGGGGACAAACAGATGATCCGCTTAGATTTACTAGAAGTGACTAGAGAGGAATAGCTGAAGTTTATGACACCTAGTACATTATTTTTTAAGGGAGTCAAGAGTAAAGTGATTAGAAAGTCTAAGATTTTGATTTTGTGGTTAAGACACAGAATTGTAAGGAAATGAAGCTTTTCCTTTAAATTCTGTTTAGTATGGGCTCTTTAGGTTTATCTTTAAAATTGGACATATTTTTGATCATCTTTTATGACAAAATCAGACTGGAAGAGTACAGAAGCCTGCTATGAGGAACTGCCAGCTTAAGCAACTTGGTTCTACTCTGAGAATTAAAAGGAGACTAGAATCAACTTTTTGGGTTTCCAGGTAATGGAGATATACTGTATGGAAATGTAATCCAGTGAATTACTTCTATCCTTTGAAGTGCCATAATTTACTGAAACAGTTAATACCAGTCTACTTAAATCATTTGTGCCTAAGTATCTGGGCACTGGTTGGACTGGTCTTGATTCATTATTGCATTCCTACACTTCTGTTAAATCAGAGTACAGGGGACTGAACTTTGAATCCAGTAACTGAGTAAGATCTGAGAAGGAATAAACTTATAAGGAGATGGAGGTGCTTGGGAGAGCCTGAAATTAAATAACAAATTTCTACTGAGGAATCTGAAAAGTGTTAGGAAACACCCCGCGAAAAGTGTCTCAGATTATTAGAAAAATGTTTAGGTGACAGAAATGTTCAAATGAACGGTGCATATAAAAATTAGTATCAGCAAAAATAATGCTACACTATTGGTATCTCCTTTAGCAGTTCACCATGGTGTTTTCATAAAAGCGGACCTATTTTATGTTTGTGTTTAGTTGCAGTTCATAATAATACATTCACAAATGTTCAAAAAGTTAAATGACAACACCAATTTAGTCTTTCTAGTTTTGCCAAAACCAGACTGGTACACACTGGAATTTCTGTTAGGGCCTTCCTCATAGTGTAGTTCTGTAGAGACTCTTACATGGAATGCCTTATGTGAATTCTGATCTACTTTATTCTGTATGGAGAAGAAACAGATACTAAACAAGCTTGGGAGTTGTTTCTGCTAGCAAAATGAAAAACATACCATTCTTCTAATACCTAACTTCTCCCTTCACTCCAAATAAAAAAAAAATCCAACTGCACATTAGTTAATGCATTGCATCTGGTTGTGGAGCTTATGAAATGGTCAGGATAAAATTCTTTTTTACAGGAATGTTTTATAACACTAGAATGATGACAGCAGAATATAAATGTAATTTGCTCTGAAAAATACTCTTTGTGCTGAAGGATGTGTAACAATTGACTTGAACCTGCTGAAAAATGAATTAAATGCCATTTATCTTCTGGGATGTGGGGAATCCAGGAGGTAAAGATCTTGTTACCTACCATCTATAACCTCTAGTTCTAAGCCTGGCAGACCAAAAAGCATATTGCCATAAAACAAACAAACCAACCAAAAAATATTAAAGGCTTCTGCCATTAGAGTTGTCTACCATTTTCTTCTTCAGGTCCTGATTGTCTGCAGCACAGGTTTGGCTGGCATTATGTTGCTGAATTACCAACGAGATTACACCATCTGGGTGCTGCCACTCATCATTGTCTGCCTCTTTGCATTCCTGGTTGCTCACTGCTTCCTTTCCATTTATGAAATGGTTGTTGATGTCCTTTTCTTATGTTTTGCCATCGATACAAAATACAATGATGGGAGCCCTGGCAGGGAATTCTACATGGATAAAGTTCTCATGGTAAGTTTGCCCTTACTCTCAGAATCTAAGGATCTGGTTCCATTAAATAGGTGTTTTGACAATGGAATCAATGCACTAGCTGAGTAAAATATTTTGGTTGGTTTTTTTTTTCCTTGCCATCTTGTTCGTGGCTAGATAAGGAAACAGTGTCATCTGATAAGCATCAAATAAGTAATGATGCTTCCTTCCCATGGTATTGGCTTCTATTTGCTAGCTGTTACATGAGCAGTGATCTTGCAGAATCATACTCTTGGATATCATGTCTTGTAAATGACACAGTGCAGAATAGAAAGAAATAAAACAAGAGGAGAAAACTTGGGTTTTGGACTTTTCCCAAGGAGGACCTCTCTTTGGATATGAGAGAGAAAAAATATCCGAGTATTCTACCTCATGCATAGATAGTGACCACATAGTTTTCATATAGACATCAGAATTTTACTGTGTCACACACAGAAATGCCAGGCTTTATTTCTGTCCTGGAGCCTACGTGCTTTGTCAAGGCATTTCGTAAGACAAATTCATTTTGTCCATTTTTATTCCATGTTATTCTCTGTTCACTGTAACTAGAAACCAAGATAAAAAAATTCTGCTTCTCAAGTCCCTTACTTTGTTGTTGTGTAGGAAATTTCTTGTGACAGTGTTTTTAAGTGGCAGGTGTAGAATGTATTTCTGTAAAATGTACCCTCATATGTAGGCTAGAGGAAAATTCTCATAACTACTTAGCATATTTTTTTATTATTAGTAGTATTAGTATTAGTATTGGAAAACCATGCAAAAAATTGTGTGGTACATTTTTTGTAAACCCCTGTGGAAACAAGATTATATAATAAATAAATGAGCCTCTGATTAGTTGCTTTTTAACAGAGTAAGAGTAAAATGCAGAGCAAGTTCTTTCAGAAGAAAGCACTGATAAACTGTAAAAGCGTTGTGGATTTCTTTAGTCAGCAGTCAATATCACAAAACCCCAGAAGCTAAAGTTTACTGACATTTTCTGCAGAGTTCTTACCTTTAAGAGAAAAAAAAAAAATTGCTTAAAATTTTATAACACATTTTCTAATCTTCATGAAAAGGAGATTGTGATTTGGTGAAAAATATAAGAGGTTGAATTGAAGACAGGGAAATCAGCCAAACCTTCCAAGTAATTATCTTAAAGTCCTTTTGTTTAATGTTCTAACATTATGCACAGGATACAAGGCAATAAATGATATTCTGTTTTTTGTTGCTGTGAGTTTTTGATTTTTTTTATTATGGGGGATTTTTCAGGGGGTTTGTTGGTTTGGTGGGTTTTTTGTGGGTTTTTTTTTGCTTTTTGTTTGTGGTGGGCATTGTTTATTTGTTTTTGCTTGTTTATTTGGGGTTTTTGCCTTTTTTTGTTTTTGAAAATCAGCCTTTTACCTTCTTTCCCCATAAAGGAGAGCATTGCTTGGTAAATGTGAAAGTTGTAAGAGCATACAAGGCAAACATCTGTCTGGCTTCCAGAATTAAGTGAGGGAGACCTTTGTGGTTATTTGGCAGATTTTTTTGATACCTTGTGGTCAAGTCTAAGCAAGAGAAGCGGGAGATGCAAATTGCCTAGATATTTTGAGTAGTTACATCTTAAAATTCTGTCTTGAGATTTAATGTTTGGAATCTTGCTCTATGGATGCACTTGTCATTTTATTACTGTTTTTCAGGAGTTTGTGGAGAACAGTAGGAAATCTATGAAAGAAGCTGGCCGGGGAGGTGGAGCTGAGGGCAGAGAGCTAAAACCAATGGTAGGTGCAGATGAGGAGGTGGAGATCCTCCAAGAGTTTCACTTTTACTTCTTCTCCCTCTTTGTCTTTACTGACTGCACTTCTTCAGGAGAAGTTTTTGTTCTCTGTATCACTCAAGATGTTCTGCTTTTTCTGTTTGTGAGCTTGCCTATCACCTGGATGGCAGAGTTTTTGTCACAGCTGAGACCATCTCCTGTAAAAGTAAGATGAAAGGAACTGTCTCATATGAAACAAATGCAGTATCATTTCATTAGGATTAGTGGTGCATGCCATGTGGTATATGCAGACAGCCCCAGTTGCTGTAAAAATAAGATGGCTCTGAGATTCATTGGGCTCTTCTCAGCCCTGAGATGAACAATTTTTGCTCATCTTACATTCACTGCAAAAGCCTGAAATAAAGAACTGCGTGCATCCATTGTTTCAAAGACCAGGTATTTAAAGCCCTCACCAAATTATCTTACACAGTGCCAAGGAATTAGATACAGTGATTCCTTTCAACCTGCTCAAATGACATTTCTCCCAGTTGTTTGTTTTATTGCCAACTACTTATGTTGCTTGTCTCTTGTGTGCTCTTTCCATCTCACACTGTCAGATGCACAGACAGTGAACAATACATCATTTATGCTTCTGCAGCCTGTTTTACTTATGGTGTGCCTGTTAGGAAGGCATTGCATGTCTGAGTAGCCTGGAATAAGAACACTATACATGGTACAGATAACAGATAGGAGGATAAGTTTGGAAGGTGGAGAACAGAGAGCGTATAACGGAAAGCCAGGCTGGGCAAGGTATGATTTGTCATTGTACATTATGACTTTGTAAAATAGAATCTTCTTCCATCATTGCTTTATTAGAGCATTTGGGGTCTTACTCATTTCCGTACGATCATTTTTTAACCAAATGGAATCTAAATAAGTGTATGCTAACAGAAGAATTCCTTTTTTCAACAATGTATGTGAAGCCATGTTGCATGAGCATTTTTTGATTAAGCTGGAATGGGTTCCTGCAATAGACTGGAGAGATGTGTAGCTTTGAGTGTCTTGCTATTTCATTATGGCATACCAGTTTCTAGATTTGCTTATGCCTAAATGCTGCTGTGTTTATACATACAAAAAAACTAATTCTATGCTCATTTTACTGTTTTCCTCTGGGAGTAATTCTAGCCGGTCACGCAGACACTAATGTTGGGATTTTCAAAGTGACCTAGTTGCTATAAATACAAATGTGCTATGAAAATGATTGAGAATTGTGTGTGCAAAATCTCTAGTTATATGCACAAAAAAATCAGTTCAAAATTTTATATTAAACTCTGTTTCGAATAATTGGTTTACCTTAAGTGATTTTCCACTTGTGCTGTTGTCAGAGCTGGCACAGACTGCTACTTACACTTTTGTACTTGACTGTCTAAAGCTTGGATGCTAAAAAACTTTATTCACTTCCACCCCTTGTAAAAGTGCAAACCAAATACTTGCAAACCAAGTGTGGTCTTCTTAGAGGAAATATTTTCTAGGCTCTTAGCCTGGTACTGGCTGAAAGTCCTCATAGGATGGCTGGAGAAAATGCTGAGCACTTGAGGCACAGAGTGGAAGTCACCTGCTGAATTACTCCCAACTCTGCTGCTCATGTGATTGTCTTGTTTGGAACTGTTTGGGGCTTGTGGTTGTCCATTTTTGGGAATTAAGCTCCAGCTGATTTGATTTTGAAATACTGGGATCTCACTTCCTTTGACAATGGGACACAGCAGTTAAATTTCTGATACCTTTCCCCAAAGTACTGATAGAGGGCCTCAGTTTTATCTAGAATAGGATCATTCATAAGTCCATTAAGTAACAGTAGTGCCCATAGCCCCAGAATTGCATGTCTGAAGATTAGATCAATATTACTTTTTTCTCTTCTTTTAAAAACAGACTATTTACTGTTTTCCTTCAATTTCCTGAAGGAAATAAGAAATAAGATATTTCTTAGATATGACAATTATTTCTTAAAGTGATATGCCCTAAGTGCAGTTGTATTTAAAGTAGATATTATTAACAGAGATGAGGAAACACTTTAGGAAGTTCTTTTCTTATGTCAGGGCACAACAAAAAGCCCCACCTTTTTATGCTTCTTTCTTTATGACTTCCAGTGACCCCTTTGACTCAGTTTCTCCTTGTCCTTTGGCATCTGTCTAAGACTGTGCTGTATGACTTTGTTTTCTAGGCCTCTGGAGCAAGTTCATCTTGAAACTAGCCAGCCATATTGGAACCCATTGACATTCCAAAACAGTATATATATACATATATACATACATACATATATATATATATATATTTAAATAAACAGCCAAAATCAGAGAAAAGGAACAGGGATTTAAAACTTTTTTTAACAATTATTTTTGTGAAACATGTACTCTTTTCATACGGGTGGCTTTTACAAGCAGTTTTATCATTGTTCCATTTCTTAAATTATTTGTTGTGGTCATGGAAATGTTGATTCTTATCTGCTTGATATTTTAAAATCTGGAGGAAGTATCATTGTAAAGATAATCTGAAATCATGACTGGGTTTAGAGACAGATTTCCCATGACACTGCTAATCTGCTGAGAGTT
Organism: Cyanistes caeruleus; assembly: GCF_971803275.1. Lineage (NCBI taxonomy): Eukaryota > Metazoa > Chordata > Aves > Passeriformes > Paridae > Cyanistes > Cyanistes caeruleus. The sequence goes on from NC_141732.1 coordinate 37,756,933, forward strand.
TTACTTGCTTAATTTCTTTTAAATCTGCATTAAATTCGGGACAGTGACATACATGTACAGAAAACCTTAAAATCAAGAAAAGTCTCAAATTTATTTTTTCAAGACGTGGTTTTAGCAAAAATTCATTCAGTTCAAATGTGTTTGTAAGCAGTTACTTTACTTTACAGCCCTGGCAGGGCACAGTTTTGTTTACCAGTATCAGATATCACAATAACCAACTCCTCAGGTATTTAGGTGTGTGGGAGCCCTTGCATCTCCTATTAAACAGAACCTACAAAATGGGGACAGATAATTTTTATATGCAATTAACTTCCTGCCTACCCTATTTTTACCCCTCATACCCATTGCCCTCTATCCTTCCCTTGAGTTCAGTAGCCTCCTTCACACTTCAGCAGTGTTCCTTTGAAGGGTATGGATTCTCCATATGGGCAAGTGAAATAACAGATTGTTAAAGCTCAGTCTTAGCCATACTCATGATTAATTCATGACTAGATTCAGAGATGCTGAGGATGGGAAGAGAAATGAATTGTACTGCTGTACATAAAATAGTACTGTATGCTTCATTTCATCTAATGAGAGAGCTCTGGGAGGTATAAGGGATCATTCCTTGCCTGTTGTTTGATTCATATCTGTACATACTGTAGTGGGTGGCTAAAGCCAGAAAGGGCAGAGAAACATTCCTTTGGAAGTGTAGCTGCCAGGATAGTTATCTGAAGTTATTAAATAATGACAAGAGAACATGCTTTTTTATTATTATTAGATACATAAATATCTTTGCAGTCTGGAAGCTCACCAGATATGAATGCTAATATTCAATTATTCAGCATAGTGAAATGGTAAATGCTTAACTGTATTTGCTAAGAATTAATGATCTGTCTATGCTATATATTCCTTTTGTTAACATTTTTTTAAGAAGACTATTTTTGTTATTGTAAAGTTAATATTTCAGAGCAGAATTTTTAAACTTATTGCACTAAATACAAGCTGTCTACAAATAATGATGCCTCAATGGTTCAATCACTCCACTCCAGAAAATCTCTTGAAAGAGTAAGAGCCTTTCTGCAGAAGCTTTATGATGGAGTAGGGAGGTATGTCTAGGTAAAGACATGCACAACGCATGTAATCAAGGTTTAGTAAATAAGCAGTTTAACTGTGCTTCCTTTCAGACTATCAGATTTTTTAATTGCTGCTGAAGGTTTAAAAAATTATGTAGTATCATTTAGCTAACTAGTGCTCTTATCTTTTTGGCAATAGTAAAACGTTTCACTTTTGCTTCCAGAAGTCATTTGACAATTTAAATTTGTTACTTCTTTTTTTTTTTTTTTTTCCTGTAAGCCAGTTAAAACAAATTCATATTACAGATCCCAAACTATTTGAAAGGTAGAAAAATCAAGATTGATTTAGAAAGGATAGCTTTTAGGGAGGCAAAGAGAATTGAATTATCCAGTCCTGGAAGCACTTACTCATTTAAGTGAACCATATCTCTAACTCTGCTAGCATCAGGAGGACTGTCTAAATATGGAAATTGTAACATACACATCTGTGTAAGTGCTGACTGGACTAGAGATTCAGCCTGGGGATTCAAACTGGAACATAGGTGAACTGGAACATCTCAGTGCAAGTTAGAGGTCAGACTTGCCCAGAAGAAACACTAGAGCAGCCTTACTTTTGTGAAGAGACATTCCTGCAAGTACCAATGTCTAAGATAGCAGTGGTACTCAACACCGGTATGTGTGTAGATCAGAGGGGTTTAGCAACAGAAATTTTAAAACTGGCTTAGATGAATCCTAGAAACTTCAAGGCTAAAAGACTTCTCAAGTACCCAGTTGCTTCCAGAGAATCTAATTTTCATCTTGTTTGGAGGTTATTGGAAGTGCTTAATCAAAGAAGCCTTGTATTCTGCTCATTTTGATAAAAAATTTCTTCCACGACTGGTTCCACAAGTTTGTGTTCTTTGCTCACTAGAAGTCCTGAGTGGGAACTGTTCTCTGTAATTGCAACTAGGACTGCAGTTGGTAACAAATTTTGTATTTTTGTATGACTTGACTGTGCACCATTTTTATAGCAGTTTATCCTGTCTTAAAAATAAATTTGTTTATTTACATGGTGTTTAAAAGATACAGGCAACACTTTTCTATGGGTAGTTGTAATGTTTAAGCGACAAATCTATATCATTACAAAGTTCTTAATAAAAACATGTGCATCATTCTTGAGTGTATATCCAGCATGCAGAGCTTTTCAGTCCTGCCAAAAAAGGCATTCTATCCACACACAGGTTGTCCAGTGGCCCTTTAAAGCTTTGAAATGTCCTTTGAAGTTCATTTGCAACCAAACTACCCTCTTCCAGCTCTGTCTTGTGCACAGAGATAAGCGGAAGACAGAATTCTGAAAAGACAACTTTTCAGGACAAATTTAGACTGCTTTCCTTTCTTAGTGGGGATAGTGGAGTGGGAGGACATATTGGCATGTAAATCCCATACATAATTTTTGGCAGTAAGGGTGCTGGGGTCTGCCAGCTGTGATGGATTAAATACTTTTTTTGACTGTTGGTTATTAAAGCCAGTGTATGGTCTGCTTTGTGGGAAGCAGTCTAGACTAAGTAGAGAGAGATGCTGCACTGAGAATAACAACGCAGGAGGAGCAGACAAGACAGCTAAAACAGAGAAATCATCTTAGAATGTCCATTGAATTGAGTAGTGCTCAAAGACTGGAGATTTAGGCTGATTTAGAAACAATCATTGGGATTACTGCATCCCAGCATTTGTTTTCTGCATCATAGCCTCTGACCATCTAGATTTGAAACACAAAAAGGCATACGATTCCTACCATTCCTTAAATTTTTAAATATTTTTCCACATTACTTTTTCTGTTTGGAAGTTGAACAGCACCATGTCATCTTTCCTACTTCTTCCAGCCCTGGAGAATGATTGGTTTTGTTGTTCTTTTGGGTCTCACTTCATACTGCTCTCTGAGTAAAGGAGTGGCAAGTGGCAGTGTCTGTTCCCCTTTGTCCCTTATCTTACCATGTTCCCTTTTACCTTCCAGAGGCAATGATTCAGGATATCACCAGGACTGAATGAGAGGGAGAGTAGGCACTAAGCTAAAGTTCTGAGGTAGGATTTTTGTTTTGTTTTGTTTTTTGCTTTTGTTTTGTTTTGGTTTTTTTTTTGCTTTTTTTTTTTTTTTTTGGTCTGGTAGTACTCCATCCCTGTGGTTAGAAGTGGAACCAACACTTCTAGAGTTTCACTGCTGCTCCACAGCTGGACTTAACACATAGGATGGCAAGCTTAGATTTGCATGTTCAGCTTTCCACTAGCTCCCAGCTGCCAGAACCAGGACATGCTTCTAAATGTGGCCTTAGATTGGCATAGTTAATGAAAGACTTTCTGCACTGGCAAAGTGTGTCCTAGAAAGGAGAACTAACTGTGGAATATGCAGTTAAATGTTGTAGTCGGTTGACCACGCTGTCACATACACTGCTACTCTGTTCCTGGCTCAGTCCCTGCAGCAGGATGGGAGAGTGCAGTGAAAGGACAAAAACATTGATATAAGTGCAGTTCATTAAGCAAATATGGGGAAAAAAAATATAACAAAGGCAATCATTTACCAGCAGACCAATGCCCAGCCAGTCTCCAAGCAGCAGCTGCTTCGGAACCACACCCACTCCAGTTTAATTGCTAAGTGTTAAATTACATGGTGTGGAATATTTCTTAAGTCTGTTCAGGTCAGCTGTCCTGGCTGTGTGCCCTCTCATCTTTTTGCCCAACCCCAAATGACTGCCAGGGGTCCTACAGTAGAAAACAGAGAGGGCCTTGACCCTGTGCGAGCACTGCTCAGCAGCAGGTAAACCTTTGTGTTAGCAACACTGTTTTGGTTGCAGATCTTAAACACAGCACCTTGCAGGTTGCTGAAAAGAAAATTAACTCTATCCAGCCTAACCCAGTACATAGGTCCACTTACCCAAAAATTAATCCAAGACTTGCTCCCTGCATTTCTGTGCAGCATCTTCTCAGGGTGGTTACTTCTTTCTGAAAGGGCTTTTTTAGCAGCAGGCAATTAGCCTGCTCCACAGTGCTCCCTTTCATGGAGGGAGCAGGGGATGTTAGCTCTTACTCTTTCAGCACATAATGGGGATATAAAGCAAAAATGAGCCCTTTCTGTATCAGTGTTCTGGCAATTGAGCAGCCAGTGCTGGAGACAATATATTTAATGTGCCCTCAGGGCATGCACTTTAGTGGTTTGCTCTGAGTGGTTATGATGTATTCTATGAATGTATGTTATAGAGTCAGAATAAAATGCATGTAGCAGACATATACTCATCTTACCATCTAGTGAGCATTTAGTTCAGAGTGCATATTACATGCTATATTGAATATGGCACTGTCGTTTTAAGAAACAGTCTTAAGATTTATAAGTAGATACCTAACAGCATTCCTGTTTTTTTAAATCGTGGCTTGGTCTGTACAGACACTGTTTACTAAATCTAAATGTCACTAGCCTATTGTTTCTTGAACAGCTTGAACTGTTATGAACACAGAAATTCTATTTCATCTTTGTGAAAAAAACCAATAAAACAACCCTTGTGTTTCCCAACACAAAACCCAACAGGCTTATTTGAAGCATTTCTTGCACTCAGCTTCTTTGTTGGGATGATGAAAGTTTACTCTAAATATTTATTTTTCAAATGCTCTTCCAGCTATTTCATCTATGCTGTTATTTCCATCATGTAACAAGATTATGGAGACTAGTAATTCTGCATATCTTGTGTTCCATAGCAAATACTGTTCTCAAGGTATTTTTTTTCTGTTATATTTAAAGAGATGAGAGAAGAGATGAAACTCATCTCTTATCATGTGGGTCATCTATAAAAGACAAAATTTCTGGTCTGAGATGGAGCTGTGATGAGTCTTGCAATCTGATACAATCAAGCCAAAGCTCCTCAGAGACCAGGATTATAAAAATATTTCTAAGGAGAATTGGTAGCATGAATTGATCTGAAAATACGTATTTGGAGGCTGAGCTATCTGGCATTCTTTTGGCAGCCATCTGTTAAAATGGAACTAGCAGAAAACCAGCAAACTCCCATCAGATTCTACTCCCTGTCTCACTGAGTTCAAGGAGTCATATTTGAATGTGATGAGCAGAATTTGGTGTTACAAGTGTTTGGTACTTTACTACAGAAACATGGGACTCCCCTTAGAATCAAAGTTCCAAGAATTCAGAGTAAAAGTATCTGCTGACTTGAACAGAATTAACCTAATCTTAGTAATGTTAAAGGCAGCTATGGCCTCTCTAACTATGTGATTTATAAGCAGATACCTAATGGCATTCCTGTTTTATGCTGGCAGCATGTGTGGCTACCATTCCTTAAGTGTGCCATCTCTCCTCTCTGGATTGAGTGGAAATAGGGGCAGCTTATTTAAAAAAGGTTTGGTAAAATTAGGAAGCTGACTAATTATGAAACCCAGCAGAAGTTGTGCTGACTGGAGTTCCTGCTGTAATGATGTTTTTTAACTCTCAAATACCATGTGTCCTCCATGTTAGTATTAGTTGGGTCCCTCCCTCCTGTTCAGACTGAAATGGGAGAATATCTCTTTTGAAAAACAGTACCACAGACAATTTCATAGTTTCTCCTAGGGGAGTGAGGTAAGAGAAAACAGAAAGATGGTTTTGTTTCTAATGTAGGCCAGAAAGCAGCTGCCAGAAGTTAGGTGGAGCCATGGAGAGCAGATAGAAAATATTCTGCAGGATCTTCATAGTAGTTAAGAAAATTCACATTCTAATTCAGACATCTCTCAGCAACATCTCCTGTGTCCCACCTGAATTTTACTCTGGAGCTCTTCAGACCAAAATGAAGGTGGAATACTATACCTATAGAAAATAATTATTTCTATATAATTAATTGTGTTGCTGATTACAGAAACTACCCTAAGGAAAAAGGAAAATCTTCTGAACAGATTTTAAAGGCTTGACAGTACTTGCATTGTCATAGTCCATCAAAGCTTCATCTGGAAATGAATTTTTCATCCATCCTACTCATACTTCTAACAGGGCAATCAAACCCTTGGACTGGCTTAGTGATTTACATTGAATCAAGATCAACTAACAAGTGCTCCTTTTTCCAGTGGAATGCCACCTCCTTTGAGAATGGGAAAAGTAAATGTGACACTGTTTATTGTTGTCTTGAAAACTAAACTATTTTATACTGCAAGCTGTGAATGCAGGAAGATAAAAGAAATTAACAGTGCTGATCTAATCTTAGATTTTCTGTGTAAACTGACATTGTGCCAGGATACTGATGCAAAACTGTATTTTAGTCTAAGAAATGTATAGATTTTTTAATGTATCAAAATAAAGTTTTCCTTTTAAGTAAGAAAGAAATTCTTGTATCTTCCATGTGGTGTGCGTAAGCCATGCTCTTATTAGCAATACAATCTCATGTTCCTGAGAAGCAAGCCAAATTTTTGCTGAAGTTTTACTTTACTTTTGTGCCTGCTCTTTAGCTGAGTAGCTCTAGTAGCACCAGACATACTGTCGTGGTTCCAAGAAAAGCATTCTGATGCTATTGTTTTCTGAGATGACCATGTGAATGAGGTTTGGTGGAGCAAAGGCAGAATATTTTTGCTTTCTTCTCACTGATACTTAGTGATCCTCTCTCTCACTGATCCTCTCACATCTGCTCCTCAGCTTTTCTCCACAGTGTTGGAAACTGTCCCTTTAGGCTAACAGTTTCACCCATCACCACATTCCTCAGCCTCTCTGATAGGCTACAGGGTTTGCTGAAGGTCAGTTGCATACAGAAGCATTTGGAAAGTTCTACACTGTGACAGAGGAGGTTGTGGTCGCACATGCAGAAGAGTCCTTGCTAATACCCAGGAAGCAGGACTCAGCATTCATAAGGCTACCTGGAGCATACTGGCTTATAAAATGCTTGGCCTTACCAGGACAACTGTGGGGCAATGAACAGTAGGGAAGCATGAAGGAGATCTTGTTATGCATTATGAGTCATTCAAGCTGCATATCCCAGCACAGCACCTGTTGTGGCACCCTTTCCTTGTTCTTCAAGGACCTGCACGCACTCCCCACTCTGCATAGCTGTTGTAACAGCTTGAACATCTAAACATGGATGGTGAGTAGAAGCAATAACAGAGACACATACAGTCACAAAGATTTCTTCCACTCTTTTCTCTATCCCATAGGTGCAGCGTATTTCTGCTTTTGGTAACATTTTTTATACACTAATACAGTAAAGCACTAATAAGCCAAGTCAAAACATGTCTTCTGCTTCTGTTGTTCTTTGCTGCAAACCCCGTCAGCACTGTGTTTGCTTAGGATGATTTACTTTATCTAGAACCTACTGCTACTTCTGAAACGGAGACTGATGCTGTTGTGGCTAATCAGTCAATACCACTGGAGGAAAAGGACTGGACAGCCCATCAGGCAGGACCTCTGCAAACAGGCAGGGTCCATGCCGAGGACCCAAAGTGTTCTGTTGCATGTCGGTGTTCTGCAGTTCCACTGAAGGTACGTCCCCTTGGCTTGGAGTGTTTATTTCATGGTTTATTAACAGTGAAGCTGCATGGCTATATGGGCTTAGTTGCACAGAGCAAAAGAGGCTCCAGAGATTCCTTCATCAGTAGAAGTGTTATGGACAGGAGGCATGAAACACAGGTTGTATAAACCCTGTCTAGTTTCCACTGTATTTTGCCTGTGTCAGAACTGCAGAACAGGAGCTCTTCAGCTTTCTTTACCCTCTCAGGCGGTGAGGGACTGAAGCACTGTCTGCAGAGGTCAGTGTTCTGAAATAAGTGACTTCCAGGTGGGCTGCACAAGGCTAGTGAGAGAAGCATATGCAGGGAGAGGAGAATGGGACATGGGACTTGAAAGGAAAATTTCTGATTACTGTGGTGGAATGTGGAAGAAAACCCTGTTCTCCTGCTTTTAGCAGGAAGACAAAGGACTGGAGCTGCAGAAGCAGGATTTTTCCTTCAATCACACAGCATTTCCCACTGCCAAGACATTCTTCATGCAGTGGGCATGTACCTCTGACCACTCAGACTTGGGACTCAGCCCCTGGCAATGGCAGTTGCAGAACAGCACAGGCACATGCCTTTTTCTGATCCCTGCTCCCTGAAAAGTCCTGCTGTCCAACTGGAGATGAAGGGTCAGTCTCCTTGCTAGCAACACAGCACATCTCCTTGGCCACTGAAGAAGCTCTCCTGCCACATGTAGAGGATGGGACATTCTGTATGCAGTATTTAGTATGCAGCAAACAGCCTCCTTCTCTAAGCCAGGGAGCCCAGATCTGTGCTGGTGGAGTTTGGCATGGCTCCTTCCCTCCATTGTGGGTCACCAACCCAGTTTTAGTCACTGGTATTTAGATGTTTAGTGAAGATTAGCTAGTGCCCAGGGAGCAATTATTTATAATTTCTAATTACTGTTTAAATTATGAATGTGTGAAATGGATGGAGCTTGCACTCTTGCACACAGAAAACCTGAAAGATCTGTTTTTCTGAGACCTACTGCCATAATCTTCATCTAGTGCTCATTCTTATTTACCTTAGATACATTAAAAATAAAGTGGAAGAAAATCCAACACCAGAGCAGATTTTCTGAGACCCTTACCAGAGCAGTCAAAGCTAGAAATAAAGCCTGTGACAGAAGCTATTGAACTGTTGTATCTCACTACCTCAGCTGACAGTGATCAAGTGGGAGACAAATGGGTGATCAGGTATTTTCACAGTGCAGTGCTCTGAAGAAGAAATCACAGACCTGAACCCTGTGCCCTAGGGGGAATTAAAAAAAAAAAAAAGGTCTTCCACGGTTCCAGAAATAGTGATGTCTCCCATTTTTAATTACTTTTCTGACAGCTCTTACTTGTATTCTAGTTTTAAGTATTCAGTCCTGAAAACAAACCTTAGACAAAAAAGATTTGCTAGGCATTGGCAATGCCAAATAGAGCAGAGTGGTCTGGCCACTTCACCTGATTGCACCTGCCGTGTCCCCCTGGCTTTGCTTCCAGGTAGAAGAGGGATGGCCCAAAGAGTTGGACACTGCTGCTCCACCAAAGACCTCCTCTGTCACCTGGGACTTCTCACTTTCTGTCTCTGTAACTTCCTTTCCTCAAAGATGGAGATGCCATGAAGGCTGAGTATGTCAAAGATCAGTCAGTACTTGGATACCATGGATGGATGGATGGATGGATGGATGGATGGATGGATGGATGGATGGATGGATGAAATAGGGGCAGGTAAGGTTATGTGTAAAATTGGGATCTAAAAATGCCTCTGCAGCTGCAAGAGGCAATGAATTGGGTGGAATTTGCATCCTATGCAAGAGAAATTACACAGACATAAGCACCTCAGACTCATTCCTCTTCTGATAGTAAAAGTATCTGAAAACTCAGCCCTCCACTAGAAAATCCCATTCAGTCCTTTAGTAGTCCTCTTGGTAGTTCACTGTGCCTGCTTTCTGCAAGAAGAAAAATCTGCTTGTTGGAAGGCATCTTGGGTGTCTTTCAAATCTCTCAAAATTGCACTTTTCCTAGTAGCAACAACAAACCTAACTTTAGTACCTAGTGTTGAACATTGCTAAATGAAGTAAAGGGATTTCAAAGCGTGAGTTTGCAGCCTGTTCTGAAGAGTTGGGCAGGAGGTCTGCAGAAGAGTTCTTATAAGCACAGAAGCCCTACTGCCTTCAGGCAAGGAGCATCACAGCTTGCTTTTGAAAGCTGTGGTGTTGTGTCTGTGCATTATGGGGCAACACAAGGACAAGAAAACCTCAGAACGGTCTGTATTGTGTTGCAGCAGGAGACCAGCCTGCCAGAAGAATATGTGAGGTTCATGCTGTTTATGATGAAGATGAAGCTTGACAGCTTTATAAAAATGTAATTTGCTCCCCCCCAAAAAAACAGCATAAGCACTTGCAGGTCTGGATTTCCTAGAAGATGAACGGCTTGAAAAGCTATTAAGCTTCTTATAGAAATAATAAGGAATCAAAGCTTGAATGAAGAGTGTAGGAGAACTATACACAAGTATAAATTTTTGTTCATTTCACTGTGTTCAGGGGCAGGGCCCCCCACCTTTCTATAATCACCATCTTATTTTAAGAATAGCACATAACAAGGCAAGCAAAAAGCACACATTGAGGTTTTGAGCCATGGGGGCAAACAAACTCTTGTTTTTGAAATAAGCTCAGCATTTGTATACATGACCACAAACTGGGGCTGGGGTCCAGAAGGGTTCCAGCCATGACATGGTGAAGGAACTGGGGGGAAGGAGGGAATGGACTGATGACCTGCCAAGCCAGAGGCATGGCATCAACTGGTATAAGTCCCAGCAATGGCAAAACCTTGTTTGTTGTCCAGGCTGCTGTGGAGCAGCCTTGTGTTTGCACCTTGTAGCTCTGCCCACCCCTACTGAGGTCCTGCAGATATTTTCCAGCTAACCTTTCTGGAAGGATCAGGCTAGAAAAGCAGTAAGTAGGGAAAAGACAGTGGGAAAGTTAATATGGAAGGGCAGTAAGTAGTAAATGAGGTGCCAGAAATCAGAGACCCTCCTCAGAAGTGGGCTGCTGGGAAGCTCAGAGGGGATCCAAGAGCATTATCTGTGCTGTGCTTACTGGAGTTTTGGCAGTGGAGCGTTTCTTTACAGGGTATCTGTGCTTGCCTTCATGAATTACAGCTGCTGTAATGAGCTGCTACTGGAAATTAAAAAAAAAAAAAAGGTTTCTAGAATTAAGCATTTGCATGGAGGTGTTCTGAAAAGTCGTATGAAGACAAATGAGCCTTTGCCATCTGAGCATCGTTGGATTTGCAGCAGAAGGAGCTTTTGGAGAGACCTTCCCTTGAGTGCCTTTACTTTTGCAAGGGGGGGAAAACTGTCCTTGCTGCCGTTTCTGGTATTAAAAGGTCTGGTAAGAAATGATGCAGTGCTGCAGGCCAGGACACAGAGAACATTGGTGTGATAGTAGTAATACATCAGGCACAGGGTACTGAGTATGTCATATATATCCAGATATACCTATGGTGTGTTTGTGCAGGTGAAAGCTATTAAAAATGATTAGCACTTCACACTGAAGTAGTCTACTCTTAGGAAAAAAAAGAGCAGCTGCTCCTGAGTCAAAGGGTTAATTTTTTGTTATATCACAAAACCCAGACAAATACAAAATTTTTGTTTTCACTCTTCCAGATGAGTCCTGCCAACTCGTTCAGCCTAAGGGCACAGCTCAGTGCAAGGCATAGGCAGCATCATAAGCCTAAACAGCAATAGCTTCATCTGCTATTCTGTTCCTTCCTTTGCAGTCACAATAATGAAATCCAGGGGGAATTAAAAGTATCCTGGCTGCAGAGCCCATCAGCCAACCATTGTAATGTGTCTGTGAAATACAGAGCCACAGACTAGCAAACACAATTAGCTAATAAGATCCGTGCTCCATCATAACCCCATTTTAAACAGGCTGCTGATAGAGTAATTTTGACACCAAAATAGCATCACAGGAAATGCATATTCACTGAAGCTCATTGTGCCTTTTATTAAGCAACACTACAAAGAAGCCAGCAAGTGATTTTCACTGAGGGCTGTCAGCAGGAGCAATTTTTCTGCTCAGACCCGTGCTGATGAGAAAATTTTCCATGTCCCCTTCCCCCAAGCAGAGCCAGAAGGGCATGGTTACACATGCCAGCTGTGGAGGTTTTAGGCTGCCCACAGCTTCCCTCACAGACCTCATCTGGGAGAAACACCACAGCTGTTCAACAGCACACTGGCTCTGCCATATCCTCCATAAGTAACTCAGTTCAGCTCAACTCAGTGTGTGTTGAGCCATATTTATTCCTGTGGGGCACTGGGCCTGTTCTTGCCCTTATGCATAAAGATCAGGAAACCAAACAGGCCATGCTCAACTGTTTGAGTGAGCTCCTAGAAAATGGACCTACCCTACTACAGAAGTAGCTTGGGCTGCTGGATCAGCAGCTCAGAGCTCATTAGGGAATGTAATTTAATGCCCTTTAATGCCCTGACAATGTACAACTGAAGCAAGAGTTTCATGCCTTCCAGGAGAAAGAAAAACCAAGTACCTAAAGGTGGGCTGCAGAAGGCTAATGAGAGAAGCATATGCAGGGAGAGCAGAATGGGACATGGGACCATGCATGCATGGATGGGACAGCATGCATGGGTGCACAGCACTCTCTGGGTTTAGAAGCTCCCCAGCAATGGTGCTCTCTCTCACAGTCTCAACTGGAGACTGAGTGCAGTTCTCTGGAAGGAAAATGCAGCATTTTTTCTCCTCTAGTTTTTCCTGTAAAAACAAACTGCTCTCATTTATATCTAATCTAGGTTTTTAACAAACCAGCCAAGGGCAGTTCATCTCTTTAGAGACCACAACATGAAATCTTTCACCACAAAAACAATCCCACTGCAATGAAGTCTCCAGTCTTCAAAGGGACCTCCTGGGACGGCTCCAGCTCTGGAAAGCATTGTTCTAAGATGAGATGTGGTGCTGCAACTGGGTGGTGTGGTTTCTAGTGACCCTTCCTAAGACCTGTTCTCTCAGGTCCCCTCTGCCTTCTGAGCCTGTCCCAAGGGTGGGCTCACAATGAGCAGCAATTGCTGTGAAATTTGCCAGCCTCTTGTGTGTGTAAAGGACTATTGCCAGCTTGATGACCTTCTGATAGATGTCAACCCTTTATGCCCCTCCTCCCTCGTCTTCCAAGGCAGGACTGACTTGTGTCAGCATTTTTTTCCCCCCACAGCCTGTGGTGCACATACCTCGCATGATTTCTGTACTGGATGCAGGCAGCCTATGAGTGCTGCCAAAGGTGTGAACAGATGAGAAGCTCACCTCCCGACTGGCCCAGCCCAGAGTCAGGAGATGGTGCACAAAGCATTGGCATTGACAGTACCTGACCTCCCCCAGCTCCTGTCCTTACCTCCTCCCGCTGGCTTATCAGACTGCAACCCGAGGTGATGCACCAGAGGTTATTGCTCTCCAGGAGGTAGCAGAAAATTAGCGTTTGGGGCAAAGGTGATCTGCTGCCTCAAAGTTTCAGTTACAGTAAGTGTAGGACAGGATTAGAACACCCTTTCATGCTCCCCAGCTTCTTGTGCTTAAGGAAAGTTACGGCTCATCAAGGCCAGAAAGTGCTGTGGTTTTTTTTTTTTTCCCCTGCTGTGAATCTTCTTTTGTTGCACAGCCAGAATTCACTGCGAGATCTGAGAAGTTAAAGGGTCAGATTCTTCATCCATTACTGCTCCCTGAAGTGGTCACACAAATATATGCAACATTGCCTTCATGGAAGTGCAGAAATGTGACTTTCAACCCTTTTATAACTCTCTTTTTTCCCTTGACAATCACATCCCTGAATCACCGTTTTTACCTCACCTCAATTAGTGCAGTCCTATTTTTTCTATTCTTTGAAAAGACAGTTGATCTTCATGCCACACACTAAGCTCATGCTGTGTTTCTGCTGTCCACATGTTTAGCCATTTCCCTTCTACGTGTTTACCTTACACTCTTTCTCTTTGCTCACCCAGGTGTTGCCCAGCTGTGTCTTCTTTTAGTTTTCTGTTGTTTTCTGAGATATTCCAAAACCAAGTCCTTGGCTCCAGCCTCGAGTTCCATGTATAATCTACACCTCTATCCCACCTAGACCTTGTTTTCATGATACTTCTCTTCCAGCTCTCCTGGAACATGAGGTGTCCCACAGTCATGGTTCTGCTTTGATTCTTGCTTTTGCCATCTGGGAAAAAGTTCCCCATCTCTCCCTCTCTCTCTCTCTGTCCTTTTTCAAGCTAGACATCAAATTTGAGTATCTCACAGTTTAAACATCCATAAGGACAGACAATAGAAGCTGTGTGCATTCTGCAGCTCTGGCTTGCCCCAGTAACTTCAGTGAAGGTAAGCAAATGGACAACAGCTTCCAATCTCTGTCCTGCCTTTTACAGAATCAGTCAATAGCCATATAGTTCTGCTGCTACTTTAAACTTTGATCCCCTTGCTTTGTCCCTAATGCTAGCAACAAGACAAAGATGTGTTGCAAAGATGCATGTGCATCCTACAGTTCATCTATCTGTGTTGGTAAAAAAGGGGTTTGACTCCAATATAAGACATTATGGTGGAATTTCAACTGCACTTGGCTGTGCCCCCCCACTTACTGATATGCACGATCAAGTATTTTTAACCATGTCTCCCTAAAATGATTTGAACAGAGACCCGAAGGACTTACGCGTGCTGTGTTTTAGTTCATTCTTCAAGCAGCATTTAAGTGGAATTGCTAGTTGCAGGGTCCCTTGTTGGAACAGGCAACAACCCATAAAAGCAATCTGTCTACCTTTTGCTCAGAGATAGAACAGATAGTTAGATTCAGATCTAAAAAACCTAAAGCTTTGCTTTAGAATCTGTTTTGTCTTGGTCCACTTAAAATTGAAACACTATTATTTATTTGACATTCTCACTTTGAGAAGACATGAGGAAATTGGGCACTTCACACTGGCTCCAGTAACATGGAGAGACTGACACTGGTTTCTGCAGGATTTCACTGCACTTTTCAAATGAAAACCAAGTGTGCCCTAAAGTGACTAATGCTTTCAGTACATGACATTTTTAAATTGAAATTTCCTTCCATTAGTGACATTAGCAGAGCATAGTGCCTCATGCTGTTACCCACTTGTCCTCCAAGAGGTCACAGCTGGCAGGTGGCACACCCCCCCGACTCTGGGCACACAGGCCAAACATATATGTAGGCTCTTCTCATGGCAGGTGTGCCCCTGCAGCCACCTCATGGTGTCCTCTTCTACACGGACCCTCAGCATCCCCAGGTGGGTGACGGCTGTGGAGCACAGGGCCAGAGAGGTGCCTGCAGGAGCAGACACTGAGGGACACTGTGGCACAGTCAGGACAGGAAGTGCAGCAATGAGTGGTGCTGGTACCCAGGTCCAGGCTACTTGTGGGGATGTGGCAGAAGCCCTAAGACAATGCAGGTCTCAGAAAAACAGCAAAAATGCGTGCAAATTTGCCGCCTACATCGCTCTGCCTTCTCTCTGCTCTTCAAATCTCTCACACAGTACTTAAAATGTCCCCAACAACTTTAGTAAAACTCTACTTGCCTGAGCAAAACTGCAACTGCTTCTAAAGAAGACATGCCCCAGTAGGGTTCAGTAAAAAATGCTATTAATTATAAATGCTTGTCAGGGATCAGAAAGCCACCCATTTGACCAGCTGGCCAGCAAAGTGCAGGCTTTTCAAGCCAGGCATGTCCAAAATGCATAGCAGTAGTCACCTGTTCCTGTGAAGAAAGGTGTACACGGTGTGCGGATGCTTTCTTGAGCACTGTGACAGTCTGGTTTGCATTGTAGGTCTCTGGCAACAGCTATACCTCCAGAGGAGTAAGTTGTGGAGCTTCTTCACTGATCAGGGTTGCCACCGTGGGCAGGCGAAGTCTCCAGCTAGTTGCAGGATGGTTCATTCTCCCCCAGAAAGCAGGCAGATGCCGTGGGAAAGTCAAACAGGACTGGCTGTATCTCCGTTCCTAGAAATTGCTGATGATGTTCCAGTCATGGCTGGCTGTCCTAGAGAGGAGGCTGTCACCAGCTGCTCCTCAGGCTTTCATACCACCCACATCTCCCAAAAGGAGAGTCAGGATTGCTGTTGAAAGGAATGAGATGAATGCGTCTTTGCAAATAGACTGTGTGAATCTACTTGTAGACAGGGCCAGGGACTTTTAGATAAGGAAGTAACAGAAGAAAGTATCGGTTTCAGAAAACATTACTAATTGACATGGACTGCTGTTCAGCCAATGTTGTGCTAAATTCCTGAACTGAGACAAGACTTAATAAAATATGAATATAATTTAATATACAAAAAGGGGTTACATGTTAAGGGGGACATACAGCAGGTGAATCTGGAAGTCTGTAAGTAGTCCAGTACTACTTGGAAGGACCTCAGGCAATGGTAGAAGGAAGAGGGTGATGCAGCCAGGAAATAAGGAATAAAAGGAGGCTGCATCCTCCAACAATTTGAAACGCCCTATGAGCAAATGCTCCATGGACCCTCCCTTTGTTCGTGGATAAAGTTACAGGACTCTTCTGTCTCCTCTCTGGACATTAACCCTGCCACAGCCTCCTGCTCAGGAGTATGTGCCCAGGCTATGGTCTCTGCATGCACAAGAGTGCCCTTGGCCAAGTTTTCAGATGCCAGCACCCCTGTCCAGTGTTAACTAGAGGGTAAAAATGGCAGCTCATGGACTATGTTTGGTGCTAAAAACCTTGGTGCTATCAGTCCTTCTAGGCACTGATCACAGGCAGGTAACCCACCGCTCTTCCCCAGGCAGGCAGACTGACGAAGACACAGTGCCATCAGCTGGGCGTTTGCAGCCACCTGCCCAGAGTCCGGGACACTTTCCTTCCAAAAGGCAGGGGTTTCATAAAACCACACCTTTTGGTGACTACAAGATTTTGTGCAGGCAACACTGTGTGCAGAGTGTATGCCTGTCATAGATGAGGAGGGCAAGCCAGTCTGCAGTGCAAAAGCAGGATTAGAAGGTGTTGAGTCCATTAAGACGACAGCTGCTAATTCTTGCTTAGAAGCAGCTTTAGTGTGCCTTTTGCTCTCCGTTCTGCACCTTGCTATCCACCGGCATGTACTTGCTACATGAAGGCAGGCATGGCAGCAGCAGTGTGCCATGGGGGCAAAAGCCTTTGCCTGCAATTTGATTTGGGAACCTTTTATAATGCAAGGGGAGGCACAGGTGGCAAGCTGGTGGCAAGTGTTCCTTAAGCTTTAACAGCTGGGGAACTGCAACTGACTGTACAGTTTAACAAAGTGCATACAGCCCTGGAAACCTCATTAATTATTCTCCTTCTTTTCCACACTGTAACTGGTCTTTCCACTGGAGTATGCCAGCACATCATTCCCTGGAGGTGAGAGCTCCTATTTCCTCCTCCCCACTTACCTCCTGCCCTCTCACTCCTCACAGAGCAAACAGGCAGAAGCAGAGCCTTTTTCCAAGTGTGCTTGCTTTTATGCCATGTGAAAAACCTCCCTTTCTCTGCTCTTTCTTTTGCTGCTGCTTCTGACCCTCCCCAGTTTATCTCCTCACTCTGCCTGTCTTCTTTCTGGTCCTGGCAGGCTGCAGGGCTTCTCAAAATATGGTTTTAAATATGAAGTGACTTTTGGACTGTGTGGCTCTGGGCCAAGCCTTCATAGGCAGTGGCTGAGGAAACGTACTTATTCACTGCTTTTTGACATAGTCAGAGCTTATTCCAATAGACACTTTGGCATGAGAGGAGCAACTTCAGAAAATGACAAAATGATGTGGTTCAAAGAACTCAGCCTTCACCTTCATAGAGGGATGGCTCCTGTGCAATATACCTTTTTTCCACATAATGGATCTTTTTTCTACCAGCTCTCATTAACTCCCTTAACTCTGTTTCATTTGAGTAGTGTATAGGGGTTTTTCCTATCTATATCAATATATCCTATGTTCTGAAGAATTCCCTGTCAGAGACAGGGAAGGAGCAAGAGGTGTATGGGTGGGGTGCAGTAGCTAAGCGAAATTAAAGTCCAGAATCTAATTATCTGTGTCCTTTTGAAACTTACCTCACCCAACAGAAACAGTAAGTATCAGGGGAACAAAATTCACAGCGGGGCAGTGTCCCAAAGATGGCACAAGCCTGGTGATGCGCTTTAATACCAGCACCATGCTCAAACTTGCTGTAACGCCATAAAGCTGCACTCCAGCCTAGTGGCTGTTTTGTGGCTGTATCTGTCTGTGTCACACTCCGTCATTATGAAATTACAGTTTCCTGTCAACACTGCGGTGTTAGATTTTTTTTTTTTAAAAAAAAAATATTTTAATTTTTGTACTCTTTTTTAGAACTTGTATTAGTGAGCTCTGCGATTAAGCAAAGTAAACACGTACACACAATACTTAGACACGGAATGCCTGGGGTTGGAAGGGACCTCAAAGAACCCAAGTCAGGACGGCACAGCCTCACACGTGATTGCAGCCGGTGTAATTCCACATGACACCCCGGCTGTGAGCACGGGCTCTCCGCTGCGGGACACCCCGAACTCGAACCAGCGGCCCCAGAGCATCCCCTCGCAGCCCCTTCGGCTGCCGGCCCCCATTGCACATTCCCGGCGGGCATCCCCGGCGCATCCCGCGCCGCTCCGGGCGGACCGGCCCTCCTGTCGCAGAACGGGGAATGTATCAAGATTGCCTTCAGTCAGGATGCGCTTCGGTGCAAGATCTTTGAATACTTTCAAGGCTAATCAGCAAGGAAGCAGACCTAATCAGTGGAACTGGGAGCGGCTAGCATCGCCTAGTTCAGGACATCCGGGAACTAACGAGGGTTGAGGATGTAGGAAATCAGAATGTTGATGTATGTCTGTTGTATACATTGATAACCTGGCAACGCACTTAAGGTCTAAGTATCCTATAGCTGAACTATGTGCATTATAGTGCTTAAAATCACACGTGTATAGCAAAGAAGCCCTGACCAGATGAAGACCTCCCCCCCTGAGCATGGGTAGAAGTTATCTGGGGTATCCAATGTATGGAAATTTCCGAACTAATCTTGGTAGCGGAGCTGTAGTTGGGAAGTCACTGGCTCCGACCGAACTTGTGCGTGTAAATAATGTAGAGGGAAGTCCAGCAGGGCGCACTCCATCTCTGGAATACCATCAGGCTTGTGCAGCTCTGGAATAAGCAACCAATGTCTCTCTTGAGTGTGTAATCACTGGCTTGTGGAGAGGAATCCGATTTTGTGGAGAGCGCTCCCACGTCTGGGCAATGAGAAGGGGAAGTGCATTCTCAGATTTTAAAAGCTAGCATAGGAAAAACCACAAACTCACACCTTCCCATCTGCTCCAGATCAGGATTGTCGTGTTTCCCCAGCTTGCTGTGAAAAGCACGGTTATTGAAAGCTCCCGGCATTTTCTTTTTTTCCTTTTGAAATGGTAGGAAGATAGAGATACATATTCATTAACAGTTGGCTTGTTTTGCTTCTGCTCTAAGTAGGTGACTATGTTAAACTGCGACCTTGAGAATTTTGGCTGCTATCCTGCTTGTCCCCCTCATGCCTCCCTCCAGCACAGCACTCATCTAAGAAGGATGTTTTTCAAGGGCTCGATTCAGATTGGTGGATTCCACTCTATTGCAACCATGACTTAAACCAGAAGTTACCAATGCCAGCCACAAGATTAGTATGGTTCTTAGCTTTACAGGCAAATTATGGAAAACCCACCCGTAGGGGACAAGCAGTGAGAGGACAACCCATGTTGGATGTCCTAGGAAAACCTAGTGTCAGGTTTTTCCCTCCAAATTTACTGCTGAAAGTTTCCCCCAAAAGAAAAATGGGGTCCTTGTAGTAATATCCTCCAGAAGGCCCCAATATCACACCATAGCTTTCTGCTTAAAAAGGAGATGTTCTGCTGGCCCTCTCAATGGGTACAGTGTTCTTGGGACCCCAGGGACATGATCAATAACTTATCTTAATCCATGAGTTTACTAGGTTTTTTTTCCCCTGATTCTCCTTGTCCTCCCACCAGGGTGGTGGGAGGGTGGAGTAAGAGAGCATCTGTGCGGTGCTCAGCTGCTGGCTGGTTGAACAATGATGCCTTTCTATTTTGTGTTCTCAGTATGGAAGCCCATCCTTGTAAACATGCAGATGAAACAACTGTTGGCAAAGAAAAGTTGCAAAAAAACCTCTCTCTGGGTTTAATATTCCCCTATTGCTAGACAGGACCAAGGGGACACTTTGCTTGGCCCTCCAAATGCAAAATGTCATTGTGCCCATCTCCCTAATCCTGTGGGGCTGTAGAGAAGAAAAACCCTGGCTTTAAAACCAACCAGGCAAAAAGCTGGTGCAGAGACTGGCCTGAAATATCTCCAGTGAGGTAGACAAGAAGTATTGTGAATGGCAAATGTGGGCTGTCACCTCACAAAATTTTAAAGGACAGACCATTGTGGCTGACTTACAGGGCACCTGTCACTCTCTTGCAGTCAGACTTTAAACTGACAAATAATGCAGTTCTAAAATAAAAGAAATGTTTGAAATAATGGCTCTAAATTATTTTAAAATCCAGAGGCAAGAACAGGTGACAGAACAGCCACCCATCCTACACAGACATGACCCCCAGGCTAATGGAAAGGTTGTTGTTAACCACCTAATTACCAAGGGAAGACAGTAGAGGTGATCTTTTTGAATTTCAGCAAAGCTTTTGATACTGTCTCTCTCAGGACCCTTCTGGAGAAAATGTCCAGCACTCAGCTGGATAAACACTTCATGTGATGGGTGAGCAGCTGGCTCATGGGTCAGGCACAAAGAGTTACAGTGCATGGAATGACATCAGACTGGTGTGACCTGTCACTTGTGGGGTTCCACAGAGCCATATCCACAGCCCTGTGCTCAACGTCGTCATTAATGACCTGGGCATTTGAAGAGATATTGAGTAAGTTTATTAGTGATACTAAAATGGAAGGAGCCACTGACTCCCTGGAAGGCAGAGAAGTCCTGTAGAGAGACCTTGACAGATCAGAAATCTGGGCAATCATCAGCTGTGTGAAGTTTAACAAGGGAAAGTTCCAGATTTTGCACCTGGAATGGGCAACCCTGGATGTGTTTGTAGACTGGGAAATGAGCTGCTGGAGAGCAGTGCTGTGGAAAGGGACCAGAGACCTTGTTGCAGGCAAGTTGGACATGAATGAGCAGTGGCAGGCAGGAGGGCCAACTGTGCTGGGTGCATCAGGCACAACATCACCAGCTGGGCATGGGAGGGGATTGTCCAGCTCTGCTCTGCTCTTCTTTGCACTGGGGCAGCCTCACCTCGAGTGCTGGGGGCAATTTTGGGTTACACAATATGAAAAAAGATATAAAGCTGTTGAATAAAGTCCAAAAGAGACTTATGAACTTGAAGAAGGGTCTATAGGGAAGCCATTCAAGAGCAGCTGAGGTTACTTGCTTGTATCAGCCAAGAGAAGAGGACACAGCAGAATACAACTTTCTCATAAGGAGAAGAAGAGGAGCAGGCACTGATCTCATCTCTGTGGTGACCAGCGACAGGACCTGAGGGAATGGCCTGAATTTGTGTCAGGGGAGGTTTAGGTTGGATACCAGGAAAAGGCCAACCACCAGAGGGTGGCTGGGCACTGGAACAGGTTCCCCAGGGAAGTGGTCACAGCACCAGCCTGACAGAGCTCAGTAAGTGTTTGGACAATGCTCTCAGACACATGGTGTGCTTCTTGGGGTGTCTTGTGCAGGCCCAGGAGTTGGTCTCAATCATTGTGGTCCCCTTCCAACTTAGGATACCCTAGGATCCTTTTAGAACTTTAAGAGTCATAAATGTCCCATATATGTAATCTAACCTTGCCTTTTGTCAGTGTAAAGCCATTCCCCTGTGTTCTGTTCCTACATGCCCATGTAAAAATTTCCTCTCCACCTTTCTTGTAGGTACCCTTTAGGTACTGGAAAGCTGCTCTAAGGTCTCCATGGAGCTTTCTCTTCTCCATGCTAAAGAACCTCAGTTCTCTCATTCTTTCTTCATAGGAGACATATTTCATCCCTCTCATCAGTTTTGTGGCACTCCTCTGGACTTGTTGTGGAAGAAGTCTGTGTCAATGAGTGTGATGCTTGCTGGTGGCACTGGATTTGTGGGGTTTTTTTTTGTTCAGATGATGGAGAGGTAGCAGGTAGGTGCAGTAATAGCCTGGTTAGCCAATGTAGCTTCTATTGAGGATGGATTCAGACCCCTTGTTCTCTGAGAGGTCAGTTGAGGTGCCAGGGACCACTGCTTTACAATATGGAATTTTGACTTCAGGTAGGAAAGAAATTTTCAAAAGCAGAAATGTGTCTTATTTAAAGTATTTCCAAAGTACGGCTTCTCCTTAGAGTGCATCTTCAGATGTGATGTACTTCACAGTGGAAGTTATCAGTGACAAGCCTTTTCACTGCCTTTAAAATAATCTGAACAAACCCATCTCCTTTCAAAGACTCAAGGGCAGCACATATTCCACGAACTGATGGCATTGCTGCTCTTTATTCCTATCTCACTTCCAGTTGTTTCCTGGCATCTCTCCTGAGCAGTGCAGCTGACCAGACATCCCTCCTAATGGAGTAACATAACAAAACCTCAGTCTGGGTATAACTGTGTATTTTGGAGATGGAGAACTTAATGGTATCAACCAACAGCTCTGCATGTTCAATTAATGCAAAAGATAAAGACTTATATAGGCTAAGTACTTTCAGTGGACGTGTATAAATATATGCATACTTTTTTTCATACAAAGGGATTCACCAAAAATTTGTTCCATTTAAAATTGTTATTTTTGGTTTTAGAGTTTTACATTTGACTTCCTATTGCATTGTGCAGGCAAGTAAGATAGGCAGTGATGGCACAAGGACTGTAGCTGTTGCAGTGGATCTATAAATTCAGGTTCTGGTTAACATACAACCTGGTCCTGGTCCTCACATGGATATTTCTTAGACTTAGCCTATATTGTGGTCGTGATCCAAAACCTTTCTTTTGGGAGTTACCTTGCTCAACTCACTTTTTGACTAAAACCTGAATCTCTTCAAAACAGACATGAAAAAAACCCCACAACTTTAAAAAAAAATCTAACCTGTGGGAAGAGCAAAATGACATGTCATCTTGTGACTGGCTCATCACAAACACTGTCCCCTGCTGATAAAGAACTACATAAATACATGTATTTCATGTTTATGTATAAATACATATAGGAGGTAAAGCGTGTAATCAACGTTAATGCTTGCAATAAAAACCCGAGAAACATACTCTTATGCACACAATAGAGCTGTACAACTCATAAAAAGCTGAATCCGTAAACTCCCTGTCATCTCTGTGCATACCCTGCCAGGCAGGCCAAGGCTTAACCTTGAAAACTCGGGGATCAATTAAAACAAAAATAACCGCCCTACCGATGGACAGCAGTCCCCATACAAAACTGTTCAATTCGACGCTGCCTTTCTTTTCCCGTGGCCGACGAGAAGAGATGCCGGTGCAGGGCGCTGGGCGAGGCTGGCCGTGGGGACCGGCGCAGGCCGGGCTGCCCTCTGCTGTTTCCCGGCGGGAGATCCCGCCTGCCGCGGGGCTGCGAGGCAGCGCACGGCCCTCGCTCCTCAGGGGGCTCCGTGGCTGGGGGGCCACAGCACTCCCGGCTCCCTAAAGCAGCACACGAGGGAGCGGTGACCAAGCGCCCGGGTAGCACGGACCCTCCCGCACCGGCGAAATCCTTTAAAGACACGCAGCAGGCTGAAACCGGTTGTGCCCACACTTGTCTGTGCAGACCGCAGGGCTGTTTTCTTCCCCTTCTCCTGGCTCATTTCAGCTGCTTTCAGTTAAAAAATCTCTGGTATATCTCCAAGCAAAAGCAATTCACGTAGTTTTAAGAGAAATGGTGGAAGAAGGTAGCTCTTCTTCACGTGAGGACAAGTGGAGACGTCAGGGCAGCCTTTGTTGAACCTTCACACTTGATTAATTCATATTTACTTTGATTCATTAGAATGGAGCTCGTTGTGACTTATTTCTAATATATTTTCAGAAATGTAGCCCTGGCCTGCCAACACGGACAGGAATTACACAGGCTGTGGTTCCAAGTGTTCGTTTACTGTTGTTGTAGTAAACAGCTGGACACATTGTGATGCTTAACAAATCCCCTTTTTGCTCCGTGTGTGTCGGTGTGAAAGCAGAGCCTGCCGGCGGGGAGTTGCGGGTGCCTGGTGCAGGCAGCTCGGCGTGCGAGCCGCAGGCTGTGCCCAGGATGGTCGGATGCCAGCCGGGAATGGGAGAGGACTCCGTCTAAGGAAGGGCGCGGGCGCTGCGGGGTGTGGATGAGGGGGAAATCATCCCGAGACTCTGCAGGAGCCAGTGGGCACGGAGAGACCCCAGACTGAGCGCCGGCATTGGAATGCGCGCAATAGCTCCAGCCATCCTCCAGTCGCTGCAGCGCTAAAACGCTCCAAAAAGACGAGAGGTCTGGGAATGTGCCGTGGAAAACCTGCGGGCGGGCCGGTGGGAGGAGCTGGTCTGACCGGCCGGGGGAGTGTGAGGTGCGGAGGGAGCCCAGCGGGACACCCATCGGGTGACTGGATGCCAAGTGGCTGGGGTCCCGGCTGCGACAGGTTTGGAAGATCCCGTTTCACCAGGGATCCTCCAAACACGGAGGAGCCGAAGTGTGCGTGCTGAGATTTCCTGAGTAGATCCGCTATCAGTCCTAAGGGTAGATCCGATACCTTTTAGATTTGGTGGCGCTCCTGCGGGTGTGACAGCGAGGAGGGCTAACAGAAAGGAGATTATTACCGTACATTCTATCAGTACTAAATAATTAATATTTGCACGTGTGTAAATTCCTTTGAAAGTAGGTAAAATAAATATAAAAAAAAAAATCAAACTAAAACTTCAAAATAAAAAAATAAAAAAAATCCCCACCGAAAACAAAGTGTAAAAAAACCCCAAAACCCAAGAAACAAAACTCCCCTCCTCGGGGTTGGGGGTGGTTGGTGGAAATTCGTCTTGAGAAAAAATACATCCTAATCAAAATAGACAAACAAAAATTAGAAATTCCCATGCAAAAGTGGATATAAGATAAAATCGGTCTTGAAGGTTTCCACTGGAGCACATGTACGCTCTTTCTAATATGACTTGCAACCGTGGTTAATTTGTTTTGTGAAAAACAGGCACACTGAAAGGCATTCTTCTTAACCTCTGACTTGGCTCTAGAAGAAGTGCAGAAGCCCAGTAACAATGACACGAAGAAGTGGCATTCCCTGTGACTCCAAGACAGTGTTTTTCACTTGATTTTGGCTTACTTAATTTCTTGTTTGCAGAAAGACATTAGGAAAATGTTTCTAAGATTATGCGGGGAATTATTTAATTTTTGCATGACTTCCTCTCTGTTGTGTTGAGGAGTTCTTGTATTTGTTTTGGGTCTTTTGGTTGTTAGTTGTTTGGGTTTTTCCCCCAAAGTTGTATTTCTGCATAGAAAAACCTGACTTTATTCAAGTAATATCAAGGAATCACTAAAACGGAAAATCTCAGGAACATGTATTCATAATAAATTTTAAATAATTATTAGCTTTTTACTAAACTTTTAATATTAAGTAGTTACCAAGAAAAATTCATGCCAGCTATTCAATTTGAAACAGTCTTGCCTGGTAATGGTGGAATGCTATTTGCCACCTGGCAGCTATTCATTGTCTGTGTGAAATGACTGGGTTGTCTAAGCGTGCTTTGTATCATAACTGTTGCCAAATGAGTATGAACTGGCAAATGTAAAAGCAGACTGAGCTCAGGAGCCAAAACCTAAATGATCTGGAATTGGGGAAATGGCAGTAGCAGTGAGAAGAGGAAATCAGGCACGTTACAGATCAAGAGAGAAAACTGCTAAACCATGGCCTGTTTCAGCATGAGAATAAAATAAAGTGCTTTTTCATTTGTTGAAGTATGTTGAAAACTATGTTGAAAACTTTGTAAAAGTAGTAACAATGCCTAAGAATGTTCTGTTTGGAACTTTTCCCTTAAGGTAAGCCACATTTTAAATGAGATTCTTTTACATCCACTTCTTCTCCCAGACACTGACTATTGTGTACAATACAACTTCCTCATGAATTGGCACTTGAAAAACTGCTGTGCAGCAATTGCTTGCACAACAAGCATTATTTTGCATTTATCACTGATATGAATTATTTTTGTCTAGGCCACTTGGATTTAAGTTAGCCAAATATTTTACTCCTTTAGATCATAATACTGATTCTGCTTTTAAACTGCATGAATTATTAGATTAATAATGTCCTAGGCATTAATAAAATACAAAACATTCAGTTGGAAAGATAATCAAAATGCTCATAAGCACTGCATATAGACTACAGTTCAATGTTTGTTAATTATATGATGTAATAATTACAGTATTTTATGTAATGTTAAGTATCAGATTTTTTTATGGAAAATAAACATTCAATGTCAAAATACAGTCATAGCATTTAGTGGTCATTATTTTCCACAACTTACACCAGAATTAACACAGATAAACTGTTCACAAAAATTCATCAATTCTGGCAGAGAATTTCTTCCTTTGTTTATCAGTTGCTATATTGCTGAAATAGAGTTCTCATGAAAACTGGACTGAAATGACTGTAAGTGCCAGCTTTTTTTGAACACCTAGGCTGTCTTAAAAGGTGCTATAAATTCTTGCAGGAAGAAGCAGATCAGAGACTATAACATTAGGACGCCTGCTGGATGTACTTTCCTTCACTGCACATACCTGATTGCATTTAAAAATTAAACAACTCTACACTTAGGTGAGGGAAAACCGATCTGCTGTATATTCTACTGTGTATTTTCTTGAATTCACATGATCTTTTTTCCAGATGGATAAAATATATTTATTGTATTAACCTAGTTCTTGCCCCATCTTGAGCCCATTTTGCAAAGGTGTTTGGTTAGCTATTTCCCAAGGATGAGACTTACTTTCTCTTGGTTTTCAGCCTGTGCTGTCACTAATAGCACTAATACTGCCACTACTGTCATAATGCATTGAAACACAATTAATAATAATAGTAATAGTAACAGTAACAGTAACAATAACATTAATAATAATCATAATAATCATAATAATCATAATCATAATCATAGTAATAAATGATTAATACTACCTTCACCTAGAGTACATTGACATCTCCCATCTTTCAAGGTTTCTGAATTTGGAGTGGGGTTTTAAAAGAGCAATATTTTTTATGTAATCCATATAAATTTACTAATCTCCAGAATCATTGAGTCTAAGTCCCTGTTCCTTGCAGGCCTGTCTAAACCATATGAATAAGAGCATAATGCAGACACTTTTCTAATTATTTGTTGCAAATTAATTAAATTAAAGCAACTTAATCTACTGAAAGAAATTACTTCTATAGTACTGAGGAACAACGAAAGCACTTTGAAATCTTGTTTCAGAAGGTGTGTGGACAGTACATGTAATTATGGACCATGCAGGGAAGGAGATGAGTTTCAGAGCATTGTCAGTATGCTCAGTCATTTCAGCCACCACAAGGTGGTAGCGTTTCTGAACATTATTCATACTGGCTGCCTTCTCTAGTGCTTCCATGCACAGATTTCTATAAAACAGCTGTATCCTGACTTTTAATCACAGAGTGGTTGAGGTTGGAAGGCTCTGGATGTCTTCTGGTCCAATCCCTCAAGTCCATCAGGAGCACCTAGAGCCAGCTACCCAGATGGGCTTTGGCTGTCTCCAAAGAGGGTAACTCAACATCACTCTGAGCAACCTGTGTGAGTGTTTGGTCACCCTCAGATAAAAAAAAACCCTAAACATTTTCCTGATGTTGTTATTGTTAATATTAACATATTAATTTTCAGAGGAACCTCCTGTGTTTCAGTATGTGCCCACTGCCACTTGTTCTGTCGCTGGGCACTACTGATAATATCACAGCTCCACCTTCTGTACACACTGCAGTCAGGTATTTGTACACAGTGAGGTGATTCCCCTTGAGATTTTTCTTCTCCAGATTGAACAGCCCCAGCTTGTTCAGCTTTTCCTTGTAGGAAATAAAGATCCATAAAGATCTTCCTGCTGGTCTGAACTCTCCCCAGTACCCAAAATATCCTCCATGTGCTCACAACTAGATGCAGCATTACAGGTGCATTACTGTGCCGAGGAAAGGGGAAAGAGAATCTCCCTTGTGGCAGGACTCCCCCTAATGCAGCCCAGGACACCATTATTTTCTAATAGTAAGGATAATATTAGAAAGCTCTGGTAAGCCCAGAGAAAAGTCTGGTCACTGATCTGAAGATATATTACAGTAGGCTGTCTGCCCATTACTATCGCCATTGTTTCTCACCCTTTTCCTCCATATTCAATCCTTTTCCAACATTTAGTCTTCAGAAAAAGTTAAAATAGAGAAGAACACAAGGCAACAATTCTGTTCCTGGATTCACAATTAAAAGCCAGTAGTTTATTCATCTGCATATGTGAAGAACAAATTATGTCCCACTTCACCTAAAAGTGTTTATCCTTAATGTTTTCAAAATGCCTTAGAAAAGAAATTACATCTCTTTTCTTTAGAGTTCTGTTCAAAATTCTATTTTGATTTCTGATTTAAGGAACAAAAGTTATGCTATTCCTTTGCAACAAAGATGGAGCTACCCAGTCTGTTTTCTAAGGCATCGGAACTATTTTTGTTACCAGTACAAATGTCTTGATAAACTAGGGAAGCAGTAAGATGCAAAACATATAAGAATGTGTAAGGAATGAAGTAAGGAAGGAATTGTACCTACACAAGAGGAAAATAATTAATCAGCAACTTTGTGAATAGAAAGCTGCACTGGGTAGAGTGATCAAATCCAAGGACATGACTTCCAAAGTCACCACATACAAACTAAGACCATTTATTCTCCAGCAGGCCGCATAAGGCAAGCTCCCACTGAGGTTACCCTGGGTATGAAGCCAGATGATTCGATCTGCACAAAACCTGGTTCTTTCTCCAAGTCAAAGAGCTTCCAGGATAGTGTAGAGCACTGTGAGGAATTCAGCTATGTTTGCATTCTTCCATGAAGATACAACCAAAAATGCTGGCAGGTAATTTTAATTACCTCTAGCAGCAAAGGTGCATACCACCCACCTAATTGAGCGTGGCAGCTGGCTCTGGAAGTGCCAGTCTCTTCCTACTCACACTGAGTGCTCCTCAGTGCCACTTCCTACAAACCTCAGTGCTCTGAGTTGCACCTTCACCAGTACAGACAACAGTGAAGTAAAAGCCCTCAGAAAGGACTTCTTTTGCACCTGGGTCTCCCTTCACTCTCCCCTGGGCCTGCAAAGGCAGAGAATGAATATACTTTTGTGAGCAGCAGAGCCTCCGTCAGTATAGTGAAGTGTTCTCAATGCCCAAACAATGAACCAGACTATACTTCCAAGGCCAGGAGAGCTGGGCATTGTGAAACACTTTCATACACCAGTAGGAACTCTTAGACTGCTGAGGAGGCTGTGAAATAAATGTTGTTCAAAGTTGCTTCAAAAAACTTAATCTCAGATGTGCCCTAAGCTTCTAGCCACTGTATAGGTTGTTATGGAGTTACTTGAGAATGTTTTACTGTACTTCAAAGAAAGCAGTCATCCAGCCATGATCAGCATTCACAGGAAACCACATTTCACATGGCACAGGGATTGGTTTCTTATGTTGTTCTCACAAGCTCTATGTATCAGTGAAATAAATACCAGGTATGTACTTTATTTACCGTTGAATTTCTTTTAAAGTGAAGACATACCAGATGCCTTCTTTTGGTTTCTCCCCACTCTGTGTTTTGTATTTTTGTTCAAAAACAGGAGGAACTTTATCTCAGGACTAAAAGTAATCTCCTTTGTATGCATCAATAATAAGGTCTAGGTGACCTGCCAAAACTCAAGATATGTAAGGTTATTGTGGTAAGAATAGAAACAGATTGCAGAGTCGGGTATTTTTCCATACACTTTCATCTGCTTCACAGTTCAAAGCCTTCAGTCACCTCCTAGTGTTAATCTTTCTTTCTTTCTTTCATGTTTTTTCTTTCTCCTTCAGTACTTTCCATAATGATATCAGACTTCGGCATCTTGTCTTTCTTTTTTTTTTTTTTTGCATTGCTTTTCTTATATCAGCAAACACCCAGTTCAAAACAGTATCAATAACATCTCTTCATTTGTTATTTCAAATTTGATGGCTTTGCTCTTGTTTTGGAGCAAGCCAAGCATTCAATTTTGAAAATTATATTACTTAAGAAACTTATCTTCATAAAGGAATTCTGTCGTGTTCTGTACAAAAGCCTTAAACAAATTACAGTAGTTGAAACTTGCTGTTTAAACCAGAGTCAAATCGCCATTGCAGCAATTAACGCCAAATATTATAATTAGAATTTCTAGTACAGAAAAGCTTTTAAATATATAATTAGAGCAACCCATGTCACAGATGGTTGTGAAGCAACAGTACCTTATTAAATAAGAGGACCCTTAAAGAAATTGAGGGACTGAATATTTCATATGTAGGCCACAATATTTCTAACAATAGGAAGAAAGTCCTATAAAAGACAAAATCCTTCACAATTAACAATTAACAATTTCAACAATATATATAGAGGGCACTAATTTCTCTATTCAAAACCTGGAAGCCTTTTAGGGGCAAGGATACCAGGACTTTTATCTGCTAATAATGTTGAGTCTTTTTTTTGAGGTCTGAAGAAGGAGAGTGATATTTACATGCTTTCACTATACCAGGAGCACAAAAAATCACTTCTGGAAAGAAGTTTGGAAGTAATTTTGTTAATATCTGAATATATGAACAACAGCAGTATTTATGTAAGTGTCTATACATACCACAAGTGATTTGGTCTAGCAGCTTAATGCTGCCTTGTGTTAAGCTTATGCATCAGAAGGACAGAAAGAGATAGCCACAATTTGAATGTAGGAGAACTTTTTGGCAAAGACATGCCTTGTCATTTTTCTCAAGTAACTTCTGAAATGTATACTTCTAAGATTTAGAGCTTGTTCTTGCCACTGGTTACTTTAACCTATACAACACCTCAGTGCTGGTCATGTTCTGCAGTATGTCCTGCTCAGTAGCTGAGTACATTTCCTACCATCAGTGTTCCTACCCAATTTGGTGTCGTACACAGAACAGTCCTGCAGCCTCAAGAGAATCCTTGCATTTGGGCTGATGTGCAGCACCACAAATACATTATTCCACTTTTCCCTGTACATGATTTAGCTTGCACATGAGCCATCACTGCCTATGAATAAATCTGTTCTTTTCAGAGCTGAAAAGCAAGTTAAATATTCAAAATGTTCTCTGGGAAATAAACTCAAAGAGAGAATATTATGCAAAGGAGGGAAGGCATTTAAAGAAAAACCAGCCCTCCCACTTATTTCTCTAGAAGATACTGAAGTAGAGGTTTCATAATATCTAGCCACAGATACCTGGAATCTTGACAGCTAAGCAGCACAGGCACCTGAAAACCTTGTACACCCAGAAACCTGTGAAGTTTTTAACCTGTGGAGATATTAGGCAGAGCAGGAGTTCCAAGCCTCAAGCGGGTAAACAAACCAGCCAGAAAATAGGCTAATGTTGAAAAAATTCAGGGATTACTGGAGGGTTGCATGGCATTCTAATCCCCATTCTATGTGCTGATTTCAAAACATTCTGACGATTTTATGGGGCACTGCTAATTTTATCTGGCATTGCCAGTGTTCCCTCAGGCCTAAAAACAATTGTTATTCTGTTTCCTTTGCTTGGGCTAGATTAACTATAAAATTTTTACACATATCAAAACAGTTTGACTTCTTCCAAAGCTTTCTGCAAGTAGGGTTTTAATTGAAAGAACAGTTACAGAAATCAAACGAGTATTCTGTTACTGTTGGCGTATTATATAGAGTATGCTATTTTAAGTCAAAAGCAACACACATAGAGGTGGTTTCACAAGCTTTAAAGAAAAAATATATCTTAGAAGCAGCAAAATATATTTATGTTGTGAAGAAAAAACCTAAAAGGTTCATTTTCATTTTGTTAAAAAAGAAAAATATACTGTTTTGTAGAGTACCAATAAGGCACATTTTACCACATGCATCATGATTAAACTTTCACAATCAATGGAAGCTGCTTGGAAATATATTAATGTCCCTCACAGACAGCAGAGGGGAATAGGGGATGATCAGATTTCAGTCCAAGTATTCTGACTTGTTGGTACTTAAATATAATGAAATAATACAAATAAAAGATTTTGAAGTTTTAAGATGAGGGATCTTCCTTTTACTGCAGATAGGCTAACCCCAAAGAGACATAAAGGAAGAATTTTCAAAGTAATATTTCTTTACTTTACTAAAGCTTCTATTCAAGAATCATATTTATGCTATCCTTAGAGATCCAACAGATACATCAAAATTTTGAAGCTCCTCACGTCAAAGAGGAAGGTTAACATGAGTTTTAAACTGACCCATGTTTCTTGGAATGCAGACTTAGCACTTCAAAAATTAAAAATTATGGGAGTATTTCAAATCTTGGTGTGTGTTTAAACCTGCATAATTTTTGCTTTAGTGTTTGTTTTAACAACTTTTTTGTTGTTTTTCCTTGAGTTTCATTTTTGCTTGGAGTATTTACCTGAATTTTATCAAATTCAATGGAATTCACCAAAGACTTCTTTCAAAAGCCTTGAAAGAATATATTTTATTTAAACCATGTTAGCATTCTGTATTGTAAATAACTACATACACAGTTATTTTTAAACTAGATCACCCTGAAGTGTGGAATAATAATGCAAAGTGCTTATAAAGTCATTCACAGCCTTCTAAATACCAGAAATCTGATAGCAACATGGCTACTATTACTTTCTTTACTACACAAGTATGCTGTCATTTTCACTTATCCTTCACATAGGGATGAAAAAATTTCCACAAAACATTTTATGAACGCACCACTGTCATCAAGTTTAGAGCATCTTCCAAAATAACTTTTTTTTTTTTTCATTTTCTTTTCTTGACCATTATAAAAATAGCAATTGCCATATGAAGTTTAGGGCCCATTTCATAACAGATACTGATTTTGTCTTGGATATTGTCTGCATCTTAAAGCTTACAGATTTCTGCATATGATGACAGTTGTAGCTCTTGAAATAAAGGTGCTGAAAAAAATGTAGATTATGTTCTAAAACAACCTCTAGCATAGACTGCTTCTTCCTTTAAGACACATAACATCCTACAGTCCTGACTTCACAATTGCAATAATTAGCAGTGCAAAACTTCCTACATGGACAAAAACTACTATTACTTATTTGTACGAAATGATCATATGAAACTCTTGCTCTGTGTAGAAGCTTATTTTCTATATACTTTTTACTTCCTGTTAGTTAGGCATCTACATTGCCACATAGATATGAACAATACCTATGTATTTTATGTAGATTACAGTAAAGGGAATCCTTATCAAAAAATTTAGTGCTTTTACCTCTGGACATAAACAAAAACAAAGCCAAAACTGTAGCATGGATCTACTTACCTGAATAAGAAAATTAAGAAAACAAGAAAACAATAATGAGGAAGACCACCAATATTGATATCAATAAACTAGGAGTCTTGCTACATTGAGCCAAAAATTTTAAATATGTGATATTGACAAGGACACAAAAAAAATGAACAGAGTTATATAATGTTAACTCAAGTACCACTTCCATCACAAAACCCTCTAATTGTTATATAGTTTTCCTTGAAGCCTGAGATATTTTTCAGAAAGAAGAGCAATAAAAGTATGGCAAAGAGGTTAAGGGCTCTCAGAGACAAGAGATACTTATACAGCCTTACAGTGGGGTTTCTGAGAAACATGGTAAGGATGATATGTGGCTTATACTTCTGGGTGTTAAAGACAGTAAATTAACATTTGGAGCTTGCCTGTTGGGAGGAAGAAGGGAAAATAATTTTATTTAGCAATAAGTCTCTATTATCTTCTGCCTTTCAAGACCTTTCAAATGTCTCTTCTACATCTGCAGCAGTATCAACTGACAATACCTTAAAAATATGCTCTGTATAGAAAAATTGTTTAAAAATAACTGAACTCTTCATTGTGGAACCCTTAATAGAGAAGCATGTTAAATGGCTGATCCTTTACCTAGATTGTATTTAGAGATACCTCACACATAATTTTTCCAGTTTTGAAACTTCAGGGAGATGATTCTGGATTTTTTACTAAAAATTACTATGGAAACCTTCTTCAAAATAGTTCACTAACCACTAGATTATGAATATGGTATTTGCAAAGCACACAAATGAAATAGTTTTGTTATTAAATAAACACCATCAAAGATGGAGTAACCAAATTGAGAGTATACTCAAAACTCCTTTAGAAAAGGATTTTTAGCAACTTCCACACACAACCTTTTTCACACTGCTAGGTAAGAGCCCAAAATTAATAAGTCACTAAAGCCCTTCAGAAAAATTGATGCAAACAAATACTTTATTTCTGATGTATATAGGCATAATAAAGACTTCTGAACTTTAATTTCAGGCAAACAAATAGTAAGAAAACTGGAATAACTCTCAAGCCTAATGATATAACTATGGCATGTTCTTTCTTTCCTCTGGCAAGGAACACTGCCTTTCCTTGAGTTCTCACAATGCAAAGAGCCTGTACCCAATGTTTGGAAAGCAATGTAATGCTGAGGGACGGGGCACAAGAAAGGGGACAGGATGTGCAGCACATCATTGACTTCTCTGTCCTTCCTACAGCACCTTTCCCCTTTTTTTATCTTCATTTTTGCTTGCCACCATTGTCAGAATATATCTAAAAAAAAAAATCAGAAAAGAAAGGTGAAAAAAAAAGGAAAAAGTAAAAAAAAAAGGCTAACCCCTCCTCCAGCTCTTGCTGTTTTAACAGGTGAGAGGTCTTTACTGAGCTACTTACAGAAAAGAACACAGGATAGAAGAGACTTATTGCCATGCCTGAGCCTGTGCTGTCTAGGCAGAATGCTGTAGTCACTGCCATCAAAAAGGTGAAACTCTTCTGCAGTTTCTGTTTTTTCTTGCTCCAGCTAGGTAATTGTCTGCTTTGATTATTACACAAGGTAGTCAGGCAAAAATTTTCCTGCCTTGGCATAATGTTGCAATTGCAAAAGCAACTTGTAAGGTGATTTCCCCAGGCTGTTAAGTTTTCAGTTCTCATGATTTGCAGACAGATGGAAATGTAGCAAGATATATTAACAACAAATTATTCCAGAGGGACCATTTTGGCTGGTCATTTTTGTACATCATTCCACAGTCAGCTGACCTTGAGAAATCTTGAAGAATTCCTTTTGCTTCTAGTGGAAAGTAGAGCTCACCCTTATATGAAAGCCATTTTCAATGCTGTGGACACATTAGTACCTGAGCAAACAGTATTACATTGGAGAGAAGACAAAATGGGATTATCTTGACATTTATTAGTATCTCACTGACCACTAACACTCATGCTGCAGGTGGTCTGTTAACACCATTGAGACAAGACTATGAAGTTGCAAATACCCATTAGGCCAATTATTATTAGGTGGTTAAGGGACTAGTGTACAACACAGGCTACTAATGTAGATTTCAGCAAGCCATTTATAAAAAAAATATCCCCTGCACTTAGACATATCCATAAAAATTTTTTTTTCAACACAATTTCTCTTTCTTGGCACAAAATCATTTTTCAACAAGATCATCCATATAGATATAAGAAGTTATTTAACTCCAGCCAGATGAAATTTTTGGCAATAAAGCCCCTTCCAGAAATAAAAGCATAGTTATTTAATCACATAATGCTGACTTTAAAAGTGCCTATACATGCCTTGTGGTTACCATGTTCTTTTTTATTTTATTACCAGTCTAGTGTTTGAAGATTACCTCCTCATTTTTAAGATAACAGACACACCCCAGGCAGTTTAGAAATTAAGAAAATGGCCAATTTGTCTGAAATGTTCATGGCTTAAATCTTATAAACACTGTAAAATGACACATACAAAAGATATTTTCTTAGCATGCTGTAGAGACTGTATCACATAAATGTGAAGTTAATGGTATGAAAATATGTGATTGAGTCACCTTATTTTTTTCCTCAATACTTGTTCCCCATTAGCCAAGCATTAAGAGTTTGATTAAGATTAGCATCAAGGAGTTTATCAGTCAAGATGATTGAATATGATCAATTTCATCTGCAGTTCATATGACAAGTTACCTGAATGAACATAAAAGGGTTTTTTTTTCCAAAAACACTTCTTAGAAAACTGCTAAAGAGATGAGGCTCCACCAGCTTCTTAGAACCTGCAAGAATCAAGTAACAGGTAGGAATATAAATTTGCCTAAATGACCACTAATCACTTGGGATGTCCTCTGCTCCACCCATAGGTTCCTAAGGGTCTAAGCTCAAGGCTGGGCAGCCACATGTACTGGAACTGAGCTGTCCTGCCCTGTGGATGGACATCGTCTTACCATTGTCTCTAGTCCTACCTCTGGCCTCATCTTCTGCCCTGGACTTGATCCATTACCATGCCTTGTCTGGTACTGCTGGCAGCTTCTATATTGAAGCACCCCAGACCCCAGTGTGTTCAGGTGCAGCCAGACTGCCCTCTGGTCATGGGGGGTGCTTTTGTCTCATCGCCTGTTTTGTTTCTCAGGCTGTTGAGTAGCTCTGCTGTTGTCACTTGGTGACACTGACTGTATAATGGAACCACAGAAATAGGAAAAGTGGGTTTTCTCTGTCATCTCTCAAAGTAAACTGCCTTGTGAAGGAGGAAGGGGAAAAAGGGAAGCATAAAGAACATGCCAACCATTGCTTGAAGCAGGCAAAATTCATATATGCCTGAAATGGTTATTAGTTTTGTTATTGATACAACAACACACCAACTCAATCCAGCAAACTTAATACAAGATCACTTTGATTTACAATCACATTGAACGGGATCTACGGAAGATGCTTGGGGAAGGAGTCTCTTGCACCACAAAGCAACTGTGGTTTCAGGATTCAGTAGTGCTGAAATATGCACAGAGAACTACAAGTACCTGTAACTCTTAAGTACTTTAAATTCTTTTCTCCCTCTCCTGCTTTAAGTTGCTTCTTGGGCTTTCAAGAGAGTAATTTTCACTCTTCATTCCCATACCATAGAAAAGGAATATGTGAGACGAAAACCAAAAAAAATGAGTGAAAATTTTTGCTACTGAATTTAAAGAAGTCAGTATTTTAGCATATAGCGTCGTTATACCAGATGGCAAATTATTTCTGAAAATGTTGTTCCATATAGAAGACCTAAGTTCTTAAAATATAGAGACAGTATCAGAAATGGTAGTACAAGTACAGAGAAGTACTTCTAGCAAGAAGAGGTCACAGGAATGAACTGTTACACTAGCTAACATTGATAACACTATCATGTCATAGTCATCAGATAAAATTTCAAATGCAATCAAAGCACAAAACAAAGGGACAGATGTTCCCTGGCATACTTTTTAATTGTGTTGCAAACATGAATGCTCAGAAAGCAGAGGCAAGTTAAAAACTATCTGATGTGTGCCTGAAGGCACAGAAAGCAAACACCCTGTTCTAATCCTTTGAAAGATGAGTACAGCAGCCCTTTCACCCAGAATTTCAGCATGATAATTAAAACACTGAGTACTTCCAACTGGTACTAAATGAAAACACCTTGATCTGAAAGATGCTTATTTAAACAAATTTCTTTTAAATTAAAATTTGTCTCCCTAGCACAAACCCACAAAGCAGAAGCGAAGTAGGCATATAGCTCATATATGATTTCTTAGAGGCAGTTACGTATTGCTGAAGTTTTGCTCATGATTTTCATGCCTTATCTGCTCCATGCTGTTTTGATACAGGTGAACATGCCAGAAAATTTCCCTGACAATCACTGGAGAATTTCTTCTAGACTCTTATGTCATCCTATTCCAAGCCAGCTAGGACTGTATAAAATAATGCTTTTGTTATTTGACATTAAAAGAAAAATTAATTGGGATACTATACTCTGCAGTGGTAATCTACAACAATTTTTAGAACAACAAAATAATGAAGGTGTAGAACTTTCAAAAAGTGTTAAGGTATTTTCAAATCATCCATAACATGAGTCAAGTTAAACTAGTGGTCAACAAAGTATCTGTTTAAAGAATGTGAAAATGATGGCACTTCATACTGGAGAGAAGTTTGTTTCCTTCGCTATTTCAGCTCATGTCCTGTTTTGGGGTTGCCCCATGCTTTCAAATTTTCTTATTTACCTTACACCTGAGATGGCACCAGAATATCCTTTATAAAGGATTTTTACTCAGATTCTACTTTTCATCTGGCTCTTACTTCATCTTTCTGTATGAATGATGACCTAGTCTTTAGAGCCAAGTAAAGTATACATCCCTTTGACAGATCACTGCAGTGTTTTACACCTGATAAGCAAGGCAGGAACTTTGGAATGAGTAAAATCTAAACTACTGGTTTGAGGCTATCAGACTACAATCTATCAGACTACAGTGTGAGATACTTCTATATAATTATTTCATCTCAAATGTATAAACTGCTAGATTTCTCAATTCACATCACTTCTGGATGACAGTGGGACTGAAACCCAACCCTTATCTTTTCAGTACCAAAAGACTCCCTGTTGTGAACTCATTCCATCAGCAGTCCTCAAAGTGGTTCTACGAGTGAGAAAATTTTAATATTTCAGTATGCTTCTTTTGGAGCTTGTGGTTAAATTTTACTGGGGTGCTAGTGCATATGGCTCCAAGTACAAACATGTTTTCAGGAATTCAAGCAAAACCACAAGTTTACCTGTAGAGCCTATTCAAAGCTAAATAAAATTAAAAATAAAATGGGGGGGTGGGGTGGATTTAAATGATCTGTTATATTAATAGTAAAGGTTTCTGTTAATAAAATTTCATCTAACAGAGATATTTCTCTACATCTTTGAAAGGTTGCCACAAGTCTGTAATGTTGACATGCTGTAGTGAATGACTTGATACAAGGCACTTTAGGTAATGTAAGTAATTCAAATAAATGTCCTCACACAACCACAGAATAAACAAGCATTCCAAAATATTAACAAAAATGAATTTTCATTTCTTATGGATTTCAATCCTAAATGCTTTCCTACAATGAAAAACTTCCATAATGTTTGGTCTGTACCACGACAACAATTTAAGACTTTACCTCCTCAGGTCTCTGTAATAATTGTAGTATGACTACACCATTCATTCCCCAAATTCCCATGGAACATTACTAGTCAAGAGCTAGTTTTGTGTGGCTGTTTCAGCATTATGATTTGCTTACTGGCCACTAACACATCCAGTTCTGGTTTGCTTATTACTTGTTTAATTTTCAATTTAATATTTGGACTTTGCTAGACATATATTTCACAGCTAGTCTGTGGGAATTAATAGACACAATTAGATGGATATTATTGTTGGAATTGAAGAGTAAGATGTGAAGATCTGGAAATTACATTTTCAAAGTGTCTTTATTTTTTATTTAATCTTCTGGATTATATTTTAAAATACAGTATATATTTTAAAATATTATTATATTTTAAAATATATTTAATTTGAAATCTAAAAAAATGAAGAATTCATTAGTGGTAGACAATCTGCAAGACAATATTCTAAATATGATGCTATTTTTTTTCCTCTTCCATATTACAGCATTCTGACACTCTGAAAAGCCAGGATTCTATCTTTAAGTCATGGACTTCTTTTCATGTAGGAATTTCTATTTAATCTCTTTCTGTTGTAAATTTCAGAACTTCTGTTTCAGATGAAAAAAAAGTCACTACCTTAAAATTACTTTAATAAGAAATTAGGAAATAGCTGACACAGAATTTATGCTATTATTTCCCCTGAGGGAACCAAAAAACTTCATACATAAAAAAAATAAAAAATCTTATTTAAAATAGCTTCCCCCCCTCACCCCAAACTGATACTTAGGTCACTAAAATAGCCCAAGCAAATTCCTATGGGCATATTACCCAGGTTCAGAGTTAACAAAATGTATGTATAGCACCATATTGTGTTATCTGGATATTAAAGGGGACAATGTATCAAAATGACAACATCAAAACTACAGGTTTTGTTATGCTACAGAAACGTTTCTGTATTCAGTGAATATTTTCTTGCAGTACTGAGATTTTAGTACAGGGAAATGCTTTATCTATCTGCATTAAAAAAAGAAAACAACCACTTCTCACATATGAACTCCACCAGTAGAAAATTAAACTCCTTCATAGTTCACTGTAGGGTCATAGCATATTCTCAGTTATCAAAATGTTTTCTGTTGAAGCAACATTGAGCAGAATAAATACAGCATCCTAAATAATTCAGGGCTCAGTGATTTCTCTGTGGTACGAGTTCATGCGTCCTACATAATGTCAAAAGTAAATTAGATTCCAGCTCATGACATTTAACAAGAACCTGATGAACAGGTAATTTCTTGCTACATTTTTGTGGGTTTATTTACTTTAAAAATAATATCACTACATTTAAAATATGGGAACTTTCTACAGGTTTGTTTTAGTTAACCTTTGGAATTGTTTTAATTAAGGTTTCTTCACAATATGGATATACTACTTGCAAGTATGTGCGATGTTAGTAATTTTATTCTCATAATATGATACATTTTTTTCCCAGACTATTATTTTTTCCAACAACTTAATCAATGCATATAGCAACTCATGTTCTCTTAACTGTTCATATGTAACACTCAAGAAACAATGCATGCAGATAATCACATCTTCACTGCTGATATTAACTAGTTAACAAGAAAAAAAAATCATTTGAGCCATTCAAATTCTATGCTGTTTACTTTAAAAAATAATTAACAAATGTGCATGTATTTCCATTGGATTACGAACCAAAACTATAAAGAGCAAAAATATTGAATTAGTCCTAACCCACCTCCGAATTTCAGGTGCTAGACCAGCTGCCATTTAACTTAGCATAGAACAGAAACTGTAGATCTTTGTGTCTTAATCTATACTTGCTTTTGTGACCATCAAACCAAGAGGGCCTTAAGGTGTAAGGTTAGACAGGTGTCTTGACTAAATAACACAGTTTGGGGATGTTGTAAGAGATTAATCCAATACCCCAAAGAAATTCTGGGACGGGCAGGGTTTGAAACCAATTCCAGCAGGGCTTCACCTAAGTTATGTGACTTTTCCATTTCCTATTGATAATTCTAGGCTTGTCTGAGCCATTTTTATAACAGGCTGTGAAATAACTCGTGCATTAGAGAATTGTCCTGTCTTCCTTCAGGAGGATATAAGAAGTAAATTATTGCTCATGTTTACAAGAAACTTGAATACTGAGCAGAGGGGATCAATATAATTTCTATGTAGAATTAACAGGAAAAGGGACAATTCAGAGATCACA
Organism: Cyanistes caeruleus; assembly: GCF_971803275.1. Lineage (NCBI taxonomy): Eukaryota > Metazoa > Chordata > Aves > Passeriformes > Paridae > Cyanistes > Cyanistes caeruleus. Next base: position 37,797,824 of record NC_141732.1, read on the forward strand.
GACCTACAATTTTGCTTTGAAACTCTGTATTTCAGAATACCAGAGCTGATAAGATAAGGTCTTGCTCATTCAGTTCTTCATTCATTCATTCATTCTCTTCAGTTCAGTTCTCATTCTTGCTCTTCAGTTCTTGGGGATTAGCAGCATTGATAACATTTAAGCTACAAAATTCTTCCTCTGTGTTCTTGTGACATGTGGCGACATACTAATCATTAGTCACTTTAGTAAATGCAATGTTGCCTGGTTGATTTTTAGCTCACAGCACAGCATATTTAAAATACGTCTCTCTTATCCACAGCCCGTTCTGTATTTATTTTACATTTGTGCTCTATCAATTACTTATTGCTTTTCCTCTCACTCTTACCCATATGCCCAGAGCTTTTCACTAACCTGACCTGCTGTGCCTTCTGCTTTCTTTCTGCCTTCTTCTAAGCGATCTTTGCCAACAAGCGTACCTGTCAACCTCTATCTTCCTTCAAATCAACAGATAAGTATGCATTTTCCTTACCAGTCGTGGCCTTTCCCTTTATGCATTATTTATGCACATTTCTGTAGCAGTTAACAACAGCCAAACTCTAGTCAGCCAAACAACTACAGCGAGTTTTTGTATGTTAAGCACAGGTTAATGCAGCATTTAATCTACCTATTAGTTACTTTTAAGACATTTTAAATACTGGTCTCTTAAGTTATCTCCACCTAAGAAAACTGAACTCTCACAGAATGTCTTTCTGGAAGAAGTGATTCTTACCAGCTGAAAACATAATTTCTTTCTTCCTGTAAATGTACACCTAGCTAGGACAGAACATGCACATCCACTGCACTTTCCAAGTAGGGAAAACTACAGTACCAATAAAATGCTGTCAGCCTACTGACGGTATTACCTTTAAAGCGGCATAGAATATATTCATAATCTAGTTTTGCACTATTTAATTCGCTTGAATTGTTTGAAATCCTTTCAGTGCATCAGAATGCAGTTAGCGTTCATATACCAGTATATACAGACATATACTGTGTCTGTACATTCTTAATTTAATCAGGCCTCGATCTTAGTGGAAAAAAAGGAAAAGAACAGTATTAGAGAGAGTTGGGAATACACCCCAACTCTTGGAGCTGAGCTCTCCGCCGCTGCTCCGCGGCCAGTCCTGAGGGCGGGGCCGAGCTCCGCGGCCCAGCGGCTCCCCTGCTCGGCGGGGCGGGCCCGGCCGGCGGGAGCCACCTGCCCCCAGCGCCTCCCACCGCCCTCCCCGGGGCCGCGCCCGGAGCCCGGCCCGGGGCGAGGCTTCCTGCGCTCGGCCGCCGCCGCCTTCCCCGGGAGCCAACCCCGGGCTGCGGCCGCCGGGCGGGGGTGAGCGGGAGATCGCGCCTTATGCAACCGGCTCAGGGAGCGGCGGCCGCCGCCTCGCCGGCAGCAGCAGCAGCCCGGCGCTGTCCGTGAGTCCCGGGGCCGAGGGGGGAGAAGGTGTCCGGCCTCAGCCGTGCGCGGGCAGCGCAGGCACTCCCGCCCCGCTCCCGCCGGGCCGTCCCGCAGGTGCGGCGGGGCTGAGGCGGGCGGGGGCTCCGGCCGTGCCGAGCCGGCGCTGAGGCGGGCGCCGTCGGAGCTCCCTGTCTCCCTTGCTCCCGAGCGGTGTTGGCCCGGGAGTCCCGCTGTGGAGGAGGAGAGGGCGGGAAGAGCCTCAGCCCGTGCCGGCCTTCGCCTCCGCGCCCCGCCCGGCCGTGTGCCCGGCGGCCCGGCTGCGGGGAGATGCGAGGCTGGGACGACCTTTACCCGCTCCCAGTGCCGCCCTCCTGGGCACCGGGGGCTGCTGTCGGGATTCTTTCCTTGCACTTCATCCAGAAGCTTCTCTTCCCCTACTTCTGGGCCGACCTGAGATACCTGCTCAAAGTGTTGACCTATGGGCTGAGGATGGAGATGTACCGGCTTCAAGGGAGGGTTGTCACCGTCCTGGACAAGTTTATGAAGCTGGCGGAGAAGCAGCCCCACAAGCCGTTCCTCATCTACGAAGGGACCGTTCACACCTATAGGGATGTGGACCGGAGGAGTAACAGGATAGCGCAGGTGTTCCTGCAGCACGAGGCTCTGAAGAAGGGAGACACGGTGGCCTTGCTGATGGGGAACGAGCCAGACTTCATCCACGTGTGGTTCGGACTGGCCAAGTTGGGCTGTGTGGTGGCGTTCCTCAATTTCAATGTCCGCCTCAGATCTCTCCTGCACTGTGTCAGTAGCTGTGAGCCCAAGATACTGGTTGTGGGAGCAGGTAGGGTGTACTCCTCATTCCTAAATCCAAAGCTTTTATTGTCACATCTCTCACATATCTTGCACTCCAGATCATTTATTGGAAACCTGATTTACAGGTGTTCACAGAATGGAGGAAACACAGGGCTGGAGGGGGCTTCAAGACATTATAAAGCTTTAACCTCTCAGGAAGAATCAGTTATATCCATGCTTTTTGAACATCCATTTAAACTTTTCTTTAAAAATGTGTATTGCAGGAGAATTCAACATCTAAGTACAGCCTGTTCCAAGTGTTTAACTGCTTCCGTAGGAGCTCAAAGTGTCTCTGAAAACATTATGATTACCTATTAAGAATAACTTTCCATTACTTCTCAAATAGTAAAATGTAATCTTATTTAAGTCATGTACTTAATTCTCTTGTACTGTCTCCCCATCCTTCTGCTGATCAAACACACTGCAAAACTGGAAGGTCTAAGCTTGGACTGTATGTCCTCTGCTGTTCAACTGTTTGCAGAGGTACTACAGTTTTCCAAGAATAAAGTTTCAGGAGTAGAGTACATGGGAGGTTGATTCATAATAACAAACTTACTGTTGTTGGACTATAGAAGAAATTGCCGTGTTTGAATAGGGATGGTAGTGTGTGTGGTGCAACTTTCTGGACTACTACCCTTTTTTTAAGTGCTTCAAAAGATTTTAAAATCTTGTTGTAGGTTTTCTGGGCATTCTGTGTTCAAACTGGGCTTAATTAGATAGATGTATAAACTGAAGACAGATCCAAAACATAAACTTGCCATAGCATTTATGATCAAGTGAAAGTGAACCTGCAAGGCTCAAAGACCACACAGAAGTTTGACACTTGACTGGAAGAAAATATATCAAAATATTGCATATGAATGTTGTCCCACCTCTCTGAAAGTATTGTTTCAAGGCTCCTTTGCCTGTTTTCTGTTGCACACCTTCTTGCTTTACTCCTGTTACACAAGCTGTGGGGTTTTACAACCATGACACCTAAATGATGGAATTTTCTTCCATCTGTTCTCTGCTGCAACAAAGTTTTTCAAAAATACATTTAAGATTTTTCCCTGGCTCAATTTAAAATTATAAATCTTGTCATTCTGATTCTATATGGTTTGCTGGTTTAAGATGTTTGGTAATTAAAACAAGCTAGTGAAACAAAAGCCAATTTAAATATAATCCAAATACATGATAACAAGGCTTCTGAACTGACAGCTTTTTATTTTGCCTATTTACTTAGTTTAAAAAAACAATCTTGGTTGGCTCCTTCTTATGAATATGTATACTTTTGAGTGTATGAATTGAGAAAGAGAATTAAAGTTCAGGTACTTACTGCTCATTGACTGTGATGAGAGAGAAACTCTGGTTCAAAGCTTGTGTGTGAGAGAAGTTTTTATTTAAATTAGAGGTAACTAATGGATGAAAAGGCATTTGCAGAGCAGGTCCAGGAAATGTGTTTCTCCACTCTTAATTTGCTACCAGCATCTGATAGTAACAGCAACTGGGTTCTTCTGGGAGTCTGCCTCTGGTCCTGGGGAAGGAGCTGTGTGCAGACAGCTGGTACAACAGAAATACCTACAAATTAATCTCTCAGCTGGTATTTTATATTTTGGGCTTCTTACTTTATTAATGGCTTTTAGTCTCTGCTGTAAGTCTGTCAGTCCCAGGAGCCTTCTCAGTATTTTTCTTCAGGACTTAGAGGCTCTTTTTCCTTTTAATCTGTGAAAGAACTTAAAAGATGCTAGGTCCTCAGCTATTGACCACATCATACCAGAGCCTCTCCAATGGAGTCCAGATTTAGCAACTGTAAGTTTATATACAGGCCAGTGACTGTGAGGCCTAAATCATACCCCTCTTGTAAGAAACATATCGTACCCAACTATCATAAATAATAATACCCCCCTAATTTTTATAAAAATTGTAGAGCAGTATTTAACACTGGGGTTACATAATCCTTAGAGGTCTATTAAACATATTTTCATCCAGTGTTAGTATGAGTGTCAAGGGATTCTTCCTCATCAGTAGACATGAGTTGTTAATTTTCCTCTTGTGGCACCATTTTCACAAAAGTGTGAATAGTTGGAACATGTTTGGTTTTTTTCCAAAATATTTACACTAAAACAAATCAACTTATGGTCTAGTATCTGTCATTGCTGTAGAGAGGCATCCTGTCTGGCAAATAAGACTGTTTTTTTTTTTTTTTAATCAGAGAGTAGTATGTAATGGCAGTATTTCTGGGTAGTGAAATTATTTTAAAAATATGTAGGTTTTTCACCCTCCACAAAGAAATGCATATTTACAAGAAATAGAATAATTTCTAAGTTACAGTAACAAGCTGTATCTTCAGTGTTTTGGGTGAACTTTGGTCTTATTCACAGACTGCAGCACAGCAGAAATTACCCCCTCAACAATTTGACTGCCTGTGCTCAGCAAGACCAAATTTGCTCTTGAAATTCTTGTCTGTAATAGCACATTAAAACAGGAACTTGTGTACACGTTCTACTGTTATCTTACTGTAGATCTAGTTAATATTAAGGTCTCATTTATGCTGAAATGAACCTTCCACCTTCATGTGCTATATGAAACAATTCCCACCAATGATTATGGCTAAGTCTTCCCTGCTTAGAATGGTGATGTAGAATGTCTTCTTTGTTGAGATTATTGCATCTTGAAGCTTTTTAGTATCTCATTTCCAAAAATGTTTTTTTGTTTTTTTTTTTTTGTTTTTTGTTTTTTTTTGTTTTTTTTTTTTTAAATGTGACGCCTCCATACAATTAGACTTGGTACTTTTTATGGTTGCATTTTCTTACATACTTTGTTCCATTTTTCATAGTGCCTCTTGTAAGGTTAGTCTCCTGCGCCATTTTTTACTCCTCACTTTTGTTGTGTACCTGCATATTTTTCTGGCATTGTGCTTTGGTAATCCCATCCAATTAGTTCTTTGCTTCAGCACTTGGAATCAGACTTTCTTCTGAGCTGACAATTCTCTCATACTTGGATTGCTTTTTTGAACTTCAGTTCAGAGTGTTTCAGTAGTATTTAAGTTTTGTAAGGTTTGATTTTGTCTTAATGTATTCTATGAAGACAGCAACTGAATGTTTTATTCTTAAGCCCCAGAAATCTTAGAAAACTTTCAAGGTTTCTCCCTCTTGTTGGTCTCTAATATGAAATGGCTATCTCTAAAAGTCTGATTTTTTTTTTTCTATGACACTGATACTCTTTTAATTCATTAGTGCAATCAAGTAAATTTTTTCATCTTCTCATCCAGGCTCTGGTTAAAAGGCAAAAGTAGATTCTATTATTTGCCAATATTTAGCCTTTCTGTTCCTTTCCAGTAATTCCATTTGCCTTTGTGTCAGACAGTAAGTTTTTTACTTTAATGACTCTCATTTGTCTGCTGTGTTCCCAGAGTATTTAGCTCTTGCTTTAATTTGTTACTTAATCTTCTCACACTTCCATTCCCAGAAACATTTTACATTTTCTCCCACCACTCCCATTTTGGGGAATGTTTCTTGGCAGAGAATCAAAAGCTAGAGTTTCAAATTGCGTTTTTGATAAACCAGTAGTTAACTAACATGTAAGTTAATGAGGAACTTCTAAAAGAAAGAAACTGTATGCTTTTCTCTTTCAATAGATCTCTTTCATTCTTACTCCATTTGTTACTAGACTGTGCTACCCTTAGTTGTTTAAAAGCTGCTGGTTAAACAGAGTAAGTAAGGCACTGCTACAAATGAAGAGGTCTTTAAAGGCACTGTGTCCTTTTTGGGGAGTGTTTCTATCAATCAGTCTTATTTGAAGAAGGGATTGCATTGTATCTGTTGAATCGTTTTATCTATAACAGTGTAACAGCAATAGTACTAAACAATACGTGTAGTTTAGTGACCCACCAGAAATGCACAAATGGAGTTTATTTGCCAGGGCATCTCTAGTCTGTTCTTCCTGGGAAGAGTTCAGCCCAAACATCCCAGATTGCCGTCATGACTTCTGATGAAAGGATTCAGCTGTTAAGGGATTGCTTTCTAAACTCCATGACATTGATTTACATCAGTCCTGATAACAAAGGCTATTAAGGGAGCGTACATGCTGCATGGACACGTGTGACAGCCTGCTCTACGTGGCTCTGCTTGAGCAGGGAGATCGGACCGAGGTGACCTCCAGGGGCCCCTCCTATTCACAGCCATTGTGTGATTTTGCAGTTCTGTACAGAGTTATATCTCCCAGCTGTATTGCATTTTTCTGGCCAGGATTCTTCACTCTTGAGGCACTAGCAGTGCTTTCTGCTGCTGAGTGTATTCTGAGCTAGACAGAAGCATTTCTAAATCCTGGAGAGAGTAAGCAAAGTGTTTTTTGGTATTTGTAAATTAAAGTCACTTCATATTACATACAAGTAGAAGTCTCATCTATCATGTTAGTCACTGAATGAAAAAAAAGAGTGGCTTTGATTGAAACAACCATTTCTTATCCATTTGGAATAAAAAGTTATTTTGACCAAAACAGTAAGTACAAGGGAACCTGTGGACAACACCTGCTCTATTAGACACGATATCTCTTTGATCACTTGCTCTTACTCTAGTCTGTGTCTTGTCCCAAATGGTCTTTGAGAGGAAAAAAAGAGCCAACTGTGATTTGCAAGGTGGTTTATATTTTATTGCCTTTACTGCCTTCAGTGGTGCTGATCAGTCAGCACTGATCCTGAGCCACAGCTGACTTTTCTACTATTATTACTTTGTGAGAAGCCATGCTGAGTCACTTGGGGGATCAAGTACAAGTAACAATTATTTTCTGAGGCCAGACAGTGTGGGGAAGAGTTTGGACTTGATATAACTTCCTGAGCATATCAGCCAGGGTACACATCAAAGTTATGTAAGAACCATTTCATGGAGTTTTCTTTCTGAGTAACTTTCTGTTCAGTACAATCTGATCTCATAATCTAATGTATTCCTTTCATCAGCGTGGGATTGTGTACTTGCCAACAGCCTGCATGGTCTCTCTGGTAGAAAATAACATAAAAAACCTTTGTGCAACCAGAAGCCTAGGACAGTAGTTCAAAACATATTTTCCTTGCTTTCTCAAAAGATGTAACTGAGTTGTGTACTCATGTGAATATAAAGTAACAGTTTCACAAACTTTTGTTGAATAATGCATTAGAAGTAAGAGGAAAAGAAATGTGAACAAAAATGGAAAAATGTATCCATCCTGATCAATTACAGATAGTTTTTCTCAGTAGGAGCTAAATAATTAGCAAATGGCAAACACATATATACAAGCAATGTAAACGACACCAATGGAACTTACCAGATTTTGTATGAGGAGACATTTCTCCCAAAAAAAGTAACCCAGAATCTGAACGTACTTTCATAGTGTAAAAAGTAAATAAGTACTTGAGTCAAATTCCAAGTTTAAATAGCAGAGTTGCTTTAGTGTAATTGCTTTTGTGTATGAAGTGCACATACAAGATACCTCTAGAAATATACAAACTATAGCTCATCAAGAGGGCTGTGTCTTCCTGACAGGTGGAAAAGATGATATGTAAAGACTAGACAGCCATACACAATGTGTGGCACAGAAGTTTTCTGTTTGGGGAACAAAATCTTAGTTGACCATCATTAGAATTATTATTTGGAAATATGTTAGTACAAGTGAGAGTCATCTCCAAACACACCATCTCATGTGTGTTCCAGAAGCAGTTTTCAGTTTTTGGCACTTTGAATACAGCTGTTTTAACTTAACTTTTTTATTCAGGAAATAATTTATTGTTTCTGCTGCTCTCTGCTATCTATTGAGAAGTGTCTTTCACAATAACTTTTAATTATAAGCTGTTCACATATTGTTCCAAGTACTAGATTTCTGAGCACAGAAGAAAAATTGTGTGGTGTAATCATTTAATTGTTCAGTAGTAGTAAAAAGCTCCAGAGCCACTGCTTTTAAAAGTGAATGTTTAGAGAAAAAATAAAGAGTATGCTTAATATGATGATTAATCTTAACAATTTTGGGTAAATATGTTTCAGTCTACTAAAAGGGAACTGTGTCCTCATGTCATTCTTGAATCTTACATGAGTATGTCTGCAGAGTTGAAATTAATAGTTGCCATTTTTCTTGCTTTGATGCATGAAAAGGGGAAAAAAGAAAAAGAAGAGGCAAGTCCTGTTCTTTTTGACAGACTTGCATTGTAGATAGTGCCAGTGCATTAATAAAGAATGGCAGGGAATGCTATATTCTCTTACTACTTTTGAAAGCATAAATAGAACTCTCCAGCTACTTTCAACACCTGTGTTTCTTTTGCTAGGTTCTCAGTCTAACTTACACCTACACAAGCTATCCTTAGTGTATTTGAGAGACAGATATATGTAATAGGAAGGCACAAATCAGTATAAGAAGGTAATATCTACGTAGTTACTCCAATCACACTTGGTTTATTAATATGTGTTAGAAATAATACAATTGTATTTTTCAATTTATTGCTCAAAAATATACCATAATTACATAATATGACAGCAAGACAGAATTGATATGCCACTGAACCTTGACATTCGTGGCCTCAGGTTTCCTGCAGTTAATACTACTGTTCTTAACATTATTTTTATTCAGATTTTTTCACTCTGTTGCTGTCTATAATGGGACTGTACTCCAGTGATTCAAACAGGATGCTATCCATCTTTCAGATTTATAAAATTATTTGAGTGATTCCTTCCTGAAATCACTCTGCAGTACTAAGAAGTACTGCAGACACAAAATTTTTCATGTTACACTATGTCAGATCTATTTGCTAAATGTTCATAAAATATATAAAACTAGTACCTGTAGTCTTTAGGTTTGTAAAACATGTTTAGTTGAAGATAATGGGCTGTATATCTGTAATAGCAGTATGGATTTGTATGTTATTAAATAAAATAACTACATCAATCTGTCATTAGGAAAGCAGCTCTCAGAAAGATTAAAAATCTTCAGTTGTTTTGGCATAAAATTTATGCATGTGTTATCCATATTTAATATTTGTGACGTGAGTTTGGAGCTGACATCAGGATTTCAAATGCTGGCTCTGGCAATGCCTTGTGAGGTTCTGGGTGAATCATGTCAGTTTCGTTTATTCATTTATAAAAACTGAGATAATAAAATAAATGTATACCCACAGGAATATTTGCAAGATTAATTGCTTAGACTGAGATGTATCAAAGCACTTGGGTGTAAATGAATTCTATTGAAAGCAGTATTGTTCCTATTCTTGATATGTTTCCTGGATTAGTGCTTAATGACTGGGCAATCTTCTGAAAGAGTGACATTGTAAAAATGCTTCAAAATATAAATACCAAATGGATTATTTCAGGATTAGCCTAATTAAACAAATTTATTCCTAACAGAATAAACCTTAGTTAAACTGCTCTTTCTTTTTAAATTAGTCACTTCTGTGCTTTTGAAAAAAAATAGTTCTCAATGGGAGATTGCTGTTGAGGGCATCTGAGGAAACCTTTACTGAAATTACCGGTTATGTATATATGTGCCTTGCATGATTTTCTTCAAGATTTATTTGAAATTGAAACTTAGCCACATTTCATTGTGTCTTAACAATGACTAAGGGTTACCTAAAATCATGTGGGCATTAGCAGCTAGTAATCAAGACTTACAAGTTTGTCTTGAGAGCTAGTTGATCATTCAGTTATGTGGGATCAGTAGTATTTTTAGCACATATCCTGTTTTCAGTAGGTTTCCATGCTGGTTCATTCTTTTGAATCTGTATCCATGGAGGTGACCTGCATTTCTCTTTCTATTAAAAAAAGTAAAACTGTAATAAGAAAAATACTTTATTCTCTAGTTTTGAGACATACTGGAAGTAACATTATTTATGTTAATTTTTAAGATTTGCTTGGGACACTGGAAGAAATTCTTCCTAAACTTCAAAAAGATGTCAGTGTTTGGATAATGGCCAAGGACTCCACTTTTCCAAGTGTGCATACCTTATTAGACAAAATAGAAGCCGCATCTGATGACCCTGTTCCAGTTAATCGATGCTCTGCCAGCAACCTCAAGTCAGCTGTTTTATACATATTTACTTCGGGAACAACAGGTACAGATCTGCTAAAGAATATGTTTTCTTTCAGCTTTCATCTAGCAGTTTGATTTTTCTGAGGCTCTAATGTCTCAAGCAAAATGTCATGTTTCTCATCTAGAAGCATTACGATAGAAAAGCACACATATTTCTTGTAAGTGTTTCTATTTGGTTGTTTATGGGTTTCTCTTTATTTTTTCCTGCCCCATTGTAAAATTTTGTGAGAGGCTTTGCTTTTTATTATTTCACAGCTAAGGTGTATAGTCATAATAGATACTATTTTGTGACCATGTAACTGCCTAGTGAAAATTATTAAGATTTTACCTAGAACTTTAAAAAAGAATCTTGAAACACACAAACTTGAAACACACAAAAGACATTTGTTTTCCTTTCATTACGTCATGTTTTATGCAGGTCACTGTAGAGAAAGAAAATAGGATTAAGTTACTAGCCTTTTAGTTTAGAAACAGATGTCTGAATTGTGCTCTAGCAGCTAAGAGGCTAAGACTTAAAAAAACCTGATCACTGACATGAAAGTCAGCATTATGTTTTTAAGATGAGGGGATTGGCATTCTCATTCAGTTGAACACAACAGTTTAACCACATGAAGACTGAGAATGCATATGTGGTTTGAGGCTTTGCTCCTCCATACAAATAATACAATTTGCTTGCTTCAGGTTCTCAGGAAAAAAATTAGGAAATAAGAATGTCAGTCTCCAATAAAAAAGTTAGGAAGTTATAAATATTGTCAAGAGATGAGGTTTTATTTGTAGTACTACTAATAGAAATTTGGTTAAGCTTGCTTGTTAAGAGTTGGGAGTTAAAATTAACTAAGAATTATTACAGAATTATCCATGTGGGACAATTTTGTTTTTACAATTAGAATCAGAATACCTGTGTGAAGTCTCAAGTATCAGTTATGTGGAATTTAAAATATTTTTGAAACTTTGTATGTAATACAATCATTTACATTGAATTTTATTATGTTCTATGTAACTAAAACCATAAAGTTTGTTTAGTCTGAAAAGTATGAAATAGCTCATTTTGAGTAACTGAGAATTTTCATGTTTTGATACACTAATGACTGATAATCTTGGTTAAAAAAAAGGAGTATTTTGCACAATCTGTAGTAGTTTTTCTGTAAAGGCAGAAGTGAAAACTCAAGACTGTAGAAAACTTCTTGCTGTAAGCAATTTATTGGCAACCTAGGCATATTCCCTTTTCTCTTTAGTGTAGAAAAGTGGAGTAGCCTTGAGGTGTAACTAGACTCTCCACAGATTATAGTTCCAGCTAAGTGTGCAAATGAACAATAGCTTTGCTAGAATAGGTGAGAAAACTTTATTAACAGCTACATTTTTTTAAGAATTGAACATGTCTCCCTGTTAATTGTCAGCCTGACTCAGACTGAAATTTGTGTGTTTGAGAACAAATATATTATGCAAAATCACATCCCTACTCAGATTAATAGGTACCAGAGTAGTAGCCCAAGAAGTCCTTGCCTGTGAATCTGCATGTTGATGAAGAGAAATGCTATGCTGAACTTGAAGAAAATTATTTAGAAGAACTGAACTGGTGTGGTCTTTTCACTGAAAATTTATATATATATATATGTATATATATATATATTTTTTAATTTTTTTTAATTAGTCATAGACTTTGTAGAGCTCTAAAACAAATAGAAATATGTATAATTCTTAGTTAAGCACCTGCTGTGTGATCTACTCCATGTAGATCTCAGACCTTTCTTACAGTCCTTACCTTACCATCACTATGACTCTTGCCTTAAGAAGATCTGGTGTGATGCCTCTTTATGCTAAAAGTCCATATCTGGACTAAATTTTTTGTCCCTTCTTGCTATATAGAATTTACTAGCAGGAAAACTGGTGAGTTTCTCTTCATGTTTCCACTTACTTGAATGGATGTGACATCAAGCTAAGTAGCAAGGAGATGAGGTTACAAACTGGCTAATCTTTGTGTACAGAAACATGCAATATTGTATTAAACAGCCAATTGTCTATTTATGGCCATCTGAAAAGATGGTTTACAATTTGGTTACAGAAGAAAGAATTGACTCTTTTATGATTTTAGAGACTTTATACACGTATTCTCTGTGAGAAATGGTTTAATGCATTATTTTGGTGTTATTACAGGTCTTCCAAAGGCCGCGGTGATTAGTCATTTACAGATTCTTAAAGGAGCTGCTGGACTGTGGGCTTTTGGTGCTACTTCTGAAGACATAATTTATATCACTCTGCCTCTTTATCACAGTGCAGCTTCTCTTCTTGGCATTGGTGGATGCATTGAATTGGGTAAGGCTTGTTTGCTTTTGTTGTTAATAGAGAATTAATTATTATAAAAATGTATAAAACATGCTTAGGTTCACTACCCCTAGGGAAACTAATGCTTTACTCAAATTCAATGAGTAGTCTTCTTTGGAATAGCTGTGTATTTTCGGTGGAGGAAATGCTTTCTACTAACAGTTAAGGACATATGCATTATTTTGGCAGCGTGTATGGTGCATTAGTATGCGTACAGACTAAGCATTGTACAGTAGAATGGAACTCAAGTGTATTTGGTGAACTTTACATATTGACAAATACATTGACTACTACAGATTGTACAAACACTCAGCTTTTTAATGTATTTTAAAATTCTGTATAACTTTATCCATTTAATTTGTGTACTATTTTGACACTGGCAATAAATCCCGTGTATTGCTGAGACAATGTAGGTGTCCTCAAGGATTCTTTTATAAAAGATTTATTTGGATCTCCGTGGCAAATATTTTCTGTTTTCTTATGAATAAGGTACAAGTCAGAGCAAAGGAAAAATCATTGTATTATGGGTTAATTCTGTCTCAGTCTGCACTGATGAATACTTTCTTGAGAAATAAGGCTTCAGTGATACCCAAATGATTTACTAATCAGCCTGTATCTTCTGGATATTTTCAAAATATCCACATATATATATATGGATATATGTTGTAATGTAAGATATTACAACACCAACAGTGTTGTAAGAAGAGAAGCTGACTTCTTGTTTTTAAGCTCTGATCTATTGCATTACTGTCTCAGCCAGGAGTCTGATTTCCTCTCCCTTCTTTGTCTACCAAGTTTGAACACTTGTCTTCAAATAAAACAGCTTAAATACCACGTAGTTATCTGTGCAAGGCTGTCTTAGTTCCTGAGATACTGCGTTTTACAGCCAAGCTGCCACACAGAGCAATTGCTTAATTTCATTTTCCTTACTGTTTCCATCAAGGTGCAACCTGTGTATTAAAAAAGAAGTTCTCGGCTAGTCAGTTTTGGAGTGACTGCAGAAGGTACAATGTGACTGTCATCCAGTACATTGGAGAACTTTGTCGTTACCTTTGCAATCAGCCAGTGGTAAGTGGAATCCAAGTGATGCCTGTTTGTCTGTCAGTACATTTATTGTTCTTCATGTGGGTGTGCTAAAAGGGAAATTAAACTCTATTGGGCATGTCCTTCTGCCCTTCCTTTTATGTGAGGTTCTGCAAATATTTGGTGATGTGCAGGTGCTTAGTAAAAATAATGGCTTGAATCATGAAGATAGACTAAAAGTATTGAAAGGAATGGTTTTGAGACTAAAAACTGAATCAGTATCATTTGGTGAAAAAGTACTATTTCACAGAATTTCACAAGGTAAGTTGAGAAAAACAGGATTACTGTTCACTCCCTTTTCTGAATTCTTAGAACTTTGTTTCTTGGCATCTGAGTGTGTCAGAGGTCTCATGTTTCATATGCTATGTTTTAGCACTGTTTTGTTCTGTGGAATGTGCATATTCTGAGACCATCTAAATTATATTTTTAAACTTGGAAGGGACTTGATTTTTGTTCAAGGTAAAACATTTTTTTTTTTCAATGATAAAACTATCCTAGACAACAAATATTTAGGGGAACAGAAGTAATTTTGTGAAAATGTGCAGAAGTTGGATGCACTGCAGCTGTTGTATCTATGAAAAGCTTCCCTTTGCCACTGTCATAATTTTGTTATTTCAAAACAATAATCAGTGGTTTATTTCCTTTTCAGTGAATTTTATTAAACGTACTCATCACTTAGGAAAAGGTACCAGTAACTCAAAGCTTTTAGTCTGAAAATTATTAGCATCATCTTTAAGCAGTGTTCTAAAATAAGAGAATGCAAATCAGTCTTGTTTTCCAACAGAATAATAATTCGCATTAATATCTCAAGTTGCTGACCAAAGAATGGAAAAGGTCATTGGATTGCTTTTCCCTTAGGAAAACTTTCAAAAGTATGTTTAAGTAATGTATTTGTGGGTCATGGATCCTACTGCAATACCCATGTGTGCATCAGTAAAGTAGTTCTTGAATTCAAGGGAGAATGTATGATGGCCCAGTGAGGACCACTGGCACTGATGAAAAACCAGAATAGTGATACCTTTTCTGATTTTATTTTTTTTTTTTTTTTTTGGTGTGTTTTGGGATGTTGGGGTTTTTTAATTTTTATTTGTTTGCGGAGGGGGTTAACTTCATAGTCAAATTTACTGGATAAGAAAAAATCAAGTTATAGAGCGTAAGAAAAATCAAGACATCAGGGAGGCATAGTTTTTATAAATTATGATTTTTTTCCGTTTTTATAGGCTAACTTGATTTCCACAGAGTCATTTCTCTTCTCTCCAAAACTTCAAAACTTTTGCTGTGTTTACAGTCTGAGATATTAATTGTTCCTTTTTTCTGTCCTCTTACTGTACAGGGAGAGCATGGCTTCTTTTCTCACCCCTTTCTAGCTTTCTAGCTTAAAGCACAGATTATACATTAATAGACTTAATTTCTGAAACAAACTCTTCTATTTTTAAATCCTTACCAAGCCACCATGAAGCTAAAGCAATTTTAAACTATGCAAATAAAGTAATTTATACCATCCTTAACTATTTATATACTGCATACAATGGTTATGCAATCATTAACTCTTCATTAACTGTATAACCATTCTATTTTTTAATTTGTGTGCATACTTTCTAGGAGCTGGCATATCTAAACTCTTCTGTGAGTCTGAAGGAGGTTTTTTTGTTTTGTTTTCTTGGTGGGGTTTTTTTTTGTTGTTTTTTTTTTTTGCTTGCTTGCTAAGCCTTCTCAAGAAAAATTAAAATTATAAAACAAATCAGTTTGACAGCTAGGTACTTGAAGAAAAATATTAAGTATGTGTCATGTTAAAACTCGAAGAGAAACATGTTCACACAAATAAGTGAAAGGTTTTAAAATATCTTATGCAATTTACTCTTAGTTTTCAAGTAAGTAAAATAATTTCCCAAGTTGGATCCTCTATTTAAGTTTCATTAATGTAGAAGTACTACATATGCTAGCGATATGAGAAAGATATGGCAAGTTTTAAAGTTCTGTCAGGATATTATGTGGGCAGTGTTTGTGAGATTAGAGTGCTACAAAGCCCTTCTAATCAACCCAGATTAAATCCATAGCAATTACCTTATTTTCTTAATTTGCTTCTTTAAGACTAAACTTGAAATAAATGTTTACATTTATTTCAATTTCTTACAGTTAGAGTCCACACTGTGGGCTCATATTTCATTAATTCTGAATTGAACTTTGGACGAGTCTCTGTGATAGCATATAGGCTCATGACTGAGCTTTCCTTACTGGTATTGTCTTGTTTGATCATTCTGCCTCCCACTCACATCTGCAACAGCTCTTGAAGACTCTTGCAGCAGATTTTTTTCTCATGTTACTCTGCATCCAGTTTGGTTTAGTAATCTGCTGTCTGGAAAGAATATTTGTTCAAAAAGGAAGTTGTCTTTTTTACTTAGGTACAAGTACAAAAAAATCTGTCATTATGTGACACTCATAGATTTTTCTGCGTTTCCAAGTGAGCAATCCTCATGCCTGCCCCCTTCCAAACACTTTTTCTGCAGCATTTTGATTGTAGTGAAAATACAATGACTGGCATTGATGGCTAGTAGCCATCAGTAGTTACAAAATGGATCTGTCTCTAAGATACTAGCATGACTACTTCAGTGAAGAAGAATATTCAGAAAATCAATGGATTTTCTGGCTGACATTGCTCAAGGTCTCTATTAACAGTGATCTGAAAAACTACAAGAGTATGGCATAGCAGAGCTCTCTGTATTGCCTCTTAGCAAAAGCCTTGGAAATATTTCTCTACTAATCTGCAGATATATTTTCCTTAGAGGCTTGCAACTAATTTAAATTTTAACATTTGAATTGTAGACTAAACATTCCAAAGACAGTTGCAGATTTATTTCAAATTTGATGTAATGATCTGTTTAATAATGCATTGCATCCAGAAGCTTTTGGAAAGATTTTTTGGGAATCGCAGCATGTGTTTCCTTCTTTTGTTTAAAGAAGATCTGAATCCTGAAATGTGTTACAAACAGAGGGTAGAAATCAGTGTCCTCAATAATTATGTCCTGTTTTCTGCTTTTGTGAACTGTGATGCAGTATGACAGTGTTTGTATGATTTATTATGCCTTAGGTGAAACAGGTAAGCTCTCTGTTAAAACCAGAGTTCACTTTTGCTTCTGTTCGAAGTCTGTGTCAGAAATAATTGTATCATTGTTTACAATTTCCCGTTTAATATGTGTCCTGTTTTGTGCACACTTGGTATTGAGACAGTGTTATCCTCTGGCGCAGGTAACATTTCTTATGTCCTCGGGGTTACCTAACTGTATAAGACCATGCTTATCAGCTTTCAGATTTTGTTTTGTTAAGCTGAGGCAAGACAGTCTCTCTACTAGATACAGTTTGGCTGAAGATTCTTTGGATAGGATTAAGCTCTCTGAAGTGACTTCAGAGAAGATGCTTAGGGATTTGTTGTGTTAAAACTCTTCTGTGTTAGAACAATAGTGGTTTAGAAGGAGAAAACAAGGAATTCAGTGCTACTGGCATAAGGAAACAGAATGAATATTTATTTCCCTGCAGTTGACTTGAGTGTTGTGGAAAGAGGTGTAAGGATGGGGTTTATGTAGCTGGATAGCACTGTCTCTCACTGAGAAGCAGTTTTCCTTAAAGGGAAGGAATTTAATGCTCACATAAGTGAGGAGAAATTAGTCAGCAGGCACTTTTCTACAATGCAGGCTTTACTTGTAATCACATTTTATTTCCCATTAAAGTTTAGCTCAGTTTTTGTTCAGTGCTGGAAATTGTTCTTTCTGATATCCTTAAAATGTGGAGTGGAAATTTATTAAGCTCCTCACAGGTTTTTGGCATAAATATTTTATTGAATAACCTAAACCAGAAATGTGACACGGTTAAAAACAGCCAGATCTGTACCTTCCATGGGAAGGCTTCTAAGAATCTCTACATCTCTGCATTTTAAATCATTAAAATTTAATTTACAGGAGGGAATTTTACAATTTATTTATTCTTCTAGTGACCTATCCTTAAAAAAAAAAAAAATCAGTAACCATTTGTACATGTCATAAGAAGATACCATTCTTAATCCAAGGTGTTGCTGATTTACTGAAGTATCAACCATGCCTAAAATACAATTGAACACTTTTTGTACATACTATTGGAGAAAACGGAACTTTCGGACTAAGAACATATCCAGCACATCTGAAATTAAAGCTTACAAAAGGCCATGAGATTTGGAAGCTTATATTTTTCCCTCTAGACTGTATTATTTGCCCTTATAAAATCAGACTGTATGTCACAGCAAACATTTTGCTTTCAACTGCCATTGCTGCAAGAACAGTATTGTTTTTGAAAAGTGGCTTTTAAACAGATTATAAACCCACTTATTTTTCTTACTGCCTTCTGATACTTATATGTACTGGCATACCTCCCTTGGTACCCACATATGATCCTGTGTCTGTTTTCTCATTCCTCCCACTAATAATGGTAAAAGTTTCCAGATGTTCTTCACAGAAAACATCTTCAGTAAAGTCTTAGGAAGCATTAGTTTTTTGTATCTAAACAGCAGTAGTTACAATGGCTATTTATAATGTCAACTACTGGTTCTGGCATGGTGGATCATGACTTAAGAGGTCATGCAACTTGACCAATTTCTCTCTCTCCAGCTTTCAGTTATTCCTGGACTCATCTTTTGGGTTAAAGTACTTGAGTTGTGCAGAAAATGTGCTTATATTAAAGCCTAAAAATCACAATCATGCTTTCACAAAGGGAAACTTCATACTGCTCACAGAATACTGTGGGTAATATGCACCACAAGAAATAATCTGTATGCACTTTAATTGTCTGGACTGACTTTTGAAAAGTTTTGTGCGATTTTTTTTGACTAGTGCTCTCCTGGGACAATCAGCAAAAATACATTTATCTACTTCATATTACTGGGTGGAACGCAGACAAAAGAGACTTTTTTTTGTTGGTAGATATATTATGAGAAAATGGGAGTACAACTAAGCAAAACATTTCCTATTAAAAGAGCTAAATAAAGAAAGCTTTTTTAGAATATAATTCTAATAGATTATCAGGAGATTGATTATTAAAAATGGGGTGAGACTGAGCTATATTAAATATATATTAAACAACCAGTATCTGAAATAGAAAGATGTGTCCTTTTCCTAATTTTCCAGTCCTTTCTTATGGTGCATCTTTTTTATTCCCTTCCTGTTTTATTTGTATTTTTGGATTTGGGTATGTGTTTTCCTCAGAAAATCTAGTTGCAGTTTATAATTAGGCATTACTAAATAATGAATGTGGATGTGTATCTTGAAAAATGTATTATATCTATAATAGCAGGATATCTCTCATAGTCTAATAAACCTTCTGATGCCTCTTTTTCAGGGCTAATGTATCAATAGAGGAACTGGTGAATGTGTTGTAACATACACATTTTGTAAATACTTGAATGCAAATCCTGTGTCATCTGTCTTATCATATTTTATATTTAACAGATGTTTGCATTCTCAGGTCCTGAGGTTGCTTTCTGTTTCATCAAGGCCATGATACAGAGAACAATTCATGCCTCCTTTCTTTGAATTATCTTTGCTTCTCTCCATTTGGATTTTCCTTTTGCAGAAATAATAAAAGAAGGGCAGTGAACATGTTTTCATATGTTTAAGGCAGCTGCTCAGCACATTTTTATGTAGCTTCCTGCACCAGTTAGTATACTGTTGATAACACTCTAAGAGGAATTTACTAACAGCTTAATCACGTAGATAGTCCAAGTAGTTTATTGAGAACACTTAAGGAGAAAAGACTGCTGGATGAAAAATCCCCGGTATGTCGTATTTAATGTAATAAGGCAGATCTTGACTTGTCAAATAATTAATATACAAAAGAAACAAGCACGCAAGATGGAGACACAGTGTGTCAAACTGATTTATGATGTGTGCAGATGTTTGGTACAGAGTTCAAAGATCTTGGCAGAATGAATGGAAAAAAAATTCCAAGTGTATGGTAAGAACTGTTGCTTATAAATGCATTGATGTCACTGAAAAAGGCATTGAAAAAGTGTTTCACCTTTACTGTTAAAAATAAGTGGATGTAAACTGAACCCCCATTTTATTTCAGAACCACACTGAATTAAGAAAATAATGTCACAGTGCAGGAAAATAAATAGGCATTTTCAGAAACTTTGGAAAGATGTTACAGCATTCTGTTATTCTAAAATCTCTTGTCTATCTGTGGAGAACTATTAGTAAATTCAGAAACACAAATCATAATTGAATTATCAGAGGACATGCAATTTGAACTTATTTGAACTTGTGCTAGGTAACCAAGGGAAGGCACTGAGTCCTTTGTAAATGAGATGAGGAATGTTAGGATATACAGCTTTCAGTGCAGGAGGTGTAAATTTGGTACAGTGTTTTTGCAGTGGGCTAAGAATACGCATGCATACAATTGCTGCATGCCAGCTGTTGCAGGGCAGCTGGCTGACATGCCACAGCTTGATCAGGTGTCAGGAGTGGCACAGGGATAACAGAGCTTTTCTGCTGGAAGAGAGATGTACTAGGTGACTGCCTGGAATTCCTTCTACACCTTTAATTTTATTTATTTTACCAAAGGTAAGCTAGTTGATGAAATGTCATCTGAAAATGTCAGAAATTGAAAGCCTATTTGGTTGAGTCAGTCTAAAGCTAGTTTCTGCCTATTTATTTTATTTCCTTTTTCATTAATACACCCTAAGTGTTCATCACTCAACCATATATTTTTGTAATTTGGTTGAATTATCATCCCTTTTCCTTCCCTTCTCTTACTTGCAGCAATTTATCTACTGCGTAACTGTTCAGCCACAGTGCCCATGGATACCAGCATGCCTGTCCTAAGAGTTGGACTTCGGCAGTGATCTGGACAATAATATTTGTGATGATGTTTGGATGTTAAAAAGAGATGACAGATGTTAGAATGGCTACCTGTTTTATTTACTGTGGGTCACTTTACATTGAAAATCACACATAAAAGCAAACATGGACTAATGTCATATATTAGTTATAAAAAGAATAAAAATAGATAAAATATTGCTATATTAATTTACTCACATATAAAACTAATGTGAGTAAACACATTGCTTGAAGTTTCCCTAATTTTAATAATTTTCTTCATAGTTATGAAACCTGCTGGAAGATGAAATTGCATATAGTTTTCATTCTCACTGCATTTAATTCTGCAGTGCTCCTCAGGGAATCTTGTATTGACAGACAGGTACAGCTATGGTGGGGCTGACTAAATCACAAATACAGCAGTTGCAGCAATGAAGTCTAACAGTGAATCTACCTTGGTTGTGAAGAAGTGAATTACTGCTCTGCCCTTTAAGAAATCTGCTTTCAGTAATCAGTATCCAGGAGGATAACATCATAGACCATCTTTGTATTTTTGTAAAACACCTGAGTGCTGTGAGAGCATTCCTTCCTAAACTGAGATGGCTTTACCTTGTATTGTAGATGTTGATGATAGGTCTTAACATTGCAAGCAAAGTGTGATGATGACCTGTCAGGACTACTCTGCATCTTTTCCTCTAGAGAAACAACTTTGTGCATAGAAATAAATATAAACCAGCCAAAGTAATATGAGGAACTGAAATTATTACACTTTTAAATGACATGGTGTTTGTTCTTTTGGGGAAAAAACCCAGACACCATAATCCATGTAGGCCACTGTCTTCTAGTTCATCCTAGAATATGAACTAGACTAGGAAAAAAACCAATCTTTTCAGCACACAGCTAGCAATGCTTTTATTTTTCTTAAAAATGGAAGCAAAGTCTTTTTTTTAGCTTGGTCTCTAGAGGTTTGGAATGTTCCTAGGCTGATGAAAGACTCAATTACTCTGTGTGTGTGCTTATTTATTTTTATATATATGCATATATATATATGCATATATGTGTCTCTTCTGTTCATTGAACGAAGAATTTCCTTGAAAGTATCTCTTGAGCTACTTTTTGTATCTTAGCAGAGGCAGTATATTTGAATAATTCAGTGTCATCAGCAAGTGATAACTGCAGTTCAGCTGTGGACATGTTCATTTCAGTTTAGCCTTGAAATTGCAAGGAAGATAACCCACTTTTAGAAGTTTTCTGTTGAGCTGACAGGAATATTCTAAAAATGCAAAGAATTTTTGGAGGGGAAAAAAAAAAAAAGCATAGAAAGCTTTCCTGATTAAGTTCAAAGTAACACTGAAACATTTTAGATTAAAAAATAAGAATATTATTGTTGTTCATTGACAATATAATGAATTTGAATATGTAACAGAACAGATGTTACTATTCCAAGTATGTAAAAACCTACACTGTTGCATTGTGATATTGTGTCTGAAGTTGAAATAACGAACCACTGTAAAAATTACATCTGTGGGCAATTTTTAGATACTTCGTTCCAGGCTCTGTCCGTGTCAGATTTGTAGTGCTATGTAATGCAGCACTTGTTAATAATGATGTAGCATGAGTTCAGTGAAGTATGTGCTTATGAGTTTAGAAATTACTTTCACTTTTCTTTTCACATCTAAACATAGAAGGGAAAGAAGGTTCTTGTTAAAACAGTGTTATTAGTGACCATGGGAGGCTGGTGAGTGATGCCGTTTTGAGGTAAAACTGTGGGATAATGCCTCAGATTGTAATCTGCTGACACCTATCTGCATGTAGTGAAAATAGGTGCTTTCCTTGCTGAATCATTTCAGCAAGAGAACTTTGCAGAAGGTAGGCTCTAAAGATGAATTAATACATTTTATCTTTCTGTGAGTTACTGTTTTTGAAGAGGTGAGAAAAAGCATAGAGCTTAAAATTCCATTGTGTTACATCGTTACAGTAAGAAGAATTCACATCCTCATGAAAAATTGAGTATGTCCAAGACATAAGCCTTGGAGGAGCACTGCTGTCTGTGTACTCAGATGATGCTTTACTGTTTTTAGTATCCAAATTATTTAAAAGATTCTTGTTTCACTCAGCTGACAAGATCTCTTCACAGAAATAATTTGCTGTGATTTTATATGGGACTAAATGTGTTGAAATGGATTTTTTTTTTTTTATAAAGCCATAACCAATTCATACTGGTTTGGGTGGGGGGGGTGTGGGAGGGCCATAACAGAAAGCAGAAAACAGGGACTCTGTTTTCTATAGTATATGTATGTGAATGTGTATCTATATATATATATTTGTATGAAAAGAATGTGAATATGTGCAGATGTGCGGATTTGTATATAGAGAGGTGTTCACATATGTGTATAGAAGTATAGGTAGATAGAGATGTATAGAGACTGTTGCAGTGGCAGAGTGCTATGCAGTTCCAAAGATATGCAGTAACAAATTGTACCTATGTTTATTTAGTATTGTTTTTTTATTTGTGTATCTCACTTCTAGAACATTCTGTATTGCAACCTGAAATTACTGTAAAGGGAGTCATATTTGAAACAAGATGAAATTAAAAGAAAATAAACTCGAATCCAAACAGTATAGATGTTTTGCTTTCTGGTACTTCAGCTTAAATACGATTGTATTTTAAAGCTGGTCCATGCAATTTCAATATTTGGGAATGTATACGTAAAATTAGAACATTTTACTGAACTGGATACTTACTATTGTGTTCATTGTGGTAAACATGGGACCTGACTACAGTAAAGACTCAAGGTCACTAAGGAATAGTGTATTCCAGTAACATTGAACAAAATCTCACAGTCTTAATATTGAAAAGAGTATGGAAGATGACTCCTATGCAATATGTGGGAGAGAACATATTTTACACGTGTGTGAAATCTGATTGTTTCCTCATAATCAGTCCAAAGACAGAAGAAAGTAACTGTTCCTCTCCTGACTTTTATCCCATGACAGAAATAATTTCCATCTTTCTCTGTTCTTCCCGATTTTTTAATTCCTCTGGGGAGAAATACTGAGGCAATTCGACTTTTAAAATATAAAAGTGTTTATATAAATAATTGTAGTAATTTTTCAGGAAATAATTTGTTCAACAAGGTAATAGGTTTTAGATTGCAGTTTACTGCTTTGCAGATATCTACCAGCTATGTCAGCTTTCTTTAACTTCTTGAGTGTTATTTTTTCTTCTTTTTATTTTTTTACTGCATGTATTCCAAAGAAAGTATGTTTTTCCCGCAATATATGCAATGATCAAATACAGTTATCAGTATACTGTATTTTAATTTTTTTTCTTTTTTTAACAGAAGGAAGGAGAAAAAAATCACAAAGTCCGACTAGCAGTTGGAAATGGAGTAAGAAATGATGTATGGAGGGAATTTTTAGACAGATTTGGTGCTATTAAGATCTGTGAGTTCTATGGTGCTACTGAAGGAAACATTTGTTTCATGAACCACACAGGAAAAATCGGATCTGTTGGACGCACCAATTTCTTCTATAAGGTAACTATTTTTTTACATTCTACTAAGTAGTAGTGCTGAAAAAATTGTGTTTCTTAGTTTGAGTACAGTCCTAAGTCCAAGGCAGATTTTTCTGACTTGTTTCTTAGTTGACTCTCTGTAAAATCTTAGCATCCAACCCAGTTGTACTCTCAGCAGTAGCAGTGTGATTTTTCATAGCGTTCACAAGAGTCAAAAAGGCTTTGGCTTTCTGCTGGCAGTCTTCAGTAATCTTACAGTTGCCAAGTATAGCTTCAGGTCTCTACTAATTTAGAGGACAAAAGAAAAAGTTTTATTATTTTAATAGCTAAGAACTCCTCATCACTGAAATAAGGCTACAAATTCTGATTTATTCTTCTACAAATTATAGCTAGAGATGTGTTTATATAGTATGTTCATATTGCATATTGCTATGTAAATATTTGGCATAAATGGAAATTAATAATAATATAATTATATATATTACATATAATAGAATTCCAGTATACCATTCAGTAGCATATAGACAGATACAAATTTAATAGATATCTTATACTTAGGTGAAAATAAACGTAATTAACTCAAACTACATCTAGCCTGTGTCAGTATTCAGAAATGTCAAAGATAACAGAATATAATCACTGTTGAGTTATTGTGAAAGAGAATATGTGGCAAAATTATTTATTAAAAAATGCTATACCCCTTTGCCTACAGTCTGTAGGTCTTTGTTGTGTTCCAGGTTAGTGAACCTAGAAAAAACCCTGTTCTGTATTTCATCAACTTTGAAAACGGCATATATCTCAGGGAGGAAGATTACGTGTTATTTATATCACACATTATGACTTTCCTCTATCCTTCTGAGTAAATGAAGAATTTATTTCTGCTTGAAATTCACAGATAGACTTTTTATTTTTGATCCTGTAAGGACAGTCTTTTAAATTATTAGGAAGTCCTATAGAAAGTAACTCGTGTCCCAAGCTTTAGCTAACAATATTAAAGATGCCTAGCCTTTTTGCGAGGAGACTACATATTTATCATGATGTTGTTGCTTATGCCTGTTTTTGCTCTTCTTGAAATAAATAATACCTCATGCCTATAATTTTAAATTGAGTGATGCCTATCTGTATACAAGTCCTGTTGACATAAATGGCATTTGTGCTCCTTAGGAGAGCTGATAGCAAAATGTCTCGACAAAGCTTTTTAGGGAGTGATGTAAAACCATTGTTTGGAAATACAGCAGAGGTGTCTTCTGATGCCGTGTGAATGGGTTTCTAGGCAGCGTATGTTCCAGCATCCTCAACTTCAATACTCCATCACTACACAGTGCAATTGCTACACAGGCTGATTTACACACTGGGGCCAGAGGAATTCTTCACTTCTTGCCCAGGAACTCATATTGCAGTGAGGATTCTGGAACCACTCAAAAAACACCATAAGAGCTAGTGTGTTGCTCAGAAACCAGTGAGAGCTCAGGAATTTAAGCACACAACTCCACTGATTCTCTGTCCTACATGTTTGGTGCTCTGTAGCTGGCAGTGACCATCCGATGATGCTGGATATCTCCAGAAAGGTCTGGAACTGCTACAGGAAATCAGAGATCTAGAATTTAGGAGTAGTAGGTGAACCAGGAACCTTACAGATGATGTTAATTTCTGTTTCAGACTTTTCTAAGCTAGATGCCTTATAATCTTACAAGATTTTGCATGTGTTCCAAATTTGAGTAAACTTGTTTTCAGTATTGCAGAACTGGCAGAATTTTGTCATAAGTTATTAACCTTTTGGAAATACCATGTAAAGGCTACAGGAGATAAAGATCAAACTTGAAACTATCTGCATATTTATTTAATCACCTGTGTTTTTAATCAAGTACTTTGAGGATTTTGAATGTGACACTAAATACATATTTTAATGCCATGGATAAGTTAATTTTCACTTATTTCAGGCATTTTTTCTGTCCATTTATTTAAAATGCATTTTGCAGCTTGCAGATTACTAAACCATGCCTTCTGAAGTGTAGCTGTTGTTTGCTTTACTTCAGTCTGGATGACATCAACTAGACAACTAGTCATATGTAAAGGAGAGGAACATTATTTCTGATTTACTGACTTGTGAAAGACCTGAGGTTGGAAAGAAAATCTGTCTCCTGCATTAAAGCAGACAATGGCACAGACAAGGCCCATCCACTCAATTCCTAACATTTGTTGTTTCTTCAAAGACGTGCTACAACAGCTTTTGAAACATTCTCTTGACACGCAGGACAGCATTAGGTACCCTTTAACACGCTTTCTAGGGATTTTCTAAACACCTATTTCTTAAAATGGAAATAGAAAGAAAGATAACTGAGATATTGGGAAAAAGAGGCTTGTGTGTTCATGTATGTGATACACTAAAGGAGAAGGAACAAACTTGCTCTCTTCCTAAAGCATAATTGCTCAGCTGGCAACAAAGTAAATGCAGTACAAAGCCCTATAGATACAGGTATTGAGAGTATAGAGGGAATAATAGCAGGAAGTTTCAAAGTATAACACTTTTAGTGGGGTGCAGAGGAGAAAGAAAAAAAGAGTAGTGTGGTAGGTAGTGACAATGGCACAGTTTGTAAAGGTGAAATACAGACAAAATTACAGCTTTAAGAGGCAAACTGAGCTCTCAGAATGAGCAAAGTAACTTCTGCCAACTGCTAAGGGCTGGGGATAAATGCTTGTGGATAAATATTAAGGTTCTACAGAACACATTTATTTTCATTAAAAAAATTGGAAGAGATAAGGTAATAGGAAGAAAGATGAATGTTACAGCAGTTACTGTATTTAAGACGTTAACTAAAAGCAGTGATCTTGTTTGCACTTGTTTCTTTCCATAATGTGTTCTTTATGTAAGTGGGATTAGTTCATGTGCATGAAAGCATCCCTCTAGAATATGAATAAATCTTTCAATAAAGATGTTTACATAGGGTCAGTGAACAGAAAAGTAGAAGCCTCTGGATAGCTTTTTAGCTGGTAAAACTTAAAATGTTTTACAAAAAATAGTGTCTTGATTAACACAGTAATATAATAAATTACTGTTTAATCTTTACATCTTTACATCTGATGTACATATGTACCTAGCTAATGTTAATAATCAATTATGTTATATATGACATACATTATATGAGTATTTATATAAATGTGATATGGGAAAAATTTTAAAGACCCTAATTTGTTTCTATCAAATATATATATCCTTCTTATACTGAAATAAATTCTGATGGCAGACAACAAGGGAACTTGGGCTTAATGAGATCCAAGGAAGCTTATAAGAAGGGCTAAAAATAACCCATGGCATGTTCACCTGAAAACCATTAGGTAAAAAAAAAAAAAAAAAAGAAAAAAAAAAAAGAAAAAAAAAAAAAAGAAAAAAATTTCCAAACTTTATTTGTAAATGTAATTTTTCCTTATTTTAAGCAAGGATATGCAAACTATCACAGAAATCCAAATCTCATATGCAAACTGTATAGATAAAAATCAGCTTTGAGCTGAGAAACATTTAGATCTTACAACAAATTTTAAATCATTTCAGCATATAAAATAGCTTTCACACAGCCATTCAGAATTAGTATTATGCACTTCCTCATGCAGTCATAGAGCCTGTGGCAGAAGACAAATTTTTTAGTTTAAAAATAAAGGTAGTTTCAAATAAATGTTAAGATCCTGGAAAACTGGGTTCAAAGGAAGTATACTGATGTATAGATCCAAGCAATAGAAGCTCCTAGGCCAAGGAAAATTAATGTTTCTTCTCGTTTGACTAATTTTGAGCTAAAATAATCTGAAGTACTACAAGTGTTTTCTAAGGTATTGTATTCTTACTTGTCATTGTTCAGTTAATATCAAACACAGCTTAAAAGATTTGTCTCTTGGTTTTGTTTACTTTGGTTTTCTGTGGGACCTATGTGTCTGCTCTTTACAGCATAAATAAGGCATTTCAAGTGTATTATTAAAAATGTCTCTAAAATGTGATGACACTAGGCTCCAAATATTTTTTTTCTTATATTTCAGTTTTTAAAGATGCTTGAAACATGTAATGCTTTGTTTTAGAAACCAAGAGAAATAAAAAATACTTAATCTCTCAAACCAGTAATAAAAAGCTTGTGATCTCTATTTTCTCATAATGGTTCTTTCGACATTCCCTGTAAATTGAAATTTTAGTAATTGCACAACTTTTTTCAAAACAATATTTAAATGCATGTATTTCTAATCAATTAAAAAAAAAAAAAAGGTGAGGGAAGCTGTTACTACATAACATTTAGGCAGCATAGTAGTAGACAATATTGCACATTAGCACACTTTCAGCTCACTGTATGATGCTTTTTGTTTGCTACATTTATGTCATGCTTCAGAGAGTAGGATGTAGATTAAAATGATGAATGTTGCATGCAGTACTCTGAAAATAATATGGTAATGATTCAACAGCTCAGGTCTTTGTCCCATTAGAATTTAAATAATGAGGTGAACCAAATGTTAGTCTGTGCCCAGACTAAATACTTTGCTATGGAGCTTTCATTTCCTGGTATTTAATATGAAAAGCAAGCTGCTTAGAATCACAGAACAATTTTGCTTGGAAAAGACTTTTGTGCAGACAGAGCTGTTTGCACAGTCTCTATATAGTTTCATTATGCATATTTAATACAAGATGTGGTACTTTCTTTTTATTTTGTACTAAAAGAAAAAATAATAAAATTATAACATTTATGATAAAATTAATAAAAATAATAATAATTAATAAAATAAAATAAAGAAAATATTTTCATTATTAAAAATAATTAAATTTCATTATTTTTATTATTATTAGCCTCTTTAATACTCTGTAGTTGTAGGCAAAAAGGCGTATAGAAGATAGTATAGTTATATATAATAGTAATCTCAGTGGTTTTTAGATGGTCTCAGATACTGAATACAGTTTTCTGAGTGTTTATAAGAACTCAAATTCTTCATTCTTTCAGAGGTCAAAAACTATCTTGTCAAAATACTACTCTATATGATGCATTATTTTAAGCTATTCTAATCAGACACAAAAACAGAGTAACATTTAATTTTATACCATTTCATTCTTATTATATTTATATAATATATAAAATATATAAAATTGTATTATATATTTTAATATTTTAATATATTCTTTATATTACTCATTGCATTTGGTCGTATGAAACCTATTAAAGTAAATATCAATGTAAAAAGAAAATGAAAAAGAATAGCAGTTAAATCTAGGCAGCCAAAAAAAAAAAAAAAAGACCTACTACCACTCTGTTCCTCAAGAATAAACAATTATTTTCTAATTGAGGAAAACATTCTGGCTCTCAGATTCTTGACTTTGGTAAATGGTTTAATGTGATGTTAATAAAAATTATTACCTTTCACTTAATTAAAATAGTGTCCTATTCTTGAATCATTACTTTATTTTGCAGGCTGTGACCTTTTTCCTCTGATCAACTCTTAAGAATAACTTTCTGTTTCAGACTTAAGGTAGAAGAAAAACACATTGATAGGACTCAATGAACCAAATTTTTCCATATGAAACTGAAATTGTGGGATTCATGTTGCTCTTTTTCAGATTAAAGAAAAAAAAATTTCATATATTTACAACAACATTTCAAATTAGGCTAAAGATGCAACTCTTCAGCCAAGTTAGTGGCAGAAAAGGAAAGAGGTTTATATTTTAACATCCTACCCTTTACTTCAGTCACTTTCATAGAATCCTCCTTAAGTTATATTGTATTTCTTTATTGTGAAGAGTGCAGTTATATATATGTTTAATAAATTTTTTCCCCTATTGACAAGAATTCTCAGGAAAAGATAATTACCTCAGTTTCACTAGTTATTAAAAATTGCTGATATGTTTCTTTTTGAGAAGGCAACATGGAATCCCAAGCTGGCCAAATTGTCTCTTTAGAATAATAAAGAGACAATTTGGACTACTGCAAACACAGTTGTCCAAATAGTCTCAGGCAATGTCTCTTAAAGGTGCAGTTTGGATTCATATCACAGCAGAAAAATGAAAGAAAATAATTGGCAAATGCTATATATTCAAGAAAAAAAAAAATAAAAATAAAAGAAGAAAGAAAACAAAAAAAGAAGGAAAAAAAAAAGTATTGCAGTTGCTAGTTTTGATAGGAGATCTTGTCCTCTCCTTCAGTTTGCTTGGAGCCATGGCAAGATGTACCCTGCTGCTGGTGCTCACTTTCCACCACCATACAACATCCTGAGAAAACAAGAGGGAAGAACTGAGGCTAGTTAAGCGACAGTTAAGCCCAACAGGAAGCAGATACTCCTTTGTGAGGCCTTTCTCTTGCCAGCTGTTTTCAGTGCCAGAAGACCCCAAGAACATGTCCTATCAGCTACCACCATTAAATGTCACTTAAATACTAGAGATAATGCCTCTATTATGCTGACTCACACTGCTCTTTCACTGATGATATGGATCCCATAACTTGTAAGAAAATCAACAACAGAACAGTTCTATGTCTTCATTTAAAAAACTGTTTTGATGTTGCTTACCTCCAAGAAATGGCATAGATTTTCATATAGAATGTTTTCAGTTTTAAAAGAAACTGCATTCTCCTTTCAGATGAGCAAGACAATACAGGTTTCCTTAT
This sequence comes from Cyanistes caeruleus, assembly GCF_971803275.1. Lineage (NCBI taxonomy): Eukaryota > Metazoa > Chordata > Aves > Passeriformes > Paridae > Cyanistes > Cyanistes caeruleus. The sequence continues at coordinate 37,828,496 of NC_141732.1, forward strand.
GTATGCTTGCTGCCACCAGATGTCACTGTGTAGATGAGTAACTGATGACTTCTTCCCTTTTTTAGCTTTTTTTCCCATTTGATTTAATCAAGTATGATTTCCAAAAAGATGAACCAATTAGAAATAAGCATGGTTGGTGTGAAAAAGTTAAGAAAGGTAAGTATGTATTTTAATAGGATATTACAGCTTATTGATTTTAATAAAAATGCTTAACAGAGTTGTTTTAAGGAGCCTTGATATTGTGTTACTGCAGTTTACCAAATTAACTATTACTCTTTGCTCTGAAAAAAAGCAATATGATTTTTGATCTCAGATAAAACAGCAATAAACATACCAGTGCTGGTATTGGAAGCACTCAGGAGATCCTTGGATATATTCACAGAAGAGTAGTGTTCAAAAGTGATGCTATAGTATTATCTTTAAATTTATACATAGTGACATCTGTGTTTTTTAAAGGAGGTTAACATAAGGAAATGGTTGCCTAAGAGATCTACAGGAAGGACTGGTGGATTAGAGCAAATGCTTTTTGATGAGAGATTAAGAGTTTCTGAGTAAGTGATGTGATTCAGCTTAATAATTAAAAAAACAAAACAAAACAAACAAAAACCAACCAAATAACGTAAAACCTAAATTGCTTGATTATAGCTGTCCTAAAAATATTTATGAAAAGTCATGATTAGACAATTTTTCTGTTATGTTAGACATGACACAAAGTGTTACGAGATTCTGGAGCATACATTGTACTGTGGGAAGGTAACAGCTGAAACTGAAGCAAGAAAAACTCATAGTAAAGGTCAGGCAAACAGCTTTAATGGGGAGCTGAAACAGATTTTTTAAAGGAGTTATGAGATTCTCTAACAGCTGATAATCAAACATGGGTACTTTGAAGATGATATGTCCCCAAAAGCTGAAATTTTATAGGAATTTAACTGTAGGGATGCCAGACTGACCAGTGAAGGGAACATGTCCTTTAATTAGACACTTGGTCAAATTTTTTTTCCAACTACACCACTCAGTCTAATGAAAAGTATTATCTTTGTCTATAATCTCTGTCTTACCCATGTCTTATTTCATCAGAGCATTATGGCTGCAGTGATAGTACCAGTGAACTAAATACTGCTGCTTTAAACACTACCACTTTATGGAAAAAAAAGGCACAGCTCTTTATTAAGGAGGCAGTCTTAAATTAAAAATTGTGCCTGCTTTTGGAAGCATTTTAATATATTTTATTGTTTATAATTCTTGTCTCTGTTGCAAAGTAATGGAACTCTTAACCTATATTGTTCAGAACTTGCTCCCAGAAAGGTTATTTAATACAATTATTGCATGTTCTGCTAACAAACACCCTGGTATGCTACATGCATTAGAGTACAATCCTTTCCCCTACTCCCCCTAATTTTGAGGAAAAAAAATTATTGGACTTTTATATTTTACACCAAAACCTAAGCTGATGATGCTATCTCACGTTAATGAATATTCTTAAGAAGTCACAGAATTTTCTGAGTTGGAAGGGACTCACAAGGATCAAGTCAAACTCTTTAAGTGAATGATCCCCACAGAGATTAAACCCACAAGCTTGGTGTTATTAACACCAGGCACCAACCAACTGAGGTAATTTCAGTTCTCAGAACTTCTGAAAAGAGAGTAAATAGGGACATAGTGCCTGGGCTATGAGCACCTACTTTTGATTAACACTAGTTTTTCATTAGGAAGCTGATAAAGCTGACACTCATCATGGAAATTCAGTAACATGTGGGGAGTCAGTTCAGTATTAACTTGAATTGTGCACTTTCAGAGGATAATAAACTACTAGTGAGTTTACAATTGATAGATGACCATTCTGGTGAAAAAACTGATGAGTCACAAGCAAGAAATACAAGTGACTGTGAGTTTGCGTGGACAATATTGAAAGTAATATTAATGTCAGGTACAGAAATGTCCAATGATGTTTTAGGTTTATATTCTTTCAACTTCTCTGTATAGGTGAAGCTGGTCTTCTGATTTCCAAAGTCAATGCAAAGAACCCCTTTTTTGGTTATGCCGGCAATAAAAGACACACTGAAAAGAAATTACTCTGTGAGGTATTTAAGAAGGGAGATCTTTATTTTAATACTGGAGATCTAATGGTTCAAGACCATGACAATTTTCTGTATTTTTGGGACAGGATTGGAGATACCTTCAGGTACAGTTATGGTTTATTTTCATATTTCTTCATTAAAGATATATAGACTAAAAGAATGTGGTTATATTTGTTTTCAGCTGGAACTGTTCAACTTACTGTTATTGTGATGTAGTTTATAATGATACTGAAGTGGGTGGTACAGGCTTAATTTTGTCACAAGTGTTGCATGAGTAATAATCATGAGTTAAATGTATATGAGTTAAATGTCCATTTTCAGAATAGTTCATAGGTCTTCCAGAATTTTGAATGGGCTTTTCAGTAAGCATATAACTATTGATGGATTTTCTATGAGCAAGGAAGTCAGATACTAATGTGAAGAAAAATGTCTCAAGTAGCAGGGATTGGTCATGTTTGATACATTTATATACATGTAAAAAACTTGCAAACAATTGTATTGACCTTCAATGTCCCTTAAATGTTATAGTACCCAGTAAGATTCGAATTGAAACATTTTCTTCTGGTGATCAAATTCCAATGTGACAAGTGTGAAAAAATGTGACGTAGTGTTAGTCTGAAATGAATGGAGTTTCTAAAACTAAAGATTTTTTAAAAGGGCAGGTGTCATGGGATTAAATTATTTTTTCACACATTTTAGATGGAAAGGGGAGAATGTTGCCACTACAGAAGTTTCTGATGTCATTGTAATGTTGGACTTCATACAAGAAGCAAACGTGTATGGTGTGTCTGTGCCAGGTAAAAGCTTGAGTTATACATTTTGTTTCTCCCAGGTTGATTGCTAACTCTCATAACTCTTTCTATTTCATGTTTTAAACATTAATCATGTTTGATTGAGTCATCTGTTTAATATCCAGCTAAAATGTAGATACAGATAATGAAAATACTATCTGATTGTGAATGAGCTAGTGAATCATGCATTTTTTTATCTGTATGCAATAAGGAGTATTTTTGAAAGTGTACCGTACCTGCGTTTGTGATAGCTACATAACCTAAATTAAAACATGAATATCTAGTAAATTCACATCTGTGCAGAATCCAGATACATCTGTCAAAATGAAATATCAACAAGGTAATTATAAAGTAGCTTTAAAGGAAAAAATGTGAAGACATTTTTCTGTCTTGTTTTACTTTGCCTCACAAAATAACTGTAAACAGTTAATTTGCAAAACCAAGAAGAAACTGAAAAAGAAAACAAAGAGAAAAATTAATTTTTAAGGAAGAAAATACATTAATTTATTTTTAATAGAGTTTTTTGTTATTTTTCATGAGATCATATGGGCTTGATTCTTATTCATGCTTAATCTTTTTAAAAAGTACATGCTTGGTCTCACTGGGATAAAAAATAAGTTTCTATATCAGAGACTGTTTGATGCACTTCTTTGCATTGGTGGCTAAAACAGTGTTGATAACCTAATAGTGCTTGGCTACCACTGACCAGAGCTTGCACAGTACCAAGGCTTCCTCCATGCATAAGAATGCTGGGGACAGCAAGAACTTGGGAGGAGATGTAGATGGTACAGTGGGCTGAACCTGACCAAAGCCATACTCTGTATCATATGATAGTCATGCTCAGTTATTAAAGCTGGAGAAATGAACAGGATGAGAGGTTTGTGGTTGTGGTGCTTGTCTCCCCAAAAAAACACTGCTCCAAGTGAGGCCTTGTCCTGCAGGAAGGAGCTGGCCATCTGCCTGATGATGGGAAATACTGAATGATGTCCTGGTTTTGCTTTGCTTGTACATGTATCTTTTGTTTCCCTTATGAAACTGCCATTACCTTAACACTTGAGCCTTGTTTTCCTTTGTTTCCCATCCCATGGCAGAAGGGATTGAGCACAAAGCTGGCTGGATATTTGGTTGTTGGCAAGGATAAACCCATCACAAAATGGTAAAGGAGTATGAAATGAGAAAGAGTGTCACTTATGTGTATTTTAAAGACATAAAACATGAAAGAAAACAGAAGACTGTCTGAAAATCAGATTCAAAAGTATGAGGGATGCTAATTTCTTATACAACATTTACCTGTTTATATACTCAGTTTTTCTGACTGTCTTGATAATTGCACTTAAGGATAAACAAATCAAATCCCTTAGATTTTGTAGCATTAGCAAAAAATTAAACCAAAACAAAGATAAGCTTGGCAGAACATCTCTGCTGTTACTACTAGCTGATGGTTAAAGTGTTTAGTTACTTTTGAGAGCTGACGTTCATTGCTTTTACCTTTCACCCATTTTGTTCTTTCACAAAGACCCAAAGTGCTCTCCTTTTCCAGGCAAAACAGTAAGAACTTTTAACTGCCTCTCTCTTATAATTCATATCCACAGTTTTGAGAAGATATTGGCATGAGAAAGAGAATATAACAAAAATGAAGACATAATTGGTTACTCCAGGAAATAGGCTCTTCACTCTTGTTTTTGAGAGTGGAATGTTGTTGATGTTTATCCACATTTATCGATTATATTGAGCATAGGATTCCATTTAGTCTTACCCACCACACTCATTTACAGCATTATTACTTAATTGATTATTTGAGTGATCTCCAAGTACATGTAATACCACATAAAATATGAATGAGATCTTGCAGCTTTAGTGAAACTCAGAATAAGATACATGACTATTGTATTGTTAATATGCTATGGTATTTTTTTGTAATGTCAACTTCATTCATGTTACAAAATTCTCATCTCACTTCCTTTCATGCAGATCATGAAGGAAAAGCAGGAATGGCTTCTCTTATTTTAAAGCAAAATGCTTCATTAGACTTGGAGCAAATGTATAAGCAAGTAGTGACCTATCTACCAAGTTATGCTTGTCCCCTTTTCTTAAGAGTCCAGGTAAGTTGCATTATTGTACTGTGTATACAAATATCTACATAATTTAAACACAGAGATTGCTAAGTGAATAACAAAAAGTGCTTGTTCATCTTATCACTAGATTAGTTTTAGACCTGGTCGTATTTGCTGTCTTCATTAATGGAGTCCTGGAAAAGGGAGTACACAAAAAGTCAGTGAATTTGCAGATTATGTTTAAATGAGAGAAATTGTACAAATGAGCAAGGACAGAGATCATACAAAAAGATATGGGGAGATTAGAAGCATAAGCATGGTGAAAGAAGAAGATTCAGATTTAAAAATATGAACAATTGCATCTGGAGAAAAGAATTTAAAATCCATTTTATTCAGTGAAAATGAGAGGAGAAATAGAGCTAAAGCAGGAGACAGTGGACATGCACAATAAAGTGAATGTTATTTTCTGTGTAACAATGACAAATATGAAAACATTTGAAAAGATACTAAGTAAATTGAAAAGATGAATAAAAAAATGTGTGTTATTGTTGTCACCACAGTAATCACCAGAGTCATCCTTATTTGTGCATTACTGTCCAGTTTGGGGGTAAAATAGACCCTCCCACAGAGTGTAAAAATGTAAACATGATACAGTGGACTACACAAAGCTAGGAAAAAATGTGAGAGTACCAAAAGCACACAATATTGATAATCATGATAAATTAAGTCTGATGAGCACTTTCATTTCTGGTAAGTGTTTTGCAAACATCACTATAAAGAGAAACAGAAAAATGTCTGTGAAGGAGCCCCCAAAGTTCAAGGAGCTGATCAAAAAAATAGTCATTGTTTAAAAAGAGAAGTTAAGTTATGGAGGGTGGTATCTTAGACCACCCATCTTTGGATGAATTTATACTATTATAGAAGTTCCCCTCTTTATACTAAACCATCTTATATACTGGTTTAGTATGTGGAGGGGAATACTGGTTCAGAATAAAGAGGGGAGACAATAAATCTGTGAAAGACTTTGAAAATGAAATATGTATTTATCAATCTATCTCATAAGTCCAGGCAGATATCTTGCCAGCAGCATTCTGATGTGAGGAATCAAGAGTAGACTTGAGAAGGTTACAGGAGTCAGTTTATGAAATTGTGAGAACCTAGTCTAGATTCACTCCTGTACAGCTGTACAAAAACCCCTTTATACTGGACAAAATGAATCTGAACCTTGGGTATTGCATTGATATTGACTATCTGGAGTTTAAATTAATGTTTAAATGCCTCCATTACAAATGCATTGCTGTTGATACAGTTGTTAATTAACCAAGAAGGAACAGAGGGGGTGGAACTTCAAGGGGAAAAAATTAAAAACATATTAAATTTAATACAAATTAGAACATAAGCTTGATTTGGCATATAATCATACTTTAGAAGATGTCAGAACATTTCTTAGACCAATCAGAGCAGGTAGATAAAATCTGTAGGAATGTGTGGAGTAGATAAAAAAGATGACATTTTTTTTGAATATAATACTTAATTTTTCGTGTTCAGAGATTGTTTGCATATATAAAAAAAGTATAAAGACAGAAGAGAAGATAATGAAGATAGGTCCTAAAGTTGGGCTGAGTAGAGTTATTTAGAATAGAGAAGACAGTCTTATTACAGATGCCTCACACCACTTTTCCAGGGAGTACAATAGCACTGGAGCAGTCTGAAACAAAATGTACGGTCAAGATCCATCTTCCTTTGGACTGAATATGGCTGAATATGAGTATGGCAGATTTAGTACATGATTCTTTCAATCCCTTTTGTGAGGGGTTCTGGAAATAGTCATAGATACAGTAAATTTCCTGAGTTTTATTAAGTTCTTGGTAATCACAGGTTTTACTCTCAGAAGCTTCCTTTTGTTGTGTGTAGTTTCCTTTTGTAATGTGCACAGTGCAGATTGTGCAGATCTTGGGCATGCTGGGGCTGCATACACTGCATGTGACACTAAAGAGACACTGCATAGGGATGCAGAAAGGAATGGGCTCTAGCTTTTATCTGCCACGTCTCTGGTGTGGGTCCGTAGCAGCACACAATCTCCAGTCCTTCAGCAGAATGAGAATAAACTGATTTACATCAAGTAAGACTTTGAAAAACAAATGTGAATGTGAGCAAAAGAAAAGTGGCTTCTTTTTGAATAATGTATCTTTCTCTCTACTGCAGGAAAAAATGGAAATGACAGGAACATTTAAACAACAAAAATTTCGACTTGTGGATGAAGGTTTTAATCCATCTACAATTACTGATCCTCTTTATTTTTTAGATAATTCTAAGAAGGCATATGTCTTGTTAACCAAAGAATTACATGAGATGATCTTATCTGGGAAAATTAAACTTTAATAATTGACCCTATAAGAGGCTATTAAGGGACAGTCTATACAAGCTATTGTATGAAAAATCAATGCAATTAATTACCAGTATTTTTATATAGTTATCCAGAATAGTGTTTTTTATATTTGATATTTACATTCAGGTATATCTTTACTCACTTGGTTATTATTTTTCACTAATAATTTTTACCTCTTGAGACAAATTTCTAAGCAAATAGCTTTCAAAACGTAACTGAAATCTATTTTATATTAACTTTGGAATATAAATGCTGAATCTGATACTTTTTCTTAGTACTAAATGATACATAGTATGACACATGGTAAAAAAAGAATCAACATATATTGATATTGATATTGTGTCACACGTTGCATCTAGATGGAGAATATGTGCCTGTAACATCTTTTTTTTTTTTTCTGTAGTTTTCATAATTCTGAATATGTATTTTAAGAAGTAAAGGCTTGACACTGATTGGAAGAAAAAAAAAACTTTTCTGTAGTGGACTTTTCTGATGGAATATAAGATAAAAGAAACTGAAGCAGAAGAATGTCCTCCAAACCCAAATAATAACATCACTGCTGAGATTTTTTTCTGTCATAATCTGTGCTCTTTCACGTGTTAAACTGGCTGCTTGAAGTGTCAAATTCTGAAGACAAAACAAACTTGTGAAATGTTTAATAGCAGATCAACAATAGGCAGAGAAAATCTGCATGCTTAATGGGGAAAATCATTTATATAGCATAAAAAGAATTATTGCATCACTTTATGTCATACATACTGAGTAACAAATAGCTTCCATACTCTTAGTAACAACTGCTAGAGATAATTATTTTTTGAGTATAGAATATAGCTGTTTTTTTAAAACACTAGATTTTGTGTTCTAATAATTGCTTTTTCTAAGTTTTAAAATAAAGTATAAGATTATTTAAACCACATACCATTCTTTCTCAGTTTGATTTAAGTCTGATTGCACGAAGTCTGTTTTCCAGCCTCTTTTGATAGTTTATTTGCACAGTGCCCTCTTCTAATGCAGTGTGATGCCCACTTTGATCAGCCAGGAGCAGTATCAGAGAATACGGAAAGGGTGACTCTCTCCAACACTGGGCATCCTAAGTCTCTCTTCCATCATAACAGCGGTATGAAACTAGCTTCTCATGAAAGAATAGGATGTAACACACTTGAAAAATAATTTTCTTGTGTCTTTCTACCTTCTTTATCTAACAAGACATTAGAACCTATGTCAACTTACGAATCTTTGAATCTTATTGCTTTAACTGATTTTCTTTAAAATCCCAAACCAAGGATGCAGTGAAAAATATGTAAAGACCATAACTTACTCATATTTTTGAACACAACATTCCTTATGGGGCTGTCAGTATAAATAAGGAAGTTAGCAATTTTGCAATTTACAAACCAGTGACAGTTAACAAATACAGCAACATCATGCCTTATGGTAGCTATTAATGTAAAGTACATAATGGGGAGAGAAGAGAACTGTTGGATAAGGATGGAAGGGGGTCAGTATGATCTAGCATTTTCTGAGTGGTCCCACTTACTCTGTTTCTTTAGGTAGTGCCCAAATGCGTGTCTGTAGCTGAAATCTGGGGCGGGGGATGTTTGCCACTTACTGAGACAGATAGAAGTGTCATTATCTAGTCAAGGACTTAAAATGTAAGAATGAGGTATTTATTATAAAGTTAAACCCAAAGTTGCATGTTAGGCTGAAATTGAGCAAAGGATTGGTTGTTGAAATCAAAACTTCTTTAACTCTTACATAGATATATGCTGAATATACTTTGGGACCCCTTTTATTATAAGAATAAAAATTACCTTCTTTCTATGGAAATTAATTCTTTTCTGATTTTTTTTTCTTTTAACATATGGCATGCTGACATCCACAGTAGTGTGTTTAATCTTATAGTAGAATACTAAAGAATATAGTAAGATCAATTGCCTAGCTTTGATAACATATTTAGCACTTCTAAAATTTATTTACCTTTATAATACTTGATCCTATATACAACTAGTGAAAAGGTTCTACCATTTAAATGCAACAAATGCAAGAAATAAGAGGGGAAAAAAGACATGAAAAAAAGAAGAAAACACTTTTCCATTAAAAAAAATAGAGAAACAAAACCTGAAAGCTTGTTCATGAAAGTCAACATTTGGTCACTTCTTTTGTAAAGTATCTAAGATTAAGCAGATTCTTTCTGTGAACAGAAACAGTAGTTGTGTTAGAGAAAGCACCAGAGGAAGAACAGTGTCTGTGTGCCACCTTTCATGCTCTGTCCACTACAGGATCAGCCAGCTGGTGTTTCCAAATTCTTGGGTACATTTTCAGCAGCAGTGAGACTCTTCTAACACAGCTGCCTTAGGAGCCTACAAGTGTTTGTTTCCCAGCTGTGAGCACTGGTGAAATACAGAGTTCCAGCTTCTTCCATGTTTTCTATAGTGTAACCAAGATAGCCTGGGCAATCCGCTGATTTTCAAAGGAGAGTAAAATAATTCTGTTCCATGCACTACCCCAAGAAATAGGATGTCCATGACATCAAGAAAATAATATATAGGCTCTGTATTTCCTAAGGGGAAAACAGTCTATTACTCTCAATCCAGTAGTTTTCCTTTTAGCCAGTAGGTTGTGTGCCAGCAGATGCACTGAAGCATGTTCCAGCAGAATGTCACATTCCTCATAGATACCTAAGTTCTTGAACCAGCCCTGCAGTGAGGCTGAATAATGATAGTGCTCATGTCAGACATCACAAAGCATCTTCCTTTAAGAATGAAAAAATATTGAGACTAACCTGTTCATTTCCTACCTTTACACAGACCAACATCTGGACAAGCTGAGGTATGAGGGTTTGAATGCTGCTGAAAAATGATGTCCCAGTATTCGTCTGGGAAATTTAATTTCATGTAGTAAGTAGTAAAGAAGCAGATGAGGAGTGGCTGGGGTGTGGATGGAGAGTTGCACTACTAACCTCATTTATTAAAAATAGAAATGAGAGAAAGATCAAGATAAATGAAGGTAATTATTTTTGAGATTTAATGTATATATTTTTTACTCTGCATTTAAGGAAGGTCGTTGATGAAAGATCTGTTTATTAATTTAAAAAAAAAAAAAAAAAAAAAAGAGGTTGGAGTTACCATTTAGAAAAGGTAAAATTCTGGAAGGGTAAGCACATATCCACTCGTCCTGGTGAATCTGCTACAGTTAGTACAGTTATAGTCTGTATTAATTTCCATAAATCTTTCTCAGGATCCCCAGAAAAAAATAAAAAACCACAAGCAGATAATGGCCTGAATTTTATTCTCCTCACCCAAGGCAGATAAACAGAGCTTTTAAAGAGAATTCTCATACCTATAAGAGCCACTATATTGAATGTATTTCAATTGACATACAGATTACCTGCCAATGCCGTACAGAAAACACCTTCTACTGTTGATTTTGCACCTTTTTTAAATTTAATTTTATTTTTTTTAGGAAAAAATAGAAGGTAAAGACAGGAGGAGCAATCTTTCCTGCATTTTTAAAATCTAAAAATACTGGATGGCTATGGGAGAAAAGACAAAAAGTCACTCTTCTAAAAAAATAAAAATAAAAAGTTAATTTTCAGTAGCATGTCCCCAGCTAAAAATGCAACTAGTAATTTGATGTGCATTATCACAGCAGAAATGATGACATATACCAGTATGTATGAAACTTTAGTCAACACTAATTTCAAGCAAATAATGTCTTTCTTTTTAATATCTGCTATTACAAAAAATCAATGCAAAGATTCAGTAGACAGCCAAAGAAAAGTTGCATGTGAATAGCAGCAATTTGCAGCAAAAATAATTTTAGTGTGATGTGTATTATTAGCACTACTGTCAATAACTGACAGCATAATGTGGCAATTAATTTGGCTGTAAAGGTAACATCAGAAGATCATCTGATTGTATCCTGATACTCAGGAATTAATACCTTACACATTATACCCTTAATTAGACAAATAGATTATATGATTTATGCCATGATAATTTTAAATAAACTGGGTCATTAGCAGACTGAAATACAATTCCTATGTCACTATCAAGTCCACAAGACTGAGAATCTTTTACCAAAGTAACCTTCAATGAGTTTCTCCAAAGAATGCAGTAAGCACAGCCCAAATCAGATGGCGAGGAATTGCTTTTGCAATGCAACAAAGCAGTCCTTGTTGCTGCCTTGTAGTAGGAGGTACACTGACCTGTTCCCATTAGGTCTGGCACCACGAGGTTTGCGTACTTCCTGCTATTCCATAGTCCTGCATGACAAGTGGGAGGTTTTGCATTATGTCAGCTGGACCACACACACATATGTATAAATAAAAAGGGCACTCAGACTGGCAGAAAAACGCTTCTTAATGTGTCTCCTTTTCTTCATGTAACTGATACTGCTATGCTAACAAAAATAATGTTTCTTAAAAGTATGTATGGACAGTGTTACCCATATAGGATGGTCCAAATTTGGTAATCTGCCTCTTGTGGTGGCTCTGGGTTTAGAACTCAACTAAATATCTCTGTTCATATAAAATCAACCAACCATCCAACCAACCAAATAAAACCCCAAACCCCAAAATCCACATTATAGCAAATAGAGTAAAGTGTATTCAATTAAAAATGTAACTTGCAAGAAGGGAGTCAGTGCCTTGATGGGAATTCTAATTATGAATAATGAATAAATATGAAAAGAGTCCTACTCATTCAGTGCAAATTTCTAAGTATAGATAAATAGAATTGTCAGTCTCTTACAATTCTTATGCTATGGAAGGGCATATATTTGGTTTTGGAATACTTCATAAATATGTGGAATTGATCCAAAACCACATAACTTATTTCTATATAGTTATTTGCCTGATGGAGTTCATTACTAATCTGTCTTTCCAGGCTTTCAAGCATTGTTGTTAACTATATGTGGCCAAAATACATAGCAACAGGTGCCCCTATGGCATGGTAGATGGGCAAGAAACTAACTGATGACTTGGGAAGTAATGACAACAAGAGTATTATCTGTGATTCAAGAAAAAACATGTTGCAGTGTTTACAACAATTTCCATTAATTTTTCTATTTATTATTTATTATTACTTTCTTGTTGATTATTTTTTCTTTGCTAATAACAAAATATGCGTGCATTTCTAATTTTTTAAAATTGATAACAGTGAATAAACCACTGATGCTGAAACTAGTCAGGTTACATTAAAATTTTGTTGAATCAACAATGCATATTGATCTTAGTAATTCTCAGCAGTTTTATAATGTGTATGTAAAATATTACTCAGAGGGATTTAAAACACTACTGGACTTGTGTTCTTGGTGTCTTTTGAAAGCATAGAAACTAAATGTGCAGGCTTTACCAGGCAGCAACCTTTGAAAATCTGGGAAATTACTTAATTTTTTTTCTCCAAATACAGAATATAATTACAGTAATTTTAAGATCTAGCTATGAGATCATTAAATACTTGCCTAGCTGTCCAATCATTTTCAAAATTTTTTCCCAAAGTAATTTCTACTAAGCAGCTTACAGTACTTTTCTAAATACACATGTCTTCTCCTAAATGCTAATAATTTTCTCCACTGGGTGGGCTGTGCTTTAATAGTAATACACTTGATCAGTAGTACTCCTTTTATTTTATATATATATATATATATATATATATATATATATATATATATATATCTTTTATATATTTTTTTTTTTTAATTTTTTTTTTTAAACGAACATGTTTTTTTCACAGCTTTTTCAGTTTAGGCAGAAACACCTGTGCTGCAGCATCCTAGGTCACAAGAAACTGTGAAAACAGATTAATTTGTTCCAGACTGTACTCCCCATATATAAGGATTCAATTTTCTGTTATGGAGAAGCACAAAGATGGATCTCTGGGGAGGCATGCCTGAGCAATAGCTCACTCTGACAGCTTCTTGTCCTGAAGGTATGTGGGAATAGAATTCTACCTCAGATCTTGCTCTAGTTACATTTCAATGATAAGATTCCTCAATAACTCAAGAAAATTAATAGACAGAAAAATGGACATGAACATCAAAATTGTCTTCTGATATTTAACTTTTTTTATCAAGGAAAACTGCCAGCTATCAGCTTTAGTGGGTGCATAAAGAGCTAATGATGTCATTCATTCAAATGTTAAATTAAAAGGTATTTATGTATTTGTCAGCTTCTAAAATCAGCATGTAGTTTGCCTTTCACTTCATTATCATTATAATGGAATTCAATACTTCTAGAGTATTCTATTGTGGTATTCATGCATCTGGCTGAAAAAGACATCTCTTAAATATCTCCATCAGCTGCATTTCATGGTGCAAACTTTGAAAAAAATTTCTTGAGTTTTTAAAAATAAGGGTTTTATAGAAATCCCAAATTGGCAGTAAACACTATGTATCCCAGATAAGACATTGCAATTTAGGGATCTGGACCAGATTAAACCAATCAGATAGAGTGAGATAAAGGGAGAAAATACTACATTTCAAACACCTTACAATCTTCTGGTAGACATTTGTAATTTTCCCAGGCTATATAAACTTTCATAACAAAGTGGGATTAAGTCCTGAGATTTTTTTTTTAAAAAAAAGCAAGAAACAAAACACTAGTTATGAAAATGTGGACTGTACTCCAGATTTGTGAGTAGATCCTTATTTCTGTAATAATCTAAATGTAATTCTTGCATACAAGAAGACTAAGAAACAAATTTTTGATGTCTGGATTAAAATTCCAAAGGTATGGAACATTTGGAAGTCCTAATACTCAGAGTTCTTCCACTTGTAACCTTGTAACCTTCTACCTTTACCATATTTTTTATTGTTTTAAGCATATATAGATATATAGATATAGATACATAGGTATATGTAATCAATATGGAGAAGAACAGCCTCTAGGAAGATATTATAGAAGCCTTCCAGTACCTTAACAAGGGTACAAGAAAGCATGGAGAGGGACTTTTTACAAGGGCGTGGAGTGATAAGATGGGGAAGAATGGCTTTAAACTGAAGGAGTATAGATTTAAACTTTTATTTATTTATAAATTTATTAGGAAGAAATTCTTTACTCTGAGGGTGGTGAGGCACTGGAACAGGTTTCCCAGAGAAACTGTGGCTGACCCATGCCTGGAAGTGTTTACAGCCAGGTTGGATGAAGCTCAGCAACCTGGTCTAGTGGGAGGTGTCCGTGCCCATGGCAGGGGCTTGAACTAGATGGTCTTTAAGGTCCCTTCCCATGCAAACCATTCTGTGATTCTGTGATACTAAACAAGAGAGATCTACATTCCTGCTTCATTTGCAGCTATCATGCTTCAGGAGCAGAGTTGCCTATTTCACAGCTGAGTAGCTGAACGAAATGGAGTTGCTGCAGGCATTGTTTCAGTGCCTAGCTCAAGAGCTCAAATGCTGAGTGAAATTCACAGGACACCATGACAGAGTCTTGAAAAATGTGAGGGAAGAGCTATATGCCTGCAGATAAGATCCACAGAAGTTAGCTCAAAGAGCAAGAAATGCCTAAATTGACTAGTAGAGAACAGTGAGAAGAAGATTATGTCTTAAATCCATCTCCTGTCAGCACATAAGCATCTAATTCTCATTTGCTGGGAGCACAGAGATAATTGAGCTCTCTCCTAAAATTACACAAAACTATTTTTTTTTTTTTGCAAACTCAAAAGAAATCTACAGATTTACATGAAAAATGTAGCCATATACATTCAGCTCAGTTTCTAACCAAGCATTTAATTAGAATCATACATTAAAGAGAGATTATTTATTGATAACATGTGAAACCCCTGCAATCAGTTATATATCTCTGTAGTAACAAAGCTATATTCTGTCACAAGATAAGGGAACCTCTTGTGGAGTATAAAAAAAAATAAAACTCAATTTCCATTTTGCTAGTCACGAAAATCCAATTTTTGTGAAGAAAATCTTACATCTACTCAAATGCCCATCTGCTCAAATGTAATCTGCCATTAACAAAGAGGTTTTGTTGGGAAATTTGCAGATCAAAACAATATGAAGTATGATTCACCATTGTTTCAGTCTGGTTTTGGCAGATCTCTGCTATAATGAGTAGTCCCTATGCCTTTTTTCAAGTATATTCTAAACTAGCTTGAGGTAGTAAGTTTTCTCCAGAGGTACAGACTATTTTTAAAGTCCCTCCTCTTTTGCTATATTAAAACTACATTTCTTTAGAGAAATGTGGCATACAGAAAGCAAATGTTTTTGAAATATTTTTGAGATCACTCACTTTGTTCATCTAGCTCATAATATTAAACACTACCTAACTAAAATGTTGATCCTATAGTCTGTATTTTTCTTGAACCTCTCTCTGTGATGTTCAGTCCAAGTTCCTCCTTGACAACTTTCAACCTAGTTAAGATAATCTCTGCCTTGTTTTGGTACATAAAAAAATAGTGTCAGAAAAGGACTTTCTAAAAGAAAACAGTTTCCAGGACTGATTGAGGACTGTCAGGAAATTACCAATAGTTTTTACTTACACAGATAGTGGATAACAATTACCCTCGTGTTAGCTGCACTGTACATTTTTTGTAGGCAATTTCCACAGTTATATTCAGAACCTGTATATTCAGGCATATTCAGAACTTAAGTGGAAATCATTCTTTCTGAAACCCATAAATCACAGTATCTTACTTTTTGTCACTATCCTGTCTCTTTTTAAAAAATAAATATTCGAAGTATAGGAGCCAGCAGTACATTAAAACTGCACAGTGAAATCAACTGAAGCAATACACTAGACAGCACTGTTGCATTTAATAAAAGGCCTGTTGCACTCAGTCATATATTAAAACAAAAACATATGACTCATTTTGATGACAATCTGCTGTAGAAATATTTCTAAATATATGTTTCTTAATCTGCAAGAGAATTAGGTATTTGCTATGACATTAAGATTGGAGTCACTAAAAAGCAGTTATTTGAAAACACTATGATGATTCCAAAATGGTGGGTTTTAGAAACCTTACTACAAGTTTTTTGAACAAATAGGAATGTGTTATAACTGCTAATTCACATATCTGGTAGGTGGTGCTCATTGCTGAGGTTGTCACTGCAAATTCTCACATTACACCAAGCAACACAGACAGCTCAAAGCCATAACCTTGCATTTGCCATTAGAGTTCTGGTTTTTTTTTTTTCTTTTTTGAATGCCAAACCACCCACATAGTTGTTCACTTTTGACATAAAACACCAACGATTATTAAGAAAAATTGAAAGGATTTCAGCTATTGAAACTCTAACTAACACTGAGGATGCCATTCAGTGGAACCCACTGAAACACACAGAGGAAATACTATTATCCCTGCATATGACATTGCATCATTCTTTGATAATAAGACCCGGTCCAAAGTAATGATTTTGTACTCTTAACTTTCAACAAATAAGAATTTACAGCCCATCATTGAACAAATAGTCACAGAAACTCTATTCCCAGTGGTAAAAATCTCAGCAAAAACAAAGTGCTTTAAAAAAAACAAAAAGCACTTTTTTTCTTTCCTTGCTTCAGCTTTTATTTGGGCGTGGCAGCAATAAAGTCTGACTCCAGAAACGGTGTTGCAACTACTAAAGGACTCATACACATTTATGTATGTGTTTTCAAAATGGGTCAGCTGTCAGGTAGCTTTGCTTGTATGAATGTGATCTATTTATTGTACAGGTGGCAGCAGACCTGGGGTGATGATGAGGCTATTCATCCTGATCTCTCAGAGATACCTACAATAGATGTTAGCTAAAAATATCCATGCTCTGGACCTCTTCTTTCTCCTATGTGCTGTTATTCCATTTTTTAAAAAGTTACTTTTAAGGAAACAAGAGGAAAAAGATAATTTTTTGTTAATGCAAAATCACTTATGGATTAAGGAGTCCTGGAATTAAACCTATGAATCTCCTGAGAAATGAAAACCACATTCTGCTAATGCAGAAGTTTGTTAGGCAGATACTGCCAATGACAGTAATCAAGTTAGAAAGCTTTTCAAAGAGCTCTTGAGTTAGTAAATTACATCCTCAAAATAAAATATTTAGAACTGGGAAACTGGGGACTGGAGCGACTGATTTGAAAACAGGTAAAATGGAGATAAATGCCGACAGTAAAAGAACAGGCAGAAAATATTTCTGTTCTCCTTAAAATTCTCTGACAGTTTCCCCTGTCTTACAATTTGCTGATATACCTCCTATCAGTAGAATGTAGGTCCTACACTTTCCAATGTAGGTCAAAGCCTGCCAAAGAGAAAAGCATGTCAAAAGAAAATGCAAAGGCACAACATAATAGAAGCACCTTGTTGATTTGGGTAGCTATTCACTCCAAGAAAGGAGCAGAGGACAAGGATTCTGTTGTATATAAATTCACATTAGAGAATTTAGCTGTAATTGTGCTGGTTTTGGCTGGGGTATAATTTAATGTCCTCACAGTGTCAAGTATAGGGCTGTGTTTTTGATTTGTGCTGAGCACAGGGTTGATAATATTGAAATGTTTTTATTATTGTTGAACAGATATGGAGTCAAAGCCTTTTTTGCTTTTTGCATTGCCACAATGGCAAGGAATTTGGGGGTGCATGGGAAATTAGGAGGAGACACGGCCACAACTGACCCAAAGGGGTATTTCATATTGTATCCCATGTATATACACCATACCACCTCACGCTCAGTATATAAAGCAGGGAAAGTAAATGTCTGGAGTGATGGTATTTGCTTTCCCAAGTAACTGTCACATGTAATGGGGCTGTGCTCTCTCAAAAACAGCTGAACACCTGTCTGTACATGGGAAGCACCGAATTAATTTCTTGGTTTGCTTTTCTTGTTTTATTATTTTTGATTTCCCAAATTAACTGGCTTTACCTCAACCCAGTGGCTTTATCTCAAGCTATAAGTTTTCTAGCTTTTATACTTACAATTCTTCTCCCAGTCCTGCTAGTGTGGGAGTGAGCAAGCAGCTATATGGGGCCATATTGCTGGCTGGGGTGAAAACACAACAGTAATCTGTTTGTATTTTAAAACAGTAATCTGTTTGTATTTTAAAAGGCTGATTTGTTCACCCTGTGATGGGTATCTGCCAAATTTAGCTTCATCCTTCATGCTACACAATTACAGACCTCACATCAAAACCTTGTGTGCACCAACAGGCTCTCCAAGCTGCTTCTCCAGGGTCTGGCACCCAGAAGAGAGAAAAGAGGCAAGTTGATTAAGGTCCTTCCTGCCTTTGATAGGGAGCTGCTTCTATCCTCAGGCATTTGAGTGGTCTTTGACTGATGTTATGGGTATCACTGAGCACTGACAGGTACCTTGCTGATTCTAAGCATGAAACTAGGCAAGGAAGGGATCAGCGTGGTTTAGTAGGGAACTGCTGGTCAAAATAAAAGGAAGGAAGCAAATGAATAGGCAGTAGAAACAAGGACAGGTATCCTGGGAAAAGTATAGGCATGAAGTTTGGTTGTGTAGGATTGGGTAAGGAAGCCGAGGAAAAGCAAGGCAAAGCTGGAACTGAATTTAGCAAGGAATGCAAAGAATAACAGAAGGGGCTTCTACAGGTACATTAATCAGAAAAGAAAGGTCAAAGAATCTTCACACCCCAGCAAAACTGATAGCAATGGATGAAGGGAAGGATGAGGTACTCAACAATTTTTGCCTCAGTTTTCACATCTTTTGAGTGAATGACAGCAGGATGAGGACTGGGGGAGCAAAGTTCCTCCCATAGTAAGTAAAGATCTGGTTCATGACTCCCTGAGGAATCAGAATTTACATAAGTATGTGACACCTGAAATGGGGAACATACATGGTTTTGAAAACTATAATTTTAGAAGTCTATAATATGCATAAGCAGGTGGAGGAGAAATAGAACACATAGGAGAAACACTTTGTAACAAACCACATAGGAACTTAGTTGCCAGAGAAAAAAACATTTAGATAAGATATATTGGAAGACTCAGAAAAGCAAGACCTTGTATCACCTAGGTACTGTGAAAATCTGACAAACAAAACCTGAAGCTCTAGAAACCAGCCAGGACCAGCCAGGTGGTTTTGATAACCTGAAGGAGAGCCAAACAAACCTCCATTGTGCCTGCCTAGAAGCAGAGGTCAAATGGTAATCACAAAGGAAGATATTCAACCTTCATCCCAGAGTCCTCAGCCCACGACCATCAGAAGGTGTGTAAGCTAATTATAATACAAAGGGAGAGAAGGCGGAGATGGGCAGGCAGGGAGGTGTGGGCTTGTGGGATCAATGTCTGTTTGTGCCTGGAACCAGCCTGTCTTTACCAGGAAATATCCTTCCATGTGTCCTGGATGCTGTCAGCTGATGGTATAAAACATATCTCTCTTCAACTTCAGTTGTCAAGTCCTGATTCCTGAAATCAGCACCCAGTGAGGTGCACCCCAGAGTGCTGAGGGAATTGGCTGATGTAGTTATCAAGCCATTCTCCCTGGTATTTGTTAAGTCCTGGAAGTCAGGGAAAGTCCCAGCTGACTGGAAAGGGAAAACATGCTTCAAAGGGGCAGAAAGGAGAACCCTGGCAACCAGGTACCTCCCAGCCTCACCACGTGCCTGGGAACATCATGGTGCAGATCCTCCTAGAAGCTGTGTTCAGGCATATGGAGAGCAGGAGAGGATTCAAGGCAGCCAGCACAGCTTCACCGAGGGCAAGTCCTGCCTGACCAACCCAGTGGCCTTGAATGATGGAGTGACCTTGTTAGTGGATAAGGGAAGGGTTGAAATGTCATTAATCTGAACTTCTGAAAAGCCTTTTGACAGAGTTCCTCGCAGCATGCCTGTCTCTAAATTGCAGAGAGATGGATTTGACTGGTGGACTGTTCAGTGGATAAGTAATTGGTTGGATGATCACATCCAGAGGGTGCTGGCCAAAGGGTCATGACAGGCACGGGTGAGAAGCCCCTCAGGGGTCTGTACAGGGACCAATATTATTTAATATCTTCATTAATGACACAGAGAAAGGGTTCAAGTGCACCCTAAGCAGACTGGCAGATGACACCAAGCTGAGTGATGCAGCTGAGACACTTGAAGGATGGAATGTCATCCAGAGGGACCTGGACAAGACCAAATTCCCATTGCCCATGGGAATCTCATGATTTTTAACATGAACAAGTTGCACCTGGCATACAGCAATCCCTGGTGTCAGCAGGGGCTGGGGGATGAACAGGTCAAAAGCAGCCCTGTGAGAAGGCCTTGGGAGTGCTGGTGGGTGAGAGGCTGGACATGACCCAGCCATGGGCACTCCCAGCCCAGAGAGCCAAACGTGTCCTGGGCTGCATCCAAAGCAGTGTGGGCAGCAGGGGAGGGAGGGGATTCTGTCCCCCTGCATCCAGCTCTGGGGTACCAGCACAGGAGGGACACAGAACTGTTGGAGTGAGTCCAGAGATGGGAATATCAAGATGATTGGAGGGATGGAGCATTTCTCCTATGAGGAAAGGCCGAGAGAATTGTAATTGTTCAGCCTGGAAAAGTGAAGGCTTCAGGGTGATCCAGCTGTGAACTTCCAGAACATAAAGGGGGCCTACAAGAAGTCTGGAGAGGAAATTTTACAATGGCATGTAATGACAGAACAAGGGGGAATGGCTTTAAACTGAGAGTAGATTTAAATTAGATATTAGGAAGAAATGCTTTGCTGTGAAGGTTGGGTGGCACTGCAACAGGTTGCCCAGGAAGTCCTGAGTGTCCCGCCCCTGGCAGTGTTCTAGGCTGGATTGGATGGGGATTTGAGCAACCTGGTGTAGTGGGAGGTATCCCTATCTAAATCAGAGGGTATGGGGCTAGATGATCTTTAAGGTCCATTCCAATGCAAGCCATTCTATGATTCTGTGATTCTATGATTCTAATGCTGACCTGCTGTCCTGGCTTTCTTGGTTTGAGCTGGGATCAGCCTCATTGCTAGAGACTGGGCTGTTCTTAAACTGCTCTGCTTTTCCATTCTGACTGCTGCCAGACTGTGTCCTTTATGGTCAAAGCATTGCCTCAAACTGGCTAGATCCCATTCACAATGCCTGAAGAATATTTTCCTGGTGAAACAGACTATATGGACAGAGCAAATCCTTCAAATAGTCATCTTTTACTAGAGTACCAAAACAGACAGTTCAGAAGGTTTTTCAGCCCATAAAAAGAGATATATTACAAAAAAAATGCCATTAGTAATATTCCTGGAGGGTTCTTTTAATTTAAATACTGCCATTGGCTGAATTTAGCGTCTTTAAGGAGCTGACTAAAAACTAAGTAAAACCAGAGAGGAAAAGGACAGTTATTTCAAACCTGGTTTTGTCCTCAGAGTGTGACAACAGGGATTATTTCAATTCATCTTTTATAGCTGATGAAGAGCTCAAATGTTCTGATTATTAAAATGTATCAAATTACTTTCTTTCTCTAATTAGCAAACTACTGCTTTAATTATTACAAAAAGGTCATACAGTTTACAATTAGCAGAAAAGTAGGTGTTAAATTAATAAAATAGTGATAATTTCAGAAAATGAACAGCATTTGTGGTTCCATGTACAACGCTTACAGACAGTATAATTCAATAAATTGAACTACACCCATTTGTGGAAGAAGTGTCCCATTATACAAATGTCGTTGAGCACAGTGTATACCTTCCAGTGTGGGAAAGGCTACATATATGTAAAACTACATCAGGTTTGTACTATTAGATATTAGTTATATGAACACATATGTATACATTTACTGTTCAAAAATGCAAAAGCCATGACAGCTGGGTACAGAAATGAGATGCCAAAAAAGCATGAAGACAACAGCAGAGGTTGCAACAAAGGAGGAAAGGAAGCTGATCTGGCAGCCACTCATTCATGAATAAATACCTAATTTGCAGGAGAAAATCTTCAAAGTTTGACAAACTGGTTCCTTGGGGAACCTAGACTTGTCTCATAGCTTCCTGGATCTTTCTCCAATCAACTAGAAAAACTGGAAAGGTACGTAACTGCTAGGATGTGACTAGATGAAAATATACTGCCTCATGGATAGTACACAAATTCTTCCAAGTATGAATATAGAAGAATTGTCGAGATTGTTGAAACTCTTACAGATACCCCAAATGGAACATTTCCAGGTTATAAACAAAATAATAATTTTAAAAAATCCCAACAATAAAACAAAGTGACATCTTCATATTTCACAGGATTACAGGTCTAGAATACTTATGCTGAACTGGAGGGAAACAGCACAACCCAAAGAAGGACTTGCATAGAAAATTCTTTCAAGAGTGGTTTGTGACTAAAGCTTATTTGATATAAACATGCACAAGTCATCATAGACATAAACTGTGAATCAAGTAACATGCATACACTCTCATAGTGTAGTGTAGTGCAAAACACTCTTCACTATGGAAACTGGTGTCCATGTGACCAAACATTATTGATTCAAAGGAAAAAATTAAGCAGAAACTAAATAACCACCAAGACCTAATGTATATGAAGAGTGTAAAAGTGACTGCAAGAGATGCAGATCAATTGTGTCATAAGGGAATGCTCTAAGTTGTCAGGCTTATCAACCTTCAGACAACTAAATGGATTCTAAGATCGCTGCCACTGTCATTAGCCAGCTTGACAGTAGGAGATGAAAAAAGCCCTCTTCTGTTTGGTCTCTGTCTGCCTGGCAAAGCATGTTCATACATTTACATCAACAATGTTGAAAATATTTTGGTAATAAATCTCAAAAGGAAACGTAACTGAATTTTTTGAACTACATCTGGTGTAATTCCAAGTTATTCTGTGCAAATAATATAATAAATATATATTATATTTTATATAATATATATAGTTGCAATATTTAATCTTGAAACAATTGCCAAATTTTGACAATTTTGTCTGCTGTGCTTTATTATTTAAAGGCAAAACATACTCATTAGGACTGATTAGGAATTACCATGCCACATTTAATGCTAGTAATGTACACATGTAATTATTTGTATTTGTAGAAATGTGGGGCTACCATATGTGAAAATATGTTTAAATTTAAAAAGTTTAAATTCAACAGAGTATTTTGACAGCTCTATTTTTTCCCATTAGAACTTGAATTTTCACATTTTTAGTACTAGTAACATAGAAGTAGGGTCTTGTCTGTGTTTTGGCTCTACCTCACAGCACTGTATGTCACTGTTGGACACGAAATGCTTCATACAGACGCAGTTCGAAGTGTGATGAAAGTAGAAGGAAGTTTATTTGTTCTTTCAGTATTTATAGGTTTTCGACAACGACCAGGGATTGGATAGTCAGGTTACCACCTTCCCAACCATGCTGGCCATCAGAGACATCCATCAAAAGGCATATCTTCAGTGGAATGTATAAACACCTATGTTTATAGTTATTTTCCTGGGAAGGTGGCTAGAAATTATGAAAACAATATAGAAAGGCCTAATTTTCAGGGTGACACTGTATTACAGTTAGACTCAGTGATCACAAAGGTCTATTCAAACCTAAACAATGCTATGACTCTCTGATCCTGTGGCTTCCATTGTCACATTCTGCTCTCCTGATCCAAGTGCTGTTATATAGGAAAGGAATTTGAGATATCAAAACACAGCATGTTCTGTCACTACATGCCAAAATGACATGATGTGGCAACACTAAATTTCTAGCAAAAGCAGTATTTTTCTTAATTTTTTTTAGTTGCATACCAGGGCTGATGACACCTGCAAATGTGAAATGCCAGAGAGATGTGTTACAAAGGCTGTTACACAGTTGTGTTATTCAAACTGAGTTAAAAGTACTACATTTTAGACCAGTGTAATGGGGATCACTGGGAATTTTTCCTGTATAGTGCATCATACTCTTCCCTTTCAAAAGATTAAGCAAAAAATGTTATGCTGGATTTTGTAGGTGGGCTAAGCCTTGTATTTGTAATGGTGTGAATACTTCTGCAACTGCCAGGGGAGCTGTGTGATTAAGAAACACATGAAAGGTTATTGAATCCAACTTATATCCCGCTGGTGATGCTTGGAAAGTCTCCCTTCTCAAGTTTGTATCACGGGGCGATGGGAGGGAGGGAGGGAGGGAGGGAAGATAGGAAGGAAGGAAGGAAGGAAGGAAGGAAGGAAGGAAGGAAGGAAGGAAGGAAGGAAGGAAGGAAGGAAGGAAGGAAGGAAGGAAGGAAGGAAGGAAGGAAGGAAGGAAGGAAGGAAGGAAGGAAGGAAGGAAGGAAGGAAGGAAGGAAGGAAGGAAGGAAGGAAGGAAGGAAGGAAGGAAGGAAGGAAGGAAGGAAGGAAGGAAGGAAGGAAGGAAGGAAGGAAGGAAGGAAGGAAGGAAGGAAGGAAGGAAGGAAGGAAGGAAGGAAGGAAGGAAGGAAGGAAGGAAGGAAGGAAGGAAGGAAGGAAGGAAGGAAGGAAGGAAGGAAGGAAGGAAGGAAGGAAGGAAGGAAGGAAGGAAGGAAGGAAGGAAGGAAGGAAGGAAGGAAGGAAGGAAGGAAGGAAGGAAGGAAGGAAGGAAGGAAGGAAGGAAGGAAGGAAGGAAGGAAGGAAGGAAGGAAGGAAGGAAGGAAGGAAGGAAGGAAGGAAGGAAGGAAGGAAGGAAGGAAGGAAGGAAGGAAGGAAGGAAGGAAGGAAGGAAGGAAGGAAGGAAGGAAGGAAGGAAGGAAGGAAGGAAGGAAGGAAGGAAGGAAGGAAGGAAGGAAGGAAGGAAGGAAGGAAGGAAGGAAGGAAGGAAGGAAGGAAGGAAGTTAAACTACTGTGAAAATACTGACTGAAGTTGCAGTGTAAGAGAGAGAATTTGAAACATGAAAAGATCAAAGGCTATTCAAGATGATACAAGTAGAAATAAGACACAGGCCAAGGCCAAGATTAGCTGTCACTTGGTGAAGGAAGCAGCTATGGCTGTTGCCTTTATGTGTGTGCAGGGGCCTGGCAGCTGTGCTCCTCTGCCTGCAAGATCTCCCATGCAGGATGGACCAGCCCCTGCTCTAGGTCCTTGACCTGAGGGGCAAGAGCGGGAGCAATGGTCAGCTGCAGCAGAAAAGCCCCTCATCATCCAGGTTTTGGATGAATGTGGGTACTGCCTTGACAATTTCTTGTCATTGCACACATTTAATCCTGGTAGCAAAACTTTTTCTGTTATTTAAGTAAGCTTGAATCTGGTGAACATGTTATGTGTTCTGCATAATAACTGATTTTTATTCAAATGTATTAATTTATAGACAGCAGAAAAGTAAGAACCTGGTATGGCCTATTTTGTTAATACAGATATATCTATCTTGCATAATGGAAAAAGGAAATCCATTTAAAAAGCACCATTAATCCACAAAACCATTACCCATGCTATGTTTTAAAAGTATATTGAATTTTAGAACTGCACTCAATTAAAATAAAGTACAAACAAAGAAACGGAAACCAGTTTAAGTCACACAAAATAAATAGAATTCACTGGGTGTTCAATTTGTCACCTTTTCTTTTGGAAAACTGGAATTTATTCAAGTCAGCTAATGACTAGGCCATAAAATAGTTCACCCTGTAGTCCTCTACTGTAACAGCATTAATGACTGACTGTATCAATAAATTAAATCAGCAGAACAGTAAGCATGGACAAATAATTAAAATAAGCCATGAACCTTAGCTACTGGACATTTTTTATAGCTGGCAGGTAGAATAGAGTTGAAAATAGAGGTGAAAATTTCTTTTTTTCCTCAGTTAAATATTGTCCTGTGCAGGACAGGATTGAGTGTTTAAATCAAACCTGGATGGACAAGCTGTCCACTCTTTTGAAACTATTTCTTAACCACAGAGATGTGTTCAGTTAGACTGAATACATAAGTTTGACACTATCTCCTTTGGAAAGGAGGTGGAAATTCTGTATGAAACCACTGAATTAATTGGCAGTTAGATAAGGCAGAAAAAAGGAGTATTTTAGACTTGTGATTGAATATTTTTAAAACCTTAGTATGTGTAATTTCTGCCTAGACAGTGTAACTTCAGTATTTTTCCAGTAATGTGCAGATGTCATTGCACACTTTTTTCTTGGGTAGTGTATAAAATAATCACTTTATTCTGCTTCAGTGCCTAGTGAGTACACAAGTGAGTAAATAAGTAACTGCAAAAGACCACTTAACCTTGCAATTTTTAAATCACATCATATCAGCAGTGTATTTTCTGGTGAAAAAACACAACAAACCAACAAGACAGTGAAAACATAATACTATCATTTAACATGTCAGCTCCAAATTTCTATCAGTATATCAAGTATATCAGTATATCAAGTATATCAGTACATCAGTAAAGCCTGAGAACAACTTCCATGGAATCACAGAATGGTGTGGTTTGGAAGGGACCTTAAAGATCATCTAGCTCCAATCCCGCTGCTTTGAACATGGTCACCTTTCACTAGACCAGGTTGCTCAGAGCCCCATCCAGCCTGGCTTTGAACAATTCAAATAGGGCATCTGCAGTTTCTCTGAGCAGCCTGTTCCAGTGCCTCACCATTCTCACTGTAAAGAACTGCTTCCTCATACCTCACCTACTCTCTTCCAGTTTGAAGCTGCTTTCCTTTGCCCTGTCACAACATGCCCTTGTAAAAAGTCCCTCTCCATCTTTCTTGTAGGCTCCCTTGTAGGTACTGGAGGGCTGCAATTAGGTCACCCTAAAGTCTTCTGTTTTCTAGGCTGAACAATCCCAATTCTCTTAGCCTTTCCTTCTAATCAACTCTGTGCTTCGGCTTGTTGGTATTTAGCGAGGCAGACATGCATTAATCCTGAAGGTGCTGGCACTGTATTGGCATAGTGCATGAAAACATCCACTTGCTTTTAACACAGAATATTTCCTTTCTATGCAAGTATCACACTACTCAGATATTACCCCCCAAGCACACTTTAATATAACAGAAACTCTGGTAATTATGGCAAAAATACGGGTAACAATTTCAGCTGTCACTCATTCCTGGAGAAAAAAATAAATACGGCAGAGAGCATGAAGCTGCGAAGAAAAAAAAATGGGGCTGTTTCTATCCTGCTCACTTTGCCTCATCCGTGGATGGAGCTGGGAGCTCGGAGCCGCGGCTCGGGCACCTCTCGCTCTTCAGAAACGGGCAATTCCAAAGGAAGCCTCGTGCGAGAACTCAGCTAGCAGTCCCCCATCGAGATCTAGGCTGATCACCCTCCGAAACAACCGGGCACATTTCAGGCTCTACCAACAGGTTTCCTCCCCAGCGTCCACGGGACCGGCCGCGCCTCTCCTCGCCGTGGATGGGCCCGGTGTCCGCCCGCGCTCGGCGCCCGCCCTGCCCTGCGCAGCCCACGGCGGGCTCTGCCCCGGGGCGCGACCCTGCAAGGGCCCCGCCGGGGCCGCCACAGCGGCCGAGTCCCTTGGCCCTCTCCGGGAGACTCGGGCTCCCTCCGCCCGAGCGACAGCGGGCGCGCCCGTCCGGGGCTGCTCTTCTCACCGTCCGCCTGAGCACGGAAGGCACAATCCCCCCGCCCAAGAGAGCCCGCGTCCGCCCAACGGAGGCGCCCCAGTAGAGCCCTCAACCCTGTGGGGTTAGGGGGCACGGCCGAGCCCCATGGCGGGGAGGAGGAGCAGCAGCAGCCGCAGCTGGGATTGGGGCCCGCCGGCACCGCCCGGCCGGCCGGGGGGGAGGAGGCGGCGGGAGGAGGAGCGGCGGCGCGGACCGCAGCGAGCTGGCGGGGCTCGGCGCGGCGGTCCCTGAAGATGGCGGCGGCGGAGCCGGGCGCTGCTCCGGGCGGCGGGGGCTGCGCGCCGGCGGGCGGCGGCTCCGTGCCCGTCCTTTTCTGCTTCTCCGTTTTCGCGCGGCCCTCCAGCGTGCCGCACGGCGCCGGCTACGAGCTGCTGATCCAGAAGTTCCTCAGCTTGTACGGGGACCAGATAGACATGCACCGCAAGTTCGTGGTGCAGCTCTTCGCCGAGGAGTGGAGCCAGTACATCGACCTGCCCAAGGGCTTCCTGGTGAACGAGCGCTGCAAGGTGCGCCTGGTCCCGCTGCAGATCCAGGTGAGAGCCGGTGGCGCGGCAGCGCCGGCCGCCACAGGTGCGTGTGAGGGCGGGCAGCCCGGCCCGTCCCGCCGCGGCAGCCCCCGGCCCCTTCCGGGAGAAGCGAGGGACCCTGGAGCCCACAGCCCACAGCCCGCGCTCACTTGTCCCTCCGTGGAAACTTTTGGCTTCCTAAGCCGGGGAGGCAGGTGCGCTTTGCGCCTCGTGTGCGTGTGGTAATCGGGCTTTGCCTTCAGCCAGCCAGAACTTACTTGGCGTCATGAATGGGGAAACAAGTCAGGTGGCTGAAGTAATCAGTGCTCTACTTTAAAACAGGCGGCTGGTGCTCCCCGGCCTTAACCGGAGGTTAAACTCAGAGGGTGCCGGTGGGGTGGGCTCTGCCGGAGGTCGGTATCTTGTAGTTCGTCAGAACCTCTGTAAACCTCCTTGCCTCAAAAAGCCCTTTCCCATGTACAGGTTTATAGCTTGGTAGTTCTGTAGCCACAAACTAGGAAGTCAGACTGCCAGACAGATGCAGTTACAGATGCTTCCCTATGAAGATACTTTTATGCCCGCTAGAGACTGGTGCAAGTTGCACTGTATTACTTCCACTCAAAACACATTGCTTCTTCCTATCTTCAGGATCAAAGAATGCAACTTAAAAACAGCCCAACAAACCAGAACAAATCCCAATAATAAACCCACATCATTGCTGTTTTCATTCAGTATATTTTTTGAAAATTTACAATTAGGAAGTTTTAGTTTGCCTAGCTGACATTTCTAAGAAGTTGGAAAAATGTTATCCTAAAAACTGAAACATTGCTTGTCTTCTCTTAATGTTTTCAGAAATGGCTAATTCATCCTGCTTGTAAACTGTGCTTAATCATAGTGTATTGTGCGCATAAACTCTCAGCGTGGCCTGTTTGCTTACACTGTACATCCAGGATGCCTTTGGCATCTTTTGTTTTATTCTTAACTTTATGGATGGAAAGAATGGTTAAGAAGAGCAAACTAGTTCAATAACGTATTATTAGCTCTCATCATATTCAGTTTAAAACTTTTCTGTTTCTGTGTTGTAAACAGAATTTGTGGGGGCCCAGTCAGGAAAACTGCAAAGGAACAGTCTTTACAACTTACAAAAAGAGTTGGTATAGGTGTTAATTAAAGGAGGGATTCTCAAAACAGAATTTGTGTATTCTGGGCATGTAACAATGTTGCAGGTCAGAATTTTGGCTGTCATTTGTGCATGCGGATCACTACTTTGCAAAGACTCCCTTGCAGATGCATTCTGCCTTGAAACTGTAAATGCAGCTCAAGCATTTGTAGCAGGACATAGTCTTGGAATAAAGGTCAGTATTGAGACAAGGAAGGCTATATCATTCCCAGGGTGCAGATGTGTTAGACAGCTTTGCAGGGATTCAGGATGAACCAATATTTTATGTATTACTGCTTATTTGATTGCCTACTTACACCAATACTATTGCAGTTCTGTGACAATTGCAGCTGTTGATATGAAAAGGATGCTATTTGTGGGTTATTCCTTGATATGTTTCAGCAGCTGTGAATGAGCTGAAGATGTCTCAACTGAGACATCACAATGATGTCAGTCAGCTTGCCTTAAGCCAGAGACAGGTGCACAGAGATCACTTGAAACATTTGGTATGATACAGACACAGCTGTGCTTTTTAAGAAAGACCTTTATTACCTAGTGATGGGAATATTATACTTTCTTTGTATTCATACAGGCATTGCCTCTATTATATGCCCTTCTTTCCTTCCCTCCTGCCTTTCCTCCCTTCCTCCCTTCCTCCCTCGCTGATGTTTTGTCTGCAGTTACACATAACATTGATATGTCAACTCTGTGTGTGGCATAGTTAGTTGAATCACTGTTTTGGATGTATGTTTCAAGAGGGACAACTTTTGCTCACTGATGTAATTAGCCTTTCATATTTAGAAATATATTTTTGGCTTAAAATTAAAATTCAGAGATGTTAGCAACTGTATCCCTAGGCAGTAATTTCAGTGTTTTTGTATGCATGTTTTATGAAGTATTTGTATGCATTTAGTTGGAGGTAGCTTTTTAACCTTTAAGGCAGGTAGTGCCCATCATCTCTGGAATGTTATCCTTCCATTTTGATTCCTGTGCAGGCCTGTCATAGAAGAATGCCTTTTGGTACAACAGCTCACAAAATGTCAGCATCAAATGATGTTTGGCTGGGCTGTTTCCATTTCTTGTTGCTGCAGCTCAGGGGGGCAGTAATCTCATGGAGAAATTGCCATATGCTTCCCTTGGAAAGCCACTCCATGAATTCAGTTCAAGGCTTGGTCTGGCCTTTTTCACAGGGCCATTTTCTCTCCGGTTGTTTTATGCCTTTGAGCCATCCTTATATATTTGTTTGGACATTTGTTTGGTGTGGGTGCCCTGACAGGAAACAGTCGCTTAAGCTTTTGATGGCCATGCAGTGTTAGGCAGGCTGGTGGGGTGCACTACGCTGTGATGCTCTGCCTGGCTGCCGCTCCTCAACTCAAATCTCTTCAACCACAGACTTGGAGTGAAGAGGGACATTTCCTTAGGCCTCCCAACTGGAGGGACTGCATCTGCTTTTCATAAATTCTAAGTCTTTTATAAGTCTTTTAACAGAAGACTGTAATATTTATAGTTTGGGTGAGGGAATCCACTTTAATTGCCTCTAAATACACTTATATAGTGCTACAAAAATCATTGTGTTCTCCTGTAGTGTTGTAGCTGCCTTTGGAGGAGAAAAGTAAGGAAAAAGACTTTGGTGATATCCAAAGACAAGACTGCCATATACACATTATATCTGTGTAACAGAAGAGTTCAGGCAGCTTTCAACCATGAGAGGCTGTTTCACCGTTGCTGTCATAACTTCAAGGTGACTTCTCCTCAGGAGGACTTGTGCTCTGTATTTGCAGACTGGTAAACCTTAAGATACTGAAGCTAAAAGGGTAAAATTATTACTGGCATCATTGCATAAAGCATGTCTATTTCAGGATGTTTTTTTTGGAGACAGGCTGGTGTCTCAGGCGTATCTTTCTTTTTCTACCAGAAAAAAACTGCTTGCAGAATGATATTCAACTGTTGCTGAATGATAAGGTAAATAAAATATAACAATACACAGATTCTCGCTCTTGTTGCACATATCTGATATTGCTTGGATAGTCTGGAACTTGAACTAAGCACCCAAGTCCATTTTCTGAAGACCAGGAAAAGCCAAAGCATAAATTGCAGAAGTGTTATTTGGGGGTTTTAGGGTGAAATTATTAATTTTGATAAATTAGTACATTCCTAAATAAATAAGTTTTTTAAAAAGCAGCATATGAAACCTTAAAGAAAGGGGAAAAAAGGGCCTAAAGTACTAAAAGGACTTTTTCCCTCAAATCCAGACTCCTTGTTTGTTCATCTTTACACCAAACATTTTAATAATTTTAAATTTTGCTGAGGACTTTTGTACTACGTTAGTTACATGTACATCATGTGTTTTTTTAACTAAATCTGTCCTTTTTAAATGCTGAATTACATGTAAAAGACTGCACATTGGCTTAGCATAAGATAAATATTTGTTTCTAAATTGAAACACTTGTAACCTATTTTTCCCTTGAAATACATCAAACTGAATTTATTAATTTTTTTTCATTTGAAAGATAGGCAGCAAAATACAACTGAATATTACAGATTTCTTTTAAGAAATAGAGAAGAAAAGGTGGTAGCTTTTTTTGTTTTAGTCTCTTTTATGCCATTCTTAAAATACCAAGGTTGCAACATCCCCCAGTCTGCCCTTCTAGCAGGCAACCTTGACTTCATAAATCTCAAGTCACTTGTGATGTGAAATAGGGTTATTCCTTTGCTTCCGGTTTTCCTGTTCATTACAAATACTGTGAGGTAATTTAATTTTGTATATATCATGATTTCCTGGACTTGGAACACAGAAAGATGAAAAACCAGTATATGTGAATATTTTTGTAAAGCTGAACCTGTAATTATAGTACTTCATCATAATCACATTTTGTCTGATTAATAATAATCAGCAGAGATGACATAGATGTGAAAAATCACTTCTCCTTTCCCACCTAGGTATTTTCTAGAGGAGGATTTAAAGCTGTATGTATCTCATGACAGCATACCTTTAAATCCTGGTCTGGACAAGGTCCTAGAGATGACTTCTTTAGCTGAGTAAAAGAGCTGCATCAGGTTACGTGGCCATTTGATGTACCTATTCTGGTTGTGCTGTGGGTAACCTTCAGCTGGAGGACAGAAAATCCTAGCTAAGAGAAATGAAGTGCAACAAATGGAAATGTTTATATACTGTTGAGAGGAACTTCAGGTCGTTTGAGTTTTATGGTTTTTTTGGGGGTTTTTGTGGTTTTTTTTGTTTTTTTTTTTACTTTTATTTTGAGTTCAAGTTGTTTAATGTTGTATGCCTGGATTCAGGCAGGTACTGTGTGGCTACACTGGCTCGCAATCCTTGTCCAGCCTGCCTCTTTCTGCAGTGCAAGCAAACAGGTGTTGATGTGCCAGCCCTGGTTTGATGTCTAGGTGTAGTTTTGCCCTCACCCCTGCTCTTCAGGATGTAGCACTGGGGAGGTGTGGAGGTGTGGGTGATATTCACTGTCAGGAGATGTGGAGGAAATGGACGCTGTCACAGCGTCCTTGTAGAAGGGAAGGATGACATTGAAAGCAAGTGAGTAGTAGCATTTACATGGCACACTAAAGAACTAGCAAACTAAACCTTTCCTTTGTACATAGCAAATACTTACATGAATTTATTTATGGACTGTGTTAGCTACTATTTATGAAACTTAATTTCAAGCTGGTTTCTGCTGCACTCTGTCCTTCCCACATCTGCTCCTCCAGGTAATGCCAGCAGGTGTTGACTCTTTGATCTTAACATCTATTTCATCCAGTTTCCTGTTGTTCTGCCACAATTCAGACTGCAAGTTAATCAGAAATAAATATTAAAATTAATATATTTATTATTTGTGTTAGATTTCGTAAAAGCTTTTATTTAGCAAATACACAGTTGGCACAACTTTATTTTAGAGAACTGCTGGTATGAATCTGAAGGTGTAAATTAAATCATATGAAACCAACTTGACAATAAAGAAAAGCTCCAGCTCTTCTTGTGCTTTTTTGACATAAACCTATGAGATTCAGCCTATAATAAGGATACTCCCTGGCTGTTTACAGTTTTCTTCTCACTTCACTGTCAAATTAGAATAAAATTGAATTATGCTCTATAAGATGGCTTCTAAATCTATTGTTTTTAATTATTCCATTGTCCTTGTCCTTGAAAAAACTTGGGGCAAGTATTGTTTTTGCAAAACATGCCAGGCTGGAAGGAGCTGCAAGCATCTGAAAAGGCAGACTTCAGGTATTTCGGACAAGTTGGAGAAACAGGGTGCAATAAGATGCACTTGGAAGTAGCCCTGTAGAAATAATCAGCTACACAAACAGAAGATGAGGGAGAGTTCAGGGGATGATTTATAAGTTTAAAATGCACCTCAGGAGTGTAAGTATCATCAATTATGAAGAGAGCAAATATGGTACTGGAAAGTACAAAATAAACAGGGTCTGGAAGGGCTGTGAGTTGGCTGATTATTTGAGGCCCTGCTAAAGCAGTGAAGTAGTATGGGCAGAGAAACACTGCTGTGATGGTAGCATTGAGTGCCTCATTCCAGACTGCAATTTGAAAACTACCCCAGGGAGGACGTGAAAATAACTTGAGTTGTAGGAAGAAATACTAAAAGCATTAGATACATTTTAGAATAAGGAGGGGGAGGGGAAGGTCTAAAGGGAGACATAAAGGTCTGAGTCTTGAGGTCTGATAGTAAGTTTTGCACATGGTTATCCATGTGAAGGAGGATGGTAACACTCTTGTGTTTCAATTTCACCCTGGACCTAACTGGAAATAACACTCTTAAATGTCAGGAAAGTAGCTGTGGAATAGAAAACACTGAAAGGTAAAGGTATTAGAGCTGCAGGATGATTCTTACAGGAGTTCTGTTGCTGATGGGTCAGACCACGTGGCTATCTCTGAAGAATATTTGTTTGTTTGATCCTTCTGTAGTGGCAGACTAAGCAGCTTCTTGAAGACTTTTCTACTCTATTCTTGTTTGTTTCTCTGCTCAGGATGGTAGTGCCATCTCCTGCACTGGCAGAGAAAGGTGCATACCAAGGCAGTAGATAAACTTCACTTAAGTCATTCTACAGCCCATGATGGTTTGTGGTTGTTCAGACAGATCTTAAAAAATTACAGAATTACAGAATGAATTAGACTGTACAAGACCTCTGAGATCAAGTCCAACCTATGACTGAACACTGCCATGACAGTAGATGATGGCACTAAGTGCTACCTCCAGTCTTGCCTTCAATGCCTTCACTGACAACAACTCCACAACATCCCTGGGCAGCCCATTCTAATAGCTAATCACCCTGTCTGTGAAAAAATCCTTCCTGATGTCCAACCTGAACCTCCCCTGGTGCAGCTTTTAAAGTGATGGAAAGATTTAAAAGAGAAAGTAATAGTCTTTGCTTGTCATACAAACACTAAGACAAAATCATGGATTTTACGAGTAGTAACCACATTTATAAATACTGTTTATTCCAATTGTTCTATTTTTATTGCTGAGTGGTAGGAAAGTTAAATGTCACGATTGACTTCTGGGATGGTAGTAAGTGCCAGAGCTCGAATGGGTCACAGTAGGTGCTCACTGTGGTGTTGAATTGTACATTAATACTGCCTGCCAACTGCATTTTGCATTGTTCAGTCATTTAGCTGGATGGTATTCAAGAACAAGGTGGTTATTTAATTTTACGTCAAATCTTTCTGAGTCCCAGGCCTCATTCATTACCTGGGGTAGAGTTGCAGAAGTGTTATTTGGGAAAAATATCTAGAGGCTGCCTTCCTTAACCCTTTGATCAAATCAGCTACTGCATTGCTGAATGTGGAAAATCTCCAAGGATGGAGATCTCACAACTGTGGTAACCTTTTTCAGTGCAGCTGTGTCTTCCACATGAAAAAGATTTCCCTAATGCCTGTTGTGATGCTCTTCTGTCTTCCAGTGGTATCAGTGAGCCCAGTGTTACATCATCCACACTATGGTTGTTACAGTATTTGCCTCTATAACTGCTCTATAACTGTATTAATAGTTCTCACAAGGACTGGAGGAACCATGTTTATGAATGGTTGCTGCTTTGGCCATAGAGGTGTAATGAATCTGAGAATTGAGGGAATTAGCATTTACAATTGTTACATACAAGAGATTTTCCCAACAGTTTGAACAGGCCATTGCATATGTTTGAAGCATGACCATTATTAAGCATGGCCTTGGGAATTCAGATTAACAGCATTTTACTCTGGAGACATGTGGTGAATCAGTAAAAGTTTTGGAACCAATATTTATTGATTCCCAGTTCCTTTGTGGTGAGTTGACCTTGGCTGGTCACCAAGCTGATCCATCACTTGTCCTATATAATACAGAGGGGAGAAAATATAACAAAGAAGCTTGTTGTTCAAGATAAGGACAGAGAGGGATCACTTGCCGACTACTATCATAGACAAAACAGACTTGGGGAAATGAGTTTAATATAGTGCTAATCAAGTGCTGAGTAGAATAATCAGCAATAAGAGCAAATGTAAAAACACCTCTTCCCCACTCCTCCCTTCTTCCCAGGTTCATCCCTCTTCAAGCAGCACAGAAGGATGGGGAATGGGGTTTGTGGTCAGTTCACAAAACTTCACCTCTGCCATTCATTCTTCTCACACTCTTCCCCTATGCCAGAGTGGGTTCCCTCCTGTGGGAGATAGGATGTCATGAACTTCCCAAATGTGTGTCCTTCCCAAACATGCTCCAGCATGGGCTCCTCTCTAGCAAGTCACAGGTTGTGCTAGGAGCCTGTTTCAGCATGGCCTTCCAGAGTCACAGCCCTCTTTAAGGCATATTGCAGACTTTCTTCAAGGCTCTGCTGTGGGGTCCTCCACAGACTGCAGGTGGATTTCTATTCCACTGTGGAATCCCATCTGCTGGAGGGGCACATCTGCCTCACCAGGGGCTGCACCAGGGTCTGCAGGGAAATCTCTGCTCCAGCACCTGGGGCACCTCCTGCCCCTTCTTGTGCACTGACCTTGGTGTCTGCAGGGCTGTTTCTCCCACATATTCTCACGTCCTCTCACAGCTGCTGTTGGACAGTGGGTTTTTTTACCCTTTCTTAAATATGTTAGCATAGAGTTGTCACCAGCGTCACTGATGTAGCAGAGCTGTCTTGGATTCAGCTGGCATTAGTGCTCTCTTGACATGAGGCTGTTTCTGGCATCTCACAAAAGCCACTCTACATTTTTCCCTCACTACCAAAATCTTTTCATGTAAACCCAATACATCTTCCGAAATACATTCTTCTACAGATTTTGTAATTTTGTTTCAGTTTAAAACATAACAACCTCAGATTGTGGAAAATGAAGTGCACATAATTAAGCTCTTTATTCAATTTGATTTATCTGTCTGCTGAAAAGCTCCTGAATGGATGCAATTTCTCTTGAGTTGCCTTACAACTAAATGATAGTATGTAGATCTTTTCTTTCCCTGAGTTTCCATCTGAAGCCCTCTACTTTGGTTCTACAGGTAGTGCACATAATTTATTTATACAAATACAAAGCACTCTTACTAAGTGGAAGAAAATTAAGTATTTGATTTATTTTTCTTATCCCCTCTCTTCTACCCACTTGGTAGCTTGTATGAGGGAAACTCTAGGAGATAACTTTTGTCATTAAAATGTATTTAGTTTGGTTTCTCATTGTTATAGTGTTCTCTACTTTCATTCTAGCCTTTGGACTTTCATCAGACTTGTGTTAAAAGATGTCACAGACAAATCAAATTGACTGCACAGTGGGAGTACTGAAAATATGTGTACATACAATATTTGAAAGCAAGTGGAAGTCTGAAATTTTAAAATTTAAGTTTATCCTGAGTCTATATCAGTTCCAAGAGTTGTGGATTTAAAAATGAATTTGAGGAATGTAATTTTGCTTTTTGTACTTTTCTTTTGCTAAAATTTAGGCAGTATATTCCTCTGCCCCCTTCAGAGTTCAGAAATTTCCATGTACATTTATGTTGACTTGTGCTTCCCACCTAATAAACTTTTGATTATGTATTGATAACTGTACCTTATTGTTTAGTATCAGCTATTTGTTTGAACTTAGAAACATACCAAAATCAAGCTTGAAAAGCTTTTCTCCTATTTTGACTCAAAGTAACATAAATCCATAATCTAGCAGAGGTATTGCAGATGGAATCTTCCCCATTCTGCTGCATTTTTGAAAGGATGTCCACTGCCATGGAAAACATTATCTTTATTTCTTTTTCAGATTACTACTTTGGGCAACCTGACACCCTCAAGCACTGTTTTTTTCTGTTGTGACATGCAAGAACGTTTCCGGCCTGCCATCAAATACTTTGGTGATATCATCAGCGTGGGCCAACGACTGGTATGTTGCTTTTTTTTTTTTCTTGTAGTGAGTTTTGATCACTCATTGTAAACTATTATTTTATATATAGTCTAACAATTGCTAAGTATTTGGTAATAGCCATGTCTTTGTTATTATTGTTCTCTTTTTTTTTTTTGTTTTCCTCTCTGTCCCTTTACAGCTCCAAGGTGCACGGCTCTTAGGAATTCCAGTTATTGTCACTGAACAGTATCCCAAAGGTCTTGGCAGCACTGTGCAAGAAATTGATTTAACAGGAGCTAAACTCGTGCTTCCCAAGACAAAATTTTCAATGGTGTTGCCAGAAGTTGAAGCAGCATTAGCAGAGATCCCTGGCGTCCGGAGTATTGTCCTCTTTGGAGTAGAAGTAGGTGCCTTGCCATTCTGATACTGGTTTATGGTAATATCTGTTGGCCCTCAAAGGCAGCACCACTTTCTGTAATTAAAAAAAACCCTCAATTTATATTACTTAGAGCTAAGATATCCTCTACAGAATAAGTTATTTCTGTGTTGTCTTTAATATTATCTCATAATAAAATTTGAGATGAGATACTTGTAACCTACAGGCACTTGCCTCAATCTTAACTGGCATTTAAAATGCATATTGAGTTCCATAATACTGCCAGGGTAGAAAACAAGCATTTGAACTCTAATTAATTATGACTCAAATTTGTGATTGTGTTATTTTCATTTTGTAATAATGGTTTGTTGGTGGCTTTTGTGCCTTTTGATTTCTTCTCTGTAGACTCATGTCTGTATCCAACAAACAGCATTGGAATTAATTGGCAGAGGTCTGGAAGTTCATATTGTAGCTGATGCCACCTCCTCAAGAAGTATGATGGACAGAATGTTTGCTCTTGAGGTAAGTTTCTTAGTCAAGGCTTTCTTCACCTTGGGTTGGTATGTTAAGTTCTCTGCTTATTGTAAGCTAACAAGGATTTTCTATGGACAAAGCAGTGAATGTAGATTTGTGAAGAGGTGAGATTCTCTGATTCTTAAAATAGCATTGAAAATGGCGAAGAAGCACTGCCTTTTTTTTTTTTTCTTCTTAAATTATGATTTAATATGCATAATCCAGTTTGGGATTTTGGAATTTCAAAGTGATTGTTTCATACAATATAGATTGCTCTGTATAAACGTTAGCATTTTAGCATATCTCTTTGTGCAGGGTGATTTTTACAGCAGAGCAAAAGTGCTATAAAGGTTTTGATTTTGTTGTTCCAAAGAGTATTTATTCAGGTGCTGAAATTCTTGAAGTGCAATAAAATATAGCATGAGATCCTGTTCAAATCTCCTTGTACTTCTGTCCCTCCTTCTGCTTTTCCTCATCAGTGCAAATTAAAGCTTAATCACAAGACTCTGATTATAGTAAAGATTCCCCTCCCCCCTGCTTTTAGGAGCTTAGTCTAACTAAATGTTGGGAAAGTGGATATAAATGTAACAAGAAGATTTAAAAGCACATACGACTATGTGGTAGCAAATTCATGCAAATGATTTTTTGATGATGCACTCCTAACATGCCTACAGGCATCACTGTTGAAAGTCAAAACCTGATATATACATTAAGTATTGCAATTTTTTGCCTCAGGCCCTAACAATTATTTGAAGTAAAAACTAATAATAACCACAGCATGTTATACTTTTTCATAGATTTTGAGAAGACTTAATTTCTTAAAGGCTAAAGAGAAATCCCCAGCATATAGTGATTGATGAAACCCGTGACTTTGATTAAGTGGAAACCTAATGTCAACTGTCACATAGGGCATAGGGACACACACAGAGTTACAGGAGTGACTGAAGTCATGGACTTCCCAAATCAATGCAGTGCAGCAGCACTAGGAGATGGAACAAACATAGAAAACCTGAAATCTGTTTGTCTTACTGTGTATGTTTTGGTGTATTTATCACTTGCGCTGTCTGTAAGCGTAGAAGTTGGGCCAATGTAATCAAGGTTAAAACAGTGACTAGCTAGCTTTGCTTTACTTTATAGTCGGAAAGGTATTGATCTTTAAAGTGTGGTTGTTTGCCAAAGCTGTAAATTTTTCAGTTTTAGGTAACCTTTTGGCCTTTGCGATGCTTTCTCAGTAAGCAAAAGAGAATGCTTCGCTGTGGTCATCAGTCTTTACAGACTTGAAGTCATCAGTCTTTTGATGACTTAATAATACAGTTATTAAGACAGTAATGATTCAGCCAACACTCAACGGTGTTGGGCCAGTGGTAACACCTTCTCTGCTGCACGTGGCAGCACATACCAACATTGTCCTTTTCTTGTGCTACAGAGCCTCACCTGAAAATGCTGCTGAGGGATGTGGGCTAGAGCAAGCAAGACACGGGCATGCTTGGGAGGAGGAGACCAGGAGAAACAGACGTGTATTGGACACGTCCTTAATCCTGATTGACTGTGGCATACATTTTTTAGGGAAGTGGGCAACATACTAAAGTCTTGCTTTTTTGCATCCTGCTTTAGTTTCACCATAGAGCTCACAGTTCCTAGTCATATTCTTTTAATAAGTGAGTCTAACATTATCTCTTGTGCAAATTTATGCAAACTGGTGAGCTGAGGTGAGTTTTGTTGACCAGGGTTCCTGGACCCTTTTCCTTACCTTTCTGGGAACATGAGTGCAACATTTGCCTTTTCACAAAAACACAGCCCTCCTTTATTCACCTTTCAAGAATAATAGTGACTTTGCAGTGACAACAGCTAGCTTCCTCAGCAACCCCAAATAACTTCCAACTGGTCCCATCTGCCCCTCCAGCTCTCCACATTTCCCATCACGTAGCATGTGTTCTGATTGTACTCGTGATTAATATGCAAATATCTGAGCTGGTGTACTGGGAAGTGCAATTTTACTTAATTGATAATGAAAGCTTTTATGTCTGCTTGGATTATAGGTTGTCTCCACTTCCGTTGTGTGCTTAAAAATGAGAGCAGGCGAGAACTTGTAGTTAAAAAAAATTCCTCAGAAACCAAAAAAAAATCTCAAAATTTTCATTGATGAAATAACTCAGCTGAGCAGTTTAAGGTTGTGACTATTCTGTGACTCTGTGATGAATATGACTTATACCAGTGCTTGGTCTCAGATTGAGACAGTTTAACCTGCTCCTGCTGGATTTCTTTTCTGTTCTTTGTCTTTTCTACTTGTTTCTCCTGTGTGGATGCAACATACTGTCAATACTTTCCTTCTTCTCAAAAACAGCATTGTAAGAAAACTTGTGATTTCCTTGGCAATCATCCAATATACTTAGCAAATGCGTCTCTTAATTTCTGCTAAGGTGACATCTATAAAAATTATATCTAGTCCTAGAAAAGGACTAGATATAAGGCAATGCCAACCTCTTTGGACATGTTAGGGTATGTTTTGCTTTTAAAGGGAAGATGCTCTCTGTTTTCAATCTTCATTCTTCAATTTCAGAGATGGCAATGGTTTTTTAAGCGTCTAGGTGTTTTTTTTCTTCCACACAAGTTAAAACCAAAACCTTTGTATTCTTGGAAAGGCTTATGTTGAAAACATAATATTTCATATTAATTTTCCTATTTTTCTTCTCTTTTGTATACATGTGAGGTTTAACAAATATGGTTGTATCGAGTAGGAGAGCCGAGGAAGGTAGCTGCTTTGTTTCAGTTTAAGAATATTGTGAGGCTTGTTGCTATAATGGCAAGCAGGAAGCATTGACTTAAGTAAATTCAACCTTTTAGTTTGTTGTTATGTAGACTGTAGTTGCATATACTTTACTCCTTGGTCCCTTAAAGTTAATAACTTTCACCCATTAGTTGCTTTGTAATTGAACAGTTAGAAAGTCCAGAGGTTCTCTTTGCTTTAATGATTACAGCTGAAACCTGAATGTACATAGCTCTATTCTCTGCCACTTGCCCTCCCTTAGCTCATTCAGTATCTGATGAAATTTGGTGGAGCATGCAGCTGAGTAGAGGATGAGGGAGGGAAAGCTGACTTCATGAAGAGTTTCGCTGCCAAAGCATCTGTATGATGGGTGGGAAGATGATGGGGGGCATGGGTTGGTTGTTCTTCGCTGAAGGTGTAACTTTTTTATGTAAGCAACAACCACAGTTTTAAAACTACAATAATTTTACAGTAAGTCCTGTACCTTGCAAGCCTCTTTTGGTTTTGCTTTCTCTGCAGCTATACATTTTATCCTGAAGCCTGTGAAAACTGACTCTGGAGTTACTTGCTGTAATGAAATATCATTTAAAAAGAGCTGCTGTTATGCCAGTGTGATCTACATGTGTAGAATAGATTTTCTTGCTTTCTCCAGAGATTATTGCTACTAGTGCTTTCTGTAGTCCAAAAGGTGAAGTAGTGGTATATAACAAGAACTGAAAGAGAAATTGTTACAATTTCTTGCCTAATGCTTTTATGTTGGACCTTGCTATTTTATTTTTCCCCAGGCCTTTCATCTGCATGAGAGTGAAGAAAGCTATCCTCTGGGTTATGCATGGGGAAAGGGTTGTTATTAAGATGTGTGTGGCTGCTGCCTATTAAATCTGACTTGGGGAAAGAATCCAGTACAATTAGAAAGCCTTATTTGTAATCCAGGGCAGCCTTTTGTCATAGGAAAGTCTAAACCCAGTCAATTTTTATCCTAGCTTTATGAATTATACCATGAAGTAATGCTGGAATGGAATTGGCAGTATTTTGTTAGTAGGACATGTTTTTAAAAATGCTATCCATCTTTTCTTTTAAAATTCACTCATTCACATTTGCAAATATCTCACATGATTTCCTCTCTGCTCTTTTATTTTTCAGCGTCTTGCACGTACTGGAATTATAGTTACTACTAGTGAAGCGATATTGCTGCAGCTGGTAGCTGATAAAGAACATCCAAAATTCAAAGAGATTCAAAATCTCATTAAGGCAAGTGCCCCTGAGTCAGGGCTCCTTTCCAAAGTTTAAAGCAGGCATGGAGGAAGCAGATCTCACTGTCCTCTGTACAGAGGAAGGAAAGCTAAAAGCGCACATGTACACCTTCTTTCGCTCAAAATTTGGTAGGACAGCAAAATTAAAAATTGACATACTTGTGCTTGCCTTAGCAAAATTGTCTGGTTATATGTCTGGGTGCCAGTGTATTCTGTTTAGTTACAGCTGTCAAAGGTTTTGGATACCATAGGACCCTTTTATTGTCAAATTTCTTTATTTGAAAAAAATAAATTAATAGAGGTGCCTGTGAGCCCATACTATACACTGATTGTAACAGCTCAAAAAAATGCATATTTCTGTGACATCTCTTGATTGTGCTTTGCAAGTGTTCTGTGATGTCCTGTTTTACTTCTGTATTAATAGAAGATAATTACTTACTGAATAAATGTGATGTGATACGCTTTAATGTTCTATATAAATAATTTTATTAGGGCATAAATTAAGTAAGATAAATGGCCTATATGTATGCTTTTGTTCTCTAGGATAAAATTTAAGCACTTTGCTTCATAGACAAGACACATAAATCAAATAGAGCTGATGCTTGATTGCCCTAGGTAGCTGAAGTCTGCATCATGACTTTTGATTATGAAATTGACTGCCTAAGGCTGTACTTTACTTAAGTGTATACAAACAGAAGACTGTTGTGTAATGAGTTCTTTATAAACAACTAGTGTAAACTCCTTCAGAACTTGCAAATATTGCCAAAGCTTTAATTTGGAATGCTAAGGATGTTTAATGATAACTTTTCAAGTTCGAGTGCTAAATCTAGTTATATGTTTAGATTTATTTTACTTTGTTTAACCCCCAGTTTCGTTAGGTTGAATCATTCTATCCAATTTATTCAAAAGGGCTCTGAAAGAAGGCTTAGCTTCTCTGGGGTTTTATGCTTTTATTGTGGGCTATAGTTGGGTGGAGTTTGAATAGAATCTGGTCTGAAACATTCTTCAGAAAAATAGCATCTTTAACATAATGATATATATTTTTTCTATCTAGAACTAGTCTTTTAACATGTGATTGTTCATAAAGGCACTTCCTTCATTTTCTAGGGGATTAAACAATGTTGTATAAAGTTTACAGTGTGCCTAAGACATTTATTTTTTTAAAAGAGTACTAGATGTCATACTAAAAACTGATCTTTTTGGTAGAAAAGCTATTAAACCACATGTATTGTTTTAAATTGCTTATTTTCCCCACAAGATGGCTCTAAAAGATCTGTTTCATAAGTAAAAATAGTTTCAATTGTTTAATATAACCTTTATATGTTCAAAACAAATAAAGAGTTAACATTTGCTGTCT
Source organism: Cyanistes caeruleus (assembly GCF_971803275.1). Classification (NCBI taxonomy): domain Eukaryota; kingdom Metazoa; phylum Chordata; class Aves; order Passeriformes; family Paridae; genus Cyanistes; species Cyanistes caeruleus. The sequence goes on from NC_141732.1 coordinate 37,872,462, forward strand.
CTCTTTCGCTTGTGATATTTATTGTAGAGCAAATCCTGAAAGCTGTGTTTGCTGTGGACCTTATTGTAGTTTGTACAGCTGTGGAAGTTCTATGGATGTCATGGGAATTTTGTGTAAAGATCAAGGGTAGATAATGTTGAATGATTCTGATCTTCTGCATCTAGTTACAGTGTTATTTAACACTCTAGAATATGAGGAATGAACATTATGCTTCAAGCTAGAGGCTGGGATGCAAGTTGTGTTAAGAGCTTTTGTCCTATATGACTGACCTACTTTTAACCTTCTTTTCTGTTATATTATGTTTCTTAGCAGTACAAAGTTCACTTATGTAAATCAACAGCTGTGTACAAAAGTGCTATAAATTTCTTATGAAATAGTGGGTTTATTGCCTTCTTATGCCACAGCTTTTATGTGTTGATGGTACCAAGAGACAGTAATTGAAGGAAAAACTATAGCGTTTTTTCCCACGTTTATTTCTGGAACAGTATCAATTGCTTCAAAAACAAATGAGGTAGTGGTATTTGCTACTAAAATTTTACCATTTTCTTAGAAAAGTAAGTTGAAGGACAGATGTCAGATCTTCCTTCATATTCATCTTCTGCCACAAAAGGGGGTTCATTGGGTAGCAAGATGGCACTACGAAAGAAGCTATAAATATATTGATATTCTCTGTGATGATTCTACTTTTTTTTTCCTTTAATTGGCATCACTTCTGTGGCACACTAGATTTTTGTCAAGATTCTTAATTTGTGGGTTTTTTTCCCCTTAAGCCCCATTATTATTTTATAAAACTGAAGTCTTAGATGTGAATTTAGGGGTGAAATGCATTTCTCTTTTGTTCGATGGTTGCATTATTCAGCATCATAAGGGTCATTCAGATGAGACTGTAAGAGTGTTTATTTAAAAAGAAGAGAAAAAAAAATTGCCATATTTCTCTTATGTAAAGTAAGTTTATTCACAGGATTTGCTTCTTCATTGCTCTCAGTTGTCTGTATTTTCAGTTCTCTGGAAAGTGGGTATTCCAGTGCATTAGAACAGCAGAAATGAGTCATTTAAGAAGAGGTCTGTGAGCTATTGTGTTACCTAGAGTAAGTACTGTATTGTCCTGCAATAATGGGAAATAAATTAATGAAGTAACATGGAGGAGGATTGCTTAACGGTATACTCAGCTGACTGTGAGGAAGCTCTCTGTCAAGCTTTTCTTTATTTGAAGACTTCACCACAGCTATGGCTAAGCAATACAATTGTCTCCTGCTGTAGGTGGCTTCAGCGTCGTTTCTCTTTTCTTGGGGAGGCAGAAAGATGCTTCTTGATGGAGAAGGGTGTTTTGTTTTCCCTTGTAGGAGTTCTGGTTCTGTGCAAGGTTGTTAATGTGTAGTTTACCTCACTGCAGCAGGTGATAAATAAATGCTGCACTAAGTGTAGTAAGATATGTGCATGATTAGTTTTAGTCTGCTAAATCCTTACAAAGATGAGTATTTTTTTCTTACTAGGACAGTTCAGGTCTTGAGTTTAAAATGTGATCCTGTTTATTCACAGAACCATGGTCCTTTTATTATTTTTCCACATGCATGATAGTTTTGTATGTACTAAAGCAAGTAGGGTTTCCAGTGAACTTTGCAAAACCTGAAAACAGCTATCGTGAGCCAATGTTTTCTATTATGGCTGAAGAAATTATGCTGTGGGACTGTTCCACCATCATTTTTGCACATGCCTGTCAGTAGTTCTCAGGCACATGTTCAATTAAATAAATCATGCTGCTTATTGAGCATATTTCTTATTAGATGTAGGAAACTCCCTATCAACCCCATGCCCTGCCTCCATATTTATTACTTTATCTAAACAATTACATTAATCTTTTGGGAGAAAAGAATTTGGATCACTCATTTTCTACTGCTACAGACTGTTTGTCTCTTATGTAAGAAATGAAGGGTGGATACTTTCTTGCTTTAAAAGCTTTGTTTTAACTAAAAAGTAATTACTGGACCTCTGGAGCCTTGGCAAATAATGTTAAAGATGATAAACACCTTTCCTTTGGTAAGCACTACTGCTTTAGTAGTGCTAAGTAGCCCACTTCTTCAGAGTATTTTTTTACCATTTGAAGTGTTAGTGGCAGAAGAGGGCAGTGATTTCTAGAATCTGGGTTTTGTTGGTTTTTTTTTTTTTGCTTGCTGGATAAATTAGATTTAAAATGTACTAATAGGTATAGCAGATGTCCTTCAAATAGGTCTAGAAATTTTGTTCTGCAAATCGACTATTGCAGGAAATCAATGAAAAAGGTTTTGATTGTCCAGTGCCAGTTTCATCTTAGTAGCCATCAAGTTGTTAGCCATTTCTGTAATCCCAAGTAGTACTTCTGGTACAACTGATGGTATGTGTTGCTCCTCTTACATGCAGCTGTGGGTATACATAAATAATACCCCAAAGTGTGGGGTCTGGTCTTTTATTACTCATTTGAATTGCATAACTTAGTTTTCCATATGAGATAAAAGGATATTTGCAAAGGTCTGCTGTGAATGGAGGGAATTTATTAAGTATTAGCATGCTTAGGTCAGCTTAATAGACTTACGAAAACCGCCAGGGTTGGCAGCTCTCCTGCCACTGACAGCATTAGGCTTTACTTTAATGAAACCCTTTTATCTGCTCAAGAGAGAAGATTGAGCAAACAAATGAAGAGAGCAGTTAATAGAGAATAGATGGTGAAGTGCAAAGGCAAAATGGGAAAGAAAAAGTTTCCTAATTATTACTGGTTTGCTGCTTTTTTTTTTTTTTCCATGGGGATGTTAGGAAGCTGGAACTTTGTTAATAGAGAATTACTTACCTTACTTTTCAAAAACTGAGTAGGGCACAGCAGTCACTGCTTCTATCTTGCTGTGGCCTTTATTTTCTTCCTGTACTGATTTTACCATGTTGTCATTTTAACTGTCCAGGAAGCAGACTCTGCTAAGCTTAATTTGGCTCTAAGTAACATAAAAATTGTCAACTGGAAAGGCAAATATTCTGCTATCTAAAAAGGAGGAGAAGGTGTTGGAGAAGGACTGAAGATCACCGTGTACTTGGCACTGATGTTCCCAAGGCAAGTATTGCCTGTGCTATGGTTCTGACCTTCAGATTTTGATCCAGAATTTAAGGATTTCATTGGGTATGTTAATAATTTCAAAGGGACTTGAACTGGGGCATTGCAGACAGGGAAGACTTCATGAAGTAGGAATCTTGGGATTCTAATTCTAGCTAATGGGAATAAGCTAAGTGTCTAGCCAACTTGTATCACTGTTTCTACTCTAGGTCTCTGGATAGCTTAAAATTCACAAACTTAAGAGTTATTTCAGCTATTGTCTATCTTCTGTTTGTGTGCGTATTTGCATGGTGGCATTGTTCAGTTTTCTTACATTTCTACTCAGGCACTGAAAATCTTGGGGTTTGTCACGTTGAATAACCCTGCTGGATGTTCCTAGTAAAAATTGTTTTATCCAAGGAATGTATTGATTTCTGTGTTGTCTGCTAGCAATAGTCAGCTCTGTTGGTACTGTTATCAGTACTAGCTGTATCTAGTATCAGCTACTAGATCCATGGGTGACAGTGACTGGAGGTAACAAGAAGCATCAATGCCAGGACCATCCAAAGGCTCTGAACAGGCTTTGCCACCTCCTGGAGACAGACCTTTGCAATGCATAGTATCAGTCACTCCAGGGAAATACTGCAAAAAGTCAGTGAGAGCAAAATAGCAAGTTTCCTTCTAGGAAGCAGAAGTAGTAGAATGCTTTCATCTCTCTCCTGGGGTCACATTAAAGGGACGAAAGGCTAAAGTCTGCCATGGAACCACTCTTTCCAGTGATAAACATCTCATAACTATCTGAAGGTCAAGCAGAAGACTGAAACTGAAAAGCTAAAGAACATCAATTTTATTGTTTTATACAGTTACTTTATTTTAATGAGTACTCAGGAGGATACTCAATCTGCAGGAGTTGAGCCCAGCAGCGAATGACTGTTCAAAAATCCCCCAAATACTGCAGATCTACCAATCGTCAGCCTGTAAAAAGAGATAGGATTAGAAAGTTTTCCTGAAAAATCATGATTTGTGGATTATATTAAAATGTAACTGTATTATATTAAATGCTTTCCTCTAATCATGTATCTGTGAAACATGGTTTCTCCTATAAAAAGTGTCAAATGGCATATTTTAGTTTGTTTTAATAATAGTAAAGGTTATGTTCATATTATCATTAGTTTAAGACAACTGGGTAGCATATAGCAGGTTTACGTAGTATATTTTCTGATGATCTCCTTATAAAAATATTTTCATGTTTAAAAATTCTGTATTTCATACTCCACATATGGAAAGAACAGCAACAATATCTGCATTCCGTGTTATTAATAACCTAAAATCTGTGCATTCTCAGTGGAAAACTGACTAACAAATGCTGAAGTAATTTCCTCTATGAAAAACCTGTTCTGAGCTGGCAAAGAGTAGTAACTGAAAATATTTCTTGTAATGCATTGTGGTAGAAGAAGATTAGGATGTGTAACAAAACATCATACCTTGCAGGGATATGCAGTATAGCAATGAAGGACAATAATACGAAGGTGAAAATTACTATATATATATATATATTATAAAATATATATGTGTTTAATGCGAAAATTATTTGAATGACTCTTTTTTTCTGCTAGACAGGTTAGTTAATGTAGATAATCTGTATTTCCACTGCTCATTATCAGTAGTTTTCATTACTGGAGAAAAAATTTCTGCATTATTTTTAACTTGTGCTCCAGATAGAGTTTAGATTGTTTTTCGACATCACCAGATTGAACAGAAACTTCAAATTTTCTCAGCGTATGCCTTCATTATGCCTTTATACTGACACACCAACAAGAGTCACAGAGGCCAGTCTGATTTGCGATATCTTCACATGGATCACCACTCCCTTGGTGATCCTACACCTTCTGCACAGCTGCACCAAGGAACTCTGCAGCGGCTCTAGTCCAGCTGCTGGTGCAAAAGTGTGTCTGTGACAGATGCCACATAAAGTGGACCAAGATGTAGCATCTGAACAGCTTTTGAAATAGCTTTTGACACACCTATTATTCTGGTGACTGAGCAGAGACAGCAATCAGGCTGTCTGAATTACATGCCTTCAGACAGAGATTTTTAAGGGCTGAATTCCTGCTCTTTCTAGTTCCGAAAGTTCTTGTTGTCTGTTCTCCCAGGCTAATACATAGGAGATGAGTGCTCAACACATTGTTTACCTCCTGACATTATGGATTTGAACAAAATACGTTGATTCCCAAAAGGGATCCGGTGCCAAAGTGGAATTTGGGCACAAATTTGGGCACAGCACCAGCCTCTTTTTATATTATGCTGATTTAAGCTGATCCTTCAAAACTTCTATGATATACAGAAGAGGAAATCACTGTAGCCAAACGTTAACATTGGCATAGGAATGGTAAGAATTTCTGCTACCATAGACTTACTTGTTTCACATTTTAAATGTTACAGGGAATTTTGTCATTGAATGTCAGAAATCCAGGATATGCAAACATATATCAAGGATATTAAACATATACCAGGATATCAAACAGAGAAGAATAATAGAATTCAAATCCAAGTGCCAGTGGTATCTTACAGTCTTTAGTGGTGGAATGCAGTACTTACAGACCTGATTTGTCCACAGAAAGAAATTGATGTGAAGTGAGAAAAAAATAGGAAGCAAATATGACTTTATAGTGACAGTCACACAAAATCAGGTTCTTTATGAAACCCCACTGTAATATTGTTGATGCCTGATACAAGCCTCTGCTCCCATAAATACTTTCAATTAATATGTCTTCTCTTTTCCTTGTATCTGCAGAGAACAGTAAGAGATCATTCCTTACTGGAATAAAAGCCAACAAAGAAAAATTTCAGAGTGCATAAAAAGTGGAAACAGAATGTGTATGTGCAGAGAGACTAATTCTTCATAGCAGGGGTTTTGCGGGCATTTACAGAAAGTATGGGACAGCATTCTACTGCTTGTCTCGCTCCACAACCTGTTTCAGAATACCAATAGAAAAAATACAGTAGAAAACAATTAGAATAGTATTTTCAAATGTAACTTGGGTTGAAATACATACTAGAATGTTTTGAAAACCTTCACTTTGCAGATAAGAGAAGTCACTCTATTTAGACTCTTAAAAAAATTCAGTTGTTTAGAAAATGTGGGCTATCTCAAACTATTAGTTTTGGACTGATCCTTCTAGGTCATCAATATTTTAAGTCTGTTAACCTGTGTATGCACACAAGTAAATGTTTATAAAAATCTTTGCCCTTTCAGAAGTATATGTTTCTATTATTAAAACAGGCTTCCTTTCATGTCATCTTTTATTCTGTAGCCAAGAGGCACATGAGGTGTCTCCCCACTGACCACTCATCTTCCATTGGAATTGCTGGACACCACTCTCCTGTTACTTAATTTCTCCGAGGATTTAATTCTGGAATCCAGATGATGACACCAATTTGTTTGGGTTAAGGATTTCATTCTGGAATCCAGATTATGATACCAGTTTATTTGGGTTAATGATTTGATTAACTCATGACTAATCCCCTTGATTGTGAAGAGATTAGACATTTAATGAAATGCAATAGTTTCACCATGTGTTCTTTTAAACAAGCTAAAAGCTCGTGACAAATCCTCAAGATCTTTCAGTGTCTCCACAGTCTTTAGTGAGTTAAGTTCGCTTTTTTCCTAGGGTAAGTAAATAATCTTTATTTTCCAGAATAATGTGTGGAATAAACAGAAGCAATTGTGCCTCACCAACAGAATAATTATTCTTATTTAGCAATTGTTACTAATGCCCAAAGCATTTTTTTTTCTGAAAATGCTAGTTGCATTTTTTTTGTTGTTAAATGCAACCTTGCAAAGACTCAATTATTCTTTTAGGCTTTTTAAAACCTGATGGAGTAGACTCTTCTGTACAGACTGTTACCTATTGCTGCCCTGTAAGACAGAAAGGTCACATCTGCATTACCACATTACCAGATCATTGAATAAAAAAAATCAATAGTATTCAAGGATCAGTGAAAAAGAAGCACAGAAAGCTGCTAGGCAGGCATTATTTGCTTCCTATATTCAGCAATATAGTAAAAGATTCAGTCTGGCTAGCTTTAACTGTGTTAAAATGGAAACCTCAGTTGGCAACAGTTGAGAGACAGCTTGAAAAGCTGTTCCTCACTGTTTTCCAGTTGTTAACAGTTATTTTCAAACTGAAAGGCTGGTGTCTGGCTGTGTCTTATTTTGGATGTTGTAAAAATTTAGGAGTCCCAGTTACAGGCCAAATGTTCAGTGTGAACATAATTTTTAAATGGTTGACATTTTAAACTAGTGGGATGAAAGGCAATACTTGTTCTCTAGAAGAGCATAGGGGGATAGATCTAGCAAAAAAAGAAAGCTATCAGGACTTTAAGAGTTATAATCACAAAAGAAAAAGACATCAGTCAGGAGTGGCTTCAAACAGGAAATTAAAAGCAATTACAAATCATCAGAAGAATGTGTTTTTGAATATTCCTCCAGTGGAAATGGCAGCACAAACTCTGACTTTTTTCAAATAAAATACGCATGTGTTTCTGGCATAACAAATCCTGCTAATAAATAGGAATATATTTGCTTCAAAAAATCAGTAGCTGGTTAAACTTTAAATGGTGAGCCAAACTCTGAATATTTGCCACTTCATGGAGACAAGCACTTTGCATCTTTGCACAGATCACCTGAGGCTGATGGGCCTCCTCATATGTGCATTGAAATCATCAGTGGGTCAAGATTATGGTGCTCAATCAGCATTTTTTCAGACAAAACTCCCAACATGTTTGAAGACTTTTGTAAGAAAATAATAAGTCCAGGAGTTGAATCCAACTCCCCTAATATGCTCAATAAATATTAAAGTTATAAATAAATATTTGTTTCTGTAGGGATAGGTAAGTCATTGCCTTGTTGCAGTATGTTTCTTGTTAATGGTATGCTCAGTTATTACCTAAGTTGATGGTTTGGTCCAAATGAGACCCTCCCACCTTACACTGTCTATCTACCCTGAGTCTCCTGTCAATGTGTCTTAGGCCCACTGCATCCTTGGAATTCCTCTTTGGAAATCCTCTAAACCTCAACACTTGATTAGTCCATGTGACCCAACTTTACCCCCCTACCTCCCTCATAGGATGATGATTTTGTGAACCCTGCCTTTTACCCTCCCCAGGATATCTCTGATTAGCTGATGCTTTGTACCCTCCCTTTGAACACCTCCCTATTTCAGCTGTTGCACACTCGCATTTTCTGTCTTTTTCCCCCAAGATTCCCCAGAGCAATAAATCCTCTGTTATCCCATGCTAAAGACCTCCCTCTCATCCTTGTCTCCTCAGAGCTCAGACTGACAGCCAAAAAGCCGTAGGGCGAGTGCTCTAATCACACCTCGGCTCACCCTGCTCCTGGGGTGTGACCCACTCCTGTTCATAGTAAAAGGTTTTGAAATCATAGAAAATCCAGGGACTTAGAAAGAAAGGCTTGGCAAGCCCCGGGAAATGTTAGGCCTTGTGCTTGCTAAAGATCATGTGAAACTGCACCTTTGTAATCAATATGTGATAAATGATACAATTGTTAGATGTGATTAGATATAATTATTGTTTAAAGAACATGAGAAACAATGTTAGGGGGTTGAGAGGGGATCACGAGAAATCCATGCTTGGGTAAAAACAATGCATACAATAGAACAATGTAAGTTTAATGATTAATATGTAAGTTATATAACGATAGAGTATAAAAACATGTTCAACTCAACAGCCTCCTTTTCTCCAGCCTAAACACCCCATCTCCCTCATCATCTCTTGGTGAGGTGTCTTGGTGAGCTCTTCTGCCAGCTCCCTTGACTGAGATGGAGGAATCCATCCAGTCACACAGAATTGTGAGTTCTAAGAGCCACAGCAGATCACTGATGATTTATTTCCTCCTGGTTTGCATGGGGTCTATCCTGTTCCCTGCAGGAGGGTGTTGACCAGCTCAGACACCCAGTTGCCCTGGGGATAACTGGTCTTACTGCTGAAGATGGAGGCCAAGAAGGCATTAGGCCTTTTCCTTATGCTTGGTTACAATGTTCCACCCTGGGCCCAATAAAGGATGGTGTTTTCCTTGGCACTCCTTTTGTTGTTAATATATTAAAAAAATTCTTTTTATTATATTTTATACCTATTCTGAGCAGATTGAGTTCTAGTTGGACTTCTTTCTTTTTTTTTTCCTTTGCATGACCTAAAAACATTCTTGTACTCTCTCTGAGCTGTCAACATACAGAGTTCATATACTCTCTTTTCCCCAAATTACTGCTGAAGCTCCCTGTTCAACCAGCCTGGTCTTCTTCCCTGCCAGCTCATCTATTGCCACATGGGCATGGCCTGCTCCTGCACATTTTAGATTTCATCCCTAAGGTATGTCCAGCCTTCCTGGGCCCCTTTGTTATTAAATGCTGTTTCCCAGGGGACTTTCTGAACCAGTGTCCCAAAGAGGCCAAAATCCAAGGTTCAAGTATCTTGCTTCTCACTTCTCCAAGAATCAAAAACTCTGTGATTGATTCCGTGGTCAGTGTGCCCAAGATAGCCTCTGACCACCACATCTCCCACTTCCCTCCTCTGTTTGGGAGCAGCAGGTGTGGCAGGGCATGCCCTGGTAGGCTCCCCTGTCAGCTGTGAATGGAAGTTACCTTCCACACTCTTCAGGATCCATACTGTCTCCTCTCACTGTGTTGAGTTTCCAGCAGGCTTTTGGCAAGTTAAAGTCTCGCACAAGAACAAGGGGTAGTCATCATGAAACATCCACTGATAGAAGATTTCACTTCATCCTGGCTGGGTGGTCTGTGACAGACTCCCAGCAGGATCTCTGCCTGGTTTGCCATCCCTCTGACTGTCACCCACAGGCACTCAGCCTTATCCCCACTGCCCCTGGGCTCTGCACAGCCAGAACCCTCCCCAGTGTACAGAGCCACCCACAGCCTCTCCTTCCTCACCTGTCCCTTCTGAAGAGCTTGTAGCCACCCACTGCAGCACTCCAGTCATCCCACCACATTTCCATGGTGATAACTACATCACAGCTTACTGCTGCCAATGGTTTCCATTGTTTGTAACCCATGCTGGGTGCACTGGTGCAGGTGCACTTCAGCTGGGCTGTCCATGTCACCCCCAACACTGGCATGGTACCCCAGGCTCTAGCTAGCTTGATCTAGTCTAATTCCCCCTTTAAGACTGCTCAGTCAGCGCTGCCAGCTCATAGGCTAGAATTCTATTCCACCCTTTTAAACAGATAATCCTCCTGTTTGCAGCAAGCCTGGTGCCACAGAAACTATCCCATGATCCAGACAGCCAGAATTCCCTCAGTGACACCAATCTGTAAGAGAGAGTGAAAAGCATGGCCTGGAAGTGCTCTTGATGCCTAGTGGTGGGTTTCCTGCTGGATGCAGACAGGAGTGTGACAGGTCCTGTGACAACCTTGGCAAGGTGGTTTGTTCCTCAGGACGACTTGTTTTGAGTTCCTGCCTGCCATCCTGCCACTGGGCTCCTCAGAGCTTGTGCTATGGGCCTTTGATGGGTGGGTGCAGCCAGGAGAGGATATTATCTGGGGAGTCCCCCTCCTGCTGTTGTCACCCTGTGGTCTTTGGTGGGTGTGCATACGAGCTTTGTCATAGCCCATCAGTTCAGTAATCAGATATTTGCAACATTCCATACATAAAGAAAGCAACTACCAAAAAAATTTGATGACAAGCTGTCTTTTATCTTTCAACTCACATGCCTGTGAACACCCACATAGCAGTGCAGGGCAGTGACTTGTTGCACTGAAGTCTTTCATCTTCACTTGCAAGAAAGCAGGTGAGGATGACAAAAGAAGGAGGAAATGCTTTCATTTTTTCCAGGGTTACTAGCTCTAGTAAGTCTACCATTAGCTCTTCCATGCTGTCTCATTGCTGGCTTTTAAGAATTGACTCTCTTGGCATCATTTACTGTTGTCTGAGAAGAACAGAACAGTAATTAATGAATATTCAACCTGGGGAAAAATTGTCTGCATGACTTATAAACTGGAAAATCTGGGTTGTGCAGGCAAGGCTTATAAAAGACTTAAAATCCATTAAAACAAAATTATATTTGACAAAATCAGTCCCATTGGTACGTCTAGTCCTATGAAGAAAAACAGAAATCAGTTCTGTTCTCTTCAATTTTTCTTCTGTTTTCTAAGTACCTGAGATAAAAAAGAAGGTAGAGATTCCTTGATTATTTCATGCTGGCTTTGTAATGAAGATTTTTAATTAATACTTAAATTTTTAAACTACGTCAAACAGTATTATCTTTGAAAGTAAACAGATATTTGCACAAGAATAGCAATGACTTATATTGAATACATTACTTATGATGACATTACAATAATTCTGCTTCAAGGGTATTTTTTGCAGGATTTTACATATTTAAATTCTTCATATGTAAATGGAAACATATGTCATCATTAAAATAAGGTATCATATTTTGAATATCTGTAGATTAAAAAAAATTAATTTTCAGCAGAGTGGATTTCAGTTGCATTAAAGTAAGCCAATTACGCTTCAGATATACTGCTTTACAGCCAGTCTTTTTTTTCATATTTCAAAATTGCATGTGCTCCTGTGTCCCACTGGCACCTGCACGACTCCAGCCAAGGGCTGTAGCAAGAGAAATAAAAGGGATGGATTTGACAAGTTACCCAGAAAATAAAGAACTTAATACCAGAACAAAAATAACAAAAGTGGGTAAAAGCTGTATGCAGTATGGGGTGATCCTCAAAGACCAAACAATGGGGTAAATACAATAATATATAGGGTAGGGTTGAGGCACAGGGTCTAATCATAAATGCAAGCTCAGAACATAACCAAATATGGAAAATATAACCAGCCAATCAGAAACAGGAACTAGAAACACAACCTTATAAGGAATAACTTAATTTACATAACAGCTCCTATGGGTCAACTCTTCTCTCCCTAACTTATGAACATGTTTCCCATGTCCTAAGACTGATGCCTCCAGAGTTATCTGGAGGCCCACTGTACATCCCAGCTAGTTCCATTCCTACACTCCTGAACATTTCAAGTAAGTACTAGTGTTTCTTTGGGACATCTCATTACAAGCATAGTTTATCATAAGGAAGTGCAAATTTAATTTATTCTTTACATTCATTCATAACTTGCTTGCATACTTTGCATAAGTAAAGCATATTTACTGAAGGAGTCCTGAATTGAAAACTCTGAATTCAGGGCTAAATAAAAAGATGCTATGTTTTCTATTTCTAAATGCCCCCAGCATGTCCCCAAACACACACACACTCACATGTTTTGACTGAGGGGTTTTGGTTGACACTTCATAGCATTTTTGTACTTCTAGAATATCTTGGCTTCAGAAGACAGTGTCCCTCCCTGCAGATTAGGAATCATAGATCTGTGGCAAGGGGTTGGCCTAGATGTAGTAGTACTTTCAAAGTATTTTCCAGTCTAAACTATCTATGATTCTATGATTATTCATTTACCTTTGTGGCCTTTTGCACAAAAACCTCGATGCTGCAAATCTCTGGTGTAGTTCACTCTTGCGTGATTGATGATCCGTTAGCATTGGTTCGCTTTCAATGACAGTGCCTTGGCAGTGATAACAGTTATTTCTTAGCAGCTTAACTTAGTGATAAGGCCTTTAGCACTTCTTAAAAATTTAATGTCTAATACAAATCTTAATGTTTAAATGTAAATTCTGCTTTCCACATGCTGTTCAATTTTGTGACATATTGGTTCTACTGTAATATGGCATTACACATGTAGCGCTAGGGCATTTTAGTGTGCAGCCCCCATGCTAATACCTCTTCTGTCATCTTGCAGATGATAACAGTATTTTCTACTGCCTTTACAGAAGTACAGCTGATTGGAAAAGGTAGCAGCACAGAAAATGTGAGTCTACATAGTCTGATTGTAGACAATAGTTCATCCTGACACTGTTCACTAAGCAGCTGTGTAGAGGAGACATTACACTTAAGAGTCAGATGCCTAGCAGCTGGAAGACACAGATAGATACACATCAGGCTACATGAGGTCTGCTTTGAGGTGACCCTGAAGAAAACATGATAGAGAAGGGTATTAAATAGCAGAAGCAAACCAAGGAATGCACAGTTGCCTCCGCTGCCAGTTTCCCCAGCATACTGTAATGGAAACTCAGCAGCCAGCCAGAGGCACCATGTGAGGAGTTAATATGGGAGACAGATGTTCTGCTCAAAGTGAGGTTTTTACTGGCAACCCCAGCAGCCATGGGGTTACCACTTCACAAAATACGAATAAATAGGATAATGGGGAAGGGACTCATGATCACGATGTTGTTATTCTGCTTGTTACTTTGTGAACAGTCATTTGAACAACTTATCAAACAGCAATGCTATTCTTCCACTTACTTATGGCAACTCACCGCAGTTTCTTGAATTTAAAAGTGATATTTCTTTTTGTTAGTATATTTGATGGCACTTTTGGGATTTTAATACCACTAATTAATAGATGCTAGGCAAGATGCAAAACAATATTATGCTTTCAAATTCAGTCAGAATGGACATAACCAACAATTTAAAGAACATTTTTTGAAGTAAGGGAATGTACATGCTCAGTCTGTAATGCACAGATTTTGATCTTAAAATTTAATGAACATTTGATGTTCTTTTAATATTGACGATCTAGGCTGCCCACACATCTGAAAAGCAGTTATTTTTTGCTTAAAAATAACAGAAGTTACTTCAACCAGTAGTTGCTATAATACGTGAAATATATATATATAGTGGACAATCAGCTATTTTTCACACACTTCCAGAAATTAAAAACAATGTGCTCAGAGCTACATAATCAACCACAGCTGGATTGTGATACTCTAAGGCAAACCACATTCTGTTAATAAAAGCCAGAAGGGCCTTCAATGTATCTGGTCTCAGGATAATCTTTTAAGAGCACTCATAGGTTAATCAGTAACCATGCGAACAAGACACTCTGGAAACAGGCACATGCAGTACTTTGGAAGGCATTAAATGATGAAAAGGTGAAGACATGGAGCAAAGTACAATTGGGCAATGCTTCAAAGGTAAATTTGTACTCCAAGGATAATGCTTTTACAGGATATATTTAACCCTTGGAAGTATAACCAGCCAAGGCTTACAAAACATCTGTATTTACAGATGAATAGTATGGTTTGTAGATGCTTTCACATTGGACCTCGCTTTGGGCATCTTTATAGCTGAGCCTGCCAAAAAGGCCAGATTCAAAGCTCTGATGTAAGGTACAGTGATAAACATGTGAGTGTGTTTGATGTTAATACTAATAAAGAATAATAAATAATAATAAAGAAGACCATTAAATTCTCCCCTATAATGTTAGCTTCTTTTTCTTTTCCTGAGAAAAGATGTAGAATCTGATAGTACATAGTGATTCAAAGAAATAGGATTTTACTAACTTTCGTAGAATATCTTATTTTTAAATTCCTTATGAGCTCTCTCTGTCATCTCATACTGATTTGGTTTTCTGTGGGGTTTTTTTTGTTTGTTTGTTTGCTTGCTTGTTTGGTTTGTTTGTTTGTTTTTAAATAAAAATATACTGTTTTTCCTACTGGAAGATAAATTGTAAATGGAAAAAATAAGGAAAAATCTACTTTTTGTTAGCTTCATTCTTGGCCTTCACTATAAAATTGATGAAGTTCTCTCTGGAAAATTTGTTACAAGGAAATATAGCAGAGAAGCTTTTCTCTTATGACCTAGAAAAGAAACATCAATGGAAAACAACATATTCATTGCCAAGATGCAGTCACTAAACACAGGCTGGAGAAATGTGAAGCACCTTAATTGCTTTATGCATTTCAGAGGCCACAAAATCTTTGAAATATGTACTTGTGTACCATGACTTAACAGCCCTATGGAGACATTTTCTAAAGAAAAAGCTACATATGAAAACAAGCTACTCTTATAAAACTGCCCTGGCATTTGCTTCCCCCCTGTTTTAAGAATGTGTATCAAAGATCTTCGAAGAAAAGCTTTTCCATTTGAATAGTGACTGAATTGATACCCTGATGCCAACTATGCTTGGTTTCTTGAGAGAACAATAAAGGTATGTGGGAAAAAATCAGCACAGGGATGACATGTTCATTTTGTGTTGTACAATGTGCATTTATGTATCTGGTCTCTGCTGAATGAGAGACCTGACTGTATCTTCTACTACCTGTCTGCCACAGATCTGACTTTTGGACATCAGGTCCCAGAGCATCTATTTCCTTTGCAATCACTGTCAGGGGTCAGGCCATCCACATTGCAATAACAATTCCTCCTTTAATTTTAGCTAGAGGATAAGAGCTGAAAGCTTTATCCATACTTTTATGGTGACATGGATGAGATAGGTGGGAACCCAAGAAGGATTTTCTATCAGAGAAAGGGAAATGGTGCATGCAGAAGCCTGGGGTATGTTGTCTATGAAAGTTGCTCAGAAATGAATGCTGTTAAGCCTTATTCTAACAGCTGTGGTTAAAAGGTGATTTGAGATACAATTTTGGCTGCAAACTTTGCTGAAAGAAAACAATTATATTTAACGAGGCTTAAGTTATTCCCCTGTATTAGGTGGGCACAATGAGTACTCTGGAGTCTCACATTTGCAGACCTCTTTTTGTTGAAAAGCTCTTTCACTCAGAAATATCTCACTACATTAAGTAAGAGCTTTGTCTTACCCCTTATCTAACTAAAACTTCTTGACACAGCATCAGTCAAACAACTGAATGTTTTCAGCAAGAGACTTCTGGTGATCTGCTTAAACCAAAGGCACATGTGACAAATAGGTAATGTTGTGAGGTGCAGATCACATGGTCTTCAGTGGCAAAAGAATGGAATCTGTAAATTAGAAGTCAGTTTTTTTGCTAATGTGAGTTAACTGAACACAGAAATATTTCAGCATCAATTGTTCCTTTATATTATTAATAGTTTTCAAGTGGTAACTATTAAGGACTACTTGGCACAAACTTCACAAAATTTCCATGACTTTCTTATTTTAATGATTTCTAGTAAACTTGATGCATACTGTTCCAATAAAGGTCATATATTTCAGGAGAAATATATCAAGCAGGTGGTTATTTTTTAGTATTCAGCAGAAGGCTATATTTACATCAAAATAAGAATGGCATGTTTCAGGGAGGTTTCAAGCATCCTCTAATGAGTGCGGTTAAAGGAGTGGGAGATCTTAGGGGTATTTCAGAAGATTATATTGATTTCTGCTACTTTTCAGCTTAAAATTGTAGAATTATAGAGTATCCTGAGTTGGAAGGAGCCCATCAGGATCATAAAGTCCCACTCCTGGCCCTGCACAGGACACCCCAAGAATCTCACCATGTGCTTGAGAGCACTGTCCAAATCCTTAATGAATTCTGTTAGGCTTGGTGCTGTGGCCACTTTTTTGAGGAGCCTGTTCCATTGCCCAACAACCCTCTGGGTGAAAAACTTTTTCCTGATATCCAACTGAAACCTCCCCTGATTCAGCTTCATGCTGTTTCCTTGAGTCTTGTCACTGGCCGCAAGAAAGAAGAGAATGGTGCCTGCCCCTCCCTGTGAGAAAGTTGTAACTTCAGTGAGGTCTCCCCTCAGTCTCCTCCAGGCTGAACAGACCAAATGCCATCAGGCAGTTGTCATACAGCTTCTCCTGCAGACCCTTCACCATCTTCAGGGCCCTCCTTTGGAGACTCTCTAACAGCTTAATGTCTTTTTAATATTGTGGCATCCCAACTGCCCCCAGCACTCAAGGTGAAGCTGCCCCAGGGCAGACCAGAGAGGGACAGTCCCCTCCCTTGCCCGGCTAGCCATGCTGTGCCTGATGCACCCCAGGATAGGGTTGGCCCTCCTGTCTGCCAGGGCACTGCTGGCTCACTGCTCAACTTGCCATCCAGCAGACGCCCAGGTCCATTTCCACAGTGCTTCTCTCCAGCCTCTTCTTGCCCAGTCCATACACACATCCAGGATTGCTCCATACCAGGTGCAGAATCCTTGTTAAACTTCATATGATTGGTGATTTCTTGTAATTTGTCAAGGTCTCTCTGAAGGGGAAGTGAAACCCATACCACCATAAGCAAACAGCAGGTTCGGGACCAGGTTCAGGAAGAGCCACCTATTGATGAGACCTGGTAAGATACATCCCAAGGTCCTGAGGGAACTGACTTCTATTGTTTCCAAGCCTTCCATCATCTTTGAAAAGTCATGTTATTCAAGCGAAGTCCTTGGTGACTGGAAAAGGGAAACACTCCAATTTTTGAAAAGAGGAGAAGGGAAGATCTGTGGAACTACAGACCAGTGAGCCTCCCCTCTGTGTCTGGGAAATTCATGGAGCAAATCCTCCTAGAAGATACTCTATAGCACAAAGAAATGTTCTGAGGCAGCCATTGTGGCTTTACCATGAACAAATTGTGCCTGACCAATATGTGATGGAGAGATAGCAACAATCAACATGGAAAGACCAACAGATGTCATCTATCTATTTTGTAAGGCCTTTGATATGGTCCCACATCACATCCTCGTCTCCAAACTGGAAAGACACAGACTTAATAGATGGACTTGATCATGTATTTGATTCAGTGGATAAGGAATTGGCTGGATGGATACAACCAGAGAGTTGTGGCCCTGGTGGAAGCTGGTGCCCTGGACCATCAGGGCTCTCTGCTGGGACCGGTACCCTTCAATATCCCCATCAATGGCACAGACAGTGGGATTAAGTCCATCCCCAGCAGGTTTGGAGATGACACAACGCTGAACAGTCCAGCTGACACAACAGAAGGATGGGATGCCTTCCAGGGGGACCTGGATAAACTTGATAATTTGGCCCAAGAGAACTTTATTAAGTTCAACGAATCCAAGTGCCAGATGCTGCACCTGAGTTGGCATAATCCCAGGTATAAGTACAGATGGGAAGAAGTCACAGAAGCTGCCCTGTGGAGGACTTCTGGGTTCTCATGGGTGAAAAGCTGGATATGAATTGGCAGTGTACACTCCCAGCCCAGAACACTAACGATATCCTGGGCTACAACAAAAGAGAAGTGATCATCAGGTTGAGGGAGGTTATTCTCCCCTTCTACTTTGCCTTGTAAGACCTCACCTGGAGTTCTGCATCTGGCTCTGGCATCCTCAGCACAAGAAAGATGTAGATCTGTTAGAGCAGGTTGGGAGGAGATCACTGAAGATCATCAGAGGGCTGGAGCACCTCTCCTGAAGACAGGCTGAGAGAACTGGGGTTGTTCAGCCTAGAGAAGAAAGTTTTTGGGGGAGCCTTTTCTTCATTGTTGCCTTCTAGTACTATAAAGAGGCTTATAAAAAGGAAGAGGATAATGCTTTTATTAAATTTGTAGCCCCAAAGTCCTGCTTCGGGAGTGGTAATAGACACTTGCCTTCACCTTCCTTTTTGTAAGTAGAGTTGGGATTCCTCCTGCCAGTATACATCACCTTGTGTTTACTGACACTGTCTTTCATTCACCCTGTGTTTTGTTGCCCACTCAATGGATTTAGTTCAGTGGATTCAGATGTTACTGCCATTCTTCCCTTGGCACTTGTAATTATAGATTTTTAAAGTTTATTCAGCAAGCTGTTAACTTATACACATTTTCGGGTCATTTTATTCACATATTTCAAGCTGTTTGCTATTTCTCATAAATTTACTATAGTATTATATAATTTTTCCTTGAAAGTAGATCTTAAAAGCAGATCTTGACAAAGATCTTTACTATAGAAAGATCCTGTGAGAAGACATATTTTGTTGTACACTCTTATTGATTTGCTTTTCTAACTACTGAAAACACACAGCTGAATGGTTTTTAAAACTTGGACAAATACATAGCTCCTGAAATATGATTTTGTATTTCATATGTGTTTAAAAAATCCCAACTAAACCACACCCCCAAATATGTCAGTTCCCAAGATGAAAATGTTATCTGGAAGATGGCTTTTTGAAATAAAACACCTTATGAAACAACTTACACAACATGTCCTGCTTCAGTGACAGGTTCTGATGTAAGTATTTGGTTGAAAAGACATCTCTGTGGTATTCCAGAGGATGGAGCCCAATATCCAAGAATTAAAAAACAAACCCACAGCATAGAAGGTGGTGGTGGAGTAATGACAGGAGAAAAATGATCACATTTTTAAACATAACTCTTTGGCGAGAAGTCCAGATGTAGCAAAAGAGATGGTTTAGATCTGATTAAAAGATTAAAAAATTAAATGGTCTAAGAAAAAAACCCAAACAACTCTTTTAAAGACATCTGGTAGGATTAGAGTTAGAATAAACAGGATGAGATATTATTTGCTATTTAAGAGCATAAGTGATTAACAAATTAACATACTTTATTAAACAAACTTGTTTTGACCAGATCAACATGAGAAATCTTTCAAAACAGTTTTGTAAGGGTGGCGTATGTTTGTAGGAATTGGAATTTTTATTTATTGTGCTTTTCCTTTAGAGACTGCTTTATCTTTAAAAAAAACCGTTCCCCTGAAGTTCTTAAGTTGGATTAATATAAGCTACTTTCCCATTCCCTGCACTGATAAGGAACCACTCACTAATTATCAAAGGCAACCAACTTCTCTAGGAGCATTTAAGAAGCTCATCTTTTCACTTCATACTTGAGAAAAGTAAGAAATTCTTTCCTAAAAAGACTGTGCAGACCATAGAATAGAAATACTATCTTGTATCAGAAAGCCCATGGAATATCAAGTACATTCTCAAGAATAAGCAGAAGGAGCAGGAATAGGCCTCCATGTTGCCTTCCATCTTCTTCACTGTGAATCACTCTCTTCTTAGAGGTTCATAAAAATTGGCAAGATTTATTTTCTGGAGGAAATGCAGAAATATCTTGACAGATGTGTACTTCTCTGCATAATATTTTCTAAGAGAAATTGAATTTACAAAGGGTCAGGAGAGATGCAGGTCCTTAATTCCACATGCCTTAGTGTAGTCTAGTTGTGATCCCTCCACTGAAATAATAGCAGACAATATTAGTGGAGAATATATAATATAGATAATGTGGCAATTTTCATGCAGATTTTCCAGGTGAACACTGTACTTTCAATATCATCCAGTTGGCCTTCAGTGGAATTTTCCTCTTTTGAAGATGTGTCCCAGAAACAAAACTGTAATTGAAAATGTCACATGGTTAAAATCCAACCACTTACCACACTTGAGAGGGATGTCCAAGTCATACATTCAGGTGCTTGGAGGGCCACCTCCCTTCCTTATCTCACCCCCTCAGCAGCCTCCAGAATCTCCACTGATAGAAGGCTTTACTTCCATGTCCTTTGCCTAGCCTTTTCAAAATCCCATCTCTTTTAAAATGTGCTAAGAATTTCTGTAATATTGCCATTGGCCACTGTATCAGTGTGAAGATTCAAGGATTTCATTAAAAAGTATAATCAAATTACAATGAGCACAAGAAGAATTAAAAAAATGTCAACAAACTAATATAAAATTAATTAGTATTAAATAACACATGAAATGTTGTCCTTCCCGCCCCCCCCCCCTAATTATTGTAAAGCAGTTAAGCAACATTTTATTGAGAACCAAACTTCAGCAAAATCTGTTTCTCATTTGGAGTACAATTTGTGTAATAAAAATGCTCTTGCTGCAACTGTGGTGCTGCTTTCTGCATAAGTCAAAGCTGGGTTAATGCCTCTGTGTCACCAGGCACTGGCCATACATGGTAGTCCAGCACTGGTGTTGGAGTTGTGTCATTTCTACCAACTTCTTTGTGCTTTCCTTGGGAATAAGCAGGTTAGAGCCAAACAGTGGGATCACAACATTACTCCTTTCTCAAATAAGAATATGAAGTTAATTAGTTGTAATTCTAGAAGTTTTAATAATTTATAGAATTTAAATGCTTGCCAGGTTGTTGTTTCTAGGTTTCAGTTGTTCTTTTGTTTGGTTGTTTGTGTTTTGGGAGGGTTCTTTAGTTTTGGTTTTTCTTTTTTTACTTTTTTCCTTCTGCATACTAAGGTAATAAATACACAGAAGAGATTATTTTTTCCCTAATTGAAATGGAATTTATTTTTACATCATGCAAACTTTTGCTGGACATAACTTCAGAAATAACTGTGAGACAGGACTCTATTAAGAGTATATAAAGGCTGTGATGAATGCCCAAACAAAATGTCAAATGCCTGAATTTCCAAAATCATTGTATTGACTACTTCTAAATAAAAATACTTCTACAGTTCTATATGCTGAAGGTTACAACCCAGAAAATGTCTGATAGGAAATGGAAAATTTTAGGTCTTAAATGAGCTTGAGGTAGGGAGGGGCACTCTGAATGGACTGAGAAAGTCTTCGATACATACATGCATTTTTTTCTACATGACTTTAATGCTCCTGAAAGCAACAAAATGATACCAAAGGCTTTGATTTGACATGGTGCAAGCAACCACTCTGAAAACCTCCCATGCAACTCACCCAAAGCATCTCAGTGCTGGCTTGTGCTATCCCTCATGGTTCTTGTTCTGGACCTTTCTTGAGCAGAGGCTGCCAAATGTGTAGCCTTGTCCCGAATTACATGGTGGTTTTCATATACGTGCAAATTGTGCCAAAAAGAAATTTACTTGAAGAAATGCATTAGATGTCGAGATGCTGTTAGAGATAAAATAGAACCATTTATATGCTGAATTTATTTCTAAAGTTGTTTTGACATGCAAATCTAAACAATCCAACTCTTGTTAAAGTGCTGGGGTTTGGGTTCTTTTCCAGATATAGAATATGAAAACTACCTTGAACAGGGTCATCTGAGAAGTTGGTTACTTAGTATGCATAGTAGCAACCTCAGGAAATATTTAGAATGAGCCAAATGTGGAATAACTGATGCAATGGAACAACCTTTTCCAAACTTTTAAGGGTTTGCTTCCTGGAGCTTGCTCTGTTCAGCACACAAAACAGCAGAGTGAAACAGAGTGATTGGTGTTCCCATCTGCACCACATGGTGCTAGGTCCATGGCAGGACGTAGGATGCAAGACAGGAAACTTCCAGTTTTTGGTTCAGCCACTGCCACATAGCATCAAATTATAACAAAAATATTTTTAGCATGGTAACAGCATACACAAACTAATTTCTTGTTTCCGTTGCTCTGGATCTAGCATTGATGAAAGAGGAGAGAAAAGGCCTGGTCACTATGTTATGAGTGTATATGAATTCTTTGAGTACACTCTTTGAAAGTGCTAGCCATGGCCTTTCTTTGC
The DNA here is from genome assembly GCF_971803275.1 of Cyanistes caeruleus. Taxonomy (NCBI): domain Eukaryota; kingdom Metazoa; phylum Chordata; class Aves; order Passeriformes; family Paridae; genus Cyanistes; species Cyanistes caeruleus. Next base: position 37,894,734 of record NC_141732.1, read on the forward strand.
CCCTCTGACACCAACAGGAGCAGAAATAAGCCAATGCAGGTAATGCTATTCTTAACATGTTGTGTAGCAGAACATACACCTCATATGACCCGTTGTTATTCCTCTTTTCTTCTGTTTGGTAGTACATTCTAGTTCAATTACTCTCCAGACTGGTTAGCCAGGAATATTCAGTGGCTAAAGCCACTTTTGTTACTTCATCACTAAAGAATTGATGATTTAAGGAAATGTAGGATAAATGTATTCAATTTCAGAAACTATCTGAACATCATGGCATCGTACTGACTAGTACAACAAAAATACATGGGTTTTTTTAACATAAGCATTAAAGAGGGGTTGATTGGTCAGAGCCATTAATACATGAAGGGGTCTAGAAATCTTACAAATGCAGTGAGGTGTATTTATGAGGTTGCTAGCATATCTTGCTTTCAACACAGCTGACAGCAAAAATAATATTTTTTTTGCCTTTGGTTGTCTGATTGCTTCTCTTCTCACTAAAACTAATACTTAAAAGAATAAAATAAAAGAGGCACTTAAATATTTCGCAAATGCAAAGTTTAAATGCACCTTTTTCTGTAAGCTCAGGTCTGGGGTTTTTTAATGGGATGATAAATCAAGAAAGAATATAATGGCAAAATTCCCCCCTTTGATCTAAAACTGAAGGCTTGGATTCTGTTCTTGGCTGTACCACAGAAAGACTTGTCTGGTATTAATTAGTGAATTTTCAATTTTATCATACACGAGCACTGGATAATTTCAAATCTTGCTCAGAGACTTTCTTGTATTTTGTGCCGATCACTAACATTATAATACTTGGAAAATTAAACAAAAAAAATTAACTCTGCTTTAGAACTAGCCTAACATCTCACTCTGACATGAGGGAAATACCAAAATCTTGAAATTTTTACAGCATTCTGAAAAAAGTTACAGAAGAATTTAATACTACCAAGGAATTGCAACATGCAGCAGTACAGCTCTTCAGCAACAAAATAGACAAACATGCATCACCATTCCTGGTCATTGTTTTCCCAGTTCTTGACCAATTACCTCATTTAAAAATGACTGGAGTCAGGAAAGAGCACCTGAACTCTAGGGATATTTTGATCTGAACCTGTAATCTGGGTTGGAACATAATCATAGATTTGAAAATAAAGGAAATGTGAAGAAGTGTAGATCCAGATCCCAGCATTTTGTCTTAGACTCTTCATGGCTCTTTTGCCTGTGGATTTCACTGCTGGACGCTATTGGCTGGGTTTTTTCCCAAGCATATAAGCAGGGACTTCTCTTCCTCTTTACTTGGATATTTAATGGAACTTCTTGATACACAGCTTTGTTAGAAATCATTTTAGGAGAGATTTTTGCCATTTTTCTAGTGAAACAGTATGCTTTTCAGTGATGGTAGTGTCTTCTTTTTTGTATTAATTGTTTATTGCTAAGGCAGTTGCAGTAAGATTTTAAACATAGAATTATATTGCTATCATTAACTTTAATTAACATTAAGAGATAAGAACTTTTCCTGCAAGGTCCAGTTGGAATGACAACTGCTGTGTGTCTGTCTTATTAACGCAACGGAAATGCTGCTGCTGGTTATTTCAGTTTTTTCAAGAGACTTTTTTATTTTCTTTTCTGAACTACAGACACCATAACAATGAATTCAACATTGTCTCAGCTGGTAAAAGATATACAGAGTGCTGATGTATTTGTCTCTTGTAACATGGAAGACTCCACAGTATACAACTGTGACCTAGTTACAAGATATATTACAGGAAACAAAAGTGAAAATGGAGGAAGGTAATATTACAGGCCACTCTTACCATAAGTGACTCTTTCTGTAAATTGCAAGATTTTTCAACTTATGATCCTAATTTTTTTCATCTAAGACAAAAGAAAGAGATTAATTAGGTAATGTTGATGGAATAGCAAAGAAAATTATTTTTGAAAAGCATTTCAGAATATGCTTTTCCTCTTTTTCTCCTTTCTTTGCTGATGAGCTGGTAGATTCAAATGTAAACTAACCAGCAGGTGGTAGCAGTGTTTAAGATTTCTAGAACTGGTATATAAATCATTCAAGTTACTAACAGAGAGAAAATATTTCAGAGTGCAGACCACACAGTCAATGCCTCTGCAAGTTCATGGCAAGGCTCTTCCATCTTTATTAATGAGGTATGGAGATTTAGTTGACATCTTAAAGACATTTCAAAAATTATTTTATGTGCAGGATAATAGTCAGACGAGACTCATAGGTTGTGGGGGGGTTCTATATTTTTTGTTTTTGTGGGGTTTTGTTGTTTTGGTTGTTTTTCTGGTTTGGTTTGGGCTTTTTGGCAGGAGATGAAGTATTAGCCTAGCGCTTCAACTTCACTCATTTCATCGCCATTTCCTCTGCGTCTGTAAAACACAGAAAGGTTTTGACTGTGTTCACATCAGAGGTTGTATTTTTTATTTCATATTGACTCTGATTCCAGTACATTTCAGCTTTATCCTTTTATTTTGTTTGGCTTCTTTTATTACAGTCTTTAAAGTGAGTGGAAAAAATGCACCCCATGCAATCATGTCTTTGCAGTTCCTTTTGCTATCTAGCATAAATAGCATAAATAATTTCAAGTAATATGAGAACTCTGGTTGTTGTAACACACACAGTTTTTATAACAGGAGAGATTTTCTGGATTAGGATAATTTTGGGTCATGATACATGCAGTCTCTAGTAATGCCTGAAAATTTTCAGAAGAATGCCTGAGGAAGGTGCCTGTTAATGAAAATTTTGTGATATCAACACTGTAGCAAGTTACCTGTTCTTGAGTAAGTAACCCTAATTAAGTAGTAAATTTTGATCCATACTAGACAGTCACTAAGAACAGCATGGTTGTGTTAAAATTACTGATGCAAATCATCAGCTGATAAATAGAGGGGAAAAAAGCATATCTCCCCAGACCTGTTTTAAGAGGTTACAATTAATGTGTTCAAGCCATACTTAAGGGCCTTTCAACAACTGCCCACATTCATGTAAATACTAACAATACTAATAACTTTTTATAAGTTATAAACTTATATAGAAAAATATACCAGGCATGGGTGGTATATGAGGTCTTTTGTATTTAAGGCATATTTATTGCTCTTCTCTATAACAGGCAACCCAAAATGTCACAAAATGAGAAGGGAAAGCATGACTAATAAGATATAATTATGACAGAAATGGAAAACAACCTATACTGTAAAATAGTTTCAGTAACCTATTTTGTACTCCATACTCCCTTTGATTTTAGAGGGGAGAAAATAAAATAGAGAGTTAAGCAGTAAGAAAGAAGAAAACATGTATCTGAGTTGCAAGTTTGAGAATTATTTAATCATATTATTATTTAATCATAACATATGATAATGTTATTATCTAAATACAGACATGGTAGACTACTGAAATAGGTCAGCAGGCAAAAGGGCCTTGAAACAATTACAGAATAAGAGAATCACAGAATATACTTCATTGGAAGGACCCTTAAGGATCACAGAGGTCATCTCTCAGCCTTGCACAGGACCATCCCGAAGAATCACAGCATGCACCTTGAACTCTGTCAGACTGTGCTGTGATCACTTCCCTGGGGAGCCTGTTCCAGTGCCCAGTAGTTTTTCTGAGTAAAAAACATTTTCTAATATCCAACCTAAACCTCCCCTGACACAACTTCAGGCCATTCCCTCAGGTCCTGTCACTGGGTGCCAGGGAGAAGAGATCAGTGCCTGTCCCTCCTCCTCACAAGGAAGTTGTAACTGGAATGGGATCTCCCCTCTGTCTCCTCTTCTCCAGGCTGAACAGACCAAGTGACCTCAGCTACTTCTCATATGGCTTCCCCTCAAGGTCCTTCACCTTTTTCGTGGCCCTCTTTTGGATGATGATTGATAACTTAATGGGTTTTTTTAATATTGTGGCACCAAAATGGCCCCCAGCACTGGAGGTGAGTCCGCTCCTACAGTGCAGAGCAGAGCAGGACAATCCCCTCCCTTGCATGGCTGGTGATGCTGTGCCTGATGCACTCTGGGCCATGGCTGTCCCACCAGGATTTGGCTGAGGTCATTTGATCTGTGGTGATGTACCTAGTGATCTCTTTTTTCAGTCACTGAGTTCTATCTGTATGGCATATTCACTTGTACAGATAGACGCTGCTTCAACAACATTGATACAGCTGCCCTACACAGGAATGGCATGTAGAATAGTTCATTACAAACTATCTGCAGTTATTCAGGCATTAAAATAAATCCACCATATGGTTTTAGAGATATACCTTAAATATTCCAGAACAGAATGCACATATAATGTACATTTAGTGTCGTACCTGTTAGAAAGCTTTGCTGGTACAGCGGCATATTACAATTCCCTTCCACGAAAGTGTGGCTTCTCTCAGTGCAGTGACATGCTACAAGAGATCTTGTGTCCTTGGTACTTCAGAGGTAGTTGCAATGTATAAACCTGATACAGCTAAGAGCTGTTCCTCTTGGCAGGGTTAACCACATTTTTGGGAATCCAACTTCCTCTCTACTGTTTACTGCTGGTAATGTATGTAAAATATTTTATTTGTTCAGGTTGCGTTCTTTTCTATTTCTCTTCAATAAATGCCTTGTAATCAATTTATTTTTATTCAAGAAATTGCCTAGATGTATGTTGCCAATAATGTTTTCTTTTTCTTGAGTGCATTTAGTTATGAGTGGTGCTACTAAAACTTCTTTTACTGTCTTGTATACATGAACAGTATAAAAACCAGAAAAATTCAGTTGTTTAAAAAGAGAAAACCAAAACCTAATAGTTAGGGTAGATTTTAGTTAAATATTTGTTTTCATATACAAGTAGGCTGTCCTTAAACTTGCAAATGTAGGCAGTTGCTGAACTAAGTAATTCATAAATTACCCTATGTTACCTGTGCTAACTTGTTAAGAATTCAGTGGCAAGAAGACAAGAAAACATTTGCTGGTTTTTCCTCTAAGTGGATGCAATTCAGTTTGCCTAGAGTCATAGGGTTGCATCAGTAGACCATGCTGATGTATTTCATTTTTAAGTTTCTTAATATAGTCCTCAAGTGGGCTTTTTCACATTTATTTCTTGAAATGTTTAGTCATTTGATGCTTTCTGGTTTTCAGGTTGCAAATTTCTGGAATAAGAAGTAGGCTTTGACTTATCATTAGTCTTTCATTTCCATTTATTTTTGCTAGAATTCTTTTATAATTTATGGATGTCTTTCATATCAATACTTGCTTCATGAAACTCTTTAACTTGCTGGTATTATCTGATATTACCTATTTAACAAGTAACGTTAATTACAATTACACTATTAATTACACTATTAATAAATAATTTTCACATTGACTTTGCAGAAAGAATTATACAAATTACTAGAAGTCTTCAATGCTTGACCATGATGGTTTTTATCTGTTTCAGTTGTGCCTCATATGTACTCATAAATATGGTGCACCAGCAGCTGGTAAGCAATTCTGAGCACTCTGGTTTTCATCTTGTGTAACAGTCTTGTACTTTAGGTATTGTTGAAAAAACTTCTTCCCAGAGGACAGACATTTGCAACAGCTGTCTTAAGTGTTTGGCTAATTCACTATGTTTCTATACTTCTGTGAAAATACTTAATCCCCCTCTACATTTTTTTACCTATCAGCAGCCCCCACTGCGAGTGCTCCTCTCAGCAGCATGTTCTGCAGTGACTAAGCGAAGTTAGCAAGGCCATACTGACATTCCCTCTCAAGCACAATAACACCATCTTGTTTGAAGTTTTCTCTTACATTCCTGCCATAGCTTCTTCTTCCTGAAAGGCTGAGTGCATTTCTATGCAGTAAGCATTCCAGGTATTGCCAAACCATTTGATACCCTATGATAGCTGTCTTACTAAGGTAAAAGTTAGGACTCGACATTTTGAATATTGAAAAAGATTTTATTTTCGTGTATGTAAGAGATGATTGCCATCCTGGGCGAATGGGATATCTAGATGCTAAGAGTCAAGGAAGATAATATGACCTGTTTATTGTATAGGAAAGGAATCCAAGAACATTCAGTAACATGAAAAAATTGCAGTGTTTGTCCAATTGACCTGACTTCTCAGCAGGCACTGATTACCCAAAGAAAAACAAGAATAATCAAGTGCCTTGCTTCTGTGATGTAACACCTGGATTTGTTTAAGGAAGGGATGTCATGTTTACAGACAGCCTAAGGAAGCCTATCAGATGCTGCAGGTGGTACAACCAGTCTGTGTATGTCATTTGGTGTTTTTAGGATTGATTTGTGGATGAATCAGCCTTAAAAAACTATTTCATAGATTTCATAACTCAGGGCAGTACAAATTACTGAGTAAAACTGAAGCAGTTGAAACACTTTCAAAATGAATCTCACAACTTGCTTATTTACTTTTCAGAGTATAAAACTGAGAACTCTGGACAAGGATCAATCTCTCCTGTAACCACCCCCACTGTCCCTCAAGCTCTGTGCTATCATGACCTGTTACTTCACTTCCTTTTACTGGTATCACCATCTAAATATGATTTACATGTGTAAACTGGCAAAATCTTTTTCAGTAATTTAACTCTGTCATTCTGGATAACCTCTCTACTTTCTTGGTTAGATTACTTGCAGTGACTGTAACATGAAGTACAAATCAGCATTAATCAGTAAACTTGCCTTGTTTTTCCATACATCTGCTGCTGCTCATTGCTGACATTTGGAAATGCACAGATTTTCTCTATTGAAGAAGGTAATTGATAATTCCAAAGCAATGGGAAATATCAATAAAGAAAATTTCACAGACTAGAAACAATAATTGAGGAATACATACTATGTTTTGGCTTAGCAATACTTTGGTTGATTCCCTGATTTTTTGAATTTGTTTTTGATGCTTGGGTTTTTCTCCCCTGTCAGAGCTTATGTCTAGGGAATGTCTACATACTTGTTGCAAAACAGTGGTATGGGAGGATTTCTGGGCCAAGATTTTCATTAGAATAAAAATTAGGAAGAATTATTTTAAATTATCTGTGGATGTAGATGACAAACTGTTTCAGTATACTGATTGAAAAATGTGTTTTATTTAATTAGTTTAAGGCTATGAAAATTCTGCAGGCATGTTCACAAGTGTTTCTTTCTATTCTTTAGTTTTGGGTGGAGAGCTGGGGGATTTAATTTTATTCTACATTACTGTTTCCAGTATGTTTTTGTTTCCAACAGTAAATCAATTCCTGTAGCATATGATCTTCCCCAGTGTGGTTAAGCTTCAAGTCAGACTAGAACAGGAAACCACTCTTAATCTTACTTGATAGTAATGATCTGTTCAGCAGAAAGGTCAAATGCCTACCAGATATATCATAGCTTTTCCCCTTCCAGTGAGACACTGCTAATAACTCAATTAAGGGACTTTGCAGATTGTCAAAACTTCCTGAAGTCTTGATTTGACTCCTGTTCAGAAGATCCCATGGAATGGGATAATTTCTGTCATCTTGTCCATGACATTATTTTTCATCTGCCTTGGCTGATGTTACACATACACAAATAAACACAGCATATAAACATGTATTTATACACATAAACATATGTGCACATATACACATATGGGTATCTATATACACACAAATTTATGCAAATAAATATATCTCTATCTAATCACATGAAACTCTTCTACTTGTAAGAAATGATGAGTTTACAAGGGTGATAGACTCATAGAACTAAGTAGCATCTTTCAGACCTTGATTTGAAATTTATAACTTTATTTTCAGATACTGTTCTCCAGCATGCTTATTCTCTCTTTAATTTTGGTTTATGTCTAATAAACATATATGGGGTTTTCCCCAATTTTTCCCCCTCATAATCTGAGTAATGGTGGAGTAAAGTTTTAAAAACCATATGCGAAACTATGCTCAAGGCAGCTGTGTTGACAGTGTGCTAGTAATGACAACTGGCATTACCCAGTACTGTTTTCTTCTGGCTCATGCTTCTGTACTTGTGTGTAATGTCATGTGAACTTTATCAAGAGCTTTTCTGGACAAACCCAATACATGTGCTTTCTTTTGCTCAGGGGACAATTGGGCTGTTTGAGGAAGAAAGGAGATTGCCTCGGCATAGTTTTTGATGGTTTGCAATGGTTTTTGATTGAGTTTGCAATTTGGCTTGTTCTTGTCTTGTTTTATTTGAAAGGTGGACATTTATTTACTTGCTTTTCCCTTTGGCCTCATGGTCATTAAACTCAGGGCTGTGTACGTATCATCTCCAGAGGTCATCTGATTCAAGCCTCTAATTCACCCAGTATAGGAAGGACCCCTCAACAGCTCATCAAGGTACTCCCTAATTCAGTGAGACCACAGTCAATTGCTGTGGTATCCTGACAGCTTTTTAGGATCTCTGAGGAGGGAGACTCCACAACGTCCCCAAGAAACCTATTCCCTTTGCAATTGTTAAGCCTGTTGAGGGAAATATTGGCAAAAATAAAGTGAATGAGAATGATCGCATTGTTCACCAGAACAATACCAAAAGCTGTATGAGATACCAATTCTACCTGTCTCCTTTTTAGTCCTCTTTTTTCTTTCCAGGTTTAGCTTGCAACTGGAGTTTTTATGGATATGAAAAGCTGAGCTAAAATAATGAAGCTGAGTTAACTTTAGGTCATAATTCTAGCTGGAAGAAAGTATGTTAGGATCGTATTTAGAATCCCCAAATTCGTGCTGCGGTTGCTGCCAGCAGCTCCAGTGTTTTATCTATCTGCTGCCAAGCACTCCATCTGTGGTTAGTGGAGTACATGAAGGGCAACACCTTTTCCTCCTTTTTATGTAGAAAATAAAGTTTATCATATGTCCTCAGGAATGGTGTTCTGATCATCAAGCCATAGGATGTTTCTAACCAGGGTGTTTTGTCTCTAATTCTATTTTCATTAGATCATTTTGGGTATCCAGTCTTGAATAAATGCCCTGAACAACAACTACTCTGAAGTTGTTACTCAGCTATTTTTTATAATGAATATCTGATAAAATATTTGGTATCATCGAACTAACTGCAGGAATGTTATAATCTCCTATGATGCACAAATGAAATTTCTTATGAGGAAAGGCATCCCAAGTTGTTCTTTCTCTCTCTTTCTCCTCCTCTCTGCTGGAGGGGTCAGATTAGCAGTTAGGGGTCCCTGACTCCAGTGAAAATCTTCAGCTGAAGATCACGTGTTTTGTGCTGTGAGAAGGAAAAACTGGATTTAGTAGAGATGCTAGTAGAAAATAAAAACAACCTGCCCTCTGAAGTTTATTGCTGTGGCATTTAAACCTTACTCCCTCAAAAATAACATGAAAATAAACTAATTTTGGAATTAAATTTGAAAAGAAAGTGTTATAAAAACTGATTTCCTTGAAAAAAATATATTAATTGTCCTAGCATTTTGCTCACTGAAGTCTACTTAGGCAGTTTAAGTGTATGAAATACGCATACATACATACAAGCAGAGCATAATTTAGGATTCTGTCATCTGTGCCTAAATGTCTAGACCAGGTATCCTGTTCAGTTCAGCAGCAGGCCAGCTATTACAGTACACCAATTACTCTATAACCACTTGCAGCTTGGATAGATTTCAAAAATACTAACGGTATTTGCTTTTCTAGTCTGGAAAGTGACCCATTAGCTCTTCACCTACTGTATGCAGACAACAAACAAGACCATTTCATCTATAAACTTAAAGACCTTTGGTTGCTTCAGTAAGCTGATTTATTTAAACATAAAATCATAAGAGTTGGACTTGTTACAAGTAGTAATGGCCTTTTATTTCAGTCGAAAGTATCTTTGCCTGGGTATAGTGCATGATTAACAATTGGGATTGTTAACATTTGTCCCCAGTTCTTGAAATTATTTGTTGCATTATTCTAGGTAAATCACCTTCTCATCTTTCAAAACACATGCCACAACTTTTAACTACTTTTCAGAATATAATAGTGATACTTGTAAAACTATTTTATATCATTGAACAAGCAGTAGTAGAAGTAATGAAAACTTCTTCTAGATATGAAAAGGTTCAGATACAAATCGAAACATAACTGTATTGAAACGTGTCCTTTATAAATAATACTGTACATTTTCTTAAATCTGGTACTATAATAAAAAAAACAATTAATTACTTTACTTGGAGTAGACAGCCATAATGACTTCTTCCCTTTGTCTTTGGCATGGAATTTTGTGTCAGTGGAAATTCCTCATGTAGTTCCAAGATTAAGGAGTGAAAGTTGCCTTTAAAAAAATATTACCTGGAAAATGTTCGTATTATTTCACGTGCTGGGTACCCAACCCTGATTTTCATTAGCTCTGGACTTGTTGCCTTTTATTGAACTTATAGGAGTTCAATATCATGGCAGTTGCAAAAATTAGGAAACACAGAGCATTGTTTATGTATCAGTTCTGTCAGGAAGCGTCAGGTGAATGTTACTCCTTTAATTGGATGATTTGAAATACAGGAATACAGCACAGTATCTTGTTTTTTCTATGATGTTGGTTCTCACATATATAGTGTTAAAGACATTCTATTCAGCTTATATTAAAGACTACATGGATGTAAGATGGACTAAATGGATAAATGTTAAGAAAAAAAATAATAGATAAAATTGTAATAGCATCATTAAGTAACTTCAGAGTGTAAAACACAAACGTAATGTCAACATCCATTTTTAAAAATCTCTTTATAGATAAATATAGTCAAATACGCTAAAACTCTGAGAATAATTGTCCCTATAAAGTTGCTTTCTTGCTTTCAGAAATAAGGCTTTCCAAAGGTAATAAATTACAAGTTCTTGTCTTTGAATTACCTGGAAGGGAATTCTGTGGTATCAGTCTTGAAAGTGATGAGATAAAAATACTTCGTTTCTTATGCAGCCCTAGAGGCCACACACTGCTTGCTCTGCACTGCCTGAGAAGTTTATTTTACTGGAATGTAACAGTCTAAATGAGGGCAAAACAACTGCAGTGTGACCCTTCAGCCTCATTGGAGTGTCCACTACTGAGGTAGCAGGCCCATTTGATTACAAGTGTTGCAAAGCTGAAGGCTTAAACTTACAGTCTTTTTGAGATATGAGGCTGGGACAACACTCTTGATTAAAATAACACAATATATAGAAGGAGTAATTTGTTTTATTTTACCTGACCCAGGACAGAAATGGGATCTTCATATTAATACAGAAGTGATGCACTTTTGATCTTAAACTCCCTGCAGAGTCCCAGCATCCTTCAGTCTTCTGCTTTTCAGGTGACATCAACACTTCAGAAGTTCCTGTGGCTCTGTGTCTTCCCCCAGATGTGTGCAGAAAGCACAGCTGGTCAAATTTGGTGTGTTGACAAAACCCAGAAACTACCATTCAGAATTATTTTCATTTTTTTTCTATCACTATAAATTTTGCTTTTAGCCAGGAAGAAGGTCTGGCAGAACTAGAGAACAGAAGTAGATGATTAATTAGAGTGGTCCCACCAGAAAATCTTGGCAAAACACAATTAAGTTACAGGGAATGATCAACTTCTTATGTGATTAATTTTAAAACTTCAAAATTGGCCTATGCAGGAGATGTTATCACAATTTCTGGATCTGATAAAAGATGAAGTTATTTATATAGGGAAAGCTAAATAAATATTAAGAAAACTGGAAAAAGGGAGCCAAAGCAATTATTTCTGATATTTTCTTTATAGGAGATAGTAAATGTAATTCTAAAGCTGTCAGAAGTATTTCTATGAAAAAGCCCTTTGTTGAGAAAAAAAATTAGCCTCTGATCTATGTAACATGGTTCCTCTTCCGCCTTACCTGTAAATTTCAGCAGAGATTTAAAAGATTCAACTTTCAATAACAAAATCATTACCATATAATTAGCTTAGAATATTAATTGAAATGCTGAACAAATTAATTTCCTTTAAAATAATGAATTAGGAATATTTGAGAAGTGAAGATATTGTAATGTCAGGTTCTGTATTAACAAATTATTTGTTAATTAAGATGTCAGAAATGCTTAATTTGTATTGAACTACCCTATTACTTCCCTGTGACATTTAATGATATTAAATGTATTTAATACATTTAATACTGTGTATTTAATGATAAATACAACTCTATTTTATTTTCTAATTAATCATAAATGGATTCTTTAATCTGTTTTGCTGTAATTAAATATGGAAATGTAAGAGCTAATCTATTCTAATAATGGCATCCCATAACAAAGCTAAATTCATTTGAGCTATTGTGTCATTTCAAAGTGACCATACTAATGCTCTACTTGTAACAGTGTCAAAGTAGCTGTGAATTTAGGATTAAAGAAAATCTCAGTGCAAAAGGGACAAACTTCAATGATTTCAAATTAATTATTCCTGTATATCTTTGGCAAGTTTCTCGTACCCTTTGCTCATTAGGAAATACATGTTAAATCCCTGTAATACCTTTGTTGCTTCTTTCCTTGTTTTCGCTAAAAGCTCTTTGGCATGGTATATTGAATTACAACACTAAAAGTATTTAGGTATTTAACATGCTTTATTGAAATGCTTTGACAAATTTAAAAGCTCGATCCATTGGATAGATACGAAAAATATCATTGCACTGTGTTCTTCAGTGGTACAAAGTCTCTGATGCTCCTAACTCCTATCAGAATGTCTGAATTTTTGTCCTGACTCTGAGTCTTGTAATGCCTTTACAATAGATACAAAAATACCTGTCTATTAATTATAGGAGAATTCAGATAAATAGATAGTGATATCTCTGAAATGGTAGTCTCTTTGACAGTTGTATTTCCATATTGTTTCTATTTGATACTTTTTGATTTTTGTTAGCATATGGTTCTTTATCTGTTGGTATTTAAATATAATTAAGACACTAGATAGTCTTCTAGGCTAGAAGAATTCTAGAGTTAGATTAATTCTAGAGACTCTAGCTTCTAAAGCTCATTGAATGTGAAAATATATAGGAATGATCTTCATTCATTACTTTGTGCCACAAAAATATCAAAGGAAACTAAAATACTACCTAAAAGCCTTTATTTTGGAAGATAATCAAAGAAGTCTTTCACAAATACTTGTTTCAGTCAAAGGAACACAAGTATTAGTTAAAAAAAAAAGATTTTGGCCCAAGAGTTATGCTTGCAAGATATCTTTCTGATCATGTGGACTTCTTGTGGTGTCACAGAGAGATTTATATTAGGGACAGGCTGCATCAAGCTCAGTCCATCAAGCTCAGTCCTGTTCATGAGCTTGCTGTGTTGGACCCATGCAGAATCCCACTGATACCATGAGAGCTCAGGGAGGCACAAAACCAACTATCCAGCAAAGATTTATTTGCAAGGATCAGAGTCTTAGATGGAGAACGTGTGCATTCTGTTGTATGGCTCATTAATTTTTCACAGCTTTGGGGGAAACACAATAACAAAACTATTAGCTACACAGCTGATAGATCACAGCTCCCAGAAAAGGAGAGAGCCAGCAGGCCAGGTGTGCTGGTTTGACATTTAGGAAAATAAGTGGGAAACACCCACAGAAGTGATTTCTCTGGGAGAAGCTGCTGAGAGCTTCTTCTGTGCCTCTGATAGGCCAATAGCTGTCCAGTTCTGAGAGCTGACAATATTCTGCACCACTAAAAATTAAGTCCACCTCTGTGAATGCCACCTTTTAAAACCCAAGCCCAGGAACTTCTTTTTTTTTGTGTGTCTGGCCTTGAAAGGTAGCAGAGCTTGGCTGAGGGTGGCCCTGCTCCCCCGTGGCCTGTGTGGCCTGTGCGGCCTGGGCTCGGATCTCAGCGGCTCCCGGGCAGGGGATGGAGACTGCGGGGCCTCCCTCAGGCTGGGCCGGGCTCTGCTGTGGCCCCTCCCGGGAAACCCTCCGGGTCCCATCCCAGCGGGGGGACCAAAGCCCTTCCCAGGGGGGCCCCCAGCCCTAGGCTGGGCCAGACCACCGCTGCTGACCTCTCAACATCTCTCCAACACCCAAACCCCAGCGCTGCCACCCAGGAGGCACCAGTGCAGGCTGTAATCCAACACCGTGACTCCCTGCCACAGCCTGGGCAAGATTTAAGCCTTCCACTACACAGATGAGACCTGCAGACCTCGATCCTCTCTCCAGGGAGAGCAAAAGAGTGATGACACGTAGAAAGACAACATGGAAAAACCAAGGTCAGTAAAAGAAAGAGTCAAGCCTCAGATGAAAGAAGGATGAGGAGATGCTGAATGGGGCTGAAATATTCTTTTGGCAGGGCCATGGAAATGGACAATGAATCCCCATTAATTCATGAAAGAGTATTGGGAGAATGATGTATTCAAACTGTAGATTTGAGCAAAGGCATCCATTGATGAAGCCAAGCAGATGCTGGAGTAGCTGTGATCCCATGAGATGCTTGAACAGAGAGAGAGATGAGAGCTGATGAAGACCCTTTGCTGCCAGAGAGAGAAGAAAACCTCTGTTCTCAGAGATATCACAGAGACAGATGGAGAGAACCTTTTCCTTTGAATAACTCATCCTTAAAATAATACCCCATGAGTTCATGGCCCATGAACACAGATGTAGGAGGGCTGTGAAAATGGGAGGAGGGCACAAGGGCAGAATTTATGCCTGGGCAGCTGCTATTCATAAAAAAGAAAAGCCAGGAGACAATTCTTTCTTGTGGAGAAGTCTCCATGGCATAACAAGAGAAAACTCATCTCCCTACACAGACTGATAAAAAGACTATGGTATAGTTGGTACTGTTTCAAAAGCCCAAATTTTATGTTATCAGTTAGGAAGGAAAAGTTGGGCAGGGGGAGGAAAGGTTTCTGGAGATTTTAGTCTGGTTTCTTATTCTTGTAGTTCTGTTAATAAAGTTTCTTTATTCCTTTTAAGTTTTAAGCCAGTTTTTCCCTTCTCCTAATCCATATCTCACAGCAAAAAATGGGTAAGTGGCCTGGTAATTTTAGCTAGCGCTAAACCCCACCACACCAGGGTACTGAAATAATGCACCAAGGGGCTCCCACCACCAGGAGTACCAGGAGACTTCCTATTGCGTGGAATATATTATAATATATATTATATATAATAATTATATAATATTATTATAATATATTATATATTATTATAATATATACAATATAATATTATTATATAATAATTTTATATATATATATATATATATATATATATATATATATATATATATATATACACATATATAAAATGCCTTCTGGTGGGAAGGCATCCGGCTGCACTTGCCAGCAGACATCAGTTCAGAAGTTTACTTTGCTACAGTACAAGGCTGTAGGATTTTACAGAATAATTTGTAGGAATTCTAACCGTTTCTTTTGCCAGTACCTATCAATGTTGGGAAGTACCTTTAGACTGTTGAACATATATCCACAAATTTAAGTGGATCTGAGACTTTAACAAGATATGACCTTGAGAGCAGGTCAGTTTTTCCTCTGACTGTGCAATTTTTGAATTGGCAAGTGCAGCATGGATCCTGCACTTTTCAATTATTGGACTCATTTAAAATGCTTCACGGTTTAGTTGCTTCTCATTACACTGTCAAAATAAGGGCAAAGGTAACCAGGTCTATGAAAATTATATACACTTTTCTTCTATGCCCGGGAAAATCGTTATTTCCCTCAGGAAAGAACAGAGGAAAAGAGGAAAGAACAGCTAATCTTATTTTTCCTAGCAGTAGCACACCTGGAAAGCTCTGACCCTACAGTGCAAGCTCTGCTAGGCAGGGCAAGACTTCCAGAACTATGGCAGAGAGAGCTATGGGTAAAATAGTTGTTCAGGAAGGAGATTAAATAAATGGGATCATCTTTAATAGGATCACTCAGTAGGGCAGAAAACTGTGAATGAATACTCCTATGACAAAGCAAACAAACTCGAAACTAACAATAGGTTAATGTGACACAGGGCGAAGGCAAGTGGGAATTAAGTTAATATTTGGGCTGCTTGCCTTTCTGGAGCTTAGTTTAATGGAGGTAATTTAATAAACTTTGTCTTCAGCTCTTTAAATATTAAACATAATACGAAGAAATGGATTTCTTTAAGCTTAGAGTTTATATGAAATATGGTTACTATGCAAGACTTAGTAAAATGTGCATTTATGCTAGCTTGCCCAAACCTAGAGCTGGTGTAAAGGGTGAATTTATTTCATAGTAGCATGATTTTTTTTCTATGCTAAGCAAAACTGAAAAATTAAACTTTCGGAATGCTGATCCCAGAAGTAGTGTCAGGAGCTTTCAGCTCATTGAAGGAGCATACATTTTGTAATTGACTTCCTATTTAAATAAAAGAGTGTAAATCCTTTTGTTCAGCTTGTTTAACAGCCTTTCTTCCTTTATAGAAATTTAATGAAGGATTATTGCTCAATTCTGCAGGTGCTTGGCAGATAATGCCTCCCAGATAAGGCCTGTGATAAGGCCTGATAGAAAGGAAGGGTGCACTGCAGTGCAGAAGAGGAACTCTTCAATGGATTTAAGACTCAGAATTAAGTATAATAGCTTGTATTACTTACAGGGAAAGGTGTAGCTAAGAAGATGTTGAACTGATTAATTCAACAAAAAAAGATATTCTGATGGACAACATGTTTTATATCAGTGTTATTGACAAAGAAGAATGTTGAACATTAAACTACATTCTGATTTTAAGCCTAAACTTTTCAAAGAACGACTGATTAGGTGTAAAATATTGACTAGTTACACATTAAATTATCTCTTGCTGAATAGCTATGTTACGTTTGATGCCATTACTTTTGACAAGCAGTAGAAACTCTTGAGTGTGAATTAGGTTCATTGATAGAATGTGTTCAGAAACTGCTGTCCCTAAACCAGTAATTTTAACACATCCAACATCTGTATTACATTATATTTAATTCATACAGAATAATTCCAGTCATTTACAGTAAGAATTGAAAGCAATTTAAAACATATGTCTCATAACTGTCTGCTATAATCTATGTAGATTCTTTGCTACAGCACAGATGCTTATGTTCAGGATGCTAAAGAATGGTTTAAAGCATGTTTTTTTATTTAATGAAAATCATAGAAAGTTTCTGTCAGTTCTTTCCTTCTGTGCATCACATAGGACTGACTTGTCTTGGGATAAGCTACCACAGTGACATATCTATATCTGAGCTGGACAAATAAACTCAGTTCACCTTCAGATATTTACCATGTGTTCTTTCTAGTATATATAACATGCTGTCTTTAGCTGTTATAATTTTTAGTCTATAAAGCTCATTAAAAATTCTTATTTAATTGTGAGAAGTAGGATTTTCCCATGTTTGTAGTACAAGCTAGTATTTCTGTGACTGTGATTCTTTCTTTTTCTAGGAAAAAGGAATCTGATGAATGACATTGGATATAGGTTAATTGAAAAAGTTGAAGGAAGAGACATAAAGCATGGGATACAATGATAGTTATACACTTTCTGGGTACTAGCTAAATTGTTCTAATCCTCTTAAGTGGGTAATGGAAAACCTGATCTCAGCACTCTAGTCTCTAGGAGAACAAAACACAATTATGTTCTTTGTACTGGAAGTGTGGGAAAAAGTGCCAAATTATTAAAAAGAGCAATTCAGGTTCTTAGGACTTGAGGGAGCATGTGTGTGTGCATATATGTACATATATAGGTATGTGTACGTTTCACATATTTTTATACATATATATGTAAATAAATACAAAGCAGAGGCCCACCTCCTTCTGAGGTGTTTTGACTATTAGTTGCATCACATAGGGATCCTCCAACTGCATAACCATGGGACTTAATTTTGTTTCCACAATGGGAATAATGGTTAATAAGGCTCATCTGCAACAGTTTTAGAGGTACAAAAGAACAAATGATGTGATAAACTTCATCCTGTGTTAATAAGGAAGTCTGCTTCTTCTCCTAAGCTACAATAGGACATCTACTCTGATACCTCCAGACCTTCTCTTTCAATGTTTATTCTTGCTTACTTTTGCAAAGTGGTTTACTTAAATTTGAGGTAAACAAAATAGTGGCACAGCACTCATAATATTTATATGTGGTATTTACTTTCAACATAGCTTAATGTTCCAGTGTGTTAGAAAATCTTCAGTAAACCGAACTAAACTTTGGGAAATAGCATTTTCTTCAGAAAATCACAGACAGTGTATACATGGAGCAATCCTTGTCCCACTGATTGAACCTCATGGGTAAAATTCTGGCACCACTTGAATCAGTGGAGATTTACCTGTTCTATCCACTGAGACAGGATACCCTCTTCTGTTTTTCACAGAAGTGAAATGTTTCACATCTAGTAAAATGAAAAGAAAGGAAATGTTATCTCCATGAGTTTTGCAATGTCAGTGTCAGAAAAGACAGATTTTTTTCTGTCACTTTTAGTTGCAGATAAGATGCTTAGATGCTAGTGACAATCAATAAGTTAATTGGTAACTAAATTTATAATTAGTCATGTTCCTAAAACAAGCACAACCAAACCTTTCATTAAAGTAGGAAGAGGATAGGAGTCACAGACATTTCATGTGAGAAAGCCACATACAAATTAATGATTATCCTCCTGACCTTCCAGAAACATCTTTCCAACATCTATGAGAAACCTACCAGGAAACAGAGAATCTGTCAGTAGTCCCTAAGGTAGTTAAGCATTGGTTGCTAAAGTAAAGAACTCTTTGTTGCCTGAATATTTCCTTTGATTTAACTTGGAAAGGTTGCTGGAAAAGTGTTTGAGTTGGCCTTTTCCCATCCAGTGATTTCTGTGTAATCCACATCTAAGTAAATATGTAATCACAACAGCATAGAATTATGTTAAAATTTAACTCTAGAATAGTAAAGTATTTCATAGCCTTGTCTTTTTACAGTTGAGAGTTATTTGAGGGTGAAAAGAAGAGGAACAATCCATTCTCATTCTCAGAACCCTCCAAAATATTGCCTAGATGATCTGATTCTCATAAAACAAGTACAAATATAGGAACACGACACTGAATGACATGTGAGAGAAACAACTATGAGGAATACAGTAAAAGAAAATTTCAAAGGAGATGCACATTGGAATTCCTTTAATTTGTGGAGTGCATCTGTACCAGTGAATACAGAAAATTTTATTGTCCATGAAATTCTGACATTTCACACGTATTTTACTAAGAATCAAATCAGCATGTTATGAAGCAACCTACACATTCCAAAACACATTTCAGTTTTGGTGATAATTTATTACCTTCTACATAGAATAAAACTTTGCATCAACCTCAACAGTTTTCTTCCACTGCCAGCCAGATTATTTATGAAGTTCTAGAGAAATAATTATTATAAATTTGCTTTCGGCAACACTTACAGTGTGAGTGATATGCAGTATGACACCAGATTGAATTCCTGTTACTCAGTTTAAAAGACACCTAGATGGCAATCCTCTCAGATGCCTCTCCCTCTCTCTCTCTCCTCTTCCTCTTTCTTGTCTCTCTCTTGCTTTATATCAAATCTTGCAATGAATTTCTAAGGAATAAGAAGCTGATAATGAATGTACAGAGATTTGAATAATCAGCCAGTTCCAAGAAAAACATTGGAGCAAGTAATCATTGTACTGCAGTGTTTTCTGAGTTTTTCTTTCCAATTTCTAAGAAAATATTTTACTCTAATGTACTATGGATACTATGTAAGTCTATATGAATTTGTCCTTTGAACATGTATTTTCAGAAACATGGTGTTATTTCACAGATACATACATGCATTTATACAAAAGACCAGGGATTACATAAAGATTGGGCCATTTTATATTTCTATTTAATACTTTTTACTGAAAATTATTTCCAGTCTTCATTTTTCATCTTTATTTTCCAGTGACAAAGATGTTACGGCTTGAAGAAATGACCAATGTGAGCAATTTGTGGAAGAATAATACAGAAGTATAAAAAGACAATAACAGGGAATGTGAGCAGAATTGAATTCTGAGACTTGACATAACATTTCTATCTTTATTTTGGAATACTAACAAAATTTCTTATCTATATATTTTGCTTCACAAAGGCAAAAGTATTTCTGAATCTACTCCATTTACTGCTGTGAGAGGTTCCTTTTGCTATTGACTCCGATGAGCTTGAGATCAAGATGAACAGTACTTCAAAACATTGTAAATTGAAAAACAATCTGATTCTTTGTTGTTTGTTTGTTTATTCATCTCTTTGAATGGCTAATAAGGGTCTTTCTTTAGACAATATATAGAGGTTTGAGTGTATCTTATTTTTGCAATTTTCAGCTTGCAATATTCAGGTAAAGTTTTCTGCACTCTCTTTGTCTAGAAATGTGTGACTGACACTGATACAGCAGCCCACACATATCTGTAGTTAACTGAGAAGGTGGCAGCCTGTTGAGACAGAAGATTTCTTATAAAGAAACTATGTAAAAGTCTTAATCCTTCTTCCTGTAGAGGTCGGTTGGAGTTTTGCATTTGATTTTGTGGAAACCAAATTGGTCCCCAGTTGAATAGAAAACAATCACTCACTGTATAGTGAGAATTTATATCCTGCAAAAAAGTATACATTATTAAAAGGGACTGACATAGGGGTCACTGAGCAATTTTAGTAGCCTACAGATCATTACATTTATTACTCATTTTTTTTTTTTTCCTTTTATGCAAGAAAAACTCACAGTGACTTCAGTAAGAGTTTTTCTGACTTAAGGAGTACAGAACTGAGTACTTAGTTGAGAACGAAAGCAACATTAATGACTTCCATATGTTATTGCATAAACCTCATTCATATGTTTTTCATTTAAAATATTATAAAACAGAAAACAAAAATATTCTGTGTAACTTTTGGTGAGAAACAGAAATGTTCTGAAGACCATGGAGGAGAACAATTGGATTTTAGTTAGATGTGCAGTAATTTTTTGAACCCTGGAAATAATTTCTACAAAATAGTCTCTTGTTCTTTTTGTTCAGTCTATCTGTCTTACATACTGTTTCCATTCTCTTGTCTTCGCCGTTATTATTTCCAAAAACCCTGTGGGGATATTATGTCAGCACTTCTTGACCTCATGTGGTGAAGTTGTCAATGTTGAATTAAGCATTTTTTTAATATAACCATATCAATCCCATACACAGATCTTCCCTATTACACTCTTGATCGTTTAGTAACGTGAAAATACAGAGAAAAATGCTCTAACTGAACTGCACTGAGAATATGTGAGCTTACAAACAAAATTAAATTTGTTAAATAAATTATGCCTCAACATATGAACACTGTTCAGCTCCTACTTTTATGCAGAAATCCTTAAGCGGAGACAAAATCCCCTGTCCAAAGATAAGGAATTGTAAACACAGCAAGACTAAAATTCAAAAGAGATATAAAATCTGTTATCACTGAATCGGTAAATAATATTAGCAGCATCCCATGGTACTGAAAATAGTAAAATTTTGTTTCCTTTTTTTAAAAAATAAAACCCATACCAGATTATAATATAAACTACTTCTGTAAGGACAGTTGTTGAAAGTGGACTCCTACTTTGATCTTGGTACCCAGAATTAGAAACTATGTGCAATCTCTAGCTCAAATTTCTCTTCATGTCCATTTTTTGGGTTCCTCTTCCAGATAGCTGTAGACAGACAGCATGAAAACAGCTGCAATTTTTGCATTTTCTGTATTCAAAATTTAGCTTGTAATTTACCTGGACATGAACCATTTAAAATAGTGTAAGCCTTAGATCATAATGCAAGCAGTTCATCTTTTTCTTCACATTTATTTAATGAGCTGTACTGTGTTATTCTGTTACTGATGAAGTGAGGAAGAAAGCATGAATATGGTAGTCTTCTAATGAGCTGTGTTCATACCAGAATAGCAGATTTCAAGCAAACATGCTGTGGCTGGAGATTTAGGTCAGTAGGTCAGGAATTACTCTTTCAAAGAAAAAAAACTGACACTGACTGACAAGGCTGTAAAATTTAGTAGCACATGTTGAAGCACACAAATACATATATCATAAAAAATATTTATTTTATATATAAAACGTGCAAATAGTGCAAGCTGAAATGAAATGAAAGGATCAAGGAACTGGAAACATCTCCAGTCCTCTTCCTTTTTATTGCTGCATTTTTAAGAACATTGAGGAAGACAAGTCAGTAGGATGAAAAGAATCATCATTCCACAATTGTATATTTATATTAAAGGCATATATAAAACATATAAATATATAATATATAAATAAATATTCATATAATTGACAAATAGAAAAAGACCGTCAAAATATGTAATCCAGTAAGAATAATTGCTCACTGAAATGTTATTGTCTTAATGCTGACAGTAAGTGAGCTTAACATTCAAAATAAGAGGTGAGGGGGTTGTCTTGGACATCTCTTTTCATTGCCCTGCACTCTTGGCTCATCTAAAGTTCCCAGAAAACCAGACCAGTAGCTTGTGCCCCATCCAGAAGTGAGAAGTCCTTACAGACTCTAGAGGTACAGTCTATTAGCTGACTTTCTACAAGTTTTTGCTTTCAAGGTAGGCATCCATATTCAATGTAAACCTCTGAGTTTTTTATAGGAATTTGGTACTGTTTGCTCTGCCTGAAAGTAGCAGGAGTTGCTTTCTATATAACTAGTTGAAAAAATGCGTGTGCTCATCCTCATCCTGCCTACAATGATGTAATTAGAAAATTAAAGGGAAACATTTTATACAATTTATTTCCTGGGATACACTTCAGGTCTATTTTAAGTGTATATTGTGTTACTGTATCATTAGTGCAAATTACTGTGAGGCTTTTCTAGCATTAAATAAAATGATAGCAAAGATCAACTATACAGTAGATAACTTGGATCAATGCTTTAAAAAAATTTATTCTCTAGCCACTATCTCCCAAACCCTGAGCATTTGTTTTTCTTTTGGTGGCAGAACATTAATCACATTGTGTCAAAGACTAAAGAAATACCACTTTGACAAGAAGGATTTAGTTAAAGAGTGTGCATTGTTAACAGAGGTGGTCATAATAGTGTAGGGAGTGTAACATATACACTTGGTCTGGCTTCCAGCTGTTTGGCTTCACAGTTATTATGTGCCCTCTGAAATAAAAAAAAATTCAATAATAAAGAAAAACATTTTGGAGTCCATGAGTTACTCTTTTTGAAGATGGAAGAATAGTTTTCTTTCACTATTAATTTTGAGGTACTACATAACTTCTCTCAGGTAAATCCTAAAAAACTAGAATGACAAAATTTTGAGGGTAAACCTAGTAGTTATTTCAAGAAAATCCACTATTTTTTCCTAGATACAAACATGCTATTTAAAAATTTTTATCTTTCCAGAAGTAAACACAATTTCAAATAAGTAGTACAGTTAATAATATTTCAGAGTTCTCTAGTCTCAATTCTCATCAGAAAGATGTCTGTATTTTTCCAATTTCTGTCCTTCAGATTTGTTGTAGGGTTGTTTTGGTTTTTTTGGTTGTTGTTCTTGTTGTGTGTTTGTTAGTTTATTTGTTTGTGTTTTGTTTTGTTTGCTTTTTTAAATGTCAGTTGTTCTTAAAAATGCATTTGATGGAAGTTCTCCAAGGTGGCTTTATAATTTTTGCAATACTTTTGAGGGATCACATTTTTAATAGGAAAGTATTCCT
This sequence comes from Cyanistes caeruleus, assembly GCF_971803275.1. Classification (NCBI taxonomy): domain Eukaryota; kingdom Metazoa; phylum Chordata; class Aves; order Passeriformes; family Paridae; genus Cyanistes; species Cyanistes caeruleus. The sequence continues at coordinate 37,918,270 of NC_141732.1, forward strand.
ACTTCTTGGCGTGTTTCTTGTACTTGTGTGTAAACACTTTACAACATAACCTAAGTCCATGTTTATATCTAGGAAGATCTGTAAAGGTGCAGAAAAAGAACAGAAACTGAAGATAGAGGTAAATACATTACATTTGGTTCTAATACTTGGGTGGAAGGAAACCCTGTTATCACATCCCACTGGATATAATGTTTTTGTTAATGAGACACTAGAGTGTTTATATATAACTTTAAAAGTTAAAGTGTATATACTTTAAAAATTTAAAGTACATATATGTATAGTTTAAAATCAAGTATAAGGACATTCTGAACTCAGTAATTCCTGTAAGACCCAGCATTTAATGAGCAACACTGAGATTTGAATGTGAAATGTACAAATCATGCAATGTGTTGAAAGAATTGACTGTACAGGACCTGATAAGCTTCGGCAGATGGGAATCCTATTTCTAATCCTATTTAATTGCTTTTAAAGGCTGCTATTTTTGCCATAAACTCAAGTACAATGCACAAACAAGGACTTCTCTTGCTAACATCCTGATAATTGCCAAGAAATTTAAGAATTATAAGATAACAGAAAATAAGAGACATTATTTAAGAGTTTAAGTATCTCTTCAGCTTGAGATATGAATGCAGAAAGATATAACCAAAACTAAGCAATGAAAACAATTGAAGTCTTTCCCCTTGGTGTTTCATTTCAGCAAATGGCCTGTATGTTGGAACAAGATACAAACACAGTAATTATGCCTGTATAAAATACAGGGCTCAGTGTGTGTGTGTGTATGCCCTTTTATTCAGTGAAATGAACTTATTATTACATCATGACTTTTTCCATCTTTCCATCCAGATTTCACGTAGACAAAAAAATTACTGTCATTTCAGAAAAAAAATTCATTTTGGGAGAATGGCCACTTCGGAGTTTGGGTTTAACCAGTGAGCCAGAGCATAGACAATAACTGTCTGGGCTTTTGTTATTCTGTCCTATTCACTGGTATTTCTGCATTCAACTTACAGCGCTACACTTGACCTCATCCTCCTATCTGAGGTGAAGTCTTTCACCACTAATATCTTCTTTTTATCACTAGCACTGTATTTTTTGGTTCTGACTTGCAGTTAATAGTTTACTTGGTGGGCCTTCTGCAATAGGCTTGTTACACTGCCAAAAGTTATTTTCTCAGTTAATGTAATTTAGCCCATGTCTTAACTGTTTATTCACATTGTATTGCAATAAAAAGAAAAGTACATTGATGATCCCGATTCTCAGTCTGGAAAAGCACAAATGGCATCCCAAGCTTGTAGGTGGCTGCTTTGAACATAAAAAACAAAAGAAGATGGCAATAGAACTCTGTGAAAGCTCAGAGTTTTATTCACATGAGTCTAATAATGGGATTGGAATCCAAAAATTATGTGGGTTTTGTCCTTACAGATGGTCTGAAAAGCAACTCCTCTTGGTCCAGGTACTCCTTTTATTTTCGTTACTTGTGAAAGTCACATTTTTATCACAATGCATGCAGGCGTTCCAAAGGCTAAATTATATTTTATAAGTGTACTCACTCGTATACAGTACTAGAATGACTTGCCAAAGACCACAGAGGGGGTTTGGGGCAGAAAAAGAACAGAATGTGCATTTCCTTCAACCTTGCCCAGTCCTTCAACCACCAGCTCAGCCTTCTGTTTCACTGCTACTGTCATCACCACGACTCACAAGTTGTCCAATCTGCAGTCAAGCTTGAATGTTTTGGTAATTAGAGCCGGCTAAGTTTTCTTTGTGAAAGAAAAACTTGAAGTATTGAAATAAACTTGTAAAAAAGTGGTTTTGATAAACTGTGAACACCACTTGCATTCATTAATTATTGCTAATTATGCAACTGAACCTTCTGAGAAAGAAAGCCAAGTGTTGGACATTTTTAATACATACAACCTTTCTATAACATACTACATCCTGCAATGTGTTCTCTGTTATGGAAAACTGGTCTCAGAAGAAAATGAAAATTCCCCATCTAGAATGACACATAAAATAAGTGGAGAAAACAAATTGCTGATATTGGGGAAAGGCATCCTGTGAGTAGATGATTTCACCCATTTTTCATGGGTAAAAACTGATAAACTATTTTAGATATTAGGAAATTTTAAAATATTGTGATGCTCTGTAAGGAATTCTAAGCAAAAACCAAAATGACAATATTTAATATATGATTTAATAATGACAATGTTTAATAAATAATTCCATAAAACTAATTTGCACTTCTCAAGGATTTAACTTCATTCTTGTCTTTTAGCTAGATCGAAACAAATGAAACCATTAAATTCAGTTTATGCTGAAGAAATCTCTTTAATATTCATTACTTTGGAGCTTCTGCAGTGAACAGAAGCATTTTTGTCCTGTATTTTAAACATCTAACATGGTTTTCTTAAAAGAACAATTTTTTAATTTTTTTTTTTTTTTTTTTTTTTTTTTTGTATCTTAGAATTGCTATATTTTAAGGGATTTTTGCTTATCACTAAAGCTTACTTCACTTGTTGGCACTTTTCTTCCCACTGGAAGACTTTGAAATACATATTTATGCAGTTCACAGTTTCTTGTGTTTCAACTGTCACTAAGGTCTCCTTACACAAGTGCAGAAATATGCAACAATATGAGAAATAATGGCAAGAAAACACTTAGACAAACATTTCTAATGCTGCAAGAGAGTTTGATCTGGCATGACAGATCTGGCATAAAGGTTCAAGCCATGTGGTGAAAATGGGTTCCTTATTATTTTTTTTCTAAACTCTCTTCCCTTCTTCTCAGTGATGCCATGAAACAAAATCTACTACCAACCTGAAATATTGTGCCACTGTGTCACTGAATTTATGTACACCTGGACCTGTGGGAACTATGAAAGAAGCCACTCCTACTTTGTGAAACCAAACTTCCTTAATATTTTAAATAATGATGCAACTAAGGTAACTAGTTTTAAAAAATAATTTCACATTTTTTTCAGTTTACTAAAAATGTTTCTTGGACTTCTGGCCAAGATAGATCTGTTTGATATTTTTTGAAGTGTCTGCAAGTTACAGTAGTTTTTCACATCCTCACTGAAAGCTCAGTTCTAGGGAGACAAAAAGTGACACTTTACTGAATGGCAAGACAGATAAGACTGCCTTTGCAGTTTTCATTTGGGGGAAAAAAATCAAGATTACTCACTTTCATCAGCTGTGACAAATAGAGTTTGGGTATGAATTTTAGCTGCATGTTGCCTGCTTGCAGCTAGTGCAGAGGCTGCCTGGCACCAAGTGAAATGACTATCTGCTCTTATCTCCTTCCCAACTTTCTAGAACAAATCCAAGCAAAGTATCTTAAAGCTGCTTAATTTTATCTGCCTGATGAAAAAGAACCAGTATTGAAAGTATTGAAAATTAGAAATACTTGAAAAAGTGGGTTAGGAGCAACTATCCTATGCTTTTCATTCACTGTCCTTTTTTTCATCCCAGACGCTAACAGTACTTTTGTGAATGGGCTTAAGCATATGTCAGCAAGTGAGAATAGTGTGAACAGGAAATTTATTAACAAATCTGAATTGAAAATTTTGAGGCATACCTCTGTTGCACTATATCCTGGGAAAGCACTTCAGCAGTGCACAAACCTCCTTAGATCTGAGACACAGTTCTGCATAGGGTTCTGCTACCTTCCATGTCCTCATTCACTGTATAGATCACAGCTATTGCATTACATTCTTTCTTCTTCTTGAAGAAGATAATGAGCTTCCCCATGGTAAAATACACAGATGTGAAGGATCAGACAAAATGGTAGATGGATGAATGAAGACCTAGAGTCTATAATGAAACAGCTTACATACATATATATAAAATATCCATGTGTCATTAACCAAAAAGCAAACTACAGTGACTTTTTTTGTGATTTTACCACTGTATTATACTCTATTCCTCTTTTTGCAAAAACCTATTCTAAAAAGAAATTATTTTCCAAGAATTGATACAAGCATCTAGACAGCTAGACACTCAGAGAAGTACAGTACTGACTCCAGCAGGATTTGTGTGCATAAACACTGTTGTGGAGTGAAGATGTAGCATTTAGCACTGGAATGGTTAAGGATATACTAGGAATGTCTTGCAGTTGAAGCTGCCTAAATATGTTTGAATTATTAGTGGGTTAGCACAGAAAGCAGGAGGGGTTACTAAAGCATTTCTTACCCTGTTCGAGTTGTTTATCAAGTTCAGCCAAAGTTAAATGTTATGCTCAATGCACTTCAAGTTTTATAGGTGGTATGGGGATAGATACATGTAGAGCTCTGCTACTTTCTGCTTGTATTCAGCAATTGCTAGCCTCCTTTTCGTTCATTATCTAAAGCTGGTCTCCATGGGTCCCAACTATTTGGGACACATACATTTAGCAACACCCCTATGTTAATATGGTTCTCCAGAGATCACAGCTGGGACACAGCGTTTCTGTAGCTGCTTATGATTAGATTAAGACTGTTCTCTTTCCAACCTTTACTTCTTATGTCACTGTAGAATCATGAAGCCTGCTTTTGCAACTTGTGCCCACTTAAATTCTGGAAACATCTCAAAGAGATTATGGTTTCTTGTAGTTTTCTTCTTTTTTTGTATGTGTTGTTTGTTTTAATTTGGATTTTAATATTTAATTTTAATTTGTTCTGATGTCATTTAAATCATTTTACTGTAAAAATTTTAAATCACTCTTATTCCTGGGGGAATTTCAAAACAATATATCTGCATCCCCCTTTTCTTGTTTTCTTATTGTGAGAAAGTATGTTCATCACTGCATTCAGATTAGAGGGTACCATTTGCTTAAAGCTGCCATCCAAGTTCCTTGCATGACAACTATTTAACCCACTCAAGATGAAATCTGCTCTGCAACTGTAAACTTAATAAGTACTGCATATGTTTAAATCACTTTATTTTAACTGAAAAAAAGAATAAGGCATACCAGTGAACATCTTTGCCATTGGTTAAAAAAGGGTGCGCTACCTGAGGAGTCTGTAGTGGAAGACTGATTTTCTGCCCTGGCAGACATTGCTTGATTTCAAAAAGGATGCCTGATGCCTGAAAGCAAGCTTCCCATTGGAGTCCAGAAAATCTCAGATACCCTTCGCAGGAGAGAACCTCTTGTGAGTTTTGGTTCTTGACTTGCTGTGTGGAGATTTGACCCTCCTGTCCAACATGCATAGTTGTTCATGAATGAACAGTCTTTCCAATTAATCATATTCCTCTGCTTGTGTAAGTGGTACACTATTTTCTCTCTGTTTAGCTCTTTCTGGTTCCTTTTTATAGTATTCCTCATGGCTGACCCCAAAAGGCTTGTCTTGTGATTGGTGTAGTGCAACCAGTTTTCTGTCTCCTGGTTAGACAGAGTACACCTAAATATCTGTAAAGGTGTACGCATGTTGTGTACTGTGTGAAGAAATATACTGAGTGCTTTCACATGAGGGGTCACCTATGCACTCTGTTAGAGGACAAATCATGTGTGAGAGGACAAATACCTTTAATATCAGAAAGTTCTCTGATACTAAGTGATATATTTTATTTAATAAAGAAAACAATCTTGAATTAATATTGCTTAAATGCATTCAATGCTTGCAAGGATTCTTAGATGAAGCTTTTAGTTTCACTCTACTTAGTGCTGTCCTTGCTGAGATTCTTCAAGAATTAATTGAGTAGTCGTTTTGCTTTTCTGGAAAAACTTGGAGAAAAGCAGTGATATTGTGATACCTGCCATGCTGTGAATGACTCAGAATATCACATGTGAAAAACTAGTTGTGGTTTAACAACTACACATTCATTTATTAACTACCCTGTAAAAGCACTGTGATCACATCTTCTGCCCCCCATATATTGAGCTCTGTGGGAGGGAGACACAGAAATGGAGTCAGTGAAGCACACAAGCTTGATAGCAAAGCCAGCTGTTTGGGGTGCAGCGCTCCTGCACAGAGCGCAGCCTGACATCCCACACCCGTAGGGTACAACAGCCCCCAGCTGCTGCATGACGTTCATAAACAACTGAAGAAAGCCTGAGCTGCTCTCCAGCTCCTCTGGTTTTTCCTTTTTATCACCCAGCTGTGAGTATTCATGCAGACAGTTTTATTGATGTAGAGTTAGTACTGTTTTTGCAGGACAAAGCTCTTAGCATGTAAAAGCTCCTAATGGGTGATACTTTACATTTGGGTATTTTGGTCAAATTCCTTTCTGTGTTCTTCCCTTCTTTCCTTCCTGCTAGTCCATCTTTATGTTTACAACATTCACATTTGAAGAAAAATATGGATTATGACATAATTGCTGAAAAATTGCTTACTTTTAAGGTTTGGTACAGTCATTGCAAGGAAGTACATATAATGTACATAAGGATCTAATTTTTTAATGACTTGAATTTATTTTATAACTTTTGCATGATTTTGATATTTCCTGTGTAATGGATGGACACATAAGGTGCATATACGGTATATGGTGTATGGCACTGTTCTGAGGGCTTTTTGACACTTTAGCTGGCAGCTGATTCTTTAAGTAATAAAAGACACCCCTCATACTACCCATTCTTCTACATGCTGGCATTAAATCACTAAAATGGTGTAGTATATACTTCTAGATTTCTATATTTCTACTACATCTAGAAATTCACTCCAAATAGTATTGTTAAAAAGTAATTAAAATTTAATCCAGTGTAAGATAGCGCTAGTCTCACAGCTCAGCTTTGTAGGTTTTGAGTTTGTTCATGATTTTTATTGGTTTTCCACTGGCCTTTTTTGATATATACTTTTTATTTTTATTTCATTCTTCAGTACTGCTGAGCACTTTCTCAGCTGGCTTATTTCTGAGTAGGGCACTAAGGAGAGGGTTCGATGTAGCAGAAAGAGGTGGTCGCTGCTCCTGACACTTCACATTTTGGCCACAGCCTTCAGGATAAGATTTGACATGTAGTGAAATCTCTGTATCTGTAACAGCTTATAAACCAAATCTTGATGACCCAGCAAAGCTATCAGCTTACATGATCCTTACATTGCAGCACTTGTTTTTTCATGTTTCTTAAAATCCTAACTACTGAATACCTGTGACTGAATGAAAATTTCAACTCAGAATATAAATTTCTAACCTCCATTTTACCACTACTTATCCAAGTCTTCTCCCCAGCCTCCTAGAACTCACTCCAAGGTTGGAAACTCTGTAGGGTGTAATAAGAAAATAGTATTTCAAGAAAAATTTTTCAAAACCCTGCATTAGCTGATACCAAAATATTATTTATTTTAGTACATATTTTTAGACCTTTTTCATGAACGTTTTTATAATCTTAGATTTTTAAATATATTATAGATTGAAAAAATATGTTCACATTGCCCAGGGGTATTTTATCTAGTTAATGGCTGTTCCATGAAAAGATGAGGAATTCAAATCAGAGGGGTGTAAATGATATTGTTTGCATCAATATTTTCAGTTCAGCATTTTAAAACTGGTAGAAGATTAGGCAAGCAACAAGTCATCGTAATGTCATTTTATATAATGAACTGAGAAAGCTGATAATTTTATTAAATTTAATTTATAATGTTTAATAAATCCTTCTAATATCGTCATAAGTACGGATTTGATATAGACTAGGAAAACAACTGGAGATCCTTCAGATGCAGAGTTTGCATAATAGCTGTACTTCATACAGTGCTTCATCCCTACTTTCATCCCTACATTAGCAACTTTCACTAAAATCATAGGCTTTAGAGAAAGATTATTTCCTATCAAACTCCTAATTCCTTCACTATTGCAGCTGTAGGTGCAGAACTTCAGAATTTCTTAGGGTATATTCATAGTAATCTGCAGAAAAGTGTAGAGTACACTTTAGAAAATCAAGGCCATCTTGGAAAATTTAGAAATGCCTTGGTATGAGTCTGGACTTCAGATTTCAAAGGAATGACTTCTAATAGACATAGTTGGTTTTATTTTCTTTCTTCTTATTCTCTTAATTTGTACACAGTTTCTTGAATCTCTATCAGATCAGAGAAGCTCTTTGATCTCTAGGATTTACAGACTATGCACCTGGTGTTTGCAAATGAAGCTCTGGAAGTGGTAATAAAGTGGGAAACGTAAGGCTTAATTTTGTTTCTGTAGACTTTCTTTAGGGAGAAGGAAGGAGGGGATGAAGGTGTTTTGCCAAGTTTAGAACAATTGGTTGAATTGAATGTTGAATGCTAAATTACTGTAGGACTTGTCTTACCTGTCACATCCTAGAATGATTCTTGAATGTTCAGTAGAATGAAAATTTTCAGTCTTATGGGTTCTTAGTTTAAAGTTTTTTGCATTTGTTGGCTACTTTTTTTTTCTTTTTTTTTTCTTTCCAGCAGAATTGATAAATCTTTCCAGCAGATCTTGATAAATTTCTTTCTCTTCTTATATCTAATAATAAAAATATTTTGGAAGAGAACAATGAACCTCTTCACCTATCCAAAATCTTTCAAAGTTGCTAACAAGTTTGCTATTTTCTTTCAGCTCTTCAGCTGACTGCAATTTAGTAATAACCTTAAAATCCCTGTGAAGTGAATGGTCAGTTCTTAGAAAAGGATAGAAATCAGCTGCCACTTCTTACATGACCCTTTAGGCTTCAGAACAGAGTTCTGTTATTGACAAAACACTGGGTAATTGTGAGAATAGGGAAAATGAAAACAGTAAAAAGCTATGTGAGAGACAAAGAATATACCAAATTCCTTTTCTTTTTATTCTTTTCTTTCTTTTTCCTGTTGTCCTTTTACTCTCTCTCTCTGACCCCTTTTCTAAAGTGAGAAATATATTAATGTAATCAGAAAACTTCAGGTAAATAGTATTTCAGAAATATTTTAGTTCTAGGTTTGATCAAAGTTTTTAGTAAAGAGGCTCTGATATTTGGTGTTATGAATTCCCCTCATTAGCATCATGTAAAGCTGTGGAATCTTCTAGAAACCAGCATTCTGATCTGTAAGATAAATATTTTTTAGTTCTGTAAGCAATACTGTGAATGTGAACATATGGCTAAAACAAATGGTAAAATACCCTTTTTTCACCAGGTCATATCAGCATGAAATACGTGTTCTGTCATTTATAATAATAAAGGGATTTGTTTTATTAAGGAGTTGTTTATTCATACACACTATCCAGCTGCTAATGTCAGTTTATCATTGTGATCTTGTTTTGTTCATTATGTGGCAGCTGGAGGTTTGCTCTCCATGGGCTTGCAGAGGTCACAAGAAGTCTTTCTTGTAATTTGAAAGTCTGTATGCCTTAAAACAAGCTTGACATCTTTCAGAACATGGTCTACTTTGCTATTACAAGACTATTCTACATAGATAGACATTTCAGATATGTTTGTTGATGAGGTATTTTATCTATATCTATGAATCTTTGTACATAATGCTAAAGATGGAGATTCCTTTCCATCTTCTGTTCTGATTTTCTTGTGGACCCTTAAAAAATCTGTCCCTCTTGTCAAACACAGTTTAGAGTTTGGGGTTTATTTTAATGATTTATTAGAGTGCAATCCCACTGCTAAAATGAAGCAGTGGGATTATTATATATTATATAATTTTATATAAATATATATAATATATATAATATTTATATAATATTATATATAATATAATATATTATTATATATTATTTAATGATTTATTAGAGTGCTAAAATGAAGAAGTGGCAACTTCATTTGTATTTTTCATGCTTGTTATTTTTCCTTACAGATATGAAACTCATTTGAAACTGACTGAAACTCACAAAAACTTAAAATGTGACTACTTCTTTCAGGAAAGATCCAGTCTGGAGGAATGACTATGTGTGATGTCAGTTCCTTTCAAAGGAACATGATAAAGGATTTATCTAGCTAAAATAGGAGGTGAAAATGAGTCAATTTTATTATCCAGATATCTTTGATAAGAGTCTCTGAATGCTTGTGCATATACACAAAGTTAACGATATTATTTTTAGAGATAAGTTGCAAATGAGAGAGACTTTGAGTTTTGTTTAGGAAACAGATGTAACTTCTATAATTTTTTTTTTTACTTTTCACATTTAGGAAGATCAGGGTTTTACATTTTTCCTTTTTATTTTGCCTTAAGGGCAGGAAGAACTGGAATGAGGCATATCATAATTTCCTTTTGTCCAGATGAAGGAAAACATGTAGGCTGAAGGGGATCATTTGAAAATAACCTACAATTTCAGTGGAGAAATGAGTGAATTTCCCATTCAGTTATTAAGAAAGGGTTGTTTTACTGCAGGGGGATTTAGAAGATGATAGGATCACTTGTTAGCATAAAATTAAAATTTATACTTACTAAAAATACTCCATGTGGGGTTTTAAAAGCCTGTATGAACTGTATGAACAGTATGAACTGTTTTCAGATGGATTTTGGTACAGACTTGATTGAATTTTCACACAACTATGGCAACACAGGGGAAAGAAGAGGCTTTTCTCCTGCGTAAACATCGATCAACTCCTCTCTCTTCTTGAACTTTGTTTATTCAGCCCACTGGGGCCAATCTCTTACATACTGTAACAGTTTTCAGCATTTTCCATCTCTTCTATTTTGAGTTGTTTGATTCTGTTGAGCTCAGTTGTACGTCCTGGCAAGAGCTTTAAAGATGATCTTTATATTTAAACTGTTATGAGGAATATGTCCTCAAGGAATTAAGCACATACATTTCAGTCTAACACTTGACTGAGACACTCTTCATCATCTCCTAAAATCTCTGTCCTTGCCCCCATTTTAACTTCTAGAGAGTGAATTAACTTGGTGACCTAATGACTTAGCTTTTTAATAAACATTTGGATACAATGACATAAACCATCAAGACAGGCTTATAGCCAATAAAAAGATTTCTTGAGATAAAGTTTATATATCAAAAGCAGCTGGTTTTCCAAGACATACCTCTTTCTAATTATTCTCTTTCTAATTATTCCTGTTAATGCAAATCTAGACAATAAGATAATAGATATGCTGTCCTATAAAGTAGAATGAAAATAGGCCTATAATATTAAAGTTCTTTAAGTTCCAAGAGTAGAGAGTAAAAAATTGATTTGTTAAACTTAATTCATGTTTAAAAAACATCATTAAACAATTCAAGTTTATTTGTCTTCTAGCTTAAACAGTGTGAGAAAACTAGCTTATATTTTCCTGATTTTTATTCTTATTTTTAAAGAAATTATCTATTTCTCTATTTGAGACAGAAAGTTTGCATGAGGACAATCATAATTTTTGTTCCAGGTCCACATTTATTCCAAGTATGTGACTATAATGATGTAAAACACATAGCAATACATAACCTGGATTAACATTTACGGATCATTCTTAACAATAAACATATCTTATATTTCCATTATCCACATTTTTCAGATTTTTATATGCATCATTCATTATTCCTTCAATAAAGCAATGGAGGGAACAAACATATTTTTTGTTGAACACCATTTCATGTGGAATTCTGAGCATACATTTTTTTAACATTGTGTTAAATTGTTTTGTAACAGATGGCTCTAAAGCCAATTGAAGAACATGTACTTGGAGTAAAACTGTTCTTCAAACAATACACAAATGTTATATTTTTTGGACAGATTAATTTGCTATTTTAAAAGTATGTGCATACTAACATTCATGACAATGATTAATCAAGTTTACATAAGAGTTTTAGGGTAGAAGATCAGTCATGTTTATCAATCTCGTGCTAATAGCATTCCTTAGTATTCCAGCTCTTTTATGTCCCTGTGTTAAGTCTTTATTCTGGTAAACTTCTCACTCATATGGTTTTATACTCATGAGTGAATAATTAGCAATGAACCTGCATAAAATACACTCAAGTTCTGTCCCCCTTTTTCTGACTTTTTTTTTCCTTAGTAACTATTCAGTTTTAGTTTTTCTTGATAAAACTTTTCTCCTGAAAAATTTCATAAGTTCTGAGATTACCTTTCTTTCTGAAAAAGAAGGGACTTAGCAACTTATTCTTCTCTTTATGAAACACTATTTTGAAATGAGGCATCTCACACTGTTTATTTATTTCTATATTATATACTGGCTTTAAAGTCAAGAAATCTGCCCTGATATTGTCAGATGTCTTTGTGCTCTTGGAAGTTCTTTACATGCTTGACTCCGTGTCCATAACAATGTTCTTAGTGACATAATAGTGTATGTGCACATATAAAAATGTTGTGATACTGAAATATAATGCTGAAAAAACCAATCCTATTATTCTATTTTCTTGTTGATAGTCTCACACGAACTGAACAGACAAAAAAAGCCAATAAGCTATTTTCATTGTTTCTTTCGTGATGCAACTAATCAATCTCAAATTATTCACCTATGTAAACTGTAATTTTTAAATCAGTCTTTTAACAGGTCTGAAAAAAAAACTTCATCAGTTTTATACTGCCCTCCTTGAATTTAGTAGGTTAACGTAAAAAAAAGAAATCTCACTATCAAAGGCACTGTACCCATAACAACAGAGAATTTCAAAGGAAATCTGTGTCTTCCATCTCTGGCTCAGTAAAGTATATTATATAGTACTGCTGATTTATAACTAACAGTTCTTAGATCTTTTAACTAGATTCATTGTAACTTGGCTATCTTCCAGTATCATTGAAATACAGCAAAAAGTATCAGTAAGTATTCAGTACTGCTCTTAGAGAATGTCCTCAGGAAATTACTATTAATAATATTTTTATACTACCAGTCTGAACTATTATTATCAAATAATTTATATGAATTAAGAATCTTAAATGTAAATGCAGCTGCTTGTTACCTGGCTCCTACTGCTAGTATCTCACAACTTAATTGAGAAAAAATCCCCTTTTGTTGTGAAAGGAACTGCTAATTGCAGTATCATTTATACATACAAAACTTAGGTGAACTTTACTGTCTTCAGAAATTGTTATTGGTCAAGGAAAAATGATTTTGTAAATAACTAGGCAAATCCTAAACTGGTATTCATAACAAACAAATGGAAATAAAAATATGTTTCTAATAGCCATGTCTTCTCAGCACAATTAAAGCAAGAGACAAAACATTGTAAACAACTCTTTTATCTGCCAGAATGAATTCAGAGCAATTATCTTCTTTTATTACAGAAGACACCACAAACAACGAAAGCAGCAGCACAAGTTTGCTCTTTGTATTTGCTTTGCATGTTAAAGATGCCATCAAAACCAAACCACAAAAAGATCAAGCAAGAACCAGCAGAACAGAAAACAGCAAACAGACTTTTAGATTTTGATATTTAAATGAAGGAGGAAATTATTTTAAACTGTTTGGCTTATGAATGTATTTTAAAACATTCATTAGTGATTCTGTATTTGACTAAAAGTTGTAGATACTGTACACTTTAGATCAAAATTACTTAATTTGCTTTGACATTATATTTAATAGAAAGTTTAATGCCCGAAGATAAAAACAGAAAAAAAAAATACTTTGAAAGCATAGAAATAAAAATGTATGCACCTTTCCAGATAGGTAAGGTTAACCCTGGCAATACTGAGGTAGGTTGGGGAGTTCAAGCAAGTATGCCCTCCCTTTGACTAATTTCAGTGTCCCTGTTGTACATTCCCTACAGAAGGAACTCAGTGCAGAAACAACCCCAGGAACTTGGGCCAGAGGCACATGGGCCCAGTTCAATCTGTTAATGCACTCTCTGCTGCAGCTGCACCATATCACTAAATAAACAGATCAGGATGAGAAGGAGATGCCAGCCACAGCAAGAAGAAAAGAGGAAAACAAAGAAGTGACAGATACCCATAAACAGCTATAGAACGCTGCTTATTTTCTTATTCAAGTTACAGAACCATTGGAAAACAGTGCTACAGGGCTACCTATACCCATTTTATGTACAAGAGAGGTCCGAATGGGAAGTAGCTGGGAAGTATTCAGTGTGGGAATTATTGATTCAATAGATACTCAGAGTGCTACTTCAAAGGACTGGTACTTACTAGCATATCTTCTGAAGGTGTAATTACTGAGTACCCAAGAAATTTACGTATTTCTTTTTAGTTTAAATTATTCAAAGTGAAATGACAAATATACAGGGCATAAGAACATTAGGCTTTGGGCATTGATGCTGGACAGCAGCCAGGTAGGAAGGGATCTGGGGCTACTGATTGACAACAGCTGAACACGAGCCAGCTGTACCCAGGTGGCCTAGAAGGCCGATGGCATCCTGGCCTATATCAGCAATAGTGTGGCCAGCAGGAGCAGGGCAGGGATTGTCCTCCTGTGCTAGGCACTGGTGAGCCTGCACTTCAAGGTCTGTGTCCAGTTCTGGGCCCCCCATTTTCGGAAGGATGTTGAGATGCTGGAGCAGGTCCAGAGAAGGACAACAAGGCTGGTGAAGGGTTTAGAACACAACTCCTGTGGGGAGTGGCTGAGGGATCTGGGGTTGTTTAGCCTGCAGAAGAGGAGGCTCAGGGGTGACCTTATCACTCTCCTCAATGGCCTGAGAAGAGGCTGTAGCTGGGTGAGGTCAGTCTCTTCTCCCAGGTAACCAGTGGCAGGAGAAGAGGACACAGCCTTTCTCAATAGCCTTCTGTGCCAGGGAAAGTTTAGGTTGGACTTTAAGAAGAAGTTCTTCACAGGAAGAGTGACTGGACATTGGAACAGGCTCCCCAGGGAGGTGGTGGAATCACTGTCCCTGGAGGTGTTTAGGAAAAGACTGGATACAGCACTCAGTGCCATGTTCTGGTTGACAGTGGTGTTGGTTCATAGGCTGGACTTGATGATCTCAAAGGTCTTTTAAAATGCAGTTGTTTTTGTGATTCTGTGGATATTAACATATAGCTTAAACATTTTTAAACTTAGGAATTTACACACTAATTGTGGTCTACGTATGTTGTCAAATTCAGTTTCAGCAGTGCTTTATACAAGACAAAAATCACAGTAAAAGGTTTATAGATAACTTCTGTTTGAAAAACAGTTATTATTTTTTATTCTTTGTTTTTACTCACAGTTTTCAAAACCTGCAGATACAGGTTCAGTTGGACATGGTAGGGAAACGTTGATGACCAGTGTTTTCTGAATTCCTTAGGACTGCGTATTTCTGCACCTATGTATTTTCAAATAACTGGGATTTCAACTTTATGAAGATAGGCACACTTGTGGTAAAATAAAAAAACAACAAATCTGTTATTTTTCAGGTATAGAATCAATTTAAAAGAATTGTTAAAATTCACTACATACATAATAAAATTATGTAATTTTATCCAGTAATCCAGAGGCAATGGGTGTGTTAAAATCACAAGGGAATAGGACTATGGGTATTTAACATAAAGCAGTAGATAAGAAATACACAGGAGAAAGCTTAAATGTAGCTAAAGTGTACCCAAAAAAGGCACAGTGGAGTGTCAGAGAAATGTGTGATTCTATATCCCAACAGACCAGCTGACTAAATGATTTAATATGTTCACCTCTTTGCTTATGCATTCTCATGAAGCCACACGAGAAATGCAACAGAATTTATATGCACGTAAATGCATTTTGAAGTAAAATGAAATAATTTGTGAAAGTGAGCCTTCTCATCAAATGTCAGTACTCTAACATATTAAAGGAAAGAAAAAAATTCATGCATTTCCTTACAAGGAAACTTGGGATGGGACGAAATTTCCATTTCTAACACCTTTCCTAGTCATATATGGTAATACAGTTATCCTTGCAATTTTGAGTGAACTCCCATGTCTTTTGCCAGCAGAGTTGCGAAACTTCCAAAGGCATAGCTATTGGCTCCAAAACAAGGTGTCGATATTTTACCCTGTACCCTGCATTTACAGATTCAGCCCCTGTGGCACACTGTTTTTATCAGTCCATGGGGTCTGTGGACAAGGGTGAAGCACTTTTGGGGCCCAGGTGAATTACTGGGTTGTTCTGCAACTCTCATCTGCTCCTGTAAATCCTGCAATATTTGAAATTGTCTCTCTCTGAAGAAATACTGCTTTTTGCTACACCAGTTTGTCCACAGCAGGCTTCAGTGCTATCAAGCACTATTACGTATCCAAGTGTCGACACTGAGGCCCAATCTGGATTGCTAAATAAGAGAGACCAGGCCCACATCCTGGCTCCAAAGCCAAGTAGCAAAGTCTGGGTTGAGTACACACATCTTGACTTTTCCTGTCTGCAGGTAGGTCCCCTGAAAGAGGACAGTTACTCTAGAGTCCTCCCAACAGGAATAGTTTCTGGAGTTTGGTATCCCCCAAATTACGTTTGGGAAAGCACAGGCTGGTCTCAGATAAAATTGTGCCAGGGAATGTCCTAATGACAAAGCAATACAGGCAGGCAAGCAATGGAGAAAACTCACACCCTTCCTTCTTTTTGCCTTTGGGATCTTTGAAAGCTTGTGAGGTCCTGGTACAGGACTCCCCCAAGGCTGGCCGTTGTGGAAAGGGCAGGATCTGTTGGTTTGCAATAAGTTGATTAAGAGCAGTTTGGACCTCAATTTGAATGATGATCTTCTTATAAAGAAAAGTAATTTGTACCTATTGAAATATAGATATATAATGAAAGACAATAAAATATTTTCCAGTGGTAAAGCAGATTTGAATAAGTTTCTATACCTTATGTGTCAATTCTAGGAGTTATCTAGTCACCAGTTGATGTTAGGGATATTTTCCTGGGTAAATTTCATGAAATAGGTCTCAATTCTATTTCTTTAGCAGGTCTGGACCTTCAAATTTGTTGAAAATTTCATTACCATTAATGGGACTATTCCTATTTTCAAAGTTATGAACACTACTGATATGATACTACTCAGTATCTTCCATATATACCTCTGCTCTCACCATCTTTTGACATTGTCAGCTGTACTTGGTAGCAGGTGCTGTGCTATTTAAAACAGAGGTGGAAAATTAAACCCACACAAAATGCCCCCTTTTCCCCCTGCTCCTTTCAATAAGGGAGGAGCACTAGAAGAGATTATAAATTGGAATCACAATTTACTGAAAATCACAATAATCACAACAGTTGTAATAAAAAAGAGTGTACAAAAGAAAGAGGGTGTTTTAACCACCAAAGGGTATTCACCACTGAACAAACAAGAGTTTTTGTGGCTTAATGCCTGCATCCATCTCCCTTCACACCCTTCAGGCCAGGAAAACAATGAGCTGCATCAAACAAACCCCCTTGGAATTGAGATCATCCCTGTTGCTCCACGTGCTCTCCTTGGATGAGTCCACTCCATCGGTTTGACTCTGTGCAGCTGCCTCCAGCACCAGCACCACTCCACTTGGCTCTGCTGGGGCTTGGGCTCCACACAGCTCCACTGTGCCACTGCTACTCTCTTTTCTTTCTCAGAGTGGCATCTCAGGCTTGCCATCGTTGTTTTTCAGCACAAAAGCACAAAAGCTGTGGTTCAGAGGAACAGGAAAAGGAACCACTAGTGGCAGAGAGGGGCTAGGCCTGCAGGGGTGACCCAGTGCCTTTTCCTATAGAAAACCAGGCAAAAATGGCCAACTTTCAATTTCCAGCCTGTTTTTTTTTTTCCCCATGGGAAGATTGCTTCCCCAGTAGTGACATGTGTGGTAATAAATACACTGCATTGAAAGCTGCACCCCCCTGCCTCTGTACTCAGGACAGGTCCATATTTGCATTACAGGTTCTTGACACTGTATGTCCAGATAGCCAAGCTCATAAAAAGAAAAAGAATATTCTTTCATCCAGGCTTGTTAGTTTGTATTCCATGTTCAAGATACATGAGACTTCAACTAGGAAATAGGATGTGATGTGAAAGCCATGAGCAAAACTCACAAAATATCAGACCAGATAAGCAGTGAGTGCTGTACAGATATTTTTGCAAAAGTGGAAGGCATCTGTAAATATTTCTCAAAGAGAACAAAACCACAACATGCAACAGAGAATTTATATGTGACAACATTCTGAACAGATCTAATAAAATTTACCTTCCTTCAACAAGAGACATGCTATTGCAATGAACTGGTTTGTAAGCAGATATAAAGAAAAAACATTTATTAGTGTTGTAGTAATTGGTGCTGATTTAATTTAGGTGTAACTTGTGGGAAGCAAAGGCACTTCTTTTCACTCCAAAATCATTGGTTTATAAAACTCTGAATGGATTTTTATTCTTCTTCTCATTTTGCGCACTGAAATCTTCCTCCAAATAATATGTAGTGTAGGTATTTCTTTTCCTCATCTTAAGGACTGCTTAAGAGTCTGCGACATTAAAACTATCTCTAGGCACATTTTTAGCCTGATTTCCTGAGGCAACAAGGCTTAGGCAGTCATGCTGTCTGTGTGTCTGTGTTTCTCTCACTGGTACCCTGGAGTCCCTTGGACAATTTCAACAAAATTTGACAAACATGGAGTTTTCAAAGATATTTAGCTCTTTCAACCAGCCTGCACAAAATATTGCCCTGGGGCCTCATTCAGGCTCCAGAGCTGTTTGTTTGATCCATCAGAGTTGAGTTGTTCTGTTTAGCCTCACCCAGCAGCCAAGAAATAGTAAATAGGCAGGCAATAAGCTCACAGAGAGTTGCTGGTCAGTTGGCACGGCTGCATTTTCACAACGCCACAGTGTGTGATACTTCTAGCTGAGCTGATAGGTCAAGAAAAAATTGATAGGGACCTGAAATTGGCAGACTCTTGCAGGAGTATGGACATAGCTGCACAGAAATGCAAAACACTTAACCATTCTATACAATAAATACTAAGTAGAAAGCCCCAAACCCCAAAGAAACCAAATAAAAAAACCTCTAGAATTTTATTTGTCACAGAACTACTTAAGTGATGAAACAAAACACAGGGTTCAAGACTTGCCACCATCCAAATATGTGCATAACACATCTGTTAGGAAGCATCCAGTATCTGAAAGCTACAGAAAAGACATGCACATCCAGAATGCATGTCAGCATGTATGTGGATGTAGACATACATATGCACACCTGCACATGAATGCACTAATCCTTGCATTTTCATAAGCTGATGAACATAGTCCATATAAAAAGCCTTTACATTCTGTGCCCTTGGTATTTCCAGAGCATTTTCGCCTCATGACACCTACTTGCTACACTACTAAATGGTGGAGCACAGTATTTGGCCAGTAGGATTAGGGTCAACTCCACCAATTTTAATCAAGTTTACTGATTCAGCTTTTCAAATAAAAGTTCTGGGAAAACGAAGTCATTTGTCACTAGCAGGGCTCGTATTTCATAATTACATAATTACAGTATTACATAATTACAATATGAGCTGCAAATAAGCTTCACAAGGGCAATGGTATCACAGAAACTTTGTAGTAGTTCTAGAAAGCAGCTTTGTTTCAGAAAAAAAGTCAGAAACTATTTCACAAATTTATTTTATTGCCAAAAATCTATTTCAAAATGTGTTAACCATTTGCCTTTGCTCTTTACCATGAATTACTGTCTGTCTTTGGTTAAGAACAAAGTGATTGGAGCCAAACGAATAAGGCAAAAATTTAATATTTTTGTATAGTTTAATAAAAAAAAGTGTATTAAAAATTAATAAAATTGAAGGAAAATTGAAGGAAAAAACTCAAAAAACAACATTTGAAGGGCTAACAGAGTGGACAGCAAATGTCCTGTAAGCAACGCCAGCAGGCAGGAAATAACACAGATTAAACTCAAAGCAGCCATTCGTGTCTTCAGTCTCTCCAAGAATGCAAGTATAAATCCAGCTGGCACCCCAGGTAGCTTCTCCAGCCACATCTGCCTGACGCATTTGGCTGTGTCTGATACTTCGGTTTTTTTTATTTTCTTAAGGAATGGTCTAACTGCTAGGAAAAGTGTAATTCATTTATTTCAGAATTTCACAGAACAGATAATTCACCACGTGGCAGCTTCTCTCCTCATCAGGTTTTTCCTACTGTTGCAATGCTGAGCAGGAAGAACTGAACAGCTATGACTGCCATGCTTCACATTATTTAGCAAGGTATGGCTGTATTTCCATCACATGCTTGTGGTTTTCCTTTTTCAGAAAGATGCCCAGTCATGAGCTTGAAGAAATGCTAACTTCTTGCTGTTGCACCTGGAAAGCCCTGAACCAAAGACAGCAATATATCAGCAAACAAATAGATATTCAGCCTGATTATATAAAGCACCACCTGGATAGCATCGTGCTACTCCAAAATGTTTTTACAAGATTCATTTTACACCAAAAATTATCTGGCCAGATCTCAACCTTCATTTAATTCTGTTGAATTTTGGCTTAAAATCAGGAAGAATTTGGATAACAGGCTAGGAAAGGATCATAGTCTCAAAATGTGAATCAAAAGTTTCAAAAGCCCCTAAGCTGGAAGTGAAGTTTTGTTACAAGCTGTCTTTCTTTGTAACAACAGGAAAACATGGCATTTTTGTTATATGGTTTTTAGCTCGTAAGAGTACAAACTATTTTTCTACTTGAAGTAAATGTCTTTTGTACATCTGCATGTATATGATGCAGTCATCCTGGAAAACTGTATATAAATTTCCAGTTCAGATTTGAGTTAGAAGTGTTATGTGAAACCTCAAAACGACAGTACTCTATTGCACAAAAAAAAAAAAAAGAAAAAGGAAAAGAAAAGAAAAAAAAAGAACATTAGAAATAAAAAAGTGCATTATTCAATCTATTTCTTTATGCCTGCACAGCATCAAGCAAACAACTAGCTCTCAATAAAGCATAAGAAATAACAAATAAGCACAAGAGAGTACAGTTGAAATAATCCCAAAGAATTAAGGCCAAGTAATTACAGCTTCTTAGGCATGTTGACTATAAAGAAGTGTTTTCCTTGAGGGAACTTGAGGTTAACCATATGGCATACTGACCTAATCTTCAAAGGTACAAGAATGGGAGGCTTTAGATGAAGCATGGCATTGCTATCTAATTCTGTGACACAGAAGAACAATTTGTGTAGCTCTGTAGATAATTTGGTAGTCTTTATTAATAAAGTAGTTGTGTAAGTTAATATTATGGCCAACATTCCAGCATAATGTTTTAGGATATAAAGAGAGGAGTGATAGAGCCAGGAAATCAAGTTGCCTGTGTGGAACAGTGATTCACTGCAGAATGAATCACTTGTGTCTAGAGGCAGAACTGGTCCTATTTGTGTTTTGCATTGTGTCAATATTTCCATGGCAAATCATTGTTTTCAGGGCTCCTGTCCATGGAAAATGGATTTTTAATTAAAACTGGTACACAAAACATCAGGCCAACAGTACCAATGTTAATTACTGGAAGTGTTTCCTCATACAAAAGCCATTTGGATCATTTGTATATATATTTTCCAGGACAAAATTTATTTTGAAATGAATATTTGAATCATATTTATTTTTTTGTGAACTTGAGAGGAAAAGATCTGTGAATTTTACTGTCTCTCACTTTTTTAGCTTTTATATTATTATTCACTCTTTCCACTATCTATTCTTCAAATCCTTACTACTTTGTACACACAAGAATTTTTGTTTCAGGATTTGTTTAGTTACAGATGTAAACCCAGTTGATCTCTGAAAG
Organism: Cyanistes caeruleus; assembly: GCF_971803275.1. Taxonomy (NCBI): domain Eukaryota; kingdom Metazoa; phylum Chordata; class Aves; order Passeriformes; family Paridae; genus Cyanistes; species Cyanistes caeruleus. Next base: position 37,939,718 of record NC_141732.1, read on the forward strand.
CCTGATTCTATAGTCGAACAATAAGAGACTTTTAACTCCCAGTGTGTTCCTTGTAATAAGATTACAATTATGGTTTATTTTCTAAATATTTCATTAGATATTTCATTTCAACAGGTAAAACGAACCATTGGGCTATAAATATAAATATTTTTAGTATGAAATTATAAAATGTTTTAATCAAAACTTCATGATCAGAGAAAATCTTTCCAAGTGATGACAGTACATGAATAACTCTAGATTTCTCAAGTGGCATTGGTTTCTGTCTGGCTTTTGACAGGGATATTTAAAACTTTAGGTGTGACAAACTGACCTCTTCAGCAAAATTATAGAAATGGAGGTGGAGATTTTTTTTTGTCCAGTTCAGGAGATGGATAAACTGGACGCTTCTATGTAAGCCTGTTATCTGTGTATTAAACATCAGTAATATATCTGTATAATTTGAAGATTTCCCACCATGAAAATGATTCATTTTTCTTAATTAGTTTTCTCCAGATTTCAGTGTTTTGGGCTTTATATGCATGTATTTGACTACAGACACCTACCTGAAATAAGTAAGGTGTCCTGACAAAGTTTGGTGAAGAGGGAGGAATTTAATAAGTGGTCACAATGAGTAATAGTAATATGGTATCATTACACATTCTGTGAAGCCTGAACATATGAAATGTTCTGGTCTAACTCAGCATGAGGTGATTTGGTTTTCTTTGGCACAATGCAAACCAGCTAGGTCAAGTTTAAAGGTTTTTGCTAAGAAGACCTTTTACCTCTGAAGATATTATGGAGTTTAGACACTTCTTTCTTTCTCAGATGTAAGGAATTTTCTTTTAATTCATAATTATATTTATTGTTTATCTAAATAAAATTAACACCTCACAATTATGACAATGTCCAATGAAATTAATAACAGCGCTCAAATTATCATTAAAGAATGTTTTGGATAGCAAACATAAACTCTAACAAGTATTCAATAAAATCTCAAACCAGAAACATAATGCTGTTTATTAAATACTTAGCACACAAAATGATAATGGTGGTGATGATTATCATGATTATTTAATACCTTCGACATTTCTTCCACTGAGGTCCATACTACAACACTCAGTGTCATAATATTAAGAGCTTTAAGGTCCCCCCATCCACTCCTTCTTTTTAAGTTTTGTTAAATTTAATGGCCAACTCAGAAGTCACTGTGATGACTTGACCTTTGACACTACCTGTTACCCATGTAGTAATTGTCTGTCACTTGTCTTATCAGAGATTTTTCTTTTGCAGAGATGTAGATAATACCATGGATGTGAAGTCCAGCTTTTCTGTTTAATTGGGTAAAGAGATTCTAATTTGAAGGTGCAGATTTTTCCAAACTTTCTTTTCCTATTTTGAATTCTTGTATATAATGTCAAGAGAAAAAATATTTATTACTACCACAAGGTATTCAGGTGTAAAATTGAGAAAGAAGATGAAGAGTTCCTTCCTTCTTTACTTTTTTTCCTGCATAAAGTAAACATGGCGAATGTCTCCTGCCACTTTTTATTTTTATGGAGGAAATCTTGTTTTCCTGGCTTTTTGTTTTTCCTTTCCCTATTCTGGCCTAAATTTAAAAGTATGCATACAGATTTTAACCTGAAAGTACTCAGGGAAGAAGATGGAAGAAGTCATCACTCTTCCACTTCTTGGAGTGGAAAGTTGCTGACAGCGGTGCACCACCCTACACAAAATAGGAGTAAGAAATAAATATAATAATTTAATTATAATAATAGGGAATAAAGATTATAACATTGTTTTCTTCCTCATATGAATCAGAAGAGCAATTCCTTGTGTGGGTGATTTGTACTTAATTTCATTACATTTCTATTTTGCCCTTGCAGCCCAGCAGTCCAGAGCTATGTATATGTTATAGTTCTCCTGACTCCAAGCAAGAAAGAGGTGGTTGAGATAAAGGGGAACAGTTAAATGTCTTGGGTTTCCTGTGGTATACCCAAATACTCACTGTGAAGACTATAAGAAAATATTTCATACCTCCTATTGTCTTTACTTTTCCAGAAGTGCAACATTTTCTCTGAAGTGTCAGTGGATTCATTATCTCTGGCATGGATTATATGAATGCATCTGCAGGGAGAGGTTGTTCTGCAAGACTTTAGCAAAAATCTCATAAGAGGACACTCACTGGGAGCTCCCTCCAACACTTAATTGTCTCATTCGATTATTTCAGTCTTGAAGCTGCCTAATGGAACTTCAGCTAATGCCTACAGAGAATTTAGCAATAATACTTTACCCACTGCACTCTGTGGCAAGGCAGGACTGCATGAGCTGTCAGTACACTTGTTATGTAGTAGGATTTCTTTGGAGTAACTATTTATTTTGGAAGCTTACTGCCATTAATAGAAACACCCTCAAAGGTATGTGTGTTTCTTGCCATCCATAGGTGCTGGATTCAGAAATTTGTTTGGCGCTTGCATGTGTCAAAATCAGAAGGGTTTTATACTGTATTCATGAGGACATGACTTCTTTTAAGTGAAGATTACAAAGCTATTACAGATGTCAAAGGACAGCAGCTTGTCTGCTCAGCTGCAAAACAGGTATTCAATAGCAACAGTCCCTGTGATGTGGCTTACTGTGCATAAAAGGAAACAGGCGAAAGACAATTCGTAATCAGCTTAACATGCTCTCGAATCAGATGAGATATATGTAAGACCAAATACCTTCTGCTTGTATGCTGCAAGGAGGGGGTCTGTCATATAAATGTGCACCTATTTAAGGATTTATTAATATCTCCACCCTTAGAGATATCTAAAGCCTGTCTGGACACAGCCTTGAAAAATTTGTTCCAGCTACCTGTGTTTTGAGCAGGGGTGTTGGACTAGTTGATCTTCACATGCCCCTTCCAGCCTCAACCACTCTGTGATCCTCCATAATAACATCTATATGATAATGTGCAAAGCCCAGTTAATTATGTCACTTTGAGCTCAGTGCAGCCCAGTTAAGTTGGGTGCCTTTCCTTCCTCAGCCATATTGCAACTGCTAATTAATCTCATTTAGGATGCTTTCAAGGGTAAGCAAATCAAAACTGGTTCAACTCCATCTTTTATCCACTTTTTATAGTTCTGAGTTGAGAAGAAAGCAAATTAGAAATTGCTTTTCTCCCAAAGAAGTTCAAATGCTTTATTTTTTTTTTCTTTTTACCATTTTTGTGTAATTTATTTCCTGTCAGTAGAATGATAATGTCATTATTTATAATTCGAATAGCTTCTCTATATTGCCATGCTTCTACATACAGAGCTCAGTAGCAGAATTAGATGATTTGTTTTCCATAGTAAGAAATACTTGCCCTTTAGCCACTTGTCAGTCTAGAAATAGGAGATGAAAAACGATAACTCTTTTTAATACTTGAAGAGTCAGTATTAAAATCTCAACACAAAAAGCTCCCGAGACATGACATTTTACAGCTGTGTTTTCTCTGGGTGAAAAACATCGTGGATATAATTCTGGATTTTTAATAATTATCTCACTTTGAGCTCAGTGCAGCCTGTTTCACAGTAATTAAAGTACTGGGGATGAAAAATTCAATACAGAAACCATACAATAAATAAAATTGAACTTCACACTCAATTGCACTAGGTAGTTGGTGTATTGTTCCTAACATTTGTTTTTTTCTTGGTTGTTCTGATCCAAATGGCATGCAGTCTCCTCTTCTAAAGATAATTGTTTCAAGCTGTGAGTTTGGAGGTCTGCGTGTTTGTATTTAGCTTATGAAGAGCATCACACTGTGGAAAGATACCGGTATAAATATTTTAGGCAATGGAACTGGATGAGCTATCATAAAAAAGCCGAGCAGACAGTTCTATATGTGTATCTGTTTCTGGTTTTTTGATTTTTGGTTACTGATTTTTGAAAATGTTTTAGTTATTGGTGTTTAGTTAATTATTTCAAAATTATTTTATTAGATTTATGCAGATTTTTTCCATTCAAGGGTTAAATCAGAAATCACACAGACATTGACTATGGAGTCTCCCCCATGCTTCCCTGCATCCATTAGAAGACTTTGAACTCAATTCATGTCTGCAATCCTCCTTCCATTACAAAGTAATGTCAAGATCTCTGCAAAGACTGTGCTCTGTTTAATGTCTTATTTGTCATCTAGTTAAATCCTACTGTTTGACATTTAGAATTATCTCTAATAGCTTTGCCACTTTCCTAGGATCTTTGTCCCCTCTCAGCATAGCTGTTGTATAATCTTTACTAAAATAGTATGCCTAAAACAAATAACATATATGTTACACAGATTTCAAAATTGTAAAAGGCTATATAAACATCAAGTCCATGGAGATTCAATCATGTTATTTCAAGTGTAAAGGAAAGAAAACAGATGTCATACATGAATCTTAAACTATCTTAATCATAAACAAAAAAGATTAAAAGAATGGGGAAAACTAGTGGTTGCTGTTAGTACAATCAGATTCAAAATTACTTCTCACAGTTCTCATCTTTTCAAACTGGAGTTTAAAAAACAACCTGAAGTCTTTAATTTTCCAGGCTGGACAAACTTCTCTCTGCCTTTCCTCATAGGACTAGTTCTCTCTGATTAGCTCTGTGTCCCTCCTCTGAATTCACCCCAAGAGGCCCATGTCCCTCCTGTGCTGAGGACCATAGGGCTGGATGCAGCACTGCAGGTGAGGTCTCACCACAGCAGAGCAGAGGGACACAATCTGTAGTCCTTCCCTTGTCCACTGATGCAGTTATTCAAGGCCACTGGGTTGGTCAGGCAGGACTTGATCTTGGCAAAGCCGTGCTGGCTGTCTCTCACCCCTGTCCTTCATGTTCCTTAGCATGGCTTCTACACTGTGTAAATAAAAATAACTTTCACTAATATTTAATTATTAATATGAATTAAGGGAATAATTTTCACTACACTACAGGCTTGATTGTGCAGTAGTAGCATTAATCTGATATTCAGACTAAACTTCCATCCTTGGGATCAGTAATTTAAATTACATGTAGCTTTACTCTGCAAATTAGATCATTGCATTTCTTACGCTCAAACTTCGCTATTTAGATGGAGAGTTAACTTTTTTTAATCAAAATTTATTTTGTTTGCAATTTTCTGGAAGCATTTGGCAAACAAATCCATTGCTACTTTCTTCAGGGAACTAAGCTGAACAAGGCGTACCCTTCTCTTTCCCTAACCTCCAAATGGTACTCCTGATTCTCTGCCCCAGTATACCAAGTCTTTCTACCTCTCCAGTTCTCTGTGGGATAGCATATCAAATAAATTAAATTAACTTATCTCTGTCAGAAGTGCAATAGGTAAACTTGAAAGAGCTGTCAAATAGCAAGTGTAACTATGGTGGTGGTGAGAGATTCAGCATCAGGGACATTCTGGCATCTTGCTGCTGTTTGCACCAGGGGAAGCCCTCTGCCTGGAACTTGTACCTACTGACATTGGAATGTACAGACATTCCAATAGTAAAGCATTCACTATCACACAATGACTCAGCCAAAATGCAATGGAGAAGTACATATTCTTGTGTTTACACAGGAAACAGGATTGGCAAGAAGAAGACATAAGTATACATAATAATACATCAAACTGGTTGTTCTGATATGGATAAGGAAAGCCATGTCCATAAAATCTTGCTGCACTCTTCTGTTGGTGCACTGTCTACAATTAGCAGGACAACAAGGCCTTCTGAATGACAGAAATTGCCCTCTGAATCACAATGAGACACTAGAAACAGCACAAAATGTCTGTGACTGAATGCATTCAAATAATCCTGGCATTTATTTTCCTAGCTGAAATATTCTGTTGACTAGTTGATCTGCCAAAGTAGAACTTAAACAGTGATATTCAGGGAAAAACAGTTTCTTTAACGTGACATTTTCCTCAAACTCTGGTATTTGTGGCACAGTCCTCTGCTACCCATCTTGGTATAGAGATTTGTAATTTTCTTTAAGTTTTTCTGACACCAGTGACTGATGTTAAAAACAGTCTGTTCCCAGATCAGCCAGTGAAAAACAAGACAAATCAACAAGTCAGGAGGGTGACCATACTGATGGTGATAGACTCAGCATCACGGACAAATATGATAAACTCAGCATCACAGACCACCACCACCATGCCAGGAGAGAAAGAACGCAAACAACTACGGCCATAGGTGAAAATTCTGTGGCAAATGCTACATAAATGCCTAGTTAAACGCTCCAGCAAATTAATTCAAAATACACCTACTCCAGATTCGGTCTACATTAGCTAATGATCAAGCAGTGCAATATCTGTCATCAGAGATCACCAGATCTTTTTAGGGGTGGGAGGGAGAAGGCTGTAATGCATTTTCCATATCTTAGTTTCAATGTTTAAATCAATTTTTAGCAAACCTTTGAAAAATTTTGAGGAACATAAGTGAAGAAAATTACCTTAAATGGCCTGCTAAATTGTGGGAACTTGAGCATTGTAGAAGTCTCTGTATTACTCCAAACACTCTGAAGAATCTATTTTTGGTGGTTCTGTGGTATGGAAGTTGGACGTTTCTTTGTTTTGAATCAAATATTATATATGGAGATAGGAATAGTAAAACAATTGATGTAAGTAGATATAAGTCTTCAAACTGCCAGAGAACTGTCAAAAAAACCTGAAGGAGCAAAGAGAACTATAAACTGAGAAAGGAAAGATGAATTAACACGTTCTCTCCATTACAGATAAGAACACTTCAGTTGTGTTGGGGCTCAATCCAGGACATATGATGTTAATTAGAGAAGTGTCTATATGTAATAAAGATGCAAATGTAGTTGCTGCTGCTCAGCATTTTTCAAAGTTTGTTTTACATCCCTGGTCACTGCTATTTGTATTCCTGGTGCAATACAGTCAAAAAAGTACCATGAAGTATATGTATAAACTAATTCCTAGGGAACTGCCTTTTGACAAGGTGGCACAAGTTTACTGTAAAGTTATGGAAATAGTATATTTACTATTCAGAACATCATGTTAACACCAAATGCAAACAAATCAACATTATATTCTGTATAGGCCACCAGAAACTGTATGGAAATGCACTGTTTCTGATATAGACAACTGCAAAACACAGTATCTGAAAGACAGCAAACTTATGTGGCACAATTTACTCAAATACCTTCCCTTCCTGCACCCTAAAAATGAGTTTGAGGGACAAACTCTGTCTTACACTATGTGTGGCTCTGGAATGGGAAATAAATTGTGAATTGCAGGACAGACCACGGTCTTAGGCTCCTAATAATCCTTCCAGTCTTCAGGAGAGTTGGCATTTGGACTGTAAGATGGATCTTTTGAACCTCAAAAGGTCTCCACCATCTCTAATACTAGTTAAGCACAACCCTGCAAACATCCTGCTTGGTTGAATAGTGGGCAATGTGAGGTATGAAGTAAGAGCAAGATTTTATGTTAGCTACAAATGGAGACTTTATTGCAGAGCTCTGGCCCTGCATGTTAGATTTGCTTATTTACAAAGCATATGTCAAATCATCAAAATATTTTGCTTTCTTTTTTCACACCATTTGCATATAGTGTATGTATATAGCAACTTGCTTTTTGGAAAAATAATGAATAAATTATATATATATAAAATATTGATAAATATAAATATATGTATAAAATGTTCACAGAATGATAGTTTAAAGAAAATTAAAGCATGTGCATTTGTCCATTTCTTGGATATGTTTTACCCATCTCTAACTTTTTAAAATATCTGTCTTTCCTGCCAAAAACCCCAAGAAGTCTCACACAATTCAGTCTTTCTCTACTTTTAATTCCTTCTGCTCTTCCCCTTTCTACACCAGCCTTTTTTAATGTGACACAATTTCTAAATAACAAATCTCAGTCTGCTTTCAAAATAATTTTTTGCTTTCCTGTTAAAGACAGTTTTTCTGACTGTGGAAACAAGAGAGGCCATCAACAAACTCCCCTTGAAACACTGTACTTATGTCCAATACTTTTATGTCTGTTCCTCCTGTACAGCACAAGCCCACTCTGCTAACTATGACTTCAGAACAAGCGTGACTCACAGCATAGATGCAAGGTTTATTTCTGCTTGGAAAAAGCTCTAAAATATTTGTGTATTTTCATAATCATTAACTGCTCAGTACAATAATTTGTAAAATTGCCAATATGTCAACCCTTCCCAGTCCTCTGGCCCATAAATTTTACATATCCTTAGTCAGATTTACCACTTTCTGTTGAAAACCCTCCTTTCTTCAGCCATCCCTGTGAAATACCTAGATAATAATTTCAGTATAGGTTGCCTGGTGTTCCACACATTTCTTGTTCTCTTCTTACAAAGTATTTCATTCAAACAAGTATTAAACCATACTGTATGCAAAATTTTGCAGATGGAGAAAAGAATGGTTGGTTGCTTGTATTTCCCTTTAAAGGGCATTAATTGATTTCCAAGGAAGCATAACGAAGTCATGTATTCACTCAGATTCATGACCTGAATACGCAGTAGTTTTGTGAGGTTTTTTTTTTCAGCATCTACTGTCAGTAAATATTAATGGCAATCAACGAAATTGTTGAGTTCTTTTTGAATCTTCTTTTTGCAAATGGTTTTTAAAAGTTTGGTGATGAATTTGTCCTGAACAACTCTGTTTCTTTTACCCCAGGTTATGTGAGACTAGATGAAGAAGTTACTGTAATGGTTCTTGAAACACTTCTAATTCAGATAGACAGGGTTATTGAATGACATTGAATAGCACAGCCATAACCTTTATTATTGACAGAATGGATGGGTTAATCTCTTTTGGAAGGAAGAAAAAAAAAAAAAAAAAAGAGGCTTTCATGTGAAAAGGACAAAAATAAACCCCAAACAAAGAACCCAAAATAACAACAACAACAAAACCAATTAAACATCTGTGTGTTCCCTGGATTTAGAAAGTAAGAACAATCCATTCTGAGATGTTCTGTAGACCTGGGATTTTTCCCTTGTAAGTACTGAAGGCCATTTGTCTAAGCAATCAAGGAGTGAAAAAAACCAAAACAAAAATATATTTTTAAGGTGATATAGGATAAAACTCTCCTTTTGCAAAAAGAGTAAAGTAAGATTTTAATGTGTTCATAATCTGAGAGTAAAAGTAAAAATTCACGATGAAATGAACACAGTAAAGGAGCTGTGTCAGAAATTCTGGCTGTGTGTAGAGAAAATAGAGTAGAATCCAGAGTACACATATATTTGTAGGCAATAAAGTAGTAGTACCTCTTCTTTAAGAAAAAGTAATTCATTGAAGAAAAATTTGCTCCAAATCACAAAATCTACCAATAACTGTTAAACTAAACAGAACACTACTCATTGAAAATCATTGAACAAACCTTGCCCTTTTGAGTTTATTAGATTACAGGGATTAATGAATGATCTATTCAGTGACTGAGCAGCAAAGTCTCATCTTTTTTTGCCTGCACTTGCACACTGATGTTGATTCTAAGTAAGTAAGGTTCACACAGCTGAAACTAAACTAGTTTTCAGAGCTTCAGTGTCTGCAGTAGCTGACCTTTAAAAATCTTTTTGAAAGTGAACTTAATTCTGAAGGTGTTTCTAGAATATTTTTCACACATCTAACATGATTTTAAAAAACCCAGCTTTTGACCTTTTAAGAACATTAAGACTTTAAACATCAGAAAAATTGAGGAGGATAATTTATACAAGCAGGAAAAACAAATGAGTGCAAAGTTTTTATTAGTAAATACAGACTGGAAATTATACTTCTAAGAATTCAAGGAATAGGATTTTGAAGGAATTTTCTGACAGAGATAAAAAGGAACAAGTTATTTTTAAGCGTAAGTTTACATACTTATAGAGGACAAGTCACAAGAAGATTATTTGCAATAAAAAGGGTCTAGACTTAATATTCCAAAAGGGTCCTTCCAGTTTTATGTTCTTACATTAGAGAAAACTGCAAGGAGTGCATGATTTTTATTAGGCAGTTGCTGAAGGTCCACACATGAACAAGTTTTAAATCCTTAACCCAAGGGAGTCTGAGCTTGATTCTGAGAGGAATAGTACTCAGCACATTATGTAGTTGGAGCTAGTGTCTAAAATACATAGAAGCATCAAAGTTAAATGCCCATTTTAAAGAAATCATTACATTCCACTCTCTCAGATAAGTAAGATTCTACTAGAAATGAAACTTATTTTCTTAAATCATCTGGTTGCTTTAGAAATCTGTACTCATTAGCTTCTCTATAGCATGATCAGAGAAACAAATAAAAAAAATTTAAAAAAAATATTGAAGGCTAGCAGGAAACTATAAAGACTTTGTGGGGTTTATGATTCAGCATATGACTTGATACAATATTTCAGCTTACCTTAATAAGTCTGATTAAATTGGGTAATTCTGAAATATCAGTAATCTATTTTGCTATAAATCTATTTATGGTATAAAATTGCTACATTTGAATGAAGACCAGAATAAATCTGTGAAATAATGGGAAATTTTGCTATTTCTGTATTTCTTCAATTAATCAAAGCAACATATCAAAATTTATTACTGTTCTAACATTGCTGGTTGCTATCTGTTATTTTTTAGGCAAGTTTTGAAGTGAAATTTTGACCTAATTTTTTTTTTTTCTTGACAATATTCCACAAGTTGCAGCTCAGCAGACATTTGTCACATTTATATGCTTAAATAGCACAATTTTTGGTTCTTAATTGAATTAATGGTTAGGCAAGGTATGCCTTCTGCCAGGAAACCATGGGAAAATACAGGTAATTGAGCCAGGTTGCAGCCTTCCATAAACACTTAAAGTGGTGTAGCCTTAATAAGGCCATAAATAAATAGTGTACCAATATTTGGCTCTTTTTAACTCTGGAAAGATCTATTTTTTCTTGTGAGTTTCACTGTGCTCCTTCCCAGTCCATACATTTGAAGGAAAGAGGTAGAAACTGCAGGGAACACACTTGCTTTGTTTCACAGCGTCGTTCTATCTTCTGTGGACAACAGCTGGCAATTTATCACAAAACATGTGGTCTTATCCAGACACATTTATATTCCAGGTGTTCTTCTGCAAATTTAAGCTGTGAATGAGATTATGTCTGCTTTTTTACATTGCTTGCTCTCTTGGCTTTACAGCACAGTACCCCCAAGTGGCCTGCTTAAGTCAGAATTCAAACATAATAGTTCACTGATGGGTTTTTAATGAACAAAGCTGAAACTAGACTAAGATTAAAAAAATAAAGAGGGTAGCAGGGAGCATTTCAAAGAATCTTATGTAAACAAAACTCAGCTCAGCAACCATGTCAGAGGAAATGAGTGTTTTACTTAAAATCACTCAGAAGACAATCACCCAAATTTTCACTTTGCAATGCCTTTCAATGGCCTGTGGTCCTGGCTCATGGTTTTGCTCAGTAAAATGGTAACAGTCATCTTTGGAAGTAATTTTTTCCCCCTTCATGGAGGTTTTGTGTGATCATGAGCCAAGAAGGACTGGGCAGAGCCCAAACTTGTTTCCATGTTTATCACATGACGTTAAAAACAGCTGGGCATATGCTAGACTTATGACAGTGACAGAGAAAGGATGGCAGAAAGGAGAGGGGAGAGGGAGCTTCACCCACACTTTTTTGAAAATTGTCTGTTCCCCTAGTTTTTATTCATTAATAAAATATGGTATGTTTTGTACTGAAAACTTCTGCTTTAAGTAGCTAGTCAGCCCGTTGAAGCAAAAACTCCCTGGAGAGCTGTCATCAAGTGTTTTGATTGAAACCATGTTGTTTTAAACAGACATGGGATCATATTCTGCAAGAACCCCAGTGTTGAACAGCCTTGCTGAATTCACTCACAGGTGAAACCGTACTGGTTGGCATCAATCAGGGAGAGTGCAGTTATTTCTTCAACGTGCAGCCAGTGTCAGAGGAACTGGCTCCATGATTGGTGTGGGACTGCTGAGAATGCTGAAAACACCTCCTGCAGCAGTCTTTACTCACAGCCCAGTGAGAGTTACTCTGGAGCTGAATGCTGAATCAAATGATGAATGAGTATTTGTTTTAAGGTCTGCCTGGTTTATGTACAATGATAAGAATGTCTTAATCTGATTTGTTCCTACCATTAGCATAATCCTTACATAAAGGCTACTAAATGCTGCAGTCATTCTATCTTTCACCGTGCTATGGTAGGATATCATGCTTTGAACTGAGGTTTCTGGGATATATCTTTCCCTGAACAGTGTCGGTTAATTCATCTGATTAAAGGACAATCATGTGACAGCAAAAAAAGGGTTTAATGTAACATGATAACTTCAGGATTTTTTTCTCTTGTTTTCAAATATGAAATATATAGTATGTATATATAGTATTATATATAGTACTGTATGTGTTTAGGATTTAGTGTCAAAGACAAATTTTACCTCATTGAACATGATAGCTGAATGATACCGCCAATTGAGATACCAAGTAAAGACAAACCACATGTTGTCAGAGTCCACATGGTGGTTTATACAAGAACTGATATGCAGGGTTAATATTGGTTTTTGAAAAATGATGCAAAAAATGGCTGGATGGAATTACAGCAGCAGTAGTTACAATTCACCACCAAATTACATTTTGTATTTTGTTTCTTTTTCACCTCATAATTATTTCATTAAATAAAAAGAAAAGAGAGAGAGAAAATAAAATTAAATCTTTTAGTTAGGATTTGAAACATTGCTCTACAACTCTGAGTGCTCTAGGCTCTTCTGTTAAGTGTCACATTTAGAAAACTCTGTCCAGCTTCCCTACAGCAGCAGCTCTCCCTGAGTCAAGGCAGTGTGACTTGCATGGGGTCCCACCAACAGAACTCTGGATTCTCTACCTTCATTTTTAGAAAGATACACTAGTCCAGAAATCTTATTATTCTCTGACTATAATCATGATAATTGGAATGAAATGCAACACGGTGGATTAAAGAGAAAAACAATGAAACTACATGGGGAAGCTATAATCTACCCTCTCCATTCCTTTTATTGTTAAGGGTGTTACTGGTTATATGCTGCCAATATGAACAGGAATATAAGTTATATGCCCAAATGACTTACAGTCCTATAGACCTGTTCTTGCTTGCTGCTGTATGTGACTGTACACAGGCATATATGTGCCAACATTGAATATATTTTCTGTTTGTTGACTGACTAAGATGCTGAAAATTGCAGTTTATTCAAGGAAAACTTCCATCCATATCAAATGCAATTCTGACTGAATAATTAAAGTATGCTGCCTGTGAGTATTTAATAGTACTGGTATCTGTTTAAAAAATCCATGCGAACTGACTGACAAGAATATTGACCTACATCAAATTGTTGGTTTGGACATCTGTCTAATAAAATAAAATTAAAATTTTAAAGTAGTTCTACAACAACAACAACTTATTTCAACTATTCAGATAATGTTGATTTTGTTTTCTTTTCCCCTGAATCACTTGGTTTTGTTGATTTGTTAACATTCATTCTGTATTTAGATCTTGTCACAATCTTATCACCTTTTTTCTAATGTCTACCTCCCTACCACTGGATAATTTTCTCTCTAAAGCCCTACTAAAACAAGGGATCAGCTGTACACCAAGTCAGTTGTTAGCTATTAATCTTTACCTTATTATACAAAACTGAGAAGATTGCACAGTTTTGATTGTTATTTACTTGGGAATAGGGTTTTTGTTTGTCTGTCTTGTTTTTGCTCTGTGGGCTAACTAGGCCTGCATAAAATATATTTGTTCATCAGAGAAAGTATAGCCTTCCAGCATTTTAAAATCACTCCTCCCATTTTTGTACTATTTCGAAGAAGTCCAGGTAACTCTGTAAATGGAACTCGATCTAACTAAGGCTATTTCCTCTTTGGCACTCTGTTTCCCAGGTGTGTATGAGGCTGTTAGAATGTTTGTTTACATTTTCAAAAGAAAATCTAAAATTGGTAGAGCAGTCAAACCTTAAATTTTTGAATATTGATTTTCAGGTTAATGGTAAGGGTTTCTGCAAATCATGTAATCTTGTCTGTCACAACAGGAGAGTGCTGCATGTTATGTCCTTTAAACACAAACTCTTCATAAGAATACCGGTGTAAAAGCACCAATATTCTCATGTTGCAACTTTAATGCATGAACAATCTGACGTGATGCTGCTTGTTAAGGAAAACTTAATGAGCATTTGCCATGAGGTAGGACTGTAAAAGCAAGTTCATCTGTCACAGGAGAAGCTTGAGCATTCCATACAGATTATTTCAAACTGTCCTGCTTAAACAACATAGTCCAAAGATCATAGCCATAGAGTCCCTCCTATCCAGTAAATATTACTACATCAGATTCTACCCTAGCTTTCTACTTAAATTGATCTCCTAATCAACTTCAAAATGGTGTTTTTCAAAATGTTAATAAATTATTCGAATTCACTATATTAACCTCTTGTCTAGCTACACCTAACTTTCCTCTTGATACCTTCTCCATGTCAGCACTATCATTTGAGCAAATTACTAATGTCGCATTTGAGCCAAATGAAATTCTCGGTCTTTGTGGTATCTCTGTGACAAAGCAAATTTAAATCTCACATTTAAATCTCTCTATTTAAAGATAAGTTGTTGGATTTTGTGTAAATCCATACAGCTTTATACAGAACTGTATCTCAGAATTTGCCATACAGGACTGCAGCATAAAACAAGAAGATAATGTTATGTAATTCTCTAGTTTTTTTCGTTTAACACTAAATGACTTAAAAGTCTTTTTCAGTTTATACTAGATGACTTAAACTGACATACAATTTCAGTGCAGCTTTTGTTTACATGAGTCCTCCAAAACAGTCCAGAATATCTGTTCCTTTTAATCTCCTAAATTAAAAAGTGTGTGTACATTAAATACACATATGTAAAAAAATAAAATCTATAGCTACATGTAGAATTTGAAAGGTTTTGATTTTATGAACCATTCTTCTTAACCAAAATTTAAGGAAAAGTAATACTTGATTTTTTAAATGATTTTTAAAAATCTTTGAATCAAGATATGAAACAAAATTGATGAAAAGTCTCTGGCATGAAGCATTATAAAAATTGTGAAAAATTCTTTATAGAAGGCAAAAAAAAAATGAAATAAAGAAATCAAAGAAAACCCACATTAGATTTTTCTAGTAGAGTGGACTTCGTGCCTAAGTCCCTTCCAAGCTGAGTAAAGACAATTTCTCTGTTCCTAAGTGCATCAAACATTTGGAAGGCTATGGGGATGTTGCATTTTCGGACCAAAAAACCAGATATATAACAGTCAAAACTACCTCATACTGCTCCTCATAAGGGAAGACTTAAATTTATCCTAGCACCCACTTTTAGGCAAATGTATATTGGGGAGTTTCCTTTGATACTATATTAAAAAAATTACAAAAATTCAACTATAGATTTTTTTTTCAAATAAATTCTCATCCCTGTCACGTCCTGGCTAATCTATAGCATATGAGCTCTGTTTTCTTTCCTTTTCTGATGTGTTGACTTTCAAGCTGAAGTAGGAAGTAATTGTACTGCAGGAGAATCCTTCCTTTTACCAGGATAATTGAAAGAATTTTTTTTTTTTTTTGTTTAAACTTGAAGAACAGATCTGTAAGATCTAATTTAAAGTAATAAGGATGCTACAGTCCAGAAAACTGTACTTATGAAACACCCTGACATTTCAATGAGGTACAAAACATCACGTGGTACATGAAAGCTGCCAGTAGAAGAGTAGTAGAGAGAAACAGAAACAGAAAACAGGGACAAGGTCAAGTCTGGAATATTTCAGAGATGGAACAAATGACAGATGAGTGTGATAAAGGTATCGAGGAATAGATTCCTGGAAACATACTTTATAATTAGAATATGAGTACTGAGTACCTATCTGGTGGACAATCTTCAACTCTAGTTAGGTTGACAGATAAACAACTTTGTGTTTTCTTTCAATATAATGGCTAGGTCACCACAACTTGTATTCAAATCAACATTTGGCATAATGTCAGTAGCTGCATAATTACTACTTCTTTTTTTATTCCAACTAGAAGTCAGAAAACTGGGCTTGATGTATCTTTAGAAAAGGAAAAAAAATAAAGTATTATATATTCATAATTTTTCTGGAGGTTGTTACATAATTTCTGTATACATTTCCACCAAATGCCAATACAGAGACCTGGGTAACCATACTTTGCATCATTTAAGCTCATCTGTTAGAGTAAAAAAGGATAAGGTTCTATGGATGCAGGTGAATTCAATCTATAATTACCATTTCATAATTTTAGAATTACTAACAGGGAAACAGGGCAGTCTTTTTCCATATAAAAATCTGATATGGAAAAATGCTCTTTTTTCACTCCTTTTTGGTATAGACTACCACAATTTCTAGATAAAATTGTGTCATGTGAAAAGGCAAAGCCAAACAGACCAAAACAAAGATTTATTTTTTATAACACTGAAGACAGAAAAAAGAGATAAAATTGAAAATTGATGAACAGAAGCATAAGATTTTCTGATAGACCTGAAAAAACAGTTTGAAAGAAACTTATGAATGTGATGACAATACAGCTTGGGAAGGCCTAAGACCCACTAGCTTAATGAGGATGTATTGATCAGTGTTTAAGCAGTTGCTGAGCTTTGTCTGTAGGCTTTCCACCTACCATAATATAACCCATGTTATACACCTTGCTTCAGTGTAGAATTAAACTGATTGGACCACTTCAGCTTGGATCCCCCAGGAAGCCAATCTCAGAGGCAGTAACAGGACCTCCAGAGACAACAATTGCAATTGCAAAGATACACACAGTAATTATGCTGGGATTATTAATTAAAATGTTTACTTGCTGAGGTCTTACCAACATGCTTGAACATGCTCTTCTGAGAGCCTAAGCCAACAAGAGCCATTTAACTGCAACTAGAATATCAGCTAATAAGCCTTGTCCTGAATCATGGTATATTATTTTAGGAATGATGCCACACTAAGGTGGCATGGATTGTATTGGTTGAGAGTGCAAAAGACCAAAATTATTTGCTAGCTAAAACCTATGAAAACATTGCCACAATTTTGGCAGAGTTTAGGTTGCTCAGGTAGTTCAGTTGTATATTTCTAAGTTGAATATTTTATATATGAAAAGCCAGAGGCCCAGGCAAGAATAAGATGAATTACTGTGTTTTCATACAGACATTATGGTATCTGCTATGTAATAATTTGTAATTAAACTCAAAAAATCTGAGTTTCATTGCTTTTTAGCTATCATTAAACATAATGTTGGAAACTGGGGAAAGGTGAGATTGCAAATAGGTTTAACTGCTATTTCTCCCTCTTTGGAAATAATTGAGATCCCCACAAAATTACAAAAAAAATGCTACTTTGCTAGAATTGTATGTTTTAAAATGGATTTGCCATTAATGGATAATAAAGAATCAAAGAATCACCGAACAGGTCAGGTTGGAAGCGACCACAGTGCGTTATCTGGTCCAACCTCCCTGCTCAAGCAGGATCATCCTAGAGCACATGGCACAGGATTGTGTCCAGATGGTTTTTGAATATCTCCAATGAGGAAGACTATACCACCTCTCTGGACAATATTCAGATGGAACTTCCTAGTTTCTGCCCATTGTCTCTTGTCTTATTGCTTATACCAAGAAGAACCTGGCTCCATCCTCTGACACTGTCCCTTTAGATATTTATACATTACTGAGGTCTGCTCTCACTTGTCTCTTCTGAAGCCTGAAAAGGCCCAGCTTCCTCAGCTTTTCCTCATACGAGGGATGCTCCAGTTCTTAAATCATCCATATTATCTTCTGCTGGGCCTGCTTCAGGAGCTCTATGTCTCTCTTGTACTGAGGAGCCCAGAACTGGACACAGCACTCCATATACATCCTATTCTCAGAGACATTATCATGACTGTTAAAAGGTTGCTTTGGAGGATAATATCATTGATGTGGAGCCATCTCATATGTAGGTGCAAGGAACTGAGGTGCTGGAGGATGCAAAACTGAAAAATCAGGTTCTATGGGGAGTCTTTCACTCTGTACTTACAAATAAATGGGTACCACTAGAAACTAAGATGTTCAGACAGCGGTTTTATTTTCAAAGAGTGTCTTGGACTAAAACATTTATTGTGTCTAGTAAGTGAAACAGAAAGTAATAGTGTAATAGTAAGGCAGTCCCAGCTCACATTATGAGCTAGGATTGACTTCTAAAGTAAAGGAAAATAATGTGTTTGAAAAAAAAAGGCAAGTAAAATTTTGGAAGAATCTGATTCTTCATCTGCAGTTCAGTTACAGACTGCAATTTTGGCCTGTCCTGGACCTTTGTAAGGCCACAGAAAAGAGGAGCAGAGAGAGAGAGAGAGTTTTAGAATAACCAATACTATTTGGCAAAATATTTAGTAGACACTGACATGTTTTCCTGCGTGTGCCAAAAATAAAGGGACATTCTCCTTGCCCCTCCACTATTTAAATAATAATGTTTTGTAGTCTGAAAAGAAGTTTTCAATCTCCAAAGCTAAGCAGGCAAAAACTGGTATAATGACTGAGGATGGGACCATACCCTAGGCAATTTGATAGTCAACACCTACAATAAAGCTACAGACTTCAGAACTTCCCCAAGAGCCCCAAAACCTGTTTTTCCAAATGTAAATTTTCTAGAAAACAGATGATCTGAAACTCTATTTTTCAAGATGTTATATTTATCTAACATAGCAGCAGTGTATAATGCACAGACCAACAACAGTGACTTCAGGTACTGAAGTCTGGGGTGAGATATAAAATCATTCATTCTAGTCCAAAAGGAAAACTACCTCAGTAGCATAACATCATTAGAGAAATTATGTGGTGTCATTTATACTTAATCAAATTATATTTTGGCATCAGCCAAGAACTAAGCTGTCACATATAATAGAAACCTGGATGCAGTGAGCCTGTAATATTTAAAACTGATGCTGGAGAAAAAAGGGAATTGCATAAACTATGACAAACAGAATAATCAATATGGCACAGTATCTGAAGTATTTTCCCATTCAGAAAAAATGTGCTTTATATCTAGAAGGGAAAAACAACAGTAATAGCCTATAACGCAGGCCTGAAAATTTGGTGGACACAAACTGAGGCAAGGTTCATCCTAGAATCCTGCAAAAATGAAGAGAAGCGGTGTTATGAACCTGCTAATTTGTGCAAGAATACCTGAAGTGTTAACACTAGAACTAGCACCCCTACTAAATCAAAGAGATCCCATGAACACCTTTAGCAAAAGTGATGTCTGTGCCTGAGGGGGAATCTATAGATCCAAGTCACTGAGACATCATATATCTGATACATTAAAAGTATCTGATACATTTTATGGGGCACTTTGCTTTCAAAAAGAGTACTTGCCTTAACTACATGTAATATGTCATATTATTTGTACTTAGCAGAGCTTGAAACTCTACTAAATCAGCACAGAATCACTAATAGAACTGTGTCCATAATAATCCCCATAAACTTCTGGTAAATGTGGTTTCTCACCTTGTAGCTTTCCTGCAACTAACAGCAGTGTTGTGCCTCATAAAAATATGCTTTTTAAAATCCCATTGTGCTACTACAGGGCTTTGATATGCTCTTTCTTGTAATATAAGAAACTGAAATAGTTTTTTCTTGTTTTGTGTTCATCTTCCCTGACAGCTGGGGAAATGTCCTCATGTTTTTTCCTCCTGAGACATGACTATTCCCAGAACTATTGGGAACTTTTTATTAAGAAATGTTATTTTACTTCCCTCTTAACGGTTGTCTTCTCAGTTTTTTCCCTTCTGTGTGGCTCTTTTATGAGACGCAACCAACTGAGAAAAAAGGGCTGCCATCAACATGGTTCTGGCACTTCTATCTACATCTTGGTACAACAAAAATGGAAAACAAGCCAGTGAAAGAATCATAACCAAATGCTTCTTTCAGAGCTGAAGGATCTGAACTAATAAGAATCAAAGTAAATGTTCAAACCATATATATTTGACAGACTTAACTGTCCCCAGTATGCCGCTTCTGTGTCAGTAGGAAACAGATTATTGCCAAAATGTATTACAGAAGAAAAGAGTGCATTGGATGAAGCAGCACTTGTGAAGGTGAGTTCAGCAGCACAGAAGTACTGAGCTCAGCTTAGCAAAGGTTGAAAATAAAGGCTGTGTTCTGACATCTATTCAGTCTTCTTGGCAACATGCTTCATGGGGTGACAACTGTGAAAAAAGGGGTGCCATCAACATCGTGCTGGCTAGTCAGAAGGAGTCAGATGTGGGGCTGTACATCCTTGTAGAGAGCAGCTGTGTTTTGGGTTATAACTCCTTGCTGAGCAGCAGAGAGAAAGGTTGCAGGCTTGAAATCTGTGAAGGAACAGTTTGTCTAAAATGTACCTTGTTTTTTATGGATGTGATGTGTTGGAAGCATTTTCCTTATTCCCTATGGAAATGGTGGACTACCAGCTGCAGTGCATAATTAATATTAGACTGAATCTCAAATGAGGTCATAATAATAAATATCATAAACATCTTAAAGTGCACTTGATGGTCTCCTATGACATCTGTAGTTTCAACATCTGTAGTATTTGTGGCAGCCATCACTTTGTGGAACAGGAAAAGATTAATATTTTTGCTAATAAAAAAAACGGTTTCAATTTTCTCAGTTTCTATCTTTTCTTTTCTCCATGGCTACATTAATTCTCCTAATCTTTTTGAAATAATCTGCTATTGAGATCCTTTTTGCTAGGGCCCAGTTTTCTCCTAAGAAAATCTTATGGAGGGAGAGGGAGTAAAAGACCATGATACAAGGCAGACACTGTTTTGCAGTAGGATTTCTTAGATTTTGGCATAAAAATTTCTCTGCAGTAAGTGTATGTTTTTCATCAGACCTTGCTTTACCATGTGGCCTAATCTTCTTGATATTTTGCCCAACATATTATGAGCTCAAACTACTATTTCTTTCCTTTGTACAAGCCAGTAATACAAATGCTAGAGCAAATGGTATAAATCCCAGTGGAACACACTATATCTATTTCATTTGGGTTATTGGTTGCCAATGGGAATAAACAGATTTTTGTCTTTGAAGAATTCATTAGCTTCTAAGGGGAAAAAAAAAAGAAAAAAGGCAATACAAAACTCCCTTTCTAACCTTGTGAATCTACTGGGAACCAAACTCAAAACTTCATTTAGTTTTTTTGGGAGCGTCTGCTGACCTTGGCTTTGACAAACCTCGTAAGCTGTACTTTAGCCCACACAGCTTTAGATGCTAACAGTCAACTTTGAAGATATCCATTACTGCTAGTGTCCAAGCTGAAAAAGGGTGTTGGTTTAGAAAACAACTGCCTGAGCCACCACAATGTACTCTTCTATTAGATCATTCCTATTGCCAGCTTCTCCCTTTTGGAATCTTTTTGGATTACTTACCTTTTCCTAATGGTTGGCCAAGGGAATATTATCTTTCCTGGACAGTGTAAAGAACCCATCAATATTCCCTGAAAATCCTATACCTGTAGAGAAGTGCAGTGTATGCAAGATGTGTGAATCCCCAGATACCAGTCTCAGTCTCTGTTTTTATTAAAAAAATAAAGGAAACTAGTAAGATATACTTGGCCAAATGCTATGATACTTACTTGATTTAAATTGCTATCAACATTAAGAAGATGACTGTTCAAGAAAATACCAATGTCTACTGGTTTTGTTTTCCCAAAAGGCATTGTCATCCTTCTGGTGGTCTTGTCTCCAGGCTGAGTCTCTAGAGGAAATTCTAAAGAACCACTGTCAGACATAGGTACTCTACAAAAAAAATAAGAAATAAAAATTAAAAAAAAAAAAAAAAAGAGAAAAGAGTCTGTGGCTAAAGAGTGGATTGAAAAGGGTATTAGAATTATTTTTATTTGGGATCAATTTTACCTGTTCTGTACCATCCCAAATTAATTGGTTTATAATGAAGAATACTATGTAGAAAGAATCAAGCTGTTAAACTTCAATGGAATTATTCTCATCCAAAATATATGCATGAGAGCTTGGAAATGTTAGCAAATTAGTTACAATTTTCAGACCTCTAGGGATGAATTCCTGAATAAATTTGTAAAATTGAATAAATAAATGTAATTGTTCTGCCAATTTATATATAATATTTCAAATAGCTTTTAAAATATATCAGATGTGATTGAAAATGTATTTCAATGTAATTTCAACTGTTAAAATGTAGGCTAAGCAGTAATTATAAAGCTGTAGCTGTTCACAGCTCATACAAAGTATTTATTTCATGTAAGAGAACAGTACCAATATATTAATAATAAGTAGTGTAAGCTCTTCAAATTTTTGCGGGGTATTTTTGTATATTGTCAGAATCAGTGGATATAACATCAGGTTTTTTTGAGATATGAAATGTCCATAGGTAGCATGACTATTACTGCCCTAAAAACAAAGCCACAGAAAACTTGGCTTTCAGATTTCTATCACTATGATCTTTTATATCACTATGTCTTTTATTTTGTGGTTGTCTTACACTTGAGTGCCTACTTAAAAATAACTGTTATTAAAATTCAGTTACTGAAGATAGTAGGGTCTTTCTTTCACTTCTACTGATGCTGTTAATGAGTTTGTGTGAATTTCATGTCCAGCCATTCTCCTAGCACAAGCATTGGATGTTTCTTCCAAAAAGTCTCAGTCTCACTGTAAAAATGACTTGTAACTGGAATTATGTTATCGGGTTTTTTTTTTTAATGTAATGCCATTGAATGTTATTCAAGGGATGTCAGTAGTGAGCACAAAAGGAACACTAAAGGAACACTTACATCAGCTGTAGAGAAAAAACATGGAGAAATTACCTACCATGTTAAACATGGTACATTTTTTTTCTAGTGCTAATATTTTTCCTGGAGGTACAGTAATCTTGAACAGGGCTCTCTTACTAGCATACCCCTAAAAACTGTATATTTAGAGATACCTGCAGGTGCTTGCATCTTTCCTGGTCTTGTTTCATGGTTTAACCTGTTTGCAGTATGGGGCATCCCTTTGGTCACTTGTAATTAGTTGTAATTAGTTTTCCCAACTGAGTGCAAACTCTCCCTGCAAACTCTTGTGCACCCCAGCCTACTTTCTGGCAGGGCAGTATGAGGAGCAAAAAAGGCCTATATACTGAATAAGTACTGTTCATCAATAACTAAAGCATCTCACTGTTACCAACACTGTTTTCACCACAAATCCAAAACAGCACCAAACAAACTGTATGAAGAAAATTAACATTGTTGTGGTTTATCCCCATCCAGCAAGCAAGCCCCTCACAGCCAAGTGGGCTGAAGCCACTTACTCACTCCCCCGTAAGCTGGACCAGGGGGAGAATTGGAAGGGTAAAAAGAAGATTTTGAGATAAAGAGTTTGATGGGGAAAGCAAAAGCCATGCACACAAGCAAAGCAAAACAAGGAATTAATCACCACTTCCCATGGGCAGACAGGTGTTCAGCCTTCCCCAGGAGTGCAGAGCCACATCACATGCAAGTCATTTGGGAAGACAAACACCTTCACTCCAAACGTCCCCTTTCTTCCCCCTTCTTCCCCCCATTTTATAAACAGAGCATGATGCCATGTGGTCTGGAATATCCCTTTGATATATTCAGCTGGGGTGACCTGTCCTGGCTCCTTGTAACCTCCCATGCATCCCCAATGTCCTTGCCAGAATGGCAGTACTAAAAAGACAGAAAAGCAGAAAAAGCCTTGGATCTGTGTGAGCCCTGCTCAGCAATAACAAAAACATCTCTCCATTATCAACCCTGTGTTCAGTACAAAACTAACACAATCTCCATACCCGATACCATGAAGAACATTAACTCTACCCCAGCCAACACTAGCACAGACATATTTTTTGCATAGACATGGCAGCAGTAATGTATCTTGGTTGTACTCTAACAAAAACAAAACTAAAATTTGCCCTTGTTAATGTCCAGCTGGGTCACCTTCTCCTGCTTATCAGGCTGCATCAGGTTTCAATAAACACAGATTGCATTAATTTATTAATCAGATACCTTTTAAGCAGTTGCTGCTGCTGTGGCTTCTTTTTCTGCTGGGCTTTTCTAGCATTTCTGATGCCAAGCCTGAACTGCTAGGCCCAACAATGTCTATTAAATCTGGTTCCTCTCTGCACGTACTGTATCTTATTGAATAATAGGGGTTGGATAAGCTGGGTTCACTTTAATTTTAGACACAGACACCACTTGTTAACTAGTGGTACATTATAAGTGCACTAACCTCACTAGTGAATTACAGACCTTACCTAAATTATAAACCATGAGATATCCTCAGCCTTTCTGAGGATGTTTACAGCATTCTGCTGTTGATCTTTAGTGCAATTTACCTCCATGTATGACATATACCATGGGTGAAATCCCAGTGAAATTAAGTGACAGATGGACTTCCTCACTCCAGAAGGTTACTAGACATATTTATTTTGGAACTTTTCCATTTCCTACTTAACTAAATATCCAAATTTTATTTTAAATGAAATATCTAAATAATTTATTCAGCTGAGTAAAATACTTCTACTTGAACAGATAAAATGTGAATAAACTTACTGCTCTGGGAAATTGTAGCATCTATATGAACACCTAATCCTCTGTACAGCTTAAAAAATTCATACTTTCTGTAACTAGCAATGAAGGTAATAATTAAGGTTGTTATGGACTGTGCTTTTTATCATGCCTTTCTCTGGATCTTGCTTTTCATACAGCACTAGTGATAACAACAGTGTAGTATACAGAATCCATATTATCTATAATCTCCAACTAGAAATCACTAAAATACATAATGATTGAGGATTTCATTATTCTCTTGACCACTTCCTGATCCAGACTCCCTATAAATAGCTCAGAAAAAGAAAAATTTTCCTGCCTATACGAGACTGGTAATACCATTATCATAATGGTAGGTGCTACTAATACTAACACTACCTAGCAGCCCTTTCCAAGACTTAGCATAGCAATGTCCTGAAGTATCACAGGAGATAACTAGAGTGTCAGTGACAAAGATGCTAGCAAAGACTGTCCAATGCCATGACTGCTCAAGAAAAATTGTATTAGTTTTCTTTTCCATGACATCTGTAACATGTCAGTCAGTGACTAGTTCCAAGTAATTGTCTGCTCTTGGGGCTGGTTGAGTGTTTCATGATGAGGGGTTTTTGTTATACTTGGATAAACACACTAAAACTCAGAATTGACTTTTGGCTTGCAAACTAAAATCTGGCTTCAGAAAGGAGAAATGTTTTTTTGGCTTGAGTTTTGGTCAACAGTATCCCTTGGTGAGACTCTAGAAGTGCTAGGGGAGTTCCAAACTGATAAATAAGCCAAACACACAAGTTGTTTTTGATCAATGAGATTACAAGGAGAAAGCAAGATACCACTTCATTTGTTCTCAATTCTTTGTGCACTGACAATTTTTTTGTTTACCAACTTGCTATCAAACATTCGTTTTATGAAAACACATAATCAGAACAACAAAAAAATATATATAAACTTTTCTTCTCATGTTTTATGGGAAAATACTGTTCCTATGCCAATGATTGCTTGCTACCTCACAAAAAAAGGGAATGCAGACTGTAGTCATTGATTCCAATCAAACAAAAAGATTATAATGATAGTCTAACATGCAAAGACAAATTTATCTTGGATTAATTTGTTTAAATTATTTATAGACTAAGAACAATCTCCTGGGTCTTATACTCCTGTTTTCAAGACAGTTTGTGATGGCAATAAAGTATCTGTATCAACTACTCAGCTTTGTATTGTAATTTAGTAGGTATGACAAAAATAGTCACCTTGTAAAATGGTCAGCTTGACAAAAATGGTCAGCATGGGAAGGGCATGTCTGCAAACAAGTTTGTGGGGAATAAAAATAAGCAGAATTAGCCTTGCAAAACTCACCAAAAGAGCTAATGGCTTTGTCCTACCTTCTACTCTATTAGGGAGTTGTAATAGGGGATTCTGGGGATTCTGACCCACAGCTTTCAACTGACAGGATTACATGGACTTTTAGGAGAAGTTTCTCAGAAAGGAAGACCTGTAATGCTTAGTTTTCATTTAATTTCCCTGTGTACTGCAAAGATTCTGTTTTCATTTAAATTTTGTTATTTTGGTTTTGAACATTTATCTCCTTAATTTCATTGGGTCCCATGTGACTCAAAGAGAGCTACTCTCTGAAGACAGCTATGGTAGGTAAGAATATCTTCAGCATTGCACTTAGAATTGACTATTTATTCATGAGAAATGGGAACCAAAGTCCTTTTTAATGAAAGGTTCCCTACAGATGGGGCTATAGTAGTCTTTTGTGAGGATGCTTATCAGTATATCCTTAAGAAATGTATCTTTTTCACAATAAGGTTTCCGATTCAACTGTGCTAAACTCTAATCATTACTAGGATAATCCTGGCAGAACTAATGAAGACTGACATACTTCCTTCCCTCTGATCCCTGACACGCCTTGTATTCAGATTACAAATGATCACTATCCTGTTTTTGCTGTGCTATAATGAAACCAAAGGGCCTAGTCTTCTGACAAAATTTTCAGGTATAATACTGAAGGACTTTCCAGTCCTTTCCCTAGGGAATATACAGGACTACCTGCATGCAAACCTAATGCTGCATGAGCAGGTTTCTCACTAAGTATATTTTGCCACTGTACACACCTGGTTTTGGAGCAAATTCTGTCGTTCCAGCGTGGTTTACTCAACTTGCAGTTATTTGACACTTGTAGTATTATGTCTTCTTGCCCCAGCCTTCTTTGCCCCAGAAATTACTACAATTTCTCTCTTTTTTTACTTTAATGACTATTTCTTTGTTTTATTTCCTGTTCCCATATTCTCTTCCCATAATGTCCAGGTAGGCAAATTTCCCTACAAACTCAAAGGTAAAGATCCTATTTCTTCCTCTGGATGGAATAGTTAGATCCAGTTTTCCTTCATATGTCTGTCTGGTCCAGATGGCTTTCACAATCACTTACTAAGACCTACCAGAAGTATTGTATCTGGGGATGTGCCTGGGGAAAATATTCATGTTCTCAGTGGATTTTAAGCTATTCCTGGTGTCCTTGTTTTTGCTGAACATGATCTAACACAAGCTCCAAATATATATCTAGAACAAAACTGGACATTGAGTTCACTCTAACTTTCATGGCACAAATTCAAAATGTTGTTTTTATTGAAAGGAAAAAATGGTAAGTCAGGCAAATATCTTTCTGAGCAATTAAACCATGCCTCTAGATTGTTCCTGGGACATCAGAGCTGGAAACCTCCATTTGTACTGAGAAAAAAACTGAATTTTTTTGCATGTCTCTTCTCAGACTATGAACAAACATATTATGCATTCTACATATTTGGTGTTGCTGATTAAATGAAAATTGAATCTTTCTAAACACTACTTCTTGTCACCTGAAGTTGAAAAACATGAGCTTTCATTATCACCAAACAGAAAGCAAAACCACTGCATGAAGAAAAACAACTTTGGTACAGAAAATCAAGATTATAAATCTCCAAGATAAAGTAACTTCAAATCTGACTTTCTCCTATATTAATCAGTTTTATAAAGATATCAGAAAATGCCAGAATTCAGGTATACATTGGTATATGAAAACGGTTGATCTATGTGCAACTCATTCTTGTCATTTGCTGTTTGTAAAACCAAGCTTTTAATTTCAGAAAATTGTAGAGAAATATGATGCAATATTAGCTTCCAGGTAATAGCAGCAAATGAAAAGAATGATACCTGCATGTAATGGGATAGAGAAGGTTTTCCAGGACAGAAATATAATTACTTGGTCACTGAGATAACACATATAGTCTGTTTCATAAAATCATAGTGTCATAGAATCACAGGCATAGAACCACAGAATGGTACGGATCGGAAGGGCCATTCCAATTACCCATTCTCAACCCCCTGCCATGGGAAGGGACTAGACCAGGTTTGACTACAGTTGACCCATTGTACTTAAAAAAAACAAATAAACAAACAAATAAATAGCTCAGAAGATACTAGTAGTCTTCCTAGATGTCCAAGTACATTAAAGTTTGGAAACGCAATGTAGGCATAAAACCAATCTTGTCAGAGTCTCAGTCCCAGACCTCTTTGGTTTTTTGTTTGTTTAATCAAACTTTTTTTCCCCTCTTCCACTCAGTACCACTTTCCTAATTTTTGTCCCATTAATTGTCTGGGCTTTTGGATAATGAAAATCAGTGCTTGATCCCACAGCTCCACAGATACTGAAGCTAATGAGAAATCTACCATCTGCATGGCTAAATAAAGTAATCTTTACTGTTACAGGGCTAGTGACAGTTTTCATGCTACCTACTATTTTATTTCTAGCTATTACTAAGAATCTAATTTTCTATTTTAGTTCTATGGCTTCCAGACTCTTAAATTAGTTTTGATTTTGGGTTTGCCTTTGTGTTATTGCTATGATTTAATCTTTAAAAATTCCATTAGACTTGACAGCTTCCACAAGTTCCATAAGTTGCATTGTCCCCAAAAGAACAAACACTCTATTGTTTTTTCTAATGCATTTTGATTTTCCATAGTTTTTTAAGATACCCTTTGGCTATTTTGTCTTTATGCTTAACATTATGCATTCTCTCCCCAAATTTTTTAGAAACTCCCATGTGGAGCTGAATTACTCTAATTAGTAGTTTTGATATTGTATTGTGGGGCCTTTATCTCTCTCTTGTAAGTAGCCTATTGGTACCAGGCTAGATTTATTGTTTTCTTTTGTATTTTTTCTTTTCTCCAGATTGTTCTACCTGTCCATATTTTGGAGAGTAAGAGAGAATTACTGTGAAATTATAATGTCATCATTTAGTGCCATGTTCCCATTCAATTAATTCAGATCTATATCTACCATAAAAACAATGAATTGCTTCTGTCACCTGCTCCAGCGCTTTTACTTTCACAATGAGCTGTAAGTTTGCATCTGTTCCTAGATTTTTCACACTAAAGCTACACAATTTATTTTTGCTATTCAGTACACACCCATGACGTATCCATGTGTTTTGGAGGCTGTAGTTTCCAAAGGTAACTAGCCTCCTCTATCCAAAGGGTTTGAAGGACAGCAATATCGAATTCTGTCTTAAGTACTTATCTTAATCCCTCTGGTGATAGACACTGCAATGGAGAGCAGGAAGGTTGTTCTGAGTAGTTTCTGAGGAGAAACACAAAGGAGAAATAAAACTGCTCAGTAATTTAACTAAGCCGTGGCTGAGACCAGTCCCATTTCCTTTCACTGTGAGGGGAAGAGACAGAAAGTTAGAAGGACAGAGGAAAATGTAAATTTGTAAGAAAACAAAAGGGTGGTGATGATAATAAGTTTTATAACCACCTCTAGAGATCCCGAGAACCTGACCCCTCCAGCAAACACTTCCCTCCAGACTGTGGCTCATGAAAATACGCCTGCATGCTGTTGGCACATTTATTTTCTATTCTTGACTGCATAATCCTGAGGCTAAGAGAATCAGAATAATAGATGCCAATGAAATTCAATTTGAGCCCCTCTCACATGCATGTCATCAACTATTCCCAAAAAAGGTAGTGCTAGTAGTAACAATGATATTTTTGCAGGTAGATATTTGGTGAGATCATTATACTTGCTTGCAGTTAGACTAGATAAAGTAAGATCATTAGAGAAAAAGATTATTAGGTAAATAATTTTTTTGGGACTAAATTTTGTGGTCTCTGTGGAACTATTACACTCTCTTCATTTAAATATTTTAGTCTATTGTCTCATCTTTTTAGAAACTCATTCTGTTTATTTGTTCCCTATTAACAGAAAGATTTACTAAAAATAGAGTATCTACCATTTCTGTGACCCATTGAAATTGAAGGCCATTTGAAAGAATCAGGATTTCAAGAGGGCAATAAAAGGCCCATGTAGATAGCCATCACTCACTTATGACTACAGAATCTGCTGAGGAGATTCACTATGTTTTCTAATGAATCTGAAAACTATGGGAAACCATACAGAGGCAGAGAAGACTCTGAAATAGAAATTGTGGAAGTTTATATACCATTAATTCCAGCTTCTATTAGGAAGCCCTGATTATGGTTCTTATTTTGACTGTAGCAACAAAATAGGGGAAATCAAAGAGTGCTTTGTGTGCTACATTCCCTCTCCTCTTCTCACTGTATTGTTTCCACCAGTCTTTTGAATATATTAAAATCTACCATATTTCTATGTATCTTTGCTTTTGTATAGTATTTATTCTAGAAGAAGAAATGGTATATTGTCCTGGAATACAATGTACTGATACTGACTTACATCACTTAGTCATTTTGGAACACATTTCCTATGAAATAATACAAGATAAGTACATTACATATTTTTTTTTCTTATGCTTACAAAGGATTTAAAGTCATGAGAGTTTTCTTGTCTGGGATCAGGACCAAAGTCTACGTCAACAAGTTTCCATAAGGGTTGCTGGATGCCTTCTTGTACATCCTAAATACTTGTGTTTTTAAAATCCAAGGAAACAAAATATTTTAAAATAATTTTCCTTCAAATGTGCTGTTGAAGAAAAGCATGAGAAAACACTGAAGAGAAACTGAACTGTGGTGAAAGAGCCTCCTGTTGAACAAAATCGTTCATCAAGTCCAACAGTAGTAGAAAGTAAATGAAAACGTGACCTAAATCAGCAGCAGAAAAAAAAAGCATAGACGTTAAGGCTGTAAGAAATGCTTCTGTCAGATTTTTGGCATAGTTTTGCCCTTATATTATATGTCTAAAATACTGTAGGTATGTTCTCAAAATAATAATAATAATAATAAAACTGTAGTAGACATTAAAGCCGTTCTTCTTGAAGAAGCAATACATGTTTAATGGAAACCATCTGTTAAGATGCTTAGACTCAAGAGGCCATTGTTTCAGCTGGTTATTTTGATCTTTTTCTGTGATATTTTTAACAACAAAAATACTCTATTTAAATAATTTCTAAATTAGAATGTCTGTATTTTCCCATTTTTAAGGGGGGAAAAATTTGATCATGCCATCCTTTCATTTACCTTTAACTGCTTATATGTTCTCTTATTCATTGGAGTAAGCTCTTTCTGGAACCATTTGATATATTGTATTCAGTGAAGCTTTACAGTAAAATTTACTCGTAAGTACAGCACAGGAAGCTGAATCCTGTCACTAATATATTCAAAGGTTTTTTCCTCTGATTTTTAACACTTAGCTCTATCTTCTGCTCTGTAATATGGGAGGGAGATTCAGAGACAGTAGTGAGTAATGAGATAAACTAAAAGCAAAAGAACTGACAAAGCAGCTTCTTTTTTCTCTCCATTTGTGAGAAAAAAGACGTCTTTAGGCACTTTTTTAGTTTGTACTTTCATTTAGGGGTCACCTCGTGTATAGCACTGCAGTGCAGCATGCAGCCCTCTGAAACAAGCTCTGCTAGCAGCACATTTTAGTGGCTAGAACATTTAACATCGTAAAATGTCAGAACATTTTCTTGCCTCACACAGGTTTTGCAGTGAGGCTGCTTCACACAAGAGCATTTAGTGCTGCCTTGACTGTTAGCAAAGCCAGGGCCTGCTAATGCAAAGCAGACGCCGAGAAGTTGCGGCAGTACAGCTGTATGGAGGCAGCAAATCGAACGGTGGATAAGAAGTAGAGTTTCCAAGGAATGAACAGAAGAAAAGTACCAAGACAATTAGACTCCAATTTATGGGCCTAAACAAGAAAAGGAGTTGAATTCTTGACTAGCTTAAACCACTCAAGTAAAAATTACAACTTTATCAGAGCTCGTATGCTTTGTCTGGTTCTACCCTAAAAACAATGTTTTTTATGTTTTGCCTAACACAGTATCGGCCTTTTCACTGCATTTGTTGTGCAAAAGCAATCTCTATTTACATTAGGCTTAAAAATAAAAAATAAAGTTTATATCTTTTTCTAAAACATTATCTGCATTCCTGAATCCATGAAGAACTACCATTTTAAGATACATTTGAGTATCTTAAAAGAGTAGACTGTAATTTTATTGAAAAGATAATTTTCAAAGCAAAACCTAATGATTTTACAGATCATTAGCAACCTAGATATTGTGCTCAGGACAACATGCAGCATATGATGGTATTTCAAATTCAGGGTAACTTACCATAGTAACTTACACCATAGTGTAATGATATGGGAATTACACATCCAGCCATCATAACAGGGTTAAACACCAGGTTTCCACTGACTCAATAAGCTGAAAGTTGTTTTTATTAAGGAGTTGTTGAAGCACAAACTGTGTGCTTCTGATGACAGACTTCAAACAAAGAAATTGCTGGGCAATTATGCTCTTAGTATCTAAGTTCCCCATCCCATCCTCAAGGGACAGCTTGAACCCATATTAATATTAGGATCCAGGATCTCCTTGGTTTTCTACTGGTGTGATTTACTGTTTTTTTGGGGGATTTTTTTTTTGGTTTTTTTTGGGTTTTTTTATTATTAAGAGGTTGTTACGTGGTCATCTTATATGATACCATATCCTGTTAAATCGGCTTCAGCTGATCGGCTTCAGCTGGTCCTGTGGTTGGCTGTTTGGCATGTTGAAATCTGGCTGCTGTGGATCATATACCATGATCTTCAGGCTCTGTCTGCCCTAGCTATTACTACTGCTTAGGCTGCTATCTCCAAGTTTTGACTAATTTTGTCTTCAGCAGTAGGTAGGCTGCAGATTCTTTAAAACTTCACTTGAGTAGATATATAGCTGCAGAGCTCCCTCTAGCAGAGTTCAGTTATTCTCAGTTTTTTTTTATCCAGCTTGTCCTCTGAAGTGGCTCTATTACTGCTTTTCTCCCTGTTTTCTTAAAATACATTGCTTCACATAGATGGTTTTTCAAAGTTAAGGTGAGATACTCTGGAGGTCAGAGATAAGACATTTATACAATGCAAAAACAATATTTTCATTCCAGACATAATGGTAAAGAAAAAACTCTTATCTTGAAAAGATACCGGAAAAGAAGTTTGAAATATGCAGTCACTTGTACTCTCCTGTGAACATGTCAAGTGTGCTTAAAAGAGACAACTATGTTATCACTAGAGAAGACAGATAATTCTTTTTCACTGTATATAAAATTGGAAATGTTTCTTAAGAATTTTGTAATTGATAAATTGAGGTGTCTCAACTAAAGACAACTGAGTTTAGTATTTCTATGAAACTTTGTACAAAACAGATTTAATTGCACTTTCACTTTTCACTGAATTAAACATACATTTATTTCACTGGGAAACTTGACTGCAACACTCCTTAACTTATGGCATTTACTTTCTTAAAGGGGCTTTTACTTATCTTCATTATACATATGCCCTTCATGATTTGTATTGATAAAAATATATTTTATATGATGTAGCATATTTTCTTACAATCACCATTTTTTTCCTGCTTTACTTATTTTACTCATTTTTCTTAATCAAATAAAATAAATAAATTTCTAACAAAATCTTTTCATGAAGGCATAGGAAAAATCAAGCAAAAATTAACAGGATAATAAAAGATATCAAAATGACTTTCAACCAATGTCATCCTGGAGCTTTGAGAAACAGAAAATGAGCAATCTCTTTAATGTATGACTGTCTCCACTGATAAACACACAATTTATATCTGAATACTCAGCAAAACAAAAAGAGGTATTTGTTTTCAAGGTCAAGCCCAAAGACACCTAGAACTTTATTATCTCCTGCTGCTCTTCTATGATGGGCATATCTATTTGTCTAGAAACAATGACAGCAATTATTATTCTTAAATTAGACAAACTACTAATGGATATTAGGAATATAAACAACACAACCTACTGATTTATGTTAGGAATTTTCAATTAATAATTTGAAAGTTGGAAGTGAAAATAATTTCTCTGAAGAGAAACTTTTCTTTAGAAAAGAACACGCAGAAGTTTGACATAATGTTCTAAATGCCATAACATAGTATGCCTTTTGCAAAGCTCTGCAGTTTACTACAGCAGGAGCAAAACTTCAGCAGCCCTCAAGCTGAAAGCTGGTATGCTAGAGAGTCACCACAGAAACCTTGCAGTACTCATAACTACTAAAGGGAAAAGGATGTGTCTCACTTTTTTTTTCTCCTTCCTTTTTTTGCTTTCTTTATATTTTTAGTTGTCTCTTCATTCATTTATCACTTTTGCTTGTATTTGTGAATCATGCTTCTTCTCAGAATAGCCACTTAATTTTGTATAGTGGAAACTATTTAAAAAGAGAAGAAGAGTAAGTCGGAAAAAATTATGATGTGTTAGGACGGGCAAGATGACATTCCACTGCCAGCCACATCTGAACTGCACATTTGTGCTTTGCTTGTCCAGCAAGTGCAGCTGACCCTCTGTGGACTAAGTACTGAACAGTTTAGTGCAGTATGTTTTGTAGTGCCTAAAAGTAGGCGAAGATTTTGCCCTCCAAGTAATTCCATTTTTTGAATGAAGCAGTGGTCACTCTCACGAGCTCTTTCATTGGCCAAACTGGAGAAGAGGAGGAGCCACTTGCTAATTTGGGGCATTTCCACTGCTGAGATAGCCCTTTCACAGGTTAGGAGGGACAGCTGTAGCTGGAACTTATTATTTGGCTAGTTTTACATAACTTTTTCCAATCAAACTATTTCCTTGTTTGCTTTTACTGTGCCTTCGTCTCTTGTTCTCTAGAAGTCATATTAAAAGAGGATATAAACTATATTGTGATCCTAGCTTGTGAAAGTACGTATGTTCCTTGAGGCACTCTAACCTTCATCACCTCAAGTCATGAAGGAATCAGAACTGATCCACCTTCTTAAAAATATCAATTGGAAAATAGGCAATAACAATGATGCTTTATATGGATTGTGAAATACAAGCAATAGCTATCATGGGGCAAATGCAGTATAACTGTATTTATCTTCCTTGTCAGAACTAAGTTAAATCTAAATGCTCAGTTTTTCTCTGAACATCCAGTGGTTTAAAGCTGAATTTAGGATTTTGATTAAATGGGAAGAATCCCACCTGTGCAAGTTTTTGCCTTCACAGCCCCCAGCCTGAATAAGTAAGAGGCTTTCTATGCTAGAACACCTGGTTACAAAGCAGGTAACTATTTAACCAGGGAAAGGACCCCACTCTTTGAATTTGGCACCTCACAGATGGTATTTTAAAGCCTCCATCTCTCCACCCACATCCAGCTTTCTTCACTGCTTCGCAAAAATTATTTCTTTGGCTCCTTTTTGCATTTGAAATAGTTTTCCAGAAGAGATGTCTTTATTTCCAAAGATCAAAGGAAGACTTTCTTCTAATATGTGCAGACTGATGAATGAGGGGATAAGTAAAGTACAAAGAAACCCTGCTACATTTAGAATGAAACAGGAGGTGCTGCTTTGGCACTAATGTGCAAATACCAAACACAGGTTTCCTGAAGCAAAAAACAAACCCACCAACATTCTCTGATCTGTATTCTGCAATTATTTACCTTTTCTGGGTAACTGCTATGTGCTAAAATATATTCTTTTTTTCTTTTTTTTTTTTTTTTTTTTTTTGGTGGCAGCACAGGCCAAATAAGTTTTGTTTAAAATGTGCTGTTTTCCCTTTAAGCCCATCTTCTGAGTGTATTTATGAAAAATTTATACAAAAGGTTTGTGCAAAATATTAAGCCAGTTTCATTTTCTTTGAACAACTGTCACATTGACACTGATCTTGTTAAATCAGCCATCTTTAATAATATGCTTTCAGAGCCTGCTCCTCTCCTTTCCTTTACATCAAAATTAAGGTAAGAGATGGGAGGGGAAAAGCACACATGATCTTACTTGTTTATGAAATGACTGAATTTATAATATCTTGGGTTGATATTATCACACCTATTACAAATATTAAAATAACTGGTTCTGCTGTCTAGAACGCCACCTTGGAAGTGAGCGATCATAGAATCATGGATGTAACTTTAAACTCAATTTGTGTAGCTTTCAACAGATCACTACTTTGTGTCTATGTGCTTTTTTCACCAAAAATTAACATGAAAATATGCTTTTGTATCTTATAGTCATGCAAGAAAATTAAAACTGTAAAAAGGCTATGATACTAGGATCTTTAAAAGTAGGGTTATGTACAACATAAGTGGATTAGTAATAAACACTTTGATGTTCGCTCAGAAATATTTCTACTAATAGGAAAAGTATTTCATGTATTATCAGAACAACTGCTAGTCTTTTTTAGCAGGATAACCATTCCTTCTGGTGTTTCCAGTGATACAGTATCCAGCCTCAGGTGTTATACTGTAATATACACTTTGAATACATGGAAACCTGTTTCCTTCTTATTGGACATGAATTAGGCTTACATGGCAATTTAATCATGGAGGCAAAATCCTTGGTCTACAAGGTTTTACACTGGGGGAAAATTCAGGGGCAATCATGGACCAGATTTACATCAGCTGATTCATAAGTAATCCCAAAGTTTTCTGACAATACATAGCTATTGCTGGGTAATTGAACATTTTAGACAGTGATGATGTATAGCACATTTAATCTTCAGGGAGTTCTGGAAACAGAGACAGATGTCTCTTCCACAGTGGAGATCTTTGAACTCTCTGTTGACTGACACTTCCTGGTTTTGGCCAGAGATATGATCACCACTGTGTGGCTTGTCAATTTGTTTATTTCTACTGCCCAACCTTGTTTAAATACACCAATTTTTGCACTTTTATTATTATCTGTCTCAGTATAATGGGACAGAGAGTGAAGCAGAGGTTGAAAATTATTAAGCAAAACTTAGAACATCTCATATGATGCCAGTATTTTTTTTTCCACCTCTATTCAAGCAAAAGACTTCTAGCGAGTAGTTTGGAAACCCTTTAGACATGTGTTCTTGGCTTTTTGCCTGTTTAACAGAGGTCTTGCACAACTTGTGTTTTATGTGCTGTCACCTTGATTCCTCTATATTTTAGCTGGTCTCCTGGTGCCACTGTTTGCCATTGGCCTGCCTTCAAAGCAAGTGCCTGTGGACAGTACTCATACAGTATGTAACATACCATATGCTTTGACAACTCATGTGGTCTTAATGGGTTTCCCAGTTACAGAGGCTAAAAGAGCAAGGCAGCCTGTTCTGCAAGCTACCACACAGCAGTTCTTATGAATAAATCCTTTAGATAGGAGAAAATAAATCATTTCTACAATGTTTGCTTTTTATCTGGTAGCTATAATGAAGTCTTTCTCTCCTGTGGCAAAGGGAAGTGCAAATAGGATATTCACACTGTCATCTAAATGAATAATGACTGGGAGAGTAGTTAACTTCATTTCTAAGATTTCATGACATCTTCAGTGGTTGCAGAGAGATAAGAAGCTGAAGGACGATATCTAGAAATCAGTGATTGTCTTTGTTTAGCTCTGTTATTGAATGCTTTCTTTAAACCCACATGGGAATATAAAGGTATTTCAGAAAGCAAGGCTATTTGTGTGCCTCACCTCACAAAACAGAATGGAAATTATCTTGCATGGACTGCTTCCTTTGATTTACTTACAGCTTTTGAAGTAAAATCCCATTATCTTCTCTGTACCCTCACTTGTTTTACTTGACTGAATTTCCTTGATCAGTTTTCAATCACTTCTACACTTGCTTCTCCTGATCCTGGATCCATTTTTCCCCCTGGTGTCTTCTTTTTTTCCAGTGTGAATTAGTAGAATAATAAAGATATTGTTACATAATAAAAATGATAATGTATCTATACTGATAAACTGCAGTTTAACTGTTTCAAACTCTAGAACTTAATCAGTTTCTTAAACATCTCTTGGAGCTGCATTTCATATCATACCATATTTTCCTGCATTGCCTTTCATATTATCATTCTCAGTCCTATATTCTTCATTCTTTTTTCACATTTATAGGCTTCTGTGTTATATTGATTCCTTGACTTTAAAAGTAGGGGGTTTGATTTTTTTTTCAGAAGCAAGAATGCCGTAAACAGATTGTGATGGTAATACAACTTAGCATCTAAACTGTGTAAGGAAGCAATGGAATATATTTTTAACTCACTTGACATAATTGGTCCATTTTCCTGCATAAAACCTGAATAAATTCTGAAACAGACTGGCTAACTAGTAGGGCTGGGATAACTAGCTTATCAAATATTTTAAACTTAGTAATTTAAACATGGTGGACATCTACCTAACATTCACTAATAAACTAATGTAGTTGCCAATAATTCTGGTTTTATCATAAATGCTCAGTTTTGTACTCAGTCCCAGATGCTTGCAGTTCCTACCAAAATTTTTCTTTTCTTATAAGGTTTGTATTTCTGCCTGCTGTCCCCACCTCCGTTAAGTGTAGGCAGTTATGTGGGCAGAGAGAGCATGAAGTCACCTAGTTAAATTCCATGATTTTATTTTTGATATGAATTAGAAGACGTTTTGTGGTTTATTTTGGTTTTTTAATAATACAAGTGTAACAAATGAAATAATTCTCCGATAGGAAGCATTTCTACTATTTTCGGTGATGAAAAATTTCTTTGCTATTCTAACCTATTCTTACAGTTTGGAGAAGGAATTAAGTTTCATTACCTTTATTCTGGGGAAAGACTTCCCTCTATTTTGAAATTTTGTGTCCATTAAGCCCTTTTTAAGGGTATTCTCTCTTATTACTTTTTTTCAGTTGTTAATGTTTCCAGGAGCTCATATACATTTTTAAGTTATACTACAGTTCTAAACTATTTTTATTTTGAAGGTGCATTCTAAAAGAGGATTATTGTATTACTTTAAGATGTAATTGTCAAGAAGAACCACACAATTTTAATCAACAACGTGAATTATTCTCCATAAGTAGCCTCTGCTTTTCTATACTCTCCAAGGGCAAGTCTTTGACTTGATGATATGAGGTCTTTTTCAACCTGAATGACTTTGTGATTCTTGGAAATTTACCTTTTCTTTTTTTTTTTTTTTTCTCTCCAAGAGATGACTTGCAGATTTCAAATCTGAAGCCTTTCCCTTTTAAGATGTTCCAAAAATGGGACCTATTTGTTGATTGTTCTGTAGTAGCCTGCCCCCATAATTGATCAGGTGACATATTTGCTTGTGAGATGATTCAATTAAGAAATCCAAGGAAGCTCCACTTCAAGGGAAACTTTAGCTTGGGAAGTTGTGTGCAACTCACGTTCACACAGAATGCTTTGCTGATTTTATCTTTGTTTTTAAAGCAGTTTCAGCTTGAGTAGACCACTTTAGTACCTTCCATTGTACAGGTTGAGCTTTCTGTCAAAATGTAAACAATTAAAAAAGCCAAGCTTTTTTCTTTTTTTTATTTTTTCTGAAAAAGAAGTCAATAAATGTAAAGGGTATAATAAAAGAGCTGCAAAAGCCTATTCTAATGAAGTGGTAACTTGGCCAAGCATTCCAAATAAATAGGGTAAATTGTGTATTGACAGCATATTTTTAGCTAATACTGTCAACAAATTGATCAATACGACTTTGAGAAGTAACTCACAAGGCAACAACTTGGGAGTAAATTTTGCTGAATTTAGTAAATTTAATTGAACTTCCTAAATTCTACTGAATCTTAAGTAGTGGTGTGGCATAGTGACATTGAGCTGCTATGGGCTTAGCTTTGCCTTTTTAAAGTTGATGCACTTTAAACCAGTAGAGCTATTAAGCTCACAACAGTTTGACACATATCTTACTCAGCAGGTCATCTGATTGTACTACTGAGTTCAGATGTAACTGTAAGATTTGCTCTGTAGTAAGAGCTGCAAAAGAGAAGTTGTTTGAAGTGGTCTTAAATACATACCTTTTAAATAAACTCCTCATGTTGAGCATGTAAATAACAGTATAGAATTACAGACTAAATGTTCAGAGTTTGTGAGCTAACAGACAGTGGAAATTCACTGTTCAGTTGAAGAGATAGCAAATACAACATTTTCTAAAAGAGAAAATGCTTCCTTTCATTCACGCCAAGGTGGAAAAAATTTGGAGCATTGTTTCACATGTATCTTATGCATCAGAAGATATTTTGTTCAATCTTCTTTGAAACAAGTTTATTTAGACTGAGATAACATTTGCAAAGCACCCCAGAAATAGGAAGATGTGAGTTTCTCATCTCAGGGACATATGATATGTGGCCTTAATGTAGTAAGCACCAATCAAAAGAGAATAGATTTTTTATAATCATCCAGAATATTTTCTTAAGTTGCAAAAATATGAAACAAATATACTTAAGGATTTTTTTTTAAAATCAATGGTATCATCAACAGTTAGATTTAAAGCATATGGAAAAAATAGTTAAGAGCTATATCCTTGTGAAGAGGATTAAAGGTTTGTGGTTTTTTGGTAACAACTTCTGGAGGAAATATTGTATAGAATGCAAAGCTGAGGTAATCTTAAAACACTTTCTATGTATAAACTGGTATAAGCTTTTACAGTTAAACTGTTAGGTAGGAGAAAAAACAAACCAAGGAAAGCCTCTGACTGATGGTGGTGTTTATATTGCTAGAAGCTGATATTTTGAATTCAGTAGAATGATCTGTCCATACTTACCTTAATCCTCAGAAACAAATCACTCTGAACAGATAGTGAATGCAATGAGGGTCTGGGAGGAGCAGGGATTCAGTCTTTGCTTACATAAGGTAAGACAGCAACTGCAGCACAGATTTAAATAAAACCATGGGATGAGGAGTGCAGAAGTTGGGGAATCATCTGATGCCTTCAGAAGATGGCTTGAGATGTCTGTGTTTTGTTACCAGTGATCATGAGTGATCTTGGCATACTGAATTAATGGAAAGTCAGCCTGCGGTTGGGCCTGGGAGAACCCTTTCCCTGACAGTCCTCAAGGGAGTGATGGCACAGTTGTGTAAACTTAACATCAGGGAGGACTAAACAAAAGGAAATTGCTGAATTTCTATTGATTTCAACAAAATTAGGCTGATTTATCCCAGTCAGGAAGGACTGATAAGGATATATTCTTTACTTCACCTTCTGTTATGTTTTCCTTATGTCAGTAAGATGGTCTGAATCACTGTTCTATTTTACAAATTAACACATACTTTACATTTGTGATTCTGCACAAATCCCCTGAATTGCCAAAAGGCTTCGACCTTTCAGATAGATAAAGCAGTTTTAAGAATTTACTGGAGCAAACGAACAGTGTTTCTTTTCATTTTGTTTGAAGGCACTATTTCTTCCAATTTTACAAATACATAGCTAATAACACCTCCTGAACCATATCTTCAGTAAAGTAAAAACAATTTTCCAGAGTTTGAATGGCTTTGTGATTAAAAAAATAGTCTTTTGTAGAGTACACATGGATATAATATTATTGTCTCTGCAAACTAAATGCAGTAAGAAAGAACTTTGTTTTGTTCCTTTAATTCTTATTCTCTCATTCTTAGACATAGGCTTCCCTGCACTAGTCTCACAGAGACGACAGTTAGCATATGGTGGGCTACAATATCATCTACCAGCATTAACCTATGACCAGACTCTGTTAAAACTAATGAACACCAGTAGGGGCTCTATTTTATAGTGCACTTTCCCCAAACTTAAACATAGAGAACTTCCTCCTATATTTTTACTTTAACTACTGAAATGATAAAAAGAAAACATAAAATGAATTAAAGAAATTTGTTGAAGCTCCATGCTGATTTTAGCTTGCTCTGTATTCATATGTGGAGAAGTATTAGAAATCTTCTGTTTTCTTTGGCTGGTGATAAAGTCAAACATATTCAAGTCTTTCTCAATTGGCATTTTAAAAAATGTCTTTATCCTTTGCAGTTTGTGTGGAAATGGCCAAATTCTCCCTACTTCACTGTCAAAAACAGTGCTTTTGTCTTTTTATTAAGATTATATATGTAAATGAGAGAAGCAGAGTTTTGTCCAAAGGGACCAACAGCTATAGCAGATTGGAAACAGTTAGAGTAATTCATAGTTTTAAAGTTAGCACATGCACATGCCATATCTTTTTACCTTATTCCTGTCTGCTATTCATTTAGGTGTTTTGTGATGTAACTGTATGCAGAGTAAAGGTTCTGCATATTTTTGCATCTTGCCTGTACATTCGGATTTGTCATAACAAAAATAAAATCAGAATTTGTATCTAATATTTTCACAGGAGCTTATAAACCACATTTTGCAGCACTTCCTGATCAGTTGTAAGGAGACTTGTGGTTGTGAAAAGGCTGCAGGATTTGGCCCATGAACTAATTCCTCTGTAAATTAGTGCATATGTTGTTATTTATTTGGAAAACAAAGCTTCCCTTGAAATGCATTTTAAGGTCACCTAATTATCAGGCAAATACCAATTTGGAGCCCTGAAAAACT
This sequence comes from Cyanistes caeruleus, assembly GCF_971803275.1. Classification (NCBI taxonomy): domain Eukaryota; kingdom Metazoa; phylum Chordata; class Aves; order Passeriformes; family Paridae; genus Cyanistes; species Cyanistes caeruleus. The sequence goes on from NC_141732.1 coordinate 37,981,906, forward strand.
CCCCTCTTCTTAATCAATTAATCTTGTTTTAACTGAGTCCCTTCAATTTTGCTTGCTGTAAGTCAGTTCAAATGCCAAAAAAAGAAGAAAAAAAAAAAAAAAAAAGAGAAAAAGACCAGTGTATGATAACCTTTTCCCCCTATAAATGAAACAAGTAATCAAAAATACTATTTTGGAGTCAGCTGAGAATACCTACCCATGCAGCATACTTTTCAAGCAGCTGCTGAACAGAGCAGAGACCAAAAGCCAGCTGCATTTGGCTTCTGTGGACTCCAAACGTGTTTTTTATTTGGAGCTGTAACACGTGATTTTTGTTTGTTTGTATGTTTTGCTTTTCATTTTACAGCTAACTTCTAACTTTACAGCTAACTTCTAGAAAGAATTCTTGCAACTTCTTAACTTCCCATTTACGGCACAGATGGCTTTCCTCACCCCACTGGATTGTTCTGCCTTCCCCTAAGGCACAGCAATCACCTTTGACACCAACAACAGTAGGTAATGCAGCAGAAGTTATGACAAAATCCGAGTTTTAGAGGGACGTCTTTACCTGTTGCTTTTGCAGTTCATGCTGATGCTAGATGTGCAGCTAAAGCTTTTTGCTCCCTCCTCATTTACTCATTCCTCTGCTGACAAGGGCCGGCGTGGAAAGTGATGGGTTTCCATGGAGCTGCGTGGTGGGGGCAAAAGGAGCTTAGAATCAAATTACACGAGACTAGGCAAAAGCGGTCAGTGTCTGCTGCCCCCTGAATTTAGGCAAAGGCTCCGCTGAGCGCCTTGCTGGAGACGGGCATGAGGGGAACCCTTCCTGCCGCCGGGCCGCACGCGGTGCGCGCCCCTCACGGGCGGGGTGCGAAGCGCCGTCTCCCGGGGCCGCGGCCGCGGCTCGGCCGCTCCTGGACCCGCCCGGGCGCCTGCCCGCGGCCCGGCGGCGGGGTTGTGGCGGGGCGAGGGAAGGGGGGCCGCGGCGGGTGCCCGCCCGGGCGGGGCGGGGCGGGGCCGGACGGGACGGGGCCCGGCGCGTCCCGCCCCGTGGGGGCGAGCGGCGGGCGGGGGCAGCGCGGTCGCTGCCGCCGGGGCGCAGCTGCCCGCCCGCCGCCGGGCGCTGTGTGCGCGCACGGGCCGCGCTCCCGCCTGCCCGCGCCCCCACACACGCAGAGACGCGCACACACGGACACGGACACACACGGACAGACAGCCAGAGACACGCGCGCACACACACACACACACACACACACACACACACACACACACACACGCACGCCCGGCCGCCGTGCGCCGCGCATCCCGCGCCGCCGGTGCTGCCCGCCCGCCCTCCCGCTCCGGCGGGACGCGCTACTCGCGCTCTCCCGCAGTTTCTCCGCGGGCGCCCAAGTGGCTGCGCCCCGCGGCACTCCCCGCTCGACCCGGCACGACTCGGCACAGCCCTGCGTGTCTTGCCGGCCGGCGTCCCGCGGGCGCGGAGCCGATGGCGCTGGGAGGGAGGATGCGCCTGAGCCGCGTGTGCTGCGTGTTCTACCAGCTGTGCGTGCTGTCAAGCGGGCTCGGCGCAGGTAAGTGCGCGCCTTTCGCGGGACGGGCCGAGCCCAGGGCGGCCTCCGCGGCTGCCGGTGGCGGTACCTGGCCATTGTTAACCGCGGCGCCCCCCGTAACTGATGGGTGATCAGATAATGCGCGCCTCGGCTGTGAGGGTGCACTGAGCAGCGCTCCTCTGTACGAGACCTGATTTCCACAAGCAGCCCTGTCATCTCTCCCGGCTGAGCTGTTCCTAGAGTGTGAGATGAATGTGTAAATAAAACTGTTTCCTGTGTCAGGCTAGTGGAGGTTGTGTGTACTCAGATCTTTGTAAACATAATGCTGGCATACCGGACTTTGGTTGTATTGTGATGTAGAGTGTGTGGGATATCCGGACATAAGTAGTTAGTGATTCTAATTCAGTTTCATTATAAGAATAATCATGAGACAGCATGTGCACGCAGCTCCCACTTGTATGTGCAGCCAAGGTGTGTATGTGTGTGTATGTTTGGCCGAACTTTGGGAGGCATAATGGGTGTAGCACAGAATTCTGAGAAGGTTGCAATTTTAAAATTTTTTTAGGTTTTTCAGCAATTTTTTTTTTTTTTTTTTTTTTTAATATGAAAAGTTGTTACTTTGTCTAAATGATGAAGGGTTTATGCAACTTCCCTTGCTTGGAGCTGGTGATCAAAAGGAAGAACATCTCCAGCTACTGGTACGAGCACAACTTCTGCCAGCTTGGAGTACTTTTTCTTAGTGTTGTGCAGGACCTTGGTGTGTTCCAGACACATCAACAAGCACAGACTCATCTAGCAGCTGGCCTCCCTATTGTGTGTAAGGGCAAGACGAAAGGTACAGATGAACCCCACAGTATTTTTTGCGGCATGATTGTTGGTCTAGGACTAAGAAGGACCATCTTGTGTTGGGTAAAGGGTAGGTTTTTGGCATGCACTGGATGCCTCTCAGTGCTCCACTCATTTAAAGCATCTGCCGGATTTCCCACAGGTCTCCATGCTTCAGAAGAAACTGAAGAATGGGAGATCGTCTTCCCTGCCCTATGGAGCCCGGGCCAGCAGGAGCCAACAGGTGGCAGTGGTGGTGGTGGTGGGGGTTGCAGCGTCGACCCCAGTAGTGGGAACCGAAGCAGCACTTTCAGTGCCCCAGTCACACCTAGCCCAGTGGCTGGCAGTTCCCGAGAGGTGCGCTCAGTCTCCTCCTCGGTGGATGGCCAGGCACAGGCTGTAGGGGAGGCAGCAGAGGAAGAGGACACTGAGGATGAGTATGAGTCTCAGGAGTTTTACCACTGGTCCCCCCTGCCCCAGGGGTCTGGTGCTGCCTCTCAGTTGCCAACACCACCATCCCCCCCCCCACCACCTCCAGTAGAGGATGCAGATGAAGTGCTGTTGAGGATCCCAGCTTTTGCTCGGGAACTCTACCTGCTGCTCAAGAGGGACAGCCGCTTCCTGGCTCCTGGCTTTGCTGTGGAAGAGCGGCTCGGGGGTGAGGGCAAAAGTCCACCCAGTGCCGCACAGTCGCAACCTGAGAGAGCTTGTTACTACAGTGGTGCTGTCCTCCGCTACCCAGGCTCCTTCGCCTCCTTCAGTACCTGTGGTGGACTGGTAAGATGACCTTGCATGCACCTGGGCTAGCACCTAGCTCTCCATCCAAGTCCCTGCTTCACCTATTGCTTTTCATTCCCATTCCTTTCCTAAGGTCTTTCTTTCATAGCATCTTGTGTCCTACCTCTGTACATAACCTTGTTTTTTATCCATTTTCCTATTCGTACTCTTCTCATAACATTTCTCAAATCCTAATTCTGCCTTTAGCCTGCACAATAGTCATTTTATTTATCCCATTTCCAGATACATACATCTCTGGTTGTGGATTTCCATCTTATACCATCTTTTCTTAAACTTTTCTCATCTCCACCTGTAATTTTATCTTGCCTCCAATGAATTCTGTAATTAGATACCTCCATGCTCCCTCTCCTTTCTTTTCTCTGTCTCATCATCTCTCCTTCAGTCCACCTGTAATCCATTTGTTCTTCATTCTCATCCTGTATCCTGAAGTTATTTCCATTACTTGTATTATCTTCCTTCTACATCTCAGTTTTCAAACTGTTCTGTCTTTTCTATTTCTACCAGTATTTTACCAGTGTCTCATTTCTCCTTTTCATTATTTCTTTGCTTTCATCTCTTTGGCCTTTTTTCTCTACCTCACAGCTTTCCACATGTGGTACCTATTGTTATTTGAATTTGGGGCTTCTCTCCTTTTAACTCCTCCATAGGAGAATGCAATGAGCATGTTCGCAGCAGAAATCTTAATACAGTCAGACCTTTTCAATTGTTACTACTTCTGTGGTAGACTTCTGTTGTTTAAAACAAGCTCCCCCTGCTATTATTTCTATTGCGAATCACTCATGATTTTTGCCAGATAAAGAGCAGAATTTGATACACTGACAGGAGCAGTGATGATCCAGGGAGCTGCAATCCTAAGGTACTTGCAGGTGGATGGAAAGTGTAGAAAGAAAAAAAGTTTACCTGTGATGGTATAGGGTGCTGGCAGGATCTAAAAAACCCCCAATTATTGCTACTATTATTCTCATTTGGGGCCTTTCTATAGCATCATAAATGCATGTGCTTGCAGCACTATACAGAATTAAAATACACAGAGTAATGGTGCTAGAGAGGGTTAACATCCTCCATGATCCTGACATTTGGGTGTAAATCACCATAACCACATGATAGATATTTTCTTGTATTTCTGAATTTGAACATCTAACTTGTTCCATGGTTCATGAAGATATGCCTTTTTATTTGTATGGCCATGAAGTGAAACCAGGTAAAATGTGGAAATTTTGACTGCTTATTCATTTGCCTATTTGAACTTATTTAAAAATCAGCACAGACTGAAAATGGTGGATTGACACCAAATAAAATATTTTCCTGCACTCCTGCAAAGTGAAAACGCCAAGTTTCACACAGCTCTAAGTGGCTGGCATCTAAGTATTGATAGTTTGTCATATTTTCCGAAGCATGGTAGTAGAATTGTGGAGGAAGATATTGAAAGTCAATTGATGATGGTTTGAACACAATTGGGTAGAAGAGTTTTGTGGTCAGGAAAAGCATTTGACTTCTGCACTCCTTCTTAATTTGAGAGTTTTACTTCCTTCTACATTGTGTTTGGGTAAAATTAGGTTAGAAAATATTTTTAAAGAAATTGGTGGAAATAATGATCACCTTTTTATTATGTCTACTCAAAAGCCATGCACATACATCATTGCATGTCTGTAACACCTTTGATTTATTATATAAATTGAAATTCACTTTTTGGATAGATCCCAGTTTCATAAGAACCCCATTAGCAATTTTTGATTCTGTTAGACTTTACTAGGAAGACCACCTTACTCCAAAGCCTTTGGCCATCTAAGCATGCATGTGCTCAGATCATGTTCCCCATCTAGAAAACTGCAGCTGAAACATAAAGTATTCTGTGTATCTCAAATAAAATTGGCAACTGATGTTGTTGTGATCCTCAGCTGCACTGTCTTGTTTGTGGTGAAATAGTTAAGCAGCTGTTCTTCCTGAGAGTGTTGCTGTGTTAGGAATAGTTAAAAAAAATGGCACAGTGCTATTATGTCAAAGTTGTCATAACAAATCCTAAACTATTTTTCATGCTTTATTCAGTCATTGCTCATATTACGTATGTAAGTTGCTGAGTTTCCAAGAGTATTGAAAAAAAAAAAAATCCTAACATGCATTGGATATTCCATCCTGTTTCATCTAGGCCTGGGCCTGCAAACAGAGCCAAGCTGTATTTCAAACTACATTCTCTTTTTTTAGTATGTAAAATAACATTGAAACTTGTCCCCACAAATATTTTATGGTAGTTGCCAGAATTAGAATTTATTTTTTCATTTTAAGTATAAAGACTTTTCAGAGAAAATACAAATGTCTTAGATATACTCTCATTTCCAAGCTTTGCAGACGTTGGGTTAGGTTTAGTAAGCTGCATATGCTTTGGAAAGTCAAATGTGGGCCAACATGCAGATTAGATTATACCATTCATTACATGCTCTTCAGAAATAGCCTTTTAGTGAGTCTTTTTACTGACCAAGGAAATAAGGTGTAGTCTGACAGAGAGCAGTGATTATGCCACGCAGGAGAAGGGGTGAAGGAGTGTAGTTTGGCCATCATCTGCAGGGGAAGGTTATACCTGGCAGTGCGGTATGGCTGTTGCTGTGGGACTAGTTTTGTCAAAAGGTACTGCATCTTCAATAAATTAAAGAGAGGCCTTAAGTGAAATAGTTGTACCATCCTCATAGGATGCTGGTATCGGTTTCAGTTTCTCAAAGCACACAGAGACCTCATGTGCCAGTGATATTCAGGAAATAGGGGGAAAAAAAAAAAGTCTGTGTAGTTCTGTACACTGTTCTGTACACTGAAAGAACAATTGCTGAAGATGTTAGGGATCTTATCCTCTGAAGCTGAAATTTAGATTTTGAATATTTCACTGGTTGCATTTGTGTAAAGCATCTAACATACAGGACAGTGTTAAAGCTTCCCCATATCATTTCACAGGTCTTAAAAGCTTTAGTAGTATGTTTTTTCTCAAGGTGCTTATCAAGAACCAGTATGGAGAGGTAATAATAAAGGGGATCCTAACATATCATGCCAAAATACAAGTGAGAAATGAAAGCTGTACTGCTAGAAAATTATTAACCAAATTCTGACTGGAAGCATTCAGAAGTGTCTTCATTCAGCCACTTAATCTTGACAAATGAAATATAATTCAATGGTTATATTCTAATGTATCTAAAGATTGAAGATATGCATGGACTATCCAGCAACTTCATCGTGGTGACCTTGGTGCAATCTCATAGCTCACATGATCAGTGGTGACAGTCCTGTCCAACTTCTTCGTGAAAACACTTGTGGACACTTACATCTCTTTGGATCTCAGTGGGATTTACTCTGAGTATGTTTTGGGATTCTGCACTGGTGCTCTGGGAAGATGAATGAGGAGAGGTTTCCAAGGATTCTCCCATCTGTATGCTGACTCCCTACTTCTTGTTCATGGTTAGCCAAATACCAAGATGTAAACAGTCCTGCTGATGCCAGTGAGATTGTTCATCTGAAAGTGATGAATTGCAGAGCTGGGCCATTAATTATTTAGACGATTGTTTCTTCTCTTTGCTTGTGTTCCCACATAATATTTGAAATAAGAAAGAAATCATGTCAAAAGTTATTGAGCAGTTTTATTTGTGGCTGGTAATATATATATATATATATACATGGTATTTTTTTATAGAATGCTGTAGGAGAAATTTACTGTGGACTTAGAATGAAGAAATAGGACTGCTGGTTCTTTATCTACTGCTAGAATGAAAGTTGAAGTAGTCTCACTGCTTTTTCCACAGTGTGCTGTAAACATAGCAAATATGTGCTTTATCCCCTACTCATTTCATTTCAAAAAGAGAGGTGTTACTACAATTATTTCTTAGTAATGAATTCCTTAAGTAGTACTCTGTGGCTGTGTACTGACAGGCAGAGATTGCCTCAATGTTTCTTCTTCTTTTGACTGAAGCAGTCTGCAATAAATGCAGAGCAGGAGCTCTGTATTTATTATTATATTATATTATATTATTATATTATTATTATTATAATAGCAGCAGCTATTTCTGTTTAGGCTGATAAAGTATCTGAGTGGCTTTTTATTTCTAAAGCGATGGAGTATGTTTAGACTTTCAGGAAGTGCAAACACGAGCAAATGTATACGGAGAGAATGGACAGAATAATGCAGCTGCTTGCTTCTATGCTGTTCATCTCAGCTTCTTGCAGGTTGTCTATTGAACATCTCTGGAGCTCTACCTAAGGAGACAACATTGACATTTGCATTACTTTTCTGGAAAGTAGTTTTAAAATTCATCTGAATTTCACTGGATCTTAAGAAAGTGAATCTAGAAGTAGCATATTTATAGTTCTGATGAATCTGTGTAAAAAATATTATTTGAAATTAAAAGTAATGTGCATTTTCACAGTGGCTTGAATTGGAACAAGTCTTAGCATATCTCCAGTCCAGGGAAGAGCTCTCTCTGTGGAAGCATGTGGTGCTTTTATTAGGCATCATTGCCAGTAGCAAGCAGATATTTAAATGTCTGATCAATAGTTTATAGACCAGTACTTCACCTAAATAGCACTATCCAAAGCAATGCTGCCAGCATCAGCAAAAGAATGGATGACAGTTGTTTTGTGCCATGCAGAAATGTGCCAAGTATCATTAGAGAACAACATTTCAATGAGTATTTCTGATTGTAATGTCCTACTTTTACAATAAAACTAGTAAATAAGGACGTGAAAAACGTATGTGCCTTTACTGGCTCATGGAAGTGTTGTATAACACTTCAGTAAGATTCAAAAAAAACCCTGAAGCAACTCTACAGGAAATGCATGGCTTTTTTTACTTCTGACACAAAGTTTGTGAAGATTAGTTTTGAAGATTATTATTATTAACTACTAGTAATTGAATGACACATGATCAATTAAAAATATTTTAGATTTCTTAAGTTATTCTAATTTCACATGTCCCTTACATTTAGGACACTAGAACTTCTAGAACACTGGAATTATTATTTGGTACCCCTCCATTGAAGACCTAACTTGGTAGCTTGTCTCAGAGCAAGCACAATAAAATTGGAATGAGCAATAGTAGTAAAATCCATTGAGAAGTTTATATCTTCCTAGAACTCTGCACACAATCACTTTTGCGGGTAGGATTCAGCCTAAGAAAAGGCAGAATCTGTGTTTTGACATCTTCCTTCCTACACAGGGTTTTTCACCTCAGTGTTCCAACATTTTTATGTGGGAAAATCCCAGTGAATATAGTTTTTAGTTACATTTCCTTGTGATTCCTGCAATGAGAGTAGTGCCTGATATGGCAAGTATACTTGAATTTTCGGGCAACTCAAACAGTTTTGTAGATCTGTACTGAACTTCTTCCTTTTGGTTGCACAGCTTTCAGTGTGCAACCAAAATACTAACCTGCTGGAACTCCTTTCCTGTCATAGGCTCTGATAGATTGAGGGTAAATAGGCTGTTTGCATGTGATGTGAGTAATGAGTCTCTTTGCTGTGCAGTGAACATGCAAGCTAAAATCTTGCTTTTGTGAGTATCCCCGCTTTTGTCAGCTTCTGGGAGCAGGTGGTCAGAACAACTCATACATTTGGGCTTCATACATCACCCTGGGAGGCTGTACTATTACAGGATGTAAGCTCCTGCTGTAAGGCTCTGAGGCTTAAATGGACTTCTTGCTTCTATCAGGCTCAAATGCAACTACCCCACACATCCTGAATCATACAGACCCAACATGCAAGCTGAAATGGGTTAAATACCAAGCCTTTTGTCAACCAAATATAGTGCCCCTTCCTCCCCACCTCAGTGACCCTTGTAGTTACACATCCACATTGAGTAACTTCCACACCAGATGTTTCCAAAAGAAATTTGAGACAATTACAGCTTCTTTTATGCTGGTGGTAAGCATTAGAAAACAGAGATCACCTACAATTTTTCATAAAAAGGTAAAGAAAAGAGAATGCTAACAGTCTTTATGGTCTGTATGATACATACATGCTAAAGCTTGATATTGCAGAAGGATTATAAAATTGATAAGGATTATCCTTACAGGCTGCCAGGATAAAATTATGTACACACTCTTTCCTATTCAACCTCCTTCCTGGGATCCTTAAATGAAAGGAGAATACATAGAAGCAGTCTGCCAACTGTTTCATTATGAGTTTGTTAGAGAAAGGAAACTTTACGGAAAGGGACAGAAATAAATGTGAGAATGAGGGTACTTTATGAGTATCCCATACTGGAGAATTCCCAGGTTCAACAAGATTTGCTTTGTTGACTTTAAAGTGTGCTTTATTTGTGTTTTAAACATGTTTAAATGGGCAATATAAAATTTGTAATCAGTATAAATTGGTGGGCGAGGTAGGACATGAGTGGAAATGTTAGAACTGAAAGCAGCTTTGCTCTGTTATAAAAGTGTTTTGAGACTTTTTTCCTTGGGTGGGGGGGGGGAAACCCAAAACCCAACCAAAAAACAAATGTCCCTGGGAAAATAAAGCATTGGACAAAAAATTAGTGCTATCTCCTCATAAGAATCACTGAGATGTGGTAGTGCTCCTTGATGAACAAGTCTTTCAATGTCTGCGTTGAAACACATCTAGGTTGTTCCTCCTTCATTTACATGAAAACAGAAGGTGGGAAAGAGGAGGGCAGCCAGTCCTGTAGGAAGTCTGGTTTCCAACAGGACAAAACAAGCTGTTTACGTGAAGTTACTGTGGCATGCTTAGGCAGAGGCGCATCTGCCACATTTTTGCCTCCAGCGAAAGCTTAGCTGCTGTGTTTGTATTCTCTCTGTTATATTTTAATCTCTTTATTAAAATATCACGTTGGCAATCTAATGAAGCACACAGTAGAGAAACCCAAGAAAATTAAAATGGAGGAAGTGACTGTGGCCAGCTGAAATAACTAGCATATATGTACAAGCAAAACACTAGTAATGCTAGTAACAAACTTGCTGAACAGGGAGTTAATTACAAACAGAACTATTAAATCTAGGTTGTGGGGTGGGGTTTGTTTTCTTTTCTTTCTTTTTAATAAAGAAAAGGAGTACTGGAGATGGCATCCCTTTAAAAGTTTTATTACTGTCATTAAGTGCCATAAACCAACAAAGATCTGCTTAACGATAAAGCAATAAACCCTCTTTGTTTTCCCTCCTGGGTTCTGGAGCTGCAGTCTGTTGCTATCCTTCTTTATCTTTCTGGATGAAACATTTTTTGGTTAGATTTTTGTTTTGTGTATCTGAGAACTCTTCCTAATTCATAAGAAGGATAAGTCTTCTAAATATAGGAACAGTATTGTTAATATGAAACCAAAAGGTTTAGAAAATCAGGTTTGACTTAGGCCAAGACTACCTTTGAACTGTAATGATCTCTGTTTCCTTTAATATTAAACACTGTTGCATAGTATGTGAGATTTCGGGACACCATGCCTCAGACCATATGGTAATGATTCCTTTCTTCTAAGAGCTATCCTACACTCATGCAGGTGCTGTGTCCTGAGACAAGTTTGATTTGTGATTCCAATCCTGCTTGTAATCGCCTGCTTTCTTCCTAAAGTGCTTGGTTTCAGTAGAAATACTTCCTTTGAAACATATTTCTGAGAGATAATTAGAAATGAGAAATACACTATCTCTGCAGTGGCTTTATTAAAAAAAAAAAAAAAAGAGATTGCTGTGCATCACTTGGGATCTTTGCCTATTGTAATTAACATATAGAAATATCAAGGATATTTTTCAAGATAGAGAAGTGAGATGGTAAATCAGAAAATCTGGGTAAATCCATTAATTAAATTAGTAAATTAGTAGCATTTTGGTCTTTAAAAAACATTTAGTAGCTTTCAAAAGAAAAGACAGAGCACTGTCTTCCAGCTACTACTGCTAACATTAGTGAAACCAACATTTTCTTCAGAACATGTATCCCTGGCTCCTATACCGCATGTATCTGCCAATTGTTTCTTCACTAGCAAATGAACCAGGATTTTTAAAAGAACCAAATGTTCTCCATGTTGCAACCCTTGTAATATTATGTTAAAAGGACTGTTCTTTGTCTTTCTTAGTAAAATGTTTTCTTGCAGGAGATTATTTTGGTTGTTAATGATGGATTGTGACAGGGGTAAAATGATCAGCATCCATGATCTCCATGCTAAATAAGATAAAAATAGGAGGAGCTGGGAAATATGGGGGGAAAAAACAAGAGAAAGCATTAGGTGTGCGAGCTGGGGGATTGATGGAAGGTGAGGATATTTAAGGGGGAGTCTGTGAAAACCAATGGTCATGTAGAAGTAATATTCAAATGGTGAACATGCATATCTCTTTGCTAGGTGATGAGGAGAGCTACCTCAGTAGAAAGAAGTGAGACAAAGCAGTTTGGATTTGTGGCAGAATGAGGTGTTTGCAGAAGTTTTTCTGTGGGTTATGTGTGTTTTCCTTGGTTTATTCAGATCTCTCAGGTGATTTTGGGATACAGCAGGAGGGCTGGTTGGTTTCTTCTTGCAGAATCAACAGTGTAGTGGAAATAGTGTGAAGTACACTGAGCATGTGCATGAGCATCTGTGTTATATTGCAGATCCAGACGGTAGTTGGTCAAATTCTTATAAACCAACAGCCCAAAACATCTATATTAGTTTTAAGATCAGATGTGCATCTGCAGTGCATTATTCAGTTAAACTTTTGTTGTTAACATGTCATTGCCTGGACAATCTGGTCGTCTTGTTTATTTTTTATTGCTTCTCATATGCTATCATAAATAAGCAATAAGTATTATTTGGTAGTAAAAGAATGAAGAATATTTCTAGTGTTAATTTTAGAACAGTTGATTTAGAATGAGAAATCAATCTCCTAACATTAGCTGCTAATAATACATACATCTGCACGTAAGTGAATAGAAATAAAATTTTTTTGGAAGCCTGTGCTGTTGAATGTTTTTCTTGGGTCTACCAGTACTTCACTCAGAATTATTTTCTGAATGAGTTTTGCATCCAAAAATGTAGAAATGTGCCCAAAACTGACTTGTGAAGTGATTTAGTTTCTGTGTGATTATCTTCCAACAATTGCATATGCTTGTTTTATGATCTCAGCTGTGCTACCTTAAGTTCTCATTAGATGTCAGAAGTTTAACTGGGTCAAGTCAGGGCAAGCTTATTTAGATAGCAGCAAGTTAAGGAAAATACAGATATTTCTGCCTGTGATTTAATTCATCTGGGGACAACTTTTTTTGCTTCAGTACAAAGTAAATGTCCTTTTATGTCCCTCTGGGATTCAGGGGATGCTGGGTGGTAGAAGTGCCCAGGTGATGGCTACAGCCATTGCAGTAATGCCATCTTTTATATAAAACATTAAACTGTGCTTCAGATGTGCTTACAATTTTATTTTTTTTTTTTTGTCTTGTTTGGATTTTTGTTGTTTTTGGTTGGTTGGGTAGTTGGTTGGATTTATTTGTTTTTGTCTGATTATCCTGGAAATTGGATTATAACCTTGAAAACTCAGATGTAACTGTCCTTCAAGGTATGTATGAAGTACTTTGGTTTTCCTCTGGAAGTGAGAAACAGGAGGTAAAAGGGACATCTTAAGGGACTCATATTCTCTTAATATTTATGTTCTTACTAAATTTCCTTTTGAAAAATACTCTTAGTCATGAAGCTGTCTGTATGTGTTTCTGTTGCAAGCTTTGTGTGAAACTCTTCTAATTTGCACAACTTTTGAAACTTTCTGAGAACTGACAATCTTGTAAGTTAGGAGACAGGAAATTGTGTAGGTGATTTTGTGTCTAAATAAGAGATTGCCAGTCTTTTATGTTTCTTTGTGACATAGGTAGACCTCACCTCAAATATTTATTTAGAAACACATGAGGGTAGTGAGTGAGTTTTAAGTGGAAGAGGATTTATAGAGTAAAATGGATGCAATTAGGCATATAAAAAGCTTAGTTTTCCAGCTTCTGGCTGATAGTTATAGCATGTTTCCCTTTTTCTGTCTGATTACCTGTTTTTTTTCTGTAGTAACCTGTCTAAGAAGGCATAATAATAACACATTTATTAGATGTCTCTTTAGTTTTTTTTTTTGGTTTTTTTTGCTTCCCATATTAAATCATTTGCTTTGGAAATGATGGGATTAAATAATTCCTTTCCTTTTGCTTTATGTTGGGTAATAAATCCTTTGCTTATTTCATATAACTGACTTTGTTTAAAAGTGGCCAGTCGGACTGATGGTACTTTGTTCAAGATGCTAATGTCAAAGCTCCATTCTGATCATAATTTGTGTTCTTATGCACATAAAATCAAGCTGTCTGACTTAAAAGGAAAAAAAAACGTGATCCAAATTCATATTTCTTCTTTTAGTTTCAATAATAATTCTTGAAAAATAGTCAGCTACTGTACCTTCTTTCCTAAGGATGGCAGAGCTTTAGATTCTTTGTGCATGAAAGGGTAAATTGATATTTTTTCCCCTCCAAAAGGGAAAAAGGGTTTAGGTTTAGAAGTTAAAAGCAAAAAACTGCATAGTTTAGAAAAAAAATCTGTTAGGAGTCATAGAAGAATATGACTTTTATATATTTTCAACTTTTTAAAACAATGTTGTGGTAATCTTGCTTATTTCTCTTAAAGCTATCTGGTTTGGATTAATGTAATTCTAGATAGAGATATAAAAACCCTAAGCATAACTTTATTTTATAGAAGGACTAACTTTATTTGTTGAATTGTAGTTCTATACCTATAAATATATTTTATTTTCCTTTCTTGAATTACTGCTTTCCACAATTAGTAATTTTGGCAAATTGCAGATTTGAGCGAAACTGAGTTTCATGGAGTGTTACCTTGAATTAAATAATGTTTAACAGTAGGAATTATAGAAGCAGTTCAGCCTCTCTGTCAGAAAAAACCAAAACAAGATAATGGAGTCGTGGATAGATATTTCAGTAAGGATTAGCAGAGATTAAATTTCTCTATGGACAATCTTGGTGGGTTTTGGAACTGTGCCATATTACTCTGTGGCTACCATGAAAGCACATGGGTTTGAATGATGATAACTCATTGGTACGCACTATTTAAGTGTTTTGCAAGGATGAATCAATGTAAACTTGGTTCCTTGTATTGGTCTTCTTGGTACTAGTCTAGGTGTTTTGTCTAATGCAGATTACAGTTGTTATTTCCTGTTTAACCTCCTGCATGCAACTAGGTGTAGAATGCTTAGTGCTCATCCATAAAATACCATTACAGATTTTGATGGGATAAAATCCGGGCTTACTCTAAAGAAATGGATTTAATAGCTGCCTCATTAGCTAAAGGTACAGCTCTCTGATTCATACTCCAAGAGAGTGGTTTTCAGTCTTACCACAAGAATTGCTGAAGTTACTCCTATTACACCAAAATGTTCTAAAGGAACATCTTTATGAGCACTGAGTCTTTAATTGCAAGGATTTTTTCCTTAGGTGATATGTTTTCATAGGTGTTGCTTTTTCTATAACTAGTCATGTTTAGCTCCACAAACAGTCTTTCTTGGACAGTATTAATAACTACTCAAATATTGCTGTGAAATAAGTAATCTGAAATATCACTAAACCAGCTCATTGTAAAGAATTTTTAGCTTAAGTTTTATGGAATAAAGTTTTTTAAATCCTGGCTCACTATATAGAAGCTCTTGTATTTATTCTGGAAAGGAGTTATGGCTGGGTTTGTGAGTTTTATTTTTTTTTAACAGTAAGTCAGTGGTTGTGTTCCATTTTATATAGCATGTACTTGATGAATAAAAGCAAATGGTTGTTAACATCATGCCTTACTTAGTTAGGACAACATGATAGACAAAATTTACAGGCTAGGTGACTGTTTTATAAATCGATTTTTATTTCAGTTCTTCTTTGAATTCTGCAAGTAAAGACTGTGTCAGGCTTGCTCAAATATAATTGTACTTTGCTTTTCATTTTGATTGTAGTTTATTTTATTGGCCTATATTAGTCATCTGTGGTTGCTTGAACATACTGCCCCAGCATATTTCTTGAAGGAAAACAAAGTAAGGCTTTTCAGAACATTTCAGGCAAGAGACAGGAAGCATTTTTATTCATTTGTCAGTTGGTATATGCACCAGCAATGGAGTTGCAGTCATGCAACCACCTAAAATGTATATTTAATACAGGATTGCACAGGGGGCAAAATGAAGACTTTTGTCCATAGTATGCAAGCATTTGATACTTTTTAGGTTTTTGCTTACGTTTAGCAGCCTTGGTAGTTGGTTAATGCTTCCTTTTGTAATGGTGGTTAGTTTTTTTTTATTCATGTGGAAGCTGTGCTGGAACCACAGTCAGCTCTGATCATTGTGTTTTTAATGAACCAAACTGAAGACATGGCCCTTTTATTAATTCCAGCTTCTTGGAACATATGCCTACATGAAAATGAGAACTGAGAAAAATGAAAAACTAATTCTGTAGCTCTCATAAGGACAGATCAAAAAAATGAAACCTGAAAACCAAGATGCTGTGAGACCACTGAAAGAATTTTCTTTTTTTAAAAAAAAGCTTCTATCTGTAGATGATCATTTAGAGCTGTAAGGAAATTTTCTCTGTTCTTTTAATATAATTTTAATTATTATAGTGATTTTTTAATGCAAGGGAAGTGGAATAAGTTAGGTGGACAATTTTTTATTTTTATGCAGACATTGCCTTCTAGTTGTCTTCTCTTTAGTGGCTCTAACTCCATGCATTCTTTATTACTTTAAAAAAAAATAAATTTGTAACTTGAGACTATAGGCAATGGATTTTGTGACATAGCATAAATTCAGAATCTTAATTATGTAAAATAACTTTATATTTACTATCAAAACACTACCATTGATCTAAATCAGTATGAAATCAGATCTAAATCTTAGTGTATAGACAGCTAGGATGGAATACCGTATCTTGTCTCTATTCTTTATTAAGCATATATTTCCCACAACTGACTGAGTCATCATTGTGGCCAGAACAACACCCTCATTTGTCTTCCATTTTAACATTCTATAATTGAAAAAGTCTCTTCTGATCTGACTGTAGGAGTAGAAAAAAGCTGTAAAGGGATTTTTTGCAAGGTCTTGGAGTGACAGGGTAAGGGAAGTGCCTTAAAAACTGAATAAAAGCTTAGATCAGAAATTAGGACTAAATTCTTTACCCATAAAGCGGTGAGGTGCTGAAACAGACTGCCCAGAGAAGCTGTGGATGCCCCATATGCAAGGGGTGTGCACAGTGCAAGGTGTCGCTGCCCATGACAGGAGGGTTGGAATGAGATGATCTATAAGGTCATTCCCAACCCAAATCATTCTATGATTTTAATTATTCATCTTACGTTACTGACCTAAACAGTCAGCCTTTAAGGCTTTCTAGCCCTTCCATGGAGCTTCTGTTTCTTCTGTAATAGAAGCCAAAAGTACATGAGAGAGAGGAATAATTCCAAGTTCTAGTTAGTGTTACAGATCAGTTCAACCTTCTAAGGTAAAGGATAGAAGCTACTGAGTGAAGGAAGAAATGATGAGAAAGAGGCCATAAACTTATGATGGATTGGCACATTACATATTGCTGTCTTTTGTGACATAGTCATAGTTGCCATAAAATCTGCATTGTTTTAGGCATCTAAGGATGAAAGTATTGTATTTTTTTCTTAGGGATTACAGAGAGTGCCTTGTGTGCAGTTGTGGATATTCTGAACATTAAATAGCTACAGTGCTGATGAGGGGGTCGGATTTGCCAATAGCTGTCTCCTTTCTTAATAATATTAGTCAATCATTGCATAGTTGCCTGTGGGAAATGAATGACATTGTTTTTCAATTTAAGTTAGTTTAAAAATCAAGGGTATTTTCAGTGTGTCATTAATACTATGTGTCTTGAAAACAGGTTTTTAATTGACATATATTGAGTTTCATTTCAATGATAACCTTGTAGCAGTTGGATCTGAAATTCGAATTTGGTTTTAAAATTTTATAAATTAAGTTACCTGTGCTGGAAGTCATAGGCTTTCTGTACCTGATAAACTTCCAGAATGCTGCATAAAGAAAAGAAATAAGAACATGCATGTGCTAAGTCTGCACTTCTTAGTTTGTAGTTGCTAAGTGCAAATCTTCAGGTATTAATAATTTTGGATTTATGATTTTAAAGATATAATTGTGGAATGCTTTTCTTGAGTGAACATGAAACTGTTTAGGTGAAGGAAAGTGGAAGTTCATGTACTGCAAACACAAATTTCCAGACCATCTCTATATTCTGTAGTCTATCTCCCCTTTCTTTTTCCTCCTCTTTGAAAGGTTGTAGAACCTATACCCTTGATAAGATTGCTAGATGTAAAGATGTATAGCTGTGTATCTAGAATCTTGATACCTGCAACTTAGTAAAAAAATGTATTTATTTACACTGTAATTTCAGCTGTGCAACATGGTAACAGGAAAAAGGCATTTAGGGTATTTGTGCTTCTGTCAAATTGCTTTTAAATATTTTTGCATGTTACCATGTAGTTGCAGTTCTTTGTTTTGTAGATGTTGCAATTGAAAAGCAGGCTTTAAAGTGTTATTTATATCAACTTTTAAAAATGTAGCCACTAGTTGTGAATGTCTCAAATTTTCAGTATTCAGTTTATATATATAATCCCCAAATTTAATGCTAGTTAAGAATACATAAGTATCTTGGCAATATTTATATTGCAAGTCAATGACAGAAAAGGATGAGAATTCAAAACTTAAAACAAGGACAGAATAAAGGTAAATAATGGACTTGGACTAGGATTTAGAGATCAGGACAACTGATAAAAAAATTGGTAAAACATTACAGACAAGTATGATTCTGTGAGTCTATGTTGTATACCCACTGCCCTCAAGGACCACCAGGACCATTTTAGGAGATCTTCTCACCTTCCATCTATCCATGTAATGTGAAGTCTGTGGTAGTGCTAGGTGTGGATCTATCCCAGGGGCTGGAGGTTGGCTTGGGATTCATCCTAGATGAATTTCATGATGTTCCTTCTGGTATCTTTTCATACATACGTTCTTATACATACATTACACACACACACACACACATATGTATATATGTATATATGTATATATGTATATATGTATATATGTATATATGTATATATGTATATATGTATATATGTATATATGTATATATGTATATTTTATTTTTTTATGATGGTAAAATGAGGTCACATGAATTGGTATCTCCACGTTTCTCATGTTTCTGTCATTCTGTGGTTTTAATGAGTTTAAATTCATTATGGGATTTTTGTTGGCTTTTGTTCAAATTGTTTTTGTCCATTATGGAATCAACAATGGGGTTCTTGTTGTCTTTTGCTGTTCTCTGTGCTTTTATCTGGCTCATAGATAACATTCTTTGTCTGGTCATACCTGTTCAAGTCCCAAAATTTAAAATTCTCTGGAGGTTACTGTTGCATATCATATATGCACATATCATGCATAACGGTATTGTCTTCCTGTGACACCTTGTGATAAAGTTATCTGTAGCTAGATACAGCTACAGATCAGCAGCTGGTTTGGTTGCCATCTGTTTTTTTAGAAAAAAAGGCTATACAACAGAAATGGTACTTTTAGCTTTAGGAGTTTGTGTTTCATATTTGTTACTTTTTTGTTATAAGCATTTTAAAATAGAACTTAGAATTGCCTTGTGGAAGTAGTTTTCAATGAAATGTTATTGAAGATACTTCAGTTACCTCAAACTGGACAAGATTAATCTTGTATCTACGGTGAGAAAGAGCAGCACACACATATACAGTTCTGGGACACTCTGTGTAGGGTAGTAATTATTTATAAGGTTTCTATAGTTGTTCTAGAATGAGTCATCATAAGAACTATCAGGTTTCACTTAATATCAGTGTCTATTTATCTTCATTTAGTTTTGTGAAATTTGAGTTATGGTGCCTTAATGATTTTGAAAATTTTTATATATGCTTAAACTATTCTTTGCCTTCTTACTGCAAGATTCTAAAGGGTTTGAGATGAATTCTGTGTTTTAAAACACTGAGGTCATTCCAGTTTTTACACAACTAATTTGACCGAAACAAACTACAGCTAAACTATAACTCAGGATAACTGTTGCCAAAATAGGAGTGTGCAGTGGACTCCATTTACAATGTGCTATTGAAGCAATAAATCTGTGAAAACAGCAACATATATTTGATTTCAGTAAACTTCTTTAAATTTGCCTTTTTTTTTTTTTTTTTAAGGAAAAACCTGTGAAAACATACATGATATTGTAATGAACTTGTGGGCACATTACTTAGGCAAAACAATTTTCATAACCCTATCATGTTACTTGCTTTATGACTTAGGAAAAGTAAGTAGCTCGAAAGACTGACAAATAAAACCAGGTAGAGCTAGAAAATTGAGATGCAAAAAGGTATTTTTATAAAAACTGAATGTCAGTTGTAACCATAACCATAGATAATGAATTGGAAGTAGCAAATTGTAGGAATTGTGTTACCTATAGTCATCCTATTATATTTCTGTCTGTTGTTCTGTGCTTTCCCATTTTTTAAAGAGTTCATTCTCCATGTGAGGCTGTCAGACTTTCAGTGGAAGAAGTACCTTTGGTGTAACTTCCTATGATTGCTGTAAAGTCCAACTCTCACAAATATAACTTGCAGAGTGAGAGAAAAACTTCCAGTAAATTTTGCTTGGTTTTCAGTGTGTCTGTTCATATTAATTTGGAGAGAGGACAGTGTTTTAGGTGATGAAGTATTTTCAAAGGAAGGTAAACCCCTCTGTTGCAGGAAGGGCCAGCCCCTGTGATATGTAGTCATGAAAAAGCTAGTTCAGATGCTTTATATGAGCCAAAGGTAAGATCAGTAACAATCCATGGAGACTTGATCCTCCTGTAGTAGCACATTCTGAGCTGGGAGGCACAGAAGAATTAAACAGAAAAAACGCTGTAGCCAGGCCAAAGGTAAGTTGCTTCTGTTTGTGACTTACTAGTTTTATACATTTATAGATTTGCTTTATAGACTAGTGAATTAGCTAACAGTGACAGGAGGAAAAAAAATTGTGTATTTGCTGATCACAGGATCATTATGAGCCATCAATGGGAAGGACATTAAGTGAAGTTATAGAAACTTTATTTGAACTTCACAAGTTTACAATGAAATGAAAATGTGAAATGAAATGTGGCTTGCAGTTCTGTTTGCTGATGTTCAGAGAGAGGAATTAATTTGTGGTTACAGGAAGAATTACATAATCATAATATTTCAAGTTGGAAAGGACCCACAAGGATCAAGTCTAACTCTTAAGTGGGTGGCCCATACAGGGATTGAACCCACAAACCTTGATGCTCTTAGAACCTGGCTCTAAAGAGCTGAGCTAATCTCAGAGTAAAGCCTCTTTCATCAAGCAACAGTCAAAGGCTGGTGTATTTGTCATCATACAGTAGAAACTGCAATACAGTATGATTACCTTTTATAAAACTTCAGAGTGAGTATCAAGGGACTTTGGAAAGTTGGCCTGGAGAGCTGGCCCAGGAGGAAAACAGTGAAGACACTGGATCAGATGGATCTAAAATAATGGCCATAAATCAATAAAGTTGTAATATTGAAAAGATTTCTAAATGTTAAAAGATGACATTTCAAGTAAGTATAGTAAGATAATAGAGTAGCAGTTCTATTTAACCTATTTTATTTAACAGTAGCAGCAAGGAAATGTGAAAAGAAATGCGTGACAAAGGATTTGTGTTATAAGAGTAATTGTAAGAAAATCTCTATTTTTCAAAACCTCAAATGCATAGGGGGCTGGACTTCATGAGTGGATGGATCTGAGACATTAAAATACAGAGGTAATTTGCACTGTATAATCTACATTGTGTCTTTATTTTTCCTATATTAAGGGACCTAAGCAGTGACAATTAAAGTTGTATAATGAAAATAATAAAATAACGCATGCTGCATATGATGTTAAGAGAAAACTGGGTTTGAGTTTAGCTGAGTTTGTTTCACTAGTCAAGTGAAATTTAGAAGCAAAGCTACAGCTCATAAAAGACGTATAATATATTTTAAAATGTTTGATTTTCTGGCTAGAATAAGAAGAGTAAATGGCTTTTTATGACTTTTAGAGAAAGCTGAGCTTCCATTATTCTAGGTAAGTTGCTAGAGGAATCAGCCAATTGTTCTCTGAGCTGGTCTTTCCCTCAAGACAGTGTCCTTTATTCTGAATAATGTGCATGGGCTGTGTTAGTACTGGGTGATGGAATCAATGTTGGAGAAGTCCAGATGGTAGAAAGTGGTCTTTTCTGATTTTTTTTAACTTTTTTCATAGAATACATGGTCTTTCAGTCTTTTCATGTGTTGGGGTGTGCTTTCCTTTGTCACAGGTGTTTCTTAAATTCAGGCTTTTGATCTTTTAAGCCACAGATTAGTCAACCAGAAAGTGGGCAAGAGATTCCTGGGCAAGGGAAGAGAAAGTGGGATGGAACGCTGTGGTAGTTTGGCATTTAGGAAGAAAAGTGGAAAACACCCATGAAAGTGATTTCTCTGAGAGACGCTGCTGGGAGTTTCTTCTCTGATTGAGATCAGGCTAACAGCTGGCCAGTTCTGAGAACTGACAGCATTTGCACCACTGAATAGTAAGATCACCTTTGTGAATGCCACCTTTTAAAAACCCAAGCCCGGGAACTTCTTGTCCCTTTCTTTCTGGCCTTGAAAGCTATCAGAGCTCTGGCGCCGCTGGCCCCGCTCCCCTGCGGCCTGTGCGGCCTGGGCTCGGATCTCAGCGGCTCCCGGGCAGGGGATGGAGACTGCGGGGCCTCCCTCAGGCTGGGCCGGGCTCTGCTGTGGCCCCTCCCGGGAAACCCTCCGGGTCCCATCCCAGCGGGGGGACCAAAGCCCTTCCCAGGGGGGCCCCCAGCCCTAGGCTGGGCCAGGCCACCGCTGCTGACACTTACCGACACCTCTCCACCCTGCCCCGGCCTGCCGAAATCCGATACCATGAATAGCTGCTGTGGCTTGGGCCAGATTTAACCCTTTAACTACACAGATGAGACCTGCAGGCTAAATCCCCTCCCCAGAGAGGGGAGGATCGACAGAAGTGTGAGTGATTGACATGTAGAGGACAGCATAAAACATCAAGGTCAGTAAGAGAAAGAGTCATGCCTCAGATGGAAGGAGTATGAGGAGATGCTCTAATAAGGTGAAATATTCTTTAGGTAGGGCCATGGAGATGAACATGTTCTGGATGTTCTGGAAAATAACTCCTTTAATTCATTAAAGAATATTGGGGAGAACGAGTACTCAAACTGCAAATCTGAGCAAAGGCATCCATTGGTGAAGCCAAGCAGATTTTGGAGTAGCTGTGATCCCATGAGATGCTTGAATGGAGAGGGAGAAGTGAAAGCTGATGATTACCCTTTGCCCCCAGGGAGAGAAGAAGAAAACCTCTGTTTCCAGAGATGATCACAGAGACAGATGGAGAGAACCTTTGCCCTTGAATAACTCATCCTTAAAACAGTGTCCCTTGAGTTCATGGCCCATGAACACACTTCTGAGTAGTGTAAAAATGGGAGGAAGGCATGATGGCAGAGTTTGTGCCTGGGCAGCTGCCATTCATAGAAATGAAAAGCCACTAGAAAACTGTTGTGGAGAGCTCTCCATGGAATGACAAGAGAAAACTCCTCTCCCTACACAGACTTAAGAAAAGACTATTGTATAGTTGGTACTGCATTAACATCCCAGTTTTTTTCTGTACATGTAAAGTTGGGAAAAGAGTGGTTGGGAAGGGGAAGAAAAGGTTTCTGGAGGTTTTATTCTGGTTTCTTGTAGACCTGTTAATAAACTTTCTTTATTCCTTTTAAGCCTATTTTGTCCTTCTCCTAATCCATATCTCACAGCAAGAAATGAGTAAGTACCTTGGTGATTTTTAGCTAGTGCAAAAAAAAACACCACAAGCACATAATTTCAGCATTTTTCAATTGGTTTGTCTGTTCTACTGAAGTCTTCTGATGGTCAAAGGTCAAGCATACAGTAGTTGAGACTGCACTGACTTTTCTGAAAATAGTGGTACATGCAGAAGCAAAGAGCTTTGTGACAGTGTAAGTTCCAAGAGTCTACAGCTGGCTGGAATTTATAACAAGAACAGAGAGTAGCTGGCCAAGAAAAGTGGTCACTTGCACCTGATGACCAGCATTGCACAGAGAGCTCTGGCATTTGGAGGGACTCCTGTCTGGTTCATGAGTTTCACTGCTGATAGCAGTGACCAACTATCTGACTTTAAGACACTACCGTGCATTTAGGAAGCACATTTGGCTTTTACTAAAAAAGATGCTTAAAAAAATTAGAGCATTTAAAATTGATAAATTTTCTATATTTTGTTTGTGGTTACATTTTGTGTGTATCATAGAATCAGTTTAGTTGGAAAAGACTTTTGAGATTATCAAGTCCATCCTATGGTTTAGTGTTGTGAATACCTGTTTAATTATGGGTAGCATAGTGAGTACTGCAGAGTAACTACATAAATATTTTCCTGCATCCTTGTGCAACATCAGGTTGTTTTGAAGAAAGTAGCCATTGTCTTAAACATGAGAGCAGCCTCCTATAGGGAACGATTTTCTTAAGAATCCAGAGCAGTAGGTATCTTAAACCAGACTGGCATTACAGGAGTTTGGAAGGATTTAAAAGCCATGCAAAACTTGTTTCTACAGACTTCAGATTTGGAGGTAGTACATAAATGCATGCTTTGAACCCAGTGATCTCTGCACAACAGTCTAAATGTTTTTTCCTCTATGGGGGCTATAAGGTATAGCATTACGCATGTATATGTACTTCAGTAAGGCACAGCCCAATAATTAAAAAGTATCCCAGAAAAGATTGATCACTATGTCAGCAGCTGAAAGCCAGTCAACAGTCATAATACTGACTCTCCCCTCTGTGATATCTCCTAAGTCCATGCAGCAGAGTGAAGTGAGCAGACAGGTAGAGAAAACTGCCTAGAAAAGCATGGTGTATATGATGTGCACGGCTGCGAAACACAGTTAATCGAAGACAGAAGTTGCTGGCACTTACATTTCTTCAGCCTTCAGCAATGAAGGTTCTTACAGATGGAAAGTGGTAATGCATTTGAATAACAACAGCTCACAAAGTTCTTACACTGTTGTTTACACAGTGTGAAAAGTTATTTGCGCTTGCTTTATTATTTGCATTAGTAAGAGCTGGAGACTTTTTGTTGTATTTCAGCTTAGATCAAGTTCTGATAGAATTGTTAGAATCACTAAAACTAAATTAAATCTGGATTGTTAAAATCATGGAGAAAAACCTTCAGAGGGGGATACTGTTATACAAATGAAAGATTTTTCCTGTTTACTCAAGAATTAATGCACTGTTTTGTTACATTTGACAAATAGCACAAAGCCTATTACCAAATTATGTTTCAAAACACGTAAATATTGAATTTGTAAAGATGATTTGGTTTTTTGCAATGAAGAGAACCTTTCATTTTTATACTGCAAACGAGACCATATTTTGTCTCTGATGGGTACTAAGTAACATGTGCATTATCAGCGTCTGATGGGAATGCATTTTTACTGTTGATACTTGCCTTGGGAGGTATGTTGGGAGCAGGAAGAAGTAGAGTCTGGAGTATAGCTCACTGTGTGCTTTGGCTTCAGAAGATAGTGGAGAGTTGGCTGCAGCAGGGAGTAACATGTTGGCACACCCTCTGTGCTCCACCTGCTTTGTGCCACTCAGGGTGCTGGGAAAAGGTGTTGTTTCCATTTGTCTGGTTTACCACTATCCAAATTTGGCAAAAAAGTTAGTTTTCTACAAGTAAGTTCTGCACCACATCTGCTGAAGTTTGCCCTATACTTAAGGTCTCTCTTTACTGCATAAAAGTAAATAAAATACAGAGCAAGTGAGTTCATCAGTAGTTACAAAATTTGAGGGTTTTTTTTGCCAAATGAGATTGGGCTGGGCTTGAAATCTACTGAGATATGTGTGCTACATTTAAGTTTGTGTATTTTTTTTATGTAAACCTGAAAAAGCTGAGGAAAGAATGGCATGCTATGTTACCTTTGCATGAGATAAGTCCAGGATCCTGGTAGGCTTTTCAATTGTAGTTGTGGACAGTAGCATTTCTTCATATGAAACTGGTGAAAGATGTGTCAGTTAGTCAGAACTCACAGTTCTATCCCAGATGGATATTAAGCAGATGTTTGCTTTTCCATCTTTTTAATCTTTGTTTTGCTGTGCATTTTTGTAACATATAAGTTTTTCCATTTGAGCTGTCTAAAGGCTGTAATTGGCTCTGACATGTAATATCTGAAAATGTGTTGAGACTGAAAAGCTTTAATGCATGCTTTGATTTCTCTGCTTTCAGTATTTACTTTGTTAAAGGATCTTCATAACTCCATTTGTAATGATTATGAAAATACAAGGGCATGGTTGAAAAAGCTAATGTTCCATCTACCACTTTCTACCTGTGAAATTATCCAAAAATTGGAGAGACGATGTTCCCCCCCACCCCCCCCAAGCAGTCAAAATGGCAGCAGAGATTATGTTGTTATCCAGGTTTGTCTGAGAATTACCCGTCTGGATATATATAACTTCACATCACTGTTCAGTTCTTTAACTTCTGACTCAGGAAACAGGCAATAGATATGGAATTACTCTACTAATTAGTTAGACTTCAGTTTATGCTAGGAGTTGAAAGAAAACATTAAATGTTGGTCCTAGCGTAACTTTTCAGAAAGTCTGGTGAATGGTGGCAGTCTGAAGAGCATCATTTTAAGGCCCTGGTTTCATTTTGCAACAAAGAGAATGGAGACGGAGGAAATGTGACAAATGTTCTGTGGTTGAGTCTATTCATGGGGGGACTAAGGCCTGTTGGTGGGCAGGGGATACTTGTAGCACCACCTAATGGGCTGCTATTCCTGTTCTATATTCAATTTGTCAACATCTTTCATATGCTAAATAATTCTTTAAAATGAAAATAATCTATGCCTGAGTGTAATTCAGCATTACACATAAAAATCAAATTAAAATTAATTAATGCATTTTGCTAGCATTTGAGAACTATGCTTTTAAATAAAAATTCCTTTCACACCATTTGTTGTTTATGTAAGACAAGTTAATTGTTATGTAAAAGTAGCATTTTTAAAGATACACTTTTCAAGAAGTGATATCTTGTAGGTATACAGAAAGTACTTAGCAATATATAAGTAGATAATCTTCTAGTGTGTGACATTTAAAGCTCCTGCTGAACTGAACCTAAAAAGTAAGTACAGAAAGGAAAAGGAACAGCCAAGCCCCCAGATACTTTTGTGTTTATGTGCAATCTTAATGATGACCTTTTGATATCTGTTCAGCATTCCTTAGCTATTGTAACTGATTGAAAAATTAAATATGTGTATTCATATTTATTTCATGTGATTGTGCCAAAAGATCATTGGAATTTTTTCTTTTAAATGTATTGTGTTTAAATTCAATTGTCTTTTGTGCCATGCAAAGATTTTGTTTTCTTCCTTGGGTCAGGATATTTTTGGATGGTTTATTCATCTGTCAGACAGGATATCCAATGTGATATTGGCATCTACATGATTCCAGAAGAAACAAAATTATTTTCCATTTCTGTCCATTGATGCTACATAGAAGCTTACAGAAGAGCTCTCTGCTTCTCTTAGCCAGATCTATCACATTTTTTTGTTTCTGTAGCAAAACAGTATAATAGATTTTTTAAGTTTATAGAATGAAGAAATTAACTGTCAGTCTTGCTGATGTGGGGGAAAAAAACCCACAAAACCTTGCTGTCTTCAGCTTTACTCTTGATAGGAACTTGTGTGTATTGGCAGCTTAACAGTTTGAGCTGGGTTTTATTTATGTGGTATTTATATAAGTATGTTTTATAGTATTTTTGTTTTTAGTTTTGAGTACACTCTTGTAATACTAGATATGCATCTGATGTGCACTTTTCATGTGTGTTTGTGTGTATAAGTATGCTGGGACAGGGGAAGAGTTAACCAACTAAATGGCATTCAAATATTTTTCTGGTATAAATGCTGGAAACCAGGGAGGAATTTCTGCCTTTTTAGAATAGTTTCAGGTTCTTTTAATTAGAAAAAGAGTAAAAAGAGTGCCACAAGATTTGTTTTCCCTCTTCACATTTGTTCACGATGTATTCATATGCCTTACATTGTTCCTGTTATTTCATTATCTAAAAATGTGACAATAATAAATACTAAAACCAGTGTATAGACTTTTCTGTACATGCTGTACATACATAAATGACCCCCTGGGTCTTCCAAAGTAAACTTTTAACATTCCATATTTTTCACTGTGCATGTACTACTGGCATGTAGCCACCCACCCACCCAAATTTAGCTGAAATAAATGAAATTTATTCTAGTTCATTTAAGTAGAAAACTTGTAAAATACAAAGGTACTCACTTTGCTCATAAAGTTACTAAAACAAAGTGTTTTCTTAAATGGAGTGTTGTGGGTTGTTTGTTTTTTTCTCCCGCAGGACTGTGCTCACTGTAATAAATTCTTACCTTATATTTTCCTTTTGTTTTCCTTTGCAGATGGGGTTTATACAGATTAATGAGGACTTCATATTTATTGAGCCACTGAATCGCACTTTGGCTGTGACAGGACATGCACACAGAGTGTACAGAAGAAAAAGGTCTGTAGAGGAGAGAATTTCTGAAAAGCCACCTTCTCAGAATCCCTACTGTGGTGTTGTTACAGGTAATATAAAAATTGCACTGAAAAGTTGTAATGTAGCAAATAGATTTTTTAGAAAAGTAAATAATTGTTACAAACCTTGACAGAAATATAAGTGATTATTCTACTACTGTAGCAGTACCCTACAGTGGACTCTGAGGTGGAATGCTAAGGCTGCAGTCTCACTTGTTGGGAGAGGGAATTGTCCATTAGGAATAGCACTGCTTCTTAATATGCATTTGTATTTGGAAGTAGAAATCTTTGGGGATTTTTTTTTCCAAGTTAATAATTAAAATCTATTTATTGTCTCTCTCCGTCATCAGAGCTGCTTAATCACTCACTATGTGCAATGCTTGTACTTAATTTTCTGTTTTAAAACAAAGTTAAAGCGTTCTTCCTGGCTTTTTTAGTCTTGAATTTCCAGATTTGTCTGAATTGAAGTGATATTTATAAGTGTTCTTGTTCTATGAGTGATACTCAGAAAATGTTTATGAAACAATCCTAATGCATCTTCCTCAATGGCAGGTAGAACAAGTTGTTGAAGTAGAGGGGTTTCAACAGAAGTTTGTCCCACAATGATGACTTCATAGTTTTCAATGGAGAAAGAAAAAGTGGCTTTTATGAATGATGGTGTTTTGTTTTTTTTGCTTCATCATCAGCTGTCATTCTTCAAAGGACGGAGGAGAGTCCTTTGACCTCAGCATAAGCTGAGGGTGTTTCTAATGTTGTTGTGAGAAATTATTTTTGTCCTAGAAAATAAACCAGAACAAGTGCATATTTTTAAGCTTCTTTTTCACGTATGAGATCCTGGCAAAATGCAAAGAAAATGGCAGAAGTGCACTGAAATGGTTAGGAGGCCGGATTATATGACATTTGGGATGAGGGTGAAGGAGCTAAGTTATTTCAAGCAGTAAGGAAAGATAAAGGAAGGATGCAGCTGCAGTTGTCTGGTGCCTAAGGGTCTGCAGAGAGAAGATGAAACCAGACATTCCTTAGAGGTATGCTGTGACAGACAACAGTTGTAACTTGTGTTCAAGGAAATTTCAGTTTCCATGAGGAAAATAAAATCTCTGCAATAATGTTTAGCACTGGAAGAGGTTACATAGAGAGGCTGTCGAGTCTACATCCTCAGGTATTTGTAAAGCATGTCTAGAAATGGCTCTAAGAGAGCTGATCACACTCTTGACACTTGTCCTGACTTGATCAGAGAGCTGCCTTCTGGACATCATTTTCAGGCTAAACTTTTTCATGGCTATCTGATCCTTCCTGAACATTTATACTGCTCTGTCCACTTTATATAGTTACAGAACAAATGTGACAGGTTTTGTGGTAGTTTTTTTTTTTCCATTTCGGAAGTATTACTTTTGTAGTTAGCCATCCATCCAGAGTTTGAATTCTAAGATAAATTAGCAAATAAAGGCTCTTTTTGCAGTGGGATGAAATAAATTCCATATAACTTCCTCCAGCTAGCTCTATATTACTCTTCCAGGCATTGTGTTATATTGACCCTGCTTTTCTGAAAGTTAAATTTTCACAACTTCTTCACATTAAGTAAAGCTGTTTTTTCCTCCCTATTAGAGAAAGGTGAGTCACAGTATGCATGCCTGCATGTATATGGGAATGAGAAAGAAAAAATGAAGAGTATACATGATGTATGCTCTGCAAAACTGGGGAGGAGTATCTGACAAAGCAGCAGACCGTGATGGGTATGAAAATGATTAAAGATGCAAACTTGTCCATGAAGGATATTATTCTTTGCTGATGTTCATTATCAAATACCCTTTCTCTTATGCTCTAAAATGGGAAAGTCAGTTTCTTCTTTTATATAAGAATATTTATATATTATATATTGTATAATCTTACACTCAAAGCTCTGATTTGTTATAAATAATCTGTCAACAGACAATTAAATATCTGCTTGAAGAAAGTTTCGTTATATCCACCAGCTTTAAAATTTCAAAATGGTTCAAGCTGTGCATAACTGAGTAGCATCTTCTGACAGGACATTATTGCCAGGGAGTGAAAATAGTGGCATTTTCTAACCAATCCTATTATTCTAGCAAGACCAGTCCCTCACTCCACTGCTACGGTCATTTTACTAAGAGGGACTGCAGTAAGTTATATGCTTAAAAGCTCTGTCTGTGCTGAGAGAAATTTGTGGGTGTGACATGAATTTGGTTAATATCACCAAAATATTCATGCTACAGACGCATGCTATACACATGCATGCTTACACACATCGTACAGCCTTAAAGGTGAATAGAAGCATCAAAAATTACCCTTTACATAAGTATTTGAGAATTCTAAGTCAAATAATAAGCTAAGTAGATCAGTTAAACAAAAATAAAGCCAATGAGTAAGTGGGGCACTGAGATAGTCTCAGCTGCATTTGGCAGAGATGTAACCTTGTGAAAGAAAGCAACTACAACCTTGGTAACACAGCAACTTCTCAGCAACATGATCCTATCTTACAACCATATCTCTTGCTTCTACGGTTCTTGTGTGTCAGAATAGAGACAGGTATTTCTGTTGCTGGTTTTGATCCAAATTGATCTCAAAGGCTGGCTACCTATCAAGCAAATGTATATTGCCAGTGATGAATGGAATGAAGTTTCATTCCTTCAATCAGAAGTTTGTGCTGGAGGTGTTGAAGGATCACTATTGGGAATAATAGCTTTTCATGGAGAGCTAGCAGAGGCAATCAAAGAAGGTATTGTTTGTTGTCTGTTACCATTGAGGACTGGATTGAAAGTTGCAACGCAGCCAAACTTGTTTGGAGAGAACAAAGAACTTGTTTTTGTGAATGGGGTGATTTTCTTATTAATTAGGCGAGGGAGAGAATCATACTGACAGAAGCAGATGCTTTCTTGGTTGTTGACAAGTGTGCATGTGTATCCTTTTGTTGAGAATGTGCATGATCTATTAAAGTATGTGAGCCCGTTGCACATACACAGACCTTACAATCCACACCTTTCTTTAGCACATGGCTCATGAAGCCCTTTGAAGAAACCAGTGCAGAGATGTGTTACAGAAAAAAATGTGAGAGAAGCAGTTGTAATTAGATCAAAGGGCCACCTTGGGAAGCTAAGGGGTTTTTTTTCTACCTGCTCTGAAGCACTTGTTCCAGACTGAAGTTGTTTGTGCAGTGAATTGAACTCATGGTCAAGGAAGGCATGGGACATGTTGGGAAAAAAGAAATCTCTTACCCAGGATACAGTAAATGTGAAATTTGAATCCCCTCTGAATCTGTGACATTGGAAGAGTCCTCTTCTACTTCTTAGTTCTGGCAATAAACAATATACTGTCCTGAGATACAAGTGTGCTTTTCCTCTTAGAATGATGTAATATTGCAAGAAAAAGCCTGCTAAGTTTCACTGAGTCAAAAGCAGAAGTTTTACTTCTAAGTAGAAGTTAAAGTTTACTACTTAGTAGGAACACAGGCTGGGCGGTCAGCTGGGAGAGCTGTGTTGATTCTTGCTCTACAGCCTGTTTCTGTGTGATAGTCGGGCAATAAAATGTGCAAACAATCTTGGTCATGGATCTATGAGATTGTATAAGATGGAGATTGGTGCTACTTGAGGTTTGTTCCTACTTCTTGGGTCAGAAAAAAGTTGTCACTCTGTAGGAAAGTACTTAAATCTCTGTTCAAATTGTAGTGGAGGTATAGCTCAAGACTTCTTAAGCTCCTGAATATTCCCTATGCAGGCAGAATACCACAATTTCCGTATGACTAGGTTACCCCCTGGGGAGCCATGGTGATTCCTCTGTAGTCTTGGCTGCATGTGCATATACTCCGGAAATGCTTTTGTGCCTGAGGACTTGAAGGTGTCCAGGAGTCCTGCAGTCACAGCCTCTTTTTAATGTTGGCTCAGATACTTTATGCAACCTGTACTTATAGTAGCTGGATTTTAATTTCTCTAAATTTTTTTAGGGTGGGGTTATTGTTTGTTACTATTTCTGCTTGTTTTTTCTTAATTGCCTATTTTTTGTCAAATGTACTTGCTGCAGTATCTTTAGCCTTCTTGCTGAAGTAATGTAGTATTCCTAGCTTTCCTTTCAGTCTACTGAGCTTAAAGTAATACATGGATATGGAATCTTCTTATTTTCCATGGCTGCACAAACAGAAGCCTTATTTGCACAGAACCCTCCTATAGAATTTACTTTTTGTTTTGGCAATGTAATTAAATTTTTGAGATGAATTTGATTTGATTTGAGATTAATCTGTCTTTTATCTTGTTAGCGCATCCAATATTGATGTAGCTGGGTTTTCTGCAGCACTTGTTATCTCTTACATACTTTGCCTTCAATAACAACCAGTTCTTTGTAATTTTTACTTATTTATCAGTATTTAAAGAAACAAGAGTTTTTACCTAAAGCCTGTTTCACTTGTTATCTGGCAGCAGTTGTGGCAGTTATTTGAATACCACTAGTACCAAAATTACTAATTCCATTAATTTAAAGTTCTTAGGAAAGAGCTACAATTTTCAGCTAAATGAGATCTCGTGATGGGGATTTCTGCCAGCAAATTGAAAGGTTGGCTGGCCAAGAACAGATTGTCCATTGGTTTATTAATGGGAGAAATATCTAAGGCAAATGATGGGCAGACAGCTTGTCTACAGAGCTGTGTAGTTTTGTCATCCGCTACAGTCCCAAAAGACAGAGGGACAACAGCTTGTAGGACGACAGTGTTCTTAGTGTCTAGCACAATGATGTATTTCATTGTGGACTGTCAGTTCTGAATAGAAATGCACTGCTAGCTATAGAGAGATGTGTAAAGAGAATTCTCTGTACATGCTAAGATTAAATTTAAAGTTTTCAATCAGTAGCTGCTGTCTTTTAGAAAGATGTGAACAGTGAATAAACCGTTGCTGGAAAGTGCACTGTGTCTACGAGAAAGGCAGATTTACCAGGTGGGTTGTAAGAGATGTTTTTTAACCCACATGAGTTCACTTTTTAAACTTAGACCTATAGCTTACCCTTGCAGCATTAGATGTTTGTGTGGTAAGCCATAGTTGTATAGCTTATAGGACATGTTTTTTTTGGCACAAATACTAAGTGAGGTTTCATTAGAATTTATCCTCAAAAGAGCAAGATGAGAACACACATAATGTTTTATAAACTAGGCTGTAGATCCACAGTTAGAAAACATGAGTAAGGCTAGAGTGTAGCAGAGGTTGTAAGGCTAAGCACGTGTCTGAAGGATTAAATAAGACTTTCATTTTAGATGGCCTGAATTTATAAGCTGTTTCTACTTCTAGGTCATCAAACACCAAAGATTTATTTCTAGAGAATACATACTTTTTTCTTTTACTAAATGTGTTAGTAAGTCTTACACTGTCACCTGTTGTAGAGGGATCAGTAAGACTAAATTGGGATGGACTGAATCATTCACATATATATAATCTTTTATGAATGGTACAGAGAAAGACAACATTTTTAAAGTGTGCTTAATTTATACATGCTGCATTGAAAAATATGTATCTACATTATATTTACATAAAATCTATATTACACATATATTTAAATCACAGACCCCTCTTCCACTGGTATTTTGTATTTTAAATTTAATTTTTGTGTTAATTGATTTTGTCAGTTCATTTTTAGCACTGTTCTGAAGAGTGACTTTTTTTTTGGAGAGTGGTCATGTGTTATAAAATACACTGCAGGAACTTTCCTGGTAAAAATAGATTGGTTAATTGCAAAATATTTCCTCAAAATTTCTGATTATTTGATTGTTTCCAGAACGTAATTGTCATCTCAAACATCACTTATTTTGGTAAACAAGGAGCCTGATATTCCACTGTGGATGTTGGAAAAAACTTCACTTGGTTTCAATGAAATCAGTCCCACAAGTTTTACATCCTCCCAAGAGGATCTAACAAAATATGGCTATTACAACAAGGAGTTTAATTTTGCATTTTGTTTAAAATTAGATTATTTAAAATGCCATTACTAACTGCTGTATGTAGATCCCCTTCTGGCTTGAACTGTTTCTGTGTAATTGGGTGGTGGGGATTCATATGTCTCCTAATAGTAATGGGGATTTTGTTGGGTTTTTGGAGGGGAAACTGAAAATTAATGACGTTAATAACCTCAACCTTACCATAAACATAACATATTTTCAATTTCTAGCTTTCTGTAGATTTGGAGGCCTGTTTCCCATGTTTGGTTTAGTTACTTTGCTTCAGCTGCTTCTAATGACAGGAGCACTGATTTTGAAGTCATGTCAGTAAAAATTTTCTTTTTTGTTTCTAGTAAACCTATGTCACACTCTGACATTCATCTGAAATATTCTTTCCTCTTTGCAAATCACATAATTGTTGCATGCATTTACCAAATACATGATTTTTGTGGCAAATCTCTATTTGTTGTCTTTTATGCCAAGATATAATTACATCAAGATATTTTCTCTGTGATTTATGAAGATAGACAAAAATTCTGCAATATCAGTGAGACTATTTTTCCTTCAGAGCCAACATGAGTTGAGTTTTCTCCCACAAACCAAAGACACATTTTATAAAGTAAGACACTTTTTATAAATGTTAGTTGAAAGGATGCAGATAATCTTTCTGACTTTATTTGAAAAGATGGATAAAATTTCTGTTTTCTAGGTATAATCTAATACTTATACATAATAGAGACCTTCAGTGTGACCCATAGTTTTGGCAGTGGCAAATAAGCATAGTATATTAAAGTCCACAGCCTTCCACATAATGAGACATATGAAACATAACCAAGGATAAAATATTCAAAAGATTACTGCAGGGGTAGTTTGAAGGATGAGTTTCTCAAGTACTGTTTTGGTTTACAGATAAAAGAAAATCCAAGACTCAAAAAATGTCAGAAAGTGGAAGAGGAAAACGATACTCTTACAAGTTACCTCAGGAATACAACATTGAAACTGTTGTGGTGGCAGATCCAGCTATGGTTTCATATCATGGAACAGATGCTGCCAGAAGATTTATTCTGACCATCTTAAACATGGTAGGAAATTTTAAGGTAATTTTGATGTTTTGCCAACAATGCATACACTGTGGGCTGATTTCATTGCTCCTTCTGTTGATTCTGACTGAACACACCTATAAGGCACGGTCAGATCAGGGCCATCAGTACGCTTTCAAGACAATCCATATGTTTTGTAGCAGAAAAGCCGGTGCTGCAGTTTGTGCTGTCTGATCATACATCTCAGGGAAGTCTGGAAGTGAGAGAACAAAATAACTTTTTGGCTAGGAGCCCATAGTGTTGTTGGAAAGGTTGGGATATTGAATGGTTTCTGGTAACCTGTGCTTGTTATGAAGACATGATATTGTTATGGAAAGGGATTATCAGTGGTGGTGGAAAAAAAAGAAAGAACTTGGACAGTTACATTCCCCTCTAGTTCTATCTGGAGCTGTAGTGCACTCATTTAGCACCTAAAGCAGTGAAAAATAGCATCTGTAATATACAGATTAGGAACAACAACAGGAAAGGTTGTTCTAAAGAAGGAGCATAATTAGAGAGTTAGATGTTGATTCAGACCACTTGGTCCAAGATCATGGATTTAACTGAATAGAAATTTTCATGTGAAGAGTATTAAATGTGTGTATAAATTTTTTGAGAAACAGGGCACAGCTTATAAAGTAATCATGGCCATTGAGAGGAAAAGGACTTTTTTCATGTTCCCAGAATGAATATTGCCTAAGCTTTGTTTTCACTTCAGAAGACCAGCACAGTACGTTATCTTAATGTTCTGTTCAGATTATAGAAAATAAAAGAAGTCACAATTGATTATGAGAGCTACTGAGGTTCCTTGGGGTTCACTTAGTTTTAGCATAGGTGCAATAGAAGTTCATATTTTTATTTGTTATTTTTCTTTTTGTCTTTTAGGTTTTTAATCTTTTCCAGCACAAGAGTCTAGGATTACAAGTAAATCTTCGGGTGACTAAACTTGTTCTTCTTCATGAGACTCCAGTAGGTATTTATGACATTTGTCTTAGCCCATAGAGGGTAATGCTACTTAGCTTTTTCCTCTTCAAAAGCTTGCAATACTCATGAACTTTATTGGCCAAAAAATTCCCTTGGTTAGCTTTCGTATATTATTTATTTTTTTGATGAGCAACCTCAATAAAGATTGACCTTCTCCTAATTTATGTGCTGCATGTATTGAGACTTTTCTATGCTTGCAATTAAAAGTCAATTAAAGTTTCCACATGGAAATCAGACAGATCTTAGCAAAATCTGCTTCTGCTCTGCTTTTCGTGCATTCACATATCTCAACAGAAGAATAATCTCCTTTAAGTCCTCTGGATTGTAGAAGGACAACTGATGTTCTTTGTTGTTTAATCCCTAGACAAACAAAAGGTGATATAGCACTTAGTTCATAAGGAGATGGGATTCCCTTACCAACAGTTCTAATCTAAAATGTTATAATTTTCCAGCCAGTAAGTAAGTACTTATTTCTCGAGCTCCTCTCAGCAGTTGGAGTAATCTCATTTCATGTTCAAATTCTGAATCTTAACATCATTATACTTTTCCTCACCATGGATAATGAGAAATCAGCAAATAAATAAGACTAGGTTTTGGTGAACATATTCATGTACACTCTAAATGCACTGTCTTCATTTGTATCTTTAACATGTGAGGAAGATGGTCTTTGCACCTGAAGTTTGAGTTGTTTTGCCATGAACGTATTATGCCATAAAAAGCAGAATATTTTTACTAGCTCAGTAAAAAAGGTTACAAATTCTATTTATAGAATTCTTATTTTAATAACATTATTATTTCCAGGCAGATATGTATATTGGACATCATGGAGAAAAAATGCTGGAAAGCTTTTGTAAATGGCAGCATGAAGAATTTGGCAAGAAGAATGATATACACTTAGAAATGTCAACAAGCTGGGGAGAAGACATGACTTCAGTTGATGCAGCCATACTGATCACAAGGTAAAGTAGTGAAAGATGAGCATTAAAAAATAGGCAGAAGGCCAGTGTGAACATAAGTCAGAGTAGGTGGCCAACACAGTAAGAACTTAATTTGCAGTGAAGAAGGGAGCATTTTGAGGCATCTGGATTTCAAAAGGTGATAGTAAAGTGTTGGAAAAGGTGGTGCAGAAAGCGGTGTTTCCCAAATGGTAAACATTTGGAATGATGAACAGGTTACTCTCTTGTTTCTTCTTTGGCTATATAGCTGAGGCCCTATCTATATAGGGTTGGAATCCTTCATCCATGTGCCTTCAAAGAGGCAGCACCCCAGACCTGTAAATACTTTCAGTCAAAACATGAAAAGCATATTTAAGCCGTTCAGAGCTAGATTAGTCATGTTACTGAGTTATGCTTCCCTCTTACTGGCCTAGAACCAGTACAATTCACTGTGTGCTGAAGGTACATAATGCACATCTTCAGTATGTGCCCTGTGGCCACCAGGGTATGATTCCAGATCTGCAGCTCCTTGTAACTCTTAAGTGTCAGGCATTTCACACACTGAGAAGGAGACAGCCCTCCAGTTCACCTCTTTCCTTCCATGCAGGTACTGTTACGGTTTTGTCTGTAAGTGGTGCATGGGGGGGATGCTTGTTGGTATTCAGCCAGCATACAGGCATGATCCAGAGGAAAGGAGAGAATGATGATTCAGGCAGCCTAGGGTTGGACTTGGCGCCCCTTTTGAGATGGAACTTGGGCTGGATAATCTTCAGAGCTCTCTTCCAAAGAATATTCCTGTGATTAGCTGTAGCAGAATAGCGCTGTGCCAGTCCCATGCTAGTCAGTGATACGGTATCCTAAAATCATGTGTAATCTTTACACATCCAGTCTTTTGCCATTTATTCAGAGCACTCTCACTGGGAACATATATAAAATAAAAATAATGCATTTTTCTTTAAATTAGTTTCATTCTGATTACTATATATATATAGTGTATTTCAATCTTTTGAAGCAGAAAAATGCTTCACTAAATTTTCCTGCCTTGGAGAGCCAGTCACTTACATGAAGCAGGAAATTTAGAAGTCCAGACTGTGGCGAGATGTCCATGACTGTGTCTGTGGCGAGAGCTTCTTTGCTACTTTTGCTGTTCAATCCATTATCTTTTCTTAGAACAGCTCACACTTCTTGCTCTGTGTCATCCTCCTCTATTTGATGTGTATATTGGTTTTATGGATGGTTGGGGCTTTGAGGGGACAGATTATTCTTTGTTACACATTTATACATTAGCTAAGCAGTAGTTCTTATCACGAGCTCCTTTCAAGTCTGATGGAAGACAAAAGAAATAATGTTCTCTTCAGCAACTTTTCATTAGCTCATCAAGAAACATAC
The DNA here is from genome assembly GCF_971803275.1 of Cyanistes caeruleus. NCBI lineage: Eukaryota > Metazoa > Chordata > Aves > Passeriformes > Paridae > Cyanistes > Cyanistes caeruleus. The sequence goes on from NC_141732.1 coordinate 38,019,986, forward strand.
TCAGAGTGACAGACTGGAAGTAAATTTTGTAGATTAAGACCCAAAACTAATTTTAAGAGTGGTGGATGCACTGTGGGGCTAGGGTGGGTGGCAGGGGAAGGTCTGGAAAGAAAGAAGGGGGAAGAAGAGAAGCAAGCAGTAATAAAGAGTAAACTTGGGCCAAGGCATAAAGGATGCCCCTAAAGGATGGCAGTGGGTTAATCAGGGTTGCTAAAGGGGAATAGACTTCCTTGCATGTAGATGTTCCTTGTGACTGTTCAAGGATAATGAGCAAGAGCATTTTGCTTGTTTGCTAGAAACCTTATCCCTGGGCTTTCTTATTTGAGACAGCTGAGGTAGCCAGCAGTATCTGCAATAGCAGCAGCAGTCTGAGCAAGTATCAAATGCTTCAATCTATAGGCCAGGAGAGTGAACCTAGGGCTGCATTTTTAGCTTGTAAGGTGTATCTCATGAGTAGTAAGATGCTATAAAATAAATAAAACATATGACACCTTTTTCCTGTCGTTGCTTCATCTTTAGCCTAATGAGCCTTTATGGGGAGAGGTGGAGGCATTCTGAACAGATGCAAGTGAGACATTAGTTGACAGGTCTGGATTTTCAGTGGTCTGGAAATGTCTTCAACTGTCAGTGCTTTTTGCCACACGGCTTTTTGGATTTAAAGCAGCGTTTCTGGAAGTCTTGGTGGATGACAAGTTGACCATGAGCTGATAGTGTAGTCTTGTGGCCAGGAGGACCACGGGATACTGGGGTGCATTGGGAAGGATGTGGCCAACAGGTTGAGGCAGGTGATCCTGCCCCTCTATTTGCCCCCCATCTGTGTGTTCAATTCTGGGCTCCTCAGTATAAGAAAGACAAACAGCTACTGCAGACGGTCCAGCAGAGGCCACAGAGATTATTTGGGATCTGGAGCATCTCTCCTAGGAGTAGAGACTGAAGGAGCTGGGCCTGTTTTGTCCAGAGAAGACTGAGAGGGGATCTCATTAGTAAATATAAATACCTCAAAGGCAGGTGCCAAGAGGATGATGCCAGACTCATTTCAGTGGTGCCCAACAACCAGACAAGGGCCAATGGCCATAAGCCAAAATACAAGAAATTCCACCTCAACATGAGGATTAGCTTCTTTACACTGAGATTTTTCAGAGCACTGGGAGGTCTTGGAATCTCCCTCTCTGGACATTTACACCCCACCAGGACATGTTCCTGTGTCACCTGCTCCAGGTGGCTCTGCCTTGGCAGGAGGATTGGACTGGATGATCTTCAGAAGGAGTTGGATGATCTAACCCTAACAATTTTGGGATTCTGTGATTCTAAGTGGTAAAAAAGCTTTGCAAAAGTCTGTTCATATGTTAAGATGCTTTTCTGCTTTGTAATAATGATATTCTGATTTCACAGAATCATAGAATTGTTTGGATTGGGATGGACCTTAAAGATCATCTAGTTCCAAACCCCCTGCCACATGGGCAGGGATACTTTGTATTAGAGCAGATTGTTCAAAGCCCCATCCAGCCTGACCTTTAGAATTTCCAGGAATTCACAGTTTCTCTGGATAACCTGGGCCAATGTCTCACACCTGTACAGTAAAGAATTTTTTCCCTATATTTAATAGAAACCAAGCCAATTTCAGTTTAATTCCTTTCCTCTTTGTCCTGTCGCTACATGTCCCTGTAAAAATGTTCCTCTCCAGTTATATGTTCCTCTCCAGTTCTCTTGTAGGCCCACTTTAGGTACTGAAAAGTTGTTATAAGGGCTCCTCTCTTCTCCAGGCAGACCAACCCAAACTGTCTTAGCCTGTTTTTGTAGGAGAGGGGCTCCAGCCCTCAGATTGTTTTCATGCTTCTTGTTTGGACTCTCTCTGGGGTTGTCTAGAGCTTTTTAATCTGTCAGTTTAAATACAATTTTTTTGTTTAAATCTCTGATCAGTTTTAAGGAATTTGAAGTAGAGAGAAGGGAAGTGATTGGTTAGATATCAGACAGTAGGTTTGTACTGGAGCCAGAAATTAAATATCTGTTCTTCTGACATTTTTAATAGTGGTATTAGTCTCTAGACTGTACTGCCTGCCATCTGAGAGCTGCTTTAGCTGCTAATTAATCATACCGAGCAATTTTATTACTGCAAATGTTTTGCTTATCTAGGCTACCTCTACACATTATCCAGTTTATGGTATAGTTGACACTATGTGTGGCTCTACACATGTATTTTGCTAATTCAGAGTCTCATTCTGTTTCATGAGCATGAAGCAAGCTCCTTTGTCACAGCTTCCGAAGAGCTTTGAACAGCAGGTCTGCTTTATTTAGAGAAATGATTTTGTTTGTACAGATGAACACCAACTGCTTGGTGTTTTTCGAGTAAATGTGTAAAGTTTTGGGTATCCATCACATTCTGTGGCAGCCCTCATAAAAGTTGCCACATCTCTTTTGTCTCAGATGATAATAGAACAGCAAGAGTTCTTTGTAAAAGCTTTCCTGTGCTTTCACATGCTAGTTTTGTGTAATAACGAAAAGAGTTAGAAGTGAAGTATTGGGTGTTCTGCAGAGCTAATTTTTAATACCAAAATATAGAGTGTAATGTGGATGTTATGGAGACTCTTATTCAGCAGCCAAAGGGCCACCATAGCCTTTTCAGGAAAAAGGTACTTTTCCAAACTTATTTTTGCATTTTTTCTGTAAAGATGAAAGCAAAGCCAGCTTCTCCCCATGGCTTTCTCTGCTGCCCAGATAGGCTGTAATGATGCATATCTGCTACCAATTCATTTCAAATTACTTGGTCCTGTTTCATTATGTCAGTTTGTTTACTTTCCCTTTAAATTGGCTTATTTTGGTGAAATAATATCCTGTTTAAAATATGGTGCCATGAAGTAGAAGAAAGGCAGAAAGAGTATGTAATGAATTTAGAAGAGATTACTAGGGAGGTTGGATATAAAGAGAATATGATAATTAGACAAAAATTGTTTTAAGGACTGTCTTGATAAAACTACCAGGTTTATTGTGTTCACAGATATAAATTAGTACAGTTACTTTAGAGATAGACAGTATCACGACTTTTCTCTGAAGAAAAAATTGCAGCATGTTGCATCAACATCCTCCTTGCCTTTTAAGTTACAGGGTCTGAGTTTGCAGAGGGAAGCCCTGATTTTGGTAGCCCCCTGAGATGACATTACCAGTTTCTGTCTGCACAGTTTGCTTGACCTGAATGAGGTAACTGAAAATAAGGCAGGAGAAGGCCTGTGGAATTCCCACTTTTTCTGTAATGGTGCTTAAGTTCTTTTATAGCCTCTGTTACAAATTAGGTAATGAAAGCTTTGAAATGTATAAACGAGTGGTTACAAGAATGAGGCAGAATCTACCTTCAGTTAAAAATTGTGCATTTTGCTGCCTTTTCAGTGCATCAGTCAATCTGTTGTTCCACAGTGGTTCGTAGACCAATTGCGAAATGAGTAATACAGAAAAAGACCAAGCTGTTTATTCTCCTTCTCAGAACTGATACCTTCACGTGTTCTTATGACAGAAAGTAGACCTCTGATTCTCCTAATATTCAATACTATTTTACTTCCAATAGTTTCAGCCATCCAGAGCTCTTCCCAGAACTTGGACAAGATTTTTTCAAGTGTTGCTATTACCTTCCAATGCGCAGAAGAAATTCCGTTATTTTTCTGACTTTGCTTTTTATTACCTTTCTGAACCAAAAAGAAATCCTCAAGAAAGTCAGAGGAGGAAGACTGTGAAAGATCCCTGCATGAATGAAACTAATATTACAAGGTCACCGCAAAAGCCTGAAGTGTTTGGCAGTCAAAATTGCTGAAATGTATTGAGATAGAGATTGGGTTATTAAGCTGCTATTGCTGTCCTTAAACTCCTAGTGAATTTCAGCTTTGGAAAAGTGAATTCTCACAAATGCATGTGCACAGATGAGAAATGAGATTATTCTTCATTTTGTCTTCATCACTGTTACTTCAGTACTGCCAACTGTCTTAATTGTTTTATACTCAATTTATCAACTCTCTTGATAATTTGATTTATTTGACAATACCAGCAGGCTTCAAGGAAGTTAATGAGAATTGCACATGGCCTGTCTGTTAATTATTTAGTAATAGGATTGTAGATGCAGAAGAAAGCAGGGAAATCTGAAAAGAGCATATTTAAATGAAAAGTTTTGTCCTTTGTTGTTTGTTTTTTTTAAGCCAGAGTCTTCTGTAAAACTGAAGTCCTGTATTTTTACCTTGTGTATTTTAAAAAATCACCCTAACTTTAGGTTATCATATGCTGTTTTTTTTTTTTTAATTTTTAAGTTTAAGGTATTTGAGTGTGTGAGGTGGTAATACTTGTAATAATGTGTGTGGGGAAAATTTGCATGAATTTACCTATTGCTGTCAGCTTACTTTTTCAGGCTCTAATAATTAGGCTGCATATGTTCTTTCACTAGTATAGATCTGTTCCATAGGAATACATGGACATAAACTGAATTTAAAATCAACCATGGATTCTTTGTACCCTTCACTGCTAAAATCTGTTGGGAAACTTCCCTATGAAAATACTTGTAGGCTGTGCTCAAGTCACAACTTTTCTCTGTCTCAGAGTAATTTTCAGAGGTTACTCTATGTGATTGTTCTCTCACTTCTTTCCAGACTTTTTCCACTTTACAAAATTATTTTTTCAAGCATAAGCAAAAAAACTGAACACAGTATTGTGTGAACAGAGGTAGTAGTGTCATTTTGATATTTTCCTGTATCTTTATACAAGGATGCTGTTTCCCTCCTACTGTCTGTTTCCAAATGCTCATTTTTTTGTTGCTGTTGTTTTGTGTAATCAAGTTGGGAGGCCACTTTTGGCTGCTTTAGAAGAAAATTTACTCCAATGAGTTATCTTTAAAATTTGATCAGTCTTGATTCCAATGTGCATCTATCAGGACTCATTTAATTTTTAAACTTTACCAGGAATGCCTTCATATCTTCTTCTGCATCACTGTTTATTCCTCATACTGAGTCTAGGTTCTATTTGACTCCACTCAAAAGGCTTCCTTGGATTACTAATTACTCTGTATCTGTATCTATATCTGTTTTGATATGTTAACAATGTGTTCAATTCAGCTATTAGTTAATTCACCATACTTCCAAACTGTTGTTTTTCAGTCTGACTGAAATGTGAGCTTTATATGGACTATTTATATCATCCTTTTAAAACTCAGTTCAGCTTTAGAGAGCCTAAGTGATGTGTTAAACATTTGAAGTAATTAAATATATTATTTCCTGTTTTTCTAAAATACAGTACATACTGTTGCATTTGAGATAAAAATAATAAGCAGTTTCTAAAATACAATTTATACTATTATACAATTGTCCATTTACTTAAATTCCCAAATAAATAGTAAATAAGTAATTTTTCTTGTGGTTCATTAGCGCCAAAATAATATTAAATTTAATTATTGTCATTAAAAGTGCATTTATTAATCAGTACGTGCTTGGTTTATTATGTGAAAATTATTTCAGAATGTCCTGTTATGTGAAGAGACAAGAACATCTTCAGCGTTGTAGTTATTCACTTCGCACAATGCAAGTGAAGGCATTTGCAATTTGATGATAATGCCACTTGCCACAAGTGCCATTAATTGCAACTATTCCTTATAAAAATCTTATGATTTGATGAATTACTACTTGAGCAATAAGCCTCAACAATGTTGTAAACCCTGGAATCAGTAGCAACAGAAGTTAGACTGCAGTTTCAAGCAGTCTAACTTCTGCTGTTATTCCAGTAACATGGATCAAAATTGTAAACATTAGAGAAATTGGAGTAGAGTGAAGCTAGAATGAAGATCTGGTAGACAGGTGAAATCTATTATCTGTCCTTTTTCTTCTTTTCTCCAATCTTGCATATAGAAGGAAATGATAAACCAGCCTGAGTAAAAAATAGATCTTTTGATTATTTTGACTTGCCAAAACAAGAATTAAGTTTATCTAAAATGACAAATTGCTGGACGTTATTCACAAAAAAAATATAAGTCTGGATTTTAATTTAGCTTTCCTTTACTGTTCTTTTTGTCTTCTGTTGTACATCCCACCTACACGTCGGGATTTATTTTAGCAAAGACAATGTATTTTGTATAATTTTGTATTTAGAAATTAAGTAGCCTTTGTGTGCTGTGAAGGTCTTTCATAATGATGTATGCAGTCAACTAAAATCTACTATCTAAACATAATTTTATGTTTAGATAATACATAATTTCATAATTTAAATACATAATTTTAAACATAATTTCATTTCACTAATGAAACAATTCATTAGTGGTTACCTATCCTTGTTTAGAATCCTTTCCTGGGGTTAGCCAATTCATTCAAGTGCAGAATTCAGGTGTAAGTAGTGTGAAAGCTCCTCCTTTCCTTCACTTGAATAAGGAAATGCTTTCTCTTCTGTGTGTATGCAAAGTAACCATTTAGAGTAATGGACATTATGTGCTGGGTAATGGTTGGAGTGGGTGGGCTTTAACCATTTCTTGCTTTTATTGACAGACTCAGTTACCAACTGGCACCACTAAAGCTTCTGTGTGCTGTAACAGTGATTTTAATATCTTTGCTCTGTTTTGCTGAGAGAAAGGATGAGAAGAACAAAGGCAAATAATCTGTCTGAGGACTTAGTAGTGTGCTTTATTTTTATGAGAGTCACTGGTAGGTTTAGCTAGAACTGTAAATCTTTACTAAGGAGCCTAGTCTCAATTGTATGTAATGCGTTCATATTCCTGGAAATTAAAGGCGGTATTACATTCTTTCAATGTAAGTCGGAAACTAAAAATGGTTTACTGTATTTCTCTCTTGCCAAATCATAGCAGTACCATTTCCCCCACGTCCCATAATGAAACCCTGAATGCACAACATAATCGTAGTCAGATCCAGCCAAGAAGTGAAAACAAAAAAAAAAACTAAAACAGCTCAGTAAGTATATGAGAGGAAAGCTATTACATGAGCAGAAACCTCTTGGATATTGACAGTTTTAAAATGTGATGTAGTATTCTTTTGCAGTTGAAGGTATGATCTATTTCTTTTCTCTTTTCCTTTTTTCTTTTTTTTCACTTACTATTGCATCAGTTGATTTTTATGGTGATTGAGTGGGTGTGCATGGAAAGAAATCAGTGTCCTTAGACTGTCTTTACACATGTTCTCTTGCTTCACTTCAAGTCCCATATTTCTAATCATTCTGTCATGTTGCTTAACAAGACAATAAGTCCCTTGTGTCACATAGCACAAAACAAAGAATTGTGTTACAACCAAGTGCATAAATGCGATTTCTTGCAGGTTTGAAAAAATAAAATAACTTTTCTCTGTATCTGTTTGTAGTTTCTTGTTCACCACCTTTTTCTCAATTTTCTGGGCCCTTTTGAGTGTATTCCCAGACTGTCCTTATCAGTTTACTCACAACTTTATCAATTTATAGCACTACGATTCTTTTTCCACTCTATGAAATTATCTGGCAGTGGTGAATGGTTAATTAAAAGCTATATAACCCCATGCATCTATCTGTGTGTCCCTTAACAACTGTTAGAAATTTGTCAACCTTTAGAAATTGCATTTGGGTCTAAATTCCTATGTAGAAAGAGTCTGTGGGAAACAAACAAGCATCTCTTGGAGTTTTCACACTTGGCAAAAAAAAAAAAAAAAAAGTGTCAGTATCTTTCATTTCAGGCACCAAACAGTTCTTGCATTTTGTTCCTGGAAAATGGGTGTTTCTCTATATGTATATCTTTATCATTATCAATCTATATGTCTATATATGTATATGTCTATATATCAATCTATATATCTACCTTCATAGACACAATATAATAACTAAATTTCTCTGACTCATATAGTCTCTCCCTAAAAACAGAGACCCTTACTTTGTGGCACAGCAGAAAATCAGAATTCTTTGTTTATGGGGTTGCTGTACCTGAGGTTTTTAGTTGTTTCTTTCCCCATTGGTTTCCTCCCACAATTCATGCATACCTCAGCAGCCCTTTAAACTTAAAATAACAAATTAACATTACTTATAAATGCTCCAGTAAAAAGCAGTTTTCCCTTTGCTCTTTTAGTAACTTGTTGTGTGTCTCTGAGAAGTAAAATACATGTGAAATCAAAATGAATCCCAAGCAGATGTTTAAGACACAGTTGAAATGTTGTATTTATTCTCCTTTTTGCAATAGAGAAGTCTTATTTATGGACCTATGACTGGACTGGACTAAAGTATGTGTTGGAGATAGGGTAGTTAATTTTTATAAGTTCTTCCACTACTCTAAGGGGATGAAGAAATGCTTCTTGAAATATTCCTATTAGTGATTTTAACCACTGACTTGCTAGAATAAAAACTGTCTGGCTGTATTACTGATATAAATGCTGCATTTATATCAGTAATCATGTAAAGCACTGGAAATATTTTCATTTTAAATGATAAGAAGACTAGCTTTAGACTTGTTACTTTTCAAGATAATTACAGAAAAAGGAAAAACAAACCTCATACAGCCCAAAAGAACATAGAAATTAGGTGCAATGCAATTTGAATATACAGTACAGGTTCTGTCACCTGACTATTCTTAAATCTGCTCTGAGAATAAGATGGAGTTTAAGTGCTCTGTGCAATTCCAGCCTTTGCTTCCGCTTGTTCTTTGTTGAGATAATGGTGTTCTGTATTTATTCATTGAGCCGTAAAAAATGTTTTTAAATAGGTTACACAGTTGTTAGCGTCTAACAGCTTGACTTGCTTAACATTTTTTCTTTCACCCCCAATTCTAGGAAGGATTTCTGTGTACATAAGGATGAACCATGTGATACTGTTGGTAAGTAAATAAACGTAAGAGACTGCATAAACTACGTAATAAAATCAGTTTTATGTAAATAGAAATGAGAAGCTAAAAGATGAAAGGAAAATCAGTGACGGAAAGCAATACTTAGCTAAAATTCAAAATACATCTTAAATTCTAATAATACTGTTAGATCGGTATGTATGTGTGTATGCTTCTAGCAAAGTACTGTGTTTTAGTACAATATTTCCATCTCTTTCATAGAGAAAACTTTAAACCTTTTTTATTTTTAGTCTCACTGACTAAAAATTGTTTTACTCTTTCTAATTTTGAATATGAAGCTAAGAAAATGTGTTTCTGATTATTTTTTATGCAATGGATTTATCTTTGGTGTGAATATGTTTATGATACATAAAAAAAATTTCCATAAGAATCTAATGCATGGTACAGTGTTTATGAGCTATTTATGTAAGAAGTTTATGAACTCCTTCAAAAGAATACAGGATGTGAGCTAGTGTGAAAGGCATCTTCTGACATCTTCATTTGAAGTAAATGCAGACTGTACTGAGTTTTTCTATAAACATTTATTTAGTTCACACACTTTTTGGAAGACAGTGTTCAGTCTGGTGGAAAAGGTAGCAAAAAGTAGCAGTTGTTTTGTTTAATTGTAATTGTAATTCTGGGTAAAAACACGCCATGACCTTAATTGGAGGATATCATGGCGTGTTCTTAACCTAGAATTTCAGTTTGCTAATAGAAGTCTTAAAGAGTAGTGTATGTGAATACAAGTTTTCAGAATATAATTTTTTTCCAGTAAGATTAGAATGACAATAATGTACTGTTGTCATAGTTGTGCTCCCTCCTAGGTAGAGAAGGAGTAGCTTTTTCTCCCATTTCATTTCAGTTGCAAAGATTTGAGAAGAATTCTTATGTAAACTGTATTACCTCACCACTTGCTAATCTTTTTTCTTGTACTGCTGTATCCCAAGTGTATATGAGTGTGTCTGTGGGATGGGTATCAAGAAAAAAGCCTTATAAATAAGAATGTTATGTGTTTCACAGAAGTAAATTATTATGAGTTCCTGGTGTTCTTTCACTAATCGGTGTATTGGTCTTAGGTGAATTTTGTATGAGTGTTTCTTGTTTGGAGGCATTTATTTTTGACTTACTAGTGCAAAAATACTTCCAGCAGAAAGAGGAAGCAGTGTGACAAGAAGTCTTCATAAAACTTAAAATTGGAGTACTTCCAGTTTGTCTAAATTAGGATAGGTTGCTTCCTGAATTTCAGAATTGAAGTGAATATATTCAAGAATTTTCCCTGAACAATGTTTTCTCTTTGGCTGAAGCTTGGAGGTAGTAGGAGAATTATTTATTTCTGAATTTGTCCATAGAATTTTAAATTGAGTAAGATTAAACTGACTCAAGTATCAGTAATGAGCAGTTCTGTGGTGAACAAGCTGGGATGAAACTTGAAAATGTGGCAGTCTATTAATTTTTAAGAGCACAAGGAGTAAAGGATTTGCAGTCCTAATATTGTGATAAGCAAAATTAAGTAGATACCTTGGCTGAATGACCTGGCTTATTGTGGATTGACTGCTGTGGACTTCCCCATTCTCTGTGCTTGGAGGTTTCTTCAGGAGCTGAACCGCAGTTTGTATGTATAATTCTTTCCATATAGGTACAATTGTGCAGCATAAGCAAAGGTCATTGTTTTTCTTATGTTTCATCATTTATTTTATGAATTTCAATCATTTTTTTCCCAGATGAATATAGCACCTTTCCGTAAATGTAGTGTATAATTTTTTCCATGAATACTTATAATACTGTGGGTCCATGCTCACTGTTTAGAAGATATTTTCTTGAGTGTCTTGTCCACCATCATTCTGGAGCTCATCTAAAGAGGAGTGTTGAAAAACTTTGCACATTTCTCTTGAAGAGAATTTTTAAGTTATCTTACTGTCACAGACATATTCTGTCAATTATTTTGAGGCTAACAGGTCTATAATGACAAATTGTTGATAGTACATGTAGAAGGTGGTTTCATTTTGGTATCTTTACTCTGAATTCTTTTTCCCCTAGGCAAACCAAAAGGAAAATTTTATATTAGTTGATGAGTAAAAGTTTGGTGAAAGGAAATGAAGGGTAGTTTGATCTTCCTATATTCATGCAAAAAGTTTATAGGCAAAAAGTGACAGTACATTCCAGGGATGTATCACATGCTGTAAATTGCAGAATTTGCCAAAGACAGTAAATGAGAAATGCTAATGTACTATATAATTCCCCAATGTCCACATCTTGCCTCACCTTCCCCCCCTCTCCAAAAATCCAGAAGAATGCACAATACAGACTCTACCATAAAAAATGGAATAAAGCAATTCTCTCTGAAATATTAATATAACTGTACAGGAATGTGAGGCAGTCAAGGTGATCTTTGTAGCACTTCAGGCATTTAGAAATGAAAGTTATGACAAGGGAACATGTACAGGACAGACCTCATTATTGGAAAGGGTTGTCATGGTGGATGTTGGAATAGTTCTTTGCAGAGATGAATGCAGACAAATACTGGATTTATTGTTTACTCATTACATGCAAAGACTCACAGTTTTCAGACTGGACATGAGTATCCTTTTAAGCTAAAGAGAGAAAGTGCCAGTATTCTGTTATGTAGACAAAGTTTTCATGTATTTAGGTGGCAAATAACACACTTTTCTGTACTTCCAGTCTTGTTCTACAAAAAATACAGAACTTGTGCAGTCTTCAAAAAGTATTTTTTCATTGTCTCTTAAAATAACAGTGATTTATATGAAGATTAGATGGTTTAATATATAATTAACCAGGAACTCTATTAACCAAAAAAAAAATGTTTGCTCAAAATTAAAACCATATGGCAAACCTCCCTGGATATATACTGGATTATATTTCATTAATGATTTTGAACATCATTTTGATAATCTTCTAAATATTCTTTCAGAAAGGCATTTAAGGTGGAAAAATGCAAGATTTTTTTTTTTCTGTAATGATAAAAAATATTATTTGCATTGATTGTCAAATATTACTTTCTTAGTCAGGAAAAAAAGATCCCTCTATCTGGGAGACCAAGCATTATGGAGAAGGGAAGGCTTTGGGGAAACCTCATTGTGGCCCTCCAGTACCTGGAGGGAATTTTGAAAAAAAAGGAAAAGTTTTTTATGCAGGCAGATAGAGTCAGGACAAGGGGAAATGGTTTTAAAGCGATAAACCGAAAAAGGGCATGTGTAGAACAGATATAGGTAAGAAATTCTTTACTCAGAGAGTGGTGAAGTGCTGGAACTGGTTGCCCAGAGAAGTTATGGGAGTTCAAGGCGAGGTTGGATGGGCCACTGAACAACTTGATCTACTGAAAGGTGTCCCAGCTCATGGCAGGAGAGTTTGGAACTAGATGATCTTTAAGGTCTCATCAAATCATTCTGTGATTCCAAAACTCATTAGTACTTCATATTTTATTATTTTGCAAAGTAAACAGAAAGAGAAGAATTATTTCAGGGATTTCTTTGATTTCCCCAAAGTTTCTTGAAATTTAGGAAGTAGAATGTAGTTCTTTTATGTCTTTCAATATTAAGTATTTCTCTATTGCTAGAAATGTTTGGAAATCTCTGCTGTAGGCAGGGAGTTGAGGGTCTGCTTTCTTACTTCATAACTTAAATCCAGAGTAACTCAGATAATTGTCCTCCTTATCTAATCCCTTGTTTCTGTAAAATGTTAAGCAAGACTCTCATGTGGTATCAGTCAGCCTAGGTCAATGGATTTCTGCAAAGCTATTCTGATTTCAGCATTGCCAATTGTTGCAGCCACTGTGAAATTCATTCTGGGTGGAGAACCACAAAGCAATTGGGCTGAAAAGTGACCAGATCCGAGTGTTCTTGAGCTTCCTCTGGTGGATTGATTGGTTGGTTGGTTGGTTGGTTGGTTGGTTGGCTGCAGCATTCTTTATTCTTTTTGCCCCCTCCTGTTTTGCTCATGTGTAAGCCTTCTGTCCTTTTTTCATGCACAGAAGTGATATGATGCTGCTCCCTTGATTCTTACAGTTCATCTATAGCTTAAAGAGAGGTTTCAGACCTTTATTTTTCAGTATGGTTGTGAGGGACAAAGCGGATCTCTCTGTGGGTGGAAACATATCATGGTGTTTTTATACAAATTAAATTTAATTTAGCTAATGAGAAGACTGGTTTAGATATGTAATTGCCCAGGGTTTTTTTCCCCCAGAAGATAACTGTTTTGGGATCATAGCATGTTTCTCCTCCAAACAAGCTTTGTTAACTTAGAGGAAGCTACTTTTTCAATTTGTGTTGATTTGGAATGTTCTTTTTCTTGGGCTGATGACAGGTAAAATTATGAGTGTAGACACCCTAATGAATTTCAGAAAAAATTAAGAAGTAATTAAATAGTTGATTTTCAGAGGGTGAAGTCCATTGCAATGGAATCATCACAAAATGTAAATTGGGGATTGCACGTGCTGTACTGTTGTTGTGTATGACTTTTCTGGTATTATCATATTGAGGTAACTGAGACGATTCATAGGGAAAATTGTTATTAGGATGTTGCACAAACCTTTAAGACATGGAAATAAAAATATTTTTTCACTGAAATCAACAGATATTTTCTCAACAAGTAGGCCTACGAGTAAACACAGAAAGACTATTCCTTGAAGCAAGTTTATGCACATTCTAATTTCCCTTCCTCTTGTCTACGTTTCCACTTCAAGAAACATGGCAATCAAGATTATGACTCTCTGAGGCATACTTCTTTTGGACTAGACTTGTTGCTAGCTAATGTCTTCTGTGGAAACACTATACTAGAGAGTTCTCAGAATGCAGTGTTACAGGCATAGAAAGATTCTAAAATGATGCTTGTCTTGTGTTTGCATCAGTTTGGAGCCCTGTTAACCTGCTGAAACTCAGATAGTGACTTCTGGTTTTGTTTGCATATTTTTAGGTAACATTTGCAATTAAAACAACAGCTATAAGAACATGTGATTCTATCTAAACTGTTTGCTAAAGAGCATTTTCCAGTGAAATGCAATCTCTAAATAGAATTCCTCTAAAAACTTGTCAGATTGGTTTTGGACATAAATACAGTATATTAAAAATTTCTAAATTTGGTAACGCCTAGTGTTGTAGATACAAAAAAGACCAGCAGAAAATTAAGGTGACATCAGATCTTTGTAGTGTTGCAAAGGAACTCAGTGGTGTGGACACAAATCATAATTGATAAGGGATCAGACAAACATCTACACAATAAATAACACAAACCAAAATGAAATGAAAGAACATATTTTTCATCCAACTTAGAAAAATATCAAATATAGATATACTTCTCTTTCCTAATATGAAAGCTATCAATCTTTAATACAAAGAGCTTGGAGTTTGTCCTTATATTCTGGGGACAAAGTTTTAGACCAGTTATATGCATTAACAGATATGATAGAAATAGGGGATTGGGCAGACTATCCATGTCCAGTGAGGGTAAATGATGGAAATACTAAAGCTGGATGCTTAGGGCTAGTTACCAATGAACAAGCAGGCAAAGAAGTTGAACTGAGCACAGGCAGCAGTATAGCAGAAGTAAACTTTAGAAGTCCTGCTTTTTTTTCTTTTTTGTTGAGTCAAAGTTATCAAAGAAATGCACTTCCAGCAGTTCCAAATAAGCACTGTGAGTTATTCAGGTGTTGCAACTTGTGGGATATAGGAAGGTTTCTCATCAGTCAAGACAAACAGGAACCCGAAAAATCCCAGAGCCTGTCATTTATGGTATGTCCTAAAGTTGATACGCATTTTTGTAAACAAGTAAAGACAGGTAAAGCTGAAACCAGGGTGTGGGCCAGGATGACTGCCACATAGGACGGAATATAGAACCTGTGTATAGGTTCTGCTCTGTGCATAGCTGAGTACAGCCAGTCTTGCAGATAGAAGTGCAGGAACCATGCTTAAATGAGTCTCATAACATTTTTGCAACATCTAGGATTTTTAACAGTTCAGGACTGCCCACAGTCTAGTTTGATATTGGTGAAAAGTGTTGCGTTTCAAATAATTGAATACTCTTTGAGTATATACCATTTTAAAATTCTGTTGAATGAGGTTACCTGTACATAGAGATGCATCATTTTTTTACATATTCATCACTAGTGTAATTAATTTGCTTGGTTTTGTTGTGAATGTTACTGCTCTTGGTGCCATGGGGAATTCAGAGTGGGAGGAGGGCAGTTGAATGACAGATTGGATGATGAGAAACAATTACAGCAAGTTTCTCTCAGCAAAGGCATAACTACAGTCTGTTAATTTTCCAAGGTCTTAAATGTTCCCTGACATACCCATGCTAGACAAAATTTTCAAAAACAGCAAAAGCATTTTAAGCTCTGCATTTTGTTCTGTGAACTGATTTGTCCCACTGAACAAGAGACACTCTAAAAATTTATCCTATGTAAAGGATATTCTGACATTCACACAACTGCACTCACTAGTTAATCTGCAGAAGATTTCCTGTGGAGATTTCCAATGTCTAACTTAATCTAAGTTATTCACATAACCTTTACAAGACGTGCAATTTTGCATTCATACAACATTCTTTTACAGCAAAATAATGATAGTAATAATTCACAGACTTACATAGAGAGTAAACACCTCATACAATGAGAACAAGACCATCTTTTAAGTGCTTTTATAGAAAGCTAGCTGAAGAAATCTCACTGAATTTTAATTCCTGGACATTTGTTTCTTCTAAAAGAAAAGCACTCTAGCTCAAATGTGTAGCTGGAAATGCCTGAGTAGCTCCATTATTCACACGTGACTTATGAACACTGATTTTTTTCTGTAGAAATGGAAAAGTTCCCTGGGAAGTGATAGCCGTATGATAGTCCAGTGTATCTAGTATAGAAATACCTTTAATACAGAAGCTTTTTAAAAATAATTGGAATATTTTGACTTCTACAGCCTACAGAATAAAATCTGGTTTTGTCAGTGAGTTATATAAGTACAGCAAAACAGATCCTAATTAATTGTAAATTCAATAAATACGAAAAAACAAATCAAAATAAGTAAATAGAATTTAGTTTCCCTCATATGTTGTAAAACATCAAATGAATTATGCATGCTTGGTGCAGTTTCTCAGAAGCGCAGAATGCTGACTACGTGTATTCAGTCATCAAATCCAGACGTTGCTATTACAAACCTCAACTTTATTCTTCTCATATTAAATTCAGCTCTAAAAATTATTTAGCTTCATGTTTCCAGCAAAACTCCTAAGATGCAGATACCTTGGCTGCTATTTTACTGAGTTACAATAAATGACAAGACTCCAGTGAGACCAGAGACAGAAGTTTTCACATCGAGATATGCAAACCTTTGTTTTCAAGCGATGTTGTAACTCAGACAGAAAATTGCTGGGTTACAACACATCAGATTGTTTCATTTTCCAGTGCTTTATTTAAAGTGTTTAAAGCTTAATTAATCTCAACAGTAGTAGGGTGACAGAGGATGAATCTGTCTGAATGGACTCTTGATGGCAATTTCATAATCATTGAGGTTTTAATTAGTGACCTTTACCATGCTTAAAAAACAAGTCTTCTCTTCATTAAACAATTGATCAAGGACTTGATGCAGGCAACTCCTTTGTTTTCTTATTTTATGTTATTTTACTTTGAAGTCTTTAGCCAATGTATTTAGAGAGCTGAAAGCAATGGAAAAAAGGTATTTTCTGTTTTTTTTTTCAGATTGTACTACAGAGGTCACTTGCTGATTTCTTGCTAAGTGTGTGTAAAAAGTCTGTCTAAGGAAGCAGTAGGGCCTTTGAGTGTGTTTAGGAGGATGGGAAGGCTAATTTTCATGTTTACATATAGTTTCAGATGTTTACAATGAAATCTATGTAAATGCTAGATAGAGCTGAGAAAATCTATGACATTCTGTATTGAATTTCCATTAACCTCTGGATGTTCTAGTTCAAGGAAATTTTGAGGCTGAAACATGTTGCTCATTTAATGTGTGGGATAATTTTGTGTATTTGTTGGTGTTCATGGTTGCCTTTGATACTATTTATTTGTACAATAGCCATTTATCTATGTAGTAGTTCTAAATAAAAAATATATGCACTATTGTTAAGATAGTATTAAAGGTTCAATCATTCCTCAGTTACTAAAGAAATAAACTTTTTCAGATAGTGTCTGTCTTGAAATATCTCTGAGGTTAAATGTGATTTTTTCCTATATTGAAATAATAACTATTGGATTAGACCTGTATCTAATTCCAGTTGCACATTCCAGTTCAGATTTAGTTGTGCTCTTTCTCATTTAGTTAATATGTGATCCTTGTTCTTCACATATGTTTAAGCCCCAGTGGATTCAGCTACAAGATCAAGCACTGAATTTGGTTCTTGACTTGAGTAAGGAGTGGTGTAAGATGCCTCAGTGCCAACCACAGGACCTCATAATTTCATATTCTTTCTGTGAAAATGCAGTAAAACTTTGTCATTTTTCTACAGGTTATGTTGGTTCATCTCTAGGTACATCTTTTATTTATATCTCTTGTTTTCTGTGTTTAGTTTCAACTTATCTGAACTATTTAAAATCCTTTTTCAAAGGAATTTGAAATATAGAGACATGTACTATAAGAATTTAACATTACACTGAATATTTAAAATATTTATGTTTCAGTCTGGAACTTCAGTTCAGAATTTTGTCCATAGACAAAACCGCCATGTCTATCAGAAAAAAGCACTCCAACGTAAGGAAAAAAATGAATCTCATCTATTAGTGCATGTTTACTACGTGTTAAAGAAAAAAGAAGGAAATTAGAAGAAAGCTAATTATGACAGTAATTTGTGTTTGTCTTGTGAATAGTGTGTAGTTTGCAAACTCATGTGGGAATCCTTCACTTAAGCATGCCAGATGCAGAAGTGAAAAATCAGTGAGACCATGGTGCACATGGCAGATTTCTTCGAGGTGCTCATGCCAAGGATGGGCAGGGCAGTGAGACACAAAGCAGAAGACAGAAGTGGGCATGGCTTACTTAATATTAGGTAAAATGGTTTCTCTAGGAGAGAATTTACTATTTTTGCTAATCAGATTGCAAAATATAAAAAAAAGCAGGAGCAACTTAATGACCCTCTCAATAGATTAAACAGTGAATTAAGTTTTGTGTCACTCTGTTCATTGAAATTTTTGAAAAACAGAATTAGATCCAAGCAGCTGTGAGCACTTAAAAATACTTTTCATTGTCTCCTGGATTTCACAACTTCAGTACTCATCTTTTATGTTTTTTTAATATGAAAGATATAAAATCATGTAGGTTGGAGCTGTAAATAATCATGCATCAATAATAAGTTTCTCTATATGCCATAAAGCTCTGGATTAATTTGTATAAAGAGTTGTTCTTCACTTAATGTATCATCCGTATAATTAAATTTTAAAAATAAAAATGTAAAATGTGCTGTCACACATTAAAATTAAAGGCATTAAGATATATGGCTGTAAAATACCTGTTTTCTGCCTAGCCATCTATTTTGCTAAAATTAGTCTTGTGTTCAGGTCTTCATAGAAATGCTTGTGTGTAGTATCTTTATCCCTTCAAAAGAAAATTTTGCGAAGTTATGCATGAATAGTCAACTTTATACAGTGTCGTACACTAGAAAATCCTGGTGTTTTCTAGTGGAAATGTTTTCAGAACAATATTTTTGGAGACCAGGCATCTCCTTGAAATTAATGCATCAGTTTCTTTGTCCTGTAACTGTATAATGGCAGGTGGAAAAACAGTGTAATGGAATTAGATAACATGTTTTTTAAGAGTGGGATTGGAAGTCAGTGATACATGAATCCTTTAACTGAGGAGGAGACAAAAAGCTCCATATTTATGGAGAGAACTGCGGATGATGTATTCAACTGCATCTAACTTGTCAAAACACAAGGAAAAGTGCTCCACAAATGGTATCAGAATAGAACAGAGGGACAGGGCCAAGTCTCACTCTTCATTTAAATATCTTTGGGAAGACTTTCAGTTTGAATCTGTTTCATAGCTCCTTTTTGTGACATTTAAGTGGCAACAAAACCAAATTTTGTAGGTTGTTTTGAGTCTATACTGAAGTTTTTATGTTCTCAGGATGATAATACCCCCTACACTGAATAAACCATCGAGAGTCTTCCTTTACTCTGATTGCTCAAGCAGGGATTAATGCTGCAGTCTAGTTATCAATTACCTTGCATCTTGCAGACCTTGCAAAGGTCATTTAAATAATTGGTATCCCGGAAGAAGAAAGACCTGATGCTCTCAGTCTATTCAGCTTGCTTTCATTGAACTCATCATACCAACAAACTCCAGGAATTTGTGAAGTTTGCAAGAGCATTGAGACATGGACTTGAAGAAACTCATCAGATTGCTCCATTGATCAGTTAACACTGACTCTTACTGGGGCAGCACAAACACTTTCATCATGAATGATAATACAGTATGGAACAAAATAGTCTTAGTTATACCAGTGTAGACAAAATACAGGATTAATATCTGCAGATAACAATAGTAATTTGAAATCAAATTATTTTAGTTGAAAAGAGGCATGGTGGAAAACTCTTCTCAAGATAGTTTTTCCCTTATTCTCATTTATCAAAATATACTAGCTAAGCTATGCATTGATATCTGGTCCTTGTTTTCTGTATAAAGGAACAATTGGCTATTCACATTTCCTGTAAGATGTGCTAGTACTTTCTGCTATAAGCAGCCCAAAGATCAGTCACTTTCTTATAGTGAATCTCTCTCGTAGTGAAACAAAGTACAGTTTCACACAAAAATCTTAAATGGTTCAAACTTCACAAGCTTTGGCCATAGAGTAGTACATTATGCTAAAAATCAAAGGAAAACCAGACTACTATTCCCTTTCAATCCTACTAGGTCCCCCTTGTCTCACATAAAAGAGAGAGCACCACATTAAATATTAGAAAAAAAAATCCTGAATATTTTCTTTAAGTGTGATCTCAGCAACAGTAAAATAATCACTTCCATATCACTGTTGAGTGTATCATAAAAACATGAGAAATGTTTTACAGGAATCACTCAGGTTGCAGAAAATGAGGTAATGTTTTACTGTGCTGAAGCCCCGTGTGTCAAGAAACAATTTTATGTTTCTGTAACAGTGTGTCATTTCCACAAGATTGGTATAATAAAATAAGTTGCAAAAGAAAACAAGACAGTCTTGTTTTCTTCATAGTTTGTTGCAAGAAGCAAAATAGGTCTGAATAATGTATTGTAGTGTGAAAATGATGTGAGCAATTTCACACTGTTTATTTGCATAGGGGATGGTACCAGCCATCTTCCAGAAAGAAGGCACCTGAACTAAGTTACAGGAGAATCAGCTTAATAGGGTATCAAGGCTGTAAATCTTTTAAGACCAGGAAAAGCATTGGTGATATATTATCAGTAGATCAAATTGGTAAGGGGAATTGATGTTACACAAGCCTGGGAAACATATTCAGGAAAAAAATGATTTGATGGAATGAGACAGGAGGTGAATTCAAAGGTGTTGCAATGTGTGTAGATATACAGAACATGGGGGCAGCTTTAGCAGCTGCACATTTTGTAAATGTGAGAACTGAAACCCAGATGTCAGAAAGGCAAGAAGAGAGATGAGCACCTGGGTGAATATTTTCACTAGTTGGATGGAGTGACATAATACTTAATTATTTCCAGTGTATATTTTACTCTTTGATGCTAATATATTTTGATCCAAGTGTATGGAGTTGTAGGCCTGAAGTATTCTAAAATATGTTAAAGTGAACTCACATTGCGCAGTGGTGGAAGCACTTTGGAAAGCTAATTGTACCATCTTGTGTTCCAGGACTACATTTTTTATGGGGAGAGTCAAATTTTTTCAGAGGCAGAATCAGAGACAAGAGAGAGCTGTAAACATACAGCATTTCCATTAAAATAGGAGTGCAATAAGTATTTTCCACTTTTTTTTTTTTTTTGTATTTACAAATAACAGAGGATGTTAAATCTTGAAATTATACATGCACTCAAGTTTTAAGGCCAGCACAATCTTTTGTTTCACAGAAGTGATGTCAAATTTCCATTTGGAAAATAGAGACTGCCTCAGAATTTATCTTGAAAACTAGGGTTTTAAAGCCCCTGAATAGTCCTGCTGGAAGTCTAAAACCTACACTTATGTCAGCATTTTCATCAACATGCTGTTTCTGTGCACTGTGCTTCCTACTATGCTATAGGAATAGCATATGCTAGGGCCCGTGACATCAAATTATAAGACTTATTTGAAAAATACTTTAAAATAAAATGTTGGGGTGTTTTAATGTCTTCCAGACATTTAATGTGTTTTTTAATTGACCAAACCTTTATGCACATTATTTTTATAAAAATATATCTAAATAGTGATTAAATTAAAAAAAAAAAAAGGTAATTTAAATGACTGGCAGCAGCAAGAAAGCACCTGAGAGCAAAGCTGTAAGAAATTATTAGAAAGGTTTGTCTTCATCAAATATGGTAGTTTGGCTTTCTTCTTGGTAGCAGGTATTTTTATTGTGTTTTCTTGTACTCTGGTATTCTTGGCAAACTAAAATTTCACTTGCCTTTTTGGCAAAGGTGCCTCCCTTTGAACTCAGACAAGAAGCTGTTGTTCTACTTTCCCTTTTAAAGTCATACTGTAGGAGAAACTTCAGTTTACAAGCCTCTAAAACATTTTGCACAATTATACTGGGCTAGAATATGAACTTGTTATCTCTTTTTGTTAAAATTAACTCTTTTAAAACACTAGTCCTAATAAATCTATGCCTTCTATTTCTTACAGACTTCTGAATGGAAAAATACCAGATATAAGTCATCCAACACTAGTCAGGCTGTTTAAGCATGGAAAATTTGTTCCCATGTATCGGGTGTTTTATTTCTAAAAAAGTGTTCTAGAAGGAAAAATGCAGGTCTCATAATACTTTTTTTTCTTGTTATCTTTTTTTGCAATGGGACATCTATTTTTAAATGATCTGAGGAATAATTTGTGTCTCAAAAGAAGAATTCTTTAATTCTTCTAATTTAAGAACTTCACGGAGAATTTTGACTTTCAAGAACTCCTCTAACAAGATTTTGTGTGGTGCTATTAGATATTAGATATTAGATGCAGATAGCCACCTGCATATTCCCATGTTGTGTTCACAGTGGTCCCACTTGCTTCCTGATAGTTTCAAGAGCTACTACATGCTCTGATATGAGATTAGTTTCTGATTAGCAACTGAACGGAACTTGACTCAAACAGAAAACAAGGAAGAGAATATGTTTTAGAAAAGATTAGTTCTGTGTGGATGCTGTATACAACAGTATTACTTTTTCTTCTATATTTGAAAAAATATCCTTTGTGGGGAGCAATGAAAATGCATGAGGGTGAGAATTCTATAACCAGGTATTCCATATGGGGAGGGCTTAATGTTTAAAACAAAATGTACTTACCTGAAGACATTTGATGTTATGTGGGATTTTGATTTTAGCAGAATGATGTGGCAGCGTACTGAAATCAGTGTAAGCCATTGTGTACCTGTTGCAGTGTACTGTGGGATCACAGTACAAATTTCATTCTCACTATTGGCCCTCATATGGTCATTGTCATGATGCTGAGCATCCCCTGGTGCTGGAAAGGAATATGCATGTTAAAGCCTGCTCGAGCCTGTTGCTCTGTTCAAAGTTCATTTTGTCAGTTATTCAGTTTTTATTCTCTGTTTTGGGCAGAGCTACAAATGCACTTACCCCTTGCTGGGCCAGCTAACTCAGGAAGCCATTCACACTCTTTTGATTAACTCAGGGATAAATATTTCCCTAAGCAGTTAATCCATTGAACTGATAAAGGCATTTATCTAAAACTGTCACTCCTGTCCTTCTTGGGTTCAGTTTTCTTTGCAACAGCTGTGGTCAGTCATTCCATACAATCTTTGCTCAGCTTCATAAGTACATCACCCTTGCCCACCACGCCTCTTTTAGGGGTCTACTGATCAGAAACCAAAGGTAATTTTTTTTTTTTAATAAACAGGTATATTTAAAGTAAGTAGGTTTGGAAAAGAAAAATAGAAGATGGACTAAATAAAGATCAAAAGAGAAGAAATAGAAAAGTGAATATATGTGAGTGTGCAGAAGTGTAGAGACAGTCATATGAATAAGACACAGCCTTCATACCATGTACGCCTTGTAGCACTATGACAAGTGTGTCAGTCTGGAGTAGTGATGCATGTGGTCTCAAGGGCAAAGAAGAAATGGGAAGTGTATGCTTTGGTTTATGTATTTCCCAGACATTATGATGATGCATTCATAGCAGTCTTTCTTTAGGTGTTGTGTGGGAAAGCCTGACTGCCGAGAAACATTGTCACATTGCCCACCTTTAAAGAAAATGTAATTGTAGAACAAGTTATAAAACAGAAAGCAAGTTTGAATTGTTAAAATTACTTCCTATGGTGTACTGCAGTGTTCACTGTCGTCATTTCACCATTTTGTGGAGTAACAAAGGCTTTTGTTGGTGTATATAAACAGTTTTATGGTAGGAAGTAGGCCCAAACACATGATCTGTGGCATATGATAATCATTCAAAGGAAGCTGCCTATCTGTCATGTCTGTCCAATGCATCAGTGAAAAGCATATCCTCAAGATTAATTTACTTCTGCATGTATTTGGTAAGAGCTGTTCTCATGCTAAGCTTGAAATCTGTTGCTAGTTCTTTAAGTAAAAAACTTTCCTGTCTCTTTATTGGGAAAGGCATAAAGAATGACACAGACTCTTTTGTGGAGTTGAACTGGAGAATTTTCTCTCGGTTTATTACTTCGGGTCTTTTTTATTGACTGATACATGAAAAGTACAGAAAAGTAAACTCTTATTTTTTAGTAAACTAACACATTACCATCATTAGTCAGTGGTGTTCACCACCCCTCGACTTTCTCTTGCAAGAAAACAAGGAACAGACAAACAGCACCTGCAAGGCTGTTTTCTATCTCTGAGGATTGTTTTAATTCCTCCTTATGAATTCCCAGGCCCCTGTCCCAGGCAAGACTGAGAAAGCTATGTGGTCTGCAATTTCCACAGGCACCGTGCTCCCTGCTTCACAGGTAGCATCCATAATTCCCCCCTTTTTGTTTTAAAATACAAAAGCAGTGTTTGTAATCTCCTGCTGGGCCCTTGCAGGAAAGAGAACAAACACAGCACAAGAGGTCTTCTTCAACAGAGTTTTGAATGGATACTGATTTAGAATGATTTTCTGGCCTATGTTTTTGATATCTAAGGGTTGTTTTCTTTGCAAGGACTTGATGGTTGACTTTAATAAACTAACACACACAGCACATAAAACATCATTAGTCTGCTCAGAACTGACAGTCTAACTTGTCAACAGGGAAGTTTAAAAGAATACCAAAGTGACAAAACTCAAGAACACCCAGATCCAGACGCACTGAATCTCTACTCAATTCCACCATATAACATCTATGAACTTTTTACAGATCAGTCAACAATGCAATTCACAATGCTTTAAATCTTTCATTGTTTAAGTAAAATCCCTCCTTTTTTTTTTTTTTTTTTTTTTTTTTTTTTTTACCATTTGATTTTCACCTCAAATATGACTGAGGGACTTGTAGAATTCACATGGCTGTGGTCAAGAGCTTTTTGACTCTTTGCAATTAGTGAAGTAACCAGGGAAGCTATTTGCGGTGTAGAGATGGTTGCTTCATCAGGCTCAGGTTGCTGTTGTTCGTAGGGTTCTGCAGCTGTGTTGCTGGGTGGTTTGAAGTTTGCAGGTTTGGGGTAAAGCTGATTCTGTTGTAAAGTTGTACTTGCTGCTTGCTGAAACTTTTCCTCAGCTGTTGTTTCCAGCGGTGGTTGCCCTGGCAATAGCACTGCAGTAGCCGGTCTGGGCAGCAATTTCTCTTGTGGCCCTGTCTGCCCCACCACACCAGGCTGGGCATGGAGGGGAGGAACCATGCCTGCCTCCATGTGGAGGCAGGTCACAGCGGGGGCGTCTGTGCTGTCACTTGTGTCACAGAAGAAAGGAACGCAGAGGGCGCAGGGGGGCTGAAGAACACCATCGACAGCAAAGGGCCCCTCATGGCAGTGCTCGCGGCGCCTTCACTGGCGCCACGGAGGGCGCAGGTGGGGACAGGCAGTCTCTGTTCCCCCACCGCCTCTCTGTTGAGGAAACTTGTGCTCATAGCTCCACAGGTGACAGGTCCTCGGTCCCACCCCCCAGTCTCTCATGGTGTACAAAAGAGGCACCCCTGGCATCTGAATTTTCTATCTCGGTATCACTGTCCCCAGACTGGCACTGTTCCAACGCTTTAAAGAGCACACCCTAGGTGGCTGCCAGGTTGCACATGCTGGTATCTCCTGCAGCTAACTCAGACCACAGGCGGTTTCCCGCTGACAACCAAATCTCCAGATCAAAGGCATTATCGACAGTCACAGTAAAACTTTGCGCTTTTACCCACTGGAGCAAAGCGCACATAGCATCTTCAGAACTATCGAGTCCCATGCGTGGCAAGGTGTTCTGCCACACAGAGAAGACAAGCTGATCACTAGTTGAATTGTGGTTCTTCATTGTGAGAACCGTCTATCTTGATGGCCCACGAATGCAAATTACGCAGACACAGTGGCTTAACCTGGGACTTTAAAAGCTCTAGCTTTGCCAAGATAAGCCGTTCCAAGCCTGCTCACTGGCAGGGCTCCACTATCCTGTTGGTCTAAAACCCAACTCCCTCCAGGAGAGCCCGGGAGATTCTCACTTACCCCTCTGTGGGGGAAGCGGCTGGTTTGTCAACTGCCGGCTGCACTGAACCTCGGGGGTCACCAGGTGCACATCACGTCGGGGTCACCAGATGTCGCTCTACTGGGAACGGCATAAAGAATGACATAGACTCTTTTGTGGAGTTGAACTGGAGAATTTTCTCTCGGTTTATTACCTCAGGTCTTTTTTAATGACTGATACATGAAAAGTACAGAAAAGAAAACTCTTATTTGTTAGTAAACTAACACATCGCCATCAATGGTCAGTGGGGTACACCACCCCTCGACTTTCTCTTGCAAGAAAACAGGGAACAGACAAACAGCACCTGCAAGGCTGTTTTCTATCTCAGGAGGATAAGGAGGATTGTTTTAATTCCTCCTTATGAATTCCCAGGCCCCTGTCCCAGGCAAGACTGAGAAAGCTATGTGGTCTGCAATTTCCACAGGCACCGTGCTCCCTGCTTCACAGGTAGCATCCATACTTTCCCTTTACTAGGTGAGCATCATTCGGTTTTGTTGCCAAATAAGTGAGGTGGCTTCAAAGTCGCATCTTTTTTGATTGTATAGAATAGTTCCATGAAGCCTTCATAAGGCACTCTTATAATTTACCCAGGTAATTTAAGGACTGAAAGTCTTTATTGTGTAAGTCCTAAAAATAGACATTTCTACTTCTGTCCAAATATTTATTTTATAAATTTAGCTCAAGATCTTTATTAATTTTCTATACCATAAAACAAACATCAGAAAAGTTTCTCATTAAAATTATGCCTTGAGGAAGTTAAAGTAAACTATTTAAATTTCTTAGAAGATTGAGTTACTTCTTAGAAAGGTTACATTTGGTTTTTCTTTCATATTAATAGTATGAAAAAATATGAAGCAAAGAAAATTTTCATTGCATAGAACTTCATATCCAATTTTTCATATTTTCTTCTGAATAGAATCATTAAAGACCTCATCAACAGTAATTATATAAAGCCATTCAGGTTGGTTTTTTTTTTCTCTTTCTAGATTGCAGAAAGAAGGTCAAATGAGGAGAAAAGGAAGTTGTGACTTTCTCAAATTTATTACTTTCTGCTTTTCATTTAACTCTGCAGTTTTCTTTTCCATCTGTGTCTTTTCCTATTCATGCATATTTTTATGGACAAGTTTTCCACTTGGTGATGCCCTAAAAAAAAAAAAAAGGAAGCAATTAAAAGTTTTTAAAAGTATGCTGGCTGCAGTCTGTGACCATGTTATAGTGTGTTATGGCATTAAATATTTTCCTTTACATTTGAAAGAATTTTTTATATGTGGCTTAAAATTTAAGAAAGAGGACATGGGAATTATTTGTCAATTTTTACACTAGAAGAAAGTATCCTTGAGTTCAGAGCTGCCTTGCTTCCTAAACTCTTTCAAATAGTGAAATATTAGCCTGCATATGCTTTCATATGGTTGGAAACATTCTGGATAGTTTAGTATAAAACTGACAATAAGAATTTTTCAGATATCAAGGTACTGAAAAGGAAGTGAAAGAGAAGATGGAAGTATAGACAAAATAATGCATATTAAGGAAAATACTAATAGTCTTTAGCCTATATGCGTGAAGTTATGGACTTTGCTGCCACTGAGGGAAGAGTTCAGAGAATGGTAAGGGACAGTTCTCCAAAAATCCCAGAATTGTTAGGGTTGGAAGGGATTTCTGCAGATCGTCCTGTCTAATTCCCCTTCAGAAGCAAGTTCACTTAGAGTAGGTGAAAAATAAACACCTCCAGGTGGGTTTGAATGTTACCAGAGAGGGAGACTCCACAACCTTCCTGGGCAGCCTGTTCCAGTGCTCTGACATCCTGTAATGATTTAGATCCACTAATTTGAGTTTCCCAGCCAACACACTAAATAATGTGGAGGGTTTTAGCGCTAGCTAAAATTACCAGGGCAAGTACTCATTCTTTACTGTGAGATATGGATTAGGAGAAGGGAAAAACAGGCTTAAAACTTAAAAAGAATAAAGAAACTTTATTAACAGGACTACAAGAATAAGAAATATCAGAATAAAACCTCCAGAAACCTTTCTTCCTCCTCCCAACTTTTTCCTTTTCCAACTGACCATGTAGAGACAAACCTGGGATGGTAAAGCAGGACCAACTATACAATAGGCTTTTCATCAGTCTTTGTAGGGAGAGTTTTCTCTCATCATGCCATGGAGACTTCTCCAAAAGAAACAGTTCTCTCATGGCTTTTAATCCCTATGAATAGGAGCTGCCCAGGAAAACATTCTGCCATTTTGACATTTTCTCCCATTTTCACACCACTCAGAGGTGTGTTCATGGGCCATGAACTCATGGGGTATTATCTTAAGGATGAGTTATTCAAAGGCAAAGGTTCTCTCCATCTGTCTCTGTGATCATCTCTGAGAACATAGGTTTTCTTCTTCTCTCCCTGGGGGCAAAGGGTCTTCATCAGCTCCCATCTCTCTGTTCAAGCATCTCATGGGATCATCGCTACTCCAAAATCTGCTTGGCTTCATGAATGGATACCTTTGCTCAGATCTACAGCTTGAATACTTCATTTCCCCAATACTGTTTCATGAATTAAAGGACCTATTTCAGTATATCACTGTCCATCTCTATGGCCCTGCTGAAAGAATATTTTGGCCCTGTTCAGCATTTCCTCATTCTCCTTCTATCTCTAGGAGCCAAGCCTCCTTCTTTTTCTGACCTTGATGTTTTCATGTTGTCTTTTACATGTCACTCTGTCCTTTTCTCGCCCTGAAGAGAGGAGCAAGGTCTGCAGGTCTCATCTCTGTAGTGAAAGGCTTAAATCTTGCCCAATCTGTGACAGTCACAGTAGTGCCTCCCTCAGCCTGGCAGCCACTGGGAGGAGCGGTCAGTCCTCAGCCTGGAGCCATCGATGCAGAGCAGCGGGGGTGGGGTTTTTTTTTTGTGTCAGCAAGTGTCAGCAGCCATGGCCTGGCCCAGCCTGGGGCCAGGACCCCACAGCCTCTATCCCCTGCCCAGGAAGTCACTGGGGTTCAGCGTGGTGCCCCACCATAGGCTATGGGGGAGTGGGGCCGGCCACATCAGAGCTCCGATACCTTTTGAGGCCAGAAGCAAAAGAGAAAGAGGTTCCTGGGCCTGGGTTTTTAAAAGGTGGTATTTACAGGGGCAGATCTGCTTTCCAATGGTGCAAAATGTTGTCAGTTCTCAGAATGAGACAGCTATTGGCCTGTCTCAAGCACAGGGGAAGATCCCAGCAGCTTATCTCAAAAGAAAATCACTTCTGTGAGTGGTCTTACTTCTTTCCCTTAATGTCAATTAATGTCAAACTACCACTCATCCTCAATGTAAAGAAGATTTTCCTCATGTTGAGGTGGAATTTCTTATGTTTTGGTTATGGTCATTGCTCCTTATCCTGTCACTGGGCACCTTGGAAAGTGTCTGGCACCATCCTCTTGGCACCTGCCTTTGAGATATTTATATTCACTAATGATATCCCCTCTCAGTCTTCCCTTCTCCAGACTAAACAGGCCCAACTCCTTCAGTCTCTCCTCATAAGAGGGATGCTCCAGATCACAAATCACATCTTTGTCCTCCACTGAACCCTCTGCAGTTGCTCCTTGTCTTCTTTGGGGCCCAGAACTGCACATGGCTCTCTAAACATGGCCTCACTAGAGCCAAGCTGATGGGCAGGATCGCTTCACTCAGCCTGCTGGCAATGCTATTCAATGTACCCATGATACCGTTGGTCCTCGTGATCAGCTGAGTAAACTGAACATTAGGACCGACAGCGAAAGAACAGAAATCCACAGAAAAGTCATTATGTTGGTCTGCTATTAACCCATGGTACAATAGTCCTTCTGACTATAACCACTTTTGTCTGAAAGACTGTAGCAGAACAAGAGTAGGTAAGGTAGCAGTGGGACATAATATTTCAAATACATGTAAACAGCCTCTGCTGGAGTTATCTAGTGATAAATTCACTAGATCTTCTCAGTTGATCATTGCAGTTGCTGACAGAGGTGTAGGAAGGCATAAATGACTTTGAATAGTTGTATAGAATTTTGTATTTATGTTAGAATACCCCCTCTGCAATCTTCATAAGAAGCAAAATATGTACTGTTGCAGGCAACTACACTCTGGAGTTATTTGCCATGACAGGTTATGGGCCCAGGTAGATGCAGGTAAGAAAGAATACCCAAATTCAGAGAATAAGTACTTTGTTGACTGTTGAAGTTGACAGTACTGATGCAGACAGCCTTTAGCTCAGGTCACCCTTACATCCCTTGTCAGCAAAGGCCAGGAATGGGCAGCTGGGAAAATCTACTTATTGTCTCCTCTGTGTATTCCATCTTGGAAGAAATGTTTTCCATGTGGGCTGCATTTTAGAAGAAAACTAGGATTTTACAGTACTTTCGCCATCCCATCCTTATCATAGCATCTTAGAGGCCTATGGACTCTTCAGACATTACAAAAATAAGAGCCTAAAACTGTATAAACACACAATCAAAATATATTTTTGCAATTATGGCATGCATACATACTCTCCATTTTTAGTCTTTTTCCCTGCTCTAAGGATTAAAGTGCAGCAGTTTGTTTCAAGACATAAGAGTAAGCTTAATAGTCTATTCTGAAACATAAAATCACATACTTATTAATACTTACTAAAATTAGTGCAGTTTTTGATGTTCTCATGAAAGCATGGTTTTTCTAAGATGTACATAAATCATAAAACAACAAAAGACATGAATAAAATGTAAGTTACATTTGGGAATAATGCAGCAGAAGATGATTTGGTTGTACCCTGTTATTTTCTCTAATGTCTTGCAGTGATGTGTGTTTGTGAAGATACAACACACACAAATAGGTATATTTGTCCTCACTGTTTTATCTCTCACTTTAAACGAGAAAAACAAATATTCCTGGGCATTGCATTTTGTATTTGAGATTTCTGATTGCTAACTGTCTTGTTTTGATTACTGCCATGGTTAAGAGCTGCTGATTCACAGACAACTGACAGAACTTGTTTTTCCTGGAAGTCATCTGTGACTCTCTTCAGAACAGCTTGTGCTAATTAGACTTTGAAGTGTCGGCTTGGTGGAAAACTTTTTTCTCCTGCTTTTTAAGAAAAGCATCTGGTCCGCTAAAGAATTCATTTGTTAGATTAGTAATCAAGTGCAGTTAAGTAATGTTTTTTATGCTGAGAAGTCCATTGCTTTACCAGTTCATTTTAAATATTTTTAGAAGTACTTTTTACTGTAAAATTTTTATTTGTGAATCAAAGGCTAGATGTAGTTGGGCTTTAAATTATATTTCTGTTGTAGTGGCTTGTGAGCTTTGTGCACCACTGATAATGTGAAGGAAGGTCATGCTATTGGAAGATCTGAATAAACACATAGCTAATACCATGACAAAAATCTTTGCTGTGTTTTGAAACCAAGAAAGTTCAAATGAAAAGAAATTTAAGTGGGATTAGTAAGTAATCTGGGTAATTAGATTTTGAGAATATTAATTCTATTTTTACAGTTCTCATTGTAAATATAAAAGAAACATTTTCTTTTAGAAATGCAGTATTACAGTCCTGCCTACATATTTTATGGGCACTGTGAGGAAGGCCAGTGTTTGTAAGTTTGAATGCATGTCTCTTAATGTGATTCTCTTTGGGGGCTTTTTTACTGTGGAGTTTTTGTTCCTGGGGGCAATGCTGACAATAGCCTTTTTAACATAGGTAGTGGATTTATGTTACAGGCAGCTGGTCATGAATAAGTAGGTAAAGCTAGCAGACATGTTCAGATGCTTTAGCTGGTGAGGTGTTAAGTGTAACATCTCTGTCAGCTGAACTAGCACTTTTCAACAGAAAGGGTGTAGATGTGCACCTAATTTGAAAGTAGTTTGGTGATTTGATGAAGATGTTCATTAACAAACAAGGAACTTTGTCATAGTTTGTAGAATGAAACACTGGTGTCTATGGGAATTACTAATAGCAGGAGTAATAAACTACTGCTATGACTTGGGGAAAAGTTCCACTTTTTTGAAGCAGCATTTATTTAATTTGGATATTTACATGTTTAATAAGAAAATGATAAGTAGTCACTTATGTGGTTCTTCTCAGGCACAAACCTACAGCTTTACTCTTTTAGTTGATGTGGCATGTATTTTCTTCTGAATTAACTTGAAAAAAAAGTTATCCACAGAGAGAAGTAATTTGAATATATTACATTTGACATGTATTCAATCAAGCTTTCTTTTTTTTTTTTCTTTGTTTTGTTTTGTTTTAAAACATAGCTTTTTATAGATAAATAATCGGATCCTTCCTTACATTGTCAGTGAGATGAGGTTGCTGATTTCTAGTCAATACTTGCTAGATACTAAGTGTTTTAATTTGAAACAGTGTGTTGAGGATATGGGGTTCACTGGGAGTATGTTAATCAAAACAAGTGAGCAATTGTTCATTGATTTTTTTGTTTTGGGCTTGTTTTTTTCTTGGTAGTTTTTTTTTTGGGTTTTTTTTTTTTCTTTTTTTTTTTCTTAATGTCGATATAACCTTGGAGCAGTTCCAGCTGTGTTAATAAACCACAGGAAGCTGTAGTGAACATAAATGTATTTAAAGAAGGAATTCTGTCTCTACCTAACGCACAGACAACTAAGCAAAAGCAGCTGGTTACTGAAGTCAGTTTCTTTTCCACTACATGTGAAATTCATAATCAAAGACATGAGACAAGTTCACAGCTAGTAGTTGGCTGATTTACAGCCAGCAGTTGCTGTTCAATGTGGCTTGCACATATGAGGTTGAATTTGTTTAACAGGGGAGAAGTCATAAAGCATTAATTGCTTTTGATGCTATTGCACATTTCTAGAATCAGCAACCTAATTTAATCTCAATGAAATTTAAATCTTATGTTTTGTCTGCCAAACTTAAAAAGTTCAAACATAATCTATTTTCTTCAAAGAATTTCAGATATGAAAACAGTTTTGGTGATATGTGAGGATTTATGTGAGCATTACTTGAGTATTATATGAGCATTTTATGATCAATATATGAGTATTATTGAAAATTCCTAATTATCTTGACCACTTCTTTTGCAGAAAAGGTATGAAAATTGAAACATTCATAATTCTTACCAGCAACAAGTAGTGCTCACGTTGTATGGAAAACCTGCCATTTTATAGGTCAGAAGAAGGTTAGGGATCTCCTTTTCTCTTGAGATTATCATACAGATCGTCCCTTGAGATTATCATACATAAATTAGAGATTATCATACAGTTTAAAGTAACGAGCATCGTCAGGAAGAGAGAGGTTTGGAAACTGATGATCCCAGCAAGTAAGTTTTATCCAACTGAGAACAGCCATCAACAGTGTCATGACTGAGCTCCAGATGGCAACTAAACATCACACAGCTGCTTGCTCTCTCCTCACACAGTGAAATGGGAGGAGAGAATTGCAAGGATTAGAGTGAGAAAAGCAATGGATTCAGATAAAGTAGTTTCCTAACTGAAATAAAAAAAACCCCAGAAATAGCAATAATATTAATAATGAAAAGGAAAAAAACCAGAGAGAAATAAAAGCCAAGTAAGAGAAATGATGCTGCTGAAAACAATTGTTCACCACCAACCAGCCAAAGCCTGGCCAGTTCCTGAGCATCAGCCACCTGGCAGCATCCTCTCTAGTCTTCTTGCTAGGGAGAGCACAGGCTACAGGATGCAGGGTGTCCTGTTCAGCTGTGGTCATTTCTACTGGCTGTTCCTCTGCCAGTGTTAAGCCCAGCCCCAGCTTTCTTGATGGTGAGGTGGTGCCAGGAGGAGTAGAGGCCTTGAATCTGTGCAACCACTGCTCACCAACAAGTGGCACCTCCCCATGTTACCCTCGCTGTTTCACACTGTGATGGTTTTTAGGACTAGCTAAAATCACCAGGGTACTTACTTATTTTTTGATGTGAGATATGGATTACGAGAGGGGCGACACAGGCTTAAAACTTAAAAGAAATAAAGAAATTTTATTAACAGGACTACAAGACTAAGAAACTAGAATAAAACTTCCAGAAACCTTTTCTCCCCCCACCCAAACTTTTTCCTTTCTCAACTGACAACGTAGAAACAAAAGGTGGGATGATAAAGCAGTACCAACTATAAAATAGCTTTTTCAACAGTCTATGTAGGGAGAGGAGTTTTCTCTTATAGTGCTATGGAGACTTCTCCAAAAGAAACAGTTCTCTCATGGCTTTTAATTTCTACAAATGGCGGTAGCCCGGGCACAAACTCTGCCATCATGTTTTCCTCCCATTTTTACACCACTCAGAGGTGTGTTCATGGGCCATGAACTCATGGGGTATTATCTTAAGGATGAGTTATTCAAAGGCAAAAGTTCTCTCCATCTATCTCTGTGATCATCTCTGAGAACGGAGGTTTTCTTCTTCTCTCCCTGGGGGCAAAGGGTCTTCATCAGCTCTCATCTCTCTCTCTGTTCAAGCATCTCATGGGATCACAGCTACTCCAACATCTGCTTGGCTTCATCAGTGGATACCTTTGCTCAGATCTACAGCTTCATTCCCCCAGTACTTTTTTCATGAATTAAATGAGCTATTTTTCAGAGCATTATTGTCCATTTCTATGGCCCTGCCAAAATAATATTTCGGCTTATTAGAGCATCTCCTCATTCTCCTTCTATCTGAGGCATGACTCTTTCTTTTACTGACGTTGATGTTTCATGTTGCTTCCTTACATGTTGATCACTCACATCCTTTTGTCTCCTTGGAGAGAAGGTTAAAGTCTGCAGGTCTCATCTGTGTAGTGAAAGGGTTAAATCTGGCCCAAGCCACAGCAGATATTCATGGTCTCTGATTTCAGCTGGCAGCCACTGGGAGAGAGTAGATGGTCCTTGGCCTGGAGCCATCTGTGCAGGCCATGGGAGCGGGGACAGTATCGACGAGAGGTCAGCAGTGGTGGCCTGGCCCAGCCTAGGGCTGGGGCCCCCCTGGGAAGGGCTTTGGCCACCCTGCTGGGATGGGACCCGGAGGGTTTCCCAGGAGAAGGCAGTGCTGCAGCACAGCCCCCACCAGGGAGCCGCTACCACTGGCTGGCCCATCCGCCCCTACAGGCCACGGGGGAGCAGGGCCAGCCACACCAGAGCTCTGATACCTTTCAAGGCTGGAAAGAAAAAGAACAAAGTTCACGGGTTTGGGTTTTTAAAAGGTGGTGTTCACAAAAGTGATACTACTTTTCAGTGGTGCCAAATGCTGTCAGTTCTCAGAACTGGCCAGCTATTGGCCTGATCTCAAGCAGAGAAGAAACTCCCAGCAGCCTCTCTCAGAGAAATCACTTCTGTGGGTGTTTTGTACTTTTTTCCCTAAATGCCATACACACATACCCCAAACATAGTTCCTTACCAGCTACTGTGAGGGCAATTAACTCCATCACAGCCAGAGCCAGCACAGCAAGAAAAGTATTTCTGAATGTTTTGCATTATAACAAATTATCACTCTCAGCACTTCAAAATATAGTAATGGGTTTTATCTGTGGCAAGAGTGATTTTTCTGTTTTGTTGAACCAATTATTAAGTTCACTGATGATAGCTGAAGTCAGGACACTGGTATTTGCTTCTTCTGGTACTGTTACCAGCTGTATTTCTTCAAGCTCCAGCATTGAAAACCTTTCTATCTTTCTCAGTTTCATTCTCAAATCTTAAAAGAAGATGCATATAATTGTGGAACTACAAGGCACAAAATGATTTTAGAAATGTTCCTGATTTTATTTCAGCCATTGTAGCATTACATTTTTGAAATAAAACATTACATTACAGAGCATTTCCTCTATGATTTTTATTCACATAAACATAAGTGATACCTACATTTAGCATTATTTCTCATTCAAAGGACTGGGTTTATTTTGTCTAGACCTGATTTTGCTTTTTCTTTTGTTTCCCAGATGGCTATTCCCTGTTTTGGAAACAAATAGTAAAAGTTGAAATACTCTGCCTTATTCAAATTTAATTTTTTGTTATTTTGTTCAGTTCTGGACAACATTTTTTGTCAAGAGTTCAGTGTCCGAAAGCATTCAGCCAGTTCTTTTGAGGGGAACACTCAAAAGTTGGCAGAATAGTGATGGGGTTACTACTACTTGTGGATGAAGCGTTCTGCTCACAGACTGACAGATACTTGGACTGTAAGAAAAATTACTTATCTTATTAACTTGGAATGATAATTATGACTAAATTTCAAATACTGTCAAACATTTCAAACTTGACCTTTACATGCAAATATCCAGGAAACATGCTGAACCGGAGGGCACCATTCCATTGAAAGGAAGTTCCTGGGAAGAAGGCCAAAGACTTGAAACGGTGTTTTGATTGCTTACTCCAAATTTTCAAATGACGAGCGACGACAATTGTCCCTGCTAAATGTGTTCGTGGTCTGAAAAATTTACCATTACCCAAATTAAGCTTCACATTCCTTAAGTTTTTACAGTTACAGACACTCTACTTTTAAAAAGCTGAATTTGAACTCAAAACCCTACTATTAAGGCTTCATCAGGTTTTTTGAAAACTAAGGTATTATGCAGTAAAAGCATTATAGCCTCTACAGTAAATATGTTTGACAGGCTGCAATCTCCTATGAACTATTCCAGGACATCTGACTCCTCTAAACATTTTTAAAACCTTTAACATGCTGAATGCTTTATGAGTACTTAGTAGTGATAAATGTAGAGGTACTACTCTGTGCTTTGCACTCTATTCTAAGCCTGTCAGAGGAAATACCTGTTGAAACTTGTGCCCTGTTGTAGACATTTATTTTCCTTTACAGCAGTACTGACAGTCATATATGTGTTTTATCACATCTCATTAAGGTACCAAGCAATGCTTTTAAAGAATGCATTTCCTGTGCATTGTAGTCCATGTAATCACTACTGTGAGGTAATACTACCACTGGTTGCAAATTGAGTAAGTAAACATTTGTCAGATATCTGTTTATATGCTT
Organism: Cyanistes caeruleus; assembly: GCF_971803275.1. Lineage (NCBI taxonomy): Eukaryota > Metazoa > Chordata > Aves > Passeriformes > Paridae > Cyanistes > Cyanistes caeruleus. The sequence continues at coordinate 38,056,449 of NC_141732.1, forward strand.
GGATGGCTCTGACCACAACAAGGTTTCTGTCTTGTTTGGGTCTAATTATGCTGTCATATATAAAATTAGTAATAGCAAAAAATAATTGAATGTGATGGTTTTGTTTCCTAGGTATAGCATACCTGAGTGGAATGTGCAGTGAGAAACGAAAATGTATAATTGCAGAGGACAATGGTCTGAATCTGGCTTTTACAATTGCTCATGAAATGGGTCACAAGTAAGTATGTGGATATTAAAACCTAGTATTCATTTGCATGTAATACTACTATGATTTGACTAATTTGATTGTATACTTCAGTTTTTCCTTTCTTTCTATAAGGTAGGGATTTAAATTAAATGAAAAATTCAGAAAATACTGTTTCTCATAATAACAATAATAACAATAATAATAATAGTAACAACATGTATTGATATATGGTATGTAGCTTAACAAAATGTTTATGACTTGAAATAATACAAAAAGTCTTTATAGCTACAAAATAAATGGATTAACTGGAAAGACTGCCATTGTCTAGGGAAAAACAGGTGCCCCAAGATGTTTTTTCTTTGCTGACTGTGGTATTGTGTAACAGATCCAACTCTAATATTTGTTGCCAACAAACATTTTAATGAGATCATAAGTTGGAAGAGCCCTTATTTAATTTGGCTTTCTCAGGATAGATTCCATGAAAGTGTAGAATAGTCATTGGTCATTGCCACATTAATACTGGTTTTCCTCTTAGAAGAAGAAAAGGGTAGTGAAATGAAGATGAAGGTAACTGTCCTTCACAATTGGGCTGGATGTTTTTACTTACTCAGTGTCAAATATTTTAACCCAAAGTGAAAAATTCTTATTGTGCAATAATAAAGTCTGTTAATAAGAGTTGAACTTCATTCTTGGCTTTACTACTTATAAAGAAAAAGAAATAAAGGAGTCTTATATTTAACTGAAATAAAATACAGGTATGTATTACTGTGTCATTTTTTTCTGCAGTGTCTCTGCCAGGTATTTGTGTACTTGAATTATAATGTTAGTTTCAGAGTGACAACAGAGAGAGGTGTTTTGCTAAATATGTGGTTAGGTATCTTAGGAGAAGCACTTTTAATTAAAAGTGGCTTGGTTTAAATTTGGTCAGAGCTTTCTGAGACTGGAGATCCCAGCATCTAGTATTGAAACATGAGTTAATTTGCAAAAAAAAGCAGGAAATTAAAAGACTTGTATTGATTTTTTTTTCTGGATACAAAATAAGCAAATACAGAGCAATTATATAAAGATTGACACAAGTATAAGTTGCTGCATGAAATTGATCTTTTCTGTTTGTTCTTTATTTTTTGCCATTTCGTAACTGCAGAAAAAAACTCCAGGTTAATATGAGCCAGCCTGCTTGCATGATGGTTGTGATAAAGGAAAGATGTAAGAAGGAATTTCTGTTTTGTAGCTACATATCATTCTATTTTTATTTTTTTGCTGTAGTTTTTTCTGGTATTGGAAGAGGGAATGGGTAGAGGATGAATTATTTCCTGTAAACTTATTCCTATGAGAGTAAACCAAGTATAAGGGGAAAGAAACAATCACTGAATGTGATCTGCACATAAATTCACTGGTAAATTACAAAATTGTTTGAGACAGATATGATAGTAACAGATATAAGTACTACTTTATGCCCAACACAGTGAAAGTATTTTTAGAGAATAGAAGCCTCTGCTGCAAAATTACTGTATTTGAAAAAAGAGACATCTTAATCAACAAGAAATATAACATCTTATGCTGCCTGAAAAATGGTGATATGTAAAATTCTTGCAAAGTTATGGGTGGTGTGTTGGTTGTGCAATAGCAGATTTGCCAATGTGGGATACTGATCTTAAAAAGTTTATGTGGTTGGGTTATTGTCATGGGGTAGTGGTAAGGTTTTGGTCTTGCAGCAGACTATCAAACCTATTTTTGACTTCCTAAGGTCTTCTAGATGCCAAGCAGTACACGAAACAAGGTAGACAGAGAAGCTCACTGTTGCTGCTAGCAGTTCTTCCAAGACTGCAGCACAGGTCAGGCTCTATAACTGTGTTACATTTTTTTGTGAACTTGGAATATCTTCATGGCTTTGCATTGCTGTTGAACTTTTGAAGAGAAAGGAATTTACATGATCTTCCTACAGGAATATGAAACTTATATTGCTTATATATAAATCTTGGGGGAAAAGAAGTTACAAGACTACATATGAAATTTCCAAGGTTTCAAATCCTTTCACATTAACTCAAATAAACTTGGAAAAACAAACCATGATGGTATCCTGACCATCACATTCTCACAGTAGTAATGGCATTTGGATGTCCTGAGAGACATCCTCATAATTCTCTGTGGGTAATGTAATGTAATGTAATATATTTTTTTCAGAAGTGGAAATAAAGAATAAATCAAATCTTGTGTCAATGTAAAAAGATTGGATTGAACCAGACATTTCTTCAAGAAATCCAAACTAAGGAAGGCTTGTAACAAACCACATAGTATATAGGACTACCACAAAAATGAAGGAATAGGTAGCCAGAGATATATGAGTAGCTGTCAAAAAGAAAACCCACACAAACAAAAAAAAAAAAAAAACCAAAAAATAATAAAAAAACCCCAACCAAACTCCAAAAAAAAAACCCCTCAAAACAAATAAAAAACCCCACTAAAATCCAAAACCAATCCAAAACAACCAAACAATGAAATAACAAAACCAACCATCCCCCAGTGCAAAAGATGCAGAGGCATGGAGGCAAAGATCCCTGGTTCATGATGGATTCAGAGTCCTTAGCTTCCACAATCTGAAATGGAGTTGTCTTGCACCAAGGAGCGTAAGGTGACATTTTAGAGACATTTGTTTTTTCTGCATGTCTCAGTTTGCCAGTCAGGCCCTGGCAATTGCATAGAAGACCTTAGTAGTAGTTGAACCTTTGTGAAGAGACAATATAAAAATGTTTGAAGACAAACATTTGAATGTAGATCCTATTGGAAAGCACTTGAGCAGATGCAAATGTATCTAGAGTATCTCTTACATAGATTTGTCTTGCTCATTCTTAACTGCCTCAGAAGCAGAGATTAAATGGTCACCATACAGATCAGTCATAAATAGTTCTTTCAACACATCATCTTTTCTAAAAAAAATTCACTGAGTCTTTTTGAATCTTGAGGTTATTTAACTACTACCTTGGGGTTTTTTGTGTGTGATATCTGTAACCATTCTAGTTGCTCTTGTGAAGAGTCTTGTTCAGCAGCATAGAACCAAAAGCTTTCTCAAAGACTTTGCTTCTTGAAGGATAAAGAAAAAACAATTTTTTTCCCTTCTGTACAACAAATATTATTCTTGCCTGAATTACTGTACAAATAGATTCAAAACTTATGCAATGTAGATGCTGTTGATTTTTGTTTTCTGAAAGCATATGCAAACAGACGTTACCAGTTGTCATTGTACTGATGAATATAATGTTCTGATATGTTCCTTTCATTGAAGAAATTTCTCCTGATATCCAACTTGAACCTCCCCTGGCACAGCTTGGGGCCATGTTGCATGGGAGAACAGACCCTTATACGGAATACATTCTGATACATGGATATTTATTAAGTGTTGTGTTGTTGTTTATTTTTTTTTTTTTTCCAATTAAAAGGGAAATATTCTCTATGAAATACAATGTCAGACTAAACCTTACTTTGCAATATGAAACGTCTTCTAGCCTTGTGTATCTGAATGCAGGTGATATTTAGTGACACTGAGAATTAATGTATGTCAACGGTTGATTTTTGAGCACTGTTTCATCAGTCATTGAAAATTGAATCACATTAATACATTTGGTTTTCTTAAACATATCCTATTTATTAAAATACATTTACTAAGCAGTTAGGTAATTGCAGAATGAGGTCACATTACGAAGTAAAAACTAACAAGAGTAGTGCATTATCTCTTGTGAAGAACAGTGAGAAGAGTGAGAATTGCTGATACTGAGGTTAAAAAGCTACATGTGATTTTACTTAAATGATGGCTCTCTGTGGGTTATGATTTCTTTTAAAAGATGGAGAAATAAAGAATGGAAATAAATTTTTTGCATCTCAAAATACATTAATTAACAATTATCGAGTGCTCTAAATTAGTTTAGAAGTTGTCTTAGACACTTAAAAGAGAGACTGGTGGAATTTTTCAGAATTAATTTTATATGCATCTGCATTCTTTTTCTGACAAGCATTTTGTGAAATGTGTTACTAAAATTCAGGATATTCTACCACATATTTTATAGAGCTGAATAGGGAGTCTGTAGAATTTGTAAATCACCTATTTAGTAGTTTATAAGCAAAAAGCATTTATTCTTCGTGAATATATTAAAAAGTTTTATGAAATGCTGTGGACCTTGATAAGAGCTTTAAATGGAAGATAAGGAAATGCTAATGGAGAGTGAGTTACTCCCCACATTTTTCTTATTGCTGTCCAAAGTATGATCACAGAACACAATAAAATGCATAAGAGTTATAGAAGCAAGGGTCTGCCAATTTTTGCAAATGGGTTAGTAATGTGAAATAAGGAATATCATTAAAGTAACTGGGAAAAAAAGAGCTGTTTGGATCTTTAAAAGGTTAAAGTAGAATAATACAACTGAACTTGTTTTCAAGGAGGAACAAGATTAGCACATGGAAAGAAAAGATATTAATTAGATTTGGTAGAATAGCTCCTTATAACATGAAAATCACTTAATATAATGAAAATTTAAGAAGCATGATGCTTCTGATGGAACTGTGGACAGTAAGTTTAATTTTCTTGAGGATCAGTAATAAAGCTTTTGATGTGTTGGTCTTGGATGTCCAGAGTATTTGTTTAGCATTTATTTTGTTCCCTCGTTGTTCAACTGCCTTACCAAAGGATGAAACCTTACTTCATAACTGAATGAATATGCAGATAAACCACCCTCTGTTCACACTTTAGTAACTTTTCTATCTTAAGAAAGAAGGGTAGTGAGGTTTAACAGGTTAGTGCACTGTTTTTCTCTTTCCTAAATACTTATCTGTGGAGTAAACTAAGTTAGAATTTTGACTTTCTTACTTGTTACCAGGAACTTTTCAAAGGTTACCTTCACCAGGAGAGGGACTGGGGGATTCATTTGGAAAAAAATAGAGGAAGAAAACTCTTTGTGTATTTGGTCAGTGACAGCAGCTTATGAATCATTTCTTATGAACAATGAGGGTTCCTCCCCTTCCATATGCCTTCTCCTTTTCTGGGACAGATCACAAAGACAGAGTTTGTAATCCCTACTAACTCATGACAAGACTAGCTTGCGTTTGAAAAGTATCAGTATTAGGAATGTAACTGGTGGTATCTGTATTAACAGAATAGACTTTTCATTCCTGAAAACAGAATTTGGATGAACAAGTCATTATTTAAATCCTACTGCTGAAATTTCCTGCTTCCATAGGAGCTTTCTCTTCTCATGTGCATTAGTTACCTTCTAGCCTTGCAGCACATTGTACTGCTCTTGAATAATTATTTGATGATATTTATTTTACATTCTGGAAAGCAAGATGATTTTGTTGTTTGGGTTTTTTTTTAAGAATAAATCAGAAAGCAAAAAATTGACATGTATTGGGATGACATGTTAGGATAATTATTCCACTGATAATTAAGCTTTATTCAGTAGTGGCCATAATATTATTCTGGGGTCCCGTTCTCCTGGAGCTTCTGCTTCCCAGCATCCTCACTTAGATTATGAAGGGTCCCACAGTGTCAGTGAAGGCTGTGCTGGTAAGCTTTCCCCAAATAACCTTGCTTCCTTCTCTCTCCCATATAACTCCATAGGCTATTAGGGTATTGGGTAGAAGGTGCAGGGGAAATTCTTGTCATTGTGGCTTTATTCCAACTGCAGAGTTTGTCATTTCCCTCCAGTTGTTTCTTTCTTAATTTTTTCTGTCCTTTTTGACTAATGGTCTAAAGCTGCGTTTCTCAGTCCAAGATACATGGATATGGATATTAATCTATCTGTAGGTACTATCAGAGATGTTGAGCTTTGACTGTTTTGGCTGGTTTTTGTCATTACTGAGTTCTCTGTTCAAATCAAAGTTGACTGAAATGTAGAGATGAGAGCCTAACTTTGAGTAAAACAGTTTGAAAAGTACAGCTACTCTTTGAAAAACTGAACTTTGTAGTGATTTTAAAAATACATGCAAAACAGATACAGGCAATCATCTTTCCCATACACATATTTGTGTCATTACAGATTTACACAAAAATTATTATAATTCCCTGCTTTTTGTGCATAGCTACATAAAACATGCCTGGAGAAGAGGAGGCTCTGGGGGGAGCCTATGGCACCTTTCAGTACCTAAAGGAGAGCTGCAGTAGAGCTGGGGAGGGGCCTTTTACAAGGGCATGTAGTGACGGACAAGGGGAAATGGCATTAAACTGAACAAGAGTAAGTTTAGATTAGATATTAGGAAGAAATTTTTTTACTGTTAGTGTAGTGAAGCACTGAACAGGTTGTCCAGAGAGGTTGTGTACTCCCCATGTTGGGCTGATCAAGACCAGGTTGGGTGGAATTCTGAACACAACGTGGTCTAGTGGATGGTTCCCTGTCCAAGGCAGTGGGTTTGGAACTAGATGACCTTTAATGTCTTTTCCAACTCAAGCCATTCTATGATTCTGTGGTTATCTTATTTTTATATCATTTTTGTATTGTTTTACTATCTGTGACATTTCCTATCCTATTTTTAAAACAAAATGGAAACTTTACAGGGAAATTTATCTATAAAGCATAGTATTTGTCTAATAAGAAACTGCTTTTTAATATTTGATCTTAAGAAAGAAGGTAATATGCTTTTCTTTTTCCTTGATACTTATTTATTTCATGAAAATTAGTAGGAGGCTTTTGCTTTGTCTTGCATTTCAGCATTACATATTCTCTATTTCAAACATGCTTTATATAAAATCACCCTAGTATTTTCATCGCTGTCTTTTTGTTTTCCTCATAACTCAGGAAAAATATTCATAAAGTAACTGTTCTAAACTATTGTAGTTAAACTGGCAGTACACTGAGTAGTCTTTCTATTTATTTTTTTTTTTTATTGCTTTAATGAAATTCAAAGTATAGATATTAGATACTCAACCATGCAAGTTCTTGAGATATCTTACATTCATTTTTCATGCTTTAGTGAGTAAGTTCTTTAAAAATTTATAGTCTGTTTCTTGCCTGCTTCCATATCAAAGTAGACATCTTTGTTCCACAGTCGTATACTTACGCTGACTTGAGTTAGCATAGGATCTTACTGGGCACGTGGGTGTATCATTCCAGACTTCACTGGCCTGAAAATTGTACAACAAAATACATTTAAGATTAAAGATGATGGAAAATAATGAAGTCTGTTGCATTCTTCGCATTTCTGTTTACTTGCACTCAAAATGTTTCTGGTGTTTAAAACCATGGATAAAAATAAATAGTTCTTCTGATCCAGTTCTAATCATGGAAAGATCTTTGTTTTTCACAACACATCACTGTGATGCCAGGCAGAGATAAAGCATCACCAACCTTTTGCTGATAGGAGGACAGCTGAAGAAACAGCTCAGGAAGAAATGAAGCACTGAGGCAGGGAAGAAGCCCTGCATCAGCATTTTAGTAACTTAAAAATATATGAATTTTTAAAAGAAATTTAGATTAGTCAACTCTTTCTCTGGCAAGGTATTAAGAGTTGTGTTTCTGCCAGGCTATACTTTTCCAGGGTGGATTTATGTTAGATTTTCCTTAAGATAACATTTGTAAACTAAACAGTGTCGTTAGAGGACACTAAGTATAGCGAGCGTTCCAATAAGTTATGCACAGCCACAGAGGTTTTTTCATGAGGCAAAGAAGCTTTTATTTTGGGGTTTTGTTAACTTTTTTATAAGTTGTTCTGATCAGGTCACCCTGATTGGTAGAAGGAACACCTCTCTCATCCCATTGGTGGGACAAGAGAGAAAACACTCTCAGAACATCTGTGTCTTGTTTTGGGAAAGTAAAACTTCATTTACAGAAATAGTCCTTGAGAAAGACAGTTCTCAAAGGCGTTCCCTTGGGAACAATCATCTCCTGAGAGCTTGAAATTCTCTCAGGTTCAGAAATCATGTGTACAAGTTAGTAACTGAAAAACAACCTACAGGATGCAAAGGCTTAATTGAGAGTCTGATACATTTAAAATATCTGTGAAAAAAATGGCAAAACATCATAACAGTGTCAATGATTTTTGTTAATGCAGAAACTATATTTTGATAGCTCTTTACTAAGTTTATGATAGGTCAAGGATGTGGCATGGGTGACATATTTACCACAAGCCAGTACTTTTCCTATATCATCTAATCTCTGTAAAAAACCTTCAGGAAGGGGCAATGTTATGGTTTTCATGTTATGATGCTAAATACAGCTGTCACAGCAAAACTTTAAATTATTTATATACTTCAGTCAAAGAACCGTGGCTCAGTAGTTTGTCTATATCCAGCACCATGAAGCCTGGTGGTAGAAGTACTGGAGTTACAGAGAAGAAAGCAGCTGTTCAGCAAAAGCTGCAGTCAGATGGACAACAGTGTCCAGTGTATGTTAATATCCCTATACTAATATGCATGTTGTACTTTTACACAGTTGTTTTAAGACTGAAAATGTAATCTAAATTCATTGTGGACAATGAGCAATGATTCACAGTAGGGAAATAATAAGTGCATAAAGTTATTTATTTTTACTTTTTCTGATCATCTAATTTTTAACAAGGAGATTGAGATTTCCTTGTTTGGTAGATTTTCCTTTGAAGATAAATTCTTTCCAAAAGAAATCTTGTTTTAACTTCTTAATTTTTCTGTAGCTGGTCAATTGCCTTTAACTTTCAGCTAAATAATTCATTTACAAGTTGAATTTTGTCTTATCCCATTTATTCAATGATCTGTGAAGCCCTCATATATTTTAAAGGACATATAAAAAATCATACAACAATTAATATTTCACTAACTGGGATTGTAAAAGAAAACGAAAAGCCAACATATAATGGCTTATAAAATCCTGCTACTAGTCTGGTCTTTTTATATGTTTTTCTCTATAAAGATAACAGTGTGATAAAACATTTTACTGGAAAAGTGCAATAAAAGTACTAAGAATGTAGTATAGCTTCTGTCTCTCTGTGATAGTCACAAAAGGGGTGTTATTTTCACTTATCAATACATCCTCATGATACTGAAAAATTTTAGATAAGACAAGTTGTTGTGAAAGTCACTGTACTATGAAACACCATATAAGCCTTTAAACCTTATAATTTCTGGGTCCACAGTTTAAAAAGTTTTGATCATTCTAGCTTACTATTGCACAAAATGATGAAAAAACCCAGTGGAAATAATAAGGAAGATAACACTTCCTTATTAATAATATTTTTTAAAGTAATTTTTATTTTTAAGGCAATAGAATTTATTATGTTAGTGATATATTTGACAAAATGGAAAAATATATAGGATAATAGTTTCAGTGAATTTACGAATACTGTGTAGTAATCACTTATATTAATATGAATTTTTAACAAGTCGAATGGAACCTGATCCCATCACACATCACAGATAAAAACTGGCAACTGCATTCAGAGGTTTACTTTCTCCTTGACAAGGGGAGAGTTTTCTAGTAATTTTCAGTCTGTCCTGAGTTCATATGAGTAGCATGATACTTGGTCTGCAATTCACACTCATCATTCTGTTGTTCTAGATATGACTTGGAATAAAAGGATCCTTTAGTATTTGGCAATCTGTTTATTATACTGAACATTCTAGTGCTTGTTCTTTGACCCAGCACTTACTCTTGTGCATTTCTTAATCTGTTTCTTATTTCCTGATCTGTCTCACTGTTAGTGACTGTGACAATCTGATTGGTAGTTGTTCTCGTTTAATTTTTTTATTCTCTTGGTTTTTGTTTATAGATAAGCCTAAAGTCATTCTCCACATCTATCTGAACTAACCTAATGAATTGCTCCTTCATTAAGTTTTTGATACTATTTAATCTTTGTCCCTTCTTTTCCTGTTTCTGGTTTAATCATTCTTGTTCATGCACTACTTACATTTTAAGTGTGATAGGATGGTGACTACCATCATCTACTATTTACAAAGCACAAACAAAATAACGAATAAATAATAAAAAGCTTTTACCTGGAAGTATGTGGGGTCACTGAGCAACTGCATATTTTCATGAAAGTAGCACATATCAAAGAATTTTGATGTCCTGTGGTGATAAGAAATATAAAATATCAATTAAGACCTAATTATTTCAATAAGGTGTGTGCATAACCTGATTTAGCTTGTTTAAATATAGAATAGTGACTGAGAATCATCCTTTAAGGCTTAAAAGAGCTTTGATTCTGTAATATTCCACTATAGTAAGAAGGTCAAGCTAAATTTTAGTTCTTGGTATTTGTTCAGTATGTTGACACTGGGAATGCATTTTGAATGCCAGAATATAAGCCATTCCCTAAGGTGACAGGAGAGATGATGTTGTCTGTTTGATTCCAGCTATATACGTATAATTGCAGCAGTAGTTAGCTGTTAAAGAAATGTTTTTTAACTGAAATATTAAGCAAATGTTTTTCTTCTGCTTTCAGTGGGCTGAGTGATTACCTTCAAATACAGAGAATTTAATGATGTTTCTTTGTACTATTTCTACTTGCATATTAAAGATTTAGCAAAAATGATTCCAACTTTATACATGGTATCACTAAAAACGTAAAAAAAATTCTTTTAAACAAGTCTTAGAGGGCTTTCTAGATAAAAATAATTATTTCAATGAACTTGACTTATACTGTTAGAGGAGTTTATTGCATCAAGTCTTTTTGTCAAAATACTTCAAGACTGAGATTATTAAAATATAGTTTAATTGCATAGTGTGAATTTAAATGTTGCTAATATTTTATTTAGGGAAGGCATTCTATAGAATTCTTACTACTTGCACATTTTATCTGTTTTATATAGGCTTTAACCATAATAGGTAGAGTGTTTTTATGTAACCCTGAATTAATAACATTTCTTAAAAATATAATTTATTTCTATATATAGACATGAAGTTGTACTTGTTAAAGTACAGCACTGACGTCTTTGTTAATTGTGTTTTTTCAGGCTATTACAAAATTATCCTATAATTCCCATCTCCTTTGTCTTCCTCCCACATGCACATAGTGTTGCTTTACTCTTGACTGAAGTTAAATGATCACAGTTGTGGGAGGGAGGAGAGGGGGCACTGTGCTGTGTGCTATCATAATACAGTCATTCCATAGGAAGAGACAGAGCAGCACCCTGCACAGACACAGTTTCTTTGGTACCTTTGTACCATTGAAAGGATGTAGTTATGTTTCCTGTGCAAGGGGGGCTAGAAAATATCATGACCACCGCTGCAAGCACTGAAAAATGTTATTTCTTTGATTGGTATTGGAGAATTAGGTATATATGCTTACAGTATTTACTCTTGTATTGAATAAGAAGGTAGCAATGACTGTTCAGCCTCTTTCTTTCACCACACATAATGTGATGTGAGGAATGAAATCAGAAGTCAGTTCTGCTGCACATTGACTTTTATGTGGTCTTGTAATTGATACTAGGTCAGATAAAAATATGCAGCCATTACCATTCTACAGAAGAGATCAAAAGCACTCACTGAATAAAATATTGCTGAGAATCTTTAAGAGAGGTTTTGTTGCTTCTTTAGCTTACTTCTCAGATATTGTCTTGTAATTTAATTAATTGATGTTAACATACATCCTTTTGAACTGGCATTTTTGAATACCTATTCATTCAGGTAGACAAAGGATTCAATACTTGTGTTTACTGTTTCCTGGATTTTTTTACAGGTACTTAATTTGGAGGTGGAAGAGAATTGAGGAATGAATTCCATTGGATTAGTACAGATATTTTGAACTACAGTTAATGTCAAAGCAGGATAAGAGAAGTGTTACAAAAGTATGGGCAGCTAAAGTATTGAAAGATTATTTTAGAATTAGATTTTTATTAGTGCTTAATGTAGCTGATATACACAGCTGTTAGTTAAATACAACAGTTTTAAGCACTTCATGCTTTCAACTACTAAAATATTTCCACAGAATTCTTTTGCTAGTAAACTTTACAAAATGTTTCTGTGGTAGTAGATTGGAAAAAGGGGAGGTACACTGATATATATATATATATATATATATATATATATATATATATATATGCAATGGTGGCTAGTGTGATTGTTTTTTGAAACAGTCAAGATCATCGTTCAGCTCAGCACACATTTTTCTGGCTGACTTTACAGAATATAGTCTGGCTTCAAGAATTGCTCTTCAGAGTGAAGGGAAATAATCATAATTAGAAATTACAGGGGTTTTGTATCTTAAATTTTCATTTAAAAAAGAAATTAAATAACATATCAATGTGTTAATTCCACTCTGCATACATGGGATGCACTAGGGAAGCATATAACTCTAAGAGCTATGAGCAAAATGTTTTCTAAATGTAGTCCACTAGGTTAAATACCATTAGGTTTCCCAGGTCTTCCTCTGCAGCTCCTGTGGGTGTAAATAACTGGAGATAGAGATATCTCAAATTCTGCATGTGAGACATGCAAGAAGAATGTAAGGCAAGTGTAGAGGCACTTCTGTGTGGTTGTTTTGTGCCATTCAGGCAGGTGAGGAAAAGACAGAGGCTAAGATGAGAGTCACACACATTTGCTTGCTGCAGTTATAGATAGCAAAATTGTCCACTTTATGCAGAAGCCACTGTTCAGTGCTCCAGACTGTGGGGTGTACACATCAGCGTAAGAGATGGAGCACTTCCATAGGCAAGATAAATCCAACATGATATTTCCATTAATTTCATTAGTAAACATAAGGTAAAGCTAGTTGCAAATTTAAGTATAATTTGGTCTAGTTGTGAATGGGTTTTGGGATAGAGTGGAGAGCAAAAGTGTTGGGAGATAGGCCTTTTTTACCATTTGCCACTGTGTGGCGGTGAAATAAGAAGAATCATGATGTACTCCAGTTTTTGTAGACAAACTTCCTCCATCTTTGCAGTCTGTAAGTGAAAGAATCAATACAAAGCATAGAGTTTTACTAAATATGAAGTTTTGCTTTTCTTCAGGCAGAGTAATGCTGCAAAATTCCAGCACTATAAATCCAATACTGTAAAGAGTAGTCTCATACCCATTTGTAGATCTCCAGAAAGAGTTGAGTGTATTTATTTATCAGTGTTATTTTTAAAAAGAGACTGAAAACACATTTAGGTGTTCTTTTCTTTAGAGACAATAATTGCATTTTAAAGTAGTGTTCATTTTACTATTTTATAAAATTTCAACCAATCTGTTCCATATAAAATGAAGATAGAATCACTGCCAAAATATTCACTAATCTTAAAAAAATAAGAGTATGTTGCCCATTTACAAGAGAAATTGCATTCATTAAACTTGCAGTAATTGTGCAGTTCTGAAAATTCAGAACGTTGTCCAAAATGTGTATTAGACTGATTAGAATGCAGTATTTCTCATTAAATAAATGAAGCTCCACTTCCACCTTTAATTTTAAAATTGTTCTCTACACATGGTTTTTTTCATGCACTGCTATGAAAATACCATAGAAAAAATAATCAAAATCATAATTTCCTACATGCATTATGTATGAGCTATTTACAGCCCTTTGCAAGAGTTTTAACTTATAAAAATTCTGAAAACAACCTGTTATTTTGTTTTTCTTTCTTTTATTTTTAATAACTTCAAAATTCAGCATGGGGATAAACCACGACAATGACCACCCATCCTGCGCAGATGGTGTCCATATCATGTCTGGGGAATGGATTAAAGGACAGAATCTTGGGGATGTTTCATGGTCTCAGTGCAGCAGGGAAGACCTGGAAAGATTTCTCAGGTATGTAATTCAAGGAAAGAACTCCTACTGTATGTCATTTAGATATAGATGCAATTGATGTACTGAAATAATAAAAAATGCAGGAGATTTGTTTTGAAAATCCATCAAAATATTATAAATCACCATAATCTAATATTAGATTTATTAAAATCTGGTTTCAGCAATTACATGGATTTTTTATATTTTCATGTCTTAATGTGTATGATTATACTTTTATATATTTATACAGACATTTTATGTATGTCACTATGTTTACTATATATTAATATGCTGTGTACTGAAATGTTTGACCACCAAAACCTTAATCCATTAAGTAAGTTTTATGCTAAAATATTGTCCAGCACTTTACTGAAAGGCTGGACAATTATATTGTCTTTCTGCAATTGTACAATAGCAGAACATATTAGCTTATAACAAGCAGGCCATATCAGTTTAAACATGAGCAGCAGCCCAGTGCCGATGAATAAAAAAATTGGAATTGTCCACATCTTTTGAATGTTGTATGCAAGTTGGCATGGCAATCAGACCCTCGGATTGCTCAGCATATGAATCTCTGCATGTTACCAGGTCGAAGGCCAGTAACTGTCTGGTACAGACGAATCCTCAGAGCCTCAATTCTGTGATTATTCCGTCTAAACTCCCAGGAATGACATACACTGCAGATGAGCAGTGTCAGATTCTTTTTGGACCAACTGCTTCATTTTGCCAAGAAATGCAGGTAAGGCTGTGTCTGTACTTCACAAAATGCTTCTACCACCTAATTTTTGTGTGAGAGTAGCTTTTATGCATGCGTTTGATAGAAAGAGAATATAGAAGGAAATAGAGAGATAGAAAGAATATCTTACTTTGAAGTAAGAATTTTACACTTGCTTTCCAATAATTAATATGCACATAGTCATTGGTTTATCTTGTAAATCTTGCTTTAGGTTTAGCATATCCTGAAACACTGAAAATCCCTTGTACTTTATAAACAGAATATGTCATAGTTTTATGACACCTTGTTACAACAAGTGGAATGTTTACAATTTATTATTTAGATTCCATTTTATTATGATTTGGGTACTGAATGTCCATTTCTGACCTCCGGAAGATTATGCTTCCGGATTATGCTCACACACTGTGAGGAGTAATAGTGGTGTTAACTGGGCTCTCTGCATCTCCCAGGAGACACCCCTGAGCCCAGGCAGAGCTGTACAGTGCCATGACATAAAGAGTTCCAGTACCTCATTTTGTTGACCTTGCTTCATGCCAGTGCAAAGCAGTGTCACTGCATATTAATTAGGCTTAAAAAGACAGGTTAGAAAAATTGAACATGTCTTCATAATTTTATGAACTAATACTAGTAGATATCTGATTGAAGAAGCAGTTTAAGAATGATTTTTACTGAGAGAAGTCAACCTTTTTTAACATCAAGAGGAGAGACTAAACATACTGGATGCCCTTAGGACACTAAACAAGACAAAATGGGAAGACAATATACAGATATATAAAAAGCATGGAGTATGGATTGATAGAGCAGGGACTAGAGGAACTGTGAAATAAAATCTCATCACAATCAGTGGGAAGATAGCCTGAAAAAGTTAGGAGTACTAAATAGGAAAATATAATACCTTTCTCAATTAGTTCTTCAGCTCTCTTCCTGTTTTCAGTTTGGAGATGGTACTGTTTCTTCAGAGACAGTCCACTTAAACTAGTCTTTAGTTAAAATTCTCAAAGGGAACATTGCAATATATGTATGAGTAAGGCATGCTGAGGGTGGCATAGTTGAAGAGAAAAGGAAAAAAAAGCCACAGTTTAATGGATTTTGTATTAGTTGTCTTATTGAAAACATTTTCACTCTGGATATGAGCAGTAAATCTCAATGTCACAATTTTACTAATATTCTTTATTAATTCCAGGTGATTTTTTAATGAATTTATTATGTTTCTTGCTTTTTGGTACATTGCTTTCAACTGAAGGACATAAATTTCTGGTTTTCATTCTCTAGAAGCCTATTTTGAGCAAGAAAATGATAGCGTGTTTAATATTTCTTATAGGTCTTCTTTAACAATTACAGATTCTCAAAACTAATTGAAGAGACAAACATCAATATTTTCTGTTGCATAATACCTTTATATGCTTTTGTTTTGTTTGGAAAAATCTCCTTCATATTACTTTTGTGTTTTGTTCTTATTCATATATTTAAATTCAGATAGTTAAGTTATCCTATGCGTGTTGTGTTTTTTTCATAGATGCAGTGAATATTCTTCTTTCAAGATCCTAACTCTGAAGTTTCTTTAGTTTACATTATTATTTTAGAAATATTAGGAAATAAAATTCAGTGAATATTACCAAGGTAGTGTTCAACTATTTGTATGGAGGTGCACTTACAATCTTGGTACATATAACTGATTGTCCATTTCTAGAATATTCAGTTCTGTTCCCCTCTTCTGAGATTCTGCATGTAAGAGGACACATTTCACTTAAATCACTTATTTTCAGCTAAATAAATATGTCTGTTTTTTCCTACCTATGGGATCATTGCTTTATATTTATATTAAATATTTATATTTACAGTAAAATCGACAGACATTTCTGACAATTTTACTGTAATATTAATTATTAGTATTAATATACCATTTAATATTATTAAATATTAGTATTAAGATAACATTGTAATTTAAATCCAGGTACAATGTGGGTATGCTGTGAAGCAAGAATATAGTAATGATGCAAGGTGAAAGGCCTATGTTTGTTTCAACTATTCTTTTTTCCTGACAAACTGCAAGTTAATTTTAGTTCTCATCATAAAGCAAAATGTGTTACTTGATGACCTTATGGTCTTAGCAGTTAGAAAAAGAGAGCAGTTAGCTCTTAGCAGTTTCTGAGAAGAGAGAAATGGGAAGAACCTTCTGCAGTTTTTCCAAAATCCTCTGCAAAACTGGTAACCTTAAACTGGAAACTGTATAATGAAATATTGAACCAAGACATTATTGTAGTGAATTTTAAGAACTTTGGATGTATTAAAAATTAATAAAAGACACTGAGGACAAAATTGAGAAAACACGGTTACAGCAGTGAGGTGGAAGAAAAAGTTTTTCCAAAGATTTTTCCAATGCTTCCTTCCCAACCTCGGTAAAGTCACCTTGTTGGTTTTCTTCCGTGTTCTATCTGGAAGCAAAATTTACACTCTCAACTTCCTCCTACCAAAAAAAAATCAAAACCGTGAACAGCTACTTACAGCAAGCTTAGGCACTACATTCAGATCTCCTTCTTCTTTTGTTCCCTGCTGTGGGTCTTAAATTTATCTCTTCTGTTAAGGAAGTTTACTGATAGTCCAATTAGATACAGAGTTTCTAAATAATAGAAATAACATTTCTATGGTGAAGGGGAAACTCAGAGCAATGGATAGAGCAAAGTCCAGACGATAAGAAAGTTGTTCTTCTTTTACGTGTTTTTTTCCAATGTATGAAAAGAAAGGGGGAAAAAAAAAGTTACCATTGGAAATCGGTTAGAATCAAACCATTCAAACTTTCCAGAAATCTTTCATGAGTTCTAGCACATGCACCGTGCAACACCAACATTGTCTAACTGTGAAGCACTGATACTCAGTAGCTAATTTTATCATCTTCTTCAGAAATAAAAATATGCTAGATACAGGTAACAAATATGTTGAATCTAACTTTGCAAATAATTGCATTTCACTTACTGTGAAGATGACTCAAATTTCTCTGTGTTGATTGTACAAATTATTGTGGCTGCCATTGGAGAAATCAACATTAAGAAGATCTTTCTAAAGAGATTGCAGTATTTCATTAGTTACAGTATTAATTTATTACAATAATTACAATTACAATACAGGTAACCACTGAATATTCCATGATATCCAGACTGCTTCCTTTAATCTCTGTATAGTCTGTCCTATTCTGCCAGTAACTGGAAGTTTATTATGGTTATAGTTATTGTCCGCAAGCCAGGAAATGAGAGAAACACACTCCTCGAAGGTTCATTTAAATGTCAGTAAATCCAACAATTTATAGCCCAGGATGTTTTGGACATGTTCTACTTGCTGAACAGCTCATGCACTTCAGTAAAACTGTGTAAAAGATAAATTATGAACTATGTCACAATCTTACATCTTTTGAGACTGGAAGATTATTTAAAGAACAGAGTTCTATAGAGTCTTCTACGTTAAGCAGTGGTGTTTCATATATAACAGCTATTTAACTAAGAAAACAATTGAGTAATGATGAAAAATAATCTTAATTGTACAAATATCAGTGGTACAATCAATAATGCATTTCTAGATATGTAATTTTCTACAGTTGTTATTACTGAGGAGTACTTTAGGACTGCACTTTTACAGTCACATTACATAGCAACCTCTGAAAAATACTACTGATACAAATTATATTGCCTTGCTATCAAGAATTCCTCTTCATTTTTTATAAATGAAGCAAAGAACTGAAGGAACCACTGAGATCCTACTCCTGTATTTTCCAAAGTGAGGTTCTCCCACTCCCCTTTCATAAATGGTGACTTTATTTTTTTCCTTTTCATCTTTATTTCAAAGACTTCTTTCATATCCTAGGCAAAATTTTTAGACCCTAGAAAAGCATGAGTGGATCTCCAGGTTCAAGATTTATACTGTGTCTCCATGCTTACCTTGTAAGAGAGCCAAGTTTGCTTTTATGGCCATGATGTCTCATGCAAGAATCAATTAGGTCCTAACATTGTTTCACATAACAGATAGTGAGATCATGACCCAGAAGTAGTTCTTGATGATTAAACAGGATTGTAAAACTTGACAATTTAATGCAATTGTTGAACTATTAAATATTGGCTTTTAAGATTAAAGTCCAGGATGTGAATGCTATCTGGTCAGTTCCACTAAAACCGTTCCTTGTCATAACACAGCTGTGATCTTTGCAAAAAAGTGGGAGACTGGTTATATTTCATGGTGATTTTTAAGGCATTTCAGGGAAATATCACAATGAAAAGAACAAAAGTAATGGAAATATTATATTCCTAGTGAAATATCTGTCCTCATCTCAACCACCACATTTTAAACCATCCTGACTTTGCACAAGTACTGTTCTAAAATTGCCTTTTAGTCTCGGGTCATTCCTCTCAAGTGAACTTCCTTTCCATATACTTACATGATTGAAAATGTATCCTTCTGATTCCCACAGACCTGTCTCATTATTTTAATGAAATAGACAGAAATAGACACAAAACCCCCACAAAACTCCAAAGCTGGAGTGATCTCTGTAATACATTGTGACTTCCATGTTTTGTTTTACAAGCTTTTGCTGTTAAAAACTCATAACTAACACATTCTTTCAAAAAAAATGTCCTTTGTGTGTGCTTGGCAATATTTTGTTTTTCAGTGTACATGCAAAAAATGTTTTACAGACTGTGAATAGTCTAATGTCACAATTAAAAGTTATTAATCTCCAATGTTTGTTCCTTCCCTTGTCTCATCTAGAAAGCTGTGATGCCTGCTGAGCTATACTTATCATAGATAATCTTTATGAATGTTGACTCAGCTATCCTTATTTTGACTGAAGTTTCTCTTCAGAGGAGTAAAATCCTGGTGTAGAAATTTGTGCCCTGATTTTGGAGTGATTGTAAAATTGACACTGGCCTCCAGATTTCTGTTTGCTTTCAAATCAGTCTGGATCTGCTTCACTGCTGGCTGCTAATGAAAAACCCATAATGTGTATTATGGTCTTTCCCTGGCCTTACACAGTAATCCTTAAATGTCAAAACTTAGGTGCTGACAGTAATCTTCATATCTCATACCTTGCCAACATAAACAGTCTAAACTGAAGATTCTATTTGTGATTTGACTGAAATTAAAAACCCAAAAAAAACCCCATATAAGTTAACCATCAATTTTAGTAATTCCAGACCTCATTTTTCCTGGGTTTGGGGAATATTAAAGTCTGCTAATATTGAGTGCTTATTTTAGTAGTTGGTTAAATAAATGTTTTTAGAATACAGTTCACTTAAAGCCTAAAGTAGTTTCTAGCTGGGGAGGTTAGGTCATGGTTCATAGGGAGATGGTATACAAGCATTTGTAGAAACATGCTGATGTATAAAATGCACATGAGCAAACAAAGGGCCTTGATTTGATTTTCTTTAGTTATCATACACGGTTCAAGTACATCTCTGTGATTAGGTACCCAAAAATCTGACTTAATGCCTCTCTATATTTTGAAGAAATGTTTCTAGATTTGTAAAAAACTGTTTGTTTTAAGCCATTCTGCAATCATGTAAAAGTGAAATTAAGTGTACAATCCAAATATTTAGGGAAAAGAAAAATAAGGATCGTATACTTACAAATCTGATAATGCAAGAGAAAATCTGCCTGTATTTTTTTTAAACTTAGGTAAATCTGGATGGCTTTTCCACCATTGTATTCACTCACAAATGAGGATTTAAATATATGAAAAATAATTAATTAAGATAATTAAATTAACATATTTTTGTGGAGTATGTCTCCAACAGTATGTCTCTCATTTCCTACTTGGTATGGAAGCGCTTTTTCATGAACACCTCATACTCTGTCTCATCTACTATTGCCATCATCTACATTGTTTAAAAACAATGAACAGGAACAGAAATTAGAGTTTGTTACTTGAAAAATGATTGCTAAAATTATCCAAGGAGCAGGAAAGAACTTTTGTAGGTGTTTTTTGGTTGTTGTGTCGTTACCTCAACTTCAGCAAAAAAAAGGATGAATCAGGAGTGAGTCAGACTGCTGCCATCCTCTCTCTTGTTTCTGTACAATGCTTCAGACTTCTGCAATCTTTGACCATTTCTTCTTTTCACAGCTGATGTTACAGACATTTTTACATGTTAGACTCCCAATGGAACTGCCCTATTCCTTGGTTCAGACACAATCTTTTGTTGAGTTATGTTTCGTCTGCTTTTAGTCTTTTTTCAAGGTCGCATAAGATTTATGACACGTTTTTTATGCATAGTATAAAAGGCACAGAGACTCTTACTTGGTGTACCAGTATAACAAATCATTTCACTCAGAAAAAGCCGGTCTTCTGGCAGCCCTGGTTTAAAAAACCCAGCTGTTCTTTATCTTTTATCCTGCTTGCAACGCCTCCCCCTCTCCTGATCCTTCTTGCCCCTCTTTGGTCAATATACATTGTGGAGGATCACTCTGCATATGCAGTAATACTCAGGCCACAATTCAGCCCCACGTGACCTCCCTTTACTTTATTGTTTATTGTTAAGGGGAGCAGAGAGCAAGGAGAATGCAGTTCTGACAGAAAACCATGGGAGAAGGAGGACTTTTTAGGGAAAAATTGGGAAAGCTGCCAGGGAAATATGGGAAATGTGAGCCAGCATTCTGCAAGGCTGGGCTTTCTTTTGAGTAAAGTAAAAACTCTTTTGTTCTGATACTTCAGACAGCTTTTCTTTCCATCTCTAAAATTCTTTACTGCCTTGCACCCCTGTCATCTCTCTTCTCTTCTTTCCAGCAAAAATATTAGATTTGTCAGGTAACTTTGTGTCTTCTTTGTGAAGTTCAGGTTTGATGGCTTTTGGAATTTTTTTTCTAGAGTAATAAATGAATTATAGAGCAATTAGGAATGGTTGAAGAGCATGACAGCAGCAATCGTTGGGGTAGCACAAACAAGAGGGATCTGGAAGTCCTAGAGAAGCACTATTAGAAGAAATCTAAGCAGATTCTGCCCATTTGGGTTTTTTTGCATGTTTTATGTGTCTTTAAAAGTATCATTGTCATATTACCATCAAGCTGGTGAATTTAGACATTAGTGGACTGCATGCAGAAAGCAGTTTTGCACAAGATAGATTTTGTGTTTACTCTTTGTTTGATTTTCAGCATGTCATTTGCACTGGGTTGTGGTGTAAGGTGGAAAGTGAGAAGGAATGCAAAACTAAACTGGATCCACCAATGGATGGAACGGACTGTGACACTGGAAAGGTATGCCTCTGGTGGAAAAGCAATATCAATTATACTGAACATGTAACATTTAAGGAAACAAACTGAATAGGTCCTTGTACTTCTTCAAAGTTCCTGCTTACCTCAATTATAAGGAAAATAAACTATGAACATATACATAATATTTAAATCTATAGCTATATTTATAGCTATCTATATATGATACATTTTATAATATAGATACGAAAAAAATAATGTTTCCCTAAGACCAGTGAGTTAAAAGGTTAGACAAAGAGACAGATGTTTTAATATTTACACTGTTTTATTTTAAATTCTTTCTCACTCTGTATCATATTTATGAATAGAATGCAATTGTTGCTCTTCCAAATGTAAATAGAAAATTAAGCTTTCAAAGATACAGAGTTCTCACCTATGATTTATGATTTAGAAATAGTCTCTTTGAAGGAATTGATACCAATTGTTGTTAAAACTTTTCAGGATAAGTTTTATCAAGAAATACCTATAGTGTCACTATATGTAAAAGAGTGACAAATCCCATTAAAAGTATGCCATCACAGACAAATTAAATGATCACCCAAGTCAGACTTACATAAATTGTCCTTCAAGAGCTTTCCAGTTAAAATGATTTGTAACCTTTGTATATGTTTGTGAATTAATATAAATAACCTCAAACAGAAAACAGAAAAAGAGCAAATGTGTGTCTTGGGATTTTGAAGATATTGTGCAGACAGCCGTTTCCCACAGGAGTGCAGGATTTACTCTTTGAGTCATATTACATTCACCAAGACTGTCATCATTCTCGAAAAATCAAATCAATCAATTAACATAAAATTGTTCAGATAATGTAATTTTACATGCTAAAGGAAAAGCAGGTTGTATTTCTGTTAATATCTCTAAAATAATTACAATTGCTTCAAAATTTTAATTCTGATAAAGCTTGTAGTTGATACTATCTGAAGCCATTATCTGGAAAGTGAGGGACGTGTTTTGTTGGAGATCACATTTTTCACATTGAGACTGGCCTACCCATGCTATGGAATACAAAAGCAGAGCTTCTTACAACAATTACCCAGACATACTAATTGTAATTAAAATGGCTCATTGAGTCAGGCTGCATAGATAACTTATTTATGTATAGCAGTAAAAAACTAAGCAGACATCACCAAAACATTGCAGGGGTTAAGAAAGAATTATTCTTGTTTGCTTTATTATCTGTCCAAGATGATGTTTAGGTTATACAAATCACTGGCTTCGGGGTTTTTTTTATTGGTACTGTGGAGATGAAGTATTGTTGCCTTGTGCTCCTCCTAGGATCTTAGGAAGTGGTGGAAATGTCATTTGCATAGCTTGTACTACTTGGTTGAGTTTAAGTGAATGATTTATAAACATCCCTGAGACTGCACAGAGGGCAGATGCTACCTCAATAGAAAAATCCGTATTTTATCTGAAGCAATAACTTTAAATGTATATGAGCATTTCTGGTTTGAAACATTCAAGAGCATTACAAAATTTATAGTTTCTGGTTGTAAATCTAATATAAAGATAGAACCACCCTACATGAAGACTTCTTAAAGGTGGAATAACTATGCTTTCATTGTAATGTAATTTTTTGAGAGAGAAAATGAAGATCAGTTGATCAGTAAGGACTAGTTTCAGACAGTAGGTGAAAAGGTTACCAGATAAGGATTTAGCACAGACACTGAAAGCTACAGAAGTGTGTTCTAAAAGAAACAGAAGTCTTTATTGACTGCATTAGTGACACCTTTTGTTTTGCTATAAATACAAGACCTGTTTGTGAAGTCTGTTATCCATTGATAACAGTGATTTACCAACAGTTAAAAATGTAAAAATAAATTAGTTAAGCTACTGATGTTAATGGCATTAAGTGATCATTGTCTGCTTTGTAATTTCTGAATCATTGATTCATAAAATTGTTACTAGATTGGCTAGAAAATACCTCTGCTTCCTAATACATGGGAGAGATATTAAGTTAGTATAATTCAATAAATCACTAATTTCTGCAGAGTTTATGATGACTTGAACAAGATATGGACATAGCTTATAAAGCATAATAACAGTGGTCAGATAGTTTTTGAGTGAGAAATTGCAGTTTTCCTGGGAAATGATACATGCATGCAAGATCATTGAATTTGTTATTACTATTTTAATAAATGCCAGAAATTCTCTGGACTTTCTCAACACCAGTTGTTTGAAGCTTCCATTTTATCTTTGAATACAAATGGTGAAAAAAATTTTCTCTATTACTTGTAATATATCTTTCTATTGAAATTGTCACTGATAATGAGGGACAATGAAGTTCCTGCTGGTGGGAACTGTCATGCTGAAGCAAGCAAGTCCTGAGAACAGCCCTGGACACTATCCTATGATCATTGGTACAGTTAAGCTGGACAATGATCCCTGCAATAGGATCCAAACCAGCCAGGTTTGGGCTGGACCCTAAAATGCTTTCTTAGGCAGTGCCCA
This sequence comes from Cyanistes caeruleus, assembly GCF_971803275.1. Taxonomy (NCBI): domain Eukaryota; kingdom Metazoa; phylum Chordata; class Aves; order Passeriformes; family Paridae; genus Cyanistes; species Cyanistes caeruleus. Next base: position 38,080,730 of record NC_141732.1, read on the forward strand.
ATCTAAAATTAAGGGAGACAGTATAGTATGGATACCATTTCTAGGAGGTATCCTTCCTTGGAAAGGAGCTTACTTTTGAGGTTGTGGACAAGAATTGAACCTCCTCCTTGGCCACTGAAACAGAGAAAGACCTCTGGCTGTTGAATTTACTAGGACAGATGAAAAAGCTTCGGAGAGTGCTAGGCAAAAATATACCTGACTGACATAAAAACTGTGTATTGAACCAAATGTTTATCTTGTGCTTCCTGTGTGCTAGTGGAGAAGTGAACTGTTTTGCATATGCCTTAATTTATTTACCTAAGAGCTGAATTTTCACCTAGTGGTGCAAGGCTGGAGATTGTATCAATCGGACCTCTTTCGCGGAGCACATGGAGGGGGAGTGGAGCTCATGGAGCACTTGTAGCCGTACTTGCAACACTGGAATCAGCAGTCGACAGCGCAAATGCCCTGGGTAAAAACGAGTTCAGGTTTTCATTGCTACTCATCATAATTTCTGAACAAAATTTATATGAGTACAGGAAACTGTGAAGATACAGGTCTTTACCTGAGCAATTAATACTTTATGAATACTGAAAAACACTTAGAAGAATAGGTATTTCAGGTATTTTACTGCATGGCAACACTATTTTTCATCTTTTCTACTTCTGTCAAGACCCTGGATAAAATTAATAGAAGAATAAAACTTCCTTCTTAAGATTCACATGAAGAAGCAACAGAAACTTAAATTCACAATTTCTGGTATGCAGATTGTCAGTGTGTAATTCTAGTCTTTAGATATTTTAACTAGAGGATATTGACTTCTGTGTGTCATCTGGAGAACCAAGGAACTGAAAGTTTTACAAAGAGATCTGTCTACCAGTTTCTCAGACATTTAAATAGACTATCTGGAAACAGAATTTAGATTCCCTATCTTGTGAAAATTAAAACCTTTTGCCTTTGGGGATAAAGGGATTTTTACTTTTGACTTGAATGAAGTTTGTTTCACTGTATCTCAGTGACCAGGTAAAAGGTGTTTTCCTTTTAATTACTCAGTGCCAATTTGATTTTTGTGGGCTGTTTATACACCAAGTGAAAAAATAAAAGAAAATATAGTCATATGAGTGGGAACAGAGTAAAATAATAAAGGCAAGTATAGAGAAAACTAAACCATGGTGTGTAAGAGTTGAGTCAATGATTTAAAAAATAATAATAATACAAAGGGGAGATTAATAATTATGGAAGACTGTATAGCAGATTTTGGGGTAAAATAGACAGGGGGTTTAAAACAGATAAATTTCTCTATTTCTCTATCTAAATTTGTATAAGGTATTTTGAGGAAAAGTTGGATATGGCTATACAAAAGCATGGGGGTTTAACATGAATTTTGATATGCAGAATTCTTTCATAGTTCATGCCATCTAAACACCACTTTCAGCTGTGGGTGAAATTATTTATTTCTAGATAGAATTTATGGGTGTCTTAATTTCACGCTCATTAATTCGTCTTTCCAGGCAAGGTTCCAAACTGGCTACAGTTTCTGCAGTTCTCTCTTCTTTTGCATTTGTTCATGAGAACCTGCAAGCAGAGCTGGTGTGACTGAAAAGGAACAAAGCATTTTTATGAATCTTGTAATACCACACGTATAGAAAAAGGAGAGGTAGAAAATCTGCAGGTGTTGCTTCCTTTCAATAGCCCCTTTGGTTCAGCCCAGATAGAGAAAAATAATCTTATCATATCAAAACTGTACCTGAGGTTTTCCTGACTGAACTCCTACTAGTACAAGTGCTTTCTTGGGGCTAAGCGTAAATTCTCATTCCTTATATGTAATGTAACCAGTACAAAGAGAAGGCAAGAATGTTTCATTCTGTGACTTCAATTTTTAATGGGCTGAATGCTAAGTATCAACTGCAATTGTTAATTTGTGTCTAGCAAAAGTAAACTATAAGTTTGACAAAATGTTGCCAACAGTAAAGGGTTGTATTTATGACATCTTTTCTAGTTCAGGCCTTGAAGGAGAGTGTCATGGGCCCACAATGCAGTATAGGGTATGTGAAAATCCTTCTTGTCCTGCTGGTGTGCCTGCCTTTAGGGACTGGCAGTGCCAAGCTTTCAGTGTCAGATCTTCATATCAGAAGCATGTGCACCAATGGCAAGCTGTCATTGATGATGGTAAGTATAAACTATTTCTCTTGTTCTTATAATCTGCTTATATGGCTTATAGCTTGTTGACGTTGTTAATCAAGAAAGATATAGTTAAAATTAAAGCAAACAAACAAACCTCAAGCCCAGTATTTTTGGTAAGTTATTTGAATTTCATAGATAAGAGCTAGTGGTACTTTTGTATGCTCTAGAATATTTTTTCCTTTATTCCTAATGAGTTTGTCCTATTTGTCCTTCTTAATAGGTAATAGCTACATTTGAATAAAAATCCAGTCAGCTTTTACTTTTATAATCAGAATTGTAGTATGAAGCGACTCAGAAATACAGCTTTCTAGTGTAATGCTCCATCATTAAACATGTATCTGTTATATTTTTTACCTACAAAGCCAAAAAGACAATGCAGATGTTATGAGCCTTTGTTTTTGAGGAAGGAGATAACTTATAGCTTAACATTGTGAGTATTTCACATATCACAGATTTGGCAACAATGTGTAGATAATGTATGCTGTAAACTTCAGTAAAATTTCTATAAATCCTAATAACTTCCATGCAAAGTCCTGGCATACTGTATGCATGCTTCCATGCAACAAACTTGCTTACATACCATATCATTAGGAAAACGCTCAAGTGAGAGTACAGTAAGATCAGACTTATATTATCTGCAACAGTAATGTTGGTGTGAAACATCAGTGACTAGAAAATAAATTCCTTCGTGCTAGAAAAGTGAACAGTAATTTCCACCCCACTCAATTTTCTGTAAATTTTTGTCTTTTAATTTACTTAAATTAAAAACAAACAAAGGAAAAGCACAACAAAAACACATCAGTAATGAAAACTATTAACTTGAGAATTTCACAAAATCCTAGCAAGCCATAATAAAGAAAACCCTAGAATGACACAGGAATACTGTAAGTGCATGTTACCAAATTTTAAGATGCTCCTTATGTGAATTAGTTTTACCCCTGGATCAATTTATCAGAAAACGTTAGAAAGCATAGAAGACTGTTTTTCTATCCACATATTATGCCTAATATATGCCTAAGTCAAGAAGGTGGATTTCTTTTCTTCTAAGCCTTTTCTCAAGGTGCTAAAGGGAAAACTTGTTTCATGGAAAACTATTTTCATTAGGCTTGTATGTTAGCTCATTTCATTGTAAAGATAACTCTCTCCAACTATTACATAGGTTCTTATCAAGTCAATTAGTTTTGTTTTGTTTTACTAAATTTCATTTTAGCACAGGAAGACGTGATTTATATCTTAAAGGATCTAAATGTTTTAGTCTGGCTTTGAATAATGTTATTTCATTCAGATGAAAAAAACTTGATGCTCTCCTGTGCCACGTTAATGAGTACAGATGGTTGCTTTCATCTGACTTTGTTCTGAGTGATCCTGTTGTCTTGAGGTGTCCCCCAGGAGAAACAAAAGTGGACCAGCCAGAGAATGCCACTATCCCAGTATACATTATTCTCAAATCCTGAATTGTTTGCTCTCTTAGTGAACACTAACTCTGCACCATGTCCAAAATAGTTGCTGTATGAGATCTCCTGCTCTCTACTGAAGCTGTCTGGTGTTGTTTAGTTGCTGCCTCTTTGAGTTGAGTGTCTTTAAAATGATGTTTAGGTCATCAATTGTGTATTCCTTTAAAAAATGCTGATACATGCTTAAAGCCCCCAGGGAGCTTTGAGGTTACTATTTAAAGAGTATAACTGGAATGCAGAGGGCACAAACTCAGGCAGCTTTTTAGCTGGAGATGGCTTGTGTCTGACTAGCTTCACATGTTGGCAGTAGACATCACATCTGTTTCTACCGGTCCTCTAGTGATACCCTGAGGCTCTGTCAATTTCAGTAATATAAATGTGCCTAGACCTCTGTTGTGTAAGTCAGCTGGCACAAAACTCCTCTGTCTGTACTTTTCTACTCCTTTGCATGCTAAAACTACTTTTTTGAAAACAGTCCTTTACAGATGGCAATTTCCAGTCTAGACTGAGCTGGTGCTAGTTAGCACATGCAAAAAAATGTGGCATAGACTGCTTTACAGTTCAGCTGTATAGACAGTAGAATTCCAGTGCCCCTGAATGTTTCCTGGAACTGTTTAATTTACTAATAAAAATGCACTCCAGGAATCTAGAAGTCAGTATGAAGTCAGAGTGGCATAGATTGTGTCCAAGTGAAATCAGTTTCAGGTTCAGGATTGACTTCTATCCTTTTAAAAATCTGCAACAGATTTAGGAAGAAGTTCTGAGTCAGTACATTTGCGAACAGAGGTATGAAAAAGTCCTGTCATTTTGTATTTAGTTGACCACTGAGAAGAGACTTTGTTTCTTTTATTCCCTGTTACTTTCACACTGGTGAAATAGACTTCTTTTTTTATAAATGTGGCCATTAGGAATACGTGGATACATAGGATATTACTACATTTTTATGCTCTTTCATGATTAGAAATGATTTACAGAATGTTTTACAAATTAGTAGAAAATTGTTTAAACTTTGTAAAAATGTTAGGAACACTGTTTCCACTTTTTGTGGAAAAGTGTTCCATGGTTTTGTTTTTTTTTTTAATGTGAACATTATAAATTCATATATTTTTTCTTCCCAGGGTGTGCCAATTACTTCATTTTTTTCTCCTTGACCTGAACAGTTAGGAAGTATGGAAAGTGTTAAGTTTCTTTTTTAACCAATATTTATGATCTGCCAAAAATACAGGAGAATGAAAGTATAGATTACTACCAAAATATTCCAACAGCTGTAATGTGTATACACTTAATTGCAACAATGAGCATGACATGAGTACTGTGTAGGCCAAGTTTATAGCAACAGCATGCTGTAGGAAGAAAAAACCTGAAACTTAATAAACAGCTAAGAAATTGATCAAAATATTTTTTGTTTTCCCTGTGTGATAACTTCTTATGCTAGTGTAGATACATACCACACATACACAAGTATCAGTTTTAGCAATAGTGTTGATGATAATTCCATGTTTTGAAAGTTCTCTTTTTCCAATAATGTGTGTTTTTCCATCCATTGCTGCTACAGAAAAGCCGTGTGCTTTATTCTGTTCGCCGTCTGGAAAGGATCAACCTGTTCTTCTGACAGAAAAGGTGATGGATGGGACTTCCTGTGGCCAGCATGGGCTAGATGTCTGTGCTGATGGTAGATGCCAGGTATGAATTACTTGTTTTGAACCTGGATATACAGGACATGCCAAGCACACATATATGTTAAGTCTTTAAAAGATTTTATTTCATATCAGGTCAGCATATAGTAACCTTATTGCTGTTGTCAAGCTACCCCTGATATTAATTCATAGAAATGTGTCTAACAACAATGTGGAGATGCTTGAGTAAACTTCATTTGTTTTAAACTGAATGCTTCTTAGCAAAACACAGATATAATTTATATTTACATATTTTAGACCTGTTTATGCCCTATTGAGAATGAGTCCTTGGGCTGACATTAACATATTACCATTGTGGGCATAGTAAAGGACCATCCATACTTAGAGTAGAAAGCAGGAGAGGCACATTGCATTCTCTTAGTGGGAAATCCTGTGGGGTGTGTGTTGCACAGTGGACCTGATGTGCCACAGGTCCCACCAGGAGATGGGAATGTTGTGTTTCTCTTGGAGAGCAGCTGGTAGAGTTAGCCAGCTACATAGGAAGAGTGAATGCAGCAAACTATGTAAAGTCACAGGGGACTTCTCTATGGGATAGATCTTTGCCATGAGCTAGTGCAATCCTCATTCTCAGCAGGGCTGGGTCATGCTGGCTAGGCATCTTGCAGAAGGGTGAGGTACCTGATACTAACAGCAACTTTATGAAAAATGTGGCCTGTGTCTCAATAGCCTTTATTTTCTTCTCCCACAGAAATTTGGCTGTGATGGTATATTAGGATCTCTAGCTCGTGAAGATCATTGTGGTATATGCAATGGTAATGGAAAGTCATGCAAAGTTATTAAAGGTGATTTTAACCATACCAGAGGAGCAGGTAATGTCTGTTTATTTTGTTTATTTCAAACACTAAGGAAACCAGTGGCTTTCTGATTACTTGGCGCAGTGGGAAATTAAAAAAGTTATATTTCTTGAAATTATGCAGATCCTCAAAAGAACTTCAGATCTAGCTTTTTAAAGATGTTAAGACATTGAGGATAAGAATGCATAAATATTTTAAAACTTGTTGAAAAATTATTGCACATTATTTCAATTGCAAAGTGAAGGAAATATCTTTATCATCAATATCTTTTTCATTAAGATATGCTCTGTTTCATAGAAGAGACTGATTTTTAAGGAATATGAGAAATTAGATTTCTTATATTTTTAGAATATAGTGTTGTAAATTCTTTTAGTGTCTAGATTAATGTAGTGTTCTTCAAAATAAATATCCAAATTATGATTTTTTTTGTCTACTAAACTAAGACAGGTAGTGAAAAATCATAAAGCCAAATGCATGAAGAAGTATAATACCTCTTCATTGCTCATTATTTTATACTAATTAAAGCATACCATAACAAGCCAATAGATTTTCTAATGCAAAATGAACATGAAATATACAAATGCTGCTGTGATCTGTCATGTGAATGGGAATAACTTACTGCTTCCAGCACAATAATGTTGACAGAGTAGAGAATTGAAATCCTAATAATTACATCTTCCACCATGTATACAAGTCTTCCCCTTGAAGCAGCATTTGACCAGCTGTCTGCATTTGTTGGCCATTATACTTTCAGTTTCTTGAGTAGAAAATATGCAGAATTTAGAGGTGGTAAGTAAATCACATCAAAAATAATGTAATGAGAAGCAGACAGCAAATCTTTGAAAAATAAAGGACTTCAGTGGATTTTAGACTGAAGTATAGTACTTAAGGCAAGAGGGGAAAGTTAGGCATGGTCTAGGAATGTTTATGTCTGGCCCTCTTGAGTGGAATGTAAGGCAAAGCAAAGATCCCAAACCCCAGATGATTCTGGAGAACCATAAGATATAAAAACCAGCAAAGAAGGTTCTTGATTATAAAATCACATTATGTCAGCCCTCTTCTGTTGCTAATGTGAATATTCACACACTTTCAAGTTTTTTCAGGGTACTGTGTCAATCCTCAATATTGTGATATTGCCATCTAAACACCTGTGTAAGTTATTTTCCTTCTCAGGAAGCTGTAAGCAATATTTAGAAAGTGTAATTAACTCTTACAGAAATGAAAAATGCTTCTTTAATTTTCATGTTTGAGGATTATTGAAAAAGTGTTGTAAATACTAAGTATTTTGTTGTAGAATATCACATAGCTACACATAATAAAAGATGTGTGGTTTTTTTCCCTTTTTGAAGTTTACCTGGATAAACAAAAATATGTGTTTATGAATTAATGACATTCCTGCCTGCACAGGGATTTCCACTGCATTGCCTTTTCACCGTGTTTTACTTACAGCAAATTGTTCAGCATCCTCTCTTAATCCCACACTATCAAGAGACAATCTCAATTTGAAGCAAGTAATGAATAAGTAAATTGCAAAACCAAAGCCTGTCATGGCAGGGTTAGAATATATTAAACTAAGAAGGAGCTGGAGCAAAAAATACATTAAAAAATCCTAAAAACCAAGCAGTGGGAAGAGGCTTAGATTTTAGTGCCATACCATTTATCTTTTCATGCTGAGTGAAGCTGGAATTCTTTTCTAGTCATCTGGTGGTCATGATGACACTAAATTACCTAGCCAGAAATAACATTACCTGCTCCAGCTCCAATCTTCAAGCCTCATTAGTTCTTGCTGTGTTTTACTGTGTACTTTTTTAATTATGTAGCATTGTATATATATTACATATAATGCACAGTTCCATAGCTTTTCTTCAGTTTTGCAAGAATCTTCAAAATATTGCTAAATAAGTTATAACTTGCTACATTTATAAAGCAAAATAGGGAGAAGAAATGAGAAAACATACAAGATGTACTTTTCTATGCTTTTCTGTTTTTATGTTTAACTTGGGACATCTGGTCTCATGTTTAGGTTATGTGGAAGCTTTGGTGATACCTGCAGGAGCAAGGAGAATCAAAGTTGTGGAAGAAAAACCAGCTCACAGTTACTTAGGTAAATACTATACATGTTTTAGTGTTAATGTCCTGTTTTGCTCAGCACTGAAGAGTGACAGCTAAATTTTGGCATTGAACATTTGACATTGAAGCTCTGAGTAGAACAAAAGATTTGTGAAAAACTTGTCTAAGGAACAGAAAAAATTATTACAGAATAATTTTTAATATTGCTCTTCCTTTGGACTTTTGTCTCATCTTTTTTAGAGAATATTTCAAACACTGTATTTAAATTATGTAAAAAAATGTCTATGCATACTTGCACATTTTCAATTTTTTATATGGAAAGCACATTGAAACTACTGAAAAGAATTTTATGTTCAAACATAAAATCATTTGTGCTCAGACAACAAGAAGACACACTGTTCACTAACAAAGTCAAACAGAAGTGGTAAAAATAGACTGAAAAAGCAGAAAAGTATTTCTTTGCGTTATTTTGAATTGTCTGAATCTTCCAATAGATAAACATGATCACATTTTTTTTCTGCAATTATTTTCTTTTCCATGTGAGTGAAATTGTCTTTCATTGATTAAAAAAAAGTGTTTATCTTTTAATGAGGTCTAAAGAAGTTATGTGGGAGAGTAAACTTTATTACCATTATTGTTACAGGGTTTAAGCAAATATATGAAATATCATAATTGCTATTGTTTTGTGCAGTGCTTAAATTTAAATTGAGAGAGATATAGTATGAGAAATAGGACAATGATGTGAAAAATGCCCTGTTTCTTAGTTATGTTCATAAGTAATATTTACATTTTAAAAAGTGTTTGAGTATTCTCAGTACTTCAGTTGAGAGAATGGTGAAGATGGTGAATTTTATTTATGAGAGTTTAGGTTGTCAGTGGCTGACTGCTGGTTTGCCTTGAGGCCTGCACCTTTCCAGGAGGTTTAGAGTTCTGGAATATTTAATTGTTCCCCAATGAACCACAGTCATGGAAATACAAGAGTGTTAAAACAATAACTGAAGTTTGTTTTTCTATTGACATTACTATTTTCTATTTTTTGACTAAGGCAAAAATAAATAAATAAATGCTGGCATTGTGTTTAGGGAAATTTATTCCTTCTTCATGAGTAGCAAACTGATTTAACCTTTACTCCACAAAAGGCTAAAAGAATGAAATGGTTTTTATGCCCATGAAATAATGTCAGTCATGATGCTCATTTGGGAAAGCTGCCGATTAGCTCCTGGTTGCTTGTTACCTTAATATCTTAATTTTATTTTAATTAATTTTACTGATTTATGTTTGAAGGAGGATCAGCCACTATTTCTGTTCAATATATTTCATTGAGCCCTACACCTTTTCTTTTTCCTTTTTTTTTTTAAATCCTTTTTGGGGACCCAGTAATAGGCCCATTGCCGTATCTTGAATTAAAACTGTGTTGTTGCACCCTTTTTTTTAATAGCACAGGGTATTTAAACTTTCTTCATTTATAGGTTATTTTGAAAGCATCAGAATCTGAATTGCAAAGGAATAGTTTTTGAATAGGCGTAGCATAATGAAAGTTTTGGGGTGAGAGCTTAAGTCTTTAATTTTAGGAATAAGATTCTTCACTACACTGTCATTAAAAATCTGAAAAGTAATTTGGAGATAATATAGCTCATTGTACTGCTAATAATTGTGTAAATGGAAATAAAGTGTAAACACAGCGTGTTCCAGCACACACTAGTAGCTGTTGCTCAGAAAGCAATTTTAACTGAAGGAACTAGTCATTGGAGAGGTCAAATACAAAAGGAGTCAAAACATAGTGCCTTTCTTTGGATTTACTTGATAGTCAGGAAAGAGAGTCATTACTATCTGGAAATGGCAGTGATTTTGCTAAATTGATTAGTAGAACTACAGCCCACTCGCAGCATCATTGGATAATTGTGGTGTTGAAGCAAGTATTCAGAACAGTTGTCTTCTTCGTGTGAAGTACATACACCATAGAAACTGGAGCTCTGGCATCGCAGAACAAAAGACAAGGTAAAACTTGAAACTGTGTTTACTGAACCAATTGACCCATTGATAACTGTCTGTCTCTCCTCACCTGTAGAGAAGCAGGAGGACTGATACAGCCAAACTAGGTATGCTTCCCTGCTGAAATTACATTGGAAATAGCACAAGAGTTTGTGATCCTTCTATTATCAGTACAGTATTCAGGAGTGGGAATTACATGTAGCAGTATAGTGGTTGGGGAGTATTTATTCAAGTAAAGAATATTTCCTAAAGCATGCACTTACTAATTTTGGAACTGAAAATTATTATTTTTAGATAGAACTTTTTAATGTATTTTTAAAGACTGAACTAGCAGTGGTAACACTGTTGATAACAATTTTTGATACTTGGTTCACTATCAGTTACTTAAAAAAATATTGTAAGAACAGCTATTAAAAGTTGTTTCAAGCATTATCTAGATTCCTATGGTATGAGATAATACCATCTCTGTTACTAAATTTTCATTCATATTTGGCAAGTGTTGCAAGTTTTCAAAAAACATTTTTAATACAGAATACAAAAAGGAAAATTAAAATATCTTTCTTAGAAGACCTTGGCATTAAAATTAGAGATCTTATTCATGAAATACTTGAATAAACGGCCTTGACAGGTCCAGGCTTTATAATTAATTAACATGATGGGTTAGTGGAATATAACTATGGAAATTACTTACCGTCCTAAACCTGAAATTCTTTTGTGCTGATCAGAAATGAGAGAAACTGTTCATTTTCAGCTGAACTAAAGTGGATTAGCTGTGTCACTATTCTCAGATATGTGATCAGGCTACTTCAGGGCTATAGACCATTCAGATCTGCAGTGTAGCACAGCATGACATTGCAATTGCCAACAGTCTTATTGGCATCCAGCCTATAGGTGTGTTGTGTTCCATGTGATCTCTTTCATTAAATGCTTCCCAGTTAAAAAAAAAGCATGTTGGGCCACATTTTGGGACAGGAGTGTGTTGGAAAGCAGATGGTGTCTGAGAAGTTTTGAATCCCTCATTTCTGACAATGTTAATAGTTTAAAAATACCTAAAACCAAATCTGTGCAATCTTTGCAGAGTGTAATTTCAGATCTCAAGGGAAGCCAGTTGAGAACCTGGTCCCATCTCCCCCCTCACCCGCCAGAGCAAAGCAGAAACCGGAGTCCACTGAAACATAACATGTTTTCCTTTCATGTATAAAGGACCATAGGAAATGGTTGAGAGCCTATAGGTAAAAATTAAGGGACAGGCTAACAAACGAAACTTCTTTGTTGGGTGTTACAAGAGGCTGCCTAACCAAGTGGAGTAAGTTCTCTTACTTCAGCTACAGGAATCATCATGCTTAAAGTCTCTGATCTGGCTTGGGAATTTGAGTAACCTGATACCTACTGGAAAAACAGCACACCAAGCTGTAAACAATCCAGAAGACTCTTGGAGTGTGTTGAGAATAATTTCTTAATTGAAATTATAGACCAGAGTAATAGTGCTCCTGGACTTTGTTGGTTGCCTCCCAAAACAGATGAAATATTTAGAGAAGTTCGTGGCCGCCTAGACTGCAATGATCATGCCCTGCTGGAATTCAGGATTTTTAGGAATATGGGCCAGGTGAAGACTAAAGCCAGGACTTTATGAGAGCAAACTTGCAGTTGTCAAAGGAACTGATAAATGGGACACTGCCCTTGCGTATACAGGAGCAAAAGGGCTGACAGTTCTTTAAAGATTTAGGATAATAGTTTTTTAATAACACTTAAGGATAATAATTTTTCCTTGATTGCAAAAGCTTTTGATCATTCCAACATATAAGAAATCAGGCAAAGAAGGCAGGAGAATAGCATGGGTGAGTAAGGACCTCCTGGTCAAACTAAAATGTAAGAAATTGCACTAAATCCTTGATTGTAAGGTATGCACAGGCAGTGGAACCAGGGACATATGTCCTGGGAATTATTATAGGGATGCTGCTCATATATGTGGGGATATGTTCAGGAAAACTGGGGCACAAGTAGTGCTGTTTTTTGGCAAAGAATGGGGAGGTTAATAAGGGTTTCTACAGGTTTTTAGTCAGAAAGGGAATAGTAAAGGATATATACACACCCACAATACATAGTGAAAAATAAGACAGGAAAAGTTATGATGATCCTGCAGAAGGCTGCAATGCTTTGCAGGTTTTGCCTCAACTTAAGTGGTGAACAGTTCTTCCACATCTTTCAAGTCCCTCAACGTCAGGGCAGGGAACAGTGGAATAAGTTCCTCCCATCATAGATCAGGTTTAAGACAACACAAGCAGCGTGAACGTACAAAAATATATGGGACTTAATGAGATGTCCTGAGGGAACATGCTAATGTAGTGTTTTATATATATATATACTCTCAAGATATATATCTATATATCTACATATCTATATACCTATATCTATATGAAATATAGATACATACTCTCAAGTATATTTGAAAAATCATGGCAGCCCAGTGAAGTCCCTGGTGGTCAAAGAAAAGGGATGGTTGCACGATTTTTGAAGAGGCTAGGATAATAAAAGGACACTGGGAACTAGCAATCAGTCAGCCTTAGCACTGCTGTTTTTAAAAATTATTTGAATATTAAGTCTTAATGTTCTTAAGATGGATTGAAGGGACACCTGATAACCTGAATGAAAGTGAAGCAATTATTTCCGTGACAAAAAATATCAGTGAATGTACTTTCATTTAGAATTGAATTTCAGATATCTTACATTTTCTATAGAAAAGGAAGGATCAGTCAAAATGGCATTACTTTGATACTTTTCTGGAAATATAACTGTGTTTTGGACAATGCAGAAAAAAAAATCACTGAGTTAATACAGTAGAGTGATATTTCCATATGAAAAAAATTATTAGTAGGTACTGATTTACCAAGCGGAGGACTAGAACCACAACACTGTTATTCCCCACTGAGAAATAAGCAATACAATAGCTGAATTGTGATTTGTTTTATCTTTCTGGCTGTGTAGCCTCTCACACCTCATTAAAATTAGAAGGGTGTATAGTCCTGACACAGTAATTAAAAAATTCATTGCACTCATCACCATCACTTAAATGCCATTGTTATGATGGCTGTTTTATGCTCTACAGAGATAGTTTTAATTAGTTTCCTTGGTTTTGTACTGAAATTGTGGTTGTGGTTACAGTTTTGGTAGGCTTTCCCAGTTCAAGTTTTCTTTGGTTGTCTTTTCAGTTGTAGGTGTATTGCTTGAACTACCTGATAGCGGATATCTTGTATTCTCAAAGTTCCTCCTATTTTGGGTTACTTTGTACAGAGCAACCTCCTCTGTCCAAAGTTAAGAAGAATAGGAATATGTGTGCAGTATAGAATAAAACTCAGTGGACTGGCTTACAAAATGGGGTGTGACAGAGTCAAGAACAGAAGCTGCACTGCCTCAGTCCAAGTCCAAATTTAAGGCTTGAGGACACACTTTCTGACTTTGTCTAAGACCAGTGACTCATATGAGGAATCTGAAAGCAGAAAATGCAGGATCTGGCATATTTCTGTATTCTGAGCTGGGATTCCAGTTTCCTGCACATGTCTGCATGCTGTGGCACACACGTTCATTTTAAAGACCAGACAGAATGATTTCTGCTGCTCTCTGGGGAGAGGATGCTGCTCCATCTGAGCAGCATGACCCGGCTGGACCTTGGCAAGTTCGAGTGTATTTTTTTAATTTTTCCACCAAGAAGAGGATTAGCCCCAACAGTTTGAACACTAAATAGAAATTAATTACCATTAACACTTGAATGCTTAAACTTAAAATACACGTTTTTAAATCTTGTAGAATCACTGGTTCTTTTTAGTACAAGACTGTTATACAGTGTTAATGGATTTTATGGTCTTAACATCTATTACACAGTGCTGCAGTGGTACACATCAGTGGTGTCTTATTCAATTGGATTCCTGCCAGTCCATAGGCCTGTTGCCATTGTTTCCCATAGAAACAAAACATAACAGTATAAATATGAATAGGAGAGGACATGATTACAGGAGTGACTCACATTAACTTACAACTTTAAAAAGGGAAATTTTGGAACATGTAGAGGTTCTCTTACAACAATCTGATGCCAAACATGCAATTTCAATGAAGTCAAATGTGTAAAACTTCTTGTACAGAAGGTGTCTTCAAATCTACTTCACATGATTATTCAAAACTGATTGGAATAAAATAAATTAAGACAAAGTTAAATTACAGATCATTCACAGAAGAATCTGTTCCATTTACTATAGATACAAATCCTTTGTTCTCAGTGTATGGAATGTATCTTACCTGGCTTGATCGTATTTTTAGATATAAATTAAGTCAGCATGAGAAATGATTCAGCCAAAAAGAACAAGCTTTTCCTATTTGTTAGAAGACTGCAATCACATGGTGAAAGTGTATAAAATCTTATCACATTCTAAGGTGCAGAAAAGGCAAGTGTAGTTATTAGAGAGGAAAGAATTCTGAATTAATTTTTATTATTTTATTTATTTATTTATTTATTATTTATTTATTTATTATTTTATTATTTATTTATAAATTTATTTAGATATTTTTTTTTTTAAAGTTTTAGCCTAGTTCCACAAATCTTGAAGAGTCTTGTGAAAATTGTGTTTCCCTTGCTTTTATGGATTATAGAAATGGCCAACCTGGAAACAGAAAATAGTTCCCTTTGCCTTAAAGTAATTCAGTGTTCAAATTATGAATTATGCTAGAACTTGACAATCTTCTCGGGCATTAAAACACTGCTATTAACTTCAAGTAATGTTGAATGCACATGATTTTGCCAGGCATTCCCTCTGGAAGTTGTTTCTGAAGTACATACCAACTGAAGTTCATGTACAGTAGGATCCATAAATATGTTTGCAATCAGAGTTAGGTGAATTTCAACTATTTTTTTAATTATCTAAACAGGAAGTGAGAGGGGAAAAAAATCACTACTGGCACAGGCATCTTTTATATTGGGCTTTTTTCATGTATTTTGCAGCTCTTAGGGATGCTGGAAAACAGTCAATCAATAGTGATTGGAAGATAGAGCATTCTGGAACATTCAACATTGCTGGGACCACAGTCCATTATGTTCGGAGAGGTCTCTGGGAGAAGATATCAGCCAAAGGTCCCACAACATCACCTTTACATTTACTGGTATGACAATTTGTTTTTTTACTTGATTCCTATGATATAGCATAGTAAAAAATATTTTTTCCAGACTCCTCAAGACAATGAGATTGATGTACGATATACCTACTTTTATGTTTACGTATATATCTACAAAAGTAGGAAGGAGGGGGTGAGGACAGAGGGGTCTGTCAGCCTGCTTGTGAAAAAATGCATTTAAATCCAAAATCAATCTTTATGTTGTTGGGGCAGGATTGAAGGTCTCAGCATTCCTGCCAATGTCACAAAAAGCTGATGTGCCAAGTAAGGAGAGAGATTCAAATTAATTTCAGGTGTTTTTAATCCTGGCTGACTATAGGACAGCATCACCATTTCAGAATTGGAATCACCAAATTCTCCATGAAGAAGTTGAGTTTTGATGCATTTCAGTGTAGGAGAGGAAGAGTTAATAGCCACCGTAAAGAAAGAGGGAGTGATGATGGGGAAGTACTTCACAATTCAAACCCTTTAAATTAAAGGAATTTTCTTAATTAAGCAAAATACTTTTCCTATTGGCTTGACTTGGATACTCTTCTAGCAAAGCCATTAGGAGGGCTGAAATGCAGTAGAGCATCAAGTCATTCTGTTGTGCTTTTCAAGACAATCCGCTTGTTTGGAGTTTGTCTGCTGTAGTGCCCATGTATGTAGGATGGTTTTCCTTTGTATCTTGCAGGTGCTGCTCTTCCATGACCAGAGCTATGGTTTACACTATGAATACACAATCCCACTGGATCCTCTCCCTGAAAATCAGAGCTCTAAAGTACCAGAGCCCCTTTTCATGTGGACACATTCCACATGGGAAGACTGTGATGCCGTATGTGGAGGAGGTAAAATATAAGAAAAATGTACAAACACACACACATATATAAAAAATGAATATGTGCATACTATATGCATGCATATACACAGTGCAAATGTGTGTATACAATGTGCACCTATATGCATGTATTAACACTTTTTGTTTATATGTAATTACGATTCTGATGGTCGGTGTTGTATATTTAATACTTATATCCTCGTTGTTTCTTATATGTTTCCATAAAACGTAGACATACATCAGTTTCATGCTTTTTGATTGCATTAAAAATACTGTGATAGCTCTAGGTAAATATTCAGACTAAATATAAAAAGTAGTAAAAGATGGTAATGAAGGAACAAAATTTAGGCTAACAAGTAAATTCAGGACACAGTTTCCAAGAAGAAATAGAAGTGCAAGAACTAGAACAAGAATAGAAAGTGCATTCCACTCTGTATTTGGAACTACTGAAGATAAATGATCTGTAAGAGACATTTCAAACCACAGAAAAGCTGAATCCCAGTCTCAAGATCAAATAAGTACAGTTAGTAACATGAGTTGAAGATGATCCAGAAACATATGGAACAAATATTACAACAGCAGATATTAGCATGCTGATGTGATATTTTTCCTATGTTTATTAACCATAAAAAATGTGATTTTGGAAGAACAAAATACAATTCTGAAAACAAATATTGGAATATGAGCAGTATTGATAAAACAAAAACTTTCAAGCGGTTTTCTATAAGATATTATTTAAAATTATAATTGTACTTAAAAAACACTTCAGAGAGGGTTGTTTCTTTAAATTACTGCAGTGTACGGTGATCTTTTCATACCTTGTGCAGTTAGTCAGCCTGTGAACACCATATTGATTTTTAATACCTGTCTTTCATGCTGACAACCTTGACAGTCATGGTTGCTCTGATCAACAGTTCTGAAAACTGCTATGTACCTTGTGATTGAATAGAAAAGCCTCCAGGCTATGAGAAAGAAATTCTTTTCTTTCTCATAACATCAGCATAAAGAACACAGTGTTCTAGCTCTTCTGACTGTGTGAACAATCCTGGTGTCATGAAAGACTGCTGTAATTTACATAAACATGCTTTTTGTGGCTTGGTAAGAAAGCGTCTTCCCTAGAAGGTATTTTGCTCATGGTGCTAGTAGCATCCTCTGATTCTTAGTAATGCATCCCTCTTGACTTGTGAATTCACAGTTTTTATAGTTTTCTGATGTATTTTTATAATAATTTTAATGCTACTACAATCTGTCGTTATTGCCCCAGATATTTCTAAATATTTCTATTATCTATAGAAATCTTAAAATGCAGTATGTCAGTAATTTATTCTACATTAATGCTTAAATAAATATTTAAATGTTTAACTCTAATGTTTATATTTTTTTCTGTTGTAACTGGCCTTCATTTAATGTTATTGTCTAAAATAGACGAGTTATTACAAAGTTCCCAAGAAAGTAAATATTCTGAAATAGTACTGAAATATTTTTCTTACTTTAGACAAAACTATTTTCATTTTTCTTTTACTTTCTGGCTTAAATATCAAGCAATAATGAAGCTAAAATTCTGCAGCTTTTGCCGTATCTAATTGTGATTAAAATTTAACATCAAAATTTTGATTAATCTGAAAAAATAATACAACAATTATCAATAGTTCTGCTTAAATGCTCAAAGCATGTGTCAGGATAAAACTATTGATGAAGCCATGTGGTTTTGTGTATGTGTATATATGTAACTGGTCTGCGACCTCCTGTGTTGCAGAAAAGCTTTCTTTTTGTGGGAGGGAATATGACCACATAGATGTATATGTAAGTGCAGAGAGGATTGTCAAACATTTCAAACACTGTGATATGATAGATTATGCATGTGCTCTCATGTACACAAGCGCTGTGTAAAAAGTCAGCAGTGGGCATGCACATAACGTTCATTTATAACTTAACTGCTCCGTCCACAGGCTCGTTTTTGACCTCTGGTGAACGTTCATTCTTAAGCCTGCCCTGCTTATGCACACAGCCTGTTTGCCAGTAAAATTCCAGGCAGAGTAAAAGTAACTATAAGAACAAAGGGTTATGAGCCTGTTTTCTTCTATCTGAAATTCTGAATTCAAGGATTGCTAGTTTTCTAGTATTTAGGCTCCACTCTAATTCCAAGTTAATGCTTGTGGTTGGTAATTTCTAATGCTTCCATGTTCAAGAGACAGCAGGCTCCAGGCCACCCATCAGGACAAGGATTCTGTACAGAGCATGCACTGGATCTCTGCAGCGGTGCCCAGCTTCCTAAATGGTTTTCTAACCCTGCAGGTCAGGTCATCTGGCCTCTTTAGTTCATGGAAATGTTGCAGGCTCCCTGCTGAAGGATGCATGTGCCGATTCCCTTTGTCAGAGTGCCAGCGACAATTCGTCATTTCTTTCCTCATTTTATATAGTAATAAACAACCATACTTTTCTTTGTAATTTTCTGCAAGTTTTGGTCAGTGCTGGGGTTTTAGTAGCTGGGAAAGAAAATTATTCCAGTAAGAGTAAGGGTTTGGTCTCTAACTAGTTGCAGGAGTAAAGCAGAAAAACTCTTGAAGGTGGTATACAAAGGCTATGTTAAAATTCACAGTCTTCCCTGCAAACTGTAGGATTTCTTTCAAGATCCCTGCTAGCTTTGAATATCTTACACTGGTTTTTCAATTCTTTTAGCCAAACTATATATGAGACAGCCGTAACTGTGTCCTTAATAATTTGCATAATTTTGGTTTCCTCACAAGCGCGCTTCTTTTTTTACTAGGTGAAAGAAAGACAACGGTCTCTTGCACGAAGATTATGAACAAGAATATCAGTCTTGTGGACAACAAGAAGTGCAAATATTTAACAAAACCTGAACCACAGATCCGCAAGTGCAACGAACAGCCATGCCAGACAAGGTAATAGTGATTTGCTTAATTAAATGGTAATATCTAGATGTAAAAAATCCTACAGTGGACTGCTTCTGTCAATGAATGGGCAGTAAATACATTCATCCAAAATGTTATAATGTAAAATGTAGGGAAAATAGAAAGGTTGGAAATTGTTTCACTTGAATTTTAACAGAAGAGAGTCCTTAAGCACCAGGACTAAATCAATTCTCATTCAATAAAGCGTTTAATTCCTTTCCTCAGGAGGTATTTTCACAGACTGATCTATGCTACAAAACTGAAATGTAAATGCTGTTTATATGAAGACATATGTGGGATTTAGTCTCATAGTCTTAATTAATGATATGTTTTAATATCTTTTTTCCAAATAAGGCTTCGCGTCTCTCAAATTCTCAATAAACTCTGGGTACCCTAAATAGTAACTAATTAAATAAACCCCTGTTAATCACTCTTTCTATGTTTATGCAACTTGAAGTATAGGGAGTCTGCCCCTTGCTCCTCTCTTTCCTCTCCCCTATGAGAGGAAAGTCCTTATCAGTAAATAGGCTGAGCTAGACTCTGAACATTGCAAGAGGCAGGAGGCGGCTCCACGAGCAGCCTGTGCCAAGCAAAGCCCGCTCACCACCTACTGGTGTCTCTGCAGCTGATCCTGTTCCTTGCACTGGCTGACCAGTGGCTGGCACATTGCAGAGTGGTGCCACTCGGCAGCTAAGAATTATGACTTGAGGAGGTCCTCAATAATTGCCTGTACTTGTTTAAAGCAAGTTAGAGCAAGTCCACACCTTTCAAGGAAGGGGAAAGCTGCTAGCAAGAACTGGCTAGAATCCCCAGGAGTAAGCCCTGGGATCAGCCTGCTGCAGTCATCTGGAGGACAGGTAGATGGCATTTTTAAACAAAATAATTTTTAAGCATTTTTAAGCAAAATAAATGAAATGCAAATACTGCTGAAAGAAGTATGTAAAGTGATCTAGAAAACATAGCTTTTGTGGAAAGGGTAAGCTTTTGTGGAAAGGCTGAAATTGATAAAATGAAAAATAGGATACGTTTTAAGACAAAACCACTGACATTTGGTCTTCCCCAAACTAGGCCATTATCCTTTGGAGGGATTATTTATACTTAATTATATGCATATTTGAGTAGACCTTTTTTTATTAACATCACGGTTCATTTAATAGATAGAAATGGAATAATCTGATCTTTTTCTGAGGCATTATCTACCATAACATACCACAACATTCTGTATTTTTTCCAGCTTATTAAGGGAAAATTTTAAAACTTTGCTAATTGATATTCAGAGATGCTGTACTGAGAAATATAGAAAGATTTAATGATCCAATTTTGATAAACTGTAAGTGATCATTACAAAATATTATTAGCTTTCAACAGAAATGTCACTAAAGCATACACTTGCATAAGTACTTATTTGCTATTGGCATATGAAGAAATACCTTAAAGTCTATTTCATTATCTTGACAGGTCGTGATTTGTAAATTATGTGTCTGGACAGATAACAAAAAACCCCATAGTTGAATGTTTTATTTTCTTGCTACAAATGCATGATAGAAGGCTGACACAAATTCATTAAATCTCAGTTTCCTAAAAACTCTCCTAGCAAACTAAGTCTTCTTGAAAACACTTGTGTACTGCATCAGGGGCAGAACTGTTTGATTTTTAGGGGCACATGGCCGTAATGTGGATCTACACAACATCTGTGGAAAATAATGTTCTAGAACGATTGCTCTCCAGGTATGTGGGCTCTGCCAAACTGCATCAGCCTTCCTTGCTGTTGTGATTTAAACCATGCACCCTGTTAGGCCTTACTCTGAAGAACATGAAGAATTGTAGGCTTTTATGCTTTTTCCAGGGCAATGACTCTTTCACACTTCGGTGATTTTTTATTGCAACAGAGTATTTTGAAGGAATGCTGGACTTTACATGCTTGGCATATACTTGACATAGACAGACATACAGAGAACAATGGGCAGGCTGATCAGGGGTCTGTCTTCTATAACAATGTACATATATTTTGGAAATTTGGGATTATAATTAGAGGAAAGTACTTTGAAAACATAGGGGTAGTGGACTGGGGAAGGAATTTATAGCTACATTAATACCATATGTAATGTAATGTAATATATGTTAGATTAATAAATATTCCATTAGCAAAATGACAGTAAAATGAGACTGAAAATATGCAAGTGTGTCTTGGGTGTACACACTGGTGAGCAAGAGAATAAGTTGTGATGGTATTTTTCCCTTCCTGATTTCATATTACTACACTGCCTGTGTTTGTTTGCAGATGGATGATGACAGAATGGACACCGTGTTCAAGGACATGTGGAAAAGGAACCCAGAACAGACAAGTAGCCTGCACACAGCAGCTCAGAAATGGGACCCTGATTAGAGCTAGGGAGAGGGATTGCCTGGGGCCAAAGCCTGCTTCTGCACAGCGCTGTGAAGGCCAGGACTGCATGACAGTGTGGGAGGCAGGCGTCTGGTCTGAGGTACTGCATTTATTTATACAAATACTCCATAGTTGTTATTTGTACCTTAGTATTTTTTGGAAATTAAGTTTTTTTCAGCGTCAAGTAGCACAGCTCAGCGTAATGATTTTCATGGTCCTCATGCAATGTTTTGGCAAAGGTTCGGGCTTCAGGGTCTAGGAAAACCATCTGTGTAGAACTACTGCATTTTACCTAGTTAATGTTGTGCAACAGTCTCTTCTGGCCAGTTCTCTGGCACATATAATCAAGTATGTCTTGTCTGTAGTAATGGGTAACCAGGGGCAAATAGAATTAAGCCGTTAACAATTACCAGCTACAAGACCTTGGTTTCAGAGTGGGAACATCTGGGATGTACTTTTGTACCAAGGGATGTTGAGCAGCAGATTGCTGATGTTATCCTGCTTCAGAGAGAGAGGCTTTGAGAGGAACCTCTGGCAAAGAAAGATGTTTTCTTCCCTTCCTCTTTCTTCTCTGCTCTTTTTCCAAAAGCCAGCAGCAAGAGGCAAATGGACTTGTAAGTAACACTGTTTCACATAGGTTTCATCCTGAAGGATTGCTGTAAAATATAATTTTTATTCAAAAAGTTTTGTTGATTTAAGATCTTTAAATGTGCTTGTCCATTTCGCTTTCTTCATCTTTAATTTCTTCTAAAACTAAATGACTGGAGAAAGAAGAGCATTGTTCTCACTGCCGTCTGGACAAGATGAAAGGGTTATTTGGAACTTCTCCCTTAAGTAAAAGAGTAAAGGCAATTCTGATTGCCTTCCATACTAGAAGCTGTGCTAGGGATCCCTCCATGATCAAAATACAAATAGCAGTTTCAGAATGTGGGTGCAGTCCCTTCTTTGAATTGCTCTACTCAGCAGAACACCTTGATCTCCAAGCAAGAAAGAGCTAACAAATAGGGAATGTTTTCAAAGATGAAAAGCAGATGCCAAGATGGAGATAGGAGATGCAAATACCAGCAGTTTCTGATGTGATATACGGTTTTATGATGCAAGGGCTGGTAGTGAGAAGAAAGGCATCCATTTACAGAGGTGAGAAGAAGAAATATACAGATTGTTCAGTCAGTTTGTTTTACTTCAGAGATGAGAAATGAGAGAGCATGTTTTTGTTGGAAGTGATAAATATATTTTGGAGGGTGTGATATTTCCCGTGGCCATTCCTACTATCACCATTATGTAGGAAGCTAGCCATTACTGCTTCCTGCGGTTATAATCAGCTTGGCAGAGGAGAGTTTTGAACTACAAGCAGTGGGATGATCAAAAGCAGTGATAATGTTTTGAGAAGGAAATGGCATCATTTTTGGCTGTGTAAGTGGGAATGGTGGAAAAAAACCATAGATTAGGGCCTTCTGAGCAACTTGAAAAGAGCTTTCACATTCTGTCTATATAGTGACTTTGGATTTTCAGGTTCAGTCTGGATTCTTGCATGGTTTTGGAATATCTACTTTTCCATTCTAAATTTTTTTACTTCTCCCAAAAAGGCTGTTGGATACTAACAGAGCTTTTCTGAAGCTGATTCATATCTTATTCCTATGAAAGTTATTTTGATTTTGTTTCATTGTATTTCCTTTCATTCAAAGAAGAAAGACTGCCTAATATCTTTAGTATAACATTTTGCATTCATTTAATCATAACTTTTCAGATACTTTCTTACTTAAAAGCCTATTTTTCCTTAAGCAAGATTTTATCTAATTTTAGCTAAAAATTAATCAATTTTCATTCTATCCCATAAGGAATTTTTGTTTAGTTTTGCTTTTAATAAATCTAGTGTTGATGCAATTGAAGGTTGGAAGTTAGGAGATCACTGGAGCTGTGAAATATTTATGCTGGCTTGGCAGAAGTCATATAGAAGGGGATGAAATGGGGTAAGTGAATTTTGTAGAAATCTAAAAAACAATTTCTTCAACAGTGCTCTGTAAAGTGTGGTAAGGGAGTACGGCATCGGACTGTGAGGTGCACCAATCCACGCAAGAAATGTGTTTTGTCCACAAGACCTAAAGAGGCAGAGGACTGTGAGGACTATTCCAAATGCTACGTCTGGAGAATGGGAGACTGGTCTAAGGTGAGTAATCCTTGATTCTAGTGCCTCCCAGCATTATACATTTTGTAAGCTGAGTTCATAATAAGAATCACCCTAATCAAAAGTGTACAGATGTCCCAGCTGAGGGAGCAATAAGGCTATAAACAGAAAAAAACAACCCTAAGCAGGTAGTCACAGTGAGCCTACAATATAAATAAAAACAAGGAATATGAAGTATGAATTAAATCTTCAATACAATGCAAATCTGTACAAACTTACTGTGTTGTTAGGCAGGAAGGCAACTTCAGAAACTGTAGCCAGCTCCTGCCTTACCATTTACATATATCTTTAATTTGTGTTTGCACATTTTATTTGTGCTTCCAGTAAAGTACACCCTCCAGCCTTTCAAAGTAGCACCTTTAGCCTACTAACTTCCACATAAACCATTTAGCATCTGGGAAGCATCTATTATTGTTATTCTATTATTATTATTTTATTATTATGAACACTCAGCATAATTGGCGTTACGTTATTTCCTTGGCATATGAGTTTTGAGAGGTGGATAAGTATAGGCTAAACAGTAACAAATAACATTGGTTAAATCTGTGAAAGACCTTGAATATCTGATACAGTTTTGGAATATCCAAAACATGCTGAAATTGAACCTTGTCAAGGTTTTCTCTTGCTGTATCACAGACCACACTTCGGTAGAAAGATTTTAATCTTTTTTATTTCCTTTGCTTCTCTTCATAACTTTGCTCATAACACTTCTACTTTCAGCACCTAACATTATTTCAGTGTTTTTACTTGCTTGTATGGAGAAGTATTTAATGTATTTTTAGTTGTCTTTCATGTGATGTAGGAGCTGGAAACAAGGACTAAAGCCAGCAGTGTATGACTAGCCACCCTTCCAAGAATTAGCTGCAAGTACTCTGTGAGTAACTAGCTACTTCAAAAGCACATAGCATAACCATTATTTTTAAACAACAGAAGCAACTAACTTTCAGTAGCAGTATTACTTTTATAAGAAGATATGTTTGGCAATAACGTTTAATATTTCCATTTCCCTACTACATCAGTGCAGTTAAAACTGGCCTCATTTAGCACTAGCACCAGTAGAAAGTATGCCATGGAGAAATGACCATCTGCTTTGTTAACTGAAGCAGTCATTCAAATTGGGTTTGCTGAGGCTATGTGGCTATGCTGAGACAGTTATACAGTGTTCCCAGTGCCCTCTGGAGAGAAGAACTTTATCCTCTTGGTACTCCTCACAAACAGCCATGTCACAGATGAGTGTGCAAAAACTTACATCTTCCTGTTTAAAATGTACTGACAATTTTGTATTTTACGCTCTCCTCCTAGTGTCAAAGCTGTAACACTCTCACCTAAAGTGTACTTTGAACTTCAAAATTAGGACATGGGGAATTATGGAATTGGCAAAATCTTTTGAACGCTTAACATACAGTCTGACTGTGACTTATGCAGCAAAGGTTTTTCAATATTTATACTAAAAAAGATACGTGATTTCTCTACAGACATGAGTTCAGTTTGATTGCCCATTTCTTTTCTTTGTTATTCTTTTGTTCCACTGAAGGAGTACATAGCAACATGAAGTCATGGTATACATGTTAATATGTCTGCAATGGTGAGAACAAATTAAAAGCTCAGATAAATGTTCATCTTTGCTCTGTCTGTTTTGAACCCATGGGTGCAGTGCAGCCTTCTGTGTTCATTGTTTTTACTCTTTTGGATTGTTCTTGTCATTGACAGAAGTCTGTTTCTTTGAGCAGAGCCAAGTTCTCTCTAGCTAATGGCAAGACTTGACTTGAAAAATTTAAATTATGGTTCTTACACATTGAAACAAAAGGCCTAATGTCTTTACTCACTTTGTTGTTTCCCTTGAACTCCTAAGACATAATTTTAAATCAAGCTTGAATTGCACTAGTACTGAAAATATAACATGATTAATAATTATAGAGTGCTGTAATGGAGTTAATTCATTTTATTGGTATAAAGATCAAATCGTTTTTGAGCTCTATGTTTTAACAATACCAAGATCAGAGAAAATATGACCAAAATCCCAAGCTTCAGTAGATCAATAAACACAGTAGTCCTAAAACTCAAACTTAATCTAAAAGAAGTCTGTACAATCTGGCCTGTCTGCAACATTTAACTCTGTAATGGTGTTAAAGTATAGTGGGTCAATATGTTAAACATTGCTGTTCTTCAGCAATCACTCAGACTCTGTGCCCACCTTTGTGAGGAATATGAGAAAGGAAAGAATAAAAGCTCAAACTGAGCTTCTAGAGACAGTACCTAGCAGCATTACCAATTACATTGTATTTTCCCAGCAAATGCCATCCATGGAATATCCTACCTGACAATGTGTATGTTACCTTAAAATGAGGAATGCTTACAGATCATAGCTATTCTAGCCCCAGCTAGGGCAAGGTGTTGTTAGCAACAGTGTCCCTTACTAAGCTGCCCACTGGCTACCCATTTCAAAGCCATACAAGGACAGGATCATGCTCAGAGGCATTCATCAGCCAAGTATAAACAAATAGGCAGAGAAGAGGTGAAACGAAATGCATGTGAACTGCATGTTTACACATCTGCACAGCTTACTAAAGAACACATCGCTGTAGAAGTCGTTCTCCAAAAAACACATTTCAGCAGCATAGGGTACTCAAAGGGCATATCTAAGGTACTTTACTTGATGTAGGAAACTGTGTATATTTTTTCTGATACTATCAGGCTCTTCAGACCATTGTCAGAATAAATGAAACATGAGAAGCAGGATGAATTTTGGAACAGAGAATAATTTGGAAAGTGGGTAGTGAAAATGGTAATCAAAAACTTTGCTAGTGTATTATATCATTCAGCAAGGAAAAATAGGATCAAAAGTCCAGACAACAAGCTAGAATTCAGGAGCAGCAATTTTTCAGATGAAGATATACAGTATATGTGTATAAGAGACCAGAGAAGATAATGTGGTATAAATTGTAAAGAAGATTGGAAAAAGGATGTATTCTCTAGAAGCTAAAGTTGGAGCACCAGCAGAATTTCTAAATGGTATCTGTGTGTTAGACCAGAGGTTCTGAGGAGTCAAATATGACATCTGGGATGGTGGTCCCAACGGTTGGGATGCAGTTCACTTTCTCTATAGCCTGAAGAAGCAGAAGCAAAAACTGAAATGAAGGTTAATCTCCTACTTATTTTTCCACTGAGTCTGAAAGGGCATCTGAGGCAACTGCTTAGTTTTTACAGCAATGAATCACAGAATTTGTGGTCTATTCCAAATTACTTTTTTCAGACAGTACATGCAGTGCTCCCTAGAAAGTTTTGTGTGTGTGTGTGTGTGCGTGTGCGCGCGTGTGTGAGTGTGTGTGTGTGTGTGTGTGTAGATGAA
Organism: Cyanistes caeruleus; assembly: GCF_971803275.1. Taxonomy (NCBI): domain Eukaryota; kingdom Metazoa; phylum Chordata; class Aves; order Passeriformes; family Paridae; genus Cyanistes; species Cyanistes caeruleus. The sequence continues at coordinate 38,107,709 of NC_141732.1, forward strand.
GGAAATCAAGTCTCCATCTGTTAGGGGGAGACAGTTGCAAAGAGATCTACTGAGGGGTACAGAAAGCAGATGTCAGTGATAAGGTTTGCTTGCCTTCTGCCCCCGTCAAAGAACATATGTAAAGGTAGAGAAGATGAATGCCTACAAGCTTTTTTTACTAACTATTCAAAAGCATGAGATGTTCAACCTTTAAATTGTGTGCTTAAATATTTAAACAGCCTCTAAATTTCCACAGCAAACAAATTCAACTGATCTCCTCCAATTTAAAATAAAAAAAGGATGATTTTAATGTTATGATTTTACTGACAAGGGAATTATCCTAGGTTTTTTTCCTTGCATCCCCATCCAAAATTATTAAGCTCTTTTAGATTCTTGGAATGGAATACTGCTGGCCATGAATCAAAATATAACACTATTAGTGGAGTTATGGACAAAGAAATTATGTGATGTGAAATAATAGAAGTTAAAATAATACTGTAATCCATGTCAATAACTTTCATACTGACTTAAATATAGTTAATTTGCAGCAAATGAGGTTATGTCTTTGTTTCAGAAATAAAGCATGAGCAAATAATATGGAAGATATCAATGTAATGAAATGATGTTGGGAGATTTTATACATTACTAACCGTCCTGTAATATTAACAATATTAACATCTTTTGTTTCATATAAAGGGTTTTTTTAGATCAATATACTGTAGAATTTCAGCTGGAATAAACCTAGTGTCATGTTAGCTTCTAGGGAAACAGAATGAGATCACCCTTCATAACAGAAGAAACCACTAAAGGATTTTAAAAGTAGGTATCACCTATTTTGCACACACAGAAAATCACACATAAATGGAAAATTCTAGTATCTGTATGACACTTAGGTCTATTAAGATATCTTTGATGATTTTCTACTTCAAGCATCTTTAGGGTAAGTAGGTTTGGGAGAATGCCAAGTTGGAATGAAGAGGTAATTATGAGTGCTGTGTTGCCTCTCAAGTTGCATTATCTGCAAGTGTGGTTGTATTAGAAAATAAGTAAGTTGTAGTATATCTCAATAGCTCCCATCACGACTGAACCTTCCTAACCTTGGAGAAAAACAAAGCACAATTAAACAAGAACAAAAGAAACAAACAGCTCCTGCTGAAAGATGCTTGCTGTCTTACTTGACAAGTGACATGGTAATGGGAGAACTATATAATCAAATAAATAATGAAAAGGAAAAGAAAGAAGGAAAAAAATTTAAATCCACCTCATAATACCTACTCTATTTTTCCTTGTATGTCCTAGGAGTAGGTCTTCAGCAGAGGTTACTACCTTTATACATTATCTTTTACATTTCCATCAAGAAGTGAACAAGTTTGTGCCCAAAATGACCTTAACATACAAGAGATGGTATAATGCAGAAGGAAGGATGCATGTGCAGAAAACCAACCCTCATAGCTAGAAGAGGATATCTGGAAGATGGCAGAATTTTGTGGAGGCAATTGCAGCCCATGCTTAAATGTGTCTGTACAACCACAGTCTTGCTGCACAATGTATACAGTCATTGACTTTGAATATTTAGACAGCTCTGTAAATTTTCTGCATGCTCCTTCCCACCAAATATTCTGTGGTTCCAACTACAGACTGAAACATTTGCTGTAAGCAAAGCAGTGGGGCTGCTATTTCTAGTACTAGCTGTTTGTGGTCTTTGAAATTACCAAGTATGATTGGCTGGGTCTAGTGATCTCTCGGAAGGCCAGACGAAGGAGAAAAGCTATGTCATGCAGCTACAAATGAAGAAGTTACAGAGAGTAGCATTAGCAGCTTTTCATCACCTCCTTTGCCACTGCTAATGTCTTCCAAGCCATTCAAGTGCTGTCTATATCCAAGCAGATACAAATTTCCAAACTTTTCTATTTGTGAGTTCTAGAGTGCTAGGCCATGCATTACTGCAGAGGATTTGTATATGCACACATATGCATATAACATAGATAATAAGTGAAGGAAGGCACTCTTGGGAATTGCTGAAGAGAAGTAACATCCTGTATCTGCTGTGTGCTTTCCCAGAAATTTTTGTTGAGGGTGCTGGGATCTTTGAAGAGTGGATGTTCTGGAAGGCTGATGTGTATTTTCAGCAAGTAGATAAGTGTTCTGGTGGTGAGACTTTGTGCATTAGACATTCTTTTGCCCAGCGTATCTCCATCTCTACAGTCATCTCTGGCTTTCCAAAATTTTCCTCAGTGTCTCTGACTCTGCCATCTGCCAACACATAACTCTTAGAGCTGATTCACTTGGATTCTGTTAAAATTTATATAATCCATTTTTCTTGTGGGATGTAGCTGATTTTTGCTGGAGTTTTTTTTCTTTCATGTTTTTATTATCCTGTATTTCATGCAGCTAAAGAAAATACTTCCTTAGGCATTCATTCTTGTGATAAACTTCTATGAAATTCTTATTTTGTCTCAAAAATATTTATTGTTTGGTCTTCATTATTTTGTTTTAATCTATGGGGTTGTCACTTTTTTTGCTGTTTTCTGACAGTTTATAACTAGGAACACAATAAAAATACTTTAAAAATGTAAGAAATAACTGAATCTTATAAAATTATTTTGAAATAATTGTTTCAGACGCTGTCTTGAGCACAGCAACCATGAAATGGTAGAGCTTTCAGTTTTCAAAGCAGATAGGAGAGGGGGCAACAGAACTGCCGCCTTGTACTTCCAGAGGGCAGACTTTGGCCTCCTCAGAAGACTGAGACTGAGTCCCTTGAGAGGCTGTCCTGAATGGCAAAGGAGTCCAGGAAGGATAGACATTCTTCAAGAAAGAAATCTTAAAGGTGCAAGAGTTGCCTGTCCCCTTGTGCTGAAAGATGAGCTGACTGTCTTGTTTGAATGGAGAGCTTTGGCTGCAATTTGGGGCGGAAAAAGGAATTTATGACCTTTGGAAAAAGGGGCAGGCAATTCAGGAGCAACACAAGGATGTTGTGAGGTTATGCAGGAAGAAAATTAGAAGGGTCAAGGCCCAGCTAGAATTTAATCTTCGTACTGCCATAAAAGAACAGAAAATGTGCCATAAATACATGGCCAACAAAAAAGGAGGGCTGAGGAGAATATCAGTCCTTTATTGGATGCAAAGGGAAACATAGTGACAAAGGGTGAAGAAAAAGATGAGGTGCTTTTTATGTTCCTTACATCAGTTTTTAATATTAAGACTAGTTGTTCTGAAGGTGCCCAGCCTTCTGCTCTGAGCTGAAAGACAGGGACGGGAAATAGAGCCAAACCCTCATAATGGAAATGAAAAATGGTCAGTGACCTACTCCATCATTTAGATGCAGACAACTCTGTGAGAGTGGATGGGATCCACATGAGGATATTGAGGAAGCTGGAAGGAGGATCCAGGGAACTACAGCCTGTCAGCTTGACCTCAGTGCTGGTCAGGAAGGTCAGTGCTGTCAGGAAGGTCAAGAGTTGTTCATCCTGAGTGACATCATATGGCACATACTGAACCTGCATAATCAGGCCCAGTCAGCATATGGGTTTATTAAAGGCAGTTCTTGACTAACCTGATCTCCTTCTAATACAGTGTTATTTGCCTACTGGATGATGAAAAGACTGTGGTTGTTGTTTACCTGGTCCTTATGAAAGCATTTGACACTGTTTCCCACAGCATTCTCCTGGAAAAGCTGACAGCCTTGGAAAGCTTGGACAGGTGCTGTCTTTTCTGAGTTAAGAACTATCTGTATTGCTGGTGAGTGGTGAATGGAGTTATATCCAGTTGGCAGTTGGCCACTAAGAGGTGTTCCCTAGGTCTTAGTGTAGGGCCAGTCATGTTTGACATCTTTATTGGCAATCTGGACAGGGGGATCAAGTGCACCCTTAGTAAGTTCACAGACAACTTGCATGGGAATGTAGAATGAAGGTCGAAAAGCTGTGAAGATAGATCAGGCCATGCTGAATTCGTGGGCTGAGGCCAGTGGTAAGAGGTTCCACAAGGCCAAATGGTGGATCATGTACGTGTATCACAGCTGCCCCAGGCAGTGCTACAGGCTGGGGGCAGACTGTTTGGAAAGCTGACTGGCAGAAAAGGTCCTGGTCAACAGCAACTAAACGTCTATGCCCAGGTGGCCAAGAAGGCAAATGGCATCCTGGTCTATGGCAGCAATAGTGTGGCCAGCAGGACCAGGGCAGGGATTGTCCCCCTGTACTCGGCACTGGTGAGGCTGTTCAGTTTTGAACCTCTTACTGTAAGAAAGATATTTAAGTGTTGGAGCATGTCTAGAGAAGGACAACAGAGGTGATTGGCCTGGAGTACAAATCCTGTGAAGGGTGACTGAGGAAGCTGGGGCTGTTTGGCCTGGAGAAAATGAGACACAGGGTAACCTTCTCTTTCTCTCTACAACTCCCTCAAAGGAGTTTGTAGGGACATGGGAATCGGTCTCCTCTCCCAGGTAACAAGTGATGGAATGGGAGGAAAATGGTCTTAAGTTGAGCCAGCAGAGGCTTAGATTGAATATTAGGGAAAAGTTCCTCAGCAAAAGGGTTATCAAGCATTAGAACAGACTGCCCAGGCAAATAATGGAGTTGCCATCCCTACAGATAATTAAAGACATACAATGTAGTTGCATTACTTAGGGACGTGGTATTGTATGGACTTGGAAGTGCTGAGGTAATGGTTTGCCTCAGTGGTCTTTGAGGTCTTTTCCAGCTTAACCAATTCTATGGTTTTATTACTTTATTTCAGCTAAATTAAAGTCCTATGAGTTCAGTTTCCTTGTAAGCTTTTATGTTTTGGGTGTTATTATCTTTCATAGCCATTTAATTAAGTCACCTGCTATTTCAGATGTTCATTATTTAAAATTTGGTAGATACACTGACTGGAAGTAAAGTCATTATCAGAAAAGTACTCTTCCATTTATTCAACCTGCTGGAAAAACTTGAAAGTGCTATGTAGTGTGATGATATTCAAAGGCTGGTGCTTAATTCTATGTTGTGCAGAATAGCCTTTTGACATATGTTTCTTTGATTTCTGAAAAGTAAATAGAAAAAATACAATTTTTTAAAAGAAAGGATTTTCTTGGGGTTTCATTTTCCCTCCTTTGAAATTTCCTTTGTGTCCTTAGTGGGTTCTGTGACCCATATTTTCATTAGAAATACCACAATACTTTAATTACTTCTTTGTGCTGTTGAGCTATGCTCTTCTGTGCAAAGTTTTCTACTGAGCATCAGGCTAGCATTGTCACATATGCTAATATAATTATATACTCAAAGACTAATATTTCAAATTAGTTTTAAGAATTCGTTTTCATCAGTTCAGAATAGCATACTCAACTAAATTAGTCAGAAAGATAAAGGTAATTATGTAATGAAATCTAAGTGTTTCCAGATTCTTGTTTGGATGTGTGATAGTTGCAATGAATGGATGGATGGTCATCTCCTGCCAAAACACCATGCAATCATATCTCAGATACGAAAGTTGGAAATGTAATAATGTCTTGTTCATTGCTAAGCACCAGTGGCAGTAATAAGTCCATATGTGAGTCAGCACAGGCAGTCATCTGGCAACCACAAATCCATGGCTAAAATTTATTTCTGTTTCCTCAATAACAGGGGATCCCTGCAGCAGTGCCTAGGCAGAGGTGCACAAACACAGATAAAATTTGGAAAATCCGCCAGTGTTATGATGTCAAATATTATTTAGCAGCATGTCTAAAGTACTAAATAAGAATAAATAACTATTGCAGGTGGAGGCATACTTTAATTGCCTTAAAACTTGAATGTGTTTCTGTATTAAATATAGATCTATAGAAAGTATAAATACAAAATTTAAAATGATGTGTACATACATCTGGAGCACATAGAGGAACTTGGCTTTCTAGATCTGTTATGGTATTACAGGATTTTTTTTTTTTGTCCATGCTTTGATATAGGTCATTAATGATGAGAGAAAAATGCTGATACCTTCCATGATATTGGGTGAAATGGCAGCCTCAGGTTTCTTATGGATTTGGACTCTATCTTGACTGTAACAGAATAAACGAGCGTAATTGGAATAATCTCAGTTTTAAAACTGCGAAGTGGATGATTTTGTTTCATTAATTCATCCAAGAAAAAGATTGGGTAATGGAACCTGGGTTTCACGTGAAGACAAAGAGTTTTCCACTTCCAAGCTGAGTTCAGAGGGCCCATTCAGATTCAATCCTTTCCTCAAGGGAGGAAAGGAAAGGAAAGGAAAGGAAAGGAAAGGAAAGGAAAGGAAAGGAAAGGAAAGGAAAGGAAAGGAAAGGAAAGGAAAGGAAAGGAAAGGAAAGGAAAGGAAAGGAAAGGAAAGGAAAGGAAAGGAAAGGAAAGGAAAGGAAAGGAAAGGAAAGGAAAGGAAAGGAAAGGAAAGGAAAGGAAAGGAAAGGAAAGGAAAGGAAAGGGAAGGGAAGGGAAGGGAAGGGAAGGGAAGGGAAGGGAAGGGAAGGGAAGGGAAGGGAAGGGAAGGGAAGGGAAGGGAAGGGAAGGGAAGGGAAGGGAAGGGAAGGGAAGGGAAGGGAAGGGAAGGGAAGGGAAGGGAAGGGAAGGGAAGGGAAGGGAAGGGAAGGGAAGGGAAGGGAAGGGAAGGGAAGGGAAGGGAAGGGAAGGGAAGGGAAGGGAAGGGAAGGGAAGGGAAGGGAAGGGAAGGGAAGGGAAGGGAAGGGAAGGGAAGGGAAGGGAAGGGAAGGGAAGGGAAGGGAAGGGAAGGGAAGGGAAGGGAAGGGAAGGGAAGGGAAGGGAAGGGAAGGGAAGGGAAGGGAAGGGAAGGGAAGGGAAGGGAAGGGAAGGGAAGGGAAGGGAAGGGAAGGGAAGGGAAGGGAAGGGAAGGGAAGGGAAGGGAAGGGAAGGGAAGGGAAGGGAAGGGAAGGGAAGGGAAGGGAAGGGAAGGGAAGGAAAGGAAAGGAAAGGAAAGGAAAGGAAAGGAAAGGAAAGGAAAGGAAAGGAAAGGAAAGGAAAGGAAAGGAAAGGAAAGGAAAGGAAAGGAAAGGAAAGGAAAGGAAAGGAAAGGAAGGAAAGGAAAGGAAAAGTTCAAATTCTTGAGATGAGGTGATGAGGGTTTCCTCCATGGAAACCCTATCTCTAGTTTGTCAGGGGGACTGGGGCTCTATCTATCTTCATTTTAAATCTCATCTCTTTGAATCTTGCCTCTTCTTACTCTAGAAAGAAGAGCTAGAAAGAAAAAATGGAGGGGCAGGGGGCAGAAGAAGGAAAAAAAATAAAATAAAATAAATAGGCACAACTCAAACTTGCTAAACTTAGAAGAGACCAACAGCAGATTTTTTTTTTTTTTTTTTAGCTAAACTTAGCACAAGTTCTGAATTTTAAATTTGGCATACTGAGGTGTTGGGTGTGTCAGAAATGAGGGAGGCAGAAAGACCTTCCTGGAAATGATGCATGTAAGAACTCAGACTCCATACTATGCTTGTATCCATCAGTCCCTCTTTTTGCTACATTATTTAGAAATGCTTTTATAGAAAAAAAACCAAAAAACAAAAAACCCAAAAATCTTAAACAAACTGCAGATTATTTGCTTAATTTACGTAATTTTTAAGAACTTTGCCAAACTCATTAAAAAGCCTTTGCTGAAAAAATTGCACGACATTATCTACTACCTGCCTTCAAATGCAAACTTAATAAGAAGATAAAACAGAAAAAGATTTTGCAAGCATGTTAGGAAATATGAATCCTGCTCCTATAGTCTGCTTGCTGTTCTTGTTTTACGCTCACTTCATGAAAAGGTTGAAACTGCTTAAAAGCTGGAACTGATGAACCTATACATAAATGATTAGGAATGCTCTGCTAATAATTTCCAGTAAAACTCATCACTGAGTTTCCTTAGGAGCACATCATCCTCTTTGAATGCTACTTAGACTTGTAAAACCTTTTATTGAGCCACTTATTCTCAAAAATAAATTGTCCAAGTCAGTTCTGTCAATACTGTCACAGATTGGCTTTTTTATTGTGGATTGTATCAGTCTCTTCAGTGATTGCCTGTTGTATTGGCAGAAAGATGGATTTTGACCATTACTGTCTGCCAGTGACAATTTTTCCCTTAATTTAGGAATTTCTACTTCTCAAGAAGGCCAGCTGGAAGCAGCTAACACATTACAGCAACTTCCTCAGCTGTTGGCCTTGGGAATATGTATTCTCTCCAGAATATATATCTTTGGCGGGGAACAGAAAGAAGGAATCTTGGGTAGTGGGTGTGCATGCCAAGTGTAAGGATTGTTATATTTAACGCCTATGTTTCTGTCCTTGAAATTATGTCTAAAAGAAGTTCAAAAGTAGGACAAAATTCGAACAGGGTGGTAAGATTTTAAAAAAACAAAAAACAAAAAAAAACCCTGTTAACTATCTTTACACAGGAATTTTTGGTAATCTTTAATGGGAATGGTTTACATGTCTTGCTGCTTGAATGGTTTTACAGTACCTTTAGGACTGTGTCCAAGATGCACAGATTAACAGCCACATAAAAAACCCCCTCTGGCTGTGTACTAGAACATTTAGTCTAAACCTAGAAATACAGTTGTCCTACAGGAATTTTTGCTAATCAGCTACATGGCCTTAAAGTGTAGGTCATCTGAATAGTGAGAAGTAAAATACAATTAACCTCCACAAAAATAAAGTATTGCAAGTGACTGACATGTGGGAGATAGAGTGGGTGGGAAGAAGAACTACAGAAATGTATTCTTCATTCACTAATAATAAAAGCTGTGGGTTTAAATTAACATGAAACCTGCTGAATTAATGAGAATATTACATATTGGTTGGGAGTGGGAATTTTCTGTAATTCTTATATATATGCATATAAACACAAAAAATACAAGCAGTTTTGACAGATAAATTTATTTCAGATTAAATTCACTGATTAGTGTATAAAAGTGTAAGTATTTTTTATTCCTTTGAAATTGAAAGCTTTTTTATGGTTTTAAACATAGAAAGTCCAGAAATATGCAGAACCTATACATCTTCAACTCCATACAACGAGCACTACCTAAAACATGACAGCTGCACATCCAGTAAAAGGTATTTACCTCAGATTGAATATGTTCAGTGAGAGAAATCAAAAGGTGAGGCAAGTTTGGAGGGCAGTTTTGGAAGGCCCTGCTTCAGCTTGAATGTACACATGCATGTAGAGTAAAATGAGTGTCAAAATGAGGGTCAGAGCTATTGCTCTGAAGTTGCATCTAGTTGATCTGCACAAGTTCAGATGTCTCCTAGTGAAGTCAGAACAAGTCTGTATCTTTTTAGGATAAAGAAGAAGAAGAATACAAATTACTTTTATTCTCCAATATTCAGTGTCTGCTCTCAGTTGTAGCAGCAGTTGGCTGATGTGTTTGCAGGACAAACTCATGTTTAAGACTACTTCCGGGACACAGAAGCCTCACTGTTTGTGTAGCTAGCAAGTGAACTGCTAAATGCTTTCACTATTGCATACTATTTCATATTACTTTGAATATGAGCTAATATAGCTAATAACTAATATGAGCTTTTATGGTAAGAATATTTTTCTTTTTCTGGCTTCCAGCCAGTAGAATTCTTAATTTTGAAGTCAGACACCACTTCTGCTGCTGCTATGTGGACATAGAAGAGCACAGCATGCCTATCAGACCCCTCATTGATTTTAAAACCTCAGGCATCTGGAAAAATCTTGCTTTACTTGCATACTTAGTTGGGTCTAAAAGTTTTGAATTGCAAATCAATGAGGTAGCCCTGCTTCTTCTTAGTGTTCACCAAACATCTTACAAGACTTAGTAAGTTCCCATTTTTTAGAAAATAAGAATAAATGCACTGTTAAAATTTAGTACATTTCTGTGAAAATAAAAGAACATAGAACACAAAACTCTTTATTTCCTGCTTTGCCACATAATTCCTATATGAACTGAGACACTTGATTTTATCATCCCTTGATGTCAGTTTCTAAAGTTGTGATATCAATAAGTAGGTCAAACAAGAATAATATTCATTATTCCAGGCATCTGGATTGCACATATTCACTCTAGGTTAACCTAAGAGCAGATAAATTATTTTTGGAAATACTATGTACCAGGTCCACCTGCTCATGTCCTCCTTCTTTGTAGCTGACAAAAGTAATACCACATGCTCACACATCCTCTAAATTCAGTTGATAAACATGCAAATATTTGAAGGAAAAAAATGTAATACTGCATGCAATATTACTCTGAATTAAGATCACCATGATAACATTTAGAGATTATCTTTCCTTATTTGACATCTTCAGCATACTAGCTTCATCATATCACCTTCATTTTCCCTTTACTCTCACATTTGTTTTCTCTTTGTGCTGTAGTTTTAGTTTTGTCTTTTTTTTTTTTGCCTTTTTTTAATTTTTCTATTCCATTGCCTCAATTTTTATTTCATTAAAATATTCCAAAAATAAATATCTTTGAAACTATGATGAGAGGAATTTAAGGAGTGGTCAGAATTTGGCAAAATTAAAATTATGTTCTGTCTTCTATTGGGGATAAAATTTGTGTATTTCTGTATAAAAATATGTGATTTTATGTTGACTATGTGCATAATGTTGGCTGTTGTAGGAAATCAGATTATTTTTAGCTGCACAGAGAAAAGGCAGAGAATTCAAGAAAAGGGGTTCTGTTGAGGGGCTCATGCAATTTTACAGCAGTATACCAGATTTAAAGTTGATAGCATACTTTGAAAATACTTCAGTACTGACTGATTTCCCTCCTGTAAACCATGTACTTGTTCCTGGGTTAAACTGTGGTGGATACTGAATAGACAACCGTGTGTTGTAATTTAGTATCTTTACATGCCCTGGCTCATGGAGGCTGTGTCTGATTAACTCAGCAAGTTACAGTTCTATATTGACTCACTGAGAACAGGAGCAAAATCAAGTCCACTTGCTGCCTTTGTAAAATGTCAGTGTTTGACTTCATGTGGTTACAAGTTCAGTCCCTTGTGGAAACATCCTAGTTTTGTACCTCTCTTTGAGTCTTATGAATCCAAGAGACAGAAGTCAAGAGACTTCTCTAGATGCACATACTGGGGTGCAAGCCCTCAATTTCCCATTTAGCACATGTAAATCTTTCTTCCAGGTAAGTGTTTCAAACGTCACTCAAATGCACATAGATAACCAAACCAAAGGTTTAAATCTTTTCTAGTGTTTCCTATAGTCAAAAGTTTATTCAGCCTTTGCAAAAAACTGTACTCCATCTCCATCTTGAGACTGGAAGGCTGGGAAACATTTTTTTGTTATAACACCTTCTCCTTGTCTTTCTCATTTCAGGGTTTTTTTTTTTTTTTTTAGCTGCTTCTTGAGGCCTCCCAAGGAAATATATTCTGAACACTTATGTGATTAAAATTATTTAGAAAAACATTTTCAGGATTATGTGGCAAAATTTGCAGCCTGAGCTCTTACATTTTTCATTACAAGAAACTGATTAGTAATTGACGTATAGAGTTAGAATTGAAGTATGGAACATTTCTGTAAAACTTGGTGAAATTTCTGGGTACTTGAGTCAAAACTATTAGAGGCTAGGAGAAAATTCCAATATGCAATTTATTATAGACTTGTAGTTAAAGCAATAGTATGTGTGTCAAGTGAACAGAAAAGTAATTCATGGCCTATGAAATTTTGTTCACAAAATGCCAGAAAAGGTAAAAATGTGTTTTGTTTGAAATAGTTTTTTAAGGAACTCTATGGCACTGTCCAAGTTTTCACTCTAATATATTATGTTACTGTGATGGAAGGGAATGTTACCTTTGTTACAGTGCTCAATTGTTTTATTTTCTTACCTCATTCTCTGTGGCAAGATGGCAAGATTAATTAAAGACCAGGCATCATGTCTCACAGCATGTGTTTTATTTGTGAGACATGTGAAAATATGAAGATGTGATGCAGAAACAGGAGGCATACACTCTGCTCAGCAGAAAGAGCTCTTTTGCTGTGGTTAATTAACGGCTTTATTAAAAATTCTTCTCTCTGCTAGTACCTGTGAATGTTTTTTCCATCACTTTTACCTCTAATAAGAGTAAATTAGTATTTGATACAAGAGAGTAACCTTTGCTTCCTTCAGGCATATTGCTGTATTTGAGTTTCATCACAGGCTCAGCAAAATAGACATGGACAGCAATCGGATGCTGGAGTGAGTCCTTCAATACTGCTAATTAATTTGTGCTTTTAAAATTGATTTTCATTTAGTTAATGGAATAAAATTCATAAATCTTGAAATGCTGACATCTGAAGATGCAGCCACTGACTTCACATGGCAATTTCATGTTCATGATTACCAGCAAAAATACCTTTCCAATGAACGTATCTTCTGTGTGTTCCAGTGCTCCGTCACCTGTGGCAAAGGAATGCAGTCTCGAGTCATCCAGTGCATGCACAAGATTACGGGAAGGCATGGCAATGAGTGCTTTTCCTCAGAAAAGCCTGCAGCCTACAGACCCTGTCATCTCCATCCCTGCAATGAGAAAATCAATGTTAACACAATAACATCACCCAGGTTAGGTAAGCAATCAAAAATGACAAATATCTTTCCAGTTCTTTCTCTCCATACATTAATGATGATCCCAGTTTAGAAACAGAAGTCTAGGACTCAGGAGGTATTCAGGAGATTTAAATTCTAGGCAGAGACTGATCTTCCTGCATTAGGTTTTGAGTATGTACATCAGAGACTGTAACTAAGAATGGTGAAGGGTTTTATTATCCAAGGAAGGACATTATCATAAGACTATATGGTATTAAGGAAACAAAACATCCCATATGAAAATATATTTATATTAGAGACACTATAAACATATATGTTTTCGTATATATTCACCCAGTCAATTTTATCAAACCTTTCTAAAGTAAGAAAAGACATTAATTTCTGTTTACAAATTCTGCAAACTCTGTTCTCTTGCTGTTTGTGAGATCAAGGAGGCCCTGATTTGTTCTTTGTTCTTTAAATACAAACAGATATTTCCATTTACATCTACATCTATGACTGATGTATTAGGATGTGTGAAGGAAAATTACTTTGAATGAAGAGACTTGCTGTACCTGGCAGAATTCAGGTCTCTTTTGTTCTTACAGAAATGCTGTTATTACATCACTACAGAACAGTTAATTCTGATAGTTTTTGTTTCCCAGTGCATTGTTGGAGATGATTACCATTAGCTCCCCTAATCATTCATCTGCATCTTGAGCATGAGGGGAATATTCAAAGACAGCACACCATGTCCAGCTGATTTTCCAGAGCCCTTGTTAAGATAAACCTTCCTGCCCAGTAGATTCCTCCTGCATGGAAAATGAGACCGGCAATTCAGACTGCGTGCAACAATTCCTTTAAGACAGTGAAGGGTATTTCTCTTTGAGGTTTTTAACCTTTGAACATTTCTGGGTAGCAGTCGTTGTTTCAATTTGCTCTGCTGCTTGTGGTCCTCTCCTTGCTATTTCACTGTTTGAAGGTTCCTTCACTTTGTACTTTATCTTTCTTTGTTCAGCTGGCCTTTCGGAAGTAAGATGCCATCTCCACACTGTTGATGATTTTTCTCTGGGGAGGGAAGTTACATAAGCAGCTTTGCATCATAGACTCAAGTGAATCAGAAAGAATCACACAAAAAACACAGTGTCAATTAAAATTTGACTCAATGTGAAGTGTAAAAAAAAAAAAAAAGATTGGGCTGTGTTGTCCTCATAGCATGGATTATATAGCACTGATATTAGTAATCTACAAATCAGTGTCGTCAGAGTAAGAATCAAATCCAGTAGAAATGTTAACATCTCCAAAATACATAATGAAATGCTTCTCTTCAATATATTGATAATATATCATTGATTTTGGCCTTTTAATATTTTGATTTTGGGATAGGGCTAGTGAAAGCTGATGGGAATTGTGCCACCAACTCTTTTATAAATTTTTGTTAGCATAGGAGATTAACTCAAATCTGAGACTGACTTTTTTTTTTTTTTTTCAGTGTTTGTGCTGGGTTTTGGACAATGTCTTGTTCTTGTGCCTTGTTTTTCACTGCTTTTGACAATTCCATGTCTGCACTACGTACTACATACACAAGTATTTAATTATACTTGATATGTATAACTAAATGTGAAAAGTTCCAATTTTAGTACCATGGTCCTTCTATGATAAGATGTGTAAAGGGGCTTTCATCAGTGAAACAAGGCAGAAAGATGAGCTCCACTCACTCATGAGAATACAGCTGCATAACATTAAACTAATTAAGTTCATTGCAACTTAATCCAATTTGTAAATAAAGCTGCCCTGAACAACTTTTGATGTTGAATACATTGACAACGGGAGGATGAGGGAATTCCTTCTTCTGTTCAATATCTACATCTCTAACCTTTCTCTTCCCCTGATACTCTTCATATGTCCTTGTCTCTTGCTTCATTATTCTTCAGTAATAAAGGCAGTAATGTAGATTTGATTTTGCTGTTATTGTTTCACAGCTGCTTTAACATTCAAGTGCCTAGGAGACCAGTGGCCTGTGTACTGCAGAGTGATAAGAGAGAAGAACCTCTGTCAAGACATGAGGTGGTATCAACGATGCTGTGAGACGTGCAGGGACTTTTATGCGCAAAAAATGCAACAAAAGAGTTGACCTCTGTCAGGCTGGCTAGCTCTCAGCTCTTTGCAATCTTTTTATTTATGAACACACACACACCCACACCCACACAGGCTTTTTTCAGACCAAATATTATCAGATGGCATATAATTTAATCAAATTAATTTATTTTTGCCTGCCAGACATCCTTAATGGTTTTGGTTAGACAGCAAACATGTTTTATCTTCTGACATTTTCATAATTAATTTTTATATGAACACTTTTGGATACATTTATCAGAATTTTAAAAAAATAGTAACTAGTATTTTAAATGTTTATTTTCAGTAAGGTCATCTGTTGCAAAAAAAAAAGTCATGTTATCTTGAATTTATTTTAATTTAGCTGAATAGTTTTGTTGTATATGGAAATAAAGTCCTTTTTAATTTTATTATATTTTTGGCATTTGGAGTCAGAATGATCTTGGGTTTTTTGCAACAGATGTCAAAGTGAACAAGCTAACACTATTAAACAGGTTATTACAGAATGTATTGTGAAATTAGTTCATTTGATTTAGAAACATACTGAAGGGGATATTCTACTGTAACTTATAACATATTATAAACAAGAAAATTAAAATAGCTAAGTAGAGATTTTGATCATTCTCATGGACACATACTTGAACACAAGTATTAAATCAATGAAACACTGTAGAGATTTACACTGAATCACTGTTGCACTGTTTGAGGTAGTGTAGAGAAATGCAGTCCTAGAACTTGTAACATCCTATGAATCTACGTCTGTAGTGTTTTAACATGTCACTTAATTTTTAAAGTTTTGAAACAAAATACCCATGCCCCTCTATACCTTTGTGTGTCCTTTTGCAGATTTACAAATGAAAGAGTCCTTTCTCCTGCCACTTTTATTAATTAATCTGTTAAATATTCTCAGTTCTCTGTTGATAATTTAGAAAATAGCTTTGTAATACTACTTCAGTTTTATCTTTGTCTAATGAAAAAGTCTTTATAAAAATTAAATGTTTTACAGTTTTGTGAAACATTATGAAACAGCAAAGATTTTCCTTATGAGAAAATATTGTACATGAGTCACATGATTTTTACATTTTCAATAAAAAGTAAATCTCATTTTGTTATTTGAATTTTTCTTTTTTTGCGCGTCTGTGTCTGGGAGATTAATCGATCAAGCCCTGCATTGCAGCAGGTACTGCTACAATAAGAGTGCCTTCTGTCTCTCTGCTTAGGCACCACTCTGCAGCTGCAGACAGACATGTCACTCTGTGAGCCTTGGTATATATGGAAAGTTGAGAACAACAAATAAAAACATTCTGTGAAGAGACAGAATTAATTTATCTCAGGTAAGTCCTGTAACCACCCAGCTTGGCAAGTGTACAGCAGCGGGTCTTCTGCCCTCATTAGTGATGCAAGCCTTTAAGTATGTTCTGAAAACATGTAGGAGAGCAAAACCTGAAGGCAAGACAGCTGGAGAAATAAGCCAGAAAGGCATATTTTCTACTCAAAGCAAAAAAGGGAATGTGGCTTTTTTTGATTGTTGCTTTTCTTGCTCTGCAAAGAGTCTAGTGTATAGATGTGACGTAGGTATCCACACAGTGTCCACTGATGGATAACCACAGATATCCACAGACAATAAACTGAGTCCCCCAGTCTCAGACTATGATTCTGTCCAGGAAAAATACTTAGATGGAGTCTTAACTCCAATTGAAATCAACATCTGTGTTTCAAATAGCTGTAGAATCAAAATCTTTGGTTTGGCATCTTTCTGGTCTGCATTTGAAAACTGCAACTTTAATGAGGTGCTGGTGTAGGGTTTAAAAAGAAATACCTTCTGGTTTTGAAAAGTAAAAAAAAGAAAAATAATGTTGACATCATGAAATATTATATTTTGTATAATTAAAAAGTTTCAATGCGCAGAAAATTCGGTTGCTCTGGGGCATAACTCAATGTCACAGATGCACATTTGAAAGTCTAATAGAATTATTGTAGTTGGCAAGCAAAAGAAGCAATTATTATTTTAAATTTTCTTTACACTTAGCACCAGATCTTGGTAATATTCCTGCACTCACTTGAAGCACAATTGAAAATCAAGCAAAAGAAAAGATGCCTCCAGACTAGGGGCCAGAGGAAAACTTTTTATCAGCTAGTGATGTCATCCTCACAGTTCTAAATGTTTATGCCCTGCTGATTTCAAATATTTCACTAACAAGAATGTCATCTTAATCACAAAATTTAAAAAGTGTGTTTTAACTCTACTTGTATCTGTCAAAAACAAATCAGTGACTGCTGCTGAAATCATCCTCCCATCACCTCTATAAGAAGATCAGAAAAAGGAAGTACTTTTCATTAGCGGACAAGGATGTAAAGTTTTGACATTTTTTTTTAAATTTTATGAGTGATATGAGGGTGTTATAGTGCTGATAAGACTAGTTCTAGTTCTGATTTAGCATATGTAGTATGAAATTATTAGTTAAATATGTGTGAGTCATTTTGAAACGCTTTTATGTCTGAATAGCAGATATACCTCTGAATTTGAAAGCAAGTTAATTTTACCACTTCAGTATATTCTCTCATCATTCAGAGGAGCAGTACAGACTGAAATAGCCCTTTGGTCAGAAAATCATAAGAATGTTCTGAAAATGTGCCCAGGCTATGGCTTGAGCTGCAGCATACTGTGGGGAGGGCAGGCGTGTGCCAGCCCTGCAGAGTTTTCCATAGACCTGGATGCAGCAGGCAGCCCTTTCCAGCTGTGTTCAGGGAAGTCATAGACTTATGAAGGCATAGACAGTCCAGAGTTTCCTTTTTTTTTTTTGGTTTAGTTTGGTTTGGGGTTTTTTGTTTGGGGTTTTTTTTTTTTTTTTTGTGTTTGTTTGTTTGTTTGTTTGTTTTTTAATTTGTTCTTTCTTTTTCAAGAACAATCCCTCTGCATTAATATGTTTCCTTCCAGCCTGATGAATATGTAACATTTCAACAAATAAGTGTCAAATCAGGCAAATTCAGCTGGCATGTAAAGGTGAAATTCACTCTTAGCTCCTAAGGGCCAGAGTAGGCCTCTCTGCTAATTACATACCACTTAGACTCTATTTTGTTGGATTAAGTGGGATTTATGTGGTACACAGGGACTGTGCTAGGCTGGGGCACAGCAGGTTTACTTCCTCCTCCCACATATGTGCTGGCCAGCTAGAGTAGTTACCTAAAGTTACAACAGCTACCCGTCCTCATAACTCTCTTAAAGAAATACCTGAATTTTAACTGCATTGTCATTTATTCTGAAGGGAAATTGCTGCTTTGTTCTGGAGGAAGTGGGCTACATTTTGGGTTGTTTCAGGTTTTTTCCATTCAGTTTTCATTATCTTCAGTGACAGAAAAGCAGCCATCTGAAAAATACACTAAAAATAGAAAGCTTGCCTGCATCATGACACCAGTGGGGGCCTTAAAACCCAACAGATCAATTATAAAAAGAAATGTAGAAACACTCAGAAAGAATTTACAAATGTCTGTAAAAAAGATGTGCAAATTAATAGAAAGTGAATGTGAAATATATTCAAACCAGGAAGCCAAATGGGGAGATGGTGAGACCATCTGATAGCGCACAAGTGTGAAAGGGACATTCAAGAGTGATAAAGCAAGTAAAGACAAGTTCAGTGCATTACTTGTGTTGGCTTTTCCAGATGATGTGTTGCAGGGTTCCTTATAGCAGAGATGTCAGAGAAGTTGCATCAAGGCAAAGAAAATATACAGGAAAGCAAGACCAAGTAAGTATGTTAGATGCAGCCAGACTCTAAGGATGCAGTCTCCTGAGAATATTGGAAGAACACAACTGGGAAATTGGTATCAGAGCCACTTATGGTGCCCAAGCTGTCGTTGCAAGAGGACTGGCAGACTGCAGTATAACTCCTGCTATGGAAAAGACAACCCCTTGCACTACAGATTAGGGAGTCTTGCCATAACAGCCAATGAGAGAAAAGACTCCTAAGCAGCTGGATAAGCATGTGCTCTTGGGTGAGAGCATGGCTTCAGTTGTGAATGGAGCAAAGAGGATCTGCTGGACATAGAAATCTCTGACAAAGTTCAGTATTACAGGAAATTCAAGAAGCTGCATTCTTGAGCAATCTTTATGGCTTGAAATGTGATTAAAGGATTGGAAGCAGAATAGTCATCTTTCAGGATGGAGAGAAGTCAGCAGTATGGTTCCCTAAGGGGTTGGGTTTTTTGGCATTTTCATCTATGGCATAAGGAAGAGTGAAAACTGAGTTCTCTTTCTGTGTAGGTGACATTAAACTCTTCTGGTTAACTTCTGCCTTAGATGGCAAAAAACACAAAACTGATTGATTAGACAAGACATTAACTGAAAAGCTTTGATGTAGGTAAATGTCAAGTATTATAGCTATGAAAATAGCCTGACCCATTCGTATGAGATACTGAATTTGCAACTGGCAGTCAAAGAAGTGAAGTTTCTAACCTTATGAGAATTACTAATTGCTATGAGAATAGCAGGGGAAAAAGCACCAAAAACTGATGGGTGTTGTCAGAAGAGCAGACATAATTTTTCCTATTTTTGGAACAGGTGTAACCACAACATGAGCATTGTATTCATTTATGGTTGTTGCATTCTTATGAACAGTGTAGTGGAATTACAGTTTAACACATTGAAAATCGAAAAAAAATAAGCAAGGCAACAGACTAGGTGGTTTACAAGATGAGATTAAAAAGGTTGATAATTAGACTGAAAAGAAAGAGACAGAGAAAACTATAAAAAAATCATGAAGGTGATGGATAAGCTGCATGGGGAGCTCTTCTTAAAACCCTGCATGACTTCAAAGAGGGCATCCTTGATATGGCTAATATGGAAATTAATTTAAAAGACATAAAAGTAAGCAATTTAGGCAGATTGTCATGAGGTTCTGAAGCTTGCTTCTGGAGGATATGCTATCAGAAGAATTGAAAAAGCAGTTAACTTTATAAACAATATATAAATAGATAATGAAAAGGCTACGAAAGAGATACTTCAGCACAAAAAAATTTATGTGGCTTCTGAGGGAGTAAAATAATGAACTGCAGAAAGTATCCAGGTATACACTGTCTCCCTAAACAGCATTTTGTTCTTGCCCTTCTCAAACAAAGTGATAGATCCTGGGACTGGGAGAGGTCTGACTTAGTAAGATGTCTTTTATGTTCTTATGTCTAATGGAGTAGATGTCTTGGTATGTAAACTCACACAGGCACACACCACATCTTATGCTACAGTAGTAATGAAAAGCCCTGTGTTTCAAGAGATGCTGGAAAGTTTATATTTAAGAAGTCATGGTTGCATATACCCATGTATTTTAGAACACAAATTATTGCTATCTTAGTTATTACTGCACAGAGAAGAAGTGAGAACTATGTGTCATGGTTTTAAGTCTAAAACAGCAGCCTGATGGTAATCCCTAGGGCACACTGGAAAGATGTATTAGTGTTTCAGGGCTTCATTTGAGTGGGGAGACATAGCTGTAAATGTTGCACCAGATTCCCCAAAAGCATGCACATCCACTCAGAAACACAGTCACTACTGTCTCTTTTGTGGCTGTTCACAGATACTTATTTAAGCATCTACTTGAAAGGTGCCATGTTAATAATTTTAAACAGATACGCTCTAAAATAGCCTCTAATAATTACATGGAAGGAAGATAATGAGCTTTTAAGTAAATAAGGGGTTTAATTTATATGTATATCCAACTATTCATTTTTACTTAAGGATTTAAAAAATGTTTTCCTATTCTTATTTAGTTTCTATATTTCAGCTATTTTCTGTGTGGTAAAAAGATTGGTTCGATTCTGTGGTCTAAGTACAGAGCTAATTTTTTTGAGATGCCCTAATTCTCAGCATAAATTTGATTCAAGAAAGGTTTTTCCTGGACTTCAAGCAAAGAACTTTCAAAAGCATATCCTCTGTGGCAGTTTCATGAAAATGAAACATATCCTAGAAAAACATATATATTTTAAGAAAAGGTTAAAATAGGAATAAGGAGGCTACTTTTGCTAGTCACACATAGAGTCCATAGTGAGAAGGGGAATTTCATTAGCTGAAAGTCAAAATGACTTAGGACTCTAAAGTAATGATGAAAATATCAAATCTCAAAATGAAATAATAAAAGAGATGTGACTGAGACCATACCATTCAAGTCAGTAACAGTGAATTTTTTCCACTCATTTGAATGGGAGCAGAATCAATTCCCTGAAAACTTCTGTTATCAATTACTTGAAACAATCTACTATTTCCCAGGGTCAAGAAGAATTTACTGTGAAAGAAATCCCTGACCCTACAAAAGTGCATGTCATAGCTGTTGTGGTAAATGGTACCAACCCACATAGCACAATGGAGCCTCTTGGTACTGCTGCAGAAAAGGAGGACTTGCTTTGACTGGAAGCTGCTTCTAATTTTCTCAGGGGAAAAAAAAATGTTACTTTGAAGTATTGTAGGCTTGACATTTTGGCAGATAACTTGAGGAAGTGCTGGTATGCATTTAAGTGTCTTATGCATCTACTCACTGGTACTCAGTTAGTTTTAATGAGTGCATATGTATCTATCAAAATAGACCTTGAACCTGAAAACTTAAGCCAGGCACTTACAAAAACTTGTCCTGTCTGCTGTGCCACTTCTAAACAATCTTTTATCATTGGCAGATGATATAAGTGAGCCTGATACCAAACAGGGGTCAGATACAGTTTCAGGAAACTGTCGTATCCTTCTTCACGTCATTAATAATAGAAAGAGCATGCACAGTCAGGAAGCAGGAGCTGGGGCTGTTTTCATTATTACACTACAGCACAGAAACATGGACCTCTCCGTTTTGCCAAACAACAACCATCCTGATAAATTCCTGCAACTGGAGGTTAAATCTTTAGTGAAAAACTCTGCCTTTCTGTCAGCCAAATGGGCAAAATTCCCAGAAGCAGCTTTGCCTGGAGTGCAGCGGTGGCACAACAGGATCTATTTACAGGTAAGGTCTAAAAGAGGCTGACATTTTCCTGATTTTTCTACCTTGTTTTAAGGATCAGGAGAATAATTACGTGACAGTGACACATCAGATGTAGTCTCAGCTTCCTGCATCTCTTAATCAGCATCGTTATTATTCCTGTATATTTTCCCACTGACATCAGCAAGGATCAGGCTCCATGAGAAGAGCTATTCTCTTCAGGGGAGTCCACTGACTTTATTTCAGTGTATTGGGCTTTCTACTGCTCTCTGTAACATCTTCATTGTATTTTCCAGAAAGTCTACTGAAGTCAAATGCCACTTAATTGTACTAAAGCTGTGCATGGAAGTGCTCTCTGAAGATGTAAACCCCGGATTAAAACTGAAATTGAAGTCATATCCCTTAAATTTGGTGAAAAGGCACATTAGAGGGACATTTGAGATTCTTGCTACAAGCATATGTATCTACAGAGCTCACCATAACTTCCTTTTTATTTTCCCTTTTTTTCTTTTCTCATTCAACTTTAGCCTTCTTGTTATACTGAAATACAACTGTTGAAAGTGTGAAACATGCCGACTTCATTAATCCAGGTTATTAAATAGAGGTAGCAGCAGTTTCTTGGTAAAAATGTAAATGTGCACTGCCTAGCAGAGGCCCTGGAGCTGGCGGAGGAGAAGTTCATGTCTGGATCAGCAGCAGTACAGCTGCATCAGCTCACACCCCTCTGGGCCCCACTTGCTGCTCCACAGTGCTCCTTTCCTGCTGCCCGGGGAGCCCCTCGCCTTTCCCCACCCCTAGCAAAAGCTCCAAGGTCTGGTTCTTGTCAAGGGATGGAGACGTAAGTGGTTGGGGTGAGGGGGGAATGATGGAGAAGGGTCTACATTCTCAGGATCCTTAGGGTGGTGGTCTGATTCCCCCGGGGAATGAGGAGTAAGAGCCAAAGCTTGAACCTGGGGGAAGGGAGGAGAATGATGCTGAAAGTCTCCCACAGCTACTTCCCGTTGCACTTCTCCCTTTCAGACATTTCTCCCCACCAGCTCTCCAAACCCCTTTGCTCCCTACCAGAGTCTATTCCAGCCCTCTTCCATCTGCAAAAGTCCTCCCCCCGTGACACCCGCTTCCATGCTCCCCTCCCCATACTTTCCCCAGCTTCTTCCCGACCCCAGACACCCTTCCGTCTGCCTGCTCCGCCGCCTCCAGCCACTCTCTTCGTGTTGTATAATCTTTGCTGGCGGCTCCCCAAGCGGAGCTGGGGCGGGGAACACGCGCTGGCCCCCAGCGCCCCATGCAAGCAGCCCCAACCGAGGGACGGAGCCTGAAGGAACCCAAACTGCAGGGTATGGTGCAATGCTGGCCTCACCCCCTCCCCTCTTCTGTGCAGGAGGGAGGCAGCCACACACAGAGCCTCCTCCGCAGCGGGGATCCTTCTCCCCCATTGTTGTCAATCAGGACGCGCTGTCACCGAGCCAGGGCTGCAGAGCTGCGGGAGGATTAAAAATGTGTAGGGAGCCCTGTGCTTTTTGACTTGTGCTCTGCTTTTTGCCACCAGCGAGAAGGTTTTCCTGGAACTCCGTGTCCCAGCCCCGGGATGGCTGTTTCAAAGGAAATGTCTGTACTCACCATGCCTCCAAAAATTGAGTTTGCAAAGTGGTGTATTTTATAAGTGTTAAACCTAGGACACAATCTATACTTTTAAGTGTAGTCATTAGTGAATTCAAGCTGTCCAGATAAAATTCATTGTCCCATTCTTTCTCCCTTAGGAGCTCTCCTTCTTTTCCCCCTTTTGCTGACAATCAAATAAAGTGAAAAGTACTGATGAGTTCCAGACATTAGAAGAAACACGATGGCACAGTGCAGAACTAATGGTGCAGGAATAACATATTTCACTTTCATATGAGGGAGATAATGGGGTTAAGGGTTAGTTAATTCAGAAATGGAAGAAGGGGGGCAGGAGGGGGAGAGAGAATTCATTTCAGAGCATGTGTGCATGATCTAAAGATTCCTAAAGTCCTTAAACCTTGAGAGTAGCCTAAATTCCCTCTTTAGAAGCTAATATTCTTTTAAGAAGCTAATGCTACTCAGGGCTCCCTATGCAAAGTGACTTCTCATTGGTATGTTTGTGGTCTCTCCCAGACCCTTATTATGATATCACTTAAATTCAAATGCACTGAAGTGCTTATGCGTTTTCTCCACCTATAGGTTTTAAAATTTGTTTCCATTAAAAAAAAAAAACCGCTTCATGTAATGATAAAAAGCTGCCGGTCTTTCTCCTCACTTTACTCTTTGATATCAGGCAAACTAAACAGCTTCTCTGCTTAGCATGTACTTTCATCGTCTACTTTGACTAAAACAAACCATAAAGCAGTCCAGGAATTTTGGCCCTTCCTTGTGAAAAGCAGCATAAAAAGCCCAGGCTTTCTCTTGCAAATGAATCACTGCTGACCGCATTCTGCTCATCCTGACAATCTCCAGTCCTACTGGACTCTCTGCCCCACAATATGTTTTAATGCCCAGCATAT
Source organism: Cyanistes caeruleus (assembly GCF_971803275.1). Lineage (NCBI taxonomy): Eukaryota > Metazoa > Chordata > Aves > Passeriformes > Paridae > Cyanistes > Cyanistes caeruleus. The sequence continues at coordinate 38,131,735 of NC_141732.1, forward strand.
ACCAGATGATTAATCCTCTATACCTGCTTCTCATGCATGTCTCCCCCATAGTCAACCTGGTAGTTTTTTCCAATTCTCAGACTTCTCTGTCTTGTTTATATTTCCCTTTTCCCTCCCTATTTTTGGAAGACAGCAGAGAGCATTCAGTCTTAGCAGCATGCTACTTCTTGGCATGGTGTTTTTTCAGCCTTACATGTGAATTAACACATGTGTCCTGTCTTTCCTTGTTTCTCAGTATACCAGGACAAGAGATTTTTTAAAGTCTGTAAGTTAGGTGCCAGAGTCACTTCTTTGTCCCCTGGCTCATATGTGCATGACGTATTTCCACTCTCTCCCTTATTCTTCCCTAGACATCTGCAACTGGCCACAATAAGACCCAGCTGCAAGGTTGGCAGGAGCTTTGGTTTGAGACTGTACAAAAGTTCTTATATAATGCACTCACAGCCCTGCAGAACTGCATTACCAGTGACAGATAAAACACTTTTTTAACCAAACAATTCATTATAACAAGTAGTCTCGATGATGCACAATTAAAATTGTCCATATGAATATTCACTTTGCTCTAAATATTCCTGTCACTTTGGCTGAAGTGTTTATAACCATCTACTGATCTCTTTCCTGTCCATGTCAGGTGGCTTTTCAGTTTTGCAGTACCTGAGGCTGCCTTAATGTCTCACAAGTAATCCAGATCCTCTTCATTTCCTTCCTTAAGAGAATTTTCATTCCTAGAATCAGAGAGAGATTTGATTTGGGAGGGACCTTACAGATCATCTGGCTCCAGCTCCCCAGCCATAGGCAGAGATGTCTTCCACTTGAGAAGGTGTCTTCAAAGCCCCAGTCAGCCTGGCTTTGAACACTGTCAGGGATGGGGCATTCACAACTTCTCTGGGCAGCCTGTTCAAGCGTCTCACTATCCTCGCAGGGATGAATGTCATCCTTATAGCTAGTCTAAACCTGCCCTCTTTCAGTTTAAAGCCATTTCCCTTGTCCTATTTTTGCAAAAATCCTCTCTTCAGCTTTCTTGTCAGACATCTGTATGTTCTAGAAGGCTACATGGTGTCCCTGTAGCCTTCTCTTCCCCAGGCTGAACAAACCCAGCTCACCAAAACTGTCTTCATAGCAGAGGTTCTCCAACCCTCTGTTAGTCTTTGCAGCTTCATCTGGACCTGCCCAGGCTTCTCAGGAGTTCTTGATGTGAGCTGTCTGCCCTACTGTCTTTCCTATCTCCTTAACCTTTGGTTAATCCCTGCCTACCCAATTGCTTTTCCATAGCACCTCCTACGAGACATGATTCGTTGAACAAAGCTCTCAAGTGCTAATATTCTTCATAAAAAAAGAGCTTTCTTATTTTCCAAATGTCTAGTAATAACTACACAGTTGATACACCTACCACAGTGATTCACACCCTAGCAGTTTTTTGTCTGTCAGACCTTTTGTCTGCCTTCAAAATAGTTCCACACATCAGAGAAATGTCCTTACAAGTGCAGGGAGGGTCCTCTGCAATCTGTTACAAGGTTTTTGCACAACAGAGGGTTATAGTATTAAACAAACTACTACCAAATAAAATGACCACCCTGTTAGTCACTATCATGAGGATTGAGAAGGCTGTTATGAAATAAATCCTGTTGTATCTAATGGCTGTAGTCTTCTGTAGGACTGCCTTGGTTACAACTTCTAGGCGTTGTTGCCCATCAACAGCATTTATTACTTTCCCTGAGCATCACTGCCAACATCAGGTGGAAACCAGGGCTGGCCATGGGAACAGAGAAACTGGTTCTATCTGGGGGGAAAGGAAAGAAAAGTTTGAGTTCCAGGAAATAAATTTCCTTAATAGTTTAACTTAATCTCTTCTCTTCTTTCAAGTAGATGTGCTTGAAACCGAGGTCTAGGTTTAACTGCTGATGTCCTGGGCTTGATGGGTGATATCTCATATCAGGCTGAGAAAAGAATGGTTAGGCTCTTGTGTTGTTTCAGTGCTATCAACAGCAATAGCAGCAGGAACAGAAAGATGAAGTCAGGATAAAAATGAGATAAAAATGTTTTCTAGTAATAAAGACTAAATTATCATTTTAGTTATACATATTGTAAGGTATGCATAATTTGCATTATGCAAATCAGCTAGAAGAAAACATGGAGTAGGCACATGTTGACTCAGTAATGGAACTAACATCAGCTGTCTATAGATCTCTGGGCTTTTCACAAGAGAGCTTGTACATGACAGCTCTCTAGGTCTGTCAAAGAGGGACATACTTTTCTCAGTGAAAAATGAGTTTTTAACCAGCTATAACTGTGTTCTTGCTGATGAGCTATATGTATATCAAACACAGTTATGTGTTTTCAGAGTTGAGCATTTTTAATCTTGTTAAATAAGTATTTCACAAATGTATTTCATCTACAGTTTTCAGTGTTCTTTAACTACTGCTTCCTTGAGTATTCACTGTTCGCTCCTCCCATTCAGTGAATTATAAAATAAATTGCCTTTGATTTGCTCTGTTCCACCCTCATTCACACTGTCTTCTTATATTCAGTGTGTATTGTATGAATTTTGTAATGGATATTGATATCTAAATTTACAGTACTCTTCCTTTGAACATTTGCTGCATGAGTCAGTCTGTGACAAAGATTGGGATACCCTTTGAATCTTAAAAGAAAATGTTAAAAAGCTGCTTTTGCAAGAATTAATACTAGCAAGAATATTTTTTTGTTATCTAATCTTATGTTTCTCTCCTTCTAGAAATGCATATGTTTAATGCAATAGTGTTCCTATTTCTTTTTATGATTTCTTAGGCCTAAAACTTTTGGGGTTTGCATGTGATTCCAGCTTCTGTCTTTCTTTTTCCCTAACTAGTCTGTAGGACATATCTACCACAAAAATTTTATAATCAAGCATCTGCTGTACTCAAGTATACTCTCTGAAGTTTGTCACTTCAATGTCTGTGCTCTAAAATTTCTGCCAACTATATCCTACCCAAATTCCAGTCCAGTTCTCATGATAAAACCCAGTTTCCCCTCCCAATCTATTTCCTCTCTGCTTCTGCTCCAAGCCACCACACTTTCCTCATACCCATGAAAAGAAAGGTACTTCAGACAGCAGAGAAAAAAGTTTTGCCACAAAGCACTGTTTTTACAAAAAAAAATTTTGCATCATGCCATCTATTCCAAGTTTTGGAGAATTTTATCTGAAACAGCTTTAAAAATTACTGTCAAGTCACATTCTTTTCACAACATTTTAGCCTAGGGAGACCAATCATCCCCTGGTGAGACAGTTCGCGTTCTTCAACAAAATGTTCTCCAAGTTCAACTATTTAGCAAGCCTGAGGGAAGAGTCATTAAGGTCAATGACAAACCTTAAATAAGAAATAAAGTAAATAAAATAAAATGCAGTCAGAAAGAAAAGGCAGTTAAAAACACCAGCTCAGCTGAAATATGGCCAGTACAGCCCAGAGGGCTTCAGTGCCAGCTGTAACTGCAATGCAGAGAGTAATATTATCAGGGGACATGTGAAGGCTAAGGAACGACATGTGGAAATTATGAACTAACAGAAGGATGGGAGGTCACTGAGGAACCACCCACCTACTAATGGCAATTATTGATGGGAAACATGCTTAGTCACTTATGCAGGATTTAGTGGTAGGAATACCAGTGTGATGCCTCCTCCTAGAGTTTATTAGACAAAGTCTGTTGTTATCTCCACCTTCACTTTGTGAAGGAAATCTGTCCTTATGCTTCCTTCTACGCCTGCCTGCCTCAGATCAATGTATACAAGCCTATACAGGTGCACAGACTCTGCAGTCATGAAGCAGGTGGTAGCACACAGCAGCTGACTTCCACTGAAAGAGGATTCAACAGCCCACAATGTGGACAGAAAATTACTCAAGCAGAAGAAACCAACAGTTTGCTATCATCTCAGGGATATTCACTGACTGGATTAAGTGTCCAAGCAGTTTCCAAAGCCGCTGTGCAGCAGGTCAGAAGACCTGAACTCCCACCAGAAAGGTGGAAGGAGAAGCAGGACATTCCCCTAGCCCTTTTGCAGCTGAAGTCTATTCAGCCTGTGGTACCTTAACATCTGGACATCTCAGTAAAAGTGAAAAATTCAGGGGAAGTCATCCTTATATGGAATTAAGTTTCTCAGGACCCAGATTCTTCACTGGCTGTTTATTATGTGCCCTTTACCTTAAGTGCATCTTGCAGCAGGTGCTACCCACATCTTTTTGATTTCTGAGAGCAGGAGAGGGGTGGGGATTTCCCCCTCTCAGCATACCTAACACAGGACCACTGAATCAGGCCAAGGCTCCCCTTGACTCAACACAAAGATCCTAAATACAAAAGTATGAGGAGGGATGAATTGTCTCTGTGTTGGTTCTAAAATCCAGAAAGATGGGAGAGGTGTTAGTGTAAGACAAAGGCTCTGCAAAAAGCAGGTCTCTCAGGTGGCTGACACACTGTGGTACCACAGATCAGCAATAGGTTAATGGAAATTCTTGGGGACAGAAGGTTGTGACAAATATTGAATATCTTGGACTTGAGAGTCTGATTGTATTCCTCCAGGCAATTACAGATTGAAAAGTATTGTAACTAGGACTTTACAGACCCCTAGAGAGGCTCTTACTGCTGTTTCAAGGAGCAGCTTATGATTTCTCAAAAAATATGATCCCAGCAGGGCTGCTCCTCTTCTCCCTTCCTCCCCTGACACTCACATGTTCTATTTAACAGCTTTTGTTACTGGGAGACTGCTCAGATATTATCTGTGAATTCTGACAGTGCCCTCAGTTGAATGAGGAGCCTCTTCGACATCCTGGCATGGTTCTAGCACTCAAGAGCGTGAACAGAGCTGTGAGTCACACCTGTGCTGTCAGAGATGCATTTCCAGTTGAAGTCATCATTTGCAGCACCTTTGACCCTGTGAACTTTCCGCTTTGTCCTTACATCTTTGCTTTTGCGTCACACATCCATGCTTTCACCAGAACTGTAATGTTCTACTGCAGTTCTCCATAGCACTGTTTCACTGAAGCAGAGGCTTTCTTCCAGCAGGCATTATAACCTCAGTTCACATTTGCAAAAGAACTTAATGTTCAGGTTGTACCCACCTGCTTTCCCCAGAAGGAAGAAATCTACCCAGAGTGAGCAGTCAGGCTCCCTCATTGTAGAAGTTTGCCAGAAGGAGAAAAATGGTTGCATGTGTAGTTTTAAAATGACTCTGTTGCATTACAAGTGATAATTCAGGAAGGGGGCCTATATTGTAGGTAATACAAATGAAAGCCATGTTCTGATCTAACTTGTGTCTTACAGAGAGAAAAGACAAATGTCACTGAGCTGCCAGGCTTAGACTTGAACAGGGATAGTCAAGAAATAATAGATAAATCCCTGGGGAAACACATTACTCCCATCACCCTGAAATCCACAATCAAGAGCAACCCATTGTATAGTGATAGCCATGTGGATGATGACTGGGAGGAGAAGAAAAAGACCCCTTCCTGGACTGTGCAAGACTATGACAGACAGTCACTGCACTCTAACTTGGCCAGCCACATAAAGGTAATCAGCTGTGTTTGAGCAGGTACATTGCTGCGAGCTGTGTGATGTATGCATAAAGCACCGTGCAGCCCTCTTGGGTCTTCATGTGGGATTACAGAAGTAAATATGGATGCATTTTCTGGTACAGACATGACATCAACGTGAATTTGATCAGGAAAGAAATCTAGATATCTGGTGAGACTCCCAGGATTTAAATTTTAAATAGATTGGTTTTTATCAATTTCTCTGATTAGAGAAATTCTTAAACCACAATGCTCAGCTTCCCTGTTTGCATAGGGAAGAACTACAAATGTGACACTTAAATGCTATATAGTCACTTTAATAACTTTTGATAGCAAAATTCTGTTATCAAATGACATATAATTTTCTTAGCTTCATCCACACTATACAGGATCCTGACCCCTTCTGGGCTGACACAAATCACTTTTAGGATTACTTTTGTTTTTGTTTTTGTTTTTTTCCACTGTTTCATTTTTTGAAAAGGGAGTCAGAGCTGTGTTTATACAATGACATCTCATCTTGAGAAGGCAACATGGTTTGTTCTGGGGTTTCAAACACATTTCAATGGCTGGTGTCCTACTTTTGGTTCCTGGATGAAAAGTGTGGTTTTAATTTTCCCCAGTGGAACATTTGCAGCATCTGGAAAGTAGCACAACCTACATTCAAGTGAAAGTGTCTTGCATATGTGTTGTGATGTCTTAAATTCATTAATCAGTATCTGATGATAGCCAAAATACTTCTGGGTATGTTCTAATGACTTTGTGAGTAAAAGAGAGAAACTGATTTCATTTTCTGATTTCTCTTCTAGGAAAATCCTAATGATCTACAGTTCTGGATGGGGGATATTTATACTCCTGGGTATGATACCTTGTTAAAAAAGGAGAAAGAGAAAAAGCATTCAAAATATTGCCGAATCATTCTGCTCATGGTACTAGCCATTTGCATCCTAATTACCGTAATCACACTTAGTGTTTTACTTACTTAATATAGCCAAATGATGATGAAAATTTTTTCAATAAATATTTTTACTTAACTGTTCCCTTCTCTGGTTTTATTTGAATTCCATTTTGTTTTATCACAAACACAATTTATTTGACATTACTTCTTTAAAATGTTCCTGTACAGCACAAGAAATTGACCATGAAAAGAGGCAAATATTCTGAGCACAGCTGAATGTCCCACATGTATAATTTAAAAAGAAAACTATACTGTATCTTTTTTAGTGCCTTCTTTGGACTAGTGATCTAAGTCAGTATGTATGGTATGTTATATATAGTGTGTATAGAGAACCAGCTGACTATTTTTTCTAATAAATATCTACCATCCTCTTTGTCTTTTTTATGATAGCTATTTTTAGAATATAGCAAAGCATTAAAAAGCATCATTCAAAGTGTCACAAAGAATTGTAAAACAAAAACTAACACATTCCTTAGTGACTGAATGCATTGCTGCAATGATGCATCATGTAGTAAAATCCAGCCTAAATGCATAAATATTTTCTTACTTACTTTTTCAAAGAAGAAAAACAGAAAATAGGTCACTGAGTTTCTATAAAAAAAAATAAAAATCCCTGAGACCTGTGACAAAGTTCTTTCATCACTAGGTCATTTTCTTTCAACATATGTCATCAACATGACATCCCAAAAGATGGGTTACAATATTTTTTTTAACAAAATCTGTGGATTACTGGAGTACAGACTGGAATTAATGCAACTTAAAAATATTGAAGTTATATAACCAGGCTGTGAAAAAAGGTCTTTGTAAATTAAAGGAACAAAATGAAATGTTTAGAGCACACAGAGAGTTATGTTAATACACCTCAGAATAATTCAAAAGAATCACAACATGAGGTAAAATGACAAAATAAAAAGTGAATGAACAGGGAGACAAGAACTTCAAGTAATTATTTCCTTTCTGAAAAGTTACTCTGGGTGCTGCAATCCCTTTATACTTCTGTATTTGATATTTAATGACCTATGAATACTATTGAGATAGGGATTTCCCATTTGAAAGAGAATCTCACAGATGCACAGAAGCTGGAAAGTTGAGGTTATACCAGGTCTGCTTCTTGTCCAACAAAAAGGTGCTTTGGATTAGTCAGGAATAGAACTAAGGCAGAAGACTTATACTGTCCCCTCTGAATTCTAGAATGTGCCCTACTTACAGCAGGTGCACAGTGCTTTAACTCATATCAAGGTGAATTCATCTTCAGACAAGTGTATCTCATTACTTCCTTCTCATCTGGTCCATGGTTGATTATTGTGTGTGCTGTAATTTCTTGGACCTTACTCTAGGCTTGTACTGTAACTAGTTTGAAGAGTCAACCTAAAAAAATTTCAAGCTAGAAAAGTTTAGAGCTTTAATCTGGTGTGCAAAAGAGTAGCAGCATTTAAATGCACTTGCATAAAATTAGTATCCCTGTTACAAATTGGAGGTTGCTGCAAAACAAATATACAAGGGAACTCAGTCTCCTGCCTTGCTGCAATTTCAGTGCAGACAGGGGAGGGGGGAGTTCTTGTCTGAAAGATCAGGCCCATTCAGTTTGCAAAAGCAAGAGCTTGGGAGTATTTTACAAGACTAATAGCTGACATTATGAAGTAACTACTCACATTAAACCAACAATACTTGACTTTTCTCCAGCCCGAGTACATTTGCTTTAAGTGCATTGCATATAATGCAGAGACGTACTCTTGTAAATTATTGAGGCCTGCAGGCTGGAAGCCTAAAAGCAAAGAGCTCTGTAATTTCCAGGAAAACAGCCAATAATGCGAGTTTCTCAACTGCATTACTCCGTGAGGGTTTAGCTAAAAGGATAAAGCCGTTTTCGCCCCCAGTTCACTACGGGCTGTTTCAGTCCGATTTCACTGCTGTCACCTAGCGGAGAGCCAGTAAAGAGAAAAAACGTGTCAGGCGCGAAGATGCCGGTTCGGACTAATTTTGGGGGTATTTTTAAATTTTTTTTTAATTTTTTTTTTAGAAAGAATTCATTATTTTTTTAAAATAATGTCATGGTTCTGTCGGGCGTGGGGACGGTCTGTCGGGCGCTGGGCGCTGCCTGGGGCCGCTGCTGGGGATGCGGGCTCCTCTGCTGACCCCTCGCGGCGGAGCGGCCCCGAGCGCTCCCGGCCCGCGGCGCCGCAAGGGGAGCGGAGCCTCCTCCCTGCCCGCCCCCAGAAGGATGGGGCTTGCTGCTGCTCCCCGCGGACAGCGCTCGCGTGGGTTGAGCCCGCTGTCTGTGTAAACCGGGCTCTTGGTGATGGGAAAATAAACGGAATACTTCGAGGGGAACCAACCAGCTCAGCAGACTGAGAGACAAAGACTTTTCTTCAGGGGGGAGCCTCGGGATCCTTTGTACCACGTGCTAACTCTCTAAAAACAATAGACACCTCTTCTTTAACCATTTGATCTTGTGGAAAAACAATTATTTTTTTTTTTTTTTGGTTGATAAACATTGCTGTGTGCTGTTTCTTTTGTCACGTCAGATTTTTTGTTCTTGTTGGTTTGGGTCGTTTGGGGTAGTTTTAATTCATTAATGACAGAGATGGAAGAAGACAAGTCATCACACGACATTGATAATAAGCTAGCACCAGTATTGCTTGTTGGAGAACAGAACATTAAGTGTATTCCAAAAGTCCTTAAAAAAACTATAAGAAAAGGAGGCTCAGGGGGACCTTGTTGCTCTCTACAACTACTGAAAAGAGGTTGTAGACACGTGGGTGTCTGCCCCTTTTCCCAGGGGCCAAGGGACAGAACAAGAGGAAATGGCCTCAAGTTGTGCTAGGAAAGGTTTGGAATGAATGTTATCAAAAATTCTTCACTGAAATGGCTGTCATGCACTGGAGCAGGTTGCCCAGGGAAGTGATGGAGTTGCCACCTATGGGAGTGCTCCAGAAAAGCATGAACATGGTTTGTATTGGACATGGTTGGTGTTTAAGAGTTGGCACTGATTATCTCAGAGGTGTTTTCCAGCCTTAATCATTATATGATTCCATGAATGAAACAACTCCACTAGGTAAGTTTCCAGAAGGTAATCTTTGGGACCTACATTCATTGGTCTTTTCCTACCCTGAGAGCACACTTACAAATAAAATTTCATATTTTCACAGAATAATAGAATATGCTGAATTTGCCCATTAGGATCATTTAGTCCCACTCCTGGCTCTGCACAGGACATCCCAAGAATTTTACCATCTGCCTGAGAGCATTGTCCAAAAGCCTTATGAGCTCTGTCAGGCTTGGTGCTATGACCAGTTCCCTGGGGAGCCTGTTCCAGCGCCCAGCCACCCTCTGGGTGAAGAACCTTTTGCTGATATCCAAACTAAACCTCCCCTCACTCTTCTTCATTCTGTTCCTTCAAGTCCTGTCACTGGTCACAAAAATGAAGAGATTGGTGCCTGTTCCTCTTTCACTCTGTGAGAATGTTGAAGACCTCAGTGAGGTCTCCCCACAGGCTCCTCCAGGCTGAACAGACCAAGTGACACCTCAGTCACTCCTCATAAGTCTTTCCCTCCAGACCCTTCACCATCCTTACACTCCTATAGATCCTCTCTAATAGCTTAATGTCTTTCTTATATTGTGGCACCCAAAACTGCCCCCAGCACTGGAGGTGAGGCAGCCCCAGCTCAGGGCAGAAGGGACAATCCCCTCCCTTGCTTGGTTGGCGATGCTGTGCCTGTTGAACCCCAGGACAGGGTTGGCCCTTCTGGCTGCCAGGGCGCTGCTGGCTTGTGTCCAACTTGGCCTCAACAAGGACCCCCAGGTCCCTATCCTGCAGCCCTGCAGAAAACTTCAATAAGACTTTAAACAGATGTTTAAAGATAAGAAAGAAGTCAAGTTTGCATCAGAACATAAACAAACCTTGGCATAATTTTAAAATTTTTATTCCAATAGTAATCAGCTCAAATAGCAACAACTATAACAACTATAGCAAAAACTCCTATGTAGTCAGTGAAACTTAACATACCACACCAAGCTGATACATCAGTATCATACCAGCACCTCTAAAAAGATGTACAACAATGGTATAACTGCAGTGGAATACTACCTTTTACTGGGGAAACTGACACTTGCAATAACATGCAGTAACTTCAGGAATTTGTTCTTATAAACTGCACAGCAGCAACCTGTAAGCAAGCAAGAGTTCTGCAGATTATGCCCACTTATAACTGCCCTGGCAATTACTATATTTCACAAGTGATTTTAGAGAAATTACCTTTTCTCCAGTAAAAAAGGATTAGCTTTTAAAACTACGTAATCGATTGAACCTTTTTACTGGCTTTCAGTACAACTGCTCTCCCAAATTGCTATTCCAAATGTATTGGAGGATTCTGTTGAGGAAATTCTCAACCTTTCTCTTCGTTTGCTTCATTATTCTCATCCCAAAAGCATCAATAAATATGCAACTATATTCTCACTTTATTTGGTTTTGGCCTGTAAAGTTGCTGAAAACAATGTCCTGCTTGGTTCTGGCAGTTCAACAGGCACAATTTGGGAAAATTACAGCTACCACTCCCCTTCAGTAAAGCACAGACCTGGTCCATGAAAAGGCTCTCACAGGGCTTTCTGTTTTAGCAGGGTAATGTTTTCATCTTCCAGCCTATTTTTTTTTTTTTTTTTTCTTCCAATGCACCTATTACAGAACTCAAGGTCTATAATAAAAAAAGGGGATTGAAAGAGACATTTTCGAGTTTGCTATGAGTAGAATTAGCTGGTCACATCAGGATTTGAAAAAGAAAGAAGGAATGTGAGTTGTAAATTGCAATATACTACAAATATCTGAGGATAAGGCAGAAGTTACGCCTTTAATTTTTAGTATTTCGGTGTGTGAATGGTGAATTAATAACCATAATAGCAGAACCTGTGTGGACACTGTGACTCTCTGCTATCCATCCCTGAAAAATCAGGAAGGTCTGCCACAAACTTCCCTACCCAAGTCCCATTGATTAGTTCAGAGATATTTTGAAGTAGATCAGACTGCTGAATACACGCCAAGGGTCTATTCTATGTGGTTATGCTCCTGTAAGTTGAGTAATTCACTGAAATACAAATTTATGAGGGATCTAGCCAGCCATCAGACAGCCATCCAGCACAACAAATGCAATGCCTCTGTCAACTGTTTTCTCATGTAGTTTTAGTGGTTAGAAGATGCATCTAGATTTCAAAAATTAGAGTAGCAGTTGCCTGCTGCAACAAGTGACAGGTGTAAGATAGTGTATCATCACTTCATTGCATGAGATAAATTTTAGAAGTTTTTAACACCTAGTATTTTAAGCAGACTATACTTTTTGATTTAACAACACTTCTTCCTATATGGCTTCCTTTTTGAAAAGCACCTTCAGAATTATCTACTTCTTTTTTTTTTTATTTTTAGTTTTTCTTTTTAGTTTTTAGTTTATTGCCTTAATTAACCTTACTTTGTAGATGAAGAAGCATACAAATTTTTGTGTTTTGACAGTTCTCCTGGTGCTTCACCTGCATGGCCATAACCTATTTATTTGTGAACCTGGTTATTGGTATTCTGGAGGAATGCATTGCTGGATGCAGGAAAGACTCTTGTGTCGGCGAGATCCTGCTTATGTTGAAAGGCTTTCTCTGTTCCAACTCTTATTTCCCATGATATTGGTTTGGACTGAAGATACTGCTACACCCCTCTTCAGGTACCTGGATTCAAAGGTAGGAACATGACATGTGCCATGGCTCAATATATTTCTCAGCAGCCTGGAGGCACTGCAGACTCAGAGTTGTAAGTCAAGTTTAATAGACCTGTGCCCACTTATAGTCCATTGTCTGAAAGGAGAACAACAGAACAATGGTAAAGAAAAGTAGAATTCTTCATGTAATACTTATCTGTAAGTCCATGAATCTCAATCTGTAAAAAATTTAACTTGCTAGGTTTGGGATTTGTGGGAGCATTGTCCCCTCCCCTCCTCTCCAAACAAAAACACATTCCAGGCAGATTTCTGTTGAAATCTGTAGTTCAAGTTTGAGCTGAGGTGGAGTTTGAATGAACGTGTTCTTTAGGCAAGCAGCTTTTGACCAGATCCCTCTATCCCTCTTGATTTCTTACTTTTGCAGCTTTTTCTAAGTAAGCTTTCCTTGGGAGCAGCCAGTCTGGTCAGTGGTGGTAGTGCATCCTGACAGGCAACCCTCTTCCTAACAGAATTGCTTGGCAGGATTTTCTAATAATGGAAAATTATTATTAAATAATTATTAGAAATAGTAGAAAATTTCTAATAATCTTGGTTAATTGGCTAATTGGTTTATGTTTGGAACTGGAAACTTTTTGCAATGATCCTGATATGGCTAAATGCTGATCATGAGGCACTAAATCTGAGAGTCAGAATATCCAGTTACAAATTACATAGTGCTAATGATTCTTTTTCCTCACCAGAACTATTGTAATCATCTGGTTGTGGAAAAAATGCTGGACACTCTCTCCTCTGATATATTACATTCTATTAAGGCAACCCAGCAACAAAAATCCTGCACACAATTATATTTTCAATGCATTATTGTAACCAGTTGGCAGGCAATTTTTAGGCTGAGAGAGAAGAGGTTTAATTCGTAGCAGCACGACTTGCTATGTCATTTTCTGAAAACACACAGATCCTGAGTTGGTGTGCATTATTTTTTCTATCCATGTATAGAGCTTCACAGACAACCCAGTATACAAACCAGCCTTCCTGAAGAGGGCTTGATTCTCTCTGGGGTTTCCTCTGTGCTGATTGTGCTCTTTTTGGAAATCCTCCAATAGGCCACTCTCAGCTCAGAAATCAATTTGCTGCAGCTGCTGTAGTAAATTGGAACTCTTGTAACTGTAAGTGGGTTCATCTGTGGGAATTCTTAGTGCCTGTGGTAAGGTTAGTCTTCTTGGAGGAAGCGCTGCTGAGTTAAGGTGGAAGGCAGAAAGTTTTATGGCAGCATGGTTATTGTTCAACACACAGCACAAATCTACTGAGTATTGGGCTTATTTGCTTCAAATTTGGCAGACTGCTGTTTTTAGTACCTGTGGGTGTGTGTGCCTGTTCAGCCTTTGAAGCTGCTTTTCTCTAGACACAACTGAATACTGAAAACACACATACGACCATGCATGCTGAGACAGGGGATTTTTTTTTTTGTTCAGCTGTTTGGGTCTCTTTTTTAAATATCTTGTCCTTTCTCAGAAACAGAAGAGATAAAGATAGTGGAAATAACAGGGGATGACTTTGTTGTGGGAGGTGTTTGCTTTTTTTCAAAGTCTGATTCCTCTTTTCGACTCCCACATATGCTTTCTTTCTGAACTGTAAGAATGATAATGTTTTGAAACTGCTTGGGGTATAAAATAATCTGAATACAGAAGCTATTAGTGAATAATGTTCTGTGTATGACTAGTCCTGCTGGTGAATTGCTAAAGGATAGACTGTGTGCCTCATAAAAGTAGTTCTTAGGCTAAAATGAGCACAGGGCATTCAATCTTTGAATTTGCATTAGCTCTCTGGCTTTTTAATGAGCAATGCCATAAATTTTGTCTCAGCTCGTTGAGATGTGAGCTGAGCCAAGTGTTAGTAAACTGGCATGTAGGTAATTTGCATAGTTGAGGGCCTAAATTTTTATTTTTACTTTCATTTTTTAAAAGTCTGTTTCTTAATGTTAACTGCATCAAGTTTCAGAATCATTTGTGGGGAAAAAAATTCAAGTAAGGAATCTGGAAGCTCTGAAATGGTCTATATTGCTCTAAGGGTCTGACAAGTTATTGCACCCCATAAACACTTCTGAAATGCCTGCAATATTGAGTTACCATAGAGCATAGTTTATAGAGACTGTTTAAAAATTAAAAATCCCAAGAAATTGAATGGAAAACCTCCCAATTTGTGAAGATTAAGCTGAGGATAAAGAGAAAGCTATGACATTAAATCAGGCTTTGTCCCTGATTGAAATGTGACATAGAAAGTATGCTTAGGACAAGAATAGATCCTGGGCAAGGCATTTAGAATTGAATGAGTCTATTCAGCAGTATCTCTGCCTTTTTACATATGGGTTAAAATATTAAATATGAGAAGTAATTAAGTAGGAAGTATAAGTTTATGCAAAGATCAAAGCTAGAGAAAGATGGGTCCTCCAGGTGAATGGAGTAGAGATATTGTTTGGAGCCTGGAAGGCAGTGTGTTAAATTGGCAAGTTGTCAAATCCCGAGGCAGTAGAAAGCAAGTGAGTAAAAGGGTTTATAGCAGTAATGTTGTGTGGGAGTGAATGTCGCAACACATTGCAAGCTGCCGAGGGAGAGAAGAATTCACTAAGGGCCTAAATGTATATATGACCTTGAAGTGAGAAATCAGCTTCTATGGGGTGTTTTTTGACAAAAATAAAGCAATTTGATGGTAGGATCTTTGTAGTGAAATCCACTGAATTTTACCTTAGTGACTGGATTGTGTCTTGCATCACATTGTGTATATGCCTTGGTCAGACACTTTCCCCAGTGCTGTGTCCATACCTCCATGCAAGCAAGGAGTCAGTGACCTTGTTTTCAGAAGGCAATTCTATCATCAGAAAATCTGATTCCATTCCAAGTAAAATCTCCTTCCATATGGTAAATTATTCCCTGCACCCCTGAGTTTGGATACAACAATTGTGACGATGGCTCGGCCAAAGCTGCCAAAGTGCCCGGTCTTCCTCTCTCTGCATCCTGGCACCAGGCAGCTATCATTGACCTTTCCATTTATTTGACACCTGTAACATCTCTTGGATTCTCAGTCGTACACCTCGTGCTCCAGGCATGCTTTTCAGTGTATTTTCAATCCTGAATTACACAGAGGTATTGAATTACAGAGCTTCATTTCTCACACAGCTGAGCTGGGGCTGTCAAGGGCACATAGGGGTGCGGGCAGCCTGCCTGTCAGAGAGTCAGTTCAGACAAGCAGCTGGACACTGATGCAGCTCAGCAGGCTGCACTGCCTACCTGGGGAGTGGGGCAGCCCTGCAACTGGGGCAAACCAGGCAGGGAGCACTGGTCATCTCTGCTGGCTCCCACTGAAGCTTCTTGTAGGATCAGTTCACTCTGGAGAAATGACCCTTTCTTTTAATGGAAAAGATCCTCCCCACTTTCTCCCCTGCAAATGTTTTAACATGCTATGACTGGTGGCTGAATGCTTGCTGGAAATAAAACTTCTTTTTTGCTGTTGTTTTCTTAATCCATTTTAACTTTATTATTCAGCATGGTGATGTGGACCGTAAATATGAGATACAGTGACAACTCACCAAAACCATAATTATAGGTATTTCTGTCAATTATCAGGAGTTGCTCAGTTTCCAAAATCAATTTCAAACCTAGCAATTAAGTAAACTGCTGCTGCATGTTTATGAAGTATGAAAAAATAAGCTGTTACTGATGATTTCAGCAGAATCTGTGGGAGAAACCTGTTGATCAATGAGTTGATGAGAAAGTCATCCATTACAAAGCTCAGCAAACTAAAGAGATAAATCCTGTCACTAGTAGCACAGTGGTATACTACACTTGATTGACAAATACTGAAATCCAGGAGGCTTTTCCTGCCAGCTTTATATTGGAAGATGTGCTTCTAGCTATACCTTTAAAACTTGATAAAAATAAGGGGCGTGTCTTAAGGATTCATTATAACGAATCTGAATAATACTCTCCTCAAAAAAAAGTTCAATGGCTTAGGATTTTGTAATATCTTCCTTTCATGTATGGCATTCAGAGAGGATGTCAGGATGCCCTGAAAGATGTTCTTTGTAACATCAGCAGTGTTGTTAGACAAATCCTCCTTTTACAGTATAGCCATGAGTTTCTTCTCAAGTTTCTTTTCTGACACAAAGTTAGCTCCTGCTGATCCATCCTGGTTGTATCTGTATATACCAACACCACATTTGGTTATCTGACACAGTTCAAGTTTATGGAACCAATTACATCCACAGCTTGCTTCTAGCCAGCTTCTGTTCATGCTGCACATTGACAGCATGCAAGCTTGGCAAGCACATTTAAGCTTCAAAATAAATCAGTATCTTTTTGCAGTTTCCTCTGACATATTTTTGAGTGCACCATATTTACACCACAGGCCATGTAATGTTCTCTGGAGACTGGCATGCCACATTGAGCTGTCTCAGCCAGTGTCATACCATCTGCAGGAAGCTGTACCTGCACCTACAGCAGAGTCATGCTCTGCATTAGGGCCAGGGACCTCAAAAAATGACCATTATGCATTGAAATAAACAGACTTCAAAATGAGTGAGTAAAGACTGATGAAAACAAGCAGACTCTGAAATATGATGCTCTCAGAGGTAAGATACAGATGACCAGGTTCTGTTAAGAAACAGTCCCAGGCTGCCTTAAGAAATGGTAAGCTGAGAGCTCCTGGGAAGTTGGTGGCTGTCACCAAACCATCACCCAGTTCCTGGGTGAGCGGATCCTGTTCCTGAGGAAAACAGCAGGAGCTGAGAGCTGCCTAGCACAGAGACACTGCCTAAATTATCACCATGCTACTTCTGATAAAAAAAAACAGTAGCTAGTTTTTACTAAAAAAAAAATTCCTTACTCTTTGTAAAGAGGTGAATAATTTTGACTCATCCTGCACATCATTTCTTACAATGTGGTAATGTTAAAACACAAAATGAGTTATTATCTATTCCAGAAAAATAAAGTGAAGAAAGTTCTCAGTAAATGTTGCTCATAATCAAGGATTTTGTTCTATTTTAATTATGCTGACAGAATATGCCCAAACCCTAGGTATTTCCTTTATTATTTTTTTTCCCCAGCAAGTAGAAGCAGATGGCTTTGACTTTTAATCTGTCTTCTAAGGTCCCTTCGTCTCTTGCTTTGGAGTTTCAAATGAAATGAGAAGAAAGAAAGAAAGAAAGAAAGAAAGAAAGAAAGAAAGAAAGAAAGAAAGAAAGAAAGAAAGAAAGAAAGAAAGAAAGAAAGAAAGAAAGAAAGAAAGAAAGAAAGAAAGAAAGAAAGAAAGAAAGAAAGAAAGAAAGAAAGAAAGAAAGAAAGAAAGAAAGAAAGAAAGAAAGAAAGAAAGAAAGAAAGAAAGAAAGAAAGAAAGAAAGAAAGAAAGAAAGAAAGAAAGAAAGAAAGAAAGAAAGAAAGAAAAAAAGAAAAAAAGAAAAAAAGGAGAGAGTTAAGACTACAGAAGTTGGTTTTATAAGGTAAATGACCATAACTACTATGCAATGTAATTGCAGGATTGGGGTGGTTTACAAGCACTTCTTCCAGAGAATCTTAGCACACCAAAGCAGACAAAAACCTCTACAATCAAAGTACATTTTTTATGATGTAACATAATTTTGCTTTCCACTTAGTGTAACCTCTCCATCTACAGCTAGAATGCTCAGATGACAATTTACATTAAAAAAAAGTGAGGTCTTCAGCAAACATCTATTCCCTCAATGAAAATACAGGCATCAAACCAGGGAACATACGTGTGAAATGTATTGTATAATGCCTTAAAATTTATTAAATTTTGTTTAAAAACTTATGTTTTTCTTCAAATTTTAATTTGAAGCTTTTTTTGGAAGTAGAAATAACTGAAGAACCAAGAAGAAAAATGCTTATCTTTAATTTTGGAGGGTTGAGCTTTGATATTATCTTGCCACTATTTTTATTTAAAAATCACCCCAAAAATCCTCAACAAAATAATTTAACTATGCTATTGTGAATTGAACAATGTTTTGGTAAGAAATGCACCCTGGCAAAACACACTGCTAGTACAGTAAGCTACAGATACAAACCCAATATTTTTCTCCGGAGACATCATAACATTGAACCCCTGAAATAAAATTTTCAAAAATCTCCAAATTTTTTGGTGGCTTTCCTTCGGGAGATTCCTGTTAAAATGCATTATTACAGTCATCACACTTGTGACCTAGATAGCCAAATGGCAGACAAGGAAGATACTTTTTTATAAAGAATTCAGTGTGGGAAGTGTACCAGCAAATGCTCGTTAAGAAATCACAGCTAGGACATTTTATTGCACAAGCTTGGAGAGTGGTGTGTACAGCATTGACATGGCACAAATTCCCATGGTCTGTCAGGGCAATAGAGCCTGCAAACCTCAACAGACATATTTGGAAAAATTAATTCATGTTAGGAGAGTTTAGAACCACTGTGGAGGTGTCCAGTGGAACTAGAAGGAGAAACTGAAGTCACTTGAACTTAAACAGAGAACAGATGTGAGCTCTGATCAGAACTATAGTAGAAGGCTTTTAAACTAAAGGCATCTGTGCAGACTCCTAGTGTCCAATGTCAGCCTCAGCAGAGAATCTGAAAAATCTGGAACAAATTAGAGGATTGGTACTAAGAATAACATATCAAATTTCCCTGCTCTAATTTTGAGCACCATGCTCAAAAATCTAGAATTTTTGAGTGACTGAACCTGAGTCATCTTCAAGAAATCCAGATTTGATTCTGCAAAGCATGTTGAAGCCTCAGGACATGTTTTTGTTGTCAAAAATGGAAATGGGCCAAGCACAGCCTCCTGTGCTCAAGAAAGCCCCAAGTTCAGGAGAACTTTCTACTCTCAGCTCTTGTTGGGCTTTTACATGATGGGAAATTGATAGATTTGCTTCAGGTTATTCTCTCTGGAAGCCATAGTTAAGTAGTTATGAGATTTTAAAGCTCATAACTCACAATAATTTTAAATTACGAGATTTTTCAACGCTGATGTTTAAACTTTAGGCCAGTTTAACATTGGTCCTGTTTTGTTTTTGTAGAACCTCACCAAAGTCACTATTATGAGAGGCAGCTTCTGGTTTTACAGCAGTAACCCAGTTCTCCAAGTTTCCTAGACTTCACCTTTATAATATCTAAATTCCCTAAAGGTTCTCACTGGTGTCTTCCTGCCCTATTCTGTACTGAATTATTATGTCTTTCGTACTGACTCTGTTATCAACCAGTTCAAAAATAGCCTCCTCAGTTAAAATTACTGAAAATTATGATGGCATTTTAGAGGAAAGAAACATATAATGAGTGCTCACATATCTGCCCTCTGGCCTGCTCAGCATCCCTGCTTTTTCTGTACCGACACAAGAAGTCCTTGTTACCTCTGATCCTACTGTTATCCTGCGTAATTTTACTCCCTGGATACTTTATTAAATTTTTAGCCTTGATTTCAGTACTTCTTTTTCACATTCTGCATACTTCTTTATTTTATTTAAGGCACAAAAAAAACGTAAAGTTGAGTCAGGTTGGTTCAGTTGTTGTACTTACCAATGGGTGCACTGTAAATGCACGCAATGGAAATTTCTTTTTCTTAGTGCTGGCACTGTTTCTTTGAGAAACCACCTATTTGCTTCCTTTAGAACCCAAGGGATTTTTGCATGGCAGTGCTCTAAAATTATTCATGCCTGCCCATTCTGTAAAGTATCATTCTGCTGAAAACTTGTGTCAGTGGTGAGCTCTCTTCTAAGAATATGCCCCAATGCTAGCCTCAGCTTCATTGAAAATGAGGTATTGAAAAGGAGACTCTTTTCTTGTGTAGGATCTGTCAGCTACTGTTTAAAGCAGCATGCTGAGCACTCTTCAGTGTGAATAGGCTTTCAAATACAACTCTGAAAACAGAAGAGATGAATCACTGAGTGTATTGAAGGTGAAGATAAGACTTTTTTTCCCCATGTCCCTGGTTTCAAAGAGTGAAGCTAAATAAATGGAAGAGAATGACAAATTTTAGATCTTCAATGAAATCTATAATTTCCTGCCTGACAGTGCAAGAGACAGATAAGGAATATTCTGACTCCCCTCTGCTCAAGAAATCACACTTTGGGAAAACGAAAGAATATGAGAGGAGTTGAAGTCTGAACCTTTACATGAGAATAGTGAGGTCAATCCACAGAAAAAGTTCTCCTGCAAATAAATTCTGCAGCCTTATGCTGCTTGGGAAATGCTACTTTAAGGGTAGTAGTAGCAGGGATCTTGATGTGTACTTGACAGAGAAAAATACTTATAGGCTGTATTTACCAAATATCCCTGGTTCAGTATATTAATCACCTTTTGGACCATAGCAGAAGAGAAATGCTGCAAATTAACATGGCATGGTTTTACTGGATATGCTCTTGCATATTGTACTAGCTGCTTAATAGCTGAAATCTGTTTAAAGTTATACTGAGATAAAATAATTAGTTAGCTGAAAAATCTAAGTTCTAGTATAAAAATTTCTAGTGGCGATTACTTGAATAAAAGGAGCCAGAGACAAGGATTAGTGACATACACAGAGCAAGGACAGAGAAATGCCGATTTCTTGCTTTCTCATTTACAATTACAGGTGAAATAAGGACAAATATAGCTAATAATAGACTTAAACCACTAATTTAATATAAAAACATCTTCAGATAATGCTATCAAATGTTGTTTACTGTCCACGTTTCAGGAATAGGGAGGAATGGGGTGGTCTCCCCTCAAACGTTTTTATATTGTGCTGTTCAGCTGTACCTTCAGGTCTATATCCAGCTTTTCAAAGTTTTGTTTAGTTGGTTGCTGGCTTCTCCTTTCCTTCCCTTCTGCTTTATAAAAGATTGTAGTGAGGAAAATGATGGAGCGTAAGTTTTGATGGCCACAGCAGTCAGTCTTACCAGTCCAACCAAAATGAACAGTGCATGCCCTCCTGCTAAACTCTTTGTGGCTCTTTTCTTTGGGTGATACGATGGTATCTTTCCATATCAGTCCTGCTTGTCTCAGCCATGTGAAAAGAACTATACATAATGGAAGTGGTGGAATATACTACTTGAGGAATTGCTAGGTCCTTCATCTACTAATTAAGAATAATTGGCAATTTGTCCTACTTGCCTCAGGGGAACTTTCATGTCTTTGTCCACAGAGCACTCAGCAGATCTTAACAGCCCCTTCTTCTATGGCTGCCACATAAACCTTAGTAGCTTGGAGGCACAAGGCATTTAAAATCGTTCCCTTATATAAATGAAATGAAAATTCATCAGGATCAGCCTGCTGCCATCCACCTTGCATCTTCCAGCCTGGAAGAATGGGCTCCCCTCTGGGACGGGAGCCTGACTAACTAGCCTACCTTTAAAATCCAAAGCCTGTTTCACTTTAGCTAGATTTGACATAGATGCAGTTCTTGGAGACAACCATAGTCAGGATAATGCAAAAGAAAGCAAGACACATATGCTTATTTTATCATCAGAGAAATTAATCCATATTTGTCTTATGATTATCTGAAATTTCAGAAACTTACCCATGAGCAAATTTCTCTTAGAAACTTGTGGCATGAGACAGTAAATCTGTACATTTTCTGAACTCTTACCTCAAGGCCACGATCTAAATTGATAAACAATTCTGAGTCCTGGATATTTTCTGCAATTTGTTACACATTGATGCTCATCAGTGTTGTGAATGCCAGTTCCCCAGCAAGCAAACTTTTGCTTTGCAAATGTTGCATGAAATACAAGTAGCTATGTAAGCAGCAGGATTTTGCAAAGCAAATTTGTCAGACTTCACGCTTGATGCCATTGCCTTGAGAATGTTAAGCTGCTAAATGCATGTAAGTCACAAATTGAATTTAATAGTTTCTCTCTTCACTATAGCCACTTTTAAGTGTAAAAATACATGCAGCTAGGAAACTGTATTTTGAGCTACATTTAAATGTGTTCAGGCATAAGAAAACTACTAACTTTCTTATTAAAAAATAAAAAAAAAAGTTAAAATGGACATAATTTCAAGCACTTTATTTCCATAATCATAACAAGCTTAATTTCCATATTAGTGATTTGGGGACAGTTCATTTATATTCAAACCTGTACTTTGTAGCATCTCAAAAAATATAGTCATTCTAAAGCAAAATATTGTGGTGTTGTCTTTATTTTATGCACAAAGTTAACCTTTCATAATTTTTGTTTTGAGACTTCTAGTTTAATTGTCCTAATTCCATTAGGATAGCTTCCATGCTAAAAAGAATAAATTCTGCTGAATTTGGGCCACCATGTACTGGGTAACAGAGTAGAGAAAATACGCCACAAACTGCTCATTGAATCAGTGAAATGATAGAATGGAAATCAGGGATTATTCATTCTTCAGTTGTGGGGTTCTCTTCAGCCAAGTGAAAGTTTCCTACATTAATAATCAAATCTCCTATTTGTATTATACGTAAGCAATGCTAGTTAAAATTATGAAGTATGTATTTTATATGATGTATTTTTAAAACAGAGCAACCGTTTTATTGGAGAAATTTGTTGAATAGATTTTGAGGCTGATATTTCACACATATTTTTACTGACAGAAATAAAACATATTTTAAATCTAGAAAGTATTTTCTTTCAATTGCTTTAGTTTTATTTATTTATTTATTTATTTTTAATTTTTGAATGCAGTCATAGAAAGATAAAAAATCCAGCCTTTTCCCTTGGGAAATCCCTTATGCCTCTTAGAAGATTTGTTTGTTTGTTTGTGTTTCCCCTCAAAATTCTAGAATCTCTGAATAAAATGCTTCATATAAATTAATTATTACTTTTGACAAAGAAATAATTATTTTTTAAAAAGATTCTGCTATCAAGATATTATCCACTCTTTGCACAAGATATTGCAGCTACACAGGGCAGGAATGAGCAGCTAAAAGATAATTTTTTCAAAATTGTGAAGGAATTTTCAGCAAATAAATCAGAAAGCAAGTGGAGAAGCTATTTCTTTTAAGGTATTTTTCTAATAAAAGATATAAAATAAAACATTGTAATAGTAACTTGGTCCTGAAGACATTATGTGATTGCTTGACTTATAATGAAATGCTGCCAGGAAATTGCTGGATTTGCTTCAAATTCTCTCTCTGGAAATTACTCTCTTCAAATTACTCTGGAAGCCATAGTGAACCATCTGACTGCAACCACGGTGTTGTTTCACAAGGTGGCACAGCTACTCTTCATATTGTGTATGCATATGTTCCTCAGACAACATCTAATCAGGCTCCCAGTGTAGCTGTAAAAGAACCTACTTGTGTTGAAACCCAGAAAGCATAAGAAAGGTCTCAGGCCTAAACAGGATTTCAGGCCTATTCCAAGGTTTGTTAAAACCAATAAGCAGCTTTCCAATGTCTTTGATAGGAATTTAATAGTTTATCCATGGCATGTTTAAACTCTCCTGCCAGGCTTTCTAATCCCGTGTGTGATTAGCTACAGCAGACAACATATTAAACTTCTCAAGGAAAATAATCTCATAATGCTTAGCTCTTGTCTGGCTTTTTAGAAATCTTTGTATGATTATTAATACACTCATCTAATAATAAGAACAAGAAGCTGACACATCCAAAATCCTAGCAAATTCAATGGGATGGCTTCTACTTAAATTCAGAGTACTGACAGACTGAAAGAGTGGATTCTAATCACAATTCTTATTTTGCTCTCTTAAGTATAATTCTTTATATTCTTAATTCAGACTTTGGAAATATGTCTCTAGGTTCAAGAGGGAAAAGCGACATCCAGAATAAATTTTTTTATGGCTTTACATAACAATTGCAAAATAATGTCATTGCAATGTTTAATGAAGAGGGTCAATCTTGTAACTATCCTTATTTGTCCTTCATCCAGACATTTCAAGTCACAAACTACAAGGCTATTCCTTTAGCTGACCTTGATGACAAATCTGAATAGAAGTCATATTTGAGTAAAATTCCTAACAAACTTGGAAAAAATGTTGTTTGCTATCAACTTGTTACCTCTTCAACACATCTTTAAAAAAGGGTTACATAAATGCACACAACCAACACACCTAGGATCAGACTTATTACCATACAGTTCTCTCCTTCTAGTTTTTCCTTTTAAGATGTCACATGGTTAATTGACACTGGATGTTGGAAGATGCATATGTGTTTATTATTATTTATTATTTTGTTTCAGTTGGTTTATAATGAAAGATAACTATTCAGTTCTTCCTCTGGGAGGAATAGCTATTCATGTCTGTAGACATACTGTTATTTCCTTTCCAGAATTTTCTTCTGAGTGGATTTTTTTTTAACTTAGTTTAGATTTTTGTTTACTTTGCCAGATTTTTCTTTTCAAACTGCTTGAGCAGCCTTAAAGAAGTGACCTCTACCTTTCCCACACCACACAACAAAGTATGTCACACCATTTCCTCACGTGCATTTCTGCAGTCTGCAGATTAACCAGTAAGGTATTTGTGCACATAAGATACTGCTATTCTATTAGAAATTATTCTTCTATTTTATCTTCTTTTGTTTCCAAGATAGGAAAAGAAGAAAGACCTCTTGTGGCCAGGTTAAGCACATGGTTCTGCTACCTTCTATAGTAAAACAATTAGTAAAATCTATCACAACAGAAACTTTTTCAGTCTTATAAACATATTTTACAATTTTGAAAGAAAACACTACACAGTTTATTTTCCTACTGCAGATATTGCAGAGAAGTTGTGTTAAGCAAGAATGGCTTTCAGATTGAATCTTGATCTTCCTCCTTCCAGGCTGTGCTCAGAGTGCATGGTGAATTTGTTTGCTGAAGTCTTTAAAAGAGAAATTTTCGGTTGTGCTCCTTATAGCTGCAGCTACTTCTCTACCAGGATTGGTGTGCACTGGATTTCTGTCTGTCCTAAGCATTTGGAGGCACTACACTTTGCTGACCTTCTTTCAAATAGCAACTTTGCTGACCTTCTTTTAATTCTTTCATCTCTCATTAGAGTAGTAGGCAATAATGTGGGACAAAAGTGTTAAGACAAACCTGTTTAAACCACTGGAGACCGTCTTCCATTCTAGTCCATGGCTGTGGAGGTACCTGACAAGGAAAAGAGTAAACACTGCTGTCCACCACTTTAAACCTTTCAGTGTATCCCATGTAGGGGTGGGAGGTATGTATGGAGGTCTTCTATTTGTAAAATATTTTGTCGCATTTATTTCTCTTCTATGAATAGAGGGAAAACAACTACAAAGTACAGACAAGATAAACAGTCTGAAATAGCAGAAAAAATAAAGCAGGTGAAATAAATTTACATATAAATTACCCATGTAAACTTTTCTGTAATAATATTTTTTCATTAATAATGGAGAAAATATTAAATCTAAACAGATTTTCAGAAGTGCAGCTTTCCTAGCATAGTCTATCATATTATTTAAATTTTGTTTTTATTTGAGTATCAAACTGCACATTTTTCTTTAATTAAATTGCAGATCGTCTAGTTTGTTAATTTTCCCCAAATAAAAGATGGGTTTAGTAGTAGCTGATGCTGGGAAATCATCTTGAATCTAAAATTTTAATTACTGACAGATTTTCAAAAGTGCAAATAATTCTAGAAGACACAAAGGTTTTATTTTTAGTGGTACCTGTCGCACTTCACTGATTTCGGTCTGGAACAGGACTGTGTGTATGAGCATCAGAATTGGCTCTGTGGACAATAGCGAAGGAGCAAAATATTGCAGTTGGCCTCCTGCAGCACAAGCTTTAATTTCTCTTCAAGGATATTCTGGTAAAACTGTGTTGGGCGTTAGGATTATTCCGTTTGTTTCCTTCTCGTGGAATTTTATCCCATCTGTTGCTAAGAAACAGTAACTACCAATACTTAAGAGAAAAAAAAAAGATGTGTCTGGGAGGAGGAGGAGGGGGAAGGGTGCAGCTGGCTGCTCTCTTTACCTGTGTGGTTTTCTCTTTGGAAGGGCAAAGATACCACAGAGAGAGGCTGGGCTCGGCTCCTCTCCCTCTCTCGATGTCGGCATCGAAGGGGAGAGAAGCTGCGGTGGCCGCAGGGAGAATTCGCCGGCACTGCGAGGTTCCGTCTCCCGCTGCCTTCCTCTACCGTGGGTGAGCTCTGCTCGTGGGAGCGGCACCAGAGGCCTCACTAACACCCTGCCCCGCTAAAAAAAAGACCTTTTCACCATCTGATCGGGTGCCTCAGGGGAAACCCCGGGATTCCCGGGCCCCTCCACACTGAAGGGGAAGGGCATCCCATGAAGGATGCTTCAGGTGGCATTGGCAAGGTAGGATTCACTTCCCTAGCGCTGCTCACAGGGGGCAGGAAAAGAGTTTGCATGGGATATTTAGCCTTAACTCCACCCTACAGATTTCAGTGTGAAACCCCAGGAAGTTCTGATATTCTTTAAACAAAGTGTGCCTGCTTTGTGTAAGCCGAGATAGTGAGCTATGTTGATCAAGGGTTTCCACAGGTACAGGGAGGACACTGCCAACTGGGACGTCACCTTCCCTGGTCCCACCAAAACCCACTTCCTGCCACGGAGACTGGCAAGAAAGGGAAAAAAGTCAACCAATTTCCTCAGAGGTGCTTTGTTCTTCTGGTTCTTTTTGTTGTCTCTGCCGTTGTTGTTGTTTGTTTGCCTTGTTACACATACACATATACATACAAGTAAAGAACTGTTATTCCTTTTCCCATATCTGCCTGAAACCCCCTTAATTTCAAGGTTATAATCATTCAGAGGAAAGGGGGCCTTTTTTTTTCTGTTCCCACCTTCCTTCACAGACACCTGTTTTTCAAACCAAGACAGACCATAGGGGCATAAGGAGCTGATCTCTCTTGAAAAAAGGGGTATATTTATCCAAGATTTGGCTGGATCCAGTGACTAGCAAAATCAATAGGAAAGGCTTTAACCATATTCAGTTGGATGTCTGTGAGGGTTAATAGATTGGACATATAGTTACCTTCCAAAATGAAATGATACATAGAAATGCAAATGGTTATAGAGACAGATGTTGCAATAATGCAAACACAGTGTAAAAATACCAAACTCAGCCATAAACCCTGAGGAGTTTTGGAACGTAAGAATGAAGACTAAAGATCATTTCTTTTTTAAGATACTATTAATGCATATGATTACCCAGGTGTATCAATGAATGGGCCTACAAAAATGTTATAGGATGCTTGGCAGTTACAACTACTTCTCTGTAAATGATGTCTGTATGCCTCCCTAGTGAAACCAAATGCCCAAGGGGGATTTCAAGCTTAGAGCTCCTGTAAGTTTAGAAACAGAGAAATTAAGAATTAGGAATCAAGAATCAAGAAATGCTTTAGCTAAAAAAGGGGGGCTGACAAAACCTTATGAAATGCTTACTGCTCCCACAAGAGCAGGAAGAGACCGAGGCTGCAAGGTAAGATAAAGAGCTAGAATGTGTAAGCAGGATGCAAGGACAAAGGCACCATGGGATAAGGGGATTCTTCGGACCCCTAAGCTGGGAAAAATGGTACCAAAGTCTGAAAGATGGTCAAAGGACTAAAAGGAGCACATCCAAGGAGACAAGGTGAAAAGTTCAGCTGAGAGGAAGATCACTTACTTCAGACCCAAAGACCCCCAGATGACCACCAGAGTGACCAACAAGGAGCAGTGCACAGCCGCAAAGAGGCATGGAGCTAATTTTAATATGAAGTGGGGACAAGAAGGGTTAGGAAATGAATATGTATTAGGCGTATTGAGTAACCCTAGTTTGTGGAGAATAAAAAGAGAGGGGCAAGTTTCCAGGGTGTGTATGTCTTTGGAGGAGATACCCCCCCATGCACCTCAGTGCTGAATAAATACACCTGTGGGTTATAGAGTTTTCTTTCCACATATCAGCTTGCTCTTCAAAGACAATTGATATTTCTTTATCTTTTGCAGGTGGGTGTGCTAGGTCTGATATGAGCTATTTTTGTGGAGTGGACACATTATTTTCTGTCACTTAGAGTCAAATGCTCTTTTTTTTTTCTAAATCTCACACACTTAAAAAGGTGTTATTTGCTGATTTCAAAGAATGAAAGTGAAAAAGCAGTGAAAAAAGTTTTGGTTTGGATTTGAACTCTGCCATCCACCTGCAAGTTTTTCAGATTTGTCTGATTCATGAAAGAAATAACTTCATTAATTAATATATTCCTATATTCCTATACTCATATATTAATATATGAGTATATGAATATATGAATACATGAATATATGAATATATTAATAATAGCGCCAATTAATATATTCCAGTCTTTAACTTCTCCTTTCTAGGCATATCCACTTGCCACCACTTTTTTAAGTCTTTTATTTTTGGTTTTGAAATGGCATTCACCATTATTATTCTTTCATGCTAATGGAACTCTTAAAGGGCAGTTAGATTTAGTCAGTGCTTTCCTCCGATGGATCATATGAAGATAATATATATGGTGTTTTAGATGCCCTTTATATGATTTTTAAAGGCATTCTGGACATAGGTACAAGACTGTTACTGTTAACCACTAGATGCCACCATTGCTCCTATAAAAGTGATCCAGTTTACGTCTGTGTCCATTAAATCCCACAAACCTTCAACAGACTTCTCTGCAGTGTATCAAAACAGTGGAATAGTATTGAACTAAAAATACAAATGCACATAGGTACACACCTTATATTCAATTTCTTTATAAATTATTTTGATAATACACAACACCTTGAGGTCCATTTTCAACTCAGAAGTGTGTGAAGGGCTTTGTAATCCCCTCTCATGGTGATTATACCTGCTTGTTTTGTGACAAAAATAAGAGCTGTCAGATCTGAGGAGCTGGCACTGACTGGAGTAATTTCAGTATATGCATAAGCAATATAGCGTGTCACTTTGTACCTCCACAACCCCAGAGCAGTAAGTTGACTGAAAACTTAGGACACCATGATGATGGGGGTCTCAAGGAGCCCTTACCACAGGAGGCTGTACCGCACATGACTCACCACAGCCCAGCAACTCCCAGCTGTTTGCATGGGGCTGGAGGGAAGGGATGGGAGGTAGTATTTTGAAATGCAAGGCTCCTAAAGAAAGCTGAGATGCTCATAACACTGGTTATTCCTAATGCCATTGTAAAGCCTTTCCGGAGAACATCCATTCCACTTAGCTCGTCTGTTAGTAGCTTGGGGAAGACAGACACAGGATTTGCTACCTTGTTGCTCACATCATAGAACATCTTGGTGCTTTCCTACATCCAGACACAACACTTGGGCTGCTGTTTCTAGTGGCAACAGCTGGAGTGGATGCCTAGTGCCTTACTGATTGGTGTTATGAATGTGCCAGCTTGTGTGCACATGGAGAGGAAATTAATGACGGACTGCTTGGACAGGACACTCAGTCCTGAAGAAGCCATAGGGTATGCTTCCTGAGCCTGAGGCTTCCACATCTCAAAAACACAAAAGCACACAGCCTGCTCACTGCATGTGGTGGAGTCACATGGAAAAACTGCAAATTACTTTAGTAAGTGACCTCTTTGCTGCTAAAGGTTACGCAGAGTAGACTTGCATTGTTAGGTGGGTAAAGCAGTATCTGTCTTTTTCCGAAAAGGCTTGAAATTTTTCTCTCACTCTTCGCGTACTTTTGCTAACATCACAGAACACCAGCTTCCATATTCCTCACACTGACATGTGTCTGACAACTGATAAAGTCACGGGAAGTGATAGACAACGCCACAGATTAGCCACAAAAAAGGGTGGGTTTGCTGAAAACTATCATATGGTACTGGATCTGTTGTATCGATGCATTTCAGTGAAAAGACAAATGGATGTGAAGAGCAATTTATGGCTTTTTGTTGGAGATAGACATCTAGCACAATTAAATAAGGGATGTATATAAATGTGGAGGATATGCTAGAAACCTTAAACTTCAGAATTAAGACGGTCCCTGTAGGTACAGCGTCCTGAACATTTAATTCTCGCTGTCACTCATCCTGGACTGTGGACAGTGTCGTTACCCGGAGGTCAGGAGGATGAGGAAGTAGTGCTCCAGGATCTTGGAGCTCATGAGAACAAATGTTAACAATACCAAAAATGCTAACAATACTTATACTAATGATGTACTCAGGCCGTGGGAATGCACGCCACAGGGAAAGACACTCTTAGCTGGAGAGTTGTGACCAGTCAGGGGCAGAAAGCAGAGGCCAGAGCGGGGGCAGCGGAGAGGGCTTCTCCCGACACGAGATCCCGGACCTCCCTTCCATGACCACCCCTCTGAAGAAGATGACCGGGCGGAATGGTCCTGTCCGGCGCCCCGTGGTCGCCCTCGGATGCTGATGATGAGACCCCGGCCTCGCCCGCTGAGACAGCGGGTCCGGGAAGCACCGCAGGATCAGAGCTAAGGGAGGCTGTCGGGGAGAGCCCCACCCCTCCGCACCGCCCGGGGGACAACCCCGGCCTGCCCCCCGCCCCAGCGGGCAGGAGGGTCGCCGGCTGTCGGAGGGGCCCGTCCGGGTGCCGAGGCCGCGGCGCGGGGCATCCGCGAGAGGCATCTAAAAAAATCGTTTCCTTCCGGAGCGGCGGCGGCCGCCACTTCTCCGGCGCGGCTCGGGAGCCGGAGGCGCCCTCCGGGGTGAGGCGCTCGGCAGCCGCGGAGGAAGGCGGCGGGCGCTGCGCGGGGGCCGGGGCGGAGGAGGCTGAGCGGTGGGAGGGGCAGGGAGGGACCAGCCGCGGCGGGGACAAGGTGCCAGCGGAGCGGAGGCGCCGCCGCCGCTCTCGCTCCGCCGCCCTCCCGCCCGCAGAAGTTTGACTCGGGAGCAGCGCAGCCGCCCGGGCCGCCGCGGCGGGGCAGGGACCCGCGGCGGGAGACGCCGCTCCTGAGGCCGCCGCGGGACGGGGGTCGCCTCCAGCGGGACTGCTGCTGCTCCGGGAGCCGCCCCGCCCGCGACATGGCAGCGCGATCCCGGAGACCCTGGCTGAGCGTGGTGCTAGGGCTGGTGCTGGGTTTCACCGCCGCCTCCTGGCTCATCGCCCCTAGAGTGGCCGAGCTCAGCGAGAAGAAGCGGCGCGGCGCCAGCCTCTGCTCCTACTACGGCCGCGCAGCGGGGCCGGGGGCGGCCCGGGGCGCGGCGGCGGCGGGCGGGCAGCAGGCGCCGCCGGGGGCAGCGGCGGTGCTGGGCGGCACGAGTTTCAGGAGCAGCCCCTGGGAGCTGCCGCCGGCGGCGGCGGAGGGCACGGTCTCCAGCCCCGCTGCCGGCGGGGAAGGGGAGCCGGAGGAGGAGGACGAGGGCGGCGAGAAGCGGAGCGGCCGGCCTGGCGGCAGCCACAACGGGAGCGGGGACTGGGGGGGAGCCCAGGGCTGCACCAAGCCCCGCAACTTCCTCTACGTGGGGGTGATGACGGCCCAGAAGTACCTGGGCAGTCGGGCGGTGGCGGCGCAGCGGACGTGGGCGCCCTCGGTGCCGGGCCGCGTGGAGTTCTTCTCCAGCCAGGGCTCCGCCGCGCCCCCCGGGATGCCCCCGCTGCCCGTCGTCGCCCTGCCCGGAGTGGACGACTCTTACCCGCCGCAGAAGAAGTCCTTCATGATGATCAAGTACATGCACGACCACTACCTGGACAAGTACGAGTGGTTCATGCGGGCGGACGACGACGTCTACATAAAAGGTGACCGGGGCGCATCCCGCCGGCGGGAGGCAGGGAGGAAGGGGAGCGATGGCTGGGAGCCCGGCGGAGTCCCACGGTGGGTCTGGGAGAGACTTGGTTCCAGCCTGGGGCGGGGAGTGCATGGGGTGCCTCGACCTGCCACCGCCCCGCCGGCGTTCGCTTCCAGCCCCAAGTGTGTGGGGCCCGGGGACCCGCCTCATCCCTGGGGGAATCCCGACGTGCCCGGGCCGGGCCGTCTCTGTGGAAGCCGCGACTCATTGGAGAGCCAAAACTGCGGGCTGTACCACGCCGGGCACAGTGAGCGGTCCCTTGGATGGGCGTGTGGTCCCGGTGCTGCCGTCCCCGCCCTCCCTTCCGTGGCGATCCTCCGGCCGAGCCTCTGCCGTGCTCCGGCGGAGAGGGTCTGGTCCCAGCGGGCGCGGCGGGCTGCGAGGCGGTGCAGGACCCAGCACCCGACCCACCGCAGGGTGTCTGGCGGTCGCGCCTCGCCCCGGCCCCCGGTGGGTGCGGGACTCCTCGGCAGCGGTGCTGCTGTCGCCAGTATCAGCTCCCCGCCTGCCTCCACCCTGGGCTGGGCGAGCGGAGTGGAGCTGCTGCTCGGTGCCTCCGGGCAGCGCCAGCCCTGCTCCCGTGCGAGTTTCATTGCACCGGTAGGACGTGTTGTTCTGCAGCCTGCTTCCTTTTGGTCCGCGCTTGAGGCTGGCATTCCCGCACTTAGGAAAGGGAAGCCCAAGTTGAAAGCGTAAGCCCAGGTTGTGAGCTCAGTTGCTTACACTGTAGTAAGTTCATAGGTGGTGGCTGTACCCTTCCCCGTCTGTCAGTTAATTTTGAGTCTTTTAATAGGCTGCTTGCTTATCAGTTGTCATTCACCTGTCCAATAGTTGCAGATGTACACATGTATATAAATATATATACACACATTCTGTCGCAGACGTCAAGTTGTGTTTACTCTGAGCTCATTTCGAAGTTGTACTGAGCTTGTCTTTAATGGATTCCGTAGCACCAAATTAAACCTATCTGGAAACTTAATTTCAAATAAATATTGAACAAAGTTTCCTAAAATAACTACCTAAGGGATTTGGAGGAAAACTGTATAAACATTGTGGCACTGGAACTATTTGAAACTAACAAGAGTTTTACTCTCTTTCCAAGGATTCTGTAATTAAACATGTTTTTCTTTATTCATTTAGATTTGCTCTGGTATTTTCAAAAGACAATCATGTTAAAATATTACCTGGTATTTCCCATCCACTCCCTTTCCTTCTCCACCTGGAACTGTATTGTCCAAATTGTCCAACTTTAGGGACTTTTATACTAACAAGTGCTTTCCATCAGTATTGTTTGAACAGAACAAAGTTCACTGTTAAAAATTAAGTTTTGACCATATTCCAACTTTTTGCTGGAAGGAAAATTTCATTGTAATGTTAATTTAAAAAAAACAAACTGTTAATTTGTCCAAAAATGTTTTCCATAAGGTGTAGAATATTGCTTTGGAAGTAATTTCCTCTGACAGTCTTGGGTACCTGTTATATTTTTATAAAAGCTTGAAGTACAGGAAAAGAGACGACTGGTAGAGTAGTCAGAGAAATAACAGCAATCTTGTCTTTTTATCAGGTGAAAAGTTGGAGGAGTTTCTTCGCTCACTGAACAGCAGTAAACCTCTGTATTTGGGGCAGACTGGTCTGGGTAATATTGAAGAACTCGGAAAACTGGGGCTGGAGCCTGGAGAAAATTTCTGCATGGGAGGGCCAGGAATGATCTTCAGCCGGGAAGTTCTCCGGAGGATGGTGCCACATATAGGTGAATGCCTTCGAGAAATGTACACCACTCATGAGGACGTAGAAGTGGGCAGGTGTGTCCGGAGGTTTGGAGGAACTCAGTGCGTTTGGTCCTATGAGGTAAGTGACAGTGTAAATTGCAGTGTGCTATTTGTTTACAGAGTTTTCCATCTTACAAGGTAAGTAGCTGTATCTGCAATGTCTTTCCACCTAAATTATCTTCCAGTGTTTGCATCAGAATGTGAACTGCAGACTGTAAGGAAAAAAGAGAGGAAAACGATCACAGCATTTTGTTGCAATCATATTTATTTCTACTTGTGTCTTACAGCTTTTGTTGGTCACAATTACTGCAGCCATGTTGCTATGCTGTAAGTTGCTAGAGCATTACCTAGAGGATTTCAAAACAATCCTTGACAGGAAGCTGTTGTATTTGATATATATATAAGGTTCAGGACAGATTGTTTTAAGCAGTCTTTTCAAGTTTGGATAAGCATGAGGCATATCTGCTTGCTCTGCATCAGTCTCTTAAAATATATTGCGGCATTTGAAGAATTGCCTGTAT
Source organism: Cyanistes caeruleus (assembly GCF_971803275.1). Lineage (NCBI taxonomy): Eukaryota > Metazoa > Chordata > Aves > Passeriformes > Paridae > Cyanistes > Cyanistes caeruleus. The sequence continues at coordinate 38,165,865 of NC_141732.1, forward strand.
TTTCTTAATTACTCAGATGTATTTTATTTAAGTTTGCTATTGACAAAAGCAGAAATAGGTGTTGTTTTGTTTTTTTTTACAGAAATGAAATTTGTTACACCGCCTTTCTATAATAGTGTTTAGTAATAGTGTTTTTCTTAGCATACAACAGTGTTAAAATGGATTAAGAACACAGTTACACAGTGTAACAAATTTTTCTACCCTGAACTAATTTCAGTTACAAATTACTTCATTCCGTAGTAGCATTTTCTAAAGTAATGGAGGTCTGTTGCAGTACCCAAAAGTTTATCTGCAATGCCATAACTAAAATTCATGCTGATTTCCCTGGAATTATTGTAGTAATTTGCAAGACAATCTTCACTGATGAAAATAGGCTGAGCATACAACTATAAGAAAGGGTAAGGGGTGAAACCTAACATGATGAATATTATTTCACTTATTTTGACCAATTCTGTAATATTAATATGTGCTTGCTCTTGTGGCACTCCCTCATTAATCAGGAAAAATCCATTTAAATGGGCTGCAGAAAGAGGTTATGTGGTATTTAGTGTCAAAAAGTCAGAAAAAATACTTAATTTTGTGTAATAGGATTTTTCTGAATGGCCCAGGGAAGGGTGACCATTTATAAATAGGTTTAGTAGGATACAGTGTATGCAAACAGGTAAATGAAAGAAAATACTACACACTTAGTACTTATTAGGAAACATCTTCTTTAAGATGAAAGATGGTTTTGGAGACTTTTTTCATTGTGTGCTGTAAATGCCACTGTGAAATAATACTCCTGTTGCTCTGGCAGAGTGGGGAAGGCATTTATGGTGTTGATGGAAGTCTATGTAGAAGAACTATGTAGGACCTTGTGGTTCCTTGTCAGACATCAAGACGGCATGGTACATCCACAGCCTAGTGTTATGCTCTGATGTGTTTGGGCTGTGTCTGTACAAGGATATTTTCCAGTCCTTGTGGGCATGTGGTGCTTGCTGATCAGTATCAGGTGACAGTATTAAGATTCTGCCTTGACAGTTGTATCATGGTTTTGCCTTTGTTTTTATTGCTTGACTTGGGGAAAAATCTATGGAAGGGAACCAATAATATTGTCATCATGGTTATAATTTATTTTGAAGCTGAATGTCAGGAAATGTTCACTCCAGGCATTGATCTTAAGCGGGATGGAACAAAAATACACAGTTTTGGAGACTGACTTGTATGAAAGTCCAGAAGCTCAACTTTTCATGGTAGGATTGATACCTGGAAACAAACTTTCTGAAAAAAAACCTCATGCTTGCATGGGACCTGGAATAGAGTGACAACAGTCTTGGTTGTCTGTTGCTCTTGAAGGATGTGGGTCTATGTAGTAAAGAATAGAAGAAGAAAAAATATATTGAGCACTGCAATAGTTCCTCCTAATTTCTGACCAGTATTTCTGTCTGATTCTGAAGAATCTTTGTTGCCAGTGCAGAAGCTGCTTGAGAAAATGCAGATGATTAAGACAAAGCTGCTTAGGATGTTCCTAAGCAATAGGATCCCAGCATTAAACCTATTTAGATTGGAGGGAGTGAAATGAGGTGTGTAGAGAGAGAAGCTGCATTTGTGCTTTGGCGTAGTTTGTGCTGTGCAACTGTATGATACTCTACCTCAGCAGATCTGTGTGTCACAGATTGCTAGATTATTTGGTGAAAAGAGTGATTTTTTTTTTTTCCTGGGGCACTGAAACTGTTTCTGTGTGCTTTTTAATTCCCGTGTTAGATCAGAAAAACTCTCTCTGTGCTAGAGGAGGAATATTCCTTCTGATACATGTGCACAAAGTCTAAGATTGGGGCCAGGACTTCCTGTATAGCCAGTTGCACTTTTGTCCTAAAGTCCTCTTGTTCTATGTAAGTATTAAACAGTCCTGTTGAACTGCAAGATTATTATGAACTTAGTTGATTTTGTTTCTATGTATTGGTAAAGATCAATGTAAGCTGGAAACAATTAAAACTCATAGGAGCTATTCAGCTCCAGAAGAGTTGAATCACTGTTGCCTTATTTTTTACTAGATTTCTTTTCTAAGAACTGGATTGGAAAGTCAAAGACTTGCTAAGAAAACCTGAAATGCATGGTGTTTGCTGGGTGGCTCAGCTGGTGTAGCTGACTGGTTGTGAGAGTTTGTTCTGCTGCTACTTAGGGTTAGCCAGCAAGCATATGGTAGCTTATATGCATAATATGCCTGCTGACAAGGAGAGGGTAACAATTTGGCATTCTTTTAAGAATTTTTTTACAATTTTTTGTTGTAAGAATGAATGAGAAAAGGTTTATGAGCCTGCAGTGAGCCATTTTTATGTTGAGCTTTCTAGAGTTAAATTCTAATTCTGCCAGATTTGAAGCCAGGGCTAAAGATTGGGTCTCCCACATACCAAGTGACTCACAGCTGAGGTGATGAGCCTCTCTCTGTCTCTGCTGATGGAGTTCCTCCACTCTAAATAAAGAATTAGTCATTAGCTTGCTGACAGAGTAAATCTAATGACAGTGTTTTTAGGGTCCTTGTGAAAAATGGAGGACAGAAAGAGGAGGACATTCAGGTTAGTGTTTCTTTTTGATTGCTGTCCTCTGATGGACTTGTGCAGCACTCTGTGAGCTGGAACAGGGGCACGATCCACTTTGCTGAGTATGAGCATCAGGAGAAAAGTAGGTGGTCACAGCTGGAAAAGTGTCAAACTGCTTCTTGAGAGCAGCTTGGATTCAAATTATCTGGAAACAACAGTTGAACTGTAGCCTAAATCTAGTCCATTTCCTTCCTTCATGAGGAGGAATCTGCTAGAAGTGTATTTTGGATGGATCATTTTCTTTCTACAGAAGATCCACCCTTGTTCTGCTATATTTTTTCGATTATGTTTTATTTTATCCTTAGTTTTCATGATGCTGCAATGATTGAGCAGTGCAGTGATTATACCTCAATGATTGAGGTATAAAACTGAAAAATTTGTCCAAAGTATCTCTGTAAATAGTCTGCTAGTTTTTGTAAGGTCATAGCATCTTCTGCTTCCCCAAATAAGAAACTAAAGATTAAAAGGGCCTTTTGATTTGTTTTCAGAATGCATATTTCAAGCTGTCACTCTCTTCCACTGATTTTGAAGCCTTCAAATGGTTTTATTTTAAAGGAATGAAGAAATTAGCATTCTTTTAGTGAGTCATGTGTTTTCCATTCTTTTGAAAACAAAAGTATAGCTTTTAAACTGAGATACTGTGTACTCCCTCAATTTTCTGTTTAAGAGGAACTTGAGTATAAAGGATGATTTGAAATAAAGAGCTGATTGCTTTATCTCTCTTCCCTTCCCCCTCCCTTTTTGAAAAAATATATTTTGGGTTTCAGAAGACCATTTTGTAATTTATAACCTGAGATTTGAACAGATTAAATAGTGTAGCTTGATCGTGAAATAAAATTCTATGTATGAAATAAGTGACTATAACAATTGAAGGAGGCACTGTCAGGGTATAAATATTACCAGAAAATGTGTTTTTTTAGAAAATGAAAAATGCAGCATAAAATGTCTAAAGACAATTTATTGGTGTATTTGTAACATATATTCAAATGCTTGCAAAGCTTTTCTTTTTGTAGTCTTTTTTCCCTTTTTATGGATGAAAATCATATCTAATGTTTTAAGGTAGAAGAGACCCATAAGGATTATCAAGTCCAGTGCTTGCTATGTTCACTTTAGAGTTAAAAACTACATTCCTCCAAAACGTCCTGTACAGTCCTTTGGTATTGTATAGACTGATGTTGAAAGAAAATATGGTACTTTGTACATACAAGTAGTTCACTTAAATGATATATCTATTTTTCCCAGGTTTTTTTCCCCCTTTGTTTCCAAAGTTCAAGGACAACCATAGAGTACAGTCTCATTACTGCAACACTCTTTTAGTAAAACAGCTCCCTGATATCCTATTCATTGTTGATTCTCAGTAGTTACAGTAAATACTGCTGTAAATTTCATGGGAAAATGCCTCTATGGATCAAGCTGTGTGCTCAGAAACTTTTCTTTTACAGTACATTGGTATTTTGACTGTCTCTGGTGGCACTGGAACTTCGTAAACCATTTTATAGCTCTTCCTCTAAAAATACTTTATGTATTCTGTTTTAATTTAGGTTGTCCTTCTTGATGTGTTTTAATATCTCATTTGAGGCTTTATCTTTCTCTTTGGTGAAGATCAGTACTAAGCTTTGGGTTCAAACAGCACCAAACAGAAGCATTAGAAGTGTGTGTGCCTTTGATGATGATAGGATGGTATTTTGCTCATTTTGGGTATTGGAATGATCAGTCTTGAAGCAGCAGTGCCCACCCCCACTTAAGCTGTTGAATTTGGACAGCGTCATTAGGTAGTTACATAAACGCAGCCAATACTTAAAAAAAACTCATGAAAACATAAAGTCAGCTATCAGTGATCCTAGAATAAAAATGCTTTGAAGAATCGACTCTTGCAGTAGGGGTCTCTGAGAGTATATGAAGAAAAATCAGATGATCCCAGAGGCCTTTGACCTTTTTGCATAAATGGACATTTTCTGATACAGGATTGCTTGTGTGCTGTTGTTAATTGGTAACTGTTACCAATATCTATCTATTCGATTAGTGATATTAACTCTACTTAAAAATTTTTTTTACTTTAAGTGATTCTCACCTGGTTAGAAAAATGAGTTGTATTTTCATGCTGTTGTAGTATAATGTTTCTGTGTGTACATGATACAAATAACTGTAAATCCTTAAATTCATATCCTATTGCTGTAAGCATGGTAGTAAAACAGGTCATTACTCTTGCCCTATGTGGCTCTGTCTGGTCCTCACTTGAGCTGCCAGCCCTGACTGTGCTGTGCAGGCTTCCTGCTCTTTCTCTGGCTTTCTACATAACCTCCTGTCATTCATTTACTTTTTTACATGGGGAATTTGGGGAGACTGCCCAAGACCACTGCCTCCCTTGGGTTCATGAACCCTGGGTGCTCCTTAGCCCTTCTTGATTCTGCCATGATCAGCTTGTCTGGGAAGCTGAGGAATGTCATGGTGGGAAAGCAGAGTCATCCCTGGGAATTGCATGTTCCTGAGTCATCAGTGTTTCCTCATGTGGCTCAGTACAACTGGAAGAGCTGGAGTTACCATTGTTTGGCGTCTTTATTGTGACGGATGGCATTCCCTACCATAGCTACCACAGAGTTGTGCAGAAGAACACACAAGCCTATGGCAGTGCTCCATTCTATGAGGGTATCTGATCTGTGGAGCCAAGGGCTAAAGAGGGCCATTTCTCACCTGGTTGAGTGCTAAGGTCTCTCACATTTCTGTCCTGGTTTCAGGTTTGGTGTCCTGTGTTTTCTGCTTTGCCCCAAGAGGAAGTATTGCTCGTGCCTTTTTGGAGTTTTACAGCTGGGTAATTATGACACCTGGTGCTGGGTTACCAAGATATGGAAAGACTCTGGGGCATGTTTTCATGTCCCTGGTATAAAGAATGCATGGCTACACCTTCCTTCTAATATGTTTTTATCTAACAGCAGCCCTTTGTGTGGAGGACTAAGTGGACTAGCTAAGAGCTTTAGAGTCAGTTGCAAATGTTTGAATATTCTTAAAGCAAGTATTCTAATGTTTTTTCTTTTTAAGAGTAAGCTCTGATTTGTTTTACCAACGGATCCCACAGACAAGAAGAAAAAAAGTTCCTAAGTTATTAGAAATGTGTCTTTAGTTCTGCTTATGTGTATCCTGAACCATGTCTTGGTGTCTCTGGATGTTTAAAGCTAACCATGTTAGATTTTTTCCCTCAAGTTTGCTGTCATTTTGTTGGAAATATTTTCTCAAGACTTTTGTGCTATTGAATACATCTAGGTGGTACTTCCACAGATGTCTAGTGCAGAAGTCTAGGTGTTCAAATGTTTAAAAGAGTGTTTGTCATGAGCTTAGGCAATTGTGGCACAAGTGTTGTAAGAGATAGCTCGTGTAAACCCATCAGATCATCAGTCTTTACAGTGCTCTATTATTGTACAAGAAGGAATAAACTTCATTTTTAAAATGACAGAAACAGATGAATAACTGCATTAGTGTCAGCTTTAAGTGAATTTATGAAACAAAGCAAGATGAAACCCTTATGTTTATTTTTTTTTCTCTGAAATAGTTTTTATAGTTTACCTTAAAATCAAGTAAACCTAACCACACAGGAAGCATTAGTTCCTGTAGTTATTTCCAGAATTATGCTTTCGAAGTTTTGTCTTTCTTACAAGTTCTAAAATAACTGCTTCACATATATATGTATGACATATACAGATCTGATTGTGGTAATTTATGATGTTTTGACTAACATTTTTTTGATTGTCCTACTTCAGCCATTCTGAAGTTGAATGGTTAGTTGAAATGAAATAGTAGAGAGTTATTGAAAGCGTGTTTAATCTTTTCGAAGACCCGAGAGCCCACAGGTTGTTTTTTCCTGCTCCCTCCTGACCCCCAGTGTGGGTGAGGTTTGTTACTGGTTCTGGGCTATTCTTTGTTTCACCTCTCATCTCAATTTAGAAAAATCTCACAGAGATAACTTTTTCCTGACTTGGACTTTCCAACTTCACATCTTTTGAGATCAAAAGACATACTTCTACTGAAATAGAAAATGCTCACAAAAGAGAGAGGCTGGAAGTTGTAAACAGAGGGAGTTACAAAAATTATTTGAAATAAAAGCTATTAAATGTTTTCTTGAAACCTAATGGAATACTACAGTAGGATATGTCTTTTTTCAGAAGAATAAGCTTTCTAGCTACTCTTTCAGTTTGTATCTTTCTTGGGGTTTTCTTCAGGTAGACAAGGAGGCATAGAATGTAGCTGGTTCATTTGAAGTCTTCTTGCTCTATTTTACAGTTCTCATTACCAAAGTGCTTGCCAGCTCTTTTCAGTTCTTATGCGAGAAGGCATATATTAACTCATCATCAGCATATGCGGCTGTACCATATTCTCTGCAATATGTTTTTATTTAGTCACTTTCATTGCATTGCATAGCACAAAATACTTGAAGAATACCTCACATATTAAAATTGTAGCAAGAATTGCTAGCTTTGAAGAGTTTATTCCATCAGACCAGTGCTAGGTACTGATTTAATCTCAAGATGAGTGCCAGGTTGGTCACTTTTTAGTACATATTTGGAACCGGGGAGCAAATAAATGTGTAGTTCCACCCTCACTGCAATATTTTTAGCTTCTGGGTATTACTCTAAGGAAAGATTTTTTGGCTTGCCTGTAAGAAATCTTTTAAAGCATTCATATACTTTCAAAAATAAAGAACATCTTGAGGTATAATTTTAGGAAATTCTGGAGGAGGATAAGCAGCCTGGTAACTGATACAGTCTTCTTGAATGCTGTTTTATGTATGATTTAGTCTCAAGATGAACCTAGGAAAATAGTTAGTTGTTTGTTTATTTTTAAATGTAGGGGCGTTGAGATATGTATGTTTCCATTATCTTTTATGTAGTACTCTTGAGACACACTTTCAACACATCGGTTGAAGTTTTACCTTTAGTAAAATGAAAGCTAAAAAATATTTTTAAAAAAGTCTTAAAACAAGTCTTCTGGAGTATGTTGGTTTAACCATACAGTTGAGTACTGAAAGCTGAAACCTGAGGTTCTGACTGGACAGATTTTCTATTTGGTTTTAATTTTTAGTTTGTGATATTTTATTTAGAAACTTGAAACTATTCATTTTAATAAGTTTAAAATAGGACGGTAAGCTTTTTGTTTGGTTGGTTTGGTTTTGTGTGTGTGTGTACTTGTTACTTTGAAGGACTTTATACTTTCAGGAGTGCTTTAAAGTGCTTCGCAGTGCTTTTAAAACATTTGAGTCCCAAAAGTGGTTTTTCTTTTTTTTTTAAATTATTATTTTTTTACAAATATTCAAGGACAAGTTAACATCTGAAGGGCAAAGAAATCTCATCACCAGGGACACTGCTTCTTTTGACCCAGGATTTGCTGGTATAAGAGAGGTGCTTGTTCATGGGGTCCTTTCTGAGTGCAGCATCTGTGAATGAGCTCCTCATGGTGTACAAACAAATGCATTGAAGAAATGCAGCATTTCTTTACCAGTATATGTGGCTGCAATGCTGTGGAAATATATGTGGCTTTTGCTGCTGCATGAGGCATACTCTGTAATTCGTTGTGCAGGGAAATGTGCATGTGTGCATATGCATATGTTTGAAGTGTGTGCCTAGGTGATAACAAAGCCTCCAGGGACATCAGTGGAAGTCCTTTGGAGAATAAGATGTGCTTCTAAGTAGTTACTGCAGTCTCTCCACTGTAAAGCTTAAGAATTTAGCTTTCAGTTTGTTTTAAATTTATCTTTCCAGTTAGATCTATGTCCTTTGATCTGCATATATGTATTTTCTTGACTTCAATTTAACATAGCTTTTTTTAGCCTTCCTTGTAAGCTTTTTCTTTACTGCTGAAGACTGTAGTACACCTATTATTATAATGACTTTTCGTCACAGAAAGGACCCATCTGATGGACCAGCTCTTATCCTACAAGAATTGCACAAGTTCCTATTGTTGATCGTGACAAAACACAATGACTTTTTATGTCATTTTTTTATCAATTTGGGGCAAAATTTTCTGAAGTGCAGTGAGTTCCAGAAGTGAGAGAATTTAGCTACAACAAACATAGTGAATGACTAAGCTTCTAGGAAAGTGCTTATCTGAGCAAATGAAACAGTTTTGTTATGTGCTTTTGATGTATATAATTGTTGTTTTGAAAAAAACTGTTAGGTATGAATCTGGCCTGCAAGAAGGAATGAAAGCAGGTGATAGTATTCTGCATGGTTTTTTCCTGTGCTATATTTTTGTGGTTTATTTTTTCTTCTTTTGGTAGAGGGAAAACCTGAACCTAACTGAGGGTAGTTGAATACAATATAAAATATTGTCAAATGGTACAAAGTAATTTTGAACAACATAATACTGAGGGGTCCAAGAGGGCCATGTAAGTGTATATGCATTTCTTTTGTGGGATTTAATGCTTGAGGCTTGCTTAGAGTTATAGAGTGTATCTGTTACATCCTTGCAAAAATGGATTATTGTTTTTCCTTTCAAGAAAGAATTCTGTACCAAAACTATGGTTTGGTGTTCCTATTGCCATAGGAAGTTGGTGCTCATGTCACCTCTTCCAAATCTGTTAACCTTAGTTTTTAGTCTATAAAGTCCACCTTTCCATTCTTAAATTCCTAGCCATGCTGTGGTGCTGGCATGTATGCTTAAATGTGGCAACTCTATCATAGTAGGGAGATATAAATGATGTATAGTCTTCGTGGGGCAGAGAGCCTTGAGAGAGCTAAGATTGACCTTCTTTTTGCAGTATGCTTATCAGCTTGCCCAGCCTGAGCTTCCTAACTCATGGCTGGAAAAATGTTTTGAACAGCAGTGGCTTTATTATTTTATCTGTACTCCTCCTAGAAAAACTGACTGCCCATGTCTTGGATGGGTGGACTCTTTCATGGGTAAAACACTGGATGGCTGGGCCCAGACTGTTGTGGTGAATGGAGGTAAATCCAGTTGGTGGCTGATCGCTACCCCTGGGCTTGACTTTGGTGCCAGTTCTGTGTAACATCTTTATTGATGGTCTGGACATGGGGATTGAGGGCAATCAATAAAATTGCCAATCAAATCAGTAAGTTTGTTAGACATCACAAAGCTGGGTGGGAATGTTGATCTGCTGGAGGGTAGGAAGGCTCTACAGAGACCTGGACAGACTCGATCAGTGGGCCAAGTACAAACTGCATGAGGCTCAATAAGGAAAGGTGCCAGCTTCTGCATTTTAGTCTCAGCAAACCCATCAGCCCTACAGGCTGGGGGAGAGAGATGCTTGGCAAAAAGGGTCTTGGGGGTGCTCACTGAGAGCCAGCTCAGAGTGAGCCAGCATGTGCCCAGGTGGCCAAGAAGGCCAATGGCATCTTGGCCTGAACCAAGAATAGTGTGGCCAGCAGGACAAGGGAGGTGATCATCCTCCTGTACGTGGAGCTGCTGAGGCTGCACCTCAGGTCCAGTGTTGGCCCCCTCACATCTCCAGGACATTGAGGTACTGGGGCTTGTCCAGTGAAAGTCAGCAAGGCTTATGAAAGGACTAGAAAACATGTCTTAAGAGGAATGGCTGAGGGAGTTGTGTTTGTTTTGTCACTAGAAGAGGAGGCCCAGGGCAGACCTCTACAACTCCCTGAAAGGAGGCTGAAGTGAGGTGGGGGTCAGTCTCTTCTACTGTGCCTGCAGTGATAGGACCAGAGGAAATGGCTTTCATCTCAGACAGGATAACCAGATTATATATTAGAAAAAATTTATGTTAGTTGCTGGGTTAAGTCTTTCAGTTATATGGGAAAAGAAACTGCAGTGAGTAGTATAAAAACAGAATCATAAAGAATTGCTCTGTTGCTTTTTTATAAGCAGTTTAAAGAATTTTTTTTTTTGTTGTTTCGTGGTATAATTATTACCCTTTGGTCACTGTGGAAAAACAGATAAGAATGAGAAATGTTAAATAGTTTTTGGCATCTGTTAATTAATACAGATAATAAGACAGCAATGCTCTTGTATTTAACAGGTTGAAATTTCCATTCATTCACAGACTCTGAGGAGGTATTTAAGATATCTTCCACACATCCCACCATTAGTTTTTTATAAACACACTGAACTCTGTTTAAAATAATAGGATTTTCCATTTTACTTGTCTTGTGCCTTTGGAATATTGTTGTATAAATGCAGTTTCTTCAATAAGTAGTGCTTTAAACTTGTTTGAGGCAAATATGCAGCCAGTTTTTCTGTGAGCTGTTATTATTTACTTTAAAGAGCTCTTGTATCTATATTGATAAGATACTATTAAGGTTTCATTTGGTGATTTATCAGGATTCACAATCCTACTGTTCCCTTAATCACCTTTCCTTTGACTTGCCTCAGTCTCTTTGGATTTTTTTTTTAAATGCATGATCAGGATTACATATGGTACTATTGTGTGGGAACATACATATAAGTTCTACTGTGATGCTCTGTGTTCAGCCTTGAGCCTCAACTACTGTGGCTCAGGATTCCATTTATCATTTTTAAGGCTTTGTCACTCTGTAAATTCATCACTATTTTTCAGTTGGTTCATACTGCCAGGTCAGTGTCATCTTTGGCTGTTTTTACCCAGTGAACTTCTGACTACAGAACATTCCAGTTGAGTTAAAATTTACTAGTATAGTAGTTGCACTGTTTAATCCTGTTGCTATTGGAAAACTGTGCCATTCTAAACATAATGTTGCAATATCAGCCAAAAATGGCCTTTTCTTGTGTAAAGGGAATGTTTTTGGCCCCCACTGTGACCTCCACAGCAAAGGCAGATGCTATGGTAGAATGAGAGGGAATGTGTAGTATTTTGTGCTCATGTCCCATGTGGAAAATGCCAGCCATTGTGTCCAGTCTGCTTGTACCTCCTGGCAGGCAAATGGTTAGTGAATAATAAAGGTTTTGTTTCACAAAGAGCTAAGTCACATTATGGTACTTGTTGGGGGCTTTAATTTCAACTAGAGGAAGCAATTCAGTGCATCTTAGAAGGAAGTCACCTTTTGGTTTTTCAACTTTGTCCTTTGTCATTTGCCATTTTCTTTTCTGCTGTTCATTGTTAGTTAAATGACTCCAAATAAACATGTAGATGACCAGAAACTCCCAGAGAATTATCTTTGAACACTGGAATTCCTTTTACAAATCTGTAATGTGACTCTAAAGCTGAACATCTATGAAAGACAAACATACTGTAGTTTCCCATTTTGCTTTGCATCCTTTGTAGCAAGGACAAATACTTGCTGGCAGCTTGAATACTGAAGTCTGCAGGCAGAGTTGATGTTTCTGGCTAAAGTATGTTGACTGTGTAATACAGGTCCTTTTGTGCTATGAATTCACACCTAATTTAGAAAAAAAAAACAACACTGTGTAGTGTTCATGAATGCTTTAATTAATGAAAAATTGAAGATTCTAATTAATTGTTTCTAGAAATAAAGGTTGAAGAAGTGTGTATGTATATGTGTGCACACACATGTGCATGTAGATATGTATATATATGTGACAAATGCTAGCAGAGAGTGCCACTGCTTTTCAATGTGACAGCTGGAGGCAATTTCCTTGAAATATCTAAAATATACGAAATTTTAAAAGAGGTTTTTGGCTAGGTTGGCAATCATGTTCTTGTGAAAACAAGACTTGCATAAATGCATGGTTTTTTTCCAGTGTTGACGCTTCTTCAGAGCTTTTTAACTTCAGTTATAAGTAGTAAATATATGTGTGTTAAATCTTATGTGTGCCTATATTTCTTAGGCAGTTTAGTTCATGCCTGTGTGTTCAGGTTGGCAACAGTCCTGCAACTGATACCAAACAAATGGCTCAGTCATTGCAGTGCAGAAGCAGTCTGCTCCTGCCAGCTCTGGCAGCTTTCTTGGAAGAGAGATGTCAACTTTTGCAGAACTTAGCTTTTCCTAAGTAAATAAATTATTGCAAGCTGTAGACCTAAAACTGCCTTGGAGTCTGCTTGCAGTGATCTATGTTACGTGCTGATATATCCTTCGGTATGAAAAGATATGTTTTCAGTGCCTTTTTGGCATTCAAAAGATGAGAAGAGCCATAAAACTCTTGAGGATGCTCTGAGGGCCCTTAGTATGTACAGGCGTTAAAGCTACTGCCTTGTGAAGGGTGTTCTGAGCCAAGATGAAATCAGTCCACCTTCTCTCTTTGCTCTGATAAAAATCACTATCCTTTTATGTCCTTAGAGCTGTAGAAGGGAACCTGTGGCTTGTAGGAAAGATGTGGCCCTTGGATTTGTCATAGTCTGCAGCAGCTTTTTTGTGTTCTGCTTTTGGGTGACACAAAACCATGTGGGAGCTGGAAACTCACCAAAATGTTTGGTTCACCAGGAGTCATTTCTCCCCTACAGAAAGTTTGTTTCCTCTCCTATCATGCTGCACTTGCTCTTTGTGTACATCTCTTTAGCCTACTTTGTGGGAAGTCTCTTTAATTTAAAGTTCAATTAAAAGTATGTCACATACTGAATATAGTGACTTACTTTCTGCCGTAAAATTTCCTCCTTGCTCAGAACTTACATTCCCTTCATCCTCTGTCTCTTTCTATGACTTTGCCCTTTGTATTCTGTTGCCATTTGGTCTCGTTTGCAGTAAATTTTTTTCCTCTGACTATTGCCTCTGCTTTTGAAGTGACATGAAAGCCTATAAAACCATACAAAATTGCTTCGTGTTACTGTGGAAATGAAACTGTTTCAATAAAAGTTGTGATCTGTCTATAAAAAGAAAAAAAAAATCCTGCTAATGAAATAGATGTGCAAGGCAAACATATTAAAGGAATGATATGGGCTGTTAATATATCCTTCAGTGGTTTGAACACACATAGAAAGGAGAGATGTCATTTTCAGTGCATGAAACATTAATCACTTTTGGAGGTTATTAAGGAGGAGGTTTTTTTTTCTAGTAGTTTATGAGCTTTTTTTTTTTCCACCAAGGTCCCTGGAAAATAGCTTTTAAGTATGCTGCTTATTTCAATCAAGAAATATGTCCATAGACACTTCTTAGCCATATTTTCTACCTCAAATCTTCAGATTTTAAAATTAATATATGTATTTTCTTAAGAATACTGTCTCTTATGTTTCCAGAGAAAGTCCTACAATTTTTTAAATGGCTTTTTAGTTTTGTAGGAAGATGACAACTGGAAGGTTGGGTGCAGTATAGGCTACTGTTGTGTCAATCTGTGGTGCACTGCATCCTGAAATGAAAGGGTATGAGGCTGTTTTTTCTCACACAGCGATAATGGCATTAAAGCTGGTGCTCTGCCTTCTTCCTTCTGTGTAACCCCATTGTGCTGACCAGCTGAATGCCACTGCCTGAAGTGTTGCTTTGATACTAGACAGATCATAAGATAAACTCAATTTTCTTGGGGCTTCCTTTGTGTGTCCTGAGTATTTTTTATTGTTTTATTATTATTTGTTATTTATCTTCAGTACCTCTTTTCAGTGGCAAAAGGTCATATAAACTGCTACTGAATGTATAAGACCACAATTTTTTATACATACTCTTTTTGTTCACTCATGATCCATAGTTCTTCAGCTCTTAAATATTAATGACATGTAGCAATCTTCATTACAAATTTTCAAAACCTGAACAATGTTATCTTCATGGGACACATCTTCAAGGTTTTGCCTAATAAGAGGACAGTAATAGCTTTTAGAAAGCATTTTTAATGTTTAATAATTTTATACACATTAATACCATAATGTTCTCCAGATGGTGAAATCACAAAGCAATAAAAATGCTTTCACCTTGGTAATGTGTGTGTCTCCCTGAATGCCTGAAGCCATTTTCTCTGTTCTAAAGCTTTCAGATGTAATCAGTTTAATGTGGTTAGTTTTCAAAGTTAGTTGGATGGGAGACTTATGGAAGACATTAAGTGATTGAAAGAAATTATCTTGGCAGTACCTGGTGCATTTCTCACTTTTCTTAATCCACACTCAGGGAATGCCTGCAGACCAGAGTGAAGAGTGGAGCTCTTCAGGTACTGCTTGCTTCCTCTAGAAGAGATATCAATTGTGGTTCTGGCAACTAGTGACCCAAAGAAATCCCTTGTTAATCTACTTGACAATCTTCATTTAGCTTTTTCTGTTTTATGGACAGCCTACATAAATCTCTTTGAAAATTGTTATGGTATTGCCATGCGTTATTAGCCAGCTCAACAATATTAATTTTTTAGCAAAATGGATTCTTGTCCTGTTCAAGAGCTGAACTATTTGGATTTCTGCACAAATGATTAGAAAATATGCCAGTGTTCAAATGGTTTGTGATCTTCATCGAGGTGACTTTTTACTGTGTGTGTGCATTGTAAGTAATTGGTGGTAGGCAAAACCAAATTGGTTGTTTGGATTGGGAACTGCTAGTGCATGCTGTTAGTTCGGTTGCAGGGTTTCTCTAACAGGATTGTGCAGTGTTTCTGAAATGCAGGTACAGAAAAAAATATGTCCTTTAAGAGGGCCTATGCTCTCCAGGCCAGGTGCTAGCAAACTCTGCAGTGCTGAAGTGTTGGGAGCATCACATGCGTGGCTTGTACATCTGCACAATCACCACTGAAGATGGAATACAAGATTGAGAGGTGTTTTTATTAGGCAAAATGAGGATACCTGAACAGATGCTCAATTGAAAACTTTTCTATGAGCTCTGAAGAGACAAAAAACATAGCATGCAACAGTCTCACCATTGTCTCCTGCGCAGGGGGAGATGGATATGACAAAATGAGTGTGAAAGAAAGTGGAAAGAGGAAAGTGGAAAGAAAGGAAAAAATGTGCTCATCTAGGACGGGCTAAAACCAAGTATCTCCAGAATGGGGTAACATATATAGACTCGAGACAGGGCCTTGAAACTGAGGACTTTGAACCAAGTGCTGTTAAGGGTTGAAAACAGAGGGAGGCTACCCGTGGTTGTGAATGATTTGTTTCCAGCTAAGGAGATCTGTATGGGGCTCTTGTAGGTAAGTGAAGAAAGGATAAACTGGAAGAATTACTAAATTCTAATTATGTCAAAATATAGTGCTAGTGATGATGGGATGTTCCAAGCAAAATTAAAGTTGCACTAGTTAAGATGTGATATATATTTGATAGAAGAAACTAATATGCTCTTATTCTTTAAAAGAGCCAATTCACTAAAGGCTCATACCTAACATAAAGGAACTTGAATCAACTGCAGTTTTAATAACAAAATGTCCTCTCCTTGAGCAGTTTTTTTTATTTTTTTTTTTCTGGCTCTCCTGGTTAGTTAATTTTAATCTATTTATTATATAATTAATTTTTATGTTTATAGTTTATGTGATAGGTACTCAAATCAACACAAAATTCACAAAGATTTACAAAGATTCATGCATGCAAGAGTGAGAGTAAGTTCAAATGTATGAAGCTGTATTATAGGGATTTGCTATGATTGCTCTTTTGGTTTTTGTTGTTGGTTTTGGTGGTTTTTTTTGGTGTTTTTTTGTTTGTTTGTTTGCTTGCTTTTATTGGGGTTTTTTTTGTGATTTTTTTTTTCTTCCCCAGTTTAATGGATTACTGCCGGTCCTCAGGCATTCTTGGTCTGTACTTTCTTGGGACAAGAAATCTGCAGCCTTTCACTGTTATCTGCACTACCAACAAGAAGTTAAATCAGAGTCCGGCTGATCACTAGGCTGATGATGTTGTTCATCACCTTCACTTTCAGAATGTGCATGTGTATCTTGCTTCCTAGTTGAGTGCTGGACTGAAACACTCATTTCTAGCCCCTGTTTGCCTCATGAGCTAAGTCAGACAAGACAATATCCATCCAGCTAGGTCTACACCTAGCTATGTCAATTTCCTGTGAAATGTTTGGTATGGGTCCAGTCTAAGTGGGCAACAGGGGGAAAAAGGTATAAAACTGCAGCTTTTAAAATGCAGTTTAAAACTGCAGTGACTCCCTATCAACTTAGGGTAATCATTTATAAGTGGAAGTTAACCCATATTAAATACCTGTCAGGCTCATGTTTTCCTTCAGGAGTTGCTTTTCAGGAACTGGATAAAACTGGACCTCTTCTTCCACGGTCCAAATGCATAGTCCAAGTCAAGAGCATGTCTGTGGAGAGGCTCTGGTACTTATCATTTCAAGCAGGTTTCTGAGACCTTGGGGAGCAATATGGTGTTTGAAGCCAGGATTTTCCAATTCATAGGAATTTTTTTTTAACTCTCTACTTATTGAATGCTTCCCATCTTGCATGAAATATTTTTTTTTGTTGTTTTCAGCCAGTCTATTCTCTTCCTATGAAGAATGTCAATAAGGAAAAATAAAAGGACTGAAAAATATGTTCCTGTTTATTCTGTTAGGTTTACTGTTTTGCCCCTGTGGCAATCTCATCATCAAATTTCGGTCACCTTTTGATTCTACGTGGTGATTTTTTTGACATATTTTATTTTTAAACCAGCAGATATACTATGCTTCATACTGTCATTTCATACAGGCTTTCAGCTGAAAATTGTACTTTATTTCTATCAACAGTTATCTTCAGTAAACTTACTGGAAAGCAGCTCATTTTTTAATATTCTACATTCTAGAACAAGTTTTGCAAGAGTGAGCTAAAGGTAAAATTTTGATGCTTGGCAGATGTGGTTTCTGCAACTATTGTATGCAGTACAGAGGTAGAAAAGCAAACCAGCTTCAGAACAGCTGTTGATCAGAACTCTATATTTTACAGACTTCCAGGGTTTTTAGTAGTTTGCTTAAAGATGGTAGCTTTAAATAATATGTCAATTGTGCAGTGATTTGTCAAAATCAATTTTTGTAATTATTTCTTGCTTATAGTTAATAAAATGTAATTTCTTTTAAATGCTTGCTAGACAGATGATGTTAATTTGTCCGTCTTCCATCTCAGTGTTTCAAGAGCATTATAATGGAGATAGCAATACAACATGAAAGCAAATGACCATCTCATAAAAAAAAGCCTATAAAGCCAAGTAGAAACAAATGACTTGTGAATGTTGTGATTTTTCCCTACTGTCATAATCCACAACACTTCCATTATGCCCATCATCAATCATGAAAAGCTCTTGTCATTTTTATCAATATTTTGTCATATTTATTTGTGCTAACAAAATTTTGAATAAATCCCTTCTTATTCTGCATTCCTCTCAGTATTAAAATTCTGTTAATGCCAGTTTGAAATTAACCTTCAGGCTCATAATATGTGTGAAAATATGACAACAGAATGTAAACTGTTAATGATAATTTCTAGGTTCTAAGAAATTTTGAAGGGTTTTTTTTATTAATATTATCCAACTTATGTAAAAAATTACTTGATATTACATGCTTGATATTTTCTCCAAGGTTCAAAGTTCCTAATTATTTCTAAGTATTTTTAGAATATGTTTTTGTGGTGTTATTATTATGCTGGATTTGTACTTCATTAGCTGTCATATACTTCATTAGCTACATGTGGTTCTCATGGAGGCATGATGGTAATTATTAGTTTACAGTCCTTGAATAAGAATTGTAATGTTTGTATTTGATAATCATAATGCAGTGCCATTTTTTTTTTTACATCCCCAGGAAGCATATTTATTCTGACATCTCTTTTAAAAATAGGAAATTTCCAATTTCCAGCAAATATCTAAAGGAAGATGGATTTATTTGTCCAGGGATTTCAGTTTAAGTCTATATGCAGAAGGCAATTAGTCCAATGAACTCTCTGTTAATTTCCTTGACCACAAAATCCCTGATATAAAATTATTTTGATGTAAAATACTGCTGGGGTTAGTCAGAGGACCATGGCTTGGTAAGGGTCCTGCAGGTCTGGTTGGTTTACAGAGGTAAAATGTTTCAAAGGGGAAAATAAGTGTTATGCTTATCAGCTTGTATCATGTGTGACTATAGGGAGTAAATTAATCTGGTAAAAAGTGGTTTTATCTGTACCTGAAAGCAGACTTGCTTTGTCTGCCTGTGGTAGATGAATGGGAGTATAAAATATATAAATAGTAATAGCCTGTTTTTTACTATTTAGCAAGAAAAGGGAATGAAAATATTTTATATTTTTACCTGTAGCAATTTGATACTAATCCTATTTAGTAATGTAAATTCTTTAATAAGAAGTATATAACAAATGCACACTTCAAAAATTTGATGTCATGTTAGTTTTCAGTTTTAAAATTTGTTGGGTTATGGTGACTGGACAGTACTTAGGAACTAATTTTGATTTGTACACAAAAGACATTAAGATGCTGAACTGTCAGTAACTAATCAATAATGCTACCTGATGCTAGGGAGATTTGTACATATTATACCTTGTTTGAGTGAAATTTCATGACACCAATTCTATCCTTTAGAGTTTAGAAGAGTCTGCTGTACAAATGTACTATGGTATACAAAAATTTGTACATTAATAAGCATGTTTTTTAAAGTACATTTACCCTTGCTAAAGGTAGCTATGAACCAGGGAAGGAATTAATTTGAAGAACAAAAAGTAGATAAAAAATAGCTTATCTTCATAATTTCATCTATTCATAGCATTAAACTTTTTTGCATTAGAATTTCCCAAGATATTTAGAAAAATTGTAATTTCAGCATTCTTAAACTATAAACAGAGAGAAAATAAATGTGATTTAAGTTTGAAAAAGGCAGAAGGATATAAGTCAGTAGCTTAAATACTGTTTTTTATCAGAGTGGAGTCTTGTGAAAAGCACATGAAAGTGTCTGATTTTCTGTAATGGTTTTAAAGACATAAATTTGGTTATATTCATTGGCTATTTCATTATAGTTTTCATAAACTTCATTCAAGCATAAGACAGGATTACATCTAATCAGATTATATCTAATATCAATATTTTTCCAGTGCTCTTATGCCTGACAGACTCACTGATTCATATTTTTATCTGTTCTCTAAATAAAAAGTAGTGTCATTTGTATAAACTCTTTGACTTGGCACCTTTTACTGTTATCAAATTGGAGAAATCTTTTGTCTTTAAGAAGTTGGTCAGACTTCTCTTTGTCAGATTTGACTTAAATCATGGACTCAGGGCTATTTTCTGTCCCTTTCATAGTGTGTTTTTCTGCCCACTGTAGAGAAAACACTTGCTGAATTCATGAGACTATTGGAATCATATAGCGAAAATGATTTTCACTATATGCAGGAAACTCAAGTGTTTTAAAATATGACAATGCACTGTTGTCATCAGAATGAAAGACTTCCTGTCAGAACCATATTCCTTGTATATATATGTATAGCCTTTGATCTTTTCATATTTCAAATTCTCTCTTACACTGCAACTTCAGTCAGTATTTTCACAGTAGTTTATCTTCCTTCCTTCCTTCCTTCCTTCCTTCCTTCCTTCCTTCCTTCCTTCCTTCCTTCCTTCCTTCCTTCCTTCCTTCCTTCCTTCCTTCCTTCCTTCCTTCCTTCCTTCCTTCCTTCCTTCCTTCCTTCCTTCCTTCCTTCCTTCCTTCCTTCCTTCCTTCCTTCCTTCCTTCCTTCCTTCCTTCCTTCCTTCCTTCCTTCCTTCCTTCCTTCCTTCCTTCCTTCCTTCCTTCCTTCCTTCCTTCCTTCCTTCCGCCACTTCCTTCCGCCACTTCCTTCCGCCACTTCCTTCCGCCACTTCCTTCCGCCACTTCCTTCCGCCACTTCCTTCCGCCACTTCCTTCCGCCACTTCCTTCCGCCACTTCCTTCCGCCACTTCCTTCCTTCCTTCCGCCACTTCCTTCCTTCCTTCCGCCACTTCCTTCCTTCCGCCACTTCCTTCCTTCCTTCCTTCCTTCCTTCCTTCCTTCCTTCCTTCCTTCCTTCCTTCCTTCCTTCCTTCCTTCCTTCCTTCCTTCCTTCCTTCCTTCCTTCCTTCCTTCCTTCCTTCCTTCCTTCCTTCCTTCCTTCCTTCCTTCCTTCCTTCCTTCCTTCCTTCCTTCCTTCCTTCCTTCCTTCCTTCCTTCCTTCCTTCCTTCCTTCCTTCCTTCCTTCCTTCCTTCCTTCCTTCCTTCCTTCCTTCTTTCCTTCCTTCCTTCCTTCCTTCCTTCCTTCCTTCCTTCCTTCCTTCCTTCCTTCCTTCCTTCCTTCCTTCCTTCCTTCCTTCCTTCCTTCCTTCCTTCCTTCCTTCCTTCCTTCCTTCCTTCCTTCCTTCCTTCCTTCCTTCCTTCCTTCCTTCCTTCCTTCCTTCCTTCCTTCCTTCCGCCACTTCCTTCCTTCCTTCCTTCCTTCCTTCCTTCCTTCCTTCCGCCACTTCCTTCCTTCCTTCCTTCCGCCACTTCCTTCCTTCCTTCCTTCCGCCACTTCCTTCCTTCCTTCCGCCACTTCCTTCCTTCCTTCCGCCACTTCCTTCCTTCCGCCACTTCCTTCCTTCCGCCACTTCCTTCCTTCCGCCACTTCCTTCCTTCCGCCACTTCCTTCCTTCCGCCACTTCCTTCCTTCCGCCACTTCCTTCCTTCCGCCACTTCCTTCCGCCACTTCCTTCCGCCACTTCCTTCCGCCACTTCCTTCCGCCACTTCCTTCCTTCCTTCCGCCACTTCCTTCCGCCACTTCCTTCCGCCACTTCCTTCCTTCCTTCCTTCCGCCACTTCCTTCCTTCCGCCACTTCCTTCCTTCCTTCCGCCACTTCCTTCCGCCACTTCCTTCCGCCACTTCCTTCCGCCACTTCCGCCACTTCCTTCCGCCACTTCCTTCCGCCACTTCCTTCCTTCCTTCCGCCACTTCCTTCCTTCCGCCACTTCCTTCCTTCCGCCACTTCCTTCCTTCCGCCACTTCCTTCCGCCACTTCCTTCCGCCACTTCCTTCCGCCACTTCCTTCCGCCACTTCCTTCCGCCACTTCCTTCCTTCCTTCCGCCACTTCCTTCCGCCACTTCCTTCCTTCCGCCACTTCCTTCCTTCCGCCACTTCCTTCCGCCACTTCCTTCCGCCACTTCCTTCCTTCCTTCCTTCCTTCCTTCCTTCCTTCCTTCCTTCCTTCCTTCCTTCCTTCCTTCCTTCCTTCCTTCCTTCCTTCCTTCCTTCCTTCCTTCCTTCCTTCCTTCCTTCCTTCCTTCCTTCCTTCCTTCCTTCCTTCCTTCCTTCCTTCCTTCCTGCCTTCCTGCCTTCCTTCCTGCCTGCCTTCCTTCCTGCCTTCCTTCCTTCCTGCCTTCCTGCCTGCCTTCCTTCCTGCCTTCCTGCCTGCCTTCCTGCCTGCCTTCCTGCCTTCCTGCCTTCCTGCCTTCCTTCCTTCCTGCCTTCCTTCCTTCCTGCCTTCCTGCCTTCCTGCCTGCCTTCCTGCCTTCCTGCCTTCCTGCCTGCCTTCCTGCCTGCCTGCCTTCCTGCCTGCCTGCCTTCCTGCCTGCCTGCCTGCCTGCCTGCCTGCCTGCCTGCCTGCCTTCCTGCCTTCCTGCCTTCCTGCCTTCCTGCCTTCCTGCCTTCCTGCCTGCCTGCCTGCCTGCCTGCCTGCCTTCCTGCCTGCCTGCCTTCCTGCCTGCCTGCATTCCTTCCTGCCTCCCTCCCCTCCCTCCCCTCCCTCCCCTCCCTCCCCTCCCTCCCCTCCCTCCCCTTCCTCCCGTTCCCTCTCTCCCCCAGAAAAGGCTTCCAGAATTCAATTATAGAACCGAGAACATAAATGTGTAGTTTGATAGAAAATATAGATAATGATAATGATAGAAAATATAGAGTTTAAGGTTTTGGGATATAATAATACATATGTACAAGATAGAAGTTTTAAGGCATAGGCTTGTCTTGCTTTTTCACCTTCTTCTTTATAGGTTTGGGTGATATTGTGTGATTGGGTAGAAAAGTCTGCATTGCAGAACATGGGTGTTATTAGGTTAAAAGTAAAAATAAATAAGTTGGCATCTTTTAATTAGGTAGTTGACACTTAAAAACTTTGTAAAGGGATATGTGGGGCTCCATTTTTAGTTCATTAGCTGGAGAACTTACTGTGAGAATGTAACATAAATAAGAAATAATAAACATCTCTGAGTCTGAAAAAAATACCATCTCTCGCTCATTAATCCTGACCCTAAGACAAGAAAAACCTCAGGACATTTTACAGCACCCAAGTTACATTCTTAAATCCTCTTTACAGGATCCCAAGTGCATGATTTCTGTATTAATATTTCCTTGGCTCACAAGCATCTATGCCACTTGCCTCTATCAAAGCTTCATACCTTATTACTCAGAAATAGTGTTGTTTATATAAATGATAAAAGATTTAAGAAAGATGACTGCATTTTTATATAATCATATCTAGCGAGCGCAATGAAAACAAATGAATTGGACAGTTCATAAGAACATTTTTCTTGCTACAGGAGCAAAATCTCCAAGCATCAAATAGTGTGTGTACTTTGATTTATGATACATGCAGAAAAACCTACTTGACTAGTGTGGTGCTCCAAAGGTAGTTCTGTTTCCTCTCTGAAGAAGAAGAAAAAAAAACCACTACACTACCAGGAAACAAATTTTCAGGCATAATTTGCCACGCTAATGTACTGTACAGGCTGAAATCTGTTACAGCTTGATTTCAGACACAAGTCTGGTGAAGAGTTAGTGAGCAAGAAAGCTGACTCTGTAGATGAGTCAGATCGCCTCTTTATGGAAATTTTTGTGTTACTTAAATTTATGTATGCATTTTACAAATTAGTCTGAGGAAGTGAAGACTAAGAAGGGCTTTAAATACTGAAAACAGCAATTTTGCTCAAAATATGAGTTGTGTGCATTTAATATGTTGCTAGAAAGTATTAATTAGTTGAAATCAAGTTACCACAAAAGCTTATGTTTGAAGCTCTTTCAGTGAGCACATGAAGTGAGGTTTCTTTTTTTCAGAGCTGAACCCCTCTTAAATTGTTCAAAAGGGCTTATCTGTTATTGACATCAGTATATGTCCCAGGTGGATATTGTAAATGCCAGCTGTTGCATTTTTAAGTACAGATGGCTGATCCAACTTCATCATTACTGAATGCTTTGAGTAATAAATTCTCTAGTTGTTTTTCTCCATATTGTCCTCTGTTGTCTTTTGGTGACTGGTTGGCTGTTAGAGACAGAAAATGTCTGTATATGTAATGATTATAAATTACTGCCCATATGAAACTCCCAGTAAATAAACTTCCTTAACTGCATAGATACAAAGAAGCAAGAATGTGATTTTTGTACTAAGTGCTGCCATGTATTTCAGATCTACATTTAAATCATCCAAATGTTGAACACACAAATGTTTGAAGATCTGACCCTACTGAAGCAGTTTACTTAATATTACTTAATGTTACTTAATACAATAGCTTTTTTTTAAGCTTTTTTCAAATTGGAAGTTATTTGAAAGTTATTGAAAGGTGTTATATCCATTCTAAGCACTTTCTGATAAGAAAATAAAAAATCAGTTACAAAGAATAGTATTTTAAGTTGTTTCAAAATGGATGAAGTGATCTGTTACAAACCCCCCGTTGATTAAATATAGCCTAGTTACTGAGGATTACTTGGGTTAATTCTATTTTTGTTAGATCTTCTGTACAACCGGGATATACGTCATGTCTTGAAATAAAGCAGATGCTACGATAGCTGTACAAATTACTGTGGCTGTAGCAGACACCTCCCTCTAGAGTGTGTTGAGACAGAAGAATGAAATGGAGACACTGCTGTGAAACAATGATATCAGTATAAAACTTAGGACATTTATCTCTCTTTTTACAGATTGCTTCTCCTTGTATATAAGTCAGGTAAAACAATCCTTCAGCATAAAAAGACCATTCAATTAAATACGATCAGGTAATATGGCTTACAATAAATGTCTGATATGAAAACATAAAGGGAATGTAAAAATGTTTCAAAACCCAATGGAGCTGATTTTTGCTTTTGTGTATTATATAATAAAATCTGGAACACTTTTAGGAAAGCTGCATCCTCAAGTATGCTTTTTTAAAAAACTGTCATTTGCTATTAATCAAAGCGACTGGAAGAGTCATGAAGAGACTGTGCCACATGTTATTACAGGAAATCATAATTAAATTTGTGATAAGCCTTACCACCATGGTTCTGCTCAAGGCTAGGTATATACATTGCCTGCTGATCAGTCTAGAGATTGCTTCCAATATGGGATTTTGCTCCCTAGCGGCAATCATAGGTGTCTGGCAAATTCTGGGACAAATTAGTGTGACAAGGCTTATGTTGTGTTCTGGGCATTTTTAGGCCCTGCACTAGATTCAGTTACCATGGTGTGTTAAATTACTGTCAGTAGAGCAAAAGGAAGCAACTTGGTGTACTTAATTAGAAATCCTTCTTAAAGTGTTCTTTGAAACTTGATTATGGAAGCTGCTGAATTAGTTTGCTTTCTAAAATGATTCTTCATTTGGCAGTGAATTAAAAGTGTATATACAAAGCAAATGAAACCTATCTATTAAAAACAATTAGGGTTGCTTTGTCAAGCACTTAAAACCTGAAGCAACAGGATGTAATTTAAATGCATCTTTCTTGTGTTTAAAATATAATTTCTAATAATAGACTTGCATGTAGGTATTGCTTCAGTGGAAAAATGTAAAATTTGGCTTTAAGGGATTTTTATAAAATCATCACAAGCTGGTAGAGCATTCACTGCTGAAAAGTAACATGTAGTAACCTTGGTAAGGCAGCAGATTATGATTTCTTCTGTCTCTATTAGACATTTCATCACAAATGACAACAATCTTGTAAATGGGATAATATAATGAATAATGAATTCTTCCTTCTAAAGTATATTTCTATTCCTTAATAATATGTTATGGAGACTATAAAAACAAGCTTTTATAACATACCTTCTGAATAGGTTTAGGTAACTTAAAAATTAATTTGTGGACTAATTGTCTAACATTTAATGGTATTTGAGATGAAGAAATTCAGCCCTATCAGCCGTGGTTTGTGGACCATTGGTTATTTTGTAGTCAGCTGCACCTTTGAATAAAATAGAGAATTTGTGTAGCATCATCTGAAGTTCTCTTAATTGCCTCTTCATGTGTCATGTGATGAATCATTTTATATTTCTTGACTTTCAACTTTTGAACACATTATAGCTTTGACAGCTCACAAATGTAAAATTACTTCTACAGAAGTATGAGAGGCAGTCATTGCAGACAGTGTCAAACAGAAGTGCTGCAGGTCTCTGCATCTCAAAGATAACTGACTACAGTCTGCTTTGTCACTTCTGTTTGCATTCAATTCTACTGAGTTGCCCTTCGGATAATGCTTTACAAGTTAGAGGAAATTGAGTATTGGTTATAACAGTAGAGTATTCTCAAATGGCTGAAACTCTTACTTCATAGAACAGTATCTTCAGATATGTATAAATTTATTTTGCTTCATTTCAGGGCTTTGCCTCTGTCCAACCTAAAACTGTAAAACAATAAAATTTTGGGGTGTTATTATAAGAGAAGTGTTCAACAGGTTGATAATACATTCTCCTGTTTCTTTGCATGGGAGAAAAAAATTAAAAATAGTTGGCCAAACTAGAGGTTTTCTTTTGTCTTGCTTTTAAGAAATAATCCCAGCAACCTTTAAA
Source organism: Cyanistes caeruleus (assembly GCF_971803275.1). Taxonomy (NCBI): domain Eukaryota; kingdom Metazoa; phylum Chordata; class Aves; order Passeriformes; family Paridae; genus Cyanistes; species Cyanistes caeruleus. Next base: position 38,191,859 of record NC_141732.1, read on the forward strand.
ACATACACTGCTAAAGGAGAAAATTATTTTTATTCACACTGTTCTGTGGAGGACTGTGCAATAGCTTTCCCAGCTGGATGATGTGACGTGTGTTGCACTGTTAGAACAAGTTAGAATAGCGAGCCAGTGATAAGTTATTTTTGAGGAATTCACAGTTTCTGTGTTACTGGACTAAAATTTAGGTATGGATGTTTCATTTAAGTAGGTGTCATGTTCAGTATAGCTGAATTACTTGCTTTTGGCTGCATTAGTAAAAATGAGTTAAGAAGGTATTGCAGACTAACACTACTGCTGAACAAGTGAAAAGTGAAAGGAATGTATATTTTTTATGGTTTTATAGCTTTTTTTATGTGTAACTTACACCTCTAAAAAAAAAAAAATCTGTATGCCGAACTGGAATCAATGCATTTTAAAGCTGTTTGTTTTAGCAGTACAGTATTTAAAACATTCACCTCTGTGTCTAAGCATCAAATTTCAGTATTACAGTTCCCTAATCTTTTGCTTGCTAAACCAGTAAACAGTAATCACCTTGGGAATACTTCCATGTTCTTTTGGTTGTGTGTCTGTTTTATTACTTCACATTTTCATACTCATTTTCCTTCATGATCTCACAGTGATGCAGCTTTTAAAAGGATTGTTTTGGCTACAGTTAAGAATTCAATTTTTCTAAGTCTTGCACAAATGCAAGCTACTTTATTATAGAATCACAGAATACCTCATATTGGAAAGGAGCCTTAAAGGCCATCTACTCCAAATTCCCTGCAATGACAAGGGACATCTTCAGCTAGGTCAGGAGCCCGATCCAGACTAATCTGGAAGGTTTCCAGGGAGGGGGTATCTAATGCCTCTCTGGGCAACATCCTCCAGTATTTCACCACCCTTATTGTGACAAATGTCTTCCTTACATGTAGCCTAAATTTACCTTCTTTTAGTTTAGAGCCATTACTCTTTGTGCTATCTCAGGAAGCCCTGCTTAAAAAAATCTGTGCCCATTTTACTTGTAAACCTCCTTTAGGTACTGAAAGGCCACAGTGAGGTAATCCCAGAGCCCTCTCTTCTCCAGGCTGAACACCCCAGCTGTCTCAACCTTCAGTCATTGGAAAGATGCTCCCTCTGGTTGTTTCTGTGGCTCTCCTCTGGACTCATTCCAACAATTCCATGTCCTTTCTGTGCTGGGACCCCAGAGCTCGATGCAGGGTTCCAGGTGGGCTCTCACCAGAGCAGAGCAGAGGGACAGAATCCCCTCTCCCCCCTGCTGCCCACGCTGCTCTGGATGCAGCCCAGGACACGTTTGGCTCTCTGGGCTGGGAGTGCCCATGGCTGGGTCATGTCCAGCCTCTCACCCACAAGTGGGTCAGGCAGGACATGCCCTTGGTGAAGCTGTGCTGGCTATCTCAGGTCACCTTCCTGTCGTCCATGTGCCTTAACACAGCTTCTAGAAGGATCATCCCAGACAGGGAGAGGAAGCTGACAGGTTGGTAGTTCCCAGGATTTGTTACCTTTGTTACCTTTTCTAAAAATGGGTGCAGTTTTTCTCTGTTTTTGTTCACCAGAGTCTTCACCTGACTGCCATGGCTTTTCAGATGTCATGGAGAGGGGCTTGGCAACTGTGTGGAATCAGAATTGTTTAGGCTGGAAAAGACCTGTAAGATCTTTGAGTTCAACCATAAACCCCAGCCCTGTCAAGTCCACTCTCCTTACATAACTGGACACCTTTTCTATGCTCTTCCTTGGAAACCTGTCCCTGCTTTCACCATGTCTGCATTTTCTTTGTGCCCTTTAGTTTGACCAGCTGGTCTGGGCTCATCCATGCTGGTCTCTGGCCTTGTTTGCCTGATTTCTTGCTCCCGGGGATTGTGCTCTACGTGTTCTTTAAGATCTGCCAGGCCTCGTCTGCTTTCTTGTCCCCAAGGGCAGATTCCCTGGGGTCCTACGACTAGCTCTTTCAGGCAATGGAAATTGCTTTTGTGGAGTGCAAGACTTCCTTTTCTCTTCACCTCGACCTCAGGTCAGCAAACTCCACCAGTGCATCTCCACTTCAGGCTTGTCTCCAATCTTGGTGTTCCCAAATGGCTCACTTGATTTGGTGACCACTAGGTCCAGCCTTTCATGCCCTCTGGGAGAGGGATCTATTTCATGTCTCAAGAAGTCATCCTCCATGCATTCCTCCATGCAGGAGTCTCCTGGGTTGCTCACCATGCAACCTCTACAGTAGATGTCAGAGTGGTTGAAATACCCCAGCCTGCAAGCTCTTGATTTAGATTTGTTTCCACATTAATTATTGACTAGTTTAAAATTAGATTGCAATCTAGAGGTAATATGTTGATTTATTACTAACATAATGTTACTAATCAAGGCAACAAGCCTAGATTTTTTGACATTTGAAGTAACTGATTATGCCTTATGCTCAGCTCTACCTTTTCATTGTTCTCTGTTACTTGATGTCTATCTTGGATGTTCAAATGAAACAGTTCTTTAATTAAAAAAAACAAAACAAAAAAGTGATAGGGAACTTGCAGATTTCATTGACTTATCTTCTGTTAAAAGCATGGCTAAAATTGATTGACTTGTGCCGTCTTGAGAAAACAATCTAAATACTTTTGTGGCAGCACATGTGTGTTCTGTCTGGGAATCTAATTGTTGGAAACATGAGGCAACCATTTTGTAAGTATTTAGCACACTCTTACCTCCATTTTGAAATGAAGGAATCAAGTAAACAGACTGTGAAATCTGAAGGATAAAATAGCCTTAAAGCAAGCAATTTTGGCAGGAAAATACAAGAAAATAAATGCCTTCTTCCTATGACCCAAGTATTTAACTCTCTTAGATATCTCTGTCTATCTAACTATCTCTGTGTGTGTGTGTGTGTGTGTATGTACAGTGGCTTTATTTTATCACAAATAAATGATTTTACACTAGAAGTCCTAAAAGCTTCTGTTTTAAAGAAAAGAAAATACTTCTTTTAAATATATCTCCAAATCTAAAAACAGATACTATAATATTTGTTCCTAATTTTTCTAGACTTTTATGGAGGAGAATATATTTTTAAATTGTGATTACAAGTACTTAGGTATCTAAAGACAGGCATAATATATTTTACATGTCTAATATCTGTTGATGCCTGTACAACAGATAATATACATTTTCTCCTTTGTCAGTATTTCTTAGCTTTAGTGAAGTCAAGACACCCATAATATTTGTCTGTCTTTTTCTTAGGGATTTTCTTTGAAATAAGTCACAAAAAAAATCCCCAACCTAAAAACCAAAAGCAAACAAACAACGACAACAAAAAAACAACCAAAACATAAAAAAGACAACAAACTACAAAAAATCCACCAAAAAAAAGCCCAGAAAGCCCCCTAAAAGCAACAACAACAACAAAACCCTAAAAAAAAAAAAAATTACAGCTTCTGTTCTGCAGAGAAGATGAGTTGTTTTTTTCTCTGAGGCAAATCTCTTCTAAGATTTCTTTGTGTCACCTTGTTATTTCAGAAAGCTGACAACAATGCATTACAATGATTGGGTTCTTCTGCTGGCATATTCTGACTCACCTACATTTTTGGCAAGACAAATATCATTATGTTAAATTGGAAAGATGATACCTGATGTCCCAATTGCAAAACTTCTTATGGCTGTCCTGTTTGAAAATGTTATGTCTTGGTATGAACACTGTGGAATTCTTTCAATTCTTCCACAAACATTGCTTGCATTGAAATTTTCTGGGCATCTAATTGTTTTAAACAATATTTTTAGAAGAATTATGGAAGATGAATATTCATGCCAATGCAGTGCAAGTTAGTAACATGCTGGCTTTTATACTGTCTGTTGAAAAGATATAGTTCATTTTTAGTATATTCACAGATATACTTCATTCTTAATAGAGGGCAAAAATCCTTACAGCTGGATATTCCTTGAGCTGAAAAGAGTATCCCAACCAGTTTATTTTGGATGATGGCTGAACCATTGAGCTACTTTGGCAATTACTTTCTGGACTGTAGAGATAACTAAACTGTCTGTAGCATCTAATTTAAACAGTCTCAGCATAGTCCTAGGGCTTTTATGATACAGAAATCCTTTTTGGTGGGTGCAAAATTGCCATCAATGATTTTAAGAATTATGTTCTCAGTGTTCTCAGAACTGAAGTTCTGTTGGTTTTCATGCTGGAAATCCTCAAGTTATTTACCATCAGCAAAGATCATGCTCCAGATTCTTTTGTATTCAGCTGAGGCAAACATGGTGACAGTTTTGGTGAGATATCTACTTTGAGAAGTAGACTTCCAAAGGAGGACAGACAACTTCTCAAGCAGTGAAAATTGGTATTTATAACAACAGAATTTTGTTTTCACTTTCTTCCTCCTTAATCAAATCAGGCCTCCATTTGTGTTGTGGGAAGTGTGAATGTTGGTATTTCAGCCAATACAAGTAGCTGATAACTCATCACTGCATATGAGGATAGGTATGACAGGCTCGTAGGGCAAAAACTGGTCATATGTGGAAGCACAGCCATCACTTTCTCTTTTCACCTCACCTTTTAAGAATTTATTTCTATGGTAAGTTCTAAATAAGTCCCTAATAAACATGCTGCCAGCAGTGCATGGGGGCAGGTGCTCATCTCCAACCAAAAACTCTGAGAACCCCTGAGATGTCTGGGGGCCTGTCTCCCAGGCAGAAGTGCTAGGGGAGGAGTGCAGTGTGGTCCTGAGGTTGTGATGAGTGTCCAGACTTTGCTCCTGAGGCACAAGCAAGTATGTGTGAAAGGTGCAGGCTGAGGCCAGGAGCATCTGGGTTACAGGAGCCAGGGGGAAAGCCTGTGTGGTACTGGACAGGCTGAAGAAGAAACAGAGAAGGGCTTTTGTAACCAGTCCTTGATGGTTGATGCTATTCTGAGTAATGTGCCACAGATCCTGGTGATCCACAAGAGCATAGTTCTGGTGCCCTTTCCACTGTCCTGCAGAGAATCCAGGATGAGATGAGAAGAAAAGCAGTGTGGTCAGCAGGTCAAGGGAGGTGATTCTCTGGTGAGACCCCACCTGGAGCTCTGCATCCAACTGTGGGGTCCCAGCACAGAAAGGATATGGACTTGTGTCTTGGTTCTAGAAGACAGGTGTCTGCTAGGGAGGGCTGGAGCCTCCCTTGGAATGAAAGAATGTAGACCTCCTCCCTCCGAATTACTACAACGCTGAAATCAAGGGGTTTTCAGGCAGAGATCTGGGGATAGGAATAACAGTTCTTTACTAGCATAACCAGGCAAACAAACAATAGCTACAGCATTAACAAGAAAACAGAACCAGGGGCCCCGTGACAGCTTTCTCGGCTGAGATGGGATGGAGGAGAGGCTTTGCTTCACAAACCCCCTCAGTCAGTCCCGGTGCTCCTGCAGGGCTCTGAGGAACACCCAGCTGGAACAGCAGGAATGAGCAGAGATCCTGGGCTGATGGCTGAGGTGGATCAGCAGCTCTGCAGCAGTGGCTGGCACTGTCACACGTCCTGGCAGGGCAGGGGGTGCGAGGCCACCAACAAAGAGGGAGAAGGAGAAGCAGCAGCAGCTCCATCTGGGTGATGGCGAAAATTCCCTTCTCCACCGCAGCAGCTCTGCGCTCAAAGTGTCCTTCTCCAAAGCTGAAGGAGCCACCAAACTGTCCCCACCCTCCCCTTTTCCTGCCCCCTTCCTGCCCTGGGCCCAGACAAACTCTTTGTCTTTTGTCAAGCATCCACCACTTGCAACCAGTTAGGTCGTCCCCGCAACTAATGGGTACAAATTCCACGGGCAAGCCAGAACTAAAAAAAAGGACACCTAACCCCCAACAACTTGTTGGAGTGAGTCCAGAGGAGGCCACCAAGATGATTAGAGGGATGGGGTTCCTTTACTACAAATAAAAGCTGTAGGAATTTGGATTGTTTGGCCTGGAGAAGGTTTCAAGGCACAGACTACAAGTACATCAAGGGATTCTACAAGAAAGATGGAAAGAGACTGTTTGCAAAGGCATGTAGTAATAGGACAAAAGACAGTAGTTCTAGACTGAAAGAGAGGGCAGGTTTAGATTAGGTATTAGTTAGATATTAATTTTTTACTGTAGGGGTGGTGAGGCATTGGCCCAGGTAGCCCAGAGAGGCTGAAGAAGTCTCATCCCTGGCAATATTCACAGCCAAGCTGGATGGGGCTTTGAGCAACCTGGTCTAGTGGAAGGTGTTCCTGACCATGACAAGGGATTCCTTGACTATGGCAGGGGGATTGTATCTTCAAGGTACAATCCAAAACATTCTTTGATTCTAGGACATTCTAATATTGGTGATTGAGAGACAGGGACATCCAAGGTGAGATGAGAAACCAATTATATTGAATATGCAAGGCATTTTTATAGGGTTTTACTTGTATGGCACTTATATAGGGTTCTATTTTTGGTAACAATTTCCCATTGGTTATACATTCTTCATGACATCAGTACCTGTTAATCATTACAAAGTTTCACAACATATCTCTTGGTCACTTCTACCCCAGGGAGCACTTATCTGCGTCTGTCTCCCCGGTGGTTTCTGTTTGATTAAGCCTAAGATATTAGGCTCCTTTATCAGTACCATTGTGCTCTGTTTTATTCCCCATATCCTAACACTTGAAGACACCAATGAACAAGCTCTGGAGGGAGAAACCACACCCATGGCACAAATTAGCGACAACAAAAAGAAATGATGAGTGCTCATTGTGAGTATCTCTGAGTACTGACAGATTTGTCAGCCTGACAGGGATTCACCTGACGTTTGCTGCTTTCCAGGTACTATGGCTTGGGATGTCAGAGTCCACAACCTAGTAGAAACAGGGATTATTATACCTTGTTATTCTCTCATGTAGGCATGAATGACACAGCAAATCAGGACTTGTGCAGAATCAAACACTATGGCAAAGTTCTGTGTGTATGATTGAAGCAGATTAGTGCTCAGGTTAGCTGCTCCTCTCTTTACCAGTAGGAGTAAAGAGTGTAGGCAGGAAATGTAGCAGCAGCAGGACCATCTGGGCCCTTGACTGTGCTTGATGTGGTTGGCTACCAAGAAGCACTTTGCAGTGTTCAGACTTGCTTTTCTCCCCCATGATAGACTTTGTAGAGCAAGCCTAAGGTCCTCTTGGAGCCTCCTCTTAGAGAACCATGAACAAATTGCATAGGGCAGAGGCTTTGTCTGCTGGGACACCATGTGTTACTTACCTCCATTTGGTTATTGAGCCATTGACTGAAGTATTTGCTCTTTGTCTGCAGCTGTCCAGCCAATTCCTTGTCCATGGAACAGTTCATACAGAAAATCTGTATCTCTCCAGTTTATTGGCAAGGATGTTGTGTGTAACTATATCAAAGATTTGCAGAAGTCTAGGGAATACTGTTCCTCTTGCTTTATCCAGCAACACAAGTCATTCTGTTGCAGAAGGCAACCAGATTAGTCTGGCACAGTTATCCACTGGTGAAGCCAAGCTGGCTGACTCTTATCACCTCCCTGTCTACCATATGCCTTGGCACAGTTTCCAAGAGGATCTGTTCCATGATCTTGCTGGTCTTAGGATGTTTCTGAGGACCTCCATTTTTCCCCTTTTAAAAATGAGTGCAATGTTTCTCTGCTTTTCAGTTACAGGGCACTTCATCTGGTGCCAGGAGTGCTCAAATATGCTTGAGAATTGCTAGGCAACTGCATCAGCCATTTCCTTCAAGAACCTGACATGCATCTTACTGAATCCTGTAGTCTTCTGTACATTTGAGTTCCTCCAGTGATCTTACAATTTCGGGAAGGAGTAATTCCCCCAGTCCCTGCCTTGGGCTTTGGGGACTTGAGACTGTGGGAGGAGTACCTGCCAAAGAAAACAGAGGCTCTTACTCTGTATTTGCAGCATCCTGTTTTCTCTTTCCCCTTCTTCCTCCTCCCTACTCTGCTTGGTTAGCATCTGGTAAACTGGGTTGATTCAGGATGCAAATCCTTTTAATTTTTTTTCTGTTTCTCTCCATTCCACTACTTCTCTTGCCCCCTATTAAATTTTATGAGCTAGCTTTATCCTTTAACTTCTTTCAGATCTGCTTGGATACAAACTGCTTTTGTTCCTGGATTTGGGATAAGTAAATCCTGGATTTAAGTAACATTACTTCATGCTGCTGAACACCTCAGTGCTGCACAGTCTTTTTCAGTAGCAGCGCTGCCAGCTTTTGAAGGCTGATTTGGTGGAAGGTTGCAAAAAATGTTATAAAGATGTTAACACATTTTTGATGTGACATCCAAATAACTAGAAGTTCTTAGTGCATTAAAATTTCAAAAATAAATTTTGCCCCTTCCCAGCGTTAGACTTTTGTTCATTTCTGTGATTCGCAGTCGAATATTTTCTTCAGTGTATCAGTATTGTTGGCATTACTACAGTCCCGTATATTTTCAAAGAAAATCTTCATGCTGTACGCGTATCCATCATTCCTTCAATGCTGCTGATAATAGCTAAATAAGATATAAACTCACTCTTGAAAGATTTTGTCTTGAATTTATAAATTGATGCCATTTTATGATGTTTACTTTCTTCCACCTGCTAGTTGATGCAAAATCCTATTTATTAGTACAAACCAAATGTGTCAGGATTTCCTTAGTAAGAGGGTGTTAGATGTCAAAAAGACAGAGTTACAGTAGGCATTTTTAAGCCTTTATCTGCATATCTTTAATGGGCTTGTAATTTTTGTGGAGTGGCTATTAATCATACACTAGACACTGAGTGAATGTATAAAAGGTAATACAAAGACACACTGTCTAGACAGCTGTTTTTGTCCTTAAGTATTGCACCTTTTCACTGACAGGTCTTAATTAAACAGAAAGTTTAAATTTTGGTGTGATAAAGGCCTGAAGAGTCGCAGCCAAAATTATCATTTGTATTTGGAATCCTTTTAATTTAGTCTGTTGTAAAGCCATTTATCTCAAAATCTTTGCATAGGCTTCTGATAGATGAAAAGCAGCAAATAAGAGCTCAAGATGTATAAAACCTGACAAAAACAGAGATGCCTCTTAATATTAAATCCTACCCAAGCTGTAAGTGATGCTGAAGGGCTGTTAAAAATTGCCACGGTGAGTTATACTGTAATATTTTACTGTGTTTTAAAGGCATGCAGTTCAGGATATAATTGCACATTTTATAAAGATATGTCAAAAAGTATGCTGTGCCTGGTTAGCCACATCATTTGTGAGAAATGTTCTATTTTGTACTTGCCATGGCTATATATTAAAACTTGGTTATGCTGCATGCTTTTAAAAGGAAATGGGTATATTTTGAATGACCTAATAATAAATAATTTAAAAATTTAATCAAGCCATATTCAACTGAAATTTCAAGGAACCATGTATTAAAGGCAGTGTTTTCTTTGCATGAGGATGTACTGACTGATAGAATCATCACACTCTAGAAATCTCTCGTAAGGCTCAAGACTTCAGGTGGCACAGCATAAGCAGAGTTAGGTGGAAAGTTTAAAGCAAGGGCAAAGATAACTTGTTACTTGTTGGAAGTCCTAAGAAATATACTTATTAAGATCTTGATACGACCATTCTGTACCACTTGATGTGTTTGAGTGGACTTGGCCATGTGAGAGTAACAGTTTAATTTGGTGATCTGAAATGTCTTTTCCAACTAAATTCTATGGTGCTGTTAAATACTGCAGATATGATATAAAGTAGGCTGCAGAGTTATTAATTAATTACTTAAAATTTTAGGCAAATTAATTGTGTTGCGAAGACAAATGAAATAGCAGTGTAGTCTGCTACAGGGGAATAAAATCCTAGTGAGTTAGATTGTATTATTTTATAACAAAAGAACTGCAGGAACTAAAGTGTGGGTGATATGGTGCCTTTGAGCTTCAAACAACATTTGCTAATATTCTTTTTAAATCTGCTCTTGCATATGGATAAAAAGGAAAAAGTAGAGAACCAAAAAGTGGTATTAAAAGATAGGGCACTCCTTCTTCTCCTTCCTTTTGTTTTTTAAAGTGATATGTATGGACCATCTTGATCCATCTTCATTTCCATATTATAAAGCAGTAGTAATAACATAATTTATATTGCCTTAAAAAAAAAAAACAAACCAGAGGATATAGCATGTTGGAATAAAAGAAATACTGGTGATACTCTTATGTAAAGTTCTCTTCAAAAAAGCTTCTTTTATTTTTATCTGCAGAGCATCATGGCTCTGCGTGTATGATCAGACGTGTTGTTTGTATTTGGCAGTGATCGTAAAGTTATGCAGAACAAATATCACACAAAACTTAGATTTGCAAATAGCCTCCCAATTACATTTCTGATGAATACTCTTGTGAACGTGTGTTATTTTTGGTTTGCATATGACTCTGGTCTGTTTTTCTGCTTTGAATCAGGACAGAAGCTCAGAGGTGGTGGGGTAAGGTTTGGGAACTGCATTCACCAGCACTGGCACTCTCAGTAATGGAGAAACTCTGTTTGCCTGAAAGGACAAAGAATGTGGCTTGGAAATGTAGTGGAAAACTCTGAAAACAGTGTCAGGATTGAAAAACGGGAACCTGATTTTAAGGGCCTTTGCTGGAAAAAAAAATTTGACACAACAGATTTGAGAGAATTTAATAAATGCTGCCGAGTGGAGATAATTTTATTTTTCATGGTAATTCCTGAGATGGATAGTGCCTATCTTGGCTCTCAGCCTAGATTAAATTTGCAATACTTTCAGCTGGGAGAGCTTTTGGTCTGTCACCTGGGCAGCTTCTGCATGGAATCTGTGAGAAAAGATAAAGTGAACACCCAAATGCTTTTTCTGAGTCACATAACCTGAGCACCAAATCAAAGCACCAAATGCTTTTGAGTCATACTTAAAGGTAATTTCTTTCTGAGGCATGTGTCTCTAAAGTAATTTATTAATATAGTCATTATAATCCTGATCCACATGGTCTTCAGTTGGGAAAGTCAATACTGGGTTTAAGAATTGCATCTGAAATACTGCAAAAATTGTTTCAGTGAGCTAAATTTTGTAATGTTTGAGGTTTCAGTTCTTATGTGTAGCTCATTCATATCCATGAATAGAAAGGGAAAAAAAAGTGATCTCTTTACAACTGAAGCATGAACACATGGGAAGTATAACTGATGAAAACAAAGAAACACAGCATTGAATCACAGTCACAATCTGAAAACAACAGCTGTATGAACTCAGATTCAAAATAAATTCTAATATCATGCTTAGAATGAGGAAACCCAAGCATTTTAACCACTTGCAGCTGAGATGTAAGCCACAGAGAGGCTTATATTTCTTAATGAGACATTGCCATTCTCCAGCCTTGGACTCCTCCCAAGGTTTTCCCTCTCTCTGAGTTTTGGAAATTGTGATTCTTGAATCAATGAAGTTTCTTAACAGAAAAAGTGGTCAGAAAAATTCACCCCCCCTGTGAAGTGGCATGTGAATAGTGTTGGGAAAGCCTTTTTTTTTTTTTTTTTTTTTTAACAAGTACAATTCTGCAATTGGAATGTTTTGATCCAATATGTGTCTATTTTAAGCAAGTCTCAATTTGGTCAGCTGGAAGTGCATGTGGGGAATTGAGAGTAGCATACTTCTGTCGTCTAGAGTCACAGTGATTGTTGGCTGACTAGACACATGCTTTTTTCAGCAGCATTGATCAACTGGTATTTCCTTAGCTCTTGGTGGGGACAGTTTTCATATTTTATATTAAACCACAGTGATGGGATTTAAGGCAAGGTATCTAATGCAAAGGTCATGTTTCAGTAGTGGGTCTTTGGGAGGTTTGTATTTTAGACTCATGAATAAAAATCAAATTGCAGGAACTGATCAACTTGGATCATTATGATATAGAAGCTTCAGTAGATCTCTCCTGCCATATATAAAAAGAGTGCACAGCATACTCTGAAGAACTGAAAAATACTTAAGTATATTTAGTGGGCCAGAACAGGGCATGTGTTGTGGTTTTTTTCCAGTCAAGTAGCTTAGCCACGGTTATGCAGATTCTGGTATATAGTGTGTGATTTTCTTTTTTAGGTGAGTTCACATCATTTTCACTAAGTTAATTGAGCTAGTGGTAGAGACATCTTCTGCTCCAAAATCAGAAAGTTGTGACATTTTTGTTTCATGAGTTCCCAAATGAATTGGCATTTGGAGACTAATTTCAGCTTTATGTAAAAATATGTAGTGTGCCAAAATAAGCTTTCAGTCAAACAAGGTGTATCATTCAGTCTGAAACTAAATATGGCCATGGTCTGAATTTGACTTTTCCCTGTGGGGAAAATTAAAAAAATGCCCTCACCTCAGACCCTGGAAAGCTGATGGAATGGCTTTCACCATGGATGGCTCATTCTGGCAGCCATCTCTAAGCATGTGGAGGACAAGAAGGTGATCAGGAGTAGTCAGCATGGATTTATTAAAGGAACTTGATTACCTTCTATGGTGGGACAAGTGATAGAAGGTGGGGAGAGCAGTGGTTGTTGTCTTCCTTGGCTTCAGCAAAGCTTTTGGTGCTGTCTCCCATGATGCACCCATAAACAAACCTAGGAGGTGCAGGCTGGACCAGTGTATGGTGAAGTGGGTTAATAAATGATTAAATTAAATGAATGGCAGAGCACAGAGAGTAATGATCAGTGGCACAGTTAGAGGCCTTCAAAGGCCACACTAACGGTGTCCTTCAAAGGTTGAAGCTTAGTCCAATATTGTTAACATCTTTCAAGAAGATGTAGCAGTGTTAGATGCCAGAGGATCTGGGTTACTTTAATTGAGGTGGCAGGAAATTATTCCGTTTTTGTGCATGAAAATAAGATAGTTAAAACAGCTACATTTGTAAGATTTTGAAGAACTATTATAATTTTATGTAGCCATTTATATGTAAAGTATTGGAAATTGTCTTTAGTCTCCTCACTTTGATGAGGAGACATTATGGAAGCAATAGTAATTGGATATTAAAAAATCCAGCTACTGTAACATACTTTGAAACACTGCAAGTGTTTGTAATACTAGAATTCTGCTCTGACAGCCTTGAGGTGATAATAGCAATCATTGAAAAAATGAGCAACTGCACGTGCAGTGCCTGACTTTACTCCTACTGGTAGTGGTTTGTTTCTGTGCACTTGAGAACTGAGTTTTATGACTACTTCTATGAAGCAGCTCCACATTCTGATAACTGACTCTGTCTTGGCAGGAAGAGAAAGAGCGCTTGCCACAGATAGGATTAGTAAAACCTCAGGATTATACAGAGAGAGATGGAAGCAGGTATGTTGTAGAATTTTTAGCTTGATTGTAGTACGATTAGGTTTCAAGCTTACTTTCAGCTCTTAAAAGCTTGTGGGCTTTCCCCAGTCAGGCACAGCCTCTCCATTCTCTAGCTGGAATGATCCGTGCTCACTGCTCCCTAAATCAATTGAAAATCCATTGTAATCTGAGTAGAGTTATCACTTAGTAAGTAATTTGGGTATATTCAGGAAAGGCACCAAGGAAAGGTCTTTAATCCTTCAGGGATCTCAGAGCAATGCAGTCTTGTGTGAATCATCATAGAGCACTTATAAATGTACTAGAAAAATTTTTCACTCAAAGACAAGTTTAAAAATTATTGCTTCACCATCAGTATTTGGGAACAGCATCCTACTAGTTTCTGTGGGCTTTGGTGGAGTTATTCTGTAGTTTCCTGACAATATGCACCTTAAAACACAAGGCTGGCCAAGACAAATGGAAAATTGGAAGTCACTGTACTTTAATCCAGAAATTTGAGTCAGCTCTTCCCTCTTGTTCAAGCCACGTCACAAGTCAGTGTACTGAAAGAACATGGAGTATAGCCATCAGAACACAACTTGAATGTTTTAGCTGTGATATTTAACTTTGATATTATGACATGGGTTAATAAGAGGTCAGTATTTTGAAACACTAAGACCTGATTAAAGCAAATCTATGACCTAAAATATGGAAAAAATAAATAGTCAGGTAGTCATGATTCTTGATATCTTGTCAAACCACAATAGCTCTTCAAGTGTAATTTCAGAATGTTCATATTTGTTTATTTATAGCCTTGTTTTGAATTTTATGCTTTACTTGTATATAAGCAGAGTGAAACTGTGGTATATTCTACTTTGTTACATTACAGCTTTTTATAGAAACATTCAGAATCTCTAGACATGTTGTAGAGATTTTTTTTCTGGTGATCTCTGCCCAGGAGAAACAAAACAATGTTTTTAAATCTGTGGCCTTCTGCAGACAAGCCTCAAGGCTTGTCTGACAACAGATACTTCACAGCTGTTGGTTCTTTCTCAGAGACCTCAATGCTAAACACCAACTCTCTGATTTCAGCACATAAAACTAAGGTCGAAATTCTCTGTGGGATGAACTTAAATGCTGAAGGCCAAGATGTGAATTCTTACCTATGCTTCTAGGTCAGCAAAATACCCTAATCACCTGATGTTGAGTGCTTGCTTTATTACTGTTCATGTCTGAAGGCATTTACACTGGCAGACCTTAGCAGCTGTCATTCACATTTGAGGCTATTTGTATTTAATGGTATGTATGTTTTAATGCTGCAAATTTTGCATTACTTTTAATGCCAAACCTGTCACAGTAAGATTTTGGGCATATCATTCTCTTAGATATTTTATCTGACTGACTTAGCATACTGAGGCAGAGAGAGAGCAGGGAAGTTGTCAATGTTGTAGTTTTTATTTTATTTAAGCTCTTTGTCCTTTGGATGAATTGTGCAGTGAACTTAACAGTGTAGTTTGGGAAAACTTGTGCTTTCGGATGGTAGAAGCCTGAGAGAGTCACAGAGAGTCACTTCTATGGCCAGTATCATTGGGGTTTTTGGTTTGGTTTGGTTTTTTTGTTTGTTTGTTTGGTTGTTTTTTTTTTAATAGGATTGTGAAAATGTTTGTCTGGAAAACTTATGACTTAAGTTTGATGTGAAAACAATAGCTCCAAGTATGTCCCTCATCTTTCTTGAGTATGTTATTAGTTGGCATGGATCTTTATGGTTATGGTGTCCAAGAGTAAGTAGTCACTAAGATCAGCGGGGATAACTTTTGGCATTGGAATGCAAGTCCTAAAGTACAGAAAAGAGGAAGAAGAAAGGTAGGAAACAGTTTTCTGCAAGGTGTGAGGCAGAAGACTTGAGAAATTTTTCCAGTACAGTAAGGTAGAGAAGGAAGTATTTATATTCAAAATTTCAGGATGACTGTGCAATTTCAGCATGACATAAGGACTTTTAAACCCAACCTTTGAGACCTTTCATCAAGTCTTGCAGAAGTAACATTTATTTGTAACATACTTGTTTTTCTTGCAAAACTCAATTTTGTTGCTCTTCTAGAAGGGTGTTTTTCTGTTGCTTATTACCTAGGTTATAGTTTTTAAAAGCTTTTTGAATCTGAAACTTCTCTCAAGAGTGTGAAGCATACTTTAGATCTTCTATATTTACAGCTACTCCTGTTGCTATTTAAACAATTACTCCTGTGTTTTGTTCTGAAGACTTACATTCCTCATTTGAATCTCTTACATGGTGCATTTTATTATTATTATTATTATTATTATTTAAAGTTCTTAATATCTGGCTCTATCAACCAGTTACAGCTTTTTAGATAAGCAGACTACAAAGCAATGACTTTTTAAGTGGCAGGCTTACAGCCGTGTCTCATGACCAAAGTGTCTGTTAATTGTTTTGGTGGTACTAGAAAAGTGACGTGTACATCAGAACTGCAAGAAAAACTGGTGAAAAAAAAGATGAAAAGCACTGAATTTAATTAATTATGCATGATGGCAATAATTGAGTAACAGTGAGTGAAAAGTAACAAATTTGAATTGTTCTGTAATTGTGAGTGTAAAAATACTAACTCAGGGGAAAGGAGGATCAAATGGAAGCAATTTTCTCTAGGTGAATAGCAATTTCCTGATGTGATTTCTTGATTTTACTCTGAAATATTAAAAATTATTTTATTTAATGAGAAAAAAATACCTTTTACACAATTGAGTTTTTGAACTGTTGTGTTATTTTTTAACCTTGAAACATCATGCTTGTGGAGGATAAATCTCTTGTTAACGTGTCTTACACTTTCACTTACTGAATGGCATTGGATACCCCTAAATAGTGCAGAGCTTCTGCCAGGAAAATGCCATGAAGTTTGTCCAAAAACCACAGATCCAAAGCAGGCTGTTTTCCAAAAGTCTGTGACATTTTTGCATAAAAAACAGGAAGCTCACATCGGCCAAAATTATTCCCATCTTGAAAACTGAAGGCACTTTTAACTAGAGGAGACACTACAAATTGGAAAATAGTATATTTTGTCTTTAATTAAGTAACATTTGCCTTGATGTTAAAGTACAAATATTTCCAATGTGACTACATAATCACAGAAGTGCAATATAGTGCATAGATACTCCTATTAATTTCATTTGATCAGATTTTTTTTTTTTAGTTTCACCATGGAATTCAATTTAGAAATGTGGGGTTTTCTACCACTTTTAATTTTAGCCCAGGCTAGAGAGTGAGATATTAGAGCATGCAAATTTTAAATCCAGCTGAGGACATTGGCAAATTATTATATTGTAAAAGCAGATGGAAAATTAATCTTTCATTCAGCTCAATAAAATAAAAAGTTAAACCTTAATTATAATCTGGCCTGCTGCTGCTGTTGCATCAACAATTATGCAACAGCTATGCCTATGGCATTTTTTATGGAACAGTGTGTCAGTGACTTCTATCCAATGACAAATTGTCCTTACTTCACTCTTACAGAGATACTTCTCTAGAAATAAAGAGGTTAATTTTTATTAGGCATTTTCTTGCTTGGAATAATTTTCCTTTTATTGTAATTAGTCATTACATTCATCAAGGGATTGCTTTAATTTTAACAAGTGTTAGTAGCATTTGTAACAAATTTTATTACTAAAAGCTTTGAGAATGACTGCACTATTTATTATAAATGTGGAAAGTTGCATCATTTTTATAAAGCATAAACCATGTTACTAATGGTTTTCATTATTTGATTTAACTGATTTATATCAATAACACCTTTATGGTGCTGATTTTTTTTTTACTAGATATGAGCTTACTTAGCATTTCTTCAATTGAAAAGGAAAACTGTAAATTGATGAGACTGAAGACTAATCAAAATTCTTTTCTAGAATTTTAATGTTGCCATTTGGCCACTGGATTTTGATTTTCAGTTGTCCCATGGATTAAATGGTACTGCAGAAGGGCAGTCTTTTCTTATAGAGCAGTAAGATTTTTTTTCCCATTCCTTTTGAAAGGTCTCTCGTTTGTCAGCCTTTCCTCCCATTTTTTAATCCCAGTGACTAGCCCAGCACCTGGAGTGCCTGATTTGACTCTCTAAAATTTGGTGAGATGTCTTTTGGGACTGAGAGTGTGAGAGAGTGTTATGTGAATAGTGTTCATACTTACTTGATTACATGCATATATGATGTTTTGTCTGTGGCTCCATGGTGTGTATTTGGTACGGATACTTGGGCTTTGCACAATCTGACAGTTTCATTTTCAGGAATCTTACACACATTCTGAGATGTGAGCATCTTTTTCTGCTGCTGGAATGGTATTTTCCTTTCCCTGTAATCCCTCTGTGTTTCCTTCCTTGTGTCTTCAGAGTTTTTCCACTTTAAATTATTTCAAGGTAAGCTGGTGTCTCTTGTGTTTTCTAGATAATTAAGGATATAGATGTTGTATGATTACTATAATAACTATTATATGTTGTTTCTCAGTTGGGGTTTTCCCTTTTCATAAAGTTTCTTTTGAATTCTCTCTGAATGTATTAAAGAATCTGATTATTTTAGCTGAACTAGAAATTAATTTAATCTTAATGATGTTTCATAATTTTCAAATACTGTTTCTTGAATATTAATGGCTTAATTCCTATTTGGCTAACTCCTCAATAAGGAGAAGATTTTGTAGAAAAATATGTGAAAACATTGTTAAGTATAACTTAGTAATCCTCTTATCTAATCTTGCTGCAGCTTAACTGTGAGGTAGAGTTACCTTCTGACATGATTGTATAATTGCTAGTTTTTGAGCAATTCTTTCTGAGGATTTAGATCAGAGCAAAACTGTGTTTCTTGCAGAGCAATAAAATATATGCATCTAAACTATAATGACATTCCAATTCCATTCAAATACCTTGGTATATGAGTTCTTCTGTACTGCAGACTTCAGGATAGTAGAGAGCTCCATGAAGGAGCTAGTATAACAGAGGTGCAGGAGGCATGGCAGCATGGAGTTTGTGTGCAGTAATGTAGCCTGCATCACATAGGTTTTGATAAGTCATTGGAGGGTATCATATAGCACACTGTAATTGTAAGCCAAAAATATCCAGTTATGTTTGGGGCTGGTTCAATATAAAAACAGAGTTATAGTAAAGCAGGTCAAGAACTTTACCATTTACATTCTTAATTTCTGCGATATAGTAATTAATTCCTATAATCTTCTTTCACAATCAATTTCAGCACGGGGGGAAGAATCTCAGATCCTTCTTTCCCCTTTGTCGCCAGCACTAGTGAAAGGTGTAGGAGACTGCTTTACAAGCAGATGTGTCTGTAATTATCCTGATCCATCTATAATGAATGCATGAAAATCAATGTGTTTACATCCAGTTTAATAGCAGTCCTGGTAAATCTTATAAACTATCAGATGATCCACCCAAATCTTCCTTTTGCTTCAGGGCACACTGTTGCAGTTGCAGAGAGATCTACAGTCATGTCTCCACAACTGTGTTAGATCCAGGGCAAGTTTAGACTTCATTAGGTTACTACAAGAAACAAGAAGTTTTAATGTTGGTAGCAGGTTCCTGAGATTTGATTTTGTTGTTCAGAGCACAAGCATAATGTTTAAGTTCATCTTTAATCACTTAAGTCCTTTTGTCCTCTAAAATATGCTGATACTGGTGGCCTCTAAACTGTGCTAAACCTTTTTCTCAAAAGTATCACATTGGAAAGGGGGTATTGCATCATGCAGGCATTTTCCTTTCCTTTTAAGATTGGCCAAAGTGAGGCATGTTTTAGTAGCACTTTATGTTTCCTTTTTCCTTGGGTGATTTTTAGAATATTTTTTTCCTCAGTGAACTCATCTGTCATTTCCAAAAGCCTCAGTTCAATGTAATGTTTTTGGAAGCAGAAGAATTCAGAGAAGCCTTAATAACTGACAGTCTGATCTATTTCTTCTTCCTCTAAAAAGTGCATGTCATGGCCTAGAGCTTCTCTATCTGAAACTGATGATTAGATCCATCAGTCCTGTAATTGTTGAAAAGGTAAAGTTTAAAACTGCAGGCTATGAGTGTCTTCTTCAGTGCATTTTACTGACCACCTGGAATTTAATAATTTTAAGTATGTACTATCAGTACAGCCCAACAGTATTTTCTACTTAGATTTTGTAACAATTGGAGCTTTACCCATGATTATATAAACAATATAATATTAAACATGACTAACTGGAAGTTTCACATTGGTATCACAGAACGTGAGTTTCTGTGATACTTTTCTCTGCTGATCCTTTAAGATGTCTGTATGTATTCTAAAAGTGTTGCTTCAGAAGTCAAAAAAATTAGTAATATTACTTCGCCCCCTTTTGTGTTCTGTGGTAGTGGAAGGAGATCTACTGCTACAGGCACCCATCTACTCTAATGACCACACAATGACACATTTTACTTATTCAAGAAGTTACACTGTGCTGTCAGGAGTCAGTTACAAGTCCTGAGCACAACATGTACAAAATCAGGCTCCTGAAATGAGCTGAGCTCCAGGTCTGGAAAGAAAAAAATAAAAGATTTGTGGCTTTGAAGGTGTGTTTAAGGAGAAAGGAATTGATGGGAAAAGAGGTGGCAGCTAAGTAACATGTAACTTGAAAACCAAGACCAGAAAAGGCTTTTAGTCAAGCACAACCCTGTGAACAATATTGTTCAGCCTTTTCCAGCAAGTTCATTCATATATTTTTACTTGGTCATATAAATTTGTATACTTTGGAGACTGAATATACTTCAAAGTAAATTAAATGGTTTCTTGTTTTGTAGTTCTGTCTTTAATTCACTGTATGAAAATATATATCTATTTGTGTATACATTCATGTATACATTGTGTATATATATTTGTGTATACATTCATGTACAAAGATATGTGACGTATATGCTGGTGATATTAGATTTTACACCTTTTGTATCCTTCATGAGGTGTAATGTATCCTGTAAGATGCTAATTTACTATTTGAGAGCAGAGGTAGTAAGAGTCATGTTTTTTCCTCTGGAGCCAAAGTTATTTTAAATTTTTTTTTAATATAATAAATCTAGGGAATTTTGTTCTGTTCAGTACATTACCTTGATGCATTTTTTTTTTTTTTTTTGTTCAAATTACTTTTAAGTTGTTTGCCTGTGCAGGTGCTTTTTTTAACAAACAGCTTTTGGAGTCAATAAATTGATCATGTGTCTGCAGGCTTACTATGAAACGTAGTTCATAGCAGATATGTAAGGGTGCTCCTTTTAGCAATCTCCTGCAGGACCTTTAGTGGTCAAGGGAAGGAAAACCAGTTTGCAGGAGCATTTGAAAGGGACCATTTCACTGTTATAAATGTGCAGCACTTCAGAGTATTCTCATGTTTGACACGGAAGTTTGGCGGAGACATTATTGGTATTTTGTGGCACAAACTTCGTTTTGTGGAAAAGGATTGGAAGATAAATGTATCTTTACAGCTGCTCTTACTGAAAGAGAGGCTAAAGAATTTTATTATTTCTTTAGTAATGTGAATTACTAAGAAAGTCTTAATTTCATTCTAGAGAAACTGTTGAAAATTGTTGAAAAGTTAAGGGTAAAATACAGTTGAGTACCTGTGGCATGATGTAAAATCTTCATATTACTATAGCCATGGCATCTAGTCATCCAGTACAGAATCACAGAATGGTTTGGGATGGAAAGGACCTTAAAGATCTTCTGGTTCTAACTTCCCTGGATCACTGGGCCAGGTTGCTCAGAGCCGAATACAATCTAGCCTAGAACACTGCCAGGGATGGGGCATCCCCAGCTTCTCCGGGCAACTTGTTCTAGTGCCTCACCACCCTCACAGTAAGGGATATCTTCCTAATAGCTAATCTAAATCTCTCCCCCTTTAGTTTAAAACCATTCCCTCTTGTCCTATCACTCTCTGCCTGTGTAAAAAGTTGCTCTCCCTTCTTCTTTATAAAGAAAGGGGAATACTTTTAATATTGGATGGATGTTGCAGTAAGGTCTCCCTGGAGGCTTCTCTTCACCAGGCTTAACCACCACATCTGTCTCAGCCTGTGTTTGTAGGAGAGCCCCTAGCTCCCTAGCTCCAGCCCCATGGGCATCTTCATAGCCTCCTCTTGACCCCCTCTAAGAGGTCCATGTCTTTCTTGTGCTGGGGCACCTATGCTAAGCACAGCACTCCAGGTGAGGTCCACAAGGGCAGAGTAGAGGGGAAGGATCACTTCTCCAGGCTGTAAGTGCTCATTGGCTCATCTTCAGGTTTTCATCCAGAATAACCTGACGTCCTTCTCCACAGGACTTCTCTTAGCTCTACTTCCAGTCTGTAGTCATGTCTCTGATTGCCCTGGACCTGGTAAAGAACCTTGAACTAGGATTTGTTGAATTTCATGAGGTTGTCATGGGCCCATTTCTCAAATTTTTCCAGGACCCTCTGGATGACATTCTATCATTCTGTTATGTCAGCATTACCACTCAGTTTTGTGTCATCTGCAAGCCTAGTAAGTGTGCACTCAATTCCACTGTCTGTTTCATTGATGAAGATATTGTAGAGCATCCGTCCCAAGAGAGAGCCCAGAGAGGCATCACTTCCACTGGCCTGCATCTGGACATAGAGCCTTATAACATAGCTGTCTGGCTGTGTCCATCCAGCCAATTCCTTATCCCCCAAATCGTTTACCCTAATAGTTTACTCTTAATAGTTTACCCTAATAGTTTACAAATATATGCCAAAGAATTTAAAGAAATCTAGGTAGGTTATGTTAGTTGGTCTTCCCATTGTTGACTGTTGCAGTCCCTCAGTCACGGCCACCACATCAGAGGCTGGTCAGGCAAAGTTTGGATTTAGTAAACCCTTTTTTTCTGTCTTGGATCACTTCCTTATCTTGCATGTACCTTCACTTTTGCTTTTTCAGCTTCTCTGAGAATCTACCCTATGATCTTCCCAGGCTCAGAGAGATAAGGCTCACCAGTCTGTAGTTTCTAGTCTCCCTTTATGTTTTTTTAAAAGTAGAAGTGATGCTTCCTTTTTTCCTGCCACTATGGACTTTGACTGCCATGACTTTCCAGATATGATCAAGAGGTGTTGCAGGCTTGGCAACAACCTTAGCCAGGACCCTGGGATGCATCTCATCAGGCCTCACAGACTTGTGGCTGTTCAGTTTCATCATGTGGTGCCAAACCTGCTCTTTTTTCACAGTGTGATAAAATTCACTCTCCCAACACCCACTTAGAGGTTCATGGACTGAAGGGAAGAAGCCCAAAGTGCTTTACTGAAGCCAGTAAAGACTGAGGCAAACCTCAACCTTCTCCATATCCACTGTTATATTACATATATGTGATATATCCGTATCCACATCCATATCACTGTTCCACCTTCACATTTACATAGATTGTATATTCTCCTTGGCTTTGCTTTTCTTACCAATACACTTACAAAATCTCCACTTAGTATTCTTCACATCTCTTGCCAAGTCCCATTATATCCGTGTTTTAGCTTTTGTTATCCCATCCCTAAACAGCTGAACCATATCCCTCTACCTTTCCAGGCCACATGTACCTGTTTCTATTGGCTGTGCATTTCTTTCTTACTCCTCTGTTTGAGGAGCAGACCTTGTTCTAAAAACCTTAGAGGTTTCCAGTTTGCCTTGCTTGATATCCTAAACATCAGGATAGAGGGTTCTTGTGCTGTAAGCAAAGTGTCCTTAAAGAGCTGCCAGCTCTTATCAGCTGCTTTGTCCCCAAGGATAATTTGTCAGGGGATGTTGCCCACGAATTCTTTGAGCAGCTGGAATTCTACTCTTCCAAAATTCAGGGTCTTGACTTTGCCCTTTGCTTGGCCTGTGTTCCTCAGGATCACAAACTCAACAAGGGTGTGGTCACGACAGCCCAGACTGTTCCAGCCTTAAGCACTCTAATGAGCTCATCGTGTATGAAGAGGTAAAGAAAAGTGAAAATTAAAAGCTAGGATTTCTATTAGATGCTCATGTTTCAGGGTGTAATTTCTAAATTTAATATTTAGGTATTTGTAAAACTTAGAAAAAGATTGCTCCATGACTGAGATAAATGACACAAGAGATAACTACAAATTCATGAAAATTATTTGAATGAAATAGTTCTGTAGTTTTTTTAATGTAGGCTTGTGCATAAATTTAATTTGTGGATTAAAAAATGGAGTATTTCTGGTGCCTTGGCATTGTCTAAACCTAGCATCTTGTGTGTAATTGGTTACTGTAGAAATACATACTCTTATATCACAGATTCTGCCATTACAAATACCTGGCCATTTTTTAGGTTTTTAGGCAAAAATGGGATTTTCTTGGTGTGAAAAGGCCAGCCTGTCTTTAACATTATGTCTAACTAATACACATTCTATTTATCTAAAACAAAAATAACTGGAATGCAAAATCAGCCGAACTCTAGAATGTTAGTTGTGGCTTTTGAATTTAACGTTGCTTTAGCCTTAGTACCATATTATATTTAATTTTTACATTAAGTCTACATTTCTCAAACTAGAATTTCAGAGTTAGTGCATCCTTAGGATCTTAATCTGTTTTTATTCCTTCACTTATTTATTAAAGTAGAAAAATGTATGGGTCTGTTGTGAGAGGGAGAAAGGTATTAATGTGTGTGAGATGTTCTTTTAGGTCATTGTGGAAGAGCATAGGAAACACCAATGATTGTTAATTTAGAACATAACTTATGGGATGCACAGTAAAACATATGGCTAAAAAGAAAAGTTAGTGGATGTTTTTTCATTGTGTTTTTTCAACAACTGCAGTACATTTTGTGCCTTCATTAAAGTGTCAGCCATTTTGGAGAAATGTATACCCAAGACTGTATTCTGTGAATACCTGTGACCCAAATTAAGGAACCTGCGTACTGTTATTTCTGAGTGATCTTATGGAATGTTGGACTTCACAACTACAGTCCTTAAAATGTTGTATAAAAGATTTTGTCTTTTTAGAGGTCTGTTTTGCACAGTAATTTTTCCTAGAGGATAGCAGAAAGCAACAGCTCTTTCACACAGGTTTTTGCCAGATTTCAAGTATCTGTTTTCCGCTTTCAGCTTTGCTGAAACAGTTCTCAAGCATTTTGATATGATCAAACAGTGTTTAGTTTAGTTGGCATGACCTTTCCCTTGTCTGGCTTCCCTCATTCTGCTGAAAACGACATTTATTCTGAGGAAGACATTGACAATTTCTGTGCTGAAAGTTAGGGATTAAGAGTTTGCTAAAGTTATATTGCAAGGGAGGAAGGGGTGAGCTCAGGGTTCCTTATTAGTGTTTTATGATAATACACACCACTGTGCAAGTGGCGTGACAGCAGCCAGGTGGCTGTATTGGCTTTTTATCCACAGCAAAACAGCATCAATCCCAATGTGCAAATCACAGATGGATTTCTGAAATACTGTGTGGCCTGAGCATGCAGAAAACATCCATGGCATGTATTTTTGTACACTTTCATTTCCAGGTTTTTCTATCCAGTTAATAAGATGTTGGAAATTAAAGTGGTCAGTATACCAGACAAAATCAAGTTGATTGTGTGATTCTTTACACTGGATTAGGTAGTCTTTTAAAAACTAAAGAGTAGAGGAAGATGGTGTATCAGCATATAAGATTTAAGATAGTAAACATAATGTTATCTATAAAGTATTTGGTTTACATTTTCTTCTTATCAATAGAGCAAATATAAGTGATATATTTAGTAGCTACTACACTGAGATATTTTACTTTTCACTTGACTTTGGTTTCCTGCACATTGCTATTAATATGACATTTCTCTTTAAATTTTATATTGAAGAAAAACAATTAAAATTCTATCATTTTTAATAATAGTTTTACAGTAAATTATACTGTAAGTATTTAAATGAGTACGCTTCCTTAAAATCCTTTTTTAAAAAACCTATAATTAGCAGCTTTCCTGTTGCATATAGGCAGAGATATTATAAAAGAAAGGCCTTATAAAATCAGAGTCTAAGCCTACTATGTGAGCTAAGTTCAGTTAGCCTGTTAATTCCCATAAAAAAGAATCAGAAGAGTGAGAATCAATTTACATAACAATCTATTCCTTTAAAGAAAAATAAGTTGCACCTGTAACAACAGAAAATCTGTACCATGAGCACCAGTAAACAAATATGTAAACTATCCAAGAATAGAAGACTTTGATAAACATGCACACAAGCCATTTACCAATGAGTAAACAGAGTTTCAGTGTATTGTTAACCAGTTAGATCTAACAAAATGCCCTTTATTATTGCCAATAAATATAACCTATGTAGATAAAGAATTAGCTTTTCTACATGAGAAACTGAGAAATGTCTGCTTATTACTCCAACAATTTCCTGTCAGGGATTGGTGTGTGTTCAAACTGCTTCTTTTTCCTCAGCTCTTAGTTCGATTGCTTAAATGTACAAGGTGAAAGCAACAACTATATTGATGACGAGTGATGCAGAAGTATTTAAGGCATGTAACAAAGCCTGTTGCAAGACATCTGCTGATTCAGCATCTCCTCCATGCACTCACCATCTGCTTATGCAGCCCATATTTCACTAGCTTTTCTCTGAGGATCTTCAATGAGACAGTGTCAAAAGATTTTTTAAAGTCAAGACAGACAATTCAATTACTCTTCTGACACTATCAATGGTAGCTGCTTCTTTGGAACAGAAGAACTTCTGTCAGTATTTTTTGAAAATAATTCAAAGTGAGAAATGATAGCGATGCCTTAAGTTTTACCTTTCATATTTTTCATATTTTGTGTTGCCTAGGTGTGTAGTTTTGAGCTTCATATTAAGTGTTAGTGAGCTCTCTTCACAGAGTAGGTAGACAAAACAATTCCCTTCCTAGCTTGATACCAAGGACAATCATTACAAGTTTCAGTTCCAAAAGCATAAACAACTGAAGATAGACTGAAGAGAGAAAACAAGAAGGATGTGACTTCATAACCTGAAGCTGTGATTGGACAATTAACCCTGATACACAGATAGACCAAAACTTATAAAAATGTAAGACCTTGTGACCAGTTGTCCATTTTTGTGACCATTTTTAGGTCCATCTTAGATGTATGCATGGTCAGACTTTTGTACTGCCCAAGGTGTATCCTTTAAGGCCCTTCAATAAATACCTAATCTATTCTTAACTCTGTCTAGCCTCTGTTCTAGGCCTTCTCAAGGCATCGAGAGTAGGAGAGTCACTGTCATGGTGGGCTATTGAGAGAATTGGTAGACTGTAGCTACCAGATAGGCTTTTTTGCCTGGGAAATAAAAACTAGAATGTGCAAAGCTCAGGCTGGTAAAAAGGAAGAAAACAGGGAAGAATGAATAAATAAATACTCAAGAGGAACTTGAAAAATAATTGCCTCTAAGATTATTAATGTGCTCTGTGAGTGATGTTAGTTTCACAGCCAGACAGCACAGAAGAATGATTTGAACTCAGAATGCCAGAAAGGCTGATGTATCTGATACAACCACCCCGTTTAAATAGGAGAGCTGTTTTCCTAGGACCACACTGAGATTGCTTTGTAGATCTTCAAGGCTGAAGACTTCACCACCTCCTTGAGTACACAAGTCACTGTCACAGCAAAGAGTGTTTTCCAAAGTTCATACAGCATCTCCTGTATTTCAGTTTGGATCCACTGCCTCTGGTCCTGTGACCGGGCATCAGTGAAAAGACCTGGTCATATTTTTTTATTACCCATTTATTTCAGGTATACCTACACCACCATCTCTTTGCATTATTGCAAAGGGATGGTGGTGAAGGTCTTTGCATTAAAAATGGCTTTATGCCATTACATACTGTAGTTGCACATTTGCATTAATTGAGTCACATGATCAGCCAGTGTCACTGTAAAAGGACAGCAGTCCCTTCCTGTCCTGGTCCAGCTTATGTTCCTCTGAGTCAGAAGCTACTTCTGCTCACTGGAAGCATCAAAGTAATGTCATTGAAACATTAGTATTATGAAATGGCTTAGTGGAGTTCAGTTGGCTTGCCTTCTGCTTGGAAAGACATCAGAATTAGGCTAAGGGAAGTAGTGGGTACACAGTCAGAGGTGAATGAGTTGTGAAGGGGAAAGGAGGCAAAGAGCCTTTATGTCTGAAACTGTTAATTCAGTTAAGTAGGATAGAAAAATTAATCTCTGATAAATGATTCTGGACAATGACAGAATCAAAACAGTTTGATTTAGGAAGAAGAAGAGTATGTAATGATTAGAGAAGAAATGCAGGTTTTAAAATGAGGAAGCTAATTGCAATGTCAGCTTATTGGATGTCTTGTAAGCGATTTATGTCCTAATAAAATATAAGGCAAATATGTGAGTATTTAAATGTAGTTACAGTTTCAGGTACACTGCAGTTAGTTTTGCTGGTAAGTCTGCAATTCTAACAGTGTTTCAATATTACTGAGATATATTATGACAGCATAATTTACTTCTGAATGAAAATTAAATTTTTGATTTTTCTTTTTTTTTTATTAATGTAGTGGTTTAGATTTGCTAATTTCATTTGCCGGCAAGTGTACCAAATAAATGTTGTGGTTTTAAAGCAGCAACTAAAAAATCACTAGAAAACTTACTTATTTCTTGCTGTGAGATATGGATTAGAAGAGTAAAACAGGCTTAAAACTTAAAAGGAATAAAGACTAATACAAAGAATATAAAGAATAATAAGAATAAAAACTAAAGAAAACAAGTTACCATTAACCCATTTTTTCAGGATTACTGCTTTAAAAGCATCTTGTCCTCTGTGTACACAGTGTAACATAAAAGTTTACATATTCTGGATGGGTAAATCTTCATGGCTGTTCTTGGATTTACACCAGAATTTGAAGTAGCAGCTCTCTTGCAAGTATTCTCATTTTGTAATGAGGCATTGGCTCACTTTGTTGTAATTCAGCTCTACAGAGCCATACTTTGTTCATTCAGCAGTTTAGTCCCTTGCCTGCCAAGAAGATCCTGATGAGTTCCAGTTTTCCTTTTGAAGAACAGAAGCACTTGAATACTGCAAAACAAACATGCTTTCAAATTGATTATCACTAACTGCTGCCAGGGTGCCTGTTTTCCTTTGTCTGCTTCATGGCAAAATAGAGTGTATTTGTACAGAAGGCTTTCTTTGGCTACTTAGTTAGATGCAGGTAATGTTTAAGAAATTCTCCATTTTACCATACCTGTGCAACTCTTGTTTTGAAGAAGAGTAGAAATTTTATCCAAGGACTGTCACTTCAGACAATATTTCAGGCAAGTTTTGGATGTCACAGAGCACATACAAAATCCCAGGAATTCTTGGTACTAGCAATTCAAAATCTTTGTATTGGTTGGTAGTCATGCAGATTTCATACTTTCATGTTTTGTAATATTGCTGGGGAGGACTTTGTGAATCAGTGAGATTGGTAGCTAAATCTACTGTGAAACTTGAAGATTTGCCAAATTTAAGGAAACATAGCATTTTAATACTGCTTTATCACATAATGAATTTTTTATATAAATGAGTAGCAAAACCAGAACTTTGTATTAGTAAAGTAAATGCAAGCATTGGATGAATATATAGAGGTCAGTGTGAATAAGCATTAATTTAAATGAACCTTATCTTCCAGTCCTTTAGGTTATCTGACCAAGTGCATGTAACACAATCAAGTGTTACTCAGTAAAATTTTTTTTATAAATTATTTCAATGCTTTGATTATGCTAGGCACATTTGGATTCTTTTGTGTCTGTTGTAAAAAGGATCTGGCAGTAGATGAGGAAATAAACAGAACAGCTAAAATTATTAAAACACTGGTGTGCTTTTTTTCCCAATATCTCTGAACCAAAACTGTAGGGAGTTTTAAACATCAGATTATGGTGACTTGCTTGATCCATGCTCCCAGCCATTCCATTAGAAAGGAATTAATGAACCACTTTAGTCTCAGAGTACAGTAATCACTAACACAGGGAGCTCCTTCTCCATGATATCACAAACAGATATGGTTTTATTCCCAGAAGCAGCACTGTATTTTGAAAACAAGGTATTGTACCTTCCCTCAGAGAAAAATACATTTGTGAATTAAATAATTATGGCAGTTATATTGAACTTCATTTTCAGTATCAAGTTTCTTGGTAATGCTGTTTTCATACCATCTGTAGAAGTATATATTATATCTTATATTTCACCACCGTGGGATGGCATTTCCACAAGGAAAGAAAAAAGCAGACCTTTTAATTTAAGTAATTTCTATTGTGTTTTGTTCTTACAAGTGGTACTTAAGAATAATCATATTTTTAAGACATAGAAATAATTCTGGTACGTTTGTGGTTTCATAATTCAGAGATTGTAGGTGATCAGATGTATTTAAAATGGTAGGTGATCTGATTCAACTAATAATGCTAATGTTTTCATTTTTTGCTGCTTTTTATTTCAATCTGCAAATTTATTATATTTCTGTCAAAGAGAGGGGCTGTTAACTCTTGTTTCTATAGACTATGTGGTCTCTTTATCCATTCTCTCATACAAATGTAGAGCATTTCTCACACCTAATAACATTTTCTAATCCTTTACTTTTTTCTGTCTATGTTCAGCTGTCGTATAATAACTATGTCTACACTGTCTTCCAATTCTGTTCTTCGGCATAACATATTTTGAAGTCTTTATGTCTTCCATGTATCCTCCTTATGTTCTAATTTTGTGGGCTGCTTTGGGACTGTATACCCCTCCCTCTTTTTGCTCTCGGTCTGGCCATACTTCCTATCCATCTCTAAATTATCCTTATTGTTTACTTTATTGTTTTTTGGCACTTGTTTTTTTTTATTTGTCTCTGCTTTCCCTATATAAAAAGAAAGCCGTGGTTTTGGGTTTTTTTCCCTGGACCTAAATCTTTTTAAGGTGATTCTTTATTGCAGTGTGCAATATTTTAAGTGCATTTGGTGATGGAATTGTGACACTATTTCTTTTATCAGGGACTGATGTCTGGGAAGACCTCTATAAAGCACTTTTTCATGTTCCCCTTCTCCATTCATTTTCATATTTAAACTGGGTATTACTTCCCCTGTTACTCAGTGTTTATTCTGATCTTTCACCATTCTTTTTTCTGTGATTTTGTTTTACTTATTCTTGCATATTACTGCCAGTCTTTAGGACCCTGTCAATATTCAATGCCTTCTGATTTCTCCTCTCCTCTTTATCTTGTGTAATAAAGTTCTTTTTATCAACAATCTTCCTGTCTTTTTTCCCTCCCATTTCATATAAGGGGAGGAAGTTTTCCTGTAGCTATTACACATTTTACAGTTTGTCATTCTCCATGCTGACTTCATCTATATTCTTAGGTTGTCTTTTCTCCAATTTTTGCATAAATTCTGTGTACTCAACAATCTCCTTTCATTTAATTTTGCATTCTTTGTCAAGATCTATTCTAATTGTGTTTTTTATCCTTTTTTCGAGTTCTTTATTTCTACCTGCATTTCCTCTCATTGAAGAGAAAGAAGACATTGAAGCCTTTTCTGGAATCAGTAGCTATTGGGTCATCCCTCTGTAATGTCCTGAAAAATATGCATTTCCTTTTGAGGACTGTTTTTCAATATGTGTATTTAAGTGCTTTTCTGAGTTACTACCTTTAGGAAGATAGTAGACCTTTTTTTTGTGTCTGTTTTGTTGTTGTTTTTGTTTAGGGGGTTTTGTTGCATTTTTCCTTGTTGTTTCCTGGGAGAATAACATTTTAGCTAAATCTGCTTCTGTGTTTTTTCCACTCTACTAATATTTCTCCCATCAGGCAATGATTGTAGATTTTTTGCACATCTTTTCTGCATCTCTGACACTTTAAATATTATGTAACACTGAGATTTCATAATGTGTTAAACTTAAATTCTAGTCACTGGTTGTTTATTCATCTGCTTGTTTCAACAGGAATTTCAGCAAGGTTCTATAGTAGGTTTTTGCAGGGCTGCTTCTCTGGGGAGCTGATTTATTTTTTTTTTACTTTTTTGACTGCTTGCATACACAACAATAGTTCCAAGTGTTAAATGTTTTAATTTGTGCTGCCTGCCTTGTAGTGATTATCAGGGTAGGTTGCAAACACTGTCTCATCATCTTTAAAATGTTTATTTACTGCACAGCGTAAATTACAGTGAAATGGTACTTTTACCATTAAAATATATTTTGATATATATAAAAAAATCCTACATTATTTATACATAAATATATATAAATATATAATATATATTTAATATATTAATATAATTATTATATATTATATATATAATATAAATTCGTAGCTATTCAGGTGGTTTGGGTTAGTGTTAATTTTTTTTTTTTAATCCGAGCTCTGACTCATCAAAAATATTTTCTGGCTGGTTGCTTCTTTGAAAGTGTAGGTACGAGAGTATTCACAGTGCTGTGCTTATGTGTGAGACAGAGAGGGATTTGTTTTTTTGGCTGCCTCATTAAACATTTCATTCCACCCCTTCTTCTGAGCTAGTCTCTTTAATCAGCTCCAGCACACTACTACTTGTCGGAACAGAAGCACAAAAATATTGGCGTCTTTTCTTCCAATGGCTTAATCAGGGGCATGTTCTTTCCAACTAGGAACAAGTCAAGAAATAATAAAGATCAGACTCAAAGTCGGTTTTCCAGAAACTATCTGAAAAGGGCCATTCCTGAGGATTTTAAAGGAGCACTGAAGAAGTTTATCATTGACTCTAGAGGCATTGTCTTAATGCAGCTTCTGTCATACTTGATCTAGTTTATTATCCTGTGCACAGATATCATATCTGTGACTAAGCCAGAGAAAACTAAAAATATATGAGTATACAAACTGAATATTTTGCTAATGATATGTGGTTTATTGAGAATTTTAGGAAGTCAGAAATGCTTAAAATTTTGTGGATGGAAGCATAAAGCAAAAGTCTCCTACTATTTCATCTCCTATTCCCTCCAGGATGTTTGTATTGCTGAAATATTTTTATACTTAATGTAGTACACAATACAGTATTATATTGCTCAGATACTGTTTAGAAAAAAATTAATCAGAATTTGACATATGTACTTGAAATCTCTTTAATTAGAAATTAATGTATCAAAAATGCACATATTCCACTGAAAGATTTTGAATTTGACTTGACAGAATTTAGGGAAACCTTTATAATGACATGGGGATTCAACAGTTTTTTAATGATTTTGTAATTTTTTTTGAAGGTTTTTTTTTTTAAATAAAGGAGTTTGCTGCTATTATCTTCAAGTTTTAGTAGCAAAATGATTTCTACTGAGGCTTTTATCGAATGTAAAAAATTCTCACAAAATATATTTAAGAAAATTTTTTTAAAAAAATTTGCTTTGTTCATCTGTTTTATGTAGATGTTAACTTTGAATGCTTTGTCGAGTGCAGGTCAGGTTTTTACTCACTTTTCTAAACTGAGTGTTAAGATGCAGCTAGATTTATTCTTTCGTCCCACCATATTTGGTAGAATATTTTGTATGATTATTGTAAAGTAGCTTAGTTGGTGGCTGTGAGGTGTGAAATGGCAGGCATGAGGGTCAGTACTGAAACAACCACCACATTGTTCAGGTACATCAACACTGTCAAAGTAGATGCCTGCTCAAAATTTTATGGGGTTGATGTCTAGACTGTGTTCTATACCTCCTTTTAGCTAGCATACTGCTTTAGTCAGAACATGTCAGTTCTTCTAATTTAAGTATTTCCTCCCTGGAGAATTCTGTTTCATTGTATAGTGTTTCAGATTTTCTCTCTACGTAAAACATTTAAGTATGAATATTTTATTACTTACTATTTCATTACTACTTTATTATTTACTCTTTCTGCCCTCTTTGCTTGGTCTATCTATATTTTTTGCAGAGATTAGGTTTATCTATCCATTTTCTCCTCACTACTAGGTTTGCTACAGGATATGACAACTTTGTTTCACAGCTCTCTTTTTCTGGATTCTCAAAGTGGCATGGGATTTCATCTATTATTTATTTATTCTTAAATGCAGTCTGTAGATTGAGTTGCTACATAAATACGTGTCAACCCCCATGAAATGTAGAGGAAAACTTCTTGTGGCTAGTTTGATGTTTGGTAAATATTTTGAAAAATAAAACACTTGAGATTTTCATGTCTTTTTTAAAACTGTATTAACACACAGAAGACACACTTGAGATTTTATGGCAGCTATATTACTATAACATACTCCCAATAAAAAGAATATAAAAGTAACAGAATTAAATGTTGGAGAAGGAGAGTAATTCATTCATCTGACTCATGGACTGAATTTTAAAACAAAGTAAAGGAAGAACTTAAGGTTTCTGTTTTAAAGATTTTTCAAGCTGGCTTCATATTTTCTAAATTTATGTCCTTTTAGTTCTTCTTCCCTCTCAATTTTCTTTCCCTTGATCTTGGGGTTTTTTGTTGTTCTGGTTTTTTTTTTCCCTCCTCATTGAAAAAAAATAATCCCACACTTGTAAACATCGTCCCTGAAAAAATAGAAAAAAGTCATCCCTTTTTGTTAGCTGAAATGTAATATTTTTGTATTTTGCTTTATAATTTGTTTCTCTGGGTATTGTGGTTGAAGAATTTTGGAACACAATTTATTCAGAACAACATTTTTTACTACTTTTCTGTAGAATTGCCTCTTAGAAAGAGCGCTATTGTCCTTAATTTATTCTAAGACAGAATTATCATATATTAAAATTTTATTACTCTGTACTTTCGAAGAGTCATTTTACTATTATATTAAAATATCTTTACTCGAAGAGTGATTTTATATTAGAGTGGATATAAAAGTGTCTGTATCAAAGCAAAACATGATGTATGAACTGTGTACTGTGAACTTTATCTCCTTGCGGCATTCTGCTTGGTCTTTAAATTTCCATTAAAATTTTATGTTATATAAAAATTAAAATTTCATTTTCTTCTTTAGTCAGTATTTTAGTTTCAAAAGTAGGCATTGAAAATGTAGTTTTTCAGGAAGAGTGTATTTTTAGTTCGCAGTTTCTGAAAACGTGTGTGATGTCGCTCATAAGAAAATACTGACATTTGGAACGGAATGCACTACGGCTAACGTGTGGTACTGCACAACTGCCCAATCCTCTTGTAGCGACAGGAAATGACAGCTGGGCTAAGTGAGACTTCCTACAAGGCTGATGATCAGATCTGAATAGGGATATAGTTATGCAGTTAAACTCTTCGATAAAAGAGCTCTGAAGCCAGAGCCAATGTTGTTGCTGGCATTTGGTGTTAAGTGGAAGTGTTCACTGGCAAATTGAGTTTGTTATTTTTATCATTCTTTATGATTCAGCTTCTAACACTATTACTAGTACTAAACCAATAATGTCAATCAATCAGTTTCTAATACCCAACCCTGCAAAAACTTGTGCAATCTTGCAAAGCAAAACCAGCCAAAAACTAGTTTATTCATATATGAGCTTTGAAAACAGCAAAATCTTTGAATCAGATATACTGAAGGTTATGTTCACAGAGATGGCAGACGAGGATGCATTTTGCCAGATAATTTATTTCATTGTTCTTTGCTAGTGAGCTGTTCCCTGAATAGATTCACAAACAATTTGCATTTCATAGCTTTCCACTACGTAGTACAACATTGCTTTACTTGTTGATGGTTAGTGATAGATGCATTTCTGCTCTGTATTAATGTTTCAAAAGGACATATATTTTATTTATAATTACTTTACTCTTTTCCTGGAAATCAAAATTTTTCTAACAGTTGTACGACTATTGATGCTATTAAAAAACTGTCCTCTTTTGTTTCTATATTCATTTAAGGTATTAAATACTTCTACCATTGTAGTTTTGGTGCTCTCTGTACAGTGTCCAGCACACGGGCTGTTGGTTAACTATGACAGGCTGCATAAGTATTGCTTGTTTCCACTAGTCCTTATTTCCATACAGGCAGTATAAAGTGGCACATATGCAGAGATTGATTTAAGAAAAAAATATTTAGAAGCAGATGGAAAATTCAATAATGTGAATAAATTACATTGTTACATCTTGCATCTGAAAGTTCCAAATTAAATTAAATTAGCAATATTAGAAAAAAAAAAGGAAATAATGCCTTTATAATTTTTTTTTTTTCAATATTATCTGTTAGTTTGTCTGGTATGTTAAATAGAAAACAATTTATAAAGCTGTCGTACCTCTACTATTGCTTGGCTCATGTATTTTGAAGAAAAATAGGCACAAGTACATGAATTTGATTGTGCACCAGAGGAAGTCTGTTCCTTGTTGTTTTATACTATGATTCTGAAAATTCCAATGAAGTAAAAAAAAAAAAAAAATTAAAAAAGATTAAAATAATTTGAATTAATGTTTGTATTTTTATTAATATTAATTTATAATTTACCCCAGGTTAATAGCTATCCCAATAACAAAATATTTTTCCATACTCATTCTTATCAGACTGTTTAATTTTAGTACAGTCAACTTCCTTCCAGCTTCCACTGTTACTTCTGCTAGTTTTGGCAGAGGTGAAACTTGAAACCCTTTCTTCATATCATTGTGTGAAATTAATGTTAAAATTTGCATTAAGATTTCTATATCTATTTTTCAATGCAGCTCATTAGTCTTGACCATCAGACTAACAGATAGCAAGCATTACATTTTATAATTCTGACTTGAATTTGACAGAGTTTTAAATAAAAGCAAACTATTATTTTTTCCTCTTAGGAGTAGAGGCTCCTCTTCTCTGACTCATATTTCTGAAATTAAACCCAGGTCTTCTTACATATTTGTGACCTTTATCAAAAATATTTAAGAGCTTGACTTCATCCTTCAGGTCAAAAATATTTGTGTAGGAATGGTGGGTCATGTGATGTTGATTGTATAGAGTTGTCTTTGAGAAAAGATCATGGATATACATTATCCATGCACATGGCAGGTTGTCTGAGCAGTGACATGATGGTCACTGTCTGTTTTTTTTTTTCTTTCTTGTCTTGATATGCATGGAATTTGTGACTGCTGAGATGGTAAGCAGCCCATTACCTCTGGAACTGTTTGGGCAGTTTAAACCTCCAGTGCACACCACACCTTCTTGCTGTGGCAGGGCAAAGCCCTAGCAAAAGTGAGCAGAAGGAGAAACAAGCCACTAGTGGATGTCCTGACTGGTCTGGGCACTGTTTTTCTTCCTCAATTGCATTGCAGGACAGCTCAGGACATCAGCAACTCACCACTTTTTGCCTGGATTTTCTAAAAATCTTAAGGGAATATAACTACTTTTTTAGAAAGAAAAAACCTGAGTAATTGATATTAATAATTATTACCCAGCAAAACATACATTCTTGCAGTGAGATAAGGAAAAGGAATGATCAGCAAATACTCTAATAACTTTTAATAAAATAGTTTATTACTCTTAGCTCTTTTGAAGTACACAAATTCATTTGTATGGTTGAGTCCCATACACAAAATAGCATTAAGAATGTAAATTATTTGTCCCATAAGCCAAATGAGAAACAAAACAGTTGTCTATATTAAGTAATTCCAAGATACCCTAGTAGATGCACAAGGGGCATTCAGGTGTATTGGTTCACAGTTTTAGCAAAGTCTGGAGTATGTGCTTTTTTAGGGATAATCTGTGGGGTTTTAAATGTTTTTTGTTTTCAGCAGTTTTAATTAAAAGTGTCTTAATATTAATAACAGTTATTTTTATTCAAATCTAAATGTATTTTTAAGAATGCATTTTTTTCAATTTAATCTGATCTGGTCACACTTTTCTCCCTCACAGACTAGCTAAATGTGGAGTCTGAATGGAGTGTCCTTAAAAATATTCATAGCTCTGTGGAAAAGAAAATTTCAGAAAATGAAAAGGAGCCAAAACATTAAGATATTTCAAGAAAAATAAAAGGTAAAAAAAGTCACACCCGAAGCCAGTATTCTGCTAAGGAGAATAATAGTAAATTGAGTGTCAATTACAAATATTATCAGCAGATGATTTGTCCATAGCACCTGTTACAGGAACAAATTTATTTTTTTCTTAGTGTAAAGGCAAAAAATACCTTTCTTATTAGGATTTTTTATTTCAGTTTGATTGACTGCAATAACCTAGCTACCTCAGGATAACAGAAAATCTGCACTTGTTTTATATCTCTAAGTATTGATGGTAATTTTCAGTCCCTATGTTGAGACTTCCTAGAAAAATTACAGAACCTTTAAAAACTCAGTTATAAAATTTAAATGGAGGCTTTTTTTTTAATAAAAAGTATTTGTAACCATAGAGTTTTTAAAGGCATTTAGTAGATATTTCTGGTTTAATGCTGAAATTAAGAATCAGATTCTGTGTTTCCTTATGGCCAATGACAACCAATCCTTCAAGAAAGGTGTTATAATAATGAAAAGAGTCATAGGAAAATCAAGTATAGCAATACAGTATGTCACCAGACTCAACAACTTTGCATTTTAATCTGCCTCTCTTCATAACTTTGATTTGAAGATCACTTAACTTGTGCAGATACCTCCTTTTATTTTCAAGCTCAGAAACACTGACTTTTTTTCCCAATTTTATATATATTTGCATTTTATATGCTTTTCGATGACAGTTGCTAGATTATCTTCTTCTGTAATAGTCTAAATTGTTTGGAAGAAAGCTTGGGAAGATATACTTAATTTTTATCTGTTGAAGATCTCTAGATGTTACCAAAATTGTGCAGTCACAGGTATAGTTTCAGAAGACATGAGGCTGCTTGGCACAACTGCTGGCTGCCAGTGGCTGCAGAGAAGCATCTGTTAGCCTGCATACATTTTAAAGAGTGCAGTCCTTCAGTAGGGATAAGAAAATCCAAGGAAGAGATATTTTATAACCTTATTTTGGAAATTCTGGTTAGCTGCAGAATGAGCAAAACTCCTCTGTTTTAACCATCAGTAGCCGGACCAGGAAACACAGCTTTCAACTGTATTCTTTGTTGTGGGATTGGCCAAAGTAAGATGATAAGAGTTTTGGTATGAGGAGAATTGTTAGAGTCAGATGTTGAAGAAGCCTAGGGGCATCTTAAAGTTCAATAAGAGGAGTCTGTCAGGCAAGGGCAGAATCCACATTTAGTTGTGACACTACGTCAGAATAATAAAGTTGCAAAAACTAGCAGTCAAACCTGAAAATTTTTGCAATGCTGTGTTGTGTTGTTAATGTTCATTCAACAGACTACCAATTTCAGCATAAAACATTTTCAGTCCTGTCTTTTTTGCATGACTGTCCATGTGCACTATATTGACCTCAGCCATTCATATTATCAGCAGGTAAAGATTTCACTAACCTTTAATCTCCTGCAATTTGATACCCAGAAGTTAGTATTTCCTCCTGTTTTTAGGAATATCATTGTTAATTGTTAATTAACATTTAAAAACCTTTATTTTCTGATTTGTGGTAGAAGTTTTATTTTTAACACTAAGCTGATTCAGTGAACGACTTGTAAGAACTCCATATAGATACTGTGCATATGTATATGTGTATAAGTATACTAGTTTGGCAGCTTCTATAATGAAGTTGGTCACTGGTGTACCACACAGCAATTTAGTACAGAAAATGGGAAAACAACTTTACAATTATGAGGGAAAGGCTGTTTTTTTGCTACAGCATGCATTGATTTGGTTTGAAGCTGGGATTGGGGTACTGATTTAGCTAGATTTAAAAGAGAGAGGGCATGAAAGGAATGATATCTGCCTTTTAATTAAATCTGCTGTGTAGCTGGATTAGATGCACTGTAAATGTGCAGATACCAATGTAGAAATTGAATGTTGAAATTCAATCTGAACATAATCTCAAATGATGTTTACTGCTGGTACAGCTTAGCGAGGCTTTAGTGGCATACTTGATCCTTAATTCCTGACTTTGACAACTGTTTCTAGAAGCTATATGATTTTAAAGCTACATGATTTTCCTCCTGCAGCTGGTTTTTGCCACATAAGCATTGACTAAATAGGACTTGAAGATGAGAAGAAATTGTTACACTGGGGATATGTCTAAATACTTATCATTTCACTAAAAGTGCTTTGAAATTTCTGTTGGAAAATAAAGATTTTCAATATTCAGATACCGGTTCATGACTAGTAAGAGAAGAACAGTAAGGGAAGTAGCAAAGTGGTCTTCCCTAAAGAACTATTGCACATACTATACGTGTATCTCTGTGTATTACATATTATTAATTAAAATCAACAATTTTTTATACCATGTCA
Organism: Cyanistes caeruleus; assembly: GCF_971803275.1. Lineage (NCBI taxonomy): Eukaryota > Metazoa > Chordata > Aves > Passeriformes > Paridae > Cyanistes > Cyanistes caeruleus. The sequence continues at coordinate 38,231,192 of NC_141732.1, forward strand.
TCATGCATCTTAAAACTCTTTGATTCCTTGTTGGATACTTGCTTCAATAAATCAAATATGTAGTTATTACCTTCTAATATCATTTCTACATGAAGATATAGTGCTTAGATATGATATATTTAGCACTGAAATGACAAGCATTTACAGGTATAGAAAGAGCATAAGGAGCAGCTCATTAGGGATGCAAGAGACCATGTTCAATGAACCTAAATCTCAGGCTTCACTATTTCTGGAACGAAAAATTGAAGTAGTTGCTTCTTTGTCAAACTTGTACCCAACAGATGTCAATGGTAAAGGACCATTAGCACAGAGAATTCAGCTATTAGGTTGTTGTCTGTAAGGGAAAGTGGAAGATTTTTGCATGCATCCCTGTTACACAGCCTCAGCACAGATCTGACTGTGAGACTGATATTGTGAATCTGGTGAACAGGACAGTTTAGCAATTTCCATGAAGTTCAAAGCTTCAAGGAAGACAATAGTAGCACACTTCTTCATCATTTCTGTTGAGCCATTTCATAGAAATTCAAAGTACAGAAACTTTCATTAAATTAGGTTGGTATTTACAGAACTTTGTGGAAAGCCTGCATTTTCCTATATGAATATTCTGTAAGGAAAAGCAGTTTGCATAAAATCTAGGGTGAAGCTGACTGTGCATTTCAGAGAAAAACCTGCTGAATTTTTCCTTTGAAAGCCAGTGCAAAGGGCTGTGAGTGTGTAAAATCGTCATTGCTTATATGTAAGCCTGTGATAAAAGTTCCTGGCAATCTGCTGTACAATACAGAAACAGTTACTGCTTTTCTGGCCTTCTCAAGAACTGTGATTGGTCTCTGCTGCTTTTCCAGGAAAATAAGTGCCTATCTGTGCCCTTCACTGTGGTCAATGCCCTGCATGTTGCTCCCCATGGGATGCAGGTCTGGGTTGGTGCTGTTGGCCCCTCAGCAGTTACTGAGGGAGCTACAGAAACTTTACCACAAGAACTGAGGCTTCTAGCCCAGGCAGCAGAATACTCTGCCTCTATCTTCAAGTAATGGCACCAAAGTAAGCCCCAAACCACCTACTTCAAATAAGTGGTAGCATCTCTTCTGTCAGCTGAATCCCACATTTTTTTATTAAATAGGACCCATTTTAGCAGTCATGCTGCATAAGCCCCTTTTGTGCTTTGTTGTTTTGGGCTGAGTGCATTGCCCCAGAGATGACCGAAGAAACCTGCCTGCTATTCTAGGCCTTATGTTGAAATAGCTGTCGTGAGTGTGCTGCTGATTCTGCGGGTCACCCTTGAAATGCTTGAAACGTGTAGTCTATGTTCCTAACAGTTACTAAGAAATTTCAGAGGGAAGTGATAAAAAATTCCTGGTATTTTCTGCATGGAGAACTGTGAAATGATAGAGTGTGTCTGTGTTTCAAGTCTGAAGAAACCAGTCTTAAAATCTAGTCAAATCTTGGTCAAGGATCAATTTCAAAGTCAGTGTAAAGCCCATACCTTGTGAGTGAGCTAAACTGAAATGTTGATTTTAGTTCACTATTTTTTCTGAATCCCTTTTTTTGAGTGCACTTTGTGAGACTGTGTGGCTCTAACTTCTGAATTACATTTATTTTTATCTCCAGAATAGCCTGCATTTTCTCAGCAGAGGTGAAGGTATTTGATGACATATCAGGAGGATTAGAATTCATTTCATGGTGACTGTCAAGTCTTAGAAATTTGATTTTGTTCTGCAAATACAGGTAGAATCAAAACAACATCAAAAGAATGTTTCAGTAAAAATTGTTTAGAGGTTAAGAATATGTGCAGTTTGAAGCTTTTCCATTATAGATAAGAAATAGAGTTCAACATCCTAGAGGCAAACGTGTACTGGCACTGAGAGTTTGAATAATTATCTTCATATCTTCACATCATGCTTAACACTTCACATTGTTTTAATGTGGAATGTAGTTTGCTGGTTTGGTTTGTTGGGTTTTTTGTTGCGTTTTGTTTTGTTTTGTTTTTTTAATTTAATCAGAGCACATGCCTAAAATTCTTATCTAGGATTGCAGGAGTGGAATTCTGGTCAAGTTGTGGAGCTGGGAGCAAAACTTAGCTCCTTCCAAGGCAGAATTTAATTGTAAATGCCAAAGATATGCACTCATCAGGCTTTTAAAATACTCTTGGGCATCACCACAGGAACAGTGCTGGCAGGTCTAGACATTTTAATTATCTGAAAGCTTTGATTTTTTTTTTTTAGAATGACAGAAAGAGATATTATGGAGGGTTAACATTTAAAACGTATTTTGGTGTCAACTGCTGTTGTGTATCCAATAGTAATCATTGACAGTAAGTGCAATACAGGTTGCAAAAATTTCTATATTTTTTGTCCCTTTTTTTTCTTTAGTTAGTATATGTAAAATTTTTCTTCATAGAAGCACACCAAATAATTTAATGATCTTCTCCTAAAACTTAACGATTGTCACATATTTGTGAAGTACCATCCCTGTGGTCGGACTAATAAAGAATAGGAAACTAGCCCTTTGACAAGATTTACACCAAAGCCGGTCTTACCGTATTACTCCATTCCCTACCTCTTCTTAAGTGAAGTCTAAACATCAAACATCAGTGAATTAAGCAAAAGGTTCTCATTATTATTCATCTTTGCTTCCTACCCAGAAAAAGAATAAATTATTTATGCTAAGAAAGACTAGTGTGGAAGTGCAAAAGGCAGTGAAATAGAATCAGTGTAGCCTACACTTGAATGCAATATAACCATACAAAACTGTTCCATTTTATTTCTTCAGTTGTTGCTTTTCAGCCTAATTAAACAGTCTCTGATTAATAGAGGGCTTCAGAGATTCTTCAGTATCCTACCTCTTCATTAAGTGTGTTTCTTGACATGTTAATCAGTTCATGGAAGGAACTTTGCCCAAGTGGCTTGGCAGTTTTGTTTTGCAGTCTAGAGTATTAGCACTTGGAATTACCCAATTAAAAGTACACTTGTTTTTTTGAGGTTAAGACTGGAGCATGGGATATTTAGAGATGAATGCTATGCTATTTAGATAACTGCCACAGGGTAGCCGTTCCTTTATTCATGAGCCATCAAAAGAGTTGTGTCTGGGCTGCAGCTGGATTGAAGTTACTTTGTTCTACTCATGGTCTAGAAGACCCAAGTAATAATTTAGTTTATGGTTATCTTGCAATAGGTCAAAAGTTGTCTTTTGAAAACTTTACTTCAGGCTTTTCAAGACCTTACTGATCAAGATGTTTGTGGCAAGATGTCTTGAAAATCACGTGCTTTTGCTTCATTTCTGAGCACATCCTATATTCACAGCAGTGAATACAGTTCATTGACCCAGAAAGCCTTTGATGGCAGCTACTGGGTACTTGAAGCAAACTTCCACCAATTAAAGCTGTGCCCTATGAAGGATGATGGAGAAAAAGCTGACAGTATGTTGTTCATGCAAAGATAAAGGATAAAAGATAGTAGTGTATTGCTTTCTGTGCCAAAGGCTTCTTTCCTGCCTCTTTTCCCACAGCTGTTTTTACTTATGTGTTTGGTTTAGGCTATTAGCATAATAAATGCTCTTCTAAGGAACTACTTGATGAATGTGAATTTTTGACAGTAGATATTGTGCTTGTAAAGCACACAGACTGATAGATATCTGTGCTTAATAACTTTCTAAATCTTTAAATAACCACGCAGCAACAGAATACACATCGCAGAAAAGTGTATGTTTGCTATCTTTTTGCTTGCATGTGGAAATTAATTTTACTGGATTGGAATTAGAAGCCTGAAATACACTTTTGTGGAAACCCCATCTTTCAGGCACTTGAGCTCATGTCATTTATTACACTGTATATTAATTATTTACTATCCAGTGCTTGATTGCACTATATGCACTCTGTGGAAAAGCGTTCTCTCCAGGAAGTTCAATTGAACTAAACACACATTTGTGGAACACACTTCCATTTTTCACTTTTATTTCAGCTATTTAATATCTATTTATCTTCCTAAAGCGCTTATGTTTTTAATCATGAATTAAATACCCACAATTCTTTAAAATATTAATAAAAATAATGACATAGCAGAGGCTTTTCAGTGCCATGCCACACCTTCACCCCTTGTCTGCATGTAGCACTTTTGTGGTTCTTATACTTTTCAATGTTTTACTTGATCAGTTTGAGATTGAAACATGCTGAAAAGTAGAGATTTTTATAAATGTGTAGGATGAAGGCCATCACTTCCTATTGCTGTTGTTATTTCAGGTAGGGTTTCTTCTCTGTGGGAGACTGCTGTCAGTGGAATTGTACCCTGTCCTGTTTTAATTAAAATTAACTGGGTACACTTAAATTTAGGTAAGCAGCCTGATTGATAAATCAAGGGGCCAGAAGTCTCTGGCAGTGGTGGGAACATTGAATTGGTATTGCAGTCATGTCAGCTGGATTAGCCAGTCCATAAGGGAGGTCCAGCTCTAAGATGGCTGTTAGATTTTTCAGTCACACTTGATATACGTAGCACAAGAAACTGATACATTTGATTATACTGCCTTACAGGATGAAGCTGCTTAGTAGATAGTAACTTTCCTTTTGCCAGTCTGCATATAAATGTTAAAAGTTTGTTCTTCCTAGAAACTAGTAATATCGAAGCTGCTAATTTCTTCAGGTTAGAGCAACTCATTAGCCTGTAAACACTTATGAATATACGTGCAGAGAGACATTACAGGGAACAATACTCATGTGTTTCATTAGGAACAGCTCTCTAGGACAGCTGGGCTTTTGTGGCTACCTAGATAAATATCTTCAATGTAGATGCAACTGCAGTGGTTTTTTGTTTTTTTTTTCTGGAAGGCAGCCTGAAAAATAATCATGGAAAGTTAAAAATAATGGGAGAACATTTGGTAAAATGTTCAGCAAAGCAAGTTTTCTGTGAGTAGTAGGTACACACATGATAATTTTTTCCATAGGTACAGATTAATATTTATTTGTTGATATTAAGAAGGCACTTAAGCATCTTCTTGTTTAGTTCTCAAATAATTGATTTAAAATCTCTATGTAATTTAATGATTAACAACTCTTAGCTGTTTACCACTTGGATGTAAATTCAATGCATTATTTATGATAAAAATATTGTTTGTAATTACAAAATTTCTGTATTTGACAACTATTTTGAACAGTAATTTTGATCATGAATGTCTGGATTCTGATATAAGAATGTAAAATATTCTTTCAGAGTTTATCTGTAGGGGGGAAATCTCTTAATTAACTCCTGCTGTTTGTGTATGTCTATTTATTTTAATCTAGTTCCAAAGCATTTCCTTTAGAAGACGCGTATTTATATATATATAAGCATGTGTATATGTGTGTGTGTTCGTGTTTATGCTTTATACAAAAATTAAATTAGGACAGTGATTTTAAATACTACTTTATTCAGTAGACTTGTATAGCCAGGCTTTGATACACAGTTATAAACTGAGAATTAGTTCTTCATTGAGGAGGAGCTGGTCAGTCTCAGCAATATCCCATTTCTATTAACTATTTGCCTTAACAGTGCGGCATTTATAAGAAGTACAAAAATATTTTTGCATTTTATGTTATTCCTCTTCTGCTTTATTGAGCATAGGATATATTACTTTCATCCCCAAAAAGCAACAACCCTGGAGCAAGTTTTGAATGTTGTTTGTAAAACTGCAGTTATGAAAAAGGTATATCTCAAAAGACAGTATTTTCTATTGCCTTCCACTGTATGTTTGTGAAGAATGGCCAGATCCTTCTCAAGGACATTTTATTTCTGCATTTCAAGTCTTATCAATAGCCTAATTCATTAAAAATGCATGGCTGCTACAGCACAGAGGCTGTACTTACTCCAACAGACAGTGCTCTGATGAGATGGTTCACTTCTAGGAAATGAATTTACAAAATGAGTTATTTTCATAAATGTTTTCATAGTTGCCATGAATTATAAGATAAAGAAGTTGATATGATCTTAAGAGATGCAATTGGAAGAAGGCTGTGTATGTCACTGTAGAATAATAAAGGCTTTATATATATAAATTATATAACATATTTTTAAATTTAAAAATAGCAAAGCATTTAAAGAAATAATGAAAATAATTTTGCAACCAGTGTCTTCACAAACTGCTTGGTTTTTACTGTCTTCATAAGTGTGATATCCTTGCTGGTTTTTTAAACTTGTTAAGTAACACAATTGACAAAAAGTCTGACATAAATCAGTTTCTTGCCATCTCAACTCTAACGGCTGGTTTATCCTCTTGACGGGTAAACTCAACACATTTGGAACATAAAGAGTAAAAGCTGAGTAGATTGACCTCTCTGAGTGAATAAAGAGGATGATTAATCTTGGAATATTTTTAGAACTTCCTGGCATAATTAATTTCTATTTTGGATACATAGTTCATCACTGTGGCCCTGGTAATCTTGTAGCATTAAATTAAGGTTGTACTTTTATACTCTGTTGAGAAGATGTTTGCTGAATCAAGTGCCTTTCCCGTGAGACCAGATAGGGAAATTTGGGATTTAATTTTTTTTTTATTATTATTATTATTTTTTTTTTTTTACCTAAAACTTCTTTCTCAGAAACTGAATAGTCAACAGGTGAAACAAAAATCTGGCTTTAATTGGCTTAATTTTTAATTCTTTTTTATCAGAAAGTATTAAGGAGTAGCACCTTTTATCAACCAAAACCTTTCATGTTTTGCCACATCTTTATAGGAATATTATGGATAATGATAAGCTGTTTTAAAGGTGGTACTCCTTGTTCTTCAAACATAATGGGTATTTTTGAGCTGGTTTCACACTAAAGAGTGAAAAAGATGCGGGTCAGTCAGGTGGCAGCTTTGTTACTTATACTTTCTTTTGTTCTGTTAGGATGAAAAGACAGTAACAACAACATAGCTGCATTTAAGTTTGCTTCCTTGCTTTCTTTTTTCCTTGCTATTTTTTTTTTTCCTTTTTTTTAAGGATTTTATGATTAAAATTGAAAATTACCAGGTTAATTCTTGGGAAAAATTGAAGAAGAAAAAAATCTTTCATGCATGCCCTTTTTTGCTCTCACATTGATGTGTATGTAGTGAAAGCTAGTGGAAAAGATTTTATTTATTTCCAAAGTGGGATAAGTCTTCCACCTGTCTTCTGTACTAGTATATGTAAAGAAGGTTATTTATATTTCTCAGTTGCAGAGCCGTTCATTCCAGTCATTGTTTCCTCAACCATTTTGTCTTTAGTCTTGTAACATGATGTATATTGCCTGAACTTTACATCCCAGCCATGCCACATCATCACACATGGGATAATATTGCTTCAGGTAACAAATTTAGGTATCTTTGCTTTTAGCCTTCACATAGAATTCTTTCTTGCTTAGTTACTTGCCTTTTGTTGCAGAATTCATTTCCATAAGATATGATTGTTTATAAAGTGATGAGTAAAAAATATCTCATTTAATAGCTGCTTAATAAGGGATGCAAATATTCTTGATGTTTTTTTAGCTTTCATTGTATTGTTACTCCATGGAAGGACTGCCTAAATCTTAACTTCTGGAAATGGACGTTGTAAAGTTTGGCTATTGAGTAACTTAAAATTCTTTGCCAGAATTGTTATGTAATATTATATCATCCCTATTTCATATGTATTTGGCAAAAACTTACCTTGATTAGGTAAGTTCAGTGTTAAAGGTAAAACATGGACCTAGGGAAGGAGGTTTAAAAGGAATTTTCAAATATAGTTTTTGTCTGCTACTTGAAGATGTTTTGCATTAGTGGGGAACTTCTTTGTGCTTTCTTCTCCATCCTCCCTCTCACCAACCTTAAAGGCAATTAAAGTTTTATGTTACAGCAGCAGTTCTTGGTAGTGAAGACCTGCGGAGTACTTGTGTTGCTGTTACTTCTTAAATACGTGACTGTCACTATGAACAAGCATATCTTTTATCAAAAATCATGTAGGCTAAGGAGAGACAAGGTATGCCTTAAAATTCCTGAAGTCAAAACAATGACAGAAAGACACATAGCAGAAGAGTAAGGATAAGATTCTTCCAAAGCCAAAGCAGATTAGAGCAGAAACTTCAGATTCCTAAAGGTTTCAATAGTCATGATGCAGCTACTGTCTTACAACCCTGGGAAGAGTCTTTGGTGGGTAGAAACTCTGAGGAATTCTGTCTGGAGTGTTAGAGGAGAAACTTTCACGACAGTCTTTTTTAAGGGATTCTGAAACTCGTAACGAAGCTTAAGGGCCATTTTTGCAATTTAAATATCATTTCAATTCTTATGGATTAGCTATTTCTACAGAAACAGAGTTTGGATAATTGTCTGCTCTGTGGTATATACAAATTTCTCTGTACAGGCAAAGCACTCCAGCAGCTGTCATATTTTAGGCAGCAAATGTAGCCCTTCATGTCTGTTCTCTTTGCAGCTTTGAATGATGACTATTTCTTGTGGGAAACTTGTGGGCACTGGGAGCTTCTTGTTCTTAAGACAGTGATAAAAGTAAATTGCCATCAGACAGAGAATACATCATATATTGCTGAACCGAAGTTTTTTGAGGATTACTGATAAATAGTATAAACCCATAGCACTTAATACAGTAGAAATTATCCTTTATATATTTCCATTTTAGAAGAATATACTCTCCAAAGGACTTCATTTTTATGGTAGCTTTTTAGAATGAAAACTGTAAATTCTGTTAATAAGAATTCTTATTTAAATTCTTGCTTGGTAGTAGTGAGAAATAATGAATAGTGTTAACTGCTACAAAAAATAAACTGCACCTTGGTTTGGGAAAACAAGTGTGAGGGCTTATTGCCCTCACAATGTCTGTTACAAAGCAGTGCCATTCAGTACAGGGACATGTTTTCCCCACTTCTAGGCTGGTGGAGGTCCAGTGCACCTCCATCCTCAGGAGGGCTGGATGTTGGGCTGTTAGGCTGTTCTATAGCACAGGGTATTTTGTGTGGCTGGCTCCTTCCATTAATAAGTGCCAGTTTATCCCATCCCATTGACAGTGTTCGAGCAAAGAGAGAGCACAGACACTGGATTAGTCAGCTGACTTAAAAGTAAGTATTTTGTTCACTCTTAAAGATTTAAAACAAATGGCATTTTGATTAAATAGGTTTTAAGGAAGAAATTGTCACTTTTGCAAATCAAAAAGAGATAATGTTGCCTATCTGGCTCTGCTTTAAATTGGACATATGCTTTTATTATCAGCTCTCAAAGCTCACCCCATAAGCCCTTACATATAAGTGCATTTGTGCTGCTCTCTGTTAACTTGAAAGCATCACTTCATTGATTCAGCCTAAACATCAAATATCTTGCCAGCTTTCAGAATCTGCAGTGTGGAAAAAAAAAATAAATTAAATCCTTTCTTAAAATCAGATGCAAGGTTTTATTCATCATTTGTTACTTTAAGAATTTATGTGTAGCCTTTCAGACTTCATGGCAGAGAAATACATGAAATACTGACCGTTCCCAGTCTTTTGCAAAAATTTTGCTACTCTGCTTTTCTGTGCAAGTCCGCCAATATTTGATCTTAAGACACCTTATAGAAGGAAAGCAGAGAAACATGATTCTTACTATTATTTTGTGTTATCTATGTCAGATAAAAACATATCTGTAGCATGTCCATTATTTTTTCTTTTTGTATGTTTTTTTAATTGACTTTCTTTAAAGCTGATGGAGTGAGCTAGTTCCTTCAGTATACTGGCTGATCATAAAAATGCTTAATGCCTAGAGTTTTAAACATTAGAAGTACCATGTGGAATAATAGTATAGCACTGCTTTGTTTTTCAGTGTTAGCACTGGTTAGAAAATCTGAAATGTTAATTTTAAAATACTGTAGTTGTCTTCATGTCTGTGTAGAGAGAGATGATTGTAGTAGAGAGAGTTCATTTGGTTTTCACTTACGAGAAATACCAGATCTGTCTTTATTTGCCACTATTTTCAGGAGTCTTCTAAAAGTGTTAGAATTTGATGTCAACAGATTTTTAGACTTTCAAGTACAAGGAAGAAGAAAATCTTAAAATTAATTTTAGAAAGGGATTCTGTTGATCCTCTGTTTAACCTTACTTCTTTTTAAATTTGGCAATTTTCCTTGAGGGTACTCTAACACAAAGTATTTTGAACAGTAGAACAGTATCTGTTAATTTCCTCAGTGTCAGGTAGTATATTTAGTGTGCCTGTGGTAGCTGGGTTTCAGAGGCATTTGTTAAAGATTTTTATGAAAAGAACGACATGAAGTCGTTCCTTATGGCTTTTATATTCCAGATCAATCTGTGCAAACACACCTAACAGAAGAAAGTCCTTCAGCATATTTCAGAGCTCTGTAACAAATCCCAACTAGCTCTTCTTTACTACATCTGTAAAGAACAGTCAGGAGGAGATTGTGCTACTTACTGTAGAATTGTGTTGTCAGGATTTTTCATCTACAATCAATGTAAATGCATAATATTTTAGAAAGTAGAATTGTTAAATGCAATTTGCTACGATAACACTGTATTTGTGAGGACAGTACAGTCTGATTTGTTCTCAAAGTCATCCATCTGTATGCTTCCAGCGTTACTGTAGAGGCCTCTGTTGTGCAGAGTATAATTGTGCCTGATTAAAAAGCTGTAGGAATTTTGACAGAGAGAGTTGGGTAAAATAAAAACAGAGTTGAGTAGAGGAATCTAATAAAGTTCTCTGAAATGGTGTCATGCGCTTCAAACTGTTACTGGAAATTTTCAAAACCTTTTAAATTTGTTAGTATTCCTGCTGCATCTTTGGTAACCTGTGGTTATGATACTCATCCCAGTTAAAGCTGTTTGAGGTGCGGAAATCAATTTAAAGTACATAAAGCAGAAAAAATACTGATCTTATATTTTAAGCTGTAGAGTTTTTCTGGCTTACATTTTAAGGGACACTGAAATTTACAATGCAGTCTGTGCTTAAGACTGAATGTATCACAGAAAGGGGAAAATCCTGTTTTTTGGGTGCTGGCCTCCACGTGCCATGGTCTGGATTCCAGGCTTTTCCAAATTCTCATCTGGCATGTACCTCTGTTGCATCTGATGTTCAAGGAACATTTCTTACATCATGGGTCATGCTTCTGGAATCAGCCTTGTAGGTATTTCCAAGTGTAACCTCCTGGCATCTGAAGTTCAGTTAGAGAGCTTGCTTCAGTGTGAAGAGTAAATATAAATGTATTGGCAATTTTAGTGCTATTATCTAAAAGGCTGGGATTGTTTACCACCGAATAGTACAGTGAAAATGAAAAACCATTTCATAGACAGCTCTATATTTACATACACTACCAATCTTTCCTAATTCTTCTCGTGCTGTGGAAAATCAGATGGAAAACTGGAGGTAGAAGTGCAGCTAAAAATGTTTGTCAAAAGAATAAAGACATCAAATGTATGATACATAGTCACCTTTCATGAATTCAGCAGAAGACCATTCAACAGACTTTTTTTAGTGCTACATGCTGAAATTCCTTGTATCATCTGTTAAAATGTGTGATTGTGGAAACCTCATGTGAAAGAGCTCATTTTCTTTTCCTCCTTCATGGAAAGTATATGCTTAAATTTGCTTAAATAGTTTCTTTCATTTATCAGTTGGTCTGCAGGAATAATGAAAGAACTTTATTTCAAACATGCTGCACTAAAACAACATAAGTTCTTGATTTATACAATAACTACTTTTCTGTCTTCCAAAGAAGACATAATTTAATTGCTCAGTCATTTGCTAGTTTTCATTCTGAATGATTTTATTTAAATTTCAAATTGGATAAAGTAAATATGGAGACCTCTACAAAATGGAAGTCTATGAGGTTGAATAACACTTTCTGGTTTTCCTACTTTAAATATAGGCTTTTACCAATGTAGAATTAAGCTTGTCATCCACAGAGTGGATCATGTAGATGTGACAATAAGGAAGTCGTAATATTAGTTCTTAAATTGTGATGTTAACCAGATGATTAATTTTTAAGTATTTGTTTCTTTCAAGTAAGTCTTCCCTCTAGCTTAATTTTTTATTGTTAACAAATTGGAAAAAAAAAATAGTATATTTTAAGATTTATTGAAATGTATGCCTGAGAAAGCCTGCTGTTTTACATGAATTCTAACAGTCTTAAAATAAGCAAACTCTTCAGAAAAATCAACCTTAGCTGTCAATTGCATATCCACTGCACACCCTAGTGATATTTGTAGTTGCAAATGTATCCTTAGGAAATGAGAAAGGAATCTCACTTCTAATGTCCCCCCAATTACTCGAATATAATTTTGAATTTTCAGCTTCCCTCCATTTCAAATTAGTTACTCACAACCTGCCAATATTATCACTTTAGGAGAAAGTGATCTTATGATGCTGCTACAATTTACAGAAAAACATTAAGAAAGTTGTAGATGCTATTTCAAACTTTGGCCTTAACTTATACCATTTGTCATTCAATATAGTCATAAATCCTGTAATCTTTAAATTAATCCTTTATCCTGTGTTGAGAAAACAGAGAGAGGAACATTTTCACTAGATAAAGCTGCAGAAGATTTGCTCTGCTGGCTTCAACATTAATCAATAGGAGTCAAGTGGAATCTCCATTAGTGGAAACTGTTTCCTTATCTATTTATTTTTCTTTGAAATATAAACAGTAAGAAGAGAAGGCATTCATCACTAATGGTTGTATAGTGACATTCCAGTGTCATCTGAAATGATCATATTAACTTCAGATCACATTAACCAGTAGTACAGAGATACTGCACAACTAGGCTTAGATCTAGAAAGAGGGCAGATTTGTAACAGAAAATGATTCCTTTTTACTTTAAACTTCCATTTAATAGAAATTTCCATTCTTATGAAGAGAATGCAGAATGAGCAGGAAAATAAAAAATGCAACTAAATTTGTCTTCACTGAGTTGAATGCTCTATGGTTTTAAGTGGAAATACACAAATATTTGTGCACATTTGTCTTTATCTACCACTAATATAGGAAATATGAAGCAGACAACAACAGTAAGCTCCAGTTAGTAAAGATTTAGTAGAACTTACTGAAAGAGCATTCTCCACAGTTGTCTAAGTTTTAAATGTGAGTGGAGATGATTGTCTCCAACACTTACTGCGAATCAGAAAGCTATTTTAAGCTTTTAATTGTTTGATGGTTGCTTTTGTTCTTATTGTTGCAACAAGAAAAAAAACATGGCTTTAAAAGCAGGGCCAAATCTTCTGACAGTATTTGTTGGTTATACAGTGAAGTATACTCATATTTAAAAATGTGTCAGTGTGAAGATTGACCATACTACTTTTCATTTGATCACCTCAGCCTGTGCATGTCGTGGAATTTCCTGTGTTATATCCAAGTTTTTGTGTTTTTTGGTTTTTTTTTACCTGGATAATGGAAATGTATAGTACTTATGAATGTGCAGATGGAACAAAGGATAACACATAATGAGTGACTACTGTGATTTAACCGTAGCCTCTGAAGCCACCAGAGAGAACCTAAGTGTTTGCAATGTGAAACTTAATTTCTATGCCATAGTTCTTTCCTTATAAGGGAGAAAATTATCAAATATTCTTATAATGCATACTGAAAAATTGTGAATTTCTCCATTGCTGGGAATAATGTGGTATAGATTAATAAACATGGTGTTTAAAAAAGTAATTTTAAATAATATGCTGAATATGATTATAGATACTGAATATGATATATCAAGAGCCCATTCCCATTTTCATAAACAAAATTAATTTCTATCTTCTGGCTCTTATCATTCACAGGCTAAATCCCTTCAACAGTGTTGTTGCCTTGCAAAGGGGCTAGATTTCTCTATCTCCAGATGTCTCCTTTGTACATAAAGATAGATATCATAGCTCTTCTTCCCCCAGTACATCCCCTCTCTTCCCCATGTTTTACTAATAGCAGATCACTTGATAATTCAAGCCAGACAACAAGATTTTAGTGCCTCAGAGGAAACTGATGAGTGAATTCAGAGAAAAAAAAGGAAATTAGTAAACTGGAGCAGGTTGTGAAGGAAGATAAGAGCCCTCCATGAAGGAGCTGCATGAGCTACATAGCACAGGAAATAGAGCTGTTGCTGCATATTCTCAGACAGAAGAAGGGAAAAATATTTGTCACAGATTTGCTCACAGGGTAAGCTATGGATTTGACAATATCTCAGGCCTCTTGCATAACCTAACCTACACTGGGACTTTACTCTCTACTGTTGATTTTTGGTTTGTGGCTCTTTTAATCTGATTTTATTGTTTTTTCTTCAAAACCTCACTATTATTTGGCATATGTGTGAAATATGATTTGAGTTTCATTTGTAAGATGTACAGTAGCATAGGTAGACCCTGAATGTAACTTTGAGTACTCAACCAGTATTCATGTTACAAAGGTAAGATGTCCCTCAGTATGTAAAATGCATCAACATTACTGATATATTTTAAAGCATGGCAACCCTAGTTTCTAGGTTATCAGCATTTGAGTGGGGTTGGCAGTCTTACTACTTGAAATTGACGTTTTATCAGAAGAAAAATTATGAGTATGGAGTATGAACAGGGACATGAAACATGAACATTGGTGGGGGTTTGTTTTGGTCGTTGTTTGTTTGCTTGTGGGACAGGTTTGGTGGAGGCATGAGCTGGCTTTTGAGTTGTTTAGTCCAGAGGAGAGAAGACTCAGCGATCTCATTAGTGAGTATAAATATCTCAAAGGTGGGTGCCAAGAGGATGGTGCCAGACTCTTTTCAGTGGATCCCAGTGACAAGATGAGGAGCAATGCCATAACCAAACCACAAGAAGTTCCACCTCATCTTTGCACTGAGGGTGTCAGAGCACTTCCTGGGGAGGTCATGGAGTCTCCCTCTCTTGAGACATTCAAAACCCATCTGGACATATCCTGTGTCACCTGTTCTAGGTAAGCTTGCCTTGGCAGTTGTGTTGGACTAGATAATCTCCAGACTAGATGATCTCTAACTATACTATGATTCTGTGAAACTGTTTACCTGTAAGCTTACTTTCACAACATTCTGGAAACTCAGATCAGTGTCATTCTCTTTCTGCTCTCCATTGATGTTCTGGAATTATTCAGTTGTTTTATATGGTATTTTGTGTTTTCTCCGTTACCATAATCTGTAACCTCTCCAGTTACTTCCCTGTATATTCTTTTCTTTGCTTTCTTATATTCAGCTACTAGGGTTAATCTTATATTTTAATACTTATCTTGTTATAAAGATTATGTTATTAATTTTGCTATAGTCTATGAATTATGTTATCTTGAACATTTTTGTTAGTAAGCATCCACAGAAGACTGGGAATGATTACAGCTGGGGTTGAAAATTCAGTATTTATTCAGTATCTCATATCTTAGCCTGCTTTCTTCACAAGAAAGCACACAGCAAGCTCTCAAGTTATACAGTAGTAAGTATCTACTTATATCTTAATATAACTAACTGTAAAACCTTATTGCATATATTAAATAAAGCTAAATGAAATGTCTACAGACAAGGTCTGTTTCCTTGTGAGGCAAGTAGATGATGCTGTGCTGTGCAGGACCTTGCTGCTATATGTGAAAGAGGAAAACACTTTCTAAGGTTAATCAGATCCAGTAATTTTCATGTTGATTTCATATGACTACCTAAGGACTAGTTTTTATATAATTTATAGATTTTTATATTGCAATTTAGTATAAAAAAAATTATTTTATATTTCACAAGTTATTTGAATACATACAATATATAGGAATTTTATTTTTAGTAGCTGTCTTCTATTAGTACTGTTTCTGCACATAGTGAGGAAAAGATATTTCCCTGTATGTACCTTATGTGTATTATCCTTGTGAAACCTAGTCAAATAGTGGATCTCATCTTCATGCCCTTCTTTTTTTGAGACTGTGATGTATTGGAGGAGCTGAGAAACCCTGAAATACACCTGCCTGTGTGCTTTTGGAAGGAATTCTCAATTGCCAGATGAGAAAGAAATGCAAAAACAGAGAAAGTTGCTTGCAAAAGGTTGCGTTAAGATAAACCTTTTGTAAAGTCAGATATGAAAGGAAATATGAATTTGGGAACTGTTCTATTTTTAAAAGTTATAATAAAAGATGATGATAAAAGAATAAGTATTTTTATACTTCAGGATTGCAATCTATCCCTTTAATTCCCTCTTGTGTTCCCAGCTCCTAGGAGTATTGTGATATTTTAGTCTCCAGTACATTTTGATCACTTGTAATAGTTCTAAGACACCTGTAAACTCTGTATTCATTGAGGAAAAAGATATAAAATTCTTTAATCTGATTTGCAGTACAAAAATAAATTCTCTCAAAACTCATATATTTCTTCAGTTTTTATCTTTTTTTCTTCTGTGACCTACTTCTGCACAAGTTCTGTCAATTAAACATTTCAATATACAAGTACCAATTTTACAGCCTAGGTCAGTGCTCTCTTTCCTTGCATTACACCCAACTCATTTTAGATATTTACTAACACTTGTCTGTTCAGTGACTTCATGCTAGAACACTATGAAATTTTAAGTGCAAAACTACCAGATTAAGATGAAGTACTCGTCTCATAAAAAAAAAAGTGAGAATTTGACTTTTAACACTTTGTAGTTGAAGACATGTAAAAAAATTGGGTTTTTTGGTTTTTTTGGTTTTTTTCTCTTTTTGATTGGTGAAGTATTTAAGAAAAAAATCCAGAAGAAATTTATAGATGGAACTGTACTTTTGGGAAGCACAAGTCATGGACTGCTGTATTACATGGTAACAGACATGAAGACATAGTACTTAATTTTTACTCACTTGATTATTAACATGTGACAATTAATTAGAAACACTTCTATAATTTTTTTATCTCTGTTTATTTTAGTTATTTTAAAACTTCAGATGAAACCCAACTCAATCAACCAATAACCCACAAACCCTAAATCTAAATGTTAGACTTTCCCAATTGTTTTTCAATTGGTTGTGCTTTTCATACTCATCTAGGACAGTCAATATGTTGCTTTAATCAAAACTTGGTGTAATATTTTTATGGGTAAATATTTGAAAGAGCTTATTCTTTATGACTGAGAATCAGGGGTTTTTGTCATTATTGCTTTATTCTCACGTAGATCTAGATTAGGCAATGATTCACTTATATATGTGTTTAAGACTCCTGACTTTAGCTGCATTCAAAATAAACTTTTTGAATAAACAGTCTTCATGAATTTAGATGGTTTGTTTTCTGGGCTTATCTACCTGTTAAATAGAAGACATAGTGAAATAAAGCTTCCAAAATATATAGTGTTTAATTACAAGTTCTTTAGTGGTGTAAAATTGTACAGTCTCAGGAAGGTAGACATCAGGTAAGTGGAATAACCCTCAATGAATCCTTCTTTACACTTCCGTGTTATGTAGATGTCACAATTGTAATAAGGTGTTGCTATTTATTTTTTCTGCATGCCAGTCCAATGTGATTGTCTTCTGTGCTGAAAACATTTTATGAGAGAAAATTCACTGTAATTGACTGTAACAAACTTTCAAAAATCAGCTTCAGTCTGTGGGATTATTGGAACTATATATTAAAAATAATACATTGCTAAAAACTTTTATATGTGATTTAAAAATACTTTCAGCTGGTAGAACTATCAAGTGTCAAATCTGAATTAAGAAAAAAAGTGTTTTAGTTTGAATACTTCTCATTACCTTAATAAAATCTATGCTCATATATGAAAATTTATTTTCTCTTTCTCCACCGTAAATAAAGTTACTAAATTTTAGGGGATTTGCAGCAGCTGCAGTGATGCTTGAAGCCATTGTGTTGGCCAAAATACACACTGGCTCAGCACACCATGAAAAGACTGGGGATCAAACAAACAATGAATTCTCTGTTTTAGGGGCAGCTGAGGACAGTGCTGCATGCAGTAGGTACACTTGCAGATTTTCAGATTTGTGATGGGAATTGATAGGATATGGTCCATCTAACACAATTTCTTCATTATAAAACTGATGCCAAACAATGTTCTCTCCCAGTTCCATGTGGGGAACTTGCCTGTGACTAATGGGTGTTGGGCAGGGGCATGACTGGTGTTTTCAGCAACACTATTCAATTTCCTCTTTCATTTTTTAATCTTTTTTTGCCCCTGATATTTCAGTTTTAATTATATCTGTACTATTAACAGAAAAGGAAAAAAGGACTATTCACATAAATGGAAGAACTAATGGTTTGTCAGGTATCTGTCTTAATAGAGTAAAATCTGGTAAAGTTAAATATCAGCAACAGAATCTGACCAGGTAGAAATAACAGTGAAAATAGTCAAGGATGCAGAGAGCAGGCAGTAATCTGGAGCAAAAATTTGGAACTGAGAGAGTAGCCTCAGGACAGGAAAGACAACTGGTGAGTGTAGAGAGAATCCAATTAAATGAGAGCACATCTAATGAAAATAACGGGAACTAGTGCAAGATGAAACTACAATTAATTTCCGAAGTTAATATCTTTAGATGTATTTAAATGGAATTAACTAGGGTGAAATACAATTACATTCCTATGTGTAAACATTTGGTGATGGATAAATACATGTCTGCTGCTGACATCTACCTTGTCTGTCAACATAAACATGCCAGTCCAGTAAGTCCATGTTCAATATCAAATAGAGATATTCCTATTTATACCTTTTGTCCTTTCATTTTCCTATAAGATGACTTTACAGCTATCTAAACTGAATACTGTAATATTTTACTGTTGCTTTGTGACAACAATTGTGACAACAATTGTCACTCTCTCTCGAGAGTATGGGTTTGCATTTTTTGAAAAAAAAAAACTTCCGGGTTTTTTAAAAAAAATCAATGTAATACATATTTTCTGAATGGAATTAAGTATTTTTTCTTTTAAATGACATCTTTACGTTACACCACCCAACAGGCTGTTAGAAACTCCGCAGCTTTTTCATATGGAAATTTTGTTTGATCAATTTTGTTTTTAAACTGGCACTTTCATGCAGCATCAACCCAAATGACCCTCAAAGAGCTGGATTATATCTGTGGGAGGACACCTGGTCTGGAGATTGGTTGGAATATTCCAGAAATTTTTTAGGTTTTGTGTGGCTACTTTGGTATTAAATTTGATTTGATTTGCTAAAAAAATAACTGGTGGCATATGCTTGGTGCAGCCTCACAGGGCACTGGAAGTGTGCTTTAACTGTAGCAGTGCAAAGTTGTGGCATTAGGTATAGGGCCCATCCACAGCAGGGCCTTACACAGCTTGTTAAAATCATTAATTTTTATTCTGCCACATCCAGTCACACCATGGTGCAGGGGTGGTTTGAAGGAGTGCTCTTACATAAAACAGGAATGGTGTGATTTATTCAGCGTCAAAAACCAGCAACCACATGGAAATAGCTGTTACATGTTTTAGAATAGAAAATTTGATGGGTCTGATGGAGTCATTGCTAACTTACATTAGACACCAAACTGGTAAGATTCTGTCTGAAGCATGTTGTGTCTGTCTTCCCCATGGCTCTTGTGTTCAGCCTGAGCTGACACAGCCCATCTCTGCAAGCTTGGGATTGACAAAATTATTCCTGAGAAATACTTCTGAGGTGCTGAGTGCTGTTTGCTGTGAAAACATGGCCTAGCCTAGGTCTTAAAATTCGTTCACCTGGGTACCACACAGCACAGTCTTGATAACAGCTAACCCTCTACCTGCTCTAGGGCAGTAGTGCTCTCTCCTGCTGCCAACATGTGCCTGTGCATGAGGGCAGGCATCTGCCCCTGTACCAGCCTCAGAACTTTCAGCTGAGCTCTACACCTCTAGAAGCCACCATGGGACCAAATCGGCTTTCTGTGCATGGAAGCAAAGGCAGAGTTTTCCCCTCATCATGTTTTGCACTTTGTTGCAGCCTGTAATTTGGGATATCCATGCAGTTGGCATATTATCATATTATTGAAAGGCTCCTCCTGTCTCTAGATTGTTGTTTTGGGGGCTTGCCAGTGAGATACTTATATAAGAAATAACTTTAAAAATGAAGTGGTTACTAGGGAAGTTTACTGTCATTTCCAATTAAAACAATGGGATTTTTAAAATGCAATATGTAACTCATGTTTTCCAGCTACTAATTCTATACCAAGCAGTAATACCAGCTCTATTAAAAAAAAAAAAAAAAAAAAAAAAAAAGCAAAACTGATTAAACTGTAAATATTTACTAAAATAATATTCTTTTTTGCCCTTTGAGGGAATCGTCTTTATTGCATTTAGAGATTAAAAGTAATTCATCTGAGCTTTCAAAAAGCATACACAACTAATCTTGATTTTTTTATAATATTTTGTGTTTAATGAGATGGAAATAGTATTATATAACAATAAAGAAGTTTTAGTTAAATAGATCTCGATTTATGCAGTATCTGCAATAGCTATAAGGAGTCACTGTGATTGTAATACATGTGTTCTGTCTGTGAGACCTGGAAGCCTGGAAGGCCTACATCAAGCCTAAAACTGTGGGTAATATTGAGCAGTAGAGCTGGTGCAGGTAGCAGGCTTTGTGAGCTGCAGTTCAGGACCCAGACTGAGCTGCTTTGTGAGCTGCAGTTCAGGACCCAGACTGAGCTGCAGGTTGAGTTTGGGGTGAGAGCCCACAGAGACAAGAGGCCGTGAGCTGCCGACCCTTGGCACAGCAAAGCGTGAGCGTGGGCCGGGGAAGGGACACTGCGGGACAGCAGCAGCAGAGAGCTGCGTGAGGCCTGAGGCTCGCTCCTGGCCCGGCCTGGGCGGGTGTGAGAGCCCAGGGGCTCCTTCGCTCGGGATCCTCCTCAGAGGCAGCGGCCCGGCTGTTTCTGGGTTACTGCAGTAATTTGTTACTGCTGTGTTGCTACAATAGATCCTTCTGTGGAATGAGGCATCCCAGACTGCCCTGGGAAGCTCCTGTGACCGAGAGTGGGGTGACTCAAGTGGGGCTGCCGTGGGCTCAGTGCAGCCCCCGCCTGAGAAGGGGCTGGGTCCCAACAGTGACAGACTCTGGCACTGGGACTGCAATGCCAGAGACTCACCAATGGTCACACCGGGAAGTTTCCTTAACAAGAAAACCCTTTCTATGGTCAAAAGTCTTGATTACATGTCTATAATTAATAACAAACCATGATATTTAGCATTTAAAAACATCCCTATTCCCCTCCAGTCAGCATTTTAATTGTGGAAAGAATGTGCTTTTAAACTTAGTCTTCCAGTTCGCAGCACCATTGCCTTCCTGACTTAATATATTATAACTATCATGCCAAATCATGGCATATTATTTTTTTGGTCTGAAAAACTTTAAATCTAATATAATATATTTGGCAATATACACACACAGCAAATACAGAGCTTTATGCTGATTAATTTTCAGCTGGATAGGTCTGTGCCATTGCCGCAGGCTTCTCCTTCAGTCGACTGAAAGCTTGAAAAAAAGGAGTTAGATTATACTTAGATGCTCCATGGTGTGAGTTTGCCTGCTAAAACACCTGTCTGGATTTTAGCTGGTGTAGTGCTGCAGCCAGAAGTAAAGCACATCAACAGCAGGTGGGTGTAGCTGTGGTGCAGAACCAGAGAGCTGTCAGCAGAATTGCTTCAGTGTCTTGAGCACAGCACTGAGCCTCCTCCTTCAGCTATGCAGAAACCAAGTAGCAGCAGGCCAGAGAAGTGTGACCCTCTCCGTGCCTACCTCAGCATCTAGAAACATGAGAGTGCAGCTCTTTGAGTAACAGGACTGTGGATTGGAAATGAAAATAGTTTCAATTTTTGTTATCGTTCTCAAAAATAAGTCCTGTTGATCTGTGCAATAGCAAGTGCAGCAATCTGTAGATTTAGGTATTTACAGTTAATTTTTACTGGGGGAAAAAATGAGTAACTAAAATATCTAGTCAAAATTTCAGCATATTACTCTACAACTATCTTTATTCCTGTTGCTTTTCATCTACAAAAAAAGTATTTCTAATTTCTCAAATATACTGTTATATTTTAGAAGGTATCACCATACACAGAATGCCTGGGCACATTGTATTCTTGACATAGAAGCTTTTTTCTTCCTTTAATTAGTTAATCTTTTGTGTAGAGGTTTTTTTTCCACACTCAAATTTTGTGATACTGAATGTGATTGTGGAATTCTGGTGACATACCAACAAGGTGGTGTCATGTGCTCCCTTTATTTCAAAGAAATAAGTTACATGTAAGTTAGATGTTGTGACCTGCCTCTCAGGCAGTTTTGTTGTTCACAGACCCTTTTGGGTGGATTAAAGCAGATTGATGCTAAATAACCAATAAAACAACAAACTTTATTAGAACAACTGCTTTGAAAACATAACTGGAAAAAAACATAATGATCTGGAAAAGGGTGAATAGATATTCTGTGGTGTATGAGCACCCTATGAGAAGATAATTGCCAGGAGAAAAACAGAGAGAAAGATAGGAGAAGATTCTGTAAGTCTGGTGGTGTTGAGAGGAGAGGATGAGTGTATGTGTGTCTGTCTGGGTGTACTTGCTTGAACAGACTTTTGAAGAAATCCTGAATTTTGTGGCTGTGCAGTGGTGGCTCACAGTAGGCTTTAAAAAGAACACTCACCCTGCTTTGTAGGATCTGTTGCTTGATGGTACCTTCTGCTTTAGCTCAAAACCAGCTTGTTTAAGGTAAAATTTAGCTGCAAGGTCCCAGTGTTTCAGTACAGATGTTCTTTCATAACAAAACAGAAAAAAAACCCCAAAAAACCCAAAACCAAACCAAACCAAAACCCTAACACGTTGTCCTCCATAAGAAAGACGTGTAAAAATTTTGAGCTGAAATGCCAAAGCTGTGGAAGCACTTCTTTGCAAGACACTCATCAGGGAGAATATGAAAAAAGAAAAAAAAAACCCGAAGTTTATCAGCAGGAGAGTGTGACAGAAGTTGTTTGCCTACATCTGCCTGTTTTCTGCCTAATGTAAAACTCTGCAGAGCAATACTCAGCATGGCAGGAAACAGAAAATGTGTTATATTCTGTATGTTCACTATGTGTGTACATCTCCTTTGGCAAGGCCTTGCAAGAGATACTGTCGTAAGTATCTTTCTTCCTGGATTAGAAAGATTTGTATGTTGAACAGGATGAAAAAGAAGGAACAATACCCTCAGCCTTCATTATTAAGGCGCATAGAGGATGGATGTCCTCAGAGGAGCAAGCAATCCTGTTGTAGGTAATAAAGGGTTGGGAACAGGTTTCTATGACCAAACAGCCTATGTGGAGTTTGACCAGTTCTGACTCTTACCTAAGCTGAACACTTTTCCTAATATTGTTTGTTAAGTAGCTCTTTTATTAATTGATTAATTTATTAATGGGAGCTGTTTATCCTTAAAACAAATTCTCACCTTGTATGAAGTTACTGGTGACATTAGAGTGATGGCCATTGCTGTAATTTTAGCTTTGTTTGATCGTAAATGTGGAAAGCAGGAACTGATATTTTTTGCACTCAGGTCAAGCAAGTTCACTATTTCTGCAGCTCATGGCAACATATGAGGAAAAACAGAGCTACCAAATGAAGTTCAAAGGATCAAAAGTATTTTTTAATTAATTCCTCTCAAAGTTCAGGGAGCAATTGCTTGCAAAATGATTCTAAGACAACACAATAGTTACAACCTTAACTATATTGCCCCAAGTAAAAGCTACATTTCAGGCTTAGTGAGTTTGGGTGGAACTCCTAAAGATTCACTGCTAGTCTATTAATAGCATATTTAAGTGTTTCCTTTAATGGCAGTGGGGCAGGGGGAGAAGGCTGGGAGGAAGCTTGGGCATATGTGCTGGGAAGTGTTTCAAAGGACTTTAAAACAATAAATTGTTGTAATACACAGTGCATAGTCCTTTCTTCAGCAGAATGCTCTAGAGTCAGACTGGCTTACAGTAGCCCTTCCTTGAATACCATCTCTCATGTTAAAACATACAATTTTTAAAGAAATCATGAATGTTTTATATTTTGCATTTTAAGATCCACAGAGAGCAGTAAAAATTCTTTCTATTTGTGATGCAAAATGGAACACAGAAAATAAAACACTCTTTTAAAGTGATACTTATTTTATCCCAGTGGTTCTCAGTTTTATCTGATTCGTTGGTGTGTTTAATTTCCTGTTCTCTGTAAGCCAAAAAAAATGTTGCAAGGACACACAAAATGTGGTGCCTCATCAGACTATGATGTGAGCAATTCCAGAATAATTTGTGTCTGCACATGTGGCCTGGATAATGTAATCTTTATTAATAGCTTTCCATTTCAACTAATTTTTGTATCAACATTTAATTGCTTTCAATATTTGAGGTCTCTATGAAAGTTTTTCCTTTCAAGGGATGAGATTTAAATATGGTATCTTTAACTATTACATGCAAGCTACCTATTAGTATTCAAATATTTGTCTGCTCATGTGTCTTTTCAGGAAAGTTTAAAAGTGAGATAATATTGAAGGGCCAAATAAATCAGGATGATTAATGGTGTAGTGCAAGTTTTAAGCAGAGTGATCTTTTAGGCAGGCACTTTTGAACACAATGGCTTCTGTTCCTTTTTTTCTTACAAAAGTGCAGAATAATAGGCTTAATAAGAAAAGGAGAGCATCTTTGAAGATGGAAAGGTACAGCTGGGAATTTTGTGTCTGTATATTGACTTGCTGTGCATCAGCCTCATCAGCTCATCTTCTTGGACTCATACTATACCAAGTGGAAGAAGAGGCCTCCATATTTTTGAAAGCGATTCAGGAAAGGAGGCTAAATTAGGTTTTTTGTTTAGACAATTCAAATGTTTGTCTTTAAGAGATGCTTTTCTGTTTCCTTCTACTCCTACCCACTGTAGAAGTTATAATCTGTCTTGCGATGTGTTTGGTCAAGGATGACAAGGAATTAGTTGCTGGTGGTGTGACAGGCCCATACTCTTTCTTGTAATTGATTCTGATTCTGCCACTTCCCATTTCAGCCTGGGGTGAAGGCCCCCTGGTGTGGAGTCTTCACAAAGACAGGCTTTGCTGTACCAACATCTCACTTCTGTGGGACCTCTTAAGGCTCTTGCATTACATTGTTCCATGGACAACCTTGTAAGAGATAATTGAAATATCATCTAATTTAGAGGAATCATGTTTTCTGAAAATATTTGGTGAATGCCTATATAAAGGATTGTGCCTATGAGTGGGATCTATACAGACTTTTGTAACTTGGTCTAAATTCACAGTACAGAGGTGGGCCTTTAACTGCTGTTCAAACCATACTATATTAGAAAAATATGGCAATACTGCAAAATCTATTAATGCTGTTTCACAAAGGTTTTCTTAGTCCTAAAGGAAGGCAAGGTCTGGTTTCTTTCTAGAATGTGGCCCGTTTCTCTAGCTGTGACTTCCACTTGCACAGCGCAGACCTGATTTGCTGTCAAAGTTCAGTGTTTGTGTACATTCAGAATGTGCTGAAATGATGAGAGGGTAAGAAATCTGAAGCCTATTGGTGTTCATAATTAAAATGGTTTAAGTTGAGTTAAGCCTGTGGAAGTTTCTTTCTGAATGTTTATTTTGGTTGCCATGAAGTTCAGTTTCAATAGCCTCTGTTAATAAGGAGTGTGTTTGGATAGGCTGAATTCCTGCTAGTATTTTTAGCACTTTCACTAAACTGTTAAAATTGACTTTTACAAAAAGCATCTGCTTTTTTTAACAAAGTGGAATGTATATAATGTGTCTGAATCTATTCCTGTGTCAGAAGAATGAGCCAAGAAACATGCCCTCCAACAATAACCATGCCAGCAAAATAAACGTATTAGTTAACTATAAATCCAGATTCTACTTACCTGAGCTATATGATTTACTAGAGCGCCTATTAAATGTCCACAGACCTTACCTGTAATTGTTGGTCATTGATTTGGAACTTGCTAAAGTGCCTGAAGCCTCTTTTCTTATGATTTGAGTGCTCTGCGTTCCATGATGACAGTCACATTGTGACATTTTTACATCACCTTGAAAATGCAGATAAAATGGCTCAAACTTTTATTCGCTGACAGTCTGTTTATAAAAGAACAGAATGGAAGCAACTCAGAATAGTCTGCCTTTATGAACCCTGAGTGAGAGTGCCATTAGCACCTGAAAAGAGTAGAAAAATTGGTGAAATGGGCAGATTATAATGATGAGTTCATAAATGCAATTTCCAGGTACCCCTGCTGAAAGTGGATGTTTCCCACCCCTCTATGCCCCCTTGAGCTGAGTTCAGTAATCCTTCTCTGAATGTGAGCTGCAAGAAGAGCTCTGACTGGTGTTATCTCAGCACCTGGAAGGCTGCTGCTTGTGCTTGGTATCATATTGGCTCACCTTAGACCTCCCATGTCTTACTGGCAGAATGTGTTGGATCGTACCGCTGCTGCCCACGTGCTGGAGAGCTTGAACTCTTGTAGGTGATGTAGTAATTACCGTTCGGTAATTACCATATACCATTTGGTTACAAATGAGCTCCCACGTTGTCTGTCCTTGGGATCATTTTAAAGAAGAAACCTTGGAATTCTCCCCTTTAAAACAGGGGAGTCAGTTTTACAGAGTCAGTAAACAGGACCAAAAAAAGCAATGGGAGTTAGGAAACAAAGTTTAGTGCCTCTGAGCAAGAGTTCTGTAGTGGTCTTCAGGAGGACAAATTTAAGAGAGAGAGACACTTTGTTCTGGCTGATGTGTAAAAGCTTTGATTACTTCAAGAGTAGATTCAGAACTTCTTAATACATGAAAGGCATTCCTCTGGGAAACCATGAATTTTTGGACTTATCTTTGTATTTTAGAGTCAAACAAATATAGCCTTTGAGTTAGAACCAGTTTTTTATTGCTGACTTTTTGGTTTGAGTAGTTTAAAAAACTCCAAGGTTACTGGAAGTTCTCCAGAAGGAATATGGATTTTTTTCCTGATACTAAAGATTTTATATCACTTATTTGGTTTGGTTTGCTTTGACCATATTTTATTTTTTTTTATTTTGTTTTGTTTGTTTTTGTTGATACCACTTAAAATTCAGAAGTTTTTATTAAACTGTATCTGTATGAAGGTAGACATTTCTATATAAAAGTTATTATGTGATAAACCCTCATACATTTTTAGAAGGATGATATTTTAACCTAGTTCACTGTCAAAATATATTTATTTTTTGTTGTTTTCCTTTTAATGTGGCTACATAAATCTTAAATTGCTGAATTTAAGACACGGAAATACAGCTGTGTGAAGGTCTTCTGACCTTAAAGGATTCAGTTTGCTGAGGCCTTCTTAAGTCTACTTAGACCACCTCTTCTGTAAATTAAGAACATGTTCTTAAAAGTCTCCTGATTAGAACAGTGTTAGCATATCCTATTTAATGACATCATATAATTTTTTCACTGTACATATAGCTGAAAAGCCTGTTTCTAATGTGCAAGAAAAATAGCCTTGCTGCAGGTTGAATCCCATTCCTCATAGTCTTTCCCTGGAGGGCCAGTAAATATGAGAAAAAGCTCATGGCCACATTCCTCATAGTGGCTTTCCTGTACGCTGGAGACATATTGACTGCTATTGACTGATTGGCCTTGATAGTGAAAACTCTCAACATTAATGCTTAGAAAAATCAGGCCTGTACAAACCCCAAAAGGTCACTTAGTTCATGCTTTCAGGATCAATACCTATGTTATTCCAGATAAATTTTTGCTTAAGTTCTTTTTAGAAACCTCCTGTGAGGGACATCCCATAACCTCATTATGAATTCTATTTCAGTATTAACCGAAGTTCCTTTGCCTGCTTTTTTTTCTCCCTGCCTCTCTCATGCTACAGTTTAATATTAATACCCCATCCACTGTGGAGACAAGGAATATCACTTTGCATCCAACAGCATGTTTCTCCTCAATCTTTTCTGAAGTAGTGAAAAGGATTAAAGTATTGTGTCTTAAATAGGATTTCTGATGGTGGTTTCTGTAGAAGTTATTTTCTCTCTCATTTAGAGTTTTGAAAGATTTGTTGGAAAACAGAATGATCAGTATTATGCAGAGTAATTGATTACACCTAGATTACCTAGATACCAAACTGCTTGCTGCTTTCTTTTTTCCGTACCACTCTATGAAAGATTAAACACTGAGTTTTAGAAGTGAGAATCATAATGTTGTATAGAGTCCATGCTATATATTGGCATTTCTTCTTTTGATGCCACCTCTATGTAATCTGTTCCATTTCTCCATCCTCTGCTCTGGTCAATGTCTACTATTTTTCCTATTTGCATTCTTGTTAGAGATTTCAGTTTTCAACAGATACAAAGGCCATTGTTATCATTCTGTTCCCACTGGCCTAAGTGACTTTGTTAATGCTTTCTGATGTAGTTTAACTACAACACCTTAAGAATAAAGTTGAAACCTGGTTTTTGGATATAGCTGCTCCCTGTTTTAGGCTCATATAGAGAAAATATATATATATATATATATATATATATATAAATTAAATCTGTGTACACACCTCATTGCTCCCAAAATCTACATTTCTTCTTGATATCCTCACATACTCTATAGTCAGATTAGCTACAGACAACATACAGCTACCTTGTGTTGGAAGGGAAAGAGTAGGGCATGTTTTAAGGGTAGTTTGGTTTTGGTTTTAGTTTTGTTATTTAAAATACTATTGATGGCCATTATGCAGCAGTTACTTTACTGTGTCTAGAGCACAGAATGCAAATAACTATAAAGGATTTTTGCTTTCATCTGTCTTTGATATGTTAAAATACCAGTACTTCCAAAGCTGAGTGTCTGAGTGAAAATCAGGTTTTAAAAGAATTAAGGAACAATTATTCAGTTTTTATCCATTCCTCTTTTGTTTTTGAATTCTGTGTCAGAATGCCCTATAGATTTGTATGTTTTCAAGATGAGAAATCAGCCATCACTCAAGCTATAATGAAAAAGATACAGACTGCATATATCAGTTAATTTTTTTTTTACTAACCTAGATTAAATCTTTTCTTGCATCTAAAATGAATGTTGCACCATCATTAGTTCACTAAGCCTGTTGTTTCAACCAGGCATGTAGTGGATTGCACTTTGGTTTAATTACACCAGGAGAAATTTAAATCTTTGTTCAGATATACCTATCGACTACAGTCTTAGATAGCTTAGTAAACCCAGTATGTTCACAATGAATATTGTGCTTGTGCAATATGCAGTTTTAGAGTCAAGCTTACACTTAGCTAACTGACCCAGTGTTCTTGGGGATATGTATCCTGGCAGCTCTCTACAGACAAAATTAGAAAATTAGGTCATGAATAGGTTTTGTGATGAAATATGCTGTTGAGTCTGGAATGCAGAATCTTTTCATGCCAAAAAAAAGTGTTAGGACACTATTGTTCTGGTAGCTGCTCTTGTAAAACCAGAACCGTCTTTGTTAGCATTTGACAAAGTGTAGTGGGTTAGCCTTGGCTGAGGACCAAAATCCCACCCAGCTGCTTACTCACATTGCCCCCTCAGTGAGTGGGGGAGAAAAAACCAAGAGTGTGAGATCACTTACCAGTTGTCACCATGAACAAAGTAAACTCAGCTTAGGGGAAATTAATTTGATTTACTGCCAATTAAAAAGGCACCTCCTTCTCTGAAGTTCATGCTCTCCCTGCTGCTTCTAACTCTTTTGGTCACCTCTTTCTCTCTCTGTCCAGTGATTTTTCCTGTCCTTAAACGTGCTTCCCCAGAGTCACCACCAGCTGTGGATCTGCTGGATGTGGTGGAACTGTCAGTACAGGCCACCACAGGCGCATGGCACAGCACAGCCCTCTGCCACCAACACTGAGACACAGACATCACATAATCCCAGAACACAGACTCTACTATGTGGCATAAGATCCCAGCTTTGGAGCCAACACACTATGATTTTATGGAATGTCCTTTTAGGTGCTTTTCGGTTTTGTTGTTTGTTGTTTTGGTATTTTTTTAACAACACAATGCAAGTCTGTGCAGCTCTTACATGGGAGAAGGGAAATCCTTTTCTGTTTATGAAGATATGTCTTATCCTGTGCTTAAAAACTGATCAACTTGTTTTTCCACAACACAGAGATTATAAATAGATTTAGAGGGCTTCATGCTTTCTTAAGGAAACATATTTGCAGTTATCACCATAGTACTGGCTTTGGAATTAGTATTATTATGACTTTCTCCACCAATATCATTGCGAATAATCCTATCAGAGCTCATTACTATCTATAAGGCCCTCTGTAAGCCTATTTTTATGATAGTTTTAAGGTGTTTTTAATATCTGAAGTTAATTGTTCATTAGTGCAATGTGATTTATCGATATCAATGTGATTGCTGCTCTTAAGGAGTTAGACCTCTGCTTTGCACTGGAAGGTCTTCTGGAAGGCAGAGTGAGACTTCATTTGTCTAGCTTGTTATTTTAGCTCCTTTAAATAATTGAAACTTCCATGATTTTGCTTGGAATCCTGCAAAAAGCATACTGAAATAGGCAGCATTTGCATCTCCAGCATGTATTGTCTGAGCACGTTGTCATCTACTGTCAGGATCTGCAGACAGCAGCTTCTGGTCATTCCTGCGGAGCTGCCTGCCAGGATGAATAAAGTGGTGAGTGGCAGATGTTTGAAAAAGCGGAGTAACAGTAGGATTATGGAAATCCATCTGAGCAGGTCCTATCCTGAGACATACTGTTGGCAGATGTGTGTAATAGCATAGATACAGAGTGTGTAGGGTGAGAGGATGTTATACGCACTTTAAATCACGTCAGTGATCCGTATGAATTTCTGGTCCAAGCTCTGAAACCAACTACTTTGTACCTCAGAGTGGAGAAATGAAAAACATCTGGGATAAGCTGCATGGGGAATTATCTAGGGGAACAATTATCTAGGGGAACTGTATATGTCTCAGATGTTGAGTGCTTTTGTTTTTGTGAAACTACTGTTCGCCTAGATCATCTACTTGTAAAGTAATGGATTTTTGTTTCTGGTTGTTATTGTGCTCAGCATGTACATTTGATAGCAAAGCAGATGTGATTATCCATGGATTTTACAAAAAAGAACAGCAGAATCAATCTGTTTCCTCTTACAGTGATGCTATATATAATACATAGGTGTGTGTATACATAGGTATATATATATATATACATATATGTGTGTATATATATATATATACATACACAAAATCACAATTGTACTGTAATCTTATAGCTAAAGTACTGTAATTGCAAAAGGCTGTTATGTATGTTTATGTATTCTGAGAGCTCTTGTTTCTGGAAAAGGAGTAATATAAAAGAGTGGTTATGTGCATTTTTTTTGCTCCTTTGAGATTTGAAACTCTGGTGTCTCATGATACTGCCATAAAATCTGCAGGCCTTTCTCTTTGCCTTCTTAGCACACTAGCTGAATTGTAATAGTCTAGCACTTATGGTAGACTGCAACTGTGTGGTAAGGTCTAATGGTTAGGAAGATAAAATATTAGAATATAGCCTAGTCTTTTAGAGTCTGAAATCTAACCAACACAAGGAAAGATTACACAAAGATTAGATTGCATTGAAGCAAATCTGGATGAAAGAGTCAAACTAGTGATGGTTTTTAATAGGACTGAGAAGTAATCACTGCACAGAAAAGTAAGAATTAAGAAGAGGGACCACAATGTTTATTGATTGACACAGATTCTGAAAAAGAAACAAAATGCTTTGAAGCGTGTACTATTTATGCTTTTGTACATGTTTGATACTGACACCATTGAAAGTTAGATCTGGAAGAGGTCAGTTATCTTAATTTTTAAACCTAAGGAGATTTATTTAAAAATTTGGGCTAGAAAGAACATTTGTTGGTAAATTCAGGCAGATGTTGCCCTAAATACTCTTATTCTGTTTATAAGCAGTGTAACCAAAAATGATAGATTTGCCTTCAGTCTTGCAAACTGCCTTAGAAATTGAAATAAACTGAATAATTTGACAGTGCTTTCACTCCTTTCCAGAAAATATTTTTAATGAGGCTATTTATTTGGCTTCCCTTGGGTTATTGTGTGGACTTACTTGCATACAAGCTTAAGACCTTAATATCTTCTTTACTGTAATATTTATGGGTTTATATCATTCACAGATGTTTATATAACCTGCCACAAACATGAATCTGGCTAAGTTGTATCATATGCTCTTACTATCTTTTTCTTAATGCTTTATTTCTTTGTCTTTGTCTTTTTCAATTCTTCCAATCTTTTCTCATTTTAAGCTCTCAGAAATTTTAGTGTTCTCCACCTCCATATTTAAGAGTCAAGTCACAGGCAAAAACTTCATATAAAATATACTTTTTAAATGAGTCAGTTGTATCCTCTTAAACATGTGGATACAAATAGGCCTGTATTATGCT
Source organism: Cyanistes caeruleus (assembly GCF_971803275.1). Lineage (NCBI taxonomy): Eukaryota > Metazoa > Chordata > Aves > Passeriformes > Paridae > Cyanistes > Cyanistes caeruleus. The sequence goes on from NC_141732.1 coordinate 38,263,420, forward strand.
GTTTTCCTGAATTCAGTCAGCTGTGATCCCTGCTTTACAGCCACTGGTGAGAGTTTATGGTATGTTTAATATCTGTGACTCCCAGTGAATATTATAGGTAGTGTACTTATGAACAGAAACTGTTCCTCTGATATAACACAAGTTGCACAAATACTCACTAAAAAATCCTCTTTTAAATGGAGCTTTCAGAGGCTACTGTGTTAGAGTTTGTTCTTATGGTCACTTTGTGTGACCCCTGGTAGTCTGCTGGTACGATGACTGAGGGTTATCTTTTGATTCACACTTTCCTTGTGAGATATTATCTGATTAATATATTCCATGCATTTTATTAGTATAGTCCTATCTTGTTGTAATTACACTGCAGTTTATTTTTTTAAAAGCTGTTTTTCTTTCTGTCTAACATGCGCATTTTTCTAACATATGCAGCAAGCACTGTGCTTATGGTGGTTTACTTGTTTTTATTTCCTAGGTAGCATATACCTGACATTAATACTTAACTTTCTGAGTAAAAATAAGCCTTTATATGGCTATATTTACCATTTTATAGCAGCCTGTGCATTTTCTGATACATTGTAAAACACAGTCTAAGATTTCAGGACAGTTAGACTTCAGGACTTTTTGACAGTAAGTTCACAATAGTAGATTTCAGCCAGAATTTTCAAGCACTAACTCAAATATATGATGTCATCTGGTAATAGGATCTACAAACGTGAAATAACGTAATTTACTGTAAAAGCACAGACTATTTGCTTATTTTGGCTCCTGGCCTTAGTCAGTTATATCCAAACAGAAGAAAGTTTGTTCGCCTTGGAGTTTTCATGGTTGCTGTTCATCTGCATTTGATCTTCTCACAGGCTGTGGCCATTCTGTATGTTCATGTCTTTATAGTCTAGATATTTTGTGACTGGTCTGCAGCAAAAAGTGAGAGATTACTGTGTTTGAGAGTGGCACAATGTTCTCAGCATTTCATGCATGTAACCTTGAAGATTGGTCCTGTACTTAAGGGGGCTAGAGAGAGTGAGAAGCCTTGGCTCAGGAAACAAGAAAAGATTTTCATTTGAACTTTTAAGGACTTTCATTAGTGATTTGATAAGACTTTAATTTTTATTTTTTTAATTAGTAACTTTATGAAATACTTTCTGTATTAAATCCTATCCATCTCTGTTGTGGGCTGGGACAGCTGTTTTGCAGTTGTCAGCTATCTTTCTCGTATATTGCTGGTCATTTCCTCTCACATACCCATGGAGAGGTTGTCTTGTCCTTTTGTTTTGGGATGACATTAGGCAATCATGCTGCCTGGAATCTTCTCATTTCAAACTCATTTCAAAGTTTGGTAACATCAATAAAATGTCTTGAGTATAGCTTGTTCTGTGGGCTGTTTCTGAGGGATTCTGCAAGTTCACACATTGGCAACTTTCAGTCCCTGCTTACTCCTTTGATGTGGCTTACATTTCTTCCATAACTTGTTTCTGTTAATGTATTCTATTGGGAACCACACTAGTATTTTTCATTCCATAGTCCACTATTACATTTAATTTTTGGAAGAAAAACTCATTACAGTTGAAAGTGAAGAATGTAGTTACAATTCATCAGAACATGGAAAATAAAAACTTTCAGCCACATTCATTTGCATCCCTTGATGAGATTCAGATTTGATTAATAAAGTTAAATTGTGTAAAACTAAAGACTTTTATCAACTGCTTAATACTGCTTGGTATAATTTTTCTTATTTTCATTGTATGCTATGAAGTGAGTACATGTTACAGCTATTAAGATACAACTAAAAACACATCAAAATTTTAAGAGAGAAATGTATAGGAACTAACAGATTAAGTATACTGTTTTATATACAGAGATTTTGTTGTTCCTCTGTTTAGAATGTCTATACTCTTTACACACTGAGAAAATCAAAAATTCTGCATTTCATGTTTTAAAGCCAGATGCAAAGTTTAAAAAGAAAGAGATATCAAGCCCAGATATATTCTAAAAACAAAATACCTGCCCCATTATCTTGCAAAGCCAAAGAGAGTCTTCATTTCTTTATCTCTTACTCTGTGTTCTGGGAAGCAGTTAATGAATTCTTCTGAATGCCTTGAAACATATTTCCAGATTCACTTGGTGTTGTTGTTTTCCTGCGTTCCTTTCCCCTTCCCCTGAGTGTAATTCCTTTGCTCAGCTGAGAATAGAAAACATTTTGTTTTTTCAATTTCTGCTACCAATCTGTCTCTACTTCCCTTCTCCCCACCTTCTTTCTGGTTTTTTCCCTTGTGTAGAATGCTGCTTGTGCCCTTCTTGTTGACTTCAAGCCTTTCTTGACTTCAGATTGCTACCAGGTACCCAGTCTTGAGTTTTGCTGTCAAAACTTCAACAATAATGCCAATTTGAGTAACTGATGATAGACTCTGGTTGTAGTCTCCTGTCTACAGGACAGGATTTGGGCTCATTTGGTTAATCAATGGATTTAGATGTCAGGCAACATTTTATATACATCTTTTAGGTTTAGCAGTGTATAGAGTCTGATTAAAGATCTTGTGAAACCCAGAGACAGCTGTGGGGGCTTTATAGTCATCAATTTATTTTTATTTTTTTTTTCTAGTTTTAAAACATGGAAATTTGTTTCTTTATATTACCTCAGAAGATGGCAAGACAAAGGCCAAAACATTGTGTGAATCAAGTATCAATCTTGGTCTTAGAAAACTGGAAATGTGTTGCATTTTCTCCAAGTAGTCCCTTTATAAGTCTGACTGGTTCTGCGCCCTCTTTAGAGCTGTATTAGTAGGCTCCTGGAGCATTCTAGTTAGACAGATTCTCTGCTTTTTACATTACTGCTCTGACTAGTAAAGAAGACTATAGTAAAAAAAGGAGCAAGTAAATGATAACATACTGTATACTCAGGTCTCCTCTAAATAACTGTCAATTGTGTACTCACAAAAGAATTAGAAATACATAAGCCATTTAACCATTCACTGGTTCTTCCTACTTTCAGAATGTCCAGTGTTCTTTTATGTATGTATAAATAATGTGTTAAAGACACAAATTTTAAGTTGTTCTGGGTGACAAATGACTCCACCTTACATTTCATTTTTCAGGCACTCCTGATTCCTTCTCTGTGAATACTGCAAACTGTGCATGGGTACTTTTGTTTGGTGAACACTCTTCAATCCCAAAAAAACATCGCAAGTTAAAAAAGCAAACAGAAGTTGAAACAAGACTAATTTAGGCTGGAAGCAAAGCACAGTGCTTAGTAATTAAGGCAATTATCTGCTGAAACAGATCTGTTGAACAGTTGTTATGTGTTTGTAAGCTTTATTTCTCCATATCTTTTAAGATTTACAGTATTTTCAAAAGATGCGACTGAATTAGCGTTTGTTGTGTTTTTTCAGGAATTTCCACATTAAGTGTTGTCAAATATGTAAGAAAGTGAAGCCAAATTGTCACAATGGTGCTGGCTAGCTTCAGTATCTGAGATCCTATTGGAAGGGGGAACAAGGAGAGGCTGATGAAGACTCTTCTATTAGGCTGTTCAAGATATCATCCTAACAACTCTCAGAAAAGTGGTTCCTGAATCAATTTCCACAATTGATAGTGTTCTATAATCTCATCTGTACTTTGAGTTGCCCTGTGGCTGCATCTCTGAGTTCTTCAGCATCTGATTTGAAAACTAGTGGCATTGCTTGGTTCTCAATCCAGTCCCAAAACTGCTGGTGGCAATCATGATAACGTGATGGTCAGGGACATCATTAGAGCTAGCCTTGGAAGTGCATATTAAAGCATGGGGAAGAAAACCTAGTAGGGTGCATATGAAAATGTCAAAGCCGTTGTTTTGTTAAATATTGTCAGACTGAGAGAGAATGTATGAGTTTGGCTTACGCCAGCTGCTGTAAAGGTACTGTGAAAGTATATCCAAGTGGTTAATACACTACAAACCATTGTAGAGCTTTCTGCTATTTTAGACAAGTACAATTAATTTCTGGTGGTAACTGACACATTTATTGTGGATTTAAACAACTCTTTCTTTAATACAGTGCAAATGTCTAATTTTTATTTTCTAAGTGTCTTAATTCCAGTAAACTAAATGAGCTCTGAAATTCAATTGTATAAGTGTCAGCCTCTTACTGAAAAGTACTAAGCAGTCATATAGTGTTTAGGTTTTCAGATACTTGCATCTGTCAAATAATTGCTTCTTAAACCTTTCCATTACTTCATTAAAATACAGAAATGAGGGAAACTGTTACACTATTTGAAAGTTTTAAGGAAGGTTTGCCTTTTTTACTGCCTGCTGCATTTTCTTTTCTTAAGTTCAAAGAGTTTTTTGTTTTGTTTTTAATGAGAGAGACTGCTCTTAACATTCTTTTGGAAAATCTTGGACATGGAGGGAGGAACTTGACCTGAGTTGTGCTATAATCTTATTTCTGTGAATATCACTTTCCTCTCACTTCCAGACAAGAAGCAAGAAAGAAAAAGAGCCGCTACACAAAGTGAAGAGAGGAACAAGGAAAGACAAGGAAAAAAAACAAACCCAGAAATCTCACATTCCTGGAGGTAGTTTGAATTTAGAAGAAATCCTTGCATGAGCTTGAGCTCATCAGATCTTTGGGAGCCAGTGCAGTGATGACCAAATAGCATCATGATGCATCTAGGGGTGTACGTGTATTTGCACACAGTGCTTGTGGCTGCTGATGTTATTTATTAAATATCTTTTTGCAGTTGGCACTGCTCTATGCAAGCAGAACAAGGCTGGAATGAGTACCTGCAAGTATTGCCTTATACACAACCATTAGCATAAGCTCTAAAACTAATTTCAGAGATATTTTGGAGGCCCAAATCTCTGTTTAGTGCCTTCTTGCTTTGTCCTTCAGTTTTGTCATTATAATGGAAAATGACCAGTGTCAAGTGTCACCAGTAGATTTGTGGTGACATAAAGAAACTGTGTAGGTGTTACTCAAACTACAGTGACTGACTCATGGAACGGAGATTTCTTTCACTTTTCATTATCTTTTCTTACTCTCTTCTTAATGAATATTTCAGCTACAGTGGAGAAGAAGATCAGCATTTTTGCAAGTATTATGTCAGTCCACTTCTGGCATGAATATATATAGTTTTTGAAAGTATGAAGACACTTTTTTCTGTTCTAGAACAGACAAACAAGCACACACTCACACCCCCATACCCCCAAGACATCCATTAAACAATCTCTAACAACAGATTTTGCAGTAATTTTTTCTGTGAAGCCAGAAAGGTTTTACCATCAGATCTCTGCCTAAAGCAAATGAATGACATGACTGATCTCTCTGTGAAGGAAGCAGGGAACCAGTAGGGAGCGTGATAAAATGTTTTAGCATAGCAGCAAGGTATCATATTTTGGTAAGCATTCTGTACATGAGAGGGGTTCCCTAATGGAAACTTGAGGTTATTAATTCATAAACACATTTGTCACACAAGTCTGACATGCTGGAGAGTGACTGCAGAAAAAGTTAACTCATAGTTAATGATTTGTGTTAGGAAGTTCAAAAGAAAACCTGAAGTGTTCTCCTTTCAGTGAAAAATTTGTAAATGTAATGTGATGATGGTTTTTTTGCTTTTTTTTTTCATCTTGAAGAATCACTGAAGATGTTTTTCTCTATATGTTTTTGGTATGTTAGAGTAGAAGTTATTGTTATACAATTAATTTTTTTTTTCCAAATTTCCTCTGTGGAACCTAGTGTTAGAGTCCTGTAGGCTGAAAAAACAGGAGGTGGATGAGTAAACCTTTTGGGAGGTACAGAGTGTTTATGTGTCTTTTCCTGCTGCAAATGTTGCTGGAAAAAAATAATGTTATTTACAGTACTGAAAGAGTAAAACAGTGTGTGGCTATCTGTAAGAGAAATAAGTTTTCACATAAATTCCATAGATATTCTCGTTTTCTGGGGAAAGCACTTTGTATTGTACTCTGTTGAAAAAAACCTTGTGATCTCTAATGGAATGTGACACCTAAAATTGATATACTCATGAGGGATTTGGGTTTATGTATTCTGCATTTTTAGTTGTGAAAGAGCTATTTTCAGTACAGCAGCTGTAATGGAGAGCCATTAGCCCCTTACCTTGCCCAAGGGTGGGAGTCCAGTAAGGCATACTTGCTGCTGGGGTGAGGTAGTATTTACAAAGTGGTTTTTAACACTTTTGGAGAGAAGAGTGATAATGGGAACTATTCCAAACTGTATTTCTGCACTGTGAAGTCTGGAAAGGATTTCAAAATATACTGAAAAATATATTTGCCCATTGTTAGGTTGCTTCGGTGACATACTTAGATGGTATCAGAGAGGCAAGTTAGTGCAGCAAACTAGCCAGAAAAGCTGAGTGGACTCCCTCTCCAGCATGAATATAATTGTGAATTGGCAGTGGACATAAGGAGCAGTGTGTATGATTTTTCTCTGATTCCCTTTTCTTTTCAATTGGGTTGTCCTCTAACTACCCATGCTTCATTTAGAAATGATTTTTTTTCTTGAAAACTGGAGTTTAAATTTCAAGAGGAAAGTCGGATCACTTCTGATACCTTTATTTCGGTCAGATGGCATAAGAAATGTTGTAATCAGAAAAAGCAACAAAAAGCCTTGCCTTTTTCTTCCTTTTTACCACATATGTGGAGGTGTCTAATTGAAGCACAGTAACTTTACAATTACAGTTTCATAATGAAAGCAGATGATAAGATAGAAGGTAATAGACCACAGTTTTCTGTGTGCCTCTGGTTGCTCACACATAACTGGGACCCTTTTGCTGCGGAAATGGCGCAGACTCTCTGCAAAATCATTTAGGTAGAGTGGGCTGTGATTTCATCCCTAAAGCTTCTGCTGCACAAATTCAACCTGTTTAGCAGAGGAAAATACATTGTCTGGCTGTGAAGGCATAAGACCAACATGGGAGTTTTCTTAGGTAGTTCTTGAGTGATTCTATGATTTGAGAGAACCAAGCCCTCTTGTGTTTCCTCATGAGATTTTGTGAATATCCATAACCCACTGTCCTTGGCTGGGTTAAAACCAGATGTTTATTGTGCTGTGTTATTTTTTGTAAGGCTTGGAGTAAAATTTATATTAGATTAAGTACCTCCATTAGGTATATCTCAATATTGAAACATAGTGTGAGGTACTCCTATGGATGAGCTTCAAATCTGAAACCAGCAATTTCTTCCTAAATAATCCTTATCCTTTAGTGAAGATAGAAAACTCCTATGCTTAATGCAGATATAACTAATATTAATTTTCAGCATAATTCCTTGCATCAGTTGTTCCATACAGCACATGAATTTCAGTCTTCTGTCAGCATTAATTTATTTTTTTTTTAGTAACAATGCAAATATTAAGAAATGTAGCTACAATGCAAATGCATTTCATTTTTTGCTTTAAAAACCATACTTTTTTTTGTGGGGCAAAAGGCTGCAGAACACAAGGAAAACAGTTCTGCAAAATTATTTTGTTATTATTTTATTATTTTGTTGCATTATTTTGCTTGTAGATAATGATATTAAAGAACAATTGTGAATACAATCTACCAGATTGCTGTATTTCAATTTACATTTGCAACACAATAATAATGATTGCTATATTGTTGGAAGACTGTTAGTTGCTCTCAGCCATCTTTAAGCTGAAAAGAAAAATTCCATTTGCAGAAAAGTTTGGTGGTTTGGGTTATTTTTCTTACATTGTTTTACATTTTTGACAGTGTTTTGCATATGAGAAGCAAAAGCTAGGAAAAGGCATAAGGAAGGGAAAAAATATGATGATAAAATCATGCTTTGATCAGATTAGGGATAACAGCTCCTGTAAAGTTATTGCAGAAAAGTTTTGTAATAAACCTTGTTTATCAGTAACATTGTTAGTTGTATTTATAACAAGGGAACTAAGTGAAATTCAACACTGTGTTTTAACCATAACATCTAATAATATCTGAAGGTGTCTGACTGAAATGGACAGCTTTGTTTTGCTTAAAATTTAACTCTTTTTATAAACCAGTGTTCTTGAGCTTTTTTGCATGTGTGTACATTTGTTTTTAAATTAGCATGGTCTACACTCATGATAGGCCTATTTCCTTTAAAGTGCTGGAGTGATTAGTTTTTTAAGTTTATCCATCTAGCTCCATAATAAAAGTAATCAGTAACTTACACTTCCTGTATTATTTATTTGAGATATTCCTTCAAGGAATCAGACCCTTAAGGAGAGACTTATAAACATGGACTGATGTGTGTGAGCGTGGGCTTAACTTAACTGTGTGCTACAGCATTGCCTGTTTATATTTTATATCGAACAACCATTTCAGCAGACTGCCAGGTCTGGTGTCACTCCTTAGGGTTATCAGAGTCTATAAAACAAATCAAAATAATTCTGGTCTTGCACACAAGAATAACCCCTCTTCAATTTAATGATGTCTTAATTTGCTATTTTCATTTTAAATGTTTTTGACAGATGAAAATAGGAATGGGTCTAAAAGACAGCTCAGTTACAGTAGCCATCCCAAGAAAAGGTGAAGGGGGAAGTAGTGGTCAAGGGAAGTGATGACCAATTATGAGATTCATAGCTAGCTAGTATTTTCAGATGTGATGTTAAAGTTTACCTTAATTAGTTCTTGTCATATTAATCTTCTAGTCTGACTGCAACACTTTCAAATTCTTTGAATAGCTTTATTTCCTGGCACACACCAAAAAAAAAAAAATCCTACAAAAATTCGGCCTGGTTACAACTGATTTCCTCTTTTCTTGTTTAGGATTTAATTTCATCATTTTATGTGTACTTGAATGCTCCTCCTTGTTTCTAATTTCTCTCTTGAAAGTTTTACCTCTGAACTTGCTATGGTAATTGCAGAATATTCAAGAAATTTTCTGAGGTTCTGACTTGAGGCATGAAGGGAAAGAAGGAGGTCCATGTTTCTATGTAATAGTCTGTGAAGGAGTCAGATTAGCTTCAGGCTGCTCTACATTATCTTAAAAAATTAGCTCCTGATATAAACTTAATTTGTGTCTTTGAAATATATTTTAGCTTTGTCTGCATTATTTGAAAATCTGGTCCCACATTTAGGTGAAAGTAAGTCCTGTGTTACTTACTCTCTGTGTGGGCTATATAGGGCATATTTGATTTTCTGGTTTAGGGGTTGAAAAGGGTGTTGAATATTTGGTTTACCAGGATATCATTATAGAATCAGAGTTTCTTTGTGACTAGTTACTGAAACAGTCTCAACTCTGGAATAATTTTATTCAGTCACCTTCTGGAACTTCTTTTTTTTAGAACTTGGTCTTGTATGCAGCTCACCATTGTACATTGTACTTTGCCCTGTCACAACTGAGAGCAATGTGAGATATCACAACTGCAGCAATGGTCATAGGCAATGTTTATATCTGGGTGTTTCATAAATCTTATCATCTGAGACCAGGGTGGTCACCTAAACTAATTCAGTTTCTTATTTTGAAAAATTCTTAATTTAAAAATATTGGATTTTTAAACATTCTTGTATGTTTTTTTCATGCTGGAATTTACTGTATTTCTGTTTATCTGTTTGTCTCTTTTTCAGTGAGTTTGTCTGTCATGTTGAGCATCTTTGTGTTTGTTTTCTGCAAAGCACTATACTTTATCTGTTATGTATTTGTCTTTCCTTGGTATTTTTTTCTCTATTTTTTTTTACTTCAGTATTGAGGTTTCTAAAGAATTTCACAGACGAGCATTGTGTTTTACTGCTATTTAAGTAAGGAGAGCTATGATCTCTTGTTTAGGTCTAGAAGACCTAGGAAAAGAAGAACTTGTCTAGGGAAATAAGAACTTTAAGATAAATACCTTTTAAGATACCTTAAGATACTTTAAGATAAATGAGAACCTTTCTCATTAGGTAACACAGGAAACCCAACCATATTGCCTTAAATAGCTAAAATGCCTGAAAAAAAGGGAAAACTTATGGCTTTAGTAACTAAAATAAGTAGAATGAGAACTCCTTGGAAAAAAAGAAGTCCTTCAGAAATCAGATTTGAAATGTTCGATGCAATAAATGATGATTTTGCAAGCATCAGGAGACACCACTGTGGTAGGTGGTGTATCTGGTTTAGAGCTGGTTTAGAGTCTTCTCAGTGCTCCAGTCCTTGGGCAGGGTGCTCACTTTAGTTAAGACAATTGCTAAGCTGTAAACTGATAGGGCACAGAGCTGATCCTCTGCCAATCTGGGCAGGCAGGGTTTACTTGCTCCAGTGCCTTCACAAATACATCCCTGTGGCTTCCAGGTGAAGTGGAACAGCTGCTTCAAGGCAGTGTGGTGCTTGGGTTGATAAACCCACAGCTGCCAGCGCACAGGCCCATGCAGAAGCACGCCCACACAACACCACTGCATATGCACACACACCCATTCCTGCTGCTGTCTAATCCTGTGTGATCTGCTTTATCCTTTTGTTGAAGAAATCGTCTTTCATCCCATTACTCAAGGTACTCATTGGTCTTGTCTCTTACAGATTTTTCTGTACAAAAAATCTTGATTTAAGTTAAGCAATTGGTTAAATTAATGTCAGGCAGCGCAGGTCAAGCAAGTGAAATGGAGCCCTAAAACCCATAGGACACTGGTAGCTTAACAGTAATTAAAAGAAGTTCTGGGAGCTTCAGCTAGAGAAGTTCTTGAGGTCTCAATCAATCCTTATTGATTCAGTATCTATTCATAGGATAACTGCTTTCACTTGGGCTAAAGTAAGGAGAGTAATTGAGGTATAATAACCTGATCTAGCTGCTCCAGTGAAGTCTACCATGACTTAACAAGGCCAAATTAGCTAAGTTGGCTTGGTAAATCTTTTTATTTTTGGAAGACTTCCTAATACTATATGATAACTGTTATGAAAGTGTGTTTTTAATCTAAAATAAAGATCAAGATGAGTGGTGGGTTGACCCTGGCTGGGTACCAGGTGCCCAAAGCTTCTCTATCCCTCCCCTCAGCTAGACATGGTAGAGAAAATATGGCTAAAGGTTCCTGGATCAGCAGAAGTGCAGGGAGCAATCACTGACATGTTTACAAAAGTATCAGTTCAGGGACATTAATTTGAATTTCTTACCAATCAAATCTGGTCAGAATAATGAGAAATAGATGCCAAATTTAAAAAAAAATCTTGCCTCCATTCTTTTCAGGCTCAACTTCACTCCCGAATTCCCTACATCTTGCCACACTGTGATGCAGCAGGACAGGCAATGGGGATTGTGATCAATTAATCACATGTTGACTCTGCCTATCCTTCCTCCTCAGGGCTAGGTCTCCTCACACTCTTCTGTAAGTCCTTTCCACAGGCTGCAGTTCTCCACTAGCTGCTGCAGCATGGGCCCTTCCTAAGGAGTGCAGTCCTTCAGACATAGGCTGCTCCAGTGTGGGTCCCCCACAGGGTCACAAGGCCAGCCAGCAAGCCTACTCCAGTGTGGGTTCTTCTCTCCATGGCTCCACATGCCCTGCCAGAAGCCTGTTCTAGTATGGGCTTCCCATGGGGTCACAGCCTCTGCTGGGCACATCCATCTGCTCTGATGTGGGATCCTCCATGGGCTGCAGGAGCACAGCCTGGCTCACCATGCTATTCCCCACAGCCTGCAGGGGAAGCGCTCTTCTCCAGCACCTGGATCCCCTTCTTCCCTTCCTTCTCCAGTGACCTTGGTGACTGCAGAGCTTTTTTCTCACATTTTCTCATTCTTCCCCTCTGGCAGCAGTTGTGCAGTTTTTTTCCTCCCTTCTTAGATGTTATCCCAGAGGCACTGCAACCATTATTGATTGGCTCAGCCTTGTTTTGCAGCTGGATGGCGCTGGCTCTGACATCGTGGGAAGCTTCTGGCATCCTCTCACAAAAGCCACCCATGTAGTCCCCTCACTACCAAAATCGTGCTGCATAAAACCAACGCAGCACAACAATTTACAGGCTTGCTTTACAATTTACTTGGTGATAATATCAGTGAAAAAGATAATAATTTAATTACAATAACCCCTCTGTTCTTGGTCAGTGATGCAGTTCATCATGTGCATCTGTCATTTCCTCCAAAGGATCTTCTCAAGTTGTTTCTCTTTCTATTGAAACACTTCAGTTGTCATAAAGTGGCTTATAAGTTCTTATCTTCCACAACATCTCTGATATGAATTAAATGCAGCCGTTGTTTGCAAAGAATGGTATCAGGGTTTTTGCTTTCTTTTAGATTTGGTTGGTCAATTGCAAAAATGCCATTTTTTGAGTAAAATTCAGTTCCTTTTGTATCTGCCAGTTAAAAAGTTATATGCATTCTTGAAGGCCTTTCAGAATTTGGATTGATACACCCACTAGTTTGTGGCAATGTTACTGCTTGGCTGCAGCTTTGTACATTGTTTTTGCTTATACCAGGAATGTCAGTATTTAATTGTAGTTATTTCTCAACAATTGTTCTTGGAGAAGGATATAATTTGTGAGCATAGTAATAAGTGCTTATGGCATTTCATACTCCATTTAGTAGGAAGCAGCTTACTTATGTAGAAAAGATAGTATTAAAAAAAAAAGCCACCAGAAATATTTAATCTGATTTTTACTAATCTTGGTGAGCAGTTATAAGGAGTTAACTATACCATTTTCCTAAATTTTATATATATTCACATAGGTAACTTTCAAACAGTGAATTGTGAACTGAATCCATTGTACTATTTCTTTACTATTTCTGTGTTTATTTATGACTGTTAAAGCATCTATGTAATTTAGATAGGGTTGTGTTAAAATCTTGTAAAGTTCGTAGCAAGACCCTATAGGATTTATGGCATTACTAAAAAAAGACACATTTTCAATGGGAAGTGCTGCTACTTTCTCTGTATCTGCAGAATTACATAAAAATGAGAATGAGTCTCTCCACATTGGAACTGGGAATTTTACTAATATCATAGTGTTTATATTAAAAAGTGTCAAACTTTTTCAAAAACCCAGACAAGTGTAATGCATTTCTTGGCAAGTTTTATGCAAAATGAGGTGGAATCAGATGTTGACTTAATGTATAGATATTAATGTGTATATGTACTATTTTGTCTCATCAACAAAACAGATTTTAATTAGCTGATAAAATATAGAGGTTAGTAAAGGGAAGTGCAGTCACAGTTCTTACTCTCTGCAGTTTGTTTACTTATTTGTGGCATGTCCTAGCTGTGCTGTCTTTAAGAGATGCATTAACACCCTCATAAAGAAAATGAAGTTATTTGCATTCCTCAATATAGACAGGAATGAAATATGTTGGATGGATATCTTACTAAAAAGGGAAATAAATCAGTCATTAAACTGCACAGATGGGATAGAGATAATTAAAATATATATAAAAATTTGGTTTACAAGCCATAAAAAGAAACCCATCTGTTTTAAAAGAAAATACAACCAAGTATAAAATCAGCTTGACTTGTATGTTTTTTCATAGCTCTTGAACATCTGTGCAAAGCACTTTACTAGTGTAAGTAATGATGGGTTTGCTTTTATCAGCAAAGATATCATTTACAGGAGTAGAAGGCTATAAATGCAATACAAACACTGCTGAGCCCACAAGTCTAACTTGGATTGCTTCCATTGAAAGTTTGTTACAGGGGTGCTGCTTTTCTGCTTTGAGGGTTTTATTAGTATGGGCTCCTGTCTCCATCTCATATCCTGCCTGAAGGTCATAGGAGCAGTCATCATCTGCAAAAGCCTGCCTTCTGAAGAAAATAGTATGTAGGAATTAGTTTTGTGCATTGCATTTCTTTTCCTTCCAAATTTTGTATATATTTGCAAGAAACACTATAATGACCATTGCCTTTTCCCTTTCTTGGAATTATTTTGCCTTTCAGGACTTAAACTTATCCAGAGAATAAATCCATAATCCAGAGAAGCTGTTTTCCGTTTTGTTTTCCTCATTTGTCAGATTATGGTGTTTTCTTCTACATTTTCATCATGGTTCAAATCTGTGGTAATACATTGCAAGAAAAATCCACAAACTTTTGTATCTTGTACCTGTAGTGCCTGAAGTACCCAATGCATTTTTGGATACTTAGGAACACAGCCGATACCCAAAAGGTTCCTCTCAGAATATGAATGGCCAAAACTGAGGACAACTAAATTTTTAAGTTAACTGTTATCTGAAGTAAAATGTCTAATTGTCTTCCTTTTCTAATAGAGGGAAATAAATAACGTGTTTTCCTTTCTAAACCATGAAACTCTCTGATGTGAAAAGAACATTATATTGATCCAAAGTTTGGCTGATGCCAGGGAGTATTTTTTCTCTTAATGGGGTAAAAAGCCTCCTGCCATTGCAGTTTAAATGTAATAGAAAATTAGGTAAAAAGAGAGAAGTAAAGTAAGTAAAGTAAAAAATAAGTAAAATTATTAAAAAGGTATGAAAAATTCCAGCATTTTAAATCTTGAGCATATTTTTTAAAGTTAAGCAAAATATTTAAAGTCTTTACACAATTTAATTAGTACTAGAACAGCTACAAATCTAGTAACAAACCCTGAGGAGTCTATAGTGACAAAATTGCTAGGAAATTTTGGTAAACAGAATGCCTCAGTCATGTTTGGACTTTTGATCAGACATTTATTTGTCTTTTGCTTAAGTTAGATAGAACAGATAGAAAACTTAATTCTCTATAAGAAGCCCAAGATTTCTCTGCTCTTTCACAGACATATGCAATCATTTATTATAGGCTGCACTAATTTTCTTGCTGTTAATTATGGGCTGCATAAATCTTCCTATGAAAAGGCTTTATTTTCTTAGCTTAAAATTCTGCTAGATTTGAACCGTTAGATCTAAATTTTTTTTTAACCAAGAACAGACTTGTTTAAATTTTGTAAAAACTGTCATTGTCCTTTGAGATTAGGGGAACTATATTGCTGATCTGAAAACTGAAATGCCTCCTAACAGACAAATTGCTTCATATTTATACTTGGGGTAACTTTACTCACTACTTGAGTGCAGTGACTTGAGGGTGGGAAGTGGAAGGGACTGGGGAGGAGAAAAAAATCACACAAGAATGCAGATAGGAAGAGGATGTCTGACAAAGTGGGCACTGCAATTGGCAGAGGAGCCCTGGCCAGGGCTTTAAGCAGAAAATACAGCAGGAGTGATGACAAGTACCAACAGGAATAGGGACAAAATATATGTAGGGTTTAGAGCATTCACCTTCTGGAGCAGACGGTTGGAGTTTTCAGTCCTACACTTCCTTCTGTTCATCCACAACCCAAACCAAACTAAAAGAGTTTTTTCTAATTTGCCTTCATTAATTCAAAAATGAAGCATGTGCAGAGGATTTGGAATTTAATTGAATTAATGAGCTAGAAGTAAAAATGGCCCTACCTGACTATTTCTGACCCAGGCTTGAGCCTCTGTGCTTTGAACTTTCTAAACTTCTAACCCTAGGTTGCCATGTTCCTTACCTTTGATCCTTAACTTTATTGTAAGGTGCAAAATTAGATAAGAGCAATTATGGATGGAATAATGGGTACTTGCTTTTAATTTTTGGTTTTTGGCAAGGAACATAAAATTACATGCAGAATTTAGTAGTAAAGAATAGAAGCATTGAAATTTCCTACACTTACAAACTGAGGAAAGTCAAGTTTTATTCTTTCATTATATCAACCTTTTTGAGTATTTATAAGAGAAAATGTGTGTATGAAGAGATATATAATGTTTTTTTTAGACCTACTCAATATAGGTGAGAAAATTTGGTCATAGAAACCCCCTTCAAGTCTGCAATACAACATTAATTTCTAATTAAATACAATTTGAGAATAATCATTTGGTACTTTCATTACATGAAATCACTTAGACTATCTGAAGAACAACTTCAGTGAGTGGGAGGGAGTGTGACAGGATTGGAAATATGATAGAGTCACTTATTCCAATGGGACCTTATGCTATGGGTGGTCTTGTTTAATGAGGATGAGAATTGAATTATATTTTATACTTCTAAAATACAATAATGTAGTATTTTTCTAAAGGACCCTGTGTTTCCTAACTTTTGAATCTTAATTTTCAGACTTGCACTTGGCCTTTGTTAAAGTCATGTGGTTCCCATGTCTTGAGCATGTCCTGATCCATCAAGATGACATCCTGTCCTTCAGGTGTGTCAACTCAACTACACCACTCAACTTGGTGTCACTTGCAGATTTGCTAAGGGTTCACTTGATCCTGATACCTGTGTCATTGATGAAGACATTAAACAATTCTGTTTAATGTCACTGATCTCGATCACGACACGCAGCCATTGACCATCAACCTCTAAATGTCACAGCTGATAGATGCTTTAAACACTAACGAAATCAGCTGACACTCAAGAGAAAAAGACCAAATTTAATTACCCAATAAAAGATAGCTCATTCTTTTTCTTGCTTGCTGAAACTCAGGAGACAACTGATCAGATCAGCATATTTGCAGTAGTGGTAAGAACACTAATGATTATATCTGTAATTTCTAATTTTAGTGCATTTGGCTTACCAGGAGGAAGTTCCAATACATTATTCTTTCTTCCTTTTTGATAAGATTAGTGAATCTTATATATGAATTAGGTCATTTGCAAGTTTTAGTATATAGTTCTCAGAAGGTAAAAGCTACCTTGTTTTGAGGCAGATACACTTGATATTTCAAATCATCTTCCTAAAACTTGTGTCAGTACCTCTGTGACTTAACTACTGCTTGAATGTCCATATCCTTCATGATTTAACTACTGCCTACATTCTAACTCTGTCTTCAGTCATAATAAGGAAAAAATTATTTTGTTGCCACATATTTAAATTAAATTATTTCTGTTGTCATCTCTCTGGAAAGTGTTTTGCTGCTTCCCTCGTTTTGTTCAGTATTCTAAACAAGTGCTGTCAACCTCAGCAGCAGGTTGAGGGAGGTGATTCACCCCCTACTCTGCCATTCTGAGTCTCATTTGGTGTACTGCATCCACCTCTGGAGTCTTCAGCAGTTCTGTCTTTCATGAAGAAAGACATCAACCTGCTGGAGAAAGTCCAGAGAAGGGTGACAAAAATGACTGTAGCTCCTATTTTATGATGATAGGCTGAGGGAGGATTGTTCAGTCTGGGGAAGAGAAGTCTTCAGGGAGACCTCATTTCACTTTCCAGTACATGAAGGGGACTTACAAAAGGAGGGCAAACAAATTTTAACATGAACAGATAATGATATGATAAGGGGGAAGGGTTTTAAACTAAAAAAATAGAGAGATTTAGATTAGATATTATACAGAAGTTCTTCAGAGGTTGGTGAGGCACTAGAACAGGTTGTCCAGAGCACCTGTGCATGCATCATCCCTTGAAGTGTTCAGGGCCAAATTGGATGAGACTTGGAGCAACCTAGTCTAGTGAAAGATATTCCTTCCAGTGGGGAAATTTAGAACTAGAAGATCCTTCCAACCCAAACATTGTATGATTCTATGACTGTCTAATTTTACTTTTTTGCAGGATTTAGTATGTATAGTAACAATAGTAACAGCTCTCTGTAGGCACACATCCAAGCAGACAAATGTAATAAATGCATTAGGTGGGTTTCAAGCAGCTCTCAAATGTTATTTCAACCTGATCATAAATGAAAATTGTGTAAGAAAGTGTTTCTCTCAATATATGGTGTCACCATTGTTATGAAATAGAGCTATTTGCCACCTTGACAGAGCAGTTATTTGCTTAATATTCATCCTATTAAAAAAAATACAATGTTATCCTACAGAAATAGCCTCAGCTATGTATAGTTCTGTTCTTATTCCTTCAGGGTATTATAACCTTTTACAATAAGAGACAAGAGAACAGTAAAATGGATTATTGCCCTTTGTTTCAATTTTTCCTCTTTCCCTGCTCTCTTCTGTCTTATCTATTCCATCCAAAGCACTCAAGCCAATCAACAATGTAATAAAAACTAGAGAAACTAATTTCTGAATTACTAGGTCAATAGGTAAAATCTGAGGTCCTTAATATTTCCAGAATTATTTTCACCCACAATTCTCCAAATACATAAATCCCATCTATTTTCTGTACTCTATTGCACCTCCCTATTTGTTATCTTTTGGAGGTTTTTTTTCCTTTGTATGATTTGAAAATCTATAATAAAGATAGAACTGCTTTCTATATATTTGATTATGCTGTGACAATACTGTGTGAAAACAGGGACATAATGTAAAAGAAGACATAATGCATATAAATTACAAATTCCTTAATGAGTGAAATCACTAAGCTAGACATACTTCAGTGATACATAAGAAAACGTATCTTACTACTGAAGAACCTATCAGTGAATGTGCAGGTCTTTTACTGCCTGGAAAAAAAATAGTTTTAAATCTATGACTTAAATAGGAGGGTATTACCACTTTTTTTATAATATAACCCTTCAACTCTCCATTAAAACCATTAATTTTTTCAGTCATGAAAAGACATGAGGCCATATAAAATGGGTTTCAAATTATCACTGTCTAGCTGAAATATTCTTTCTTTTTACTAATCAACCACACTTCCCAATTCAGAAGTCCAACAATGAAGTATCTTGTTAAGGATATTTTATAATACTGGGAGGATGAAGAATCACTGTTCAATCTTAGATCTCCTGTCACCATGAAACATATAACTCAGCAGACTTTGATATTTTTATTTTTAATGTAAGAGCAGTTCTCAGTGATGTTATATAAGAACACAGTCATGTTAATTATTGTTGTATTTTCATACCATCCAGTCAGAAAGCACAGCTATCTGTGCCTGTGGAAAAGTATAATGGAAATATAATTAAGATTTCTTCTAAGGAAAACATTGTAACAGACATCCTGCCATGCTTTTGTTATTTTAATTGGATATTTAGCTCAAGGGCGTTCATAATTTATCATAAACTTTAATGGTAATACAATCAGCTGGAAGGAAGCCATACTTACCTCCTTGATTACACCATAAGAAAGGAAATCCTAATTTGAACATCCTTGTTTTAATATTCTTTTACTGACATGGCAAGAAGTGAAGACTTGGTTGACAAGGAGGTCATGCTGTTCAGTGTCTCAGCTGGGTAATGACTCTATGTAAGAAAAACTAGGTAAAAAAGCAGATTGAATCTGGCGTATCATGCAGAAATCTGGACACTATGCAGACTGATGGAAAGCTTTTATGTTAAGGGGATGATGAAGTATTACACAAAGTCTTACTGTACTGATTTTGCCTTTAATTTATTTTTTTTTTAAGAACTTGGACGTCTTGGGTCCTCTAGTCCAGTTATTTGTTTCCCAGTGGTGAGTTCTGAGAAATTACTTTTAGGTCTACTAGCCACCAGAATCCGGTTGCAGTCATTCCCAAATTTTGAAGTTGTTACAAATTTTATGGTTAACCTTCTTTTAAGAATGATGGAGTATTTAATTAATGGGGATAGATTACAGAACCTTGGTCTGTATTAGGTAGATCTGCTGGCACTTCTGCTTTCTTACTTTATATGAGTGCTTGAAATGTGACTTGGCAATGCATTTTAGTGTTCTCAAGATATGTTTACCAAAAAAGAGAATAGTTCATTTTTCACCAGTCTATGTTTATTTGTCATCCAAAGCTGTTGAAAATTCTGTTTTAAGAATGTTAATGTGATGTGATACGTGATGTGATACATTTTTTGCTAATATATTTCCCTTGGAGAAGTTATAATTATTACATTCTGTAGGCTTGATCTTTGTGGTGAGCTTGTGCTGACACCTTCCAGTGGGCCATTATGAGCTACCAAATTGCTTTTACCCTGAATCAGTAAGGATTCTCATTGCTCTTGTTTCTTATAATATCATCTTGGATATTCTTATTATCTGTATGTTTAATTCTTTTTGCTTCATGCTAAGATCCGAGCTTCAATAATTTTAAAATTCAATAATTTTGATCTCCCTTAAGTATTTTTTCACACACATTTTCTGCTTCTCCATTTTGCATCTGCTGACTTTCTAGTTCTTTGTGCTAGTAAAAAGTATATATCTGCTTTATGTTAATTATTATTTATAAATTATTCATGTTTTATTGTTACTGCATGACTCTATGTTTCCTCCACAAAGTTAATATTCCTAGCACTAGAAAAACCTCACTGGAGGCAATCCTTAGAGGCTTTTCTCCCAGTATCCAACTTGGTCATCTACTTCTGTCTGGGAAGAATAGACCCTCCACCCAGGCAGGCAAGACCTGTGCATAGCAGGAGCACACAGCTTCACCACTGTATGAGTGAGCAAAGAGGGGAACATAGACAGAATTGGCTGATACAGCTGCCAAGCTACTCCTCATGATTTTTGAAAAGTCACAACGGTCAGATGCCATTTCTAAACTGGAGAGAGATGGATTAGATGGGTAGATGGATCAATGAGTAAGGAATTGGCTGAGTGGTGACATCCAAAGAGCCGCAGTCAACAGTTCAGGATGGAGGGAGGTCTGTGACAAGTGGTGCCCTTCAGGTGTTTGTGTTGGGACTTGTGCTATTTAATGTCTTCATCACTGACATCAGGATTAAGTGAGCCCTCAGCAAGTCTGCAGATAACATCAAGCTGAGTGGTGTGGTTGACACACCCAAAGATGGAATTCCATCCAGAGGGAGCTGGACAAGCTCAAGACAGGCCCTTGGAAACCTCATGGGGTTTAACAAGACCAAGTGCAAGGTGCTGCACCTGGGTCAAAGCATCCCTCGGTATCAGCACAGACTGGGGCTGAACAGATGGAGAACAGCCCTGTGAGAAGGCCCTGGGGGTGCTGGTGGGTGAGAGGCTGGACATGACCCAGCCATGGGCACTCCCAGCCCAGAGAGCCAAACGTGTCCTGGGCTGCATCCAAAGCAGCGTGGGCAGCAGGGGAGGGAGGGGATTCTGTCCCTCTGCTCTGCTCTGGTGAGAGCCCACCTGGAACCCTGCATCCGGGTCTGGAGGTCCCAAAAAGATGTCATGGACCTTTTGGATCAAGAACAGAGGATAGCCATGAAGATGATCAAAGTGATGGAGTGTGTCTCCTAATGAGACTGAGAAAGTTAGGGTTGTTCAGCCTGGAGAAGAAAAGGCTCTGGAGAGACTTTAGAGCAGCCTCCCAGTACCTGAAGGAAGCCTATGAGGAATCTGGAGAGGTACCAGGGCATGGAGTGTGAGGAGAAGGGGGAATGGCTTTGAAACTGAAGGATGGTCAATTTAGATTAGATATAAGAAAGAAATTTCTTACAATGAGAGCAATGGAACATCGATGCAATAGATTGCCCAGGATGTCAGATTCCCAATCCCTGTGAATATTCAATGGCAGTGAGGATGATGCTCTGTGCAACCTATTCTACTTGAAGATATCCCTGGTCATTGCATTGGGAGTCGGACTAGATGGCCTTTAAAGCTCCCTTGCAATTCAACCTATTCTATAATTCCCTCTTACCTCCTATAAAGATATGGCACCCAGAGAGGGGAATTTCTCACTGGATCATTGCTTTAATGATCCAAGATTACCACTCATCAGTATTTTCTGCTGTGGGCAGCCCCTTGTCATAGCTCTGAGTCTCCCAGACAATTTCCTTATAAATATAAATAAATAAAGTCATGGCTGAGGGTGTAAACACACTTCAGTGTGCTTATGTAATCTATTTCAGAGAATTACACAGAATCAATCAGGTTGGAAAACATCTTTGAGATCATCAGGTCCAACTTGTAGCCTAGCAACAACTTGTCAACCAGACCATGGTTGCCACATCCAGTGCCACATCCAGTTTTTCCTTAGACACTTCCAGGGACAGTGACTCCACTTCCCTGGGCAGCCCATTCCAATCACCCTTTCTGCGAAGATCTTCTTCCTGATGTCCAGCCTAAACCTCCCATGGCACATCTTAATTCTGTTTCTTCTTGTCCTCTTTCTGGCTGCCTGGGAGAAAAGGCTGACTCCCACCTGGCTATACCTTCCTTTCAAAGAGTTGTAGAGAGTGACAAGGTTCACCCTGAGCCTCCTTTTTTCCAGGATAAACACCCCCAGCACCTTCAGCCACTCCTCACAGGACTTGTGTTCTAGGCCCTTCCTTCACCGGCCTTGCTACCCAATTTGTCTGTCCTGGCTAATATTTTCACCCCCTTGGATGCTGTCTTTCAGGAGTTCTGTGCTCCAACACATCCATATCTTAACACCTAATCTGCCCAACAGCTTTTATAAAAAAACAGATTTGTATGACCATTTGAATAAATATGCAGACTTCAAAGCAAATCAAGTAACTTTAAGACTCTTAGAGTTCTAAACAAGAAGTTGGTCCTCTGCTACAAGTGTTGATCTTATGAGATTGCCAGTTTTTATCTTAATATGTTCTTCCTTGTAAGTCCTAGATAGGCACTAGTCCTGATCTTTTTCTCTTTTTTGTCTGCTGATTTCCATTACCCTTTATCTCTTTTGATACCTCAGATTTTGTCTTTTGATACCTCAGATTTTGTCGGTGTGTTGGATTTATTATCAGAAAACAGGAAATTAAACAACTTGGCCTCAGCTTTGAAGCAAGTAGACTAGCCAGCTATTTAAGGTCTTCAAAAGGCTTCCAGGTAGCTTTAGGTTTCTAAAACTTTGCTTCCCCTATAAGCATGTTTATATTGTCCATTTTGCTAGGTAGTTTTAGAAACATATATTACCTCTGTCTCACATTCTTGGCTCCATTCTCAGACCAGCATTGCTAAATGGTGGTGCTGAGTTTTTATCTGAGGTTACCTGGATGAACGTAATTTAAAATGGATGCTGCAGCTTGAATTCCTGTTCTCCATCTTTAAAGGTATAATCAAGTATCACTCCTATGCTAAGCTTCGTTGTTTTCCAGTCATGTATATCTCTTGATTATGCCTATCCTTTCTTTATTTTGTGTGGAAAATTTTATCCAAGTAAGGCCAATGGAATTAAGGAATTAAGGAATGGAATTATGTATTAAGGAATTATGTATTAAGGAATACATAAACCAAGAGTGAAATATTGCTAATTATGAATAAAAAGAGGCATCCAAGACCAGGTGTTTTCCTACACTGTTTTTGTTGTTGATACTTATGCATTAATATTAAAAAAGAAATTGTAAACTATGGAGACAGTTAATTTGTTTGATTGATGAAGTATTGAAACAGAATTCATGGTATTACTTAGTGGAAGTTATGGATGCCATTTTTTATACATTATTTCAGTGTTATCTATAGTGCTGGAATATAAATCTGTACCTAATTGGCTATGCAAGCACTTATTGATTTTTTCCTCTGAATAATTAAAGGATCCAAAAGCTTCTTTAAAGGGTAAACCCAGCAGTTCTCTGAAGTGTATTTGCAGTGGAATTATAACTTCTTGAGATTAAAAGCAGAAAGAAAATTATAGCTGGTAAACAGTAGCAAGGAAAATAATCTTCATGCCTGTGCTTCAAAAGAAATAAATTTCTAGATGCGTAATTATGGGTTGTGTTGAAATATACAATGAGTTTTGGTATTTTTTTTCAACCCGTCTCACTTTTTCTCTACTTCTTGACATTTTAAAGAGTTTTTCTCATTTCAGTGCTTGAGGTAATTTTCATTAGTGATATGATTTACTGATAGGAGTTACAATTATTTCAGACATGAAAAGACTTCCTTTCAGAGCTGCCTATACTGAGGAGAAAATATCTCTAGAAATATCAGACAAGTGACAGAGAAGGCAGGTGCAACATTCTTTTTTTTCTGCTCCGCAGATTTGCTCAGATGAGAGATCTGAACAAACTCTGTATTGAGAAAATCACCAAACTCCTTCCTATTTTGTTCCAGTCTGCAGGGGGCTTCAGTCTCCTGGCAATTCTTCCTGGGATCGATGCTGTGCTGGCTAGGTGTCCTTGTCCACTCTTGCGCTGATCTTCTGTTTTGTTCTAGAAAATTGCCATTTTTATTAACCTAGTGCCTTTTTATTATGGTCCCCTGTAGCTAAATACCCCCATTCCAACAATGTGAACATTCCTGATACGTTAATTTCCCAGTGGGAGGAGGTGGGTGTAGGTAAGGCTTATGTTGCAGTGGTGGTAACAGCACACCATCACTATTCACTTGCTGGCATAAATACAGTTTCTGAGAAAGCAAGCCCTACATGCACCAGTACCCTACCTTGTTGTCCTTACTGTTCAGAACTATTTTATTGTCAAAGAAGAGATCTGCTGGTGAACTGCATTCTTCTATATGTGGTGAGATAGATTTCCTGATCAAGAAGTTCCTTCCAGTTTATCTGACCTTTCTTACTTCCAGGATAGGCTGGCATCCCATCCTTCTATTTTGACTTTTGAAGTTATTCTTTCTTACCAACTTCTATTCTCCACCTTCATGGGCTTTTCAGACAATGTTAATTTAGCAAGCTGATGTTTCTCTTCAGGTGGTTCTTTAACACCTCTGCTTTGCCCAAGAAATAAGCACTGAGTAATCTCATTTGCCGTTTTTCTGGTAGGTATGCATTCATTCTTAGCCAAAAAGAAATACTATATTCTCCACAAGACGTTATACTGCACTGTTTATGGCATTACCTGTGTGATACTAACAAATCAGCCAGCTTTTTTAATTGCATGAAAGTTCAGCTAAAGAAACTGCTGCTGGTGTCATTTTGTTTAACCAGATATGTACAGTACAGCTGTTGAGACCATGTGTTTCATCTTCAGTTATGTTGTACTCCTCTTGTAGGGCTCCCAGTGCATAATTTTGGGCATATATAGAACACATGGGGGGAAAAAAGATATGAATAAATGGAAAGGGTATCAAATTAAAAAAAAGAGAAGAATTTTTTTTTTTTTTTTTTTTTACTCTGTCTAAGTACTCTGCACAAATCTGCAGAAAAGTAAGACAGTCCCAAGAAAAGAGGTAGGTGAAAAACTCAACCATAAAATAATGGGAAAAGAGGTTAAATGAACAGAGAAAGTAGCATCTTTTTAAGACTGAGTTACTAAAAATAATTTTGAATCACGCCATGTATTTGCCTCTGCACACATGCTGTATAATGTAGATCATATTTTACAAATTAAAAAATATGCTGAATTGTCAATTGTTTCTAACCTCCCAAAGTTTATATTTTTGTGAAAAACTTTTGGAGGAGGTTAGGTGCAGATTCTCTAATATTGGTTCCACACTAGACATTGCTACCACTTTGTTCCCTATCAAATTACTTTTTGTAATATAAGCTTACAAATTAGTATGGAATTGTAACGCTGTGAAGTAATATAAGTTAAACAGGTCACAGAGATCATCTGGTCCAGTCCCTTGGTCTTCAAGGAAGATCTGTTTCAAGACTGGAAATCAAAGTTCCATTAGGTTGCACTGAATTAACATTAGTTAATCAATTCAAAAACCTCATGTTTTTGCAAGCAAGAGTGTCAGGGGATGACACACAGATGTGATAGAATGCCTAACACCATGCAAAAGTAGTTTATATTAAGTAGCTCTTCATAAATATTTGAGATATAAGCTTAAAGGGAGAATTTTTTGGTACCTGGCTTACATAGAAAAATCCTCTAGTTACAATAAAGACAATTCTATTATTTCTTTCAGTATTTATTTATTGAAAGTGAAGTTCTGTTTCCAAATAACTGTGGACTTTTGGAAGGATAGGGCTGTTTGGTTTTGCTGTCTTGTATCAAAGTGGATTTTATGGAAACTTAGGTAAAACTGAGGGTAAAAAGCAACAAAAACAGCTTGAGAAAAGTATTTATTGCTTTCATCTTAGCCTCAAATTTTAGTCTCAAACAATAGTACTATTAAAGACTCTTGAAACAATGGGAAAACCTTTTGTGTCCCAATAATTGATTTCACTGATGGATAGTAGCTCACAGCATTTACTTTTTGTAGATTATAATATATATACTGTGAATAGTAAGCTCAAATGATTGTTTTCACTTAGAATTTTTCATTTAGAGAAAAATGTGAAATAGAGAAATATTGCAGTTTAACTCAGCACTTATTTGTAGCCCTGAAGCTTGATTTTTTTAAATAGTTTTTTCAGAAGAATTAGGAATTAAAATTATTTTTTCTCGAAGTTTTATTCAACATTTGAATTGGTGAGTTACTTCAAATGCAAGGATACTTAGGACTCAGTTAAGATAGCTCCTGATGAGCAAAGTAAGATATATGTTTTCTGTAGTGGATAACAGGTTTAGTAAGAATGCAGATTCTTCAGGAAGATTGATTCTTCTAAGGGAAGTCATAAATACCAGGGAACCCTTTGTGTCAGGCTGTTGGAGTTTGCAGGATGCTCCAGTAGGAAGAATTATGCCTTGTAAAATATCACTACTGTATAGGGATTAAGATTACACACCCAGAGTGCTTGAAGCATAAAGGCTTTTAAGAAGAAATTGAAGAAATGAATTTTTTTATATTGCACTGCACAAGTCTCCTCAATTCTTCATTCAGCAGAAGAGGTTTCCTGCATTGAATAGGGCAGGTATCTGAGTGCAGCAGATTACTTTCCCATGTCAGGTGACATGACAGGAGTGCAGATGGTGTGCTGAGCATCTGAACTGGTGGTATCAGCTGGTATGATAGGAGTGTTGTCATCACATGAAGCAGGCAGCAGAGCCTCAGGCCATTACAGGGTGTTAATTCTGTGGCTTCAACTTTGCTTAGTTAGTATGAAATGGGTATGGATAGACAAAGATTCTCAAACATGTACAAGGAGATTGGTCTCAAAAAGCCAAAACCAGAAAGGATACATTACCAACTGTTTTTTTATAGGAATGGTTCTAGCCAAGTGTGAATGAGATACTGTCCCAGGCATCTTCATACTATCATAAACCAAACTACTTCCTTCTGTAACACAGTAAAGATTGCTGAGTATATCCATGCTAAAAAGTGTTCAGCACACTAGCTGTCAGTATTTGGATATTTCTTTAGAAGTGTGGGGTTTTTTGTAGGAGGGAAAGTTTTGGGGATAAGCTAAATGTAAACATATGAACACTGTTGAGTAGGAGTGAAAAGAACATGATCTTCGTTGTTATAACAAAAGGAAAATTTCCCAATAAATTCCTTGTGGGGTAATCCTGTAAAGTGGGGTGTGTTGGTAGTTCAACTGTAATACTACCCACAAGGTCTCCAAAAAAAGCAAAATTTCCAGTTTCTATATAATTTTTATATGAGGAATCAACATTTGTGGTGTTTATGCACTTCAGAGAATAATTAGAGTATTCAAATCTTTGGTCAGATACACAAATGCATGAGCCCATGTTTTAGGAAAAAATATCATTAAACAAATATGCTACTTTATGTCACAACACATAGAAACAATTTAGAAGCTATGATTAGTCATCAAATCACTTTTTCCATCTTTTTTTTTCCTTAATCTAGAGGGTAGAACTTGATATTTCTTTTTAAATATAAAACATTAAAGACTTTTCCCTTATTTTTTCTCTTGTATACATAGAAGGCTAGTATTGGACAGATTTAATATTTTTGCCTCTATACAGCCAAATAGTGAGAAAGGGACATGGCCCTGAGGTCATGGGAGATTTGGCTTCAAGGAGGGTGGATTGCTCCCTTGCTTGACATGTAGGAGCCAGAGAATATTTTAGCACTTGGAAACGTTTTTAGCATTTACCTAAGGAAGCACACATGCCCCACCAAGATGTTTAAAAGGACATGAGGTATGTCCATGCTGAGGTTGTCACCTGGATGTGATAATGGCAATGCAACTGTGGTAAATTACCCTCCATAATGAGGCACACAATGGCAAAACTGCAGATGGCTCTACCTGCTGGACTGCAGGGGTACTAGTTAAATGCCATAGAGGATCTGTTCAGCTCCTAAGACTCAGGGTGTAAACATATAGCTGGTCCCACCAGTGCACACTGGTGTCTCATTGTGTAACTCCCTAACAATGAGAACCTGCTTTTCTCTGCTGAGCTCTCTCAGTGACTGAGTATGTAGGAGCAACCACAAGTCTGACCATCACTGAGTTACATGAAGCTTAAGCTATGATAGGAAAATTAGTTATACCTTCTCTGTGATCACTCATCCCTTTATCAGCCAGAATGGGAAATGTGTCAGATCTTTGGCATCATTAGAACTGCAGAGTCAGCCATGTCCATTTCACATCCTAGTGGAAAGACTGGCAGTGTGTAGGGGGCTGTTGTTCATTGTAACTGGGACTGTTATTATCAGTTATATTATATATTATTATCAGTTTCTTAACCTATCATCTATCCCACATTACTCTGGTGTTTCTCCTCTGAAGACTGGTTTGCTCCAAAGAAAGGGATTAGTGACACCAGGCAATCCAAACCTGAGAAGGCCAAAAGACTGTTAGCCTATCTTCTTTAAATCTTCTGACTACCAAAATGCAGTCTTTTCCACAATTGTTTCACTTAGATAATGTCCAGGGTAATTTAAGACATTTTTCTGTTTCCTTCCATGCATGCTGCTGTCCTTGTACACCAATGCTGTTTAATTTGTCTATTTACAAACTAAATCAGAGAAGTTCTGACAAGTTTCTTTTGCATTGATTTGGTCCCATGCATTTGATAAGAATTCAGGTCCAGAATTGTGTGAAATTGTTTGTTGCATCTTTATGAAATATTCTGACTGATGCAACACTAAGTTTTGTGTCCCCTTTCTGTAGAGGATTCACACTGAATTTTCATAATCTCTTCATGTCACCTTACTGTCTCCTAATATTCTTATGTTTTCTTTGTATGTCAATTACTTCCAGTTTAAAAAGTCAACTTTCCTAAGATATTTAGTCACTTACCTCTTACAACCATGGGCATAACACTACATATGTTGTTTTATTATAACAACCTAATTTCTGCAACTTCTTAATTTCCAAGTTCTCTGGCTCTTATGAGCTGTCTTCTCCTCTCATTTAGTCGTAATGTCCTTGGCTGTGTGTCATGAGCAGTGTCCAAGATTTTGTGTCAGCATCACTAGGTACAGTATTGCTCCTTAGAAGCTTCTGTAGTAACTTCCCTCCAAACTGTTAATTCCCCACCTGTATATAGCTTGTTGTTGCTTGTTTTTGCTTCTCTCTTACCTAGTTCATATGCATTTCATAATTCCAGACTTAATACTTATCTTCTCCAGGCTGATAGTATTTCTCAGGGTGCCAAAACTGACTTGCTCAAATCTGTCTTTTTGTCCAGAAACTTAGAGAACCTGTAGCTTAGTGCTGTATTTTATTATAATATATATTATTGAGACTATCCTAATGTGCCTATAGTCATCTGAAATATTTTTTAAGCATTCAACTTCCTGCTGGTCAGCGAAACAGTATTATCTCAAACACTTCAAATTTGCATGTGTACTTCATATGGATGAAATATCCCTTGAACTCACTGAAAGTAGTAAATAAACCTTTATCTTTAGCAGAGCAAAACTCTAAAGAGCAGATGGAAGAATGATCAGGAATAATTTCTATTCATCTTATTTCTATATTTATTAAAAGTCTAATTGAAATTAAATGGTCAACAGTTTAGCACTACTGCGGATTTAAGAAGAGCTTGAGTGGATGAAGGATTAAGTTTTATGTCTTCTCTCTTAAATGGATAGAACTGTTCTTAATGCTCAAAGAAAAACTGTGTTAATTTAAAAAGCATCATTGGCATTCACTTTTTTAATATGTGATAGTCTTGCAATAATAAAGTTGGTTGGTTTGGGCTTTTGTGTATATGTAATAAGAACTTTCCTATTTTATTACATCAGTTAATCACAGCGATTACAATGATTTCAGACTTACAATGCAAATTACTTTGTGCTTGTGTATTAGCTATTATATTTTTCTGCCACAATAATAAAACATTGCCTTTATTCTGATCTCTTTCTTATAATTTTTTTAATTCCTGCTTGCAGTTCAGAGTTCCTCAGAGTATGATTAGATCATTAGTATTTCTTGCCAACTTCTAGTTTCAGCTGGCATGGAAAAAGCAAGCAGAAGTCCATGCCAACTCTCACATTAGTTGTGCTGTAAGAATCATTCAGAAGACAGAAAACTACTCAGAAAAGTCACAAAGTCAGGCAATATGAAAAGGTAAAATGCTAGGCCTCCATGAATTATACTGAAGACAAATTGTCCCATTCACTGCTTTCAGTGAATGTGAATTGCATGTATCATGTCAAACTAAATGTTCATTTGGCAGTCTCTCTCTGCAGTAATCAGTAGGAAAAGCTGAGGCAGGGGTACAGGAAAATAAGGAAATATTGTGGTATATCTTCAGCTGTGGCTTCAGGAATTCTAGATAGCAATAATTGAAGTTTCCCACTAAGCTGTTGCCTCCCTGTTTAGAGTGATCCAAAATTTTACCATCAGCACCTTGCTGTAATTGTAAGAGCTGTGCTTGAGCTAAGTGATTATTTCTGTTTTGTGTCTTCAGTGCAAACTTGTAAGTGTCATAGTTCTTTATGTGAGAAGTGGTACCATTCCTATCAGTTTTTCTTAGGTGCTCACTTACTCTGACTCCACTGATCTTGGGGTTGGCCATCTTTGTACTAGTCCCTTTTTCCCTAGTTATCTGTTTGTTTAATGATCCAGATGTGTAATCGTTGTCTAGACTTGGTTAGTACCTTTGCACCAACCACATGATGGTTGATGACAAACAACATGACCTGGCCACATGTACTCCCAGCCCAGAAAGCCAGTGGGATCCTGAGCTGCATCCAAAGCAGTGTGGCCAGCAGGGCCAGGGAGGGGATCCTGCCTCTGTGCTCCACTCTGGTGACATCCCATCTGGAGTGCCAGTTCTGGTGCCCCCAACATGGCAAGGACATGGAACTGTTGGAGCAAGTCCAGAGGAGGACATGAAGTTGGTAAGAGGTACAAAGACAGGCTGAGAAAGTTGGGGCTGCTCACTCTAGAGAAGGGAATGCTGCATGGAGACCTTATAGCAGCCTTCCACAATCTGGAGGCCTACAGGGACGTGAGAGAGCAACTCCTCAGGGATTGTATTGATAGAACAAGGAGTAATGGGTACAAACTGAAAGAGGAAAAACTTAGTCTAGGCATTAGGAAGAAATTCTTTCCTGTGAGGGTGGTGAAATACTGGAACTCGTCGTCCAGGGGGATTGTGGATATCCCAGGCCTTACACTGTTAAAGATAATACTTTGAGCAACTTGATCTAGTGGAAGGTATCCCTGCCCATGGCAGAGTTGTTGGAACTAGACATTTAATGTCCCTACCAACCTTTAACATTCTATAACTCTATGTTATCAGTTTCAGATGGGAGGATACTGACAAGGTGCTTGGCCACAGTCTTCAAGATGCTGGTGCGCCTTGTGCTATGGACACAACCATGTAATGAGGCTTCTGATTCTCTCTAGACTTGTCCTCATGCTATTTGCTTTTCTTTTCATCACTACTGAACCTCCATGTGACACCTACACAGAATTGCACACTGTGTGCACTAGGTTCTCTTTCCAGAGTCCAAATAACTTGCACAGTCTGCCATTCTTCAGATAGAGCTAGTATTGTGTTCCTTACATGTACTTTGCATTTATCTACACAGAATTTAGTCTGGTATTTTATTACCTCGCCATTCAAAATCATGAAAACTTCTGTAGGAAGGTTTACTCTTACTATGCTGAATAATTTTAATTTATAGTCAATAAATCTTACCGCTTCCCAAACCCACCTCCTTTGCAAGGTAATTTATGACTGCATTTTTCAATTTAGACTCTCACACAAATCTATTTTACAGGAAATTTAATCATCCTTCCCTTTGCCTCCTGGGCTTGACCACCTTGCTGAGAAATTTCAAAGCATATTTAGGATCAAATTGAATTGCTTTCATTTAGATGTTAATAAGCTGAATTGTAAAAAGAATTTTTTTTCTTGCAACATTGAGAACAAATTTCTGCACCAAGATTAAAACAGGCTATCTTCAGGAAGTATTGATGCTTTCAGTGTCACATTAGTTCTGTTTTCTCCAAACTGGGATCTATTAAAAGTTTTCAGTTACATAACTGAAAATGGATTAGTAGAGTTTTGCATATATGTGATAGTACTGCATTACTGAGTTGATTGAATTTTTTTCATTGCTACTTTTAATCTGTTGTTGATTATCAAAAGCAAAATCCTTATTATAATGGAGTGATTTCAGTGGAGCATATCAAATAAACCCAGGCATCTGAAAATGGAATGTGCAAAAAATGCAGTATTTATGTCAACAGAATATTTCTGTTAAATAAGTACTGCTAATGAATCTTCTGTAAAGCTGATTTTGTAATAAGTCAAGGGCTACAGAAGAATTTGCACAGTTGGAGGACAGCATTTAGCTTTTCAGCAATAATATGTCATTTGTTTCAAATCTTTTAAGTAAAACACATTTTGCTACTTTACATAAAACTTTTATGTACTTAACTATGAAAAATTATGTACTTTAAATGTAATGTGTAAGGTATTAATGGTTGTAAATGTGTAAAGTTAATGGTTGTTTCATTTATACTCATAATTTCATTTATACTCATATAGCATTCTTCATTAGACAACTTAGAAAAGAAAGCCAGCCAAACCATCTCCTCTTCTTTCATTTTCAACGTTATACATTTTATTTTCCTTTAAGAAGACTTTACTATGAAATTCTAGATGTAAAAATCATGCCTTCAGCTTTTTACAGAAAAAGTGGACAATACAAAAGCATAGTTACCTTGCAAAGTTCACAGCATACAACTTTAGGTAAAACAAACCAGGAAGGAAGTGTAACTTTTAAGTGGAGAGCTGGAAATCTAGCCAGATCATCTGTTCTTTTTCCATTATTCAAAATGTAAATTGTAGAGAGAGAGGAGGAAAGCTGTTTTTCCAAAGAGCAAATATCATCACCCAGCTCTTTCCTAGACACTGTTTTCCCTTTCAATCTCTAATCCATCTGTCCTGCCAGCGACCATATCTAGTCCACAAGACAGCCATATTTCAGTTTTTCCAGGACTGCTAATTAAAATACTAACAGGCCTGATGATGTTGGTTCCTGTTATCTGTGATTACAAAGAAATCACTTAAACCCTCTTATCCCTGGTTCATCTCATCTCATCTCATGTAACAAGCAAAACACCCACATTTAAAGACAGAACAAATGTTCTCAGACAGCTTTTGGAAGGAATTCTGTGAATAAGGTGTATATGAGTCATGTTGTAACTTTGTATTTTTTTTACATTCATCTTCACTTTAATGTAATAGAGGTACCTGCTTTATTAGAGGATAATTTAACATAGTTTAAGGTATTTCTCAGAATGGGTCTGTTGCTTTTCTGCATGTGACTAACCTCAAAAATTTTAATCTGTGTCATAACAGCAATTGTGTTTGCTCAAGCAGAGGCATTTAGAGTCTGAATGAGATGGGAGGGGCATTCTAAAAGTTTTATATTGAAATTCTGTTTTTCTAAATGCAACAGTGTTATACAGTTATATGTTAATAGTTTTGTACATGCTAATGAACATGTACATACTAATGAATTTTACATAGCTTTCATGATTCTTAGCTTTGTTAGGTGTTATTTTACATTTATTGTCCTATTCTTAATGCAGCTTCCAGTAGCAAAACTTCTGTTCTTGAAAGAATTGAAGTAAAATGAGCTAAATGCTTTGAGTCTGATATACTGTGCAATCAGAATTTGATTTCTTCAGTGTATAAAAGACAAACTTCAATACCCATCTCAGGATCTGATTACAGCTCAAATTTGCAGCACATTCTTGAGCAACATTTTTTATCTAATTAGCATATTTTCCTTATGTATTAATTACAGACCAATCTCTTTGCAAATTAAAAAAGCCCAGTCTTTTCTCCTTTATATGCTAGTCATGGGAAATAATTCTCTGGTGTTAGTAGATGTTAGCAAAGAGCAGCAGGTTTTAAATATATTTATGATGTCAATATTTTGCTATTCCATATAATTTCCCATTTAAGAATAAATACTCATCTCATTAATGAGTTGTCTTCTAGGGTGGAAACTGAGTCAAAGATAGTTTTATGATTTGCTTATAGTTCTGTTGTCAGCACAGAAAGTATAAAGGCCAGATAATTTGGATCCTAGACCTGCCAGCCATAA
Organism: Cyanistes caeruleus; assembly: GCF_971803275.1. Lineage (NCBI taxonomy): Eukaryota > Metazoa > Chordata > Aves > Passeriformes > Paridae > Cyanistes > Cyanistes caeruleus. Next base: position 38,297,332 of record NC_141732.1, read on the forward strand.
AACGTACCTCTTCACTATATCACAGTTGCTAATTTGACAGAAGTAGAATGTCTTTTCTTGCTACTGAAATAAACTGGAAATCACTATCACAATCAATTGCTTAACTGACATACTCTATTATATGTGTACCTTACAAAATGTATATTCAAATTGTTCTCTTTCAATTATGAAATCCTCTGTCAACATGAAAAAAAAAGTTTTATTAAGGCCATTCAGTTTTTGAATATCAAGCAGCGCTAACTTTTTTTATATATCAGTACAATCAGCTTTGTGCTCCATAAACACAAATACAGGGTGCTTTTTAAAAAATTGTGAATTTTGCTAACTTTTCATTATGGATCTGTGCTAATTGGGGTTTAGATTGAAGTGAAGTCAGTGGCTTGCGAATAGCACCTATGAACTGAGAAATATTGCCAACAGACCTATGCCTGAGCATTTCCCTTAGTTCTGCAGTTGGGTGAAGTGAAGATAAACCCAAGATAGCTGACCTTCTCTTTAGACAGGGGACAGAGATTTGCTTACTGTGGACACTACTGAAACTCAGACCAAAGCAATGTAACTATTTTCTACTGAATGCCTTAAAATTCTATGCCTAAAAATAACATGATCTATAAGAATTGGAAATTATACAAGTAACAATGTGTATCCTTTTTTTTGTGTAGAAGAATTTCAACTTAATGTCTCTTTCCCCCTACACCTCTCTCTCTCTCTTTTTCTAGATGCAGCAATTGTTCCATGAAAACTATGAACACAACCGCAAGGGTTACATTCAAGATCTTCACAACAGCAAGATCCACACAGCCATAACACTTCATCCAAACAAAAGACCAGCCTACCAATACAGGCTGCACAATTACATACTGAGTCGCAAAATTTCCGAACTGCGCCATCGGACCATCCAGCTCCATCGAGAAAGCGTTCTGATGAGCAAGCTCAGTAACACTGAAGTAAATAAGGAAGATCAGCAACTGGGAGTGGTGCCGTCTTTCAATAATTTCCAGCCACGTGAAAGGGATGAAGTCATCGAATGGGAGTTCCTGACTGGAAAGTTTCTTTACTCAATGGTGGACAACCAGCCACCCCGGCAGAGCCTGAGCAGCGTCCTGCGGGCTGCGCTGGATGATACTGTGATGCAGGTCATGGAAATGATAAATGAGAACTCCAGATCTAGAGGAAGGCTCATTGATTTCAAGGAAATACAGTATGGGTACCGCAGGGTAGACCCTCTGCATGGAGTAGAGTACATCCTGGATTTACTGCTTTTGTACAAAAGGCACAAAGGAAGGAAAGTTACAGTTCCAGTGAGACGCCATGCTTACCTTCAGCAATTGTTTAGCAAACCTTTCTTCAAAGAAGCAGAGGAGCTGGATGTAAAAAGCTTGCTGGAGGACACCAACACTGACACTCAATCTTTCTCTTTCCTTTCAAATTCTTTAAAGATTTTTTCCTCATCGTTCCAAGGCACCAAAGACGTTGGGAGACACAGTGACAAGAAAATACATATTCTTGTCCCTATCACGGGAAGATTTGATACTTTCTCAAGATTCATGGATAATTTTGAGAAGACTTGTCTGATTCCCAAGCAGAATGTAAAGTTGGCAATAATTCTCTTCGGTTCTGAATCGGGCCAAGACTCTAGCAAACACGTAGAACTAATGAAAGAATACAGCATTAAGTATCCCAAGGCAGATATGACCCTGATTCCAATGTCAGGAAAGTTTTCTAGAGGTTTAGGTCTTGAGATGGCCTCGTCTCAGTTTGACAATGACACTTTGCTGCTGTTCTGTGATGTTGATCTGGTATTTACATCAGACTTCCTCCAGCGATGCAGAGATAACACTATTCAGGGAGAACAGGTTTACTACCCTATCATATTCAGCCAGTATGATCCAAAAGTAATATATGGAGGCAACCCTCCCCCTGACAGTAGTTTTGTTTTCACAAAAAGAACTGGATTTTGGAGGGAGTATGGATTTGGAATTACCTGTATTTACAAAAGCGATCTACTTACTGCTGGTGGATTTGATACCTCGATTCAAGGCTGGGGACTTGAGGATGTAGATCTCTTTACTAAAGTGATAACATCTGGCTTGAAGGCTTTCAGAAGTCAGGAAGTAGGAGTTGTCCATATTTTTCATCCTGTTCAGTGTGACCCCAATTTAGATCCAAAACAATATAAAATGTGCTTAGGGTCCAAAGCAAGTACATTTGCCTCTACCATGCAGCTCGCTGGACTCTGGCTACAGAAACATTTGGGTGTCAGATACAATTGGACTCTCTCCTGACAACTCAGCCTATTTGGCCTTTTTAGGGGAGTTTACCTCATTGCTATTATTTGATTTTGCTGTTGTAGTTTTAAACTCCCTCCTCGTAGTCTTCCAAAGACTGTTGACCTCAAATGGGATGACTCTGCTGTTCACTGATGTTTCTTATACCTACTGAACTGGTGAGGTGAATTTCTTCATATTTCCTTTATTTGAAATTCAGTCTAGTCATGGAAATCATACAAGCCCATGGAGCATATTCATCACAAGAGACTGTATTAGAAGAATGTTGTCTTTCAGCTTTTGGATTCAGTATCATCTTTGTTGCATTTCTCAGATTTGATGTGATACAAATATTTACTGGTGAAGGTACCACAAAAGTGCTTTATGCTTCTTCTGGGGATGGAACTCTCTAAGATAAACTTGAGTTTTATAATTTATATGAGGACTTATATGTATAAACGCTACTTTTCTTCATCTTTAGAATTTTTAAAGTAAATGAATAACTATAATTGTACCTTTATTTTTTAAAATAAGAGTAAAGCTGAGGAGCTACTTGCAAATACAACTGGTACTGGCTACCAAGGTCCTTAAATGTCTTATTATTAAAACAAACTCCTCACTGTTATTCAGTCAAAGTGTAAATGAACTTTATTTTCACAACAAAAAGGATTTAATCAAATGCTCATATACACTTTGAAGATTTTTGAGCCAACATCCTTCATTTGCAGGCAAGAAGAAACTATGACTCAACATGGTCATTTAATATAAAGTGCAAGCATACAGTGTTCTTACTTTGAAACACATACTATAAGTTGCTCTTTCTCTTTTTAGAATGAGTCTCTAATGCATAATTTTCTTTTCAATTCCTTTCATAAGGCTGCACTTCAGTGTTAAAAGTTAAAGCTCTATTTTTTGTTCTACATTTTTCATGAATAATGGTACTTGGTAGCAACTTGTTGTTAAAATTAAAGTAACTGTAGAATAGTTATTTAAGTTTCAAATTTACTATTGCTGGTCAAAGTTCCTTGCCAATATATTTATATTAGTGGAGGTTATAAGACTGTGTTCAGATTTATCTCTCCAAACAGCCTGAAGCTGTCATATTGTGGATTCATGAAGCATTTAAAGTAATACAAACAGGAGAAATAATAAAATAAATTTCTGTATTTGAAAAAAACATTTATATAGGGATATATATGTGTGTGTGTGTGCGTGTGTGTATATCCCTATATATATATAGATATATAGAAAGAGTAATTTCAAAGTATATTCCACTTTTTATTTCAGGCAGTGATTTGTTACAATGGTCATTATTTTTTGCCACATGCTTGGAACATTTCATGTTATACTGTGGTAAGAGCTTAGAGACATTCAGGAAACCATCAGAATTCAGCTAAACTTATTTCAGTGGGTACATCTAGTAACCTCAGTACCCTTGATTTCAAATTATATTTCAAACAGAGCTGGGCAAGAAAAAGTTCTGGTTTTCAGCTGTAACTGACAGCTTCTGTGTTTCCTTAAAAAAAAAAAAAATCCAAAAAACAAACCTAACCAAACCCCCCCCCCCCAAAACAAATAAGAGATTGGACTTCACTGGCACATCTGTTTGTGTGAGGATAGCCAGATAATTTCCTAAGCCATGAAGAGAATATGTAGGTCAGTTAATGTCTTTTATCTGTGGCTCTCTGTTCTGGACTTACCGTGCAAAGAAAAAGGAAACCCTGACAAGGATTGAGTTAACTCAGAATTAAAGGGCTGGCCATAGTTTGTTGTATGCTTTAAAAAAGGCCATTCCCTTGCCCTGGATAAGGTAGCAATTGTGGTAGATGACAACAGAGAGTGTAATTCATGTTTGTATTAGCCCTCCTCAAGCAGAGCTCTTGTCTTATTATTTTACTGGAGGCTCTTGCCTTCCTAGCCCAGTATTGTTAGCTCAAATGTCTGATAAAAGAAAAATTCAGTATCACTTATAATATAATTCTTGGAAATTGCTCTTCAAATTGAGTGATGAAATAACACTTTGTTCATTAAAAATGTGAAGAACAAGGAACGTGATATATTTTAAAAATCTCAACCAATATGACTGTAAATATCAAAAACTGATTGCCTGTTGATAAATGGTTGTGATGATTTAGTAAACAAGAAAAAACCTAATGACTGACAAAGACATCTAAGGAAATCATTGTCTACTGGGATGTATTCCAGTGGTTATTTCAATTACTTAGTGGCCAGAAAGTATTTGCTCAGCTCTAAGTAAAATAGTAGATTAGAACAAGCAATGAAACCAATCATTCAGTGGGGATAAAGATGTATACAGAGGGCTTGCAGGATCAGGTCCTACATGATATAAGCAAAATGCTAGTATTTACCAGTACAAATATTTATTTAGTGTCTTGACTGATTCATTTGTTTATATGATGAATTACTTTGTTAAAAACCTGATTATAAATGTTTATTATGAACTATTGCATTTTCTTTTGAAATAACTATCCTGAGATAACTTGAGAAATTGTGTTAGTTTGTCTGAGGAATAATATGCCTTCTAAGGAGATCATATTAAAAGGAAAAAAAAAAAAAAGCACAAAAGTGTTAGAGTAATGTTATGTATGTATAGATTAAGATGGGAATATCTGTGTTAATCAACTGTTTGTTTTTGTCTAATCTGAATCATAATCTTTATTGTAAAAAGAAATTTCTATGTGTATCATGTCCCTTTGTAAATGTGTGACAAATTAATTCACAATAGAACATAAATACCAATTTTTCCCCAAACCTCCTTCCCCTGGGAATAGTTTTCCTAGCAGGCTTCATTGCTGGGAAGTGGGTTGTGAACAGTTTGCATTCTGGCTTTTTAGACACAGCCATTCTTTTTAAAAAAAAAAAAAAAAATCAGCATTCACTACTCAGAAGACTCAGAAATCCCCAAACCACTGCATCATGGCTGGTTTTTCCAGTCACAGTGCTTAATTTAACAGAGCATTTGCATCTCCTGGATGAAGGAAAAACATCATGTTGGGCTTTCTAAGATTTGATGAGCAAACATCAAGGTTCTCAAACTGAAGAAAGGCAGAAGGCCAGGGGGAGATGTGGGGCTCAACCACAGGAGTTGGCACCTTCTCATCCCTGTACTGCCCCCTGTGCTGCCTGCTGCTTATGATTTGGCAGCTCCAGCAAGCACAGAGGAGTTGTGCTTGCTGCCACCAGCTGCTCTTGAGAAGCAAAAAGGCCATTTTAATCAGGGAGCAATGAAAGGAGGGTCCCGAACTGAGGATTCATTGAGGGGGTGGCAGGTTGTCTTGTTCAGATCATGTTTCTCACTGTCCCCAGGGGAACAGAGAGCCTGGTCCCACAACTCTTCCCTGTTTGCTCTCAAGAGACATTGAAGGAAGGGGAAAAACTCCATGGGGCTCATGGGCTTGCATCATGTACTTGGGTCCTACTGTATCATGGGAAAAGAGGGGAAAAGGTGCCACGTGATCTTCCTAAAAAGCAGTACAGAGCAGTACAGAGCAGCAAAAAGAGAGGCACCATCTGTACTCACCAAAGACCAGGTGTGCACAAAACTGCCTTCTTGATAGTGCCTCAGAATTCTTGCAAAAAATTACAGTGCTGATAAAATGACTCCTAGGAGTGTGCTGCACATCCTCAGTAACTGTGGGTACTTGCAAGCAGAATGAGTTAAAAAAAACATTTTTTTAAACAGGCAAATAAACAATTTAAACTCCTTTTGATGTCTTAAATAATCACTACAATTCTTAAGATGTAGTTTGCTACATCAAACATTTTGCTCCAAAGAATGATGCCAGCTTTAAGATGCAAAAACCCCTACATGTGTAGTCTCTATGTCATTTTCCTGCAACTTAAAATCAGTTAAAATTTACAGAAATAAGCAGGGAGTAGAAATTGGTGAGTCACTGACTGGGGGAAACGTTTAGGTTTCTGCTGTATTTTTAAAAGAGGATCAAATCAGGAGAAAAAAAGAATGCTGAGTAAGATACAGACAAAAATCAGCTATGATGTTTAGTAGCTGTGATAATTGTGGTCCTAAACTGCATCAGAATAAGATGTTTCACTAAGTTTTAACTGTTTGCGATAACTGAAGGTTATCGTCTGTTGTACATCTTTAAGTAACATGTGTAATCCATTTTTAATTCGTTAATTTCTTAGAATAATTTTTAGTTTCTTCCATCAGCATTTATTCACTTGATTAATAAGATTACATGTCACGACTAAGTCTCAATTTCCTATTTTTCTTTTTCTTGGGTCTTCCCATTTGCAGTATGGACTACAAACGGGAAACCAGTACTACAGAAATGAAACATTTTGAGCTAGCATGATATTTCTGTTACATTTTTATGATTTCACTGCCATGCAAAACTGCCGAACTAGAATATTTTAGTGAATGAGTTTCCAGCCTACTTCAAATTGTTTCCATTTGCATGTCACTATAAGTTAAAAGTGTTCTGAATAATATTACTTCATTTCTTCCTCTGGTCTCCTTCATACCAGAATCACACCAAAGCAAGGAAGTGCAAAAACTTTATAATGCTTACATCTAGAATTTTTTTTCTTTCAAGTCTTTTATCTCAAATTTCAGAACATATTAGTTCTATAATTTTAATAAAAGAAATAGTTATTAAGATGTAAGGCAGTGCATATATTAACTTCACCCTACAAACTGTCATTTTACATCTATATTTTCTAGTCACCTTGTTATTAAACAGATGTTTGCTATTTATAGAAACTTTGAAAATTTTAATTAAAATTAAAAACATTATAAATAAATTGAAAGCATCCTTGCTAGTTTGGTGTTTACCTAGTCTTAGTGGAGAGTTTAATCATGTAGGCAGAGATTGAAGGATGTACTATATACTGTAGGCTGCTGCTTTTTATTTCTTTTGTAGGGCTGGAGGGAAAATCTCTCCAGCTCTGGATCACATGCCTGCAGTGTGATAGTATTCTTCACAAATCAGCCATGTCTAGCAATGATTTTAAGTGACTGCAAAGCTTCAAAAAGCAGGCAAGATTTACTGGATTTATCTAAACCTGTGAGAGACTGATATTCAGATTCAGAGGCTGGTGACATAATCAGGTGTAAGGCAAGTGCATTAAATACATCTGCTGCTGCAACATCTGGGCACACCCACTGTAAGCACCCCTTTAAATAGGATGCCTCAGGAATGTAGTAGGTTCAATGAAGATATTGTTAAAAAACACGTACTCTAGCTAACATTGGTGCCATTAGAGCAGGTAAATTGCCTTTAGGTGATTTCTGTAAAAAAAACATAATTAAAAAATGCTTGTGCTTGAAATTATTAACACTGTTACTACTGGTTATTTGGGAAGCCTTCATGACTTGATCTCATTCTTGATTAAGGTAAAATGGAGCAATAAACGATGCTTATTTTTCACATCTGTTCATACACTTTTGGCTCAAGAACAGAAAAGCTGACTAACTGCTCTGAAGATGGTGGCCGAACCACAAGTTACCAGAGTCTACTACACTGTTCAGTGTAGTTCAACTTTGAAACCAAAACTGAGACCTGGTACCAGGTAAGGAAAATTTCAGCATATGAAGTAGAAGTTTGAGTTTGTGCAAGGCATCATGGTATCTGGGGATCCACCTTAATGCTTAGTGAGTGATTGCTAGGAGCAGACATCGTGCAGTCTGAATACAGTGCTACCAGCACTTGAAGAAAAAAGTGAGTAATGCAGTAAAAAATGTTTCACAGGTGACAGAATAGATAGTAAGGATGTAGATCCAGAGCGGTGTGGATAAAGAAAGATAAAACATCTTTTAAAGAAGAACTCTGGTTTACTTTCTTCCTGATAGCTTTTCCCCTTGTACATTCCTCTTGAACATGCAGAGACCAATGCTGGGACAGTCTGTAGCAATATCAAAACTATATACCTCCCACACCTGATTTGTTCTGACCATGTTTTTTGAAGTGATAGCTGAGCTGGCAGTTTTTAGTTCCTCCTCTACTCTTTTTAGATATCACACACTTTATTATTATTTAACTAAGTGGGACCTTTGACAGCTTTGTGCCTAAGATGGTTTAGTTTTCCATTGTATCTTCATATATTGCACTGTTACGTGGCACATCACTGCTTTAAATTATGAAGTTCCTTTAAACAAAGGGTTCTGTCCAGTAGTTTTCAGCAGCTGTAACCTTGCAACCACAGCTGTTTGCAAGATTACAAATAAAACCTGTTTATTTGTTGTATTCATACAATAGTTTTGTTTGGGAGAAAATTCAGAACGAATATGAGTTACAATTAAATGTTTTATTGACAAAGTAGAGAAAATCTGTTTAACTGGGGCCAAGCAATGAGCCATTCCTCCAACATGTGCTTTTACTGGAGGACATCCAGAAACAACAGGTGTATTTAACTAAAAAGGTTATAGGGAAATGTCTCCAGTAAAACTGAGTGGTAAACACTGTTCTGCAGTTCAGAACAGCTGGTATCAGAAGATTTATGCCTGTAAAAATATATCAGTCATAACTTCTGCCTCAGTCAACCAATGTTTAAGGGACAGACACAAAGGCAGATCCGTTGATCATGCCCTCGTGTGTGGAAGTGACCAGGGAGATCAAGATTTATCCTGGAACACATTTAGAAAAGAGTCCACTCTGAAAGAAACATGGATGTGGACAAAGAAGGGAGCATACAAAAAACGAAAGAGAAGATTCTCTTTCCTCCTTTTCTTTTAGGCTTGACATGGTGCTGTGCTCATCAGGGAGCTACCACATCTTCCTGGATTGATCTTGGCACCAGGCAAAAGAAACGCTAAAAAGGAAGTATGAATGAATGGTCTTTATATGACAGGACCAGATACTGGTGGGTGATGGGAAAGAAAGTGTGTGGGAAAACATATAAGGACTCAAGAAAATTAATTATTTTTTCATGTGGAGAAGAAACATAGTGTGTTTGTAAGCAATTTTACTAGCCCTTATATGTAGAGGCAAAAGGGAGTAATTAAAGGACATAGATTTGAAGGGAAGGAGAAGATACACTATAGTGTATATTGTATAAAGTATATAGTGTATAAAGTGCAGGAAACAGAGTACATGTCTAAACATAAAATTTAACTACTGTAGAAAAAATATATGTGAAAGAATAGCACAAGAAATAGAAGGAAAGAAACTGCAGGAAAAAAGGAAGAATTGAAAAAGATTTAATGAAAAGCAATTGAAGTTCTAGCATAGATGCAATTTATGCCCTAGATACAGGATAATTCATAGTGCCATACAAGAAACAAGGGAAATATGTTATGAAAAGCATTTCTGTAGCACTGTATCCCACTGCTTTACCTGGGTGCAGCTGAGGGACCAAATGCCAAGCTAATACTAAAATATTCTTTTGTTTGCTTTTTATCAGAGCCAAAAATACCTGCATTTGTTTTCTTCTTGGTTTTCCCCCACCCTGCATGGTAAATATCTAGTCAGATACTGTGTTACTGAGATTTTGTGTTTTTGAATTCAGTAAAAAATATGGGGAATGTCTTTAATAAACAAAATGGCAGTACCAATGCTATCACACATCTGAATATAATCTTTTTTTTTGTTAAAATGCCCTCCAATTACAAAAAGTTGGCATTCAGCAGGAACTTCTGCAGTCTTGCTCCATCTTTCGTTCCCTCACACTTTCAATGTCTAACTTCTGCTGTACTTAGGAATTGATAACAAATTTAGGGAACTAAGGAAATTTATCTCCTTTCACAATCTTTCTTGTTTATTCATACAAATATGAATTAGAGTTAGGCACTGTAAAGATATCACTGATGTGTAAAATTGCTGGACTACACTGTTTTGTTGCATTAGTTCCCAGCTCTGTTGCAAGCCATTTGCCTGTCGCTCTCTTTAAATCCTGAATTTTATTACCACTTCCCTCATCCCCTTCTTATGACATCTTGAGTTTATTATCAGGAACAGAAACACAAAACCTTACCAGATTTAAAATACATCTCCAAAATTAGGTCTGAAGTATACAGGACTCACTGATTCAGCAGATATTAAAGGGCTCGGTGACACAAGAAGGCAAAAGTCTTGGAAAATGAGAGAGAAAACATTGAAGAAGAGGAAGGGTACTTAGCTCGATAGACATTCCATTTTATGGAATCATGCACAGACACAGAATGGCTGACATGGAGAGGGAGCTCTGAAGATCATAGAATCATGGAACAGTCTGTCTTGAAAGTGAGCTTTAAAGGTCATCTAGTCCAACTCCCTGCTATGACCAGGGGCATCATCAACTAGATCAGAATCCCATTCAACCTGACCTTAAATGTTCTCAGGGATGGGGCATCTCTCACCACCCTGGGCAACCAGGGAAATTACCAGTTTCAGTAATTTACCAATTTCATTGAAACAAAACCTTCGTCCTTATGTCTTAATGTAAGTCAACTTCCTAATAGTTTAAAACCATTATCCCTCATTCTGTTGCAACAGAACTGGCAAAAATAATTGTCCCTGGCTTTCTTCTAGTCCCCCTTGAGGTAGTGAAATACTTCTGTAAGGTCTTCATGGAGCTGGGGCATTCTCCTGCAGGATGAACAACCCCAACTCTCTCATAAAGAGGCTGTCCTCATAGAGGAGGTGCTCCAGCCCTCTGAATGTGTCTGGACCACCTCCCGCTCCAGCAGTTCCATGTCCTTCCTGTGCTGAGTCTCCAGAGCTGGATGCAGGGTTCCAGGTGGGCTCTCACCAGAGCAGAGCAGAGCAGAGGGACAGAATCCCCTCCCTGCCCTGCTGCCCACACTGCTTTGGATGCAGCCCAGGACACGTTTGGCTCTCTGGGCTGGGAGTGCTCATGGCTGGGTCATGTCCAGCCTCTCACCCACCAGCAACCCCAGGGCCTTCTCACAGGGCTGCTTTTGACCTGTTCATTCCCCAGCCTGTGTTAGTACTGGGATTTTCCCCAGCTCAGTTGCAGCACCCTTCACTTGGTCTTGTTAAACCTCAGAAGATTCCCACAGGCCCAGTCGAGCTTGTCCCAGTTCCTCTGGATGGAATCCCATTCTTCAGGTGTGTTAACACCACCCCTCAGCTTGGTGTCATCTGCAGACTTGCTGAGGGTGCACTTAATCCCTCCATCTGTGTCATTAATGAAGACAATAAATAGCACTGGTCCCAGTATGGATCCCTGAGAGACACCACTTGTCGCTGATCCCCATCAGGACACTGAGCCGTTGACCGCTACCCTCTGGATGGCACCATCTAACCAACTTTTCAGCCACAAAACTGTCCACCCATCCAATCCAATTTACAACGAAGGATGTTGTGGTGGACCATGTAAAATTCTTTACAGAAGTCCAGGTAGATTATATCCATAGGTCTTCCCTTGTCCAGTGATGGAGTCACTCCATTGTAGAAGGCCAGTGGGTTGGTCAGGCAGGAAGTGATGCCATGTCGGCTCTTCAATTATTTTCTTCCCCAAACCCTGCTCAAAGATGGGTAGAATCCACTGATTTCTCTTTCCATTAGTAGTCTGAATTTGCTTTCACAAGTAATTTGTATGTCTAAAACCTTTGCTGGATTGAAAAACATCTCTGGAGCAAATAAAGGTGCAGAAAAAAAGCTTCAGTCCAGGATCTGCCTTGTCCTTCAGCAGTCACTAGGATACTCAGTGATACAAATATGCCACAGGGGCAAGACTCAACAATGAGCAGGCAGAAGTGGAACATCTCAAAGAAGCTTTTTATTGATATTCCTAAGATGAACTGCTGTGCTGCTGTTGTTAAGAAGTCAGTTACTGCTGAGGACTGAACTGACACCATTAAGCGTTAATCACCAGCGTGCCCAGACCTTTCTGTTAGGTGCTGGGATACTTGTATTGATAAACTGAGCTATTGTATATTTGGGATTTAAAAACCTGAGATTGTGATCAATATTGCTATTGAATAGTGAATTTATTTCCCTTTTCGTGTGTTTTTTTTAATAACATCAGGTAACTATAGACAAAACGTTGGCTGAACTTCAGTTCCTGCAAACCTTGTCTAAAGCACCAAAGAACAATTATAATTTCTTGATGACTAAAGAAAATATACTAAGGCAAATCTCACTGACTCTGACAGAAAATGTTCTGTATGTATTGATATTTATTAGGATAGAAACATGAGAACCTGTGTTTTGTCAGTTCTTGAGAGTGTTTTTTCAGGCAGTGACATTTCCTCCTATGAAAGGGAACAAATGGCTCCTTCCGTTTCTGCTCTATATAATCTTACTTTTTTGTCTACTATGGGTAACTTAAATTGGCTGAATAGGGTGGTCAATAGTAGAGGCAAAAAACATATGCCATATTTTTGTCATTATAAGGCTGTCAAACCAGATTAGTAAAGATAGAAACTCTGGAAAGCAGCAAGTGACCAATTAAATTATTGCTGGTGGCATTTGACAATTGGGACAAGAAAAAAATAACAGTTTTATGAAGCTATTAAGGAATATCTATAAGACTGAAGAATTTCTTAGAACTCCATATAAAATATAAAAACAAGCAATCTTATAATGACAAGCTTTACAATCCAGATTACTGTAGCAATTTCAGAGCTAACACAGTAGTATCAGTAATTAAGATTGTGTTTCACATGTCCCTGGAATTAGAGAGATTTTCCATATCACCACCAGTAGCATATTCACACTATCTTTCTGTGTTCATTTGCCAAATTTTGACATGAGTCAGACCACATAAAGCCATAACCTAACTTCCAGTCTTTGAGAGCACTTCAGGACTAAAGAAGCAGCACAATGCTAATATGATTCCTAACCAAAGTACAGCATCAGTGTGGCATAAAGTTTCTGCTACATGAAATAAAAGCCTAAAGGGTATCACAACATTAGAAGTTACCCTGTGATTGTTTATTATTTTCCATCTCGTCCTCCAATAAAATTTGATGTGAACCAGTTTCCTGTTCTTTCTCACACACCTTGAATGGATGATTCACTGGGTACAAAGAGATAGAAAATTGCAGAACCTCTTACCTTTCTTAAATTTCTATCAGTTTCTGAGAAACTGAAAAGAAGTCCTTCAAAGCAGGATATGTTTATATTATTTTGATACACAAGCTCACTTCTATATTGAAGAAGGTCTTTATCAAAATATAGTGATTCAGAAAGTGCTAATTGCTGTAAGATAGGATTCATAAATAAGACTGATAAGATAGACTGCATTAGACCATACTCTACCTAAACCCTACCTTTGTGATAGAATATAAAAAGAGTAACAAAAACCTAACTTTCAGAAAGGGTTTTTGAAATCTGTATCAATGTCATTCAGCCATATAAGTGAATCACAGTTCCCTCTTCATCTGCCCTCATTTTGAGAGTAAGACCAAAGGAATTTCTATTATTTCATGGGCCATTTATAGATGAACTCATCTTTACAGAAGGCTGTAATGGAGGATTTTTAAGATTTTCTGTAGGGACATTTTTTATTAAAATGGAAATCTGCAGGGAAGTGGAATAGAGTAAGGGATGAATGTCATTTGGATTACATTATTTGGACAATTAAAGGTACACTAGAGATCATTTGAAATGCCTAAATTTTCTCAAAAGTCTTTGCTGCTGTGGAATGGATAAGACTAACTTTTGGAAAAGTGGTGTAAAAATCATCATCTAGGAGATTATGAATGCAAAGGATTTGGCTTACTGGACGTAATTATACTGAAAACTTAAAAATCTTAAAGCCAAATTCTTTACATGATTTTATGAGCTCTTTATAAAACCTCATCTCTGGTAAGGGGGTGGCGATTGTGGAAGTTATAAAAGGCTACTCCCAGCTTCAGGGGAAGGATGTCAGGTTGCTTGAACTGAACAGGTTTGCAGGGAGCAGCATTTCTGCAGTTGTTGTAGGAGGAGAACTGTGAGCTATCCACTTAGGTAAGCTTTGTTACTGGGGCTATTCTAAAAGGCTTAGAGAAGGCAGCAAGATTGACAGTGCCTTGCCCCAACAGTGCCTGTAGAGCAGAATAGGAACAATGGTTGCTACCAGGCCACACTGGGGCTGTGAGATGTTGTTAGAGCATATCTTCACTTCTTCTGAATGGCACTGAGATAGCAAAACTCTATGGAGACACTGACAAGAGAATTTCTATGCTAGTCTCACACAGCTGGTGAGAACACATGGCAGCTATCCTATAGCTCCTCTAATTTATTCCAGCACTTGGGTCACAGAAGATTACCTGACAGACACTTCTTGCACTGCTGATAGCCCACAGGCAACTATGGCACTACATTTGCAAATAGGCAAGTGGTGCTTCCAAGCATAGCAAGAAATAGAGGCAATCTGGAAGAAACACAGGGTGATAGAGAGAAATAACTGCTGTAAAGATTTTAGGCATCTTCCTTTACCTAGAGAAGAAAAAGATTATTTGATATGACCAAATGTCACACAAAGAAAGGGTAGAGAAGCATAATGAGAGGATGCACAGGTGACTATCTCTGTGGGGTCCATGCCCAGACCTGCTGCATGCTGTGGTTATGCAGGTAAGTATTAAAAATCAGGAAGAAATTTACTGCTTACCTTGGAAAATAGGTTATCAACTTGTTAATGAGAAAAAGTGAGGATAAAAATATCAGTGAAGCTAGGGAACTGTTTTTGCGGAAGCCCGTGCTGTCAGAGTCAAAATGGTTCAGAGCACCTCGCTGGCAGAAGCTGGTGCAAAATGTTTCCAGTCACAGGATTTGTTTTTGAGCAAACGTCAAAGGAATCAAACACGGCTTGCTTTGTCAACTAGTATATTTTTGATCATGGGAACAATTGATTTGCTACTCAAAGTTTAATCAAAGCAATGCAATTTGACAACCTGCTAAAACCTATGAGATCAAGATGCCTTTCCTGGAAACAGGATGCCATTAAATATCATCATCACCATCACCATTCACTGACCCTTCAGAAATCCTCCCAGTTTCAGCAATGCCATTTTCAATTAACAGTAATAGTTTATAGAAGGTACCTGTCTGTCTTGAGTAATCTTTGACTCATTGAAGCACATGCTCCATTTCATATAATGTAGTTTCCTAAAGTTTTATCACAGAGATTGTAACTCACATGAAATGCACGTTTTTGACAATGGTGATTATATCTAAAGTGTGAGGTAAAATTTGGGAATGTCCTTATTTTTGACTTGAGAATCTTAATGAGTTCAGTGGAAGCCATGGTAGAAGACAGCTGAGAAAGCTATTAGAAAACTAGGCAAATCTAAAGCAGAGTTTGTGGGTTTTTTGTTTCAATTACTTTCAGTATTTTAAGTACTTAATTACTTCAAGTACTTTCAGTAAACAAAATTTAGGAACTCAGCACCATGCTAGCCACAAGTTTTCTCTATTTCCTAACATGATACTGCTTCTCTGCTCTCCTGGAGCAAACCTCACCCCCATACACATCACACCTCTTCCACCATCAACCTAAGATACTACTGGGAAACTCCATGGTTACATTTTTAAACAAGAATGTTATACAGTTGTGAATGGATTCTGCTTGCCATTGCTGCCTATTTAATCTTCCTTTTATTCCTCTCTCTTAGTTGGCACATGGGTAGTAGGTCTCTGAGACCCATTCTACTTCTCAGCCTGTGTTTACACCATGTACAATGGGCTGCCAAGTCTCTTCGTGGGTTTCAAAGAACCCTAGTAAAAAAAAAAAGCCTAGTGTGATTTTTGTCTTATACTGTATTTGTATTTCACCCTTCAGTAGAATTAAATACTAATTCAGGATCTCAGGAGGCCAGGTTTGCAGAGACAAAGCTTTTTTCTGTAGTATGATAGCACCCAATTTCTTGCAAGTCATGGAAACCTTAATAATCGAAATATGAACAATAGCAAAATTTCTGTTATAGAAATTTCCAATTGTTTCAATTTACATAAAAATACTTCAGTAAGTAGAAATACAGAAAAACAAAAGGGAAATGACTGGACAACCATATACACATTTGTAGAGAAATATATCCCTTCCTACCGCGCAATGTAAGGATGTAAGATCCATGAGCTCAGCCCCCTTGCAATTTGAAGTGCAATCAAATGTCTCTAGGTCTAGGAGTTTGCAGCTGAGAATTCAGTAGCAAAATATATAAATTCCAGAAAACTGTTCTCTGTGTATACTTACAGAGGCTTACTCCTAACACTGTGTAGATCTCACACTGTAAGTGTCCCTGTGACAGGCTTAAGAGTGCAATTAATTTGGTCATATAAAATCTTTGCATGCTTTTGACTTTCATAACTTCTGCCTGAAATAGAAGTGAGACATACCACATCAGCAGAGGGAATTTATCTTCATGTATCAGTTAAAAAAATTCCAACAAAACACAACAACAACAACAAAAGCACAAACAAAAAAACCCAAAATAAAAAACCCTGGAAATACAGTTGTGCTGTGGGGATCATCTTTAGTTGGGGTCACTCTGACTTTGAACTTGTTCTGAAGCTGTCAAATGGAAGTTATCCTCAGAACAATTATTTGTGTTTGTAGCTCTGTTCAGCATTTTGGTTTTGTCCATTGGAAATTAGCAAAATGTATTACCCCTTGTCCACCTCTGTGTTACACAGCTACACCTATTCCTGCATGATGATATCTGATGATATCTGATAACCCACTCAGGCAGCACAGAACTGTCCAGGAAACTGGACTGAAGCCACAACTCACTCGAAATAAAATGCTGTGAAGTCTGTTTTGTTTTCATTTCCCTCCACATGTACCGATTCTTGATATGTCCTACACAAGGCAAAGATTTGTACTTGATAATCCTTGTGGGTGCATTCCAGCTCAGCATATTCTGTGATTTTATGCTGGATGTTTACTTTTCTTTAACTCATATCAAAGCCTTATCTCCTGAAATAACCTTTTAAAAGTGGGATCCATGATCATTTAACCATCCTAATCATCTGTGTGGTGGGTTATTTTTGTCCTGCATTAATTTCATTTGCAACTGCTGGAGTCATCACCTTCAATTCAGTAGGACGAAAGAGTGGAAAAGGGAGTTTGTGTGTGTGTTTATCAAAGACCACAGAACAAAATTGCAGTAATTAAGAGCCACTCATGAAAGAAACAAGTGTAAAACTAATGACAGGCTTATGCAGAAATACATATTGAAAGCATTTGCATAATTTGAGAGGAGCTGACAACAGTGCCCAAGTGAAAGAGGGAAGGCTGTTAATGAGCACAGCTCCCTGCTCTGCTTAAAGTCCCAACTTTGTCTTACCTCCCACACATTTTCCATGTGCTGTGAAGTGAGAGACTGCATCTATAAGCAGCATAGCATATCATTGTTGTGTTGTAGTTCTGAGCCAGTAAGTAGTCACAAACTCTGATGGGTTTCCATTATGGAAAGTGATGGATACAGTGTCTTTATTCCCATGAACCAGTAGCTTCCCCCTAGCTTTCTCACTGCTATTGCCGGGGTTTCTGAAGCCAGTAAAAATGTAGGTGCTTTGATTGCTGCTACTTTCAACAGAACAAAGGCAAAAATTCACCATTTCAGCACTGAATTTAGTTGTTCATTGAACAGTACCTGATTACATAAAAATGAGAAAATTATTTTCTTGTAACTCATTTATTTTCTCTGTCTGTTGAGAGATGTGTGTACTTCGACCCTATCAAAGACACATTCAGTTATGGGAGGGTTATGTCTCAAAGCTAAAACTATAGTTTTGAGTCTTGAGTTGGGTATTTAAACCAGGTGAACCAGACCTAATTTCTATTGAAGCGTGTGGTCATCAATACTTATTTTATATTTGATTCTCATACAGCTTACACCCTGAGCCTTGAGTGCATCTCTAGGCTCTTGGAAGACATTCAAGCCCTCTCCCAGAACTCAGTGCAAGCAAGATTTATGCATGCAGTCATTCTCCTTCCACCCTCACCTGCCAATGACTGGAGGGAGCCATGGGTCAGTCTTAGAAGGTTCCTTGTGGTGACCAACTCAGGCCATTATATGTGTGAGAAAAAACAAGCACTGCAGGGCTGCCCTTTCCACTGAGCTGGCAGCATTACTGGTGTCCTCTGCTCTATCCTGCATGACTTGAGGCTTTACAGCCTTCATTTCCACACTAATTTAAAGCACTAAGGAAAGGCTATTCAAAAGTCTGTATGAATTAAAATCTGTGAGTTTCTTTAATTTTATTTTTAAATTCTCTCTCACACACTAAAATAACCCAGAGTTTTAGCTGAAACGATGGTAGATTCAGCTGAAGTCTTGATAGCAAGGTGGGAATCTCAGTGTATGTTCTTTGATTTTATTATAATTTTTTATTCCACCTTCCCCAGATAAATCTGTCTTAAAATCAATTTTTCATTTCTGAGCCATCAAAGAACATGTTCTGTGCCTCTCAAGTGCACCATTGACATTTTTTGATTGTTTCAATGAGTGATATTTTACAAGATTTTACTTCTCCACATAGATCATTGCTAATTGCTATTTTGTAAATTAAGCACTTTAAAAACTGTGCTTAAAAAAAAAGCTGAGATAAGCTGGAGTTGAAGGCAATTTCTATCTACTTTCCAAACTGCATTGTTCTGTTCTATGTACAAAACTTATATTTGCAGCATTTTTACTTCATATTTACAACCTTCCACAGACTTCAAATGACAATCAGATTTTTTTGCATTCCTATTTGGATTTAAATGTTTTCCATGGAAAAAAAAGTACATGTGTAAAAGTATGCTCTCCATAAGTTAGATGTAACAAGTGATGTTGGTTTTTTTTTTCCATTCAGAGAAAAGGGCAAATGTAAACAAAAGTGTTTAATTTTAACATCAGAATTTTCAGAGTTGCAATAGTAGTTAGTGCTGATGTTTTTAGTCTTTGGCTATTCCTCTTCAATATGACAGCCTCTGTATCTACAAGAAGTGAGTTTTGAAAAGAAAAGTAGTTACAACATCACAGTGTCAGCTGGCTGGTAGTGCCTGATAGAATTAGCTATACTTGCAGGACAGGACCCTGGAAGGGCAAGAGAGCAGGGGAAACCTTCAGCATGCTTCGTGACAGCTACCCCTGTAGCTATTTCTGAACTTATTTGTGCTGGTGCTGGTCCCAGGTGGTAGTGCTGTAACATAATTTGCTTACAAAGTACACAAAAATTTCCATATAGAGGTAGGCATGTAGCATTTCCAGTGTGGCACCCTGAGTAACCTGGTTGATGAGAGGGTTCAGAAGTCCTTGAAATGGAAACTATGGAAAAAATAGAGATGTAATTGTCTTCTTGAATTTCAGGAAGTCCTGACAATTTCTTACAGTCTGACAAATTAAAAGTTATTGTTTTCCATTTTAGAAATCCAAATGTAGTTTTATTAGACCCCTTCCATATGAAATTTTCTACTTAAGACCACAACAGCATGTGTCAAGAGCATTCATTTGCAAACCATATTGATATATCTCTGCTCTCCTTTTCTCTGACAGGAATGCTGTTAGGAAGCCTGGGAAACTGCTTTGTCATGGAGCAATGCGTTTGACAGCCACCACATACAAGAGGGTCTGGCAAAAATGCAGCATTTCCTCACAAAGGGTGAAAACATACAGCTTAAAGTGGGGAGTACAAAGGATGACAGAAGCGTGAGCTTCCAGAGTTGCCCATGTTACTAGGATCCACACTCTCCCTTTTAAGAACAATAGCATGAAGAGGTTTAACCACTCATCAGGATACTTCTTTTTGTGACTACAATAACATTCATGGCTCAGTTCTCTCACTTTTCGCTATATTGCACTGCCAGAATAATAGATTTCCTGAAGATAAAACACAACAAAAATTACTTTTGTTCTGGCCTACATGCAGTACAATCTTAGTGAATTAAATGGAGGTCACATTTCTGAACAACATTGGGTTAATTTTTCTGACATTAAAGTATCTAGATAATGTGAGTCAAAATTAATACTCATCCTTTTAATACTTGAAACCGCAGCTTCAATAATTCTAAGGAAAAATCAATAGGCTTAAAAATTAGATAAAGCAGCATGATACATTTGTTGTATTTGCTATATTTGTTATATTTATTTTCAATTCCATTGAAAAAAGCAAAACAAAAAGCCCAAAACAACAAAAATACCACCAAACTATCAAATAAAAAAAAAACAACAAAAAAAACCCACAACACCATCAAACAACAACAACCAAAAAAACAAAAAACAAAAACAAAAAACCTGCCAAAACAAACCAAACTGAATCAAACCCAAAAAAAAAATCCAAAAAAACACCAAAAGCCAAATGGACCCCAGCCCTTATAAACTATAGTCCTGGTCAAATTGCATGTAAGAATTACTTAGAAAAATTAGTGAATTTTGAATTAGTGAAACTCTGTTGAGGTGGTGTTCTGTGACCTCTCTTTCCCGGTTCTGCTGGGTTGAGCCTGGCAGAAAAAGTTGGATGTGCACAATGTAGTACCCAAAGATGGATTTTAATGTTCACAGAGATTGCATGGTCCGGGGGGCTGCTTCCAAAGACCCGGGGGTGTGGAGAACTTCACAATGTAAAGGGGTACCTTGAGGGCAGAGGTCCAATCACGAACGTGGGCCAGGGACATGACCTATCATGGAATGACTCCATCAGCATCCCTCCCAGCACACCTCCTCCCAAAGACTCAGTTGTATTCCCTCCCTGTCAGGAACCCAGTCTATGGTATCCATCCCTAGCTAATTTGGTTCCCACACACCTCAAAAGGATTACTAGTTTATGTGAATCGCTCTGACGTTCAGATTCTTATCAAGGCTGTTTTGTTGGGAAACTGGTCAGAAAATCTCCCCAAGAAAGAAGTTTATCCCAAAACACTTAAAATTTCTGGGCAAAAATTATGACAGCATGGTGTGATGCTGTATTTAATTATCTTAATTTCTCTGAAATCATATATATGAAAATTGACATAATTCCCGCAGTCAGAAAGAAATTATTTTGAATCACCACCAGAAAATGAAGCTAATTCATGGCAAAAATCATCTGCAATCAGAACATCCTGTAACTACATCTTATATCACCAGCTGAGAGGATCCTAAATTATCCTAAATTATAAATTAAATTATCTATAAATTATATAGAGGATCCTAATATTATTATAAATTATTAGTGACTTTTATCACTAATATTCATCAGTAGACTGACAAAAAGGTGACAAAAAAAAAAAAGGAAGTGACTTTCCAAATGTGTTTGTATTGTTTGAAACTACTTCTATTAGAAATTCAAGGCAAATTGAACATGACTGTAGAAACCACAGATGAGCACCCATTGCTTTCTCAGTGAACTCAGATTACTCAGGAGAAATGCATGTTCATTCTTTTGCATTGAGAAGAAAGTGTGTGATCCCTCTCAAGCATCACATCAGTAATACAAATGGTACAAGTTACACAATTATACAAGGGCAAACCCTAATGCCTTCATACTTATGCTGTAAAATAACTTCCATACAATGTCTCAAGTAGGAAGCTACTAAGATTATTGTTTGGCAAATAACAGATCCTGATTTCCCTGAATGTGTATAAATTAGAAAAGAGAATGCTTAACTTTAATGTCTCTGATCCAGGCAGCTAAAACCTGTGTTTGTGAAGCTTATTTGAAGTTTATTTGAAGAGAAAATATTCATGGTGGATTTTCATACACAAACTCTCACCAGCCACAGATGAAGTATGGGATACTCTAGATTTCTCAGCACCAGGGGTAGCTGGGGTCCCAACACCAAGGCGGCACTAATCTGTGCTTGCCCTCATGACAAAACTCTTTGATGTTCTTTAATGGAAATGGTCTTTGCTGTCCTTCCAATTCTTTACATTGCTTAGTTTAAAATTACTTCTCCATAGGGAAATACAGGAAAATATGTTATAGGCATGAGGTGTGTGATAGGCATGAAGCTTTTTCATTGGCTGATGCTCATCTCATAATTACATCTGCTGAGCTCACAGGCAAGTCTGAGTGCTTCTTATCTTTGTATGTATAAGGTCATTTCCTAGGGCTCTGCAGCAGCACATTTCTGGGCCATTTGTCTTATGCTCCCCTGCCTTTCACTGCCACTGCAGGCTTGTTATATTTGCCCAGAAATGCGTTGCCTGATTGCTGAGTTTTCTTTAAGATATGGCACAGATTGGTTTTCCCTGCATGGAGATTTTCTTGTGCTATTAAAAATAAAGGATATTAAGATGAATGGAAATGGAAAAAAGAAGAAAGTTTACAAGAAAGGTCAACCTGAAGCAATGCTTCCTCTGTTTTTCCTTTGTAGTTATCATGGGCATCGTTTAAAGTGGCAAACTCATTTGTAAATACTAGAATACACTGTATCATATATCAACTATTTTAAAGTTAAGTTTTGGAAAAAAAATAAATTAAATATAGCAAATTAAAGCCACAGATAAAAGATGTGCCACATAAAATTATGACAATATTGTAATGACAATTATTTTAAAACTATATCTCTTGATTGTTTGAGTTCTCTTTCCAGTATAAGCTCCTCTGTAAAGGCTATGCCTCAGCTACTGACTCTGTCTTTACAGTTAAGAAACACCATCATAATCCCAAAACAAGATATTATTTAAAAGGAGACATTTATTATAATTTGCAGTTAATTTCACTCCTCAAAAATTGCATAACTTCCCATGATTAAACTGTGTATTGCTTTATAAATAACATTCCTGAAGTCTGCAGACAAGGTTTAAAAGCTTTGTGTTTGTAAAAGACCAGCTTGAGTCTTGAAAATAATTGAAGGGAAAACATCTCTACTTTAACTACACAGAAAGTAAAAAAAGTATGGTATTTCTGGGCAACTGCTAATTGTCTTCAATCCTTGCTAATTGTTTTTTGAAAGAGTGAGAAGTCACATATTCATCCTAACCACTTTTGCTAGAAGAATTGTGATTTGAGTATTGCAACAATAAAAATATTTAAAGACTTCTTTTTTTTAATGGGAAATCAGTTAACATGCTGGCAAATACAACCTGTTGTTTGAATACAACCTGTTAATACTTTCCCTTAAAGAATTCATCACCACATATCACTTTTTAAGTAAAAAGAGCAGGTGAAAAATAATAACACTGTTTCCTCAGAGGCCTAATTCTATATATCAGAAGTATTTCCTAGAGCTTTCAATAACCATCATTCTCTGCTCTGCATGGAATCATACATGAGACCTTTTAATCCAAAATATCATATGGATGTTTTTTGGTCCTGTCCATTTATTAAGAAAACTCTGAAATATTTATTATTCTCTTACAATACCCTAAATTCACAGTCAGAAACAATGTTCAGTAAGGTAAAGCTGTGCAGTCTCTAGATCTCACTGCCAGGAACCACCCCATCAGTCAGCACTTGCTGCTGGAGCAAGCTGACACATATCAGGTCTTCTGTAGCTCAATAGCTGAAATGACCACTGTGAGTGTGGGGAGGAAGAGTAACATTCATTCAGAATTCCAGGAGAATCTTCATAATAAAGTATTTAGGCTAAATTAGGCTTAGTTAAGATCCTGTACTTCCTCTGAATAATGAAAAAGATGATGCGACTTTTCATGTGGCTTTTTTTAAATTGTAATTTGTCATGCTTTATAATATTTTTCTTCCTCAGTTTAAATAATTCAGTTCGATGGCAAGGGAACTGAATAATCTACTGGTTTATAAAGAAAAACTTATGAAATTCACTGAATACACATCAAATTAGCATGGTAAGAATTCTGTAATATCCCTTTGTTTTAGCTCCTCAGTGTGAGAAGTGTGCTAGAAAAGATTATTCAGATATCTGACAGATCTCTGCAAAGTGGTGTTTCCAGTTATGCTCTGTAGGGCTAGTTATTAAAATCAGAGGTCCATGAGGATGAGCAGCATATGCTGGAGGAGAAGTATTCCATACTTCTGAATATAGAATCTCAGCAAATTCAGTCATGTATTTTTCTGGGTACACATAAGAGGTTGTTTGTAAGTATCACTGATAATACAATATTCTTATGATTGATGATATTATATTCACAAGCTCTCAAAATCTGTTAAAATTGATTCCAAGCTCAGATGAATATATTTTATGTTGTTTTTCAGCTGCTCTTTCCAGAGATCTGTCACAGGATTTGTAGGTCAATTAATTATTTCCACATTATTAGTTTCATTTACTGTGTAATAATAAGGAAGATTGAGAATAAAAATTACTGCAAGAGATTCATATTGTAACAAAATTTTGGCTTAGATCTCCAGGAACTCTTTGTAATATTTGTAATATTCTCTCCTGTAGGGCTACAGTAAGGTAAATCAGTCTAATATTAAAGCTTAGACCAACTGAAAGATACGCAATGAATCCCAAACTTTCCTAAGTGTCCTTAGTTAAAATGTCAATTATACCTTTTAAGAAGTGTCAGAAACAAAACCCACAATGTACAATATCGACAAATGGAGATAAGACAAATCTAAATCTAAATCAAATCATTGGTGGTTTCACATCAGTTCAGTACCTAAGTCCAGAACATCCTCCTTACCACTGTAGTCTCATTTTGTGAACATTAGCAGCTTTAAGACTCTTGGGTTGCAAAAGAGCTAAAATCCAACTGAAGTCAGCATCCTGTGAACATTCACAGGCCTGACTTTTAAGCCATGAATAGTTCCTAATGTTCTCTGCTAGGCAAGAATGACCCCGAAAAACAATTGAGAAAATTAAATATAAAAGGAATGAGCTTACAGAGGCAAACTCATTGTTAAGATAAAGTGAAGCAGAGGAAAGATGTTATAGTCGATCATTAAATGTAAAAGGAAAATATGTCAGGTATTCACAGTATTCATTCACCTAACATTTAATAAAATGCCAAGATATGATGAAAAACCTTCAGAAGAAAATGATGCCATAGCTGTCTATCTTCACATCATTCCTCAGAGCTCCAGGAACCTTTACAAAATTTAGAGCGGACTGAAACTCCCACGAGGGAGGAAAATGTCACCATGTGGGCCTCACTAGTATAATATCTCTTCTCTAATGAAGGGAAAACCCATGGTTACTGCCACAGGGGATAATGGTTGTTGACCTCTTCGGTATTTCTGAAGTTGGCACTGAGTTTCTGTACACTGAAATTCATAGCTGAGGTATACTCTAGGCTATGCTTGTATGGTTTCTATCAAGATACAGTGGCCAGGGCTTAACTAATGACTGAGACCTCTTGGAGTGTAACGAGAAGGTCATAGCAAAGAGGAGCTCTCTATGGGATGTTATGCACAGAAATGAATGGCTGATCTTTTACAAGTTAAATGTATGGCAGGGAATCGTTAATGAAAATAAGAACTTGTACGAATATCTTGGATTTAGAAAAGGTACTCCTTAGTTTAGTGCTCCTGCTGAGACTCTCCAAACTGTGCCACTTGATTGCTTCCCTCCCTCCCCGTCCTCCTCTCTTCTGCCCATGAAGGTGGCTGGAGAGGCACCAAAGGGGAAAATCGTGGGTTGAGAAAAGAACAATTTTCTGGAAACAGCAATGAGGTAAGAAAGTGAACAGTAACAGCAACAATATTAGAAATAAAAGCACAAGAAAGGGGAACAAATCACACATGATTGTTGAGAACCAGCATCACCCAAATAAATGCTCCCTTCACCACATTTAGTCAACCAGCAGGACCCTCTTCTCCCCAGAGGAGATTCCTTTCCTCTTGCCCCCAGCAATGAGGTGAGGTGGTATATAACAACCTCTGGGTCCTAGATGTGCCCCCTCCTGATTATTGCAAAAATTAACCCATACCTGACTGGAATCAAGATATATTTTGATAGCACAAATGTATTAGGTGTTTTGCTCTTTAATTACAATAATAATATATAAAGGAAACTGAACTCAATAGCTAGACAATTTAAGGCAGATGGATTTACAGAATCACAGGATAATTGAGAGTGGAAGAGACCTGTGGAGATCCATCTAATCCAAACCTCCTGACAAAGCAGGGGCCAGAGTGAGCAGGATTGTGAGCAGGTGGGTTTTGAATGTCTCTAGAGAAGGAGACTCTGACCCAAGTTATCCTGATTAAAATTATTCGCTTTGAAAAGATCCAAAATAAAAATAAAATTAAATAACATTATCAGTAACAATAACAATAGCAACAACAACAACAAAACAACAACAACAACAACAACAACAACAACAACAACAATAATAATAATAATAATAATAATAATAATAATTGCAAAGAATAAATTCTATTTTGTCATCTAGCTGAATTTTTTCTATGACAATAATAACAACTTATTTGCTAGAAAAAGCCATTAAAACGAATGTGTTTCTCTATCCCCCGCTGCTCCCCTGGCTCCTTTTTTACCTTTGCTGTGGTATCAGAAGGCAATAATAACCTGTTTTACTTCTCTTTACAAGCCTGCCATCTGCACAACCTGATCTGCATTGTCCTCTGGGAAGAGGCATATGGTTGGGTGCTTCTACTGCTTCTATCCCAGCAGTGATTTTGGATATCACTTGTGTTGGTCAGGGACAGTCCCAACTGATCATTGTTCCAGCTGTTTTCTTGAAGCAGAAATATATAAGACTCCAAAACCATCTCCAGGAAGATTCTAAAATTAATTCAAGACATGGAACAAATGGTTAAGAAAAATATTCTGCTAACTGAATCCTGATCCTGTGTGCATTTCACAGCCAAAATTCAATTTCAGCAGAAGTTCTTCTAGGTTCTAGCTTATCACTGGATTTAATTTACATCTACACCTTCTCATGGGAAAGGTTGATGATAATTGGCCTTTTCTAAAGGGGGAGAAAAATATAAAATACTCAAAGATGATATCAAGCAGATATATACTCAAACTTTTCTTATCATCTTCATTTATGCTTTTTCTGAAGAGACATATTTTATTTGCTCTTTTTTCTGATCAACTTCTGTCAACTATATACCAATTTCCTATTTCTCATTGCTTTGTTTTCCTTCCATCTTTCCTTCCTCCTTTTGTCTTTTCTCCAGACAGTGATTTGGCCTCCAGCCACTGACTTTCTTTTTTATTGCAAAGAAAATATTTCTTGTAACTATTCCTTTCTTTCCTCTCACAAAGTACTGCCACAAGTACATGAAAAACTACCCAGAATTAATTCCACTTTTTGTGTCCCACTTGCTAGAGCATAAAGGGAAAAAGTACAAATGTCGTGAAACTCTCTGCATTCTAATGCAGTAAACTCAAGTAGTTATATATTTCTGTCTTTTGGCAATATTCTTCTCAAAAGACATGCAGTCAACAGCCATCCTGAGCGAATATGTGATGTGCCAGAAAGAGATACTGATCTGCAAATCAGGATTTCAGAAATTATGCTGTATATAACATTGGATTATCTCAGGGTATATAATAGACTATTAAATATGCTACATGCTAGCTGAAAAGAAGAAATTGCACTTAGACTGCTAGAGAGGTACAGCCTGTATGTCTAACAGAAGTGGCTTAAATATGCAGCTGGATAAAATATTAATTACATCTGATACTGAGCCTCTGAATGGTATTATGACTACCATAGCAATTCCTCTAAAAGCCACCCAGATGCCTAGTGTCTTTAATCCTTCCTTTAAAAATATATTCCTCTTTAACCTTAGCAGATACAGCTGGCACAACTTAGTTTCAGCTGCATGCCTAGAATCAGTGAAAAACGCTCCTGTAATTGATCAGTAATATTTTGAACTGGATTTGCAAGAAACATGCTAATGTCCATGCCATTGTGCTCTGGCTGTGACCAGTGATGTTCTTGTGGAAATGATTTACTGCCTGCCCATGGCATTTCAATGAGGCAGAGGAGGTGGACTATCACCATCCAGGCTGGCCTTACAGATCGCTACTAGTGCTTGTTTTATGGAGGCGGAGGGTGGGTCGAGAGAAGGCTCTACAGATCTCCTCTGCCATTACCTGCCTCCTCAGAGGATGAAGCAGTTGATGTCATTTACCTTGCCTTGGGATAGGCTGGGCACGTAACACATTCCTAGGAAAAATCCAGGACACTCTGTTAAAATGTAAATTACTTTTTATTTCTTTTCCCAGTCACTTTACCAATATAGAGTAAGGGCACAAGAAGAGAAAGGATGAAAAATGTGTAGCATAGATGTTAGGAGGTTTTTAGTTGCCTAAACTTTAAGCTTTTGTTGTCACTCACCTGCCTCTGGATAAGTAGCACATCAGGACAAAGGCAAGTATGAAACGGAAAATCAAGGTTTTGTTCTGATGTGCAACAGATGATCTCCTAGGCAGGAAAGAATACTTTGTGACCATATGCTTCCTTCATGTGATCATGGGGTTTTTTCCCTCAAAACTGCATGTTAAGCTCAAACATGAATGTCATCCTGATCTCTATTCAGTGATAACATAAATGAAATATACTATGATGGGAGGTCTTCAGTATTTTAATTTCTTTTATAATGTCTTTCTATACCCTCAGCTGGAATATTTTTTCAAAGAGGAAAAATACGACCTTGCTAATTGTTACAATTAGAGCTACTGCTGCTAAATTATCCATATAAACCAAACAACAAACCAATAAAACAATATTGCAACAACTCCCAAGTGGATTAACACTTCCATTTTAGAAAGACAAGAAATAATATTCACAGAAAGTGTGCCAGTCTGTCTTGAAGCAGCACCTTTGTATGTTCCATGAAGATTCTGGCATTATTCACTATCACTACACACATATGGTAGGTGTTGAAATGAAAATCCAAACTCTAATTCATTTTATGGAGAAAAATGTGTTCCTGCTGTAATTTGATCTTTTGTCACAGTTTATTTCAATTTTTTTGTTATAATGCGAGTATAAATAAACTGGAACTTCCTTTTTTAATGATTTAAGATCCCAGATTTATTTTGTTTGGTTGGCATAAGGGATGCTGACAGTAAATAACAAATGGATAAAAAATTGGATAAAATAAATGGATAAAATTGAATATTTTTTTAGCTGAGTGTGACATTTGCTTTATTCCAGTTCTTGATCACCAATACCAGTGTTAAGGAAACTTCCCTGTCAGACCAACCAGGAGCCACTTCCACACTTGTACCACCTGAGCTGGCACTGAAGCCCCTTTGCACACACCCCACACTCACATGGTCAGGTCAGGGTTCCTTACTGGCACAACCCCACATTTCCCACGGCATTCTCTGCTGCAGTAACTAAATATCAGACTAACAACTTGAGCTGCACTTTGAGGAGGCGCTCTGAACAAAGGAAACCCTGAGCTTTTACATCCTTGTAGTCTGACAATGGGAAAGTCTGGGATTCATGGTTTCTGCAGAGCCTCAGTGCCCAGTGCCTTTGCTGTGCCAAGGGTTGGCAGCTCCTGACCTCTTGTCTCAGGCTCCCACCAGGAGCTCAACCCGCAGCTTTCATTACAGCTGCACCCCAAGCCACTGGCACTGAATGTGTTCCTCAACACCTGTCACCATGATCATTTAAATGCTATCAAGAATGGACTTACACTGAAATCAGACAGCTCCCCCAGGCCCCATGGAGTTATGCATGTCCAATGTTTTTAAAACTCTCTCCAACTTAGTCTTCTACTGTGAAGGATAAGTTTTCCTTGCTCCAGAATTTGCCTGTGGTCTGAGGGGCCTGGGATTACTGAAGGCTTTTTTTACTGATAAAGACTGAGTCAGAGAAGATTAATATGCTAGCCTATTTTTTGTTCTCTATCACCAGTTCCCCTGCCCCATTCAGCAGCAGGTCCATGTCTTCCCTAGTCTTCCTTTTGCTGTTTATGTACTTGTGAACCACATGCTTCTTTCTCTTCTCATCCCACGCTCCTTTTACACTGACCTTGACTTTCCTATCCTCATCTCTATGAGATGTGATAGCAACTTTATACTCCTCCTGTTGGTGCATCCACCCATTGTACAATTTTTCACGTCCAAGTTCAATCACAAGCTCTTTGTTCATCCATGTAGACCTCCTGCTACCTTTGGTTAATTTCCTACTTGATGTGATGGACCATTTTTGATCTTGGAGAGCAAGATTCTTAAATATCAACTTCTGAAAGGCTGGTGGCATCCCAAAAAAACTGTGTCCATATGAAAAACCAAACCCAATGTGTATACTTCTGGGGCCTGTGAAACCAAAGTGGGGTTACAACACATGTGTCAAAATTATCCCTAATTATTTAGATTCACAGGTCAGTCCTTGGCACCAAGTGACAAAATGTTATCTTTCATACGCTGTAGTAGTGGCTTTTGATATCCTAAAGAGAAATTTCCATGGCTTTTTGACTTTTTTAGTATGAGCATTTGGTGAATTATCCTGAAAGAGTGGTGACATTATCATCATCTCCTGAAGTAAAGAATAACCATTTACAGTAGGTACATACTGAGAGTGTCCAGATGAAAAAAATAAAAAAAATATTTCTCTTTGTTCATTCCAGATACTCACTCTCTTCCATCCATCAGCTAAACCCACTTTTTTTCTTTTAATTACAGCAGATGTAGGCTTATTCAAAACCTCTCATATTTCAAAGGCATGATGGCTATTTTTGACAGAGTAATTTTCCTCAAATTACTGACTGTACAGTTCATAGTATATGCATCAATTGATGATAAAGGTTTTAAATTGATAAAGGTTTTCTAGTATAAGATTTTCCCTAAAATAATACCCATTGCAGTACATAGTTCCCCAAATCTGCGTTCCTCACCAATTTATACATTTTTCTTCTATACTATCCCTAAATACTTGAAAGTAAGTATAAATATGTTATATTTATATCATGATATATGTAAATTCCACATCTACAATACAAGTCTGGAATGTCTGAAATACAGACAAAATTTATTGCATTTTGGCCCTGAATGAGGCAGTTAAAATGGCAAAAAACTTTAAAAGATTTCTTTAACGTATTTACTTCAACAGGTCATAACAGCTGGTTTATGAGATGTGACACTTTTCAGTAACTTTGCAATAACTTTGGTGTGTTGAGTTAGCTTTGATCTGCCAGTAGATCTGGAACCATCCTCTTCAGGTCTAGGCATGGTCCCACATGAAGAGGAGATTTGAATGCTTTGGCCCAGCTCACGATCAAGTGAATTGGAAAATCGCTCATGCAGATCTAGCCCCTGCCTCAAATATAACACGATCTCCACTGTCTCCAGCCAAGCTTTCTGTGAGAGAAGGAGCAGGGAGAGGGCTTTTTCTCTACATCTCTTTTGTCCTCTTCTGGGGAAATGTGTTACTTAAGTGAGCTTAGTATCTTTCTTCAAAGCAAGTGCACCAATTTGCTTGTACTGTAGTAAGTAGATGAATTGGGACTGGCAGATTCATATGAAGATAAAACAGATACTCATTCCTTAAGAATTAAGGGAAATATCTTGTCAGGTCAACTGAGCAGCTCCTGAAGGGGAAGAAAGAAAGAGAGAGGGAAGTCATTGATAATTCAAGGTTTCCAACTCTCTGGCAGCACAGGTGCCTGAAGCTAGATGGTTATCCTTCCAAGAGAAACACATCATGGCACATTTGTGCAGGACCCCAATCGGATGGTCAGCCAGGAGTGCCCAGGGAGAATTTTGCATCCTCTGCAGCAGCAACATAAGAAATAATAAGGGCAACGTAAGAAATGTAATATTGAGGCATTATATTTCCAAATACTGGAAAAGCTGCTAAATCAGTCTCTTGGAAATTGTGAACCATGAGAATTGAAGCTGGCAATGCAATTTATTCAGCAATTCTGCCTTACTTTGAAATGCTGTCTTCCTGCCACTGTTATGCGACTTTTCCCCCCGCATTTCCCCATGCATTTTCAGTAATTCTTAAAGCATATCCTTTCACCTTTTCTGCTTAAAAAAGAAGCAGGTGGCAGGAGAAATCTGCATGTGCAAAAACAGAAAGAGGCAAAAAGTTGTAAATTAATACAGTAAGTCGAAGCAAAATATTTAGAAAGTTGGATTGAAAGTGTTAGTGAGCTACCTATTCCTGTCCTAGAAGCCTGTTTCCCCCACATCTGCTCTGAACAGAAAACTAATTACTCATATCCAGGTCTACAATTCCAGTACTTGGACAGGTGGGCACACTGATTCTTAGGAGGTTCTGTGCTGTGTTTCCCTTATTTTCCCATGGGCAAACCCAGTGTTGCTAGGTTGAGATAACTTTGAGGAGAGCCTCAGCACTCAACCTGGCTTGCACCAGGTGGTTTAGGCACTCAGTACCAGCTGAGTTAGGGAGCAGGTTAGACCAATCTGTGTTAAGCTGACCACTTTAAAGATGTTGCTGGACTGTAGGGTTAAGGATTATCTAGCAACACATTTGTGATATATAAATTATATTATTGCCTTTTTAAAAATTCATTTTGCTTTTTTTTTTTGTTGTAAAAGTTTCAGTTTTGCTGAAACCTACCATGGTTCTCAGAAATTTTTGACACATCTGCAGTTCATTTTGAATAGGAAGCAAAAGAAGTCATCCTGTTTTTCCCACCTGATATAAAAGAAGATAGGGTCTTACTTGCTTTGAATTGCATATTAAAAAAAAAAATTAAAAAAAAAATAAATATATATATAATAGCTAATTGCTTTTGAACTAGCTACTTCTACACATACTGGAGAAATATTTTGAATCTGTCAGAAACTGTGGTTTTAGCAAAATTTGGTATTCCAATAAGTTGAAGATAATTAAGGTCCTCCTGTTTATAAAGGGACTTTTAGACCTGTTAGATATGTGCCTTTTACTTTCTTCATACTTCTTAAGTGTTGATTGATTTGCTTTGGTATCAGCTCAATCTATCTATTTTATAAATTGTGAGAGCTTCCTTTCTTTGCGAAGAGTGTTAAGGTTGCTTGGAGCAATTAGCCCAATGTTAATGAGGTGAAGTCTTCTTTTCTCCTTGAAATGCAAAGAACTGCAGTGCCTGGCAGCATTAGCAAGAAGGAGCATGGTAGATTTTGTATTCATAGCTGGCCATATAAAGTCTTGAGCTCTGCAGCAGGGAGGTTATGCCTTTTGGGGCCATCCAGCAGGGTAATATGGAATGACTAATGTATTTTAGCATTCCTACTAAAAACTGGTGAGAAAGAGAAGGCTCTGTACTTGCTCACAACTAAGGATGTTTAGGGATGAGGATATGGTGCTGTTGTCCCATACAGCTTCCATGTAGTGAAAGTTTTGATGTCCTGCCTTGTCCTTATAATGCTGAGTGATAAAGTCCAGGATATATTCCCCCTCAGGCTATGTTGCAGTTGACAGACTCACCTGATTTTATGGACATATCACTGAATTACTTTTCCTTGAGTTTAACAAATGCTTCTTCTTGAAGGAACTGAAGCATCCACCTTCCTGCTACTCGGCATAGGAATGAACACACCAGTTTTTCAATCCTTGTGTTTAGAGTTTTTTCAAGAGTTACCACAGAACAACTTGAAATCTGGAAGAATGCAGAGTACAAAAAAAAAAAAAAAAAAGAGTGGGAGGGCATTCATTTGTCTGATTATTTATTTACTTTTTGCTGGGTGTGGGGTTTTGTTTTTTTTTTTTTTTTGTTTGGTTATTTGTTTTTATTTACACCACCCTGTTACAGCTGTGTCTGCTTTCAGAGACACGCACATCGTGACATTAAATGCTCTTAGAGGCCGAGTACTTTGCCTTTGCCATCTCTGATCATCTACTGAGGAAGGAGCTAAGCTGCTGGGAAGGAGTCCTCACCACCTCATTGCACACAGGTCTGTTAGCTGGTGTCTACTGCAGCTCAAAACAGCTCCTTGCAAACCTGAATTCTAAAGGAAGCTTTCCTCCCTGCATAAATATGTCATAGTAGACTAATACTGCATTGTCAGTCCTCTGTCTGCCCCACTTTTCAAACCAACAGAGCACTGCCAGGAGTGCCACAAGTGATGGTGGGGGCATCTCTGGAACTGGTCGTTTTGGGGACCTTCATTTGTGTCCAAGTTCACTTCTAAATGGTTGGTGTTGGCCGAGAAAGAGTGGACGGAGAGGAGCATTGTGGCATAGCCATTCCTGTGATGGCAGGCCGGCTGTAGCTGCACTTGATCACCCACAGTTGTGCAAATTCTAATGGTGAAAACCTTTTTTTCCTGGGCTCTTGCTGCAACAACAACCAGTTAATATGCCAGGATTCACTTCACCTCTTAGGAGATGCCTGGGCAGTGCAAGGGGGCATTGATTGTACTGGTAACAGATGTGTCAGAGGGAAGGTAATGGAAGAGGAGCACTTTTAATGCCATTGTAATTACGGCACTGATGGCAGATTTTAGCAGGTTATTGACATCAAAAAATGCCCGTTTACAGGAAGGATAGCCTTAAACGGTATGTATTTGTTTTCATTGCCAACTTCTACCGAGGCAGTAAAAAAATTAAAAAGTTAGTGCTTCAAATGAATGAGAAGGCATATACTAACCCAGTTCAGGTCATAATGATCAGTTTCTTATCCTCTCAGACCCCTGTAGAATAAAGCAAACAAATAGTACAGGGACTTGAAAATCCCCAAACAACCCTTTTGTGTCTATACTTCATTTAATAGTAGTCATAATCTGGGGTTTTTTTATGTTTACAAAGATCCTTTTTACAGGAAAGTAAAGGAAGGAGAGAAATTCTGACAAAGGAGATTTTATTAAATCAACCCTGAGCATATGCAAATGCAGTGAAAAGCAAAAGAGTGATATATATAGACAGCCAATTACATGTACCTTTAATTTATTATATTTCATTTCACTGAGTGAAATGAAATGAAAAAGTCACTTGCCTTAGTGACTCAGCTTTAGCTATGAAAATTGCCTTTAGGTTTGCACACTAACATATTTGATTTCAGCATGACTCTGCTTAGATTATTACCTTACAATATTCTTAAATATGTAAATTAGAGCCTGAATGAGTTTTGGTTTTACAGCCTCATATATGGCAGAAGATTTAAAACACAAAACTGAACCCTGAATAACAATTGAATACTTATGTCTGCTTTGAAAAATGTCTTAAATCATCTTGGGTTTTGTTGTTTTTCGGGGTTTTGGGTATTTTTTTTTGTTTTTTGTTAGTTTTTGGTCCACTTCTCTTTGTTGTCAGCCTTTTTTTTGTGGGGCTGTGACAATGAGTTAAACCAAATATACTGAAAATATCTGCTCCAAAAGTAAATACAGGCTTTCATTGGAAATTTGGTGCAGCTCCCCTTGCTTTCTCTGCTTGTCAAATTTGCTGGAAATAGCAGTGGTGAGACTTAATTGATGAAGTGACATAATTATTCCTTCAAATTGCTCTTCAAAGCATTTTTTTCCTTTTTTCCTTTGAAAAGACAGATTTTGCAATCCTCATCAAAAAAGAGAGGCCGGCTGAAAAACTATTAGTGCACAGAGCCAAGTAATATGCAGTCTGCTTTTAATCAAAATCATTTTCAAAATGTTAAAAAAGGCATTTCAATTTTTTTTCTTTACTAATAGAATATTTTCAGAAATTCTACTGAGTCCCCTAAGACCCAGTGAGTCAGATAATCAATTGTTTGGCCCTGTTCTTCTTTGTAGCCAATCATTTCCTTCCCTTGATGTCACATTGGTATTTTTTTGTAAACAAACTCTTAAGAAACAAATCTAACCTTTCAGATTGTGGTTGCTAGTTTTGCATGACAGATAATTACACAGGTTTCCCATATGTGTGTCAGAAAGCATATCTGAGAACATCTTATGTACCTGTGACGTATGAACTAAGCTAATAACAATAAACTAAAAATCAGGCCAAGCAAGGAAGTTGGAGCATTAAAAATCATAAATCCCATTTTGACACTTCTTCAGAACATCCTTGTACATTCACCAGGCACTTTCTAATGAGACAAAATGATCTCTAATAATTTCTAAATGAGGAATCCTTGTCCATATGAAAGCCTTGGCTGAACACATCTAGCTCAAGAGAGGAAGAAAACACTCACCTTTCTCTTTCCATTTAGTACTTCAACCAGTTTCAAAGTGTTGGACTAAGCCTGCTCAGAGAATGATATCTACAAATCTCTTCCTCTGTGGCTCCCACAACTTAAATCTGAGGTTACAGGAATCAGCTACAAGCTACTGATCTGACTGTTCCTTCCCTAAATATTATTCCATTGTTTTGCACTGGGGCTTTGGAGGTGTTTCTTTCCCTACAATGCTTTGGAAGCCAAATACCTGACTGCACAGTAATTTGTTTTACCTATGTCATCACTCTACTTGTCCAAAACAAATTTCCTGAAAACTGTAGTCAAAGCCACTGCTTTACATTACATTACTAGTAATATTTGAATTCTTTGTGTCCACATTTCTGAAGTTTTTAAAATTAAGTGGAGAGGGATAAAAATTATTTTGCTATGGCTTTTTTTGAAATTCATTTGTGGAGTTTTTTTTCAATAATCCTCCTGTTTGCTGATGGCTCATTGATTTCATAGTTCTACTGGAGGAATTTATAAAAGCTAGAGACTCTCAGACCTTGGTAGACTTATGTCTTTCCACTTCCAATAAAACTATGGATTTTCAGATATGTTCTGTTAGGTTTGTTTTGCTGCATGAGGCTGATCCTGTTCTACTTCCCCAAACAGTGAGCATTGGACCTGAAAATGGCTTGAATCACAGAAGAAAACCTTTGTCAATGGTGAAGCAGATAATTTGAACAACTATTATGCTGAAAATACTACATCCTTCATTGTCTCTATGAAATAAGTTGTCTCTATGAAATAAATAACTTTTGTTTTCACTGCATTTTCCAGATTCTGAGTTATGGGTTTGTCTGAACATGGCATTTCTGTTTAGAATATGCAAGCAAAGAAATATTTTCCCCGTTATATACTCAGAAAGCAACGATGTTTGCTATACTGTTTATGAACATTCAAGTTTTAAACAGAGACCAAATACAGGAAATGTTGGTCCCAAAGACAAGTATTCATGAAGGCATTAAGGCATGAGAAAATAAATGAAAAGACACAGCTTGAATGAAATTATAACTTAAGCCTTGGTGGTTGTGATCTGCTTTAGTGCAATATAATGATCTACCCAAAGAAACAATAAGTGCATATTTTTCATGTATTTTTAGAATAGTTACTCTTCAGCATTATTGCCCTTATGTCAATACATTTTACAGCGTACAAAAAACAATAACTGCTGCTGTCACAGGATCATACATAGTGTAAAATCAGGACCAGTGAACAGGACCAATGTAATTATGGTTTTAACCATGAAGTGTCAGTGGTGTTTACACCTCTAAAAAGCAGAAACTGGAATAGCATCAGTCTCCCAGGACTAAGGATACATATTATGTTTAATATTGCAAAAAGTCATGTTCTGTGGCTCAGTCTTAGTTATAGGACTAAAACACATTCTGACATATGTGTTTTCTTCTTCTGTCAAGGGCTGCTATGTGCATTGTCTTTGTCTTTATTAAAATTTCTTGCCTTATGTGCTGTACTTGAAGAACAGCTCTTGACACTGTTCTTATTCAAAATACTTAAATGAAGTGTAAATGATGATTTAAAAGTGACTGCTTGAAAATAGCCATCATAGAAACAACCGTGTGGTAAAAGTCAGAAGGAATCTTGGGTGATCATTTAGTCCAACTCCCTGCTAAAAGTAGGATCAATGCAGGTGCCTTTAGTTTTAGTTTTTCTGGCACCATCCCTACACTCTTGGACAGTGTCTAGATACATCTTCTGCATCACCTGTCCATCCTTCTAGCTCCAGTATGCTTCCTTGTTTTGTTTGAGTCTAGTCAGGAATTCATTCATCCTGTCACTCTTGCTTTATTTCTTGGGCATGGATAATCTCTTTGAAAGTCGACTACTTCTTCTGAACGCTGTGTTTTCTATGACCAGCTCCCATGGGATTCCTCCAAGCCAGACCCTGAACAGGTCCAAGACTGTTCTCTTGTAGCGAGGGGTTGTGATCCTGGTATTTACAATGTTTCCTCCTCTCAGCCTCCTTAACTCCAGGCTCCCTTGGCTGCTTCAGTCCATATGGCCCCAATGTCCCTGTTGTCCTTGTTTGGAAGAATCAGATCCAACAGAGAACCTTACTTCATCATCCACTCCTCAGTCACCTGTTTTAGCAAGTCCATTAACTTCAGATACCTCTATGGCTGCTTGTGTTCTTCTGTGTTTTTCCTGCAGTAGATCATCTGGGTGTTTCCAGCCCCCCAAGAGGACCAGGGTCTCCTCAGCTGGCTGAAGAAGCCTTATCCACTTCTCACTGATCAGAGAGTTTGTAGCAGACATCCACCAGTGTGCTTCCCACACTGGTTTTCCCTCTAATTCTGACCCACAAACTCCAGACAGTTGACCACCTGTCCTAGGCGGAGCTCTGGGTGTTCCAGCTGCTCTTTCCCATTCTTGAGAATCTCTTCTCTCAGAGCCAGCCTATCCTTTGCAAAGGGCCTGCGTCCATCCACGGCAGCACTCCAGCCATGTGAGTTTTCCATGGTGTTTCTGTGATCCAAGCAAGACTGCAACCCAGCTGTGGCACACAGATCTCCAGTCACTTCTGCTCTTCCTCCTTCTGCCTGCATTAATATGCAGGCACTGCAAAGAGACCATGGTGATTTCTCAGATAAACTGTTAGAGCTTCCCACACAATGCTCCCCAGTTACTGGAAAAGCAGTGAAACAAATTAAAAATGGGTTTGTTTTTCATTTTGTCTAGACAAGACTCTTGGATTTTACTTATTTGCATTATTTCAAAGGATGTTTTGAAAATCCTGTAAGTTGCTTCATGTAAATTAGTTAATCTTTCTCATGTCTGTATAGAAGACATTCAATAAAACCCAAGTGAGGTAACTGTGCCTACCTGACAGCCTTCAAAGGAAACTAAATCTGATAAATAGATGTGTTTGTTATATCTATGTTTTTTCACTTAAAACACACACATGTTGCAGAATCACAGAATGTTTGAGGTTGGAAGGAACCTCTGGAGATCATCTGCTCCAATCCCCCATTTAAGCATGGGAAGTGAGAGGCACATAGATGTGTTTATATATCTTAT
Source organism: Cyanistes caeruleus (assembly GCF_971803275.1). NCBI lineage: Eukaryota > Metazoa > Chordata > Aves > Passeriformes > Paridae > Cyanistes > Cyanistes caeruleus. The sequence continues at coordinate 38,336,447 of NC_141732.1, forward strand.
CTGACAAAGCTGCTTACATCAATAATGCACCTTAAATTGGAGAAGAAAAGTGGTGGGGTATGAAAACACTTGAAAATGTGAGGATGGAAATTTTTTGTTCTACAGAAAATCCACAACATTAGGGAGAAAAAATATTAGGACATTAATAGTGCAGAATAATAATACAGAAACAGTATCTTTGTATTAAGTGATTTACCTGAAACATCAGCCGACTGCTGATTTACTTAACTTGTGTCTCTGATTTTTCCTCAGTCCTTCTTTGTTACAGGAATGGAAAGTATACCATGACTCGCTGACTAATAAAGAAGACATAAAAAAGCTTAGGCAGTAAAAAAAGAAACAAAGAGTGATTTTTCCAGTGACTTCTGTAGAAGTTCCTTCAGATTTATGAAAATCTTTCATCTATAAATTCTTTTTATCCAGAAGATTGGAAGCTAAAGCAAACCACACAAATACAAAACATATTTGTTAACAAATGGCTACGAAATTTATGTATCTAACTGGAATTTACTATGAATAAAGCTTTAAAGAAAATAAAAAAATGTAAGAATAAGTTGTATGATACAAAAGACATAAGAGATATCTTTGAAATGAAAATATGAATTAAGATACAAAACCACCATAATTTCAGCATAAGTAGGAACAGAACAGACCTAGATTTACAAATTCATCAGAGGTATAATTTTCAGGCCTTTCATTCCCTTGCAATTCTTGATCAAATTCAGTGTCTAACAGGGTCTAGGCTTTTGACTAGAAACTTGAGATTTGTAGAGAAACTTGAGATTAGGGAAAAACAACTAGGTACCTTCTGCACTAGAGATAGTACAAAATTATCCAAATAGCTGCATTTAAGGCTCTCAGGAAGAGCTAAAGAAAATTTGGTTCATGCTGCATGACTGCAAATGAGAGGGCAAATCTCATTCATAAGTGTCCATAACTGCAAAGAAATGCACTAAAGAAAAACTAATCTTCACTTCATAAGGTATTCTAGTTACTTGTTACCTTTAAGAAAAACACATGGGTCCATTATACCTGTTCTCTTAGGACCAGTCACAGAGTTGGTTAAAAGGATGAAGGGAGTGCAGAACTTTCCTGGGAAAGAAGAAGAGCAAAATTAAGTGAAGAATGATGTGGTGTGGTCTATTAGACCCATAGGTGTATAATAAGCCTAGGACAAAACCTTTAGTCATCAGGTTATGGAGGGACAGAGCATTTGGAATAGCAATTAGGCAAAGTAATGGAAGACAGCTATGATAAGCATCAAGTGTCTGGATGTATTTGTAATTTTCTAAGTGTTAGAGATGTTAATCTCCATTAACCCATATTCTTTCAGGCTTTTTTCTTAAAGTCATGGTCATTGTCAGCAGCACAGAGCCAAAAAAATTTCATGTATTTCTATTTACCATATCTCCAGAACTATTTTATGTCATATACTGAAATGAGAAATTCAGTATTATCTACTCAGTCAAGAGAAAGAAAGGTGCCATATCATCAACTTGTATTTTCCTCTCTAATGAGAATAAAGGTCTAGAGGGAGAGCCCTACTTGCCCTCTTCATTTTTTCAAAAATGAGGTGAAGGTCTAGAATTGTACCTGTGAATACCTCATCTTTTCTGCAGAACAAAAAGCAAAGGCAATATATTTAGAAAGCACAGCAAAACATAAACCAGTATACAAATTATATATCATGAAGAGCATACGAGGAGAGTGTCTTTTAACACTGTAGTATGTTCTTACAATGCTGATGTCAAAACCATGAGATTTCAATAATCTTTATTTGGGAAGGCCATTTTCCTCTGTGGATTCCAAGTTGCTAGTTTACAAATTCCTTTCCCAAAATGTCTCGTTTATTTCTGAAGTGCCTTTGATGTGAAACATTGTCTGGTTGGTTTTTTTATGTATTATGGTAGAGTACTTAATTTAAGGTAATTGCATCTTTTGATGTACTGGGATTTTGCATAATTTTATTAGTCACAGGGTAAAACCATGGAATTAAATTTAAAAAAAGAACCTTTGTAAGCATGTTTGACTGCTAATGATGTCTATGGAAGTTATTGGTGTTTTGAATATAATACTGTGCCTGCAATGCTCTGCAATACAGATCTGTATTAAAATTGCATGGATTGAGTGCCATACAACAAATGAAGACATGATCCACTGCAGTGCAGATTTTAGAACTGTGATTAAAGGAACAATTTTTCTGACCTGATCACCTGAAAAAAAAAAAAAAAAAAGCTGTGTGATCACATTAGAGTCCTTAATACTGCACCTAAGGGTTTATTCTGCAAAGGAAATGGTGAAATATCTCTTCAAATGCAGCAGCTACATAGGGAATGATTTTTTAGAATTCTTTAAAGTGTAGAACTGGATGTGTTATATCAAGAAGGATACAACTTCTTAGTAACTTAGAGCAGGAATATAGTGAAAATAAATAAAATAATTGCTGTTCACTGTTTCTGTGGTTTACCCTCTGACATTTTGATATTTCATTCCTATTTTGTAACAAACAGTCCTAGGAAATGAAAAACAAATTTATAATAAATAGCCGTTGTTATACATAAAGGACAGATAAAGCCTCCAAACACTGCTACCAAAGTTCTTTACACTCTGAAATTATTTTAAAAAATATTTGTTTGACAAAGCACTCAATTTCTGTTTCACTGTTACTCTTTTTACTCCAAAGTCATGCATTGCATATGGATACCACTTAGAGTAAAATTGTGTGCCCAGCAACAGTCATTCTTCTCTGCAAAGTAATGTCATACTAAGTTAACATGTATATTGCTCCTTTACACCCCCCAAGTATCTGGGGCATCTGCACCAAGAGATTCCACATGAGTACACCCTGAGCATTTTAAAGGCAGTGCCTAGTGAAAACAAAAGATGTGCTAAGGATACATTCAGTACACACGTTTTTTGAGTCTTGAACCCTTTAGAAATCCAGTTTATATCACGTTCTGTACTGTGATGAGTTGCCTCCCATATATAAGAATTTGGTGCCCATTTAGCAATAACACTCTGAAAAAAGCAGCTTTCCTCCTGCTGTTGCCATGGTTTAGCAACAGGACACTAATATACCCAGGCAGATAGTGCACTCACTCTCAAGAATCTTAGCATCTAGTGTAAGCAGCACAGTTTCACACAGTTGAAAAAGAGATTGCTTTCTGCACATGAAACCAGGTCATTTTCCATACCTTAAGTTAGATTTGGCTGTATTAACAGTCTGGTAACAGAGATACTGTAATGTATCAAGCTGGAAATAAGGTAAAATTGCCTAAAGTGCTGTGTTTAGTGTCACATATGAATAAATAAAATTCAACTGTGAAAAAATTTTAGGCAGATGCCATCTCTCTTCAGTGAAAAATGTCTTTGGTTTCAAAATGGAACAAATTCTTCAGATCTAATCTTAACATTGATTTGGACAACAAAATTATACAGATTAGTTATGTACAGTGTCATAAATATTTAGGTGCTCAAGTACAGTAGCAGTTCCTTTCTGTAATTTTACTAAATGTACGTAAAATACATACAAATGCAGTGTATAGCCTCTGCCTGGCTTCCTAGTGAAAATCTTCAACTTTTAAAGTATGTACATTTTTGCAGCTATTGTTTTAAGCGTCCTGGGATAATGACAGCCTGGGACAAATGCCATCATGGCATTTGATGGGTTTTCTTCCTTCAGCTGCCATTCATGGATTCATGAAGATGAGAGCCTTGTCAATGAATTCATAAGAGCTTAGGTTTGCTGCCAACAAAAAGAACCACAAATATATATGAAATGCTGGGTTTGACAATCCTGCCTTCTAATGTTGGGTCAGATATTTTTCTGTAACACCAGTTTTCAGTAAAATTTTCTCCCAGTGAAATGAGAAAAGTGAACGTATGTGAAGGGTTTTTTTTTTCTTTTCCTGTCCTACTTAGAGCAGGATGTTGCACCATTTTTCCTTCTGCTTCTTCCTAAGTCATGTGTTCAGTGTTCCATAAGAAACATATTATTAGAGCAAGATCCTGCTCTAATATTCAGCTCACATTTGGTAAACTTAGATGCATAAGCAGATGCAGTCTTCCTTATCTAGCAAATAACCTTGATAACTTTGTCCTTTCCTTCTTATTCTCATTTTTGGCTCATAAATCTTTGTGTATCATAGCTTCCACACCATAATATAGGAAAGCAGATTCTTTCCTGCAGATTCAGTGGAGCTGGTCAAAACCCACGACCAAGTATTTTGCTCTTTTTAAGAAAGACCTTGAACATTTTGGGGTCTATATGAAATAAAAGAATAGCTGTTGTTTATTATAGTAATGATGTCTTCACCAGTTAAGCATCTAATCTAAAATAATAAAATATTGGTTTTATCCTTACTACTATGTTAAATTTCTTCTTATTTGTATATGCATATAGTAAAAGAGACTCAAATAATTAATTGCTGGAGACATTCTGTCTTCCCATTCCTACAGGAAGCATCTATGGTAAACTGCTGTGTATGTTGAGGATGACAGTATATTGTCTGAAAGCAGGTTGTGAATCACTTCCTCATAACTTCCCCAAGCTCCATCTAATATCTAAAAACAAAGCTTTGAGGCATGTACATGTTAACACCTTGCAGCTTGCCAGCTACAGGAACTGCTCTGGAAAATCCCTGTATTATCAAAATCCAGGTCAGAATGGTTATATAATCTCAAAAGGAATAGCACATTGACCTAAATCTTACAGCTCTAGTGGCAATAGAATATCCTGAATGTTAAGACACCTTTGATTTTAAGGAGAATTAGAGTACCTTTCCAATTTCAATCCTCTGTATTTTTCCAGTGTAAACAGTTCTTTTTCCAATGAAATAGCAAGAGAACAGAAGGCCAGAATACAATCAGAAGGCCCCATTTGCAAAAAGGAAACTTTTAAATGGAATAAGTAATGACATCCTTGTTTGTACGCCTGCACATCTGTTACTTTGAAAAACAGAATATTAGGTGTCAGAATTATACTGAATCTTCACATTGCTAGCTCCAGACAGCTAGAAGATATAATAAATTATATTGTGGGTGTTTTCTGCACTGCACAGGCAAAATCTGACCATTCAGTTGCAGAGATATGGGAAAACAGCAAGGAACAAGCTTAATTTTCTCTTTCAACTCATGCTATGTGGGTTTTTTGCACTTGTGGTTCCTTGTGAGAAAGGTGGACCAAGCATCTTGCATCATCAAGGATTAGCGACCAGTAATATCACTTCCTCTAGACAAAGTCTGGTTGTTATCTCTGATAAAGCTAGCTTTTCCTAAGGGTACCTGCTCAGGACTTAACTCTGAACATCTTCATTTGAAGTTGAAGTGCTTACCTGAATGTGCCTACACATTTGATGCCCTGCTATGAGCTGTGCTTCTGAGAGATACTTCCCACTTAAATCAGTTGAAGGGGACACTTACTGGAAAAGTTGTTCATTATTTCAGATAAGATGTCTTCCAGCAAGTGATGCAGTGCAGCTCCATTTCAACAGAGAGATGCAAAAGAGAATGAAGAGAACAGGATTACAAAAAGCAAACTGTTTTTATTTTACATGTTTTTAGTTTAAAAAACATGAGAGAGACACCTGGCACAAAGGACATTTGTTCTGTTTCATTTTGGCTTTGTTTGTTCCTGTGGTCACGAAGCAGCAAATAAATCTCTCATCCAAGAGGAATGCATTTGGCATAAGTGGAAGTGGCATGCTCCACTCTGCAAGGAGTTTAAGCAGAAGTAATCCAGACTTGAATGTATCACTACTAACTTGTAATAGCACCAAGCAGAGAACAAATCCCTCAAGTTAATACACAGAAATATATCACAATGTCTTGATAAACATGAAAAAGGTAAATCCATGTATCATTAGGCTGTAGTTCTCAGGTCTAACAGAAAGACAATGGTGAAACAATTAAAAAGCAATGTTTTTAAAAAATCTTCACTCTGATATTTCCTGTCTTTTACACAGCACCTGTATTTGGCCTAAAAAAAATAATTACGAAAATGCCTGTTTCTAAAGTGATTAACAGCAGCAAGGGCCAAGCTCTGAAGTTGAAAATTATGTCTATCCAATTGTGCAAACTTAAAAAATATTTTTACAGAGGAGTGGATCACAACTCTTGAAATTGAAAAAAAAATAGGAAAAAAAGAAAGAAGGAAAGAAAAAATAATAAAGTCATTTTAAATTAAAACAATATGTAAATTTGGATCAAGCTGGTAACTGTGTGAAGATAACAATTCTTTCATACCAACAGTAAGAAATAAAATTTAGCATCAGATATTACTTACATGTAATAATATATCATATCATATCATATATCATAGATATAATAGATAATGGGCATTGTTCTACATATCTACATATGGAGGTGAGTGGGAAATAGTCACAATAAGGCAAAATTGTGCCAAAGAACACTGCTTAATGGACAGACATGATCATCAGCTTTCTCATTAATTTTGCTTTGGTGTCTGTTGTATTCCCTCCCCTCCCCTCCCCGCCCTGTCTGTAGTGCAGAAAAGTGTCCACCAACAGTAACTGGTTTTTTAGGGGCCAAGGCAACAGAGAGCTGGCACAGCAGCATTTAATGCAAATTTAATGCTAGTTTGGTTCATGAATTAGTTACCATATTTTCAATATCCTTAAAGTGCTGGAAACAAATAAACTGCACATCCTGGAAGATACATCTGTGCAAGAAATATCAAATACTTCTCATTTTCAAAACAGAAGATAATATATTTGGTTCTTTTAATTAGCTCATTTTCAATCCTTGCTCTCAGGTGTAACTGTCAAAGATGAAAAAGCATTCTATTTATGGGTGCTAGAAAATCATTGCATTGACAAGGTGAGGTTCTTAGTCACACAAACACCAGGGACAATTAAATTTCAATTGCAACCAATCTAGTCACTGGAAAGTTCATTTTCCAGCTGTTTTTAAGATCACTGTTGGAAAATCAGCATGACTGAATTAAAAGTGCTTGTAATCTTGCAATGATGCATGCTGTCTCTCCTGAACTGGTCATGCTGTACTCAGCAGAGATGGGGATGCTTCAAGGGTATTAGCAGATTAATGTTTTAAACTGATGTATCACAGAGAAAATCTGTAATAACCATTGTACTGGAATACTGTAAGGAGTCGTAGCTGCAGGTGAGGTGATAATTCCTCTATTATAAACACATGAACTTAGTATTGCTAATTTATTTTTGTGTTACTGTGGGTTAGAAAGACATAGTCTCTGAAGAGAAAGGGTTTTCTTTTAGTACTTAATGCTCAGGGATTTCACAGCCGTATCATTTTGGGTACTTGGCTCTCAAAACATGTCTCTTTTTCGTATTTGCTTCTTGTATCGGTCTCTTGACACGCTGAAGATCTACCTCACGTAAGATTGCTCAGTTTATGCATCTTCTTGATGGATCAGGTATTGATGGATAACTTTCTAATATCTTGCATCACTGAAGTGAGATGCCAAATTTTAGCACTGAAGTTTCTGTGATTCTCAGGCTGCAGCCTGCCAGAAATGTGAAGCATGCCTGCAGTGAGGGCTGCATGGCTGTGTGGTATTCTCCTAGAGCTAATGTGTGAGCCTGGTGGCACAAGGATGTGGCCAGAATGAGGGATAGGCTAATGCACTTTTCAGGGTACATGTCTTTTACAGAAGTCTGTAGTGGTGGTGTTTGTAGGACTTGCTCTCCTGGGGACACAGATTTAGTGCACTTCTGTTGCCACATGCAAGCACCTCCTCAGTCAAATTGCTCTGTATAATCTTTTGGTGAAGCCTGATATAAGTAGTGAGGTGAGGTAGGAGTAAGACAGACACCAGTAGACAGACACTCTTGCCTACTCTGTGAGATGCAGCTGGACAGCTTCCAGGGGAAGCTATCTTACAAAATGGTGCATCAGTTCTTCAAAAGAACCAGGCACATGCCTCTGTCTGCTGTGCGCACTGAAACATTATGCAAAGACTAAGAGTATAGTTGGGAAAAGCCCTTTGCTTCCCTACTCTTGAAGACACCTTTGTTTGACCCAAATGGTGAATAAATGACTCAAAAATAATTAACCTTCTAGAGATATTACTCATGTAATGCAACCAATGCTATTGTATTTTTTTAACCATCATCGCTGAGGATTGCAGAAAGGAACACAATATGAGCAAAATTCATCTTCTGTACTTGGATTTTGAATGAGAGATAAGACTCTTCAATTAGTTCAGGGAGATTATGAGAAGTTTATCCAATCTTTTTTTATTTGAGACCTAAAATAATTTTGTAAAATTACACAGATAAAGCTTTATTAACACTTACTAGGTTTAATTAAGTTATACATTAGCATTAAGCCCTCTTTTCCTTAAGGACACAGTAAACACAGATTACATTGTCAGTCTATGAAGTTTATTCCTTTCTCTATAGTCTATGGTTTGATATAACATTGCTGAGATTAGGATTAAATCATGTACTGATCAAAACCATATTTTGCCTAAATGCAATGAATGGAGGATTTTGAATGTAATTTTTTATTATTCTTATTTCTTCTTCACCTATTCTCCCATTAAATCATTTTGTATCAGCAAAAAATTTCTTTTGACAAGATGGCTGTGAAGCTACACTATACAACTGCACAGAGGAGGTAGTGAACAACTGGGTACTTATTGTGAATGTATCATTCACTTTATAGAGTTTGTTCAGGAGTTAAACTGCTGACTTTTTTTTTTTTCCTTATGGAAACTGTATGTGTGAGGTTATCTATCAGCAGAAAGAGTAAAGCAAAATCAAATAACTGTTTTGGAGTTAAGACCTGAGGAAATATGAGGAGTAGCAAAAATGTTTCCATGAAAGTGAACTGTATGGTATGTGTGTTCTTCAGCTTGTCACAGTGTGCCAACATGAACCAGACAACACAGCTAAAATACGTATCTGAACTAATTAACTGCTTAAACCTAGATGCCAGCAAAATACTTTATTCTTCTATTGCCAAGAGGAAGCAAAGTTTTCATGTAATTATAAGTGGCATATCAGGCAGTTCATAGGGTTCAGTGGGCTCCTTGGTGTTGTCTATCATGTTGTTCTTCCTGAGGAGTCCAAGGGCAGCATTACGTCGTGCCTGTTTCAGAAAGAAAGATGCCTAAGTAGGCAGTGCATGGGCACATTCCAGAAACTGTGCTCTGCACCAGCCACTTGCAACAAAGTTATTGAACACAGGACAAGAATCCATCCATGTCCAAGACAAGGAAATAAAGCAAATTCATGACTGTGCCCACATCTTCTTCTGGAACTTGTGCCATGCAGCATATAGAACTGACTGACAAAATAAATTTTGCAACCAGAAATTGTGTCAGTTGGATGCAGTTACATGGAAATTACTGCTTACATGCTTCTGAGTCCATTGTCTTGATTTGTTTCCCAGGTATAAACAGTGAAAAACCATGGCAAGTGTCAGTGTTAAAGGCTTACAGAAAATGGGCAGTCATAAAGGCAGCATCTTGCAGGCAAGTCTTGTCAAGACAGGCTATTTTAGCACAACACTTTTTATCTAGTATTTCTTAAACACCCCTGCTTCATCAAACTAATGTGAAATAAGATTTACCTGTCTTTGTTCTGATACATTCTAAAAATCTCTTTTACCTCCACTATGACTTATACCATTAAAATAGATAAGTCTTGATTAAACCTTGTTGTTAATGTTTTTACTGACTGTAAGTTTTTAATACACTATCTTTGAAGCTGAATAACAAAAATACCTGGTTAATTCTATTGTGTAATCTGACTTAAATGCAATATTTTTTTCCTAGCAGAGGTTTTAGACCAAAAATCATCTTACAGTTGGTGATTAAACTAAAGCAAAAAGTTACCAGTTTTTTCTGCCTTATGTTATATTTTCTTCTTAGGGCTTGCTAAAATAAAAAAGGGAGGAAAAATTATTTTTCATGTGTCATAAAATTTTAGTGTACCATAAAGTTTGTTGTTTTATGCAGTCATATGTCATTACCAGGAAACATCAGGATTCTTTTCTTTGCTGTAGCTTTTAACTTTTAAGTCACAGATGAGAGCATCCCTGGACTAAAGCAACAAAAATCTTTTTGCCTTCAACATAGATTACTGTTTTGGCATTTCAGCTCTAAAACTTGGGAAGAGCAGATGAAGGGACGAATTACTTGATTGCTGATTTCAAGACAATTTAAAATCTCTGTAGTTTTAAATGACAGAAACAATGTTAACTGCATTGTAGCCTAAGTTTAATGGACTCATGAGGGAGATGACAGCTCAAATCATAACTTTATCAGTGCTTTTATTGTTCTTTTGTTCCTAGGTATGTAGAGGGTAAATCAAACCAGACTGACAGCCCTTTCTGAAGTTTAATGGCTTAAGCCATGCACAGATGGCTTTTGTAACTATCAGGGCTAAATATAAGCAAATTATGTCAATTACACAGTAAATGCAAGAAGAAGTAGTCTAGTGGAGTCCCCTCAGATATCTTATCCTCGAAGTCCATTTCTAAAAAGTATGTTCCAAAGAGGAGTGTGTGCACAGCAAGACATAAAGGTGTTGAATAGACAGAGACAGGAGGAAGAAAAGGTAGAGGAAGGACACCTCTAAGGTGTGATGGAGAAATTTGCTGAGAAGACCCTTTTACCTAATGTTTAAAATAATTGATCTATTGGTAGAGTAAGCATCCTGCAACTGAATTTACGACAGAGGAATAAGGGATAAGTCACATTCAGTGGGGTGTAAAAAAAAATTCATTAGACAAAACAACACAAAATCAATAAAAACAATTCAGCCTGGAAACAAACTACATAGCAGTGAGGGTCAGAAAACACACAGCAGAAATACTGCTACTTGTTAAATTAAACTGTGCACATAATGAAGTTTCAGATGGAAGTCTGGCCCTGCTCGGCCTCTCTTTGAGAAATGTGGAAACTACTACAGATCGTGTCCTTTTCAGCCAGCTATTATAGCATGAAGGTGCCAGGCTTTCATAATACACTTGTAATTCTGACAGGAATTGGGCTCTATTGAGGTCAAAAAGACTTATGAATTTTAGGTGTTTACAAAGAAACACTGTTAGCAAAGCCATTCTATCATGGCCCTGCTACAGCACTAGTACAGGCACAAAAAAACTCTGAGTACTGACTCTTCCTTATCTAGTTCAGCATATTATGCTTTCATTTCAGTCAGGGGTTGCAAAATCAGGTCACTGCAGCTACCCTGGATTTTTCACTATGGAGAGGAAATGCTGAAGGTGTTTTGGCAGGCTCAGAAGAGAGAGGCTCTGAGGCTGCTTCTAGCACAGCTGGCTCAGTGTCAGACACAAAGCTGTCAGAGTTGCACCCTGAGACTGCTGTGCTGTAGATCGAAGAAGGCAGGAATCAAACTGAGGTCAACAAGGACTGGGAAGTCTTCCAGAAGTGTTGAGTGGGTGCAGAGTACTTGCCTCTACAGCATGACCATACCTATGATTTCTTGTGTAATTTAATCCTCTGGGGTTTCTGCCTTTGATTTTCCCCAACTTTTCTGTGATTAAGAGTTAATTGCCCAATCAATAGAATATGGTAACAATAAAGGAAAATAATTTCCCCAGGAAATTCTTCACACAATAGTAGCAGTTAAAGATGAAAAAGGAATTAAAATTTTATTGTGTGAAATATAAGCTGGGGGATATCTGTAACAGGAGTGACAGGAAGGAAATACTGTTTTCTTAAAAGTAGTGGGAATTCAATAACAGTCTGTGCTCAGAGACCACCAAACCAACCAGATCCTGATCTGCATCAAAATCAATGTCACCAGCAGGGTGACAGAGTAATTTCTGCCTCTCTAGTACTGCATCCAACTTTGGGGTCTCTGACATACGAAATATGTGTAACTGTTGGAATGAATAGAGAGGAGGCCCACAAAGATGATCCAAGGGTTGGAGCACCTCTCCTGTAAAGACAGGTTGAGAGAACTGGGATTGTTCAGCCTGGAGAAGAGAAAGCTCTAAGGAGACCTCACTGAGGCCTTCTAGTACCAAAAAGGGGCTTTTTCAAAAAAAGAGGAGTGACACAACAACAGCAGAGTGACTATTTTAAACTAAAAGAGGAGAGATTTAGATTAGCTCTTAGGAGGAAATTCTTTACTGTGAGGTGGTGAGACATGGGGAGACGTTTCCCAGAGGAGTTGTGGATGTTCCTGGAACGGTTCAAGGCCAGGTTGGAGGGGGCTTTGAGCAACATGATCAAATGGGTCACATCCCTGCCCATCATGGGAGGATTGGAACTAGATGATTTTGAAGGTCCCTTTCAACACAAATCATTCTATCACTCTATGAATTTCATTTTGAAATATATGAATAAATTTTCTTGGCAGTGTCCAAGTCATTCAATGTTAGATGATACTTCATGTACCCTAAAATTTGTATAGAATTTCTAAAGGTGTTCCTCTGGGAAACAGCCCCTTCAAAACAGGAAATCCCCTGAAAATGTGTATATCTCTTGTCCTTTCATTGCAGAAATTCTACATGTTGTATCTGTTTTGGCTTTTCTATATGGGTATAGGGCCTGTTGGAAAAGGAGATAGATGCTTCTATGCCTCAAAGGAGGGCTTAGTGTTTTCTTTGCTAATATTTAAGTGTCACAACTGTGCTGGCATAGCCCCCAGCATAGCAGTTCAAAGGCCAGTTTTCATAAGTGGTAAAGCAGTCTTGAAATAAGTCATCCGAGCTCTGTGGTGGTGTAACATGTTTTGCACTTGTTATCTCACACTTAGAAGTATTGTGGAATTTCCTAGAAAAGAAAATACTTACTTCTAAATGCGGCAGATTCACACAAAAACAGATGTTATTAAAAAAGAACGGATTACTTCCAGTTGGGATGAATTTTTACTTCTCCTCAGCACTTAAAAATAGTTAAACAACTCCCTGCCTGGATTGTTCTATTATCTTTTAAATATAATAATAAACCTGATGTCTTCAACCAAGAGAAGTTACTTTTTGCTGTGTTGGCTATATTTAAAGTATTGGCTATATTAAAAAGAAACATTAATTAAAAGAAATGGTGTCTGATGGAGGCTGACTTGAGCAGTACCTTAGGAAGATGAATACACAGAAAGAGGGCAGGTTATTGTTTACAGCACGAAGATGAAAACATCTTTATTTGAGAAGACCTTTTATAAAAATATATTTGAGCTTTCAGATGGACAACAGAACTAAATTTTATTGCTGATCAGCCCAAAGATTGAGGAAGTGGTAAATGTTGTATGCTGGCTTTGAAGGTGAAAGTTTTTTTCTTTACCTGTGGAACTAGCTATGTCTCATTCTCCTAGCATTTCTCCAAGGCACTGGTTGAGCAGTATCACAGGCAGCATTAATAAGGGTCCATCATTAAATGACTTAGAAAGGAATAATGTTTCAGCTAAATAAAGAGGTGAAGAAGGTAGTAAAGGCCCAGGGGGTCAGGGGGTTACTGGTTATTTTTCTGCCTTTTTTTTTTTTTTTTTAATTTTTAATTTTATCTTCTTTTGTTAATTAGGTCTTTAACAGGGAACTGCACTTGAAACATGACAGTACTTGTCTATAGCAGACAAAAGGGTTATTTGCTGAGGCTGGAGCACACAACCAGAATCTTGTGACTCCTCCTGACTTGTAGTTTGTTAGCTTGATGCTCGGGTAACCCCAGGGCATATATTGTCCCTAAATTCATAAACACTCATCAAGCAGTGTGCTGACTCCTCAGCTCATGATATTGCCTGCTATTTGGAAAACTCCTGTAGAATGGAGATGGTAGCTAAACACTGTTATGTTATAAAAATGAAGATAATCACAAGCCCTACTTAACATTAAAAAAACCCCAAAAACATTCCCTAGGAGATAGCCTCCAAGGACAGTCTCAAGCTCAGTGAAATACAACTTCCTGTAAAAAGGACTAGGTCCTTGGTGAAACAGAATGTTATCATCCTTTAGCTCACTAAGTCTAGGTCTTCAAATACAGAGCTGCAGAATTTAATGTACAGTCAGCAGAAAGTACTAGAAAAAAATCAAACCAATCAGTTTTGTTTGGTTTTTTTTTTTAAAGTACAAACTGAATTATTCTTAGGAAAGAAGTCTTAGGTTTAAATGCATGTCAAAACTGAGTTGATTTATTTTGAAATAAAACCACCTTAACTGCAAAAACACCTTATTTTAGAAACGCATGTGTATTCGTTGTAGGCAAAACTGTTTATGTGTGTAAAAGTGAGTAAAAAAGGGGATAGTTCTGATTCTCTGACAACAGACTGACTGCATGATTCAGTGAGGGAGAACAAGCACTCAGAGTTTGATATTCACTGGCAGCATTTTTTCTTCCCAAGAGAAACTATTCTGCTTGGGATGTTTGTCAAAATATTTCCTTTCCAACACTAAGTTTCCCACTCTAAGTTTCTCTCAGTATTGCCAATCCCAGAGAAAACTGCAGAAAATCTTAATTTACATAATTTACCTGCAGACATTGCAGTTAGAAATCAGTAAGATGAGTGAAAGGCAAAACTCTAAGGTCATTTTTTTCTTGTTCTTAATCAGCATGTCCTGCCTGCAGGACATTTGCCATGGAATTGGCACTGGCAGGTATTGGCAGAGCATTAAGAAGATGCTGAGAAAATAAAAGGGTATACCTCCTTTATTGACAGCCTTCCACCTTGGGAGCTGGTAATCAGCTCAGTGCACTTGGTGCAAGACCCTATCATCTCTCTTGAGTACTCCATGAAGTTTCTAGCTCTGTTGTATTTACACAGCATGATTCACACAGTGCCAAGTTACTTTTGGTGATGCGTGAAATGGATTTTGCCCTGTTACTCCTGACCAGCTGACCCTATCACTAAGAGCTTGTCTGCTTCAGGGCTGTCCCTGTTGGAAGCTTCAACATTGAAATCAGAATGGGCACAAGATCTAACCTTTAGATCTGTCTCAGCAGGGAAATTGTAGTTGTGCAGTATAGAGAAGATACAAAAGGTGTGTGGTGCCTGTTTATGGCAAAAACAGAGGAATTCCACTTTGATCTGTCTCACATGTTACCGAGTAGTCCATCTTTGTGTGTGTAGAAGTCTTATGGTGAATGCTTTGGAATAAATACTACTGGTATTAGTTGTCACAGTGTAAAAATAATCTTGAAAATTTACTTGAAACAGACTGTTATTTTGCCATACATTCTTCTCCCTTCCAAAAATCACTTGATCTAATTTTTACCCCAGGACTATCTTATATAAAAATCTCATTAAGTTGCAGAGAAATGTAGCAGATATTAAATGACTTTCTGATTTCAGTAGTGCTGCCATGATCATGATGATTATTTCTCCTTTGACATTAAATGAGAACAGAATTTAAAAAAAACATAAATGAAGGTGGGAGTCTGTTTTTATTTTTAGCCTATATGGTGCACTTTATTCTGAAGTCTTCTGAAAGCCATGTTCCATGTGACCTTCCAATGTGATAAACAGCTCCATTAACTGCTGAAAGTCCTGTTCTGAAAGTCATTCAACACAACAGAGCATTCATCTCTATTCCATCTCATTTCCATAATCCTTTTTAACACCTAATGCATAATAAAAAAAAAAAAATCAAACAATTTATCTAGCATTCACCCCCTCCTTTCTCTCCTTCTGCTCTCGTCTTGGTATTTTGCAGGAATGATTTATCCTCTAGATGAATGCCTTGCTATTTAATTACTTTACAGGAAGCTTAACTGAGATATGAATTTTCCAATAAAAGGAGAGATGCATTCTTACAGCTTCTTCTTCTGTTGTCAGCATCTGATTTTCTAAAACTTGTCAGGTGCTTGCTGATGACTAAAGAAATAACTATTTGTTATTGATGTCAGAAGAAATTCAAGGAAACTATATTCCCAAGGTATAATGTCTCTGTTTCTATAAATATCAATTCACTACAGCTTTTAGTGAAAACTTGTTTTGTTATTAAATATATTAAAAGGTACCAAAAGAGACATTTCATATTTACTTTGATATGAAGTACTTCTAGGAAATAAGTGCAGAGAAATACTGGGCAAGTCTGTCTTCTAGTATAGTTTGCTTTTAAATATCATGGTATTTTACTTACAATCATCTTTATTTTCAAAATTTATCTAAAGATGCTAGACACAAGTTCACAAGTTCACAAAGTAATTTAAAGGATACATTCAAGGAAATATCATCTATTGCAATTAATAAAATTTAGGAGTCACAGAGAGAGAAAAAAGTTATTTATATTTTAATATAAAATAAAACTTGATTATAAACAATTGTGCTTTATGTTAAAAAGCAGAAAATTTCCACTTAGAATCACAGAATATCCTGAAATGGAAGGGAATTGTGGGGATCACTGACTACAGCTCCTGACTCTATTCAAGCAATCTACAAGTTGGACTTCACACCTAAATCCACTGTACAGATGCTTCTGGAGCACAGGGAGACCTGGGACCATGACCAAGTCCTGGGGGTAGGCTTTTTAGTGCTTTATCCCCAGATTTGTATTCTGTGTTAAAGACTGTAACTGATACATTAAAGCAATTAATTTTCAGTAAATTTAATAAAGATTCATTTTCAGCAGAGCAGCCTAGTGGCTCAGTTGGAATTAACATTTAGTTTTATTGTAGCTTTAGTACCTGTATGCATACATTTGAAAATTCTCATTACTTGAATATTTATTGGTATTTTAACTGAACCCTGAAAAATCAAATATAAAAACATAACCACTCCTTGTTGGACTGATCTCTTTGTGATATGGACCCCTCTGCATTTTCAATCTGAACTGCATTGCTGAACTGCTACTGCATACAAAGGAGGGAAGTCATTTTCAGAGTCCTAAATTTGGCTTTAGTAATACCCATTTAAAGGTTCCTGATCTAACCGCCCTCTTTCATATTTATGCAAAATTGATTTCTCCTTCAAATGCTGAGGTGGGAGTTCCAGAGAGCTAATTAATCTGCACTTGAGTGCATCAGTGCTATCTGAATATGACATCAAAGAAACATTCTAGTTTCCTCTACAAACATCATAAAGTCAACAATTAACATTACAGTAATAAATGTATATAAATCTATTTATTCGTAACATGCATTTATTCATATTCATGCATGGGATCTGATCCCAGGTTCTCGTAAAACAAATAGGTTCTCCATCCTAGAAATTCTGGTCCTTACAGTTTCTTTCCATTTTCTTCTCAAAGTTCTTGTTCTCCTGCTACCTTAGGGAAGATTTTACTTTCACTTGAAAAAACATGGTTTCTAGGTAAGAAGGGATAACCTATACTCACCAAAATAACTATAACAATCTGTTTTTTACTGGGACATTGTACCCATTTTTGTGATGTTCATCAAGTCCTAATGGTCCATCTGCTATCCTAACTGAAGGGTGCAGCCTAATCAGGATGTACCTGAGGCTTTTTTCTGCACATACCAGAAGTTGTATTTGTTTAGTATCTTTAAACTGTTTTCTGAGCAGGCCTGCTACCACAGTGTATTGAGTAGTGCTTCCTCAGAAGGAAGCCTGGCATTTAATTAGTTAACATTGATAGAGCAATAGGAGAATTTTGATTACAGCTCAATACTGTGTAAGCAGTAACAGATGCTTATTATTATAAACAGATGACTCATTATTATTTCAGACAGTCAGACAACCATATGTCTCAAGCCAGGAGACTTCATAATTTTACATATGTGGTAGCAATTTGCATTAGAACCTCCTTTTTCTCATTAAATTACTGGGAGAGGTCATTGCTGTGGTCATTTTTACAGACAAAGTACTTGGAAAAACAGGCAGTGCAAATTATATGAATCGTAAAAATATCAAATCTCCGAACAACTGCAATTCACTTGGAGATAATTGTAATAGCTATAATAGATATGGTTGGTTAGTTTCTGATTTATGTTATGTTTTTCCAGACATTTTACTAATAGTAACTAAATTTTGTGTTTCTTGATTCAACTATTGAATTTATTCTTAAAATAGATGGACTTCAAACTCTTTCTCAGCTTATTTAAAGATCTTTGCTTCAATAGGAATCTTCCTATCCGTCTATCTGAATATGATTTTAAAAACCTAAAATAATTGCAATAGATAAGATGAAGAATAGACTATCAATGAAACAGTGAGCAGTCTAGAAATTACTTTTATTGTCTGTTCATTAATGTATATAAAAAAGTAATGCTTACTCTGAGCTTGTCAGCTGTTAGGCTTGTTTGGAGGTCAGAATAAAAATTTCCCCTGGTTATATAACCCAGATATTAAAATATTTTTGGATGTCTTTTAAAAACTAAGTGTAATACTTTCAAAAGAATGCTTTCATCTCTTATGTACATTTGAGAAATATTCTCTCTTATGTTGAATTAAAAAATTATGATACAGAATGCTCAAACAGTATCAAGACTAATGTAAACAAACTGTCAGTAACAAAGTAAGAACCCATACAAGAAAAAACAGTAAATGTTGGAAAGCACAAGTTGCAGAGATTGCTATCATTTCTTTATCTGGAATGTGAATATAATGAAATTGATAAATTAAACTACTAGACCAAATAAAAAAAAAATTCAAAAAGTTAATCTGTGCCTCTCATATTTTAATGAACTGAAACATAATGTAGAGGCCTTTACAGAATGTTCTGTGGTGATACAGTCAGAAGTGAATTAACATCCCAGACTGAAAAAAAAAAATAATTAAAACTTCTCATTTTGTGTGGCATTTGAGCAGCAGGAGAAGGCAGAGCCAGGGTTGAAAGAATAAACCTTTCTAAGATTCTTGTAGAAGTCCAAGTCCTTTGGAAGTGATTGCAACCTGGCTGACTTTGCTCTGGAAAGGTCAGCAAAAATTGCTTTCCACCAGAAAACCAAGCAAATGATCAAAACAAACCAGAAATAAAACTAAAACCAATCTGATTAATTTTTTGCCTGTTTTTAGCCTCAAACAAAACTAAAAGGGTGACAAAGTGGAAATATGTTCAGAAAACTTAGTCAACTCACAACCTGCATATCTTCACGTACTAACTATTAATCCAGTATGGCCCCAAAGTGGGGCTGTTAGACTGTATCCTGTATATATTATTTCACATATTCAGATGAAACAAGCATACAAAAAGACAACACTTCTTGGATAAGACACATGACAAAGTAGATTTCCTCAAGATGTTTAGAAAATTTTTAGAAAATTTAAAATCTTAGGTCTTTTTATCTAATAATCTTTATTGAATATGACAAAGTAAATTATTTCTTTGCTGTTCCTTGTTATAATAATTTAAGTACTCACCTACCATGAAGTCTAGATAACACAAAATTAAAGAATCAAGATTCTCATTCAAAATCCTTAAGGAATCTGACAGTACTAAGTTGTTGGAAGGCAACTTCCCCTTACTTACCCCTTATTTTTCTTATCATACAAGGTACTTTTCTGAAGGCTAAGAACATTCATTGCTACATCCAAAACCAGGAAAGACTTAGCAAGTGAAAATATTGTTTTTCAGGTCTCCCATGTAATTAGGGAAAGACTAGTTACTGAAAGACTTTTTTTTTCAAGTGAGTGTGGTGTATTGTCTCTGACCTAGGCAAGTTAGGGTAAGAGAGCTGAAACATAAATATGTTATCTATCTACCAGATGCCAGTACCATTGGAGTATGTGAATTTCTCTGCTGGTCTTTGCCCAAAAACTCCTGTCTCACTTCTCTAGATGTTAAGAACATTAAGACATTTATTCCAAATTATAAGATCTAAACTGTCCCAGGATCTCATTTTTTTTAAAGTGTGAAATCACAAATTATAAATGCTTGGGAGACTAAAAATAATTCAGGCAGAGAAGCACAGCAGAGAAATTAATTAGTTATGCCCAAATGAAGCATAATATCAGCACCTTTGGAGTGGATGGTGAATTGTGCATGCACTTTCTCTAAAAGGAATGTGATGTAGTAAGGAATAAACCTTTTTTCTGCTGAGAGTAGTGTGAGCAGGCTGGCTGGCCTTTCCTTTCCAGAAAAGTGCAAGTCTTGGAAAGGAAATGGCTTACTGACACAGAGGTGTTCAATGTTTTCACGTTCAAAAGTTTGGTTAACAGCTTCTGTAGGGAGGTCATAGAGGCTTCACACAGAATGCTAGAATAATTCATAACAACTTCCCATAAGCTCTTGAGAGGATTTTCAGTACTAAGAAAACAGCAATCAAATAGCTTTTTGGCCGAGCACATTTAGAAACCACACTGCTGAAGAAGTCAGAGAGTTATTAACATGGTTTTAAAATTATCACCCAAAAACATCTGTAAGTCACCAGTAAAGCTTTTTCCATCTCTTCACTCTGAAACAGCAACATTCCTAAAGACAAACACTGTAGACATTGCACCAGAGACATCATGATTCCTCTCCTTCACGTGAATTACAGTACAGATTTTTTCATTATCCCTCTAAGTGTCTAAGTGTTCAAACCCTCTCAAAACTCAAGACCTCTAGGAATGGTACTTCTTCCTCTTTGGTATAACACAGGGAATTAATACACAAGTTTAAAGCTATATTGCAAAAATCACTTCTGATATAAGACTAATTACAACCTGTTTTCAATGTACAAGTCTTCATGTGTGGAAAGCGGCTGACAAGCATAATCTTCCAAAATCCCTGAAGCTATAAAGCTGCAATAAAAAGGTATGCTTTTCAAAAGAAATCAGCCTCTTATTGACAACTCCCAAATGTAGCACAGTAAGAATCAGTTTGCTGTTAAAACATTCAGTGATTTGCTTCTCCAGCTTTTGAATGACTTTTTATTGCTGTATCTTTAGTAGTAATCAAAAAAAAATTAAGTGGAATATGAGAGTTATAGGCCCAGCTCCTAGTTGCCATAAAAATAGATTTATATTAGTTACAGAAATAATTTTAGAACTTTAGTTCTAAAAAATACTCTTGAATAATTCTTTGTCACTTGGGCACACACATTGCCCAAGTCTATGAGGTTTCTCACATTGCAGTGTAACTATCTTTCTTTCCAATCAATTAAACGAGACGAAAAGCTCTGCAGTTGCTGGGTATTTGTGATCATTGCAATAAATACAGTTGTTGCTCTGGTCTAAGCATTTCTGCGTTTTGGGTTGGTTTTTTTGGTTGGAAAAGTAGTGATTTATAGAATGCCAAAACAGAGTAGGAGTTTTGCAGAGGTGCTTACAGGCATTAGAGCTAAAGACTGTAGATTTTTATTTTATTTCAAGAAATAACACACAAAGGAATGATAGTCAAGATGAATCTAAAGTAACATAAGAGGCTGAGGGTGGGCAGCCAAGCAGAACAAATTACAAAAGTTTTCCATAGGTAAACATACAGGCCTGCCTTACAGTTTATTTTTTTTGTGTCTTTTGCTGTTGTTGCTTTTTGGTTGGTTGGTTGGTTGGCTGGTTGGTTGGTTGGTTGGTTGATTGGTTGGTTGGTTTTTTGTGGGTTTGTTTAGGGTTTTTTCTCTGATTTGGTTTCTTTTTGTTTCTGCTGGCCAGTCTTTAAAAATTTATTTTCACTTTCAGTTGTAAAGAAACAGCTTCTCTAATGGCATACTTTTCATTCTGATTTTCAAATGACATGAAAATAAGGGACAGGTCTACGGTTCCTGCACATTGCTTATCAGCCAGACTACCTGCCCTTATGTAAAGGAATAATTTAAGAAGTGCCAGTTTGTTACTTGATCTTCCTGTGAGTCATAGAGCTAAAATAGCTGTAATTATCTAACTGCTTTGCAACCCCTTATTAATTTCCAGGATGTAGTCAGTTCGTTAATAAGAAGTTTGGACTCTCAGAGGATTGAAGCAATCACTGCAAAAATTATATCTCTTCCAATCTCATCTGACACGTCATTTGTCACTGAAGAACTTACCTAAGGAGGAAAACAAAATTCAAGAGTCCTCCTGCTTTCTTCTTTCTACACTTTTGGATAACTACGATAAGACAAGAAATAATTTAATTCTAAGTGCTGGTTTCAACAAGGAGGTAATATAAAAACCTTCAGTTTCCTAGCCAAATGATTTCATAGCATCACCAGATGGTCAAAGGAAGTGATTGTCCTGCTCTGCTCTGCGCTGGTGCAGCCTCAACTTGAGTAATGTGTGCAGTTTTGCACCACAAAGTAAAATAGAGTGCAGGTTCTTAGTAAGTGTCCAAAGGAGGCCTACAAGGATGGTGAAGGGTCTGCTGAGGAAGTCTTACTAGACGTGGCTGAGGTTACTTGGTCTGTTCCAGACCAAGGAGGAGAATTCAAGGAAAGGCATGAAGCTAAGTGAGGGGACCTTTGGGCTGGATATTAGAAAAAAGTTCTTTGCCCAGAGAGTGGCTCAGGCCAGAGAGTGGAACAGGCTCCCCAGCAAGCCCAGCAGGATGTTTAGGCAACTTTCTCAGGCACATGGTGTGGCTCTTGGGTTTGTCCTGCGCAGGGCCAGGAGCTGGACTTGATGATCCTAGTGGGTCCTGTCCAACTCAGGATACTCTATGATTCTATTCTGTGATACATCGTTTTGTAACCTCTTGTTATTGTGAGACTGCTAGTTACATGGGAGACCTGAAAAACAAGCTTCTGAGTCTAACACAATGCTGTATCATACACCATTGTCAAAGTCCTAAGTAACTTGAGATTTCCATTGAACCCTGTAACAGGTTTTGACTGCTTATGAAGACATTAGGTACCTTCTCTACAAATTTAATTTTTTATTTTTCTTGAATTTCGAGCAACCAGCATAAACTGACAATATTTATTTTATAAGTAATTTTCTAAATTGTTGACCAGAATATAGATAATATTTCTCTGTTTGAGACTCAAGAATGTTTCTGTGTTCTGTCCTCATGAAGACTGATACAACTCCAGTAATTTAAATTTTTGCTTTACCTTGATTTCACTATGAAAAAAATTTAAAAATCAAGGTTCAGAATACTGACAAAGTGATTAAAGCACTGCTGGATAAAACTACCCTTTTAAACAAGATGAACCTCTATTTTTATTATAAACACATGGCATAGCAGTCCAGATTTCATACTGTGAGGACCAGGTTTATCAATGGAGTTTGGTTGTTTGTCATAAAGAAAGCCAAACTAAGACGATGTGAGGTCAGTCCACAGGAGCATCAGTACCTGAAAGATATGCTTCTCACTGGCCACAGACAAAAAAGTGTAAAATGAGAGGCATCACTTTATTTCTAGAGCTAAATTCTTCTTTCCAGCAGTTTTTTAGCTCTCCATGAGTTTGAACAACACTTAAAAAATTCAATATCTCTGTGGTTTTTTGCCATCCAGTCTGACTATCAGTAAACTGATGATTAGCCTCCTTATATTTTGATATCTTAAGCATCTTGGAACAGTGAGTTCACAAGATTACAACATGTGCTTTCTGAAGAGGAACTTCTATCATTGTTTCTTCTTTCCTTCAGGAATTTGTACAAGTCTGTCAAAATCTTCCCCAACTCCTTAGGATATTCTTAGGATAAGAAGCTTTTGTCTGTTTAGCTATATGGAAATTTTTCTACAACTCTAATAATTCTTTGTACCTTTTCATTTTATTGTACTTTTATCCTGTTGACACCAAATAGTCAGATCCACATGCAGAATTTAAAATGCAAGTGTAAGGGAAAAGTGTACAGTATTACAATTATTTGGCACTCTGGTCTTTTCCTCTAAGTTCTTGCCATTCATCTTAGGTTACTAAAATGAAATAAGTAGATCTTTTCAAAGCCCCCTAGGTCCAGATATTTTTTGATTCACAGTGATAATAGACAGCTTAGAAGCAATTCTTACATATTTATGGTGGGAATTGAGTTATTTTTGAAAGGGAAGATAATAAAAAAAGATGATAAAAACAACGGAAACATTTAGAAATTTCACAATTTCAGAATTTCTTAGATGTTTTCACCTTGTTTTCTAGTATGTTCTATTTCAGATGCATTGTTAGGTATTATACTGCTAAATATGTGAAAAAAAAATTCATACAACCTAACTACTTCAGCTAGTATGGATCCACATGAATAATTATCTCATATTGCAACATTTATTGACCAAATAGGATCAATAAATAACATGGATGACATGGGTGTGCATTGCTTTCCTGTCATAAAAATATTTGAGATAATTTCTCTAATATACTAGAAAACAAGTGCAGAAATCCATATCATTTTAAGAATGTCTAATATTGAAATCCCCAAAACTTCCTTATCTTAAAGAGCCTCCTCATACTGAAGAACTGAAAGGTAAGTTCATGCTCAAAAGAAAGGTGGTGTATAATGTTGAAAATATATTTCATGCAGCAAAATGTAATTTTCAAAATGTATGTGGAACAAGCATTTATTTCCCCATCAGTGGGTAATTTTGTCATGTGTCAAAATGCATGTTGGTAGAAAGACAGACTTCCCAATAAATATGTGTTTTGTGTGTGTTTATAGTTATCTCTGTCAGAGAAGCTGTTCTCCATTCCAGAGGCTAGGTCACTAGATTTTGCTAAATCATCCTACTGGCATTACAGAGTTGTAAACTTCCATCTTCCACTTAACAATCTTTTCCTATCACCAACCTTGCAGCAACCTTCTCAGTTCACAAGACTGGGAAGAAATTCATCTATGAGAGATCAAATGGTGCCTGTCTCAGAGAGGGAATATTGATTGAGTGAGGTTTGCTTCTGACTGCAGATATCAACTGCTTAACTGGGGGAGAAAATCTAACTGTAACTTTTTAGAGATAAAATGAAAGACTAAGAAATGGGAAGATATTGTAGATAAACTGACTATATTTTCTTAATATTTTGTGGTGAAGTTTTAGCAAGTGGGCAGTAATAATGGTAAGGTGAACACAATTAAAATTAAACACCACAACTGAATAAAAAAATGCAGTGTCAAACCAGAGTCTCTACTTGGAGACACAGTCCATAATCAACTCTTTCCTTGAATAGCAGGTAACAATTTTGAACATCTGAGTATGACTTCAAGCTAAGTTTCTACTTCTTACATGAAAACTGCTTCAGTTATATTATTAAAGGCTTCATTGACATTCCAAAAATTTGCTGTTTATATTATTTAATGAAACATTTTAGACGAGTTTTTGAACTTAATTTAGCAGACTAGCAAATTTGGGGCTTGGGAATATATATTGTATATGACTGAAGATCTGCTTTAGACATCTGGTGAATTGAAGCATTTGAGATAGTCTTACAGCTCAGTGGAAAGAAAAGATTATTGAGCTGTGTAAATTACCCTATTTTCTTTATAGTTAAAGATGGGAATTGCACAAATTTACGTAATTTGATAATTTGATCTCATTAAATTAAATGATTTTTCACACCTCTCAGAAAGAAAATCTGGAATTAAATACAGTCAGCAAAAAAATTGTTGTAATTGCAATGTTTCCCTGGAGGGAGAGCTTAAAAGAAGAGAATCCTTTGGGGAACAAAGGCTTACCCTTGAAATCTGGGGTTCAAATAGCAAGTCTAAAATGAGCACTCAGCTTAATCTCGGCTATTTACCTGTGAGTATCCAGTTATTTACACACATTTTACAGCACTTTAGAGCTTCAGTGCTTACTTCATGGCTTTACTGCTAATCTACATTCTCCTTTACTGCATTTGTGAATCAAAATTATATTTTTCAAGAAATTCTAGCATATTTAACAAAATTGGTTAATTCTAAATCTTACATAATACATGCCATAGAACAATTTTGGATTATATGAATTAATATTAAATATCGATCTTAAAAACAAAATTCTTCATCTTGTTTAAAAGCTGATGAAACTTAAAATTAGCATAGCACAAGACTGTGTTGATGCTAGCATTCACAGCCAGTCTTAGATTAAACACCAGCCAAAACAATTCTTCCATTGAACTCCTTCTATAATGCAATGATCTGCTTAATTAAAACTTTTGAGGTGGACAGCCCTTGTAGGAAGCTACTCCTTAAAATATACAGATGCTTTCACTACATTTTATTCTGGTGCTTCTTCCACTTGAACACAAGAAATTAAGCAAAGATAAAAATAGAATTTTTTCTTTTTTTATGAACTAAAATTAATATTTGAGGAGCTCTGTTAACATTTTCTCTATGAAGACATACAGCACAGAATTACAGAATTGCAGTTCAAGAAACATTAGCTGTCAAAAATGCCCAGATATAGCATTCACAAATAACCTTCAGATTGTAGTATAAAGAGTATCACAAGATATGTGATGAGTATATATGAAAATGTAGTAGATTCCTTTAAAAAATAGAACTTGTTTATGATAAATACAGCTATATTTGAAAGGATTAATAACATCAATTTTCTTGTTGGTTGTAGAAAACAAGCAGTGTACGGAATGTTTTTACTAATTGCTTTTCATTCAGCAGAGTGCAAAGCCTCCTAATCAGGCCAAATTAGTGAACACTCTGTAAGCTAATCAAATTTTTTTTTTCTGTATAGTAACATGATAATTTGCACCATTTAAAGGCTGTTAGCACAGCATATAATTCTGCATGATGTTACCATTCAAATTTATATATTCCAATGTTGTAGCGTATGTATTTATATATATATATATATGTATAGTATTTATATGCTCCTATGTTGTATGTACTCCAATTGTGTATCCTATTCTTAATACACCTCACTTGCTACATATTTTTTGATTTCTAGAAAGAATGTTTTCTTTCTTTTCTTTTACATCAGCTAGAAGCTGGTGTATCTGTAACTGAAAGAGTGCACGGCAAAAAAGGAAATCGATGATCTTCATGGGATTTGAGTATTCCCTAGTCTGCCTGAAATTATTATGGATGTTCTAGCTTTATTAATGCTCCTTATGGAACAGACTTTTCTGTCAATATTTTCACTGTATTTTATATAGAATAACTAGTGTGATGAATTTCTGCAGCTGCCCTATAAATGGAAAAGTGTCTACTTTTATATAAAGAGACTTTTATTCAGCCCTTTCCCTGGGACTGCCTATGTTTGGATGTTATAAATAAATACAGAACCAGCTACATACAGAGTTCTACAGAATGGAGATAAGATATTTCTTCAAACACATATTCAGAGGTTTCTCCCTGCCATTAAATTTTCTCCTCTGCAAGCAGGAGTTTTTGTATTTATATGTGGCCCATAGACCTAAGGATCTACAGTTAGACATATTTTCACTTTATTTGCCATTAACTCCAAGCAACCGTGACTGGTATGTCTTAGTCTGGGTCTGGGTTTGCTTTGCTGCTAGAAAATTTAGAAATCACTCCCACGTACTTCCTACTGTCACAATCTCTGCCATTGACTTAAATGGTCTTGATTTCTCAGGTAATTCTACAAAAAAATCACCATTCAAAAATATATAGCTGTGCCTTAATTTAGTATGTCCTCTTACTTTTTTAATCCTTGCTAAGAAATCTGATAAACATGCTGAGAATTCTTAGCAAAGAGACAGCATGGATTGTCTTGCCATTCCTCAAGTATTTATGTCCCTATTCATTGCTTCAAACCAAAGTGCCTGAGAAGCACCAATTCCCACAAAAGATAAATTATGCAATACTTGCTTTCCCATGACCCTGTGAAGAATATAATCAAGATTTAAATTTTTTGATCTCTGGGAAGTTAATGGGAATCTCACTTTTAACCAGGCCCCTAATTTTGTGCCACAAAATCACATCAGTTATGTGTGGGACTGAAGCAGTTCTAGCAGGCTTTACTGAATGCAATCAGCTGCCTTTGAGCCAGATTCCCTAAAGCCCCTGATTAGGGAGGGTCCAAAAACTTTTAGCCAAAACTGAGGAGAAGCCTATTGGAATCAGCCCTAGCACATGGAAGATGAAGACAGACAGACAAATGATACAGCAGTTTGTGCAGAGAGGCATAAAGCAGGGAACCTCAACCAAATTTGTACCTCTGTAAACTGTCAGGTACAGAGGTTGCATGCTACAGGGCAGTTTTCCATGCAAAGGTTGGAGAGGCTGAGCCTGTCAGGGCAGAGGCTTGGGAGCAGGCAGATCTTCAGAAGGCAGAAGCATTCCTTTGAGCCTCACATCTCAGGGAGTGCCTAGAACCCCTCTCTGACACCAGAAAAGATGGCTCTTGTCCTGTGGGAGGCGTGCCATCTTGCCAGAACAGTGCCTCCAACTGGGGAAGCTGTAGGGGACAGTGGGCAGTCTGCACAGCACCACAGTAGGTGAAAGGGGGATAGACAAAGACCTTTTACAAGAATAACTGGGCTCCAACTGCTGTTGAGGTACAGGCAATGCCCATCTCTAGCACAAGTGCAAACTGTGGGGGAAGGTAAGGGATAAAGTTGGTGACTTCAGGCTCCTGCCCTGCCTAAGGGCTTACAGTTACAAAATAGGCTCACTGCATTTGGAATTGAAGAGGATCCAGATGTGCCCGTGAACTGACCTTCCTCACACTAAACCATGCATGACCATCATGAAAATGTAGCAAGTCACTGAAATGGCTGACTTCGTGATGCAGGGTACAAAGCCACCCTAACAAAGCCAAACTAATCTATCATTGACAGGTTTGCTCCCTGCTGGGAGCCCAAATCTGAGATTTTCTGGAGGGACTGACAAGTATTTTCTGACCCTTAAAATATTATCTCATTCTTTCTTCAATGTGGATACCACTGACACTGCCAGGAAGAATCTGGACAGTACAAAAGTTATTTCAGAGTGCTGGAGGTGGTAGTTAGGGGTGTGGGACCCAAGTGGGTTGTCCTCAATCCTGACAGTGAGGATAAAGTGGCGAGGAGGAGGGTACTGATAATGAGCCGATAACTGACTGTGGATCTATTGCTGGTGGAAAAGCTTTAGGTACTATAAGCACTGAGCACCATCGCCTTTTAAAGAGAAATGGACTTCACCTCACTAAGAAGATCAGAATTACCTTTGCCAGCAGAATTCCTGAGCTGGCAAGGAGGGCTTAAAACTATGAATGATGGTGGTGCAAAAGAGTTACTAACAACCCGGAGAAGGAATGATGGACAGGCTTAATGAGTAAGTATCACAGAGTGATGTGCTAGGAAAGAATCACAAAATCAACAATGAGAATTAAGCGGGGTAGCCTCCACCACTTTGCTAGTGTGCAAGGAAGTGCCTACAAGATACCATTATGGAGAAAGCTCGAAAAATGTCTGGGACATCAGTATCTGTATACTCAAGCATGGAGGTAGGGTACATCTGTGGACACCTTGCTGGGATCACAGGGATGGGATGACTTCCTTACGTGCAATGTTTCAATGGAGGGTTACACTCTTTACAGGAAATAGAGATGAACATGATAAGGAGGGGGAGTTGCCCTTTATGTGAGAAGACATCTGGGATGAAGGGAACATTGCCTGAAGTTCAAAAGAGAGTCTGAAGAATTTATGGATGAAAATCAAAGAGAAGGCAAGTAAGAGTGACATTGCAGTGTCTCTGCTGTAGGCCACCTGCTGAGGATTAAAAAGAAAATGAAGCCTATACAGACAGAAAATAGTCATATTCTCAGGATCTGATCCTCATTGGAGGCTTCAACAACCTCTATGTCTTCTAGAAAGAAAAACTAGGAGGACATAAGGAAATTAAGAGGATTGCCGTGGAAAGCATTCATGACAATTTCCTGAACCACCTGTAGAGAAACCAACAATGACAGGTGCAGTGCTGGATCTCATACTCAGAAACTGTGAGGGTCACATTGGGAATGTGAAGACAGAAGGTAGCCTTGGCTACAGGGACCATGACATGGTAGGGTTCAGAACCAGGGGACAAGAGAAGGAACATAGCAAAAAGATCGCATTCCTGTACTGCAGCAGAGCATTCTTCAGAAATGTCCTTGGAAGCATGCTCATTTCCAGGTCCATGAAGGAAGAGAAGGTGATAAGGAGCAGTCAGCATGGATTCACCAAAGAGGAATCTTGCTTTACCAACCCAACAACCTTCTAAGACTCTCTGTTTTACGAGGAAAGCCTGGAGTAGTCAGGGCATGGGGAAAAGCTTATCAATGTTTCTATACATCCAGAAAGGATACAAAGAGGATGGAGCCAGGCTCTACCCAGTGGTGCCCTGTGACAGGACAAGGGCAATGGGCACAAACTGAAAGACAAGAAGTTCTGTAGAGAAACTGAGAAACCCATTTTTACTGAGAGGATGACTGAGCACTGACACAGGTTGCTCAGAGACACAATGGAGTCTTCTTCCTTGGAGATCTTCAAAAGCCATCTGATCATGACCCTGTGTGAGTCCATCTGTTTCAACACTCCTGCTCAGCTCAAGCAAGTTGGACCAGACGAGCTCCAAAATTGTCCTTTAATCATAGCTCTTCTGAGTTTATGCAAACATGTGAATTTAAGAAATAGGTTCACAGAATCACAATCATTTATGTTGGAAAAGACATGACTGAGTCCAATCTTTGACTTATAAGATATAGATAAGATGTTCTGTAGATACTAAGACAAAGATTATAGGTTGGAATATATTTTGTAATGGATTATGATGAAATGTCATTATTTTATTTTAGGTCAGGTAGACCATATGAAATTAGACAGGTATTCACTGGTAATTTTTCTAAGTCGTATTTGTCTTGCTACAAAGGCATGATGAAAGGCTGATACAAATTTTCTAAATTTTCTAAAAACTCTCCTATCAATCTAATTCTCCTTGAAAACACTTGTGTACTGCATCAGGGGCAGAACTGTTTGATTTTTAAATACTCATGGCCCTAATGCGCATCTACACAACATCTGAGGAAAATAATGTTCTAGAACTATTGCTCTCCAGGTATGTGGGCTCTGCCAAACTGCATCAGCCTTCCTTGCTGTTGTGATTTAAACCATGCACCTGAACATTAAGAACTGTGGGCTTTTGTGCTTTTTCCAGGGCTATTTTGTCCCTGCATAATAGCCCTCTACATGGGAATTTCTGGCTATTCCCATGCTCAGGTGTGGAAGTATACCAATATGGGGTGACATGATAAAATATGTAGAGGAGGCATCTCCAAAGATTTTTGTAAGGCAAAGGAAGTTTTTAATTGCCCACATATGACAACTAATATTTCATACCTCTCTATCTTGAAAATGAATCTTGGGCCTATGCTATTTTTGCTTCATAGAATATTTAATAATGATTATTCATACATGTGAATGCAGAGACACATATGTACTACAAAATTTTCTGTTGAGCCCCCCCCAGCCCAGGCAATAAATATTACAGATATTTTGGAGAACAAAGGTATATGTTGGCTTTCTGTTACGAGGTTTTGCTGCTCTGCTGCACAGCTTGAGCACCCCTATGACAGCAATGAGTCACACTGTGCATCAAGATTGGATCTAGATAGAATGGTTATTAGACTTCCTGCTTTTCAGATTGTGAATACAGGCATGCTTCATTGATAAGAATTTTTTGCATTGCTGATTCTAAGGAATTGATTCAATGGTTAATCAATCAAATTGTGATAACTTAATCCCAGGCATAATGATTGTGTGAGATTGTCTCTCAAAAGTTTTAGCTGCTTATAACAAGGTTTTCCTCTCCTTCCATTCTAGAATTGGGCTGTTCACTTTTCATCTTTTTGTAAACAGGATCAGAAAACTAGAAATTATAGAGAATCCAGTTGTTTTTTAAGTGAACTGGATCTTGTAGATCATACATGTCACCTTGTGTTTTTTATCTATAGATTTACGTGATGACAGAACTACTGTGAAACAGAAGCGAGAGCCTTCTTCCCCCCCTCAATCTTTTGTTTCCCAACATATTAAAACCCCTTTTGATTATTACTCAGATTCATAATTTCCAGATGACACAAGTCTTAGTTTAGGAATAACCATTTACTTTTTTTGTTTCCTTCACACTTTATCAACACAGAAAGCCACCTTCTATGTCATCATGAATTTCTTTTCTGAGGATACATTTAACATTTTTAGATACATCTAATACTTAGTTTTGCAGAGATCATAATTTTCAAAGAAGTTGGAATGATTTTAAAAGTTCTATTTCTTACACAAGAAGTGTGTTTGACATCCATATTTAAAGGAATAACATGCTTTAAAATGTCTGATTTTTGGTGCCCAAGATTTTGAGTCACACTGGAGTAGAGCTCACTTCTGAAAATAATGAAATGAAATCTATGGGGCTTATTGGCGATTTTAAACATTTATTTAGTAGGACTTTGGTTACTTAAAATTATTTCTGTATTTTTCATCAAGAGCACTTTTTTATTCCCTTAGAAGATTATATAAAATTCCTACAAATACTCACAGTAGTTGTAAGTGCTTTATTACACTCTTGTGATCTTATTACGGATTATGAAAGTGACTAACTAGTATTCTTTCTCCTTTGGCTCTTCTCATTTCTTCAATATACAAAAAGGTAAATAATTAGCTTCTGACTTTCTTTAGGAAACTGCTCATTTTTGAGACTAATAGAATCCAGTTTGAGTCACGTACAAAAGCATTGTTTTTGCAATGGCTTTCTTCATACACTTTCTATAGCCATATGGCAGGGCAGTGCACCAAAAAAGAATTAATTCCTCTTTACCTGTCATAATAAAGAAATGTTGAGGAAACACTAACAGGTTGTAGAGAAGACAGTCACCAGAAAACAGCAACTCTAACAAATAACTGAATGAGTGAATGAATGAATGAATGAATGAGAACAAAAACATAAATCCAGTTGAAGTAATTCAGCCAATGTCCTACAGGAAAACTACTGGCCCGATTCTACCTCTTTGCTGGAAGGGTCCAAGCATCATCTTATTTATATGGCATTTAATTTCATTCTAGGAAAAAAAGCTGGGAATCAGGATGTGGTCTTTTAAACTTTGTCTGTTGGATGTTGATTGTTTGCCTGCATTTTTTAAGAACTGCTAACTGTCTTAACACTTTGTCCTCTAGGAAATGGAAGAAATAGAAGTCTAAGATGTCTGCATTCCATTCCTAGATGTGGTAATTCAAAACTCTGTGAAGAACAGACCACCTCCACTCAGAGGAACTCATGAAACCTAAATATTCTACAAAGATTCTCAGGTGTAAACTAATGCAATTCTAATATAGTGATAAAAAATATTATTATATTAGAGAGTAGAAGGATGTTCTTTCTGATTCAAGCTTCCAAGGAGATGTGCTTGCATTGAGTTTCAGGTGCATTTTATGTGAGACAGTAATCAATTTAAGTTTGATATTAAATTGGATCTTTCAAGTCTTTTTTTCTTTGCTTACCTGTAGCTCATGCTCTTTTGATAGATACATAAGATCACTAGAAAATTATTAAGAAGTTGCCATGGAATAACTGGCATGTCTCTAGGATAGAATTGCTTACTATTGGGTTTATTTTCATCACTTTCTCCATTTTTCTCTTTATATTCCTTATTGCCATTCTTTGTTTCCTTACATACCCTGACTTTAATTCTTGCTTTCACACCTGCTCACTTCCCAGTGTCTCAGTGTCCTCTTCCCAAAGTCACATCACTATTTGTGGTGTGTCTATATCTATATTTCCACCCCTTTTCCAGGCTCTTTTTCTCTGTTGTTGCTTTGCTGCCTTTCAATTTCTTTTTGCTTTTCTATTTCTTGTTCTAATAGTAGCCCTTTACTTTTTTCATAGTGCTGAAGGCCATTTCTGTGGTCATTCTTTTTTCAGGACAGAGTTTGTAGCCATGGACAGATATGAATCTGTTTAGAGGCAACGTGCATGCTTCCTCAGGTGGCAAGCTATAAATTCTTATAAGCTCAATTTCTTCATTATCTAGCTAATATTTACCTCCTGTCAGTGTCATTATCATTATGATAAAATCCAGCAACGATCTTTGTTCAGAGATTCATCTGAATCCCCTGCAGTTTTTGAGTCACATACAGAAAACAAATTTTAAATCAAATGCCATGTCTACTGCAGTGCCCTTCAAAAATCCTTCAAAAAAGGAGACCACATTAAAATGGGTGAGCTTTCAAGTGCCAGTAATTGGTAAAATAAACCAGCATAATTATAAACTGAAATTTATGGTTTTACATGCAGTAATATTCCTACTAACTTATGTGTCACATTTTTTCACCTTGTTCATTTATTCCTGTCACTCAATGAATCACCAAGTCAGTGTTGCTTAAGAAAATCAGAAACTGTCACTACCCTGACATCTCTGCAGCTAAAAATGATGCAACATATTTTATTAATGAAGTGACTTTTTAAGGCAATCTGTATTAATCAAATAAAAGTAAACCCACAGCTAGAGTTCAGAAGAAATTTGCAGATGCTAATGCATGTTCCAAGTTAGAAGTCTGTACTGCAAAACTGACTGAATGAAATCAGCAAGTTAACATTGGAATGCTGTCTTTAAAAAAATATCTCCAAAGCAAATTATTCCTGGTACTGTAAGAATGGTTCATACATCTATGTATTCATTAAATGCATTAATAATAAAAATATTTTGTAAGAGAGGAATTACTTTACTGCTGGATATATTGTTGAGTCCTATACAACCTTACAGTGCTCAACAATATAGCCAAGAGTGTAGTGATTGTAGTTTGAAACATCCAAATATTCACTATTTTCCTTCTGAACTGGACAGAAAATTCCTTTTATAAATTAAAGCCATGTAGGATTTAGACACTAATTAATTAATTCTAACTAAGGAACAAAGTCTTCAGTTTCATTTACACTACATTTAATTTCTTATCTAGCCAGAAT
The DNA here is from genome assembly GCF_971803275.1 of Cyanistes caeruleus. Lineage (NCBI taxonomy): Eukaryota > Metazoa > Chordata > Aves > Passeriformes > Paridae > Cyanistes > Cyanistes caeruleus. Next base: position 38,371,009 of record NC_141732.1, read on the forward strand.
TTTTTCAGATGTTGCTGGTGTTTTTCCTATCACATGCAGCATTTTGTTTTCACTGTTTCCTAGGAACTGTCTTTTAAGTACTGCAAAAACTGAATCATAGCAATCCAACTTTATTTTAATAAAACAAACTACAGTCAAAATTCAAACCTGCTTGGCAGGTGAGTTAAGATTAAAAAAAAAAAAAAATACAATAAATTTCTATATAGTTATTGTTCTACCAGAGTAACAAAAGATTTATCTCTTTGTGCCTTTTTAATACCAGTGCTTAGATGTTACAATGATCAGTATTCTGGGAGTACCAATGCAAGAGCATTGTTCTAGCTGTCTCCAAGCCATGTTTTCACAGAATCACAGAACAGGTCAGGTTGTAAGGTACCACAGCGTGTCATCCGGTCCAACCTCCCTGCTCAAGCAGGGCCATCCTACAGTACACGGCGCAGGATTGTGTCTGCATAGTTCTTCAATATCTCCAGTGAGGGAGACTCCACACCTTCTTTGGGCAATCTGTTCCAGTGTTTGCTAACCCAGACAGTGAAGAAGTTCTTCTGCATGGTAAGGTGGAACTTCCTATGCATCAATTTCTGCTCAATATCTCTTGTCCTGTTGCTGGGCACTATTGAGAAGAGCCTGGCTCCATCCTCTGACACCCTCCCTTCAGACACTGACAGACATTGGTGAGGTCCCCTCTCAGTTGTCTCTTCTCAAAGCTGAACAAGCCCAGCTCCCTCAACATCTCCTCATGAATTTCCTCATCATCTTTGCTGCGCTCAACTGGACCTGCTCCAGAAACTCCACATCTTTCTTGCACTGAGGAGCGTAGATGTAGCAGTCCAGATGTAGCCTCACCAGGGCTGAGTAGAAGGGCAGGATCTCCTCCCTTGAACTCTTGGCAAAGCTCTTCCTAATGCACCCCAGAATACATCTGGCTGTCTTGGCTACATGGGCACTGCTGACATTTGTTGAGGAGGCACCTGTCTCTTTGTACAAGTTAAACAACACTGGGCCCAGTGTGGAACCTTGGGGTACATCACTAGTGACAGGCCTTCAGCTTGACCCTGTGCTACTGACTACAACCCTCTGGGAACAGCTGTCAAGCCAGGTCTTCATTCACCTCACTGTCCCCTCACCCAGCCCAAGCTTCCTGAGCTTGCCTATGAGGATGTTTGGGGAGAGCGTGTTGAAAGCCTTGCTGAAATCAAGGTAGACAATATCCACTGCTCTCCCCTTGTCCACACAGGTAGTTGTTTCATTTAGAAGCCAGCTGGGTTGGTAAAACAAGATTTACTTTTGGTGAATCCGTGCTGCTCCTGATCAACTTTTTGTTATCCATGTAGTTATTAATGGCCTCCATCAATAGACAGAGGCTCTCCATCCTTCACAGGGATTGAGGTAAGGCTGAATGGCTGGTAGTTCCCTGGGTTCCTCTTGCCCTTGTTGAAGAATGGAGTGACATTTTCTTTCCTCCAGTCCTCAAGAACCTCTCTGAATTGCCATGACCTTTCAGGGATTATTAGGGCAACCTTGCCATGGTGTTCACAGGCTTTCTCAGCACTTGGAAATGCATCTCATTAAGGTTCATGGACATGGGGATATCAAGTTTGCCTAGGTCTTCCCTAGTCCAATCTTACTTGGGCTTGGGGAAAGGGAAATTTTTCCTTCCAACATTTTATTAACTTGTCTCTTCTGTCAAAGATTCCTGAGGGCAGTGCAAAGAAGGCATTCAGTAACTTTGCCTTCTCTGCATCCTGTTACCAGGGTTCCCCCTCCATTTACTAATGGTTCCTTATTATCTTTTGTTTTCCTTTTGTTATTAATATATTTACAGAAACCTTTTTCATTGTCCTTCACATCCTTGGACAGATTTAAATCCAGATGGGCCTTGGTCCTCCTTGCCTCATTTCTACTTACTCTGAAAACCTCTCTATATCCATTCCAAGTGGCCTGACCCTGCTTTGCTCTCCTGTGGATCTCCTGCTTATGCTAGCATAATGACAAGGCTTTTTGTTCACCCATGCAGGTCTCTTGCTCCCTTTGCTTGATTTCTTGCTCACCAGGATGCATTGTTCTTGAACCAGGTATTCTTCTCATGCTAAGGACACTGTGTCATCCAGGTTCCTATGGTGTGCAAGTAAGCTTCTACCGGAATTTGATGGGCCTGAAAGTATCAGCAGTTGTGCCTAATAGGATCCATTTTTAAAAGGGTATTCCAACCTTCAACTGTGTAGTTCCACAGTGGGTGGGGTTTGCTATAATAAATCTCCATGTCTGTATGGGAGTTGGCTTAACTGACTAGTTTCTGCTTTTCTTTGCTAGAGAGCACTATAATACTGTGGATGGCTGAGATTTGTAGTTCTCCAATTATCCTGACCTGGCAATATTCAGGAGAGGAGAACACGAAAGCACAGGACCCACAAATTCCGAAAAAAGTAGTCAGTGTCATATGATAAATTAGGTCAGAAAAAGGGCCACCTATTTCATGTGTATGGGTGAGGTGAATTCTGTAAAGGAATGTTTGCGGTACCTTTTCTGTTTATCTGCATTTTTCTGAACCATACCACTAGGTATGGCAGGAAAGAGCTTGAGAAAAAAGCCCATGTTTTTCAGGCACCATTCTTTTTGATTTTCATTACAGTATGATCACTGAGTCTTTGGTATTAAGATGAGAAGGTGTTTTTACACTATCAAGAACACAGCCATTGACCTCCTTAATGTTTTTCCTCTGTATGGACAGGCCTGTGGCAGCCCCTAGTCCCCAGCATACTGTGTATGGTAGACACGGCAGTGCAAGTTGTGCTTCCAAACTGTGCTCTCTTACATGTCTAGGTGAAATGACTTAACTTCCCTCACTGAGATGCATTAGAGGGAATGATCTATCCTGAGGGCTGGAAAGGAAGGTTTCTTTTCAGAGACAGCAATGCTATGTTGGAAGAATTTTCCAGCCACACCCACAAGTAAGCAGAAGGAACGTGATACTCTGGTTTTGGCGATATTGCCACAAGTAGAGGTGATTTGGTCTCTTTAAAAACTAGGTAACAGTGAAAAAAGAAGCATTTTCCAATAACTAGTGAAAGAAAGCTAGATTTCCATGTGCCTGGTACTGCAGGTGACTTGTACTGCCCTGGCATGGAGCATCCATACACAGAGGGTAAGCGTCCCAATGGTCTGTTCAGAGCCAGCTCTGATAAGGTCTGTGGCTATGAAAATCTTTTACCTTAGAGAAACAACTAAAGAATCAGAGCCACATTGAACCAGGTGTAGCGAGTCATTCATGAACGAGTTAAATTCATAAACACCTCACCTAATTAAAGCATAGTTCTTATCTTTCATATGCCTGAAATGCTATTATTTTCTTGCTGGCTATCTGAGAAACTGTACTTCAAGGACAGCAGCAGAGAAGCCAATTGTCATGATGTGCTAAGTCATTGCTCAGAATAAGGCCCCTCCTTGCCCTGGTTTTGTATGGAGGGCAGGAAACTGAGCCGGACATGGTAACTGTGGCATTAATGAGCAGAAGACCAAAATTAGATGCTTACGCAAGTGACAGATAATAAAAGACCTGAGCAATACTGCATTTATCACTTCATAATGCCTCTAATTTAGAACAGTTTTACATTTCAATCACTTCTACATGTTAGAATTTATTTTTAAAGCTGGCTGGACTCACTACACCTTCGACATTTTACAAGGAATAAGCAACAATAGTAGACTTTCCCTTAGGACAACCAGGTTGTCTGGTTGTCGCAGACCCCAAAAACCAAACCCTACACATCCAGCTCAAAACCCATTGAAGGCCATTTTCTCACTTGATCTAAAACCAAAGTTTCTTCTTGTTTCATACTCACAAAAGGACAATAATTCAATTGGTATCAAGGCTTAGTCCTAATCAACCCTGAATAAAGCCATTTCCTATTTGCCGTTGTGACAGAGAGCAACCTGACCTGTGCTCAGGGCTTATTCCTTCATATCTGAAGTGTTTCACTAGAAGTTTGTCCACATTTATCCATGTCTATTAATGTAGAAAATAAATAGATTTAACTAAACTTGCAAGCAAAAGTGATACAGGAAACCTCTGGTGATAAAGAAAGCAGAGTGGGTTTGCCTGAGCTAGGGTTCTGAGGGAATATCTCAGTGAGAGCCTGAACAGGCTTATCACTGTCAGCACACCAAGCTGTAAAAAGAGATTGCTGTTGATCAGATGTATTAGGAGCCAAAACTAAACCTATAAATTTCTGCAGTAGAGCAAATTTCATCTGGTGGTTAAAGCAAAACAAGGCATCTGAAAACAAGTCTGTGTGCTGTATCCAGGTCCCAAGCCAAGCCCCAAATGCTTCAGCTCCCCAATGAAAAAGACTTCTCTTTCCTTCTCATTACCTCTGATTTTGAAATTCAGAAACACACACATTAAATAGATAAATTATCTTCTTCTCCTCAGCTGACCTATGGCACACACTCTAAAGTGTCTCTTCAGTGCACAGGTTAACCTCATAACCCATGTTATTTTTTTTAAATTTGACTTTGCAGCATGTGATGCATAGAAAACCCAATTTTCCAATTCAGCTTTGAAACAGGAGAACTGCTGCAGTGTGCTGCTATTGTTTTTGACCCAGTTTCAGTTAAATTAAAAGTTTTTGTGTAGACATGATCTAATTGCTCTTCTCTTGTTGTTACTCTACTTCAGAGTAACACTGCAGGCAGCCAAGATGGAAAATCTGCACTTCACTTCTCACCCAGAGAATGAAAAAGAGGAGTTAGGAAAGTCTCGTAAGAGAAAATACTCTCCCTTCCACTTCTGTGGTAGGTCCTTTGTGTAAAGGAGTAGGAATACTTAATTTTCTTTTTGGTTGAACAGATCTCAGTGACACTTTGCTACAAAACTTGAGATCCATAAGAGAATTTATTGCTTCTCTCTACAAATGTGCTTACTGGCATACATGCACACACTGGAATGATTCAGAGTTAGACTGACAGAGTGCAGATCACTGCTGAACGCCTTTCCTTCAATCTGTATGTGTTTTCTCCTGAAGTAAGTTGAAGCAGACATGAATAGTAACAAGAACTGATCTGGTGAGGCTCCCTTAAATGGTCAGGATATTCTGCATACTGTATTCATAACTGAGAATCTCTTAGAAGCAGCAGATCTCTGACAAATTGTGTGTACAATGTAAAAGACTTCTTAAAAGCAGCAATTATACTAGCTTTTGTCTTCATTGATACATGCTGTGGGACTCTGGAAATAAAAGACACCTTGAATAGCTTAGCTGTGTAGCCTTTTCCCCTCTTTACAGAGAGATATTCAGTCAATTTATTTTATTTAAACAATGGTGCAGACCTTAAATATTAATATCGTACAAGGGAGACAAACTGACATAATTGACATCATAGTCTTGCTTTCAGAATGCATTTGGTTTAATTTTTAAACTCTGGAACTGCCTTCAGGAGAATGGATGCTCTGAGAAATGACCTGCTGGAAAATTCATTGATTGATGACACCCAGTACCTATCTTCCCAAGCCTCATGCTGAAGAGCTTTGCTTGTTTCACAAATGTACCATTTCAGACTGATTGGATGCCCAAAGAGAGCACATGCTGTTGTGCTTTCAGTTTTGACTTTGATTGAAGAAATCAGGAAGAAACTATCAGATGCAGCAGGTATCAGCAAAGTATCCACAGCTTCCAGAAACCAAACTGCTGAGAAGTGAGATGATTTGGAGGACGGGGAAGGGAGAAGAAAGATTCTGTAAGGACAGGGAAATTAAATGATAGGGATTTTTAGCTGTGCTTTTCTATCCCAGAGAGCCTGGTACCTCACCTTTTATCTGGATGCCAGAAATAGCGTTGTGTTCTTTTTCCACATAGTACTCAAAAGGCTGTGGAATAACACTATAAGAAAATAAATAGAAATAATTAGGCCTATTAACCAAGGCTATTTCCACAGGTGAAAAAATATTAGCTACATTTGTCTCAGTTGTTTACCAAAAAGCCTACATTATTGTCTTTATCATGGATTAAAAAAATGTCTACCGGTTTGCTGTTGTATCATTATCTCTGAAATCCCTCCAAATATATACCATTGTGTATGTAAGGCTTTGAATGCATATCCAACATGCAAAACACACCCAAAAAAACTTCTGCTTTTTCCAGAATCTCATAGCTCCTGTTGAAATTTGGAGGACTCTTTGGAACTTAGTAGGGTGCCCTCCACTATGGTCAACTCAAATGATGCAAAAAAATGATGCAAAAAAATTATATTTGGGTTTGTACAAAATACTACTACATCCTGAGAAATGTTTTTTTTACTGTTATTTGTTATAATATGAAGAAGGATGGTTCTCTTTTGCATCTAGGTAAAGCCTTGTAAAATAAGGGGCTTGTTACCTTTGTAAAATCAGGGCTCAGGCCTGCTACTTCGTTTGAGTAGAAGAAACTATGGGAGAGTGACTCAGCTGGAATAAGGGTAGAGAGACATGAGAGACATGGTGTGTGACTGCCACATGTCCACACGGTGGTGTGTGGTGGTTGGTTGACTTGGGCTTGTTGTGTCTTTAAACTATGAAAACTGATAACTGACTAACTGCTTAAAAAGGCCAGGTTTTTGCAATAAAGCAGCTCTCCATTGCACCTGCCTGGGGACTCTGTGTCACTTTGCTTCATACATTTCTCATTAACTTGGGCACTCCACTACATGGAGGCATACAAACTAATACATGTAGAATAGACTGAATATAGATGCAGAAAAACAGGCATCTATCAAGGTGTTAGACCATCCTTCCAATGTTCGCCTGACTGCACCCCAGTGAAGTAAAGCAACTGGACAATGCTTGCCAACTGCTGGCCAGATATTTGAGCAGACTCATTGGATGATCAGAGTCTAGAATAAGTAGGTCAGAAGAGTTGCCTAGGTGTAACTTTGATAGAAATTTTCTAGTGCACACATACAGATCTGATCTGATGTATGGAAAAATTCCTGCCTGTAGTTCATATGCCAGAGGAGCTGCCTGACTGCTATTTCAGCAGTAACACTTCTGCAACAGCTGCTGAGATATTGCAGTCCTATTTTCATCTTCTGAATTATCTCAGAAATCCAGCAAAATCAATGAATACATTTTGTTGACAAATGCCCTTTTATATGTTCAGTACAGGGAAATATTTCTGTAGTCATTGTACTGAGTCTAGCTGGGACTGAGTTAATTTTTTGCATGGCCATCCTCACAGTGCTGTGCTTTGCACTGGTATCTAGAAGGGTGTTGATACTGCTGAAAACTGCTGGCACAGCTAAAGTGCTGTTTCTCCAACATTCAATCCAGTCAGTGATCTGGGGTTGGGCAAGACCTTGGGAGAAGAAACAACCAGGACAGCTGACCCAAACTGACAAAGGGGTGCTCCATAGCAGATGATGTTGACTTGGATATAAAGGCTAAGAAAAGAAGAAATAAGGGGTGGAATTCATTAGTTCCAACACTGACATTCTAGAGCAACCACTACCCATGCTGAAGCCCTGCTTCCCAGGAAGTGGCTGGATATTGCATGATAATGAAGATAAGAGTGATTTCTTTTCATTTTCCTTGTGCATGTGTAACCTTTTGCTTCAGTAAATTGCAATATCTCCACTTATGACTTGTTTTCCATCTTATTTTCTCTGTCCTGTCCAGCTGAGACAGGGGAATGATAAAGCAGCTTGGTGGGCACCTGAAATCCAGCCAAGGTCAATCCACCACAGTCCTCCACTATCAGAACATTTCATCTTAGTCTCTTTACAGATGTATCAGCTGTACATGGTATAGTTTGTCATTATGCACAACACAGCTCATCTTTAAGCTCTTAGCATTAAGGAATTAAAATGCCAAAAAGCAAAAGGGTATGACATTTAACGTAGTCATATCCAAATCCCTCTGTACAACAGACAAGCTTCTGGTACTACACAGCTGGGGCAGTTGGGTCCTTAGAAGGGTAGCTTACATCCCAATGAGAGATCTACACAAAAGGAGAAAGTTGTACATGAAGCTCCCCTTTTGTTTCGACCAAAGAGAGGCTTGATTCTAAGCCATAGTAAAGTTCTTTTTCTATGAACTTTTAAGTTCACACCCAAAGCTCCCCCATTGGTTATATGTTGATTATTGCTAGAAGACTCCTTATTCTTCATGTTCCTATTGGTTAAATTTTGCTGTAGTAATTATAATATCCCTAACCATTTGTTCCTATTGGATCCCTTTTCCCCAGTGCATAAATGCCTGTGCCCAAGCCTGGACCTCAATCCTTTTCCAGTTCACCCCCTGTTGAATGTATGGTTTGTTGGTTTTAGCTTATCAAAGGTTCAGTTTCAGGTAACTGGATCAGGTTTGTCTCTCTCATCAAAGTTGCCAGGAGTGGGGAATCCTGACAATAGTAGCAGCCAACCTTGCTATCTGGGTCAGGGCCAGCCTCCTGCAACATAAGAGCATTTCAGTTCATATTCCTTTCTTCCAAGCACTGTATCACCTAATTAAAGCCAAATAAAAAATAGCTACATTTTTTTTAACTGTTTATGCAACAGACCCAGGCATTCTCTGATAGGAATTATTTTCCCGTATTTTCTTTAAAGCTTCTTTTTATTCCACAGTGCTTACAGAAAATGAGTTGCACAGTTAACAAGCTGGATCTCAGCTCATCTACAACAGCATATTTCTGTTGATACCAAATTTAAAAAAGGAGGCACAGGTGTAAATGACCTGTCTATAGTCCAGTAAGGAGTCAGTGAGACAGTTTAAATGTGGCTCTAAATTAAACTCTAACTAAACCTAAGTAAGGCTTGTTTTTACAGATTATGCTACAAAGATTATCCCCTTATTTATATGTCTTTGGTATATAAACACAAGGCTTGGACCACAGAGATGGCTTGGTCTGATGCTGATGTCTTTGATTTAGGATGTTCTGTTATTTGCAGAACAGCCATATTCTGAAGGAGCTGCTAGTTTAAGCAAAGCTTCAACACGAGCCTTGTAGTATATCTAAACAGATTGTTTTGAGATTAGTAGTAGAATTTATGATGGAGTTAGGGTTCAGAGCAACAGAATACACTAGTTTCAGATTTAACAGTTTGTAGAAATGCCTCTGGACAGAAATCGTATCAGCTGTGTGTATCCTCTATAATGATAATGACTGAAGTATCTTGTGGTAGGAGAGTAAGTCAATAAATGTGAGTAAATGATTATAAAATATTAATTGGAAAGGACAATAAAACTGAGCCTGAAATGTACAAAAATTGTTACCATTAAGTTTAATTCAAAGTCAGGAGGGGCTGCTGGTAAATCCTGAGATTATATTTCTGTTCTGCTTCACAGAGATAAATAATCTGGGATCCAGAATTTTAGATCTGCAAAGATGGCTGTGGGGATAAGACGTAGATGCATCTGAAACTAGACTATCAGACATTTCTCATTTTGAAAGAACTAGACTATTGATCAACTGCATTGTAGGCTTGGCTCCCAAGAGCTTCTCAGTGTGGGAAGAAGTGTTACTAAGCAGCCTACACTGCTTATGTCTGAAAGGGTAATACAGCTCACCCAAGTGTTCTGGCAGAGCTGGAAACCTGAAAACAGATCTGCAGCATGACAGGCCAAGCAAGTTCCTCATTTAGGCTTGAGATTTTATTTCCCATGTGAAACCCCAGAAGTACTTTACCAGAAATTTCATCTCTGAGTTTTTCTTGTGTTCTGTTGTGCTTCCGTGTGTGGATGCTGTTCTCTCCAAGGTAGCTTAAGTTGCCTCATTCAGTATATTTTACCAAACATACCCTCAGAATTAGGTTACTCCATGTTAAAGAGAAATTTTTCCTCTCCAATCCAGCAGCTTGATACTATGATATTAAAATTGTAATTGTCATTTCAAAACAAAGAACAAATCACAAAAAGGCAGAGCTGTCCTTCACCCCTTATTCAAAGCTGTATGAAGTCTGTATGAAGAACGTCACCTTTGCTTTTCCCTTTCATAAGACTTATAAGCAAATACAATTTTGTTTCAGTGTCTGAATTAGTTTTGTTTCCAGTTACTTAGGCCTGCCAATCTGGTGTTTCTGTGTAATGTTTTGTCTTACAGTGAAAAGTGTATTAGACTATACAATGCCTCCCAGTGGAATTTTTATGCTTCTTCAACATAATATTGCAATGTGTTTTGTAAATTACCTTGAGGCACTTTGACTCAAAATAGTGGTATGTTTCTATCTGCTTTCCCTAGAGAATAAATTTTTATCTTGCAGTGATGTCTTTTATGAAATGGCTAAACATGTGAAAATTGTTTCTAATTTATTGGTTCTTGTAGCCTGGTAGCCTAGTGAAGTAATAAATTCAGATTTTTGTGACAGCTGGAATGTCATCCCAGTTACAGAAATATAAATTGCTCAGCATACAGATGAGTGCACCATGAATTGAAGCATAGGATCTCCTATCAGTGCAGTGGATTTTGTACATTTCTTTTCTGTCCAGGTGTATAATTCCTGCAGGCTAATGGCAGTAACTCTCTGAATCTGCTCATGAGGACATTCAGGTGTGTCATTCATCCTAGTGAATATACAAACAACCAGAGCTAACAGCATATGTACAAGAGAGCAGCCACCTGTAATATGTTTCTTGCTGGCAACTAGGAGAAATTAAATAACTTCCCTACAAAAAGGAGCATTAGATATCTACTGTTGTTCTGTTGCCAGGCACAAAATCAAAGACTACTTTATTTTCTCTAATTTTTTTTTAGCAGTTAGAAAAGGAGGAGAAGATGTCTGCTTGCCTTGATCTCTTGTAAACAGTGGTGCAGTAAGATACTTAATGCACACTGCTAGATTACAAATCAACGATCAAAGCATTCCTTTGTGTTGAATGAGAAATCTGGTCTTTTGTTTGCCAGTGTTCTTTACTTAATTGACTTCACCCTTTGATAAAGATGGAGCAAAATCATTAACTTATGAAATGTAATAGGAAATTTTAAAAAGACCTGTTAAAATGCTTGCTGGGTTTTGTTTGCTTAGACTCTTTTCAGGACAAAAGGAATGTTTAAACAGGTAGAAAATCTGAGAATACATAAGTGGATATTTTTTAAGTTGCGAAATTTTCAGTTAATAAGAATGAAATGGGATATCTAACCTTTTTTGTTTATTTGTTTTTTTGTTTTGGGGGGTTTTTTTGTCACTATAAAAAATTTTCTTCATCATCTGGGGAGAAAGGCTTTCTTGTTCTGTCAGTTTTCCACAGAATGTAAGTAAGGTGATCTACATGACTACTGTGAATTTGGTACTTCAGAATTACTCTTGAAATTGTCACCATCTTTACTGAGTTTTATGTTTACTGAGTTTATCTTTCAGAGTAAATTCTGCTCATATATAACTTTAAAACAAACACACACAGTGACACTGAATGAAGTAGTGACTTCTTTGGCTATTTTTTTCTATTTCACTTTACCTGTGATATGTGGCTCAGATGGCTGGAAAGTAATAGCTTTGAATTCACCACGGCAATGACAATAAAACTCTTTTCTATCTTATTGTCTTTTTACAGGGCTTGCTGCATGATGTAGGTGGACTGGAAGCTCCAGAAAGAAAACAATTTTTCCACTACACCAGGCTGTATGTTACCTTATAAAACCTTATTGCAAAATGGAGGTTTGAAAATTGAAATCTATTACAGGGAATTTCCTTGGTTTATTTCAGAGGCAGTCTTCTTCTGTTCTGGAAACAGAGAATAGGAAAGGAGAGCAGAAAAAGGAACATTACCTTTTGTGTTCTGAAAAGTTTTGGTGAACTGCAATTGTCTTTCTCTTACAGAAACTTTTTCCTCTTAGAGGTTTTTCTGTTCTATCAGAGAGCAAGTACGTTTGCTTAGAGAGAATAAAAAGTTTAAATAAAGAGTAATAAAGTTTTATAGCTTATTTAGCACTTCAGAATCCAAATATTGTCTCTTCTGTTCCTGAAAATGGCTTTTATATGCAGCAGTAATTTTGCTTCAGCTACATTTTCTGGCAAGGCTGATTTGGATGATTAAAAAGGGGACGTTTTACTACATTTTCTACTGTAATGTTTTGCCGCTTCAGTATTTCTAAAATAGCTCTAATAATTTATTTTACGGTTGAGTTAACATTGACTAGAAATATAAAACAGTGACATCATGGCTTCCTGCCAGAAAAAAAAAAAAAAAAAGAAAATAAAATTAGTAAAAGTAAATGCTGAAATGTAAATGCAGAAGTGTTGCTGAAATAAAATTCAACTACTGTCCATGGTAAGGAACAAAGGTGCTGTGGGGTTTGAGATTTCTGTTGTAGGCTTTTGTGGAGTCTTGGTTGGTTGTTTGCCTTTAAATGAATGTTGAATCTCTGTAGCCTTTGTAAGTCTTGATAAATTTCAAGTCCATTGTTGGAAGTGACAGCAGCTGACTGGCAGGGTAAAACAAGTTATTCCAGTAAGTGTGACATAATTCACCTCTAAGGATTTATAGTACAAAGAATGAAATATACTATCAAGGTTAGAACTCCACTTAACGAATTGCATTAAATTAGCCCTTGTCATGTTTCAGTGGTTTAAGTATTCTTAACTCAAGAATAAAATGCTAAGATAAGCTTTCTATTGTAAAAAGGCTGGAAAGAGTTAAGTACACATTTGACCTGTATATGTAGCAGTGACCGCTTTCGCTTTATTTATACAAACTTAAGCCAGATTTTACTGTATCTAGTAAGTGATAAGATTGTTTACTGCCTTGGTAAGGTAAGGGAAAATGGATGTGTAAATTGCCAAATTAAATGCTCTTTCTCAAAATAGTTGAGAGGTTCAGTGTGAAAACTATGTCTTTACCCACAGGAGAACCATAAGAAGACTGTCTTTATCAAATAAAGCTGGACAGTTATAAATAATAAAGAAATAGATGAAATGAAAACAGAGCACCATGTTATACCAGCGAATCTCTTGACCAGTGCAGAAACTATTAACAGTGATCTGCGCTTACAAAACCTTGTGTAGTGAATACAAATTGCCTCCTAAGGGAAATAAAAAAGCAAAACAGAAAAATATGAGCTGCAGAGTTCAGTGTTGACTGCAGACTGTATTAGCTCAGACTAAATTCTGTGCATGTTTTAAGATACTGATATTGCTTCTTTCTTGAAAATTCAGCCTTGGGCTGGGAGGGGCTTTAAAGATCACATAGTTCCAGCCCCTTTTCATGCCAGGGACACCTCTCAGTGGACCAGGCTGCTCGGAGCCGCCATCCAGCATGGACTTGAACACTTCCAGGGTTGGGGTAATCCAAGCTTCTCTGGCAACCTGTTCCAGTGCCTCACCGTGCCATGAGGAAAGAATTTCTTTCTAACATCTAATCTAAATCTCTCCTCTTTTAGTTCAAAATATTCCCTGCAGGCTCATCAGCTCCCATGAAAAAATTTGCTCTTGCTCTTTTCTGTAAGCCCTGTTAAGATCTGGGGCTGTGCTAAGGTCTCCTTTGGGCCTTCATACCCCAGGCTGAAGAACCCAAAATGTCTCAGCCTGCCATCAAAGCGGAGGAGCTCCAGTCCTTGGATTGCCTTTGTGGCCTCTTTCAGATGCACCCTAGTAGATGCAAGGTTTTCTTGTGCCAAGACCCCAGAGCTGTGTGAAATGTTCCAGGTGGAATTCAGACTAGAGGAGTAGAATCATCTCCCTAGACCTACTGGGTCCACACCTTTTTAGATGTGACCCAGGATGCAAGATCAATGGACTACATTGTCTTTGGAATGCTTTTAATTAATTTTTCTTAGGAAAGTACCATTTCCTTAGTAGTAGAGTATCCAGTCTTATCTGATAATGACTTTTTTTTTTTCTAGTGTTTTGAGTGATTAGTCATCTGGTCTGAAAGAATTTATTTACCTTTTTGCAGTTTTTAAAAATAAAACATTGCACTTTTTAATATCAAGAACGAAGTACAAGTGAGCCTTTAATCAGGCTGTCCAACGTTGGAATAGAAAATGGTTTTCACATAAATTAGCATTTTACAGCTTTAAGGAAAATGCTGCATATCTTTGCAAGCTAATACAGTTATTTGTTCACCTAGCTCACTCAAGATTTTATTTTCATCACAAAAATGTATGTGACAAAGTATCACTGCCAACATAGCACTTCAGAAGATAAGGTGATCATCTACTTAAACTTACCCATATAAACTCTACAGAATATAAAAGGAAAATCTTGTTTGTTAAAGACAGACTGTTCTAACAGGGATTTAGGGATTATGAATTCTCCTTAATGCAGTTTTGCTGTATTGGCTTTCCATTGCTGACATGCCAATTCTGTAATCAGTCATATGGATAGTATAATTTAATTAAATAAGCTTGGTGTTTCTAAAATTTACAGCACTATCTTAATAGACATAACTATTTGCAAGATCAGAGCTTAAATATCAGCAATTACTAGATACTGATGATACGGTATCAAATTACAGAATTTTATTACAAGCTGGTACAAATGTTTATTACAACCAAATATGTTTGGATGTGGAAAAGACGTTATTTCCATCCTCTTTCATGTGACAACTCAAAACTCTACAGCTTAGTCAAATTTAACAGGGAAATTAGATGAGTTTAATTAGAAGATAAGATACTTGAATTGACTTGCAATTCCTTTGAGTCACTCAATCTAGCATTTTACGAGCTAGTTTACTCTATGTCTAAAGAGAAATAATGGCTCTTGGGCAATGGTGGAATTAAATAATACCTGTGTTCTCTTGTGCCTTTGTGGTGAACCTCAGTATGCTCCAGATTACTCTCATTTTAGGTTGTGCATGGGCCCACAATATATTTATCAGGATCCAAAAAGAAGCAGTAATCTTGCTCCAGAGCTGTAGAACTTGCATGTGTTTTTCTTCATAAATTTTGATACTTAAATAAATTCTGTAAATTGCTTACCTAGAGATTTGCATATAGCAAATTTATGATGTACATCTGCTACAGAACTAAAAGAAGTTAGTGACACTGCAGGCACCTTGCTTTTCTAACTACATGGCTGTGTGCCTTGTTGGAGTAAAGCTGGTAGATGTACTCTAGATATGGAATGACTTTCCTTCCGTGTAGAGTGACAGAGGTCTTAAGGAGTTTTGCTCCCTTTACAGCTCTGAGTGAAGCTCAGCTGCCGGTCTTGTGGGGATAGACATTGCCAATAGGTTCCTTCACAGCTGTGCATTTGTGACACTTGCTATTGCCTGCTATTTCCTTCCAACTTGCATTTTTAAGTCACCAAATCACTTGACATATATACATACATATGTATATACATATATGTATAGATATGTATATGTTTATATATATATGTATATGGATATACTGCTTGTCATGCTACAGCACGGCACTGTAGGATAACTGAAGTACTTTGTCTGGTTTATTGGCCTGATATATCCAGGAGCTTGAGCCTGATGGTGTCATCAGACTTTTTGTCTGTATGCTTTATGGTCTTAGCTGTAGTATTTTCATGTCGTACTTTGAAAGCAGGGATGAGATTGTGGGTATTACACATTCCTAAAGTTTAAACTTCATCAATTTCATGTACTTCTTAATATAACAAGAAAAATGAGAGTGAAACCAAGGTTTCCAGAGGCATTAAATAATCTTGTCCAAGTTATTTTTTGTTAATACCAGCATTCTTAATGTGTGCAAGGTCAACATGTAAATTATGGGCAGAAAACTTAAAAGGCTGGTTGCTGCTATACAACCATCTAACAAAATACTGTATTCTCTAGCTACATAAAGAGCTATAGAGATAAGAGTGCTAGCACTCAGCATATAACTGTATTGCATTAAAAGATATGTAT
Source organism: Cyanistes caeruleus (assembly GCF_971803275.1). Classification (NCBI taxonomy): domain Eukaryota; kingdom Metazoa; phylum Chordata; class Aves; order Passeriformes; family Paridae; genus Cyanistes; species Cyanistes caeruleus. The sequence continues at coordinate 38,386,790 of NC_141732.1, forward strand.
TAAGGAGCTTGGTGATTTTGTAATTTTGTACATTTAACCTGTGTCATATTGCCTACTATTTTGTGTGTCAAGGCCTTGGAAGGACATAAAGAGCACAACTGCTTCTCTCAAAACACTGTTAAGGCCACAGAGGGACTTTGCCATGAGATAAGCACAGAAGGGATGGTGCTACCTCCAGGCCTAGTGGAGGCAAGATCGGGTTAGTACCTCCTGGGTAACTCTTCTAGACAAAAATTCTCACTTTAGCAAACTGCACAAAGGAGCAGCTGCTCACACACTAACAGACCACTGGCCAAAGATCACCCCAACTTATGGGACAGATGCCCTCTGTGACCACCAATGACCACCAAAGCCACTGTCTCCCTCGCCCACTCCCCTAAATATGCTTCCATGAATAGCTGGAACTTGGGCTGTAAAATAAGCCACCACACCTGGAACCTGAGATAAAATAAAGGTACTATTGTCCAGGTGTTATCCCAGACTTAGGGGGATATTAAAAAACTTGGAGGGAAGAAGGGATCACTGATAATGGACACAAAAGAATGCAGAATTTACACACCGCAATGAAAGCCAACTCAGCAACTGTGTTGAAATGAGCTCCCACAAGGTAAAATGTAATTCTGTGGAGGGGAGATAATGACCAGTGAATCACAACCACTGACTCAACAAACTCACCAACTGAAAACAGAAAGACTGGGCATGTGCATTAATTACCCTAAGAAGAGAGGGAATTATTTAACCTAAGAATAAGAGAAGTGTGGAGACAATGAGCATTAATTCCTTTGTTTGATAAAATGTATAAATATTAACTGCTTTGAAACACACATGACTGGCATCTTTGTCAGAGGACAGCTGGACACCAATTAATTTTTAATTATAAGACTTGTAAAAAACACTGTATGTGTTGAAAAGGGATGGAAAAACATTGCTAGGTTATATTACATCTTAGATTTTGGTCAAAAAAGCTTTCCTTCTGAATCTGCATATATGGAAGAAAATGTACCTAAAACATACCAAATACTACTGGCTTGTATAGAAGATTTAGAGCCAGAGGGTGCTGCAGGGATGACTGGCTGTGTAGGTAGCACATGCAGATTTCTCCAGACCTAACTACTTTGGTTAAATGCTGCACAGAGCTGAGTTAATTGATAATAACAACTTAACATGCTTCTTCAGTGATTCATTTTACCATGCTTTTTCCAAAGTCCAAACTGATAGAACAGACAAGGTAAAATATATGGAGAGCCACAAGCAGACTGTGAAAAATACTTATAGTAAAGAGAATTGGGAGATCCTCTCAAATTGGGAAATTTTAAAAAGACTGAAGAAAAGACAGATCATATAGAAAAAGGAATTAAGCAGAGGAAGACAAGAAAAATAGAAAAAATTTAAACTTTATCTTAGGAGTACTTTTGCTCTGAACTGAATTTTTTTCTTTGCAGTTCAAACAGATGCAATATCTCTTTTTGAAGCTTCCCTTCCCCCCCAGGCCCCTACCCTTCCAGTCAAACACACACATTGGCACTGCTAATTCTGCTGTTTTGTTGCAATTCATATGTTCGTGGTAACTTTCCAGGACAGTTGGCTGAATATATCCAGAGCCAACAGATGTCTCTGTCTCTCATGCAGCAGATTTTTACATACCAGCCTGGTACAGTCATCTTATAAGAGTTTGTCACAGAGGAGGGTGGCTTTTAAATGGTGGCTTTCTAGAAACCTCTGGGATGTACAAATTTGGTGTTGCCCAGGAACTGACCCTGTCCAAAAGCCAGGTGGCCACCAAAGCTACTCACCTCTTCGACTGCAGAGGGGAGAGAAAATAAAATGAAACACTTGAGGATAAGGACACGGTAAGGACAGTATAGGGAATGGGGACTGCTATCACACATTGTCTCTGCTGCTCCTTACTCCTCAGAGACAAGACTCCTCAACCCTTCCCCTGCTCCAGCATGGAGTCCTGCCCATGGGGTTCAGGCCTACATAAACTTTTCCAACAGGTGTTTTCCCCTTGGACTGCAGTGCTTCATGAACTGCTCCAGTGTGGGTCCCTCTCATGGGACACAGTCCTTCAGGAACAGAGTGTTCTAGCATGTGTCCCCTATGAGGTCACAAGTCCTACCATTAAGCCTGCATCAGTGCAAGCTCCTCTCCACAGCTTCACAGATCCTGACAGAAGCCTACTTCACCATAAACTGTCTGCAAGCTCAAAGCCTCCTTCAGACATCTACCTTCTCCAGCATAGGGAATTCTGTGGGCTGTAGATGGATCTCTGCTCCATTGTGCACCACCATGGGCTGCAAGGGCACAGCTGCCTAGCCATGGTCCTCAACAGTCTGCAGGGGAACCTCTGGTCCAGCACCTGGAGCTCCTCCCGCCCCTTCTTCACTGCCCTTGGTGTTTGCAGGGCTCTTGCTTTCACATGTTCTCACTCCTCTATTCCCTGGCAGCAAATACTCCTATACAATAACTGCTTCCCTTCTTGAATCTGTTATTCCAGAGGTGCACCACTATGGCAAATGGCCTCAGCCTTTGGGTCTGTCTTGGAGCTGACAGGGATTGGCTATGTCAGACACAGGGGAAGTTCCTAGGAGTTTCCCCACAGAAGCCACCACTGGAAGCCCACCCCCCTGCTACCAAAATCTTGCCATGCAAACCCAATCCAGCAAATTTTTGTTTTGCAGTGCATTTTTGAAGGCGATGCCCTTTGGGGAGTTCATGATTGCTGCAATTTCTACATCTGTATGGCTGGTGTGGGACAGCCACCCCTCTCATGGTGAGCTGGCAGCAGCACAACGTTGAGCAGAAGTGACTGAGTTACCTGGGCAGAGTGGCAGCAGCACATGACTGCATGTGAGGGTCACAGCATGGAACAGAGCTGTCTGACACCAGCTCTCAGACAGGCAAAGTTACTATTGCAATGAAGTGTGCACTGTGGTTCAGGCAGATTCTTTGTTTGGAAATGCAGTGGTATCAAAGTTCAGTACTAGCTCTCAGCAACAGTAGATGCAAACTGAATTTCTTGTTTTTTGTCGCAGGACAGAATGTGGCACTTTCAGAGCTTTCAGAAACACCGATGAATACAAGTGATACCTTAAAGAAGAAAACAGAAAACTGATTATCCTTCTAACTATGGACACCTTACAATCTTGTTGAGGGATTTTGGTTGATTGCTTTGGTGATTTTTTGGTTTTCAGTTATTTTTGTGGTATTGTTGTTTTGTAGGTTGGTTTGTTTGTTTTTGTTGGTTTGTTGGGTTTTGGGTTTGTTTGTTTATTATGAAATCAAGTTAATATTTGAGGGCAGAACACTATTGTTTCAAAACTAAAAAAAATGTATATACCTATATATAAATGAAATTAATACAGGGATTGCCAAACTCTTTAAAAGTCTTTTGTTTCAAGACCAAATAGAGATCACAGAATCACAGAATCACTAGGTTAGAAGAGACCTTCAAGATCACTGAGTTGAACCCAGCCCTAACACCTCAACTGGACTGTGGCACTGAGTGCCACATCCAGTCTGTTTTTAAACACATCCAGAGATGGTGACTCCACCACCTTCCTGGGCAAACCATTCTAAACCAGTACTTTATCTTTCTAAAATACTTTAAATAAACCAATACTTTATCACCCTTTCTGTATAAAACTTTTTTCCTAATATCCAACCTTGGCGCAACTTGAGGTGGTGTCCTCTTGTTCTGTCAGTTGCTGCCTGGAGAAAGAGACCAGCCCCCACCTGACTGCAAACACCTTTCAGGAAGTTGTAGAGAGTGATGAGGTCACCCCTGAGTCTTCTTTTCTCCAGGCTAAACAACCCCAGCTCCCTCAGCCATTCCTCACAGCGTTTGTGTTCCAAGCCCCTCACCAGCCTCGTTGCCTCCTCTGGACGCGCTCAAGCGTCTCAACGTCCTTCCCAAACTGAGGGCCCAGAACTGGACACAGCACTCCAGGCGTGGCCTCACCAGTGCCCAGTACAGGGGGAGGATGACCTCCCTGCTCCTGCTGGCCACACCACTCCTGATCCAGGCCAGGATGCCATTGACCTTCTTGGCCACCAGGGCACACTGCTGGCTCATGCTCAGTCGACTGTCAACAGATGGCTCATAATGTATCTCTTTGAGGCCATTTCATATTTGCAGTGGATAGGAAATTGGGAAAAGCAGTGCCATAGTTTTGTAGAGACACCTTCAGATTAATAGTGCCTAACACATTATGACTAAGATTATATGAAGGCACGTTTTCAATATTTTATATACCCTGATGATAAGATCAATTACTGTCATGAGCAACATCATATGACTCAGTTCTGCATCTATTTATTCAAACCCTTGGGAGTTAGCTTGTATTAATTTGTGAAAAAGTATATTCTTACTGTATTGCTCTGCTATATTTATACAAAGGTATTTTCACTTTTGCAAAATTTTCACAGTTCTTATTTATTTTGTTTTTTAACTATTTTTGTAATGAGAATGATCTTTCTTGCCTCTCAGAAACTCACAGGGATTAGATCTCACAAATGTTCATTGCATATGAGTTCTCAAGTGGATACTGCACTTACTCCCAGGAATAGTCCAATTAAGTCAAAGTGCACCTTGGACCAAATCCAGAGCCCATTAAATCAGTTGAAGTGTTTCCATTTGCTTCAAAGGATGCTGGATCCAAGCCATTACATCTGCAGCTCTCCAAAAATACCATTCCTTATCTCAAATACACCTACTTAAATTCAATTAAGAGTAGAATAAAGTCTCCCAAAGAAAATGTGATGACACTCTGTGCCACAGAAAATATTTAAATATTATATTATAAAGCACAATAGAAAAAAATCAAAAGAACCAAATACAGGTAACAAACATGATGACAAAGGCAGAGAGACTTCTTGATTTCAATCAGTTCTTGAGTGAAATCAAGAACTGATAGAAATTTGCGAATTGCTGTCACTCAGTCTTTGACATACTCATTTTATTTGTTGATTCATCTGACTTTCATTTACGTATGAACTGAAATATGGAACAATTATGTTAAAAGTTACAAAATAAATGATCTGAATTTATCACAAGAAAGGCTAATTACTTTTGCAGTCTTAAATTCAATATAATAGGTATGACCTGAGTTGAATGATTCAAAAATTCTTTTTGTTGTACCTGCCCCCCAGGAAATAATATAATAAATTTTCCTGAGATTTTTTTTTAGTACTAAGTTATCCCAGGTGAATGGAAAAGAAATGTAGATGAAAATTTCTCCTATAGGTGTACAGTTCTTCAGAGCTTTCACAATAAGATTGGTGTCAATATCTTTAAGCTCCACTCTTAGTAATCTGTGACCTACTAAAGGAGATTTCTGTCTATTATCAAGATCTGCTAAAAAAAAAAAAAATAATCATTGTAGATTGCTAGATCACTTGCAGGTTGTTTTGTCAGTAAATCAGAAATATATGTTAATTTCTCTGAAAAAAACAAGCAAAACAGCTTTAATTCTTCTATCCCTACATAATTTAGGCTTCAGCCTGAACAATCTGATTACTTTACTCCCAAAACAGCCAGAAAGGACTCTTTTTCTGGATCAATATAATTCTAGAAATTAACTCTCAGGGAAGAGTTAGTCCATTATTGTTATAAAGGGATATCTGAAGGAACTAACTTCACAAGGTACAATATATAATTGGCTGCAATAAAATTAATGGGGCAACAGAACTAAATTACTAGAACATATAGTCATGCATTTCAGGGCAGATTAATAACTTCTCTGACATGCACTTGTATCTAACAACTTTATTTAATCTATTTATTTCAGATATTACTGAAATCTCTTTGACAGAGAACAGATATGATGCTGTCAGCATTATCACAAAATCATTCTAATTATAAGGACTCACACTGTAAGCTCCACAAATTGTTCCCCCCAACATTTACCAGGGAAGTCCTGTACTTCAAAAGGAATGGAATAAAAGAGATTTTGCCAGTTGTTCTCAAATAGCACTGTGCAGTTCTTGTTTAGGAGAACAAGTCTGCTCATAAAGTATCAGTGAGGGCTGATGAACATATGTTTGATTTTAATATTATTACTGCAGTTACACTGCACTTACTGAGTATCACATATTTCCAGTAAATAACTTCTACTGTGACATTCAGCCTCTATTTCTGCTTTCCTGGGGATTGCTTCTAACATTTATAATACATGTCATTATTAGAATGTTCTCCTGAAAAAGAATTCTATAGACAGATCTTCATTTGCAAACTACTCAGTAAAATTTCTTCTAGGTATTTGTTATTCCACATTCAAGTCTCTGGTTCAGCTGGTCTGGATGTGTAGGTTACAAAGAAATGGTGAAGCAATTCTTAAATCAGGTTGTTTTAAATTAGGATCTAGATGTCTTTGGTAGCCCACTATAATTTGAACAGCATATCCTATAACATAATTGTGGATGCACACACAAAAATTGAAATGGAAGTCACTTCTCCAAGCAGACTATTTTACAAAAAAATAGAAAAAAATAAATCACTTAATAGCATGTAGTATTACTTTATTTTGAAATTTATAGCAAAGGAGTTCCAAAAGCTACTTATGAATATGAGAACAATAAAGGAAAGGAGTGAGGTCCATTCCTGGACCATGTCCAGTTCTGATATACCTGCTGCCACAAAGTCTAGAACTTCTTTTTAACATACCATTAAAATTTTATGAGGTTCCACCTGACTTAATATAGCTCTTCATTTAGTTACACATAGTCAATGCCTCTAACTAAATACATGCCACCAATATGAGGAAAACATTCTTTAATGTCTCTGCTCTTAAACCCAAAGAAAAAACTGTGCAACGATAACAGAAGTGACACTTGTTCTTCATAAGTTTAACAATAAAATGATGCTCAGAATGTTACACTTATGGAAAATATCAGCCAGAAAGCTTACAGTTGTAGAATTAACAAATGGGTGAAACAGCCTTCTTATTACAGCTTATCTGTCTGGCCATCTGTAATATGCTCTTATTCCTACTAGAGGTAATAATGGGGAAGTATTAAGATAGAAAAAAATGAGTATCCTTACTCATTAAGGATGAGTATCCTTATTATTACACATCCTGCAGTATCCTCATAAAACTCCCAAGCAACAAATCATGATATTTTATTTAATTATGTTAGGTGTCCTGTTCTAGAGATAACAACATAGTGGTAAAAACTAAAAGAATAAGCTCAGATTTTAATTGGTGAACTTTGGAAATGGTTAGTGAACTAAACAATATGAATACATGCAAACCAAAAGGTGTATTCTGAATGAGAATGGAAGACAGCTTATTTGACACCAAAAGCTATCCTTTGTTAATAGCAAATGGAGAACATGTGCATAGGAGATTTAATTCAACTAGTCCAAATAAAACTCAGTATTCACATTCTAGGTCAAAGATCAGAGCTTCCATCCATTTTTCTATACCTCTTCAGAAAACTCCATAGTAAGCTAATTTCAAATGTTGGATTTAAAATTAATTTTTTGAGGAACTTAAGAGCAGAAGTGCAAAAATAATGTCTCCAGTTTTCCTTCTCTTTACCCCAATCTAAACAGAGGCCAAATTTAAACATTTCCTGTTGCAAATTGAGCACTAGGATGGCAAAGAAATAGTTAAAGTTGACTTAAGTCAAAAGGACCTGCTTCCTCTCTGTATGTCTTCATTCATATTCCTTCTGTTTATGCACGGTGGTATCTATAATTAAGGTGCTAGCTCTTCCAGGTATTCCTGTCCTTTTCTGCACAAGTGCAGAACTGATAATGGTTAAAACCAATGTATGGCACTTCTAAAAGAGGACTCCATCAGTGTATTTTGCATGATTCTCTGCAGAACAAAGAGGGAAAAAAAACCAAGCTTTCCTTCAAAAATTCTATCATTTAAAAACAACAACAAAAAATGCCTGTTTTAAATGAATTGCAGAGGGATCCTTCATTAATACACCTTTGTCACTTTATATTAGTGCACAGGCAAGAGACAAAAATGGTAATTAAAACACAAATGAGAATATTGGGCATACATTGAAAAAATGTACTTACTGGAGAATGGGACTGGAACGCTGAGCACAGGTTCTTTCTAACAGGTGAAGATATTTCCTTAGTATTAGGTATTTTTCTTAGTAATCTTTATTTTCATCCTGGAAAATGCAACAATTTTATCCATAATACCAAACACCTTGGTACTTAAATGACTTATTTTAATTTTTATTTTAGAGAACTTTTATTTGGGCTCTACTTTCATTGTATAATATGCCGCATTTTCCTCTTGTATAAAACAATTTTTTTTGTATCCTACTCAGTTTAACAACTAAGGGAAATTACACTGATATGCAGATGGTTTTCTACTGTAGTACAAGTTTATAAAACACTGTATCACTTATAACTATAGTATTTTTTCCCCTGGTTGGATTTTTGAAAACATATTGCAAATTGAGAAGGCTAGACCAATGTGAACAAGAAAGTCATTATTACTCAAAGCTGATTTTTCATGCTGCCTTCTCTAGGTGAATTTACTATTCCTGAGTGTCAGTTTGATGACAGTGAGAGCTGGAATCTTTTATTTGTTCAGAGCACACAGGTGTCAGGTCTTGCTTTGAAATCATTCATCATATCCTCAAAATTAAAAAGACCCATGAAGCATTATCATTCCTACAGATTCATTACAGTTTGTAATGCTGTCTAGGTCATGGAAACCAAACTGTGAGGAAAGTTGGAATGGTTTATAGAGGCCCATCTCCTACTTCAAATAATTGTTGCTGCCAAACTTGCAGAGCACTAGGTGTCATTCTGCACCAGCACTTCCAGTATTCACAGGAAGTAAAGTCATGTAATTGAATCTATATCAGACAAACGACAAAAGGTCCCTTTCCCATTTTCTATCTTTTTTCTGTGTTGAGGTGGCTTAGTTTCCAGCTTTAGGCAAAAATATTTTTCACTAGCACAGCAAAAAGTCATGAAAAGAATGCTCTGCTTACTCCATGATAGTCAATCTACATCATCAGACAGTCTAACTAAACTTCTTTTGTTTTGCTTATAAATATATATAAATATATATTATGCTGAAAACAGAAGAGACTTGTCCTTTCTCCATCCCAGCTATGAGCTGTCACCTGAAAGGCTTTAGGTTTTACTTCCAGTCACATCAATTTTAAAAGATTTTTTTTGCATCTTGTTTTTTCTTGCCCACCTCTTTGCTTTATTGGTGGTCTTCATTTCTCCACAGGTAAACAGAATCCAAATTAAAAAATAGTACCTTGTAGGGATACAATAATTATCAAGTATTACTTGCTTGGGGAAGTGTCCGTGGTTTTTTCATGCTTAGAGTAGAATGGTTTCCTTATGCTCACATGTTCTATACATCTATTTTGTGCTCAGCTCATATTGCTACACAATCACCCTTGAGCATGGGGATGGCCAGCAAAACTCATAAAGAGGACTAATATGCAGGAACACAAGACAGTGGAGATATACTTAGAAAAATATACTTAGAAAAAGTATCAATGGACATCTGCACACCCTCCTATGGAACATCTGACCTGCAAGAAAATAATATAATTTCATCAGAATCCAATGTATTCCTATTTATTGTCTTTACTGTAACATCTACAGAAGCCCATTTCTTAGAGCCACATATGTGCACAAACTTTGAATGGCTAAAATGAAAAGAGAATTTAGCAACTCATCTGGTCCAACTTGCTTGAGCTGAGCAGAAGTGTTGACCCAAATGGACCTGGAATTGCTCACACAGGATCATGATCAGATGGCTTTTGAAGATCTCGAAAAAAGAAGACTCCATTGTGTCTCTGAGAAAACTGTGTCAGTGCTCAGTCATCCTCTCAGGAAAAATGGGTTTCTCAATTTCTCTACAGAACTTCTTGTCTTTCAGTTTGTGCCCATTGCCCTTGTCCTGTAACTGGGTAGAGCCTGGCTCCATCCTCTTTGTATCCTCTTCGGATGTATAAAAACATTGATAAGCTTTCTCCAAGCCCTGACTGCTCCAGGCTTTCTTCTCAAGACAGAGGGTCATGGGTTGGTAAAGCAAGATTCCTCTTTGGTGAATCCATGCTGACTGCTCCTTATCACCTTCTCTTCCTTCATGGACCTGGAGCATATTTTACATTCACACAGGGTTTCTGACAATTCTGCCTGGATACCTGCTCTTTGGGAGGGCTTACTCATGAGCTTGAACATAAGGATCCTTGAATATGGACCAGATTTCCTGGACTTCTATTCCCTCCAGGATGTGTCAGTCTGTTGCACTCTTCCAACGACTTTTTTAAAGAGGTCAAATTCTGCTCTTCTCTCCAGTTCAGGGGTGTGATCTTACTTTTTGTACTGTTCCTTCACTTGTCTCCTGGTTCTGAACCCCAACATGTTCCTGCAGGCAAGGCTGCCCTTCAGCCCTCACATTTCCAAAGAGACTCTCTCTGGTTTGGACATGAGATCCAGCTGTGCACCTGTCATGGTTGGTTTCTTTACAGATGAGTCAGGAATCTGACATAGATGCCTCCATGAACCATCTGGATTGCTTATGTACTTCTTGTATTCTTTTTCTAGTACACATTAGGATAGTTGAAGACCCTCAGGGCCTGTGGACCCATGTCTGTGTGAGGCTTCCTCTACTCATTCTTCCTAGTCATTTTGCTCAGCCTAACAGTGCAAATGAAAGAGGATTCAAAGCTTAAAAGCTATTGTAAGATGTCTTGCCAGATCAGATAGCTTTAAATTTATCAGACTTACTCTGTGGGATGTCCAGCAGGGTCTGCTTTTCATTTCTTGTCTAGTGAACTAATGAGATTTAGTGCAGTGACTGTTCATTTTAATGATCTTTGTATACAGAGATTGATAGCTTTGTGAATCAATCACAAAGACCCGTATCACCTCAGTGGTGATGCTTGTCTCTGGATGCTGATAGAGTATTTCCTTGTAAGAATTAGATGTGAATGTAACTTCCTTTGTAAAGAAGGAGGACTTATACATTTGCTAGTGCTGCATGGCTACAGGTCAATTGTAGCTTCTGAATTTGTCAGTTGTTCAACATTTGATTGACTTACCTTGGTGGCGAAATGTCTTAATGGGCTTGTTCTGCTCTTCTATCACAGAAATGTTTTGGTGTCACGTCTTCTTTGTCAGAATCAGAACTGTAAGATTCAGAACTCATTGTGATGATCAGTCTGATTTAGAGAGTAAACACTGTGTAACCAATTTCATTCTTCCTACTGCAATTGTCCCAGTAGTGTACTTTATTTCACAACATGAAAAGTTTTGTGACCAAGCATTTTCTGGATCCTGAAAAGCTATTCAGATGACAAAGGGATGTTTTACTGAAAGTAATGTAAAGGCCAGTTCCACTTAGACGTGCCTCATTTTGCAATTTACTACAAATCCCGACAAAACTTAGAAGTTTTTTGAGTTTGTTTGCTTGGTTTTTTTTATTGCTACCTCTAAAGCTTCCTATTCACTAAGATATTGGAACCAAGCAGTACTAGGAAAAAGGATCTATTCAATACTAAAATTCACGATACCTAGGAATGTTTGTTTGGACCAAGTTTGTCGTGCTAAGTAGTGCAGCAAATTGTGAATAGAAAGAGATGAACCCAAAGATCTTAAGATTAAATATAAACTATCAACAACTGTTCTCTCCTTGTTCTCTCTTGTCTGGTTAGATAGAGAATTACATAATGTCTCAATTTCATTCATGTTGGAACAACTGAGGTCTTTAGTTACGTTTGGATTTAAAAATTACAAGGACAAAACTGCCATTTAGTGAGTAAAAGAGCAGCTCCCTTAAGGAATCCAGTAGTCTTGAAAAACATTGATAATTCACGACAATGTCTTAGGAAATTATATTCAAGATAAACATGTCTGTAGCGAGAGATTGAAGACATAATGAGCATTTTCTTATTAATAACTATGAAACCAAGGAGTGAGCTGGTACTGCTCACTGTGGTCACTGCTTCATAATACCTAAATATAACTTAGCCAAACTCTTGGGTACAGCATGGAAACAAAGAGATGGGTCACCTTTAACATAGGAATTATGCAGTCTTTAGTCCATTGTAATGTGGAGGGGAACAGCCCAGCAACTCTGCTATATATTAAATTTACAGTTCTAGAGTACAGGGAATGATTTACTGAGATCTACTGAAGAGTTTTTCTCCTTCATAACAGACTCTTTAAGAGAATAGTTCCTGCCTAGCCTTATGTGTAATACAGTTATTGATATGGGGAATTGCATTCCAAATACCTTGACATTTCTTCAGTACCCAGGTCACCTTAGTTGCTGAAAGTTTCAGTGGCCCCTCAAGGCCCATTTTATTAGTTATGAGACATTAATCAGAAAAATGCACAGGCAGCAACTGATTCCCAGCACTGAATTTAGTGGGAAGTGTCGAGAATAATTTCAAATAGAACCTTAGAGTTGTTGGTTTCTTAAAAAATCAGTTTTTCAACCTTTATGAAAATTAATCCCAAACATTTCAAAGAAGTATTTGATCACTCTCCACACTTTCTCACTTCAGAACAAGTGTCTGGTGATGTAAAGTCAGTAGTCCTGCAGCATCAATCAGAACATGTGGAAAAGACAATGATGGCAATCTCTCAGCATTCCTTTGCAAAAATGCAATTTGCAGTAGACTTGGAGAAATACCTAAGTTCTTCCCTACCTCTGCAACCTTGCAATCACTTAGTATAGTAGATAAGATGCACCCAGATTATGATGTTAGTGGAAGAAGAGCTCAACAGGAAAAGATAATGCTCTTTTTTTCAGTACAAGACCACTGCAAGAGCAGTATTTCTGCATTATTTCGTTGCATGACAGAGCACATTTAGGTATAGCCAAAGATACATCCACAGTTTTATTGGAGTGTTCCAAGAGATATTTCAGAAGGAAATCACCTCTTCTAATTTATTTTTAGGATGCTGACTATGCCTATTCTGGAATTTCAGCCCTACTTGTAATTAAGTCCTTTTTCTTCCATGGTTCCCTGATGATGTTATCTGCCAGTATCATTGTTGTGTTTAGGAAAGTGAAGTTCTGAATTGAAGGAACTACTCAATGCAAATAGTAATTCTCTATCTCCTAAGTACTTAAAAGATAAGACTTGAAGTTTTAATACCAACTGTCTATTTGTTTAGGTTATTTGTTATATTTTCAGGAAAAACTGCTTCAAAACAGCAGCTTCCTTAACTTTTCTTAAGGACCATCAACTGAATGATTTGACTATTACAATAAAGATACGTGAAAGTCAGTGGGAGTATCCATTCTCTCTCTTTAACCTCTCTCACTTTAGGAACTTGAAGTACAATAGGGCTATAGTTCAATGCATGTAAATGCTGCAATTTTTTCTGCATAGCTCTATTTACACACACAATATCTACACTCACAATATTTAGAGACTGCCCTTTTAGCTTTTTATTATTTAACACATTGATGGGCAACTTGCACATCACACACTTAACACACAACTGTTAAGTACTGATGTGCAACCTGCACAGTGGAAACATCCTAAATACCTCCTGTAACAAAAATAGGTGGTCAATTTCTTAATAAACAGATTAAAATGTTGCAATCTTATGACTGCTTGTGACTGCTGAGCATGGTAATAATGCACACCAGACATAATAATTTCATATACTGTACATCAGTAAGTCTTTCAGCAAATGCAGACCAAAGGAAGAGCAGACCAAAGCCAGACTAGAAGTATTTACTTTACTTTACTATTTGGACTGGATTTGAGCCACCAAGCCATACGTCATCATCTTCTCCCTCTTGCTGACCTCATTGTTAAAATTAGTCCTTTTAGCTGCTGGACCTAAACTCATTATTGCATAATTTTAGCCAAGACTTATAAAGGGTCTTTATGAAAGAGATGTTTGCTTGCAGCAGCATGGCAGGAGCTGCCGAAACCAGCGCCTTCCCGAGAGCTTTTTGAAAGGGATAGCCCTGCACACCAGACACTCAGACACCGTGGTGGTATCTGAGGGTCGATGAGTGACAGGAGGGGCTCTACGTGTGCTATTCCCGCAGAGTTTACTGTGCCCACACAGATGGGAACCAGGGACAAGAACAAAGGAGGGCCCAGGGTTTTATACCGACAGGGAAGGGTGGAGCATCAGCTCTGAGGGCCAATGGGTTGAGGCACAGGGGCGGTGCAGAGACGGGGTCAAAGGGTAACAACCGATCGGGGTCCAGGGGTGGAGTGACAGGGAATGGGGACCAACAGGGAAGACACTGCAGGGAATATTCTGGAACTGGGGCGCAGAACGGGGATGACATAATTCTGGGGTGGGGACAAGGAATGGCGTAACTGGGCTGAGGTGACTTGGATGATGTAACTGAGGTACATAAAACAACAAAGGACTGTGGGAGAACATTCCTTAAATGGGGGTCTCATCCCAGGGCACCCCACAAACAGAATCTCCCACCAGCTCCTGGGATGCAACATTTTCTGGACTGGAATAAGTTTTCCAAAACTAGATGAATTCATCCAGAAAGATTTTTGAATATGGATTCTATTAATGGAAAAAATAACATTTGTCCTGGATGGCTTGGATGAATTGTACAGTTTGTCTGTATGGTGTGGAGGAGGGATTTTGCAGTATGTGCTGTTTACAAAAAGCTCTGTGTGCTGTCAGGGAGTGGAGGCACACTCTGAAGAATTGCTCTTCTATGGGTGTTCATCTCCATGCTGATTCTCTGGTCTTTTTATCCTTGATTCACCACCTCCACGATCACCCCTCTGTGGAGCTGAAAAGCCCCAGCACAGTTCTTTTCCATGTTTAATGACAGCTTCTCTCTCTTCTGTGTCCCAGTCAAAGATAAGGCAATTCAAAACATTGTCTTCAATAAATATAGCATAAACTGTTGGTCAGAAGATTTAGTGAAAAAATCCTAAGATATTTCATTTCCTCCTGAGAATTTTTCAGCTGTAATTGCAGGACGGATTGTATTTCAGCCCTTAGGTTTTGCAAATAAAATATATGGCTGTTGTTGGATCAGCCAAAGGAGGGTAAAGATGATCAATGATGAATTGTTGTGGAAAAGTTAAGCATGGGAATAAAGAATACACATACCAGAACTATGATTATCAGTCCAAAATGGCATAAACACTATTTGACTATTGACAATTCTATAGTCAAATCTTTTTTCTGTCTGATTTTAGCTTTTATATAATAGCTTTTTAGCTATAATGCTAGCTAATGAATAACTGTAAAAGTCTCAAGCTCTGGGAGTGCCTATTCTTCTAAACTGTTTGTGCATTGATACTAAAGTTTAAAACAAGAAACAAGGGAATAATAAAAATGGCTTTAGATGGCATGTTTCAAAGTAACAGATCAGAGGGCATCTTTTGTGTATTTCATGTGAAAACATACTTTTTATTAGAATGGTTTAAGACTGCTAATAGCATATGCATCTCATGAAACAATATGATTCTTTGGAAGAATATCTCCACAAATTTCAGAGCAAGTAAATAGCTACCAAATCATTATCTACCTCAAATTAAAGCCCATTCTTCTAAGAAGAATATCAACTATCACTACCACTGCACAAAGAATACCTGGGTTTATGTGTCCCAATAATAAACTCTGAGCGCAATATCTGGAAGAGTTTGTTTTTCAGGCTATCCTTTTCAAAAGTAGCTTTATGGCTTATGGTTCTATCTCTCAGTTTTCAAAAAATTATTGTAATGCTGACCATGAAATAAAAAATATGATGGTGTAGTGCAGAAGAATAAGAATATTGTTGTTTTCTTAAAAGCATGTTGAATAATTCACATACAGGCATGCTGTAACTGTAAAGGTATTTATTTTATTTTTGTTTTTTCTTCCATCCATTCATGATCTATTTCATGTGAAACATGAAAACTCATATCTTTTCAAAGGAATTGTTTGCTAAAATATATAGTGCATGGTTACATGCAGACTTATCATGCAGAATGACACTTTAAAACTATCAGGAGACTGTGTAGGACTGCAAATATGCTTAGCTGTGAAAACAGGCAACTTTGTTACAACAACTAAGTCAATATCAGCATTTACGTGGATGCAGAGAGTGGAAGGACAGAGCAGATTTTGGCACTGAGGTTACTTTTGGATCAGCATGCATTGGCCCAGAAGGAAAGCGTTGTGGTCCACACTGCAGCCTGCACCAGAGCTGATCCATCCTGATGCTCAAGACATTTTTGCCTTAGGAACTGCAAGAGCTCCTGCAGCAGATTAAAGAATTGCAGCAACTTCTCACTGGGAAATGGACGGGGTTGGGTTAATCTTGTACATGGTGTCTGCATGGGGGTCGAGGTGTAGGCTGGTGCTGGTGTTGTAGTAGGTTCTGATGCTGGGCTCAGACCCATCTCAACCAGGATCCAGTGTAGAAGTACTGAGTATGAGTACTGGGTCTCCACTCTCCAGGCAGTTTGTCTCTGCACAGCCTTTTCTCCAGCTGGTCATGCCAGCTTGCCAGAAGAAGTCAGCAGGGTTATTTCTGCAGACAAGGTCCCCCCTCCACTGTCACCCTGCAGCAGAGCAGAGGATTAAGGTGGCATTGGGTACTTGCCAACAAGTGTAACTCCAACCTAAGTTATTTAACAGTGAATAACTTAGCTAACAGCTATTTTCTATTGCCCCTATTTATTTACTATCTCATAAGGACTCGATGTCCTACAATATTACTCTGTTTGGGAAACATGGGTACAAATATGTGATAGCAAACATTTATTCTGTACCTATTCAGAAAATTGCTCTGTACTGATGCTCTTCTATCAGAGCTATTCATATGAGCAATGAACTTAATCACAAAACATAAAAAGATGATTTAGTCATAGAAATAGTACTCTTCTTGAAAGAAAGGCAGGATTTGTATAGCTCATAAGGAAACATTTTCCCTGACCTAGAAAGCAGTGTTGGATATGCAATGTAAACTCAAATGAGAATGTTTTGTTGAAAATACATTATTTTAATGTTTTAATAATAATTATTCTCTCTGGGGCTTTGTTGCATAAAACTGCTATGTGTCAGAATACATAATCTAAACAAATAAATTGTGGGGAAAACCAAAATGCTTATACATGTCAGTATTTCAGATAGGTGAACTGTCTTTACTGAGTCGAATCTACGCAGACACAGACATTTGTGGAAGAGAAATACTTGTAAATGGTGCAAAAGTATAACCATAGGAAGAAAGCAGAAACTGCCTGAAAATGTCCAGCCACATAAAATGGCTTCCTTGCATGTCACTAGGAATCCTAGGTGAGACTGAAAAGTCATGCAGTCATTTGATCATACATTTCTTTGCTGTAAATACATTTATTTGAATTTAATGATGTCATTATTGATTTCCTGAATCCAGGTTTGGGATATCACAGTTTTCAATATAAATATATTGGCTCATTGCCATTCTTTTTCCTGTGTTTGTGCCCCTGCCAATGAAGTCTCAGTGCTGTCATTGACTACAACTGTATGTTTATTACTTATGCACCCACAGGGAGGAGATAACCATTTCATATTGCCAACATTTTTTTCTGACTGGGTTGGCTACGCACAGTGCTCAATAGATCTAAATATATCTTTTGCTGAGCAATCAAAGTACTCAAGGTTATTACTAAAGATTCTCTCAATTTTTGAGACAAGTAAGCAAAATTATTAAAGGGAACCCTTAATGTCTGTGAGGATGTAAAGAAATACATGTGTTAATATATTTTTTAGTTAAAAATATATTTTAAAGAAGTGTTACAATGTTAATAATAATAATCTCATTGTCATAAACTAGGAAAAGATTCCAGGAATTACTGTTGTGTTAGGGAAGGCATAAAAGGCTTGAGGCAATGAAGAACCACCTAGAGGCTGAACTTTAATTATGCATTTATAAAAAGATAGTTTAATTATTGCCATTGGACATATGATAATTCCAAATTTGGAGTACTGGGTAAAATTTTTAATGTTTCTATGAATCCCAAGCCATCGTTAGAATTGAATCCCTGGTATTAATGCCAGGAATCCTGGCATGGAAGGTCAGCAATAGGGAGCATCAAGATGACCCCCCACTCCCCTAAGGGAGTGGGACAGAGGCTGCCCACACAGGTCATGTCCACCCTTATGGGTCTTAGCAGGGCTCAGACCTGGGGTCTGCAGCATTCACTGGCTTGTTAGGCAATGGCAAAGCAGAAGGTGGCCCTGAAATGGGGATCTGAGGGGTCCACCAAGAGTTGGATCTGAAGATCAGCATCCCATGGCATAAATTCAACATCTACCCAGAGAAAACCAGTTAGAGCTTACAATGGTCATGCCCTGGGACAGATGGCCCAAAGTGGGGCTGGTCAGCACCATTAAGGTCTGACATTGGGTGTGGTATATGAATTGGATTTTTAAGTGCTTCCAGAGTGAATTTTGATTTTAGTGGGAGAACACTTTCTACTGCATACTTGCTATACCTATTCTGTGGACAGATGGCTTTGCTGCTTCAGACCTTTATGTGCCTTAACCATCTCTCTGGCCAAAGATTTTTCAATAGGACATACAGATAACAGCTGAGTTTGTTTCACTGAACTGTTTCAACTGTTACTGTGGGACAGTGAGAAGTTTCAAAGTCAGCTACAGCAAACATGGTGCAGATAATCTAAGGAAAGGGAAAACCTGGACAGAGGAGGGCGGCATGATCTGTAGTCTCTTACTCCTGCTTGATCTGCTCTACTTTCCCTTCAGAAAGAGTATGTTCCTTTTGCCAGTCTTCAGAATCCACAGCCCATTACATTGTGGAAATGAAGAAGAAGGAGGGAGGGAGGGAGGGAGGGAGGGAGGGAGGGAGGGAGGGAGGGAGGGAGGGAGGGAGGGAGGGAGGGAGGGAGGGAGGGAGGGAGGGAGGGAGGGAGGGAGGGAGGGAGCTTCAGCAGCCTATGCAGTTAAAATGCATTCTCTAGAAAATGTAGAGTGAGAGTTTCCTCTTTTCTTCCTCAAATATGCACTTGAGTCACTGAACCTAAAAGCAAAGCAAGAGGATGACATCTGACTTAGACCTTGAAGGTACTAAAAGAGATGGTGCATGAGCATGAGGGGCTTTTTTGTCAATATGATACTTCAAATTATTATTCTACAATAGAATTTTTTCTTTCTTGCCATATCTCACAACCATCTTACAGTTCTAAATACAAAATGCATGATCCTGTACCATATTATTCTATGGGAATGATTTGAAAGGAAGTTTTTCCAGGAAAAAAGGTCAGTAGAAGATTAAATCAATGTGGTTGTTCTCTGAAAGCTCAAGAGCTTACCAGCATGGTTAAGTTCCAAGTCCATCACTCATCCATCCACCATTACGGTGTTCTGAAGCGCCATATCTAAAGGTCTCTTAAATACCTCCAGGGATGGTGGCTCATCTACATCCCTTGTCAGCCCAGCTATTCTGGTGTTTGGTAATTCTTTTGTTGAAGAAATTTTTCCTCATGTCCAATGTAATATCAATCATCCTGAATCGATTTCCTTCACCCTTATCACACCTTTGTACAACAGTGTTTCTAAGATGACACAGAATCAGAATAACATGTAAAAGACAAGACAGGAAGGTAAAGTGTTCAATGCAATAACTTTCATGAGAGCCCTTCAGATAAAGCCATAGGCTTTATTAATTTTCCAATAATGGAAGCAAAAATATAGCGTAACATGGTGTATGAAATGCTACTGAAGAGACAAGGAAAGCTCATTGGTCACAATCCTTTTTTTTTTTTTTTTTTTAATGCCAACAGGAAATATATTAGTAATTAGGCTCACCTGCAGAAAACCCTGAATACTGTGGTATTCTGGGTCCTGCCCGTGTTCTGTTGTCCACAGTGGAGCTTGTGAAATGCAGTAGAAAGCAGCATTGAGAGAAATCTGTTATGACAATTAAGTTTGATTTCAGTTGTCCCCACTTATTCTGGAACAAGCAAGTTGCTGTCAGAGTAATGAAGGGCTTTGACAAGGAAACATGCAAAGACAAAGAATAATCATACTTCAAGAACATGAAGATAGAGCAGAGTTATGTTATGGGAACATAACTGCTTCACTGAGTCTGACAAGTCTTGTGTTACTATGCTAAAGAAAAGCCATGAAACTCGCCATTATGTTGTGGGCTGATAATTAAATATTCCTGTTCTCTCCTGTTCAGCCAGAGAACTCTGCCCAGTGTCAAAACATAAATAGGGCATATATGGCATGAAACCTGTACATGTATTTTGTACAGTATGGTCTATCTAAAACCAAGGAATCTTTTGGTATGTGCCTTTTGATGAACATGCACTGGCATTGGGCTAAAGACAGTGAGGTACACCTTTCTCCACTTTATTTATTCTTCTCCCCCTTCAAGAGTTTATCAAACTTTAAAAGCAGTGAAGTTGAGAAGAGGCAGACCTTCTGGTTTCCCTCTAGTGGTACCAAACCCACTGATATTTGTGCACTTTTCTGGAAGAAAAGAGAAAGTTTGGGAAAGTCATGTCCTTACAATAGGGTTGTCTCAGCATGAAAAGCCACTCTAAATCTGGAAATTCAAAGCACACTTGGATGATTAGCTATCTTGCTGATCAAGAGTTTTTGTTAATCAATATGGCTTAGGCTGCATGCTCTTAAAAATTACCACTCTTTGTCACCTTCTTCTCAGCCAAATGTTACAAACAGCTAATAAACATCAACACTATATAAAAAATTTGATAAATAGCCCGTGAGCAAGCCTGAAGTGCTTCTACATGAAGTGCTTTGTGGATCTCAGCACACTGTTTAGCTTTGTTTAATCTATTACTTTTAGCTGTGGTATGTTCTGGGACTTCTTTATTACAGCCTAATGTAATAATTGTGTCTGTGAGGATTTCTTGAGCAAACATCTCAACAGCGAAATTCTCTGCCTGCTGGGATCTGCAGACATCACTTAGGTGCTGTAGGTGCCCATTTATGTTTGACTACTGCCTGCCTCTGCTGTTAGTGGCAGTGGTTTCTCAACAGAGGTGGATACAATCTGGTTTTCAAAAAATACTGATGATTCCTGGAACTTCATATTTTGAGTATAATATTTTGCCTTCTTTGTCAATACGTATCAGCAGGTCAGTAGATACCCTGCTGTAAACTTCTAATGCATAAATTAAAAAATCAGTGGTAATAAACTGTATTTCACAACTGGTATTCTGCTTTTTGACATAACTGAAAAAGTATCAAAGCCTGACTGCATCATTTTGGTAGCAGGTATTTTATTATTTTCCACTAAGACATTTTGCATGGGAAAAATGGGAAGTAGCATTTCACCTGTATTTTGTTATGAAATGTGTCTTCAAGGTAATTTCATAACAGATACTTAATCTCAAAATTAAACACTTGATAAGCAAAATCTATTTACTTATGTTTGGTAAGACTGTCTCAGGGAAGTTAATAGTTTGGGTTTTTTCTGGCAACAATAAACTGCTTCCTCTTCCAAGGACTATTTTTAACAGTAGTGGGAATATCATCTCTTTTACTTGCCTGGCTTATTTTCAGTTGTATGCATTTTCAGTGCCTCTATTCATTTGAACCTAGGGAAAAATTTACTTTGTTATTAATTTTTTGGATTTCAGAGGATTTTCGTGTGCATTAAAAAGTCTTTCTTTCATGTCAAGCTGAGGAATTGCCATGCTGATATCTCTCAGGAAGATTTCCTCTTGGTTGAGACCACCCACTCTTAACAGGTTGTAGAGTGTAGGCATATGCTTTTTGTCACATACTGAGCTCCAGTGGCTTTTAATAAGGCTCATCTTTAGCAATATTTCTGATATCCCTTGATGATTCACAGGCTTTTTGCTTATGTACTCTTCTGCTTGTTTATGTGAAAATTCAGGAACTTTCTCCACTTCCTTAAGAGTTTATCAAATACTATAAAAATTGGTTTGAACTCAAGTGTTAATTGAGTTTGTAACTCTGATGCTTTTGCCCACCTTTGTTCTGGATATAGGAAGATTATTTTGCTGCTGCTTAGCATTGAAGATAGATGTTCACTTTGGCTAATCTTGTCTTCTTGTGTGCAAAAGCAAAAAGACAGCAAGCAAACAAAACCCTTCACCTCTGTAGGTACAGACTATCTCCCTCCATTTTCCACTATTCAGAAGTATAGATCTCAGACTTTCACTGGTACTGTAACATAGAAAAGTACAATTTGAAAAAATTTTTAGGATAGCACCACCAATAACTTTCTTGCAGTATCATGCACTCAGGTCTAAAGCCCCCTTTCTTACTGAAATCTTCAACTTCATTTAGCCTGTTTTTAGAAGATAATCTCACACCTGTTTTTTATCCCTTCCCAATAGTCTTCATGTGTTGGTGCACACAGTCAAAATGCCAGCATGTTCTTTCAAAAGCTGAAATGCCTTCTATATCTTACCTCTCTAACTGTGGCTGTAGTCATGTGTTTTGAAGTTTGCACTTAATGTATCTTATCAACTTTATTTCTGTTTTTGAGCTCCTAGTCTAGAGTCTAGTATCTTTGGCTCTTTTAATATTCTAGTGAAGCACTGTATCTGATGAATTTAGTCCAAATAGCAAATCACCAATGAACAGTGATTTTTTTTGACTGCACATCTGCTCTGCTGTGATCTGCTTTGCTAATTACCCTTACTAATTACCAGCAGAACATCTAGCAAGGTATCAGACATTCCTCACAAAATTTCTGCCTGATAAATAGCACAAAATATTTCCTCTTTTTCTTATATTAGTTTATTATGAGGTTTCATACTTAATGAACCACTTTGGCATTTTGAAAGTGTTTATTATCTTTCAGATTAACTTGCATTCAGGCAAAGTATTCTGCAATGCAGTATTTTAAAAAATTACATAGCACTTGAAAGAGTTATTTTGGAAAAAGTGTAGTGAGAAACAGTGTTACTAACATGTTTTGCAATTATGCCCATGGAGCTAAGTCTTTTATAATCTTGTTAATAATCCTGTTAATAAAAAATGTAAGGCATCAAGTTCTATATGGAGTTAAAAAGGAGCTTCAAGAGCTATCAGTTTTTACTAGGTGTAGAAATTAGTCAGAAACAGGTTTTTTCCTACATCACTTTTTAGCAATATCTGGGCATAAAAATTGTTTGATGATGTTAAGTTTGAAAGCTTCATCTTGTGAAATTTGGTTATGTTCTAATTTCAGAATAAAATTTGGCTTGCAGTAACTTCAATCACAGAGCTGTGAGTTTTGGCAGAGGAAGACAATATAGGCACATCATGTGTGCATCTAAATTCCTGGGTGGGATAAGTGCTGGATAGTCTATCTTATGTACTTCATGAGCAGGTGCATAGCAGATATATAGATCTATAGATCTGTCTGTATAGATATATAAGGTAGATGATTCCTCACTAAGAGGGAAGGTAACAAGGTGCAGAAACACTGCTCATTTCTACCTTCCCTGAATGAATCTAGGATGCCAAACATTTTCCTTCTTCTAAGGATTGTTGATCTACTAGTGTTTACAAAGGCACTTTATGGGCAACTGATGCATTTAAAAATTATTTTTGAAAGCAAACTTCATGGTAAGGTATTCAGTTGGAAGTTTGCAACACAATCAAGCTGAAGAGAAAATGTCTTCAGAGTGACTTTAAACTGCAAGAATTTAAGAAATAGCCTGTGATTTCAAAAGAACAAAAGAAAAAAATTGCCAAAATCTAAAATAATTGGCAAATTGTTTAAAAATACTATTGTATTTAAATATTGTCATATATGCAGAATTAGTACATATTACTAAAGAAAATGAGCAGAATTTTATTTAAAGAATTCTTTATTTTGCCAGCTAAAATAAATGCCATAATTTTTGTTGGGCAGATAAAATCACTCTTCCATTCTTAAGAAATTAAGAATTTCTTAAGTATCATTCTTTAATACAGCTTTAACAGTTTGTCTGTGGATCTCCAGACCCCGTTTCCAGTTTTCCCTTGTTTATTTATTTTCACAACAAAAACTACATTTCATTTACCTGGAAATTTACAGACATATATTTAGGCCAGATCCTTGTAGCCTGTAAAAGGAATCCTGCATGTTTCAGCCTTTAATGAGTCTGGTAAGCTCTAAATCTGTATCAGAATTCAAATGTACATATTTACAGGGGATTTTTTTAAACTATTAAACCTATTTGGACTTCCTTTCCAATCAGTTGAACTGATTGAAATTATGTGAGTCCAGTGCCAAGGCTACGATATTTTGATAATTCCATGGTAAAGAGAAGAGAATGGGATTTTATACATATAGAGAATGGGATTTTATATATATATATAGGATTGGAATTATTATATAAGCAATAAGCATAGATAGGTAAGAACATGTCTGACTAGCAACTACAGAAATAGACAAAGGAAATAAAAATATTGACAATATCAGGAAACCTTTACAGATACCTTACACTAAATTAGGGATCTCTGTAATTACAATCTACCTCCTTATTCAAGCCAGGAATCTTAATCAGTATAAAAAAAATTTCAAACCCAGAAACCATGAGAATTTAAGTCTATGGTACAATGACATATGATCAACTATGATTATTTAGTACTTTATTTTTGTATAAATTGTTTTTGAAAGCATAATTATAGGTCAACAAATTACTGGGACATCTTATACTCTAAAAACAGGTTAAACAATTACAAAAAACTCTGAAGCTCCACGAAGAGAAAAGGAAAAAAAAACACTGCAAAATAAATCAAAATTATATTATCAAATTCAGAAATAGGGTTAAGATAAAAAAAAATTAAGCTGATCTGTTCTAGTTCTAGTCTGCACACTACTTTTCTACATAGCAGGAAACCAGTGCCTACAAATACTGTTGTTAAGACAAAAGAGATAGGGAGTTATTTCACCAGCTGAAGATGCAGTTAATAATTGAGCAATTGCTTTGAAGTCTCTGTTGTATAGCTACTTACCTACCTACCTATTTATATATGTCACTGACTTTTTAGGAGCTTCCTTAGCTCTGGTTGTTCAGATGATAGAGGACTGTTTGGTCAAGGGTAGAAATCTTTAGGGAAGGTGTCCAGCATAGATTCAGGGGGAGATCAGCCTCAGGTATATCTACTCTTGGATACCTGACTTCTTTTATGCAGCGTAGCAAAAACAGAGACTTATGGACTGTGGCACCAATAGCAGAGTTCTAGGCCACACTGTAGGCATTATGTCATTCACTTTAAATTCTTGAATGCACTTACAATTCTGAACCTTTATTCCAGGAGACTTGACAGGGAAAGGGTTTGGATAAGGATTGCAAGAGTGATCAAATTTGTATTTGGGGAATAATAAAAAACTTAGGTTTAACCTGACATTTGGGAGGAGATAGTATAGCAGTTCTCTCAATCATATGCTAGGTTATGCTTTTAACAAATAAATGAGCAATTTTTCTCTAACCACCACTTTTTTTGGTAGTCATACTCATTATGGCCTATTGGTACTACCAATGGAATATGACAAGTAACGATAAATGGTTAATTTCTTTAACTTTGATCTGGTTGACAATGAGTAATAACCACATTTTTGGGGCTTCTTGTACTTGTCTATTTACTAAGTTCTTGATAAAGTGTTGTGAGGTGCCTCAGGGAGGCAAGATTTCGTGTCAGATAAGCATTGTTAAAAGGAGAGGCATGGCTGTAAGCCAAGCTAGTGAGAATTTGGACGCCCTGCTTTAGGGGATGGGCCGTGTGAGCCCTAGATGAAGTTACCCCACCCCAAACCCCTTTTGAAGGGCAGCCCAGGTGTTCTGATTGAGTTTGAGTCCCTGGGGGTTTCTCCCTTGCTGTGTTTCTAGTGGTCCCTGACCCTGAACTCCACCCTCAAAGGTGGAGACACTCAAGAGTTCTGTCCCTCAAAAACCTCGGCTCTGCCTTTGTTCAGGGCTCTCTGTTCTGGATCTGAGTTTGTTCCCATGCTGAATAAATGGTTTCATGAACTGGGAGCCCATCTTGTTGGTGTTCCATGCTGGTCCCCAGAACCTGTGGCTTCCCTGGACGTGATCCTGAGGTTGCGGATGACAACAATAAAGTGCTGTATTCCATATGCAAAATATTATAAGGTCCACTTTCAAATTTGCTCAGCTGCTGGAACATTTTTAAGTTGCTTTCAGATAAGCAAGCTCATGCAATAACTAATAAGCATATAATTCCATTAGCAATACTAGCAATGTGAAAGGAAATTACAGACCAGAAAGGCATCAGTTTCTAGTGCAGAGGACACTTTGGTCAGTGCATTTAAAATTATTTGGTGTTTAAGAGTGATTCTCTCTTCTAATTGCAACCCTCAACTTAGGCAGAAAGAAACCCTCTGAAACAGTGAAAGCCTTCAGGAAAGACTTTTTCCAGTTGCAGCATGCAATCCCCATGAATGTAGCTTAAATAAATAGACAGATGCCTGGGTTTGACTGAAGAGGGAATGGTCTCACATGAAAAATGACTATTCAGGGTGATGGAAGGTTATAAATAACTCAGTACACTCAGTTCATGCTCTGTGCCAGCTAAGAACTTTTTATGGCACGATGTAACAGTTCAGTGTTGCATGCAGTGCCATACTGTCATCACACCTTGCCTGGAAGACTCCACAGAGCTGTCTTTTTGTAGGCAGGTAAGTACTGTAATTCAGTTTTACATCAGAGGAAATATGTTTTGGAAATCTAAGATCTCTGCATTTCAATGCCTCTTAATTTATCCTGGATACATAGAGAGAAGAGAGAGTGGTTCACACTGAACTACACAAAGTAGAAAGAAATTTGCATTGAAGGTGACAATCGAAGTTTTCAGCTGTAAGTATGATGTAACCTTTACAAGACCTTTTGCTATTCTAGATGATTTGAAAGGCACTTACAATCCATTATTTAAATAGTTTTGTGGCAAATATGCATTTTATTCTTAAAAACTTGTCATTTAGCTCCAATTCACATTGCTTGATCTCTTCTCCTCCCTGCTTTCCCCCCTAAAAGCAAACTTGAGAAGCACTGTGATCCTGTCAGTTTAGTCTGCTACTATGAGCTAAAAATCAAAGCTTGTATAGTCAAAGCCTTGGCAGCTTCAATGACTTTGCCTTTTCAGAATGTATTTAATTCCCCTTTTCATGCATTGGCACAGACATGCCTCTCAGATGCTCTTCAACTACAGCTGTGTGCACTTGTATTGACAAACTTATCAAATAAACTCAAAGGGAAATAGATAAGTAGAAAGACATTTTCCTATGGAAAACAAAAAATGAAGAAAAAGAGGAATTTTTTTTTTTTTTTAAATAGGCCAAAGTGATTCTCAAATATTTCCTCAAGCAGGCAGTTTGCAGGGAAGATAATTATGGTATTGCAATTATCGAATAGCTTTCATCTATCATACATTTATTGTATGCAGGTTATGCAGGAACCAAGTATACTTGAATGTCCTTCTATTAATATATAATATCTTACAATCTGACTGTCTGATGGTGTGCTTATATTCTGTTGTTTCGCAAATGGGTCAACCCAAATGCCTGAAAACACTTGATTGTGTTTGGTTTTGTTCACCACTCTTAATTTTGTACCTTGGTTAAAGCAAACTCACTGCAGTTTACACCAATGGAAGGACATTGCTGTACAGCACACCTCGCTCTGAAGACTGTCATTGGGAACATTTTTGACATTTTAAAATGTGGATGCCTTCTTTTGGCTGTGTGCCTCAAACTGTTTATACAGTGCAGTCATCTCTGGCCATATGGCCAGGGCACTAGGGAGAAAAACATTTGCAAGAAACAGTCTTGAGTCTTCAGAGTCTTAAGTCTCTGAAGATACAGAGGCAGCAGAACAAAGACAACCTCTTACTTATATTTGTCAAAAGCTTTCTGCCTGCAGTGTCATTTCCAGACCAGACTAGAAGAACAATAGACTGTGGAGAGCAACAACAAGAGGTATTGCAAATTAACATCTTAATTCACCTGAATATGGTGGTTGGATGTCTCTCAGCACCTTGTCAGATAGTTTGGACATGTGTTGGTGTCTGGAAAAAGGCTTTTGCAGCAGCATTTGGAATGTATTAAAATAGGTGTCTTCTGTGAGACTGAGACCCAGACTCATGAGATGTAGCATAATTTCATTGCTAGTTTTTAAAATGTAGCTGCTTGAAGCTTGATGTTTAAAAAAGGTCATAGGATAGATTGTGCTAGGATAGGAGGCAAAGCACAGACTAATTTAACAATACACCAGCTGCTTCAACTGTTCTTAGTTATCATTATACCACAGTAACATTCACAAAAGTCAAGGAACTCAATTTCAGACAGGAAGCTGAAGGACAATCATGTCCTTTGGATAAGAAAAGAAACAGAACTCCTAGAAGCAAGAACAAAGATCTTCAATGAATAGAACTAAATGCAATGTTACCTCTGTGTTTGAGTAAAGGTCTGAGCTTTCCGGTGACATTAATGATGTCATTGTGTCTGTGTTTATTTCTTATCAATGAAGGAAGATGTTCAAAGAATCATAGAATGGTCTGGACCTTAAAGCTAATCTCATTACAACTCCTCTTCGACTGGACCAGAGCCCCTATCATGGTTTTAAAGCATTAGCTAAAAAAAATCACTAGAAAACTTACTCATTTCTTGTTGTGAGATACGGACTAGAAGAAGAGCAAAACAGGCTTAAAACTTAAAAGGAATAAAGAAAGTTTATTAACAAATCTATAAGAGTAAGAAACCAGAATAAAACCTCCAGAAACCTTTTTCCTCACTACCCAACCATTCCCTTGTTCATATGACAACATAGAGACAAAAAAACCTGGTGGTTAAAACAGTCCTAACTTTGCTATAGTCTTTTCATCAGTCTTGGTAGAGAAAAAGAAGTTATCTTCTGCCAATCTATGGAGTTTTTCACAAGAAAACCATTTTCTCACAGCTTTCTATTTCTGTGATGCCAGCTGCCCAGAAATTCTGCCATCAGTTCTCTCCTCCCATTTCACACCACTCTGAGGTGTGTTATGGGCCATAAGTCAAGTGATGTCATTTTAAGAATGAGTTATTCAAAGGCAAAAGTCCTCTTCTTCTGTCTCTGTGATCATTTCTGGAAACAAAAGTTTTCTCTTTGCTTCTTAAGGGCCACAAATCTTCAACAACTCTTACTTCTCTGTTTCTGTTCCAGCATCTCATAAGATCACAACTACTTCACCATTTACTCAGCTTTATCAATGAATTGCTTTTGCTCAGATCCACACTTTGAAATACTCCATTCCCTTCAAAATACTCTTTCATGAGTTAAATGAATTTTTTCAGAACATTATTGCCCATCTCCATAGCTTTAACAAAACAATATTTCAGCTTATTAAGGCATCTCCTTATTTCTCTCCCCATCTGAAGCTTAATTCTTTTCTTCACTGTCTTTGATAGTTTATATTGTCTCTTTACATGCTGATCACTCTCTCTCTTCCCTTCTCTCTGGAAAAAAAGGATTAATTTGCAAGTCTCATCTGGGAAATGAAAGGGTTAAGATCTTGTGGCTGGTTCTGTGATCTCTGCCGGAGCAGTGGCTGGAGCTGTCTGTGATGGAAGATTTTTTTCACGGCTGCTCTGGAGGAGTGTGGCCACTGTCTCAGCACGCTGCAGGTCAGTGCCTTTCTCTCTCTTTACTCGGCAGTCTCTGGTGAAATTCAGCAGCGGCAGAACCTGCAGCTGAGCCAGGGAACCGGCCTGGCCCGGCAGCTCCACTGCACAAGGCCCAGCGAGCCCTCCAAGAAGGGGCTCCTGACACTTCACAGTCTCCATCCTCCCCAGGAACCCCAGAGCTCCGGCCAGCCCTGCTTCCCCCCGCGGCCTTGTCCGGCCTGGCAGGGGGAGGTGGCTGAACCAGAGCCTTGTTACCTCTTCAAAAGCCAGAAACCAAAGAGAGCAAGGAATTCCTGGGCTTAGCTCTTAAGGTGGTGTTCACAGGTTGATCTCACTTTTCAATGGTCAAAACCACTGTCAATTCTCAGAAATGGCCAGTTATTGGCCAGGAGAAAAATTCCCATCAGCCTCCAGCAGCCTGAACTTCCTTAGGTGTTTCCCTGTGTTTCTTAAATGCCAATCCATCATAGCCCCATATCAACTGGCCTTAAATACTTACTAAAGCTTCAGTTTAGCTTTAGGTTCTAGGACAGAACTTTACAGTAGATTTCTTATTATTTCATTTTATTGCAGAATTCTGAGCCTTGGTCATCTGCCATCACTTATGAGGCTGCTGCTTATTAAAAGAAAGCACTGAATGTCAGGTACCTTAAAATGAAATGCTCAGCATTAGTAGTGATATGCCTGAACTTAGAGGTGGTTTTTCAGGCAAAAGCACACTTATGTTTGTTGCCAGGGAGACCACCATTTTCATGTTTCTGTTGTTCAGTTCAATAGCTAAGCACTAGAGCTCCAGAAATGTGTGATCCAGGCAACTGGTTATTTTCCCCTTGATACACTCAGCAAAATCTATTAAGCCACTTGCTTCTGTACTGTGGTGTTCTTATAGCAAGAGTATCTGCAGCCTGGGTACATCAGGCACCGACTGTCCCTCAACACAGTCCTTTCCTTGACCCTGGTAAACACAGCTATTCCTAACTCACATTTGAACATCTGTAGACAGATTCTTGATTGCTCTCATCTTTGCAGCTCTGTAATCCTCAGCAAAAAAAGTAACAATATAATGTCTGAAATATCTGTTTATCACCTAAATGCCTAATATTCTTGGTGAAAAGAGAATTTACCCTGCATATATAGGGCATGATTCACATTTATGGTAATGTAGGTAAGGACTATGCACCATAGCTCTCCCCCTCTGGCTAGCTCCATGACAACAGCCCAGAACCCACTCTAATCTCTTCTGAAGATCAGTAAATGTCAGCTATGTTCTGAAAGAAATCAGCTTTAATTTTTTTAATGGACTTTTCTGTTATGCCCATTCTCTGCTGTGTTACTCTGCATCTCAACCCAGCAAAGTGTCTGAGCTACAGTTAGTAAGTGAAAAATGTTCCTGTTTGTCACTGCCATGTTTCAAATGCCACTGACATCCTTAAAGCCCTCATCAAGGTGTTAGTAAACTGTTAAATCCTGTTTTGTGTCAGTGGTCCCCTGCCTAATTTCTAATGCCATACCACAGCTAATGAGTTGCTGAGAGCTGTTTCTGAGGTTTGAAATTCCAGTGGTGGTGCATCCCAGAGTTTAATGCATGAACTCCATGCAGTCCAAACAACAAAAAAAAATGTATTCCCGAAAGAATGGTAAGTCCCTCAGTTTCCATGGTGTTCACTTGATAAAAATCTTGATTCTTCAACTATATTCAAAGTTTCATTTATTCTGCAGACTTAGTACAAGCTCGAAAGATGTAAAAATGTAAATTTATGTAAAATTTATTTTGTAATGATTGTTAGCTAAAGTTACATGCCAGTAAATAGGGAGATGTCTGATATGGAATATTAGAATGTGGACTATGACCTGAGTTAGGCCACTTTCCTGAACTCCTGTCATTTAAAGATACAGCCATTACCAAGGTCATCTTTTTGTGTGTCTTGAAAATACCACATTTGCCAACTTGCAGTTGCCTGGGACCCCACTAGACTCCCAAAAACTTTGAAAATGCACTGGAAAAACTCTCATGATGACATCAGCCAGCTCTTAACCCTTGGATTAATCTCGCTAGGCCTCCCAAAGTTATAAGGATCCATCTGGAGCAGTAAATCATGATAAGGTTTGGGGGAGGACCAAAGCACGGTCTTTAAAATCCACAGCTGACTCTTGTCTCTGCCTGGTGCCTTGTTCAGCTGGGGGATAAGGTTGGATTATGAGGTGAACGTGGAAAGGATTAGGTTTTGGCAGGGTTTCTTTATCTCAAGTTTAACCTGAAAAGATCAGAAAGGCGTATTCCCACACCCCCCCCCCCCCATCCCTTTAAAATGAACTCCTATGAGGTATGTATGCTATCAAACTGTCCAACTGATTCCCATCTTTAGGTTTTTGGAGTGTCCCAAATATGTAGTGTAGCTGGAGGAAGGAATCACTGCTGGAAAGTGGTGGTAGGCTGGCTGGTAAGTAGAGATCTCAGAAATGTTGCCTGCCAGTGTGATTATTTATCTGGTTAGGGATGGCTGCCCAGGGTCACCAGTCTTTAGTACTGAGATGAATTCAGCATCTCAGCCCTGTGTATAACAGAGCTGGCAAAAAGGGTCCAGAGTTGTTCAGGGTGAACTGCAAACAGTATGGAGCTATTGGAGTAATTCACCAGGAAGTTCTGGGGACACAAACAGAGCTTGAATCCCACTCGTCTAAATTCTGAATTTATTAGATTAGTATAGGTAATGCATTTCTGAGTGACATTTGCAGTCTTTCTTTAAGGCATGCAGATAGATTATCAAAGTCAGTGTAATGTCTTTTTATTTCTTAGGTTCAAGAGGACATTTCAAACAACTTCTGTGAAAGATTGCCTGTCCTTGCAAGCATTTTAAAGTAAATTAGCAGGTCAGTTTTGGACAGGAAGTTTCTGGGGAAGATCAGCATGTGGTCTACTTGTTTCACTGTAACCAGGGTGGTGCCTGAGATTTGGTTTTGTGTGGAGCAGCCTGAGCTCCTCAGGCTCTCAGGCAGCTCGAGTCTTGTATAACATATGTGCTGAATTTAGCTCAAAGCAGAGCCAATGACTTGCCCTGACTACCTCAAACTTTACAGCAATGGATGACAGTGTGAAAACTCTGGTATGTTCAAGCTGTCCTTGACCTCTTCCTTAGTCATCTTATTGAAAAAAAAATTTAAAAAATAAAAAAAAAAATACAGGGTAGATTAATACAGATGTATCTAACCTGGTCAAATGATCTCATCAAGATTACAGGGATCCTTGGCACTCTATGAGTACTTGAACAGACAGCTCTTATTTTTCTTGAAATATGTCTTAATCCTGCAGGACCATCAGGAAATACAAAAGCGGAAATTGCAATTGGAGTGGGGCAGCAAGTAAGCAAGACAAAATTTGGTTCTGCTCTCCATGACCTTCCTTAGGGACAAAAGTGGGTCAGGAGTTTCAAATTGTCTTTGTTTCAGAAATATGTTGTCTGTTTTTTCCTGTGCAGGATCAGGGCTCAGTACAGCTTTTCTTCACAGTGTTTGTCAGTCACCATTATTTCCCTTCAAAATCAAAATTAAAGTCATTAGTCAGTTAATAGAATTTATAATGTGTTTTTTTTCTCTCTGCATGCCTGAATTAATATCCCAGATCCTCAATACCTCCACTGCATAATGACACTTCACATGCACAGAGGCAAAACCATTCAGCATACAAGCATTCTGATGATGAGTGCTCCAGCTGTAACACATCTCTCTACAGACAGAAGAGCACATTTGCTTGCTTGTTTACCTTTTGTAGCAGCATATGAAAACTGAAGTATTTCATGCCCTGTCTCCCTCCATTCCTCCCACTCATAATTTTCCTGAACATGTTTCATCCTCGTGTATTTTTTGGCTGCCATGTATGAAATCTATGTTAACTCTGGTTTCCTTCCTTAGTTTATTTCTGTATGCATGTCTTTTAGCAAGTGAAAAGTGCCCCAATGTTTTCAAAGATAGCTGGAATTGAGGAAAACACAAAATATTACAGACATAGGCTCCTTTATTTAGCAGGAATATTGATGTATAGATATAACAAAGAAAAACCAAAGTTAAAACCAAGGAAACTATTTCAAAAAGGAACCTGTTTTTGGTTTTTTTTATCAAATCTGCAGTTTCACAAGGCATTACTCTTACTCTTCATGTCACGAAAAGAATGTCCCTTAACTCCATGGCTATGTGTAACAAAATAAATTTGAAATTTTAAATGTATCATGATGTAAATTTATCAAGAACTAAAGTCTACTTACAAACCCTATAAGAAAAATATCTCCGAACCTTGTTCTGAATGTAGATGGGAGCTTAAACAAGTTTTGCCTCTGCCCAGGCCTCTGACAATAGGCAGTAGTACACTGAGGTGGCTAGCACCCCAAAACCCACTCTTGTTTGAAAGTTCTTAATAGTGGCCAATTAGGTCTAATACAAAATGAATTATTGATTTAATAGACACAAATTTAACAGACTAATTTAAGAATTTAAAAGCTTATGTACTGCATAGGATAAACAAAAGAAATACTACTAGTAGATAAATAATTCAGTGCATTGTAATAAGGTATTTATATTACAGCTAGTGAAGGAATAGTATAGATTAGGATTCTATGTATCTTATCATCCAAATTCTGGTGGGGCATACATAAAAAATCCTGTGCTCTGAATTTCACAGAATCACAGAATCACAAGGTTGGAAGAGATCTTCAAGATCATCGAGTCCAACCCAGCCCTAACACCTCAACTAAACCATGGCATGGAGTGCCATATCCAGTCTGTTTTTAAACACCTCCAGGGATGGTGACTCTACTTTTCTGCAAAAGTTACCACAAAGATGCGTCCAATGATTCAGGGAGGAAACCTACATGTTTCCAGGGGGTATGTAGGAGACTTCTGCCTCCATGAAAATTTGTGTCACTTTTATAGTGTAAAAGTAGTGTTTTTCAGTCAATAATTCCTAGCTTGTCTCTCTCTACATCTTGCTCTCAAAGCAAAGATGTTTATCTCTCAGCTGGGGATCTCGCCCTCTTGGTGTCAGAGATAACTCCAGGCATCTGTCTGGCCGGGGTTATCTCGCCCCTATGCACCAGCTGATAGACACAGCAGATGAGCTTTCTGTGGTAGAGTGGTGGGGAAAAATCCTGCCACAACCTATGGTTGCTTTTTACTTTTTTCCTCATATGCTTCTTGATTTACAAACTGCAAGTCAGAAGTCAAAAAAAATCCCTTTCACTGACTTTGGCTAGTATTAGATTCGCTGCTTCTCTTCTGTGGCAGAATATAGATATTTATATGGTTCATATATGGTTATATGTATGGAATACATAGATATTCATATGGTTCTGGCTATCTAAATAAGAGCCTTTCACAAGGATTCTAGGTATAAAGGATATTTCAGAGGTAGCTGAAGACTCTCAAATTAAAGTGTGCTAAAATGTCCATGACATGTTCAGAAAACAAAATGTGCTGGCAATTTAATGTGTGGTTTATATAGTTTTTTCAAGCATAAAGATGATATTATTTTAATGTATCTTAAAAATTTCATCCCGTCTTGCAAACACAGCATTGTTTTTACTATTTTACTCTCTCACACAATGTTGCAATAAAACAGAATTAGGTAATTCAATAATTCTAAATTGCTGGAAAAATTACTGGAAAATTACTGGAAAAGAACATTTTTCCGTTTGCACTAAATCAAAAAAGATTGCTCAGCAGCTAAAATTTAGAACAACAGCAACAAAACATACAAAAAGTCCTTTGACTTTACATGTCAAGAAAACCTAAACTGATTTGGGGCACTACTACTCTTTTTCAATGAGTGCTGATTCTGTGCTTCACACAATTGAAAAAATGGAATATGTGGACACTAGCTCAAAGTTCTTATATTTTTGCAAATCACAGCAGAATTAGACTTCCAAATGACAGACCTCTATAAGGAGAAAAATGGTATTTGGGATATTCTACCTATCAACCTATCAAGAATTTTCTTGTGCAAGCCAAGGGTTGCAAAACAGGCACAAATCTCTATTGCTCTGGCCTCTGATGTCCCTGCACCAAACTGTGTGGCTGGGGAAGATTTGGGGTTAATTAGCAAAGTGATGTCACTTGGGGTCCTGTATCACTAATGTGTTAATTTTCTTGAGTTATTAAAAAAGAAACTGCTTTTTTTGGTCTCCTCACTAGCATCTGATCTGAAACCTCCTCTGGGGCGTCTTTACAAGAAGATCTTTGCCCAGTGCACGTGATGTGGAGGGTGACTCACAATTTTATGTGATACATATACACTCTGAAGACCAGAATATAATGTTGGCTATAGATATTAGGAGTGAAAGGGATCTGTTAGTTCACTTGCATCCCAAATAAAATGCATGTTTACCCTTTGTGCTACAATGAAATTATGAAATAAATCACTTTATAGATTTGCTTGAAATTCACAACCAAGCTGTACAACACAGAAAACATTGCCTGATATTCCACTACAGGGTTCTCCTTTCTTAAGCTTTTCTTCTGCTCCCTGGTAATGATGGGAATAGGACACACAAATTATAGTAATCTGAAAGTTAACTCCTTTTCGAAGTTTGGGACCTAGAATGGTTTATTACACTTAGAAAGGTTTTACAAGTAAGTCCTCCTTGGAACCACAGCATTAGTTTTTAACATAGGATTGACCATTACAGCTTCTAATATTTACTTCTCTCCTAAGCATTTAAATCATGTTAGGAAGCTTTGTAATGTTTCTCTAATTTATATCTAAAAAAAATCATCCAATTGAGTTAAAAACACCACAATGGGAACACATACGTTTTCTTGGCAGAAAAAGAATTTTGTTGATATAATTTAAGATGAAAACCTCTTGTGAGAGAGAGAGATCAGAGAGGGCAAGATAGATCTGAAATGGCTTTGTTATTTACTTTGGAACTTACTGTGATCAAGTGGAAATTATCAATATACTACTGTGCAGATAAAAATTTTCTCATACAGAAGACATTTAGGGGAGGACGGGAGCAAGCACCAGTGTGTTGGCTATGAATGTAGCACACCTGCTATGTAGCTGAAGCCTAGTGTTGTATCTCCTCAGCTGCAAATCTACAACTTCAGATGGTTATTAGCATAAATTCTAGAATCCTAGAATGGCCTGGGTTGGAAAGACTCTTAAAGAGCACTGCAGCCCAACTTCCCTGCATTGGGCAGGGACACTTTCCACTAGACAAGGTTACTCAAAACCCTGTCCAGCCTGTCCTTGAACACTTCCAGTGGTGGGACATCCACAACTTTTCCAGACAACCTGTTCCAGTGCCTCAGCACCCTCACAGCAATTAATTTCTTCCTAATATATAATCCATCCTTTTCCACTTTAAAGCCATTCTCTCGTGTCCTGTCACTATATCCTTTCAAAAGCTACAGAGAAATCCTGCTCTGTTGCTTACAAGGGGTAAATGCGCACAGATGAGGTTTGCTTAGGGTTTCTCAGCCCAGTAGCAATTCTGTGCAATATTGAGCCTGTTCTAGTCTTCCAAAGGAACTACGAATTTCTGTATTCTCCAGGTGAATCTCTAATCCAAATAAACATCAGTACCATCTGTCATAATACAATTTGCAAACATCTGTAAACCCGCTGGAGATGTCTTTCTGTAACAGAATTAGAAGGCAAATTTGTACCTAAAGAGTTATAAATGGTAAGAGTTTGACATGGGATTTTGTGAAGTGTCATTTAAAATAATCTCATCTGCTCCAGAACAAAACTTGCTAAATTCAGTCAAAATTGAGCATGATTTTGCTTCACTTTATTTTTAGCTCATGCAAGCAGATTTTAAAATAAAAATATAACATCATTTTTAAAAGATAGCATTAGTTAGAATGATATTTTTCGCTTATTAAAGTAAAAATCATTGCAAGGTCAAAATAGCTCTCAATGTTTCCACCAGTACCTGTCATTCAGATTGTTAGCTGCTTCTGCATTTGGAACCATTACAGATGATCAAGAAATATCAATAAATATTCAGCAAAACTGCAGGCTGATATTTTGCTATAGTCTGGAAGCCATAAAACCCTAAAGCAGACCAGCTTGTGAAATTGCTTCTCTGGAAAACGAAGTGATCACCAAAAATATCTCACAGGTTGAGCAAGAAATAATTGGTGTATTTCCTTTCTTCATTCACAATGAACTAATTGAAATTCTGATAGATTCCTGCATGTAAATAATCATGGCACTGATGTACAATTCAAGGGACATTCAATGTGAGTATCAGTATCTCCAACTCTATTAATCTCCAGAAAGACAATTTTAAAATAAAATCCCTTCAGGGATTTGTTGGCTTATTTATGGCTGTCACTGTCTTTTGCAGCACTCACATGATCCAGTGAAACTTGCCAAAGGTCATCCAGAAGAGCATATGTTATAAAAGAAGCGGATGTCTCTTTATGCCACTGCCAATAGAGAAAATTACTGTTTGAGCTGAGCTACAAATCCAGTTCCCTGAAGTAATTTAGAATATATTTCTTTAGAAGTCCTAATATATCCTTCTAGGTCAATTTGGTTTTTAGCACCATTTGAAGTTAAATGTTTTGTGGAGGCTAACACCTGGCTATATTTAAGAAGGCAATGCAATCATCTTTTTAGACATTATGTTTAATTGGTATTTTAGAATTGATGAAAGTAAATGGAAATGTTCCAAAACATCCTGCCAAGTGTAGAAATTCATAATTTACTCACTGAGGACTGAAAGCTACAAATCCAGTAGCCACTTACAATAATCTGGTCCTTAACTACTGAGATAATGGCAATCAAAATTTCTAAAGCTTGAAGTCTGGGTATCAGATCTCAGAGACTCCCTCAGACCTCCCTTAGACCTCCCAGGTGGATTTCACTTCCAAATGCTGAAAGTAATCCAATGCTACTGGGAATGCTACAGGCTGTTTGTTTGGAATTGAAACCATGTTGGTTAGGAAGGGTTTTTAAATGAAAAGGAATGTGTTTTTTGTGTGGATCAATGAAGTAAAAAATTTAACTTTGTCTGGCAGGGAAAGTGTGCATGAACAAATTTTCTGAAAGTTGATTTCAAGGGGAAGCGATGAGGTGGGACCTCAGCTGAGCTCAGTGGCAGGACTGAAACTTAAAAGGGCAAAGGAGCACTGGCACCTGCCTGCCCTTGACTCACCATCCTTAATGCCTGCTGGAAGGGCAGACACTCATTATTCCAGGCCCTGGGTTCCAGTTCAGTAACTTTAGGTTACAGAAAACAGGTATTACCGCATGTTTAGAAGTTAAAACCATGCGTCTCTCTCTCCCACAAATTAACTGTTCTATAATTCCTATAATTCCTTCCGTTAGAGGTTGCTAGCCAGCATCTAAAAATATTTTCCGTCAAAGCTTGTGTCATGTCATTTTGTGCATTTATTTGAGGCAAAGAAAGGGTTAATCAATGACCAGCCAAGAAATTATGCCTGGCGATTAGGACCATCTTCCAAAGTATAAAATTTCACTGGGAAAAGTATTGCTCTCTCATGAAACAAAGGAAGGTGCATAGAGGATATGTTTGTAGGGGGTTAGTCAAATAGTATGCTATCAAGTTAGTCAAGCTTGTGGTACAGGATGCAATGGCTGTGCTAAGCATTTCTGGTCTGTATTTCAGTGTCACCTTCGATGGGAAGTAGGGAAAAAATGAACTCTATTAGGACTGTTCCAACAGCATTGGAAAGATCCTTTTGCTCTTCAGAGCAAATTGACAAGACACTGACTCCTCCTGTTACTTTAGCTGAGTTTCTGATAAATACTAAGTATTGATTTGATCCAATCCATGTATTAGATTACAGTAGATGAAAAAAGAGTATGTTGGTTTTTTGATATCAAATGTATGTGTATTTTTAAAGCAAATTCACATGGAAAATCTGGTAGACATGAAAACTAATTCGCCTTTCCCTTGTAAATGAATAAATGCGATTTCCTACCCTTGGAAGTACTAAATTATACAAACCTTAAGTCAGATGAAACCCGTTATATCATAATACAGCTGTTCTCTGAGCTTCAACATACTTGAAATTCTGGAAACAGGGGTTGTTGGAGGGCATTGACTCCTTTCACTCCCTTGAACTCAGACCATCACGAAGAATCTACACCACAGTCTTATATTTTAATCCCATGACTTGAAAAGGCACAGTGTCACTTCATGAGGAACAGAAAGTCCACTGTTCCAAAGGAAATCACTGGAGGTTTTTTCACCAGAAATAAACAGAAGCAGAAAGAAATGATCTGATCATCTCTTTCAGATGGAATCTCAGAGGAAAAACTACAGAGCCTACATGAAGAGAATAGAAATAACTCCAAGTTTGAGAATGCTTATTTAATATGTAACTACTTATATATGAAGTACATGAAAATCCAAAAGAAACATGAAAGCTTAATTATATTGTGACTATAAGTAAAAAGAGTATCCATTGAGAGCCTATCTCCTGAGGAACATTACAAGGCAAATTCCAGT
Source organism: Cyanistes caeruleus (assembly GCF_971803275.1). NCBI lineage: Eukaryota > Metazoa > Chordata > Aves > Passeriformes > Paridae > Cyanistes > Cyanistes caeruleus. The sequence goes on from NC_141732.1 coordinate 38,426,811, forward strand.
AGCAAGGAATTGCAGCCTAGGGCAGATTTTAATAAAATTCTTAGGTAATCTATTTTGATTGAAAGATTTCCTCACCATCCACATTTATCTGTCCAACAACCTGTCCTTAGTTAGCTATGCTCTGTGTAGCAGTTTTGGCTTTTTCAGATGACTGCTCATTAAACATTCATGGGGAGATCAGGTGATGGGGTCTTATTGAATTTTCCAGAACATTTTGAATCTCTTCAATGTGCTGACCTCAAAGCAAGAATCTGCTGTGACACTGAGATGTTTTTTCAATTAAATCTATACATAGCTGGTTATTGGGCACGCAAGATATTACTGACACTACTTTGACAATATGTTTATTTAAAGACTTCTGTAGTACATCAATATTCCTATGGAATATTTAGCTAAGAACACTGTGTTTTCAGCTTCCTTATTTTTTTCCCCCCATACTTTGGTGGAGATTTTTGCTTCAACCCAGAAAAAATTCAAAAGTAAACTTGCTAGTATCTTTAACAAATGTGGCTTTTGGTCAAGTAGTTTTCTATTTCTTTAAAACCATTAACTTGTTCTTAGTGTGGTAGGGTCACAGAAAACTATAAAATAAACACAGTTTAACATTATTAACTAAGGCTTCAAAATACCAAAAGACAAAATGAAAAATTTATAACTGACCACAACTGAACACAGTCTCCTAAAATTAAGCTTAACTGAAAATTTTTCAGCACAAAGCTGTAGGGGATGTGCAAACTGGCTATACACAAATTGCCTTCAGCTAATCTATAAAAGATGCCATAGGATTTGATTAAAAAGAATCATGAATATTAATGTTACTCTTTGGAAGGAGAATTAGAGTATTCTAAGAAATTGGGATTTTTACACAATTTTTCATCACTTACATATAATGTAAGGAGGAATTAACATACAATTTTCTGGTGGAAGATAACTGTGCTGTGTCTATATAATAAATTCCACAGTAGAGTGAGAATCCATGGTCAAGGAAAGCTGTATGCTAACTCATCCTCTTCCTCCCTGTCCTCCTATACAAAGGCTAGGCCAGTGAACTTGACAGTAGACACTGTCAATGAAACAATCAATTAAAAATGAAAAATAATTACAACCAAGGAAAATCAGCCTGTTCAAATGAGAAAAATCACTCATTATATGCCTAGCATAATACTTTAATGAAAACAGATCATTGAAAATATGTCCAGGAGAATAAGAATTTGAAATCTGTCCATAAGGAGCGGTATTCTTGAGATAAAACTCATAAAGTTATAGAAGGAAAAACTCAGATAGCAATGAATGTAAATGTTATTGTTTTTTGACACTGGAGTAACATGAGCTTTCCCAAGGGGTACAGAGACCTGGCATGACATGGAATACATTTGCTACTACCTTCTGTAGCACATCAAACTTAGTGAAAATATCATATACTAGATTGTTCACTAAGCGTAAACTTGCATTTAAGTCTGGAAGTCTTTAAGTCCCTCTAAAGCTTTCAACTAGTTGCTGTGTTTCCTGTTATGTTCTGGGTGGTTTCAGTTTCCAACAAACAGTTAAACATTTGCAGCACTCAAAGAAGGCACATTAGCTTTGACTTACTGTCCAATGAAGGTTGAGAGAAATAAAAATGCTGAGAAGCGTTCAGGCTTTGTGCAACATTTTTCTCTGTTAACACGCTAGTGGGGAAAAAAAGTGCATTTTGCAAATTTTGTCTAAAATATTCCAATCAACAGGACCATTGAAAATAATATCTCTAGTAATAGAAAAGTGTTTGGGGCATGCCAGTAATTAGGATGTAAGAAAGTGGATGGTCCGGCACAATGAATATTTGCATTCTTGTACACATGGTTACGTGGACATGAAGACAGGGCAATATGACTTCTTTTTTCCAGGTGGTTTCTATCTGAAATTAAAAGTTTCTTTGTCTTACGACGAAGTGTAAGGTTAGAGGTATAATATAAAATTAATTCAGAATAAGGAAGGAAATCTCACAAAATAAAAGATTCCTTTGCAATGTTTTGATTAAAAAAGCCAAAGTCCCTTGATATATTAATAGGTACAGGAAATGGAAGTAGCAGAAGGCTTTTTACTTCTTTATATGATATTAAGATGTCAGGCTTGGAGTCCCATAGAGAATTTTGATGCCTTTTTAAAAAAAAAACCAGATATACTGAAAAACTGGAAAAAAAAATCGGAGGGGTCATTAAAAATTAGTCAAAGAATGAAGAAAAAGTCTTATATAGATTTAAAGCCCTTAAACTGCATGGCTTGCAGTCAAAAGAAAAGTTTGGCCAGGTAATGAAATCTGGCCACCATTGTTTTTCATTGCCACAGGCTTGGTGAGCACTTTACATGTAAATCACCCTCTCTTTGTACAATTTGTTACTAATATTGTTGCTGTTATTTTTTTCTCTCATTGCATTTCCAGTAAATTGTTCCTTTGACCTTTGACTTTGACTTCCTACCATGGGGAGTGGAAGTGAGTGCTGGTGGGAGCACTGCATTAGGACTTACCTTTCTTAAACCACAGTCTTACATTTCAATCATGATGTTAAACATGATATATCAGGTTACATCTAGACAAAGAGGTGTGTTTTGTATCTGTCCAAGCCCAGATGCCCTGTAGAAACAGCATAGTTGGCAGGAGCTGCATGAAAATCACAGTACAAGTCATTCTTCTAGGGCTGGCTAATGCCATATGTACACCACACATACCTTGGTTTTCTACCTATATACAGCCTGAAAAGGGAATAACAGAAAAATGTAACATCTATCAAGTAAGTAAGTGTAGGTGAGTAACTTGATTATAAGTAGAAATAGTCAGCATTAGAAGGAGTTCATATTTTAATCAGAACAGAAGAGAGAGTGAATGGGAACCAGGGATATAACAAAGCATTTGGTGTGGTCTAGTGTTTCCCCTTCCAAAATAAGCTGTAGACATTGCCACAAATAGAACCATAGAATCATAGAATATCTCTAACTGGAAGGAACCAATAAGGATCAAGTCTGATACCATGCTCCTGGTAGAACTACCTCAAACTAAGATATGTGGCTAAGAGCATCATCCAGATGTTCATTGAAGACATTTTGATAAGGCTGGTGCCATAACCATTTCCCTGGGGAACGTGATCCATGAACCAACATCCCTCTCACAGAACCTTTCCTAAAATAAATTTTGAACTTCCCCTGATGCATTTTTATTCTATTTCCTTGTGTTCTATCTTTGGTCACCACAGAGAGGAGATAAATATTTCCTCCTCCCCTGCTATCCCCTCCATCCTTTCCCCTTAGGAAGCTGTAATATGCCATGGGGTTATCTTTCAGTTTTCTCTTTGTCAAGCTAAACAAAACAAATGGCCTCAGCCACTCCCCATAAGTCTTGCACTCGAGACTTCTCATCCTGGTTGTCCACCCCTGTAAATATTTCAACACTGTTTTGAATTGCTTTAAATTCACATCTTATAACATTTCTTTTAGTCCTAGGACAGTGCAGAATCTATGCATGGCTTTAAACAGTAGAGTTATTTTGAATATGAAGTGGAACAGAATTATTTCTGTTGTTTAGGAGTACTTTGGTAATATCAAAAATGCATTTTTGTGATAGGACTCTGGGTCTGATTTGAACAGTCTTGTGATGAACCCATTTGAAAAGACTGCTGAACAGAAAAGAAAAAGCCCTTTAGTAACAGCAGTGATAAGCCAAGAAAATGCTACAGACATTTTTTATAGCACATGTGAGATAAAGACAGAGATAGATACAGGTATTAACTTTCCTTTGCAGCTCTGCTAGCACATGGAAATTTAACCTTACAGTTCTAATGCACATATGACTTTTTTCATTAAATTGTTTCAAATTCATTTGTCCATGTTTCCCATTACTAGCTCTGTGAACCACAGTACCACAAATTCGAAAGGCTGGGTATAGCAGAGAAGTTCTTGCAGATCTTCTCTTGCTGCTGTCTCACTGCATCACTTGAACAAATATGTATCTTGCAGAAAAAGAAAACCATTCATCTTGCAACATTTGTAGCTTAAGCACAGAGATTCAGAAAGAAGTACTATTTTCAACACACACCCATATCTGGTCAGACACAAACTGCTGAACTTGTGAAGCCTTGAATTCATTAATTTGCAGTGTGATTACATGTTGTGGGTGGAGTATTAAGTTAAAATGGTTTTTTTAGGCTTATTTCTCATTTGCTTGTTTTTTTCTATTTAAAGAGAAAGAAGGTTGAGCATTACAATTTTTCTGTCTGATGCACAAATGTATAACCACAGGCACATCTACCAGAGAACTGGAAAATTTACTACTCCCTTCCCTTCCCTTCCCTTCCCTTCCCTTCCCTTCCCTTCCCTTCCCTTCCCTTCCCTTCCCTTCCCTTCCCTTCCCTTCCCTTCCCTTCCCTTCCCTTCCCTTCCCTTCCCTTCCCTTCCCTTCCCTTCCCTTCCCTTCCCTTCCCTTCCCTTCCCTTCCCTTCCCTTCCCTTCCCTTCCCTTCCCTTCCCTTCCCTTCCCGCACCTTCCCTTCCCTTCCCTTCCCTTCCCGCACCTTCCCTTCCCTTCCCTTCCCTTCCCTTCCCTTCCCTTCCCTTCCCTTCCCTTCCCTTCCCTTCCCTTCCCTTCCCTTCCCTTCCCTTCCCTTCCCTTCCCTTCCCTTCCCTTCCCTTCCCTTCCCTTCCCTTCCCTTCCCTTCCCTTCCCTTCCCTTCCCTTCCCTTCCCTTCCCTTCCCTTCCCTTCCCTTCCCTTCCCTTCCCTTCCCTTCCCTTCCCTTCCCTTCCCGCACCTTCCCTTCCCGCACCTTCCCTTCCCGCACCTTCCCTTCCCGCACCTTCCCTTCCCTTCCCGCACCTTCCCTTCCCGCACCTTCCCTTCCCGCACCTTCCCTTCCCGCACCTTCCCTTCCCGCACCTTCCCGCACCTTCCCTTCCCGCACCTTCCCGCACCTTCCCTTCCCGCACCTTCCCTTCCCGCACCTTCCCTTCCCGCACCTTCCCTTCCCGCACCTTCCCTTCCCTTCCCGCACCTTCCCTTCCCTTCCCTTCCCTTCCCTTCCCTTCCCTTCCCTTCCCTTCCCTTCCCTTCCCTTCCCTTCCCTTCCCTTCCCTTCCCTTCCCTTCCCTTCCCTTCCCTTCCCTTCCCTTCCCTTCCCTTCCCTTCCCTTCCCTTCCCTTCCCTTCCCTTCCCTTCCCTTCCCTTCCCTTCCCTTCCCTTCCCTTCCCTTCCCTTCCCTTCCCTTCCCTTCCCTTCCCTTCCCTTCCCTTCCCTTCCCTTCCCGCACCTTCCCTTCCCGCACCTTCCCTTCCCTTCCCTTCCCTTCCCTTCCCTTCCCTTCCCTTCCCTTCCCTTCCCTTCCCTTCCCGCACCTTCCCGCACCTTCCCTTCCCTTCCCTTCCCGCACCTTCCCTTCCCTTCCCTTCCCTTCCCTTCCCTTCCCTTCCCTTCCCTTCCCTTCCCTTCCCTTCCCTTCCCTTCCCTTCCCTTCCCTTCCCTTCCCTTCCCTTCCCTTCCCTTCCCTTCCCTTCCCTTCCCTTCCCTTCCCTTCCCTTCCCTTCCCGCACCTTCCCTTCCCTTCCCTTCCCTTCCCGCACCTTCCCGCACCTTCCCGCACCTTCCCGCACCTTCCCGCACCTTCCCGCACCTTCCCGCACCTTCCCGCACCTTCCCTTCCCGCACCTTCCCGCACCTTCCCTTCCCGCACCTTCCCTTCCCGCACCTTCCCGCACCTTCCTCAGAAAACGTTGTTTCTTTAGATTTAGAAACCATTTGAAAGAAAAGAGAAATGCACTCAAGGAGCAGAGTCAGCCCCTGGGAGTGGGGTCCTGGCACAGAGCAGCCAGAGCAATCCCTTGTAGGTGACACCGCCCCATGCCAGAGCTGAACCAAGTGACCAGCAGCTTCTTATCGAGAAACACTTGCCAATTTATTCTACAGCTTTTAGAGGAGACCAGCCTGTATAATTTAACTTTTCTTGTCTCCTGCCAAGTCTGAGAGCTCTGCATTTCTTGTGTTTCCTGCCATCTTTGACCTGTAAATTGTTGTTTTTGTAACTTCACAAAAACTACAGAAAGCAGTTTAGGGAAGTACAGTTTAGGGAAGATCTGGTGTCAGGCTCCAACTGTGAAGGCAGGTTTGCTTTGATGAGACTAGATTAAAGCAATATTGTATTGTAAAATTGGCATGAAAAGGGTTTTTTTAAAAGTTACATATTGAAAAGGATTAGGTAAACCATTTCCAACTCCTGTCTCAAACACACAGTGTTGTTTATTCCTGCCAACTATACAGAAAAGTAACAGGAGAAAGCCCCAACTAGGCTAATGTTAGCTGCAGAAATGGCTGGATACTTGAGAAAAAACACCCCTTCTCCAGTTGCTAGGCACCTGTCCAAATCCCCACAGGTTTCAAATGCCAAAAGACCTGCATAGGAGCAAATTCCACTAACAGCAGTACTCAAAAGATCAACCACATTGCAGCGTGAGTCAAAAATAAGCGTGCCTTTTGGAGCTAGTTCTCCTAAGTGGACCTCAGTAAATGGATAGTCACATGCCACTGAGGGAAGAGAATGTTTACCTTTTTTTCTCCCTTCAGAAGAGGAATAATGTATTATGTACCAATAATGTATAATGTAACAATATAACGCCCAATACGTTCACACTGATCAGCTTGCTAAGGCCATCCTTCGACCTGGAACAACTTCTTAGTGGTAATACTCTTCATGCTGTTGGTGATGTCATTTCCCATCTTAGCATCCCAGTTGCATGGAATAAAAATAATTAAGCTGTACTACCCTAAACTTCAAATGTTGTATGTCTAAAGTGTATTCATTTTTAATTCCTTTTAGCCTTCTACTTTCCTGCAAGTAAGATTTCCTGAAAATAAGATCAGGAGGTCCAAGCTATCAAAGTCAACCTGTCAGAACAACATTTATATCAACTGACTTGACCAGCAGAAAGAGGCTACTGACAGTTTCAAGAAAGAAAACAAATTTATTTATTTATTCTTTTGCACTGATACTTTCTTAAATTAGATTAATTCGTTTTAAAAAACTGCACATTTCAGGGTCTATCACAATAGAATTAGTGTTACATGTTTTTGCAAAGCATTTAGCATGAGACAAAGTAGTGAATGATCTGGCAAAATTAAATAGCTGCATCTGCTGTGCATTTTTATGTTGGATTTGTATCAAATCTTTCACCTAGAATTATAATCAAATGCATGTGGTCTTTATTCATTGTCTTGAATATATTCAACTTCTAACAATAAATGCTTTAACTTACTACTCCTGACTCTGGTTCTTTTTGTTTGGAAACTTCTAAGAGCATCTGTAACCTCTGGTTTTCATGATTTTCATGAGTTCAAGTCCATAGATATTAAACAGACATGATTATATAATCACCAAAGTTAAGGATGGGGGAACGATAAATTTACTCTGAAAATTCTCAGAGTAGTACCAATGATTATTCATCCCATCATAAACTGTTTGGGTTTTAAAGTGGTGTGGAGTAAACAGCCCCAGGTAGTCTCTCAATTAAACAGAGTGATCTGAAGATCTGTGACACAGCTCTTTCCATTCTTTTGCTCAACACATCCCTGTAACATCCTAAGGGATGCTGAAGGCAGACTTACCACAGCCATGGTTTTTATTCAATCCTAAGGCTTGAATTCAAAGCCCAAAAGAATCTTTGTGACCACTGTAAACACTTAGTTGGTACATATGTCTACCAGCTTGGTTGCTGATATTCCAGAAGTACTTGGGAGATCAGCTGTCATGAAATATCAGAGATAATTTTGGTGCCTTAATAATTCACATGTTAAAAGACAATCATAATAAGCTAACCTGATGATTATCTCTGTTATTACTGAAAGATAATTGTGTAAGTTGAGTAGCTCGCAAAAGAGGATTTTCCTACTGATTCATTGACTGTAAAGTGAAATCAAAGACTCACAAAACGATTGAGGCTGAAAGAGGCCTTGGGAGAACCAGCTCCTGCTAAAGCAGGAGCACCTAGAGCAGGTTACCTAGGGCTGTGTCTAGTCAGCTTTTTGGGTGTCTTCAAGGATGCAGATTTCAACACCTCTCTGGCAAACTGTGCTACTGCCTAGTAACCCTGACAACAAAAAGTGCTCGTATAGAACCTCTTGGCTATCGGCCCACTTGTGATCTTGTCATTGGGCAGCACTAGAAAGTGTTTGGCTGCATCTTCTTCTAATCCTCCCTTCTGAGATTTATATACAAACCCCTGCCACAAGCTTCCTCTTCTCCAGGCTAAACAGTCACAGCTTTATGGAAGAGTCTTAGAAATTCTTGTCCTCTGCATTTACAGGAAGAAATTGGGTTGACATTTCTCTGTAACCAAGTCAAGAATATCTGGCCTCCAGCCTAAAATCTACACCCATAATAATCAACACAGCCTGCAGCTTGCTCATGTGTCACCTCATCCCATAGGCTTTTTTGCACATACTTTGGGTCTCAGCAGATGCAATGAGGGCTTGCATTACCTGTAATGGCTGTACTTGGAAGGCAATTGCAGAAATGTACAGAATGAAGAAGGCATCCGTATAGATAGGATAGATATGTATGAACGCTTAATATAATAACAGTTTTGTATGAACAGCAATCAAGTAACTGTTACATGACAAGAGGGAACTGCAACTCTTAAGTAACATATTGCAGCCATATCATTATAAAAGCTGATTCCTATTGGATTGTTTGATTAATATCTGTTGTGGTAAATAACCAGCAAGGTATTGACTAGCAGTCCTTTTAGCTATGTATATTCAGGAAAAGTGTCTTTTAAGAGAAAGGTAGGGAGTAACATACCTCAGTGCAGGTGAGTAGACTGAGAAAAGAGAAAAGAAAAGTATACCTTCTTAGGAAACTTCTGAAGTACAAGAGAATTGATTTTTAGACCCCAAGGCTAGAAATAACAATATGGATTCATAGTGATGAACAATGCAAAATACTGGGAAAAAAAACTTGATGGATTCATTGCTCCTGCCAGTGCACAGCTTCAAAGCACTCAAACTGAAATGGGACGAAAATACCTCACTTATTAAATAGCTTTTGATTTGGGGAAGAATGGGATAGAGAAAAAACCCCTACAACTGCTCAGAGATTTGAAATGAGCCTTTTGTTAAGGCAATCAGCCAAACTGGCCTATTTTTTTGCACTTAAAGACTGGAAACATATTACTAAAAAGCTGCTTCAGCGCTTTTAGCTTTATCATAATCCTAGAAGCACAAAAAATAAAGGGACAGGTTCTAACAGGACTAGAACTAGTGGAGTCATTTCATTAAAGAGTATTTATTAGGTAAAAGAGAGAAAGGAAATATAATTTAGTTACCAAAAAGAACCTAATTTATGACTGCTAGACAAATTACTTCTTGTGCAGAAAATAACCCAGATGGATGAAAGTATAATTATGTCCATCCATGTCACATTATTAGAAAGTGGGGGAAAAGGCAAATTGTACAAGTAACATTATTTAGGGCCAGCAATTTTGTCGGAAGAATATCCTCCCAATGACTTCACATAGGTAGTTTGAGTCTTGTTAACTAGTATAATTTCACACCAATCACTGTAGAAAGTTTTTTAAACTGCATTTCCCATTGCAAGCATTTTTTCAATAAAATGGAGCAAGTTTTTTTCTAGTAAGAACAAATTGCAATGAAGGGTAAGTTGAATAATGATAAAATAACCTTACCACCCGTTTCAAATAGCTTCAGCTATTCTCTGATGATGTTCAATATCCTCTTCTAATGGACACTTGTGGCTCTATTAGAAATACAGCTTTCAAAGGTTTAACATTCATTTCCCCTGTGATAAATTATATATATTTTTAATGTATGTTCACAAATATTATACACCTTAAAGGAGTAAAAAGTAAAAAAAAGGAAAATGACCCTCAGTTTTCAATAATCAGTGTTTACACCCTCGTGATTCTTATTTTAGTCTGCTGTTATATCTTTTGAATGCAACTCCGTGCAAAAACTACAAGCATGTGCCTTTTCACAGAATGGCAACAGGTTATTTAGCCAGCCTTCCTTTGTTGCAGTTGCTGCTGTTAGCCATAAAGGCTGTCTTGATTACATTATTCTAGGGTTTCTTCACAAAGATAAACTACTGTTGTAATAGCATGACATGAAAGTATGATGTGAACTTGCTTATAAGCTCCCTAGAGACCATAAGTATGGTTAATTTGGGATAGGGAAAGGTATAACATAAAAACAGGTGTAAAACAGTAAAGACCATAGCCTTTCTTCCTTAGGAAAAAGGAAGTACATAAAAATATCCTTCGTGGGAGAATGTTCTATGAAGTCTAATGAAGGGCTAACTAGCAAATTATTTTCTTATTCATACATTTATATCTCTGTTTTTCATATTTCTCCTCCCCTTATACAGTTGAAGGGCACGAGCAGGGTAGTATAGATTGTCTTATCAGTGAGGCTATAGAAAACAAGTATATTACACTACTCATTGACTAAACAAACAAATTACAGATTTTTAAAATCAGGAATATATTTTGCCCTTTTTTTTAAGCTTAATAAAAACAGGACAGTCAGTGCAAGATTTGATATTACAAAAGTGATAACATCTCATTGGTGGAGGCTGAAGTCCATTCTTGTCCCATCAGACTAAGTTAAAAAGAGTAGGCAGAGTAGTACTACAGCTTCAGGAGAATCAGAAACTTGTGGAATAAGAGGGAATGTAGGATTGGGAAGTGGGTTAAAAATAGCAACCACCTTGCCTAGGTCTCCTTTACTATTAGCTTCTACACTTCAAAAGAAATCACTGTATATCTTCCTCATGAGGAAGAATCTAAGGAAGGAGAAGCGGGAAAGTTGCCTGCTGTGTCAATAATGAGTTTGATCACATGGGGCTCTTTGAACTTCAGGATTGAGAGCTCATGGGTGAAAATTAGAGAACAAGTCAACAAAGGAAATTTTGTTGTTAGTGTCTACCACACGTCGTCTGATCAAAAGAGGAAGCAGATGAGGAGTCCCTTTGTCAGCCTTGGGAATCCTCCTGCTTGCAGGCCCTGAGCCTGGTAGGGGACTTAAACCAACTACACCATCTGGTAAAGTGGCCCGACAAACTGCAACTAATCCAGGAAATAGCTCCATTGAGGATAGCTTTCTAGAATGGGTGATGGAGACCCCAGCCAAAGAACAGTCATTGCTGTTGCTCACTAATGCAGGTGAAAGGTCACGACTGTAGGTAGCCTGGGCTGCAGTGATCATGCCCTGGTGAGATTTTGTCATTGCTAACAGCCAACATGGCTCCACTAAGGGGGAAATGTGCCTGACAAATTTGGTGGCCTTCTACAGTGGGGTTAGAGCATTTGTGGATGAGGGAAGTGTGACGGATGTCATCAGCCTTGAACTGTGCAAAGCATTTCACACAGTCCTTCATGACATCATTGTCTCAACATGGATTTGACAGGTAGAGCACTCAGTGGACAAGGAATTGGCTGGTTGATCTGACTCAGAGAGGTGTGGTCAATAGCTCTGTGTCCAGGTGGAGACGTGATAACTGCTGTCCCTCAGAGGCCTGTATTGGGACCAAAATTATTTAATATCATTCCCATTGACATGGACAGGGGATCAAGGGCTCCCTCAGCAAGTTTGCTGATGACACCAAGCTGTATGGCGCAGTTGACAGGCTGGGGAGGAGGGATGCTATCCAGAAGGTCCTGGATGGGCTGGGGAGATGGGCCTGTGTGAAACTCATGAAGTTAAACCAGGTCAGCACAAGGTCCTCCTGCACCTGGGTCAGGGCAACCCCAATCACAGATACAGGCTGGCCAGAGAATGAATTGAGAGCAGCTGTGAGGAGAAGAATTTGAGATAGCTGGTGGATTCAAAAATGAGTATAAGCTGGAAATGTGCTCTCACGGCTCAGAAGGCAAACCATGTCCTGGGGTGCATCCAAAACACTGTGGCCAGCAGGGCTCTGGTGAGAACCCACCTGGACCAATGTGTTCAGCTCTGGGGTCTCCAGCACAAAAAATATGTACCCACCTGCTCTAGTGGGTCCAGAGCAGGGTCAAGAATAAGATCAGAGCATCTACCAATTGAGAACAGGCTGTGAGAGTTGAGGTTGTTCAGTATGCAGGAGAGAAGACTCCAGGAATACCTCAGAGCAGCTTTCCAGTGCTCATAGGGGGACTACAGGAGAGATAAGGAGGGGCTGTTTATCAGGGCATGAAGTGACAGGACAAAGGGTAATATATTTAATTGGACAAAGAGTAGGTTTAAATTAGCTATTAAGAAGAATTTATTTTTTTTTTTTACTGTGAGAGTGGTGAGGCACTGGAACTCTGCCCACAGAAGCTATGGATGCCCTGTCCCTGAGAGTGTTCAAGGCCAGGTTGGATGTGGCTCTGAGCAGCCTGCTCCAGTGGAAGGTGTCCCTGACCATGACAGACAGGGTGGAACTACATGGTTATTAAGGTCCCTTCCTACCCAATGATTCAATGATTCTAGGAGTCTAGTTTCCTGCCAAAGTCAGAAGCAGATGAATAGCACAGGCTCTACTTCCAAACACAAGCCACCCCTCTAGAAAAACAAGAAAACAAAGTTGTGTTCAAGTTCTTTATGTTTCCCAGAAAAGAAAAATCACTTGAGATTAAGCCTCAGTAAGAAGCAATAAGACCCAACAGAAATGGATTTCAGAGAAAAATTGCTAGTAGCCTGACATCCATACTGTATGCTAGAGGAGTAATTTCTAGAGACTAGCTGTAGTTTTGCTCCATGGATTACAGATTTAACTGTTGTGAACCTGCTGAAGTCACATATCTACAGAGCAACTACTTTGAGATTGCTATTTATCTACCATTTTTCTGCACATTTTGAAAATGCAAGAGGAGCTTCCACACAGCTCCCACTGCCCACTCACATGGGCACATGTCAATAATATTCAACAGTATGTCAATATGATTCATTAAATCCAGGAAATAGTAGGAGAATTTTTACACAACTTAATTGCTCTACAATGTTTATGCCTCATTTTAGTGTATTAGGTAGCAAAACTCACACAATTTTGAATAATCATGTAGGCATGCTAATACCCAAGACAGGGCACATGACGTTGAAGAGATGTTTGCATCTGAAACAAAGCTAGGCTTTGACAGTGGGTTCTAATGTACAATGCAGTGGTAATATATAAAATGCAGAAGAGTTAATTATCAGTCAGCACAGCTGCAGATTTAGACACCTACTCCTAGTAGCCTCTAGTTCATACAGATTTTACAAACTTAACTGCGTCTTCCAGATTTCCAAAGATATGTCTGATTAGGAGATGAGATCACAAGTTTAGCAAGCTATTAAAGAACATAAATCAATCTCAATTTTTTAAAAATTAGATCTTTATTCTTTAAGGAAATCTCTTACAAACATGAGAGAAGGATGGTAGAAAGAATTCTAGTTTTTCGAAGTTCAACATTCATTTAATGTCACTGTCATGATTCCTTTCCCTAGGGATTTTCACACCACTTGACATGCTTACATAATCCTTTTAGGTCAAATGCAGTTTTCATTCATCTGCACTAAATTCTTAAGAGTTAGTCCTTGCCCCATTAAAAATCAATAGCAAAATTTTATTTACTCATCTGGGCTTAGATTTTCATTTGAGTTTCCTTTACTTACATCTGTTGGAGGCACATCAGATTTAAAATTAGGTCACCAGAAGCAACTTACCAATTGTAGAAATGAACAGGTATCTGTGGTCATATGCAGTGTATACATGCAAGTGTACATACTGTAATAGCACTTTACTATTTATTTGAATGTCATTAAATGTTGCCTTTTATAAACCAAATTGAACAACACAGAACATAATTTATTTAAAATTTGAAGGTGTCATCTACACAATTAACAATGCAATTGTTAAATCCGTACATTTCTTATAAGCCAAGCGTGATTATAATTTTCACTATTTAAACAAATTATTTATTAAATCAGTTCTCTTGGGGAAAAAAACCCCAATCACTGATGTAAAATATATGGTAGCTTCACCTGAAATATATATGTAAAATATTAAGAACTTCTGTTTCAAACAAATCAAGTTCCACAAGAAGAGACTGAAGTTATACAAGGTCATCTTCTGATTGCTAGTAGCCCATCTACTGATTGCAATACTTGTACTAGCTTCAAGATAGATTAATGTAAACCAAATAAAATTACCTGTAAATTTTGTAACTTGATATTCTGTTTTAATCTTCTTGCAAGTTTCATCTCATACTTGTTAAGCTTGTAAAGATAATTAGAGACAAAGACATGCTGATAGACTGATAGACTGAAAGCAAGAGATAACATTGGCCCTCTGGGGGCAGGGGGAAGGGGGAAAAAGAATCACTGCCTAAAAACTTGTTCTACTGAGCTCTTTCTGGTATACTCATCAAATAATCAGAAAGTGCTTTCTATTGCCTGGTTACTCACATATTACTGTGGTTGCTTCTGTATGAAAACAATTGCAGAGCATTTGCTACTTACAACAGTGATCCTATGATATAAATAAGCCACAAGCTTCCAGCCTTTCCTTTCAGTTTTAATTCCATCTGTATGTATTTCACATTTTCCACTCCATACTAATCTTCTGTTGTATGAGATCAAGCTACTTCAGCAGAGTAGCAGTGGGATTATTGAGGAAAAAATCAGAAACATCTGAAACATAGCAATAGTTTTGGGCTTTACTGAAGGTAAGGATCAAGTTGTTAAACATCTTGGTGAAAAAATTTCTAAGAGAATGGAGAGAGGAAAAATGTATCCCATTGCAAAGCAGGAAAACAGAAGGAAAATTTTAACTTCCACTCAAGCTCCTGTAAGAACAAAAAAGTAAGAAAAAACATTTTTTTATGCCTTTTGGGTTTGGTTTGTAGTTCTACCAACATATAAATGAGAAAAATAACTCCTCTGCACAATCCTGAATCTACACCCTATACCTCTTTTTTCCCTATCAAAAATAATAGTTTGTTTTCTGTTCTTTATTTATCCTATCAGCCTTTTTTTAACCCCAGGCAATAGATAGACTAATTTCAATGATGATAGTAGAAGGCATTTGTTTGTTTTTTTCCCTAGTTATCAAATATTGGAGTCCTTCTCTAAACCCTTCTGAAATAGTTGCATATATTTTTGAAGTGATATTTCTCTCCTGTACATTGTCCTTTTTGCTACAACACTGCTCAAACAGAAATATCCTCCTGATGCAAAAATACCTGTTAATTCATAAAGCACTTAGTCTCATTCAAGATTTATGACAGGTTTTTTTTTCAAAACATAAAGGAGGCACACTGTGTGTATTTCCCAGGCAGCCACATCCAAGAGTGCTCCTAATTATGGCCAGAATTTTGATTTTTTTTTCTCAAACACATCACACCCAGCATCCAGAACACTCAGGAAACTAGCAAAACAACAAGGTGATAACCACAGGAGCGTGTCAATGCCAGCAAGGGAAAACAGTGTTAATCATGTTCAGAAAGGAAAAGGTAGGGGAAATCTACGGGGCAACATTCCTATTTCAAATCAGCTCTTTCAATGTCAGCTTTCCTGGTAACAGGGAAGAAGACTGGTCATGCTGGTCTTCCTGTTGCTGTTAAAGCCACTAAAGCCAAGGATTCAGGAAAGATCTGGCAGGAGAGAGCATTAAAAAGGTATATAACTTAGAGTTAATGAATGTCCTTCAAATGTGAAGATATATCAGATACTTAGGAAAAGGCACATATATCAAAAGATATAAAGCTACACAGATAAAGAAACTATCTGTCTGGCATTTATCAAGTACAGCTTCCAAAATTTCCACCACTTTTTAAATCACGGTCAAGTACCAACAAATGCTGAACACCAAAATCAATAATCCCTGAAGACATGATCATACCTGTATTAAATGCACACCTGAAAAAATCAGAAAGACAAAAGCTGATAGATCATGATATTTTACTACATCATACCCATAAACTTGCCACAAACTTCTCTTTATTTCTTCACAAAAATAAGCTTTTCCTTGAAAAAATGGCCATGTTGCATCCATAGAACATGGATGCAACATGTTATATATATACTATATATATATATATATATATATACAATACTTAAGAACACACAGTGGTCTACCATCACTATCACAAAATTTCTATGTATTATGTTTTCTAAATATTTTACTTGACTAACATAATCTTTCCTTTACTTTGGCTGATCACAAAGCAAATGAAGACTAGTCTCCTTTTCATATTTCCTGTATGTCCTAAATGGACTAGCACTCACAATCAGAAGAGGAGCACAATGTTAACAGCTTCTCTTAACATAAATCTGCAGCATTATTTGTGATATAGCACTGCCCTCAAGAGAGGAGAAAAAACCCCCCAAAACAAAACACAAATCATTTGCCTCCAGCATTTAGAAGAAGAAAGGGAATTTTGCTGTAATCAATATCCCTATCAGTTGCTATAGTAATGCCTGGAAAAAACACTGCGTGAGAAATCTCGCTGAGAGTCTGGGAGTTGGTCTCTCTCTACCCCTTGGCTTAATTGCTTCTTTGGTGATGCTTCTTGTCTCTTAGTTTGACTTCGTGTCAGTTTTATGGCAAGACAACAGTAACAACTGAATGGAATTACAAACCCAGAAATTGTCCTGTACAGCAGCCCAGGATATCCAGTCTGCAAAAGTGAGAAGAGAACATTTCAGAGTATCATTTTTCATGAGCTTCTTCTGATTACTGTTTATTACCTTTCCCACTGTTTTGGCCCACACATCCTTTTCTTCTCCCTAGTATCAGCCCTAGGATTCATTAGGCTCAGTATCATGGCAGATCAGTTACTTTGTCTTGTCTCCTTTCTAAAATGATAGCTTCTGCCACTTCAGATCACTGATCAATCTGGCCACAAAGTCACATGATGTTAGCCATGCCACACAGCAAAAAGTTTGATCCTGAGGAAGAAGTGGGAAATGGAAACAGAAGAATACCCTTTCTTGGCAACACATCCTGGAGTCTTCTTAAGTCACATAGCTACAGCTTTTGGGTGCCTCTCTGGATCCCAGAACACGAAAGTTTATTCCATGTGTGCATAATGCCTTTAACATTTCAGGATCCTACCTGTCACGTGTAATGGAAACAGGTCTTAAAAATGCTGTGTGCACACACAGAGCTTGTGAGACAGTGTCTTAAAGAACTTACAGTCAGAACTAAAAATATAATTACAGCACAGTCACTGCCAGCCCACTTTGAGCATTAAACACGAGTCTGAGGAAAGTAGGGAATAGGTGTAATATTAGAACAGTTCTGAGACATTAGCACCTGTTGTCTGCCTTCTTGCATTACATAGTATTAGCTACACTACATGGGGCTTTTGCTGTTTCCATTGCAGACATTTGTGTGCAAGAGAAGACTTGTGTAATGAGCTGTCCAAAAGACAAAATAACATGTCAATTTGACAATTTCTGTATGAAGAGGGTCTGGTTTAGAAAAGAGATTTTATCTGAACACTGATTGTCACGGCCTGCGTGGTGGTCTGGGTGCCACAGTCTTCCCAGAGAAGCATCTCTGGAAGGACACCCTTGGGCACACAGGCAGTCCCTGCCCTGCTGAGAGTGATTTCAGCTCTGAGCCCTGAAAAGGGCTCTTGAGTGAGTACAGCTCTTCGGGTGACACCTGGTTGACACAGAAAGAGGGACAGGAGCCTCGTATGGTTTTCCACAAAGAGCATTTATTCTCAATCCAGGGACGTGGAGAACTCCCAGCTACCACAAAGGGGTCAGGGACAAAAAACTCCAGGTGTTCAGAGGGAAACAGGGGTTTATATAGGAAAAACAGGGGGCGGAACAGAACATCAGGACCAATCAACTGAGGGTTGAGGGGTGGAGCAAAAGGTGAAGGACCAATGGGCTACATAAAAATTGGTGCTGGTGGTTGGGCTGGTACTGGTGGTGACTCCCTCCAAGGGAGATGTGTACATTCTCTGTTAATTGGCCCACTGGCCTCCACAGCGGGTCAAGAAGAATGGTTTACAAAAATTGTATAAATCGTAAGATAAATAAGTGCAATGAACCAAATTAAACTAAAATAATTAAAGATAGTGATGTATAAACCAATCCCTTACATGTTGCATATGAGAACTAGAACAGAATCTTAAAAACAGAATTCCATTAACTGGAAATAGTCTTAAAATCTTTGGTCCCCTGCATACAGGAAGTATCTAGCAAACTCACTATGAATGTTTGTAAAATGACTTGCAAGTCACAATACAAGCTATGAGTTTGAAGTTTGGCAGTAGCATCATCCTATTGACTGAAAAGAGTTTAAAAGGTTTTCAGCTCTGCCAGCACCAGTGTAGGAAGGCTGGCCTGGCAGCCACTAAGCTCTATCTAAGCCATGAGAACAGAGAAGGAGGCAAAAGGGGAATTATACTTGCTTTTTAGACATTTTTTAATTTACAGCTTAGAGTACCTTGCTCACTGTGATTTGTTTGCCTTTATCAATACAGAATGAAGTCTCAACTTTCACATAGTTCTGGGTATTTTTCATCTGTCTGCCAATGGTCTGAAAGCAAAAAGCTCTGCTAACACTTTCAGGGTTTAAACTGCATGAATAGTTATTTGACAACTTCAGCAGTGGGAGTCAAGTACTGGTATAGTTGAAAAATCCTGTTGTCCAAGGTTAAATTTGAGTGGCAGCAGCAGAGTCAGAAAAGCTAAAAAAAATTACCTAGAAATGCAGTTAAAAATAGACTGCATTAAATAGACTAGTCAGACTTTAAGCCATTCTATTAGAATCACATATATATATGCAGGGTAGCTCTAGAGAAGTAATCTGGATGGGGTAGGAGGTGCCAAGGCCAGGTTTAAGTAACAATTTAAACAGAAGAAGACCTCTGATGTGAACAGCATCTTCTGACTTGAATTTATTCCATGTGTTACTCCTGCTATGGAGTAAAGTTCAAAACATCAAACACAGTGTGCAATGAAATGTTTCCTGGTCCTGTCAAAGAGCTGGGTTCCAACTGTAGTGCAGAAATATATTGCTACAGAAAATTATGATGGGAGCAGTGCTTAGTGAACTTCTAGTGATTAAGGGCAGTAAACATTAGGAAGAAAATCTTTACTGTGAGGATGGAGAGGCACTGGAACAGGTTGAAACCGTGGATGCCCCTTCCCTCAAAGTGTTCAGGGTCAGATTGGATGGGGCTCTGATCAACATGGTCTAGTGAAAAGTGTCCCACAGCAGGGGAATTGGAACTAAATGACCTCTAAGGTGCCTTCCAGTCCAGGACATTCTATAATTCTCTATGATTCTGTGATTTGCCGGGTTGATTTTGGCACAAAAAAATGCATGTATAGATGCAATGGCATCTATAGATGCCTTTTTCTGCTCAGAAGCTTACTAGTCATAAAACATTTATCAGTATGTTCTTTTTAAATTCATTACATACCCAGAAGTTTCCCAAGATCTGCTCAGTTTATTCATAAAAAGATGTATGTCATACACCTCTATTTTTTTAACATCTGGCATAAGTATGGCTATCCTAATGAAAATGCAACTTTAAAATCTAAAGTTAAAAAAATCTAAAATTAGTGCAAAGGCTCCTAGTGCAGTCATTGAAGTGCAGATGTGTCATGGTTTAACCCCAGCCAGCAACCAAGCCCCATACTTGCACACTTCCAGACCAGTAGGATCAGGGACAGAATCAGAAGGGTAAAAGGCAGAAAACTCTTGGGTTGAGATAAAGGCAGTTTAATAGATATAGGAAAAGCCACATATGCAAGCAAATCAAAACAAGAAATTAACTCACCCCTTCCCATGGGCAGGTAGGAGTTCAGCCATCTCCAGGAGAGCATCATGTACAACAATGACTTAGGAAGACAAATGACAACACCACAGGTGTCCTCCACCCTTTCCTGCTTCTCTTCCCTACTTTGTATAGTGGACATGATGTCATTTGGTCTGGAATATCCCTTGGGGCAGTTGGGGTCAAACATCCTGGCTGTGTCTCCTCCCAGCCTCCCATGCACCCCCAGATTTCTTGCCATTGTGGCAGTGCTAAAAGCAGAAAAGGCCTTGGCTCTGTGTGAGCCCTGCTCAGCAATAACAGAAACATCTCTCCATTATCAACCCTGTGTTCAGCACAAATCTAAAACAGTGTCATACCAGTCACTGTGAAGAAAACTAACCCTACTCCAGCTAAAACAAGCACAGGAGGTTTCAAGAAAATAAGTTCTGTCTTACGGGTTAAAACTTAAAAAGGTTATGTTTTCTTGTCATGCTGACTGACAACAAAGCCCATTCAAATTGTTCTCTTTGCTTCTGAAAAATCAATTTGTCTACACCACAATTTGTGTCATTTAGAGATAGACAGAAAATGTAAGTATTTTATGTTTACTTCCTTTATTGGGTTGTTTGTCAAAACATGGGATTGAAATTGCACACTCAATTATTATGAACCTCCTCATAATTATTATTATGAACCTCCACACCTAACAGAACTGTTTAGGGTGATAAGGAAACACAAGCCACTTAAGAGGGTGTGCAGAAACCCGCCAGATTTCAATAGAATCTGCCACCTTACCTGCACTTGTCTGCACTTTTATCACCATTGCCACTCTTGAATTTTTTTGTGTGACAAGAATCTGAACCAGAATATTGCTGTGCCAACCACTGTACAAGCACAGACATACATAGATGTGCAATATGCATGCACAAAAACCTGCACACCTCTCCTATCTCTAGAGTCTTCAGTCTAGGTGACTGCATGTGAGTCATTTAATTATTCTCTTTATCTACTTCACTAATCACATTCATTTTTAAAGGAGAAATGCAAAATCTCAGGTCTTAATCAGAAAATACTGTTCATTTTCAGGGAATCAGTCTGGACATAAAAACCTGAACCTTCACTTCTGGAACAGGCATGTAGCTATCCACATGGAAAATAGAGGAGCAGGAAAATAGAGAGCAGCCTAGAATAGCCTTCTTAATTCATAAAATAACCCTTTCTGACTTTAAGGGTCACTGAATATCAATGCACTAATGAAAATGATGGTCAGATTGACCCAATTGCACCCCTCACTCCATCTTATCCAGTCATCTGCCCAGATATCACTTAACAATAGCTATATCCTCATTTAACCACACAGCCAGCAATGATCATTGATTGGTTTTCTAGATGGAAGGTTGCTAATTTTAAGGGCACCATGCTGTGGAAAGCAGAAATGCAGCTGCTTAGTGGAAAAGTCTGAAGTTTCTGATGCTGTGACTAATTTTCTCAGCCTGAAGGAATTCAGACCATTATTGGCTTCTCCCCCTTCTAATTCAGTTTCCACAGAAGCTTCTCATCCCTTTCTCCATCACACCAGAATCTGGGTTCAGGGGTGTGAAAAGAGCAATCACCAGTAACTGTCAGTCCTGTGGGATTA
The DNA here is from genome assembly GCF_971803275.1 of Cyanistes caeruleus. NCBI lineage: Eukaryota > Metazoa > Chordata > Aves > Passeriformes > Paridae > Cyanistes > Cyanistes caeruleus. Next base: position 38,448,199 of record NC_141732.1, read on the forward strand.
TCTCTGAGTCACCCTCCCTCCCCACAGCTTGTTGTCATGGAAATCACTGTTCTGTTGAGCTGTAGGAATTGTCTCACTGCTGACCTATCATTTGAATCTGCAGTTTTCCCACCCCTGGGGAATGCTGTTCGCTCTCACCTCCGGATTCCAGGCATTCAAACTCTGTATTATGACCCTGGAGTCATTCCTGCTTTTTACTTTGTTATTCTGTCATACCAAAGAGATGTCTCCAAAGGAGAACAGATAACATTCTAAAAAGACAGGGAACAGAAGTTCTGTGAACACTTACTGAAATTATGAGGCACCAGGCATACAGATAATAAGGAAGAAATACATACACATCATTAAAAGGAAAGCCCAGTGGGGCTTTGGAAATAGCAGACATTATCTTTATTCATTTTTACTCTTAAGTAACCTGATAGAGCGCATAGTAAATCTACTGGACAGTTACATTAAGAAATAGTAAAATTAGGTATTCAAATTTTACAAAAAGTGATTCTTGAAAACCTGTTCTAAAGCAGCTGTTACAGTCACATAATAAAACAGTACATGAGATAGTCCTCACATCCCATAGCCTTCTAAAGTTCTGATGCAAGCAATGATAATCATACTAAGTCCTAAGCAGCCCTTGAAAGGTCTCATGTGAAAATAAAAGCAATATTTGCAAAAGTTTAAGAGGAATGTTGATTTCTGCTGATTACAAAGGGGAAAATTACAGCCCTCTGTCCTGACCCCACAACAGTAATCTCAGGCTGCAGTAAAAGGCACCAGATGGGTGGCATTGCTTGACCTGGCTTGGGCACACAGACCATTCAGATGGCCCCAAAACTCCCAGTATTCTGTTCCTGATTTTCTCTGTCTTGCTCCTCTAGAGTCTGTAATGTAATTACATTATCTGCTCTCCCTTAAACCTGGGGTGGCATCTGTTAAATTGCTGGTAGCAACTTTCACATCTTAGGAATTCCCACTTCTGTGATATTAAGGGGAATAATTTGCACTCTGTGGAGATTCAGCATTTCTTTAGACTGTTTAGACTACAGTTGTGCATGAAATCAGACCCAGATATCCACTGAGTTTCAGGTGTGGAGTTAATGATGTTAAAATATATCTGAATATTTTGATAACAAGTCCTAAAAGAGGATTAAGAATATTTCAAGAGATCAGGAAATATCAAAGATACTCCTATGCTAGATCGGTTTTATGAGATTTAGCTGTTCTCAGGAAATTTCTCCCATTGCAAAAAAGCAACAGTTCCTGCTATTCCTACTGGCTTCAGAAAAGTAGATGGGGTGGGCTATGACCAAAAATTTTTCAGTAATGCAAAAAATCATAGTGACATATGCAATGACCCCATCAAAATCCAAAGACAATTGTCAACAAAGCTATAATTTCAGTTTCTCATTTACAACTTGTCTCTTTCCTCAATTTAGCTGAAATACTTTGTTAAAATGCAACACTATTCTTCAGATTAAGCAATTTAATTCCCAATTCTCCTAGTAGTTAACACAACTGAATAAGGATTAGACATTTCTCTTAAAGCCTAGTAAAAGTACTGACAGTTTAGCCTTGATATTTCCATTATTTAGGTAAAAGCATGGAGAAAAAAGTCTCAGAAAGAGAGTAATAACTATACCACTTAAAGGATTTTACTTTAGCACAGGAAAGTGATAATTATTCATCTTTTTGAACTTCCAATTCAAAATTGTTAAAAAAGCTTAAAATTAAAGTAATTTCTGCTACAGAAGGAAGGCCTTACAGCACTTTCTGGTACCAGAAGGGAGTCTACAAAGAGAGCTGGAGAGGGACTTTTCACAAAGGCGTGGAGCTATAGAAGGGGGGAAGGGCCTTAAAATGAGATATTAGATATTAGATAATATCTACTCTTAGATTAGACATTGAGAAGAATTTTCTCACTGTGAGGTTGGTGAGGCACTGCAACAGGTTTCCAGAGAAGTTGTGGATGCCCCAGCCCTGGACATGCTTGAGGCCAAGTTTGATGGGATCCTGAGAAACCTGGGTTAGTGAAATGTGACCCTGCCTATGGCAGAGAAGTGAAACTAGTTTGTTAAGGTTCCTTCCAACCCAAAACACTTTGCAATTCTATGATTAAAAACCAATCAATCAAAAACCTAAAATACACAAACAAAAAAACAAGACAAACCAATAAAATCACACCCCGTCCCCAGAAAACACCAAAGCAAAACCCAAAGAAAAAATAAAGAAAATAACTAGAACTCAACAACTATATGTTATCCAGCAGGATTTTTAATTTTATTTTTTTTTTATAATAAGGAGCAGGAATTACTGTGAGCCTGAAAAATCACCATTTGAATTTATAATGAGGTCCCGTACAGATAAATCAGTCAGATCTGATTTCTTTGATCATTTGCAGTGGGGATCACTTTCTCACATATTGAAAACTTTTATATACAGCTTTTGGCACACTTAATTAATTGTAAAAAACTACAGCAAGTAACTTCTGTCTGAGATTACACCACTTCTCATTTGACAAGTATTGCCATTCTAATTAATAGATTTACTTGCTAAATGTACATAAGCAGTCAAACAAGTTCTGCATGTAGTCTCTGACTTTTGTTGAGGAATTTTAATGTCAAAGTTGTTGAGTGGTTCCGGTGCTGAGGAAGAGAGATAATGTTCATATATTGATAAGAGAAACAGAGTAAAGTCAAAAATTGGAAATGACACATTTGGGATTACCATTTCTCAGGAGAAGACTAGAAATGAGACTTTAAAAGGGCTTCCTTCTATATGGATCACATCTAACCTTTCTGAAAAGGTTGTTGAAGTATTGAGATGTTTAATTCATATCCTTGGATGCTGCCTTACATCAGTTTATTTTTATGCTCAGCTCTAAAGGAGTGAAGATGTCAAGTTTCCTGAAAAGTAAGAGCTGGACTCATTAAGTAGGGTAAGTGTTGCTTTAGAAAGTTTTAAGAGTTGAACAATTTTAAGGTCACCTTTTTATTAATTAATTCTTTCACCAATGTGTTGAAGGACAGAGTTGTCTGTGAGTCACCATCTCTTTTTAAAATGTTTAGAAGTGAATAATTATAAGGTGTAAACTATCAATGCCACATTAGTTGAAATGTGTATTGGATGAGTTACAGTCCTTTTAATTTAATTTAGACCATGACTGAAAATACCCTTCACATCTCCCTACAACTGAACTTATTACATTTGCCAAAAGAATCTCTCATTATATACTGGAAAGTGTTTATTATGGACAATAACACACACAAAAAATTACCAGATTATTTTTTTAAAATGTAAACATCACTGAAGGAAATATTCAAAAATCAAAGGTTAAAACACAGTGCTCATTTCCCATAAAACAAGCATTTAATAAAGATAATGGTCTGCATTTTATTTGAAATTACAATTTATTGTACTTTATAAGTACATTTAAATAGATTTTTTTCTGAAATAATATTTCTTATAGTGGTTAAAAAACCCCAACATTACAATGCAAATGTAACAGATATTTAGGTTGTGAGAAGTCATTAACTCCTAACTCCTCTGGAGAAAGGAGTCTGGGGAGGAGGGAGTTGAGAGAAGGAGAGAAGGAGGAAGGAAATAGAAGTGAGGAGCAGTTAGAGGCAGAGTAATAAAACTTTTCTAAACATCTTATGAGTTACAAATTATGGGTAATTTTTTCTTAATTAACCATAATGCAGACAACATCTATGTATAACCAAAGATGAACAATGGAATTAATCAGTGATTTTTTCCAGATGGAAGGCTGCCCTGCAAAGCAGTACATTTTATAGTATGTAGAGGCTGAAACTCTGGAGCAGATGATGGAATCCCAGGGGCCGATCACAGAGGAGGAAGATAAAGAATTGAGAGATCTGGACAATATCAATGGAGGAGGACAAAGCAAGAAAAGACTTTGCTGTCAATTCTGTTGGTGGAATTAGCAGGGTAACAACCCTGGAAATGAAAAGTGAAGGACCCTATGAGAAGGAAAAAAAAGAATGGAGATCTGAAGGGAAGCATGCAGAAAGCAGGACCTCATTCTGTCAAGAAGGTCTCCTTAGTGACCCTGATGACAATTGCTATAGTTGAAAGCAAAAAGTGGAAATCTGGCTAAAACAGTTCAAATGAAAAGTCAGATAAGAGCCTTTTAAAATTACTTTCTTATATTTAAAATTACATCTACATTTTTCACGTTTAAAGTTACCATTTTATTCAGATAGTTTTAGATAAACCATGAAGATTCAGTGACTAGGGACTGAAGAGTGAAGATCCACTTGACAAAACTGACAATTTAGTCTTCTACATCTTACCTGTGAAATGTCGTTTATACATGGATTTTTCATCACTTCCTCTGGAATATTTTTCTCAGAATTTTGCTTGCAGCTCAGATCTATTTTTTATCCTTAGTTACATGTTTTATTTATACCTTTTTGCTATTTTTGCAAATATTCATATATTCCTTCCGTCTTGTTTCTTTGCTCTATTATATCCAAAACCAGACTTTTATGTGATATATTATATTTACTTGTAGGAGTGGAGATAGGAAAAGAAAAACAACAGAGAGTCAAAGAATACAATTTGATCTCTTTTTCTTTTCTTTAAACTTAAGTGCCTCCTTATTCCTCAGAAATAAACATGGCATGTGAAGAGAAACCTGGTTTTCAGAGCATCTAGGTGGTTGTACTAAAGGAATGGAAACAGCATATCAGGAAGTTACCACAAATCCAAGTAGACATGCACTGAGCTTAGAACCCTCTTTGTTCATTTTTGCCTTCAATTGCAGAGAGTATTTTGTGCATCATTATAAACGGAACTGCCATAATTCTATCTACATTGACACACTGCGGGATTTCCTCTATCAATGTAAAATATGAATCTTCTTTGCACTTGGCTGAGTTGTACAGTGACTGCTTTGATGACACCACATTCAGCTTTGAAGCTTTAATTTGATCAGTGGTAAGGCAGTGGTAACAAAATGCACATCTCTTCCAAAATTATCACACTTGTGGGATGTAAACAGGAATCTCCATGTCTCTTTGTTGAAGGGAGAGGTAATCCAATTTATTTTAAGGATTTAGTTCTTTTCACAGATGGGTTTTGAGGTTCTGAGGTCTTGATCAAGTATCAAACCATCAAATTATTTTGTAAAACAGTATTTTCATTTCAGAGACAGACAACCAAAAAAAACCCATATACAAATCCTGGTGCAAGACATCTGGCCATCATATATGGATCTGAAAAATGAAAAAATGCTTAAAATCATGGTATCATATAGACAAAGTCTTCACAGCTGAAAGACTACACAGACTAATGAGCTTTCTTTCTTTAAATAGAGCAAAACCACAACCCAAGTAATAATTAATGGATGTTGGAAAGCCTGGGCTGCTAGTGAAGGCAATCTGTTGTGAAGGCTATTTTCCATCTAGTACAGCAGTTCCCTGGCTTAAAGACCCAGAAGATTACAACACAGCTATGGCTGTGATAGCCTGCTAGTAGTCTGAGTTAGTCTGAGTATCAGAATGATCCCTTAAGCAGGATGGCTGTGAGTGGTTCAGACAGAGAATTACCCTGGGATACGTATTACCTGGCACACTCTTCAGCACTACTTTTGAGGGAGCATCTCAGGCATTTGCAAAGGGCAGGATTCCTGCATAGCAAGCTAAACCTGTTCAGATCAGTTCTTCACTGTTACCTCTGTGATCTGCTGCATTTCCTGTTGATCCTATTTCTAATACTGAGTTTTCCCTGCACATATCACTTTTGGAGTATTCCCGGTGACAGTCATAGAACTGACATGGTACACTCCAAACTTTCTCAGTCTTAAGCCAAAATGAAGGTATGCAGGATATATTGGTGAGGCGATGCAGGATATATTAGTGTGTTAGCTGCTCTAAGTAAAATGAAAATTTGTTTGAGATAATTTAAATGAGGTTTCTTCCCAGACGCAGGCTTCTGCAAGAGCAGCATATTTCTGTGTCTCTGATAATACAAAAATGTTTCAAGAAGGGATTAGGGAGAGTTTTTAAATGTTGAGCAATAATAAAGGAGGACAATTATCTATTTTCTTCTCTTTTCTTTCTACTCTATTAATTTCCCTTTCTTGCATATATTCATTTCAGCCAAAAGCTTTAATACATTGTCAAACCAGATGCTACATGGAGCACTCAGTGCTCAGACTGGTTTCTTCACTCCTCCCTGTTTTCTCCTCATGCAAAATTTTTTTTGTGAGGTAGGAATACTTCATTCATCCACTTCACTGGGCTTTCTAAAGCTAGACAGATGCTGTGCTGTAGAATAAAAATTGTGCTTTAGAATTGATGTAAGGAAAGTTCCCCATTTTCTTCTGTGTAACAAAGTCAGTTTATAAAGATTTGTTCATCACATACCACTAGAATAAAAAAAATTAAGATGACATACAATTAAAAAAGTCACCTGCAAACCTAAGTTTTTATTTTAAGGTCTTAAGCTAAACTGAGATATATTCAAAATCAGGAAGCTCCTGCCATTTGGTCTCAAACTGGGTGCAACCTAATTGCATTTGTTATAGTACTGAAATCATAGGAATGACATAAATCTCTTCTTTGAAAGAAATTCTTGCATCTCTCCAGCCCCTCTGCTCCAGAATATTTTTGTGCACAGTACTTCACAGATGCTTTAAGAAAGACAGTTATGCCTTTAAATGCTATGTTTCTTCCTCCTGGATGTGGGTACCTTTACCCCATAAAGGTAGTCTATTTACATAGTAAAAAGAGAGGAGTTGCAGTAACTTCCTTGAACTTTAACAAGTTCTTGGCATTATTTACTTAGTTTATATGTACAGGACTTAATATAGCAGTAGGAAAAATACTAGATAGTAATAGTAGATAAAATTTGTGTTTAAGCAAAACATGCATAGTAGGTGATGCTTGAATTATTTGAGACTCTGTTTGAAAAGTAGACAGAAGTTATGATTAAGTGAGAAGTCTATGTGATTTCCATGTAATTTTGCTTGGTCTCACAACTTTAAAAGGTTGTCATCAGCTTGATGCTCTCAAGGTGAAGTAAATTATTCTCTCTGGTGTAGAAAATTTCCATCTGAGTGATGAAAGAACTTTTTTTTTTTCTTTTTTTTTGTGAAGAAGGACAGGAACAGCAAAAAGTATCAAAAGAAAATCTAGCTTTTTTGTTACTTTTCTTAAAAGGTAAGAAAGGCAAACTGCCATTAAATAAACCTTTATGTCTCTTCTTCATGGGACCTATCCCAAATTGTGACAGAATAAAAAATTGCCTTTAAACCACAATTTCCTTCAAAAAGCAGATCAGAACCCTTATTGAAACACAAGCATTATCTTTGAAGAAATTTTGTATCTATCTATCTTAAAGTCTGTTTCCTGATGATAAAACTCTCTCTGAACAGGCTTCTCTCTAAAGACTGAAAGAAACACATCCTCAGCAGTCTTGCCATATACAACTTGTCCTGGCCTGAAGCACTTCATTCTTGAAGGATTTACAAGATGAGGGTTTTTTATTTGTGGATTAAATCCTTCCAACCATATCAAATTGAATTTGCTACTCGTTTGATTTATAAACAAGTAATATTAAACTTGTCTGATGCATGTAAACCAACTAACATTTTAAATTTTTTGTGTCTTAGGTTCTTATTCAAATATTCTTTTGCACAGTGATTTTCTTTGTCAGATGTCCTGGCTTCTCCTACCCTTGATTCTGTTGCCTTCAGTTTCCTACCAAGATGATTTTTTAATGTACTTATACATTCCAGGAGATCAACTTTTGACAACAAGGTGAAATATTTCTGTCTATAACTCACAAAATTAATATCTACTCTGCATAGTGGATAATAAAAATGAGATTTCCTACTGTAAAAACATTTAAAACCATATTCACAGCTGAGCCTTCTTCCTGGACCAGCCCACATACCACAGAATCACAGAGTCACAAAATCCGTAAGGTTGGAAGGCACCACAGCGGGTTGTCTAGCCACCACAGTGGCTCATCTTGTCCAACCTCCCTGCTTGAACATCCCAGAGCACATGGCACAAGATTGTGTCTGTACGTTTCTTGAAAACCTCCAGTCAGGGATACTCCACATCTCTGAGCAGCCTGTTCCAATGCTCAGTCATTCATACAGTAAAGTTCTTCCTCATGTTCAGGTGAAATTTCCTGTGCAACATTTGCTTGTCCTCTTTCTTGGCACTACCGAGGAGACCCTAGTTCCATCCTCTTTAAATGCTCCTTTCAGATGTCCCTTATAGACATTGCTGAGGTCCCTTCTCAGTTGTCTCTTCTCAATGATCAGGTTCAACTCCCTCAGTCTTTCCTCATAAAAAAGATCACAGAATCTGTGATGCTTCAGTCCCCTCATCATCTTTGTTGTCCTCCATTGGACCTGCTCCAGGAACCCCCACCTCTCTTGTCCTGAGGAGCCCAGAACTGTACACAGCACTCCAGATGTGCCTCACTAGGGTGGAGTAGAGGGTCAGGATCACCTCCCTTGACCTGCAGGCAGTTCTCTTCCTAATGCACCCCAGGATCCCATTGGCCTTCTTGTCCCCCAGGACACACTGCTGGCTCATGGACAGCTTGTGTCCCCCAGGACACCCAGGTCCTTCTCTACAGAGCTGCTTCCCAGCAGGTCACCCCCAGCCTCTGCTGGTGCCTGGGGTGGTTCCTCCCCAGGTGCAGGATCATGCACTTGCCTTTGTTGAATTATAAATGTTTCTTCTCTCCCCATCCCTCCAGCCTGTTGAGGTCCTTCTGAAGGGCTGCACAGCCCTCTGGGCTGTCAGGCACTGCTCCCAGCTTTGTGTCATCAGTGAACTTGCCAAGGAGGCATCTGCCCCTTCATCCAAGTCATTGATGAATACAGTAAACACTAGGACCAGTATGGAACGCTGGGAGACACCACCAGTAACAGGTCTCCAACCAGACCCTCTGCCACTGATTATGACACTCCAGGAGCTGCTATTCAGACACTGCTGCTCACCCACTTTCCAAGTTTGCCTATGAGGATGTTTGGTAAGACAGTGTCAAAAGCTTTGCTCAAGTCAAAGTAGACGATATCCACAACTCTCATCTTGTCCATCCAAGTGGTTGTTTCATTGTAGAAGGCAATCAGATTGGTCAAGATTGATTTATGTTGGTGAATCCATGCTGACTGCTTCTGATAACCGTTTTGCCGTCCATATGGATGTTGACAGCCTTCACAGTGAAGCATTCCATCCTTTCTGAAGATTTAGGAGAGGCTGTCTAACTGGTAGTCCCTTGGGTCCTTCCTGTCCTTGAAGATTGGAGTGATGTTTACTTAATTTCAGACTTCAGGAACCTTTCTGTATCATTGCAACCTTTCATAAAGGATCTCTGAGATGAGCAGCATCTCAGCACTTCTGGATGCATCCATTAGGGGCCACGGATTTTTAGGTGTCCAGTTTGCCTTGATGTTCTCTCAAGGTGACCCCAGCTCCCCCTGACAAAGGGAAAGTGTCCCTTCCAAAATTTCTTTACCCTGGTCTCCTGAGTCAAGGATTTCTGAGGGCTGATCCTGTCAGTGAAGACCTATCCAAAGTAGGTGTTCAGTAACTGCCTTCTCTGTGTCCTGTTAACAGGATCCCCTCTGTATTTAGTAGCAGATCCACATCAATACCATCATGCTAACCACTATAAAAATACAGAAACTTACATGATTAAAACTGACCTCCTTATAATAATTTGGCCAGATTAAAGCTAAGTAAGTGATAGGATTTTTCTGTGGAAGCCCTATGAGCCACTGCATGTACACAGGCTCTTACTGCTCCTAGAAGTGAAGGCTACTATTGGCTGCACACCATGATTTTACTCCATAAACATTCCTGTATATTGACAGTGGTTTTGTATCAGTCTTCTCAGATATAGTAGGACTGCTGGTTGTTTTAGGTTTTCTTGGAGGTGGGATTCTCTGGTCTCTCATCATTGTTCCTATTTCTTGTAGACATACAGCACTGTGCTTTGCAGGCCAAGGAAGAGAGGCCTCTCCACAGGTCCTTACCTCATAGATCACAAATGCAGTAATGTTATTCCACTGAAGAATTAGCAAGGGAGTATATATTTAATGCATATAACAGTGTAAATCTAAACACAGATGGGAGGTGGGACTTTCCAAAATGTTTCTCACAAACTACCAGATGATGATTAGATAGCCCAGTATCCTGTTGTCATTTGAGCAGTGGATCGGTTTTATTTAAAATACAATGGATTTAGATGAATGCTGCTTTGATTCATTCACAGGTGCTTGCACAAGCCAAAAGCAAAAGCAACTCCCCACCTGCACCCCTTCATTATGATTTTTATCATTTGAGATACTAGTTCATTTTCTTACAAAAATCTATTTTAAATTACTTTAGACAGACTCATGAGCCCAGGAGAATTGTTGTCATACAACATTTTCAATTAATTATTATCTCTACTGCTCCTCTGCAGGCTTTGCCAGTAGGGGATGGTGATTAGCCTTTGCCTGTCAGACAGACAGCACACACAACACAAACACAAACTGCTTTCCAAAGATCTGGATGTTATTTGTGCAGCCGAAAGGTTACAGTCATACACATAAACACGAAATAAGAAAACAGATGACAGGTCAAGCCAACCCTCCATAGTCGCTGAATTTCACAGAGCCTCACTCATAGCAGCCTGTGTTTACTATTCCTTCCAGTCTGCTGCAGTGCTGCTACCTCAGGAACTGAAATCTTAACCTTTACAAGTGGAACTGTAATTTCCAGTCTTTCTAAGAAGCATCCATTCCTTTCAGCTCTGCAACTCCTGGTTCACATCAGTCCTGTTAAAGGTCAGAGCAATAGTTTGCCAAGTTTGTAACTTGAATGTACAGTATAGACCGTTTAAAACCCTCACTCCTGACTATCAAAACAAAGGCAGTAAAAAGAAAACTCAAACATTTTTGAATGAAACGTAGCCAATTAATTGAAAAAATAATGTTCTGCTTCTAGACACTTGCTGAGCTGAAGAAGCTGAATTATAAGAGAAATAATTTAAAAAGAATTATCTATGACATTTACAGGATCAATTTTTTTCCTGAGTACAAGAAATGGGAATATGTAAGCAATTATTCATAGATTATTTACAAGCTTATCCTCCAATGAATCTGCATCAAAACACATGTGACCAAAGCAAAACCAGAATGGAAGAATATAAAAACATGGACATTAGGAAACCACTGTCTAAGTAAATCAAAAGACCCCAAATAATTGTGGTATTTTTTAAATTCCATTAAGGTGACCACAGAGTCACAGAGCAGAATATGTTGTAAGGGCTATCTGGAGATCATCTGCTTCAAACACCTCATTCAGACCAGCCAGATGGGCTGTGACCAGTCACATTCTGGATACCTCCATGGATGAAGAATCTCTGGGCTCCTCTTCAAGCATTTTGTCATCCTCATGGGCAAAAGCTAATGTGTGTTTAATCAGGATTTCTCTTGCAGATTTTGTCTGCTGCCTCTCCTTTTACCACTACAGGCCTTAAAGGAGAATATAATTCCATATCCTCTATATTTGCCATTATGTATCTGAAGACTGCAATGAAATTTCCCCATTGCACTTCTCTTACCCAGGCTGAACAAACCCAGCACACTGTCAGCCTCTTCTCATATGACAGGTGCCTCATCTAGGGGACCATGGTGATCTTCACTTCAGTTTTTTCAATGTCATGTTCCCCTGCACCATGGAGGTCAAAATCAGATGCAACAGTCCAAACGTGACTTCCTATTTTGAGTTTGCGATTGACACTTAGGTGCATTCTCTCTTGTTTTGCAATAGGGAAAATAGAGCTCAGCAACAAAAGAGTTCCTAAGTTAAAAAGTTCTCATCTTCTGTATTCCCATGCATATTGGCTGTAAATCATCAGGTATATATATATAATTGTCAGGTATATTGTCCAGTTGTATAGGTGCTTATACTGCAAGAATCACTTTGGTTCACACAAGTTTCTCTCAGTATTTGTGTGTGCCTAAATAAGATCTTAATTTCATGTGCTCAATGTCATTTTTTTTTCAGAAGGAAATTTTTACAAGAGCATATTTTGCTTGTAATGTCAGTACAAATCACCACTAAAAATTGCCATCTTTTGGGACATTTTGAGTTGATTCCTCTGCAAGAAGTCTGTACTTTTGCAATGTACTGTTTTGCTGTGGAGAGTGTTAATCGATATAAAAATTAAATTCATTATCAACCATACTTACTGTCATACTGGTACTCTTAAATTGCATCAGAAATTGTGTACCTTTCTTTCCCAGATGATCTGGAACCAAGCAGAAATAGAAAAGCAGAGAAAGTAATGAGTTGTTTTGGCTTTGACATACTTCTGTGCCAAGAACAGATCTAAAATTAAAAAGAAGCTGTTTTTGAGGATCATCTTTTAGATCCTTGCTTCTTGGTATCTGTAATCTGCAAGAGCTTTCTAAGTCATCTTACAAAGTCCTGTACACAGCATTAGGATGGTGCAATTCTATTATAACAAAGTAATTTCTAAATTAATTCCTTTTCCTTTTTGGACAGGTGCAGGTAGAATAGGACATTGAAAGAAAGGGATGGATGACAAGCATATTGTCATACAGGGAGAGAAAGAAGCAAACTGGGAAAGAGAGATTTCTTCTTTTTCTCACTTTTTTTTTCTCCTCAAAGTAGCCAGAGTTATCAAGTTTGCCTGCCATGGGTTTGCTTCTGATTCAGTTCTAGAATCCTTTTCCTGTCTGGACTTGAGTACATCAGACAATGTAATCCTCCTAAAACAAGGACAAACATGTTTTTTCAGAGACTAATTCTTTAATCCTTAGGAATATCTATATGAGTGGTATATTGTGCAACAATGATCCTTTCCAGCTATGGAACTTCTGTGTCATTATATGTAAAGATCTATGCACTGTAGTAAGGAATGTCTGTCAGAGCTCAGAAAGTGGCCTTTTACTTTGTGTACCATGTAAAACATCTGTGACCTTTGTGGAATAATTTTAAACCTTTAATTTTTCCTCATTTATTTGAACACATGTACTTTAGAGAAATTTAGGACAATACTTATACAGAGCAGTACCCATATTATTTTAGGTATCTATTTATTCTTAGAATTACAGATTATGCAACAAACATTAAAACAAGGAACACTGTATCTATAGGGCATAGAATTTAAAAGCAGTTTCTGCCTTTTAATTTTGTGGAGGTTTCTCAAAAAAGATCTGTCATGCAGCAGTAATATTAGAAACCATTTTTAAACAGGGAAAGTAAAGCTACAGGTATTGCATCATGAAGCCAAATTAAAGAGTACATAAAGGATAATTAACCACCTAGAGATACACTTAAATGTCTATTTGACAATTCTGATTGTGTCTGCATAGGTAATTTTGGGAATAAATGGAGATAATACATCTTAGTGTATTAGAAAGTTCTTTAGGCCTTGGCCTTCATGGTTAGGCAGCAATCTTTACAATTTTTATTTTTTTAATCCAAGGAATGTCAACTGCAATGACAAGGACCTCAAACAGTGTTACAGTTCAGCTAGATCAGATCAATTACTTTTCAGTGAAGCCAGGATAGAATTTTCAAAAGCCCCACAATTCTACTTCTAAAGTAATTTCTGAACTTGGAAGTTCAAATCCCACTGAAATGCAACACAACTCCTATTTATTTCAAGAGTATTTGAAAGTTTGCTTCTTAAGCTTCCAAAGCTCAAATCTTCAGATACCCAAGTGCCAGTGTCTCACAGGTTTCAGTGGGAGATTGCTAGTCATTCAAATGTTTTCAAGCAGAGTGATACATGTTTTTGCTGGAAATCAGATAGACTGCTTTGAAAACATACATAGATCCCAAAAAGAAAGTTCCCCAAAGCAGTGTGAAAAGATAAAGTAGGTGAAACAAACTATTCTTCTGAAAACAAGTAACTTAGCACCAGCTGCCACATTGAGAAAGAGATCGTTTTTTCTTTGTTGTAGTGCAATCTTCTCTCTTGCTCTGTGTCAGGACATCTTCAGTTACAGCTCCACAATGAATTTAGTTACACCTTTTAGGAAAAAGCAGAGCAAAGGGAAATATTTAAATCATTTACATTACCAATTGAACAGCTAAGAATCCCCTAGGTGAGGAAAGATGTAGAGTTTTTAATTAGTGGCATGGTCTGTCTGGAGTGGAGTTGATTTTCTTCACATCACCTCCTATGGTGCAAGATACTGCAAATGCAACTCTGGACTCTGAACAGCACTGATAACAGACTCTTTTCCAAGCTATTGCTAGAGTGCTTTAGAGTGCCAAGTCCTTCTCTGTTTCCCACTCTCTCTTTCTCCCTTCCAGGCAAGTAGACTGAGGGCAGACAAGAATGGTAGAGGACATAGACAGAACAGCTGATGCCATGTCATCAAAGGATATCTCATATATAACTATCATGCTCAGCAATTAAACTGAAACGATGTTTTCCAGTGGCACCTTTGCTCAGGGATTGGTTGAACAGCAGGCAGCTGGTGGTGTGTGATTGCTCCTTCATCACTTGAATTTTATCATATTTTGTTTTCTTTCTCCACTCCACCTATTAAAATGTCCTTATCTCAATCACAAGTTTTCTTATTTCTGCCCTTCTGAACCTCTCTTCTTCTGTAGGGAGTGAGCACCACCTGTGTGGGCCTGAGCTGCCTACTGGGTTTAACCCATAACAAACCAGTTCATACTTTATTCTCAATAATGCAACTTTCCAAGGGGTATGTCAGCATGCCACAGCTCACATCTTTCAAAGAGAAGTAATTTTGGAAGGTGGGGGAGATCCTGACTCTTTCTAGTTATGCAGTCATTGCACTGAAGCCCTTTAATTCTTTTTTTTTTTTTTTCCTCTTTCAGTTAGAGTGGAATATGAAGCGTCAAAAGGACATAAACAAACACTCTTGTGATAATTTCTGTGTGATTATTGAATCATAGAACCATTAAAGTCAGAAAAGACCTCTAAGATCATGAGGTCCAGCCATTAATTTAACACTGCAAGTCTGCCACCAAACTATGTACCTAAGTACCCCATCTGCTTTCCAGGGATGGCAATGCTACTGCTTCCCTGGGAAATCTGTTCAAATGTTTTACCACCCTTTCCATCTAATCCAAACCTTCCCTGGTGAAACCTGAAGCCACTTCTTCTTGTCCTGTCACTGGTTACCCAGGAGAAGAGGCCAACCCCAACCTGGCTGCACCCTCCTTTCAGGCAGCTGTAGAGAGTGATAAGGTCACTCCTGAGCCTCCTTTCCTCCCACCTAAACAGCCCCAGCTTCCTCAGGGGCTCCTCATAGGACTTGTGCTCCAGATCTTTCATCATCTTTTTTTGGTCTTTTCTGGACATGCTCCAGCCGACTAGAAGAGAATTTTTTTAATTTTACAGTAGATACTGCTCATGTGAAGTGCAAGCTTAAATTTAAAAAGTCATGCAGTCCAGGTAGGTCCTTTTAGGAAAGAACTAGTGTCAATTTCATATGAGGCATCTTTAGCTCAGTCACTCCTAGAAGTCACTGGTCACTAGTCATTCTAATCACTTTCTAGAAGCCTCCTGTTTTCTAGACATGGGTGATTAAACAGAACTAGACAAAGTAGGCAAGACCCATCACCTAAAATTAAGCATCAGAGTCTCTGTTTACCTCATCTCAATTTGATGACTCTTAGGGACGAGGATGTGTGACAGAGAAAAATCTAAAAACCAACCCATCTGGTCATCCAAGAGTGAGAATTTTATCAGACACTTGCTAAGAAGGAGAATGGAGTCCTTAAGTGCTTTTTTATTTTAACCAAGCGGTGATGCTGAAATAATAGGTTAGCCTCAGAGGTTACCTTAATAATTTTCCTATTATATAGGAAAATTATACAGGATTATAGCCTATAGTGTTCAATAAACCTTTTCCTTACCTTATGTGATTTGCTCTGATAGAGCTTGAAATCTCAGTTTTTCCTGACTAGATCATAATTAAATAAATGTGCTAAAATACCTGTGAAGTTTAACTCCAAAGCAGCTTAAAAAGAAAACAATATGAGCACTTCTAAAAGCAGATGATTTCACAGTGTATGCAAAGAAATACAAGAGTACTTTCTGTTTTCTGCAAAACAGTCCTCCTCTAAAGTACGAATCTTATTGCCTGCCACTATTAGATATATCAACTCTTTATATAAATGCTGCAACTTTTTTTGTTAAAAAATGTTTTCAATGACTTAAAATTTCAGTGCAGAGGTGGCTATTAATCTTTATTTCTGAAATAACTCTTTTAATCACAGGGGGAGATATTTCAGTTCACAAAACTCACTAGTTTTTTTTCCATATCTTTACTGTTCTTTGAAACAATGTTCTCTTCATTTAAGTGCAACAATAAAAGTGCATATTCCTCCTAAATTACTTCAGTTACCTTGTGGTGCTTCTACTGAATTCCACTGTCTCGTGTTAGCACATTTTAAAAATCTGACCAGCAAAATACCCTTGATATCTACTTTGATGTCAATATTTTTTAAATGTCCTAGCATTGAGTTAAGTAGTAAAGTGTTTTTTTAAAACAAAATTTGATCATACATTGTTTGCTCGCTTTCAAAGGAATACTGTGTTTAGCCTAGCTGTAAGGAGAGGGATGAAGCATGACTGCATCCAGTTTTTCTCAAACTTGACAATCAGGCCTGGGGGTTGTCTTAATTGCCAAGAGCCATACCTATGTACTTTCTATGAACTGTACAGTCATTATTTCATCTTGGAGCTAAGAATAATCTTCAGGTGTATCTAGTATGGAAGAAAAAAGTATTAAAATAGAAATGAACTTATAAGAACTGGCTTCTAACCTCCTTTACAGGAATGTTTTTGTGCAGTTACTTTAATGTGTGTGAAGCTAAATGCAGCATTTGGCTTGTGGAATTAATAAAAATTTTTACATTCTTGTGCAAATTTTTCAAGAAGTTACATGACATCAGCACTTCACTCACATAGGTACACAATCCATATAGGAGAAAGTTGTTTGAAAAATTAAATACGCCGAGGCTAAAGTTTTTGAACGTATTTCTGGACCTTTTAATGATCTGAGAAAGAAAAAGTAATTAAATATTTCAGCCGCTTGCCAGCTATACGGCACAAAGAATCTGGCACTATTGCCCACTTCAAAATTGAAAGCAGAATTTAATTTCTAATAGCAGGGAAAACATCCACAACTCTGGGAAAAGGCAGATGCTGTTGGCTGATCCTAACATATCCAAATACCGCATGCATTACAATTAGGCAAATTTACTTCAAAAAACAATATGGAGGAGTGATCTGAGATGCATTGCTGAAAAAAAGTATTTCGCAGAGGTGGCAAAAAATATGTGGTACTAAAATATTTCCATTCTGCTCACAGTGCTCATAATGCTCAGTGGGATATCGTCCACACTACAGAGCCCTGTCGACCTTCTGGGCATGACAGGCTGCATGAACCCACTGGCCATCAGAAATAAGGTTGCTCCAAGTAGAGCTGCTCAGAGCCACTATGGTCTGTGCCCTGTCCATCCTGCCAGCAGTTGAGCCAGGCCATAGCACTGACCTAACCAGCTTGAAGTTTTACTTGCCAGGCACCTCTGTAGCACTGCCATGCCATGCAGGTCAGGGTGCCCGGGGACATCGCCTTCCAGTTTCAGTCCCTGGTACTGCCTCAGCCAGAGGGATCATTTCCTCCTTCTTGCCTAACATTGCCAAGACAGTAGAAACTTGCAGAAATGGAGCAAGGCACCTGATATTTCTACAGTTTAGAATCATCAGGACACACACTTACATCAAAACCCTCAAAGTGTCCGACTGTCACATGTTGCTGTTCCTCACTCTCTTGCAGACTTGCTGACCAGGAGACAAACTGACTGCACATACAAGAAAATTTTCTCATGTCAGTAAGCCAGGTTTCAAACACACAAGTGGAAAATCAGAACAACTTGCTACAAGAAATGCAGAACAGTCCCAAATTCTGTATGTCTTGCCACAAGCACATCTCTATTTCTGTTATAGTTCAGTCAGGCCAGCCTGCATCCTCAGTCTTTGTGCCATGGAGACCGATTCTCCAAGTAAAAGACTAGCAGGTGCCCCTCACAGATAACTCCTGATCCCAAACCCATAGCTCCTTCTGAAGGAAGCAGATCTCACAGAGCACTTGGCTTCTCCTTCATGGACAGACCTTGCTGTGAAACCAAGGATATAAACTGTGTGATTAATCAAAACTCACCTGTTTCTTATCTAGACAACCAGCTAAAACTTCTCTGTTATGACACTTGCTTGTACGTTTTTGGACTTGGACTGTTTTCTGAGTATGAATGTTCATTACAACTGGCATACAGATACTCAGATAAAGCTATTTAAAGACACAATTGAGTTCTGAGACAAAAGAAAGTAAAAAAAACCCCTGCATTTTCTGAAGAGACAAGTAAAGTTTCTTTCCTAAGGTAGGTTGCCAAAAACCCCACAATCCCCACATATCCTCTGGTTCATTCTCTCAGGCCAAATGGTTCAAGCTTCCAACTTACTGGTGTGTTAATTAAATAAACCAAAGCAAACCAAATCAAACCAGACCAAACCAGACCAAACTAGACCAAACCAGAGAATAAAATAAAATAAAATAAAATAAAATAAAATAAAATAAAATAAAATAAATAAAATAAAATAAAATAAAATAAAATAAAATAAAATAAAATAAAATAAAATAAAATAAAATAAAATAAAATAAAATAAAATAAAATAAAATAAAATAAAATAAAATAAAATAATTAAATGAATGATGGAACATTTCAACAAGCTCCCTTAAGCAAGGCATAACCAGTGAACACTCCTGTCCCACTGACCTCAGCTTGAAATTTTCCACCTCGGTCTTCACAACCAGAACAGTTAAATTATTTCTTCAGGAGCAGTGAGACCAAGAAGCAGACCAGGAGTACAGTCCTCTTAATTTCCAGTCCACTGCCCAGCATCCAGGCTTCAGTTAATCCTGAAAGAAACATGTCCACAAAATAGAAACCATCTATTTGGCTGTTAGTGATATTAACAGAGATTAATCAAAGATTAATCAAAGAGGGAGTTATCACAAAGAGGGAGTTGAGCTTAATTTACCAAGACAGTTGTTTCTTTATTGTGTCCACAATATTACTTCTCTTAGTCATGTTTTGCCTCATGTGAAACAGCAGTGTTCCTTAAGTTTTTTTCTGTTTTTTAGAACAGCCACATGCAGTAAGCCTGATGGATACTCCCAGCAAGAACAGTTCCAACAGGACTGTTGCTTTTCTGTTTTGTTTTAATCTTATACAAAATATATTAAGGTACTAACTAAAGCCAAAACACATAAACACTTCTCACACAAAGGCTTCTATTCCTGAATTCATTCACCCCATTTTGCAAGTATTGTGTTTTATAAGCCTAACTACTACACACTTAGCTACATACAGTGGGAAGGAGAAAATGTAAGAGGTTTAACTCTTCATTCAGAGGAACCTGAACGCCGTTTTACCACAGGGAGATTATACGTATAGTTTCTTTAACTCTTAGGTACTGCTTTTCTCAGGGTAAGGGAAGTAAGAAGAGCAAAAGAAAAGTCAGTGCATTTTATTTAACTTCCTCTTTTTTTTAGCCACACATAATTTTCCAGCATTTCCATAATTTTCCAGTATTTTATTCTCTTAAGCTTTGTTGGTTCCATTTCTTCATTGAACATCCAAAAGATTGGCAAAACTCAGCTTCACAAGTCTTTCAACTCTCTCATTCTTGTAGGCAAACTCAGGAAGTGGGTGAGTGAACAGTGATGTGGATTTGGAACTGACTAGACAGCAAAGTTCCAGAGGGTCTGTCAGTGGCACAGGATGTAGTTGGAGGCCTCTCACTGGTGGTGTCCCCAAAGGTTCCACACTGGGCCCAGTGTTCATCAGTAGCTTGGGTGAAGGGGCAGATGCCTTCTCAGCAAAGCTGGGAGCAGTGGCCAATAAGCCAGAGGCCTGTGTCCCTCAGAGGGACTTTGACAGGCTGGAGATGTGGGCAGAAATGGGTGGATCTCATCAATATCTGCACATATCTGAAGAGAGGGTGCCGAAAGGCTGGAGACAGGCACTTCTCAGCAGTGCCCAGAAACAGGACAAGAGGCAACAGGCAGAATCGGATGCCCAGGAAATTCCACCCGAACGAGGAAGAACTTCTTTACTGTGCGGGTGAGTGAGCACCAGAACAGATTGTCCAGAGAAGTTGTATAGTCTCCCTGGACAACTCAAATCCTACCTGGCTGCAGTCCTCTAGGGTGACCCTACTTGAACAGGAGAGTTAGACCAGATGGCCCAGTGTGGTCTCTTGCTACCTGTTCTGTGACTCCACTGAAATGGAGATTCATTGGGCACCAAATATGAAAAAAGAGACCACATTACACAAACCACTGTAATAAATGTTGTTTGCTGAATGCACCGTAGCAGCTGTGATCTACTGGGGACTGTGTATCTCTGTTTCCCACAGCATGTGAGCTTTCTCTTAATAGTATATTTAGTATAACAGGCAAGAAGCAGTTGATCTAAGAGAACTTTAAAACTGCTCCTAGTTCAGTCTGTTCACAGACACAGCTGCAAACCTCTGTTCCATATTAAGCTGTTTAGCAACAAAATGGAAACTGTCTTTTACAGTTGGTATAAATAAGCCGAATCCCAAAGAATGTATTTTTGTATTTTTTGTATTTTGTTTGCTATCAAAAATACCAATATATCAAGGCAAGAGACATTGTCTGTGTAAGAGGACCTCTGCATCACCCTGCTGCATGATTTGTTTTTTTTCCTGAAAGATACAGTTGTCCCTTCTCACACAGACACATACCTTGGGGTCTTTATATTTTCCTTATAACTTTCCAGCACATTGGTCAATTTAAAGATAATTTGAAGAGTATTAAGAGACAGATTCAACTCATATACAGTACATACATCTGAGAAAAATTCCTTACTGAACAGCTAAAAACTCCTGTGTAATATTCTGCTTCTGCAAATGCAAAATTGGTTGACTGAGGTTGCTCAATGAAAAGTGGTTATAAAATTTCAGTTTAGTCTCAGGTTCATAACAGCTTTACTGCAGTGGGAAACAAAGACACCCATGCCTTTTAAATTCTACTTTCACTAAACAATATACTGTATATAGAGGAAAGCCTCTTGGAGAAAAGATAATGAAATAAACAGCATATACGTATGGACATTCATATTACAGACTGTGGTATTAGATCTGATATAATCATAAAAGGAGACTATAAGTATGTGTATATATCAAACAAGTGAATACAGTGCCAAGTGTTCAATACTGTGCCTTTTTGATCAACATAAGGGACTGAAAGGGATTTATATCACAGCCTCTCTCCGTTCAGCCTAGAAAGTACTGCTTAGACAAGAACTCTGGGAAAAGACAGATATGTCAACCAGTCTTTTGCCACTATGACAGAATAACTGATGAGTTTCACTTGTAAGAGAAGTATTACTATTGATATAAAACAGTGGTTGAACAAAGTACAACAGTAACTGCAACAGTGATTTGACATTTGACGGCAAGGTACACTTGAACATTTGCTGTATAGAGGACACAGTCAGGCAAAACTCTCAGTGAGACCTTCCCATTGAGTCATGAGACTCAGAAAGGGCCCCCTTGCATTCTAAATTCCTGTTTCAGTTTATGTGGGGGTATATCCAGACTTAGTCCTACATGTGGTTGATTGTTTATCTCTAAAGGATTATATATATAGTGCTTTATATCACTTAGCTAAAATCTCAAAGTTTAGCATCCTATTAATTACCTACCAAGAACCTGTGGCAGCAAAGGAATGCCTCAGCTACAAGGAGTAACCCTGAGAGGTACCTCTACACAAGGAGCATGCTCTGGATTCACTCCAACCAGTCAATGTCCAATCTGTGTTGGGGACCCCAGAGCTGGATGCAGCACTCCAAAATCCAGCTTAAGCCAGATGCAGCTATCATAATCACTCCTGGCTGTTTATGCAGAGGTGAGGAAGAAGCATACCTCACCTGTCCCTAATTCCCTCCCTTCCCCTCAGCAGTTTCAGGGTGCTGTGTTGCAGGGACAAGAGAAAATATGGTTCCTCTGATTTGGGTACTCCTGCTGGCAGCTATTGATATACAGTATAATTTACATCCACTCAGTGCTAGTTTAGAGGAACAAACTGTCAAAATGGACTGACATAGGGCCAAACATCAGAACTTGTATGGGGATTAAGTATGAATGTTCTCTATTCTATATAATTTATAATATATAATATATGTTAGATATATTCTATATATTATAATGTTATATATTGATATAATTACACTATTATGTATTAATATAATATAAATTATATATTTTCTATTATCTATTATCTATTTTATATTATATATTACATATTACATATTTTCTATTATATATTATATATTATATATGTTCTATTATATATATTAAGTATAAATGTTCTACATGCAGTTTCTTCCTTTCTTCTAATCTTTATTTAAACATATTGTTAAATGGCAAATATAAGGGTCAAAACCACGCAAACCCTTCCCTGCAGTCTTCATTTCAAAGAGGCTACACTGATGGAACTGTCTTATCCCTAATATCTTTTTTCGTGGTTGAAGACAAAGGGCAGGCAAATTACACAGTATAAGTAGAAAATGCTGTGTCAGGACCAACAGCACCAACTGGAAATCTCCCAAGGACTTGCCTTACTGCTTTGCCAAAACCAAAGTTTCTCTTAAAAGAGCAGTCATAGAACTAGAACATACATCTGTCCAAAATGTAAAGCCATCCAATCCGCACAAAATATCCCCAGAGAGCCTCACCTCTGCTGCAGCCTCACAGAACATATATTTCAACTGTCATATAAACAATTATTTGAACACAGTGAAGCATTTCTGCTGAGAAACTATTAGTTTACAGAGGAAATACCATATGATTTCCTTGCTTCATTGTATTCACCTACTACCTTCTACTGTGCTAGTACAGCTCACTCAAACAGAGAAAGGTGTCTTTCAGTTTGATTTCAGGCCACCTCCTTACAACCAAGTGCTGATACAAGCACTTATCTACTATGGTATAACTTTTTCTTCTGCATAAAGTAAGACTGAGAATGCCTTTTGTGATGATTCATTCTGGTAAAAGGAAAAAAAAAATTAAATTAACCCCAACTCTGTAACAAAACAAAAATCCTACCCATCTCCAAGACAAACAAATTAACAAAAATTAAAAAAAAGCCTGCCCAGGATAGTCAGCTATGATTTTTTGTAACTGCCACTCTTTGTCATATTTGAATTAGACAAAAGTATCTAAAACCTAGTAATTGGTCATCAGATTACAATCATTATCTCTAAGCACATTTTAAACATAAATCAAACTTCATTACTGAGATAAATTTCACTTCTCTAAGGTGTGAAGTCTAGAGTCTAAAGAAAATAAATGTAAGACACTACAGCTATGACTAATTTAGATTTTATTTAGTGAAATCTGGAGCTAAAATGCCCCTTATTAGACCTGTTAAGATTGTTTCATCATGTTCACTTTCTGTGGACAAATGTATTTCTAAGTTGAAAAATAAATCAACTCAGATGGTTTTGCATCCGCAGGATAGTGGTCAATGTCTTAAAGTCCTGATAGACATCAGTGACAAGTGGTGTCCATATTGGGACCAGTGCTATTTAATAACTTCATCAATGGCACAGATGAAAGGATCAAGTGCACCCTCAACAAATTTGCACATGACAGCAAGCTGAGAGGTGCAGTCACACCCGAAGGATGAAATGTCATCCAGAGGGATCTGGACAAGCTTGAGAACTGGGCCCATGGGAACCCCATGAGGTTTAACAAGACCAACTGCAAGATGCTGCACCTGGATCAGAGCAACACCTGGTATCAGCACAGGCTGGGGCTGAACAGATGGAGAACAGCCCTGTGAGAAGGCCCTGGGGGTGTTGGTGAGTGAGAGGCTGGACATGACCCAGCCATGGGCACTCCCAGCCCAGAGAGCCAAACGTGTCCTGGGCTGCATCCAGAGCAGTGTGGGCAGCAGGGGAGGGAGGGGATTCTGTCCCTCTGCTCTGCTCTGGTGAGACCCCACCTGGAACCCTGCATCCAGCTCTGGGGTCCCAGCACAGGAAGGACACAAAACTGTGGGAGTAAGTCCAGAGGAGGGACACCAAGTTGATCAAAGGGATGGAGCACCCTTCCTACGAGGACAGGCTGAGAGAATTGGGATTTCTCAGCCTGGAAAAGAGAAGGCTTTGGAGTGACTTAAGTGCAACTTTCCTCCTGAAGGGAGCCTACAAAAAGACAGAGAGATACCTTTTAAAAGGGCAAGGAGGGATCACTTAAAAGTCTCAAAGCAGCTAGGTCTAAGTAGGCATTAGGAAGAAATTCCTTACTGTGAGGGTGGAGAGCTACTAGAACATGTTGCCCAGAGAAGCTGTGGATGCAACATCCCTGGAAATGTTCAAGGCCAGGCTGGATTGGACTGTGAAAAACCTGGTCTAGTGGAAGGTAACCCTGCCTATGGCAGAGATGTTAAAGCTAAATGATCTTCAAGGTCCATTCCAATGTAAATCATTCTATGATTTTATGAATAATAGTGTCATTTGGAAAGATAAACAGTTGAACTAAGTACTAATAATCATAATTGTATATTCTGAAAACGTTATGGTGTACTGTGTCCAGTTCTGGCCCTCAGTTTGGGAAGGACGTTGAGACACTTGAGCGCATCCAGAGGAGGCAACGAGGCTGGTGAGGGGCTTGGAACACAAGTCCTGCGGGGAATGGCTGAGGGAGCTGGGGTTGTTTAGCCTGGAGAAAAGGAGACTCAGGGGTGACCTTGTCACTCTCTACAACTTCCTGAAAGGTGTTTGCAGTCAGATGGGGGCTGGTCTCTTTCTCCAGGCAGCAACTGACAGAATGAGTTTGACAGTCTCAAACTGTGTCAAGGGAAATATACGCTGGATATCAGGAAAAACCTTTTTACAGAAAGGGTGATAAAGTCTTGGAATGGTTTGCCCAGGCAGGTGGTGGAGTCACCATCCCTGGATGTGTTTAAAAAAAGATTGGATGTGGCACTTGCTGCTTTGATCTAGTTGAGGTGTTAGGGCTTGGGCTGGACTCTATGACCTTGACAGTCTTTTCCAACCTAGTCATTCTGTGACTCTGTGATTTTACTTTAAGGTAGTTTGCAATAGAAATCAATAAATAGATAGCTAAATAAAATTAAACAATTGTTGTCTACTACATGCTAAATTACAGTAATTTATGTATAATATTCTGTGGTTTTCCCCTCTATCTCTGAATAGCCTGCATGGCGTTCTTCTTAGATATGCAAATTATTGTTTCCATCTGGTTTATTGCCATAAGGGACTGCTTGAGAATTTAGTTTACTAAAGCAGGGATGAATAAAAATACAGCAGTTTACCAGAAATATTATCTGCAAAAGTGTGAGTCTGTAACTAGCTCCATTTTTAGCAACTAGGAAGCCATGGCTTTTAAAAAAAAAGAGAGAAAAAGTAAAAAGAAGTGGCTTATTGGCAAGTATTGCTAGACTTTCAGGAAATTGTTTGAAGCACTCAGCACAAACTCCTCCTGATTCCAGGTAAGATAAGAGGTTATGGAAATATTATCTCAGTGGTTCCTCAGATGCTGAATTCCCTACTTCATCAAAGAGCTAATGGTTTCCACTCTGACTTAATCAACAAGAGTCTAGGTGTGCCCACACCTTCAGCGGATCCAATTTAGTTGAGGGCATTTTTAAAAGAAAATCCTAGGAACCAGAAGGAAGCTGTGACAGCCCATGATTGCAAATAAAGACTGCACCTTGGGAAATTCTGTACACTGCTGTGCACCCCAGAATCCAGCATCTGGGCTGTAGCAGCAAGCCCAGGATCCATTCTGCAGGGATTGCAGCCAGCATTAATGGCTTTTCAATTGCATCATCCCTTCATCATTTAGTTAGACAATTTTAAATCCTGCTGGTTAGACAGAATGGATTAAAAGCTAATGAATGAAAACAGAGCCTGGCAACTGGCTTCTATGAATTTGCAATTCAATAAGCTTGGCTGCTTTTTATTTTTTATTTTTTTTTCACTTTGTGACCAGAAAGAATAGCAATAGCCACATTTTTGCTTTTTTGTTTTCAAAATAAGGTGTAATTCAAAACCATGCTTGTAAGAATGTAGTATTGGAGTGAACTGTTACTTGAAGACTAGAAGTCTGAAACAGATTAATTTTGTATACCATCTGCTCCTCACAGAAGTCTTTTCTAGAGCTTCACTCTGCCAAAAACCTCACTTCAGCACAGAAGAAAGAAAATCCTGCACAACATTTTTACAGGCAGTTGCTGCACTCCAGAATAACCTCTTACCTGAGAAATCTCTCGGACAGTGATTTCAGTGAGATCAGTCTAGAGCAGTGATATAAACTTAAGTTCCAGGCTCAGTTGTTTGAGCATGAGAAAGTCCAATAAAGTCCATATTCATACAAAATGGAGAAGAAAAAAGAAAATATCAAGGGAGGGATCAGCAGCGTGGAGCATTCAGGAGCTTACCTCAAAAGAAGGTGCAGGAATTCAAACTGAGTCTGCATTACCTATGTCTATCTTCCTCAGCCCAGCCATTAGGAGCTGAAGTCTTGGAGCATACTTCCTCTATAATGGAAGGAAAAAACGCATGGGTTTGCAGACTGTGGCTAACAAAACTTATTCTATAGCTAGCTTTAAGGAGGACAGGATCTTCCAAGGCCTTTCATCTCTTCTCTGACTCATTTTTGGCCATGAATAAAGTATTTCAACCTTCCTGTCTCTTTTCCTCCAGCTGTAAAATGATATCAGTAATCCCTCCTGGCTTCTGATGCCTGCAGTGAGAATTAGTTCACCCATTCCAGCATATAGAGCTACTCAGGTTAACCAAACCAAGCTTAAGTTTTCTTTTTATAGCAGCAGTATTGAACATAGCCACAGCAGAAGAGAATGCAGAAAAAGTTGCATTTTTGCTAGGCACAGGAAGGTGAGAGGAAGCAAGGGAGAAAACATTTTGTGTATCTCATTTTGAGCCCTAAATTAGCTTCTGCTAATACAAATCATATGTTGAGATTTTTAATGTGACTGGGACTGCCTGCCAAGGCAGAAGGGGCAAACTGAGAGCCGGCAAGCCTTCCTTCCCTCTAGCCAAATGGACATTCTTGCATTGAAGCAGTATTTCTCAGTACTGACCATGAGTCACTTTTCAGCCCTGTGATCAGTGTCAATTATGCAAATAATGGATCACAGCAATGGATATATGCTGTATCACACAATATAAGTAGAGACACAGTTTAGACAACTGTATGTTATTACAAAACATCTAAGAAATATCTAGAGTTATTTAGCATATAGCTGGTTGGTTTAACTGCATATAAAATACTGGTTTATATGTTTAGTCTTTGAAGTTTGTCTTTTGTTGTAGACTTGATACCATGCATAAGAAAAAAAAAACAAACAGAAAAAGTTCCCATATAAAGTACCCATATAAATTAGCAACTGCACCTCTGGGATTTCCCAGAAATCCTGCAGAAGGATTTTTCAGATAATCAAACAATTAACAAATTCTTAGAGCAAGCCATAGGAGCTTTCTACCTCTCCTTCATAGATACAGTGAGATTCTGGTGGAGAGAGGACTTATTTAATATTAATTAAAAGCATCAAATAATATTAATTAATTAAAAATAACATTAACATTTAATATTAATATTTAATATTAATATTTAATGTTAAATTCTAATATTTCATAGAATAAAATAACATCTTTTGCAGCAGGCTGTCACCTCAAAAGATCAGGGAATTAACTGTTCTCACTCTGTATCAGTCTTTTTATTTCCTTCCCCACAGTAATAGTGCTACCAGTTGCACCTTTTCATCATACCTCATTTTTCCCATCAGACTGCCTCTTCAATGATGAATATTTCATGTTTTTTTCTAGGGGCAGAATGGAATGCATTTCAAAAGCAGATAGCAAACTAAGACACAGAAAGTGTATCAGCTCCATTTCACATAGGATGTGACTAATGACAGTTCATTCTTTTTAATTGTTTGCATGTGTTGTCTTCCTCGAGACTTGCAGCACATTGCACATCGCCTTTTTAATCGGTTACCATCACCTCCACATATTCATACAGAAACATATATTTCACTTTTGAAGGGAGAGACTGTCTATTACTTATTTGAAGCATCCAATTTATATGTGCTTTACCGTAAACATGTGGTTCAGAGAACAGAAGCCTTTGGATCTCCAGTAGTACTCCGAACGACTCATCACCGTCTTCCTGTACACCACTTGCATGCACATCACTATTCCTTATTATAAACATACAGGTCCCATTCCACAAAAAAAGCAGGACCTTTCTGTCTGTTCTGAATAGAAATGTAAGTACAAATTCCTCATCCTAAACAATGTCTTTCCAGAGCAGCACTGCATGCAATATTGATATGCTTCAACATGATCAGATTGCTGAAGTAACGTAATGCCTTCTGGGCTTCTTGGGACACACTCTATCAGTTACAGCATCTTAAGTCAAAGCCATCACACAATATCTATATCCACTATTCTTCAAGAAAGGTCTCCTTGCAGAGAAATTTTTTTAACTTTCCAGATATTAATGTCCACATATTAGTCTGCCTGTCTAGAAAGAATCAATACTGTTTTCATGCTGACCTAGTTATGGAATCACAAAATCTAAGCTGATTTTCTAATGTCAGGAGCCTGAAGGAAATCAGAATCTCTCAACTCCTGTATCAGCATCTTCTGATTCTGAATGGACAACTAGGTTTATATAATCTGCTGCAGCTAGGAAATGCAGTTCACTCAAAAGCTCCATCTTCAATTCAATTCAATACACTGTTTTGCTGCCGAAGCAGTAGAGTTTAAAAGTTTACAAAGTAACAGAGTTTGAAAAAGTGGATTTGCAAAAACACTTTTATTCTGCTTTTTTTCTTACTAAATGGTGCACTGGGCATTCATAATCAACCTGCAACTAGCAGTTAAAGTGCAGCCATGAATGTTCCAGTCCGTTTAGGGGATTTCTGAAGAGGAATTCCAAGCATGCGGTGGGCCTAAGACACATTGACAGGAGGCTCAGGGTAGATTGACAGTGTGGGGTGGGAGGGTCTCATTTGGACCAAACCATCAACTTAGGTAATAACTGAACATACCATTAACAAGAAACACACTGCAACATCTCCCCGTTTTCTGCTTAAGAAGAAGGTATTGGCATTGAGGAATAGATTCTGATCTGGAGAACACATTTCTCCACCAGGACTGCCGTGTGGATATTGCTACAGGATTGACTTCATTGGTAAACATTAACTAAAATCTTCTGACAAATCATTGGGAAAAAGAACAGTCAGGGATAATCTGACACAATCAATTAGGGGATCGGGTTTTCCAGTTCCTTGGCGCCAGTGCCTCTGGAGGGAAGCCACAGTTACATCTTTGGTGGACTGAGCTGATCGTGGTACGGGCTTGGGGGTGTGCGGTTTGACCGACTTTTGAGGGACCCATCTCAACCCGGAGGGCGTGGACACGCAAGCGTATCCCCGACCCCAAATGATTAACTCAAATGGGCCCTCTACTTTTGCTGTCTCAGGACTCTTTATTAAAACTGGGGGGTGTTCTCTCAATTTCAGCTGTGTGTTACTGCTGAAATGCCTGACAACAGGCATGTTAAGGTGTTCAAATGAGCTGTTTAGAAAATTTATGGTAAACAGTGCTTTACAGAGTTTAATCTGTGGTGGATCACTGGTGGTATTGCTCTGCTGCTGCTCTAGGACTCTCTTGAGCGACCAATGTTTTTGCTCAATGATGGCTTGACCTGTGGGGGAGTATGGGATGCCTGTTTTATGGTTTACTCCCCATTTCTGCAGGAACTCCTGGAAGGCTTTAGAGGTATATGTGGGACCATTATCTGTTTTAATCTCTTTAGGGATCCCCATCACAGAGAAGGCCTGCACTGGGTGTTTTTGTGCATCTGTGGTCTTCTCCCCTGTGTGGGCAGAAGCACAGACTGCTCCAGAGAAAGTATCCACTGAAACATGAACATACCTCAGCCTGCCAAATTGAGGGACGTGAGTCATGTCCACCTGCCACACCTCACAGTTGTTGAGGCCTCTTGGATTTACACCACCACTCAAGGTTGGTACTGCATACCTTTGGCAACTGGGACATGTAGCTACAATGGCTTTGGCCTGGTCCCACTTTAGATGGAATTAGCGTACTAGGCCAGGCACATTTTGATGGAATTGTTGATGGCTCAGCTTTGCCTGCTGAAAGATGTCTGGCAGGTTGACCATCTCAGCTGGGGCGGCCAGGGCGTCTGCTCTTTCTGTTCCCCACTGCAATGAAACCTGGAAAATAAGTGTGTGATGCATCACATAGAAAGGTTGCTCTTGGTGGGAAACAAGATAAAATAATTTTGAGAGTAACTTAAACAGGTTAGGGTTAGAGACCTCCTTTAAAACAGCATTTTTCAGCTCTAAATACTACTCCTGCAACATAGGCTGAATCAGTGACTAGATTAAAAGGTTCAGAAAACCTCTCAAAGGCTCTGATGACTGCGTCTAACTCAATAATTTGAGGGAAGCCCTCAACCTCTTTTACATCTGTCTCCCATTTCTGAGTCTGAGGATCCTTCCAAGTCATCACTGACTTGTGGGCTGCTCCAGATGCATCTGTGAAAACTGTCACAGCATTGAGTGGCTTCCAACTTTGTTTTTCCTTGGGGACTAATTTAAATGCCAAATTAAATAATTTATGTCCAGGATTATGAATTGAAATTTGTCTTGGGTAGCTATCTAGAGCAAATTGGAGTGTCTCATTTTCCCTAAGTAACTGCTCCAGAACCACTTTTGTTAACTTACCTGATGTTAGGGTAAGTGGTAGATGGATGCATGCGAAGTCACACCCTGCCAGTCCTCGCATTCTTGCCCTGGCCTTCCAGATCAATTGACCTATTAACTCTTGTGGCCTGGTGATACTTTTGGACCTCTGGTGACTGAGGAATACCCACTCTATGATCAAGAGTGGATCCTTCTGACCTTGATCCCACTGGAAAATCAAGCCATTGAGGTGTGGCAATCTTCCCAAAACAATAAACTTAAATGGCAAGTTTGGCAGGCAGTGACGAGCTTGTTTTGTTGCCATCGCCTCTTGAGCTTTCTCCAGAGCTAGCTTGGCCTCTTGGGTTAGAACCCTAGGAGAACTCAGCTCCTCTTCCTCTTTCAATAAATTGAAAAGGGGGGCTAGGTCTTCTGTTGTTAAGCCCAACCAAGGTCTGACCCAATTTAAGGACCCACACAGCTGGTGGAGATCAGCTAAGGTTTTTGGGTTGTTTCTGATCATCAATTTTTGAGAAGCAATAGTCCTCTTGCTAATTTGGAGCCCCAGATACCTCCAAGGGGGCACCCAGTTGAACTCTGTCCTTTTGGAGTTCAAATCCTGCAGCAATCAAAACATTGACAACTAGGTCAAGAGCATGCTGTAGTGTATCATCATCGGGGGCACACACCAGCACATCATCCATATAGTGCAGGATAATGGTTTCTCTTGCTCTGGCACGCACTGGGGACAGCAGTGAAGCAACATACCACTGGCAGATACTGGGACTGTTTTTCATGCCTTGCAGCAAGGTTCGCCAATGGTAGTGCTTCATTGGAGCTTCTCAATTGATGGAGGGAACTGAGAAGGCAAACTCTGGGGCATCAGAAGGGTCAAGGGGAATCTGGAAGAAACAGTCTTTTATATCAATAACGGCCAAATTCCAATTGTGGGGGAGCATTGATGGGGATGGCATTCCTGGTTGAAGAGACCCCATGTCTTCAATGACTTTGTTAATTTCTCTAAGGTCCTGGATGAGTCACCACTTTTCCTTTCCCAGCTTCTTGATAACAAAGACTGGGGAATTCCAAGGGTTGGTGGTTGGCACAATGTTGCGTTTTGCTAACTGCTCTTCTACCAATTCATTGAGCGCCTTCAATTTTTGTTTATTCAGCAGCCACTGATCTACCCATACTGGGTGTTCTGTTTTCCAGTTCAGCTTCTGGGCAGGGTGCTCATCAGCAGCTGCTATGAAAAATCCCAAGGGGTTTTTGGGATTTCAATTTTCACTCCCCACTGGGACACAGCGTCTGTCCCCCACAGGGGAACTTTATAGGCTAAAACGAATGGGTGTAAGCTGGCCAATTGCCTATCTGGCCCTTCAATATGGACGATGCTCTTAGATTGTTTGGTGAATTGGGCACCCCCAATGCCCTGTACTTTACCTATCACGGGTTGCAATTCCCAAAGTGACGGCCATCTGGTGGTTGGGATGATTGTCACATCTGCCCCTGTGTTCAACACTCCATCAAGGTGAAGGTAATCTTCACCTCGCCGGAGTCCACACCCCATCCAAGGCTTGTCTTCTCCAATGACTTCTGCCCAGTAGATGCCTGGTGATGAATCGTCCACTGGCATCTCATGTGGCATTGGAATTGCCTGGGCGATGATTTGGCCCTGTGGCATAAAGAAGGGTGGGTGGACACAACGCACCATGAGAATCAGTGCCTCCAGCTCTGATGTTATAATTGCTGGAGAGATTTCAATCTCCTACGGTGTGTGCTTGGTGTCCCCAATAACGACATACTTACGGTCCAGTCCAGCAAATAAGTCTTTGTCAAGTGGGTCAACTGACACAACCTGCCAGTTGTCTGTATTAAAGAATCTGTTTTGTGTCACAACTAGCTTAAAGGGAGTCTGTGGCTTCCAGACCTTCTCTGGGTCCCTATTCTGACCTGCTTCATTTTTGTCTACACACGACGCAGGCCCGCACTTCCCATCTAGTTTTTTGGAAGCGGTTGTCCCCCTCCCCCCCGAGAACTTATTGGTTTATTTTGCAGAAGCTGCCTCTTCGGACAAACTTTTGCTACATGTCCCTCTTGCCCACAGTTAAAACTGAAAAGGCTGTTGGTGTATTTTTGGAATAGCAGCAGCAGCTGTTTTCTCCATTCTGTCTCCTTTTCCTCGAGGCTCTGGGATGATGGCTCTCTTTGTGCAGGCTTTGATGATCAAGTCGAGGGTCGTGGTGGCTCAAAGGGCAGGCCTGGGATGATCCTCTTGCAGATGTCATTAGCATTTTCTTGGGATACTTCCATTATTATCTGTTCCTGTAGTTGCCGTCTCTCAACCTGCCTCTCCACTTCAACTCGGAGCCTTTCAACAAAATCTATAAAAGCCTCAGAGGGAAACTGTTTAATATTCACAACTTTGCTTAGGTTCTTTTGTGGGCATAAGGATAAAGGCCTTCTCTGCAGCTCTCTTTACCTATTCCAGCACAGGCTGTGGTATTTTTTCAGCCTGAGTTCTAGCTTGTGACCAATCCCCTTCACCGCACAAGTGGTCCATTGAGATACTGCTGTTATCTGCATCAATGGCACAGTCAGGGCTTTGCAAGAGCTCAGGAAGAAGTTCCCATAATAAATCTCTTCCATGTCCTCTCCCACAACAGATATTCTGTTTGGGTTAGGAGACATGCAAACAAATCCCTGATATCATCAGGAACTAGAGTGTTTGAGGAAAAGGTGGCTTTTAAAAGACCTTTAAAATATTCACTTTTTCTCCCAAACTCCTTCTGAGCCTTGCAAAGCTCCTTTTTATGCTGATAATCAAAAGGTTGCCACCTAGGGGTTCCTCTTGCTTGGGTATTGGTAACAGGTGCAGTGAAGGAGATGATCTCCTGTTCTGGGTTCTGTTTTTTAGTCTCATGGCTTCCAGTTCCCATGCCATCGTGGGAAGTTGAAGCTGGAAGAGGATGAGAGCTGCCAGAGAAGGAGGAGGAAACAGGGGTGGGACAGCAATTGGAATGGGAGTTGCTGTTCACAGGTGACACGATGGGAACAGCTGATGTCGTGGGAATGGGAGGCAGAGCTGGTGGAAAAAAAGGGGGCGGTCACCCGGGGAAGGGGTGGAGTTTGGGGAGAGGGGAGGAGAAGGAGGGACAGGGATAGGGGTGCAGTCAGAGGATAGGAAGGGGTTGGCAGGAACAGGGTGAAAGGGATTCTGGAAGAAGAAGCACAAGGTGGGGCCCGAGCCATGTGGCTTCCACCATCTTGTGTCTCTTGGAGATCATTCTGAGGGGCAGGGGAGGACTCAGGGAAAACTTGGGAATCTCCTTTAGGGACATTCACTTGAACCAGAGGATTAACAGCTGGAAAAGAGGGGTTTAGGAAAGGGTCCTTGACAGCGTGGCCATCGCTCTCAAGGCAAGGGTACCGAGAAGTCTGTGGGAGGCCAGGGAGTCAGTAGCTCTCCTGCGCTTCATCACTGTTTGCCTGGCACGGACTTCCCGATGCAAGCGATAAAGATTTTGGATCAAGGGACAGGCGAGGTGAGGGTGTTAGTTTGAGCTTTTCCTCCGCTTTCTTTTCCTCAACTATCACTGATTGAGTTAGCACAAACAATGAAAAGAATTTAGCAACCGATGCATCACCTTTACTTGTCAAAGCTGTTGATTTGCTTCCAACTACATCCCAGAAGGGGATGGTTGGTATTTCCTCTGGGGATACCCTTGGAAAGTGGAAGGAAAGCGACTGAACAAACTTCTTTAACAACCCTTTTGAAAACTTTCTTCTCCTACCCTCCAGGGTACTCAAAATTTGAAAATAGATCCCTCTCTGCTGTGCTGACAATTTCGCACCCATTTTCATTGATGTTAAGCTGCTGGCACAGCAAAAATCCACCCTCCCCTGCAGTAAAAGAAACAACTTAACAAACTAAAGATAAAAGTTCCAGGGCCAGTCTCAGGGACAGGGTGCTTTCTGCAGCCAAATATTGTGGCTTGTAGGTTCGTGGCCCCCCCACCACCACTCCTGGGGAGCAATGTATCCTTCCCACAGCTTGTGACCACCCTCAGCCTAACTTGGGGTATACTCCCCCTCCTTTGGTCCATTGGACAGGGGCTGCAGGGAAGTCCTCCTCAGGGAAGTGGTCCTCTGGGTGCTGGAGGGTTATCACTTCCTCCCCCCAAGAGCCACCGGAGAAAAACTGGTCTGCTGCACTCAGAGGCAGCTGACAGCCAGAACTTCTTGGATAAAATCTACAGTTCATCCGTGGGGTCCGTTCACAGGGCCTCGCGGTGGGCGCCAGCTATCGCATTTCACCAGAGCTGATCTGGCTTTATCACTTCAGCCCGCTCCAGGAGTGGGTCACACCCCAGGAGCAGGGTGAGCCGAGGTGTGACTAGAGCACTCGCTCTACGGCTTTTTGGCTGTCAGTCTGAGCTCTGAGGAGGCAAATATAAGAGGGATTTAGCATGGGATAACAGAGGATTTATTGCTCTGGGGAAACTTGGGGGAAAAAGAGAAAATGCGAGCATGCAACAGCTGAAATAGGGAGGTGTTCAAAGGGAGGGTACAAAGCATCAGCTAATCTGAGATATCCTGGGGAGGGTAAAAGGCAGGGTTCACAAAATCATCATCCTATGAGGGAGGTAGGGGGGGAATGTTGGGTCACATGGACTAATCAAGTGTTGAGGTTTAGAGGATTTCCGAAGAGGAATTCCAAGGATGCAGTGGGCCTAAGACACATTGACAGGAGACTCAGGGTAGATTGACAGTGTAAGGTGGGAGGGTCTCATTTGGACCAAACCATCAACTTAGGTAATAACTGAGCATACCATTAACAAGAAACACACTGCAACACCAGTCTTCCAGCTGCAGCAAGAATGGTGCTTGCTACCTTCTGTGCATTGAAGTCTAGCCCTTGTACCTTGGGGCAGGTGTGCATTGTAATGCTGAAAATCTTGACAACTGTGATGGATGTCAATTTTGAAGTAAAAAAAAAAAAGTGTGAAGTGTGAAAAAATATTTCTCAATGGAAAATACAAATTCATGTCATAGAAACTGTGTTATAAATGCAAATAGAACTGCCAACAACCTCCAGCTTCTATTGATACCCACTCTAGCTACTTCTCTCAAATTGTTTTCAAGTATTTCATAAGTGAGTTGATTACTTATCTTTTAATAATTCTACTACCTTCATTACAGCACAGCGAAATTATTAAGTAGGTTAAATCAAAGATAATACTCTAAAATTTGGTATATGCATTTTTTCATGGCACCAGAGATTTCTAACTACAATACCCATTGTTGAAGAAAAACAAATACTGATCATATCTTGAGATGTAAAAAATTCACACTTTTTCTGTGAATATACCAGGATTATTAACACTTGAACATCGTATTGATGGAAATTTAGCTCCATATTTTTGTTACAAATTACAATTTTAAGCTAGAGACAGCAGTGTGAGAAAATACCATAAAGCAAACCAGCTGGACAATAAACAGTGTTAAAAAGTCTTGTATATCTCAAGTGGAGCTGTGAGGAAAAACAGAAAGACACTTTGAAAAATTCTGTAACTATTTCTCAGTTCAGTTACAATAAGCTTAAAATGCCACTAAACGCAAAAAAGGAACTGAAATAGCTCTGAGATGTGCCTAATTCCACTAATGTACCCCAGGAGGCAGTTAGCAAGCAGCCCCAGTAAGCTGAAGCATTTGTACCCCTATTGAGTGCAGGACAACCACTCTCCCACTGAGATCTGGGTCCAGTCCATAACACACCTGGGCTTCTTAGGAAGAGGATTATTCAGTTCCTCTGACAGAGGAGTAAATTCAGAGTTTCTGAGAGAAGATTGAAGCTCCGTCCTTTGAAACCATTTATTTATTAATTATAGGTTATGCCAACGTAATTCTCTAATTTTTACATTTTCTAATTACATTTGTGTAAACTTCTCTGTTTTTGGAGCAGCCACTCCTAAGAAAATGTTGTAAAACAAAGGGAACAGGTGGGCTTGATTAACACAGTTTCCTGTGTAACTCTTACACATTAAGAATTTTAGACTTTGAAAGCTTTTTAAATTTCACAGGCTGTCTCTAAGCCTACCTAAACCACCAAAAATGTAGGAAAAACATTTTTGATAAAATGTTTGCCATCAGCTGAAAGCCTACAGCCCATTTTCCTCCTCCTAACAACTTACTATTAGATAATTAACAAAAAAAAAGTTTCAGACTTGTTCCATGTATTGAAGTTTGCTTTTTATCTGAGTTCAGAGCTACCTGAGAGCCATCCATTGCTAATCAAAGTACAGTCATCAAGGTAACAGTTCCTGAAAGCCAAACTTGTTTGCTTTGTTTGTTTTATCAGCAGAAAGCAGTCCTGAAGTTCTCATGTTTGCAACTACGGATGCATCTGAAGTACTTTATATTCTTCAGGTACTCTCCACTACTCCAGTCTCCATGCATATGTAAAATTCATGTGCTCAGTATATGAAAGAGAATGTGTGAAAACATAATTTCCATTTAGTACAATTTTATGTGCATATCTCCATATTGAAACTCTAGTAGCTGAGCAGACAGCTATCAGCCAAAACCAGAAAAGTTCAAAGCAATACAAAGGGAAAATCGGAAGTCTCACATCCCTGTCATGTAATTTTTGTTTTACAACAGTGTAATTAAAGACATTCAATTCCAATTTTACTATCAGATAAACAGTTCTCTTCCTCTTTCCTCGATTGTTAAAAATATTAAGAAGTCCTAGTTAAGAGTATTCAGAAGTGCATTCCCCGTTGCAACAAGATCATCACAGTCAGTGTTGACTGAGGTGCCACATGATGGTTAAGACACTCTGTGTGTCCCTGATAAGCAAGGACACTAACCAGGAGAGAGGTTGATGTCTGCCTAACCTTAGCCTTTTTCAGACCATTTTCTGCAAGTTACAGTTGCTTTCTGTCTGAAAATAAATGGTCAGAAAGATTCAGAATTCTCATCTCGTTTAGAAAAATCTCTCTGTTGTGAAAAATTAACTATGGTTAAAGAAAAACATCAGGAAAACAGTATATATTATATAACATATATATATATTATATATGTTATATAGAAAATGGTATTTATTATATATAATATTTTTATATATATTTATAGTATATAAAATTATAGTAAAAACCCTAAAAGACAGATGAAAATCCATTTCAAAATCTTGAATTCAGCCACCCTGGAAGGGGCTGTCCAAAAAATCTGGCCACCCAACCTTTCTTTCCTGGCTTACACAGGCTATGATTAGCTAGATTCCAACTTAAGCAGTTGGGAAAAGAAATGTGATTGTCTAGTATCCTTTGAGAACTAAAAACCTTGAGGCAGACTTCTTTTCCTTCAGCTGAATCATTTCTTACCCTAAGCTCTGTCACTGACTTGACAGGTACAATAAATAAGGTAATATTGAATATAAAACCAGTGTTCTAATATATTTTAGGATGCACATTCTAAAAAACCAAACAGTATAATGTTGGCAAGTTAACAGCTCCTAAAAAACAAATATTAAAATCCAGAAATCTGACAAACAAGATGAACAAAATATAGAAGTTATGCAAAGTGCTGCAGTAGTATGCTAATTTTGTGACCAGATCAATACATTGGTTAACTCTACCACAGGAATAAAACAGTCTTGGCATATTACATGGACTGCAAATTCTTTCACCCTCCCCTTTTTCCTCTCGGAAGAGGATGGTAATTTAAATTAGTCTAAATTCCACAGCATTGCATCTAGATGGAAATGGGAAGAAGAAATTAAGGAATACATGTGTAGTGGGATGTGTAGTGGGTAGACCCTGGCTCGATGTCAAGCCAAACTTGAAAAGCTGCTCTATCACTTTCCTCTAGAAGTAGACAGGGGAGAGAAAACAGGGTGCATGTATTGAGATAAGGACAGAGAGAGATCACTGACAAATACCAACAAGGGCAAAACTGACTCAGCTTGGGATATTAATTGAATTCATTACTAACAAAATCAGAGCAGGATAATGAGACTTGAAATAAAATTAAAAACCCACCCCTACCTCCTTCTTGGGCTCTACCTCCTCCCTCCATTGGCACAGAGAACCTAGGAATAGGGGTCAGTTCATCACGCATTTCTGCCCCTGCTCAGGAAGAAGAGTCTTTTCCTCACTCCAGCATGGGGTCTCTCCCACAGGAGACAATTCTCCATTAAATTCTCCAGTGTGAGTCCACAGAAACAGTTCTCCACAAACTGCTCCAGTGTGAGTCCCCTACAGGGTCACAGGTCCTGCCAGGAGATCTGTTCCAGTCTGGGCTCCTCTTTCCACAGCTCTGCAGGTCCCTGCCAGGAGCCTGTTCCAGCACTGGCACCAGCCCCTGGGCCTCCCAAGAGGTCACAGCCTCCTCTCAGGCATCCACCTGCTCCAGCCTGGGGCTCCTCCATGGGCTGTGGGTGAATCTCTGCATCCCCACGGACCTCCATGGCTGCAGGGCACAGCTGCTTCAGCAGGGGCTGCACCAGGGGCTGCAGGGGAATCTCAGCTCCAGTGCCTGGAGCACCTCCTGTCTCTCCTTCTGCACTGACCTGCCTGTCTGCAGGGCTGTTCCTCTCACATATTCTCACTTCACTCTTGTCTGTCCACAATGATATCTATGCAAAAATTTTTCATCCTTAACTATGTTATCACAGAAATACTAACACAATTTCTGATTGCCTTGGCCTTGTCCAGCAGCAGGTCTGTCCTGGAGCTGGCTAGCATTGGCTGTGCCAGACACAGAGGCAGCTTCTGGCAGCTTCCCACAGAAGACACCCCTTTAGCCCCTGCTATCAAAACCTGGTGGCACAAACCCAATACAGGAAAAACAGGTGAAAAGCTAGATGTCCTTTCCCTGCTCTTTGCTGCTTCAAAGAGAAAATAAATAGGTAAATAAACTATACACCTCAAATATCAGTACCCAAAGTACAGGTAACCCAGTGTGAAGACAAAAATTAACAAGCATAAACTTAAGACCTACATCTAACTGTCAGGTTATTCTAGATGCTCAGTGAAGGACTCTATAGAAAGAGTTTCTTCTCCATGGATATAATATATTAAAATTAATTTTCAAGACATCAGTATATTCATATCAAAAAACACAACTTTGCAAAGATGTTTTCACCTTAGGCAAATTGCATTAATTACTGCTAGTGACTCAGGTGTCCTATACATATAGACCTTATTTTGCTAGTAAAATCTAGCACATTGATAGTTCAAGTAAATATTTGTATGTCTCTGCAGAGCATGTTCTGACCATTCTTCCTCAGTTAGATATCCATATGAACGCTGGGTAGTGCATGTGGTTCAGGCATCCAACTGCGTGAACATCCTTGCCACCGACAGAAACAGAATTTACTCAGGCAGAAAAAGTGCTGCAGGGAAAAATTTTTCATGGGAATCATATCTTCACTCTCAAATTTGAGCTGTGGCAGTAAAATTTATTCAGTTAGAGATTCTTCATACTGGAGAGCCTTCCTTAACCATAATAACTTGCCTAGAGGATTATGGACCTCCATAATAATTCACTGCACCAAAACTCTCCAGTGATAGATAACTTTTGACTTTCTGTTCCAGGTAGATACATATTTCAAACACAAAGTGGGGAAGAATGCCAAAACAGCAAAGTGGCCCATGCTAAAGTACCCTTGAAGACAATGGTAAGCCTGAGAATGTATTGCCACAGCAGAGGCTTTTCTGTATAAAAAACACATCTATTTCTTTTCAGGATAAATTACAAGGTATGCCAAGACCATTTGTAGACTACTGTGGTCTAGTGATCTCAGATTTCCTCCACAGGTTAGGTCTGTTAGTAATTTTAACTCATTATAAGCTAAGCAACCATGAAATTACTTCAATGGATAAACGGTTCAAGAGCTGTGGTTATTGCTCCATGGACAGCTTTCCAACGGATCTACTGGTCTTGAGCAAAGCAGTGTTCTCTCCTGGCCAATACCTTGTGTCTCGGTGTTTCTGAAAACAGAAGCTTTTCATTAGCAGCTCGATCCCACTCCATCACAGTAACGCATCATGCTGCTCCTGGTAGGAATTT
The DNA here is from genome assembly GCF_971803275.1 of Cyanistes caeruleus. Classification (NCBI taxonomy): domain Eukaryota; kingdom Metazoa; phylum Chordata; class Aves; order Passeriformes; family Paridae; genus Cyanistes; species Cyanistes caeruleus. The sequence goes on from NC_141732.1 coordinate 38,489,123, forward strand.
GCATAATTTTTTTAAGTTCTGACTGAGCAGCAAGAAAGTTTCTCCTCCAACTGCAGCTACGTAGCATGTAACAACACATGCATGGCAGGTGGCAAATCCACATTTCTTAGGATATGCAAAAAACCTTCCCCAAAGGCAGAAATTTTCTGCTGTGTATAGAAAATCGTGGTTAGATTTGTACTGTCACTTCCAAATCTCTACACTAAAGTGAAACGTAGCTGTTCATGCCCATTTAGGAACACTCTCATCATGTCTAAATGTAGAAACTGAAGTGATCACCTTAGATAAAACTAGTAATAAATAATTGGCTTAAAATAATTATGTAAAAGATGCTACAAAACTAGAGAAAGAGAAGCATTCGTTCAAAAGCAGGTTTTTGCAGAGCTGCACACAAGAATACACAGAGTGCCCTGCAGCTTCACAGGCTTAATAATATCTGCCATTTGTAAAGGATAACTATTTTACATTATGACCACTAAAGACCTCCTAACAGCAAAATTTACAGGCTGAATAATCAGTGTGTTAATTTCAATTACCTTTTCCACATGAGACTTTTGTGTTACCAAGAAAAATGTTCATTCTTAGAGGATGAGTAGATAATTTGACAGGAATGACAGGATATAAAGAAACAGCTTCTTTTTTTTTTTTTTTGTCAGAATGACATTTTACTGAGCAGGAGGTTAGAGAACATTAATTATTCGCTTAATTGTTTTGAAAAGACAAGCATTAAAAGTAGGACCTTTCATTGACACTTTGCTGCAGTGGTACATTAATTATTGCTGAATTGCAATGGGTCTTCTGTGGGAACACCAGACATTTTCATTAATGCCAGAAAAGTTTACCATGGTCACAAATTTCATAGCAAATGCCTAATACTAAATTAAAGAACTATTTGGCTCTTGGTTTGATATGTCCAGAAATCGAAATAGAATTTTTCTCTGTGAAATATTTTTTGCATTTAAAAATTAGTATTTCTCACAGTCCAAGAAGCTGGCAGAATTTAATTAAAGAAACATACTGAAAAAAGAGAAATAGAGAACTTTGATACAGCAGAAGAGGTCTTTTTTCTGTCAGTTATTTTTCTTCTAAGTTTTCACAACAGCTTTTGCAAAATTCAGTTGTTCAGTCCAGGAAAGTCACGGAACAATTCTTGAATAAAAAAATATCCTGCCGGAGATCACACTGCATTGATTCAACCTGAAGGCAAGGGTGCTGAAAAGTAAAACATGACAATGTGAGATGCAAAGAGATAATGTGGCAAAGGTGTGTCCATTCCTGTAGCAAACTTATTTGGGGTTTGATCCTGGTTTTATCCTTCCGACATTATTTAGCTCTTTCTGCTCTTAATCAGCCACATCGGACTTGCCAGATTGCCAGAATAAAGAGGTTGCTCTGTCATTGTTGCTGGGGAAATGAAGTGTCTACAAATAATGCAGAACCTTCTTTAGGAAAATCTTCTCAAAAAAAAAAATAGTCTGGGAAAATCTTGGTATCAATGTAAACATTGATGAAACATTTTAATTTCTCAGTTTTTTAAGCTTGTGAAGGGTCCTGAAAGTATGACACAATTCACCAATGTCCTCTCCTGCTCATTAGCATGCTTTCTCTAAGGCCTACTGTTTGCATCCTAATGTAGCAATAAGGATAATCTCTCCCCTTAGAGAATACTCATCCAGTTGGAAGAAGAGATTTTGGGGTGTACCCTTAAAGCACAGAGGACACATTACTCACCTCTAAATACAGTATCAGCTATTTGGTCTGGTGCTTCTAAACAACACCCACAACAGGGCAGGCAGTCTTCACAAGGACTTAGGCCAGTAAAAACTCTAGTCTCAAGTCAGCAACTCCCTTCATGGTATTTAGTCAGGGACTTGTTTCACAAACAGGTGTTCGGCAGGATGAGTTTGGATGGGCTACTCTAGAGTGCTGGCCAAAAGGAAGAAAAAAAAATCACAGGAGTAACCACAGCACCTTCTGAACTCCTGAAACAATTGCACACTTTAATTTTGCATTTCTCATACCTTACAAATCTCTTCAGAGGACATGTATTCCACCCGCATTTTTATTCTGTTAAGCTTTCAGATGCTTTCCTTACAGCATGATTTTCTTTTTCCCCAGACAGCAGTACCACACTGCAAAGCCATGTCAAAGTGGACAACTCTGCAGAGAGCAGATCGTCCCCATAGAGACACTGAAGTGCTCTTAATGCCTGCTTTGAAAACCTCCTTTTGAAGCACAGTTTTTCTCTTTGGCAAACACATTTTCTTCTCCAAGGCATAGCACAGAAACCAGGATGAGTAGCCCATCTAAACAGTCTTCGAATGTTAATGAATTTTATTTGAATGAATTATTAATGAACAATTACATGTCTTGACACAGTAATGAAGAATATTTGTGCTGAGATTCCAACTTATCACAACCTGAAGAAGAACAGCAGAAGGTAACCCATGATGTCTGTGAGCAGCTTAGCCCTTGATTGGGCTTCTTTGTACTGCAGAGCAGCTGTGGCACAAGAGGAGGTTGGCAGAGGTGCCTGGGACAGAGTAACAAGGCTCCGCAGCAACGAGGCTGCCAGATCACATTCTTCCAGACAGCTGACCTCCCTCTCTACTCCAAAATAGCCACAAATTCTCTATTTCTGTATGCAGAGAACCAATTCTTAAATCACATCTTAAGGCTCTAATTTACAAGTGACATAATCTGAATTCCACTTCAGCTGTGAATCAACCAATATTTTCCTGAATGTTCCACTTGTATGTAAATGGCCCTCAGGTAAAAGGGCAGATTATTTTTAATTCTCCCCAGAATTAAAGAAATTGGCCCTTATCCATGTTTATTGCTACACATGGTCTAGTTTTCTTCTAGATAAATGCCTACTAAAAAGCAAAAAGGCATTTTTCAGTAGATGTCTGTTCCCTTTGTTTCCAGAGAAGAGAAATTTAGCTACATAGTTTTTTGCACAAACCCTTTCTGTGACCGAGAAATCAACAGCAGTCATTTATATGTCAATAGATCAAAGCTGCTGTTGGCACTGACATCAATAATTTCTTGGGTACAATCAACATAATGCATCAAGGTTATATAGTTGGTATCCAAACTTTAATCCTTGAGGGTCCAAAAGTTCATAATTTAACCAGAAAGTCTGCCACACAAATACCAGCCTATCACTTCAGTCTCAAGTAATGCCTAACTATTCTCTTGTTCTTTGCTACTTCTCTCATTTTCCTTAATTTTTTTCTTTCAAAGTGGCTACTGAAAACCCAAGCAGAGCTGCCTCTGCTGCCATAAGAAGGCTTTCTTATTTCTAGTGCAAAACCTCAGGGAACTATGTAAATTTTTTATTATTATTTCCATTCCTGTGTTAAGAATGTAGCATAACAGTAACCTTCACTGACAAGTAGAATGTCTTTTTGTAGGATAAAATTTTGGAGTGGACGATCAAAAATACTCATTTAACTTTTATTTCGGTTTTCTAAATATAGGAGTGCAACTGCTTTCAAGATGTCCTCAACATATTCAAAAAATAATTTATGACTCATTAAAAGACATAGATATCGATATAGATATAGATACAGATAGATGTGAAATACATTCTCAGCTGTCAGCATGTTAAACTGGAAAAATCCCATCATGGGAAAAGAAAGCATGGGATAAGGAATCATGAAAAAAAAAAGAAAGACTAAACTCTGTCTAGTCAGTCTTCTTAAACTGAGAGAGCAAGCCTGACCCTAGAAGAGACACAAAAGCAATGGAACAACACAGCTAGAGAAATGATGGCATTAAAAGTCCCCCAAGTCCGTTCAGAATTTTGGCCATCTGTAATGGCCAAAAAACCCCAAAGAATAATGAGGTAACTCTGAGAAGTAGTTATCCCCTGGCTTGTGCTATTCTGCCAGTATCAATGATTTGTTAGAGTCGCCACCAAGGAACATATGCACGTTTTATCCATTTTCTTTCAGCTTTATAAGCCATATGTTATTCCTCAAATAAACAAATTGTTATAGTTAAACTAAGGCATCTAGACACAGCACTAGCTAGCTGTACACAGACATCTCAGCACTGGCTTTGAGGATGATTAAGCCATGAAATCCTTCTCTCAGGAAGGACAGATTGTGAGATTTGACCTTCCTTTTTGCTTTTCCATTACTGTAAGTACTGACTGGATTTAGGCTAAGGAATAAACTGGGTTACAAAGAGGAGAGATATCATTCCCCAGATAACTACTTCTGCAGCAACTGGTTTATGAAAAAGGTTTCAATGAAGTGAGAATTTCTCCCTTTGAAGCAAGTAGAAGCAGCCATTATGGTTACTGCTGTTATCACACGGATCACTTTACCTTTAGTGAATATGGCTGCCCACAGATTTCTCCAATCTTAATAATCCAGAACAATTGCTGGCTGACCAGCATATTGCAGGTGGTCATGGATGTGCAATGCCCTCCTGTCCTGCTTACCTGCTACTCTCACTCTGTCCTAATGGCACTGCTTCTAGCACACATCAGGCCCTAGAACAGCCTGGGTTAGTCAAAATCAGAGCAAAATCTGAGCTGAATGATCATGTGTCTAACCTAGTATTACTGTTTACTTGTTTTGCAGATTCAGCTAAAATGTGCTTTGCAAGTCAGCACAGCTGTGCATTTTACACACCTAGTGCACAGTGCTGAAATATCTTGCATCAGCTTTATGCTAGCAGCATTACCATATATACCTACATAGCACAGTCATTATTGAAACACAAAAGCATTATCATTTCCCAAAGCGACTTTCTCCCACACATTTAAAAGAAAAGTACAGTTTTGCATTTTTTACTGGCTGCTTGCTTAATCTTTCCAAGTGTTTATCCAGACACACCCATTTGTTACCTCACCTTTAAACCACCTCACAGCTCTCACACTAGTCAACAAACACTTCTTCACAGATTATAAATGCTCTGAAATAGATGTCACTTTGAGATTGATACTCTGTTGCCATGGCTAGGAGACGTAGAAAAGCTTCAAGCATTTCCAGACATAATATGACATAATATGAGCCTTGTTGTATGCAATCAGAAATGTTTCTTTATAATTGTGTCACAAGCAAAATCTTCCTCTGGCTGTTTTAGGTAAATTTATTGTTAATTTTTTATTTACATAAGTAGTTTTAGTTTACTTATAATTATATGTGGGAGTCAGTTTTATAAATAATCCCTCTTTCAATTAGTATCAAGATCTAAATTTCCTACTAAAGTAATTTAGAGTGATTTTGTGGTCTGTCCCAGTAAATAACCAACATGCAGCCCTTCTAACTTTAATGTTAGTCAAAATGCCAGGGCATGGGGTAGTTTCTACAAAAGAGACTTCTGAGTGTTTGCTTTTTTCCTCTCTAAATAAACCCAGTAAATCCCCAGATATAAGAGTTGTTGGAGCAAGGCAAAAGTGAGAAGGATCTCCTAAATAATACTAAGTCTATCAAGCTTGAATTTTGCATCACTTCTGCTGCAGAGCTATACTTATGTCTTTAAAAGGACTAAACAGGAATCAAAATGTGGCTTTCTCTCAGTACCCAGAGAAAGTTCAGCCTGGGGCAGTCCTAAAATTTCACACTGGAAGCAGCGAACTAGAAATCTAATCTTAAAACAATACTTTAATTAACTGGACATGCAAGGGACAGAGAAAAAATTAATTATTAAGGCTGGATACATGACAGCATCCAATTTATTATCTTAGGCATGAAGACTGAACTGGCCCCAGCTAGTCAGACCATGGTGCTAGTAATGTCAAGGTTGTGATTTTGATCATTGTATGGGCCATACACTTAAGAGTCAGAATCAATGATCCATTTGGGTCACTGCTATCTCAGAATATTCTGTGATTCCATGACTCACTGACACTGTGTAGAATGAGCTGGAGCTCAGGTCTGGCCCAAGCACCAAAGGAGACATAGACTCTAATGGTGAGAAGAAAAATGAAACTGGGCCTGGTTCAAAACCTTTACTTTCTTCAAAGCTCCCTAACTCACATATCAGGCTCAGTAACTAACATATTGTTTGTCTGCTGTCTCTGTGGTAAAGCATTCTCTGCAGGAACTGTAGGATGAATGAATTCCGTCCCAGGACAGGAGTCATGCAAATATGTCTGCAAGTCACTGGACATAGAAGTGCTTTAGAGGAGAAAGTAAGAGAACAAATCAGCTGGTTTAAACTCTGAAGCCTCTCTTGGTGCATAAAGATGGTCAGCAGGCCTCTTGGCAAAGCCAGTTTTGAGGAGTGTTCAGCTCTTGGAGGCTGCCCAGGGCTTAAGGTGGTGTCAGATGGTCCATACTGTCTAGTGAGCACTTGCAGAACAATTTCTAAGCAACATCAGGAGAGCTGAGTTTTTTTCAACTGCCCCCAAATGTCAGATAAAAAAATCAGTATCTTTCTTAGCACTTTTCTTTACACTTCTGATTCCAGAAACAAAAACTTTTGTGTCCTATATTGAGTCTGACTGAGGTAAAGTTCACAGCCCTCACAGTGCTGTGCTTTGCATTGGTAGCTGGCAGGGTGCTGATAACACACCAGTGCTTTGGCTACTGCCGAGCAGTCCTGTCCCTCTGACATTCTGCCACCCCAAGGGGCTGGGAGGGGATAGGATCTTGGGAGGGGACACAAAGCTGACCCAAATTAGTCAAAGGGATATTCCACACCATATGATATCAGCACATATAAAGAGAGAGAGAGAGAGAGAGAGGAGGAAGGGGTGGGCATCCTTGAGTTCTCAATGTTTGCCTTCCAAAGGAACCAGGATGTGTTCTGAAGCCCCGCTTCCCAGGAATTATCTGAACATCGCTGCCGATGGGAAGTAAGAGATTGACTTTTTTTTTTCCTCTTTAGCTCATGCCCACACAGATCTCTGTTTATTGCTTTCTTTTTAGGGGTGGAATATGTTGGCTTGGCACAGCCTGCTTTTTGGTAGGGGGAGCCTACCATGGCAGTGGTTTCTGTGAGCAGCTGCTAGAAGCTTCCACCATGTCCATCAGAGCCAATGGCTGATGGCTCTGAAGATGGACATGCCAAAACTGGGCCAATTAGAGACGTTGGTAATGCTTCTGTGATAACATATTTAAGAAGAAAATTAAAACGGAGTGGGGCACATGCAGCGTTTTTCTTCCAGTCAGAGAAGAGGAGGTGAGAACATGTGAGATACCAAGGTCAGTGGAGCAGGAGGGGCTCCAGGCACTGGAGCTGAGGTTCCCCTGCAGCCCCTGGTGCGGCCCATGGTGAAGCAGCTGTGCCCTGCAGCCCCTGGGGATCCACGGGGGATGCAGAGATCCACCCACAGCCCATGGGGAGGTGTCCATGCCGGAGCAGGTGGATGCCTGGAGGAGGCTGTGGTCCAGTGGGAGACCTGGAGGAGAGAGGGCCCTGCTTCCAGGCTGGAGCAGCCTGTCCTTGGAGGGTGGCACCCTGTGAGAAGAGAGACATGTCACAGCAATTTTGGGAGACTGCTGCTAGTGAGATTTGGAGCCACACGAGAGAAGTCACAGAGAACTGTCTCCTGTGGGAAGGGACCCCATGGCCTCACAGGGCAAGGACTCCTCTCCCAGAGCAGTGGAAGGAAACCTGAGGTGATGAACTGACCAAAACACCATGCTCTGCCTCCCTGAGCTGTGGGTGGGAAGGAGGGAGGGGCTGGGGGGAAAAAAGAGTGGTTTTAAGGGCTTATTTTATTTCTCATTATCCTCCGATAATTCTGTTAGGGATAAATTCACTTTGCAACTTTAAGTTTAGCCTGTTTTGGCCTTGGAGTGTCTCAGTCCTTATCTCAACTCAAGAACCCTTCATTAATTGTTTTTCTCTCCTCTGCTCAGCTTGGCAGGGGAGAGTAAGTGAGTAAATGACTTTTGTGGGTGCCTGGCATTTGACCAGTGTCAAGCCAGAACAGCTACAAATCTAATCTCTACAGTAACCTGCGGAAACTTTAAGTCATCAAACTCACCAAACCATTTATCTTGCCTCTTTGCCAGTTAGCATGCTGGAAACATGATTCAATTCCCATCAAAGTTAGTAGGAAGACTTCACAGTTGGCTCTCATGCTATTTAACAATAGTTCTATAATTTCAGGATTGGATTCCTAGCATTTCATGCTTATCAGCAGTACCTTGCTAACAGAAGAAATAACCGTCCTTCTTGTTGTGAAAGCTACTGCCCATTATAAGTTACTGAAAGTAGCCTTGAAAATCAGCTAAAGCACACATGCAAGCTCTTTTGGCCAAGTTAAAAAATGCTTTTCCTTTAGACATCTTTCTCTTACACTTGAAAGAATCAGAAAATTTGTCCAGACATAAATATATAGGAAAGGAACCCTTAAACGTTTGGCTTGGGGAAACTAGTTCAGTTAAAAAATACCAAGAAAATGTATCAAATGGGTGCAGAATAGAAAGGGCTGAAATCCCTCTGATGTATGGAAGTGTAGTTATGTAGGAGACAGGCATTTTGTAGGCTGAGTTTCTCTCAGAGAGCAGTGTTAGCTGCTATATTTAAAGAAGTATAATACTGACAATGAAAATGGATTTACATGTAGCTGCACTTCAGAAACCACTAAGGACACATACAAGGAGGGCAATACAGTACCGTGAATGTGTGTGCCAAGATTTTTTAAAAAATAAAAAATAAAAAATTGAAAAATCACATACAGTGAGCTTTAAAAACTGAGTTTGCCTAAGTTCATTACATAACCAGCTAATACAACTGTATGCCACAAACTGAGATCTAATGTTGTAGAATCCTGTTTACTCAGGGCTTGGATCTAATGAATTCTTGCTGCCTCCATGTGCTCATGGCTTGCTAATCATCCTCTCCACAGGCAGAGGAAAGCTATCCCTTTTCTGGATAAATCTAACAAATCCCCTGTGGGATGCTTTTTACCACTATTTTAACAAAGTCTCTTTAATGTGACAGATGCAACTTGAAGCTTCTTTCATGTTGGTGTTTTAGTTTCCTGTTCCACAATCTAATAGGTGGAAATTTGATGAAATAAGCTGAGAAGCACAAACTGAATCTTTGAACCTACAGTGATGAACAGTTTCAAAGCTTTTCACAAAGCACACACCTGGGGTATGAGATTAAGATCTTCTTTTGTAGTTCATTCCTACTTCCATACATCAATTCCTCCTAATCATGCAGTATGTACATGAAATGTAACTTGCTGAGTCCTGTTAAAGCAGATATGAATAACATAAAGAGTCTTTTAAAGGACAGAGAAAATGTAGTCCAAAGGCAAGTGTGAAAAATCCATGTAGCACATGGCAGGTTCATTGGGGAACTAAATCAGAAAATTATCAAGCATTCTTTTTAATTTATCACAGGTGGGAAAAAAGGCTTTATTCTTTTGCACAAACATTTGGAAGAATACTCAAACCAAGGTTCTTTATTGAAAGAGTAGAGATGCAGCAGGCCCACTCCTACTCAAGCATGAATAGCTCTAAAAACAGACCTCCATAAATCATTCCTGTTGCTTGACAAAAATGTATTCCTGTCCTGGAAATTGATGCAAAAATCCAATTGATTTCTTTCTGTGAGAAGGAAAGAAGTGTGAGTTTTCATTTTCCCCATGGAAAGGAAAAACAGTTGGTTAACTTCAGATGTCAGCAGATTTAATGGGAAATGAACAATATATGCTGTAAGAACATATCAGATTGCAACTTCTTTTAAGCAGATCTGAAGTCTTCAGAAGATTAGTGTTTGCTATATTCTTGTATGACTGGAAAAACCACTGGACATAGCTTGTGAAAGCTAACAGTGTTTTATTAATGAAATAGCAAAGTAAAATTTGTTCTTCTCAGCAGGTGAAGACAAAGAATAAGTACTTCCAGGAAGACTGAGAATTTTGTACAGACTCAAGAACACATCCAAACAAATTCCAAAATAAGGATGACCAATTCACAGAATCATGGAATCATGAGATAACAGCCTAAAGACTAAAATTCTAGTGGTGATAAACCTGGAGATGAACAATAGGAACTGTTTTCTATATAGGAACTGTTTTCTATAGGCTTTTAGTGAAATAACTCAGGCATTCTATAACCACATACCTGTCTAATAAAATGCTGTCATTGCTGGCTACAGATCAGAAATCTTGTACTTAACTTACAAGTCCTCAGGATTGAGGATGGCCAGTCTTCTTCCAGCAAGTTTGCTGTTTTATTTTACTTTCCTCATACAGTACAGCCATGACATTAGGCAAGCAGAAGTAATAAATCCTTATTTTCAATAAAATATGAAATTTCTGGCTCTAGGAATATACTTATATACATATATATATATGTGTGTGTATATATATATATATATATATATATATATATATATATATATATATACACACACATATGCAGGACAGCAAATCTGCATGAGCCCCTTGCTTACTTTTTCCTGTGACAATATCAGACATCCTGGCTTTTAGGCAATGCTGTCTCCAGCAAGAAAAGACAATGCCAAAGGCTCTGAATTTGGCAGGAGTCAGTGTTAGATTGATAGCCTCACTCAGCAGTATTAGTCTTCACTTTTCAAAGTATCCAAGGCTTTTCTTACTCTTCTCCTTCTCCTTTAAGAACCCTCTCTGCACCTCTTCCACCTAAATCTCGCATCATCACAGCAATGGTAAAGTTGTGTACACATAATTGACAATACTTTTGTGTGCCTGACTTTTCTCTTTGGAACAAAATACTTCCCTGATCTAAAAAGACACTTACAATTATGTTTAGGAAACTAAATTGTGTTTATGTATTTCTTGAATTCTGTTTTAATAGTAACATAACTTCTAAGTCTGAAACATCAAGATTAACTTACAGGTTGCCATGACAACACATTCCCCAGACAGATTCAGTTAAGTATAGGGGAGAACTCAGGAGAACAAAGAACAATCTGTAGATAATTCCCTTAATTCCAAACCAAAACAACCTGTTCCTGGATTATTTTGCCTGCATAGTCCTGAATTTAGTAGCAGTTAAACCACTCAGTTGAGTTACATCAGCTTCCACTTCTATTGTTTATTACATAGCACCTTTATTTGCAAGCCCAAACACAGCACCACAGCCTAATTTTGCCTGTTCTTTGGACTTCCCTATTTTTCCATCTGGCATATTCTATATTTGTTATAGTACACTATCATTAAACTTCTGTGGGAAGCGGGTTCTAGGTTATACCCTGTAAAAAAACAGTTTCACCTTTATTTTAATTGGACAATAACATGTAGAGTGAATATGCCCTGCAAATGTGCTGATAACTTAATGGGGTTTTCAGCCAATCATTGTGGACTATACACAATGTGTGTGTAATAGGTAGAGTAGTGAGTAGAGAAAAAGAAGCAGAAGCTGTGTGTTCTATATTCCATTTAAATTATGTTAGATAACTGATATTTAAATAGAAGCAGTTTTAGTATAAAAGAGTCCTCAGCAGCTTGCTGAAGCATTGATTGGAAGTCTAGCAGATTCACACGAAATACACTGCTACAGCAAATGATGGCATACATGCTGTCTTACAGATCTAGATCCACCTTCTTTACAGTATATGCACAAGACAAACACTTAACCTTTTCTCTTTGCTGATTAAGTTGCAGTGTTTGAACTGTTACTTTCCAGGGCAATTATACTTGTCATGAGGACAATCAGGCCATGAACTTAATTATATCTTATTATTTAGGTTTTTCCCTCCTATATCGCCTTCCTGGTTTTCCTGAACACAAGATTCTCAAAATACCAGGCAAAACCATGGAAGTAGAAGCAAAGCAAATAAACAAGTTTGGAGGAAACTGTAGAATACAATGCTGATTATTAAATTACATTTTTACTAATTATTGTATTTATTACAATATATAATATATATGACAATATATAATAATATATATGATAATATATAAGTTAATACAAATTACATTGTCTTATTTATTTAATTATTATTAAACACATTGATTATTAAAATTTTCCTTGTGCCCAGCAGAAACCACACCAACAGTGTTAACTAAGAAGTAATCTTTTGTCCTACCAGGCCATACACATCCCCAAAACTTGGGGATGGTTTTTTGCTCTCTTCTTCACAAATTCTAATCCTAAACAGGGGCAATTAAAAAAGTACCCAGGAAAGAATGCAGGAGAGTATCCAGGAGACTGTTATAATCCATCACTCCACTACTACTTCTTTTTGATTTTTATACAGAACTGAGAGCTGCCAGGGACCAGCGGATTCATTTCTAGAAGGCCTTTTGTCCAATATCTGCACAACCTGGAACTGTCATTAACCAACAAGATTGCTCTCCTGTGTTTCAGCATATTTAGAGTATAGATAGCACACAACATAATTTTTTCCCTCAGAGGCCATGCTGGAATGCACTGGACATGCACTTCTATTGCTTGCTTATTGTCATCTAAATGTTTTGTCCTTAACTTGCCTAAATGTTGAAATATTATTAATATCTGTATGAAGCCCAAAATTACTTTTATGTGTAGATATATCAGTTTAGTGAAGTAATGATCTGAATACATGTAATTTGTGTTTAACGTGTTTTCAGAATTTACTAACAAAGTCAGAGCGACATATTCAAGCTACAGAATCCAATTTAACATTGTAGACATGTCATCTTTTATAAAGTTGTCAAACAATAGCTATCAAATAGCTAACCAAGTTCACTATCCTCTCTGATAGGCTCTTTAAATGCTTGATTATTCTGCTAGAGATTTGCTTCTTATTTTAATATTGAAATTGTCAAATTTCAGCTTCTAGCCACTGAATCCCATTATTCCTTTGTTTTATAAGCTCCCTAATATCCCTTTTCTGCATTACTACAAGTCAACTCTCAGTTTCCTTTGATAATAAGAATTAACTGAGCTTCTCAGGCCTGTTTTCCTGTCTTAGACCTATAATAGTTCAGTTAAAACTTCACACTATAATCCTTCTCTTTAGTCATCCTAATTTTGGATTTTCATCTCTGCTCTCTTCTTCAGCCTCAGATGTATGTCAAAGACAGGGCTAGGGCACCTCTCCTATGAAAAAAGGCTGCAAGAGAAGGGGTTGTTCAGCCTGGAGACAGAAGGCTCCAGGAGGACCCAAAGCAGTTTTCTAGTGCTTAAGGAGCCCATAAGAAAGATGGAAAGGGACTTTTTACAAAACCAGGACAGACAGCAAGTAAGATATCTCTCTTATGGAAGAATCCAAGGGAAGCTCATCCTCTTGATGAGTCTGCAGTTCTTTCTAGTATGTTTGTCATCACCTTTAAACGATCAGCAGCTGACTACTTTGAACAAAATCCCCACCTAGGACAGCTGTATTCCCTAATAGCAGAAAATTGCTTCTCAGCAGAGGAGCATCATTCATCACATTTCCTCTATAAAACTGGCAACTAAAGATGTGCTTTCATACATATAACCTGATCCTCAGACTAAATGTACTGCACATTTTTCAAATGCTCAATTCATGTGCCCTCCTCTAAGGAGTCTCCTATGCACATTTTTATTGTGAAGTATTCAACTTTTAAATTTTTCCTTCCAAATTACTGGGGGGTTTATTTTAACAATTCTATTTGCCTTTGAACATAAGCTGTTTCTAACAACTGGATGTATTGTTCTGTAAACTGGTGGCCTTTTCAGTTTCAACTATACCACAGTGAAAGGATAGCTAACAGAACTTGTTTGAGACATGCATTTCTGTTCAGCCAAATTCTGCACTTACTAAAGTCCTAAACTAAGCTTAGATATCTAGCTAAATTGTTAATAGAAAGAAGTAATAAATCTAAGTAAGCAAGACTGCATGAGAGAACACAGCTCACAGCTGACAGAGATTTCACACAATGAAGAAGCAAGCTACATATATTTCAGTCAGCTAGAATTTATAGAGGCCTTTGCTTTTTGTTCATGAAGATTTGAGACCATGGAATTTCACTCAAGGTTGTTGAACTTCCACATCACTACAAAATACTGTTAGTTTATCCACTAGGTGATCTAAATTTCCTTTTCTCATTTTAGCACGAACGGAGTTTTAACACAGATCAGAAATTTGGCAGGTATGCACCAGCCCTGGCATACTTTAAAAATACTTCTTGCACTTTATCAACACATGGTGTTTTCAGACACTACTTCAACAAAGATAGTCATGACTTAAGAGAGGAATGCACTACATATTGTGTTCACAAATGGTAGTAAGAGGCAGCTATAAAACTGCAAACAAGACTTCCTCTGGAATTTTTTTTAGAAACTGAAGTTTAGCAAAATTGAAGGAAGGAGCTGGTCTTCCAAACGCCAAGGCACAGCTTAAAAGAAGCTGGGAAAAAATGCTTTGACTACATACCTTTAAAATACTGTTTTGAAAAAAAAAAAAGGTATAGCCAGACATTACACATAAAATTATTACGTAATAATTCCCAGAAACAGAAAGCTGTTCTGGAACACAGCAGTTCAAAAACATAATGAATAATGATGAAGAGCTGAACATACACTCACACTACAAAAATCAAACAACACCAACTTCTCAAAAATCTGTATACTAGCTATATTTATACTGTAAACCACATGTGAAATGTGTATGGTCTGTGAAAGTCACAGCCATCTTAAATCAAGTTCTATCACTTTCATTTCATTCTTTGGTGTTAGTAATTCCACAGAAAGATTTACGTGGCGGAAATCTTGTTTTTGTAGGACTTAATTATTATTTTTGCGCAAAGAAATGGAACAGGCTTTTAAAAATTGTTTTAAGACACTCCTGAACATGGTCTCCCCATCAGCCTTTATTACACAATCTGAGTTCTGAGAAGATTTAGTTAAAGAGCATTGGCATAAAAGAGAACTTTGTTCTCATTTATATCAGTCTCCAGTAGGCAGCCTAATCCAGATGGTATAAATACAAATGAAATAATAGAATAAAGTGAGCAGAGCACAAAATTTATGGGGTGGAGAGAAAGGGGTTGGGGATGGGGGGAAATCACAGTATCAGTTCATTCTATTGAATATGATACTAATGGTATTCAGGATAAACTTATAACAGTGATAAACTTATGACAGTGGGGCATAAAAGTAGCCTGTGATTATTTGAAACAGCTACATGCTTCCTTGTTTTTCTTTGCTGACTGTTAATGGTGGGGAGTACAACATATAATAGTACATATTGTACTTGTACAATTGTACAATTGTATTGTACTTGTATGTATTGTACATAGTACAACACATAATGTATTGGGCATACATTAACCTATGTCTTATTTTACGATTGCAGTTCCGGGGTTCTAGTGTACAGGAGGAAAAGTAACCCAGTGGTTTGGTGGATTCCAGAGGGAGAGGTTCAGTTGAATACCTATACCAATACCAACATCACAATGAAATACACGCATAAAGCAGAAAACATGCAACCCCATACAATAACATACACTCCAATCCTGAACCTTACAACACCATCCAAGACAGTACCATGCCTATACTCATGGAATACATACCCCATGAGTCACTGCACACAGAATGAAACACCTTGCAGTCCAATAAATAACAGGCAATGCCATTCACACAACACAATTGCATACGCACCATACAGACACAAAATGCAGTGCAACACATGGTATGTGCAATATAATACAACCGCATACCACGCATTACAATGCAATATGTGCAGCACATACATACAAATAGTATCATGCCATACAATACAAATACTGAGAATTCCAAATGCAGTACAAAATACCACCCAATCCATTAGGATATGACACACAGAAGACGAAGAAACTGAGACAATAAATACCACAGAACGCACAGTCCAATATGAAATACAACCTATTAGCATACATACTGTGTGGGATATATTTGATGTATTTTAAAAAATTAAAGTATTTTATTGCATATTGCAATATTGCATGATTTGCATGGAATTTGTTTTATGCAGCCCTGAAAGCTAGAATATTAAATGTCTGTATAGCAATCAGAAAGTACAAAAACATAATAATGATCCTACACAAGAAATACAAAGATGGTAAAATGTCAGGAAAATAATAGATTCTAAAATACAAAAGAAATGTTCTGAATGTCAAGTCTGAACCTCTCCTGATACAATTTTGAACCATTTCCACACTGTGTTACTGGGAAGACTCAGGAAAGTACAGATCTGTTAGTCTAACCTCAGTGCCTGGAAAAATTATAAAGATTGTACTGTGTGCTTCTAGCAGACAGAAAATTCAATCATCAGGCACAGTCAGCATGAGTTCACAAAGGAAAAGCCCTTTCTCACTAATCTGGGATAAGGCCATCTGCCTTGTGGGTAAAGGGACAGGGGTGGACATGGCATTTCTAGATTTTTGTAATTCCTTTGATAGTGCTCCTTACAGCATCTTTCTGGATGAGTTGCCCATCTGTGAGATGATCATGTGCAAGTTATGCTAGACGAGGTGCTGGCCTATGACATTTGGAAGCACGTCCTTACCAAGAGTGTATGGTCAAAAACTGAACATTCATCCTGGTGAGGTGGTTGATACCCCATGCTGGAGAGTACCTTAAAAAGAGGCATTTGGACAATGCCCTTCACAATGACCCTTAACTTTTGATCAACCCCAGGCACATATTCTCTTGAACTGTATGTATTTTACAGTGTTTCATATTCTATTTTGTGCAACAGTTTATTTGGTATTGTAATGCATGTTGTCTCAATTTGTCTTCTATTTTGTATTATGCTGCATGTTGGATGTGCTGTATGGTATTGTTTATATCACATTGTACAGTGTTGACTACACATTGATTGGATGTGACTTATGGATACATGTATTGTATTGGGTTTTTTTTTTCATACTGCATTCTGTTTTTCCTGTTGTGTTGAATGTACTGTATTTTTACATATTTTCCACTGTATTTTGCATATAGTGTTGTAGATCCTTTTGCATTGTGTACAGTAATCCTGTGTCATATAACATTTGTTGTATGATTTCTTTCACTCTATTCTATGTTTTTTATTTATTATATAGCTTATACTGTACTGTCATTGGTATTGTACTGTAGTATTGTTCAGTGTTTTGTATTGTAGCACACCCCCCATCACAGCCCTGGCACCATGCAGCATCACACACAGCAGGGTCACACATGCAGCACCTCTTGGGAACCACCACTGCTCAGCACAGGCGACCAGCTGGCTGGTCCTGCTTCTGTTCCAGATCTATGCAACAGCACATTGCTAGTGTCCAACACCCTCTGCCCCTGTCAACTCCAACAAAAACCTTTCCATGGTGGGTGTGGGTGTTTGTGTGTGTCTGTGTCTGTGTGTGTCTGTGTGTATGGAAAGCTTTCCAGTTATGTTATTTGTAAAGTACTGTGTTTTGGGATGCCTTGTATTCAGTATTGTAAAGACCGGCATTTCCTCTATGGTACAGTATCATAAAATCATAGGATGGTTTGAGTTGGAAGGGACCTTAAAGATCATGTATTTCCAAACACCCTGCTGTGGGCTTTCACTAGGCCAGGTTGATCAAAGCCCTGTCTAACCCAGCCTTGAACACTGCAAGGAATGGGGCATCCACAGCTACTCTAGAAAACTGCTGCCAGTGCCTCTCTGACCTCACAGTAAAGAATTTCTTCCTAATACCTCCTGTAAACTGACTCTCATTTTAAAACCATCCCACCTCATCCTATTACTTCATGCCCTTGAAAGAAGTCCCTCTCTGTTTTCCTTCAGGTACTGGAATGCTGCACTTAGGTCACACCAAATCCTCCTTTCCAGGCTGAGAAACCCCAGTTTCTCAACCCTTCCTCACAGGAGAGGTGCTCCATCCCTCTCATCAAGGTAGTGGCTTCCTCCGCCTCACTCCAACAGCTCCATGTCCTTCCTGTGCTGGTACCCCAGTGCTGGATGCAGGGTTCCAGGTGGGCTCTCACCAGAGCAGAGCAGAGGGACAGAATCCCCTCCCTCCCCTGCTGCCCACGCTGCTCTGGATGCAGCCCAGGACACGTTTGGCTCTCTGGGCTGGGAGTGCCCATGGCTGGGTCATGTCCAGCCTCTCACCCACCAGCACCCCCAGGGCCTTCTCACAGGGCTGCTTTTGACCTGCTCATCCCCAGCCTGTGCTGATACCAGGGTTTGCCCTGACCCAGATGCAGGCCCTTGAACCTGGTCTTGTCAAATATAGTATTTTTAGTACTTGTTGTCCAGTACACACTGCATGCATCATGGGTATTAATTTTGTTGCTGATGTTACATGTATTGCATTGTGTTCCATATATTTTAATGCACTGTGTTCTATATTTTTTTATTGTTTTTTGTACTGTGTTATACTTTGGGTTGTATTGAACACCTTACTGTGCATCCCATGTGTGCAGAATTATATGTACTGTACTGTATGTTGTGTTTCATGGTATGTAACAGTATCCATTCTATTGTATAAACATACCACTTTATCCATTCTATGATGTTTACTGATCACTCATTCAGGGCTGTTCATATAGTTTTGTGTATGGTTCTGTTTTCTTTTGATATATGTAGTTATTATATTTTAGGATTGTACTCTAGGTATTATATTTAATATATTGTGCTTGTTGTATTCTATAGTTTGTGTTGCTTGCTTGCTATTACCTGTATTGTATTCTATGGTATGTGTAGCGACACAGAGAGGGATTTGAACAGGTCAGAAACAAGGTCCAAGCATGAGGATTGAGGAAAGCATTTTATTTCCAGGCAAATTTCTTATAACTAGTTATGTCTTAAACCGAGTCCTGATTCAAAATGAAGGTATCTATTTAATATACTATTTAATATTTAATATTTATAAATACTTAGTATTAAGTATTTAATTGGCTGTATAATTTAACTTTCAATCCAAGAAAGCTTTTCACTTTTCATTCCAGGGTAATAGCAGCAGTTTTTAACCTCCACTAGACAGCTGGCCAGCACTTCCAATGGACATCAAAAGCAAAGCACAACACTCATTCCTGCAACTTACTCAAAATTATAACAAAACTAAGGGAGAACAGCCTCAGGAAGGTACTCCTACACTGTCAGTACTTATTACCCAGGCTGTCCTAGGCTTTCACTGCTTGCTCAGTGAAAAGTTCTACCTTACTAGAAAGTTTTTGCATAAATCAGTAAGGAGGGACCCATCTGCAGACCAGTTCCAGGAATACCAGCACAGCACAGGTTGACACTAAATGTATCAAAATAAATAAATGTCTGAATTGTATCCCAGCTGAATGCTGTGAAGGAAGATCAGAAGTCAGTTGTTTCTTTTAATCCATTCTTTGGTATAAGTAGTGATGAACTGAATTTTGCTTTAATATCAGCCGTCTGTGTCACATATATTCTAACCTGATTAAATATAATTGACTTGGGTCCTGATTTGATTATTTTATCTCCAGAGTTATTTATGCAACTGAAGTAAATTTCATATTTGATTCAGTTAAAGTTAATAAAAGATGTACAACAACATAAAAGGCTTAATATTTTGCAAATTTAAAGACATAACCTTGATATGCCATAACACTAATATTTAATACTCTACTATTTGTTATTGTTCCATTCCATTGAATGGCAGGATTTAAAGTATCACTAGCTATTTTAATTTTCTTCTGTAAAACAAAATGTCAGTGGATTGAAAATATTAAGAAGTATTTTATCTCAGAAGGTTTTTTTTACAGAAGTCTTTTATTCATCTTTTCCAAGACAGCCTCTTCTACAAAAGAAAACCACACAGACTCATCACTCTGAAGTGGTCAGTCCAATGAGCAACTCTGGCACCAGAGATAACTTATTCTCTGGTGCATTCTTTGCAAACATCATTAGTATTTGTGGGTTTCAGCATCACAAGAAATATATTGTGGTGTTTATCAGAATGTTAGGAGTAAGTAGACAATTCAGCTTGCCAAATTTTACCATACTGAATTTTGACATGTAAATCCATAGCTGATGTGCCTACCATAATACAGAGATTTGACTCTGTTAAACTGAGCTATTGAAACCACTTTTTCTTTTTTTTTTTTAAATTGATGAGTAATTTAGAGAGCTGAAAAAAAATTTCTACATAATTCAAGTAATCTGGCTGGCACCATTTTGATAGTTATATTCATCTGAGACCATCTCAACACTTGGATGCCTATTCAGTAGTTTTGAGAGTTGTGTCACATGCTGGCCAATCTCAAGTAGAAGTGAACATATAAGAACACTAGAAGCTGTAGTGTGTGAAACTTCATTTGTCTAGCTTTAGGGCTGATTACATCTCTAATAAGATTCAAAAGCAGGTTTTGGGAAGATCTCTAGCTAGGTTCCTACTGCATGCCCCACCAAAGATTTTAAAACTTGGTCTGTTAGCAAAGCTTACCTTGTAGATGTACTACAACTGACTGAATTTACTCAGCCAGACCAGATTTTAACTGTGAGCCAGTTTTAGATACTAAAACCAGACAGAACAAAATTGCTGACAGCTAACACATAAGCATATGCTTTCCATTCATGTGAACAGGTGACAGCTGATTCTGTACCTGGTATCAGAAATGCAAATTCAGGAACTTTAATGCAATTTTAATGGATGCCTTTGAACAATCAGAAAATTCTATTTTACATTGAATTTAATTATATCTCTTCTCAGATAGGGTTGGGAGTTTGCAGTTAGACAGCAAAGCATGAGAATGAGCAAGAGCTGCACCAGGAGGAATTTGTCTGCGGTATCTTTGGCTGAGAATCACGCATGGCAAAAAAGAAGTGAGTGATCAGTACAGCTTAATTGCTCTCAATACATAGAATCTTCCTAGCCAGATGATAGTTGTTGAACTTCTGAACCTGTCTCTCATTTATCAACAGGCAAAGAGTCAAGCACCAATTTTTCTGGATTATGTCTCAGTTTAGATACTTCACTCACCAAAGAAGATATGACAGCAGCTGCTAGCTAGCTATTAACAAGAGCAAGTCTGGGCCTACTTCTCTGCTACACTGAAAGCAGTAGAGATAAAAAGAGTAAATGCTAAAATAAATCAGCTCTTGGAAGAAAATGAATGAAAGCAATACATGCCACACCAACTCTTCTCACCAATATGGAAGTCCTTGGGCCCAACCATTCATCTGTGTCCTCCTGAAAGAAACAGGAGCGAACAGATACTAGAGCAACAGAGTACAGTGGGGGTGCAGCACTTAACCAGAGAGCCTAACAGGACTCTGTTTCTCACTCATGTCAGAGAAGTCATGAGAAAAGTTTAGATTTCCTCATCCATTTGTGCCAGCCACCTGCAGAGCACCAGAGAAGACACTTTCACCCTTCTCTTTTGTGCCCAGCTGCTTGTGTAACATGTAAGTAGCCCCACATAGGCTGTATATTGTTCCCACATCCAATTATAGTCCCATATTGGTATCAATGTCATCTCAGTTTTCAATTGTAAACTCAGATTAGCCGAAGTCCTCTATCTTGATGCTTGTCATTTGATTGGGATGACTGAAGAAATACATTCCATTATACTAAAAAGGAGCTTTGTGAGTGAAAGCCTGTTAGAATCAGAATTAAACTTCATTAATAAGATCCAATATAGGAAGGTAGCTGTGTTGTGAAACAAACAATTTCCCCTTTCCTCAACTCAGAAAGAAAAATCAGCTGAAAATTGTCTCTGCCGTCTACTGAAATTGGAAATGCTGAAGTTCCTACATAAGGAAATACGAATAACAGACCTCACAAACTCTCCTGATTAAAGCTTGTGTAAAGTGCCCGTTCCACCCAGTCTCCCTGCTGTGCAGGTATTACTAATGTCTGAATCACCAAAATCCTGTTGGAGAAGGGACAAAATGAGTGATCTGCTACTGGATTGTGTAAGGGTACACTGTCTGCCTCTGGGCATAGAAAGGGCATAGCTTGCAGGAGGGAGAAGGCAAAAATGTTCATAACTGCTCTTCACTGCAAGCAAAAATAATCTCTTGTGTTTTACAAGAAATTGGCAAGCAATAGAGGATGGACCCAAGGAATTAAATGACTGCACTTCCATGGGGAAGGTCCCAGGGCCTCATTACCCAAAGGAAGAAGCTCTTAATAAAGAATGTGTACTTGGATGATGTTCTAGAGACAGAGTCCAGAAATATTTACTTCAGTTCCAACTTTTTTGGACACTCTCAAGAAAGACAATAGCATATGATATTAGCCAACATGAAAACTATTACAATAAAGGAAAAAGTGCTGCAGAAATGTGACAGTCATGCAAATTACTTAAGAATAGGAAAGATGAATAGGCTACAAGCTAGCTGAGAGAAACAGCACTAATGAAGTTTTACCCATGATGTCTGGCTTTCCCTTGAGATTTAATTTCAGCAAAAGCCCAAAAACAACAGCACGACCAGCATCAGTAATTAAATGTTATATATTTAAGACACTCAGATTTCTTTAACAATTTCAAAGTTCCCTGCACTTTCACAGCCTGACTTCAAGCCTCATCAAGCTTACAGCAGATTTCAATTTCTATGAAATTGCTAGTAGAAATGTACTGCCCAGACTTCTTCCAGCTGAGCTTCCAGCTGAGCCTGGTACCCAGCTGAGAGTCAGGGTGTCTCTGCATCCAAAAGGGAGTGATGCTTCTCCCCAAGGCATGAACAAGGGAGAGGGATGTAGATGAAATGCTGAGTGCCAGGAGGAACTGCATCCAGGCATTCATGACCGTCAGGCATTGGAGAGCAGCTTGCCAGCACTGGGAGTGGGAGTAAACATCCCTGGAACTGCAGAGTGTGAACCATTGCCTCTGGCAATAGGTTCTTGCCAACCCTCTTCACTGTGAGGCAAGTTTACCTGGGAGCCAAACTACACCCTGCCCTCTGTCTGGTTCCTTCTCATAATCAGAGGAGCTTTAACAGTGCTCAGAGATGTTCACACCAAGGTATCACAACTGTGCAGCAAAAATTAAAAGACATGCAAAGAGTGAAAGCATGTGGGTTTTTGCCCCTCATGTTGTTTCTAGCACAGGCTCTATTAGCTTGCCACCTGAGGTTTTTGCTCCGTTACCAAGCACTGGAGCCAGACCACAGCACAGATTCCATCCTCCTCATGATGGTAAGGGATAAAGAGAAGCAGGAGAAGTTCTCAGACACTTAGTCCTTTCTAAATATAGAGTCCATTTCCCAAGGGAAATGAAAGGCAAATAAAAACAATAGTCAAAGCTCATGAAACAAGTTCTTGATTTGCCATACAGCTCATATTTTCATGCGCTCCTACTCATGTGTGCTTTGGGAGGCAATACCAAGCAGAGGACTAGAAACCAAAGGCAAGGGCTGAACAGTACCTGATGGACTAAGGCTAGCAGAAAAAAAAACCTTTCTAGAAAAGGTTTAGCATGTTCACTTCTACTTTCAGAGGAATTCTGTCAGAGAAGGATTCATATCATATTTATAAATAACCCCAGATTCTGCTTTCCATTTGTCCTGAACAGCACAGACCACCCCCAAGACAAAATTTTTCTGTGTTTAACTATTACTTGGGAGCCAAATTCTGAAATCTTAACTCATACTATCTCTCAGATTTACTTTTAGGCATGAGCAACACCTACAGTTTAGAGCAGCCAACTTCCTGCATTAGAGTATTTATATTCCTGTAAAAATATTCCTTTCCTATAAGAAAGAAAGAGGGAGAGGAACAGAGAGAGAGAGAGAGAGAAAGAAAGAAAGAAAGAAAGATTAATTTTCTTCGATGAAGACAGAAAAAAGGTGAAAGATTAGAAGAGCCTGTGCTAATGATAAAGGCTGAAAAGGTAAATTAGAGCTCCAAACACTGACTAGGTTCCCTGTGCAACTCTGGTTTAGGTTAGGAGACAAGAGGATTTTGCTGCACTCTGAAGGTGACAGAGGCTCCTGAAAGGGAACTAGTTTTTCATAAAGTAAAGAGATTTGCTAACTAACAGAAGTTGCCCAGTCCAGACAGAAAACATCATTTCCTGAACTGCCGTCTCAAAGAACAAATCTGGCACAAGAAGTTTCCACTGCTTTTCTCTGGAGACTTGTCCACAACTTCACTGAACTGTACCTTGAATTCTTTCTCACAGAAGCCAACTGGAAGTGGTGCTTAGCTGAGGAACAGTGTTCAGAAGCCTGAGTTCAGATAAAGGATGAAGCAAACTGGTGTCAAAATTGTAGGCTTTGACCAGGACATGGTGTTAGACTAAACATATTAAAAGCAGAGTAAGAGCACCAGGACCACATCACTAAAAGAATTAATGTAAGGAATAACTCCTTTCTTTCTAAAAATATCCAAATATTTGTATCACAAAACTTTAAACTGACTTTGTGACTCAGGCTGGCATCACACAAATGGTGCCCTAAGACATACAAAGGAAGGACTGATAATATTATACTGCTGACATTTATGATTCTGTTTTAACAATGTCCACCAAAACAAAACAAAGCAGAACCCTTAGGCAAAACAGAATGTAGAGCTTGTGTTAAATAAATGTATAAACATATCACGTGGGGCTACACATGCTCTGGCAAACAGCACAGGCCAAGGAAATGCCCAGCATTTGTGAAGCAGCACAGCTGTAAAGGATTATGGCACTGTGTTACAGGGTATGCAACACCACCACGTGGACAAAGGCAATGGCAACAACACTCACTGTGAGGTCAGAGGAACTTTTCCAGCAGCCTGCAAGCAAATCAATTCATGAAAGTCCAACTGACTGCAGGAAGCTGTGGAAATGTCATGCCAGAAATACTGGTAATAGTACTAAGGAGGAGCTACGGAAATAGCAGTGAAAGCTAGAGCCAAGCTACATGAAACTAAGGATATGAATTGAAAAAAACATAAACCCAAGTACATTGCAATCTGTTCTAACACCCTCTGGACACACGCTAGTAGTTGGAAAGCTGTTCATATGATTTTTCAAACCATACATGTTTTTGTTTATTACTGCTCTTTGCTTGAGAAGGAGTAGGTATTTGACCTTCTCAAAAGGTGCCACAGGAAACAGGTGGCACCAGGTTTGTGTTGAGGGGGTGAGGGCAGATGGGGTGTGCTGTGTTACAATGAGCTATCCAGCTGAACCCTGTATGGTGAATAAAAACCTCTCTGGCTCCAGGTGGTTATTGAAAAACATACAGCTCTCTTCAGCCATGCCTGAGGAGTGCAAAGGAAACACAAAAGAAATACAGGGTGCTACTCCTAATTAATGAAGGAGACAGAGAATGTATTCATAGGGATGAATCTGGATTTCCCTGAAGATTCAAACAACCTCTGCAGGCCAACCCAGTTCTCGCAAAAACATTTATGTTCCATCTCTGGTGATCCACACAAACAGCAGTGGTTACCTTCAGGGTAATAAACTCAGGGAATAACTCAGATATGCTACCAAGGTATTCTTGCATTTAGGAACTAGGAAGAGGAATATGAAGGACCTCTTTCACCTGCAGGTAAGACAGATTGCTATCCTAGCTGCAATACATCTAGGAGAATCACAGTGTAAAACTGAAAATTTCATAGGCCACCTGGATTTCAGCTTTTGCAATTCACAGTTTCCATGTCCACTGCTTTAAAAAAATAATTAAGAAAGCCATAAAAGAGATAGAACTACCTAACTGATATTTTCCTGTTCAAACTATTTCCTAATAATTATATAGGAATAACGTTTTCTTCTTTGCCTATTAAGTGATTAATTTTCTAGAGATGCTTTATGCATTAGTGTGTCACAATTATCCCTGCATTTGTTGTTGTCCAACAACCATTTTAACTTACAGGGGAATAGTCAATCCCCCTTTTCCCTCTTCCCCATATTAGCAAGTTTCCATTTTCCACTTAGAAATATTTTTGAAGTAGCAGCCATAAAAGAAACAAAACAACTGGTACCTTTTAAACTTAAAATGTCCAGCTAATACAATATTCTCCGGAGTGCTTCAGTTCTGTGGTTTTGAATGCCTTTCACATAGCAGAGATTAGTTACTGGACAGCGACTCACCAAGACACTTGGCTACAATGTGTTGGATTTTGTAATGGGAAGGGGGGAAGAACACATAATGTGAACTCTTTTGCTTTTTTCTTTGGCTTTATGCAATGACCCTCATTCTACAACATTTCACATATTCTGGTGTCTTTAAATGGGAGAACTATATCTTATGCTGAATCATCACAGTCAGGTATCAAAACTTTGTGGGATGAGCTTAAAAATGAACAATTTTCTGTAAAATAAGTTATGCAAAGAAGGTCATACCTGAAGAGCTAATGGCTCTCTATGTCCATTGCATACACCCAGACACACACACAAAATGTTCACCCTCTTGGCTCATACATAGAATTCTCTGTGAGGGGGATAACTGTAGGGAAATGAGGGATGCTCACAATCTCTGTGCCACACAGATGCTCCAAAAGATCACACTCGATATTGGCCTGTTTTTGGCACTGGTGAGACAGGCGCCTCCTCACTTCCTGTCTGTCCAGCTCTCACTGTAGTCATTTACACATAAGCCAAGGCTGCACAGAGAGGTAAGGCGTGTTTAGCCCTTGCACTAGGACATGTTTTCAATTCTTCATTTTTGCACACATTTCTTGTGGGCCTCCAGCAGTGCCAAGTGTGGGGAAAGCACAGGTAGTAATCAATAACTGCTCTACATGAAAATAAACTTGTTCTTTTCAGTCCCACTTAGCAACAGCACAGAATGACACTGCTGCAAGCTTTCTCCCTTCCAGTGACCCTCTGATTTGCTAGGGACAAAGAGAATTTATGCCTTAATTTTTCTATATTTAAGGTTCCTATATAAACAGTAAAGAAGCAGCCCCCAAGAAATTTTTCCCTTTCCATTGTATTTATCTAAGAAATAAAAAACTGCCAGTGCAACACCACCATTTCTCCAGAGAAGAAATTAACTGCCCAGGGTTACTTCAGTTAATAGTAGCAAAGCAGAACCCCATCTTTAATTCAGTCAGGAAATCTGATGAAGGAAGACTTGCAAGGGCTGTCTCCTACCCCACCAATATCCATTTAATGTACACATATGTGCACATTTGTATTATTCATGGCTTTCTGGTGTTTTTAAGTGATTTTTCTTTGGTCTGAAGACAAATTTTTCCTTCTGCATATAAAATTCCCCAGCAGAGCTGTTATGACTAAGATCATGGGTTAAAATCTGTGGCCCATGCAAATATGCAAATAGTTTACAATCCACTTACATGTAAAGATTCCCAGTGGAGCGTTTCCCTGTCAGAGGCAAATATCTGAACAACACGAGAGACCTACATTTATGTCTGTTTCCTCTTGCTTTAAGGGATGTTAGGCAACTTGAAGAAAATAGGAAGAGGCAATCATGAGTCTCCACTAACACAGGACCCTTTGAGGACCATTTGTTATTTGCTCTAAGGACCACAGAAGCTGAGACCTAGAAAGCCAGGCTTGGTCTGTGATACAACTAGTCAAAAATTTGCCAATAAAATTGAGGTTTTAGAGGCTTTTTGAAACAAAACAAAACTGGTTTGGGCATTTTTTATTAATTTGTAGTGCCCAGAAGAAGAGCTTCACAGTAGATATACAACAGGCACATCAATCCATATGTGTCTGTCCAAATTATTTATTTTTTTGCTAGGTTACTTTGTTCTGCAGAGCTGCTGTAACATGGAAATAGGGCTTTACTGCTGCTTGTCATCCACTTGCAGACACAGGGTGGTAAATGCATCCTGGCAGGCAAACCAAGCAGCAGGCTGCATGAACAGAACCGAAGTATACACTTACTATAAAGTACAAACTTGATCCAAAATGCCCGTTAGCATAAAGCCAAGATAAAGCCTAAAGTTCCCTTCAGTCTTGGCAAAGACTTGAAAGCTGATGAGTAGTCCTACAATTTAAAGCATTTGCATTCCTGTTCCAATGTCCCTGGCTCAGGGCAGATGACAGAGCCAGAAGTCACAATGAGCTGAGGATTGTCAAAAAAAATGGAAAGACAGAATTTCTACATGAATCGTCTCAGGGAAGTGGCAGTGCCTGAAGCTCCAGACTTTACCAAGGTTACTGTGGAACCAGGAATCATTAAATGTACTAAATGACTGTCTTTACAGATGCAAGCTGCTGACAAAACACAGAAATTCGTCAAGCTCTTGTAAGACTTATATCTGGGTAAACATCTCTTGAAGAGGCGTAAGCTCAAGTGTTTATCCTTGAAACTACAGCATGCCCTGGAATAAATTGCACATGTAATGGGGCCACTGTCTTCAACTTTCAGCATCAATGTTTAACCTGCTCTGCAGGTACAGCAGAAGACATAAAGCAGTGCTGACATAAAAGCCCTCAGAACCAGTGAGCCTTTACTTATTTAACAGTTTTTACACCCTGAGAGAGCTTAGGTCTACACTGAATAAGTGACTGCATCTTAAAGACCTATCTTCAATGAATAGGTGTCAGTTCAAGATCTATTGTTAATTAATACCAATTACAGACATGTCCCTCTCCTTGGTCTACTTTAGAAAAAAATCTGGCTGTTGAAGAAACACAGCACCCCGTGCCCAGCAGCTTAGAAAAATGACCGCAAATATTTTAAGAGACTGTGTCCAGAGCACACACATTACTGCAGAAGACATCAGTGCAGCACAGTGCTTGGGAAGAAACAGCTAAAGCCATCTTCATGGAAAAAGATTCATAGTGCAATTTGTGGTTGGGCAGACACTTTGCATATGGCCTAGGACAAGATGACATATATTCACAGAGGACTTTCTCAAGGATTAAGATCAGAGTTCAAAATTTCTCAAACTTCCAGCTATACAAGGTGGTCCTTAATTTATTATTTTCTTACAATTTCTTACTTGAACTTACATAAACCCTCAGAAATTAGCAAGCATATTAAATAAGTATTAGATATTAACTGAGCAAATTATGAACTTCAAATTACCTGGAAGCGTGATACAATGTTCTTATTCTTATAATGTCCAGATTTGTGCTACTTTGCACTCTGTGCTTTTAATGGTTTATATAAGATCCAGTTCTTCCCATTACGAACCTTGTGCTGAAATCCCTTGCTGCAGTGCCCCCCAAAAAAGGAATGTTGGCAAATTAAGTAAAATGAAATATTGATTTTATTACTTTGCCACAAACCAAGTCATCTGACATGGGCCAAATCTAGGCTCCAGGAAGGCAATTGGTCTACTATACAGTAATTACTGAGGGGCATCAAACAGGCCCACCACCTACTTTGATACCAAAGGGTGGGGCAGGCTGTCTAGTCCTATGAAAGGGAGGATATTTCTGTCTCCTGAGAGCAGCAGACTCATTATACAGAGCTGATCATCTGCTTGCTCATCCTAAAACACCTGTGATGGGTGGCTGTCTCTGTTGGGTTCCCAGCTGGCTCTGCACCACAAGGAAGTCTAGAGGTGGATCAAAGCAGGGCACACTTTGCAGCTGCACTCTCTAACACATAGGCACTTCTGCTAGAAAGCACACATTAAAAACCAAAACCAAACATAATTGGCTTCATTGTAGGGATTCCTCAGTGCTAGCAAATGCTATCATAGACTAAAGTGAAAAAGAGATTTAAAAAGAAAGTTGTTAAACTCATCACACTATTGTAAGCAAAAATAAGCATCTCCAAGTACTACCTGCTTGAAGCCCATAACTGACTGGAGATGGCAGGTTTATTTAATTACAGAGTTCTTTCCATACTGTGCTTGTGATCCTTTTCTCATTGATTTTGGTGGGCATTCTTCTATTAAATGTAGGGGTACAAGAGCAGGTGACTGAAGAGAAAACTGCTTGAGATATGGAATGCTGGTTTAGCACAGTAGTAAATAACTCCTGTAGTGTAAAGGAGTTACTGTTTCCTTTAAGTTTGACGGTTGTTCAGATTTTTGCACAGGCTTGTACTTTTTTAATATTCACTTCTCTTATCTCTGAGAGCTTTACTGAAAAGTAAATTTTAATAGTCAAATGAGAGACTTTAAAAAAAAAAAAAAAAAATACATTCCAAAACTGACAGATCTGCAGATTTCTAACAGCATGTTCCTGGTTAATGAAGTAGGAAATGACAAATGACTAGCCATGACTGTGCTGGATATACTTTTGCCTTTGACCTTGAGAAGGACTTTTCCAGCTATAGCAGTAAAGTAGGGGCCTCTTACATGTGGCACAGAGCAACACACTCCACAGAGAAGGGGCTGTCTTTTCTACTGAAGCTAATGTAACTCATACACGAGTGAAATTATTTTTCCATACCAACAATGGCTAAATGGATCTTGCAGATCTATTTTGAAAACTGACTCCTCCAAGATCTGATTGCAAATAATGAATGCCCCCAACAATAAGGTTGTAATGTCAGTTTAAGCACAAGCAAAGATGACTTGGATAGCCAAATAGACTCCAAGTAAAATACACCACAGATCTCCCTCCTTCTCTTGTGCCTATTCAGTGTGGCATTTTCCTTTCACCTCCTTGGAAAGTCTGGCTTAAAAGGAGTAGGAGGTATTTTACCTGTGTGGCCTCTATACCTCAAAGACAGAAAATGTGTGGGAAAGAGGAGATGAACTCCCCATCTTGATAGTCAGGGCTTTGAGATTTGGAGGTTTTAGTCATTTTCTGAAAGTTGCAGCTGGGGTGGCTGACTGAGACTGGCAGCATGAGCAGGTTCACAAAGGAATCTGTCATGGCTCTGTAAGTCCATAAAGAGGTGTTACAGGAAACAGACAGGGATGTAACTTTTCACATCCCTAACTGAACAACAGTGGATGGCTGGGGAAGATGAAGGCAAGGAAGCATGGAAAGAGGTAAGACTTCCACACTTCAAGGAGCCACAGACAGTGTTCTGATTAATCACCTCCTGCCTCCTTATAGAAGAGCACAGTGAAAGGTGCAAATAACAGTTCCAGTGAGAGTGGCAGTGGTGCTGTCTTAGGAGTGGGGTAAATAAACGTAAATGAGAGACACACACTGTGCTCCTGCCCCAGAAACACACTATTCCATCCAAGACTGGGTCCTTGCTGAAGGGGATCATGCACATATCCCCCAACTGTGTCCTCAGGGATGCAGAGGCAGGCCAGACAAAAACAGGGGTATAAATTCCCCTCACCATGAAGAAGCCAGAATTTTGGTTTTCAGTGCTATTCCTTTAGCAATTCTTTTCAGTGGCAGATGTTCTAGGATATAATGAAAGAGGTCCACTGCTTGCATCTCCATCTGCTTGCGTCACCATCTTACATGTACTAAAAGAAGGCCTGGGGAGGGCATTCTGCAGCTGCAAAACCAAATTTTTTGCACAGGAGGGAAGGCTGGTATCAGAAACAGAAAAATCCACTTTGCCTGATCTATTGGCATGCCTTGAAGTAACTCAAGGCATCTGCTGTGAAGTCTTGGTGAGTGTATTCAGAGGATAAGAAGAACTCATATAGTTTTTGAATAATTTGTCAAAAACCTGCCAGGAAAATTTCAGACATATTTTTGAATTTTTCATCCCTTTTGACTTTCCTACAAACCACATTAAGAATACATACAGTCTTCCCCTTAGGTGCCATAGATGGATGTTTAAACCCTTTAACTATTACTGGCCTGAGGAAGTTTACAGCTACAGTACTTCTGTCCATATAGGAGCCCAGATCTAATTTCCTGGTACACAACTGACAGTCCTGGACAGCACAATTGCAGACAAGTTAATTAGATTGGCTCTCATCCATTGTTTCATGAGATAATTTTGACCAGCAATAGATTCTATAAAAGCTGTAAAAATCTGCCTAAAAGTTCCTTTTTCTATGGTGAACACTCAGTGCTTGTACACTGCCCATGGATAGAAGTGGCACAGGATTAGAGAAGGTTCAAATATAGCAGCTCAATCACACCTGAATTTGTTGACACTGGAATACATAAATTTGATTCATTGACCCCCAGGAATAATGGCCACTTCCTAGTATTTTTTTACCTTGTCACTCTGGGTGATTAATCACATTCAGGACTTTATTCAAACTGCTCCTTTAAAATTCACTTAATTCTGTTAAAAAATGGGAGAAAAACATACTCATCTCCCTTGCCTTGACATGTTTGGGCACATATGTGGAACATGACAGGGATGTTAGATGACAAACAAAAATAAAGAAATTCAAGTTCTAAAGTAATTTTTTCTGGTTTCACAGCCATGACTTTCCCTCTGTTAAATGTGATTGTGTATTTCACAGTGAAGGAGAGGCTCCTATCATTTCTAGGGCTGTACTTTTCATCTATATCTAAGAGAAACCAAACTGCACATAATGTGCACATTCATACAATCAGACCACAGTCCAATTTCATTGCTCAGAAATTCTGGGTGCTTATCCATCTGCATGTCTTTCCTTCCAGGCCTATGCAGAGATACTTGAGGCATGTCACAATCATAGATGTCTCCTTTGCATTGACACTGGCAACTTTCAATGAAGGGTACTCTTAAAACACAGGAACAAGATTTGATTTTGACAATATGCCAGTAAGTCCAGTTAGAGCCTTTATGTCATTAGTCTGGGGTTTTTTGTTGTTGTTTCTATATTTACCCCCTTCTAAAAGTAATTATTTTCTTGACTTTTATTACTGGTATGTCTCTAAAGTGTCCTGCAGTCCCCAAAACCATAAGCCATAAATTAGCAAGTTAATCTCAATGGCTATTTCTAAAGACACCAAGGTATGCAAAGAAATTGAGATGACAAAGAGAGCTTCTCTTTGAGCTCTTAGATTAATGGAGATTTACATAAGATTCCTTACAGCAAGAAAAGTTCACCAAGCTTTAGCCAGTCAATGACCTCTAGTAGGAAGATAGTACATTATCTTACCACTCAGTATCTATGATGACAACTACATGCCCTACCAAAAGAAATGTTATGTTGCAATGGTGCTCAGAAGTGCTAAAGCATAGCATAGACCAAGAAGATACTGTCTGTCACAGTGTGTTTTTACTGCTTCCTAACACTTCTAATTCTCTTGGCTGTTGACTTAGTATCTCCAAAAATATGTGGTCCCATAAAATGCCTTTTTTACCATAATACAACAGTGATTTCTGAACACTGACCGTGGTCACCTTTGTTTTGTAGGAAAGCTCCACTGTACTATGGTGGCTGAACAAGTTCAACTCAGAGGAGTGAAAGTTCTGTTTCATCTCTCTCATACATAATTCTCTACTAAAGTTACTATTAACTGCAACAAGTCCAGCACTGATCAGTACTACTGCAGTCACTATGCCACATCATGCCTTCTTTCACAAGTAAACAACCAGCAAGGTTAAATTTTCATTTAGCAATTTCAACTTAATTTTTTCGCACTACTTCTAATGTTTTGTCTCTCAATGAATACCAAACATTTGGAGGAGTTGTAAAACATACTTGAATAAATCAGGATTTATTTGGTCACTTTCTAAAAGATAAGATTATTTTCCTAGTTCAGGAAAAAGATAAATTAAAAAGTTTAGATATTTATATTTAAATAATGTAAATTGGACCATTTAATGGTAATAGCTACAGACACTTGTTGGGATGTTAAAGAATTATCTTTCTTTCATGATGCTACTAAATTGTTGCCCCTCTTATGCATAAATGAAGTTTGCACAGCCAACAGTTTAAATTAAAATGCACCATTTTTAAACCCATAGATGATATAAGGTTAGCTTTCTTTAGGAGGACATTCTATAGAACAACACAGATAAGCTGCATAAAGCATTTCTGCCAAAAAGATGGGATTTTTTCCCATAAACTTAAAAATACTTTTAATTCCTGAAAAAGCCTGTCTACTCTTAAAACAGAATTTTTTGTATTTCCACACACACCACCAACAGCTTGTGAAGCAGTAATTTGAGCTCCTCCCTTTACCAGTTTGTTTCACCCTTCAGCTCCTAGGTCTCTCCAGGACCTAGAAAAGTGAGTCACACTTTGTAGTACCAATTCATCTACACAGTCTGTCAAAAATGAGACCCATTCACATCTGGTAATTTTGTCTTAGTTTCCTTAATGTAAATATATGCCAGTGAATTGACTGAGGCTGTCAAAAAATTTCGTAAGGGTCACCACTTGAATCAGATAGTCACCATGTCACTGATGAGATTATAGATTTAAAATAGGTAACTGATTATTACAGCTCCCCATGACTACCCAGTCCCAAACAAGCCCACAACTAGCACTCAAGAAATTTTTTACCTAAGTATCTTAAAAATTAGTCTCAGTCAGCTCTTCACTGATTCAACTTCCTATAATATTTTGAAGAAGATATGGGTATAAATTAATTCAGGCATTGCAGTCAAACTAAACACTGAGTGGTATCAGCACACATACAAAACAACATTGAAGCATCTATAAGTTATCAAGTCAGTATTTTATACTAGTTCACAGAATATCAGGGAACTTCTCTCATTTGCAGACATTTTTTTCTGGCATGAAAACAACCAGAATGTAGGCCAGAAGCACATCCTCTAGAAAGATCTTAACATTATAGAAATCTACAGATTACAGTGCAAGGAAAATAGTATTAAAATGCAGTAGCTTTCCCCTTTACTTCTAGTATTTCCAAATAAATAAGAAGGCCATGGAAAAGTCTAGTACCCTTTATTTGTATGATAGCAACTGGATTGCCAATCAAGCACCAGATATTCACCTGTAATGAAGATGCAAGATGTACTGCTGTATTTTACAAAATGTGTTTCTCTCTATCTTTCCCAGACAGCACACACAGCTCTTTAATGAAGTATTGTGGGTAGAACAGAGACACATCTGCTTTTATAACATCAAATTTGGCTTCCTGTTTAAGCTTTCTTATACTTTTCTGGAGAATCTTTTCATCCATAATGAAGCTGTGTGTATTTTGCTGCACTGTGTCAAGAGAAAATTACTTAGACCAAACAAGTTTATACTAATGAGCCACAGAAGGCAAATACAACAGCATCAGTTATTTCATGAAAAAGAGTAATTCTGCCTTCTCATGTCTGCAGGCAGAGAGATGTGAAGTAGTAATCCCTAGAGAACATTAAAATTTTATTTCTGATATTTAAAAAAATCTTCAAAGATTGTACCATAAGGGAGGACATAATTGTACAGAAAATGACCCACATATCCGTATTTCAATATGGGGGGTAGTTCAGCCCCAATATATATGGGATTTTCTGACTTCTCAGTAAAGAAAAGAAAAGGCTGTAGTGTTACTTATTTTGTCATCATTCTTTTACATTTCTGCCTTCTGTACCCTCAGGTAAGTTCCTCCTCCTTGCAATTCTCCCTCATCAACTTCAAAGCTGGAAATAAAAATATAAGAAAATTGCTGTCACTAACAACTAGAACATACCAAAGATGACAAAAGAGAACCCTAAATCAAAAGAAAAACATGTGAGTGCAGCAGAAAGAGCAAGCACTGTGTGTTGGTACGAAGCTTTAACAAAGGGATCAGGAAGTCCCAGTACAGTGGCCTGCTCCAGACAGAAGGCAAGCTCACTTGTGCTCTGAACATCTCTCATGTCTACCACAATCAGATGTCTGTCTTGTAATATCCTGCGAAATCTGAGTTCTTCAAATAGTTGAGACTAGGGAGACACAGCTACTCATTAGAGACTAGACCTAGTCCCAAGCATAATGGTGCAGGCTGTTTTTTTGGTCAAGACCACTAAAATAATAAATCTCTCTCACACTGGGAGGGTTTGAGTTTTTCCTAGAGAAAGGTTATTTTCTAGAAAACAAGGTGTACAGTAATTTCCCAGTTCTTGCTTGAATCTTCTCTTTTACAGGATACTTTACCTAAAAACAACCTATGTCTATAAATTGGAAATTGGCATGGTCCCATGGGCAATGCCAGATGAGATGCTGGCACTGGAAGAAAATCACTGTTCAGATGAATGATTCACTCAGGTTGTATATAGTATCTTGACAGTAGTGGCTAATAAGCAGCAAAGGAGTATATTAGGAATTGAATGCTATATCCATGAAAGCAAATAATCTCATCTCCTTTTAACATATGTTGGGTCAGATGCAAATGCACTCTACATCAGTGAGGGTTTGTTGTGTGTTAAAGGTCATGCAGATTTCTACCCTATAGAAATTAAAATGGGCATTATTAATGTGGTACAGACATTAGTTAGATGGTTGGCACAAAAAATGTGTTTGGGAGAGAGCCTCTGAAAGCACTCACGAAAACTGTGGAACCACTACCAGAAGATTGTCTATCAAATTAGACCACTGTTTGCAATATAATGGCTTGTTTGCAATATAATTACCAGATACTTATCAAAAAGAGAATTAGCCAGCCAAAATCTAATCCTAGACAGAAAAAAGTGTAAAGTGTATCGAGTGTAAAGCATTCTTCAGGAGTTTATTAACTATTCACCGCTATTCACTGGAAGGCGTTCTTTTCTAATCAAGTTCTTATTTGGAAAATCTCACCATCTGAATAGGTCTACATCCAAGATCAAGGCTTTACCTTTGCTAAAGGCAATGGAATAGCTGTTAAATGAAATCTAAAATGCAAAAAAAAAATCCTTTTTCTTATTATTCTAAGCTAGATTTAATCTTTCTTGTTCAAAGTGATTTGAAATAACCTACTGAAAAGCAAATAAAAGGCATACTCAAAAGCAAACAGAAGGTTCCATCTCTAAGGAGATAAAAACTATCTTGATAAAATTCTTGTTTGTCATAATCCATTTATAGCATCTTATATACTGAGGAAATATATATTAAGTATTTGTAGGTCTTTTAAATATATTTTAGGGCTGCTGCCTTTAGCTCTCAATCTGCCTTTCAGAAATACAGATTAATTTGCAATATTCCTTGCTCCATCTCAAAATTCGCATTTTCCTGTGGCTCACACATAAGTGTATTAGTATCAGGTCATTATCACTCCTCACTAGCAGTTTAACTATGGAGCTGTGGAAAAAGAAAGAAACTACTGAACTAATCATTACATCACTGTAGTGGTTTAACTGGTGAAACCACCACAATCAGGGATAGAAAATCATCACAGAAGTTTACTCCAGAAGCCCTAGTCATAATTGTACAGACATATTCAAAGTAATGGAGCTGCATGGATGTCACTTTGAAGGATGTTTCATCTCCCAACATACCTGTGCAAGTTACATAAAGTGACTCTATCACCCAGTATTAGAGCAAAGCAAGTCCATTCACATCAACACAACAAAGCACAGTGTGGTGTCAAAGTACCTCTCTCTAAACAATTAACCCAACCATTTCAGCCTTCTTGGCTGAGTCTTGACTATAAAAGCTACCAAGGACAAAGAAAGCATTTGGCTATATTCAAAGAAAGTGACTAGGTAGGACAGTAAAAAATAAGTAACAGCCCTTATCTTTTCACCTACATAGCAAATCACAGAGATGAGGTTTTCTAGACAGAGCAATATTTGCTGAGATCTGAAACAAATAATCACGTAGGTTAGCTTGGAGACAGTGAGAGTGTCATTTTAATTTGTACCAAGACAAAAAATCAACAAAATGCACCAGATCAG
Source organism: Cyanistes caeruleus (assembly GCF_971803275.1). Lineage (NCBI taxonomy): Eukaryota > Metazoa > Chordata > Aves > Passeriformes > Paridae > Cyanistes > Cyanistes caeruleus. Next base: position 38,526,440 of record NC_141732.1, read on the forward strand.
GTGACAAGAAGACAAACACACAAAAGAGATACAGACAGGGATGATGGATCCTAGGTGAATAAAACAAAATAGAACAAGGAAATAAATGGGCTTAGACAACTACAGCAAAAGCAGTTGCACATTTTAACTTCACTATGACAATCTGGTCATAAGCCAAGGACAGCCACTCTCACCCTCTGAACAGCCAAAACTGGTATGACTATATACTGAACATGTTATTTTTCCCATTCTTACAAGACTCAGCACCAGTTCAGCTATATATATTTGCCATGTAGCTGGTTGTAGAAATGCCATGAACAAGTTCTGAACTGCACATTAACAGGAGACAATAAAATTAAAGAGCACTACTGCTATTACTGGAGAGCCAATTTTGAGCTCTAAGTTTAGCTAGCTTGCAAGATAGCTGGCACGATTAAGCAATAGTTGATACATAATGCAGGATCATAATTCTGGCATCCATTAATCAAAGGCCTTATGGCCTTAATTTAAAATTCCTTAAAATCAGTAAGATAAAAGAAAAATATCAAAATATAAAACAAGCAAAAAAATAGACTAGAAAAAACCTTAGTGAAGTTGAATCAGCTTTGATTTACTAGTTGACTTTTTTGATTTGGGTTTGGTCCGTAACGTCTGGGCATGTGTTTTGAAGAATCAAAGACAATGCTGTGTGAAGGACCATAAAGACCTCAGGATCAAGTGCAAGGATGTCAGATCACCAGCCTTACACAGCACCCTGCCACAGCCATCTCTTTACCATATTGCATCTCCTTGCCTTTCTTACAAAGCTGAACTGCAGGGAAGTGATAGGAACTAGTCAGGAAATAACATTCTCCCCTAACCAGAGCCCAGAGCAGTAAAGGCAGTTTTGGAAGCAGAACAAATTGCCACTCTACACAGGTTTTTGGAATATTCCCCTTCCACTTATCTCCAGGCTCACTGCTCTAGTGCAGTCTCTGTGCTGTCATGATGCTGTGCTCATTGATCTTGGATAAGCCCGCTAGTGAGACCAGACTGCAAGTTTGGTATGGAAACAATTGGGAATCTTACCCCTAAACCCAGACCTCTTTTAAACTTTTTCCTGCAGTGCAGGTGAGCTTATTTTGCATAAGTGTCTGTTGTTTAAGCTAAAGATAAACTCGGTGAGCAAATGCTGACATGCAGAAAGTAGTATTTAACACTTGAAAGGACATTAGGAAGAGTAAATTAGACTGGGAGAGGTCAGACCAATGCATAAGAATTACAGGTAATCCTGTAAGGAATTACAAGGAAATTTACTCATGCAAAATTTTGGTGATGGCAGAAATTACAAGTCCCACTGATAACACACAAATGTATTAGTTTCCTTTTTCTAATTCACATAACCATCTCCTGCCTCCAAGAAACCTGGATATAACTTGGCTTATAAGGACTGAGTAGTAATGCACTTAAGAATCCTTAACTGCTGAAATCCCTGCACTTGACAGGCAGGATAATCTCAGCTGAAACATCCCTCTATTACAGCATGTACAGAAAAAACACATTTCCAGCAAAAAAGCATGTGCATAACTTTTTTTTTCCCCTTTTTTTGTCAAATAAAAAATTGAGGAAAGTATAGTAAATTAAAACAAGCATAATCTGGCAGATATCAAACAGGCTTTTTAAATGCAATTTGGGATTTTTTTTCTTTTTTACAAAAACTGCATTGTTTTGATTTAGAAACTAAAATGAAAGATTTATTTCACTTAGAAAAGTGGCACAAAAAATCAGCAAAGACCAGATGAATTCTTGAAATCTTTAGATATTGTCACATCCATCTCTTGTCAGTGTAGTCTCTGATAAGACATGTTTCTATTATACATGCAATACCGAAGCGTGTAATTTCACCTTCTTACTTTCACCCACACAGCACCACACAGCTGCTGAAGTCCCTTAACAGTTAAGGTATGGCCAAAAACGTTTATTGACACCCATTTAAAGAAAAAAAAAAGTACGTGCTACCATTCCTACCCTGAATTTGGAGTTAAAGCTGTGATTTTTGACAAATTGCATAAGCACCCTGTAGTGACTTTATAATCCCATTAGGAAAAGGTCTGTCTGTGGAATGGGTTAATATATCCATTTCTTTGTCAGGCACAGCTAACAAAATGCTTCATCAGAAGTGGTTAAGCAAACTCTCCAGCAGAATATCCAGACACTGGGTTTCAGGATACTTCTCTCATGGAAGATATCCTACTTACCACACATTGCATAATGACAAAATAGAAGTATTTAATGAACCATAAGATATTATCAAATTATATCATTAGTGTCTACATGTGGATTCAATTGCAGCATAAGCTCTGTCAGTAGAAGTCAGCTGTCACACAAGAAGTAGTATCAGTGTAGCTACAGCATGTCCTCACTTGGTCAAGGGAAAACAAAAGAGAAGACCAGACAAATTGAAAGGTTTAAATAATGGGCAGGAAAAGGCTTTTAGAGAAGGTATGACATTTATTTTTAAGCAGATAGGTTTAAGCAGTATCTGAATCTAAAGAAACTAAATTATCCTCCACAGTTATTCAAATTAATTTGAGTTATATCCAGTGGTTAGTTATAGACAGCAAGTCCTGTAGAACTAATGCATAGACTTATGTATAAAGTCAGAAAATTACTTTGCTATCTGAACTATTTCTTGATTATGTGTGTACTTTCCATTTCCAATTTAATTATACTCCATTTTTTTCTAGCAGCATTTTTGTTGTTCAGCAGCAGTGGCCAGAAAATACAAACCAGATATGGCTCACAGAAAGAAGCAGCTCCATCTCTTAGTAAAACATGGATTGTGGGGGTGGAGATATTTAAGAATTTTCTTTTTAATTAATTTTACATCCAAACTTCCAGGGGCATGGCAGAGCATCTGGTAATAAAAATTGAATTCAAGAACTGAATGCAGAAAACTGGCAAAGTGTTCTCTTTGAGAACATGAAAGCTGTGGAGAAAATTAATTTATAATTGCATTTGAATGCACATAAAATTTGTTGATTAAATTCAAGAATAGAACTTGATAGTTAGAAGACAAAACCCTGGAGTTTAACCTCAAATACAAAATAACATTACAATCTGTACACAGGATACAACAATACAGCAATAACAGTTTTTTACTGTTTTTTTTTTTTCTACAGCAGTCACTCTTATTTATGTAAAAATATGTAAGCACGATGAATCAGCAGCATTTAACGGCACAGAGTTCAGATCTACAGAGCTTCACTTTGAAGAACAAAAAATATTCAGTTTTGAGATGCAAAAGTTCAACAGCAACATCAAATTCTATAGCCCTCCAGACAAAGTCAAGCGTATTTTTAGAAGATTTCTGAAGCAGTGAAGAATTAAAATAACTTTCAGCACCCAGTTTGAACTTAGTACAATTTATTTTGAGACATAAAAATAAAATAAAAAATAATGCTTTTAAGGGTCTAAATATAGAATGCTTACTCCAGATGGAATATCAGCATGAAAAAAACAATAGCTTGTATAAGCCTTCAAGGACAAAACAAAACAAAACAAAACAAAACAAACAAAATAATCCTGGGAGTTTGTTATTGACTTTCAGTAATTTATTTTTTTTTTATACATTGACCAAGAAGCAAATAGGTCCACACAGAGACTTACACCAAAGGAGATATATTTGCCAGAATTCAGTTTTTCTCATTTCAGCCCGTTTTGATACTTAGACCATTTTAAGGTTCATTCAGTCAATTAAAATACACTGAAATCAAATATCAGCTCTTAAAACCAAATGAGAAAATGTCTATGCTGACTTGCTGAGTTTTCTCCTCTAGTTTAAGATTATGCATTTAATGAAATTAGCTTAAATATGTGTATCCCTACACTGATGTCTTCCTCTCTCTTTTGCTTTTTATAGTGATGGAGCATACCAGCTTGGTTTGTATATTTGTCTAAAATTCTCAAAACATATTCCTTTAAAAACAAATTATTTTTACAGTAAGTATAGTGTAATTTTCTGTAATTCTGTTGGCTTGGAGATCAGGTAGATTTTTCTAAGAAGTAAATTAATGAGAAAAAGTCCAACTTTTTTCTCATTCTGGATGACTGCATTTTGCAATCATCCAAAATGCAGAAAAATGCAGCAGCAGCACCTTCAAGTGAGCCCTTCCAGTCGCTGGACTTTTAACTTGACAAAGAAGCAGTTGTCCTCTATGTAATTAAATCTTCTGGATTGAAACCATAACTATAGAGACACTCAGCTGTGATATTTGATGGTGAAGAAGGAAATGTAAAGGAGCCTCATGCACTACTTCTGTTTCCTCCATCACAGCAACTCCAGGCAGCAAAGATCAGCACTTGGAGGAAGCTAGGGGGAGCTGGCTGATATTGTCCAGGGCTGATGCTTATTCAGAAAAACTACAGACAACTACCACATGAGGCCAGAGTGAAGTCACACCAATATACTCCTTTAGGCTGTGTCCAGTGAATTAAGAAAACACTTCATCCAGAAAACACTTCATCCTGGTTCCTGCCTTCAAGGATCCCTGTGGCTCCTTCATGGTTGCATCAGGATCATTCCAAGGACACAAAAGGGCAACAAGTAGGTTTGCTATGAAAGCACAGCAGCAGACCCAGCTTTTATGAGCATGTCTTTAAAAGATAACAGGTCAAATAAAATTTTCAGTGAAATAGGTGCTTAATTCAAAGGCTTAGGGAAATAATCATAGAAGGGTGAGGAAACTGTGAAAATCTGACAAGAAGGACAAGAAGGAGCTCTTTAAAACACAATGGTATTTGCCCAAAGGCCAGTGGCAGGGAGGTGCTGAGTGCCATAGCCCCTAACAACTTCTAACATTTCATTCTGGAATGAAAAGGTCACATTCGGATTTGGATCAGACATAAGAATTTAAACCCTCACTGTCTACTGTTGGAGCCTGATAATGTCCTCTTCACCAACATTTCATTTCCGTATTATTTTGAATAGTAAAAGCAAAAGTCTGAAATAAACTGTAAAAAACAAAGGAAGTAAAAAACAAGGGTGTGCTAACTTAACACTGCATGGTTAATGCATTTCTTTTTCCAGTACTATATATCATTTCAAGCTATACAACAAAAGTCACCGAGTAATAAAACAAGTTATAATAGATTGCTAAGCACCACAGGAACTAGAACATAAGCTAACTGGAGCAGCAAAGTAGGGTATGAAATTCTAAAACACATTTACTTGCCCTCTGACTAGACAGACATAAGATGTGCTTTTGATGTTTAACATTATTATTACCATAAAGGGTTCAAACATTTGAATGTTCTCCTCTTCTTATTCTTTTACAATAAATTAACAAAGATCTGGGGAAAATAAAACAGGAAAAGAAAAACCTATTTTTCAATCTGTTTTTGGGACTTGTCTTCCACTTTTAATTATTCTCTTCATTTCCATAGAACTTAGCTTTGTCCTCAAACAACAGAAAATACAATCAGCAGAAAGCAGTGCCATTAGAGACCTGATCTTCCCTCCAGCCTCATTTACCTTCACTGATGCCATGATTCCCACTTGGTAAACTACTGAGGTACATGCCTAACTTACTCCTCTGAGTATCTCTGTTTTGACATACTGACATACTTTGGGGTATGATATCTGTTAGTGTATTACCTAAGCAGAGCCTAGAAGGCTTTGTCCAAAACAAGCTCCAAGAGCCAAAACCATGAAAATTAGGTGCAATTTCCATAACAGGAGACCTCTTAAGTCAGGAGTAAACAAAGTGCAGTAGAAGAAACACTTCATTCAGTTGTTTCTGATTCTGCTGGCAGGAAAAAAAATGAAAGATTGCATGCAAAATTCAATGACTCTCTGTGGAAAATATCACATAAAGCAAACCTTGCTTGATGTTAGACGTGCAACAAACATAAGAATATACTATCCTATCTCTCACAATTTTAAGGAACTCATCAGTAGTTTGGAGGAAGTTTTCAAAATTCATTTTGTTCAGAATTTTGCTTACCTTATGTATTTTCAATATTACTGTTCACCCCTCTTTACTGACATACATTTTCATTACTTCAAAGCAAGCACTATAAACAGTTCAGCAGATCCTCGGGACTTACATCAGCAATCTTAAGGAAAGAAGAATGACAAGAAGAGGAGGCATATGGGTCAGGAGAAGAAAATTTTTCCAAATTAGTATTTCTCTAACTTCCCACCATTTGCTTCATCCACAGCTCCACTTACCTACATTTTGAACAGTGGTGATTCTTATGCACATGATTATTCTCTACCTAGTAAAGCCCTTCTTCTTTCTTCTTTTTTCCTTTTTCTATTTTTTTTTTCTTTCTTTTTGTCTCAATTTCTTCCTTTATTGAAACAAAATAAAAGGAAGGATATAAGAAAGAAGCAGAAGCACACACATCCAGCTAAAGACACTTTTCAGAAAATTGAGGGCAATATGCTGGCTGCACCTTACGTAGTGTCAGTCGTAAAAACTTCAAAAGCACAGAGTCTTCTCCAGAATGAAAGGATAAGGAGGTACAAAAAGGTCAGTATTAACTATCTTTTTTTTGTGCTATTTATGGGCACATAGAAATGCTTTAAATATAGGGCTTTGCCATACACTTCAGGATAATTGAAAAAGTGAGTTTTTGCCAAAACACAGTGAAATTGTTGAACATAAGGCAATGTATTTTGGGAAAGAATTCTTTAAAAAAGATAAAAGTAATACCATGAAGTTAGATTCCTCTCATGTCCTGGTTTTCTCCTGTGATGCTCTGAGCATTCTCCACTTCAGGAGTACCAGTGAACGGTAAATACATATAAATACATAAATTAAAAATGGAACTACTAGAGCAGTCTGTGATTTGGTTTCAAACAGCAAAATCTTTCGATGCAGAAAGAAAAAGGATCTGTAGCCTTTCAAGTACTTGACAATGTAAAATTCAATTATCAAAATTATATGTCATTCAGAAATTAAACTACATTTTGCTATTTTTATAGACTACAAGAAAATAAGTCCTCTGTTTGAGTTCAGTTGACACACTTCATAACAAATTAATGAATCTTCTTTATTCATACCTAAAAGCTTCTCCCTTTTTTCACTGTTACTATGTAGAACCTGAATCCCCCACCACATATAAAGCTGGCATAGCCCTCTCTGACATCTATCCCAGCAGGGAGCGCAAAGGTTCTGGCTAAGTCAAGCTGTGCTACCTTGCAGCATGCTCAGCTAGATGACATGGTCTGCCTGGCACTAGGGCAGCACTACAGTATCTCTTCATTGTGAGACTGAAAATACCCTCCTCACACAGCTATCACATGCAAAAAGTGTCCAGGCATACCTTGTCGTGTAACACCTCCCCTTGTTGTATAAGCCTCCTCTGTATTTAAAAAGATCTTGCACAGAATTCTGGCAGTGGGTTTTATGGAAGCTTGAGACTCACTGCAGAATTCTGTAACTCATACCAGGTCCTTAAAAGTCCCACAAAATGCCTGTGTCTGTTTTTAAACCTGGTCACTGTTGCCCTCTCCAGAGAAGATGCACAGCTTCTGGCTTGCTTGAAGACTCTGGAACAGGGGTAGCAGGACTGAAAGCAACTAACCCAGTCTGTTAATGTTTTCTCCTTTGCTCAGAAACACCTGGAACAATAACACCAGCTGGACAAATACAAGAGCTTCACCATAATGTCATTGTGGAAAGCCAGCCCACAAAGAGATAAATACTCTAGATAAATACAGAGACCAAGAATCTCAGAAGAATGTCAAATTAGGAGATTAAAGGAAAGAAAAGCTGGAAAGGAGGCATAACCACTGATATTTTCTGCTGTTAAATTCAAAATCAAGATGAGTTTTATCCTAATTTAAACTTGATAGAAAGTAAACACCCCCAGAATATAATTCTGTATGGGTACCATACTGGGGGACATCAATTGCTATTTTAACCTGTCAGGCAACAAAGATGAGAACTTCTGAATTTGCTCCCATGAAAAAGTTAGATGTTGAAAGCCGAGAAAGTATCTTGCACAAGAGAAGGAAAACAGCTGGGGAAAAATCCGGGGGAACAGTATTTGCTTCATGAAAATAACCTTTGACTTCCCTAACAAACATGAAGTGCAGGAAAAACAGTGTGGCAAAGCCACAGAACTCGATTCCAACATCGATTTTGAATGCGTTTTTGTGTTTTCAAAGATTGCTTACCATACTGATACAAATTTGACATAGTGATGGATGGCTACAGAGGCAAGTAGTCAAGTGAAGTATGGTGGTTAGAAAAAGTGGCTTGAGCCTCTTTTCTCTTAGGTTCTGCTAGTGACTTTTCAGGTGATACTGGGTATAAATCATTTAGCCTCTCAGTGTTTCATGTTCTTTGTCAATGAACTGAAGACAAATTTTATATGAAAAGTACAAGAGCTTAACATCACTATCATCAATTTTCAGCCTTAACAGCTTTGAAAGCCATAGATGCTGGACAGTAAGTTCAAGTATAACTCAGAACAGCAGAATTTCAATATGCTATGCAAGACACTTAGATATTTGTCAGAAGGGCTTTAATGTTAAGACAATGATAAAGATGCATAGCACACTCCTATGGTACTGCCAAATGATGCTTTGGTCATTTTCAAAGTCAGGATAAAATAAATACAGTATTTTTTTTTTTAAATTACAACATTTTAAAATCAAAACAATTGCAATGCTACACTTTACCTTACTTTCTTAAGCACCATAAGAAGCAGATTGGTACATTTTCTCCTGAGAATTGGGAGGTTTTGGTCACAGATTAATACTTAAAATTAATTAATCTCATTTTCACAACTAATTTAAATATTAGCTATATTCAAATCCTCGGCTAGCAAATGCAGCAGCACAAAGTATAGGTATTTATTTTTTTTAAATTAAACAAATTATCTGCTGGCCATGAAACTCATGTCCCTGTGTTTCTAACTCCAGTATAATACTCAATGAGAGAATTTAAAGAAAACTTATGGGCTTTGGATAAGGCTTTGCACTTGTGGAAAACAAACACTAAGTTTGCCCGCTCTAAGTACAATCAGACTTGTGCTAGCTACAACTGCAACAGAGCAAAGAGCAAAAGGATTGCAGTCAGTGTCAATTAAATCAAAAGTGATTGATTAAAGGCTAAAACAATTAGAAAAACTGTGCAGTAGACTTGAAAGGAAAGTAGCCCCTCTACCAGCATAATCTTCAGCTCCTGAATTTCTTCACACATGCAAATTGCTTCTTGATTATAAATGAAGCTTTTCATCTATAGGGATAAATGAACATTATAGCCAGATTTACTTTCTGTGGTTCTAAGATTTTTTTTCTCTGAAGTATCCCAAAATTTGCTTTTATATGCAACTTAGAATAAAGGAAAAGTGTGGTGGGGAAAAAAGCTTGAAGGAAACAGAAAAAATTGAAAGGTCTGCAGAGAGAAGAGTATTGATCTCGCTTCCAGTGCAGCCATGGAAAAACTTCTCCTATTCCCTCTTTAAAATTGGATCAAGCCCAAGGACTGACTGAAACTAAAAGAATGTTCCTATCTGAAGTACTTTCATGGTAAACAGAACCAGCTTTATCATCCAAACCACCTCTCAACCATGTCTAGGACCTCTGAATTCCAATGACTGAATAGTTCACCACATCAGAGGATTACTAACATTTAAAACATTTAACATTTAAAAAAATCATGTTTTCTCCCTGGCATACCAGGAGCCACCTTATTTCCCATGGGAAGTAAGGAAGCACTTCACCCAAATCATGCCTGTTGCCAATCCCAGAGATTCAGTTTGCCTTCTGACAGGGACTTAATCTGTCCTGATAAAATGGGAAGGCACTCAGAAGACATTCTGGACACTGTCTAAAATTATGGTCATTTTCTTTTATTGTTAATGTACGCAATAATCCCTAAATACATTTTTAAATTTGAAGGCTGTATTGAATTTGTCAGGCCCTGAGCACATGTTTACTACTAAGTGCTTGCTAATCCACTTTACTTTGAGTCCCTCAGTAGCAACTAACACAACTCAGGCTGAGATTTACATGTACTCTTTATTTCTATGGCTTTTTTGAGCAAATTCTTCATGGTTTTTAAAAAGCAGCCATATGACACCAGAGCAACATAATGGCTATGTGTTACGTGCTGGTCACGGATTGGGAGACAGAAACCACCACTCGAGTCCTCTTGATCATCAGACAAAACAGCTGCTTTTATTGTTCGGAACCTACTTGCATAGTCGGTTCAAAACTCCCAGGTCTAGAGAATTCATTGGTTGAGGTTTCAGTACCACTCAGCTCCTTGACCAGTGATATACCTGCTTTTTGGATTGAACATGACTGGCTGAAGTTCCTGACTGGGTCTGAATCCAGATCATCTGTGCCCCATCCAGGGACTTCTTTTACTTCTAAGCTGGTTAAATCTGGGAGTCTGATATGGTCAAATTTATTTGGCAGCTATAAGCTAGCTGTCATGGCGACAGCTATGCACGCCCAAGCAGTAGGAAAATATTTCTTATGTCATCTCAGTCCCTCCACTGATTTCCAGGCCTATGAATATGCAGAAGCTGTGACACGTATTACAGCTACTAGCACTGTTAACAGTGGAGTTAGGATTATCTGAGCAGGATTGTATTACAAAGAATAAATAGAAGACTACAAACAATAATTCCACCATCCCTCTTTCCTAATGTGGCATTCTGACATTTTTCCCAGTGTATTCTCACTGATTCTCACTGTAGCATTGCATGTTTGTGCTTTATCTCAATGAAGTAATAATGTTGCCTATAGTAAGCATAGGTATTTATTTTCTGTAAAGAAAAGAATGGATGACATGACTCTTTCTTTAAAAAGATCTGACTACATTAACTCAGGAATTTGAAAACCTACATATATACTGATATACCCAACTTTTCACTGAAAACTCATTATGACATCACTAGTTAAATATTTGGACTTTTAGTTTGGCATTACAGATGTCCAAGCAGTGTTTAAATAACAATTCTGAGACAGAAAAATTATCCTAAGTAAAAATAGCTGTAGTGGTACTTTTTTGTCTGCACCCAAACTTGAATATTTCTAGCTCTAAACTAACCTCCTTAAAATGCATATTATGTTTTACTAGGTTTTGAAAAATTCCACCTACTGAGTAATGCCTAAAGCTCATGCAGCACCTCATCAGTTGAATTCTTTTCTGACACAAATGCTGAGCAGGTCCACAAAACCACCGGACAACAAATCACTTCTTACTTCATTTTGGTTTTTAGTGTAGGCTTAGGGTAATGTTCATTATTCCATTATACACAGTATATTTATATTGTGCTGTATATTTCTTTTACTGTTTGTTCTTCCTCTTTATAGAGTTTATAACTTTGTTTATTTACAAGAACATATAAAAAAAACCTAATATGATTTCCTTTTAATCCTATTTTCTAATGCTTCAGAAGAGCATGAAAAAAATGAGAAGACATCTGAGACACCAGCTCTGTCTCACAACAGTACACAAAGCAATCTGGAAAATTCCGGTGTACAATAAATATGTTTCACACAATTGAACATTTGCGTTTTCTCAAAAGGAAAGGAAATGATCAGCTTACAACTTGGTTTTCCCTCTTGTATTTTCTTTCCGAAACCAAATGACAATGCTGGGTGGCAGAGGTCTTTCTTGAAGAACAGGGTTTTGCCATATATGTATTAATAAAGGTATCCACTCCTTACAGAGGTTTCCTATACACATACCCAATCCCTGATGATACTGAATGCTACAGGACTTAGCTTCATTGTGTTGGCTCAGACAGATAGGAAACAGCAGAATCAACCCTGAACCTCTTTCTGACATCACTCTTAGAACAATACAGGAGACACAGAGAAAGTATGAAGTCAGAAAAGAGTAAGAAGAGGACCTTTACATTTTTGACCACTGATATGAATTATTTTCCTTTAAATATTGAGACTGCAGAAAAAAACTGAAGAAAGTGTAAAGAAAGACCAGTTCTGCTTTACAGAAGTAGAGCTGTGGACATAGGCAAAGGAAATAAGAGACTTTTCATTTCCTGGCCTTCCTAGCATTAGGAAGTATCATATTACACAGATCACAACAAGGTTCATCCAGAAAGTTAATTCTGGTGTGGGTAAAATACCTTTATTTTTTAAAAGAACAAATAATAGCAGCAGGGGGCATTGAGCTAAAGCAGAAAATAAGAGCTTGCCTTGCCGTGCCCTGCCTTGCCTTGCCAGCGTTATCCCAGGGCTACAGCACAAGATCCACAGCAGCAGTACAGAAAGACTTCAAACACCCTTGGAATCCAAATTGAGCCCTCTTGCTTCATCTTCTTTTAAATCCATGAGTAAATAGAAAAGTATACAAAACATCCAGAGATTCCTGCATAAAGAAACACAAAACTCAACAGAAGCAGGACTTGATTGTTGTGATTCCAGCTCAGGATATTTTGTGATTCTTTAAAATGGACTTGCAGCTGAAATAGAAAATTGAGTGAGGAAAGAACCAAGACAGCCCCAGGACTCTGAACATTTCTTCATTGACCACGCAGGCACAATCTCTGAACAGGGGCAGTGCAAGGAAGTATAAAACCAGAACAGGTTTTGTGTGCTTTCCTCTGCTGGCAGCCAATCTGAGAGGTTTACAGTGGACAGCAAGGAACTGTACCACATATGTATACTACAGCAAAAACAGAAGATCCCACAGCATAGGGCAGATTTCTTGTGGGGCTACACCTCGTGGTCTTCCTCTGTTCCCCTCAAATCTATTTGCCACATGGGTCCAGACTTTAAAACAGACACCATCACATCTGAAAGATGTTTCATTTCAGTTTGAAGGTAGCTTGTAGAAAGGGTGTATTTTCCTAGACTTGAGGGAGTATGTCCATCTTAGGAAGCAATTAACTGATACTTTGATTCACACTATCCCTGACTGATTTTCAGAATAAATACCAGTGGAGCCTGCATTCCTATCGCTGCAGAACACAGTGCTGAAGATCAGGAATAACACATGCAGCAATGCTAAGGAGAGGGAACTATATATGTAATCCAAATCATATAGATCCTATAAGGCTCCAGCTTTTAAAACAAATACTGAGGAGGTTAAGAACACCCATCTTCTCAAACTCAGTTTATTTTAATCCTGCTGGAGTTAATATTTTTGCTCTACAGCTTACTAAGCGTACCATTTCAAACCGCTCATCCAAACACTCTCATGGATTTCCTGACCTCCGTGAATTGTCCAAAGGAGTCCTTCCTGTGAATTCTCAGCTGCTTGCTGCTGTGCAGGCTCCTGCAAAGCCTAAGAACTGGACAGGTAACATTACTGCAATCAAAGAGGAAGTAATCTCCCTTGCTAACAGTGCGCTGCCATAGTGCTCTCAACAACGAAGTACTTGGAAGAATGCTAGAACAATCTGGTTTCTTTCCTGTCAAAAAGGCTTTCTAAATCTAGGCATCATTCGAGGATGACATTCTGAGACTTGCCTGCATTAAGAGCAAATTTTCTCTCTGCATTACTCCTTTTCCAAAATGTGAGTTCTGTCCCAGACTGTTGGCAAGCATTTTCTAGAGCTGAGGCCTAGGTGACTTACTCAGGGATATACAGAAAAGTACCACAGAGCACTGCCAGTTTTTTAACCCCTAGGATAGACCTGTTCTGCTTCAACATCAGGAAACAATTCTTTTACTAACACAAAGAATTTGCCATTTTAAACAGGAAGAAAACTTATTCTCGCTTTATTCTCAGATCCACAACAGTTTACCAATGAATATTTATTATACTACCATTTTGCTGTATGACAACAGCTGGCAACACACCTCTTTTAAGAACTGCTGTACATTGCTTTGAGGCAAGAAGTTCTGCCTGAAGGTCTTTCAAGGCTTTGTTTAAAAAAATTAAAAGGCAGTTCTACCACTAAAATTTCACAAGAATTAAGAGCCAAAAATTTATTTCAGTAAACAAATAAGTAATTCCAAGAAAGAGGAGAGCTCAAAATTACCATGCTTTTTATCTACTGCCTTACATTTACACAGCAGCCTACAGGGACCCACTTTGCAAGACATAACTTACTTTCTTGCCATCTCGTCTCATTTTCTTCTGATGTGAATTTTTTCTCTGCCTGGGGAGTGTTCAGCACTCCGCAAAAGGCTCTGCAACATCTGCTGTGATTCTTTATAATTACATTTACTTGTGCTGATATTTTAGATCTAACTCTTTAGGTTTGGACTGAAAGCTGGAGGTCAGTTCTTGCCATTTTTAATTATTTCCTTTCATGAAAGATAAAGGAAGACATGTCCCTCTGATTTTATCATTACTGACAAATCTTTCCTCAGCCCTTTCTTTGTTCTTAATATTTTGCACATTCTTAAATGATCCTGAATTGTTTGTGCTGGCAGACTTGCACAAACACACACACAAACCCCCACACAGACACCTCAGAGATAAGATCTCTCTGAATCTTAGCTTCAGACATTTTAAACTACACTTCACAGGCTTTGCTTTTAATATTTAATTCGCCTGGAAATCATTAATGTCCTAAACCAAGAATTTTTACTGGTTAAAGTAATAAGTGTTCTAAGTTTCTGCTGTAAAAATGTCTAGACAAAAGTCCTGGGTGATAAATCACACAGAAGAAGGTCTCTGTTTGTTTTAAATTACCATTGTATGTGTTTCTTATGCTTCACCAAGTATGACTTTTAACTTATTACGAAATATCCCCCAAAAACTACACATTTAGAATTATTTAGCTATGATTATATAATACATCTTAATTCACTGGAAAGTGCTCAGCTGGGAAATATTCTTACATAATGCATGTAATAGAAACCCTAAGTGAACAGCATGGACTATGACTGAACAGTAGTGGTAATTCTGGTTGGAGATGAAGTCAGATGATCCAGCCATGCTGAAATTGCCTAACTCACCTTTGTGCCACCATGCACCTGTCTGGGAGCTGCTGTGGGAGCTATGTCTACATACAGTTTACAGGGACTGAAGACAGCGTGGAGAATAGCTGGATATAGAAAAGGGATAAAGGATTTGGGAGTGCCACAACACATATGAGCACCAACATAAACCCAGAGATACTGAGATGGGTATATGAAAGCAAGGCAGGTTGCTACACGCAAGCCCTTGAACAAATGGTCAAAGAAAAATGACAGTCTGTATTTACATGTTTTTGATGTGATCAGATAATAATTAGGATGAGTTTCAGCTCAGAATTCAAGTCCTTGGTACTTCAAGGCTTTGGTACTAAATTTATATTTGGTACAAATGTACATGGTCCATAGTTACATATTTAATGTACATTTCTGTTTTCAAACACTGTACCAGTGCCCATACAACTGAAAGGCCAGAGCTCAAGCAACAGATTCCTGTTTTAAAACAGCAGGCCATTTTCAGGTGTTTTGATGCATTTAAGAACGCATTGAGCTGCACAGGCTATTCAGCTGACACCACAGAAGAGCTCCTTAATGTGCTCAGGTGTGCCCAGCCCTCAAAGGGTACCATCACCAAGGCATCTAATGATCCTCCAAAGAAGAAGCAGAGGCTGCAAACAAATGTGATTTGATGAGCAAACAACTGGTTTTGACAGGGAACCACTGAAGGAGCAGCACAAGCACTATGTAAACATGCTGGGATTTACCCACCACCAGGTAAGAGCCCTGCTGTGTGCCAACCGTAACATTCATTAAAGATGGAAAGAAAAAGGATATGACAAAGGACATCGTTGGGCAGATTAAATTATCCAGAGGCAAATAATAGAGTTGACTGCCTATGATGCCTGTAACTACCAGCTGACATCCATGATGTGCATATCCACAGCTAACACTACACTATCTGTTTAGGTTGAGATGCATTTGAGAGAGAGGAAATGTCCAAGTTGCCCAAAAGCTCATCTTCATTAACTCAATGTAACCATCCCGACTTTGAAATTGCTGACTATTCTCCCAGTGTTACTGATGACATGATTAGTGATCTAAGGGCAAGTGTCACAGTGCATGGATCTCATGGGGATAACAGAGACATATATAATGGCAAGAGATGGTATTTATGATACACATAGGACCATTAATTTCCAGTGATCTTTCAAAAAACCCCAGTTGTTTTGACAGTAAGTATCTCAGAGTTTTCCTCTCCTTTCCTGCGGAAGTAGGCATTTGAAAACTTTTTTGCAGACTGACTACTTTCTCTTGGATTAGTTAAACACTTTATTGAACATTTGACTTTTCACAGTCAACTTGTCAGATGATACTAATTTTTCTTTTAAATCATTTACATATAACCAAGATTAAAAATATTTTGTATTTTAAAAATTGCAAAGAAAGATAAAGTAGAAACAGTGTTGGATCTGCTACTAATTTTATACCAATAATTTAATACAAATAATTTAACCACTGAGGAATTACAAAGGAACCCAGTCAAGGTTAAGAGGAAATACAAAGCTCAGTTTGACATTTCATGTCTGACTGATGTGTTAATCCTATACAGTAACTATTCCATAACCTTTCTTAAAAATTCGACTTTCCTTGGAATTTTTAAATACAGTTTAAATACCTTTTAAAATTATATTTCTCTTTGAAAAGTGTCATCATTTAGGAATGGTACTCCCCAGTTTAGTTCTCCCACTGAGATTTTTCAAACCACACTGCTAATCTCTCTTGCCTCCTTCTACCGCTTCAATTCCCACCCTGGCACAGGTGGCCAGAAAGGAGAATTGGAGGAACAAAAGGTGAAGATCATGACATGAGATAAGAACAATTTGCTGGAAACAGCAATGGGATATGACAATGAATAGTAACAGCAATAATATTAATAACAAAAGTATACAAAAAGAGATAATTACATACAAAAATGCTCACTGCAGATCCTAGTACAACAAACAGGAAATGGAATCAGGACACATGTCTGAAAGATAAATGTTTTTCAATTTCCTTAGTGTGGGGCAAGGAGAAGAGCTGTAGACTTTATTAAACTGAACTTACCATCACCTTTCCTATCACCTGAAGAGCACCACAGAGTTCATGAAAAAGTAATATGGGGGTCAGGAAGAATTATAAATTGACTTATGTGTAATATACTGGGAACATTACAGCGCATTTGCAGAATCCATTCAGTACCTTTGGGAAAAAAGAGAAATAAAGCTTTGGGGAGGACTATTTTCCTGGTATATTCTATTTTCTATCTATTCTGCAATTCAAAAGGCAACCTGAAAAGGAAGTAAATAAAAACATGAGGACTTCAAAAATTTTACCTTAAAATGTGGTCAATGTTAATTTTGTATCACACAATCTTGTATAAAAGATTGCCTTCTGAAAATACAATTTTCTCATTTAAAAATATAAAATACAGGTAAACATTGAATATTCTCGTTGCTAAATATTACTAACATAAAGCTTAGACATGTCTTATGTAAAATCCACGTGAAAAACAAAGCTGCAAAAAACTCCCTTCTGTGAATCTGAATTCACAATCATCTTTAAAGTTAACAAGGCATAACAACCATATGTGTTGTTTTGCACCTTCTACCACATTTTATCTTTGCACATTTTATGCGCTATTTTATGCCCACAGTGAATACTCTCAATTTAGTACTAGTTTCCAAAAATGTGGCTGGTTCTCACCAGTGATCCAGTCTGGGCCTTCTCTTTTTCCACCCGAGCACTTGCAAAGCTTGCTAAGCAGCAGCTCTCATGAGCTGTGATGGCAGTCACCCATACCTGAGGGACACTTCTGTTCACTGCTCGCTCACATGGGCTGCTGGCTGGCTTCTGCACAGGGACAGGGATAATTCCTCAAAAGGTGGCACCTCGCCATACTAGACTCCTGTTTTAATCTTCAGACTGACTGAGGCTACTGATATGATCTAGACACACAATAAATAGCCTAAATACAGAGACACATGGTGTACTGCTATTAAATTTTTGAAGGCAGAACTGACCTTTTACTCCCACAGCATTTAACTCTTAATTAGCTCTGTGCCTATTTTTAAAACTTACCTTTACTCTCCTGAAGGTATCTGGCAAAAGGTTTTGAGACTTCAAACTATTTTTTGAAGGATATATAATCATTGCAAAGAGATCATGCTTTGTAGTGACATCACTTCTACTGGATGTGTCAGAAGTGTAAAATGAAGTGCATGTTTTATTTCTGTACTTGGTCATTTGATGTGAGGTCTAATGATGTAGCAAGCAACTAATTAAATGCTTTATAATTGCTAAGCTATAAAGGAAACCATAACAAATAAACTATACAGGACATTAAGCATTAATTCATGTAGTGTTATCTGCTAAGGATCTGCTTAAAGATCCTAAATTATTCTGAGACTGCTACCCACTGCTGCATTCTTTCCTTTCAAACTTCACCCCATCTTGATCGTTGCTTGTCATCCTCAGCTGCTATTTTCTATTCTGTGATACAATGTCACCAGCTCCTTGTCCTTTTCACATGGTTCTAAGAATTGTAGCTTCTTTCTGACGGTCATCCTTGGCCAAACTGCTAGGCTACCTCCTAGTGGGAGCAGAAAGTGAGCTGACTGAGCACTGACCAGATCCTCCTGAGTTGCACAATGATTTGTAGTTTGAGAAAAACGTTAATGAAAAAGAAGGCAATCAAAAATAATTCATAATTTTCAGTAATTCAGCTAATTTTAATTAGAATTACTTTTTGTTTCATTTTGGGATTC
This sequence comes from Cyanistes caeruleus, assembly GCF_971803275.1. Classification (NCBI taxonomy): domain Eukaryota; kingdom Metazoa; phylum Chordata; class Aves; order Passeriformes; family Paridae; genus Cyanistes; species Cyanistes caeruleus. The sequence goes on from NC_141732.1 coordinate 38,545,067, forward strand.
AGTAAGAGACTGTGCGTTCTTGAAAAATTAAAATATTTCTTTATCTTTCTGTAAAATATGGACTTTTTTTTGTAATGAGAGCATCAGGACAAAGGAGAAACTAACTCCTCCTAAGATTCAGGAACATAAACAGAAACTACTGCAGAACACTGTGGTAATACTACAGTTCCTGCATTTCTGTGCCCACATATGGGCAGGTACATGGCATTAAACACAGTTCAGATGAGAAAAAATTAAGCTTATTAGATATTCATTAAGGTCATCTTCTTAGACAATCTATGGCATGGACTAATACACCTAGAGACAAACTCAATTTGCTTCCAGCACAGAAGAAGGCTCTGCCACTTTTGGGTGGGCACAAAGTAGGACAATGTTTCTGCCTCAAGGACTTGGCAATATGAAGCTCTTTTTGGAGCTGTGGATATTATGTCTTAGCTCCTGCCAAGCTTCTGTACAGCTTCTACAAAAAGATCATTTCTTACATAAAGTACAGCTAAAGTTAATATTGGTATTTGATGCACATTCTGTCAGACTCATTGTAATGTCAGGCAAGAATCAGACAAATCAGAAGCTGAGAAACAAGGTAAAGTCACAGAGAATCTAAGAGATTAAAGAGAAGGATAGTAACAAGAACTGCTCTTTGAAATAATTAGATTTATTTTCTTCTTATATAATTTTCTTTGGGGTTTTCTACCTTAGTTATATATTCAGGGTAAGTAGGCTTTTAAAGATAGGAAAAGAGCTCATGTTGAAATAAATTTTTTTTGAAGTGCTACATTGTACTGTTATACTGGTTTTTAGTGCTTTGTGTGCAACAGTTTCCAAAGATTGTTTCAAGTAGCTTTATATTCATGGGTAAACTATGAATAAACAAATAAATAAATAAATATATTTTATCACTAGGCTTAAAATGCCAAATATCCTAACATGTATCCCCTGTCCCTCAATTCCGTCTTCTAAAGTGCACCTGCTCACACACCAAAGTTTCAGAACAATACAAATCCAAATTTCAGCCTGCAAGTAGAGAGTGGAAAATCTGTGCCCTTCTAATACAGTCTGATATTTTATATTTATTCAAGGTATTTTCAAACAATATGCTCTGTGTGATCAGCCTCATGTGTTTTCCCAAAGACAACATGAAAGAGGCATGGAGGAAGCATACACGTTCTGTGTCCCGTGGCTGATCTGACTAAAATATAAATACACAACACACATGATCTATATGCCATTGGTGATACTTGTTGATATGTTTCTTCCACAAACATGATTCCTAGTATCAGGGAAATCATTTAGTCTTCAACCACTTTTACATCCAAGTTGTGATCTCCAAAATCTGTCCATTCATAGCAATCTGTAACCAATTCTCTATTCCCATTTTCATCAATCTTCCCTTAATGCTGAAGAAAACTGAAGCTAGAAATAATGTGGCACTTTTTTCTGCAGTTCACAGGTAAGGAAAAATGGCTCTGGCATGGATTCTCTGAGGCTACTCCTTAAAATGCAAACATACAGATTATAGCAATCAGCATTTCTTTAGAACTTAGCTTCTGAGGTCCTTTAATTCATCAGAGAGAACTGAAGGAGAGCATTCTTCTCAGGTTTAAAGTCAAAATCATCTATTTTTTTCCATAAACCATCTACGTTCTCATAATTTAGACTCTGAAACTAAGAGCAGACTATGCTCTGCAGAAGATTGTATTTCAGCTTAATGTTATTAATATTAAACTATTTCCCATATGTCATCAGTAACACCTGACTATAAGTCCTACTATTGTCTGGTTTACCCATTCCCTGGCTGATGCTCTGCAAGGCTTTTCCCGTGGTGGGCTCTTCATATCTTCCAAGCACAGATCCACCCCTCATCTTAAATCAGCCCCTCTGATCTGAGAACTGAGTTAAAGGATGATAATTTAAGACTACTCTTAAGTAGTCTTACTTAAATTTAAGACTACTTTTTTTTCACAAAGAAAACCTCGGTTGTTTTTATAATGTTTATCATGTTTTAACACAAACTAAGCCTTTGAAGAAAAGATTCTGTATTTAGACACATTTCCGTACAATAGCATCATGCTCTTGCTTGCTCAGAGAAGGCTGCAACATATCAAGCTCTTACACAACCATAATTTCACCAGCAAAATTTATCATTTTTCGTCAGACTTTTTGTTACCACAGTCCACTACTTTTTTTCTCCTTCTTCCCATTCTTTTTTAAAATAAATATTATTTATGTTAAAACACATCTTAAAAATTCTACTACACCCCTCTGCTACTCAGTAATCTAACTAGGATGAGATTTGAGGATTTCTTTTAATTCCTGTATGTCATAATTATTACAGAGAAAGAGAGAAGACATTGGCTATACCTTGAGTTACAGTGGCTGCAGCTACAGGTTATCTATAAAAAATGAAATTGTTGTTCATTTTCTGAAATCCTCTGGTCAACTTTTTTCCAAAAGCCTCCTAAAATCTTGCTGTGATCTTTTCATGGTGAGGAAACACCATGTATTACATTAGTTTGAAAAAATTAACAGAAGAAAAATGGTTATACATGTAAGTGAAGCTTCTCTAAAGTTTAACTTGGCAGTGGCCCTCTGAAACTGCAAAATGCCCACATTCCAACAGTAGTGTTGCAAAGGGCCCCAGCAGTCATCTTTAGGATGTTGCCTCTTTAAGGGGGGGCAAAAAATTTTAAGAAAGGAAAATGTTACTATGCTTTATTCTGTTAATTTTTTTGTATTATTTTATTTTAGAACATGTTTTACTCTTCCTGAATAAGTAGCAATGCTAGAAGACTTACACTTCTGCTCCCAGAAAAGTGAGAACAGAGGCATTCATACAGTAGAACTTTTATATATCCTATTAGTGATGGAAAAATGTAAAAATAAGTCATGATGATGTATCTGTGTGGGCATGGCTCAGTTATGGAGAAGAATTCTAAGTTTATTAGTTGCCAGGAAAAGCAATCTGCTTCCACATACATGGTTCTCCTTCTTTGCATTTTGTCTCGCTGACAGTAAGGAAAAGTAAAAAATAGAAAAGTAAGAAGTAAGTAAGTAAGTAAGTAAAAAAACCCAAACATAAGGGTACTATTTGCCATGGCCATTAAAGTTATTTCATAAAGTTATATTTAACTCATTTTTCAGGCTTTGCCACCTGGGGCTTATATTCTGCTTGCTGAGCTGCTTTCTCTGCTGTGTAGAATGTCCTGACAGCAAGATGAAAGAGCATAAGCCCTAGTGCATTTGGAAATCATCTCGTGTAGCAGAATATGCTTTCAACTCCATGGAACAGCTTTCTCAACAGCTGGTCAGAAGACTACTACTGGGCAAGCCTTCCTGCTTTTCAAGCATGAAACAAAAATTCTAATGCACATTAAGGGCAAAGAAGACCTGCATCCTTATGGGTCAGGAAATTAGGAGAAGCATCACCTGCTGGTCAAGTGAGAGACCCTTCAAGATCACATCAGGAGTGCTGTGTCCAGTTCTGACCTCCCCAGTACAAGAGGAAGATGGACATAGCGAAGCAAGTGTCCAGTGCAGGGCCACTCAGATGGCTGCAGAACAGAGTATCTCTAATGTAAGGACAGGCTGAGAGAGCTGGGGCAGCTCAGACGGGAAAAGAGAAGGATCCAGGGTATCTTTTCAAAGTGCATTGAGTCTGGGGCACAAGTCTTATGAGAAGCAGCTGAGGGAGCTAGGATTGTTTAGGAGAAAAAGAGACTCAGGGGAGGTATTGCACAACTCCCTCTGCATAACTCCCTGAGAAAAGGTTGTCACCAGATGGGGATTGGTCTCTTCACCCAGGTAACAAGTGACAGGACAATGGGAAATGGCCTCAAGTTGCACCAGAGTAGTTTGAAACTGGATATTAGGAAAAATTTCTTTGCCAGAAGGGTTGTCAAACCCTAGAACAGGCTATCCAGGGAAGTGGTTGAGTCACTACGCCTGACAGCGTTTAAAAGATGCGTAGATGGGCCACTGATGAACGTGGTTTAGTGGTAGACTTAATGATGGACTTAGAGGACCTCTCAAGGACCTTTCCAACTTAAACTTTTCTATAATTCTGCTGGAGGGAGGGAATGGAGTAGTTTATTAAACTGTTAATAGACAGGAGAATCATGCTCCAGAATGAACTACCACATGAGCTACACTGCCTCCCAGTTACAAGCAGATAACCAATGCTCTGTGAGTTATGCAGGTCTCTTCATAGAAAAAGCAGAAGCACTTCTGGAGTGCTTCCCTGCTCCTCACAATCCCTCACACACACACTGCCATGGTGCCAGACTGCCTCTGAGGATGACACTTCTCTGCTTGTTTTTTTTTTTTTTTTGTTTTTTTTTGTTTTTTTTTTTTTGTTATTTATTGAAAAATATCCTAGGATGTGGTGGAGTCCCATTCACCGCAGGCTTTCAAGATGCAATTGGACAGGGTGCTGTGTAATCTCATCTGGGCTTTCTCACCCATGAAAGGTTGGATCAGATGATCTTTTGAGGGTTATATTATGATTCAAGAAATCATGATCACAACTAAATCTGTTGTCAATCATTTTTGTGATTGAGACCAAGGATGCAACATGACATTTAGAATAAATTCCAAGGCTTTAGGTAACACCATATACCTACAGTTGAAGTGACGAAATAACAGATACTGCAGATAACTGAAATAACTGTACGGATCTAAACTTTGTAAAAATCAGTATAAATACAATACCAATGAAAATAAATTGGGAGGGGGGAAGGTATTATTGGAAAGCAAGAATATTAAATCTATTTAGATTAAATTTAGCAAGAAAAAGTTAATCCAACAGCACAGTCTTGACATTTGGGGCTGGATAGCAGAAACCTATGATCTCAAAACAAGAACCTGTGCCCAAGGCATCCTTTGGGATAGTAAATACATAAGCCTCATGTAACAAAGAGGAGAAAAGAGGGACCATTCACGTTCTCTGCTATATACTGCATCTTTAAAATGGCCCAGCATTTAGAGTGAATGCTCTAGTCTGTCTTAGGTCACTATCAAGTTAAATGCATATTCTCCAATAGTCATGATACACTTCTTCTTCAGGGTTACTGTAAAGAAATTTAGCATTGGCCAGTAAGCTTGCAGCATGGCTGTCAAACAATTTTAAAAGCTGCTGCCAATCAAGGGCCAGAAATACCTCAAGGAAAAGTATATGGCAGGTGTTTGGGATCCTTTGGCCCCAGAGAAAGAGACATTAAGAGACTATAGGGGACTGGGTATTGATAGAAGGAGAAGCTGAAAATTATCCAAGAAAAAGAAATCAAAAAATTCAGATCCCAAATTCTGCTGTTAGGCACCTACATCCATCTCTTAGGTTTTACTGAAATATTCAAAATTGAAGCTCCATTCCCAGCAGAAAACTTCAATTGTATGGTTCCTGCAAAATTATGGCCAATCTATATTTATTTATTTCACTTCCAGAAAAAAATTAAGTTTAGATATCAAAAGCACCTTTAACTCTGCCATCTAATCAGATGCTTGCCATTGTTTCTTCATTTTGGTGACATCATCTTTTAAAGATAAATTGATTAAAAGGCATTGGAGATAAATACCAAATCATCAATCAAATGAGATTGCCTCCACCATCTTTTCCTTCTGTCACCTACTATGCTCCAGATACTTTAATATGCTTCAAATGAAAAAAAAGTAAACCCAACAACAATAAAATAAAAAAAGATAACCCAACCCCCCCAAAAAACCCCACCACTTTTATAGTAGTTAACTTTTCAGGGATAACATAAGACACAAAAATATACATCTTCAATCTATGCTGTTGATGGTAGAAAATGGAACAGAGCCAGCTCCTCAAAAAAACACACTAAACAGAAAATGCATTTACAAATTAAATGTCTTCAGAAGGGAATCTTTACACATTTTACACATAATAGAAAATACTTTCTTGAAAATTTATGCTGTGAAGATTAGGATGGCACCTGTCAGGCATACTATTAGTACAGAAATTGAAAAACAGATTTCATACAGAGTATGCACAAGTAGCTGAATAAAGGATATTGTTGTTTTAGGAGGCAGCTGTTAAGAAAAAAGAAGACAGTAGGGACCAACAACTAAACACTAAAAAAAGAAATAGCCTGATGTCCAAGTACTCACAGCTGCATCTTATATTTTCATATAAAATTAAAATACTGACAAAAAGCACAGGGAAGATTATGAAAGCTTACATATTTGGGAAAAAAACCACAAAAAAACAAACAAACAAGCAGGTAGAGAGGAAAGAAAAGAGCTAAAATGATGTCTACTTAACTCCCTATTATTAACCAGGCACAGATAGAACTGTACACCACTGTGGACTGTATAATGAACAGCAATGTAAAAATATATGTTGAGGTGATTTGGGGATCAGTGACTTCAGAGAAATTCTGAAGAGTGTTTCTCAGGAACTAATAGAACCTTTTAAATCTTTCTGTCAACTTTTTTATAGTTGTGCTGTCTCCAATGAATATATAAATACATGCAATAAAATGTGGACATCTGACAAGAATAAAGAATATATTCAAACAGTAAAAGGTAAAAATAATAGCCCAATGCAGGAGCTGAGCATCACTACATAAGGCAGACATAGTTTCTGGGCTGAAAACTTTTGATCAGAGGGGTTAATCCTTTCTTCACAGGAAGGATGAAAGCAGACTCAACTTCCTTTTCTATTTGATTTTAATTGATCATGTTTGTTGAACTCATTCCTTTTGGGGACAATATCCTATGTCATTCTTCTAAAAGACATAGAAATGAGTTCAAGAGAAAGTAATCACAATTTTGTCAGTGATGGGAAGAAATCAGTATACTCCTCTAACTTACTACCTTTTTCAAGCAAAAAAATTTAATCAACTCAACTGCAAGCTGCAGATGCAGATGTAATAAAATCATCGCAAGATTCAACCATCACGGTTCACCTTTCTTACTCACAACATCTTCTTTTTATATAAGAAGATGAAGGCATGCTGCAAGATACACAGCTGAGTGAAAAGCAAGCTGCAGCCGAGACAAGCTTAGCAAAAGCTCCAGCAGCTCCTGGTGGCTTCGGGAGGGATAACTATCAGCAGCTGACAACAAAGATTTTGCTGGGTATTTCATCTGTGGTAATACAGAAAGCCCAGACAGCAAATCTAATTTGAAATTTGGTCAACACATTTTGAGGTACAGAATGGAGAGCACAAGCATAGGGCTTGGACTGGGGCTTTCATACCAGATCCTGCACATAACTGCACCCACACCCAGCTGATACTCTCATCACATTTGGTGTTGCATTGAAGCAATTTAAAATCATGATTTAAAAATTCTGAATTATCTTCTAGTCATTTTCAAATGCATGAAAAATACCTCAGACTACTGTAGGAGCGGTTTGGAGTCTTCTATTGCTGTGGTAGTATCTATTGTCTGCTATGTCAGATGGGACTTCCAGAGGTAAAGACTCAAGTTTTGAATTGTCTAATGAGTTCCCAAATAATATGCCTATTTTCATGGAAAGTCGTTCAAACAAGCAGAGACAAAAAAAAAACCAAACAAACAAAAAAAAAAAAAAAAACCAAACAAAAAAAAAACCCCAAACAAAAAACCCAAAAAAACCAACCAACAAAAAACCAAAATGAAACAGCACTGAAAATATGTTTTCCATAGATGTAGGAAGAAAAGACAGTGGTGCTGCACAATGCGTAGCAAATGCTTTTTCAAGAAGATGAAAGGCAATGTGTTTAAAAAACAGGTTCAGGAAGCCATTGGCTTCCATGTGAATATCTTGGAAGCACACCCTTGCATACAAAATCTGACCAGAAATTACAGAGAAAGGCTGATTTACTGAGAACTTCAGCAAGTAATGCAGGGTAGCTGAATAGGGAATAGACTTTTCCCTCAAAATTCTTCACAATCCAAGACAGGTTGTTTCTTGGGCTAACCATGGCAGAACCAAACATCATGCCTGAGTGATTTCTCCCAGAATCAGTGAGTTTTCAGTCTTTCTCAATTACAGAAAACCAATTTGAACAATAAAGTATAAAGAATTCAAAGTAGATGCATTTGAACTTATAACTGGTAACCAAAATTCAGACACCACCACTTTGCAAAACTATGATTTTCAAATAGGTGATTCAAATCAGCCTGGTATACTCCAGCTTTCACAGTCCACCATAAGAGGAGTCTCTGATCAGTGTAAAAAAAATATTTGAATTAGTCTAAATTGGAGTTTACTTACTTTTAGTGTTGATTTTTACAGTTTCTGTTTTCCAAGGAAAATATTTCTTTTCAACCCCGTAAACCCTGCTCATACAGTCAGCACTTGTGGGAGGTCTCATCATGGCCAAGTATGTGCCATGTAGCCGACATTCATACAAGCAGTAAATCTCACCAGGATTTTAGGAGCGAGATCTTTACATCGTCTTCAGCCCCTGAGCTTTCTGTATTTAGACAAAAGAAACAAAAAACCAAAGGCTCAGCCTCTACAAAGAAGCTGGGAACGTTTTTGCTCAAACTGTCTAGCACTCCAGTCAGGCAAAGCAGGATTTTTCGTGAGTCATAGTGATGCAAGCTGTAACTGAACAAGTAATCTGAAAGACATCGTTACTAATAACAAAAAGTAAATACTATAAAATGAAGTTTTCCATGGCTTAGTCACAAAATATCACAATATTTCAAGTTAAAATACAACTGAGCAACAGAAAACACTTTCACATTGTAATCTACAGAGTCACAAATAGGTGTAGAAATGCACACAGAAGACATAGTGTTCTAATCCATTCATTAGAAATACCGAACCACTTCTGTAAAGTCAAAAACCTCCTTTCTTCTAAAGCTGGAGTATCTTTCCTCCAAATATGTTTCCTGACAGAACCAATGGGAAGAAGGCAAAAGCAAGTGAACATATACAAGTAAACCAAAATTTACAAAATTTCTTAATATTTATGTTCTAAAATAAGGTGAACAAAAAACCAGCTGCCTCAAGCACCCTATGCTAGAACTCAGCAGTATTAACTCCCAGATTCATGTAATTACTGCTTATTATTCTTATTATTCTATATTCTATAATATCTTATTATATTCTGGTCCTCTTATGTGAAAAATCTCATGGCCTGGTGAAATGCTTTGTTCATAACCTTAAAGGTTTCTTTTTATTTTAATTTGAAATTTTCATTGTGGACCTACTTCAGCCCTTTTTACTACAGACTTGCTTATGGCTCATCTGTGCTTTTGACAGAACTGATGAAATCAGACTTTCAGCTGAATATAAGGACTATCAGTGTTCAGCTTTTCTCACTTTCCCTCAAGTTTGTCTTTCATACTTCTGAAGTTTACTCTTTTTATTTGATTTTCTGTGTTTGCACACACTATTTGGGTTGTGGATAATCTTTTTTCTCACACATTTTTGGCATTTCCTGCTGGTAGATCTACATAAAGAATCATCATTTAATTTTTAAGACAGTGGTCCAAGATAAACCCTAACTCCTCATGTTCTCAGCCTACCATTCTGATTTGCTTACAAGGTGCTTAGTGCTTTATGTTGTGCATTTAGTATTCTTTCTGCTATGACAAATCTATGCTTTATTGTGTTCTGGAATTAGCTGTCAGTGCAATAGGACTGTAATTGTGTCTAACCCCACAGTCAAGGCAAATTGCAAAGCAATTTCAAGTATTGCACCCTAAGCCTCGACTTGTCATCACTGCTGTTCTTGTCATTGTTTTCCTTTTCCCTTCATTGGTAAGCTTGTTGTTATTGTAATTCAAGATTTGTATGGCTCTCTAAGGCCCTCCATCCATACCCCTAACCTCAAGAACTCTAAATGCACAAACAAATGTGGAAACAAAACTAGAGTCGTCATCAAACAGAAAAATAAAAAGCTAAGAAATCGAATCCTAACTCTATCTTTGATTTTTTCTAAACTCTATGTTAAGCTCTCACATTTTTTTCTGTTCCCTGATCCTTAAAGGTCTAAAAGGTGGCTTAAAGTCCTCTTGGAGTTGAGTGGATTAACATTTTTAAAATTTATTTCTTCCGTTGTTCTTTTTCACAAACTGTATGCAACCAAATCTATTCATTATTCAGAATGATTCACAGATTCCTTCAGTGACTAATTCTTAACCGGCCCATAAATCTCAAATACTGAAAGAATAGTATTGGAAGCAAATATGCTTTCTAAAACCCTTTGCAAGTTGGTTAGCTCTATAAGCCAATCAATAAGAAAAGACAAAAGAATCTCAAATTTTATAGAATTTTTTGGTGGAGAGTAAGATCAGAATGCTAAGGTTTTTGTGACATGACTGAGTAATTAGTGTATTATTACAATTCACTGCTTATGTGGTCCTCCTTTGCCAGACAGCCTCTACCCTAAAGCAAGGTGTAAAATATTTTTGGTGAAATTTCTGACTGAGAATTATAAACACATGACACTTAATCTTGAAGTGAAATAACTGAAAATGAAAACTACACATATTCCATATCAGACACCATAATTTCTTTATTCTACTCAGCACTACTAAAATTAAAGTCCAATGCCCAGTTATATATACTGCACTTCAAAAAAATCATGTGCATCAAATTGGAGACAATCCAGAGTAGAGAAAAAGGAATGATGAGGTATCTGCAAAACACAAGCAATTAAGTAAGACTGCAGTAATTGTGTTTGTTTAGTCTAAAGTTGAAAAGATTACATGAGCCAGGGGTGCAGAGGGGTGGAGAAGGACAAGGCTTGAGAGAAAATGATGAGAGTCTTTAAATATTTAAGAGGCTTCTTCAAATGGGAAAGAAAAAAGTAATATACACTCTTGTCTTTGGTGACAACAAAAAAAAAAAAAAAAGCTTGTGGTATAATAAGAGAAACTGAACTTAAACTTCATGAAAAAGAATTTATAAAGTTTAAAATAAGGAAGTACTATGATAGATTATCAAAAGGATAGAATTTCTATCTGAAAAACTAAAGCTTTTGAAAGAACAAATTAAACAAATTAAACCTGTCTAGAGTAAATGAACTTTTCTAGTTCCTTATAGCCTTCTTTTGTGTCACCATGATCATCTGTGCTACACAGATAATCTCTTGTGGCCTCACAAACTGACTTCACTACAGTTCTGTGCCTGTATTTGATGTCATTTTTTGCAATTATTTAGCTATTTATTAAGCCCTTATGTGAATTACATTTAAAAACTCATTAAAATGTAATAAAATAAATGCAAGATATATTTCTGAAGAAAAACAGAGCATCAGCTAATTAAGTCCATGTTAAGACATTTACTTTTATTTCCTTTGCCCATATAGTTATCATAAATTGCATGCTATACTATCAGTCTGCAATGAGATTTGTATTAAGTTACATGTCTCAGTGTCATTTGACATGTGAATGTATAAAACATAGACTCTGACATATTAGCCCCCTCAAAAGCTCATGCCTCAGTAAATATTTCATCATAAATTAATTCCAAATCCACTCCCCTCCCTCCAGAAAAAAAAAATAACAACAAACTTTGTATGGAAAAAAACACCTTTCTGACATTTTTAATGCATACCTCTTTCCTGAGACAGATTATTATTTACTCCCGTATCAAGAAAATTTGCAGCAGTATTCTTCATATCCAGTGTCATGTCATGACAAACTTCAAGGAATAGAGGAAACATTACTGACTTGCAAAATTGTCATGACAGCCACCAAACACAAATCTTTTATCTGTTCCTGAACAGGGACATGCTGAATGGAAAATAATGAAAAGAAATCTCAAGCATGCGATAAATCTTTTACAGTGTGTCAATTAAGTCACCTTGGCAAAAACTGAAGAGATCAGAGCTCTATTCCTGATTCTGACAACAATCAAACTGTCTCGATCGATATCCTTCACAGCACTGCTCTTCTTCTTGTATTTCATTAATGCAGATTACATAAATCCATTGGAATACTTCTTCTGCAGGTATGTCAAGTTACAATTCAGTTTTGACTTCAGCCATGCAATGCATTAAGGCCATTGAATAATTAATTTTTAAGGTATATAGAGATCCCTGTGAAGATATATAGGCAGAGATCAGTGGATACCAAAAATTAACAGTATTAACTATTCTTTAAATAAAAAACAACAGGAAAACATCAACACAGCTAATCTGCATGACAAGCAGAAATAAAAAAAAATATTCATTACTGTTCACAATAACCACAAGAACCTACAGGAATTCTGGATTAAATATTGATAATTCTTTTCTACAGGCAAACAGAGTGATAACTATTTTTCAGAAGATGGTAATGGATCAATATTTATTTTGCAGATACTCATTATGCTAATCTGTTTACCATCATATTAATTGAGTAATAGATATTTTATCAGCCATAAATGAATGCACGATTTAGTAACACCCAGTATATATGATACTTACTATATTTAATTTAAAACTTGCTTCTTTTGCAAAGTTACTTAGAAAAAAAAAAAAAGGAGAAAAAAGGAAAAATCAAAGAACGCAACTGACAGCAACTTTTGCCCGTGATTCACCTCCTGTTAGGGAGGAACAACAGGAGCAGTCATCGGGATAGACAGAACAGCTGCTTATGGGTCTGACAGACTCTGAATAAACCTCCCACTGAAACTGGGAGTTGCTCAAACTTATAAACACAAGGAATTCCCTGTTAAAGCTTACACTCCTGTGCTGCTAGTAATCACATGAAATTGTCTCAACAAAACACAGCCCGTGACACAGAACAACAAGCAATCTTTGATGTCCTTACTTTTGTTTGTACACTCATCTTAATTCTGAAGTGGAGCACCACTTATTCTATAGTTTCTATGGCTAAGAAACTGAACAGGTTTAGAGGATCCACTGCATATTTCCCTTTGGAGCCTCCCACTTCAATCTGGTCTGTTGGCTTCAGGGCATACAGAAAGATGTTTGCTGTTCTTTGAATAACAATTTTGACCATCACAAGAAGAGTCAATAGAAATTAGATCATCATCTTTCACAGCTGTGGGCTTAGAGCAAATACTGCTTTTCAGCCATCCCTATGCTTTCTTATCTTCAAGCAGACAAATAAAGTCAGAACTGATAAAATAAGAATAGCTGGCTTCCTGCTACAGCCACTAACTTATGAAGATCATACAAACCCAAAGTATTCACAAGATGACAAAGAAACAATTGGGGTGTTTTTTTCTGGAGGAAGAAAACTATACTTTAAAAAGTTACACTAATATATTCTTATATTTTTTTTAAAAAATAATTTTACATCTTTTAGAAAAGTTATTTATTTTCAGTGCTTACTTTAAAGTAAGCATTTAATTTCATTTTCTATATTCAGACTGGGGAAGCAATTACATAAAGAGCCTTGGAGTTGGGTCAATGAGACTGAAAAATTCCTCCCAGGCTGGAGGAAGTAAGGGTTGCATTTTGAGTTATCTCATTCAATTCACAGCATATTTTTCATTCTAGCCAGTGTAAAAGCAAACAAACTATAGGTGTTTTGTGATGAATTCCTAACACATTATTTTTCTATCTCCTTTAATACATCTTTTTTTTCCTCTAGTTCTGCAGCTAAGTTACAGCTTCTATAAATACTTATTAGTCAGGACAGGAGCTACCCCCACTCACTCTAGGTGGTTTCAATACAACTAAGTGTCACTCATTAAGAGGTCAGAAGGTTTGTATCTGGGTAATCTTAGAGGTAGAGGTAGTAGATCCTAAACACTTCATTTCTTCTCTATTCATATAATGTGTTTTTATAATACTGTAGGTCTTATGAACATTAAAAGTTACATGGGTTCTGTTGTAGCTTCAAGGCATAGAAAAGTGATTAGCATTTTCTCTCCATGTAACAGCCCTAATTGTGACTTTTACTGTAACTAATATGATTGTTATTCTATTTATTTCCATTAGCACTGCTTCTAATTATTATTTGTTACTGCTTCTAAAACTACTATTATCTGACCACAGTTGTCAGATAAATCATCCAAAAAGTGCTTGTTAAGGAAGGCAGAGGAAACAGAATTTTACTCTGGACCCTACAGAATTTGGGAGTCCCCTTGGAGATTTTGATTTAGTATCTGTACAACAGAATCTTCTCACCTCTGCATACCTCTGCAAGACACTCACCTTGAGTCTTCATAAAGCATGTTCCCCATTGTGCAGCATGGAAGAGGAAAAGAAGTTTCCTTGCTAATCTAAACAGTGGAGGAAATGTCCACAGCTACATGAAGCATAAACAACTAAGTGACCTTTCCTGCTTGAAAGTTTGCTGCTGTGAGTACCTGCAACTCCGAAAATATAGCCAGAATGTCTGGCTATAGAATTAACTAAAAGCAGATAAGGAAACAAGAGCCAGCAGGAGACACTGAGAACCTTCTGCTGGGTGACAGAGACATCCACGATCTGACATATTCCTGCCTTAAGCAGCTAAGACTGCAAGTAAGCCAGCATGGAGAAATGTTACATTTTGACACAGCATAGTTCTTCAGATTTCATCTCAACCCTGCTGTGCAACTGAGATCTGTAATGTGGGCTGCATGGATACACTTCATCTAAAGGAGAACAGCACACTTGTGAATAGAGAGTTTAACCCAGGAATCCCATATCCATGGGCTATTTCCATTATCTCTGTGTATGTTCTGTAATCTGTTGCTTATCAATATCTTCATCAAACTTACCCTACCTTAAAAACAAACACCAAAATGTACTCATCAGAAGTAAACACATGCTGGTACCTTTGAATTTAAACTGTAAGCCAAGAACTAAATATGAATATTAAGAATCAGTTTCCTCTATGTCATCAAGTTGTCCATTGAGAATACTTTGTGAACAATTCAACAACCCTAGTATTAAAACTCTCTAATAGATTATGCTTCACTTGTCGATTTTTTCAGCTACTCATCACAGAGGTACCTAACTACACATTTCTTTGGACCATTTCATTTAACAACTTAGCTGTCCTCAGCTGACTTTTAAATTACTCATGGAGCTCCTTCTGTGTTTCTATCTTTGGCCTTAGTTTACAAGAAAATGAAATCAGAATTATCTGTTCTAATTGCAGAAAATGTAATATTTCTCTTGCAAGCATTAGTATTTCTGCATTATAACTAGCAAAAAGCACACAGGACATAGGACAAGATGAGAAGATATTTGAAAAGTCTCAAAAATCTGCAATGTTGTGTTTTCATTTGCCTCACTAAACCATCTGAGCCAACACAGAGATATTTTAATGGATATTAAGAGGAATCAGGTCTCACACATACCACTAGGTTTTATCTTGCCTAGTATTCAGGCCTAGGTTTAAAGCCTAATCAACATCAGGATCTGTGTTTGGCTTCAGCAGAATCAAAATTTTACAATGGTACTTTGAAGTTTTGTAGTTAAACTTGTGGTTTAGCACTGTGAAAATCCGAGCTCTGTTCTGCCCAGCTCAGCTCAATCCCTGTCTGAGCTCCAGCAAGCCCTTGAGCTGCCCTCCTCCTTGGCACACTGCCTGGTTCAAGACAGAGTCTGCCTTGTTTGTTCACTACAAATTCCTGAAGCCCAAGACTCTCACTGTGTGTTTTCTATCACAAGGGGACCCTGATGTTGGTTGAAGCCTCATAAATCTAAAAAAATGCACATACTCCTGAGCAGTGAAACCTTACAGACATGCTGTCCTTGTAAGGTATTAGCTTAGAGTCATAACTGGAAAAAGCCATCTCTCTGAGTTTAGGCAGAAGTAGAAACATAGTGTAAAAGTGACTATGCAACCAGAGATGTGAATCCTTCAATTCAACTAAAATTAGGAAGGAGGCTTACCTCTCAAGTTCCCAGTTTAGAATACTTCTATTTTAAAATGCAATATTTCAGTACTATTGTTAGCTAAGAAAAGAACCACACTGCTGTCTTTTAAATATCACTTGAAGTGTGTGTTACTAACTTGGAAAAAAAAAGGGAAAATGGAAAAATTAAAAGAAAGCCCAGAGGTCTTCATTTTATAGTTAAGGTTAAGTGTAGGTGTAGGAGGAGGAAAAGCTGTAGCCTCATTAATTATGTTTTTAAGTATCCATATGTGATTACAGCAACATATCCTGAAGACCTTATTAAAAAAAAAACATTCTCTGCTTTTAGTCTGTCTCAGATTTAGAACAATTTCTTCTACAGCTGATAAAGCCATAGTTTCAGGTTATGAAGAATTAAATTAATCCAAGAAGAGAACATGTCTAAATTCTTATTGTTGGAATTAATTAAAATTGTAAAGTAAAGAAGGAAGTTGATAGTAAAAGTAATTCCTTGGAGCTAGCATTCCAAGTCAGACTTTTATACTTCACTAAGTAGGCCAGTAAAAACTTTCTGATACACTTAAAGAAAAATATACTGTCTGAAAGTTGAAAGACTAGCAAAGGGAAAAATAACCACAATACAGCAGGAAGTAAATCCTCAACTTTTGTGGATCATCTGCAAATCTCTTCAGTACTGCTATGTCCACTACAAAACTGGAGGAAATGTCTAAGAAAGGTTAATCAACTCAGCCAAGGTTGAGAAGATGCACAAATAAGACTTTATGGCATCTGTCTGTCAGCTCATCTACACATTTGATGTTATATCACCTGAGTTGAAAAATCACCTGAGACAGAAAACAGCAAAGTTATTGAGAAGCATTTCAAAGCAGCCTTCACATAGCCTTAGGTGTCTTGAGAATGCCATGGCAAGAACCTTAAACACTTTAATTTGTATCCAAGAAGATAGACTTGTGACAATAATGACAAAAATTTAGATGGTTACTGTTCAGGTCAAATGAAAAAATTAGCTCAAGCACATGATGTTCAGCCCAGTTTTACTCTCAGGGCTATTAATTCTTTAACCTTTCCTTGACAGCTAGCCTGCAGAAGCACAGGACAAATAAATGACTCTATCATGCATTTGTGGGCTTGTTACTACAGTATCTCAAACACACAGGTGAGAAAAGAACCTCACAGATAAAATAACTCTAATTTTCAACATTGCAGAAACACGGGATGCTGAATGAGTCATTTCTAGGAAATCAAACCCAGAATATCTGGCACCATAAATAGCAGCTCAGGAGAAGCTCACATACCATCAAGCATTTTTCACTGGTGGCCTCAATCCTGACTAAAATCTTTGAACAGAACAGGGCCATAACTGAAAAGGGATATATTCCTCAGCGAGGCAATACGGATTAATCTATAGGAAACTCTAAAAAGATGAAGTATATGAAAAGTCTAACAAGAGTTGGAATTAGATTAAATTTGTGGCAAACTGTTCTTTGATGTGACAGGATCATCAGTAAGGAATTCTGACATCAGGGATCTGTATGCTGCTGACTGAAAGAAATGATGATTGGAATAGCTGAACTGTAAATGGAAGAAAAATCCAAATGCTGGAAAAAAATCTAAGACCAGACCCATCATGGAGTTGCTATCTGAGAGTTCCTTGGGCTGAGGTTCAAAGGACTTCTCTTTATTGCATAAGGGCCTGATAAGCTTCTGATGAACATGACAAAAGCCACCCAGGCAACAAAATAGCCAAGGAGGCATCTATGAACTGTGACCATGACTGTTATTGCACAGTTATATGGTGGCAATAAATCATTGCGTCAATGTAGTCATTGGTTAATTTAGTACCTAATTTGCAGCTGCATTTCAAAACTCAGCTTGACTTACATCCTTGGGTAGTTTGTGGTCTTTGCATAAAGAAAAATACATTGAAATTCTTTTGTTTACAAAGCATAAAGAATTAAATATTTGGTTTTGGCTTTACAATGTCATATGCTGACAGTCTGAATATAGAAATTTCTGGACATATTTCCCAACTCTCCAACAGCTATGGAAAGAGGTTCAGGTCTTTTTCAGCTACCATTTTTTCACATCATTCCAAAGACCATTCTCTCTGACACAACAGAACTGTAAATGTAATTCCTAATGGCGAAGAATTGAAAAGGTTAGAGAATATTTGCAAATCTAAATTTTAAGCTCAATTAAATGAATTGGTTCATTGGGCTTTATCACTAACAAACACCTAAATACAAATTTGCTTGTGGAGGCAAACAAATTTAAAAGGCAATAAAAAGAAATAAGAGGAGAAATAAAAACTTATGACTGCACATTAAACACCTTCCTCCCAGACAAAAACAAGGATGGAAATTACCCTGCAGTTCTTTGCACAGTTTGACTGGCCCTAATTTTTATTTAGTCAGTTTATGCTTAAGCCATAGTAGCTCCTTCCAACTTATATAGCAGTATGCCTGAAATACTAAGAATGCCATTTCCTCTTGCTACACCAAGTTGCAACAGAAATTTTGGTAGGATTATATCAAGATGCCTTAGAAAGTCAATGGCTTACCAAGTGAACTCACAAAATGCCTTCTCCACCTGCCTACACACATGGATTAATTTTGATTTGCTTTGCTGTTCCTATTTTCTTGCACATGCATAGAGACTACATTAAAATGTAATCCGGCCTTTCTCATTGCAAACCGTTTAAAGAAGCAAACTTCTGAGGTGAAAGGAAAAAAAAGAACTTGAGAATTGTTGAGACCCCCTTTAAAACTATTAAAATTGTTTCAGAATTTAATTTCCAAGTTATTGAGAAAGGTATGAAAAGAAAACAAAGTTACAAAACTATGCCCAAGTCAATTTGCTAATTTATGATATATCTAGTCTTTGTTTCTCTCTGTGTCACCTAGTTATATAAATTAATACAGGCAGATGTGACTTTATGGTCATTTTCTACTCAGATAAGATAAACCCCTTATTAGAAACAAAACATTTTCACCATCCATTTATCATAAAAGAGTGGGGGAAGGAGTAGAGTGAATTCTAACAGTGAAGGAACACCAAATCTGGGTGCACTGGGCGCACTGGCACAGGAGGTGCTCGAGCCTGACTGTGCCCTCTGATCTGGACAGCACAAGCAGGAGCTATTCACCCTCTCAATCTCCTAATAGTAAGGCATATGTCATGTCCAGCACATGTCCATGTGTGTTTCAGAAGTCTGATTGAAAATTCAGTAACTTGAGGAGAAACCTCCCTAGGAAGTCTGAAGTGTCAGAGTGAGAAACATCAAACTAAAAGATGATTGCATTTCTCCTGAATTTGCACCCAGTGGTACTGTTTGTACACAGATAATGAAGCTTTCAGAGGCACCTTCAGGAAGAAGCCCAGGATTCAAAAGTGTCTGCTTTGACTTTCCAGTTTCCTTCCAGAGGTCAAAGTCAGGACCATTCATGAAGACTTGGGCAAACACAGAAGAATACCTCTTAAAGGACAATCTTTCCAAAACTACATGTGCCTTTCAGAAAGCTTATATAGTTTCAGCTTCAATGCCTTGAGAAACAACTCAGATACCCCTCAAGACTACACAGAAATGTTAGTTATACAAACACCTGGCCAGATTATTCTGTGTGAAACTGGAGTGAAGGCAAAAAAGAGAATAATTGAATTGCTTGTCTGCTAACAGGAAAAGAAATGCTAGGCTACAATGGGAAGAGGAGGCTGGATAGTGATAGCTTTATGTTTTCATGAGAGGAACAAAAGCAGAACAGAACAAGCCTTCTGGCCTCTGAGCTTCTGAGTGTTTCCCAGGGTACAGAGATCTCACTGAGGAAAGAACAGGTGAAATAGAGCCCACAGGACAGAGAACCAGTGAAAGAAAGTCATTTAATTGTTGCCCTGAAAACTCAGCTTCTGAGCTTGCTAACATAGTTTTCTAAGGACTTTCCCAGGACAGTAACTGTAAACATAAATATGTGTACATTCTTTCTGTTACACGTCTTGTGATGGACATCTCTCATGGCCAGTGGGTGGGAAAGTGTTATCCTGACCACCCAATCCCTGGCCATGGTCAGAAACCTATAAATCCTGGGAGGAAAAATAAACTCTGCTCTTCCTTTCACCACACCTCGACCTGTGTCTGTGTGATCTATTCATCTTCAGCAGCAACATTTAATTTATTAAAAAAATCTGCAGATCTACTATTTAATCTTAAAACAAATAATTTTGAAATGCAATAGGAGAAATCAGCAAAAAAAATGGTCATTTAAATTGAATTCATCTACCAAAACAGTGTGAGAGCCATGAAAAATGACATGGGTCAGAAAACTCTGCAGGAGTCTGACAAACTGCCACGATGAACGGGAATTGAACTTCATCTCTTGATTCCAAATACATGATCCATCACAATCCTGTCTGTCATCCAGAAAGGTCAAGAGTCTCTGTTCAGTTGTTAATTTTCTACCCCTCTTGGCTTCTAACAGGAGTTACTTAAATTGATGCTGTGTTTACCCAGGCACAAATGATAACCATCAAAATATCTTCGTTCTGATAGGCACATGTATGTGGTATGGAAGGCTAATTTGCTGGAAGTAAAGCTGTATATAAAAGCTAACATTTAATAAAGTTCTCTTAGCTACTCACAGACTATTAATACTTTGTGAGCTTCAAGGAAAGTGCAATCAAAAAATTAACAAAATGGGCTCAACTCAGGAAGGAACAAAGCGCTCATAATGCAAAAACTAAGTAAGTTGTCGTAAGATATAAAAAAAACCTTTTCTGAGCCTAAGTGTCCCAGCTGATTGCATTTGTGTATTAAAGAGCTTTATACAGTGAATTGGGTTTTTGTGGCAAACTTTTTGTAGCAGGGGGGGCTAAAAATTTCTATGAGAAGCTTCTAGAAGGTCCCCCTGTGTCCAAGACAGATCCATCATTGGCCAAGGTCAAACCCATCAATGATGGTGGCAATGCCTCTGGAATAATGTACTTAAGAAGGGGGAAAAAAACCTGTGTGGCAGAAGACACAGCCAGAGAATGGAGGAGTGAGTACACACAACAGCAAGAGCCCTGCAAACACCAAGGTCAGTGAGAAAGAGGGGCAGGAGGTGCTGGAGCAGATGTTTCCCCTGGTGCAGACCATGGTGAAGCAGCTGTGCCCCTGCAGCCTGTGTGGTTCCACAGTGGAGCAGAGGAGGTCCCACGGAGGACCCCACTCTGGAGAAGGCAAATGCACCTGAAGGAGACTGTGACCCTGTGGGAAACCTGTGCTGGAGCAGGCTCTTGGCAGGACCTGTGGAGAGGGGAAAAGGTTTGATGGCAGAATTTGTGATCCTGTGGGGGACCCTCTTCAGAGCAGCCTGTTCTGGAAGGAAGGGATTCACGCTGTGTAAGGAATTGATGCTGGAGCAATTTGTGAAGAACTGCAGCCTGTGGGAAAGACTCACACTGAGAAGTCTGTGGAGGACTGTCTCCTGTGGAAGGGATCCCACACTGGAGCAAGGGAAGAGTATGAGGAATCCTTCCCCTGAGGAGGGAAGAGCGGAGAGACTATGTGTGATGAACTAACTACAACCCCCATTGCCTGTCCCCTTGTGTCAAGGTAGAGAAAATCATGAATGAAGATGGAAAATCATGAATGAAGATGAACCTGGGAAGAAGGAAAGGGTGAGGGAAAGGTGTTTTAAGTTTTGGATTGTACCTCTTACTATCCTCTAATTTGACTGGAAATAAAATAAACAAATTCTCCAAGTTCAGGCTGTTTTGCTCCTGATGGTAATCAGTGAGTGATGTTTATCTCAATCCACAAGCCTTTGGTCATATTTTCTCTACCTTGTCCATCCAAGGAACAGAGGGATAGAATGGCTTTGGTGAGCACCTGGTGACCAGCCCAGGTTCAACCCGACAAAATAATGACAAAATAATGTTAAAACAGACAGCTTACTATTATTTTAAATAAACAAATCAGCTGCTGGACAGCAGCAGGTAGCTCAGACAACTGAGTAATTATGGAATTTTAAGTTTATAAAATCATTTATGTTCCAGAGGGTCTCCAAACACTTGGAGAACATTTTGTTCATTACAAGAACTCCAAGGAAACCTTATACACCCTTCATAATTAGCAACAAAGAAAAGAGATCATAAGCAATTTCCGTGTGTTTTGTAAATATTGGCATGTTTAGTTCTAAATGGCTTTAGTTGCACAGCTGTAAATTTAGTAAATGCATCTTAATCATGAAATACATAATGAGTAAAACCACTTAATTAGTATATCTCCCTCAGAAATTATTTACCTAATGAGATGTAATTGCAGTGAATGCTGTTTAATTGGAACACAATTAGCATATATTCCACACCATGGTACTTACTCATTACCAAGGACATTCTGTGGTGGTTAACCAGGTGTTAAAATCACTGCAAAATTTTAACTTTCCACCAACTGATAACACAAATCGCCAAAAATGACAGTTTATGTGAACAGAATGCAATTTCTGTTACTGCATTTCTATTCAAATATAGTATTTTCTGTCAGCTTTTTCCCTATTTCTAAAATCAGACATTTAAAAACTGAATGCTAGGAAGTATTTGTAATTTCTTCCATTTGGGCAAACACTCTGAATTCCTACAAGCAATTACAGAACTTATTCACACAGTCATAAAAATTGCACATGCAAACGGAACTTGGGTCCCAAGTCTTCACAGATGATTATTCTCAAAATATCTTATAACCAAAAAAGCCATTTAATTTGGACTCCAGGATATCTAATTAGATTTCCCAACTACCAAAATAAAAATGTACCCCAAACTAGATGTAAATCTGAGGGAAAAAAAGAAAAAAGATTGGCAGGCATATTGCCTTTCCCTCTCTCTGCCTGCAGCTGCTCTACGATGAGCTGACAGCTGAGCAGTGCCACTGTTCATTTGAGGACTGTGACAGGAGACAAGGTGATGGGATCACCAGTTCACCCAGTAAGAGGGCAGAGGCAAACCAGGCAAACACAATCCTGAACTAACAGGGCACTCACTGACAGCTGGAGGTGACATGTTTCCTCATGAACCAGTAGTAGTTCAAAGATGCACTGCCTCCAAAATGCATTTTGAATTCACATTTATTCATTTAGAGATAGATTCTTAGCCCATTTCTATGTTTTTACCAGTGGAATAAATGCTCAAGAAACTGCACTGGATGAACTGCTGAGATGAACCCAAACTTGCCTACTCTCTCTGCTACACTACATGGTGACCCCAAAATAGTTTTCCAACAGCTAAATAGACCTGGTAAGAGCTCAAATGACCCTTATCTAGCACTGGGACCCATATGGCTGTCTATGTCATGCAACGACTGCACTGTAAGCAGTCACTGGGGCCTCTTAAGGCAAAAATCCTCTCTCACATGGTCATGACACTGAAACTCACATGGTGTCTAGCACCAGGTTGCTCTGAGAACCACTGAGGTGCATATGGGCCACTACAACACTTCAGCTTATTACTGAACAGTGAGAACAAACAAGACAGCATGGAAAAACCTTGACATATGAATTCTAACTTCACCAAGTTACATGTTTTGACAAGGAGCATCAAGGACAAAGGATGGCATATTGCCTGATAGACCCTGCACAGGGCTATTTCACAACTAGAGCAGGCAGTACATCTGTGAGCACACAGAGCCATCCCCACTGCCCTAGTCTCACAAAGCTCTTCCTTCACTGTTCAAAAGTAAGGATAATAGGTCCATGGGATGTCAGCATCATACCTTCAGTGCTCCTCAGACCACCCTATCCACCTCATGAACAAACACATGAAATTCACACCTATGGCACACTGTCCTTTCAGTGGTCCCAGCCAATACTACTGAGCATGCAGGCAGCTGCTCTCCTGTGAGATGGCTTCTTGGGGCCAAGGGCTGGCTTGCACTGCACCCTCTAGATGAAAGCAGGCAGAGAGGGATGAAAGGAGGCACAGGCTTGGCACTGCCATTGCATACAGAATCTCTGTCATCCATTTCATAAACACCACCATATGCCAGGAACAGAGCCAGATTTCCTAATTTAATTTGTGGCTGAAGCAGAAGTCCCCCATCCTTGTCCAGGGACATCTTCAAAGTGCTCACATAGCAGTCAAGTGAGACTGCTGTAACAAATATGTCTGTAGGAAGGAGACAAAAGTTCCCTTTATCTTCAGAATAATTCGAGTCATGTTCTCTCCTGGATCAAGATGTTCTGAATGCACATGGTAATTGCTCACTATATCTAGGATGGGCTTTGTCACAGAGGGAATTATGCACTTCACTCATAACAGAGAACCAACAATATACTTAACTGATATAAAACTGTGAGTTTACAAAGTCCAATGGTAAATGCAACAGTGGCTTAATGAGAAGGCATACTCAACTATTTACTATATAGAAAACAGGGTCAGACAAAACTCTTATTGAGAGCTCACAGCCTTATGTATGAGAAAAGACCACACCAGCAGTTACTGCACCTATATTTAAATATTTTAAGAAGCCAGATCTCACATTACTTCAGCTCTATACAAACAAAAACTGAGGGCTGACTCATGATGTTAAAAGCACTCCTTTGCCCATTGGGGTTGCTCTGTACCACTAGGAAGAACAGCTGCCTGGACAGATGGCCTTCAGATGATTACTTTAGGGCCCAAACTGGACTACATACTAAGACAGAAGACACTCTTTTCTGACCATTTCTACATGATGGCAAGACTCTAGAGTATCTTTGCTCACAGCCCCCACAAATGGGAAAATAAAATTTAATTCTGTCATGCATATTAAGAGCAAAATATTTTTCTGGCACAAGTTAGGGTATATTGTGTTTATATGTGTTTTGCCTCTTGAAAAGGTGGGAGTGCTGGGGTAGGTTTCCACATCTCCCCACTCTTGCTACAAAGTTCTGGTAAATTCGTAGCATAAATCAGCCTGGCCCTCACAGATAGGCCAAAAGCAGGTGGTTTGGGTTGAAACAAGTATTAGACATATTTTGCCGAATTCCTCGGGGATAGATACTATCTATTTATCTATTAATGTGCAATGTGCCATAGGGTGTAAATGAATACCATTCAGGGTATGGGTATACGTAAGATGCATTCTACTGAGCTAGCCCTTTGGGATGACCTAACAGATCTGCATGAATGTAGATGTTAAAGCTGCAAATCCAAAGATTTTCTGCATCCCTTAAACCTTGAAGCCCATTACAACCACAACATCCAACAGACCTTACAGGTCCTTTATTTTCATGCAATCTACATTACCATGTGTTAAGTAGATAGCTTTTACTAGCAACTGATAACATTGAACAGATGAGAAGCATTATGTAAAAGCCCATCAAAGTACAAAAGAGGCACAGTAAAGAGGTAGTAAACATGTATTTGAATGATTACCATTGTTCTCTGTCTTTTGTGCAGTTTTAAGTATCCATAGCAGTCACACAAAGGATTAATGGCTTTAGCTCTTTTATATCCTGATGTTCATGTGTCTGGGATCTTCAGAGTGACTCTGCCTTCCCTTCTCCAATGACATCCTCCACAGAAATTAGTTTGGGTATCCTTTCTGATTTGCCACAAAAAACATATAAGAAATCTCAGACTGGGGAAAATTTCAGACATGTTTATATTTCTGGACTGAAAGCTTTCCAAGAGTGCCTAGGAGCACGGTTCCTGGAGAATGAGGGGGGAAAAAATGGAAAATGGAGAGAAAGAGAACAAGTGCATTATACAACACTCATAATCTCATCCTACTGTGCTGTCTGCTTGCTTATCAGCAGCAAGTTTGTCAAGCAAGGAAAGTGCACATTAAGAAAATCTTGCTAAAATAACAACTTGATTTCGCATTTCAGCTCTCACAGGCAAGGAAAACGACAGCTACTGGTATTAACAGAGTAAAAGGCACACACAGCCATTTGCTCTTTGGAGATACTTGTAGTCAACAGGATTGCAACAGGATTGGCAAAGTTCTACAAAGAAAAAAAAACCCAAAAACAACTCCATTGATTTAGTACAAATCTCCCAATATCCAATATTTGCTTTAATAAGACCATAGCAGTATATCTGAAGTAATACATTCTCTTTCAATGGCTTTCCTGAAGAGAAAGTAACATAAACCACTTGAAGCAGGCAGAAATATTGGAGAATTTTGTGTTAAATGCAGATTTTGTTGGCTCCACAATGTGTAAGTAAAAGTCTGAGCACAACACTCAGAGTTGTTCTGCTGTGAGTTTTTTCATTCTTCTTGCAGTAATACTGATGCTTACAGAATTGCCAGCCTTGTTAGTATTTGACATACATGACTGAACCTCCTGACAGGAGGCAAGGTGCTAGAACAAAAATATTAGGAATGCTTACTCACTGAGTATCAGAAAACATTGATGTTACACATTGCAATATTCCAGAAATTCATTAAACAGTTTATCATGAACTCAGGTAGATGTTCTGTGGTTTTTAGGATTGGTTCATGAAATTTCATCCTTCAAAGTTATGATGTGGATTTGGGTTTCTAATGAAATTAAAAATATACAGATTTTGCCTCATTTGAGTCTATGATCTCAGCTGTATGAATCTGATGTGCTTTGGAGTACATTCTGTGTTTAAATGCAAAAAAAATTCTGTGTTTAAGGCAAAACAAAGGCCTAGTAAAAGAAGACTGCAATATACTGTGGTCTTACTAAAATATCATGATAGATGAGCAGAATTAAAAAAGAAAACAAACTAAAAGTAGGGTTACAGACCTTATATTACCTCAAATTACTATTTTCTCCTCAATATGTAGAAAAGCAGTTCTAGCTAGAAGCCTCCAAAACCAAGACAGTCATGTAAGTCATGTCTACATCACACCAAGCTTAGACAACAGTGAGTGAAAACCACACTGGCTTCAGGAGCTGATACAGGATAGCTGCTGCAGCACATTTTATTACACAAGCTGCAAGAGCCATTAGCTTGGGCACAGTGCCATGGTAACACATGAATAGGAACAAGGTTTTACATGCAATACATTATATGCTTTCAGGAACAAGGCACTATACTCAAACAGTGCTGTGCTGCACTTTGTGATCCTCATGCACATTTGAAATCTTTATACCTTTATACACAACAAAGGAGTTTGTTCCTAGGGGAAAAAAAAAAAAGCCTAAAAAAAAAAAACAAAACCAAGGTAGGCTTCAGATAGTTCACTGGATGTTTTTATTGGAAAATATTGTTTTGGAATAGATGGAACAATGTTTCACAAAGTTGCAATTGTACATTACCCTGAGGAAAAGATGCTCTCATTTTCCATATCCATCCAAGATTTTGTTCTCTCATGGATTCAGTAAAGAAACTGTTGCAAAGAAAATACAAATCATTTTGGGAGATAAGACACACTTAAAAGTTAAAGCAAGCAGAAGGGGCAGTCAACTACCTGCTGAGCCATCTGAGTTTCAGAGATAAAAGCCAGTACTCAGCTAGGCTTTTTTCACAAAGCAGCACTGATCCCTCAGCATGCTCATTCTTAAAAAAAATCTGGTAGCAACAAGGATCTCAGCTTCCAACAGAAATGGAAGCAATATCAAGCAAAGGGAGCTCTAATAAGGGTCCATGAATTTCGGAATTTTTGTTAGATATGCATTAGCAAATGGAGGTTTACTCAGAAGGTGTATGAAGGAACATTCTCTTGTGCCTCCTGTGGTGTGTGTGTGGTAAGACACCGATGTAAGCGTAATTTGTTCTTTATGGCTCTAGAGCTTGCTGTCTTTGCAGTTCAAGAAAAGTAAATAAGTGTTACATATACATATGTGCATATACATGTGAATGTACATATACACATTTATAAACTGATGTACCTATGTAAATACATATATTAAAGGATTTAATACACGAACACAGTCCTGAAGATAGAAAACTTCATGCCTGTAGTGTGCATACCTACATGTAACTCTTCATAGGAATATACTGTTCAGCTGGTTACGTTTCCAAATTTCAAGTCTGTGGACCTCTGTAAAAAATATATGTGCAAGTTTAAAAAATATTCCAGTGTCCTTTTTTATTTTAATTAAATGTAATTTGGAGGTAAAGTCTTTGCACAAGTGAAAGAAAAAGATCACCGTATGTCTCTCACTCTTTATATAGTAGATTCAATTTTCAAAGCTCATGGAAACTATATATACTTGTCTCTTTTATTTAATCAAATGTGAAGTATTTTCCACTACCTGTATAGCAGGACAAAATTTCAAAAATTCATATCAGTCATGGGTGATGTAAAACACAGCCCCAAAGAAGAAATGGATCTTCAATATGCAAAAATATTGATTTCTGTTATGAAGTTGTGTTGAAGAGCTAGAAATAAATTTTGAAATTATGATTTTGTTCAGTCGGAAAGCAGAACAACCTTCAGGTCTATTGGAGGACTTCAGAGCCCTCTCCTCCCAGGAATCTCCATAGGAGCCAAAGTATCTGCTACTAGTCACAGAAATGGAAAATGCTCCCATTACTAATTCACATTAGCATACAACTGCCATAAGGAATCTGCCACTTATCATACAGAATATGCAACGTAGGAAAGTATCAGATAGTGTGTGTAGATTTCAGTGGTTGACCACAAAGTTATACAGTTTTGTTTCATTATTCATTCACACTGTTACCAGTAACTGGGCTGATTACTCTCCCATTCTTCTTCTTGGTTAATTTTTAACATGATCCTACAGAATAAGTATTGTGCAGTTCCATAGGCCAGTGGTTTCTGAAGAATGAGCATTGTACTAACCCAACAGGTGTTCAAACATTTCCTCATCTGACCAAAACACAACATGCCCTAGAGCCCAGAAAGGAATTTGAACCCCATTTGGGTTTAATCTAACCCTTCACAGACCTGAGATTCATCTCTGCTTAAAGCAAAATGGGAGTTTTTAGTATATTCATATAGCCACTTTAATTGCTGCAGTGGTAAATTCTCAGCTTGCTGTCAAGGGACCAGAGGACTCCAGTAGAAGTCTGGGTGATTTCAAGAACAAAGGATGTCAACCATTCAGTACTTCAGCTTGTCAATAAGGCTGCTATATATGCTTTAAAAAAATGCAGACTAAAATTTATAATCAAATTTATACTCAAATTACTTCTTCCTATGGACATGTTTATCTAAAAGCAGCCTATCTGAAATGACCCAGTTTGTAACATTACATCACCGCAGCCCCACTGGAACACAGGCCAACATTGTGCCCTCTGGCAAAGAAGGCTAATGGAATCCTGGGCTGCATGAAGAGAAGAGTTGCCAGCAGGCTGTGGGGCAGGTAATCGTGCCCCTCCATTCAGCACCAGTGAAGCCACACTTGGAACCCTGTGCCCAGCTGTGGGATTATTAGCACAAGAGGGACACGGAGCTCCCGGAGAGAGTGCAGTAAACAGTCACTAAGATGATGAAGGAACTGGAATATGTCTCCTTTGAACGAAGACTGAGAGACCTGAGATTGTTCAAGCTGTAGAAGAAAAAGCTCACAGAAATCTCGATATTGCACATACTCCTGAGGGCACTAACAAGGCATTGCCTCTTTCGTGGTTCCCTGTGACAGAACCAGAGGCAATAGGCCCAAACTGAAAGACTGGAGCAGTGGGAAATGCTTTTTTACTGGGAAGGTGACAGAGCACTGGCAAAGATTGCCCAGAGATGTGTGGAGTCTCCATCCTTGAGACTTGAGCAGCATTGGAACAGGGAAGCTGAACCAGATGAACTCCTGAGGTTCCAGATGAACTCACTTCCAACCCCAGCCCCACCATGATTTTGTATTTTGTTCAGGGAAAATAGCAAAAGGAATCACATGAAACGTTTCAGTTGAGGGAAAAAATCAGAAGTAAATCTTAGGATTATTAAAAATAGCATCACACTTGTCAGAGTTCTCAGCATGCTGACTGGAAAGAGGCACAAAATTGCAATAATATTTTACCAGAAATGGCAATATAAATTGAGATGAAATTGTTATCCAGTTCTATTTCTCATACTATCTATGAGAAAAAATAGAACTAGTACATGGTACATAGGTGAGTAGAAAAGTCTGCTTCCTCTGCACTATTTATCATGCTGTTCTGTATGTTCTGTACCATGTTTCTGAACTATATTCACAAATTGTATATAGGTAAGGCCATACAGTCTAATGACCTATCAATACCACTTAGACCCAAATCACAGGATTCCTGAAAAAAAGACAAAGTTACAGAAGCTGTACTTGTTCATTTGACATTGCCACATGCTTCTGAACATTAGTTCTCTTAATAGAATGGCTATATCTTGATAGTTTTTGGTGGCTTCAAATAATTTCAATTTAATAAATTAATAAGAACCTCAGGATATGCCAAAGACAAAATATCCATAAATCTGTACTTGCTTACTGCAAAACATATAAAAATGGTCTGTGTCAACAATCTCATGACAATGCTATTATCTACTAGCGTTCAAAAGACAGAAATTCAACCAAAATGTAAGAGATATGAAGGAAACTGCAACTTGTTATTTCATTTCTAATAATTCAGTATTGTCAAATATCTTTCCTACCTGTCTGCATGCACCATACCGCCTTAAACCACAAAAATAGTAAATTTAAAAAGTCAACCTCTGACTTTTTGATCTGTCTCTTAGGATAAACACATAGGCTGCTTTGGAAATAAGGTCATAATTCAATTGGAGACTTCAAACATTTTCTGCAATTCAAACACAACAAGTGAAATTATGATGCCAAGAGGTTAAATTCCAGTTCTGTTTAGATAAATCTGGATCTCTCCAAAATAGCATCTGTCAAAATATTACAAGATACGTAAATTATAACACTGACAGAAAGAATCCATGAAAGAAAATCAGGAAGCTGTAAAGATAAAGTATAAAAAATGGAAACAGAGAATATGCAAGTAAACCTCAACTGATTTAAAAGAGGTGGGGGGGGGGGGGGGAGCAGGAATGAGAGAGGAAAGAGATATTTAAAGTAATGGACTGACATTACTACAGAAAAAACAGAACTAGGGCCACTTTGTTGGTTTTAAAGCAAGATAAGCACCCTGACCCGCTTCAGCACAGGTGGCTATCCCAGCCACGCAGTCCATATCTCACTTCATCAATGTGATGGATGGTGAAAATGGCGATTTATTGCAGGGAAACATAGCATTTTATAGCCTGGGGTCACTGTGTTACTCTCATCTACATACGTCACACCTGGGTGCTATTGGCTAATTGCAAGAGAACTTACTATCTTGGTAGAGAGGGGGACTGCTAACTTTCTGTTACATCCCGAATTCTTCCGCAGCACCAGGCCCTAACTACAACACCACTTTCACTGTGCATTAGCTAATTCCTAATCTAATGTCTCAAAGAAGGCTGATACTGGAGAGAAAAACAGGCTCTGCAAACCAAAACCAAACACTCCAACTTGTTCTCCTGCATACTGTACTCACATTTGGCTGAGAGATGCAGGGTTGCAGTCCAGTATCTACATTTTCATCAGATTCCAAAAGGTATTCTGCCTGACTTTCATAGGCATTCTCACAGAGTACATGGTATCTGTTCAGTATTAATGATCAAGGGAACAAACTGTCTTTCACCAGTGAATGTAAAGGTTTCCATTCTTCTGTTTAGGTCAGTGCTGGAGACAAAACAGTACACTGGCTAACTGCATGACAACTAAGGACAGATCCCATTGT
This sequence comes from Cyanistes caeruleus, assembly GCF_971803275.1. Lineage (NCBI taxonomy): Eukaryota > Metazoa > Chordata > Aves > Passeriformes > Paridae > Cyanistes > Cyanistes caeruleus. The sequence goes on from NC_141732.1 coordinate 38,576,448, forward strand.
AAAACAGACCAGTCAAATACAAAGCTATGCCTATTTCTCACCTGTGTTACGTAAGTTTTCAGAGACACTCAACTTCTCATCTTGACGTATAGGAAGGAGGAAATCCAATGAGACCACAAACATTTGAGCATGTGCCTGTAAGTCCAACAGAGCACAAAAAAATGTAACTGTATTTGATAGCAAACAGGAGAGAAATTCAGAGATGCAAATCCAGAAGAGAGCTCTGGAAGCACATTCCCAAATGCACTCCCAGACACTCAAAACTCTTCTAAGTCCAGACAGTCCACCACTGCTGCAGCCTAGAAACACTTAGACTTATACAGGTGTTACAGGCTGTAAACACAGATATATATGCTCTGTGCTGATTGCCATCAGCATATGTTCTTGAGGAAAAGGAAGACCTAAAAGCAGCCATGATGCCTCAAGACAGGACAATTCAGAACACCTCATAGAATAAACTATCTTAAGAATATTCTTAATGCAGGGAAAAATAAAGTGAACTTTCATAAATCTGTAAAAATTACTTACCTCCATATTGTTTGTCATAGCATATGTGATATGGACAAGTCATAATCAAAACTGCAAAAATACCACACATTTCTCCCATAAATACCTTGCAGAAATTCTGTACCACTTGGGCACTGCACTGGTGTTCCCCACTAAACACCACAAGACTTTTCTGTGGGAAATATTTAAAGCCCAAATCCCCAAAAACACACCAAAAACAGTCACTGCACTTAGTAGGATGCCAATATACATGGAAATAGTTGTCCATGACCTGCATATCAGTTACTTCTAAGTCCCAGGTAGCATTTTTTTTCAGTAAGGGTTTTAAGACCAATTCATCTTTCAGTTAAAATATTTCAGACATGAGCATTTCAAAATCTTTAACAGCAGGAATAAAGTAAACTTACAGTAAACTTGTAAAGTAACATAAGATAATATAATAACACAGAGACAAAGGATATAGAGACAAAGATGAACTATGCTATTAAGTAGTCTCATGTTGCTGGGAGTAAATGAAATGTCTAAATTTACATAGAAGCTTAGAAGACACCTACTACTCCTTAGCAGCCAGGATAAAATTTTGGTGACAAATTTCATTATGCTCATCCATCCACAGCGGTCTGGCTTAAAATTTTAAGTCTCAGTCCTCTGTTGCACACACAGCTGAACACAATAAATTCCATGGGAAGACAATCCACATCAGAATAACTAGAGGTGGAAACACGTAAAGAAGAGGTATGGGGTTTGAACAGAGAAAAGTGAATTCTTGAATGAATCAAATGAACTGAACACTAAACCAGTGAGCAGCACTTTTAGCAGGAAGGAGGCCCTTTTGGTCTGTGCCAGTGCTACCACAGCAGCAGTCTCTGCTTTCCCTTATGATTCTTCTGCAAATAACTCATTCTGTCATATTCTCATTGTGCTTTTAGAAACAGAGGAACTGGCAGCTCTTGAGTGTACAATCTTTGTGTGCTGTCCTGGCTTCCATTTCATTCATTCATTCATTCATTCATTCATTCATTCATTCATTCATTCATTCATGTGTACAGGATTAAAATACATTGCATTCCGTATGTTTGTCAATAGTCACATATTTTTATCAGATGTCTTCTACAAACTACAAGCTCTCCTCCTTCTCTTTCTCCAGAAAGATTCATATTCCCAGCATGGATTTCTGAGTGCATGCCACAGACATTTCTTACTGCTCATTTGAGCACAGTGGAATGTCAGTATTTGGGTGGTCCCTTTGCCAGTGCAGACTCCTTGCAATCTCTGGGTGGTCAACTCAGTGCCAGATTTCTCACCTGTGGTGAAAATACTGATTTTCTTCAGGGAAACAGAGAGCACAGTAAGTCATATAAAGGATGCCACTGGGAAGAATTTTTGTAAAAATTGAGATCCTATAAAATACTTTTTCTTAATATGCAAATCTCCTAGGCACACCTCCAAGATGATTTTCCACTGCTTTCCTAAGTACCTTTTTTCCACCTACAAACAACAGCAACAAAAAATTTGATTTTCTGTCCCAGAGGCAAATCCAGTACAGTTGCATTTCCCTCATAGTGGAGGACTTAAAAAAATCCCCAAATTCTAGTGTGCAAACCTGGCCTCAGCAAATGGGTCAGTGGGCTACAGTCTCCTCCTGCCAGGCCCAGCCAGAGATGACTTTCAGCACAGCTGCTGAGCTGGCTTTCCTTGTGGATACATTCTTTTTCTCCAGTTGTGTTTACTTCTTCTTAAACCTGACACAACTGGACAATAGTACTGCCTTTATCTTGTATCAGGTTCCCAGAAACTAGAAGGCATATTTGGGCAGTGTTGAGTTCTGGTGGTCACAGATTCTTAATGCAGTTTGCCATAGTGGGCAAAGCTCTTCAGTGGTCTTTACAGTGTTTAAGACAAATTATGGTTTTTAAGGCTCTTACACTATGGAGAAGCAGCACAGATATTCCTAGTTTCATGGCGAGATATGCAGACAGCCCTCATACCATGCCCAGTGAAGCACCCCAGACAAAATTTTCCTAGCGCTGGAATGAGCTGGTTTACTGCCTTGTGGAAATTCGGTAGTCTGAAGGTTGTGAGGACATCAGAAGTAAAGTGCAGCACAAGAAAACTTACGGCCTGTAGAGGATGATTAGGACAGGGAACATTTCAACAACTTAGACATACACAAGTCCATGGGAACTGACAGGGTGCACCAAGTGGTGTGGAGGGAACTGGACAATGCCACTACCCCAGTCATCACAGCAACAAGAGAGGGTGCTCCTAAGCACTGAAAGAAAGCAAGCTATTATCAATCCTATTTACAAGAGGAAGAAGGAGGATCTGGAGAACTACATGATTATCAGCTTCGCAGTTTCTCCTGGGAAGACGATGGACTAAACAATTCAAATATATAAAGGACAAGAAGGTTATTTGGAGCAGTCAGCACAGATTTATGAAGGTGAATCATTCTTGAACAATCTTATAGCCGTCTATGATGAAATAAGCAGTCTGATACATGGAGAAACAGGAGAATGAGAAAGGTTGCTTTATCTTAACTTTAAGCAATTCACACTGTCTCACATCACACCTTCCCAGATAAACTGATGAAGTACAGACTAAGTAAGTGGCAAACAAAGTGGACTGAAAACTGACAGAACTGACAGGCTCAGAGAGCTGTGGTGTCACAAAAGCAGCTGAAGGCCAGCTGCCCACAGTGTACTCCAGGCATTGATACAGGGACCAGCATGCTTAAAATCATCATTAAAGAATGATGATCAACTCTCTGAATGAGCTCTCAGAGAGTTTTTAGGTGATGGAAAACTACAAGAAACAATTAACATACCTGATATGTGCTGCCATCCAGAGGAACTTTACAAGCTGGAGTAAAGGGTAAACAGAAACCTCATGAAATGCAGCAAAGGGAAATTTAAAGTCCTGTCCCTGAACAGAAATAACTGCAGGCACAGTATCTGCTGGGGGCAGCTAGTGAGCTGGTAAGTAGCTTTGTGAGAAGAATCTTAGTCCTAGAGGACAAGCTGAAAATGAGCAATGCAATGCATCTTTATGGCAAAGACAGGCAGCAATTTCCTGGGCTGCACTAGGAAAAAACTTTGCTAGCAGGTCAAGAAAATAGTCCCTCCTTTTTTCAAGAACTGGTAAGATACTTCTATAGTTCTGGGTGCAGATCTGGGCACTCAAGTATAAGAGACGTGGAAATACTAGAGACAGTCCACTGCAGGACCACAGAAACCTCAAAAGACTGGACTATCTTTCACAGAAGGTGAGGCTGAAGGAGCTGGGTCTTCTATAGCATGGTGAAGATGAAGCTCAGAAAGATCTTGTGCATTTGTAAAAATAGTTGATAGAAGGATGTAAAGATGATAAATCCAAAATCTTCTATGCAGTGTCCTGTAACAGGATGAGAAGCAATGAGAACAATCCGAAACACAGGAAATTCCCTGTAGGTGCAACAAACCCCCCCTTTGTTATTATAGGGGTGATCAAATGCTGTCAGAGGTTGCCCAGAGATGATGTGGAATCTCCATCCTTGACGATATCCCAGATTCAGCTAGAGATGGCTGGGGCAACTTGCCTCAGTTGACCTTTTCCTCATGCTGGAGGATTGTCATGGGCAATCTCCAGAGGTGCCTTCCAACCTCGGTGACTCTGCATTTTACACTGTTCTACACTTCTTTCCTCTATAAAGGATAGGACTCACACATGCTCAAACCAGGTGACAGTCAAAAAGGTAGGGAGTGGAGGAGAAAGGGAGTGGCAGGATAGCTCCTGCATTACCAGTCTCTTAAACAAAACAGTGTCAGGCTGGAAGTCCAAAAGCAGCAGAGATTCTGTTAGACCAGAACTTCTCTGCCTTTTTCTAAGTCTAGCCTTAAGGTGACATGGTAAACAAATATGACAATACATTCTTTTTATACAGCTGAATAGCTCAAAGTTATTTTCACATGTGAATGAATATTTTCTTTCACACTGCACAATGGATCCTGATTATCTGCTTTCCTTATGGTTACAAAGTCACTTTTATTACTGAAAATATACTGAAATATATTGAAAGTGTATCTAAAAGGTTGCCCTATCCAATCTAAAAGGTTGCCCTATCCAGTCAGGGCTTCTCACACATTCTTCTCTCTAAAAGCTAAGCCCTTTCCCTTTGAAAAGCAAAATCCTATTACAGAATAATGCAAGATTACAAAAATAATTAGTCCCAAAAATTTAAAAAATATCAGGTGCGCATTTTTCAATGTTTCTGCAGGTCCAAAATTATGGTCAACTTTTACTTACTAGTAATTAGATTCTACTTGAGAACTTCCTCATAGTTTTATGCCTAATTCAGTGCAGGGCTAAAAAACTGAAAAGAGTATTTGGTAAGGGCTCATGGTCAGCATGGCAAGAGACAGGATGAACTTCTGTATCTCTGAATTGTTCTTAAAACATGAAAAGAGAGCTCTTGGTCCTACAACTGAAAGGAATATTAAGAAGCTCAGAAAATAATTTCTTGACAATGTTAGGTAAGATGCAGAGATGTTTCTAGGGTCATGCAGACCTGAGGAATTAAAGGCAGTTCATGTTGATATGAGACAGGGAAAAAAAGAACACAGGTTTTTCCAGCAGGCAACAGACAGATCTAGCATTATTTTTTCTCTATTTTTCTGTTTCTCAATGATAGTATATTTCTGAGTGACCCTTCATGAATTATAAGTGACACCCATTTCAAGTTATTCTGTATGCATAATTCTCTTAAGCCATCTTAGTTTAAGAGGTTCTTCACTGTCTTAAGCATTTCACACACCGATGCAATCCTATTTTATATGTGCATAAAATTACTCAACGCATGAACATTCACCATATAGTGTCTAAGTAGGTAGAAGGCTTCCCAGACATCTTGACCTGGGTATCTCTCTGAAGCTGTAGCATGTGTTTTATTACAGAAAAAACTACTAAATTTAGAAGCCACACTTGGAGTATTTTTCTGGAACAATCTACATTTTATGAAACAAAAATGAAGTTTCGTACTTGACTCATTATCAGCTCTCAGACTGATTAGGTAAACAGTGAAGGACTAAGCTTTTCTGTTGTTAAGATTAACTTGAAAATACAAATATATATATACACAATTACTTACTGGAAAAAGCTTATTGAGACAGAGCAGATAAAATAAATGTATTTCGGAGAAACAAAGTATTCAAGACACAACTAGCATCCCACAAGAGCGCAGCTCTTCAGAATAAATTGATCTTTACATAAATTCAGCTCAAGTGCCAAAAGCAATATCCACCTGTATTTTAAACCTAACATATTTTTGTATCCCACGATGAAGCCATAATTCCTTTTTGTCATTAACTTAAAATCTCAATACTTAATACACCAGGAGAAAGTTCTGCAAAACCTACTCCCACACCTGACATTTAAGCTACAGTTTAAATGTAAATCTATTCCCACCTCTCTAGACTGTGTGTAAGCAAGGAATGATTTAATCTTTTCTCACATTCATTGCTTTCCTAAGCCTACCTCACATCAACTATTACATTACACACAAAATCTTCATATGCTGTATTCATAATATACCAAACAAGAAACACAATTCAAAACATCTGTTTATGCAACAGCTGGTCCATACCAGAGACTTATACCTACCTCCCAAAAATGTCTAGGACTGTCCATAAATAATATCGTGGAGATAATAACTGCAATCCCAAAGTGCTACCACAGGTTTTATCTGCAGTCCTGAAGGACTCTGTTACCTCAGATATTCACTTTGCAGATCTCAACTCCCTTCGTAAAGCAGTGTTGGAGGAGGGTGTGGTTGGTTTTTTTTCTATTCACTTTTACAGCTTTGGAGGCAGCTGCTAAACTTGCCTAACAGAAATTTCCATATAGCTTCCAGTTACAGAGAATTATGCAGGAAGAATGAGCAGATGAGAACCTCTATAGACATATAAGAGCAGCCAGACATTCACAAGCCCTGGTCCTCATGAGGATGATACACCCAGATATCTGCTGGAGAGAAAATACAGAAGGGTATAAGTAAACCAGAAAGTCCCTGGAATGCAGTGATGATAATTTCCATGTCCAAGTGATAGAAAAGCCAACAAGGAGACCTTGTTCTGGACCTTGTTCTCACCACCAAGGAGGGGCTGGTGGGGGTAATGTGAAGCCCAAATGCAGCCTTGGCTGAAGTGACCATTTACCCATGGAGTTTAAGATCCTTAGGGAAGCAAGGAGGACACACAGCAAGCTCACTAACCTTGAGCTCAAGAAAGCAGATGTTGACCTCTTCAGTGATCTCCTTGGTAGACTACCATGGAATAATTCTCTTCTCCTGGAGAGAAGAGGGGACTAAGAAAGCCAGTTGATATTCAAGGACCACCTCCTCCAAGCTCAAGAGTAATGCATCCTGAAAACAGAAAGCCAGGCAAAAACTCTGGGAGGCATAGATAGATGAATAAGAAGATCCTGGAAAATCTCAAAGACAAAATGGAAGGACACAGAGAGTAGAAGCAAGGACAGGTAGCCTGGGGGTAGTAGAGAGAGATTGTCTGAGGAGCCAGGGATCAGCTTAGTTAAATCTGGCCACAGGCATAAATGGCAACAAGACATGATTCTACAGACACATCCATGATAAAAGGAAGGCATGGGGAAATGTGGGCCTCTCCAGAGAAAAATGAGAGACCTGATTATTCAGGGTTTGGATAAGGCTGCAGTATTCAAAGACCTTTTTTCCTCAGTCTCCACTGGTGAGTACTTCATGTACTACTTCCTACCCATCAGTAGGGAAGGTGATGTTTGTTATAAATTCTCATCAGGCCGTTCAAAAACACCAGACCATGTGATAGAGAACTCTTATGCTTTTATTATATAGTCATCTTAACTCTGGCAAGTAGTCCACTGTTTATCCTCAAAAGTGTTGGTCAACAAGCCTGTAACTTCTACAACACATTTCCACAAGCTTCCAGTTCCTACAACGAACTCCAATACAGAGTTGAATATGATACGTGCACTTTGCCCAGACAAAGCAAGGTAGGAGTGAATAAGGACATAGGAGAGAGAAAGAGAAGTAACAAGTTCACCAGTTTGTAGTTCCACATTGATCCTGCTCCACGGATAGTCTGGATCTGGGATAGCAAGACAAAGAGAAAAAGAGGGAAAAGGGGTGCAGGAAGGACCAAATTTTTATAAATAGCCTGGTGCATGCCTCTTATGCAAACTAAATTTTTTGTGCCAGTTTGTATGCTCATGAGCATCCAGACCTCTAGGAGATGAGTCAGGATGGGCATGCCTAGGTGGAAAGGGAAGATGGCTTAGAAGAGGGCTGTCCCACCTCCACAGGATCTTTCTTCCAATCACAACTTTCACAACAGTCAGAATGTCTGAGACAAAACATGAGCCTGCTCCTCATATTTAGCCACACCAAGCTGCAGAAGGCAAAGGTAGGACTGGGAGAACGAAAAGAGAAGATCTGATTCAAGACCTCATCCAAGAGGTCTGAAGGTGCAAAAATCCATGGGACTTGAGAAGAAGCCTTCATCGATCCTGATGGAACTACCAGAAGAAGAGGCTAAGCCACCATCCATCCTATTTATGAAGTAGTGACAGTCTGGTGAGGATACCGCAGACTGGAAAAGGAGAAACATAAACACTCATTTTTAAAAAGGGAACAAAAAGACCCAGGTAACTAAGACCAGCCAGGCTCACTTCTGTGCCCAGTAAGATCAAGGTGCAGATCCTCCTGGACACTCTGCTAAGGCATATGGAAAATAAGGAGTGACAATTAAAATGGCTTCATTAATTCACAGATTTGGTGGCTTTCTATGACAGGGTAACAGCATTGGTGCATGAGGGAAGAGTGACTGACATTTGCAAAGCATTTGACACTGTTCCACACAACATCCTTGTCTTTTGGGATTTGAGAGATTGACCACTCAGTGAATAAGGAATTGGCTGGATGGTCACGCACAAAGAGCTCAATGTGTAAGTGGAGACCAGTGGCGAGTGGTGTCCCCAGGGCTTGGCATGGAGACCAGCACTAACAGGGACATGGACAGCAGGAGTGAGGGCACCCCTCAGCAAGTTTGCTGATGACACCAGGCTGTGTGGGGCAGTCAACATGCTGGAGGGAAGGGATGCCATCCAGAGGGACCTAGACAGGCTGGAAAGGTGGTCCCTGTGGGAATGTCATGAAGCTCAACAAGGCCAAGTGCAGGGTCCTGTACCTGGGTCACAGCAATTCCAAACACAAATACAGTCTGGGTGGAGAATGAATTGAGAGCAGGAGGAGAAGGACTTGGGGGCATTGGGAAATGAAATGTGACCAGCAGGTTGAGGGAGGTGATTCTCCCTCTCTACTCCTCTTTCATGAGACCCCACTTGGACAACTGCATCCAGTTCTGGGGCCCCCAGCGTAAGAAAGATGTCAACACTCCTGTGGAGTGAGTCCACAGGAGGCCACAAAGATAATCAGAGGGCTGGAGCACCTCCTCTATGAAATATATGGGTTGGTCAGCCTGGGGAAGAGAAGGCTCTGAGAAGATCTTACAGCAGCATTGAAGAAACCAAAGGGGCCAACAAAAGAGTTGGAGAGGGGCTTTCTACAATGGCATGTAATGACAGGACAAGGTGGAATGGCTTTGAACCCACAGAGGATAGGTTTCAGAATAGGTATTATGAAGAAATTATTTACTATGGTGTTGGTAAGACACTGGAACAGGTTTCTAAGAGATGCTGTGAATACCCTGTTCCTGAAAGTGCTCAAAGTCAGGTTGGATGGTGTTTTGAGCGTTGGAATTAGATGACTTTTAAGGTCTCTTCTAATCCAAACCATTCTATGACTCTGATATTCTAATATACATCCCGATTAGCCCTTTTTGTGAATTCTGAAAACATTCCCATTCATGTTTTTTCATCTGCTGTCCTGTAAAACTTTTATTAGGAACAGAGGCATTTTATAAATTATAACACTAATTTTATTTATATCTTATCTATAACTTATCTGAACTGTAATCTAGAAGGAATAACATTTTTTTTCATGTATTAACAAAAATAAAGCATATTTAAGATATGACATGTCTAAATTGCAAGAAAATGCAAAAACTGAATAAGCTATACACCAAATTATACTGTTGTTATTTCTTGTAGCATACACATCACCACCATCAAATGCAAGGAAATATAAATTGGAACAGATTATCTCTATCTTGAGAGCCCTCAAGGGTATCTGTAACCCTTTAAATCACAATGACTGAAAACATTAGAGGCTCAGGTCCATGCACTTTGTTATTTGAATACAGGGTAAAAATTTTGCTCATTACATGAAGAGCACCTTACAAAGACTAAATATTAAGTTTTGGAGCATCCTGGTTAAAACTTCTATTATTCCTTCATATGGTACTCTCAGTACTTCTGAAATCAGCCTAATTTCCTTGATCTGCATCCTATAACAAAATGGGGAGATTTCAGGTGAAAAAATGTTGCTGTTAATACAGTCAAATTATCTCCTCACTGGACAGCAGATTTTAAGCTATAAAACCTCATTAGGTTTTATACCTATAATACACCTCTAATAGTAAAACACTTATTCAGAAAGCAGATGAGGTATTCTCTCATTCTTCAAAAGGATGTTAGGACCTAAAGCAATCATGCTGCAAGTATGCAATCAGTGCCTCAGCATCTTAAAGTAGATAAGAATCATAGGAAGAAGCCAAGAGCAAGTCCTGAGAAACATCCTTAAAAAATGTTGATGTCTCTATCTAGTATTCCCCAAGGTGCTAATAGTACATGCTATTTAAAGCAAAATGAGAAAACAAGACTGCAGGGTTCTCCATCTGTTTTGGATATCCAGCTGTGAAACTGGTGCAGGATGGAGGTTCATGCTGAATGTTCCTCATGCTTGGAGGAACAAGCTGAATGTGAAACAGATGATGTGAAGCACAGGATGGATGTTTGGTGGGTGTGTCAGGTCAGGAGCTTCAGCTGCCAGCCCCACCTGCTGATACTGCCCCAACAGCTCATACCTCAGCCTCCAAGCAACATCAGCCCAAGGCTCTGCAGAGCCATAGCAACTGGAGCAAAGCCAGCATCCTGTAACACTCTGCTCTATGAGTGCAGCACTTCCAGAGCTGACTCACAGGTCATTCATCTGTCTTTGCTGGAGCTGGTCAGATGAGGATGGGGAGATCTGGCACCTGTAACTAACCTGCTCAGAACTGCACACTTTATGCATTGCAGCCAAAGAAGATTATCTGGAGCTCCAACAATGGCTCAGATTTCTGGCTCCAGATCATGGCAAAAGCCACACAAGCACTCACAAAAATATATAAAGATATTCAGAACCATCAGCATGTACATATAAACATCTTAAAAGGGTTCTGCAAAACAATGTCTCCATGTGAACAAATCTGATTCAAGCACATTATTTAAGAAAGGTGTGAGAGGATGATCAAAGAATATTCTAATATCAGATAGCCAGAAAACACTCCAGTTAGGTAGAACAGAACTAGTTATAATCTAAAAATGCTGAAAATTAGCAGGACTTGGGATGGGATGAAATGCAAAAAGAAGGCCAAAATGGAAAAAAAAACCCAAACCTATAAAGATGTACCTGACTTTTTCTCTCTTTTATGTACTTAAATACAGTTAGTCAATTACACTTATACTCACTTTGGTGTTTAAGTAATATAACACGGCCTTAATGCAACTGTGACTCTCAAAACTTTACATCATCATGTTTAATAGCTCAAGAACTGAATACAAATTTTCTCACTGAGGAAAATTATTTTGAAGGTAATTTGGATTTCCTAGTCTGACCACGCACATGCAGCTGGCAATGATCTTTGACACCTTTTCATTGCAAAGATGGCCTTAGCGATATCTTACCAGGGTTTTCTATTGAACATTAATTTTTCAATGGTATCTAGAGAGAAATGAGGAAGTATGTATAGCCTCCTATAAATATTTCATCTTTTCCCAACCTTCTAATTCACCCACTCTATGAATGAAAAAGAACATCATAAGCTGCCATTTTTGGCTGAAGGAGAGGATGTTTTTGAGAAAAAGTACCTGCTCATTAAGTAAATAAGTAAATAAGTAAATCCACCTTCCATAGAGAGATTACTGAACGCTGTTGTTTAATATCTATGATACTCCAGCATATGCTCAAACAAGGAATTTACATGCCCCACACCAAAATCTGCTTTGCTGTGGTTCTTTTCCAACTCTGCTAACACACATGTGTCTGCTGCTGCTGAGCTGAAGTTTCTGGCATAACATAAAATCCAGCCTACATTATTCTTTTATTATGCAGTACATCAACAATGTTACATTAACTTTCAGAAGTTGACTACTTGAGCTGGAGTCACAAAAAATATTTTGAAGGAGCCTTTGCTTGTATTTGCTAAGCTGCAACGGAGTTTCAAAATACACTGTAATTACTTCTTTTCTTCCTCCAGCCACCTGGACCTTTGTTTTACCAGGCAAAACCAAACATATGCTGCACTTAAGCTCATTCTCTGTGCAGCTAAATACAGAGGGCTTGGGTAGAGCTGCTGCTGCTACCTCTACATTCAGGAGAAGATCAAGGTGGATAAGAACATAGTCTCCCTCAGAAGCAAAAGCTGCCTTTCCTATCCTCCTCAGCAGCATCAGAAGCAGGAAGCCCAGTTTCTGAGCTCTCAGATGGCCATTTGTCCCAGATACTTGTTTTGATACAGCTTGTTGTTTGGTCTTCATTTCTTGGTTTGGCCAGATTCACACTGGCATTGTTGAGAAGCCTATAAAGAGTCCAGAAAGGTCAAAGTGGAATAAAAGAAAGAACAGGACAGACATATGGCTGCAGCTCATTAAGGGAGCAAGGCTTTATTGAGTGCCCTGAATGCTGCTTGTAGAGGACAGAAAGACAGAAGAAGGCAATGGTATTTGCCACTCAATACCATTTTAATTTTTCAAACCAGCTGCCCTCTCTTGCAGGTATTAATGTTGTCTGTGTTCACTAAGTATATGTCCAGCAAGAAGAGTAAGTACAAGGTGACTCACGTGAGCAATGTCTGCAGTCTCTGAAGGTTCCATGAAGATATTCAGGCTTTAATGATATTAATGTGACTATTTGTCAGATGAAACCTAAACTGAGATAGGTTTGAAATTTGATGCAGCAGCGCCTCAGCATTTAGAGAAAAATTATAACAGCAAGGGTTAGGTAAAAACTGCCAATACCTTTGCATTCCCAAAACAGTATCTTTTAAGAACCTCTTTCATCATGACACATTTTTAAAAGGTAAATAGATTTACAGTATCTTTGTAAAGTATAAAAGATACTTTCTCTTTACCAAAACCTCTCAATTCTTATAACAGCAGTTTGTTTCATTAGTGCAATGTATTCCCATAGCAGAAGGAATACTTTGCCAAGGCAAACATGCTCATGATCACATTATTCAAAACCTGAAAGGAACATTCTGCCTAAGATCAAGATTCAGACCAGCACAAGGCTACTCCATCTGCACAGATAATTACAAGCTGTGCAAAATTTGCACATGGTAGCTGTCAGAGGACTTACACCAGGAATGCACATGGGCAGACATTTTTGTTAGGGCTTACTTGGGCATTCTCTCTACAGAGCAAGTTCTTAATGAAACACTATAAAAATAGCAAAAGAAAAACGATTACTTCTTATCCTATTAAACCCTTTCCCCAAACTGCTATTATCATTACATTATTCTTTTATGTTCCACTGATACTTTTTCAATTCCAAAACACTTTAGAAGATTAACAAAATCTCTGCCCAAGGAAAAATCATGTACTCCCAAAACATTTCAGGAAAAGTCCAAAAATAAATAATAACAAAAGATAGCAAAAATCAAGAAGGAAGAGTACAATTTTCCAAAGAAATGTCTTGCTGATTTACAACTGCATAGAGATTAATACAAATCTTGGAAAAAAACATGGGGATGTTCTGATCACAGAAAAGTATTTGAAAACCACTAGGATAAAAAAATGTATCCAACAGTGGTAAACTGGTTGTTTCCTTTATCAGATCAGACCAAAAGCACCACAATATCTGCAGCAGTGGTTAACTACTGATAGAAACTCTTTGCCTTCATCTGCTTTTGCAGCACTAAGCTACATAAAGTTTGCAAGCTCTGCTACATGTTTACTTAAGTACCTGAGCATGGCTTAGGTCACTTGATCTGAGTTGATCTCACCACCACTAAGCAGCACTTCACATACTCCTGACAGCAAATTGGTCCAACCTGCTCCAAGAGCCATCTGGAGGGATTTTCATAAATTGCATGCCCAATCACGTGTCAGAACATGAAAGAATAAATAAGTCTTCATTTTTTTGCTGGATTTCTTTCAAATCATTTGAAGTGCACTTACTCATGTCGTAAATAATAATGCCAAAACAATCAAACTGCCTAACAACAGCCTGTGAATCTTTCTAACAATACTCATTAAACTTTTTGTAGCTGTATCAGAGATTTTGCTCTTCTGTGACAAAAGGCAGGATCTCTATTAAGGCATTATTTGTTTAGAGGTTCTGTAAAATTTCATTTTATAACTGTAACCTTTTATAGTCTTCAATACAGACTATATACACTACAGCTGCAGTTTATTCATATTGATTGTGGCATGCAAGGGGGAGAACTGAAATCAGGATGCTCTCTATAGCTTCACTATTAGAGATCTAAGAAGAGGGCAAAAAAAGCGCAACTGTGATTTTAAAACCTCCCCAGTACCAAATACTGGATGGAATTAAGAACTACCACAGCACCTTGGAAAACATACTCCATTCAGGTTTTCTCTTCATAGGAACAGCAAAGTTACACCTAATAAAAACCTGAACCTCTTTGTGCCCATTTTCCTAGTCAAATTGTCTGAAGTAATTCTATTCATGGCCTTCTGGGGGAGAAAATCCATTCATTTGTTTAAGGTTCCTCATGTTAGTGAAGAGAAGTAGGTCTTAATGGGAAGATTCCCTGGTGATTGCTTCCCTTCTTTTTCATAGATGAACAATCCCTGTGCCCAAACATTACACCAGCAATTACAAGCCTTGTAGGTAAGAAAATGGTATTAGGAGAGTATTTAACCAATGTTAACTTCTGGGTGCATTTGGCAGCTAGGCAATGGAAGGGAGAGTGAACAAATTAATCCTCCACAGAAGAATGTCCCACAGGAGACAGCAGTGCTGATATTCCCCTTCTAGTTAACAGAGAAGCATGCTGGAGTTCCATTCATCAAAACCAGGAAACTCTGGTCAGCACACAAGTTTTTATTCAGTAACAGCAGTGGAAAGAAACTTTAGCTTCATAAAGTTGCTGCAGAAATATGATCCTATTTCAGTTTTGTAGCAATTCAAAAGTCAGAGTTATTTTTCTGAAAGTTTAGTCCCATGTTGTGCAGGATCTTCTCGAATGATGATGTTGCTTCATCTGTGATCCAAATAAGCCAGCTTTCCTTTCTGCAGGAGTACTCTTACGACTGCCGTGTACAGGACCATATTCTTCCTTCCTCTGCTGTTCTGGACCTGTGTTACATCAGTCACCGTCTTTCTTTGCTCTCTCTTAAGGCCTTCCTTTCTTGTTCACTACTTAAAAATCTGACACTTTGTGGACTTCTTCTTAAGTCCTTTCCAGGAAAAAAAAAAACCTGCTATATTCAGTTTACAGGAAGCAGATACTGATTTGAAGCTATTTCCAGCAGTAAAGTATTTTTATAATAAGTTTCTTTTTATACCTTCAGGATCTTGCATTGAAAAGAGATCTCTGAGACAGCTCTGCATTCTAAATCATTCAAAACCAAACACATGCTGGCCTGATCAGCTACTTCACTCACATCCATAAAGGCAACTTACTCCTACTTATGTATCATCACGATCACAGCACACTGTTGTGTCGTTAGCAGCATAAATTTCAAGGAGCACAAGTTCACAAATACCAGCAGCAGTTCTATTCCAGTGGCTACCAAGAGAGTGCTAGAGATGCTTTTGATGACAAATCTTGCCAGAATCCTCAGAATTCTACTGTTATTTTGTATAAAGTCTTGAGAGCTATTTCTAGGAGGTTACTGAATTTCTTGTCACAGAGGGAGTATCACTGCCTTGAAAAATCGTTAATAGTTGTGGTCAGAAATTACTTTTGTTCTTGAACCAATACTATTTCAGACACTCAAACAACTTCATATTTTCTGCTTCATTTCTCAAGTTCACACTTTAACACTCTATAACATCTGCTTTGGAAATGTGTGAAATAACCGATATGAAAGCACTCTTAGCTGAAAATTTTAAAGGAATATTATTTTAAAAATAGTCCAGATGGGGAACAATGAGTAAGTTGTTGCTTTAAGTTCATCTCCAGCTCATAGGCTCCCTGGAATCCAAGTCACATATCTTACCTGAAAGATAGGGGAGGGATATTTAAAACTGCCTTCCAGCTCCTGTTTCTTACACATTCACTGATATCAGGGGTGGGTTTTTCTCATGTTTGGTACAGTGGCTGATTCGACCTCTCTCCTTGATACAACCACACTTGCAGGAATGGATATCAGACTCTTATGCTCCACAGCCGTGTGATAAATGTAGTCAGTAAGCACAGGGATGCTTTGCAAGAGAACAGAGGATGGTGAGAAAGAGAAAAGGGAAGGGTAGAAACAAATAGGTCCTAATTTAGTTTGGTAATAGAGGGTGCATCAGAAAGAGTGGGGGGGCTGTTGAGAATTGAAAATAGGTTGGGACTGGTATGAGAAAACTGGGACAGTACAGTTCTGTGCCTGACAAATATTTTCTTCTCAAGTCACAGATTCTCAAATTTTGCCATACACAAAGTCAGCGACGACTCAGTTTTTCCTCTGATTGTCCATTGAACTTCAGTTGCATTCTGCATTAAAATTCGATGGTGAATGAGTAATTTCAAAGGAAGGACACAGAAGAAAATCTCTTTGATGAGCTAGTCAACATAGTGCCTCAAGAGTCAAGTTATACAAAATGTGAAACTTCAGACAATGCTGCAAAAAGTCTTTCCCCATTTTTTAATTTCAAGATTACAAGAAAGTAGGATTCCACTTACCTTTTCATTCAAAATTTCCACAATTTGATGAGAAAGGTGAAAGAAACCCTCATGTGTTAGTTACCCCGCATGAGAAAGTGTACCTCATTGCTGTATAAATGCAAAAGGCACATAGCCTTTCCCATTCCAACATTACCCCACTCAAGAAATACAGCTGTTTAAAAAGTAACTCTCTGGTTGTTTTGACCACCTTGTTTCAGAGTAAACTATGTGAGCTGAAAAAATAGAACAGATAGTAATGTTCCTGTAAGACTTTCAAATTACAGCATTACAGCAATTGTAATATGCAAGTTGGACATGATAATTTGTTCTGACCAGGAATTCTATACACATAATGACTCTCACAATGTCTTTCTCTGCAAGAAGTCTATTCTTGGGCATACACATGAAGGATGGATTGATGAGCCTTCCCTATTTTATAATAAACTATCAAAACACTTGAAAATATTGTCCATCAAGAACAAGGACAAAGCCATATTTTCTTCTCCTACACAGTATATTACATTATATCTTCCAGAGCTGGAGTCTGTTTCCCCACAGCAGACCTCATGGTGTTGTGCTTTGCATTGGTAGCTAGAAAGGTATTGATAACACATCAATGGTTTGGCTACTTAATCTCCTGAAACAGTAAAATGGCAAAAGCTTACTTAGATTCACAGGTGGATCTTTTTGTTTTCAGTGGAAAACCTGCTGGGCAAAATTTAGCCCCTTCATTTTCTAACTCATTACAGTAATCATCCCTATATACTAAATTCCTAAAACATCCCCAACTGGACTGTGAAGGTGCAATGCTTCATATAATGTTTCTATTATCACAGCATGATGAGGAAACCACTGTGAATTATAATTATACTTATTTTACAATTAAGGAATAATCATAAAAATGTATTATCTGCACTATTATGAGGCTTTCTGAGGAGAAAGAATAGGCTTGACTCATTGTATTTCATTCAGAGACAAGTATTCTTCTGAATCATTTTAATTTTAAAGTTTAGTTTTATTGATTGCATGTAGAACAGTTGTGTTTGTCAGAATTATGCTCTATGGCTAGTATTATCATAGAACTTAAAAGGCTAAATTATTTTACACTGCTCAAGGATCATGCTCTTTTAAGTTTCCCAGTAAAACTATTTATTAAAAGAAATCTAGTTCATAACTATAAGTTCAGAAAAGGAAAACATTTAATGCTATTCAAAAGCTGGATTATACATACATCTTTATTGGAAGAAAGCTCTCCATCACATAATTTATTTGCAAAGGGAAAAGAGTACTGTTGGTGATGCAATTTAGAATCTCACAAATTTGTTCAGTGTTCGCAATTTTGCCCTACAGGTAGCTTTTCCACAATGACATATTTTGTATCAAAAGTAGTTGTGGTTTGATATTTATCTGTACAAATCAATCAGTCAATGCTCTCCACACAGTTACCATACTAAACCTTGTTCTAGAAAATAGTATCTAGAAAAACCAGCATGTATGCGCTTGTTTGTCTAACATATATAAAAAGACTATTATGAACACCAACAAGAGAAAGTCATATTTTGTAACAAAGATTACATTAGAAACCTGGATTTCACTCATGTGACATATTACGTTTTAGTGCAAAGGAAAACTTACAGTACTTCAAAGAACAATGAGTGGTACTCATTCTAAAATATATGTTAAATGCCTTAAGTTATCATTATCCTTTATATCTCTTCGCTTACATTCAGCTGACCTTTATCCCTCCAGAAACAAGCACCTAAAGGCAAAGTCCAAGTCCATGTCTCTTGTGGCAGACCTTAAAAAAATGACTAAAATTAATAATTAGATACAGTCAAATATTAAATATTCCTTGAGGTATCTGCATGGCCTATAGTTCCACTGCCCAAGTCTACACTGATTCAGTGATCTCAGCATTAAAGTAGTATTAAAATATTACTCCAAAGACAGTCAAAGGTTGCCACACATCATGAGATAACTCAAGATAAACCTCAGCAAGATTAGTTTTCTATCTGCCAAAGTAGCATAGCAATGAAAAAACTCCTAAAATTAAGGCAAAAAGACATCATTAGCTACCAGACAGATGTTGGTTTACAGTCACTATTACAACTCTCTTTCCATAATTAGTTAAAATTAGCTAAATTAGCTATAAAGTGCTCACAAGCACAAGCGAGATCCAGTAGTATGCCATTCACATGTTCTATTTTTTCTTGAACCCATTCTGTTTTTATCATTTTAAATCCTAAATATTCATGACAGGCACAACAGGCCCATCCATACACTCCATGTAGTCCACTCACTCACTGCACTGAGTCTTTAGCAGTCCTTAAAGACAAACCAGAAATTTCTCTGGTGAGATATAGTGAGCTAAAGAAACCTGTTAGGAAACTCCCAAGTTCTCTCCACCATTTTGGGATGTCTTTTCCTTTTGCCCAGTCTCTTCTTGGTATGACTTTGTGTCTTAGTACAAGGCACACTACAGTTCTCTATTGAGAACAAGTTTTCGTATGTCCATTGGCATGAAAAAATTACTTCATGTCACCATCACAGTGGTAAATGACATGCCAAATAAAGGACATTTGAGATGGGATCTCTTTCCTGGATGATTTTTTTTTAGTCATGCTGGTATGGCCTCTCATCTTGCTGAAGAAGCCAGTCATTTCCTACTCACCTGTTTCTCCAGCTCCAAAAATTATGTCCTTCGCTTATGAATACAAAGACAATTTTACAATCTCTCAAACCCTTCGGTCTTACTCCCCCTACAGTGTCATGAGTCATTCCAGTTCCTAAAGCCTGAATATCAAAACTACAAAGCCCTAGTAAAAATGTGGTGAAGACTGCAACCTAGGAGAGGTAGAGATGAACAGCCTGGGGATAGGTATTGAATGCCTCCTGTGGACAGCATCTTACCCCACAGAAACACGTACCCTTCACATGACAAACTTTAAGGGAACAAGTGCCTCACTCTCCTTGTTTCCAATATCCAGCCCATGGTTTCTTTGTGAGTATTCTTAGCCACACTACCAATCGCTGTAAATTCAGACATTAAGAGAAATAAGCCACAGAAGGGCACAGATTTGCAGGTCTACATCATCTCATCTAGTATAAGGAATGGGTTGCTATTATGTACATAGACAATAAATGCAGTTTCAGTTGGTATTCACAGCAATATATGTGATTTATGACTAAAAGGAGGAGGAGAGTGCTTAAACCTCTGAAAGTTGATTAGGATGCTTTCCACTTTGTCTAAATCACACTGTTCACCAGTCAGATGCTATAACAGAAGATGCAAAGGCAACCAGAATGTGAAGTTCACCTGGAAACAAACATCATGCTATGTACACTATAGCAGTTCAAAAACTGTCTCGTACATCCACGCAGCAAGAGTAGAGCTGACTCTGGAGGACATAAACATTTGTTTTCCATAAGAACCTAAGATCCAAGCCTGGATCCATGATGTGTTGAATGTCCTTTGAGCCCTTCACTACACGAAAAACACTGAGGTGCTGAAACAAATCCAGAGAAGTGCAACAGAGCTGGTAAAGGATCTGGAGCACAAGTCAGCTGAGAGAGTTTGTGGGTGTTCATTCTTGAGAAAAGGAGACACAGAGGAGACCTTTCCCCTCTCTACCAGTACCTGAGAGGAGGTCACAGTGATATGGGGGTCATTCTCTTCTCATCAGAAGAAGGAGATGACAGAACGAGAGAAAAAAGCCTCAAAAAGCACCAGGAAAGTTTACACTGAAAAATTTCTTCACAGAAAGGATTGGCAAGCATCTGATGCTCAAAGACCAGTAATGGAGAAAAGGCTTTTTCCTGGAGTCCATCTGGTTTCTATATGTCTAAAAAGATTAAAAATGTGCAAGCAGAAGAGAGGCAATCCTTTCCCTACAATAATGGGAGCTAGAGAGCATGCTGAACTCTCAGACATGAGAAAGCACCTGTCACCCCCATACAAGTAGTCACTTCTGATTTGGAGCTCTTCTTCATGCAACACCTTACTATTTCCAGGTCTCTAATATCTGATAGCGCCTAGAAAACAAAGCAGTACCTTAACAAACATGACCCCCAGCAGCTTTTGGAAGACAGGTGGATCTTGACCAAAATCCCAGATGAAAGCACCCACAAGATCTGCAGAAGTTCTGATGTAACTAAATACATTGCTATGCTCTACAGAAGCAGGGAAACCTGAGCTATGAATAAAATCAGTAGGAAAATTTGGAATGTAACAGATGATGCATACACATTTCTGTCTATTACTAAGAAAAAGAACTACCTATTATTTTTAAATTACACTTCAATGGGAGAGATTCTAGCACTGATCCACAAGCCCCTCTTAACTTCCAGCCTTACATTAGACTTCAGTAGGTAAGTTACTGCCACCCAAAAGCAAGAGTACAAAACAGAATTTAAAAATTTAAAGTTTTAATTAATGTAACATTTAAAGACATTTTAGGTTACTGTATCAATTGTATTCACCATCAACTGCTGGGGTTTGATTCCAGCTCAATATAAGAACACTCCACTATAGAGGTTATAACAAAGGGACTTAGCTTACTAAAATAAGAATCAGTGAAAGTTTTGCATTTTACTACTAGCACTGTATTCACTATCATATAAGGGATTCTCTCAGCAGGGAGAACTTCCTGCTTTCCAAATTGTAAGACTAAAAATTCAGTATATGTAGGCCCAAGGAAAGACAATGTTTAGAGAATAAATGCAGCTGGAAAAGGTATTAGGATATTATTGTCTTTGGCTATGAAAAAACCCAGAGTCAATGAGATCAAAGGCAGCCTAAATCAAAGGCATTACAGTGACTCAAAATGTCATCCCCCATATGACATTATCTAGAGTCATATCGAAATGTAGAGCCTTCCAACAGGGTATTTTTAACCTATTACATATACTTCTGTAGCACATCAACATATCTAAAGAAAGACAACCAGTTTATTCTACAGAGCCCTCTCAGTATGCTTGAAAGAGTATTGTCCTTTCCTATTTCACCACAGCTTTAGTCCCTAGAAGTTAACAATCCTCGAGACAGACACATGCCTCTCAGGCATATGCATGCTGGCAACTTTCTCCTTACACCTGCCCAAACAAAAGAGAAGCGTTTTCAGGCAAAGAGACACCTAGATTGTACAGCATTTGCTAAAGGCCCTTAAAGGACTTCTGATTTACAGGATGACGTAATCAACCCAAGAGTAAAGCAGACTCCGTAGTTCATGCGTCTTTCCCACTTTTATATCTAGCTGAAGCAGCAGATGTTGCCACTACCCGCTCCAGCAGACACACTTTTTCTTGGAAGACAAGGAGAGATAAGGGGCTTTCCGCAGACTAGATAAACATGCAACTTTTAAGCACAGTAAAGCTTAAGCTAATTAGAGAGTTCTAAAGAACACAGCTGCTTGTTTACCATTAGTATGCTTTAAGATCGTTAAAAATAAAGTTATTTTTTATAAAGATGCAGACCAGCATCTTCTCTGCAGTTGCAAAAAGTAAAAAACATACAGTAGAGAAAATTAAACTGTTCCATAGCCATCTATCAGTAGATCTATTCTGTCTGTAAAATTGTTTTTGAGATATTTAGATCCCTCCTTGAAAACAAAGAAATTGTCTTTCAATCCCCAAAGATGACTCATTTTGGAAAGTGAGGACCAGAAAATATCAGCTGAAACCCAAAACCCATGTTGAGCAAGAACATTAACACTAGATTAGAAATGTTAATGCCATTGGGAACTTTTAACTTTGGGAACTTGCTAAAGTTAGTGCTTCCAGGTGCACAGATCTTGCCTTGGCTCTTTTTCACAGTTTCCTCTTTCATTAAAAATAATGTATTTCTATGTCACTGTGTTTATACATGGAGATTTATAAAGTACAGGAGTACACAGACCTAACCTTTAACAAAACAAAACTGAGCACAGGATTTATAGCATCTACTTTCTATATTACTGGTTTCAAATCACAGTAAATAAATGCATTCACACAAAGTCAAATTGGAAAAAGCGGCAGCTTATCACATTGCTTTTTATTTTTACCATGCAAAATGAGGAAGACTGTCCAACACACAGGAAGCTGACACAAAGCCAGTCCTGGCAGCAAACACAGGACCAGACCACCATCCCTGCAAGAGGGAAGCAAAATTTACCAGCTTGCACACACACTATCATTTCTTCCCATAATAATAATTTATTGATATAACAATTTGCAGCAAGAAGTTCCTGCACCACCAGAAACTTCTGGCTTCTGCAGCAGTAGTTTGCAGCACTGGATTGTGTTAAAACCTGCAGTGCCTACATTTAAACTGGCTTAGCTTCTGCCTAAAGACGAGGCACTACAATGACTCCATGATTTTGTGTCTCTAAGACACATTCTACATTTTCTATGTGGTTATGGTTACCTTTCAGTTGCAGATTACGACTCGGTAAGTTCACGGTTGGAAGGTCTAAAAGCAAATGAGTCAATGGAAAACCTGCTACTCACTGCAAGCAGTTAAATGAATGCACAAAGCATATAAAGGCCAGACTCAAAAGAATAACTTTACTATATAGTTTAGATACTAGTGGTAATGTCCCCAGGGACAACAAGATCTTGGAATTTTAGAAATGCATGTGTTTAACTTCCTTCATTTAAAAAATTTTAGAAGAGTGTTTAACTTCCTTCATTTAAGGGAGGAAAAGCTGATCTTGAACAAATGTAACCGGTTTCAGGATCTTGCCTAAAGCTGCTTCAACAGTTTGGCTACTGCACTTAAATGCATCCAAAGCCTCACTTCATTGCTGCTTCTTTTACAATTCTTGAATGAAAAAGTCTACCTGATCAGAAATTATGCTATCCCAATTCATAGCCATTAATTTGTTTCTTAACCTATCGCAGAATCAAAATACAAAGACATAAGTCTGCTATGTAGGTGGTAAAATAACTCTAAGAAACAATTAACCCCCCCAACTTTTAGAACCTGACACTTTGTAGTTTAATTTGATGACCTTAGGGCTCTTTATTATGTGGAATAGGGAATATTCACGTCTTTTTGTAGTAATTCCTTACTTTACTGGCCTCTATCTTATCCCTACCAGGTTTTTACTTTCTTCATGTACAGAAGCAACTCTCTGCCTTTGTTCATCATTGTTGATTTTATTTCTGAGTTGTTCAAAGGTTCCCTTTTGTCTCAACAGCAGTTTTCATGATAGGGAATCATAATGAAATTACATATTGATATGGTGGGTTTTTGTGGTGCTCTCAACAAGAAAGTAGAGAAGAATAGTCTATTCTATTTTTTTAAAACACTGCTAAACAACACACAAAGACTGTGATACAAGTTCAGGAGAAAAATCATCACTTAAAAAACATAAGGAAAAGAGGGTTCAGAAGGTAAATGTCTTGCTTAACACAAGCAAGAGTAATTATGAAGATCTGCAATATGCCTGAAGAGACATTACATTCTGTAGGTCAAAATGTCTTATTCAAGCTTTTAGGCTAGATTTGCAAGGGGAATTTAGTTCATACATAGCTGGTGCCCAGTTTCTTTTATGTTATTTTATGTCATATATAGGTAGAATTTATAGCCTAAAAAATTATTTTTATTGAAATCAATACATTGATTCAATCTGCTCCTTAAATGCATTGGATGTGCCAGGAATTAGGCTCTAATCCGACTCAGAAAGAAATTTTAAAGGTCTAACCATAGACTAGAGAGAGGTATTGTCTTTTGTTTGGGATTAATGACTGCTAATCCATGTGTCCGGGACAATTTTTACAGTCTCTTTCCTCTTCCAGGAATTCACTGCTGCAAAATGTTGTGGATAGTTGGGGCATATTAAAATCCAAAATGTAATTTGACAAATACATTGGGAGAAAAGCTTAAGTGGAGGCAAAATCTCAAATTCATGCTTCTTCTGGGCCAGAAAGGCTATGCTGGAAAAATATATTGAGGAAATATCACTACAGTTCTCTCTGCCTTTATGTTTTCACAAGCATTGACCACCTTCAGAGGCAGAACACACTGAATAACAGACTATTCCAATACTTGAAACTATAAATATATCCTGAAAAGTTTTTATGGTCTTCTTGGCTGAAGAAATGGCACTAGAAAAGAAAAATCCCAAGGAAGACAGAAAAAAGATGACCTTACAGACTTGGTTCTCAGATGTGTTCAGGATACCTAGGCAATTTGTTTAGAAAAGTTTAATAATTGCAGTTTCCAAAAAAATTGGACAAGATCAAAAAAAAATGGGCAAGATCATCACATGGAAGACACTGTGTTAGTTTCAGATGGGGTAGAGTTAATTTTCTTCACAGTAGCTAGTATGGGGCTGGCTTGAATTTGTGCTGAACACAGGGTTGATAATGGAGAGATGTTTTTGTTATTGCTGAGCAGGGCTCACACAGAGCCAAGGCCTTTTCTGCTTTTAGCACTGCCACAATGGCAAGAAATCTGGGGGTGCATGGGAGGCTGGGAGGAGACACAGCCAGGATGTTTGACCCCAACTGACCAAAGGGATATTGCAGACCAAATGGCATCATGCTCAGTACATAAAGTAGGGGCAAGAAGGCAGAAGTGGGGAATATTTTGAGTTTGTCTTCCCACGTAATCCTTATTTGTGACAAGACCCTTCTCTCCTGGAGATGGCTGAACACCTGCCTGACATGGGAAGCTTTGAGTTGAATTCCTTTGCTTTGCTTGAATGCGCAGTTTGCAAAACTGTCTTTATCTCAACTCATGAGTTTTCCACATTTTACCCTTCTGATTCTCTCCCCCATCCCAAAGGTGGGGAAGTGAGCAAGCAATTCATTATACTTGGTTCATTAGTGGTTAAACCAAGACATAACCTGAAGAGCTGCCAAAATATTCTAAGAAAACATTTATAGGATTGAAGACCAGAAAAGTGTCATTGAAATCTCAAATGGTCTATTTGCAAATAAAGCAAGCAAACCCAGTCTGGTTCATCTTTAAGTCAGACATTTCAGTACACTGAGGTCAATTGGTTTTATTCATATTTTCTCATAAAAATAATGAGTCATGTACATGTACTAATCTGGACTCGTGAAATATCCTTTCAGTCAGAAAAACATGCACAACACAAAGATCAGAAAAGGGGTTTTTTTTTGTTACTGCTCTTTTCTGTTTGATGTTTGCTAGGCATCTGGAATTCACACTAATTTGCTTTAACACCTGCAGAAGTTGTTTTATTAGCTATCTAAAAGCACTGAACTATTGAGTCTCTTACTTGAAGTGTCCTCCAGTGCAGCTCACTGGCTGCAGACTAATTAGTATGTATGCCGGCACATCAGCAGTATGGACGAGGAGGGCACACTGACCTGAGTTGCAAGCCAGCACCACCATACAGACGTGTCCAGAGAAACAAAGCTCAGATCACCTACCCCTCATAAAATCAACACCCTTTTGTCTCTGCCTGCAAATAGTCTGCCTATTCTGTAAGGCAGACAGAACAGGTAACAAGCATCCTATTCTTACTCATTTTGCATTTCTGACAACACACAGGAGTCAGTAATCACACAATTCATTACTGAGACAGAATAGCTCAACAGAAAACAGGCAGAGCCACTGCAGTTCTCTCCCTGCCAAATTCCCTCTGTGGGAAAGGTAAACTTCTTACATATTCCCTGTCTCCTGCTGAATATGGTCCCCAAGGAAGTTGTGGAGCATTGGGTTGAATTCATATTCTCCTAGATAAATTATAATGGATCTTATAATAGTTCTAGGAACAACTCGCAGAGTTGTATAAATTACTGTGACTTTTACAGCCTTATTTTTTATAGTTCGATGTCAAGACTAGTAACAATATAGTATATCACTAGAAATAGAAAAACTATAATTAAAATTTGTTGGTGACTATTTGTCCACAAATGTAGCTATTGTGTACAGGGAAGTATTAGCTCCATCACAGGTTGCATTGCTGCACCTACATGTAACAAAAACACTCACTTCAAACAGCTGAGGGCACGATGGCCAAGATTTTTCCATGTGTCAAACGAAATTAGAATTTTCTTTCACGCAATATGCTTTTAAAAAGGCTTGTCTTCATTCAGAAATCATCTCCAAGAAGCTACAAAAATATTAAGAATCTAGCTTGATTTAGCACATTTCTTTTCTATTGAATATTAGCTTTATTACTGCAGCTGAAAACTGAGACACTTTTCATTTATATGTGGTTTGACCCCATCTTGCATCAGGCAAACTAATGATCTAGAAAAAATTCTGACAGGCAAGACATAACCTCAAGATGTACAGTACATTACATTATTGCTCCCTAAGGCTAAAAAGGAAAAAAGGCTAAGTGACACATTCTTCCACACTGCCAAATGAAAGCTAAAATGTTCACAACGACTGAGCTATCCAAAGAAATCTGCACTTTAGATCTACCCAGAAGTTCCCAGAGGTCTTTGGAAAATAAAATTATCTTTTTCTTTTTTATGCATAAGGGTTTCTGAGGTAAAATTACTCTGACATTTAAAACTTCAAACCAAAAAGGCATTTGTCTCGTTTTAAGTGCAACTTACCCCTGATTCAGGAAATACACATTTAGTTGGATCAGGACCTGCATATGGATGCCAAAGTCAGTTCTCCTCAATGGAAAGCAGAGTTCACTAGTTTTTCCAGATCTCTGAAGGAAAAAATCAATGAAAGTAAATAAGGTAAAGAATTACCCAGTTGCAGTCCCTATGACTGATCTTGCATCGAAATATTTTACAAAGGATTATGATTTCAATCTAACCGAAACACTAGCACTACTTTACCAGTCATCATCTAGTTAAATAGTGACTGAGTCTCTAAGAAGCACCCAGGTATTCATTATGGCAATGTGTACAGACAGACATCACCCTCTTGCACTGCACACTGTACAAATGTATGAAGAGAGATAGGCCCCACTAACATGGAGTTAAGTCCTAATGACTGTGGCTGGAGATGGTGCACAAAAAGGATGGTGCAAATCAAAACCCATAGAAAACCAAAGGAGACTATTAGGTTAATTCTAATTTACCCAACCACATGCCCTGATCCATTAGACAACAGTGTCCCTGTCCTGACTCTTCTCAGCTGAAAGTTTTCACTTCTTTATGAAAAAAAAACAAGGAACCAGGAAATTGATGTAATTCTTCTCCCTTCCCTTCTGATATGACCCAAAAGATAATTCACTTAATTACAGAGTAACACTGAATATACAAAATATACAGCAAAACCAAAAAATGAGTCTGTAAGGAATCCACAGCCTATGAGTAGCCCAACCATTCACAGTGAATCTAGCATTATGAAAACATTGTAGACTAAAAATAAGCTTGTCCAAGTGCTGTACAGAGGTACTTGGACAAACTCAGGAACTGGGCCCATGGAAACCTCACGAGGTTTAACAAGACAAAGTGCAAGGTGCTGCACATGGGTCATGGCAACCCCTGGTACCAACACATGCTGGGGCAAAGCAGGCCATGGAGAGAAGCCTTGGGGGCTGGACATGACCCAGCTATGGGCACTCTCAGCCCAGAGAGCCAAACATGTCCTGGGCTGCATCCAAAGTAGTGTGGGCAGCAGGGGAGGGAGGAGATCCTGCCCCTCTGCTCTTCTCTGCTCTGCTCTGCTCTGCTCAGACCCCACCTGAAGCCCTGCATCAAACCCTGGGGACCCAGCATAGGAAGGACATGGAACTGCTGGAGTGAGTCCAGAGAAGGAACACCAAGTTGATCAAAAGGATGAAGTACCTTTCCTATGAGGACAGGCCGAGAGAACTGGGATTGTCCACTTGTGAAAAGAAAAAGCTTCAGGATAATCTAATTGCAGCCTTTCAGCACCTGAAAGGAACTTACAAGAAAGATAGAAAGACTGTTTACAAGGACATTTAGTGACAGGACAAGGGGTGATGGCTTCCAACTGAAAGAGCTTAGGTTTAGATTAGGTACTAGTAAAAAATTCTTTACTATGAGGGTGGTGACACACTAGAACAGGTTGCACAGAGAAGCTGTAGATGTCCCATCTCTGGAACTGTTCAAAGCCAGGCTGGATGGAGTTCTGAGCAAGCTTGTTTAGTGAAAGGTGTCCATGGCTGGGTGATTGGAACCGTATGGTCTTTAATGTCCCTTCCAACCCAATCCATTTCATGATTCTATGAAATCTTTTCATGAGCAACTAGAGAACAGATGAAAAATGGGTTATAATTTATCATCTTGACATTGTTTTACCAATAACATATTATCTAGTGAGTCTTAATGCTCCTATCTTACTCCAGTATTTGTAGTTTTTAAAGAAATAGGAAATTACATGGGCTTGTATAACATGTACTATTTATTGTCTATACCTCAGACAAAGGTATCAGTATGGTACTGCAAGTCTTAAGCATTTTAAATCCTGGAAGTTCCCTCTAGGCCCATCTTCTGACCTTCTCTGCTGCACTGGCCCTGTGTGGTTAAGATGTTGCAGAAAGCAAGCAGGGTATATACATATATATATGTGTGTGTGTGTATGTGTATGTGTATATACATGTATGTTAGTGATGGCAATAGCAAAATATTTTACCCAGTCACCTCCTAGTTCATTGTGCAATGGAAGCAACATAGTTACTAGCACAAGAAAAAGGACAAGGCACAAAAAGAGGCAGGTAATATTTGTGACAGTTCAGATTGGCAACAGGTTTAAATTGCTCTGGACTTGTATCTTAGCTGTACCAGCACAACTGAGGTAGCTGGCACATGACATGGGGCATATGAACTGTTGATTCTGGCTAAAATCAAATTTCCTAGCTGCACCTCTAGAGTCTGTGGTTTTCTCAAAGGAACACAGAAAGTCTGAGTCAAACTTCGAATTACCATCTCAGTGCCTAGACACCAGCTCATTAGAGCTTTTTTTACAGAACAAAAACAAAACAAACAAAAAACCCAACCAAAACCAAATCAACAAACAAACAGAAAACACAACCCCCAAACTACTTAACTTTCTTCTGCATGATTGTTCTTCTTAAAAGACTCATCAGTGCTAGTCCAGGCACTAAGTTACACACAGAAAATAAGTGAAATATGGATGCAGCTGATCCACAGAGAAATGAGGGTTAATGTAACACATACTGTGATGTCTTGGAAAACACGTGGGAGAAACATATAAGACTGTAGGGCGTACAATTAGGAAGCAAATAAAATGCTTACAACAACAGCAGTATTACAAAATGAATTCTCAAGTGCATCAAATCATTTCCCAAATCTTGTCTAATTCACTACTATGTGGAGATACCAAACATCTTTTAGATTTGACTGGGACAGTGTTTTAGCTCTCTTTCAAGTATTCTTCTTCAGGAACATTTAAAACACAAGCAGCAGTTTCATTGGCACCAGTGGTATGAAAGGATCTGTGAGTAAGGCTAGGATGAAAGCTATTTTGGCCTTCACTAATGAAAACAAAGCACAGGAAGTCCTATTACTCTACCACTCCTTAAAAGTCACCATGCCATTTCCCGTGTTGGAACATTATGTCAAAGCAAGCATGAACATCAGTCCTTGCCTGAGTTCCTAACATTTCTGACTGATATTTCTCAAAAATGGGTCATTCCCCTACATATGGCAGGAGGACCACAGAGCCATGTTAGGCACACTGAATAAATGTGAAAGAGTAACACAAACAGTGATTCCTAAGGTGACTGTGTTCTGAGTGAGTATTCCTTTTTCTCTGTGAGAAGACACTGTTGGACATTACATATGCATCTTAAAACCTCCTAATTTGAGTAGGACCAGGTTAATGCTACAAAGAATCACCCCTCAACACAATTACCCAATATCCTCTTACTTTCTTTTGCATAATTCTCTTTCTTAAAACACTAATTTAAATTTTTGTGTTAACTGGATATCATGCAGCTTCTCATGAAACACCAGATTTTCCTAAATTGGAAAAAAGTGGAGCAGTTTCAAACAAAAAATAAATATAAATATATATAAAATTAATCAAAAATCTACACTTACATTTCAGAATTCAGTTTATGCATAAATATAGAAGACACATTCAAATCTTAATAAGATAGTCTATTATTTATGCTTACTTTAGAGTTTCCATTTTAAGAGGATTTCAAGTGATTTTAAATGTCACTGTATGTTAGAACACTACATGCTGTTAAAAAATTTCAGCAATGGAAAAAAAAGAAATTACTTCTGAGTTTGGTCTCCTGATTATGAGCAAAAAGAGTATCTTCATGGAAAATAGGGGTATGAAAAATATAATACAGTCAAACTCTCATTTTTATAGTAAGAATAATGCACAGAAAGGAATATCTGACTGTTCTGATAGAAGAGTCATGGTAACATTTGCAAGATGCATATATAACAAAACTGTTTACTAACTAGGTTATCTATCTATCTATCTATCTGACTGTCTGTCTGTCTCTCCTAACCTCTTACTTCCATTTTACAAATACTGTGTTTAAAGGCACACTACTAATTACAGAACTCAGGTAACAATTACCTCTTGCTTGTAAAAGGATGCAAAATTTTCCATAAAGGAAAACCAGCATGTGAGCACAAATTACTTTGTGTCAGTAGAAGCTGACTCTGTTTCTGGTGTTGTCTTAAGAACACACAGCCTTACAAAGGGAAAGAGCTCAAAGCCAACAAAACAATCATCAGGGCATCAAATCAGTTTAGCACAATAAACCAACAAACACAGTTCTTGCAATTATGCATTGGGAGCCAGGTGGACTCTTCAACAGCTTAACTAACAGAAGGAAACAATACCAAAAAAACGTTTGCAGAATTCTGGTGTATATTGCTCACAGAATTGGATCACAAAACCATTACAGTGGGTTCAGTCCAAACAAATAACCATAGTCTGTGGAGCCCTCAAAGTAACATGTCAGAGGGATGACACCAGTTTTTGTCTAACAGTGAATTTCAGTCTCAGGATGGTAGGAGTACAGCTGAAATACTGATAAACAAATGTTACTCTTATTCCCACAACACCGAAGCTTGTCTAATTATTTTGTTTATTTCCACTTTGAGATTGCACTACATATGAGCAATCAGGAATCAGGTCTGCTTCCTGTGTATTAATTAATTTTCAGGAAATACTGCGAACAAATTTTCATATCAGAACCATACAGTAAACCTGAGTTTTAATGTTTTATTCATCACCTTTGCCTACTGCTTTCACTTGTGTCTGTAGAAAAGCACCTGTCATGGTCTATCATACAGATAGAAAGAATTTTCCCTCAATTATGGAACTCTTTCATTTCTGACAGAATAAAAAGGGAATACATTTCATCCTCAGACTAGAAAATGCAGTTCCCATTAGTCTTACTGGAATAGCTCAGTCACCATCTCTCTTCTTATTATCACTTGACTTCATTTACAGAAACGTGGTTTCAGAATGTTGCTGTTAAAACAATGATAACACAGGCAGATACAGGGTGACCTTAGAAAGAGAGCAAGTTGCAGTACACCTTCTCTATGGCATGATGCAGCATTGTCCAAAATGTAACCAAACACACTGAGAAAGGATGTTAAAATTACTTGAAAGCACTTTGCAACCTTCTGATTATCTGCTATTCGCAGGGATTAACAAGGACTTCCATAAATTAAACAGTCCTTGATTTACTCTTTCTTTTCCTACTTTTTTTCAGTGACTATATCCCTGAAGAGATAGCCAAAAACAACTCATCTCTATCAGACTGGCAAATTTTATCACTGACACATGTCAGCAGTAGTAGGCAGGTTGAGAACTGAAGCAATGACTAACTATTCCCTCTAATGCTCAGATATATTGGGAAACAGTATAGAGAAGCCTATATGAATATATTTTTTACATATACCTAACCAAAATCTTTCAGTTAAACTCAATATTCTGGCCGATATCTTTAAAATACACCCAAGTAATTCCAATTATATAAACAGAAATTAGTAGTGAAGCAAGTAATACTACATTATACACCTAGTTTTCACAGTAATACCTGATACTTTGGTAGTAAGGATACATTAATGCTCATAACAAAGCAGCATAAAAATAAATAGAAAACAACCCATAGCTTTCAGGTGTATTTAAGAGTCATATTCACAAGAGCTATTTGCTCTTTTCTGGAAAAAGCAGCAACAGTTGTAATAGGCAAAAAGCCATAACCTTGCTAACAATCTTATTACTACAAGCCTGTAACTTCCATTTAGAAGCAAGACAAATATCCTGTTAAGCTAATTCTGCCTCCTTTCTGATCACATTTCTGTGTGAGGATCCAGTGTTATTAGGGTGTTGTTATTTTCGTTTATTAGCAGAGCTACATTATAAATATCTTACAGAGAACTTTTCTAAGCTCAAATCACCTTTCTACCTGTAAGTGACAATTTTTTGTGGCACTTTTACAGATGTAGCTTCATAAAAGCTGGCAACGGAATATGAAGGAAGAATGAAGCCTACTTTACCACAGAAGCATTCTGCTGTGTCCAAATACAAAACTCATGAATCAGCCAATAGCTGGACATCAAAATTACCTCAAAGGATAAGAAGGACCTACAAGGATAAGAAAAGGTATTTTTTATATTAAAATATGTACTGAACCCAAAGGCTGCCTAGTGAAAAAACTGATTCCTGAAATTATCAGTGGTAAAAGCTTACCAGATATACTTCCACTTTAAAATCATTTTAATCAGCTTATAGGAAACAGTTTCCTGTAAGGGGGTAAGGCTTAGTACAATCCAAGTCCCTTGATTCAGGGCACACTTAAAAGAACAAGCAGTGGTGGAAATCTGGGGAAAGAAAAGGAAGTCTGGTGTCTTTAAGTTTTAGCTGTGAACTCTTGAAACCACTAGAGCATAGACAAAGTCAAGGCTTTTCAAAAATGAGACAGAAATGAGCAACAACATGGAAACTTACACATTCCAGAAAGACAGAAAATAGATCTGTGGCTTTCTGACTTATTTTTTTCATGGGAGAGATGCCAGAACTTTAAGCAATCCTTCTTCAGGTCAGCATACAGAGGCACATCCTCTTATGTCTCCCCTCTTGCCTGGATTGCCAGGCATGTCAAAGTTACACTGTATTTCCTGAGGGATTCAGTGTCCTTATAATGCTTTTAGAAGTCCTAGAAAAATTAAAAGTGACTGCTCCCAAATTAATTTTCCACTTCTCATCTCTCATCCATATCTCTTCTTTGTGAAAACATAAACTGAGCTGAAGCTGAAACATAATGTCTCTATTAGAGTGGTCAGAAGTGTCAAACCTAAAGACTTTTTGGGGTTTGGTTTCTGGGTTTTTTTGTTTTGTTTTGTTTTGTTCTCCTGGCAGCTTGCATTTAGTCAGTCTAAAGTAGAAATATAAGGAAGAAAAGACAAACATTTTATACTTGCAGTTCATTAAGCAGCTTATTAAAAATATATTCCTCAGTCAGAGTCACAGACAGTACTTATATTGACTTTCTTTTAGTACTGCTAGAAATCTGAGGAAACCTGAGTTGACACTTTTCCAGCTAAGGCAATCACAATCCAGATGTACTGAGCGTTATGGTGGAAATATGACTCCATTAACATTTTTGTTAATTCTGACTCTTGCTTGAGTCTGTCATGTTGACTTTCCTTAATTCAAGGATTAAACTCTGCTTCCATAAATGCTCATAGAAGGCTGATCTTTGCTGTATGGGTGATACAATCAAGTAAGCATCTAACCTAGCCTGTGAAAAAAGAATAATCTACTGAAGCACAGTCATATTCCAATATGACTTGCATAGTTGAGTGAGAAAAAGCAAGTACAATCTTGTACCTTTTCAGACGGGCAATCACAAGATACAGGTAGGAGAGTTGTTCCCAGCAAATAACACAAAATCACAGTCGGCATAGCATTAGAAGGGACCTTATATTTCATTTAGTCCAACCCCCATGCCCTAGGCAAGGACATCTTTCACCAGATCAAGCTGCTCAAAGCCTCATCCAACCTTCGAGGACTTCGAGGGATGGGGGCATGTACTTCCCTGGGAACCCATTTCAGTGTCTTATCAACCTTAAAGTAAAAAATGTTTTCCTTATATCCAATCTAAATCTACCCTCTTTCAATTTCAGAAAGCCTTTCTCTGTCTTTCTGCTAATTCATTTCCTACATATATTGAAAAATTATTCTAAGCTCTCCCTGCAGCCTTCTCCTTTCCAGGCTTGAACAACCCCATCCCCCTCAGCCTTTCCTCAAAGGAGAGATGTTCCAGCCCTCTGATTCTTCTCGTGGCCATCAACTGGACCTACTCCCAACAGGTCCATGTCTTTCCTGTACTAGGGACCCCAGAGCTGGACACAGTACTCCAGGTGAGAGCTGAGGACTAGAATCATCCCCCGTACCTTTGATGCAGCCTAGGATATGAATAACTTTCTATACTACAAGTGCAAATTAAGAGCTTACACTTAATTTTTCATCTACCTATATAGCAAGGTCTTTCTCTGAGGGCTACCATCAATCCAGTCAACAAATACCATCAATCCTCCCAACAAATACTGATATTGGTCACTGCCCCAACCCAGGTACAGGACCTTGCACTTGGCCTTCTGTCTTGTGTAAACTTGCTGAGGATGTACTCATTCCCACTGTCTATGCTGATATGAAGTTACTTAACAATATTGGTCCCTACACAGACTCCTAAGAGACAGCATTCAGAATTTCTTTCTGTTTGGACATTGAGATTTGGATTAGCAATTACATCCTGCTTGTTCTCTGAGGACTCTTAGGATGCATCTCATTCTGCCCCATATTTTTAGGTTTTTAGATGATCTTGAACCTGATCTCTTATGGTAGATGCGACTTCATTCCTTTGGTTCCTCCCTTGACATGCAGGGACTCGATAGCAGCAGGAAGAGAATTATCAGTGAAAACTCAGGCAGTGCAATTCTTGAGCACCTCAGTGTCTCCATGTCAGTAGTCTCATTTATTGGGGTGTGTGGAATTGTGTCCTTCTTTTCTGACTAACATACCTGTGGAAGCCCTTAGTATTTCTCACACCCTTTGTAAAATTCAGCTGCAGCTGTGCCTTAGCTTTCCTGATCCCAGGCATCAACCTACTCTGCTGTGGGACTCCGCCAGGGGCTGCAGGCGGATCTCCATCCCCATGGACCTCCATGGGCTGCAGGGGCACAGCTGCTTCACCATAGTCTGCACCAGGGACTGCAGGAGCAGCTTCTGCCTCTTCTTCACAGACCTTGGTGTCTGCAGGGCTGTTGATCCTCTCATTCTGCTCTTCTCTGGCCACAATTACAACTGTGCAATGACTTTTTTTTTTCTCCTTAAAGAAGTTATCAAAGAGTTGTTGCCATCACTTCTAACTGGCCCAGCCTTGGCCAGTAGTGCATCCATCTCGCAGCTGCCTGGGATTGGCTCTGCTGAACATAAGGAAGCTTCTGGCAGCTTCTCACAGAAGTCACCTCTGTAGGACCTCCACAAACAGCCCCACTACCAAAACCTGGCATGCAACCCAATACAAGGGCCAAACTATACCTAAAAATTTCACTACCTTTTTTTCCTTTTTTTTTTTTTTTTTTAATAACAAAACTTCTTGAAAGAGGTAGTCCTAAAAAATTTGGGATCACATATCAAGAGTCTTTAAAACAATTTACCTCTTGAAAGTAGAGTTCTCAAAATTATTTTGAATTGGATATTCAGATTCAAAAAATATCTTCTCTACTTCATTTCCCGTTTTCAGATCACTAGTAGCCTGAAGGCTAAAATGAGATTTATACAGTGTTAAGGGTCTCATCTGGTTTATGATGCCATGAGTAAGTCCTGTGTTGTTGGTTACACAGTTTTAACAACAGCAATGTAGAGACAGGCACATATATGCAGCTACTAGGGAAAAACACAGAGAAAACAGATGTTTTTCTTTTAGACTGAAAGGGATTTTTACAGGTGATGAAGCAGGGTAACTTGAAGTAAAACCCTTCTCATCAGTTTCCACTACTTATCACTACAACTATTTTAGAATTGCAATACCCATTTTACTGTGCTTTCTATTCCAACACAGCTCTGCAGCTAACCAAAAGATAGCACCACTGGATTTTTTTCCCCCCTAATCTGGATTGATTTATTCAGCACCACATATATTCATTATGCTCTTGCAAACAAGCAGGTGCCTCTGACTGTAAGATTCAAGGACCTCATCTTGTGAGCTCTCTGGGTTAACTGAAGTGTTTGTCCATGACATACATAGGGTTAGTTCCTGCTTCATTAAGTTTTTGAGGCACACATGGCACCAGTTGTAGTTTAAATGAAAACATATGGAAGGAGCTAGTGAATCAGATACTAGAATCCCACTTGCAGGGGAAAAAAATACTGAAAAAAAACCCCAAAAAAACCCCAAAACGAAACAAAAAAACCAGCAAAATGAAAGAACCAGTGAGATTCAGAATACTCTTGACAACATTTGACATTCAGTCACAATTTTATACCTTAATGCCCCTCCAAAATGAAATGCAATTCACCTAAAGAGTGATTTTAAAAGCCTGGTGTTTTCAGACAATGTTAAGAGACTAGAGCATTATTCACTACGGGCCTTTATAGTATTGTGCATACATCTAAAGCATTTCTGAAAAAAGATTGCATTGTTGTATAATTACAGCTAAGTGGTTGTTAAGCTATTTTGTATTATTACTCAGAGATTTTCAATGACCCTTTTCCGTTAAAGGTTCTCACAGAGTTTTAGAAATGTAAGGATACACTGTAACAATACAGTACTTGTCTGAATCATTAGACAACAAAGGTAGGATTTCTATTGTAAGGAGTTATGCAACCACCTATGTTTTATGTCCCTGAAGTGACTATATAACAGATGTGAAGATAAGTTTTTACACATGCCACCTTCAAAATATGAAATGAGTGTCATCTTTGTAGCACTTACATTGATAATTCTTGGAAAGGACCCTCCAGAAACATCAAGTTCGTATAAACATGAGTGTACCTAATGAATTCTCAAGGGCAATCAATGCATGATGCACAAGGACACCAGCAAGACTTTTTTCCTAAACTAACACGCTGCAGCTCTTAAGACTGTATCAAGCTAATTAGAAGCTGAAATTCTGAAGGAAGGCAATCTACGCCGCGCTGACGTGACGAACGCTATTCTGCGGACCAGAAACAGTGCGCATCAAAGAAGAAGCCATTTAAAAGCCTGCACCTCTTCTCTTTTGTCTCCACTTCTGCGATTAGCATGCCGCCGCCGTCGCGCCGGAGGGCAGAGCCGCCCGCGGCCGAGCCCAGCCGCGGTCCTCGGCTGCCCCCGCGTGGCCGCGCCTGGGCAGCGCACGGACGGAGAGCGGCTCGGCAATCTCATCCGCCCTTCCAAGGCAGCATCCTGCCCCCCAAAAGATACCACGCTGCTTGTAACAAAGAGAAAAGGGTGCTTCGCTGTGGATACCTGGGTGTGGCATTCTTCACCGCGCCCGCTTACAAAGCCCACGTCATTTCAGTTACAGAATGCACACTGGAACCAGGATGTCTTTCATTGGAAAACATTACTTCCCACTAATGCAATGATTGTTACATATTTTAATATGCCCTGGTGTAGCCAGACGGGACATAAGGAATTTTTACAAGTGCTCAGAAAGGGCTGAATGTGGATCCTTCAGAATCCAGTGTAAATTACAAAGGCAAATGTCTGAGTATTTGAAAAACACTTAAATAAAATACACATTAAAATTATACTTACTGCAATAGTCAGTATGTGGACCTGAAGTCATGTTCAGTAAGCCATATTTATTTCATTTCCTCTCAGCATCCCATCATCTTGTTATTTGTCTTGAGATTCACCTTCTTCCTTTCCATTACACGTCATAATTATTAAATTTTGGATTGTCATAGTCTTTCTCACTCTATTTTGTTCAGTTATTCATTGTTCCATTTACAATGGATGGAATTTTTAAGATTTATTCCATTTTTTAGCCTCATTTTGTCATATCACTTTTGAAACACATCAGATGCACTACATTCCATAATGTTTTAGAAGTCTAAGATAAACATCAACTAAAAAATTTCCTTGTGAAAGCCTAGTTTAGAGTTATTTTGTTTAAATTTATCCCAGTGTTTTTCAAACAGGAGCTACAAAAAGTTCAGACTGATCACAGCAAGTCAGAAAAATGTAGGTCTAGCCATCAATAATTTATTTTGCTTAGGGAAAGAAAAGAGGAAGGATTTTAATGTCTGGCCAAGAGTGCCTAGATTAGCCAGTCAACTGCTGCAGGTCACTTCTTTCAGGGCCATGACGACGGTTTTAAGTATCTGTGCCCACAAAATACTGTCATTTTCCAATTCCTCAGTCCTCCTGTATTAAAATTTCAAAAGACAGAAAAATCTAGTTGACAGAGGATAATTTTTCCTGTTTGATTACATCACAATACCAATTAAACAAATAAACTCCATAAATCTCTGCAGCAAGATTTACAATATTGGCAAGTATGTAACAAATACAACTTTTCACTTTTTTTTTTTTTTTTACAAGTTTTCACTTTTTCTTGTGAAGACACAAGAGGACCAAGATACAACCAAAAGTTCGGGGATTGGAGCTTCAGACCTCCTATAGAACAGCTTTTTGTTTGTCTGTTAGCACTAACAGACAGTTTATTAATACAATATCAAATTAATCTGCCTTTTCTGAATTCACATGGGAATTAAAAGGGGCTGACTAACATCCCAAGGTCCCTGCAATACAATGCAATGGAGGTAGGGACACATTATCCTTGCTTCTTTTAAAATTTATATCCTGTAAAACAAGAAACAATCATGCATCTTTCAATACAGAAAATTCAGCCTGCTCATAACTGCATAAGAGCTATAATTCTCCTTTGTTCCATTTCTTTGGGTTCTCTTTTTTTGTGCTTACATGAAATATGCTCCACATTCTGATTGTTTCCAGACATTGATTTATAATTAATTGCGGCTAACAATGAGCAACTTAATACGGCATTTCTCTCTGCCTCAAGACAGAAGGGTAAGATATGTCATAAATTCTATATAAACATATAAAGTCCCATTGCATTTAAATTCCAAAATGACAGGATTTCAGATATAACCAGCATCCTTCCCCACGTTTTTTATTTCAGTTCTGTAATTTTGACTGTTTGGCGTTTTTGCTTTATGGCTTTCTTTCCATCACTTCATTTTGACTCTTTGTAGAAGATATTTATGTTGCTACTAATGGAATCACAGAACAATGTTGGAAGGGATCTTCAGTGACTCTCTAGTCCACATTTCTGCTCAGATGAGAGACAACTTTTAAGTCGGGCAACATTGCTCAGTCCTGTCTAGTCAAGCTTTGATCATCTCCAGCCTCCACAGTCTCTCTAAGCAATCTTCTCCAGCATTTAACCTTTCTCCCTGTGAAATCTTTCCTAATAGTCCTACTCAAAACTTCACCTGCTGCAACATCAGCCCATTGATTCTTACCCTTTCCCTCTTTATCTCCAGAAGCCTGAATTCTCTACAATCACCCACTAAAAAGCTGCAAAGATAAAGCCCCCTCTAAGCCATTCCTTCTTCAAGGCAAAATGACACAATTTCTTAGATTCTCTTTGACGATCATGCGCTTCATCAACTGTGCCAGTGGCTCACCACTAAACTCCTTCCTGTACATCTGCATCTTTCTCGTACTGTTGAGCCCAAGCTGCACAAAGGACTCCAGGCACTGCCGCCTAAATGCTGAATTGAAGGGATTATTGAAATCTCTCAGTTAAATCACTCCTAATGCAGCACAGGGTGGGCTTAGCTTTCACGGCAGCAAAGGGAATCCTGCTGACTTTTTTTCAACTTTTGGTCCATCAGACTTCTGGGATCTTGCTTTCCAAGTAAACTTTGCAGCCAGTTAGTCCATAGTGTATCTGTTGTATGAGACAGTCTGTTCGTTCAACCTCTTATGCCTCTGAATACCAGTCCTGACCTTCAGCTTATCAATCATTCCCATTTCCAATTTTATGTCACCTGTGAATGTCCTGAGGGTGTACTCCATCCCATTTTCTAGGTGATTGATGAAGACAGTAAATGTTTGCAATTCAAAACCCTGAGGAATGTCATGTGTCACCAGCCACTATTTGAACCCCTACTCTTTGAACACGAGTTCAGACAGTTTTCCACCCCCCTGGGATTCTACCAATCTAGTCATGTTTCTCCCCTTCAGATACAAATAGACTGTGTCAAGTATTTTGTTCTTTCCACACCCACACTGCTAATCACATCATTGTATAAGGCAATGTTGGTCAGGCACAATCTGAACAGATAACTCTGTGCTTGTTTTTCCTGATGGGCCTAGAAATTTTTTCCAGGAAGACTGGCTTGATGATCTCCCTGGAGGCTTCAATTAGGCTTGAAATTCCCAAATTCATCTTATCTTTCTTCAGGCTAGCTATGATGTGTGCACCTTCTAGTCATAATGTAGTTCACCCAGGCATCGTAACCGTGTGAATGTCACAGAGAAAGGCTTCACAGTGACACTGACCAGTACCCTTAGCAGCACTGGATGCACTTCACTCAGTCCCATGACCTTCTCAGTAAGTCTAGATTGTTTAGGAAGTCTTTAACTCAATCTTTCTTTACCATGGCCCAAACTTGGCCTCTGTTAGGCTTAGGAGGCCTGACAGCAGACCTTACCAGTAAAGAAAGAGCAAAAAATGCTACTCAGCCTTTTTTATTTCCTGTGTTACAAGGTCTACCACCTCATCTTCTCAGCAGGTCTACATGTTCCTTAGACTGCTCTTGCTGCTTAGGCAGCTGTAACAGACCTAGCTGACCTTCTCATCTATCAAATTTCAGTTATGTTCCAATAACAAATTTCAGTTCCAACTGAGTTTGGCTCTTCTACATGACATAAGAAATCTTTCTTTCTTTCATGGAGCCCATCCCTTCCACCGGTGTACAAGTGTTTTGTGCACTTGAGTTCAGTCAGAGCTGCCGCTCAACCGTGTGACCTCCTGACACACGCCCTCAGTCTGTGAACTTCAAAATGCAGGTACTATTCCCGAAGGAGGCTACTCCTGACAACCAAAAAGCTGCCTCAGACCTCTCCACAGCTGCCTCTCATGGGATCTCATCTACAAGCTGACTCAAGAAGTTTAAGTCTGTTCTTCTAAAGACAAGGATCATCATTCTGCTACATTTTTCTCTTTTCCAGCAATAATACATGGATAAACTTAGGAAATCACTTTCTTAACATACTGATGAAGCAGTACCACTAATCAAAACCAATCTAAGCTAAAACCTCTTACAAGGGTAAATGTGCTGCTGTAAATGTCTGTAAGAATTTCATAAACATTTTCTATTTCTCTGCAATAAAAAGGACACTCTTCTACTTAAGCAGATGGTTTTTGCAACACGCATGCCCTCTCTTTCAAGTCAGAGGATAGTATTAGTAAAGACAGCAGAGGTGTATAGCTCACCCATGTCCAAAAACCCAGACAGAACACCACTCCTGACACACAAGTGTTTAAATGCTCAAGGAACCAATTCGCTTGATCTGGTTATCTGCAGATAGGAGGCCTGTGTTTACTTACATTTTTTCAAAGAGGGCAGGTTTGATTACAGCATAACTTCCACACAAAGTCAGACATCACACATCATTGCCTCAGCAAGACCAGGACACATAGACACAGTTGGAACTTTTTCTTCTTTCAATTGAAAAGCTTTCTGAAGGAAAACACTGATAATTAAAAAATGTCTACCCCTGCATAACTACGTTTTGCACTTAAAGCAGTCACCATATTCTATCCCAAATGCTGTTACTGAGATAGAGGACTTGAGTTCCAAATACAGGAATATAATTCTATCCCTCTTGTTGTTCCCATCTTCCTCTGCAAAATTAGCCTGATCGTCATGTCAGCATTGAACAAATCTTCTGGGACCAGAGTGACAGTATTTTCCACATTTCTCCAAGCAGAGTTTCACAGAATATAAATAAGCATTCTACCCACTGGATACAGTCCAATGCATCTTGTTTGGCCATGAAGCTGAAATTCCATTCTGCTTGTGCAGAAACAACAGAGGAAGGCCCTAGGCTAGCTTATGACTTAATGATAAGGGGAATCACCAGGGAGACCAAGATGAAATCAACAAGGTGCCTCAGAGCAGAAAGTGAATTGTACCATGACTCTCACTTACTTCACATCTTCCGATTCAAAAGTTGAGTG
Source organism: Cyanistes caeruleus (assembly GCF_971803275.1). Lineage (NCBI taxonomy): Eukaryota > Metazoa > Chordata > Aves > Passeriformes > Paridae > Cyanistes > Cyanistes caeruleus. Next base: position 38,619,092 of record NC_141732.1, read on the forward strand.
TTGTCATGTCACAGCTGGAAAAGCAAATGCATGTTTTTTCTCTGCTGTGAATAAAAACAGAAGTAATTTTGTGGATGCTGCTGTGCTGCTAAATGACAGAAAACCCCACAACATTAAGAATCATATGAAGGTTTTTTCTAACTACAAAAAAGATGGTAATGAGCTGATTAATTCCATCAAGCATAAACCAAACTGTGCTAACTAAACTAAGACCAAACGCAATTTATGGTATATAGCTTTTGGATTAAAAACTAAATCAAGTTAATCCTTTTCCAGAAAATATTATGAAGAAAAAAGAACTAATATTATTAATAAGCAGCAATGCAACTTGCAACTTAATCATTGAATGCATTCCAATCAACAGATGACAGAAAGGAATACCTGTGCAAGTATTGTGATGTTAGATTTCTCACCATAGCCCACTGGAAACTCACCTCTGTGAAAGAGCACAGCAATGTTAAGGACAAGTGGGTAAGTTCTCATGCAAATTCAGGCACTGAGCTTCTCTTGGTTTTGCCAACAAGTTATTTGACAGCATGGAGTTAAACCATGGAGGAGCAACCATTCTCAGGAGTTACACCACTTCCAGATTCCTACACCTAAGCACTTAGCAAAGTACTCAGAGAGAAAAACACCAGAAATTTACAATTTCTTCCTGAAACTGTGTTCTGGAATTGCTATTCCATACATTCTAGTTTAGATCTTACTGTAAGAATAAAACAGAAGCATAGGGATATAAAGCAATATCCCCACTCTGCAAAGATAAATGATCTTGTACAAGACTAAAGCCTGTGGGTCCAACCAGATGCCTCAGAAAGTGCTAGCTGACATTGTCTAAAATAGTGATCATACCTCCTTAGGTAAAACAGCACTTAAACACTGGCACTCTCAGAAGAAAGATAAAGTACCTGAAGCAGATGTGTATTTCATGAATGAACTGACAGACCTGCTCCTATTTTATAAGAGGATACAACTCCTGGGCCCTTTAGAGCTTTTTACAAAATACAAGCCATAAGCAAGGCAGAATGCTATCCCTGTCATCTATAACACAAAAGAATGGGAATTTTACACTTATAGTTTCCATCCTTCAAATATTTCTATGATGTTTTATCAGGTTTCTAGAAAATTTATTAACTTCTTCACAGTAACAGAATTTTTACATTCAATTGAATTTTACAAAATTAAATTGGCCCACTTCTCTTCAACATCTTTATAAATGTCTCAGACACAGGACTCAAAGGAATGTTAAGTAAGTTTGCCAATGACCCTTAATTTGGAGGAGCTGTTAACTCCCTGAAGTAGAGACGGAGACCCTTGACAAATCAGAGGGCTGGGCAGTCAGCAACCACATGAAGTTTTACAAGGGCAAGTTCCCTATCCTGCACCTGGGATGGGGCAATTCTGGGCGTATGGACAGACCTCGGAACGAGAGGCTGCAGAGCAGTGCCACACAAAGGGACCTGGGGGTCCTGGTCCATAGCAAGTTGAACATGAGTTCAACATGCCCACCCATGTCCTGGGGGGCATCAGGCACAGCATCACGAGACAGGCAAGGAAGGGGATTGTCCTGCTTTGCTCTCTCTGCTCTGGGGTGGCCTCACCTCCAGTGCTGGGGGCTGTTTTGAGTGCGACAATATGAAAAAGGCATGAAGCTGTTGGAAAGCATCCAAAGCAGGACCACAAGGATGGAAGGGTCTGGAAAGGAAGTCATATGAGGAGCAGCTGCGGTCACTTGGTATGTTCACAGTGGAGAGAGGAGACCTCACTGAGGTCTTCAACATCCACACATGGCAAAACAGAGGGGCAGGGACCGATCTCTTCACTCTCATGAGCAGTGACTGGTCCTGAGGATATGACAGGAAGCCAAGTCAAGAAAGATTTACTTTGGATATCAGGAAAAGGTCTTTCACCAAGAGGGTAGCTGGGCACTGGAAAAGGCTCCTCAAAAAGTAGTCACAGCACTAAGCCTGTCAAGAAGTGTTTAGACAACATTCTCAGGCATGTGGGGTGATTCAAGGGGTGTCCTGCAGAGCACCAGGAATCCATGATCCTGATGGGTCCCTTCAAAGTCAGGGTATTCTATGACTCTAGTCCATGAAAATATTACAGAAGTACAGCTATCATGACAACAAAATAAGAATACCTGATTGTTTTAGAGTATAATTATTCTCAACTGTCTTCTCTGACACTAAAGTTTGTTGTAAGGGACTGACTGGTCCTTGACCTTCAGCCAAACCAACACAAATCCTCCACAAAAAAGGCTCAGCAACTATAGCTCTAGCCTCAGTTTTTGTCCCTTTAACCTTCATATCCTAAGAGCATTCTCTCCAGTGAGACTGTGTTTTGAACAAGTTTAGCAAGACCAAATGAATCATGTTCACATCTACTCTGTAATATGTGAGAATCACAGAATCATCAAGATTGGAAATTACCTCCAAGACCATCATGTAGAACAATCTTGAGAGGTGTTGCTGGGTTTCTAACATACAGAACACCCCCACTGGCTAATACTTACAGTTTCTATCCTTTGTACACAGAACTGATGGTCCTTTTTCCGCAAGTAGAGAAGAGGTGATCTTCTTCTTCTGGAATCTCTAGATGCTTTTTCTCTCAAGATCTTCTGTTTCTCAGGACAATTTTCCTTCTTGAAGCTTCCCACTCAGAAGGAGTATTTCCCAGCTTTCCTATTGCCAAAGAGTCATGGTCCTAACCAAGTAACTGAAGAAGTAACTTCTCCTTAAATCACCACTGCCTCTTTAACTTCTACCTGAAAGACTGGATTTTAGATTCAGACTCAACTTTTTTCTCCAACATGGCAGCCATGTAACCACCTCAAGTGTCATGTGTAACCACAACACAGCACAACGAAAAACCACATTTCCTCTTCAAATCCTTGACGAGATAGGTCCAGGGCACAAACCTAATAGCCAAAACTGACAAACAGCTCTGCCCAACACCATTAGCCTAGGTTTTGATTTTCCCCCAGTTCTTTCAAGCTTAGCTGTAAACTAGCTGAGTACATACAGTTTCTCAAAAAGAAAAATTATTAACTGGAAATGACAATAAAACAAGATAAAATTTTGCTTAGTTTACCAGACATTTCCTATCTGTTAAGAAGTAAAAGGAATTGCTGCAATGGTTGTTTTCCCCCCCAGTAACTGGAGCAGAAAATAAATTAAGACAGAACTCTGTGTTTAAATCCATAGTAAACACAAACATAATCAAATAAAATACCAACACACTGCTCCTGAGAGAAATTCCACAGAAAATGAGTGTGGTCCACAAAAATTAGTTCTAACACACAAGAAAACAGCAAACAGAAAGGCAAAAATAAGACAACTGCAGCCTCAGTCAGGATGACTTGTCCAGACTGGCAACTGCTACTGTCATGGGATTTTCAAGAACTCCACTGGTCCATGTGGACAGCTCAATACCCAATATTTAATATGAATATATTATATAAAATATTATATTAATATATTCAATAGAATGCAAATTTTCATGCTTAGGAAGTGTTACTTCAAACTCAGTATCTGACATTTTAAAAACTGATATAAATTTCACATATGTAGTGTAGCTCGCTCTCTCAGTCAGTCAGGTTGCCTCTGATTAAGAGTGATGTAACAGTGGTTACCTTACCTGGAAGATTACACACAAATTCCACCAGAGACCACTACAGCTTACAGTAATAATGCAGTCTTCCTGAAATGACAAGCCACATTAAAATTCCCTGTTGCTTCCAAAACCACTCTCTACTCCATTCCTCTCTCTGAGAAATTGGAACAACTTCCTTATACCTCAGGGAGTTTACAGAGATTAACCATAGATGTTGCCTAGCTCAATCATTCCATTAAGTGGACACAGATTATACACCAACCAGTACTTAAGTCAAGTAAATTGTTTCTACCTTCAGCCCGAAAATTCTATAAAGGTGAAATCCCTGGATTGCCCACAGGCTTTTGTCATTCAACATTTCACTGCTTGAGAGATCATGACCTTCCTCTGGGTATTTCAGATCTATCACTAATGTAGAGTAAAAGGATATGCAGTGTAACTATTTTCTTATATCCATTGCCCTGGTTTTTACTAAGATGAAGTTTGTTGCCTCCCTGTGATGCAGTTAACTCATCTCACTTTTTTAAGTGCCCTTAGAAATCACAGAACAGAGAGTAGCTGTACTGGAGTCATCACCTCACCACAGAAGTAAAAGAAATGCAAGCAGAAGAAAACTGATAAGGAGACTGGTCTGCCTTTTAGAACTAACTGGCAATTGTATTTGAGAGCTAAAAGAGATCAACTAATGCCCAGTTTTTCCACTTCCTACATGTACAAATTAGAGAAAAGTTTTACTTCCATTTTATTTTTCCCACTTTGAATATACCATTGTTTGACAGGTCTCAGAACTACTTGATGAGAACTACTCATCATTTGAACATCAGTCCAGAAGGTACTTATCTGAAACCTAAGCACAATTAAATTGGTTAGCAAGATGGCTTAATGGCTACCTTTGCAAGATTCTTGGTTCGGCCCTCACTTGGAAGTCTTCTTACCTTCCCAAACCACATATATCTACAAGTACATCTCCAAGATTCCAAGTAAAGCAACGGAAGTTTTACTAGGTTACTTTTATACAGTATATCAGCAGTGAAAACTTCACCAGTCATGCTTCAAATCACATATGCCAGTGTTGGTAAAAAGGATGCACACACAATAGAAATAAGGGAAGTACACACGTCATATGCCTTTTCCCACATTTGGATGCCAACAGTTCATCTCACTATCATTAAGGGCCTTCCATGAACTTGTTCTGACAGCCAGTTTCCCAGACACAAACCTTTACTGTAGCCCCACTCTGTCCGCTAGTGATACTTCATACTTATGATATGCATTCAGCTTTTGCTCAGGGATGCTGTACCTCTGGGGACTGGGTAGTTTTCTTCTTCACTTCTACACAAGTTACACAGGGGAAGAGCCATTGTGCCACCACTACAGAACAACATGCTTATTCTGAACTCAAGACCAACCTCCTTCAGAAGCACCAGCTGCTTTTTAAGCTTTTTCTGCTTAAGTCACATCTTAGTGTAAAACTTTGAAAGCTCAGAATAATCTGAAGTACTTACAGAGTATTTTCTGGTTGAATGAACTCAAATGGCTTTACCAAACTTGCAAGTTTTATCCAAACAGAAAATACAATTCACTGCTTTTATTTATACACCCTTTACACACACCCCCACATTTCTTTAACACTTTTGATGCTCACAAGTAACCTGCTTTTATCAAGGCATCTGAGGCCTTTAAGTATCTTTTGTCATAAAAACTAGTTAGCTGTGACTTAATTTTATCAGAAAGAACAGTTTTTCTATATTTACACTGACAGAGACATCTGTAACCCTTCAAGAAAATTTATTGTCTTGGAGATCTGATGACTGTTGCATAAACAACTGTATGTAGCAACACAGCAAAAGTACTATTAACTGAAAGAGATATGCTAACCAAAACCTGGATTCTAAATGATTTATACATATGCATACTACATCATTCTGCTTATATGCCAAGAAATGACTTGAACATCTTACGACAGTTCAGTATTTTAATTTCACGTCCTCAATTTGATCAAAATCATGACTTAAGCACCCATGTGCTATGGACCTACAGCAGCTGCCACTAAGACTATTGTTTCACCCACTCTCACTCCAAAAATGGAGCCTTAGAATGTCTGTTCCCAACATACTACACTGTAGTGACACAGCATATTTGGAATTTCACTTTTTAAAAAAGTTTTAGGAGCAACCTATACTGGTTTTACCAATATTTACATACCACATTCAAAAAACATAGAAGATTTCTTCCCAGAAGATTTCAAAGTCTGATAAGTGGTTGCACCTTTAGGTTTTGAATGCCTTGGCAAACCAGTACCTACAGAAGACTCGTTAGCAGACCGAAACACGTTTCGTGCTTTAAACTCCAGATAACATAGCAGAGTCATACTGCTTTCATCAGTAAGGCACACCACACAGAGATGATTCCCACATGCTTAATCTTTATTGTGCGAATGATGTTCAGAGCGTTTATTACCCTCTGTAGACACACATTAAAAAAAAACAGTACACTCACAGTGGCTAGATTGATGGACAACACATTAAATCTATTTGGTGGTAACTTGTATGCATGCAGTTAACTCCTGTGGTGTACAGATCTTAGCCAGGAGGCCAGCCCAACTGGCGACCACCCAGAACATGGAGATGTACGTGATAGACAGACTGCCCACCCTCAGGCCCTTCATTCACAACCATCCGGTATCCATTGGTCAGGCCCAGGTTAGCAGCACACTTCTTGCCAACAATCATTAAATGCCCGAGAAGCTGGAGGAGAAAGAAAAAACAAAAAAAAAAGAAAAAAAACAACGAACAGGAAACACACAGAAAAGGGGAAAGGGCAGGAAGGGAAGGAATAAAAGCAGAGAACCAATAAACCAGTAAATTAATTCTCAGAAATTCAGCCACTGCTCTTCAAATTGCTGTCTGCCTGCAACTGACACTTTCCAAGAAAATCTGTAGAGACTGGCTATGTGTAATATAGGGGGAAAATAGAACTATTCGTTTTTTTCAAGCCAGGTTGTAACAGACTACAAAGGTGTGACAGAAGTTAAATTTACTTCATGGTTGAAGTCCCCACAGACAATATATATCGTTCTGGCGGAAAAGGAACTTTATCTTACCATGCAAAGTTTACAAAAATCTTTGAGCTTGAAGTTTTTAGTTACAAATGAAATATTCAGCACCTCGCAGCTAACTTTCCTTTTCTTCACCTCTGACCTGCTAAAAACCCCCAAGCCCATGTAAGAGTAAGTACTATTCCATGCAAATGATGAAAACAGACATCACAATTATAAGATAACAAATACCAATTCATTTTGCATAGAACATACACATACAGCTATAATTTGCTTTCTCTGGCTAATTTGACTGGAAAACCTTAACTCTATCATTTTTTTAAACTAGAGGACAAGGATTATAGTATCAGAGAACTACTCTGCCTCTTTGAAATATCAAGAGGAAAAGGGGGACAGCCTAGTACATTATGAAGTAATGAAAAGTATGGTTTGGTGTACCGAAAACCTTTAGAGTACTTACAGATTCATCAGAATCCTCTGCTTCAGACAACCTGACAATTGGCTTCTTAGGAATCACTAAGAAATGTGTTGGAGCTTGGGGTGAAATATCATGGAACGCGAGGCACTGGAGGAACAGGAAACGGCAAATTATAAAATATAATTTGCTTCGGAGAAAAGTAAGAATTTCAATAAATCAATATGACCCAATAAATACATACTTCAACAGATTGCCAGACAACCTCGTAATACCCTCTGCATAAGCAGAGGTGTTAATTTTTCTGGAGTGTTATATTATTCTACATCTTTTCATTTCTAAACACAAAACACTGCTTACCAAGACCTGCTGAAAAAAATCACTGCTCTGTAAAGTACTATTTAAAAGTTACAGCCTTCTCAGAAAAGCAATATGCAATCAGGTTCAAGACTTACTATTGCAACATATGCATAACAAGTAGTAGAGCTGTTGGCATGCCTATAAAAAGTACATTCATGCTTATTTTTTTTTATTAACACCATGTATGATAAAATAAATGGCAAAGAGTTGCTAATCATCTTCCAGTTATGCCTGAATATTTCCTTGGGGAAAGACAGCAAAGCAATTCTAAAGATCCTGAAGTTATGTGACTGAGGCCTATTAAACTTCTCCTCTCAACAGCACCAAGTATTTCAGAGTAATGCATTTAACACTAGCTTTGCTTCAGACATTGTCTAATTAAGAGAAAGCCATCACTTTTGAAATATGAACATCTGTCTGTAGCGACTAGCTAAATCTTGACTAAATATCAAAATTACAACCAATCAGACACTGCATGTATCACCTAAATTTCAAATTAGGAACTGCCAATAGGCAAGAGAAAAAGAAGCTGTGTCTCTTTATACAAATGGCCAACCACAGAACTTGGACTTGGGTACTGGAACCTCGACAAACGTGCAGATGCACAGAAGGCACTCTGCCACCATTAGTCCAAGGATATCTCTGACTTACCCAACACGTTTAACAGCGAAACACCTTCACATAAACACAAAGCAGTAACATAAGCATGAGCATGACTAGCAGAAAGCAGTGAACATTCCAATATTCTTCAGAGCATATGGCAACTGTAACTATTCTGCCATCTATTAAGAAAACGCTGTTTCAAGCTATGCATGATTTTTAAGCACATTAATCTGACAAACTGCATCCTTAGCGAGTCTGTACTGTACTCTGAGAATAAACCCGTAAATTAAAAGGAAAAAAAAATCCCTGTTAATGGGGTTCCTGTACTTCAATCTGAAGGACGGGGGGGGAAAAGTGCAGGAGATCTTATGGGTTAGTTTAGTTAGTTTACATTTTGGGGATAACTTCTGCATTTCTTCTAAAGCTAATTATTTCATTTCGGCCCCAACATGCTACGATGCATCAGCAAACCCCCTCGGAGGTTCATTGCCGAAGACCAGCAGGCAGAGCTGAATAACTTCTGTAAGGCTACTGAGAGACACATCGGGACCTGCAAAAGCACCCAGTCGTGGTGTTCCGCTCGGAACCCGCAAGACCGCTGCCTGCGGGTGGTAAAGGTTTCACGACTACCCTCCTACACCATCTGTGAGAACCCTCGACCCCTGGCAAGGAGCCCGATGCAGCTCCAGGGACGGTGCAGGGAGGCGCGGGGCCGCCCCGCCCGCCCCGCCGCGCTCCTGAGCGCCTCCGCGGCGCCCCCGGCCCCTGCACAGCCCGCACCTGCTCGTCCTCGTAGATGATGTTAGCGGGGATCTCCTTGCGGATGATCTTCCCGAAGATGGTATCCCCACCGGGACGTGCCGCCTGAGCCTTGCTGATCTCGTCAGCCATGGCGGCGGCTCCCGCACGGCTCCCGCCGGCCCCCAGCCCCGCCTTCCTCTATGACCACGCCCCCACGGCGGTCATTGGCCTAAAGCCGGCAGCTATCCGAGCCCGGCCGGCTGATTGGCGACTTCGCCTGTCATTGTCCCGCTGGTTCCCGCCCGCCGCAGTGGCGCGCCCTCGCTGACCCGGGAGTCGCGGAGGGATCCGGGGGGAGGAAGTGTTGCAGGATCTGCGCAGGGATCAACGGACCGAGGTGCAAGGCGATTTTGCAGTTGTAGTGCGGTCCCGGGAAAAGCTGCTGTAGGCAGCAGTGCTGCTATCAAATCCAACCCAAATATCTGTGTGATTTCTTGGGATAAGCTCCTGCAGTCTGTACCAGGCTGGGCTGCCCTTCGCTTTTCCATCAAAGTTTGCAGGTGTTTGGTGCTAGTGGAATTCTTGCAGAAGGGCAGTTTCATGCGCTAGCTCTACTGCATGTGAGTAATTTTGTAACCATGAAACAAACTAATCAATATAGCCAAGCAATAATTCTCAGAGGGCAACACAAAGTTACATAGCTATACATCTAGTTGTAAGTGATTTTTCATATAGCTATGACACCAGTCATGAAATAGTGGAAATGAAAAAGCAGGGGGAATAAACAGCATAAGCCTTAAAGAGTAACCACGAAGTTTCATTTTCATGCTGTTTAACAAGACAAAGCATGAAGTCCTGCACCTGGGTCGAGGCCACCCACGCCTGCTATCAACACAGGCTGGGAGATGGAGAACAGCCCTGTGAGAAGGCCCTGGGGGTGCTGGTGGGTGAGAGGCTGGACATGACCCAGCCATGGGCACTCCCAGCCCAGAGAGCCAAACGTGTCCTGGGCTGCATCCAAAGCAGTGTGGGCAGCAGGGGAGGGAGGGGATTCTGTCCCTCTGCTCTGCTCTGGTGAGACCCCACCTGGAACCCTGCATCCAGCTCTGGGGTCCCAGCACAGGAAGGACATGGAGCTGTTGGAGTGAGTCCAGAGGAGGCCACAAAGATTATCAACAGATTGATGATTGACAGAGCACCTCTTCTGTGAGGACAGGCTGAGAGAACTGCAATTGTTCACCCCTGAAAACACTTCAGAATGACCTAATTGCAGCCCTGCAGTACCTGAAGGGAGCCTGTAAGAAAGATGGAGAGAGACTTTTTTTATAAGGGCATGTAGTGGCAGGACAAGGAGGAATGGCTTTAAACTTCACAAATTGAGGTTTAAACTTGTTGTGAAGAAGAAATTCTTTCCTGTGAGCATGGTGAGGCACTGGGAGAGGCTGCACAGAGAAGTTGTGGGTGCCCCAGAAGCATTCAAGGCAAGGCTGGATGGAGCTCTTAGCAATCTGGTGTAGTGAAAGGTGTCCCTGCCCATTGTAGGGGCATAGGGGCCCTAAGGCATACCATAGGGGCATGACCTTTAATGTCCCTTCCAACCCAGAGCATTCCAGATTCTATGATTTTCTAAACTTCACAAATAAAATAGATTGATTTCCCTGAAGATTTGTTTAGGAGGATATTAATATAGTCATTTATATATATTTGTCTCTAAACAAAAATGTTACAGGAAAGCATTTTGGAGGGAGGAAGGGAATAAATATTGCTAAGTGGCTTAAAGCTAATACGGTTCCACAGTTGATTACCTGAACATATTACAAAAAGAGCAGAATTTGTCATATATTTCTGGTAATAACTCTGAAATAGTTTATCATGGAAGACCCTGAAAAAAACTCTGATAAAGCACATTAAACAATGAAATATTATTTTCTTCCTTAGATGATGGTTCTGGATTAAGATATTTTGACAGATATATGTCCTACAGATGGTATTTGAGCTTTATGATAATTAAAAGAAGTGCTTCAGGGACAAATTTCTTTCAATTATATTGCTGTCTAACCATGGTTATTCAGCAAATACATAATTCATTTTATTCCCCCATTTTCTCAGGAATTGTATTTTGTGAAAGAATAGAAGATCTGATATTACTAGCTAGACAGACTCAGGACTTTAATGTAAAATACTTATTTATGATTCATCTACATATGGTAATATATTTTAAGTAGTTCCATGGGCTGCTGTGGAGTTAGTCTAGAAAGCAGAAGACATAGACAAGTTTCAAAGTTTCTCTGAAAAAGCAAAACCTTTTTTTCTCATGTAGTTGACTTCAGCATATATTTGTCTCGGCATGTAAACAACAACTTTTATATTATTTTGAATAGAACAATGAATGAATTAGACCCTCTTTTCAGCGGGTATAATTAATGCATTCACATCTGCAATAATTATTCTTGGAAATAAATTATGAGTAAACATCACTTCTGCTAACAGACCAAGTCTCTTTATGAGTTACACAGTAAAAAAAACCTTTGTAATGGGTGCTTACAAGTTGAGTATTAATTAATAATAAAAATATTAAAATTATTGTGTAATAATTTACTATTCTCACATTTCAATTAGCTTGCAATGTAATTGCAGTTAAACTATTAAACAGACTGTATTGAAGCTAGAGGTCTAGTGAGAAGTAAAGCTGATTACATAGAAAATCCTTATGCTGCCTTTAGCTAATGCTGAATAATGTGTTAGTAAACTACAAGCTTGTTTGATTTTCAAGAGGATGGCAGTTCAGTTTTATAGATGTACCAGGCCAAGGCGATGTGGTCAGGGTGTGAGTAAGGCAAGCTACAGCTGTGGGGAGCTTGATGTGAGCAGCCAAGAAAGTGACCTGACTAGAGAGGAGAAATGACTGAACAGAAAAAAATGCCTGTTGGATAACACTAGCAGAAAAAAAAAACCTGCCAATTCGGTAGCTATGACCCTGGGAACCAAAGTGTCCTTGAAAAGTGCAGCTGGCCTCTTCTAAGTACAGCTGGGTACCTAGAAAGTGGAGAGGTCCCAAGACACTACTGATAAGCATAGAAATAAGGAACTGTAACCACAACTTTTCTTCTGAAGCGGTGAAAAAATAGACTGGGAAAGAAGAAGGCATCCCAGATAAGGAAGGATTCTGAACTGCCATTGGCTGCTCTAACTGCAAGAGCAAGGAAACGGTCTGGCAAAATAAAAACTGATTTGAAGCAGCAGCAGCAAACATCATCATTTATTGGCCGTGCTAGGTGTCACACAGAAACTGATGGCTGTCCAGTTACCCATTTGAAATAATTATGTTTTTGTTCAGAAGAAGGAGTAGAACACATTGGTCTTTGTGCTACCCTGGGCAGTGATCTGCAGACCCTGGCAGGGGGTGCTGGGCAGGGAGCAGCCACTTGTCCTCACCGCGGCTCACCTCCGAGGGCAGGGGTCCCTGGGCCACTGACAGCTCCAGTGGACCAAGGAGCCTGTGGGTAGCACTGCCTACCTGCTATGGACTGCCTTCAGCTCCTCCTGCAGGCAGTGACTGCCTCCTGCCAGACCTTGGCATACCAGGGATTGGCACTGTTTGGATAGCCAAGAAGGCAGATGGGATCTTGGGGTGCATCAGGAAGAGCATTGCCAGCAGGTCAAGGGAGATGATCCTGCTCCTCTGCTGTGTCCTGGTGAGGCACATCTATCTGGTATGCTGTGTCCAGTTCTGGGCTCCTCTGTGCAAGAGTCATGCAGCTCCTGGAGTGGGTCTAGTGGAGGGCAGATGGGACTGGAGCATCTCTCTTTCGAGCAAAGGCTGTGGGAACTGGGCCTGATCAGCTTCGAGGCAACTGAGAGGAGACCTCATCAATGTCTACAAGTATCTGAAGGGAGGGTGTCAGAGGATGCCGTCAGGCTCTTCTCAGTGGTGCCCAGCAATAGGACAAGAGGCAGTGGGCAGAAACCGATGCACAGGAAGTTTCTGTGAACACGAGGAAGAACTTTATTGCGTGGGTGAATGGGCACAGGAGCAGATTTTCCAGAGAAGTTGTGGAGTCTTCCCCAGTGGGGATAGATCCGATAGAGCCGCTCTGGCATGTCTCTGCCTGAGCAGGGACATTGGACCAAATGACCCACTGTGGTGAGCTGGAAGTCCCTTCTGTGAGTCTGTAAAGGCCACGTCGGCTCCGCCGGCGGTGGCAGCGGGGCGGGGGCACAAACACTGCTCGGAACGCCGGAGGCGGCGGGCGGAGCCCGGAGGACAGCATTGGCGGCCGCACCGGCCGCGGCGCGGGAGGGCGCGGCTCGGTTCGTCTCGTGACTTCCGGTGCGGCACTTCTGCCGGTGTGCCGGTGCGGGCGGCGGGCGCCATGGGGAGCCGCGGGCAGGCGAGTGACATACACACACATATACACACATACTGTTCGTGCTGGGAGGTTGGAGCCTTGTAACTTTTGTGCAGTCAAAAGACATAGATTTTCAGAACAAGAAGGACAAAAAGCTAGGTAAAAGAAAGTAGCGGTTTGCACGTAAAGGCCATTGCGGGAAAAGGAAGCGAAATGTGACAAGCAGAGATCAAAACACACGTCTTGTGAGAGTAAGATAGGGAAAAACAAGGATTTTTAAGCACTTTCATTGCTACGGTGTATTGTCCTTCGGTACCTCTTTCAGAAGTGTCTCGAAGCCCAGTTTTGGGAGTACAGTCGATAAGTATTTGCTCTCTGTTAAAGCAGTTGACTGTAGAGGTCAGAGGTATCCGCGTTAATGTATCTTGATCAGGACCGTCTAATACGGGTATTCTGTGGCTGGTGTGGGGAAAACTTCCCAGGCGGGCTTTGAAGAAATTGAACCAGAGAATATCCCGGGTTGGAAGGGAACCACAGAAATGTTCGAGTCCAGCTCCTGGTCTTGTACAGGACCATGTGCCTGAGAGAGTTATGCGAAAGTCTCCTGAGCTCTGTCAGGCTGGTGCTGTGACCACTTCCCTGGGGAGCCTTGTCCAGTGCCCAACCAGCCTTTAGGTGACGAAGCTTCTACTGATACCCAGCCTAAGTGTCCCATGACAAAACTTATGGCCATTCCCTTGGATCCTGTCACTGGATACCAGAGAGAAGAGATTGGTGCCTGCCTCTCCTTCTCTCGTGAGGAAGCTGTAGACTGCTGTAAGGGTTGGAAGATGCCTGCAAATGGCTCATCAAATTCTTCAAAATAACCATAAAAATCTTCAGGTTATACCATACACATGTTCAACATAAAATCACTTGTAATATTGACTTGATGTTTGCAGCAATGGCAAATATATTGTGGATTAGAAAAATTTTGAGATGTTAAAATACCTGCAAAGCAAGAAGTTTATTTGTTGTGTTTTAATTCCATGAGTTTACCTTCCACAGATTCACCCATCTAGGGAATGGTGTTTGTTCTGTATCCTAAAAAACATTTGGAATACTACTCGTGAGAAAACAATTTGAGATTATTATGAAGTACTTGGAATTATGTCCTCTAGAGATGACAAAACATGATAGGAAGTACTAGAAGCTTCAAAAGGCATGTTGTTACCAAGATTTTGTTTTACTGGTGCTCGTCAGAAATCCTTTTCAGTCTGTGGCAAACACCAAAAAAAGTCTCATAAAGATTTGAGGATTTTTGTAACTCATTACAGTTTGTATGAATGATCAACCAAAACCAAATGACTGTGAGCTGTGATTCTCAGGGGAGTTTGCTTTTCATACATATTCAGGTGTGTCCTATCTACATTGTAAATCCTGAGTTTTTGAGTTACTTTTCATTTGCTGACCTGGCAGTTGTATTTAAGGGAAGATCTTTGCATTGGTTTTGCCACACCACCTGTAGAAGATTTTTATGTAAGAATACTTGAGCCGTTTCCTTTTCTGTCTTTCAATAGCTGATGTAACCTTGATAATGACTTCAAGTAACTTGACTTCTAGAGTTATTCCAGTTATGTTTGGTTTATTTGACATTGGCACAATAAATAATACTTGTGTCCATGTATTTTCAATATTATATTCCCGTCATGCCAAATAATTACTTAGAATTGTGTGCCAGCATCCTAGGGTAATGTGAAATATCTAGATCTGTCTGAGATTTTGATGACATTACATCTGCTTTGGCTGCAAGTGTTCTAATCAGGAATTTAGGTAAAGCCTCTTACATGGTAATTCCATATCGAATTCTGTACTAAATGGAAAGAACATGAAATTTCAACCATTTGTAACGTGTTCATTTTAAATAACAGTCCTGCAAGCAAATAAGTTAATTCTATTGATATTGTATTGGCAGGTTTTGAAGCTTTTTAAGTCATTACACAGAACACGGCAAGAAGTTTTTAAAAATGATACCAAAGCACTTGAAGGTGAGATACTTGTTTTGTATGGTGTGTGCTTGCTAACCTAGACTTCATGGACCTTTCTCCTCAGAATACAGAGAAAGAGAATTCTTAACATAATCTTTCTTCAAATTACTCCCATAATTTTCAAGTAATAATTGGGAAAACTTGCGTGACCATAACAACATATTTAATTCAAAACAAAAAAAAATCGTTCTTAGATTTAAGCACTCAGCACATATTTTGGAAGGGAAACATCTCTTTTTTAAATGTACCTGATCTTCCTGGGAGATATTTTTATTTCATTTTTTAACTTCTCTTTAGTGTAGCCAGAGCATGTTTAGCTGTACTAATTAATTCTCTATGTATGTTTTTTTGTCAAGGGATTAATCCTGCTTTTTTAGTACCTTGTGTATGCAATACAAAATGCTAAATTTGGAATCTTATTTTATTTGTACACCATTCAATTTAAAATGTGACATCATGTGAATTACATGGAAATCTTACACTGAAATTCTTTGATCAGAGTGTCCCAGGAAGGTGCCAGAAAGGACTTAAGATTCTTAACTTTGGGGCAGCAACAAATTCAGAATATGATTTTTGTTCATGCTTTAGTTTGTTGTTTACTTTGTTTAGCTGCAAGACAAAAGATAAATGAAGAATTCAGAAATAACCGAGACGAGACATCAGAAGAGAAGATTAATGAGGTATTTTCTGGCTTTCTGTTGTTTTGCACTTTACGTAAGAATATTTAGAAATTAGTTTTGTACTTAAAGGATTTCTAAACACTTTGAGACATCATGAAAGCCATGTTGGTTTAGAAAGACTTCTACATGGGTCTTCGTTTATAAATACATAGATACTGCCAATAGTATTAATACTGTGTTATAGAATTTTGTTTATACAAAAATACTTAAGAAGAAAGTGTGTTCTGATAGTTCAGTGTGAGTATTTTGAAGTTTCTAATAAAACCATAGGAAAAAATGTTTAAAGTTGCAATTTTTATGTAAATATTTTATGCTTTGCTAGTAATATCTATATGCACTGTAGTCACTTAAGTTTACCTGATCATAGTTGTGTAGGCAAATTGAAACAAATAGAGAAATTAATCTGCTCAGTTACTCACAGATCACAAATGAGTCAGCATCTTTGTGGAAGGCAAAAACCAGCAAAATTATATGATTGATTGTAGTATAGTGTAGTTGTAGTATATGTTAATTATAGTACAGGGATATTTTTGCTTCTTCTTTCCTCATCATGCCTTATAATTAGAGAATTCTGTTAACTCACTAAGTTAGTTTCCTTTGCTCAATTGTCACCTTAACACTTTCTGCCGAGTCATTTTTTCTAAAAGTTACTGTGAACTGAAACAGAACTTGTGTATTTTAGGTAAGTTATTAACATTCATATAGAGTGAAAAACTTAGTCCTTGTCATTCAGCCTTTTGTCAGACTGTATTTACATTGTCACTGGGCACTGGTCGGAGGAAAGTGCTTACATCTGTCCCTTGAAGAAATAAAATGTAAACCTTTTCTTCATACCAACCACTGAATAGTAACATAAATAGTTCTGACCATTTAGTTAGGACTTCCTGAATTTCAGTTTGTATCAACCTCCTGAAATAATACTCAATGATTTTGTTACCACTGTCTGATCAGCTAAATTATGTGTTCAGGGTTGTTTTTTTTAATAGATGTACAGGAAAAGTATTTGCTGCAATTCCTGAAATCTGTATTTGTTTTGTAGGCAACCTACAAAATACACGTGTCTTCTTAGTATGGGTTAGTTAATATTTGATTAACTGTGTCAGTGAAAGAAATACTAGACTTCCATCCCAGCTACACACTCCTAGAACATCACAGGAGCTGTGTCATTTTATTACATGTACACACTGAATACACTTGGTTGCAGAGGAACTGAATGAAGTTTTATACTGGACTTGAGAACGTTTGGGTGCTTGTTTACATTAACTTGGTGCTGTTAGTGTTCTGCTTTGGACAGCAACTGAAAAATGGAATATTGACCAGCCAGAATAGAGAGCTACAGTATATTCTAATATGACATAGAGTATTTGTGTTTACTTGCATGTATTACATGTATTGTATGTACATGTCAAGCTTGCAGTGACATAAGGAGATCGACTTAACTGTCTACAGTATGAGAATGAGAAATGTGGTAGCTGAATCTCAATGCACCAGTTTTAGTTCAGATCAGGAATGCACTTAGGAAGTCACCTTGGTTATTTCCACTTCCTGTGATTTGTCTCGTTTTGTAAAGTGTCAGAGCAGCTGGAAGAATTCCCTTAAGGTCAATCTAAAGAGGAAGCTGTGCTTCAGGAGCATACAGCCTAGCTGCTAATGGGCTTTCAGCAGGGGGAACTGGAGAGTACCTGCTCCAAGCCCTTAAAAGGGAAGAGCATGAGAAGAAGTGCAGTGTACATGTCAAGTATTGAGCTCTAGCCTTTGCAAAGATCCGCTTCTCTTGGTATGTGCCGCTTCCTAGTGTGAGCATATCTCCTGAAATGTCTCACTTGAGCAATTTCATTTATTTCTGACACATGTATAATGCAAACAAGTATTGGACTTCTCTTAATGGCTCAGCAAAGCTAGCAAGAGTGCTTCAGCTTATCGTCTTAGTGAGAGAAGGAATTCTAGGCCTTTTGCCAAATACTAATACCTTGGGTAGTCTTTAGGTAGTGCCTTGTTTCTGCACAGTTCTGTGAAACCTCAGTATTCTTAATTCTTGTTTTGCCCTTGTTTTTCTCTCCTTACTTCAGGAACAGTAGTGTTGAAAGAATGAGATTGCCCTTTCATTATGGGAAGTCAAATGTTACTGAGGCATGAGTGAGTGTCTTTGATCACTGCAAACTAGTTAATTTGTTTTGTAGTTGCATTTCACCTTACTCGTATGCAGTTTGAAGTGGGTACACAGATGTATGTACTGGTGTATGTTACTGAGCCAGAGTATGTGCTCCATGTCAAGGTCACTTACATATCAATCTGTAAGTTATTCCAGGATCCCCAAGGTAAAAACAGTGTATACATAGTACATAAGTAACTGAGTAGTACAAGTAAATGACTTTATTGTTTGAATAGTTGTCTAGTATGGAAAATATCTTCAGAAAAAGTCACATATAATTTAAATTACTCTGTTGTTCCTCACTTCTTATTCCTTTTACTAGCTTCTGAAAATAGCTTCAGATGTTGAAGTGATTCTCAGAACTTCTGTTATTCAGGCAGTTCACACAGATTCTGACAAAATAGGTGAGTAAGCCTGCATGCTGAAAAGATACTTAAATATGTTATAACTTAGTAAATAAATACAGAATGTGAAAATAAGGAAAGGAATAGTAAGGCAAATAGCCTGTCTGTTGTTCTCTGATGAAATTCATAATGTAAGCTATTCATTAATGTTGCTACCTAGGACAGGTGGAGGTTTCAAAGGTACAGAGTTTCCATACAAATGTTTTGAAGAATGGAGGCTAGTAGAAAAGAGGCAGTGATTACTTCTAATGCCCTTAACTAGCTGTAACTATTGGGAAGGTCAGCAATTAATTAGCATGCATGTACAGGCCAGTGAGTCAGCATATGTCTAAAGGCAGTAGCCACAGTACCTATCTGTACGTGCTTGCTCTGCCAAATAGGGAGAGCTGCCTGAGGAACATTAGCAAGTGCAGTATGTACACTGACCATAGAATAGCTTTTTCTCTGAGGATTGAGTGTTCATTTCCAAAACCTCTTTCCAGCAATTTCTGTTTCAGGTTATGCTGCGTAAAATTTGTGACACAGTGATTACCTCGATGCAAAGTCTGTCATCTGAGATCCTGATTCCTGGTTTAGAAGTTCTTTTATCTTGCAGTGAAAAAGAGAAGTAGTAGGTGGGCTCAGCATACAACTGTGCTGTAGAGAATACAGGAAATCTTCAGCTGTGTACATTGTTTCCTTTTACTTCCGTTTATTGTTGTCTGTTAAGTTTTGCACCAATTTTCAGTTTTAGGTTCGGTAAAACATTTAACTTTAAAACAGCAATTATAATCAAGGCCAAAGATAAGTCTGGACCAGTGTCAAGTCTTCCACAGTGGTTCCAGGCAGATAAGAGTTGAAGAATAGAAGCAGACAAAATGAATTTGCACCTCTTTCAACTGTTCACACCTGGCACCACTTCCTCAGTCAGGGATGTTTTCTGGTTTAATTATCTTCAATGGGCTTGTCTTCAATTACTTTTCATTTTCATCAAGCTGTTAATTTTTAATCATTAAAAAAAGAATTTTTAAGTCCTTTATTCCCTCCTTTTTGTTCACTTCCCCAGTGAAACAGCTCTCAGAAACAACAGGTTTTTTGTCATTATTCTTGCTATTCACTGCACAGTGTGGGCAAGGAGGCATTTATACACACAATATGGCACAATAATGTTTTCTCTTTTCATTTTTAACTGGATTCCTGCTAATAGTCACTGCTAATTCTAAATTTAAGTTTTGGCTACCACACATACATGTTAGGTACTTATTTTTACAAAATTGTACTCATTAAACTCATCAGAGTGGTCATAATCAGTTTTGAACTTATCATTTATTTTTTGAAGTTAGTATTTTTCTTGACCTGTCTGCATTGCATGTCTTAGGGTGTAATTTTGTCCATCAATTTACTCAGTCAAGTCTTGCTATTTTTCATGGTAAGACAATTCCTTAATGAAATTGTTCAGGATTGTACAATTAAAAATGTTTTCTTCACAGGTTACTTACAGATATGTTGAACAGTGACATGTCAACAAAAATACCCGTAGAACTCAGCATTTGACATCACTCCGGTGGATGACCTGATCATTTTATTGTTCACGTCTTACAGTTTAACCTATGACTTACCTGTGCAAGACTTCTGTCATAATAAGGTTTTATAAAAGCATTGGCCAAGGGACTCTCAGGAATCCAGGCATGTTGTGGTAACCTCTGAAGCGCCATTCAGAGAATTCCAGCTGGGGGCTGTAAGGCAGAACTTCCCTTGCAAAAGCCACATGGATTCATGCTCACATACTAGCTTGTGTTCTAGTCCTGTGCGAGTGTGTAGGGATGGGGCTAGGACAGCCAGGTGTATCAGCCACAGAAGGAGGAAGAGAGAAAACATGGGCCTGCAACTGAATAGAACAGGGGACTCAGTAATGGAGGACACAGAATAGTCAATTCTGTGACAGTGTAGTGGTGGTAACTTTCATTAGGTGCTTTCTTTTCCTGTTGGCCTTAAAAAAAGTGTGATAAGATAAATATTACAGATTAGATTCCCAGACTTGGGGGAGAGAGTTAAGTCAAATCCAGTATTCATCTTTGAAACTGCTGAAGGAGGCATAATACGACTCAGACTTGAAAAAAATGCTGTTCACCCCCCTGCTAAAAGTTACTGCAAAACTTTATAATTTTTTTATGGCTTCTTAATATCAAAATTTTCAATGCTTATAACAGGAGACAGGAAAACATTGTGACCTGCTGAAAGTAAAATCTTGATATGATTTTGTCTGAGATATCATGATGCTACTTGTACACTTAGCAGAAGTTCAGATGCTTATTTTAGTAACTGGATGTTTCATTTATAAATGTAGGAATACCTTTAGAATTTGAAGTAGTATTTTCCATAAGATTATAGTCTTACTATTTTGGTTTTTTTCTATTTCAGTACTTATACCCAGGAAAGATCTGCTGCAGGACAACACTCCGTACTTAGATAAACCAACAAAAAAGCAAGAATCCTGAGGAAGTATTGTTACCAGGAAAAGAGAGACTGAAATCAACTCACTGATTTTATTGAGTGCCAGGATATCATCATGCACTTGTTCTGTGGAAGATAGTAATACTTTCACAGAACTTAAAAGTACACTGCTGAATTGTGTTACTTCAGCCAGGAATGTTTTTGATTATGACAGCCTATCAGACAGAGATTGTTTCCCAGCAATCCAGAGTTTTTGAAAGCTATATAAAAATTAAATACAGTACTTACTACTGATAATATTTATATTTAAGTTTATTATCAATCCTAAGCTTCTTTGAAGTAATGAAAAATCATCCTGTGGCATTTAATGTTAAATTTATGTTTTGCACCAAAAGCATGATTTCTGAAGTTGTCACTAGTTGTACACTGACATACTGTGATGCTTGAGAGAGTTTTAAAAAGTTTATTTGAATAAATTACTCATGCTTTACCAATGAAATAGCATGTCTAGTGTTTTTCTTCTAGACATTCTGGAATGAACAGGAATGTTAGGGTTTGAGTTCTCAGATGACAGTACAAGAGAAACCAGCCACAACATAACCTAAGGATGTTGGTTTAGATCATATGGTTTATGAATTTATGGTTTGCATTTTAACTTGTAAATATTGAGTGACTAAGGCATTTTCTAAAGAAAAGGGCCTTGCTGTTTAGTTGCAAGTGAACTTGCCTAGAGTGACTATATGAAAAGTTTGATTAGTAAGCCCTAATAATTTGCATTTTTTTTAAGGTTACTTCCTTGGTTCTTGTGGAATTCATCACGATGATCAGTTCACTTCCATTTTAATTGGAGCAAGGTACAACTGCAGTGCTACATAGAATATTTTCTTAGTGAAAATTGATAGCAGGCACCACCCTAGGATCTAAGTACCTCACACAGAAGTGACATAGTCTGATAATGTCTCACCTCATGAGTCCTGCTGTATCTATTTCCAGTCTCTAAGATGTCAGAATTGCTAATCTGTGTGTGTACTGATTCAGTTTCACTGGCTGAGTAAACCAGAAAACTAGTGCCTCCATCCAGTCTCCTTTTCTCACAAATCATGTCAGTATGACAAGTACTCCTTTAAAACTGTTGCCTTTGGCTGTGATGGCCAGGGCAGCCAGCTGCAAATACTCAGTAACTCAAACAGGTCAGTAACCCTCTTTGAATTGCACTGGTACTCCCTGCACTTGTAGCTAAAAGGCAGCAGGTACGTGATGGGAGATAGAATGAAAATGACTGCAGTTCTTGCCATTTGTTGTATTCTGATGGCTCCACTACAAAACAAATGTCTCTGTCTGTAGGGGATGTCCTGTTCTAGGCCCCTGGTAACGTTTACTTCCCTAAGGACAAGCTATAAGCTGTGTCTGGTTTCCCATCCTTTCCCATCTTCTGCAGCCTGCCTTCATTGACTTTTTTTCCCATAAGGGGCATAAGAGAGTCATACGCCAGAAAGGGAAAATACAAGATAGTGGCAACAGTAAAAGAAAGCAGAGCATTTCCTCAGGTGAAATGACTTACTTTTAAGCAGAAGTAATTAAAAAGGTGTCTGGAAAGACTGGGAAATTTTGTAGCCATTAAGGTGTACATCTGTCCTGTGACAGGTTGGAATTGGGGGGGAATTCACATCTCATAGCCACTGCTGTATTAGGCTGTGGGTGTAGCCTTAGAGATTTTATCCTTCATACTGATTTTATAGAGCTGAGGCCTGGTAAGTTTTCACTCTTTCAGTACTGATGTAAAATAGTGTAGCCTGTTACCATGCAAAACATATAGTAAAAGACTTCGGTGATGTCAGTGGGAGATAGTGGTCTTCTATATGCTGTTTGAGGGAGCCACAAGTGGAGAAATTTTTCATGGGACTATTGCTTTGGTATCATTCTGCTGTCATGTGTTTCAGGGTTTTTTTCTTAGTAAGAATACATCAATAGAAATGCAGAAGAGAAGTGTCCACTTACAGTATCAGGCTTGCAATTCAATGGGCATTTGTCTCCTTCGTTTTACATATACCTTGAATACTCATAATAAAAAAACAGAATGACTCACTTGAATAACATACACAACTAGTGAAAATAAAGCACATTGTAAAAACGGTTGGTGCAGTTTATTGCTCTTCAGAATGATTGTTCTTGCACTCCTGTGCAGTAACTTAATGGTGTGTGCATTAATATTCCATGTTCCTGCTGTCTTTGTGCATTCCTGGGAAGCAAAGACAAACCAAATTCTGCAGTGTTGAGATGAAGAAAATCATGATGATACAAAAAAGGCTATTGACATAAGAGGCTGACAGGCCTTGCTCTTATCAATGCTCTTATTCAATGTGATCTTAAATAGGAAACCAGGGGTTATCTAGACCAGGGTAAATGGGAGTCTAAATTGTGTTGCTGAGCCTGGAAGTGTCTTAGACTTGGTTGCTGTCTGGGCCCAGTAGGTGTTTGCTTTCTTCAAATTTAACTTTTCAGTCTTGAAAGAATCTCACAAACCTGCTTAATGAGCAGCTGCTTTTTAAGGTAGTTAAAGGCTTCTTCGTGCTATTCCTCTTCCCCTTATTTCATGCTTACCTGCTGGCTTGCATTCCAGAACCCAGCCATCATCCCAGTTTTCATTTCCCTTTTTAATTTCACTCTGGGTATGAATCTGTTCTTGATATTGCTGGGTCTGTGTTCATATACACATACATTAATTTTTAATTAATACAAATAATAAATAAAAAGACAGGAACTACTCTTTTCAATCTCTTAAATATGTCTGCAAAGTTTGAAGTCTTAGCTGAAACCTTTCAAGTCATTTCAGGGGCAATGACTTTTCACTTAATGGCTTAGGAGGGGAAAAGGGTGATTGTTTATAACAGAAGTTAGTTGAATAGACTCACAGTGACACAACTCAATCACATTAAAGTTTTTTAGGTTTACTGGAACAGCAGAATTTTGAAAGCAAATGCATGTGCCTTTCCTTCTAGAGTATATATAATCAGTCATAAAAGATATGCCTTAAAGGTAATAGTTATTTAAACTGTAGTTTAATCATGTCTGTAGAAAAAAAACCAAACCATAGAGGTCTTCTGCAGGCAGACAGGATGTGCTCTTGGAAAAGCCTCTATGCTTGTTCAGATCTGCTACAGTTCAGCTGCCACAGCCAAGAGGTGAGTGTGGTCTGACCAGCACACATTGCAGCATGGGGTGTGTCTGTGACCTGTACAGAGACAGCAGCAGTACTGCTTAGCAGGACTTGGTGTTTTACAGGCCAATTTTAGGTCTGCTCAAGGTAGTCACATGTGTACAGAATTTGGCAGAACACATGTCACCTCAATGATTCCATGTAACAAAATTCTAAGCACTTCAGCTTATGGCATTGTCTACCAGAGATTCAGCTGTTAGAGCCTTCTGCCTTGTTATTATCTTTTGTGAGGTGTTGATTTCAGATACACTATAACTTTATTGAGAGCATTAAATTCATACAAAGAGTATTTCTGGTTTAAATACCAAGTTTTGGTCTTGTGCTAACCACCTTTCCCTCTCATTTATTCAACAATTTCAAAATAAAAGGTTTCTTCAGTTTTTTTTGTTTGTTTGTTTGATTTTGTTGTTGTTTTTTCTGGAAGATCAGGATAGATAGATCAAAACATGGTGTTAGTATGTTTTCTATAGCCTGATGTTCATAAAACACAGGTTAATAGATAGTTAATCTACTAATTGATTTTGTTTGTGTGGGTAGGATTTGTGTTGAACTTGTTTCAGGTTCTAATTTAGCAGGGGAAAATTAGTTCCCTTCTCTGTTACTGTGCACTTTGGTAAAGGAAGCATTTAGTTGCTAATTTTCCAGGGAATGCTTTTAAACTGCGAAGTAACTTCACAAAGGCTTGATCTGGAAGTAGCATTAAAAGTTTAATATGGAAAGGTGGCTTGTACCTTCCTTAAGGAGCTGAGTTTTCAGTTTTTCAGGTAGCATGAGACCCACAAACCTGTAGCAACTTCAGTGATACAAGTATTTAGTTTTTTTCTTAGAATAAGTATTTAGTCTTCTTTCCTTAGGTCTTGCCAACTGAAGGAGATGAAGTAGTCTGAGTACTGCATAAAATGATCAGCCCTGTTTGTATCACACTGGATTTGTAAATACAACTTCAAGTACTGGCAGTTCTTTAAACTTCCTTTACAAAAGGAAAAGAAATATTGACAATTGAAAACTAAAAATAAAGGCTGACCAGCTTACAGGAAGAGCTGAGACCTAATACTTTCCAGCTTTAGATAGCTCTTTACAAACTACTTGCAAAATTCAATCCTTAAGTCTGAAGTTTGGTAGGTAAGTTTAGTTTGATTTTGTCAAATCTCTGATCTTTAATTTTATGGGAAAATAATTACTTAAAGCACAAATAGGAGCACAAATTGAGTGTTAAGGTTGGTATTTGGTATTAAGGATAATGAGGTGCTGGAGTGTGTCCAGTGCAGGGCAACAAGGCTTGTTGCTGAGGTAGCTGGGTTTCTTCAGTCACGAGAAGAGGAGGCCCAGGGGAGATCTCATTGTTCTCCACAACTCCCTGAAAGGAAGCTGAAGTGAGGTGGGGGTCAGTCTCTTCTACTGTGCCTGCAGTGATAGGACCAGAGGAAATGGCTTTCATCTGAGACAGGAGAACCAGATTAGATATCAGAGAAAAAAAAATTCACTGTTAGGGCATATCAGGCATTGGAACAGGTTGCCCAGGGGGGTGGTGGAGTCACCATCCCTGGAGGTCCTGAGGAGGCATCTGGATTTGGTGCTGGATGGTGTGGGTAAGTGGCTTAGGGGTAACAGTGGCAGTGCTGCGTTGATGGTTGGACTTGACAGAGGTCTCATCCTACCTTGATGATTCTATGATTTTACACTAATAAAGTTTTGATATTTTCATAGTTGAAATCCAGTTATCTTTGAGGGTAAAGTATATGTAGCTTCTTTGAGGATAAATCTTTGGCACAAATATCCAAGTACCTAATTCTGTCGAAAGACTTCACTGGTGATGCTTGTATATCATGACTTATTTTTGCTACCAGCAAGAACAAGTCTGTGGAGAGGAAAAGGGAGGAAGGTCGTGTCTTTATATTTTGAAAAATAGCAAGTTTAAATAATTTGCTCTTTTTGTAAACAAATATTTCCACTTAGTTAGAGCTTTGGTAATCTGGTTTGTCTCAAGATGAAGGAGTAATAGCACCTACTTTTCAAATTATGCTTTCCTTTTTATTGTGGTACATCCTTCAGGTTTTCATTTCATCTACACAAAAGGCTGTGGCTTGAATTCAGAATTAGTCAGGATTAAATAAACAGCTGGTGAAATGATGGCCTCTTGAACCTGGAGGAGAGGATGGCATGCTTTGTGCCAGACCATAAAAGTGGGAAGAGTTCTGCTATTGCACCTGCTGCTGTAGCAGTGGCAGCCCTGTTCTCTGAGGTCAGTGGCTGTGGGTGAAGGTTGACTCAGCTGCCCTGAACCACTCTTTCCAGCTGAAAGACATCTCTGTAACTGAGCATGGGAATTTTGTCAGTCTGATCACTATGCACCAGAGCGGTGGTAGTCAAAACAAGCAGGCAGTAACCTGTACAATACTCTACACTTTTCCCTGTCAGTTTGTAAAGGAAAAAACAAAGTGGTCATTGCAATGCTTCCTTACTGTTCCAAGTGTGCATTTATTAATTGGTCTGTGCTGTCCACCTGCACCACATGAGCCAGCACTGACGTTGCTGCGTGGATCATTTATCCATCCATTCGTGCGTTTTGTCCTTGGGAAGGCCACTATCCTTTGCTTCAGATTTTGAAGCAAAATTTTGATGCTTAGAGGTACAATCAGATGTCAGTTTCTTGGAGGGTTTTTGGAGACTCAGCACAAACTACCAATGGGAAAAAAGTGCTTTTAAGAACAAGGGAGGGACAAACCTGCATTTTTCACACATAGCTGAGTCACAAGGGGAAGAGCGTGGCTTTCAGGCTGTAATGCCCCTGGATAATATTTCAAAGTCTATGTAATACATATAGTAACCTTTGTAGCAGTTTGCCTTGTTATTCTGTAACATATTATACTGTATTAGCGGAAGAGATCTCTGATATGGTACTGAGAAGGGGCAAAGAAAGAATTCTTATCTAGCTGAAAATAGCCCCTGAAAGAATTTCCCTTTGAAATTAAGAATATGCTCGATTTTTAATTTTTTAAATTTTTTTTTGGTCACTGTTATTTAATTATGCATGTAGTTTCCTCGGTAATTTTCCCCCAAACATGTTTTGTGGAAATTCAAGCAGACAAGTTGTCTCACTGGACCCTGCAGTATTGTCCAGTAGCAGCTGAAGTAAGTTTGGCTTCTGTCAAACTAATAAATGAAGTCCAAAATGAATGACCATAGGAATGAGAGCAAGAGCATTAAAATGCATAGAGGGAAGAGTAAATGGAATAAAGAAATATTAAGGACTAATTCTGCATGAGTGAAACAAAAATTTCCATGTACTAAGGGGTTCTTTAAACAATTTTCCTCTATAGATAAATACCATATTTTCATTTTTTAATTATAGTCTGCAGTGCAGAGAGGAGGAAAAAAGATTGATGATGTTTTGACTGAAGAGGAACAAAGGGCTGAATATAGAAATAGTAAAGGTAAAAAATAAATTAATTTGTGCTTGCTGTGGCTTCATTGCAGTCATAATTAGAATTGCAGCATGTTCAGAAAGTAATTTCTTTGAGCAGAACAGTTTAGGGTCAATTACCTGTTTTGCAGTCGTTTTTCTGTGTAATTTTGCCTGTTTCTGCTTCATTTCAGGTGCATTCAGTGGGACTTAGATAAACAATTGCACAGTTGCAACAACTTGTGGAGATTTCTGACTGTATATTTTATTCCTTATGGAGAATGAAGAAAGAAAATTTCCCCTATAAGAGGACTATAAACTCCTTACATGTTATAATGAGAAAGATCATATCAAAACTTTATCCATATTACTTTCTGATATTATTGTAGATGTGCACACATTAGGTAGGAAACTCTCAGCTTCTCAAGATTTCCTGAAAATACAGAATTAAATCATTATAATTTTGTTAGGTATGAGAGAATGAAACATGTCAGCTTATGTCAGTCTAACAATATAAACAAAAAAAAAAAGGAAAAAAGGACTGTAGAAGTTGTGAGGTTCCTTTTGCAATGCCTTTATTGTGTGTTCAGAGAAGAAGCTATGTAGAAAGACCTCAGGTGGGCAGAACTGTGACATGTATGCTTCTCAGTACTGCTTTGCTTTAGCTGCTGCACAAAAGGAAAAATTGAGGGAATTTGTGGCTCTAGTGACAAAACACTTGACACATACTTGGAAAAGGTATGTTACCTGCCTTTTTCAGATGGAAAACATATTATGATGCATCAGCTACATCAAATGACAAATCATACTTTTAAGCACGCTTTTTGATTTGCTTCCCTTTGCCCTAAGAGAGATTTGTTTGAAATTCTGTTTTAAGATGCATGTTGTGATTTCTTTTGCTATTTTCTAAACCACATTTCAACCACATGTATTTGAAACTACACTTAAAATAGAGAAGAAACATGCAAATGTTGGCACATATTTTTTCTCCATTTCAGGGAAGAACACCTCAAATATGCAGGAGAAAGGGAGTGCAAAACAAGCCCCCAAAACCTGGGAAAAGAGTAAACAACACTATGTCTGTGATCAAGCTCGCTGCAGATTTTATCATTTTCTTCTTGTACAATTCCATTCATTTAAAACTCACTTTTCTAACAGATGAAGTAATTTATCAAATATACTGTAGCTCAAAACACAAAAGTTAAGTCAGACTATTTCTCAGGGATTTCTCCTAAGTGTTATTTCCTCTATTTCCATGTCAAAGAAAGAAAATTAATTAGGAAAAGACAAAATTTTAAAGAAAAAAAGCAAAACAAAACAAAAAAACCAAAAAAAACACCTGCAATTGCTTTTTAACTGGATGGCTTTGGACCAGATGTAATATCTGGAACAGATTTGAAACTAAAATCCCATTGAATCCTAAAAAATCCGACATTTTTGGAAGTAACTGGGATCTGCAAATTTTAGCAACAAGAAAAAATTAAGAATTTTTGTGTTTATTTTTATTTATGTCTCTTTTTGTTTATTGTTTAATTTAGAGAGGACTGTTTCATATGTGGAAATTTCTAAGGGGTGCTAAATAGAGGTGCAAAAGCTACCTTAAAAATTATTAAACTGGTGAAGGAATGTTTCATATTCATTCCAGTCTGAATTTAGGAATAAACCAAGAGAAACTAAAGAGCTTAAATAAATCTTCAAGGCAGCATCCATATACATAAATAAATGAAGAAAAATGAGCTTCCAGAACAGGCTGCACTGAAGTGAGTCCCCCACAGGATCACAAATTCTGCCATCAAACCTTTTCCCCTCTCCACAGGTCCTGCCAAGAGCCTGCTCCAGCACAGGTTTCCCACAGGGTCACAGTCTCCTTCAGGTGCATTTGCCTTCTCCAGAGTGGGGTCCTCCGTGGGACCTCCTCTGCTCCACTGTGGAACCACACAGGCTGCAGGGGCACAGCTGCTTCACCATGGTCTGCACCAGGGGCTGCAGGGAAACATCTGCTCCAGCACCTCCTGCCCCTCTTTCTCACTGACCTTGGTGTTTGCAGGGCTCTTGCTGTTGTGTGTACTCACTCCTCCATTCTCTGGCTGTGTCTTCTGCCACACAGGTTTTTTCCCCCTTCCTAAGCACATTATTCCAGAGGCACAATGGAGGCCACCGTCACTGATGGGCTTGACCTTGGCCAGTGGTTGGACCATCTTGGAGGCAGCTGGCATTGAATCTTCTGTTCACAGATGCCCTTCAGCCATGAAAACCTTGCCATGCTAAACCAATGCACCACACTCTTCATGAACTCCTTGCAGAGGCAGTTTCACAGATGTTGTAATGTTACTGGCTGTTAACACTCTATTAACATGGGTTAATTAATCCTCACCCAGCAGATGGATTCTGAATATACTACTTCTGAAATGGTAATGGCTAAAAATTATTTGCAGGGACTTTCCTGGTATTCCCACAAAATTAAACATGAGAAAACTCAATCCCACATGGATCAGTGGGATTCCACTGTTCCCACTCCAAATTTCAGGTTCATTCAAAAGCTATTCAGGAGTGTGAGAGAGCTTCTTGTATGAAAATCTAGTTCTGCTAACCTATGCAATATTGACCCACAGCAAATTCTGACTTGGGTACCATCATCAGAACAAGACTTAGACTATGTACAGGAAAGAGTCTTTTCTTCTCTATCTTTTCTGCCTGTTGGCCACTATCTGCTTGTATGTTACCTCCATCAAGTTTTTTTATCATTTTCTTGCTGAGAACCAAAATTCTCCTTTTTTTTAATATATAGGAACTGATGCTAGCCATGTATCAAATATCTCAGATGATTCTTTTTGAGTGGTTGATTGTTTCTGCTACCCCTGCTGAATTACAAGTAGAGTTAACAGCAGCCTACTCCATGCCAGATAGCTGTATATGAAACATGTAAATCACGGTGGATATCTTGAGTCCATTAAAACCAGAAAGCCCAGTGCTTCTTGTTGCTTTATCTTTGCTCATCAATCTCACAACAAGGGAGAAGAAAGGTGCTGTATGGAAATACAATTTTAAAGCCCCTGATTGTGTGGCCCTCACCCATACCATTACTGCTACAACAGTGGAAGAGGGCTTTCAGTAAGAAGTGTCTCTCTTCCTTAAAGCATGACTTCATATGAAAATTTCAGCTGTGGCACAGAATTTGAACTGGGCATCATTTGAACAAATACATGCTTCTGCTTATATAAACAGCCTAATTAAATCCACTGCTTAAAAGCTTTAAACTGGCAGCGTGCTTTATAAGGACAATTTGCCAAGGAAATAAGGATTTGGGGACCAAATTTTTTCTGTCTTATGCACAGGAGCAGTATCATTGAATTCACCTTCTTGCATAAAACAAGCAGAATTTGGCATAATCTTCAAAGCACGCCGAGTTCCTGTGTGCACTGCGTGCCTTTCGGTATGCAGGAGCCTAAAAGCAATACAGAAATCAATAGAAAGAATGCATAACCTCTTATTTTATTTCTGGAGCCTTTTTAAATTTTACCCTGGTAAATATCTATATAGATCTTCAACACAGTGATTGATTTACTTTCAAAGAAAGTTGCTCTGTGCTTCATGTCCTGTGTGTTTTATCTCTACTGACAATGTAGCTGCTATCTAAGAAGTATATCTAGTACAGTTAAATATATAGTTATGTGTGTGTAATATATCAGTCCAAAGAGATAGAAACAACTGCAGAGAGCACCGACGAAGCATTTTTCAGACCTTCTAACCTGTACTTGCACATGGCATTTTGGTATGGAGCAAAAAACTTGTCCAAGAAACTCAAC
Source organism: Cyanistes caeruleus (assembly GCF_971803275.1). Taxonomy (NCBI): domain Eukaryota; kingdom Metazoa; phylum Chordata; class Aves; order Passeriformes; family Paridae; genus Cyanistes; species Cyanistes caeruleus. The sequence goes on from NC_141732.1 coordinate 38,650,355, forward strand.
AAAGCTTCACACTACAGAATGCTTGCACAGCTGTGCAGCCATGGACACACTGCTTCAAAGCCAAGATACACACTGTGTCAAATATTCTAACTTCCCTCATTTGTTATTGTCATCTTTATGCCTTTACATATGGCATATTAATGCTTTAACAGATATCATCTGACTTAAAGGTAGTTTGAATGATTTTATGTTAGTGTTTGATTTTATGAACCTTATATTTGGCACAATAAAGTATTCTAGTTTTCTGCCTATCTGTGTACCTGAGCACCCTTAGATAACCTTAGCTGGGCATGAACACATCAAACACTAACACATAGTTGTCTTATGGCTTTCATCTCTGCTCTTGGCTCCTTTATTATAGGTAATAATATGTCCTCAGAGGAAAGAAAGGAAAGCTAGAGATGTGAGTGGAGAATTGATCCCTGCCATTCTAGTAAAAGCCTGATTCCATGAGAAGTGCCTTCTCAGAGCTCCAAATGGCAGACAGTACTCTGGCCAATTTCCAGCTGACCCTAGGGAGCCAAATGAACGAAACCAGGTGAGGGACAGTTGAGGCAGTCCCTAGGCTCAGAGAAGCACATGACATGGGAGCAGGGAGGGATAGTTGTACCCACAATCAGCCCACAGCTGCTGGTACTGGCACTTAGGAGTGGGTTGTGCAGGACTCGGAAGTGCTCCAATTTTCACTTGTCCTAACCTCCTTGCACAGTCATCTCCAGACTTTCAGTATCCCAAGCAACGCTGCTGCCATGATAGCCTCCCCCATAATGTAACAGGCAGGATCCTCCCAGCATCATCTATCACCTTGGTCAGTAGCTGGCCCCTAGCTCTGTGAGACAGGAGTGGTTAGCAGCGACCAGCCTCAGGGTCATTGGCCATTCCTGGTGTCTGAGCAGGAGCAGAGGGAGGAGGTACTGAGGAAAGCATGGGAGGTGACTGTTGTTCTGTGGGAGGTAGACATCACCCCAACGTGAAAAACTGGGTAAGACAACATTGCAGAGGGTTTTTGGAAAGATCATAATGCTTGGTTACCTAAAGACCCCTGGAAATCCACAGGGTTTTTTTAATTAGTTTCAGTAGCATAAGAACTTCCTGCCTGGAATTTCCTTATCAGTTAAGCCAGGTGAGTTCAACAACCAGAGGAAGAGCTAGGAAAAGCCATTTATATTGACCACAGAAACTCTTCCCTTTGGCTAAAATTTTTCCTCCTCCAGTCAAAGAATTTGATATGATCCAACAGCCTCTGGGCCTACAGAGCCCTCTCTCATTGAACAGCAGCAGGCACTGCCTGTAGCTGGACTGTTTGCAAGCCACAATCAGTTCAGGAAGCCCAGATTTGTCCCTGTTTTTTCATTAGGTGCAGACATGTATTTGTTTTAGATTCAAAATACTTTATAGCTATGCAGATTATATTTGCATTTTGATGTCAGTATAGAGTCTGAGGACTAGTTCAGTCGCAGTTCTAGAATACTGAAAATTTCTTCATTCTTCTTTCTTGCTTGGAACTTTACTCTTGAATAGAAACAATTTTGGTTTATTTTTTATTCCTCGAGTCTCCTCGAGTCTCCTCTCCTCAAGTCTCCTCTCCTCCTTTTATTTTAGAACATATATGTGTACTCCATGAACAGAGATGCATGAACCAAGATAGAGTTATGAAATAGAAACAGAAACTAAGGAGAGAAAACACCACCAGCCAGTCAAGGGAGGAGATTGTTGTGCTCTGCTCTGCTCTGCTCTGCACTGATGCAGCTTCACCTTGAACACTGTGTGCAGTTTTGGTCATGACAATATAAGAAAGATATTAAACTTTTAGGGAGTATCCCAAGGAGGACCACAAGGTGGTGAAGGGCCTAAAGGAAAAGCTGTATGAAGAGAAGCTGAAATCACTTGGTCTGTTCAGCCTGGAGGAGACTGAGGGGTGACCTCATTACAATTACAACTTCCTCACGTGGGGAAGAGGAGGGTCAGGCACTGATCTCTTTTCTCTGGTACCCAGGGACAGGACCTAAGGGAATGGCCTGATGTTGTGTCAGGGGAGGATTAGGTCGGATCTTGCAGAAAGGTTCTTCACCCGGAGGGTGGTTGGGCACTGAAAGGAACCCCAGGGAAGTGGTCACAGCACCAAGCCTGACAGAGCTCAAGAAGCATTTGAATAATGCTCTTGGGCACATGGTGTGACTCCTGGGAATGTCCTGTGCAAGACAAGCAGTTGGACACAACGATCCTTGTGGGTCCCTTCCAACTCCACTGTTTATGTGATTCTGTGTGATTCCATGAGTCTCATGAAGAACCCAGAGATGGCCAGAAAGAGACTGAGGGCACTTGTAGAGATAGAAAACCATGATCTGAGGGTAGCAGCCTGGTAGTGTGATGGTGAGAATTCCTAGAGGGGAGCTGGCTTTCACTTCACTGAGAGATCAGAACAGCAGCCTTGAGCTAAAGGCAATGAAGAGGGTTGATGAGGCCAGGTTTATAGACAAGTTGAACAGTTCTAAGATCTGCTTTATAGATTAAATTACAATAGGGAGCCAAAGAGAAAGAAGTTTTAGTAATCATGGTAGTAGGTTGTGGGAATCTATACTTGCAGCTGGGTTACCAGAAGAGCAGAAAGAGAGCAGGTCAAAATCTTTTGTAGAAAACATGTTTTGTCTCTTGTTATTTCTCCATATTCTGATCACAGCAATTGGTAGTGTTTAGGATAAAATCTCCCTGACCTAACTATGATAGAAATACTGCACTGGTTGTGACATAGGGCTGTTTTGAATAGAAAACAGGAAATTAAACTCTGATTGAGATCTGTTTCTTATCACTCTTGTCCTACTTTGAAGTTCCTATATCCAAAGTATTTTCCCTGCAAGCACAATATTGTTTTCATAGTAATAACTCCCCTCCCTTCCTCCCTTCATGAAATTAGCTGTTGATTCCTTTACTTACATACACAGTCTGAAGAAAACATCTGGAGCCAAGGCAGGAGTGAGGTATCCATGTCAGGGTCTGGAGTGTCCATCTGTGTGGCAACATAAAGGCACCAGGGAGTGTAATGAAACCTGCCCACGCTGCCTGGTCCAGAGTGAAGAAGAGGTCAAATGCCACTGAGCTCCAGATGTCTGGCTGAGTGAGCGGATGAATGTTGGCTGTGTATCCGCAGTGCATTAATGGCCCATGCATTAAAGGCAGCTGAGGGCAAAAAAAAAATGCTGTCAGCAGAAAGGAGAGCAGGTTATAGTTCCCAAAGGCAGAGAAAGCCAGAAAGCCACAGTCAGGTTGCACTATCTGCATGACACCATAGTTGCTTTTCAGAGTAACTGTGTCTCTTTTGTCTTCTGCATTTAGCTGCAGGAACAAGACCGCAGCAGTGTTGGGTGTGCGTTTGCATCCACAGCAGAGAAGCAGCGCTTGGAGTGATGAGTGTGCGCCACAGTGACTGGACAGAATAACTGGAGATTGCTTGGGTTTTCACCCAAACACCCTGTACAATGTCAGGGCACACAGGTGAGATGGGGTGAGAGATAGTCCAGGGAAAAGTGAGTATGAATGATCAGCATCTATGCATATAATCACAACCAAGAGGACACTTCTTAAACTGGAACAGAATATGCAACACGAATAGCCAAAGGAGAAGAATAACACCACCTTACAGCAGACCTGTGAAAGGGGGCTAAGAGAAAGGTTATAGTGGCAATATGGAGTTTCCTTAGGGGGGAAATGTCTCTCCTCTATATTAATGGAATCAAGAGCTTGGTCCTCCAGGGCACAGGAATTAAAAGTGCTGTTTTTCATTAAGCACTCCAGGACCTGATCATGCACTTGGGTGGCCTTCTCTGCACTGCTTTGTGAAGATGTATCAGCAGAGGCAGTTCCCATTTCTCATCTTTAAGTAAATTTTCTCCCAAAGAGGAAGCTGCATGAAGTAGCACAGGAGGGTTTCACTAGTTTGGTAAGAAGAAAACACCTGCTTTGCCTCTTTAACCTGATTTTCCATGACGTGTCAGCAGACCTAAAACCATCATATAAAGGCCTGGAGGAAAGGCAAAGATCTGGGACTTTGGGTAATACTGTGGAGACCAAGTCCTTTTTTTCACAGTGTGTGATCCAAGATGGATGTAACAATACTCTTGGGGGAGAAAGGTCCTGCTCATACAGGTCATGTCTTTATTATTTTAGACTACTTGTACAAATAATTGCACCTTGTCTTATTCATCTTACAGTGCTCAATTTTAGAACCCTCGTGAGGATATTGATACCTACGCATGTAATTTGCATGTTTGTGTATGCACTCACAAACATATACATGAAAAGTCTATATAGCCCTATTGTCATTTTGTCAGAGGTCAGGCTTGATAAGGTCGAAAGGTTACTTTCTACTGTATTTTACAATGAAACAGTGGTAATTTTTATGGCTCTGTATTTGGAATAGGAAATCTGGGATCTGAAGAATGCATCTGCAGGGACCAACACTGCTACAATTTTTCTCCTTCTCACAGAAGGAATTTTTGTTAGAAATCACTGCTTGAAGTCAGTTCCAGGAGATATGGTGTAACGCTACAGTTTTCTGATTAATTGCATACAGCATCACTGCACTACAAAATATTTCACATGGAATGTATTTTCTGAGCAATAATTATCTGTCAGACATGCACTATCCAGAATAAAGTTGGGAAGAATTTACTGGTGCACACAAAAAGATAGGAAAGATTATAGAAAATTGCTGGAAGTTTATCCATCACTGTAATAATTGTTCTGGGTGCTTATGTTTGATGTTATACACTCCTACAGCATAAAGAAAAAACACAGCCTGATTGCCTTTAGATTGTCCTAGAAGAAGCTCTGAAAAGTATGATTGTGTGGTTAAAAAAATGCCTAGATTATGGTTCATGATCTTGTATGCTTGCATGTTTATATATAGGTAATGACTGAATGTCTTGAGCCATCAGGTGAGACTTAGATCATGAGGGTCTAACACTGGGTGTTAGTCACCCTTGTCAGTGCTGAGCTCAGCCTAAGGTCTGAACTGTGTCTGTGGGTTTCTTGCTCCACAGCACACAGCTCTTGCAGGGGCAGGAGGACAGACCCAAACACCTCAATGCTGCAACATGCAGGCTTCTCATGCAACTGTAATGGTTGTGTTTGAAGTTGGCTTAACCACATGCTGACACTGGCAGGCTGTGTTTGACAAAATTACACTTCCACACCCATAATGCTAAAGGAAATTACCTGAGGAAACACCGAAGACATAAAACCAATTGGTTCCGGCCTTCAGTAAGATCAGAATTGACGTCTCATGGCTGAGGGACACCTACAAACATTCAAGCACATGGCAAACTTGAGCAGCTGGATGGCACAGGAGAAGCAGAATTGCTTCTCTGAACAGCAACAGGGCCAAAAATCAGCTCAGGGTGACACAAAAAACCACACCCCCACTCAGGATCAACTCAGTGCTGCTCCTGACTCAGGGGATAACGGGGCACCTGGAAAAAAACAGCTACTGACCTGTGTCATAAGGAATACCTGGTTTGGGTTGAAAAAGTCTTAAAGAAGCCACAGATTATTTATGCCTCTGCACTTCCTAGGTGAATTGGATATGACTCTTATTAATTTAATGGGTTTTGGTTTGTTGTTTTGTTTATGGTTTTTTGTTTTTAGTTACAGCTGGGGACATTTGCAAACTGGCTTCAAGTCCTCCAAGTCCTTATGGAAATTTTCACTAAACCGGTACTGCTGCATGCTCATTATTGAAGGAAAACAAAGGAGGGAAAGTAAATGAACATTAGATAGGCTCTCCCAGCAGCTGTCACAGCTCATACTCCCCATTTAAAATTATCTGAGTATATATTTCTGTGGAGCTGATGTCTTGCTTTATGACCTCTGCCTGCCTGGTCTCACAGAGTTATTATGGATATCTATCACTTAAAATTTCTTCATCTACCTCGTAGTGAACAGCACTGAACAAAAATAGCTTTGCCTTGGTAACAATATGAACCAGTTTCTCTTTCTTCACTGTAGACAAGACTGTTAAAAACATTAATTTTTATATTATTAGCACTTTTTTTGGTACCTAAAACACCTTGGGGAAGGAAGGATTTCATGGCTTTCTAAAAGCTGTACTCAGAACAGTTGTCAGAAGTAAAATGATTCATAATCAATGTTGCCAGGAAGGCATGCTTGAAGCAAAGGAAGTATGTGGGCAGAGGAGTAAAATAAGCCCATTAAAGGAAATAACAGCTGCCTCCATATATAGAAGTTTCTGGTAATAAAAACCAATGTATGAAATTTAGATCAATTATAAAAATGACATTTACTACTCTGATGACTGATATGTGATTCTTTTTTCTTCTTATTCTCCTCCCTTCCGTACCATAAGGTACTCAAATAAGACCTAGATAGTGTCATAGAGATATTCCAGCTATTGCTCCTTGGGAAAAACTGGAGGCATCTAGACTAAAAGGACAAAGCCATTGCACTTCTGAATCTTGTATCCCTTTCATGTCTAATTTAGTGGTGGAATGGAGCCTGCTTGAGCTAAACTATGTGCTAAGTAGTGAGGCTCATAAAGGCCATCATTTTTAAGTTCTCAGCACCGAATTACATAAGGAGAATTCAAGTGCCAAGGTTAGGCTGTTCCTTTCAGCTGGGTGACTTTCTGTCTTTTACTGGACCTCCAAGGAGCTATCTAACTCTCCTGACTCCTTTCCATAAAACAGTCCTCATGTAAACTTTCTTTTTTTTGTTTAGAATATTGGTGAAGTTTAGATTTATGCTTTATCCAGCTAGCTGTTACTCCCTAGTGTTGCAGCACAGTAGTATAATATAGCTCATAATAGCTGGAACTAATTGCTAGTGTCAGGAAGACTGGCAGTGTTTTAGCAAGAGGGAACTGTACTACCAGTTAAATAACTCTTGGGAAAGATACTTTGGGAGGGAAAAGGAAAGGGAAAGGGAAAGAAAAGAGAAGAGAGAGTCAAGAGAACAAGGGAGATTGGCAGAGTGACAAGCACCTCCTTTCAGGATAATTTTCCACTTTTCCCAAATGCTCCATATGTTTCTCAACTTCAGAAAGTCTTCAAATTGAGAGTCAAATTGTATATATACTAAAAACTATGTTCATTTTCAAGATGCACCAAAAAAAAAAAAAAGAGCCAGAGAATATTAATAGATTAAAACCCTTGGGGAAAAGAATTAAATTTCTTATATTTTTACTTTGGGGTTTCTAAACTATCTCTGCCAAATTAGTACAGGACATCAGCTACCAAATTTATCTGTAAAATAACCCTCAGACATCAGCTACCAAATTTATCTGTAAAATAACCCTCAGACCTACAAACCCATGAGATAAATTCTGCAATAAAGTGATTGTAGGCCTCCACTAGAGTATTGACCTTCAAAGTAGCCATGGTCAGCCAGCTGCACAAACCCCCAGCTCAGACCAGGGTTATGTCCATCCCTCACACTGTGCCGAGTCCAGCAAGGCCTGGGCAGTAATGCCTGGCTCTTGAGAGAACTATACTCACGAGTTTCAAAAGTACTTTATAATAAAATGTAGCTGGCAAGCTTGGAAAGTATTGCCATTCTCATTTGACAGGTGGAGTAACAGATGTGGAGAGGTTAAGTGGTTTATTGAAGGTCTCAGATAAAGTTGGTGGCGGAGCTGAGAGTATTTCAAGAAGACTAATTCTTATGACTTTGATCTAAGTCACACTCTTTGGAAGGCATCTCATTATTCACAACTCATTTTTTGTATAATAGAGATACTTAATTACAGGAAAGAACAACTATAAGAACTTGCAAATTATGAGAACAAGGCTAAAATCATTAATAAAACATTTTGTGCTGAGAGAGACCACTATGTTAAGTAATCTGGGAGCATGAACACTACTAGTTCTGTCTTCTGCAAACAGAATTTGTTAAATTAAAAACTGGCACAAGTGATCTTTTGCTCCATTTCCAGATATGGGCTTAGTTTCCCCAGGGCTGTCCTCCATGTATTCATGTTTTAAATCATATAAACTCTGACTTCCTGAAAATAAAAATAGCTTTGTTAAACTTAGACTTTTAATAATGTACGTCAGATTACATGAGGCAGGAAAAGTATTTCTTTGCATAATAAAAGCTTCTGGCTAGTAACAAGACATTTTACGACTTAAAATGTTTGCAACATCCTGAGCCTCCTCTCATGTTCACCAGTTCAACTCTGAATGGAGTGAATGCTTCTTCTCGCCACAATTAATTTTCTCCTCATACTGATGTTTAAAACAACAATAAAACCCTAAACTCTAAATCTGCATTGTTCTGTCAGACAGAGAAGTGAAACAACATAGAGCAGTATCAGCACTTTGTATTTTCTTCTCCATGCACAGCAGGACATCAATCTGCATTCAAATTTGTGAACAGCCTTACTGAAGGCAATCTAAGTATTCGCATAGTAGGGGATAAAGAAGAAAAAGATGCCTTTTTAGCTTGTAAGGCAGATTGTCATTCTGGAGTTACCCACTCTAACAGGCAATCTGTTAGGCGAAATTGAAGCTTCTGGAGGTGGACTACCAGGTCATGTAGGTGGCCTGCTGGGCTACCTGCACTCCCTTCAGCACAGGCATGTGGTGAGTGCAAGCAGTGCAGATACAGAGCACGATGACAGGCAGTGTCAGACACAAGTGACTTAGCACTTTGAGAATTGTTAAATGAGACAGCTTGTCTGTATAAGTTCGACATGGATGTGTGAAGGGCCAAGGCCTTAGCAATGTATTAAGAGTTATTGCAATTATATTTTCAGGGAAAAAAAAACTAAAAGGGAAAACTAAATCCTAGAAATATCTTCTGAGACCCAAACATAAGGAACATACCATCTGAGTTTGTTTGCAGGCCTGAATCACAGAGGATTGCTTGCATTGCATTTTGTCTGTTCACCACCATATATGTTTCTAGCAATTTAGGGATTTTTTTTTTATTTTTTTTATTCTTGTTCTCTGGTTAACAGATATGGGGACCCTTTGCATCATCAAAGAATGGATGCTCATTCAGTCTAACCCAGTCAAAATGCCTAAAACGAGATCATTCCCTTGCTGAAGAGGATACTGAGGAAAGGGCCTTTCTTCCACGGGTACTTTCATTCCTCTCTTCCAGTAGCTCTCTTTCTTTCATTTCTGCATTGCTACAAGAGGTTTATAACTGTTGGCAATTGCAGACCCACTTCACCAAAGACAGCAGAGTGAAGTGACAACTGGGAAAGATGTGTAGGAGAAGCAGCAGCTAAGAACACTGCTTTCTATAGCACCCTGCTGCCAGCCTGAGGAGATATTACAGAGCTATTCATAACATTTTCTGCAGTAGTTATTTTATCTAAGATAATAGAAGCACAAAATGAGAAAAAGTCAGTTTACAGAATTAGCAGCCTTGCAGTATTGGCATATTGTGACTATATAAAGACAGCAATCAGTAAAGTTCCTTCAGTTGTTTCTTTCCAGATAGCAGCATTGGCAATGGCTCAAAAAGACAACATGAATTGCAGCAGAACCACTGATACAAAATGGAATAAACAAGAACAATGGGGATGTTTTTAATCAACCACTTGCTCTGTTAAAGGCAGCTTTAAAAGGTTATTTTTACAATTACTTTGTATTTATACACTGTTACTTGCAAATGTGCTCCTGCTAGTACATACCACTGACTCAGTTTGAAAGGCACTTCTCTGTTTTTTCATATCCTCACAGGAGTATGGAGTTGTTGAAACCTCATGGAAATGGTTCTTTCTCTCTGTCAATCATGCACGCATGCACATGTATTTGATTTAAATACTTATTCTCTGTAGAGAATATAAATACAACAGTCAAACAGTCCTTGTATAGCCAGGGTCTGAGAGACTAACATTTCTGAGCAATACTGAAGTGAGATATTTTATGCATAGCTGTTTACTTTACATCTTCTATTGTACATCAGTAAATTCAGGTGTAGGATTCTAATTCTAAGTTTTTAGGGCACTCTAAATATTTATATTTTGAAATTTCTGTGTCATAATAGGTTTATCCGAAACTTAAGCAAGTATATATAAGAGGGTTTTTTTTTTGTACTGACAAATGAGGATCCAACACTAGTTGTCTTTTTAAAACATTTTCTGAAACTTAGTATGTCCTGTTCCTGGGTAATAAATTTGCATGTTTGATGCAGAGGTAGTTTTAGGAAGGGAGGGAAGAATTTTATAGCTTCAAGAGGATGCTTTGGGATTGTGTGTGTGTCTGTGTGTGTCTGTGTGTCTGTATTCTTTTTCAGTCTCATTTGAGAGAAGTGGTAGTTGGAAATTTGTGAAGGAAGACTAGAGCATATTTAGTTATTCTGTTCCTGTACCAGATTGTCCAGGCATAACAGAATACAACCCCATGTCCCTAATTTGATACTTTAAAGTCCCCCACTTCCTTTTTGCCCAGGTAGACAACTATTCTGCTATTAAAGTTCCTTTAAAACTATCAAAGCTTACTTACTGAAGTAAATGGGAATTGTTAAATTGATTTCACTGGGAACAGAAATAGGCCTTCAGGATATATCCTTACATTACTATTTATTTCCTTTTATTTCGTCACATTATGTCATCATAGGTACATCTGCACTCTTGAGGAAGTGGCATGGGAGATAAAGAATTTCATTTCCCAGGAATACTCACACTATTTTCCAAATCTAGAATGAGTAGGGGGGGAAAAACTTGGAGGAGCCTTCCAAATCTGTCCTGTAACCTAAATTAGTCAGTACATTGTTTTTGTTTAAACACCCATTAACATATGCCTAGATATTAAACTTGATTTGCCCCTGCAAATATCTTGTAAACTATCTTGCAGTATCAATCTGTAAACTTTTCCTAGAGGATAGAATTTTTTTTGTCAAAAAATCACAACCTTTTCTGACTGGTGTGAATCTCCTGGTGTAACATTACACAGTAAGCTCTGGCAACTATGTGGAACAGGTTTGAGCAGCATTGGTTGCCAGCAACATGTCTTTGCTGTTGTTCCCACTTGTTTTCTGCATTGCTGAAGTTGCTCTAACACTGGCAGTATTCCGGTTAAAAAATATCTTTAAACAAAGGCTTAGTGCCTGAGAGGATTTAAAAAGTTTTTAAACATGATCCCACTTTGCATGGGTAAATTGGGCTATTTTCCAACAAGACTGTGGTTTAAACAGAGATCTGGCTATCAGCACATGAAGTGCCATGGGGACAAGGGCCTTAAAATCAAACTACAGTGTATCACCAGATGCTGACAAAACTGTGAACACAGGTGGTGGGAATTATAAAGCAGAACATCATTCCCAGTATTATTCTCACAAGTCCCTTGTTTTTGGTGTCCTACACATCCTCTTCAATAAAGCCCATAGCAGCCTGTGTGATATTCTTTGATGTTTTGAATTCCTTTTGGACAGGGCAATGCAGTGTGTTAACAACCAGGATGTTGCAGCTGGTTCTGGTTTTGTCTCACAGGTAGGCTGCAATACCCTTGGTGAATCAAGTGGTTTCCAAGCATGTATTTGGACCAGCAAGGCTAGAGGTACAGAAACCAAAAGGAAAGGAATCAGGTGGCAGAGACAAATCACCAGAATATACACTGACTTACCAAAATTACACATCTTTATATCCTCCAGGGCACAGTCCTATTTAGATACCATTGCCATGTACAGCTCAGCTGTGGGCTGTTTAAGGAAAAGACCTTTTCGTTTCAGTCAGGTATTCAGCACAGAAATCCTTGGAATGTTTTCCTAAATATATAAATGAGTGGGATATTTTATATAGCTGTTCCCTGCTGCTGTCCTCCACATTTTCATTATAACTCTTCTTATTTAACTTTATTTCTGTTTGGTTTTGGTTTCTTATGTGCACTGTAATCAGTCCCTTTGTCAGGGATTTTTAAACTAGAACACAATTCATCAAGAACTTGCTCGGACTGTTTTTGAGAGGTTAAAAAAAGTGTCATTTGTACTATTTAGCAAAGGACAGCCTGTTAAACTGCTGAACCTAGTCTGGTAGAATATCTAACTGGTATTCATACACTAGTGTGCAGTGTTTACAGAATGAACCATACAGGACCGAATACCTGAAATCTACTCAGACACAATGAAAATTCTACTGCTTTTTAATATGAGATGCCCCTGAACTTGCTGTAACTTTCAATGGGAGTTCAATATCTAGAGCACCACCCAGATCTAATTTGGAACCAGAATTACATTTACTATCCATTTAAAGCATAATTGTTTTTAAGTTTGTTCACCCAGTTTTATCATGCAGTGCCTGTTTTTCCTTTGCAGTTACTCAGAGTCCACCAAGCTCTACTCAAATTGCTTATTAGCAGGAGCTGAATGCTTCCATTTAAAAGGGAAAATCAGGTGTGCATTCCTTCACTGTTTTTTTCACAGAAACTTAATTATATGAGTTAGTGTGGTTGTTTCATTACTTTCACTTCAAATATTTTCTTTAAACAGTTCCAGAACAAGATGGAGGCAAGACTTCTGTGTGACAAGTTGTGAAGTCTGAATGTTCCAAGATTTCTCTAAGTGAATGGAAGATGTTTCTCAGCACTGCTATCACCTCCTGCTGTGCCACTGCTGATGTCCCACAGAAAAAGGAGGTTCCAGGAATACTTACAACACAAAGAGAGCAAGAAAGGTCAGTTGAAACAACTTTGGTGCCATTTAAAGTGTTTGTTATCATAATGAAACATATTTAAAGTCTTGTCTCACTGAATGAACATATGATACAAATACCACTGCAGCAGGAAGGAAGCTTTGGTCATCTTACTCTCATTACACCAGTACCAATCTACTGCACCGCACCTGCTGTTGGCTGCCAGATAGAACCCTGAAGGCACAGCAGCAAACTGCTTCCACTGAGTGCTCATACTTCTGAAACCATTTCTTCTGACACTTCTCAGGAAGGCATAATTGATTATCTTTTAGTTTGCAATTAATTCGAACAGCTGAACTTTTTTTTTCCAGCACCACTTCCAAGGCATTAAATCCCCTTAGTTTAAAAATATGTTTGTATTTTCTTTTGATTTTCAAAATAGTAAGATTGTACTTAATTCGGGTTAAATACCATGATGCTCTGATATGTTAGACAGAAATGTTGCTACTGAGAGTTCAGCAGTTACATCTGAGGAAAGCTTCCCACATTTTGCATGGTTTCCTGACAAAAGGAAATAAATTAACTATATAGTATAAGGGAAGAAAAACATTGATTGAATGATGCCTTCTCAACTTTGTGCCATAGAGGAGAAAAGGCAGTCACTCAACACACAGAAGAAATAGACTATTTGGATTACAGTGTGATTAGATGGCAGATTTTATTGCCACTGTACATTCCTAAAGGCAAAAAGCTGGAAAAATGTATTCTGGCTGCCTATGGCAGGTGAGATTTTCATCATATCAGTTGGGTAATTGGGTAGACCCATTTTCTAGGTCAATTCTCCCAAATGCATAAATGTGAAAATAAGAGATTTCTCTACAGCTCTCTTTCTCAGTTTTGTGCTAGAGTGGGTTTTTTGGGTTTTTTTTGTTTGTTTGTTTTTTGGTTTTTTTTGTGTCAGCATAAGCTAAACTCTTACCTTAGTTCAAATTGTACATGCTGTACTTATCTATGCATTTATCATAAAAAGGTAAAGTCCCAGATTTATAGATGCTACAAGTTTGAGCAAACAAGGTACCCTCAAAGATAAGAGAAATACTGTCCAGGAGATGGAAACCAACAGAATCTTTTTTCCCTTTATTAGACTGTGGAGAAATTACACAGCAGGGACTTCCCAAATATCTCCTCTGCAAGAAGTACTTTAGTCATTTGACTTTTTACCACACACTGGGACTCAATCGCAGGATAGAAAGTCTAAGAAACCAGAATATATGGATTACAGTATTCATGGAACTCCACGCTGTTCTCCTATTGATAGTCCATTTTAGTTGTATTTCAACCTATATGCATACTTTTGTCTTCTTTTGTAGTTTTGGCTGAGACTGAGATATCTCTTCCCTTTGCAAATCTGACACTAGCATTCAGATTAACTAACATCCATTTCAACTTCAGGAAAATGTTCTACACCACTGTCAATGTTGTTTGCTGTCAGTGGGCTTGTTTGGCTCAGGAGTGAAAAGGCAGGTGTTTGGGCACAAGCCTGTGCAGACACCCATGCCCTGTTGTGGCAAATTCTGTCTGTCTGGCAGTGCAGCTGGACGTGCAAAACTCCACCTTCCCCCAAGAATGAATCAGTGAGCCTGATGGCAAGATGATAAAAAAAACTCTGTAACCTCACACACACATTTTCTGGGGCGTGAATAGCAGCTGAATTTAATTTTTGAGGTGACTTCTTATATATTCTGGCTTGACCTGAGAGTTTTCTGAAAGACTCCCAACTATGCTTGCAATTAGTGGGATTCTCGTTATAGGAAAAAGTCAGTATGGTTTTCCAAGCACATCAGCTAGGTCTGTTGTGAGCCCTACCTCTTTTGACCAGTACAGTGGACATGAAATAAACACCTGTACTCATCACTGTCTGACATGCCACCTGCAAGTTCAAAGCATATGCTTCAGGCTTCCAGTCACTGTTCAGATGCTGAGGGCAGTTGTTTTCTTCTCATGAATATGAATATCCTGTTCAAAATAAATGTTGGCGATCTGTGGTGGCCTAGGACTGAAAACAATTCTGAAGTAATCTAGCAGGGTGCCAAGAGATCAAAAATACCAAGAGTGTATGAGCTGTGACTTATTGCCAGTTACATAAATCGGGAAGGCATCTTAATGGAGTGATTGATGGCACAGCAAATACTACTGCAAGAGGCTTTTAGAGTGAACCTGTCATTTTAGGTTACCCCTTTCCATTAGCTGAGTAAGATTCTATTCACTTGCCTAACATTAAATAATGAAATTTAACTAGCTACAATAAACAGTGTAGGTGAAGAAAAACAAAATCAGAAGAAAATATACACTGTATTTTATAAGGTGGAACTGAACATTAAAGTCCCTGATATAAAGAAAAAGTACCCAAACACACACAGCCCTCTGCTAAGACCTGAAACTTTTTACAAGGTGAAAAAACTGGTCTCACTGAAGACAGTGGTATGTCTTCCACTAAGTCATTCAAGTTTTAAGGTGAGGATCAGACTGAGGAACATTCCTGTGTTTAAGAACCAGGGAGCATTTAATGGATATGACAGAATTCACCTTACAAGCACAAAATACCCCTGACACTGGAAACACCATCCTATTTTATTTTTTAGAAGTCAGAAATAGAATTAATCTGAATGTACAGGGAATGTTGGTTTTCCTTTGATGTTCCCTTAGTTTAGGTGATGAGGCAAAATGGGTTTAAATAGCTTTAAGCAAGGAAAAGCAATGGAGGTTTATATTGTTATTAGATGAAGGCTTACCATCTTGTCATTAATCCTCAGTTACACTGAGTTGGTTTATTGCAGGGACAGGTAGCATAATAGCAGTTAGAACATGAGAACACCTGGTTTGCAGTTCAGAACAGGTTTGAAGCGGTTGCATTAAAAAAACAAATTAGTATAAACCTTTAGTGGAAATGGCAATTAAAAAAAAATGTAGCAGGAAAATTAACTCAAAAAAACCTCAAAGAACTAAACCCTTGTCAACTCTCAAAAAGTGCTGGCTTGGATGCTAAAAAGTCAGAGGACTGTTTCCCAGACAAATAAAAGTTTACTTTGAAAATACTTGAACGTAGCTAGTAGTGCTAATGAGATAAGTCTGTGAAACTGTGCCATTAGCAAGGCACTTGCAATATTAACAGCAACGGCAAAAAAAATTAGATGTCACAAAGGATTTCGGAGTGTTTCCTCTCATTCCCAGACCATCCTACCTGTTTTCATAGTAGCACATTGCAAAGCTTGTAAAATAAGCCTGCTTTTTACTGTGCCTAATGGAATGCCCCCAGTCTCTGGTTAACCCAGCAAAACTATATTTTCATAAACAGGAAACCAGAGTTAATCCCTGGAGCTTCAGAAATAATAATGATTTTTAAAAGTGTGGAGTTATTTATAATTTGTATCACAATAGCAAGTAGAGAAGCCAAACAAATTGCAAGTTGCTTAATACTGGGCAATGTGCAAACATAGCACAAACATCACAGAAATATGCAATCTAAACAGACCAGACAGCCAGAGGGTGAGAGAGGAAACAAAGATGCATGCTAAATAATTACAAATTTCCCAAGTCAGAATAAAAACCAAATGAAGTTACAGAAAATACATTAGAAACTTAATTACCATCAGGGTTCTTGCAAGTGTAAAAAATGCTATTGTTCATTGAGTTTCATTTCTGTCAGAAAAAAAGGACAGTGAATGAAGCTATGCAAATATTTCATTGCAGGCTCACAATGAAGCAACTATATCACTGCAGCTACTACAGAAACTACCAAAGTTCCTTTCTGATAGAAACAGTACTGTTATCTGAGAAAATTCCATTGTATTTCCATTTGGTGAGTTTCTTTGGCTTAAGGATCTTCATTTTATTATGCAGCAAAGCTCTGAGCCACTTTGCCAAGTTCATGTCTTTACACGTTGAGTGAGAAGTTACTGAGTCAAGAGGACACACATTCTTTTCTATTCTTCCCACAACTTTTTTTAGTGAGTGGTAAATCTGCTTCACACTACTTGGTGAAAGACCACCTCAGCTTATGTTTGAGGTCTCTGGATCTAATTCAGAAAAAGACATATACTACCGATAAAGCCTTCAGGGAGCACACATGGTGCATCAGCTTCCACACAGGTAGTTATCAAGCCACATACAGGAACTTGGATGCAAAACATATACAGATTAAGAGAGTTGGTGGGACTTCCAGACAAAACTTCTGCCTCTTCTGGGAAAAAAAGCACAAGTTTTTTTCCTTACACTGGCTTGTTCACAGAGAAAAACCAGTTAGAGGAAACAGTGGAAAGTGAATGTCCTCAGCAGCTTCCTCTTTTACCCTAAAAGAAGACAAGCAAGAAATTAGCCTTTCTGCTCCACCCCCACTCACTGGGCTGAGCTCCCCTTAAAACTGGCAGCTCTGATTGGATTCTCCTTCTGCATTGGCCACCAACAGGCCCTTGCAACCAACTGAGCAATCGGAGCGTAACACATTGCCTCTTGTTAGCTGAGCCACATTAACAGACTGTATTTTTGATTCCTTGCCTCTGGCAGCTGCAAAACAATTTAGTTTGCCTAGGCTGCCATCATGAATCACAGAATCACCAATCATTTAGTTTGGAAAAGGCCTCCAATATCATGGAGTCCAACCTTTGACCGATCACCACCTTGTCAACTAGACCATGGCACTGAGCACCACTCCCAGTGGTTTCCTGAACCTCTCCAGGGATGGTACTCCCTGAGCAGTACATTCCCATGTTTAACAATCCTTTACATGAAAAAAATTCCTTATGAAGGCATGAGGCTAGACAATTGCCACAGATGAGAAACGCAGGTGTGGTCAGCTAATGCAACTCAGTGAGTAGCTGAGCCACTTTTGACCACTTTTAATTGCTGGCACATAGTTTCACTGACATGTATATGACACCAGAAACAGAGTTATACCCACACACTACTATTTAGTCACAATCAGCACATGCATTTTATTGCTCATACTTTGAAAAAGCAGACAATACATTTTTAAATTTGGAATTATAAGCTAATTTTTCCCTTTTAAAAGAAATTGTTTCATTTTTCACAGACACCATCAATCCCAGTACTGACAGATTTTTCTATCTCTTTTGTTTCGTATGTTAACTAGCAAACGTTCTGGATCACAGAGTGGAAAGAACATCATTTACCATGAAAGATACACCTGTTTGGTTATTTATTGAAAGGTTCAATAAATATTGAGTTATTTCTGCCTGGCCATTTTTTTCAGGCTTTGTCATGAGGCCCTGAGGACAGCAGGAGAGGAAGAGGTTTCTCAAAGACAAAGTTTTGCCTATCTTTGGATATGGGAGAAGTAATTAGTAAAAGTAGTCAGTAATACAGGCAAGACTGTTACTGAAGAAAGAAATCAGGAGAACTGTCAGTATTTAGTCAAAAAAACATGTGTCCTAGTTTAGGGCAAATTAGGGAGGAAAACTCCAAATGGGGATTTCCCCAGGGAAATGCCCCCTCCCCACCAACTGGTCTGGGAAAGGGAGAAAAAAAAAAAAAAATTCTTGGAGAGAAGTGGAAAAAGCTGTTTATTTAACAGAAATTGAATAATAGTAAATAATAAAACCTCTCGCTGTTCGATGGGATGGTAAGTCTAGGAAGAAAAGTCTTTTTTCATGTGGTGCAGCTCGGCTCACTCAGGTTTTTATCAGTCCTTCCAGCGCTGGAAAATGCCGAGGCCCAGGCCCCGGTGGGCCACAGGCGTGAGCTCCTGGGGTTTGGCTGGGTGTCAGTCCAGAGCAGGTTTGCACAGATCCAAGAGAAAAAAAGGAAAAAAAACAAAGGTCCAGGGAACTCCTCTGCCTCAGCTAGCTAAAACTAACTAACAGCCAGAGAGAAGCTCTGTCCCGCTGTCTGTCCGTGCTGCAGACACCACAGTCCAGGAGCGGGGTGCGTGGGAGTGATGTTTTACTTAACACACTGCGCGCCTCTTCTTTCCCCTCTCTTGCTTTCAAAGCCACTCTTAAAGGTGCAGAACTTAATATATAACATAAACCAGAAGATTGGGGATACCAGTATCATTAAGTCACCCCAGGACAACATGAGAGAGATACTTAGAAAGTAGTAAAGGCACTATGACTGCACTTTTGAGGAAGTAACTAAATAAAATAGAATAAAAGCTGTTGGTCAGAGCATGTTTGTCCAACACAGTTCAATCTTCTCAAGGCTTGAGTTCACTTGCAAGCATGGCTGGCTCTACACACAGTTCTCTCTCACACACAACATGATTAGTACTTTATTAGTAAAGACGGCAGCTGAATATGTACCATTGCTGCCAGAAGAAGCCTGGCACATGACTGTCCTCTGACGAGCATTTGGCATATGCTTTCAAAATGCAGATGAATCTTCTGACTCTGCTGGTTTGAAGGGCTTGGCTTCTTACAAGTTTATGCTGCTGGCTACACAATGTCACTTTGGGCACACCAGTCACTGTTGAGACACCTGACAGCGGAGAGGCCTGAAACTCTGAAGTGGCACCAGAAACATCTAACACAGACGACTGTGGATGCACTTGACATATCTTTGTTCCTTGAGAGGAACTGCTGTGGGGAACAGTTGAAACTGTGTGTTATCACAGTGCTTGATGAAAATGTCACAACTCTTTGGAATATAATTTAGAACGTCCACTAATGTGGACAGTCCTTCAGGATATTAGAAGATTTAGCCAAAGATTTTTATGATGTTTCTGCAATTCACCTGCTCCTACATGAAATGAAACTGGAAGTTCTTACATCGCATACCTTAAATGAACAATATTGAAACAACACACTGCATGGTGTTCCCCTTATTGGTTCATATGCTTATGAAACCAGATATTTCTGCTTACTCTCAACATTTCCATGTAAGTACACATTATTTTCTGTGCAAATTCAACAAAATTTCTTTTAGCATGTCTTTTTCAACATTGCTTTGCTACTTCTCACAACACTTTTTCATTAACAGAGTCCTGAGAAACAGAGCTGAGAAAGAAAATGAATTTGTGGTTTTAAACTAACTGGATCTGCACCAAAATTCTGGATTAAGTTTCTGGTTTTACCACATACTATATATATACATATATACTACCTGAGGCAAGGTATACTGTCTCTTTATGCTTAAATTTCTCACCTTGAAAGCAGGGATAACAATAGTTTCTCTAGGTAACAGGATTCTTGTGAAGTAAAATCCATGAAGAATAATGATAATCTTCAGCAGAATGGAAACAGCAACAGCAGTTGTTCTTTGCAGGTATAAGTCAAGGCCAAGTGCCATGTTCTGCACCTGGGTCTCAGCAAACCCATCAGCCCTACAGGCTGGGGGAGAGAGATGCTTGGCAAAAAGGGTCTTGGGGGTGCTCACTGAGAGCCAGCTCAGAGTGAGCCAGCATGTGCCCAGGTGGCCAAGAAGGCCAATGGCATCTTGGCCTGAACCAAGAATAGTGTGGCCAGCAGGGCAAGGGAGGTGATCATCCTCCTGTACGTGGAGCTGCTGAGGCTGCACCTTGAGTCTGGTTCTGGGCCACTCACTTTAAAAAGGACATTGTGGTGCTGGAGGAAAGTGGAACAAGGCTCATGAAAGGACTAGAAAACATGTCTTATGAGGAGCCCTACCTTGCTGAGGTAGCTGGATTTGTTTAGTCACAAGAAGAGAAGGCTCAAGGGAGCAACATCATTCTCTGCAACTCCCCGAAAGGAGGCTGAAGTGAGGTGGGGGTCAGTCTCTTCTACTGTGCCTGCAGTGATAGGACCAGAGGAAATGGCTTTCATCTGAGACAGGAGAACCAGATTAGATATCAGAGAAAAAAAAATTCACTGTTAGGGCACGTCAGGCATTGGAACAGGTTGCCCAGGTAGGTGGTGGAGTCACCATCCCTGGAGGTCCTTAGGAGGCATCTGGATTTGGTGCTGGATGGTGTGGGTAAGGGGCTTAGGGGTAACAGTGGCAGTGCTGCGTTGATGGTTGGACTTGACAATCTTAGAGGTCTCTTCCTACCTTGATGATTCTAGGTTTCTAAGTAAGGGTGTTCATCATCTAAACACACACAGCAGAAACACCATCTGCAGGGCACTGAGCTGAAACTGGTTGTCAGTGTCTGGCTCTTGAAAGGAAGATCAGTGTCAGGGCGTGCCTGATGGAGGGACTTCTCACACTGTGTTCTTCTGAAGGCAAATTAGACATAGTAATAATGGTGGGCAAAGCCTCTTAGAAAAATATCCAAAATTGTAAAAACATAGTCTGGAGAAATAAAAAAAAAATAAACCATAAAAATGTTGGCAACCAAAAAAAAAAAAAAAAAAAAAAAAAAGTAAATTGCCACATTTTTCACTTTAACTCGTACCACTGAACCACGGATGATGTGCAAAACCAGGAAAAGTCATGCACAGGAGAGATGGCAACTTAAGTCTCTCTGTAAAGAATCACAGCTTGACAGCAACACGGTGTCACTGGGTATAGCTTCCAGCCATACTTCTGCACGCAGCAAGGAATGAATACCTGATATTGCACGTTCATCGTGTTTCCTATTTGAGTCACGCTTGCCACCTTCAGCATATCCCCCCTTTTTTTTTTTTCACATTTAAAAGACAATGTACGATGCGCTGGGATGGAGCGGAGATAGCTCTCTTGGAGGGTCGCAGTGGCACCATACCTATTTTGAGTCAGTAAGGCAGCTACAGGTGTGGAGCACCCGTGACGAGTCACCACCACCTGTGTCAGCACCTGAAGTGACTGCCGGGGGAACGGGGGATGTAGGACGCGGAAATGTTACCGACACGCAGAGGGGGCTTGCTGCTGTCAACAGCTCGCGGTCAGAGGACAAATCCCCCTTCTCACTTCCTTGTCCGACGCCAAGCACACCAGCTTTCGTGACCCGCTTTCCGCCACTCCTTAGGGCCGTGGCGATGCCAGCACGTTTTGGCTAGAGGCCGGCCAGCGCTGGGGTTCCGCCGCGGTGGGCAGCGAGCCCCGAGCGCCGGCAGCGGAGCGGGCCGGGCAGGGAGCGCTGCGGCGGAGGCGGAGCGGGCGGCACAGCGATAGCGCTGACGGGCAGCGGCAGCCGCTCTTTGTCCCCTCCCCTCCCCGGCGCGCCCAGCCCAGCCGGCAGCGCGGAGCGGAGCGGGCCGGCCTGGGGATTCCCTCCCCGCGCCGCCGAGGTCGCCATCTTCGCCCCCGAGCTCGCCTCGCCCGCTGCCGGCCGGGCTCGCCGGGAGCCTGCGCCGCGCCTGCCCGCTGCATGTGAGCGGCGGGCGGTAGCGGCCTCCTCCGCCGATCTCGGCTGCGTCCTCCTCCGCCCCCGGCGCGGCGGGGAGGGGGCGCGGGGCGCCCGGCAGCGGGAGACGGAGGTGCCGGGGCGCGGCGAGCACACAAAGGAGCGGGCGCCGCCGTGGGCAGCGGTGAGTGCCGGGGCAGGGCTGCGGGGATCCCCGCTCTCGCCAGCCTTCCCTCTACCTGCCGCTGGGCTGGGCTGGGCTGCGGGCGCTGCCTTTCCCGGCGGCCCGCAGGGAGCGATGGGGGGTGCGGGAGGGTGTGTTGCGCCGCCGCCTGGGACCGCCGGTGTTTCCCGCACCGCCAGCCCCGCGGCCGGGCAGCGGCGAGCGAGGGCCGAGCGAGGTGCCCGGGGGCGGCGGGGCCGGTGCTGGGCGGGGCGATGCGGGGGAGGCTCCGGCCCCGCCGCCTCGGGAGCGGGCAGTGCCGCGGGCGCGGCGGGTGATGCTCTGCCGTAATCCCGCTTGACGCTCGGACAAAGAGGAGCGAGCGGCAGATTTTGTGGTGGGAGATTAAAAAAAAAAAAAAAAAAAAAAAAAAAAAAAGGAGGGGGGGGCGGATTTGGGTTTCCTGGGTTTTGGGTATTTTGTTTTGTTGCGGGGGGGGCGGGTTGGGTTTTGGGGTGGTTTTTTTTGTTGTTCTGTTTTAATGCCGCGCGCCCCCGGCCCGGGCGTGCGGCGGGAGGGCAGGTGCCGCGGCGGGGCCCGGGGCCGGGCTGTGCCCGGAGCGGGGCGTGGTGCCACGGCGGGGATGCCGCCGCGCCTCCCTCCCTCCCTCCCTCCCTCCCAGCCGCGTCCCCCAGCGCCGTGCGGAGCCCCGCGGGAGCGGGGTAAGGCCCTGCGGGCAGGGGAAGGAGGGCGCCCGGGTGTAGCAGCAGTGACTTTTCGTGCGCGTCTAGAGAGGTAAATTAGCGTTTAACAGCGGTTCTTTGAAATGTGGCGCTTGTCTGCTGGGCAGAGCGTGTGGTTTCCAGGTAGTTACTCTGTGTGTGCGACCCTGTGCGCTTACCAGAATTGTAACTCTTCATAGGAGAACGCTCCAGGAGAGCGTGAGGCCCTGTGACGTTTACCTGAAGCTGGATATGCATTAAACTGTAAGTTTTTCAGTTTTGTTTCTGAACTTGTGTTGATGAATGATTATTTCATGCCTACGAGACAAAAACTTGAGAAGTCATTTAAGTGAGACCCTCGGCAGGCTTTTCTCGTGCCTGTTGCATATATATGTCCCTTCTAGACTGCAGAAAATAGAAAAGTAAAGAAAATCCGTGAGAAAGTGATGCCTTAAGTGCTCGCTTTATGTATGGTTATGGTGATGGGTCTTACTTAATCCTCCAGGGCTGACAGCCACCTTTTAGACTTAAATCAGTTAAGAAATGGGAAAATGGGAAACACCCATCAGGGTAATACTAGTGTGTTTCCCTGTATTTGACTGAAATAACTGAGATTGGGTGCTGCTTTTTCCTCAGTCATAAGGCATATTTAGTCAAGTATTTTACCTAGGTAATCCGATTAATAGCAGCTCCTTGAAGGCACAGATATATTTCTGAGTTGTTTTTTACAGTATTGAAATATAGATGCATTTTTGAAAGATGTAATTAAACATTAAATTTCTACTGTAAATTTTTTTTTTTTTGAAGGGTGAAAGGGACTGTTGTAGGTGAAATTGCAGGACGTGGTCATGCCACAAATGAAATAAGTAGCAGATCGAATAAGCAATGAGATAATTCACTGTACAAATTTATTATATACACACAACTTCATTGTGTGTCAATAGGTACATCACTGCTCTTTTAAATTTGGGTTCTCCCATTAGCTTGGGTGAGAAGCTGGAACCTGGACATAGCTGTCTGGGCATCTAAAGTGACTTTAACAAGTATGAGTTTCTCAGTGTGCAAGACACTTCCTGGTGAAGTTTCTCTGTACCTAGGCCAGAGCTGTATAGACTGCAAATTATTTCATGCAGTCCATTTAATGTTGTATGGCATTTGTGCACCAGAGGAACAAAGATCTCTGAAACCGTTGCTGTATGTAGCTTGCCCAGAAATACTAGCTGAATTATCTTTTATTCAAAGGCTGTTTTGCCAAAATATAATTGTTAATTTACTTGTGCTGTCTTACAACCATACAAAATAATTTTCTTTTGAAGCCTGCTAGTAATTCTGATGATGTGAGTGTTTTGGTTTGGTGTGCAGTGTGGTGGTCTGTGGGAAGTCTTTAGGACATAGTGACTGATCCCAATAGAGAAAAGACATGTAGAAATGTTTCAAATATCCCATCATGTTAAAAGAAAAAATTGATTTAG
Organism: Cyanistes caeruleus; assembly: GCF_971803275.1. Lineage (NCBI taxonomy): Eukaryota > Metazoa > Chordata > Aves > Passeriformes > Paridae > Cyanistes > Cyanistes caeruleus. The sequence continues at coordinate 38,674,542 of NC_141732.1, forward strand.
GAACAGGAAAAGGAGATGAGAAAGTGAGTGTATGTTCTAACTTTCTTTCTGTATTTTTCTTTCTGAAATAATAGAATCTTTTCTATTCTGTATTTTACTGTGCCTTTTTTAACCAGTATATCAGAGCTTTCATTGCATTGATAAAAAAATTAACCCTAAAATGGTTTCAAAAAATCAGATTATGTGTCATGGAGCTGTAACAGGAAATAAGAAGGATTAAATGTCTCATTTAATCTCTTTCCCCAACAAGAAGTTGCTTTTCTAGGGGTAATGGTTGTTGGTGGTGAAATAGCGTTAATCAGCAGTTGTTGCTGTAATTGCCCACTGCTGAGGAGTTCGTGTAACACCCATTTACTTGAGCAAGCTTGCACATACTCTTAAGATACTTTTGCCAGATTTTTTGATTCTGAGGTGGGGCATGAAGGGGCTTCTTTTTTGCCTCTTGAGTTTCTCCTCACTAGAATTATAGTGCACTATCAGAAAAATACTGTACACCACTGACGAGGAGGACATACTTCATTCTGTGATACATCTTTGAGGGACATATTTCATTTCTGTGATATATCTTTGAGGTGGCATTTTCATGAAATTCAGAATATTGTTTTCAAACTATTAGGAATAGCACTGAGATACTTGCTTTGCTTAATGTGATTTATAGACCTACCTTTTAGTCATGAAGCATAATGTGAAATTAAATGATTCAGTAATGGAAAAAAATAACCCCAGTGTTGAAGTACTCCCTGGAGATACTGCTCCTATTGAATTTTTTTTGTTGTTGTTACTTTCATTTTCAGTGAACTCAGCTTGACAAATTAAATGTAAACTTAGCATACCATAGTGCTAAGGAAAATCTTGTACCAGTCTGTTTTGCGTACTTTGTTATGTTTTGTTTTAGCTCTGGACAGAAACCCACTGGGTTCTGGTCAGTGTCTGTGAGTGCTTGGATAGAATTCAAATGTGACTAATTTTCACTTCTGAGTGATATGCTTTGCCTATTCAAATTAGTTTCCAGCAACTCAGTTGCAGCCCTTGATTACACTTGACAGCCTCAGTCTAGGTAGTGAATAGCAGATTAGCATATAATTCATTAGTGCAATGCATGTTTTTCCTAGGTATGATTCTAGCAAGCATTATAGACTGTTGCCTTATGTAAACATATGTAAACACTTATCTTTGGTTACCGCCTTACCCCTGGGTGTGTGTTTCTCTTTCTATACCTCTCTGTGCATGCAGATAGCAAAAGTGGATGGAGGCGAGTGTGGCCCTTGTTCCTCATGCCATATTCATCAAAATCTGTTTGTTACTACCGTATCTGTCTAATATTAGCTGTCTTGTGTCTCCTAGTTCTAAAATAGGCGTATTGTATAGCGAATAAAAGAGTTTTAAAGGAATTTAGGGTGTTGTGAAAGTGCCAGTCACTGTTTTCATACTTTAAAAGTGAGAGAATTGCTTCCTTAAATATTCTGAAACATTCATGAAGGCCTGTCTTCTAATCCAATTTTGTCAATGCTCAAAGTATACTTAGCAGGGTTAACATGAAGGAGTTATTTTAATATTATAGCTGCTGTATTACTTTTGTGTTAAAAAGTACTGAGGCAAAGTGTATGTCATGGCTGCAGAAGTAAATTATTTTATTTTTTTGAATAGACTAGATATAGATGCACTAGAAAACCAGGCACATGGTGTTCCTTTCTGTAACCGAGCCTGGGAGGAAAATAAACGGGAGAGGGGGAATGCTGCTCTGAAGGATGCTGGTCTTGAGATGGGTGGATTGGATTAATTTTTCTTTAAAGAACATCAGTTGATCTGAATAGAGGCTTTTGACTATTTCACAGTCACTTAAAGGTTTCATGTTGTTTTGATGAAACAAGTCTGCCTTGCATGGTGAGTCTCTCATTTTATTGTATGACTAGAAATGTTAAGAAATGATGAGGAATTCAAGGAAGAAGCAACCTGAAGCAATTGAACATGGGTGAGAGAGCAATCAAACAGCTGCACTAAACATGTTTAAGTGGGGACTTCGCATAAAGGGCAGATTGAAGAGGGAGTTTAGCAGTGAGAAAGCTGCCTATTAAGTAGCAAAGGGAATGTAGGAGAATGAGGCTGGTGAGTGTCCTAGGAGAGGTCTTGGCTCAATGCCGTTACATAAATGGGTAACTCTGCCTGAGGACTCTTTCTGTCTTTCTCAAATCAAATGTTTTGTGTGTGCTTAGAAGTGGATGTGTGAGATGAAACTACTAGACCAAGGGTAGTCATAAGAGGAGCAGTAGTTTCTGTTGACTGCTTCACCTCAACTCCAAGGGGAAGAGGAGCTCTCTTGTCCATTTAGAAGGCAAAGATAAGGGAGTGCAGACCTACTTCAAAGCAGTCTTATGTGTGTTTTGTCAGTATCACATTAACAGAACAGCTTAGGAAGGAGGTACAAGGAGAAGGACGTAAGGTGTCAATGCAGTTGTCAGCAGGTTTTGCAGGCTTCTTCCTGGAAACATAACTGAACTGTATTAACTTCCTCTTCTAATTTATTTAGTTTTCTGTTCAGTCAGATTTGCAATATTTGTTGTGAGACTCAGACGGAGAGCTGACTCTTGGGGATGTCCTGTGCAGTGACTGGGAGCTGGGCTTCATTATCCTTGGGGGTCCCTTCCAACTCAGCATATTCTGTGATTCTGTGGTACCTTCTGTCTGCATGTGCAGTAGTGCATGAGCCATGCATGGGAGAAAGCAAGCTGCTGATTGCACTGCCTGAAGAGCTAAGAGCTGCTACACAGCTTGCTTCTGTGTTACACCTAAACTATATTCAGCGAACAACTGAAATAGGTCTCTGTGAGTTGTCTGCAATGGTTTACTTATTTGGCTGATGTTGAAAGTAGGTATCGTGTTAGAGGCTGACATCTAGTAATGTCAGAGGTCTATTGAGTTGCAGTTACCTGAGCCCTGGATCTGATACCACAGTTATTAGATAACAGTTACCTCAGTTCTTCACTGGTCAGAGTTTGAACACTTTCCCCACCATACATAAATAAAGAGAAGTTTTCTGGTTTGTGATGACGTTTGTTTGCGCTGCATAAACCAATGGCTCTGTGTTGGGGAAGAGGTGCTGGAGGAGAAAATGCAGTTCATCTTCATAGAAAAGGAGAAACTTTGATCTAAACAGTAAGGGGCTTGTAATGCTGGGAGAGTATTGCACATGGAGATGACCTTTGTGACCTAATAATTTTTCACAGCTAAACAGTTAGAGTGCTTTGAGTTGCGCTTTAGGCAAGCAGGGATAAAATACTGTAAGTATTTCTAGCTATTTAGGCTAAGAGAGCTATTTGTTTTATCAATATATAAACAGTACAAGGGCAAAACTCTGCATGAACCAAGTAACTGATTGCAGACTGCATCATATTTGCTGGATATTTTGGTATCTTGTACTTTCACTGTACAACTCAACCTATTTTTCTCTGACTGCCTTGAACTTTATCAGTTATTACAAAGAGTTCAAAAATGTATCCTTGGGAAAACTTTGTTTTCACAGAATAGAAAGCGTGTTGTCACCAAAGCCTCCCCAGTTAAAATCCCAGTTGTCCTCACAGGAAAAACAAATGTGTGTCTTTAGTCTAAGGTTTGTGAATTCTGTCTTAAAGCTAGTACCTTTTCTGTCTTAAAGTTCTGGCTTATCTTTGTATGGGCTTGGTATACTTTTCCCATGCTTCATTTTTGGAATGGGACCTTTAATCATCTTTTTTGTACTCACTCACTGAATTTGGAGACCAACTGTTCAAATCTCATGCAAAAATAGGACTTTGCTAATTTGCATCTGGCTTCCTTGTCAAAACAGTCACACTGCTTAGTACTGAAATATTATATGCAGAAAGTGTCTTGTTACATTTATTGGTTGCTTTTATCTTTACAGCTCATATTCAATAAATCTTGTGCTGTCTGATAACATCTCTTTTAATTGGCCCCATGTGATGCAGCTATTAGCATCAAACACCATTTGCTAGAGGAATTCTACCTACTCCTTTAAAGCTTCCTGAGAACAATTTTTCACTTGAGCTCAGATACCTATTTCTTCTCTTAACCCTTCAAGTGAACAGTATCTTGCCCTGGTATATTTGCACTGAAGTTCTTTTCTAGTAAGCTGAGTTTTATAAAGTTTGTTCTGCCTTGATATAGTTAAAGAAAACTGAAATTGATGTAAGAATGTAGTTTCAAGTTAAGTAGTCCTGTTCACTTGAACTGTAGAAGCAGATTTTGAGATAGAGTAGAAGCTGTTTCCTCCAGCCAAAATTACATGTGACTATTTAAGAAGTAGGAGTTTACCCATTTTATTTGGTGTAGACATATTCAAGAAGTCAGTGTACCGTAGACTGGAAGAAAGGCTAAAAATGTGTATTTTAAGTAACATCTAATTTCAAGGTGAGGAAGAAGGGAGCATGGAATAATCTTCACCAATTGTGTTATTTTTGGTATTTCATGCAGTCTTTCCTCATTTGATTTTTTTTAGTTTTGTCCTCAAGCATATGCGAGAAGTGATTTGCAGAGGTAATGGGAACCAAGGTTTGATGCATTCTGTTATTTTACTTCTTTTTGATTGGTTAGTTGGTTTTGTCCTATGAAAGCTTCATCTTGCAGAAATGTGTAAGTGATGTGCCCACAGTAGGAGCATGTCTAGTGGTACAGCCAGGGTCTGCTGTGTAATCAAGTCTTTATTTCAGTGTTGAAACAGGGACTTTTTAAAAGGATATATCTATGTGTGCTCAGCTCTGCTATTTCTTATAACTGTACCCAGTTTTGTTCTAAGCTGATTTGTAATTGGCAAAGCCTTGTGATACTCTTCAAAAATCTCAGATCACCTTGAGATTGCATTGAGGTGAATTTGAAGTGGCAGTATGTCAGTACAGACAGTTTCACTCTGTTGTGAACAGAGTCTAGGGTCTACTGTATCCAAGCTTCCTGTAAGCTTTTTCTGTAGAACAACCTCTAAATCCCTGCACTGGTGCCTTTATTTTCCATGAATGATTGTTAAGTGGCACTTTCACTTAGCACAGGCCTTTCCCGGAAAGTCAGCAAGAGTGGTGACTCCTTTCAGCTCTAATCATTGCAGGTCAAACCCTGTCTATGATTAAATTAGTGGTGAAGCTTTCATTGAGATCCTAAATTCATTACAATTTAAATCTGCAAAGCAAGTTAGCTGCATCTCTGCAAGAATGCATTTGCAAGGGTGGTACTGGCCTTCAGCCAGCAGTTAGCAATTACGGTGGAGTCTTATTCCTTGTATTTCTTCAGTAGAATTGCAGGTAGTTTTATCCAGAGGTGCTTACAAGCCAAAGTATGAGCACTATCAGTTTATATACAGAAAAATAAAGATACTGGAGGTTGTGGTGGATTTGGTTTTAACTTATTTATTATTTGGTTGGGGCACAGTTGTCACCTTCGCTCTCAGTCCTTTGTCCCCTGTGTGTCAGGATATGTATGTATTCACAGTACGATGATCCTTATTTCTTAAGATTTTTCTTATTACTATTTAGTTCAGTTGAAAATGGTAATAAATGAAAGGAAATTGCATCAAGAGTGATCCCACTTGGGAGAAACTCAGAAGCGGCGCAGACCTGTGATAGTCCAAATGAGTGTGCATTTTAGTGAAATAGTATGTAAATTAAGAATACCATTAATGAAAATATGTTGTTCTGAAAGTGACACTTCCACAGATCAGATAGGTACTCAGATATTGGCAGAGCTTATGTGTGATTCTAGGTTATGTTTTTTATACTGTATATATGCTACCTCTTTTTTCAAATTCTTAAACTTTGTTCTTTTTCTTTCAAGGACAGAAAGTGCGATCTCAAAGCTTTGTTGCTTTTGTTTCTGCTGGTTGAGATCACATTCAGATATTTTTGTCAGTGTTCTTCTGTACAGATATTTTTATCGTACTATTTGTGACTTACTGTCTTTTAAAATGTAACTTAATTTGTGTTTGCATCTATTCAAAGATGCTGAGGGCATTTCAAATGCTGCACTGTTCTGAAGTCCCAGGCAGCAAATTTTGCAAATCACCATGGTAATGTGCGTGTGTGTGTGTGTGTGTGTGTGGGAGGAAGGCTAGTTGGAATCTGCATTAACAGAATCTGTTAATATTACATATGCTCAGTGGCACTAGCACTGCTTGTTCTTTGACATGCGTGTTCTTTGGCTGCATGTTCTTTGCTTAATTAAAAACAAAGTAATATGATGGAATTAAAAGCCCTTGTCCAATTTTTAATCTTTTTGTGTGTGTGTGTTTCTGAAACAAATCTACTGAAATAATCAGATATAGGTGATTTTTGGAATTGTGGAATTTTTTTTCTGTTCAGAAAATGGCATATGATAATCTTGTAAACTAGCAAAGCAGCTCCACAATTTCTTTGTTCCCTCTCTGACAACTTGCAGATAGACTTAAAAGTCTTGCTAGAGATATCTGCCAAGAGCACTTACTACTGATAGTGCTTGTCCTGGTGATTTTTGCCTAAACACTGTGAATGTTTAAGGTGCTTGATCTTGGTTAAGCATATTTGGATTCTTTTGTGCTTGCAATTGTTTTCTCAGACACAGAATTAGTTCTGAAGCATCATCAATGCAAGTTTAGGTTTTTGTGGGGTTTTTTATAAAGAAGAACTGTATTCTGTTCTGAAACTTGTTGTTAATTGTCCTGTGTGCTGGCGACAGATAAACTTGTAAATGAATTTGTAGGAAAAGTGGACAAGAGAAAAGTTAAAAGCTGACCTTTTCTTGTCTCTTTACTACAGTAGTCTAAATGAACTTGGGAAAATTGGAGACTTGGATGAAGAATAATTTATTTTCCCCATTACTATATTGATTGTCTCAAATCTCAAAGTAGGAGAACAATGAAGGCTGTGAAGGATGTAGAGCACAAGCCGTATGAGGAGTGGCTGAGGTCATGCAGTTTGCTGAGGCTGCAGGAGACTGAGGAGAGACAGAGACCTCATTGCCGTCTACAACTTCCTTGTAAGGGGAAGAGGAGCAGCAATTATTGATCTTTGTGATGACCAGTGACAGGACCCTAGGAAATGGTATTAAGCTGCTACCCTAGGAGAGGTTCAAGCTGGATATTAGGAGAAGGTTTTCTACCTAGTTTTTTACCTGTGGCTGGTTCTTGGAAAAGGCTCCCTTGGGAAGTGGGTGCAGCACCAAGCCTGACAGAGTCCAGAAGTGTTTGGGCAGTGCTCTTGGGCACATGGTGTGACTCTCGTGGCTGTCCTGTGCAGGGTCATGAGTAGGGTGATGGTCCTTGTGGTTCCCTTTCAGTTCAGCATATTCTGTGATTCTGTGAAATTTTGATTACTTGTAACAACTTACTAGTTTAAAAATACTGACCCACTGCTATTGAGAATTATAGGCATTGATATGGGTTCAAAATGCAGACCAAGTTACTATGACTTTTGTTAGATGGCCTGAGAGAGTGAGCTTCTTAACTCTCTCATTACAAAGAGAAACCTTGTAGTAAAACAACCAAGGTTGGGGACTTGAGATTCTTTTTCTGCATCAGAGTTCAGATGAGTCAGGAGGTTCACCAGAGCTGTCTTTGCCTCCAGTAGAGCAGAGTTACTAGCCTGGCATGACGTGAACATTCAGGCTGTCCTGAGCTTGGGAGGTCATCTGGGAATCTGAGCCATCTGTGTGTGCATTCACGTTACTTGGTGCACTTTGTTTTTATAAAGCTATTCACTTGTTGTACGCAGTCTGTCATAGTAATAGCACTTATTACTGTGATATTTTTCCTTCAAAATGCCAGGCCTCCTTTTGAGAGTGAAAGTGTGGGAAGTGATGACTTTGACAGTCTTTGCCTTAGGAAAACAAGCTGTTTTTTCAAGGCTGTTTTTGCGAGGGCTGAACATCACTGTGTACACAGTGTAATCATTTGTATATCTAGTGACTTGCTAGGTCCTTTTTTGCTTTTTGAGGAGGAAGATATTTACAATCCACTAAACTCTCTTCCTAGTTCTTTAAAAGACAAAACTTGAGGGTCAGTAGGACTTCAGACAGTGAGCTGTTGTATTTTTGGGTGGGATTTTTTCATTCCATCATTCCCTTGACCTGTCTACTTCTGTTACATACAGGATCTGTAGTAGCACACAGGTTGATTGTCACCTGTGTTTTAAAGCAGACAGCTAAGGGATTCTTCATACTAGATTTTGAAGAAAAAGATTGAGTAAACTACATCCTTTATCTGATGAATCAGTGAAGTTACTCATGATAGGTTTTCAGAGTCTGTATTGGCAGGTGTGAAAACAAAGTACCTGCTCTGAAAAGCACGCTACTAAGTGCATCTTCCTCCTACTTCTTAGAAAAAAAGAAAAGCCTCTATGGTAGTATAATAATCTGAGGAAAAAATATTAGTACACAGGTACTTTTTCTTTCACTTTAGAAAGGTTTTGCCTCTCAAAATTTGTAATACATATTGAGTTTCTCCTTACTCAAAATTCAGTGTGTCTAATTAAAGTGAAATGGAAGGTTTCACCCTTTACATAGCTGAATTTCTACAGTTTCTTCTTCTTCAGAAGCAGATACCTCTCAGGGTACCTTTCAAGTCTTCTCCATAGAGTGTTATGTGTTCATTTTCTAAAGCAGATATGTGTGTCTCTGATGATCCAAGGAATTTCCTTAGAAAGAGAAGAAATAGGAAAGCCTGATGCCAGTAGAGATACACATGACCTGAACACCAGTCATCTGTGTGTCTGACTCCTGGGACAATTATTTGACTATATTGTTTCTGGGACAATTATTTGACTTTTTTTTTTTTTTTTTTTATGACTTGGGGTTATTTCTGGAGGCCAACCAAGAAAAATGCAAACATTATGAAGTATTGAAATGTCTTGATGTTGTTATCTTCTAAGGCAATCTTGAGAACAGTGTTTGAAGTGAAGAAAATGCATTCAGAGGTAAGTTTAAGTAGGCTACTGTCCCAAGTCCTCTAGTATAGCTGGTGTATAGTATAGTATATAGTCTTGTGTAGTTGGTGAATAAAGTATCTTTCTCCTAAAGAAACAGTGTCTTTCTCATAAAGACATGTCTTAAATGTAAATTCCATCTCTAGTTTGTCTTCTAGGGAATTCTAATTTTGAGATTTGTATTCCTCTGATAGGAGTGGGAGAAACTAAAATGAACTTGACAATGTTTTTCAACTTATCTTTAATGTTATATACCTTATGGCTCTTTTGGTGCCCAATATGAACAGCTCTAAACTCTAAACTGACATTTCACGGACTTCATTCATTGTGGGTCTTTCTGTGTAATTAATTGCTGTATCAGTTACAAGCTTCACAGTGAAACAATAAAATATGCTCTGTGGGCTATATGTATGTATGTACTTTGCCTTTGCCTAGAATAGAAAGAGGATTGTAAATCTGTGTGTATATATGGTGTATGTCTATGGAGATAAAAATTACTTAGGTGAAAAATTAAGCATTGGTATTTTTTCCATTCTTGTTTGTAATAGCTTTCAAAAGGATGAAAAATTTCTAATGAAAACAGTGAAACCCAATGCAAACTTCTAAATTTTTATTTTCTAGTGGATAAAACAGTGAAACTGCTGAAGTCCTCTGGGTTTTTTCTTCCAGTGGACAGGACTGAATTGTTTGCAGGCTGTTTAACTGTTCATGTATTGTAAATTCATGGGCTCTTTAATTTAGAAAATACTTTTCTTTATGGTAGGAATACATTTTTAAAACTTACACTGTACATGTGTAGTATTTTCAAGTTCTGTATCAAATTTCAACCTGTTTTGTGTAATTGGAAAACAACGTAGAAAATGTTACGGAGCTACACTAATGATTTTACCCTCTGAATTTGATACTTAGGAATAGCAAAATTAATTTTCTCAATTCTTTTGATGGTTATGATGTTTCTACAGCTGTTCCACTAAAATCTACTTCTTTGATATTGAGGTTCTCTAAGGTAATGTGTCTCTATTCATTAGAAGCACTGTACGAATACATATATTTCACTTTTCTAAGAGAACCCATATGTAACTTACCATATTGATTTGTTTTTTGTCATCTTTGATTTCATACACAAGTTTTGTAGTGAACTCCTCATAAAAGGCTAATGTAAGCTGGGATAGGCTAAATAAAATAAAAAGTCATCTGAGCAGATAATATCAGGATGAAAGTGAAATCACTTGTTAATGTGGCAACATTAGTGATTTCTTGTAACTGGTTAAATCAGTAATGCCGTTATTATTTAGAAATACAGGCTTGAAAACAAGGCTTCAAACAAATCTACAGCTTCAAATTCTCACACAAATGATACCACTCAGACAAATGCATGTTATAATTGGTGTTTTTAATGAATGTGATGTGGGCAAGTCTGCAGTAAGCTGCCCAGAGTTAATAGAAAGTTGGCACAGCTTGATTAGTAGTGTGCCTTGGCAGTACCTGCAAACAGCTACTTTTTCCACTCTGCTGTCACTTAATAGTCTTTCAAGCCAGAAGTCTACCATTTATAGAAATGATTTTGTTAATTAAATTGTCCATTAGGATGTAGGTTTAGTCTACAGGCTTCATACATATGGGATTCTAAATAGCTGTGACATGATGACTTACAACCACTGGTCCAGATCATCTCATTTGTGATTGGCTTTTTAAGATATTATTGTACAAGGATGACTTTTATTTTTCTGTCCTGCTCCTCTTATGGCGTGGCCCTAGATTTCTGATGTCTTTAGGACATCCTAAAAGTCTTTAGGAAAGTCTTGAAGTCTGTTTTTATTTAAGAAGAGGGGTGGAGGAAGACATTTGGCTTAGAGATTGTAAATAGAGATATTCTTATATCTACTGTTAGCTCATTTGTATAAATGTTATTACATATTTAAATTGTTTATACAGAATTGGTCTCTACATGCTTCGGATGTTATGTGTGCTATTATTGTGTTCTCTTTGCTAATTTCTCATAATGCAGTTTTCTCTCAGTAAAATTTATTAATATGAATCTTTCTCCACTTTGCTTTCAGTTGCATTGCATTTGAGTGAGGAGGTCTGGGTTTAACTACAGCTAAATTACTTGTTTCTCCTATCTATGTATCAGATATTTATTGTTCACAGAGTCTTTAACTAGAAGGTAGCTAACTTTCAATAACAGTTGTCTTACTAAATTGACATCTACTCTAAAAAGACATGCTTGCCTTTCTGGCTTTAAGGATTTTATTTGCTTTCATATTGGACTTTCATAGCTCTTGACATGTAATGCTATGCAGACAAGTCTGCCCCTTTTCCTTCACAACATTTTTCTTTTAATTTACCATGTTTCTGCATTTATAGGCTGCTTTACCTGCTCTCATCTTCCTTAGCTCTTTGTTTCTAGTCTCCATAATTTTTCTGACAACTACATGGGTAAAGATAAAAACCCCTTAATTTTACTTTTTAAATCTGTCTTATGTCAGTCTGAGAAGAAAGATAAGACTTTGTTCCCTAGTTTGTGAGCAAGAAAGGGCTGAGATATGATAAAGAAAGCTCCCTAGCAAAAGTCAGCAAGCAAATGTCTCATCATAAAGCATGAAAGTTAAAACATTGGGGGTGTCAAATGTAATAGGGAGGTGGAGCTTTTTTGGGGAGAGATTGTTTCGGTTTGTTTTGGTTACTTTAGTAAAATCTGCAAAACATTGCCCTGTCTAGCACAGCAAATGTAAAAAATTTCATTTACTACCACATTTACCTTATTTTTATATACACATTTGAAGTGTGAACTTGATTGTTTGGTATTTTTAGCTTTCCTAAAGTCTTCTGTCTGGTTTGAAATCCATTTCTGATGTATCAATGCCGTCATGACTGTCATTGCAAGTGGATGCTCAGTGAATACCTTGGTGTTCTGGTTTGTTTGGGTTGGGTTTTTTTGAATAAAGGTTTTACATCACTAAATATTATGCTGCGACTTCAAGTAGCAGTGGTTCTTGTCACTCAGAACCAGCTCTTACAAAAGTGTTTCCTTTCTCTTATTGCCTGCAGTACTTGCAATCCTTCCTTTTACTGAGAACTGCTGAACTCAGTAACAGATGTTGTGAACATGATTCAATAACAAACTTGTTTGCTAAACCTCACACACTTCATGGCATTTAACTGCCAAGTTACACATTTTTATTGGGAACTAGTACAAAACAATTATTCCCTGAACTACCTGGAATTACTGGTAATTTGAAATCTGATCACTAAGAGAGGTTGCTAGCTAATCTTGGAAAAATAATGTTGGAATACACATATAATTCCCACACACCCCTGCTAATATAAAAGTCTGACCCTAGCAAAGGAAGCAGCCAGAGCTAAGTAGGTACTGCTTTTGTACCCATACTCCTTATTTACTTCATTTAACTATGTCAAACATATGCATATCTATAAAAATTATTTATATATTTTAAACAGTGCGTAAACATACTGGGGTATAAGAATTAAGAGTACCTGAGAGTGCACAAGTGAGCAAAAGTTTCTTTCAGCACTGCTGTGAACAAGGTAGTCCATAATCCTTGAAATCATTCACAAGTGGAAGTAGCTCAGTCATTCTGACACCTGTGACACTTTGCAAAGGAGAAGCCTTGGAGGAACTTCTGACTCTCCCTCTTGGTAGCTGGTTTTTTTTTCTGGAACTGTGAAGTTACATTGCTCTTCACTAAATTGTTTGGATTAGGTACTGTAACAGATGGTAACTTAATGCTGTTTTTTCCATTTTTCCTCACTGTCTAGAATTGGGGATATCTTCACTGAAGAACTTGCTGCTTGAAGAAAGTCACAGAAGTTGGGAAATTCAGGTGGGTAATACTTTCAGTTTAGTTTTCACTTTAAGCGTTGATGCATTGACAGATCTATAAATATTCATTGTGGTACCAAAACCATCCAAGCAGGGTACAGATTTTAAGCTTACTAAGATTGAATGTGGTATCATGGCACCTCTTGTGAACTCTGTGCAGCCCCTGATAAGAATTCCAACAGACTTAGGATATTCAAGTGTTCTTTGTGCTCATAATAAAAATATATTAATGTTCATATCTAATATTATAGGAGGCCCAGGTACTTTGTAATGCTCAATAAATTTAACAAACTATTTCTGACAGCACTGTCTTGTTGCCCTGGCAGACTCTGGTATTCATGGTATGTGCAGCCACATACACTTTGATTTGTCTTCCCAATTTCCTTACCAAAGAAAATGCTTGATGAATTTGTTAATTACATATATTTCACATTTCACTTCCTTTGTTTCAACTAAGGTTTCTAAATTGATCTCCAATACCTAATTCTTATATAAGAAGATGACAACATTATTTTGGTGTTCTTTGTGTAATAACTTTCATGGCTTTAATAATTTAATTTTCAACTCCATATAATACAGTGTTGTTTATCCTGGTTTGTTCTGATTTTAAGGATCCATCCAGCTTTAATTCACTACTTTCTAGTTTTCCCTTCAAGTACATCTGCTTTGGTGTGGTGTTAAATAATGTGTAGGAACAGCCAGTGGTTTTAATTACCTGAATTTGCCTCCACCAAAATTCTCAGATCTATTCCTGTTTAACTTCAGTCATTGATAGTGATTGTAGCACATTTATGTAGGGTTAATTGCTGTGGATTGCACTAATACCAATGGAACATTTAAACCCTGAAACTATTGATGATTTCTCGGGAGCTCAATGCTACATACCAATTTTAATTTTAGAAGCTTGTCGTTCTCCTTTAATGTATTTCTTTACTGTTTTCATATATTGCTGTCTAAAAATCCAAATGAACTTTGTGGAAAAGGGTTCTGTAGGATATCACTACAGTAGGAAATGTACATCAAAATCTCCTACACATGCTTTTTCCTCAGAAAAAGATGTCATTTGTGGAACACATTGAATAATCCTCCATATAGTGTTTTGCAGGCTTTGTTGTCAATTTCTTTTTCAGGAACTGAGTATCTTTCTTCTATTTTACCTTGCTCTCTGCTTCTGATCACCATTTATCTAGTATGTAATTCAAGTAGCAGTAAAAATTGATGCTTTACCCTAAAAATCCCCAAAGTATGCTGAATTTTTTAAAAATACTGGTAAAATTACATTTTTCATTTTAAAATACTGGTTAGTGTTACATTTTCTGTTTCATTCTTTCTGTCTCCCTTCCCCCATGTTCCTTTGACAGCTCTGAAGTGTTTTCAGTATGACTGACAATACCAGACATATTTGGGCTTATCCTTCATGTTGTGCACTTCCTCTCCATTATCACCTGATCTTTTTAGCTCTGATTTCACTATTTGCTTGTAAAATGTTTCTGCCAGAGAGTCTTGGGAAGAAAGGCTGCACAGGAATTTACCCTGGAGAAGTATGTGACAGAAAGGTGATTGTATTATTAGCACGAGAAACTGAAATGTAGATGGCATCCCACACTGGGAGCAGGAGCTGCAGTCTCTGTTGCTGACCCTGCAGCTCCTCCTCTGGCCTGCTGCTTGCTGCTGGGCTCCAGGGCATCCCCAGATGTGTTATCTGCCCACCATGTGAGAAAATGTTCCAGTGCAGAATGAGAATGGGCTGTGCAGATGGGGAATCTCCTTCCGATTCTGTCAGGAGAGGGGAGAAAGAAAGAAAGAAATAGTAGCCCAACCCTAAAGTAATTTTTTAAAATAGTTTTAAAAGCTGCCAAGCCCTTAAAAATTCACAAGCAGAAAAATCCCATCCTGTGAGGGTGGAAGGAAGGGGAAAGAAGGAAGGCAGGCAGTTGTAGGGATTATAAGGGTAGGTAAAAGATGATGTGTTGCACTACAACAATGATGATGATGCCTGTTTGAAGAAGACTCAGAGGAAAAGATCAGTATTTAAAACTAGAGGGAAGTAAGAGCTGTACTGTAAACAGCAGCAGGAGGGCAAAGGGATGGATGACAACTGGTGCAGGAAGGCAAGTGGGGAAGAAACAGAACTTATGGAGCAGTGGTTCAGTGAGCAGTGATCCCCTCTGGATCAGGAGCAGACAGAAAGCAGAGAGAACTCCACAGTACAAAAATATGTGTATTTCATTCTTGTTCCAGAAACAAGTGCAGTGGGTGTTCTTAACCTGTTGGCTGGCCTTTCTGTGGGAGCTCCAGGAGTGTCTGCAGGAAGCTTCAATCATAGGTCGGGAAGTACAACCTTCCTGACTTGCCTTTGCTGGCAGCTATGAAGTTGGTGACAGTAAAATCTCCATAAACACCTTATGATGTAGCCTATTCCAGATTAAAATAATAGTAATAAAAAAAAAGAAAAGCCTTAGATCCTAATATTTTTCTTCATTTATCTTAAGGTTTTTGAGGTTCAGAAATCGAAAGATTGTAAGATAGTGATGGGACAGTGCTCTAGCACCATTTCCTGCTGCCTCTTTGCCTAGAACCCTGCAACTTTTCTATTCCCTGCCTCACTGCTTTTGTGTGGGAGGACTTTCAGCTTTCTTCACATTGCCAGGGTTTTTTGTTGCATGACTCTGACCATGTGCTTTGTGGATCTACTTCCAGTCATGTGAAGTAGAAGCATTTAGGCTTGTGGCTCTTCTTCATAGTTAGCATATTCCTCATCTGGCCTCAGGATACTCTTAAACATACACTTTCCAACTGTTTAGAGAAAACTCTGAAAAATCTGGAAAAATACCAAAACAAAACCCTGTTTTTCTCAATTTTTCCATCCTCATATTGCTAACTCACTGAAGTTCTAGAATACTGGGGTAAGGGAAAAGATGGAAAAAAAATTCTCTCTTGTGAAGGTAGCGTCAGAAGTGTAAATCACTTAAGGCAAGGGAGCCTTTGTTACATTCATGTCTAGCACTAAAAGCTATTCTTGCAGTATTCTTGCATTACTTTTTGCATCCAGACGTCGTACCCTAAAATGTTGGTGGACTGTTCATATGTTGTGTGTGCATCTTGATGTCACCGTAGAGAAAACCACACATCTTCAAAATCTCAATTATGTCTTTTATGTTTCCCTGCTTTTTTCTTTGCATTTTATTTGTGTTGTAAGGTAGAACGCAGCTGATCCACCGGAACTATATTAATGTGTCCACAGTCCTTTTGCTCTCACTTTTTACAGTATGTGGAACATGAAGCACAAATTCTCTGAAGCTTTGTGGCATTGGAAACCATAAAACAGAGGAAAGCTAGGTATCAAGATCTGTCAATAAGAGAATTGCAGTCATGGAAACCAAATTTCATTATATTTGTCTGTATGAAGAGAATAGTAAACAAAAAATAGGATAGAAAAGTGTGTAGGGAATATTGGTTGATGTCTAAATTACATGCTTAAAATGGTTTCTTCCCCTGTGTGCTATAATGGGGAAGAGAAGGAAAGCACAAGACCCACAAAGGAATTATGCTGAGAAATACACCTGCATGATGTCCAGTTTCTGTAATTGGAAATACTGAATTTCAGTACACCTGACAGATCTTTCATTTTTGGAGTTTCATAATTAGACTTCTAATTTGCTACAGAATCCACTTCATATTACAGATCGAGTAGTTCTCTTCTATAAGAATTTTTTTTTTCCTTTCTGGAACTTGTATGCTATAATAATTTTCTTAAATTGACTAATCTTATGTACAGCGGGAAATAAGACTTCCTGAAAAACAGCTTGTTTCCTGCTCTCTTACACTGTACATTGAAATCAAATTTCTTTCTTTAATATGTGATTTTATACCAGAAAAAAGCCTGCCATTTTGTAGTTATGGCACAAAGCCCAAGAAGCTTAAGAGTATATTTCTGCCTTTTTCCACCTTGTATAATTACATCTGCACCGAAAATGACCCGAAGTTCATTCAGTACTTAATGTCTGGGACAGAGTGCTCCCAGCAGAGAGAATGCCAAGGACGAGTGTCCTGGGTGTACTTGAACATTGGCATCCTGTTTCATGGGAGAGCCTGGGCTGAGTGTTGATAGTCCTTGCTATGTTTAGTGCTTACTGTTCTCTGTAGATTTGTATGTGCGATGCTGTCTGTTCACTAAAGCTTCCAGACAGTGTGTCGGTGGTAGACAGATAAATAAGATTACTACAGATACTAAAGAATTAAGGGCTCCTATTCTGCAGCATGAAGTTACTTGAAATACTTAGTAAGTTAGGTAGCTCAGAGGCAGAGAAAAGCTCCTATGAAATCTGGCTGAAAGTGAACACAAGCAGGGGAGATCTGTTTGTGCCATTAACATATCTAAATGCTCTTGAATTCTGGGTGGAGCTTCTAATCATGCAGCTGTCCATTTTCTTGAAAGGAAAGAAAAGGATCCTATTCTCTCCTATATGAATGATCTAGGATAAAGAAGGAAAGAACAAGTAATGAACAGACTTATGCTAATGGCAGAATTTAATTTTCAAGTTCATCTTTGCCACACAAAGTAGTCTTGCAGTCTATCTTTCGGAACAACAGTTTGGTACGGCACACTGAAGGACATAGAATGGATTATATTCTAGCTTTGTTCTTAGCATTATGTGCAGCTTACTGTGCACTCCCTTATTAGGAAAAGCAGTTTTATCTGTGTCCCTTGAAGGAGTGATGTGTTCCAGCATGCACTTGTTCATAGTTTCAGCACACAGATTGAGAACACCGTCTTGAAAATTTTAGTAACGTTTTGCTTTCGACGTGCAGATTTTACAGACTCCTTGGTTCCTTTCTGTTATTTCACAAAGACCTAGTTTGCATGTCTACTCATGTCCAGAATTGTTTGACTGGGCTATTTGGGTCCTGCCATATATCTAGGAGACACTGATCCTGGTTGATGGCATATGCTTCATTCACATCATATTAGGCTTACTATGACACATCACTTACTTATGTAATTTTCTTTTTGGAGTACAATGAGTGAAGCAATATCTTGCTGCTCCTGCCCCCTTTAGCATGAAGTAGTGGCTGTAGATTTTTCAAGAATTCAATTTCTTCTTTTAACTGAGACAATTCAAAAGGAACACATCTTGTCTTTAAGTCTTTCTCTGCATTGAAATGTATATCAGTCTTTAATCCTTCTAGTCTTTCTTCATTCCCAGTTATTAATCCTACCAGGAATGTTTTCTTTTACTGAGTAAATTGGGGAGGAAGGGTAAGTAGGCTGGTATTTCCATTATTTCTGTTGCATAATAGATCTGCCTCTCTCTGAGTGTGTTATGCATGACTGACCTTCCGTTTGGTGCTGGTTTATTATACTTCATTTAAAGTATTTGTCAACAGTTACTTTGTCAGCCATGTTGGGCCTTAAGTATGAGGCATTTGAAAGGCTGAAATGCATTTGTACATCCTGGGCACATTCACTCACTGGTGCACAGTTGTAAGGCCTGGAACTTCTTTAAATCTCATTGACAGGCAGAAGAGGAATGCTGCTTTCGAATTGTCTCAGGCAGGAAAATAATGGGGAGTTTCAGCACCTTCAGTGGGTTTTTGTTTGGTTTTTAGTTAACATGAGTGAATTAAAAAATTAGATAGTAAGGCTGCCCTAGCTCCCCTTTTAAGAGTATTCTAATTAAGCTAGTGCTGGTATTGTAGGAGAGGTGTTTTTACTGTGATAAGGAGGAACTGTGAAATGCCTCCTCTGAAAGAAGACTACATGGGTGACAGTTACTTGCTATAGCACATAAATACAAATATAAATAAAAATATAAATAAATATACATAAATATATATATATATATATGTATAAATTGCCTTAGGCAGAAGAGGGATGAGAGTCACAGAGAAGCATTGTAATTAGTTACTGGGAGGCAGGAGCACCAGAGGAATTGTTTGATTTGTAAAGTTGAAAGCTAAATCTGTAGTTGAGTAGCACCTGCATCTCAAAAAAAATCTGTCAGGCAGTGAGTGGAAGCTGGGTACTTGGCACTTCTGATAATCTAGCAACCTAACTTTCCATCTGAGTTTTGAGATGCTTCTAACATAAGGGCCCTAACTTGAGAAGCCACAAGAGACTGCTGTATTGAATGTTTTCTGCCGTTTAATGGACTGTGACTTAACAAGTGAATGAAAAGCCACACCGTGACATGAATCTCTGCACTGACTGTAAAGTGCAGATCCCCAGACTAGTTTGTATATAGGTGTTACTACTTGATTTACTTGTTGTAATGAGAATAAATTCATGGAAGTTCGCTGAAATTTCTCATTGTTAACAGAACTGCTACTGAAGAAAAACACAACTTACTGTCAAAATTCTACTTACCTTCAGATAACCCAATCTGGAGAATGATTTTGCCAACAAGTGCTCTCTCATAAATACAATGGTTTCTGTACCCTCTTTCTTTTGTTCTCCATCTAGCTCCTCCACATCTTCTGTGACTCTTAGCTTGTGAACATTTAGATATATTTCAGCAAAGCTTTTTAATGTAGTAGATTATCTGTTATGCTTTCCATTCTTAAGAATTTTTTTTGTTTAAAATGAAACAAATCTCCCACCCTGTTATTTTATATCATATGTAAGCTTCAGACCTGTTCCATAAGCGTAGTTTCTCTGTCTCTGCTATACTCTGCCTTGCTTCTCCATCTCTTTCCCCCATTAGAATACCAGCCTTTCCTGTTACCTCCAGTATAGCACTAACCCTTCCTGCTACCTTTCTGCCTCTTCCTTTCTGCTGGTTGGATCTCAAAATAGCTGTAGTGGTTGGTACCACTGTGGTGATTCTGTTTGACTCAGAATTTGAAGGTTGATGGATAGTGTTACATTATGAAGTCCTATGTGGTGGGTGGTACAGGAGAATGACTGTAACTATTCTTGGTTTTAAAGCCTGGGAAAATAGCTCTGCAAATACTGACTGTAGTGCCATTTATGGGGAAGGGAGTTGATATGTGTTACAAATTACAGAATGGTTTGGGCTGAAAGGGATCTTTAAGGTAGTATGGGACACTTGTGGATACTCTTTGTTAACCTATATATTGGTCCTATATCTTGGTTTGCTGTGATTAGACACCCCTTGTAAAGAGACATCTAATTCCCCAGTGTAAAGTTTTGTAGCAGGAAAATCTGTTATATGTCCCAAAACAAACTATTACAAAAGCATGTGCTTTTTCCAGTCTCCAGAGGTTGATACACTTTCATTTCCATATGTGTTTAAAGAAGTCACGTAGCATTTACTCACCGGAAGCTTTACAATAGAGTAGCAGTGCAGCTATTGCTAATTTGGTAGTTCAAGTTGAGCTCAAGTGTGGAAGTGGTTTTTTGTTTGTTTCACTGCCTTTTTTATTTTTGGTTTTTTTTCATATAGCTGAGAATCCTCTAGAAGCAAGATTCACATATATGCAGATATAATAGCTTATTTTACAGAAGCTTATGATGTTCTGAGGGTGTGTTTATTAGCACAGTTACTAAAAACATGCATCTACAAAAGGAACAAAGTCCATCACTTGATAAATTAACAGTAGTAACTTCTCAACTTCAAAGAGGAGCTTTGGTTTGGGCGCATCTCACTAGAGCAATTGAAATGCTTCAGGTGTCTATTTAGCTGTACAAAAATAAAAACACCTGCTTGTTATATTCAGATGTTCAATAATGGATGTACTAGTAACAAAAAAAGATTGGCTCTCTTTTGAGAGGTGTCAGCATTATTTACTACATTACATGTTCAAGAACTGCAGTTATTGCAGTGTCACGGTGTGTTATTCTACTGCTCCTCTCTTATCTCTCTTTATTTTTTGAATTACTTCTGCCTTGTGGGCTGCCTCATGTAAAATACAGGTGGTGTTTGTGGTGGTTTTGTTGTTTGTTTGTTTGTTTTTCTTGGACTTTAGCTGATCTATGTCTTTAACATGGAAATTGAAGTTCTTTCTACTAGCTCTTCTATCACTCCAGTTACAGAGCTATGCAACAGGAGGGGGAGAGAGAGATATGAGATAAGGCTAGATGAAAGCAGGTGGAATCAAATACTCTGAAATACTTAGTATTACAAGTAAACAATGGTACCTGTACTATTTCTTGATCTTATTTTGTTCCTATTTATGGTGTGTTCGCATGATGGAAGAAAGCCTGCAATTGTAGGTTAAGAAAAAAATAAACCTTTTGTTGTGCTAGAACTACTTCACTCAGGATCCTTGAATAATACCAGTTGTGTTCTTCAGGATTATAGACTTTACATGAAACTGAGACAGTTAATTGTAAATGTGCTGCTTTTTTCAAAATGCGAACTTTTATTTTGTCGAAGGAAGTTAGGTTTGCTCAACTCTGCTTTCTTTCTTTGTGCCCTTCAGAAATAATCATGGGGTTCGGAAACCTCAGTAGAACTACCAAGAGGAAGCACATGAGGGAAGGTCTAATCTGTTTCTCAGAAAGTTACCATGAACTAGACTGGGCTGTCCTTTGTTAACACAGAGTTAGAGCAGCGAGCTTCTGCCTATGGCCCTTCCAGTCCTAGGTAACAATTGTCAGATTATGGGAAAGGTACCAGCCTTTTGGTTTCACACTGTATTTGGAAGTCATCAGTCCTCTGACTGTTCAGGAGTGCAGTAAGAGCACAGCCTTGCCAGCATGCTCTGGTAATCTTACAGGCAGAAAACAATGGAATTCATATTGCCTTCTGTGGGGACTTGGTTTCCCCCGAGCTGGCACAGATCCTAGATGGTTCCTCGACTGTCCACTGTTGCAGAGAGGGACCTTCAGGTACAGGACTGCTGATTTAATGGCATTAAGTGAAAAACTAGTCTGGCCTTTAGTAAAGGCCAAGATAAACTGATTTCCTTTCCACCTTTTGCTGTGTGATAGTCTGAGATCCTGTGTGGGAATGCTTTTGTACTCTATTTAATCTCTGCATCTGCTGTTAATGTAGAACTGATAATCACTTCATTAAAGTATACGTGTAAGATGTACATGAAATAAGTATTCTGTTTCCATTATAAGCTACTTACTTGTACATAAAAACATATGTTATGAATTATTGTGTGTTGATACTCAGGGTTCTCATGAAGAGTTCATGTCTTTCTCTTCTCTAATAATTTTCTGCTCTTCAGCAGGGAATTTTTCCCCTGAGAAAGAGAAATCCAAAATGAAAGCAATTTATTTAATTTTTTCTCTCTTCTGACACCAGAAATGCTAAACAACTTTTTTTTAGGAATTTGCTGGCAATATTCTGGCATTTACAAGCAAGTAGATATCAAAGCCCGTCCAAGAAATAATAAATTTTTAAATATTTCTAATTTTATTTTTTTAGCTACATTTTCTGAATGCAAACACTGCCTATAGCCCTCTCCTCCACAAGTGTACAGAATTAATATAGCTTTCAATGCCAACAAAGATTTAAATTAAACCATGCGAAGGTTGTTCAGTGTGAATGAACAGTGCTTTAGACCAGAGCACAGTATGCTGATTTGGTCACCGAGTTCTTTTCTGTTTTCTGTCTCCAATCTGTATTCCCCAGAGAAGGCCACATCTATTAAACAGCTCTTTCTGGAAGACTGGCTTTATTAGGAGACTGTTCTCACTAGCTTTAAAAATTCAGGTCTCATCTCAGTAATTCTTAAGTTGAACTGCAGTGTGAGCTCCCCATGAAGTCATGAGTCAGGACTGGACCATAAATGAGCAGCTTCTGCAGTGTGTCCCTGGAAGGGAGCGAGCTGGTGGTGACAGGTAGCTGAGGCAGGGCACTGTGCCTTCTGCAGCTCTTCATGTCAGTGCTCACGTCTGGGTCTGCAGAAGCCCTGCCTGCCTGCCTGCCTTCTGCTGGGGGGAGAGGGGGGAGTGCTCTTATCTGGCGGCTGGGAGGAGCAGATAATGAAACCCTTTGTGTCCTCCTCTAGAGACATGTGCTTCAGCAGCAATGAGCTGTGCAGCTGCAGCCCTAGCAACAAGGGCCCGGAGAAAAGAATGAGGGCAGCTTCCCAGCACAGGATGGCTGGAGGGTTAAGGATGAGCAAATTGAATGGGTAGCCTAGTATTTAGATGATCCTGTGTGCCTGTTATTCCTCCTAGATATATATATATATATATTTTGTTTTAATTTTGACCCTTAGACTGAAATATGTCCATGTGTCCTTTAGTATATAGATAAATCAATGGCAAAAGACTTGCCAGTGTCTTTGTTGCTTTTAAAAGTCTTGATATAGGGCATTTTCTGGAGAATTCAGTGTTGTTTGGTACAGTGCAGACAATCCATTATCACCAGTTAAAGGGCAGGAAAGAAGACAGTTTGAGCTGATTTTTGTAATGTAGGTGCACAAAATCCTTAGAGATGCATTTAAGAAAGGAATTTATTTTTAAAAGCATACAATTTCAAAGGGATATTTGCACTGGTGTTTCTAAAGTGGTTATACTTACTGTGACATATTTTCTAGAGAAACTGATGTTAAATATGTCGTTTTTAAGGTGCTGCAATCTGATCTATTTTCATGGGAAGTTCCATGAATGAGTTGAGGATAACTCTACTGATGAGAATAGAATAGGCTTCGTTAATTACCTAGTTGTGGATAGGAATTCACAAGCCACTGTTTGGGGCTGCATGTCTGGGAGAGAGGGGGCGTTTGTTTGAGGGAGAAACTGAATAATGAATACCTTAAACCAAATGATCTGTGTCTGAATGGCAGACAAAGAGGGCTTTGGAGCAGTGAGTGATTATTCTGTGTGAAAGGACCACAGCCATATCTGGTCTGCGTGCTGAATCTCGCACGTGAGCCGTCACTCCTTATTTCTCCAGAGAAAAGGGGGAAAATCTGCTTAGGAAGCAAGTGCACCTTGCCAGTGAAGATGCTATTACTGACTGCATAATGCTTATCTAGTTACTGTAATGAGAAAATTTTGGTTATTTTAGTTGTTTTTCAGTCTTTTGATGAGTGCAGTAGACATTTTTTAAATAACAAGTTGTGTACAGATCTTTGGATTTTCTTCCTTACACTGTTATACCTCCTAGATGCAGTCTGCAATATTGGTAGCACAGGCTGATGGTAAGTCACAGCCCAGAGCAAATGGATGTGGTGATTCCTGGATATTTTCTGATCAGGCCAAAATGCTGACCTGAGGCAATTGCAGGTCCAGGGCCATGATCACTTCCACTGACTGTGCTACACAGGCACTATTGTCCTGTGCAGGAGCTGGGTGAAGAGCTGTCATCACGTTAAACTGTTCAAGCAGGATTTAATGAAGCTTGATGGAAGAATGAAGGAGTTCCTAATTTCTTGCCTTCCTTTTTTTTTTACTTCTTAACCTGAGTACTGAAGGTGAAAGCTAAGGAGAACATGTTCCTTTTACTAGGTATATTTGTTGACTTGCTGTAAAGTGCAGAGGGAAAGGTCAAGTTTAAAATATTTGGAGACACCTCAATACTCAAATTGTAGAATTCTCTGTATTTTTTTGTGAGGGAAAAATGAGGAAAATGTCTTGGGTTGGGAGAGGATTTGAGACTGTACTTAAATACTTAATTTAGTAATTATATACTGTGCTCTTTTCAGTAGTTGCTAGTGAAATCAAAGCTACAGATTTAAAGTTTGACACCATCTTTAACAGTCCTTTTCCTTTATTTGAAAAGGAAGAATATGTTCAAAAGCAACTGCAGCTTTTATCTGAGTCCTTACTTCTTACAGCTTAACTTTCAGATAAAAGCTGTTATCCCAGGAAAAGGAATTGGTGTGTGGTTTTTGGGTTTTTGTTTCCAAATACACAGAGTGAATCTTTGTCAGCAGATACAAGGAAAATGTCTCCCACTCCACCCCACCCCCAACACACAGTGGAGGGAAAATGACCAGTTGTGTGACATTGGGGAAGATAGGACCTTGTTCAAAACAGAGAATCTTTTCATGGTAAATTGAATTGTCACCGTGCAGCTGTTTGACAATTTAGTCAAAGTAGTTGCTTCTTTGATTTGAGTGTGTTTGAGTGTATTACTCAATTACATGTGCAGATTCAGTTGTATCCTCTAGCAAAACTCTAATGACTCAGCAAAAGATCTTTCACTGGGAAGGTCTATACAAATGAAATACTATAATGTTAGTAAATAACTCAAAACAAACAGTCAAAACCAGACAATTAAGACAAGTGTGAAGACAGGAAACACCTTTCTTTTTTTTCCTGTGATGGAAAGGCTTCCACTGAATTTTACAGCTTAACTTGTCATGATAATGGAGTTTCACAGCAGTTCTGTCGTGTGCAGACAGGGCACTAAAGCAAACTGCAGTTTGTAAATGTCAGTGTGAAGATATTTACCAGTTGTAATCACCAGCTGTATGTTCCGAAGATACTACAATGTCTTTTGTGAAGTGTCTGAAAAGCATCTTGGGAGGAGCTCAAGGTAACTGGAGACAGGGGAAAGCATCTCCATAGAAGTAAAGAAAATAGTGCATCTTCTCTCAAAGTCAAAAAAATCTCTCATTGTACCTCTTCTGTAAAAGGCACTGTGCTAGTTTGGCCTATTTTTGTCTTTTCAGAACTTGTGTAATGACTGTTTTGTGGTCATTTGCCACAGCAGTTCTTGAGAGAAAATGAAGCTGTTGTACTAGTCAGTGGTTTCTGTCTCTACATTGCTGCAATGAGGGCATGGGAGAAGTTCTGCTGTGTTAAATGACCCTATGTCTGTGTTTTGAAAGGGAAGCATTGCTGACCATGGGAGCACCAGTAAAAGTAGTGGATTTGTATGTTAGGAAATTCTTATGGTTTGTCTTGTTTCTTCATAGTAACAGCTGGACCCAGGATGATGCTTCTGAATATATATTTACCTTGTGGTCTAAGGAAGTAGTCACCAAGAGAAATAGCTAAGTTTATAAACTAAGTTTACCTGTTGAAGAGTTGAATAGGGCACCATATGGTGGGAGTAGTGTAGAAGGTTCTGGAAAAGTGCTTATTTTCCAGGCTTAAACTTGAAAGCATCTGATCTGAAGTCCATCGGAGCTAAGCCTTGTAATTACTTTGCTGTCTGTGGCTAGTTTGGGTCTTGAAGGTAGTCCTTCCTGATGCAAAGTGCTGTAATAGTTGTCACTGCCATTTTTCTAATGACTTTGTCATGTATGTTACAAAAAACTGCCTGTTGTGTTAGCTGTCTGAAAAATCTGTAGTTGATCTTGAGTAAAGGAACTTGTATTTCCCTGTTTCAGGTGGGTAAATGGTTTTGAAGGTTGTGAGAAACATTTGAGTCTTCTTGCTTATATTTACTAAGATTCTTACTCTGTGTGGAAGCAGAATTCTTTTCATAGTGAGGCAGCATTAATATTATACTTCACATTTGTTATTCAGGACTTTTCAGGTTGTCAGCAGAAGTACTCCATGCCTTGTGATTGTTTTGGCACAAGAAATACAATGGTCAAAACATTGTTCTCTTTTTATGCTTCACTTTCTTCTTAGGTCAGAAGGTTGGGAACTAGGAGGAAGTATGGTGCGTGTGTATTTCCTTTACCTTTCTTACCTGTTTGCCAGCAGGTAACTAAATAAAATAATGCAAGAGAGATTGCTTGGAGACAGTACGTCTCTGATCTGTATCACAAGTGCTGATACTGTTTTCAAACATGTTTTCCTATAAATAATCTCATTTCTTCCCTTTCCTTCCTGCCATACAAATTTTCCAGAGCTGGGTCTTTGTACTTCAAAGTGTTCATTCAATGTGGATAAGCAAATATTTCCAGATAATGTGATGGCCAAATTGAAGTGCTCATAATGGGGAAAAGAATGTAACCTCAATGATGTGCCATCACTTACTGCCACAGCAATAAGGTTTTATTTCATGCTGATAACACCTGCTGTAAGTAGATACTATTTTGACCAGTACAGAATTTAATATTTAGTGGATGATTTTTTCTTGCCACTTGTGTTCAGTGGAGGAGAGACGTACTGATATTCTTGAGAAAGAAGAGAAAGCAAGAAGTAGGTAAGAGAAGTGTCTGAAGGCTTTTTTGGGCTAGTGTGGAGACCTGGACAACAGGAGCAGAAGCAAAAAGCACAGGTTCCTCTATTAACAGAAGTTGTTGGAATGTAAGTATAAAAGGACTCCATAGCAAGAAGAACCTAGTTCTCTTTCAATGGCTCTTTTTCACCATCACTGCATAAAGAGGTGAACACAGCATGAAAGGGCTGCTTGTCTTGTTCTTTCTATTTTGTTTTCCAACTTTTTGCTCCTGCCCCTACTGTCCCCAGGATTTAACATGCTTACTTCACAGTGCAGAAGAAGAACAGAGACAGCACAAAAGGGAAAGCTCTAGAGACTGAGAATTGTGTAGCTTGACACACCTTGAGGGCAGTTGTTTTGTTTGTTTGAAATACCAGCAGAAAGATAAAAGTTACACACAGTTCCAACAGTAGTTTCAACCTTAACAGCATCATACTAGTGCAAGTATCTTGAGGAATATGCCTGGTAGTGTGGGGGTCGCTTTTCCCAAAGTAACTCTAGCATCTTTATTTCTTTGAGATTTGAGCTGTACCAGTTCGATGATTCTATGGAAGCTAGATATGTAGACAAGAACAACAGAATATTTATTCATTTTATAAAATGATTAATTTTATTGAAAACTCAAAACATATGGAATGCATCCACGGCAAAAATGTCAAGGTAAATTGTGAAATAGGGAAAATTACTACAAAGCCTTGGTTAAATTGTTTTAAAATAAAGCAGTGTGTTGTATGTCTTTACTTGGAATGTCATACGTAATGAAAATGATAGTAAAAGGCTAGTGATGCACTAGTTCTCCAACAGGCACAGTTTCTAGACGCTTATTTGTAATTCTTCCTGTATCTTGCCTTTTTAAAAGTGAGGAGGTAGTGTCGAGAAAATGTTCTTTGAGAAAGAGGGGGAAAAAGTTAAGGGGAGGAGGTTAGATGAGAAAGTGTTTGTGAACGATGCGGAGATGAAGGGGCATATTTTTCAGACTTAGGATGGTTTAATCATCCAAATAACTTTCTAAAGGCACTAATGGATACTGCATCATTTGTTTTCTTCAATTGGCATTAAAAAAAATGAATTAAACGAATGGACTAGAGATTCAAGATCTTCAATTATTACTTTAATGTCTCTTTGTTTAGAGTATTGATTAATGGTGGTGTGGAGGCCTTTACAGAGGGGAAGCACACCTGTCCATTTGTCACTGTTTCTTCTTGTAACTAGAAATTCCAAAGCAGGCTATGTTTATATTATCTGGCATTTATCTACACAATGAAGTTTCAAACTCCAGGGAGGTTTTTTCTGCTTCTTAGTTAATAAAATAAAACAAAAACTCCAAACAAACAAAAGAGAACTGAACATTCTGGTAAATACAAACCAGTACAATCATGTTAGTGGCCACAAATTAACCAATGACTTAACTATATATTGATTTGTTGTTTTAAAAATATACTTTCAACTTAATAATGCTTAGGAGAGAGAATTATGCAAAGAAATGCAGTTCTAGCAAATACATCCATCAGAAAACAGGATGTCATTAGTTTGTTTGGTAACTTCAGTAGGTCAGCAGTAGTACCCAAGGTTGTTTTACAAATTGTGTTTTGTTTCTTTAGCTTGTTTTCTTGTGCAAATTGTCTCACAAGGCTTTTGACTCTTACTCATAATCTCAAGATGTAAGTGTAATGTCTGTATCTTGAGAAAAAAATGAGGCATTTTAAAATCCTGTCATATGAGAATCCTTTCAAAATAGAGCACAAAATTCTAGTGACTTGTGCAAACCCTTGTATTAGTAAACAGTGAGATATAAGTGTTACCTGGCACAGTTATAGTCCTGTATTGCTGCCTCCCTGTAGTGAAGACAACAAATCTACTTTCGCTTTTTTGTTGTTGTTTTTGTTTGTTTGTTTTTGTTTTGTTTTGTTTGGTGTGTACCTGGAAAGTAAGCGTTGATAACTCTAACAACTGTGTACCTATTGGTGCTACCTGAAGAACAGACTCGCTGTATCCATTAGGGGTTTGTTAGGTGGTTGTACAACGAGTTTTGTCAAAGAGCTGCTGAGGATACTGCAGAGGTTTTATAAATGCACGAGATTGACATAAGGGGAATGACACTACTAAGAGTACCTAAAACTTGGTAAGTATATACTCTCAACTCGCCATGTGGATGCTGTAGTTTAGCCTGTCTAGTAGAGAAGTAGTTTCCATGGAGACTGCAGCAACTGCATATATTATATTTCCTTACTTCAGTCAGTCTTTCCACCTAAAGAAGGATTCAACCTAGTCTTCCTTTAAAATTATGTTAACTGAGGAGCAACATGTGTTACTGCCAGACATGCAGAGGATCACTTGTTACCTGTGTTCTGAGCAGTAAAACTGTATAGGTGAAAAGATTCCCTTCAAAAATAATGTGATTTTGTAGTGAAATTTTATGACTGTCTTTGTAATTGTATTGCTAGAATGCAATGAAAGCAGATACCAAGGAAGATGTGTGGAGTTCTTTTTAAAACCATCACAGATTAAAATAATCAGTAGCACAGTTTTTTTTCAAGGCATACTACTCAATGAAGAACTTTTGATGAGGCAAATAACAGTTGCTTTCTAAGAGAAAGTAACATATTTTACTTTTGTTATGTCTGTTCATAAAATTGTTAAAAATTAGCATACAGAATTAAAAAAATTAATAGATATTTGTTTGCCTTTTGAAAGGGTCTTTTGTCGTTGAAAACATCTGAAAGCAGTTTCTGTGCCCCACCTCGGTGAGGAGATGCACACTGAAATCCTTAAAATGGTGGAAATGTGTGTGCTTACAGCAAGTTGACTATGAATGTCCTTGGCTATCTTACAGTGCAATTGTTGCATGCCTTAGTTTCCCACATACATAAAGAGGAAGAGTCAGGAGACTTCTTTAAAGCCTATACCTTCCATGAGCCTCCTGTTTATTTTTTTGTTTGGTTTTAGCACCTAATTCCTGTCAAATACTAGAAATAGAATTAATGACAATTGCTTATACTCAAAGATCCTTATATATATGCATGATGGTTTTTTTATGGTAACTACCAGCCTTGGCAGTGACAATCCTATCTCAAAATTGGTATCACAAATTATATCAAAGAAGTCACTGGATCTAAGATGATAAATCATGCCTGTATTAGAATGCTGGGAATGTAGGAAGTTCAGGGAAAAAACTACAGGCTGCTTACATGCTTGGTATTATTTATCAAAGTATTGGCCAAGACTTTGAATCATTACTGAATCAATTTTTTTTGGTAATGTAGCTTTTTAACATACATCAAGAACTTTTTTCATTTCTTCCCCCACTAAATAACGTGCTGAAATTTCCAGTACTTGCCTACTGAGACTGTTGTCAATTTAGAAAAAATGCTTCAGGAAATGTTGTTTGTTTTTTTTTGTAGTAGCTTTCTGGCTTTTCCCCTATCACTGCTCTGCATGTGCAAGTCAGCTCCCTCAGATACAGCCACACTTGGCATCTCCAGAGGTGCCGTCATGGGATGTGGATGAAGTGTGGTGCAATGATTATGTATGAAATCACATCTCAGACAACTATACACCTACCTTTTCTATAGGCATACTGTATGTAAGCATGGGCAGATCTAGTCTCATATGCAGTGTGTTTGCATTGCCTTCTTTTTTCCCCCCTTTCCAGAATATATTTTCTGATTTTTTGGTTAATAAATTGGTCTCTAACCTGTAAATGTGTTCAGACATTAAAAGGCAGAAGTAGTGTAGGAACATGACTAACTGAAAGCTAAAAGGAATTAAGCAGCAAATGCTATCTGGCCTTGTGCTAAATCATTAAATACCCTTATATTTGGGGGCAGGGAGGATTGTGATGTGGTTCTTTGTGGGCTTTTTTGTGTGGTTAAGATTTTTTGAGAACTTCTTGTGTTAGTTACTTACTAATTGTGGTAGTTACTTATTAATTCAGCATAGAACTCTCTGATCAATCCAAGAAAAATGAACATGATTAGGAGAGCTGGGCACCTTGGTAATTTTTGTTTAATGAAATTGGGGTATAATCAAGACTCCAGACAGCACAAGCACTCTGTTTGACTCTGCAGTTACAACTTCTGTTTCTGAACATGGGCACGATATAGAGTTTCTTTAACTCTACAGAAACGAGAAGCAGGTAACTTTGTTGTGAGTTGAGCTTTAGCATACAGAAAGCATCTTCTACCAACAATAAGGTTATGAGTTTACCTTCACGGTCCCTGAATTAATTGATAAAAACAAATCTCGTGTTATTTAAACCCTCTTTAAAAGATGTTGTATTTAGTAGCTGGCATGACTCAGCTTTGCGAATATCATGTTCTGTCTTCAGTGAATATAATTGTGTGATGTGAGCTTAGGCTGGAATACATTGGGAAAGAAATAACAGGGTGTTTCTGTGCAAAATGCACTTCAGAGCAAACAGAAATAATTTTTAAGAAAGAGAACTAAGAGCAGATGCATGAGTACATCAAAGCCAGCTGGCTGAAGTACTTCTGTAGTCAGAATGAATGAATAAATGTAATTCAGGTGAATCAGATTGTGTTTATGGGGAGAAAAATAAAACCTTAGTAATCTACATATCCATCTATTTTCCCCTTAAGATTTAAAAATGTCAGCTACCTGCACTGAGGGTGCTTGCAGAGGTACATAACATCCATGAGGCTGTAGCCTACCCCCACATGGGTTGGAAAGTTGTGTGAGATCCCTGATCCAGGGCTCACTTCCCAGGGTGAAGTCTGCAGCCAGCTGTGTGCCCAGTGGCTGCACCCTTGGCCCCTAAATCTTCTCCTGTGTACCTGTTGATCTCATTATTGTCCCCTGCTGTCACGCAGCCCAGATTGTAAGCAAACCAAATGCTTCTGTTTCACAGAAAACTTTGAAGCTAATGGTGAAACAGACACTTCCAAAAAAGTTGTTGAGGTCAGGCAAGAGACCACGTGCTGAATCCAGATGCATCCTGGAAAGTTTCTTTGGCTGTGTTCTGAGGAACAA
Organism: Cyanistes caeruleus; assembly: GCF_971803275.1. Classification (NCBI taxonomy): domain Eukaryota; kingdom Metazoa; phylum Chordata; class Aves; order Passeriformes; family Paridae; genus Cyanistes; species Cyanistes caeruleus. Next base: position 38,706,299 of record NC_141732.1, read on the forward strand.
AGCAGGAATTGCCCAGGTATAATGTCTCAGTCCTCTCATGCTTATTAATGTAATATACAGCAAATACTCGGCATCACAGAGAACAGAGGGTTCTTCAGTTGATAAATAATATTTTTCACAATTTATTTCGTAGCATGGGGTTTTGACAGCTCAAGAAATTGAAGCATGGTTGATTTTTTGTTTTTATGAAACAAATCCCAAAACTCAGAATGAAGAAGAGCATTTTTTTTATGCTATGAAGCATATTTAAACACATTTGTTTAGTAGGCTCTTGGATAAGATAGGACAGTTTGTGGCATGGGATAACCTGCAATTTATTAGTGTATTGTTGGCAGTCTGAATTTACATCTATCAAATTATATCCTATTTGAGAATATGCCTGTTTTTCAAGAGGATGCTGCTTGTATTTTCTGTCTACAGAAATGTCTGTATGACAGTACAATTTTGAAGTTAATATTTCTTACTGCAAAGTTCAAATAGTGTCATCCCGGGGTTATTTGGCTTTTCACATTATCTATTTACTTCCTTATGGTGAGAAGCTAAGAATTGAGATATGTAAGATTTCTTCCATATTTAGTGAACAAGTACTGTAAGTTGCTTATGGCTTTGTCAGCAGCTTTCAGTTTCAGGAGCTGAAATGAATCCATTTAAGATATGAGCAAGGTAACTTAAAGCTTGTAGGAAAAATGACTTGTAGCTTTGACACATTGATTCTAGGTTTTCCTTTCCCTGGATACCTGTCAGTGTAGGTAAGCCATACACTACTGTATATGTGGGTGTTTCCTGTGAAAGTCAAGCTGTTTGAGGATTGCAGTGGTTTAACACTGGCCGTAGAACTCCAGGTGAGTTTTATTCTGGCACTGAGATATTATCCACAGGATGTTTCCCAAATGGACACTTTCAACAGTGATGGCCTTTCTGTGGGTACACAGGGAACACAAGTCAGTGTTCCTTGGCAAGATAGGCAGCCCATTTCTGAGGAGATCATCTAGTTTCCTTTGGGTTCAGATTGCAGAACAGCAGTAACTGTTCTGCTGAGAATACATACTTTGTTAGAGTGTTTATGGAACATTTTGAAACTCCCTTTTTTGTATAGCCCTTTGTTTCTTAACTAGGTCAATAATTCTGGTATCTTCAATGAAATTGCATTGAAGTGTTGAAAATTTGTGCACCATGTGTTTTTATTTTAAGTTGACTATATGTACTTGGTTATTTTTCTACATATGTAGAAAAGATGGCATAGTGTCTTTTGGGCTTAAAACCGGACATGTCTACCTGTTTTCCTATTTTATTTTTCTAAATTTTAATAACTTATGATTGAACTTTATTTGGTAAAGTTGTTCATATTGTCTGGTGTATAAAATGCCATGTGGCAGGTGAACTAAGAGAAGTCATGATTATAATGTTAACTAAAAGGCTTTTATTAGTGATTACATGGAGACCAAATTACTATTAATCAATGGTTGAATGGAAATCAAATGGTAATCAGTTAAGTAGTAATTTAATGCAAAGTAAGAAGTGATTTAACACAATTTTCAAGAAAGGTGAGAAGGACCGGTAACTACAGGCCTGTCAGGCTCACTTCAGTACATGGTATGGGAGTTACTGAAAAATATCTTAAGGACAATGCAGTCATTGATCACAACCAGCATGAGTTCATGAGGGGATCTGTTTGCCAAACTTAATTTTCTTTTACAAGGTAACCTACCCAGTTGACCGAGAGAACCCAGTTGATGTCATCTTTTTGGATTTCTGTGAAGCTTTTGATGCTGTCTCTCTCAGGACCCTTCTGGAGAAAATGTCCAGCACTCAGCTGTGAGTGCTTCATGTGATGGGTGAGCAGCTGGCTCATGGGTCAGGCACAAAGGGTTACAGTGCATGGAGTGACATCAGACTGGTGTGACCTGTCACTGGTGAGGTTCCACAGGGCTCCATCTAAGGAACAGTGCACTTAAGTGTTTTAAAAAATGGTCTGAATGCAGGTATTGAGTAACTTGTGTTATATGAAGTAACTTTATCAATTATATTAAAAGGAGCTGTGGACTCCCTTGAGGGTGAAGAGGGCCTGCAGAGAAATCAGGATAGACGAGGGACCTGGGCAATCACCAGCCACATGAAACGTAAAATGAGCAAATGCCAGATTCTGCATCTGATCCAACGTAATACTGCTTGAATGTACAAGCTGGAGAGCAAGAGTCTGAAAAGCAGCCATCCAGAACGAGAGTTGGAAAGAGATCTGGGGCTTGGTTTTATGGCAAGTTGAACATGAACGTGAGCCAGCAGTGCCCTGGCAGCCAGGAGGGCCAGCTGTATGCTGGGGGCATCAGGCACAGCATCACAGCTGGGCAAGGGAGGAGATTGTCCTGCCATGCTCTGCACTGGGCAGCCTCACCGCCAGTGCTGGGGGCAGTTCTGGGTGCCACAGTTTAAGGACATAAAGCTGTTAGAGAGTGAAGGTGCCCAAGATGGTGGTAGGTCCTGAGGGCAAGAATTCCGAAGAGTAGTTAGGATGATTTGGTTTGTTCAGCTTGGAGAAGATAACAGTGAGCTCAGACTGCTTCTGTTAGCTTGTGGTAAAACATGGCCTAGATTCCTTCATTCCTGTAAAGATAGGGCCTAGCAGAATTCTGCTCAGCAGCACTGACTTCACTCAATCCTTCTTGTTGATGATGTCTGAATCAAAGTATTCTTGACTCAGAATGGGTTCATCCATCACGGACTTGCCAAACAACAAACTTGAGCTCCAACCAAAAAATTAGTAAGCATCTATCTGTCACAAAATTAAAGTCAATGAGGACTTTTAAGATTTTGTTTGTAGTTACATTTTTTTCATACTCTGTGGAGGTAAACATTTTTATCAGTGTAGGCAGCAAAAACTCTCTGTGGTAAAGTACTTATTTTAAAGAGTAAAGCAAATACTCAAATTCAACTCAGTACTAAGGATCATTTGCAGTGAATTTCAGTTTGGGAAAGGGAGAAGCATAGAGCACTACTTCCTTTTAATTAATATGCATTATCTGGATCAAGCTGAAATTTGAAGACAGTCACAAAAGAAGATATTTTGTGAATTACAGTATTTCTTCTATGATAAACGACCCTGTGTAGATACTGGTGTTATTGCTTGTAATGAGGTGTAACTCTGTGCATGAGTAACGTCTTAGTGTGAGCAACTGTGTGTATAAAAAAATCAGAAGAGTTTCTGATTTTTCTCCCTTTTCTAGATTTCATTCTCTTCTGAAAAATGAGTGTTCCTTCCAGCAAAAAAACCAAAATATGCTGTTGACCTGAAAAATGTTATTTCATACTGACTGCAACACTAATATATTAATTTTTTTTTACTTTTTTTTTACCAGGTGCTCCTAGAAACTTTTTTTCTGTTTATAGCTGTTCTCCTTAGTATAGGCAGGCTGTCTAAAGTCTGCAGAGGTAAAAGCTTATTAGCTTTCTGGTTGGTGGTTTTCATGCTTGCTGGATACAGCATGACAGCCTTAGCCATAGGAATTAAATACTTTATGATTGCTGCAGTTACTAATTGTAGGTTATGTGTGTGGCTTTGTATGGACATGTGCATGCACTCACAGTATTTAGCAGGTTTCTTGTGTGTAGAAGTGGCTGAAAGGGGTTTTCTGTGCTGTGGAGGCATAGAAGCTCTGTGTGTGTGCTTCTCAGGAGCTGTGTTTCAGTTCATCGTTTTCTTGGCACTTTTTTAAGTGTTGCAGAATTAGGACACTCTTACATGCATTATGACATGCTTAAATTATGGTACTTGGACCAGATTTCTTTGTTGCTATAGGTATGTCTGGATTTTCCTTTCCCTTAAGTGACTTAAGAAATGTCGAGGCAGGGGAAAAAAAACCATTTATTGCTGTACACTGCTAGAAAAAGATGAAACTTGACCCTCCTGTCTAGGCATCACTGTGTACTGTGTGTTATATATTAATGTGCTAGTTAATCTCTGGCTATTGATGGAGAATAGGAAAAAGCCAAGCATTTTACCAGTTTTCTTCTTCTCCACGTGGTCTGGTCTGAAACCACAGGTAATGCTATGGCAAGGATTTTTACATGGATGCAGGTTTCTGACTAGAGCATTCTTTGAGACTTGCCTTGTGGCTCTACTGGTGCTGTTCCCCATGCTTTAGCACAAAATCTAGACAGGCTCAGTTAGCATTTGCCACCTCTCACAAGTTCTAAAATTTCTGGCTCTGCCGTATGCCCCAGTTACATCCTGCTTTTTCTGCTGAACTTGGTTGGCATTTCTGCACTGTTTTCTGTCTGAAGATGGACTCCATGTAGAATAAACCAAGTGTTTAATATACTGTTCTCAAGTGTCTAGTCAGGAAAAACTGATACCACTTCAGACCAGTCAAAGCCTAATTTAGACTTGTGTATGTGTGGTTCTTGTGTGAGTGCTCTTCAAATGAGCAAACAGTAACAGTGGTAGGAGTTGAAGCCAACAGATGTCACCTGTATTAAGCTGCAGGGTGGTCATTTAAATGAGTTCTGAAAGTACAGTACACTGGGCAGTAACAAGAGAGTGTTACGCTTCTTGGGAATCGCTACACTTGAAAAACAGGACTGAACAAACTCACAGGCCTCTGCCTATAGCTTCTGAGTACCTTCTCCAGAGGTCCTAAATTGCACTTCTACTCTAGAGTCACCACAGCTTGCATTGGTGCCTTAAGAAGGCTGACCTAGAACAGGGGCTAGACACAGTTAAGAATAAAGTAGGTGTTTATTAAAAAGCCTTAAAGGATACGCTTTGGGTAGTTACAAGGGCCTGGCCAGGGCTACTCCCAAGATGGACCCAAAGTGGTCACAAAATGGATGACTGGTCACAAGGCTTCACATTTTTTAAGTTTTGGGCCATCTGCATATTGGGGTTAATTGTCCAGTCATAGCTTCAGGTTGTGAAGTCCCATTCTTCTTGTTTGATCTGTTCAGTCCGCCTTCAGTTGTTCATGGTTTTGGGCCTGAAACTTGTAATGATTGTCCTTGGTATTAAGCCAGAAAAGGAATTGTTTTGTCTGCCTACTATGTGAAGAGAGCTCACTAACACTTAATATAAAGCTCAAAACTACACACCTAGGCAGCACAGAATATGAAAAATACAAAACCTACAACTTAAGGCATCGGTATCTTTGAAAATGTGATTTTGTCTTTTAAGCCATCTCCCATGTGCCTACATGTGGATGCATACACAGAGTTCAAGTTACCTAAATGAGCTAATACTAAATTATAAAAGGGTTAGAGAACCAATATTAATAACTGATAAGACCTTAAATGACAGCAGATTAAAATTCTGCAATTCTGTCACACTTTGAACCAAAACCTACTTCTGTTTCGTTTGCAAGCTGTGGAACTGAAAGTTTAAGCAGAGACATCTCACTGATGCAGGATGCACTCCTCCCATTTGAAACACGTGTTGTCACATGCCAAGGCGGACTTAAAGAGAGATGATTCATCTGGCTTTTCAGGTGGCCATGTGTGAATCCTGGCTGTTTTTATGGGGTGGAATTTCAGAGTGAAATTGACTTACCTAGTCCCATAAAATGCGAGACTGCTTTTGCTTACTGCACTTGGTCTTGTAATTGTTTTGTACTTGAGTGGGAGATAAAGAAGTGATGTCCAGGTATTAGATAAATCACTTGTAAGCAGAATTTTCTTGTTAAGATTTAGGCTTTGACATTTTTCTGTGATCTCAGACCCAGGGGGAGGTTGACAGAACTTGGAGAGAAGAATGTTCTGCTGATAGTGGACAAAAACAAGGCAAAATTTATGTGCCTCAAGGACTTTTGGTGCAGCTCCTAAGATAAGGAAGAAACTAATAAAGCAAACACAGCAACTGTGCTGAGACCAGCTCCAGCTGGGTAAAAAGTGATTCTGGCAGAGGGAGACAGGGACCACCAACTAAAGAAACCTACTGACTCAGGAGAAAGTCTGAGCATGTGGTCTACTTAGCATGAGAATCATTTAACCGGCAGAAGGTGTAATACCAATTAAAGAGAACTGTGTAACTTGTAGCCAATGAACTGTGGTTTCTTCATTTGCTGAAATGTATAAATGGTGTAAAGTTTTGATGATCTGGGAGCCAGCCTTTTGTGGGTTGCCACCTACCTCATACTTTGCACAAATTAAAATTAAAAAAAATAGAAATCTCTTGTCTCGGTGTGTAAATTGGCATTCTGCACCAGGCATTTGGGACAACAGAAGTGACAGCAATAATTTACTGAAGTGCATTAAAAAGTCCTTAGGTACAACATCAGACTTGCATTGCAGTGCTGTTTTACAATGGCTGGTTAAAATCTGCAGTAGATTGGTGCGATAGTGATATATTTTTTGACATGAAATACTTACTGTACTGTTAAGAGTTTGCTTCTGTGAACTCTCGCACTTTTAATGATCCTTTTCTTCTCTTGTTCATGCTTACTCCTTTCCTCTGTCCCAAATTTCCCTTGGAAATTGCTTTGATGTGTTACTTTCCCGTCAAAAAGAGAACATTATATATGCTCTGAGTAATGCTTTTTATCTGTTGTCATACTAATAACATGTGAGGGTCCCTTCAGTATCTTGTATAGTCTGCCATGTGGTAAAAGCCTAGACTGTTCCATTCTCTCTAATGCTGCACTCATTTTAAAATTATAGTCTCCCTGGATGCCAGTGTTGAAGATTCCCCATCATTACTGTTGAAGTAATAGCTGGGCATTCTTCAGGAAGGTTAGTTTGTTTAGGGGTTTCTTTCTTTCCGTTCTTTACAGAAATGGTACGTTGTTGACGGTTTGCCTTGAACCATTACTTTGCCCTTTTTATTTTTTAATTCCATGACTGGTATTACCTGTTAGAAGTAACAAGAAGGCAGGCTGAAAAGAGCATTGTTTTTCCTTCAACAGGACTTGCCACTTAAGAAGGAAATGTTATTGACCAATTAAAACTTTGTCTAACAGCGTTTTTTTAAATGCAAATAGGAAGTCAGTATGAAATCAGATTTTCTAAACCATAGGAGTGAATTCTCAAGGGCTTTTTACTTGTTCTTAGATAACTGTTTTTGAAGGTAGGCCAAAATATGCCTAGACTGTCTTAGGTAGGAAATAACGTATTTATTAAATCTTTGGTTTGCCTTCATGTTATGTAGTAAAAAGTTTCGGATGATTAGTTTTCTATTAGTCTCTCTGTATTTTCATAGTGCAGAACTTTTGGATGTTCAGTACTGTGGTTTCAAGAGAAGTAGGTTGCTATGGGCATGTAAGTATGGGGAATAGTATGAGCTGTGAATTGGCTGTGTCCAAAAGATGCATTGAACTCATATGTATCAAAAGTAGTTTTTAATTAAAGACAGGAGGAAGCTTTGAAATGGAACTGGATATGAAGAATTTCCTTGTCACAAGGTGATACTGTCTCGTTTGTTGGTTCTGTGCACTAAATAGTAAGGACCTTTCAAGGGCTGGATCCTTATAATAAATAAATGTAACTAAAGGGCTAAAGAGTAAAACACAGGCAGCTGCTGAGTTGCTGATGGGAGTGAAAAAAAAAAAAAATAAAAAAAAGTAAAAATGTTTAAAGGCTTTCTGCTTTAAGGTCAGAGTTGGCACTTGCAAATGTGATTACTATCACACCTGGTGAGCTGTTCTTTCCTTGACAGAATTGTGTGCTTTCCTGCTGTCCCCTTCTTTACAGCTCCCTCTCATGCCATCAGCAGCCTGATAAAGAAAACCTAGTTCTCCTTAGAAACTTGCTGTGGTTTCCTTCCTGTATCTTTTACTGCCATTCCATGTATTATTCCAGGTGGGTACATTTATTGCAGTGGAGCTTGTGATGGGTAACTACAAAGTGAAAGCACAAAAACTGGAGGTGTTCCAATGAAGCATGTGATTGTTCCCAAAGTTAGACTCTGTACTATTACCAACAACAATTAAAAACAATCATTTCACCTGTCTTCTTTAAGTAAGCTATAAATACTATCTTCATCCTATTCCCCTGTTTTCATCAGTCTTTCAAACCTTTAACTTGGAAGCAAATTGCTCTTATGATAGTAATTGTTTATGGCTATTCATTTGTGTTGCGCTTGATTTGATGTACAACCTGTTTCTAAGTTGATTAAGGAAATGTACTAATGAAAACTCTTTCAGTATTAATGGGGGCAAAAAATAAGAATTTACTCCAAATGGCCAGTAATCCCAAAATCAAGCCCTATAGTCTTACTGCTTTAGTAATAATGTGCAAAACTGTATTACAAATTACTTTTTACAGAGTCAAATGTGTATTCAGGGTTTAAAAATGTACAAGAACATCTAACTCAGACTTTGAAGAAGATCGTTAAACGAATTGAAACTAAACCCTAAGGCACTTGGGAGGCACTAAGGCAGAATTGATATGGGAAGATTATGAGGAAATGAAAAAAAGATTTCAGCCTGAGTTCAGGCTATGTTGATATTGAACGTGGTGTGGCAGGAATTACTTGGAGCTCAAGTTTCTCAGGATTTGAAAGTGCAAAACATAATTGCTGCATTAAAATCAGTGTCAAAGTGCACAGAAGTGTCTGTTCTTGTCATGGGGAATGGAGGAAGAGTGCTTCTGTAAGTTCAGTGCCCTGATGAGATAAAGTTTTTGATACAAAATTCCTGAGTGGAGGCAACTTTCTCTCTGTTGTCTTTGTTTCAAACATCTTGCTTCTTGTAGATTGTTTGATTTCAAGAAATGAGGCTGGCAAATGAATAAACACTTCTCACTTCCTTTGAGAGCTGGAGAGTGTTGTCCGGTTGCTACAGCGTACACATAAGTGTACGTGAAGTGTGCACAAGCACAGCCTCTCTCCTGGTTTGGACACACCTTAGTCCTTTCCTCCCCTCATTTCAGGTTGCCACATGACTTTATTTATCATCAAGAGGAAATAGTGTGGCTACAATAGAAATCTAAAGTGCAAAGTGTGAAAGGAGTCTTAAAAATACACTCAGAAATTATAATTTTTTACTTGCAGCTTGCAGGATTGAAAGAAATGATAGCTTTTCAAAGGCTTTAAGGCAAAAAAAAACCAAATCAAAACACCCATGTATTTCATGGGATGAATCTCCTATAGTAAGAATAACTATAAAGTTTTTTTATATGAAATACTTGAGACTAGAATACTAGTAGTGGTCATGACTTTGTGCCTACATGTGCTTATTATGGCCCATCACATTGTGTCATGACATGCTGTGGCATGGCATGATTTTTGTTCATGACTTTTTTTTTTTTTTTTTTTTTTACTCTTTTTTTTCCCCATTCTCCTTAAATAGTAGTCTGAGCTTCGGAGCAAGCCTAGTTAAATTCAGATGCTAACACCTGTATTTTATTTTTTCTCTTCCTGTGGTTTTATTTGCTTCAAGTGATTGTCAAAGAGCGTTGCTACCACATTTCCTGTTTAAAGCCACAGTGAACAGTATACAGTCAAAGGATATAGAAAGTTCACCCTTAAAAGGAACTATAGAGATGCCTTTTTAAAAAGAGCAGGCTGTTCTCAAGCTGTATAATTAGTAAGTAGTTTTATTCTAACTGACTCTTTACAGCATAGTGCATATTCCTGTTTGGATCAGTTATGGCTGTCTAACCTGCTCTATATCAACAAATGTGAAAAGCTCAGAGGGAAGGTTGATTTCTTGGTTTACCTTTCCTCCTCTACTGCTCTGTATATTTCTCACAGAAAAGCTAATACTGCTCTAGTAAGAAAAATGGATGATACTATAACAAAATGTGCTTTGCCCACTCTTCATTAATGCAGTACTTGCTCCCACTGCCTTTATGACTGGTATTTAACAATAAGCAGTAGTTTTGGTTTTTGCATGAGACCAGCCACTGTGGAATAAACCTTGGAGCAACAAAAATTAGCTTACTGGTGTTTCACTTTAATTTTTAAACAATGTATTCTTTTAAAAGTCTTGATTTCTTAATACTTAGAATTTCTATAAATGTTATGAAATTGATATCATAACTAAGGTATAAAAGCCGTAAGATGCAATAAAATTGCGTGATAATCCTGTTTTTGTAATGTGAGTCATTAAGTGCACTCTAAATTGCATTCAGAGTTCAGAATCATCGCTCTGATAAATTTCTGGTTCAGACAGTGGAATTGTCTTGTCTTTCTGGTATGAGCTCTACGTTGTTCTGCCGCTCTGAGCCCCTTAAACTGGGCCAAGAGTGAAACCAAAGGGTGGCAGAGCTGTTAGCGTGCAGTGCGTTCCTCAGCCTCTGTAGTGCTCTTCATCTGTCAGGGCTGCACAGACAGACACAGCAGTGCTGCAAGCGATGCACAGTCAGGGTGAGACACTGGCACAGATTGCCTAGGGGAGTTGTGAATGCTCCATCCCTCTCAGTGTTCCAGGCCAGGTGGGATAGGGCCCTGAGAAACCTGGGCTGGTGGAAGGTATGCCCATGGAAGGGATGCTGGAAGAAGATGATCTCTAAAGTTCATTTCAGCCCAGGCCATTCTGTGGTTCTGTGATTCAAATCTTAATCCTATGAAAAAGCAGAGAACTAGATGTGAAATACTGCATATATTTTGAGACCTCATTAGTTGCAGCTAGGCTTGGGATGCAGTTCAAGCTTTGCAGGAACAATTTCCCATGAGATTGCTAGTGTGCTGATATTACATAATTACCCGGCTAGAAGCTGTAGCACTATGAGGCTTTTGCTTTCCTTCTTTCCTCATAACCAGCAATTTGGAAAAGAGGAGCAGAATTTTCCTGTTTCAACCTGTTCTTGAGACAAACAACTGGTAGTGTAGGAGAAATTCTAGTGTGTTGCTACTAACATAACGTCACTAATACACCTTTTTGCTTTCAGCTTAATTGCTTTTTCTTTTCATGTTGGTGCAACAGATTTATACCTGATATTTGTATTAATTTGATCCCTGTAAAAATCTTTTGTTTAGCAGACTGGGAAGGCTTACGAAATTCCAGAGCTCTAACAAATACTGCTAAGCATTTGTTTGCCTTTTAAGAGGTTCAGTTAATGTTAGTTTCTCCAGACACACTGATGTGTCGACTGTGTGTTTTAACTAAAACTCAACAGATTGAAAAAGTGTTAGTGATTGCAGAGCCACCAAACTAAAGGCAAATGTAGCACTTTACAGGCTATAGAACTAAAAATGTCTTTTTAGGAATAAATATGAAATAAGAGATTATTTACAATCTTTAGCTTGGCTTTGTCATTCAAAAGCTTTAGATATAAGGCAGGAAGTCAGTTTTGACTGTCCTGGAGGTAACAAGTCCTGCGTGCAGAGAGTGGCTGTGTAGGGCAAGACTCCTGCACCCTTGGGTATTCTGTAACCAGGAAGAGCTTTCCAGGCTCACAGGTGCCCACACAAGCCCTTCAGGTTTGTTCCCAGGGCTTCAGCACAGCGCTTGAGGCTGCAGTGAGCTGGAGGAGTGTGCCAGCTGTCAGTGAACAAACACAGAGGCAGATCAACAAAATTCAAGATCCAGCAAAAGGACTCTCCCTGCCCTTCAGTGCGTGTCTTTTGTACTTGGTTGTAATAGGCAGATCGAAGTTAACCCTCTGTGAGAATAAGAATTTGATATGTGAGTTACAGTCTTTGTCACCAGGATTGTGAGGAGTCAACAAGCATCATAATTTTAGGAGTCACAAATAAGAATATTGGGACACGTGCAGAGCAGGAAAAGCCCAAGGCAAAATACCCATTTCTTGCTCTGGCAGATTACAGTATGTCAAACTTCAAAATGCTATTTGATTTCTCAGTTTTTCATAATCTGAACAACTAGTGTTGGGGATGCATTGCTGTGTTTCAGAACAACTTCACATCTGTCTTAGAAGTAAATCAACCAGGTCTTAAGGAGACATAAGCTGCACAGACACTGGACTAGAACTGTCAAATGTTAACATGCTTAACAGCAATTAACTGTGTTTTACTTCTGATTTAGTAACATACTGAATCAAATTTAGAAAAGAGTTGTGTAGCATGCAAATTCTGAGCCTGGGGAGAACAGCAGAGTATTTTTCTGTCAAGATTTTCTTCATTACTCTTGCTATTCAGACTTAATGGAATTTTCAGTCACCAGAATAATTGAGAAAATGGGTGAGAAGCCACTTAATTATGGAGTGAGAACTTCCTTAGAGACTTTTATTTTCATGCTTGGATTTCACACTACTGGTTGTTGAATCCCCTGTTTTATTGCAGTTGATTCATTCATGGGGTTTAGATGGTGATCTTTAAAGCAAGAAAAATGTCTTTTAAGTAGTAAAAATATGTCATGTTAGCACTATCCTAAGACATTTTTTATTAAGTGCCTGACAAGCAAAATGTTGTATAGAAGTATTTTTGTTAGAGCAGGGGTTGTTTGCTTATTTTGGTTTATTTCTTGCCCTCAAGGAATCCTGTTTAATAAAATTGCTTTGTTTTATATGGTGTTAGCAATAGGATAACCAAGCAAAGCATATTCCCCCCTTCATATTCTGATCTTTAAGCCAGGAATGCCATACACAGGCAGACAAACCTAGTTTTGACACTGTCTATTGATATTTCAAAGCTAGGATGCTCAAGTACTTCAGCTGGGGTTTTGCTATTCAGATGTTACTGCAACATGCATTTATTTCTCAAAGAGCTTCAGTTAGTGTCTTAAAAGCTGAGAAGTGTGAGAGCTTCCCAGAGGCTTTGGATATATTATGGGAAAGGTTCTGCAGTATTCTTTTTGTGTGTGTTGTAGGCAGTAGTCCTGGAAGGCACCTGGCTAGTCTTGGCCCCACACAGTGCAGTGACTTGGCATGTATGCCGTAAATGAGGAACATCTTTGCTCATGTGCTTGGCATGTAGAGAACAAATAAAGGTGGTAGCAAAGTGGAGCTGCTCTGCCACAGAACGTGTGTGTGTATATATACATATGTGTGCATGGTTTAGTGCATTGCATGGAGCCTCCAAACCACTTCATCCTGTGAGGAATTGCATAGGAATAATAATTGTGAAAATGTCTGTGTGAGTGAAGATGCGGTTGTAGAAAGAATTATTAAGACGTATGCCTGTAAAAACTTCTCAATATTTACTATCTCACTTTCTCTGGAAGTAAAGTTTATGATACGGGGCAAGATAAGTGAAGTCTCACAGGAATTTTTATTGCACTCCTACTGAAAGAAACCAGAATGGAGGTTTACCAACAAACGTTATTTGAGCAAAGGAATGGTTGGAATCTGGAGCCTCATTTGTTCCACTTGAGGAGTTTTAGAGATTTAAGGAAACCCTTTCAAGGTCTACAACTAATACCATATTTTAAAGTCAACTGTAAATGAAGCATTGGGTAGAAGAGGGTGGAAGGAAAATACATTGTGTTGACCAGATCCAGCCATTTTGCAAATTTTACACATACAGAAATGTATTTGTTTCTTTGATATTTAGGACAGCATACCTTTGATTGACAATTGCGTAGCAGGGTTGAGTTTAAATACCATTTAAATCTCACACTGGGAATGGACTGGGTAGCTTTTCCATTGAGAAATAGGATGTGTTAACAGGCATGATTCCCTAAGAAACATAAAGGGGTGTATGGGCAATTACCACTTTCTGAAATGACATTTTAAAGTTAGAAACAAGCTGAGATGACTGCCAAAAGATTGGGCACCAGTTCTTGGTATCAGTTATCTTGATACCAGTCTAACCAAAGCTGGAATGTAAGTCTTACATGGATTCATGGTATATACCACTTTTGGTAGTCACTGTAGAAAAAAGCACGTGACTTGTTTGCTAATGGCTCTTCAGTCTGTGGTTCAGGGTATAACCAAGAAATCAGTGGTATGGGTGGCTGGCTTTGAGCTTAAGGTTCTTTATCTTGTCTCTTTTTGATTAATGTACTTCTCTTTTCAGGTTCATGTAACGCTAGGGACCAAAGAAGCACACGTAATATTTCTCTGGTGTGGGGATCAACCTTCTAGAAGAAGACTCTGAAATAACTTTTTGCCTTCAAGTTCTTTGTACTGGGACTGACTTGTCTTGGGAGAAGAACTCAAGAGAAAAGATTTTCACATTGGAGCCATTAAAAATAAACCTGTTCAGAGAACTTACTACCTGCAGACAGACTTAAAAAGATTGAGTCCTGCTTTTCATCCGTGTTCCCACTTCAGACTGTAAACAATGAGTGAGTTTTGGTTGTGTTTCAACTGCTGTATTGCAGAACAGCCACAGCCTGTAAGTATGAATATTGGCACTGGTTTGTTTTATATAATTAAGTAAATTTTTCCCTTTTTTTAGCTTTCTTATGTTACTTTTTTTTTTTTTTAAGGCTGTTTGGCCAAGCTTGAGAATTAAGCAATTAACTGATAGCCTGCCTTGATGGGGATCAAAAAAGTCTGTTCTAAACTGCTGTTACTTTCCTGTCCTTGAGAGCAAATTGGTCCAAGACCTTTGGAAAGAACCTGTACTTGTTTGAACTGAAAAGGAGGGCAGGGAAAAGAGTAATGAGGATGTAAACTGTCATTCTAGAGTAAATACCTTCTTAGTGGAGATGTGTAAATGTCTTCACTTCTGTATGATTTAAGGTCTGCCTTTGAGTGTGGCTAAACAATGATGCTAGAAAGAAATGATTATGTTAAGAAGTCCAAAGTGAAATCCAGTCCTGCACCACCTTAATTAAAAAAAAAATATTTCATCTTTAACTGTTTGGTTAGTTTTTAGATTAAATCCTAGAAGAGTGAAGGGATGCATTCATATTATAAATACTTTCTTTTTAAATAGAATTGAAAATGGCTGTTGTGTGAAAAAGTACATAGCAAACAGATTAAAGAAAAGGTATATGTTAGTAAAGCAGAAAATACAGAAATATTCATTGTTTTCATATATTTTTAAGTATCTTTGGAGTATGTTTCTGAGTCTAGTACTATTGGAAGAAATTCTGCCTGCATGAAGGTGGAATTAACCAGGAATATGATTAGGACTGTGAGAAAGATGATTGTAGGGTGTGACATCCAGATCAAGCTAATTAAATATATAGAAATGACAGTGGTCATACAGTAGTTTTACAAATATGTTAAAAAAAACCCCAACAGTTACTGACAGGAGTATTATAGCAACCAAGAAAAACTGAGAGTTTTTAATAAATAATAAAGAAACCGCATATTAATATGCCCAGCTGTAATATTTGGCTTTAGGAAAACCAAAGGATTGGAAAAAAGTGCCTCTCATTAGACACTGTCATTGCACAAAGCCTGAATGCCAGGCTGATGGCATACAAATATTGAAGTGTGACCATTAGCATTTTGAACTAATGAGTGCAACTTTATCTCAAGCTTAGTCAAGCAGTATTGTAGGAGATGAACTCTGAGATAACAACATGGGAAGCTGTTATCCTCCTCTCTTGCTTGAATACCATGCAATCCTTTAAAATGCTAGCTGTACCCATGTAGAGCCAAAGTTATTTGTCTCGGTTTTTGAACGTAGATTTGAATAAGATGTGACAGTTCAAAATATTTCAGATAGAGAAATGTCATAATCGTTTTGGTTTTGAGAATACCGAGATCAGTCCTTACAAAATCTTTACTTGGGTTCTATGATCTGTTTAAGTCACTGCCAAAGAAATCAACTGTGTTAATACAGCGATGTGTGGGTAATGACTCATGAAGCAGGTGGAGATTGTATGTGGAAAGTGAAGGAAAGGAAGCAACCCACTATGTTTCTGCTGATATGGTGCTGAGCATGGGCTTGATAATTAAAACCATGCTTGTGTTTAAGATACTAATGGCATGCTGTTGAGCACTAATTTAGTTTCTGAAATGTGCCTTTCAGATGTTGTAGGAGTACTGCTTGTTACAAAGCGCCAAAATTCTTCAGGATATGTCTCAGAAAAAGGAGATGTGTACCCTTCTTGGCATGCTTGATGAAAGGCACTTAAGTTGTCCTTTCCCTGCAGTTACTCTTCTGATTTTGCTGTGTTGTATTGTACAGCCAGTGTTCTGCCATGCTTAGTTGCACTAAGTGGAGTGTTTAATCAGACACTTGTACCTCTGAGTAAGTACAGGAATGTTTACCGTTTCTGACAAATAGCAAAGCATGTACTGTAAGTCTGAGGCAAGCTGATAAATGAGACGAGTGGTAAGGAAGCAGTTTTCCCTGTCTCTGCAGGTGTTACATGATTGCATATTTGAGAGACTTACATGCTGAAAAACATGCTAGTTTTTAGTCCCAAAATACTGTTACATGTTTTCCCATTGTACATAAACTGAAACATGCATAGAAGTTATGTGTCTGTCCCCTGCTGTGCATTCAACTTGTCAGTTGAGTCCAGTTCTAAGGAGAAATGCCTAATCTGCCTAGTCTCATTCCTTTCATGTGCCTTCTTCCATTTTTAACTCCCGCATCTCAACCTTTTCATGGCCTGCCTAACAGTGTCGTAGCCATTTCATGTTCAGCCATTGCATGTTGAGAGGCCTTCTTCTTCGGGAGGACTAATATGGTCTTGAAACAACACCAGCAGCCACCACCAGCCTCTCAAAATGGACCTTGAAAGCAGGAAGTTAATTTGCTACTTGTTCTGATCCTTTTTTCAAATGTTCCTACTTATATTTATTATAAACTTATTATTTATTATAAAACTTATATTTATTATAGAATATCCTGAGTTAGAAGTGACCCAAAACAATAATAGAGTCCAACTCCTGGTCCTGTGCAGGACAGCCCCAGAATTCACCCTGTGTGCTCAGGAGCATTGTCCAAATGCTTCTTGAACTCTGTCAGGCTGATGCTGTGACCACTTCCCTGGGAGCCTGTTCCAGTGCCCAACCACCCCTTGCATGAAGAACCTTCTCCTATATCCAGCCCATACTTTTCCTCACGCATCTCCATATGTTCCCTTGGGTCCTGTCGTCGTTCAGCAGAGCAAGGAGGATCAGCTTAGCAGGAAAACCTTGTTCGCACCATCAGTCATCTGTCCCTCCTGTTCCAGGCCCTCATGCCTGGTGTGTAAGGGTACCTGGGAAGGTCAGGCAGCCTGGGAGGGAACTTGCCTGTCACCACAAGCAGTAGTAACCTGCTTCCATTCTCCCCTGTGTCTCCTAGGTCTCCTCCTTCTGCCAGGGGGCATTCTCTGAAATTACTTTTTTCTCATTATCTATGGCAGATGCTGATATCTGAGGCACCTTTTAATGTCATGGATAGTGACATAAATGTAAACCCTCTTTGCTAGAGGGAGAAATAAAAAGAATGTCTTAATAGTTGCATGTTTCTGTAGTATTTTTAGCATCCATTGAGCTAAGGAGTTTCTTTCTCTCTTGAAATCCAGGATGCCAGAATTGTCTCTGCTTTCTGCTGGCAAAATTCTAGCATGCTATATTTGAAATGATCAAATACAGCATCTCTGTTCTTTTCAGCTGTAGTGCACTTAACATGAGAACTATACATGCATGAGTCCTTTCGGTCAGTTTTATGGAAGAAAAACAAGAACACATTAATTTTACAGCCATTACTTCTCTGATACCATACCCCAGAGCGGAACAGTAACGATGCTGCAGTTATAGACTAGTGTTCTTTGAGGCTCCTTGAATCAAAGACATTGTTCAAGTATTGCCATCATCTTTTAGTGAAATGTATCTTGGCGCAGCTTTTAGTCAGTGCTAACTGGATGCATCCTGCTGCTGTGAAGTAAAACAGCTGTCATGGAAAGCAGTGTTCTACTCTCTCTCCTAAATGTTACTTTGGTTGCTAAATATTTCACTTGGCGTATCCAAGACGGCAGTACTCACTGTCACGTAAGGCACGTGTTGGAATCTGGGTCTATAATGTTCTCTGAAGTAGAGTGATAAAATGAAGAAAGCAGGTATTCAGAGCAACAAAACCAGTTAGGGATGCAGCTGAAGAAAGCATGTTCCTGACTGGGCTTCTTAGTAGTCTGAAGTTCTTAGCATGGTAGAATCCAAACAAAAGCAAAGGGAGATTGTTCTTGTATCACCCTCTTAGGTTTTCTTGGATTCATAATATATTTTACCACAGTGAAGACTTCAGACAACTTGTTACTTTCATATCTGTTTTCATGATACCAAGGAGGAGATACTAATCTATTAATAACTGTGTTCAGATTTTCTTGGTGGTTTAAGTAGCCTGAATTCAGTTTCTCATGATGTGACCTTTGTTTTGGGAAAAGTAGCACTTTCCTTGATTGCACCAGTTTTCTTACACCTCCCACTGATACCCTTTATAGGTTCTGTAAGCTGATTTTGAGTTTCCCAGTCACTTTTTGCATGCTTCCTCTATGCTATCATCTCATCTACTTCTGTGTTTCACTAAACTATGCCAAATTCCCACTACCAGATGCATTGCTTGATAACAGAAGTTTAGAAATCTTGCAGGTTTTCAGAGAAAGAATGTTAATGGTTTCTTTCTTAGGCTAAGCTTGTCGCCTACACCAGGAATCTGTTATTTTCCTATACTGCTTTCTTCCTGTTCTGTCCATTTTTAACTTGCAAAGTTAATTTTTGGTCTGAGAAGCCATTGGTCATGATCTAGTTGCACTCCTACCTGATTTGGGCCAAAGCTCAGTGCAGCTGAGCTTTTCAGTTTGCTTTGACCTTTTAGTAAAATTGCTGCTCTGCTACAAAAGAGTAAACTATGCTCTCCTACTTCTGGCTCCAGGCTTCCTTCCCTAGTTAATTTGTTGATGTTTTGTTGCTTGTCTCTTGTTTAGAGGATTTCCATTCTGTGTTTTTCTTAAGGGGCTATTAGAGTTTTGTTGCATGCTATGCCATAAATCTTTAAAGTGGTTTGGAAAGTGAAGTTTGTTTAGTGTCTCTTGATGTATGAAGGAGGATGAGCAGGTAGAGTGAGGAGGCCAGTCGTAAAAGAGAGGCAGGAAAAGCCCTGCACATACTCTGCTGTGTAACTGAATGCTGGATGCTTCAGAAGACATAAATTGTCTTATCCCTGGTTACCTAAGGAAATTATCCATGGATGATATTGTCAGCCCTAGCTTCCTTTCTGGAGATGGAGTGGTAGATACAGCCAAGGATACATCTAATGCTGCAATTTGTGCAACTCTTAAAGAAGAGAATTAAACATTCATTGTGCCTTACAGCTGCAGAATAGATCATCCTCCCAGCAGGCACATATACCACCTTGCTACTTGAAGAAGTACTGGTTCAGGCTCCAGAACCAGTACTTGCACAGAACTGTTCAGTACAACAGTTCTGTGCAAGTGCAGCTTCTGGCTTAAAATATCTAAAACTCAGGCTCTCTTCTTCTATTGCATTTAATCAGTCTGCCACATGCAGTCAGCCTATGAAAGACTCCTGTAAAAGATGTCAACCTTAGAGAGCCCTCAGATTTCTCAGTTACCCTACTGAGTTACATTTTCAGCTGCCAGTTTAGATGCTTGAAATTCTTTCTTTTTCCTATTCAGTGATGTTGTTAGTAGTTTAAGGGAATATCTTATCAAAGGGAGCAGAATCAAATAAGCAGCAAAATGCATGGCTTTTATTTATAAAACCTGATATGCTTGTATGGGTTTCAGCCTGATAGAGCTGCTCTAGGATTTTCTTCTACCTTGAAATTACCCACCAAACATCTTAAAATATTTTTTGTGATATTCAAGTATTAAAGTGTTTATAAAGAAAACAAAGGAAGCACTTTGTGTTTATGTATAAATACCTGAATGAAAATTGAGTATTTTATGTTATTTTATTATGGCTGTGAAATTTTTAGGCCTTCATTAGCTGCATTGATACTATTTACTTAATATAATACTAGTTGATGACATGGAAAATAGCATTTTTGGAAGAGGTTAGAAACAAGAATTATGCCAGCTTTCTGTTGATGAGAATGTGTCTTGCCATTATCAGCATACTTGAAGAAAGACGTAATATGCTTTTAATATCTGCAGGCTCCACAGAGCTCGGGTTTTCCACTTAAACATGGGCAGGAAGTAGATTGTGCTATTTGTTAATCTGGACACCAGGACTAGAGCCCTTGAATTTCTTGTTTCTCTTAAATCTCCAAATTCTTCAATGAGAAGAGATTTTCAAGAGCAAAACCCTGGTATGAGTCAGTGACAAAAGGAGCTTCCACAGGAACTAGTTGATGCTGCCTAGCAAAAGTTAATAGTTTTGCAAACACCCTTGGAGACTGTGCTGAAGCATTTCCAATGCAATTTTTTTGTAGTTTTTCTGTAATTTTTCTAATGGAACTTGAAGTTACAAAATGCTGGTATTTTTGGTGTGCCTTAGTTCTAATGTTTGTCAGTTCAGCTGTTTTATCCCATTCTGCTTCTCATGTCCAAGTAGGGGAGATGGGGAAGAATGAAGATTTAGGGGCATTTCTACTTGCCAGCAGCTAGAGGAAGGGGTAATCTGGACAGTCTGAGAGATGTGCACTTTCACCAACACTGTTTGGAAGTATTCTTTGTGTTAGCAAATGGAGAAGTCAGTCATTGCCCTGAAGCTAAATGTTCAGTCTTTTGGTATTAACTGCTTCTGATATCAAAGGGAGTATTGAGGCTAGAAGCTTCCTCTGCTGATATCTTACTTTATTTTTATTGTAACTTTTCTTGATTGAATCTCAGATATTCTGTTGGTGATAATTCTTAAGACCAATATGCAACTGAAAAAATAGGTATTTTTAAATTGCTGTTTTGAAGATCTTTGCCTGAACTTACATTTTCTTACATGATTCCCAACATTAGAATTTCACAATGCTGAAAGTGTTGCTTTTTCAGTCTGTTCCTCAAACCTCTGGTTCTGCAGTTCCTGTCATGAAACTTAGTTGTGCATGAGATATGCACAATACCAAAATTCCCATTTACTTAAAATAATGCTATTCTTGACTGTTCTCCGAGATCCTGAATTTATAAGATATCCATTAAGCCACAGACTTTAATAGGAAATCACTTGAAATTATCTTCTTGCCTTTGTCTTCAGAGTGGCTTAGCTGATAACTCTAAAATGCTGACTTCTGTAATTGTGGGTTAATATCCTGCCACAGGAGGATATTCTCCAGAGTGAGGAGGATAGAGCAGTGGAGGCAGGGCAGAAAAGCTGAAGCTGTCAACTGCACTCGGATGAAGATTCAGGGAAGTAATGACTCTCCGAACCCACTGGGTATTTTTTGTTTGTCAAATCATTTTGGAGAGTTTTTCAGTTACTTGGATGTATCCTCAAGACTGCTGTAGTTAACTGTAGCTAAGGAAAGATACCATCTCTCTTTGTGTTTACTCACAAATAAATGTGTAACACTGGGTGATTTGTTAATATGTCATGCTCTGAAAGTGACTTGATATCAAAAGGGATGAGGTTGACATGGGATTTTAAAAAACTGTTTCACCTGCATTATCTCTCTTATTGCAATTGTAAATTCAGCTCATTTAGGCTTAGAAAATAGTCTGGGTTTATAATATGTTGTCTTTCTCATGGGCAGGGTCTTAATTGCTTTTCTCTGGCTTGTGGTATAACTTTTTCAGAGTGAACATAACCACCCTTGATGTTCTGCTGGATAGTGTATTGTAAAGGATTACTTACTTTCATAAGTTTTGGTGCTGGGATGCTCTCAAATCAGACTGTTTTAGTTTGTCTTATCTTTGGCAGGACTGCATTATGATTTATGTGTTGTTAATCTGCACAAGATGGTTTCAAGGTGGTATGTGGCTGCCTTATCTCCAGAGACTGAGAAATTAATTGAGACCAAATTGTGATTTGTCTTTGTAAGTTTGCCTGGACAAGCCTTTCTTTGCTGACATAGGGTGGCATTTCACCCTCTACTGTTCAGCCAGCTGGAGTTTTCCATCTCTGGACCAGACATACAGAGCTCATCTCATCACAGTGCATAGAAGGGGAGAGTTATTGTTTATTGCTTATCAGTGTCTGCATTCCCTCTGGTTTACATCCACCTCTGTGAGTGGGATATGGTGTTACACAGAGCTTGGTACTTCAAGTTTGTTAAAAGAAATTGTGACCTTTGAAAGTATTGTACTTACTTAAAAAGTAAAAAATAAAATCCCATGGGCAGTGTGTCGTGACTGCTGAGTGTAAGTAAATGCTCTGGAAATTCAGCTTTCTTTTATTCTGGCCTCAGAGGGCTCCAAGTAGGTTCAAGTCTCACCTTTGCTGAAACCCTCCGGTTCTGTCACTGATGCTGAGTTTTGCTTTCTGGCAATTCAGGCTTGACTCATTTGAAAGTTCAGTACTGCAATTTTTGTTTTACAACTGGAAGATGTCAGGCAGGTTATTTGGAGAGCTGCATGGTTGGGCCATCAGTGGCTTCAGAACCTTAAATGAGGAAATTAGGAAAGAACAGAAAAATTGGGACATACATGAAATGTAGTTATTAATCTTTACCTCATTATATATATTTGCATAAAACTTATCTTCTGGCATGCTTTTTATTTTGTGAAAAGCTGATGCTTTTGGGGATTAAATGGCGTAAAGAAAGTGCACATTGCCTGTGTTCAACTGGGAGTTGGAGTTCTGTATCAATTTATGAAAAATATTACTGTTATGGTATGTATTTTAAATGTAGGTGGCTTATAAGCTAAAATCCACTTGAAGTAGGTTTCTTGAAAGACTAGAGTAAAATCTATATAGGACATGTTTAACTATGTTTGGAACAAATATTACTTTAAATGCAGCTTGTTGTTCTGCAGTTACTAAAACCCCATTTAATTCCTAGGCTCTCAGATGGTGGTCAAGTAATGGATTACTGTTAAAATGGGACAATAAATCCTGCCAGGCACAATTCCAAGTAAATCTGCTAGGATATGTAAAGGCACACACATATATGTGCACATGCACATAGGCAACGTACTGGACTGCTTGCATTTGTGGCAGCAGCTTGGCATTGCTGAACTTGTGAAGAGTGGAAAAATGCCAAGAATAGGCATGCTGATCCACAGAGTAGCAGGCAAAAGAGCTTACAGGCCCTCTACTCTCCTTGGAAGAACATCAAATGCATGTTTTCTCTTTTTAACATCAGAACTAAACTTTGGAAATGAAATTACTTTTGGGTTCATAATGCAAAGAAAGCGAGGTTGGGGGAGGAAGGAAAAAAGCTGCAATGTGTGTACTTCAGGGAATAAAGAAACAAGATTTGTGTGAGAGCTACTTAGTTATTGCTTTACAGAAACTATTTTAAAACCTTTAAAGGATGTGGTCGTGATGAAAGCATGGATTAAACTGACTCCTGGAAAACTGGAAATTACGCAGTTGAGGCCTCTTTGCATACTCCTACCCTTAAGGAAACAAAACATGTGCCATGCATCTCATGTCACTAAGATTCAGCTGACCTTTTAAATTCAGGAATAAAATGCCAATATTTCCATTATTAAATTGTTCCTCCATAGAGAAGACAATAAAGAGAAAATTTACACCTTTTCATACATACACACCTAGATTAAAACCTGACAAAAAAACTGACTGAGGCAGGAAGATAGGTGCATGTTAGGTGATTTAGTGGTTAAAGAGCTGAACACTGTGGGGATTTCTGCAGGCTGTAAACTTCAGGTTCTTCTACATAGCAAATACCTTTTTTCTGGATTGTGAAAATATTTGTTACATTGTGGGTTGGATTTTGTTGTTTAGTTGATTTCTTTTGGTCTGTTTTGGTTGGTTGTGTTTTTTTGTTGGTTTGGGGTGGAGGGGTTGGTGGTGGTAGAGGTATTTTTTTTGTTGTTTTTTCTGTTTTGGAGGTTTTATTTTTGTTATTGGTTAGTTGATGGGGTTTTTTGTTTGCTTTGGGTTCCTTTTTGTGTCCATCTAACTGAATGCCAGGATACTCTTGGATGCTTTTTAGTAGCTTCTATGGGGCATGTGTATAAACATCATGATTTTCTTTGAAGGCAGCTCATCTTGGGTGTTAAGGAAAAAATTTATTTTAGCTACATTTTAAAATAGATGATGCTAATTACATGTTTTTAGTTGTTTGGGTTTTTTTACTTACTGGTGTTCATTGTAAATAGCTTTTTTATGTCTAATGAGATTATAAAGCAAGAAGGATTTCTGAATATTCATGTGACGTAAGTGCTGCAAAACATATGCTGTAACACTTTACAAATGTGAGGGTGTCTTGATCATCCCCTGATACAGTGAAATTATCCTCCTTTTGTACAGTAGTGTGTTTCATATCACCAAAATCATGTTTTGCAGTATCTTTGTCTGTTTCTCAGTGCCTCTAAACTAGACACCAGTGTAAGTAATGTTCACTCTGTTTGGTCAGAGAAAACAGAGCAGCTTACACCAGTCTAATATATCTTGATGATAGGAAAAGTGACCAGGTACCCTACAGTACCTTACATTACATTAAAATTTACGTAATTTAGTTTTACAGAATTAGTCAGCTCACATTATTCCCCAGTGAAAGGGGAAAAAAAAATATAAAGGGAGTGAGATTTTATTTGGTATTGGTGTAACTTTTGTTGAAAAAGACCAGCCAAGCTTTGCCTTTTAAGACTGCTCTGAGACAGCTCCAAAACCTATTTTACCCTAGAGTTGTTTGTTGATCACTAGAATGTACATCAAGGGGTTGACTCGTACAGGGAATCACTTTTGGCGTTCCAGTTGCCAGCTCTACAAGCTCCCTCTGTGTTTAGAGAGTCAAGCTGAATCTTTTTCCCACACTGGAACAGTAAGCTTTCCGTGAACAATCCCTCTGGTTCAGCTGACTGGAATTTAGTAAATAATTTGGTCATGCCCAAGAAGGAATAGAATTCAGCTTAGATTCTTAGCAATGTTGGCTCCACAGGCCTTGCAGGGGTGAGTATTACTGACAAATTATTTTTATGACCAAACATAGCAGGAACTTATTTTTATAATTCCTAAGACAAGAAATGCTGTAAGATGCACTGACTGTGGTATGGTTTGTGCTTTTATCCCAGATAAACAGGCGCATCTAAGTTTTGTATTGTAGTTTTATACAAGTTTATGTGGTTTAGTTTTTTAAAAGTAAAATTAACTATATACAATTTATGAACACAGAAGAGTAGACTGAAAGTAAACCTTGCTAGGAAACAATTGAGAAGGGCAAAAAGGTTTGAATTTCTCCATATTTTCATGTAGTAATCCCTAAGAGGGTGTGTTGAGTGTCATGATAATGCTGAATCCTGATTTTTTTTTTTAGCTTTGCAGCTGGAAAATAAGCACCTTTGTAGTGTTCTTGAGTGGAGGATGTTTTCCCCTGAGTTTTGACAAAACTCAAGTATGTGTCAAAATGAACTTCAAAGCTTAAGAAATTATGTTTAAAATTGTCTGTAATGATGTTATAGAGAAAACCAGAGTCACTTCTTGTCTTAAATTATACATCTCTCCATAGTCTGAAACGGAACCACAGTTGAGAAGCACATGTCAGTGTCTGTACATGACAGCAGTTATATGTGTCTACACTAATGCCATTGTTCAAGGACACAGCAGGGGAACTTGGTGAGATACTGAAGCAAGGTTAAGGCACAGAAACCATGCAGGAAATCTGGGAAGAAAATTAAATTCTTGTAAATTCTGTGCCTTGATCATGGAAGTGTGTTTCTGAGTGGTATAGCCTGCTGACTGTGTGACTTAGGGAACTCTTAAAATAGTTGGATATAATCAAGGTTTGGCAGTTGCCATGCTGCCAAGCCAGTGGCTCAAAAATTTTTTTTTTAATTGGCATAGGTGCCATAGTCCACTGAAAACCTGTGTGCTAGTAAAGGGTACCTGACCTGTTTCAGGTTATGTAACACAGAGTGGTGGTGGCAATACTTTAGCTTAGTTGTTGGTGTTTTTCCTTCATTTAGGAACAGTGAATATGTTCCTATCAAAAATTGGTATTCACTTCTGTATTCATAGCTCTAGTTTTAGGAAGATGGAGTTATGTCCTTTTTTTTTTCTTAATCACATGGTTCTATTTGCTGAGGAGTTAAATGAAAAATATTTACTATAAATATTCTACATTTATTATGGTGCAGCCTATTTAGAAATTCCCAGCCTGCAGCTTTTTCAGAAAACATGATTTTGCTGTGTATGTTAATTGTTCTTTCTGCTGTTCATTCTGACCTCAACTGCCAATCACTGTAAATCTGTAGCCAAAAAGCTAATGTTGGATGTATCTTGGTTTTGCTGGAGGCTGACTACACTTGTGGAACTGGGAAGCGGTTGCCCTGAAGCTGCCAATAACTCATGAACCTGGAGGAATCTTAAATATCTTCATAGTGCTCAGTGTTGCAATGCCAAAGTTTCCTCTTCAGCTGTCTAAGAACCATGCTTTCCAATTCTTCCTGTCATAAGAAGCTCCAGAATTTGGTTTTTTATTCTGGCAGGAACACTAGATCTGACACACTGAGAAAACAACACTGTATATTTTCTGGATTTCTACAGTGAATCCAGCTTCAGAATTGCCAGTATAAGGCTGAAGGTATTGTATGTAATGGTATCAAAAATTATGCAAGTAGGAGGCATAGACAATAATAGAAAATCTGCTTTTGCAGGAATAAATTTATCATGGATAACTTGGTGCAGAAGACCTGCAAGATAAGGAAGGATAGGCTTGCTACAGAGATGGATTAGTAAGTAGGAAGGTTCTCCTGAATAGTATTAACAGCCAACACTACCTGTAAGAATGAGGGTGTGATGTTGTTGACTACTTGTGAGTCTGTAAATTTCTGTAGTGCAGCTAGTGGAAGAGTAACAAGCTATTTCTGCTACTGCTTCTGAATACATCTTTTTTTCAATAGCACTGAATTTAGAGGAGTAGAATGGGATGAATAAGTTAGGAATATGGTAATGTCCTTACATGATGAAATAGAAATAGTAATGATTGTTTACACTCAAGACCTGTGGAATTGTGGCATGCCTCAGCAAGACTACATAAAAAGGTCTGTGCATGTTTGGAACTGGTGTTTTCCCTTTGATGGGACACTGGACAAGGAAGTAGAGATTGCTTTGTATTGCCAAGAAAAGCAGGACATTTCTTGAAAGGGCTTCCTTTTTATATTCTTCGTTGTAATAAAATATGTAGGCTTACAGTGCTTGACCAGTTTTCCTGCACAATGGCCTTTTGTCTTTATTGTCTGTCTTTTGAACCTACAGATTTTTAGTGGCACACCATGTTGCTCCTCCTTTGTTGCCATACTTCTGTTGGAACTTGTTAATCTGTTCCTGAACAACTTCCCTTCTGTCTTTTGGGGATGTTTGCTGCATGTCAGGTATAGACTTTTGTGTTGCTGCTCTGTATCAGTTACTATTCTGAATATGTCAAAAGCATATGAGCAGAAAGATAATTTAAGTCTCAAGCACAGCTGCTGATTTGAACATTCCTTAAGACTTACTGGTAGGCTACTCTTCCAGAGATTCTACTAGCCATACTGTATGTGGGCTTGATGTGCAAGCATCTCTAAAATACCTATTGAATTATCCCTTGCTAAATCGTCTTGGCTACTTGTTGTATTTTTATATTTTGTGTATAGTGTCACCATTTCTATGTTCACTAGTGAGATCACCTTGTAAATGTATGGCTATTTTTCATAGTATGGGAAGAACATGGGAGGATGTTCCTGCTTCCCTTGTGTAGGTTCTAACTTCTTTTTCTTTGATGCCTCAAGCACAAGCAAAGACAGACTGACACATAATGTCATTTTGAGATGCATTTTTTACAAAATGATTTGCCTAAAATGAACTGGATGAACTTGAATTTGGCTTAAAATCAAATCTGGGACCTTTGCAGAAGTCTGCACAGGAGCAAGAAATGGGATGGCCACTGAAGGAAGTTTTTGATTCTGTACTTAGGAATTATTCTTCCCTACTGCAAATCAGGGTATCCAAAGCCATGTGAGAGAACGCATGCTGAGGATGTAACTGATCAGTATGCCTTTGGAGCAGCAGGGACAAGCCTGAGACAATGCTGAGGTCACTCAGGTGACAAATAACTTGGTAAGGAGATGCCAATGAGAAGATCTCCAGAAAGGTCAGCCATCAGGAGTGTGTCTCTGTAATAGGATTACTCCCCTTAAAAAGGGACTTGTGCAAAAAACCATAAGGTATCTACATTTAGAGCAAGTTCATTTTGATAAAATTTCGCTGAGAAGTGAGTAGTACAGTACATCATTAGAAAACCAGGAAAATTCAGGTATTTTCTTGCACAGAGATAGATAGATAGATAGATAGATAGATAGATAGATAGATAGATAGATAGATAGATAAACAAGAAGCTGTTGCTTTCTGGGCAAAGTAATGCCAAGTTTCTAAGGTGATACTCACAGAGGTGTTTAAAAACGCATGAATTCACTATGTGTGTTGATTCCTGAGGATATTGCTATTAAATATTGTGACTTTGTTTTTGCCTGCAGCAAAAGTACTACATCTTCCACTCATTAATCCTACTGCTGAAAAATAAACAGTGCCGTAACTCAGGGAAATCCATTGTTTCCCAGTAAGGGAATTACAGTGAGTTGCATAAAGAGATTTTCTGAAAATACCACGTGGGCCCTGATTTATTGTCATAGTTAAAGGTGAATCACAGTGTGCAGGCTTGTGAGAACCTATGGCCATGCCTTTAGGGGTATGACTTTCAGTGCAGTGGATTCTTTAGCTGGTCCAGGGAAAGTGTGAGACTTAAGGATTGGTTTTGTATGGTGAGTATGAGGATCCTGTTTCTGACAGTGGCCTGGTTGGAGGTAATATTTCAGTTAATTTTTTGTTCCTTGACTTTTCTGCACTGGAATTTGGTATGTGCATATCATTCTGATGTGGAAGATTATGCAGAGTGTACAAAGGAGTACAGAAGGCTTGCATATTATGTACCCTATGCACATGTGCGCTTCCATCAAGATGCAAATGTGTTCAGACACCTGCACACACAGCACGTAGGAAGCCTCTTTATATTAGTCAGCTAGCTCTAGGAAGTCTTACAACAGCATGGAAGATAATTTCTTAACAAAACTGTTTCAATAGTCAGTGTTCTTGAGCACATTCAGGGCTTTTGTTTGTGTTGTACCTGAGGGGTAAAGAGACATTGATTTGGCTGAGCAGTAAGGGATACATGTTGTAATCTTGGCAGTGTCTATGAGGAGCTTCAGCTTTCATCATGCCAGATGATCCTTCAGGTATTTCCTGTGTTCTTGTTGGGGAAGGTCAGTAAGTGAATGGAAAGAAAGCTCAACATGATACAGTTCATGGCATGTTCTTATCAAAACTTTGGGATTTTATTTTTATAAGAAGCTATTAGAAGTTTCCAGAAGGTTTGTACTGTGGTGAATCTTCATATCATTCATTTAACCTCTCTTTTAAGTTACTATCACTTTTGGTTACAGGGGGAGAATATACATGAAAGTCAGTTGCAGGCTGCTGTTCATCACCATCTGAAGCTAGAGGCTTGTAAAGTAGTCTAGATGACAAGACAGCTCTGGATGCCATCTGGTGCAGTGCAGCTGCTCAAAGCAGAACCAGCTAGACTTCACTTTTGCAGGGTCAGGACCAGTTGTGTTCTGGGGAACTCAAAGGATGGACATTCAGGTTTACTGGGGTTTTGGTCTAGTCTTTGACCACCTACATAACTGTTTATTGTATTATATGTTTTATCAGTGTTTTTCTACGTTGTAACTTTGGTCTGTGGCTTCCCAAGCTGCTGCTGCTGTACACCTTCAAGGCTGTCTTCTGTTCCCTCTATATTTGTAGTTAGAAGACCATTGAGGCCTAAAGGAGATGTCTCTTTTCTTACAGGTGAAAAAATCCACTATTTCAGTTTCTCTTCCTGTGTCCCGTACAGCAGAGTTCTTGTCCCTTATCCGTGTCATAGATCTGGATTGACTCTGAAGTTCCAGTGGTTAACTTCCTCTGTGCAGGCTGGTAGTAAGCACTTGGTCCAAGCAACAGCTAGACAATTGGAAGTGACTCAGCTGGGCAGCTGTAAGGATAGAGTTAATATGTTTATGTTCAGTTCTGATTTTTGCTGAGAAACTAAACTACTTGTCTGTATCACAGACAAGGATGCCTACAGAGGCTGGAAAGGGACTTCTTGCAAGGGCAGGTAGTGGTAGGACAAGGGGGAATGGCTTTTAATGAAAGAAGGTAGAATTAGATTGTATATTAGGAGGAAATTACTTACTGTGAGGATAGTGAGGCACTGGAACAAATTGCACAGGGAAGTTGTTGCTGCCACATCCTTGCCAAGGACTTGGAGAACTTGGACTTGTGGCCTGGTGGAAGGTGTTGGGAGGGGGATTGAAACTTGGGGTGCAGAGGATGGCATTTGAAGTCTCTTCCAATCCAGACTATTCTCTGAGTGTGTGATTTGTTGCTTTCATCATGCTCTACTGTCCTGTAATTGGATTACCTGTTCATCTGCAGTTAGACTTCACAGTCTAAAGACATTAAAGCAGTATAGTTACTGTAGTATAAAACCAGTGTGGTTTTTTTAAATTACTGGGGTTTTTTTAATACATTTTTTAAAGATTACATTAAAGAGACATTAAACCACCCAAACTTGTAAAAATAAAATTATTAGAAGGATAATTAAATTTGTGGACAAAATGACAGCCAAGGTGAAAGTTGCAAATCTAATCTTAAAATTTTACTAATGTGCATTTTGAAAAGGACAGTGCTTTCTAGCTAATGCCAAGGAATGGATTTGGATTTACTACATAACTTAAAATGTCTGGAATTGAACAATTCCCTTAGATGTGTGAGCTAAGCACATTTCTTAAAAGACCTATTGTCTTTTGACATAGAGTCATTTGACCTCATCTGGCAGTTTTTTCCTGTTTATTTAGAAAGCATAGGCTACAATTGCCAGTTTTGTCATATGATGACTAACATCATCATAGTATAATGGAATGTTGTGTAAACAAATCAAAAAGCTTATACTTCAAAAGATACAAGAAAGTGGTGGATTTGCTAAAAAAAAAAGGAGCTATTTGAGATAATCCAGTTTGATGTATAAAGTTATGAAATAGATCAATTTGATGAGAAGTTGAAGCTTAAAATCAGTCTGTAAGATTTGATGATGTCAGCTTTGCTGACATTTTCAATTCTTCTACTTTCCCTCAATTTGTTTTTTTCTATACAGGAATGGAACTGCTAGTTGTTTTGCTGAGGTGCTCAGACAATCAGATTTCATCGTTTCTTTATTTGCACTTGTGCTAGTCAGTACATGCAAAGTGATTTTGCTGTAAAAGTTGAATCCAGTGTACACTTGATAACCGGCTTATTAGATGCTCATTGTAACAGCTCACATTTTAAAAAAACTCATCTCTTTTCAGTCCTTGGTCTCAATTTCCTAACTCCCTTAGCTACTGAAATCATGAGGCATCATGAGCTTTTGGAAACCTAATGAAAGCTGAGTGTGCCTGAGACCTGGTACTTACGTCTGTTGCTTAAGAGCTGGCATGAAAGCCTGTGCCAGTTTCCTTCTGCTTCTGTTCTGATGAAGCCATAGTTTGCAAGATCCTTTATAAGTCAGGAGTCTTTAAATAATCTGATAAAAATTGTCCAAGTAGTAGATTGAGAAAAATGTGTTTTAGTGAGGGCAGCAGCTTTGGTGTCTTGTAGTTAATGGAGATCACAGCATTGGTCAGAACATCATTCTGCTGGGCTTAGATATCAGATGTTCCTGCTTTAGAATGAATCTGTCACTGAAATTCAGTGTTTTGGAGACAGTCTCTAGCATTTCAATTTATCTTGTCAATTACCTTAGTTGTGCATCTCTATGTTTCTTCTGTGTGGGAGATGTTTTGACATGAGGCATTTGAAACTCACAGGTGTACTCTTGCTTATTCAGAGAGTATGTGGGCTCCTATGCTTCAAATGGTCATTGTCACTTCATCGTTCAAAAACTGAATTAAACACTGAAATGTTAAACATATGCTAGTGCTGTCTGGAATTTTATTCCAGACAAAGAGACACTCTATATGGTGTCTCTTTCATCAACTTTTATATCGCACTTGGAGATTGAATAAGTGATGGACTCTGCAGTCTAACCTCAGAAATTTAAAACAGCTGAGAAAAGTGAAAATACTACAATATTCAGGGAAATGTTTAGAGAACGTGCAACCTCTGTTCTTCAAAAATACCATATTAACTTTATGATGATCCTGTACATCTAGCCATTGGTTTTACAGTGTTAGTTTGCTACCTAATGATCTAGTTGGTAAAGATGGGTGTTAGCTTTCCAGCTTTATATGCATACATGCTTCTTGTGGTTTATAACATGCGTCTCTAGGTTCCTAATTAGGGTGGAAAGTGTGGAGAAACAGTACACAAAAACAAATGCAAGGGATACCCTTGTCCCTTCCCAGCCCCCTTATTTAGAATTTGATGCAAGATACTACAACCTTTTTAGGCAATTTTGATGGGTCAGCGTTGGGAACACAGACACATCACTCAGACCACAGCTTGTCTTGTGACACATTCAGATGTTCTGTGCACAAGACTATTTTGGAAGCAGAACAGCATGTGTGTGGGAGGACAGAAAACTACCTCTACAGGCTGATCTGATACTTCCTATTCTGATCAGGTACCTAGCCCTTCCTGTGTATTAGTGTCTGGAGGATCAGATGGGTGCCACAGCAGAGGAAATCTTGCTGCTGGTATTTTTTCAGAGCAGATACAGAAAGTATAAAAGGTCAAAGAAGGAAAATAAAGTGAAGGGTTTCAGTTTCTCCTCTAACCATCCAAATCTTCCATCTTGAAATGGTTGACTATCTTGACTTTGATTAAATCCTCCCTTAGATTTCTGTCTTGGGATTTTTTTATTTTTTTTTATCTTTGGCTTGCGCTACTTTGAAGTTTCAGCTGAGTTTTTGAATACAAAGCTAGGAAATGGCTCTGTTTCAACAGTTCTATCATTGAAATGTCACTTGGTCCTCAGGGAAGAGATAGGAAACACCAATCTTGATTGGTAAAAAGAACCCAAAGTGAATTTGAAGATTAAGAGTTTGCTTTTTGCATTGGGTAATCCTGAAATTAGCACTTCAATAAGTGGTAGCAGAAGTTCTCCAAAAAAGGCTTGCTGTTTGATGGTTATTTCTGAAGCATCAAACAAAACAGCTGTGAGACCCTATAGTCTGATTGCTCCTATTTAGTTTTTAAAAAAATCCTTATCATATGTAGTGTCTTGATAGTGCACCCATATAGTGTGAAAAAAAAATACAGTGAAAACAAATGTAGCAGGTAGATACAGAAGAAAACTGGAACATATTCCTTTTTTGCATTTACTCTGTCTATCATAAGAATGGGAGTTGTGATGGCTCTACTGGGATATATTTTGCTTTATGAGAGTTTGGGATTTGGATTGGTTTAGTATGGAAAGATGTATTAGCACTAGATTTCCTAGTGTTACAAAGGGTTAGGTAATGTGGTTAAAAATTATTATATTCATTATGTTCTAATTGCCATACTGTTATTTAAAAGTCAAGCTTGCAAAGAAGTATCAGAGAATGAATTCTTTCTCACTGTATTTGATGCCATTGTAATGACTGAGCTAGCAGTCAAAATTGACCCTCATGTTGTGGAGACAAGCATTAAAAGCTTGTGTAACTTCCCAGTGTTTATGAATGCACAGTCATCTTTTTGCTTCTAAAAAAGAAAACTTTTTGGAGGCAATAAATGTTAAGTGATTATTCTCTGACCACAGAAACCCATTCTGCAGAGCAGCTCTTCATACTGTGCAGATCGATCATTCAGTTCTCTGCTCACCAGGGAGAGTTTCTGTGTAGGGAGTTAGCAAGTAAATTTATTAATTCTTGAATAAGACTTCGGAGAGGAATTAAATATTCTTTACTTAGCATTTGCCAAGAGAGATAAGCCTGTTTCATGACAGCATTCATTTAAAGAAAGAGGAAGACTATTTTTTGGCTTGACAAGGTTGCTGAGCCTGCCAGCCAGCAGTAAGCATTGCTGAGTCCACGAAGGCAAGCCTAGCAGATGAAGGGGGCCCACTGAAGCCACAGATGTTCCTGCCATGACCCACTCAAATGTGGAGTGTTATTAATACATTGATATACACAGTCTGCACTCCTTTTACTTTCTTAATAGTCTGAAATTAGAGAAGTAATTGATACAAGACTGGAAAATTAATCTTGGAAGCTGATACTTTCACGCTTATCAGTTGAGATGACAAAGCATGGTACATAGTTTTGTTTTTCTTCATTATGCCAAAATAATATGTCATGAAAAACAATTGTGTCTTGAAGAATAAGGAGAAATTGTGACAAATTTGAACAAAAGCTCCTCTTCTTCTTCTAATTTTTAAAATTAAAGACAAGACAATCTTGATCAAAAAAAGGAAGATGCATCACTTGTCATTTTATATATGGAACCCTTCATATTGACGTGGGTCTGGTTGGAAACACATTGCACAAAATCAGACTAAATAGATCAGATCAGCATGTTATTTCCTTTCTAATGTATTGTACTATGCCCTACACTTTTGGGGTACAAATGAATATGGAATGACAGAAAAAATGTCTTCAGTTGCATGACATATAACTTAAGTAATACATAAATCCATATTTATGTATGTATCCATATTATGTATGTGGAATGTATTTTTACTGCATATGAAATAAGACGAAACTACATGTATAAAAAAGTTTTTAAAAATTGCACTCAACATTTGGGTAAATGCTAAGAAGTTGCCAGTAGGGATATTATCCTTCCCTTGTGATAGCTTAATGATATTAACAAGTATTAATTAAAAAAAAAAGTTCTCCTCCATAGAAGCATAACTGTGTCTGTGTTAGTTTTAGAAAAGAATGACTAGAACAAGGATTTACTACTTGTGACTTAAATACCAAATTTTGTTATTTTGAATGTGAGGTGCAAAGATCCAGCCCGTTCCTGCCACTGATTTGTTGCTTGTGTAGACATTGAGGACAGTGGGTATTCTGTTGCCTGGTATCTTACCATTGACTTTACTGAGATCCTAAAGATATAAAAAACGAGGACATCATCAGCCAGAACATTTCTGTGTGGAAAAAAAGAGTTGGCACTTTTTCTTGTTTTAGAAAATGGTATAAATGGGTAAGCAACAGGAAAAAGGTGCCATGTGTGAATTTTAATAAAGAAGCATTATTTTCAGAGATTTTATATTCATGATATGGCAATAATATATCATCCCCCCTGAATTTCTTCAGTTTCCACCATGTATTGCTTTGTGCTTTGGTGCATATTCTTCATCTGCACTTTTGCAATACCACTTTCATTCGAGGGCCGCCTGCTGCAGGTAAAATCCACACAGACTTTGGTGTTGTAGGGTCCTTTGCAATGCTGTGTGTCACATTTCACTTAGACTTGTATTTTTGCTATGTTTATAGCAGCCATCTCAAAATATCTGGTGCAGAATTAGCAGAACATGCTCTTCAGGAACTTAACAGATTGCTTTGCTTTTGATACTAAACAAATGTAGGCTGGCACTTAACTTTGGAGTATCTTTGTATGAGACTTCATACAAAAGTTGACTTTAGTTGCAGCTTCAGCTTTTAGCTGGAAAGTAATTGTCAGCCTCTCAAGTTCTGAGTCATGTCACTTAATTTTTTTTATGTGTTTTAGACCTTGGTGTTACTCTGCCTAATTCAGAAGTGTTGCCATCACTTATGAAAGGGCTTGAGCTAAAAAAGTGCAGCCTGACCTCTGGACAAAATCTGGAGATGGTGAATAAAGATCATTTCTTCCCCGAAAGTCAAAAATACAGGAGAGTAAAAAGGAAATTTTACCTACTTCTGGACCCATCAGTGGCAATTGTGTGTTTAAAGAAACAAATTACAGTTTTGCATCAAATATTTCTTGCAACAAATAGTCTTTGGAGCGATGAAAAAGAGCATTGCAGTGAAATGTTTGTAGCGTTGCTGAAGGGCATGTTGAATACATGGTATAACTACTTTTAACTTTCTAGGCAAAAGTTTAAAACTATTTAAAGTTTCCAGAAACTTGCAGGGTTAAAATATTTAGTGTGATGCAACTGTTGCAGGCTTTCTGATTTCTGATCTGGTATTTCGAAGGAAATGCTACCATGTGGGTGCAAAGCGTCACTCGCAGGTTAAGAATAGAAAAGATCAGTTTTTACTTCATTTCTATGGCAACTGAAATGTGATCCAGTTTCATTGCATCTAATGCATGTTGAAGGCAAGGCTTCTTAGGTGGGTCTCCAGACTACTTCCATTCCTCCCTAGACATTTAACACACAAGCCTACATCTCTTCTGCTTCAGTTTCAAGATCAGTTTTTCTTTTCATGGTGTAAAGATTGCCTGGTATGTACTTTGCAATCCAAATTCTTCAGCTTTTTGTTAGGGGAAAAAACTGAGTAAAGCCATTAAATGATGACATGTCATATTCCACTTCCAGAATCCTTCTACATATCTTTTCCTCTCATCTCATCATTGTTGTGTTTCTTGTCACCCTTTGTCCTCCTTGTAGAAGGGGAAGTGCTTTGGCACAAGACAAAGGGGGGAAAATATTTAATACAGATTTTAAACTTCTTTTTGTCCATTGATACCGAGTGTTTTAGTAACATTGCCACGAAAGGTAACAGTCAAGTTAGCTAATCATAATATAAACCTACTTTGGTTTCCCTCCTTCTAGGAAAAAAATCCATGAGGAGCTCAAATAGAGGGCACAGGACTCACAGTTAGGCTGACATGGCTTTTATTTGTTTTGTCAGAAACTTCTTGAGAACAAAGCTTTAGATGGTACAGATGCTCAGGGGGGGTGTTTGTATGTTGAAGTTCTTCACACTGTTGTGATGAGCATTCATTTGTTTTATAGATGAGCTTTAGTCACATTTCATTACTATTTAGATTAATGATGTGTAAATGCATTCAAATGGTAATTATTCATAGTATGATATCAACCAGTTTGAGGTATGAGTGAAGCCTAGTGGGATTAAATATTGCTGAGCCTTGTCAGCATTTTTTATTTCTTTCTAACGCCAAGTATTTTATGTGTCTTCCCCTCCTGAAAGTCATGGTGATTACCTCAGCTGATCAGCCTCAGTTTCTGTGGCCCTGAAGAGGACAGGGACCGCTTCCCAAGCACAGTACTTTTAATTCCCAGAACACAAAATCAGTTCTTCATCACAACAAATCGGTGACACCAGAAGGCTTATGAGCTGCACAAGGAGGAAGCATGGAAAGCCACAGATGGTAGAGGGAAATGATCATAACATTTAATTTCCTCCTAAGTAGGAGATGAATGTGCTGCTTCTCAGCTTCTTTCAAATTCAGTTTACTGAAAAAAATCAATCTTGTGTGTTAATTCTTACTGTGTATAAAACATTGTTATGCATGTATTCTTACAGATACAAAACCTCAGAAAATACAACTTCAAGAGAAAAGCCTGGCATGCTAATATTTATGGTGTCCTCTGTAAAAGCTTTGTAACCTTTACAGGCATGTTCCTCTACTGCTTTCTCCTTACATTCCTTGTAAGGAGGTGATTTTTTACAGTGCTCCCCATGTCCCTTTACACATTCTAATTGGTCATTTTGGTTCTGGCTGAGACCATGTTTACAGGAATAGCACATTCTAGTAGGATCAGCTGTGTAGGACAGCAGAACAGTTGCCACTGGGGAGTCATGATGTGCATTAGATGTCTTGTGATCTACTCCGGCCTGGCTCACCTGCTTTATTTGCCTCAGTGTCTGTTAGCAATGGGAGAGCATCAGTTAGTCTTCCAGTTCAGTTTCATCTAAAAAAAGGTCTTAATTTGTGTACTACAAGGTTAGTCTGAAATTAATATTGAATAATGGTAAGTGAGAACTGGGAAAGTTGCTTCAAAAGCCTTCTCAGCATTCTCAGGATCCTAAAACGGTAATGTAAATGCAAGCTGGTTAATCCTGCAGGAAAAAAAAAAAAAGTAAATCAACTTTTTTATTTGCTTTTATATTTTGTGGCACTGCATTTAAATACTGTTCCATAGCTTAATGGAGCTCATATCAGTGGGCACATGTCAGGGTGGGCATATGAGGGGCTGATGGCCTCTGATAAGGAACTCAATTAAGATAAGAGACATGGTTTGGTAGCAGTGTAGTTTAACTAGTGGTTACTGGTTGACTAGCTGATGATTAGTGGGGAATCATTTACAGTCAGTCACAAGATCCAGCACTTTGTTACTGGCATGCCAGTGATCTTAGCAACAAGTTAAGGAGTAAAGTAAGTTACTTTACACACACACAAAGTTAAATTGTCTTAAAAACTCATAAACAAGATAAGAAAAATCTAAAATCCTTAGGTTTGTCTACATCTTCTCTTCATCAAAACTATTAAAATGAACAAATTATGGGTGTATTATTTAGATACATACATTTGCCTGCTATTTGTTTAAAAGAGGGAGAGTGGCAACTCCTGCAGACATAAGACAATTTTAAGCGTTTTAATTAGAGCAATGTATTTTCATACAGCTGTCTAGATCATCTTTCTTGTCAACATCACAGCATATTACAGTACAGGATGGTGTAAATACAGGGGTTTTTTATGGCTGGAATATTTTATTTGATTGATTGATTTTGGAAAGTTCTTTGGAGTTAGACAATTGACTAGTAGTTTTAGTATAGATCAGATCATTGTATTTAGCTGTTTCTAAAGAATTGTATGTGTTCCTCCCCATCCCAGCTATTCATAGCATGCAAGAAGGTACTGAAACCTATTGAAATCTGGTTTTTGTAATAGGGAGAAGGTGCAAGACGGGATTAAATGTGTTTTGTACTTGGTGGCTAAACCCTGTGATGTATTCTCATAGCTGTGGGCTCTGATTCATAATGATTTCATCTGTAGCTATTGAAATTGTAGCTAGCCCAGTCAGGGCATGTACCTGCTTGCCTTGAGTCTGTGTGGTCTTACAATCTCGTAGCCAGTTAGAAACAGATCATTAAAAACAAGACTGAGTGAACTTTAAGGTAATGGGAAAGTTTCACCTGAGTTCAAATAATTTTTTAGCTGTTAAAGTTTGTACTTGGTACAATTTGCCTTAAACTGAGATATTGGAACTGTGTTTTGTTGCTTTTTTTTTTTCCAAATGTAGGTGTTTTTCAGAATATAGACATACAGTGACTACACACTGCATGAGTTGCTCTATGTAAGGTTCTGGCTCTAGCCTAAGAAATGAGGATAGGGCTTTTTTGTTTTTCTCTTTTAGATGCAATGCTTAGCTGGAGGCAGGCAACCAAAGCAGCTTTAATTAGGGAAAATCTTTACTGCCTCTTATTTTTTTTATTGCATGTTATTAGATTACTAACAAATGAAGCTGTGACTCTGAAAATTGAGCAGCAGAGGTTAAGAAATTCTTGCCTTCTGTCACACAGTAGAGTCCCTGAGCTGGCATTTTGCCTTACTGCTGCACTACACCCCTTCAGCTCACAGTTGAGAATAATGCAGGCTGGAAGTTACCTTGAGTGTATGGGTTCAGAGTTCATTAAACCAAAACTTTGATCAAACTCAAGGCACTGTGGACATTGCCATGAAGTGTATTACAAATAGTGACATCAGGGCATGCAAATAAGAAATTCCGTAAGTTAGTGCCTTCATAGACCTTTCTAACACGCTTTGACCCTTAATTATTGTTTTGAGTGACTCAAATTTTATCTGATTATTTAAATACAAATATAGGCAGAAGTTACTGTATGAAATATTGTAAATACCAGTTAATAAATGTGGAATTTAGTAAGGTTGTTTACAAATGTTTTGTTTGCCTAAACTTTAGGAGTCGTACCCGTGCTTGTCTGGCACACATCCTCCAAGTAAAAAGGAAGTTAGTACTAGTGTTTTGGTTAACCTCAGAATTTGGTCTCTGTTTTTTGACTCTGTTGAAATATCTTACAGAGTATGCAATATCCTTCTATTACTTAATTTAGTTGAGTTAACTTCTGCATTTATGACACGTACTGATTTGCCTTTTCAGTGAATCTCAGATGTTTTCTTTACCTTCCTTTCAGAAAAGACGACGGCGGATTGATCGAAGCATGATTGGGGAGCCGACAAACTTCGTTCACACTGCTCATGTAGGATCTGGAGACCTGTTCAGTGGAATGAATTCGGTAGGCGTGAGTGGATGAACATAATTTAATATTATACATTAATATTCATATTTTTTCATATTATAGGAACACTGTATTTGTATGTTGTAGCTGAAGCAATGAGTCTTTCAGCTATAAGGAAACACCTGTATGAAACTGAAGAATGACCTGATAGCATTTTAATTCCAAGTACTAAACACTTATATTCAAGAATATGGAATATAATTATTTTACTTCTTGTATTATTGATAACTAATTTTAGATGCTGTATAAATTATACAGAATACTTTTTAAACTTAAAGTTCAGTCTGGTTGTATGTATGAATCAAAACAGATATATACTTGAAAATATACTCAGGTATTATATAGAAAAATCAAAGTGTGTTATAGTTGAGTAGCTCAACTATAGCTAAACCTCAAGCTGTTTTAAATATAGTTCCTGAAAACTGATTCACCTCAGTTTATGGTGAACACAAATTAATGTTTGGGTGTTCTTGCTGAGCTTTTTCTATATTCTGTAGCCCTGTTTGCAGTGTGAATTATTTCCAGAGCAAGCAGTGTCACAGGTAAGATTTTGTGGCTTCCTGTAGAAGATAGGCACAATAAATATTTTCGGCTCTCTGAAAGTGAAAAAGCAGAAGCTAAGAGAGATAATGAAGATGAGCTTATGGAAATAAATGTATCTTGTATATCTTCAGATTTCTGTGAAATCCATCTGTTTCTAAGGTCAATAATATAAAATATAGAAAACAGCTGTATGTAGATGAACAATACTTCTTGATTTTATTAATCATCTTTTAAGGAGAACTTACTTGGAGATAACAAACACTTGTTGACAAAGAGGAAAAAATCTCTGTCAGACAGAATAGAAAGCAGAGCTAAAAAAGCCAGTTTTAATGTAGGTAAGGGAGGTCATTTGTAATTTCAACTAGTTTAAGTTGGTCTTATTGAGATATGACAAAGATTTTTGTAGCTCAGCATGTAATGAGGAAGGGCAAAGCAAGAAAAATCAACATCAAAAAATGCACTGCCCTGTCCCAGAAACAAAGTAGCTTGGACTGGAAATGATTCCTAGTGTAACCTCTGTAAGCAAGTTAAAAGGCCAAACACAGATTCCACTTGATAAAATTTACTTAAAGCCAGTTCCTTATTTAATGTGATATATTGCATTAATATTTAAAGCCAGTATAAATTGAAGTAATAAACTGATAATTATGTAAGCAGCTTGTTTGATTACTTTTTTTTACGCATGGGTTTTGCTTTTTCAATATTTGTTGTTTCTCCTGAGGGAACCTTCCTCATTCTTATAGCTGAGCTGCCTGATTTGAGATTTGTGTAGATGGCCTGAAGCTTTATTTTTTCACTTTCTGCCTGTTTGCCCTCACCTTTGTCTTGCATAATACCCAATTTATCTCCAGATAGTAGGTAATTATTATTGTCTCTCTACATAAACTTTTTCGGTTTGAATGCTTGAGTGGCTCTTTCTCTCTTTTTTTTTTCTCTTTTCATTTCCATAATGTGCTGCACTAGTGACCAGAGAGATTTTTCTGATCCTAGATGAAAGTATCTGTATGTAAAAAATAATCATTCCCACTCCCCCTGCTTCAGAAGCTCAAGTCTCTACTTTCTCACACTGCATATTTTCTGCCTCTTCTGTGGTGGCCTCCAAATTCATTCTTCGCAATGTAAATTCCAGGATAACAGCATTAACCTTCACATGTTATTCTGCTGCATAAATTTCCTTTGTGGTATGGACATTATATTCCTTCAGGAACCTCTTTGTGCCTTTCTCTAAATAGCTTCTTTTTCTAAATAGTGAATACCTGCAATTTAATTACAGTTTGCCCATATAAATTAGGTTCTTTATTCACTTTCTGTCTACCCAGTGCCTTTTTTCATCAGCATTATTCTTTGTTATACATCCTTACGATTCTGACTGAATGGTTTTCTGACTATTCAGAATATTTGTGAAATATTATGCTTTTTTGTTTGCCTCCTCTGTAGAGTGCCTTGCTTCTTTGTCAGAGGTGTACTTAAACAGCAGGAGCCCTCTGTGCACTGTTTCTTGTTCATTCCCATCCCTTTTTTCCCTATTTTGCTTTCACAGTCCATGGTGAAATCTCTTTCTTCCGCTGCTTCATATTCTTCACTTCAGTCTTTGATTTCATGTATTTCATGTAGTTTCCCATTGTTTTCTTTCTCAGGGTCTGTCTGTGCTGTTTCCTAATGCTGAAAGGGGGGGTAAGAAAAGGGAAGAAGGAAATTTAATGACATACATAAGCAGCACAACAGTTTGCATGATCCTTAATGGGTAC
The DNA here is from genome assembly GCF_971803275.1 of Cyanistes caeruleus. Lineage (NCBI taxonomy): Eukaryota > Metazoa > Chordata > Aves > Passeriformes > Paridae > Cyanistes > Cyanistes caeruleus. Next base: position 38,748,519 of record NC_141732.1, read on the forward strand.
AATCCTCTTTCCTTTCCAGAATCTTTAAAATCCTTAAGTCGTGTCTAAATTAGACATAAGAACCTTGCTGTTGCATATCATCAAAGAAAGGCAGTGGCATCTTTGGCTAAGAAAAAAAACCCAAAACCTGCATTTTACAGTGCAGTAAAGTTCTTGTTACTCAAACAGCTTCAAAATGAGGGTGCTTCAGAAAGAGTGACACCTTATAAGCCTACAGATGTTACACCTCTTTTTCTCAGCAATTTTAACGTTGTATGTCTTCTACAAAAGTTTTTGTACACAAAATAGCTACTGAACTGTTAATGCAGAATAGTTTCATTTGTTGCATTCCCTGTTTCAAGGGCAGCAGTCTCTGCATTTAAGACTGACACTTCCTTATGCAGTAACTCGTGACTCATGAACATGAGACATTAGTCTAACTTCTAGAAATACTCAGAAAAACTTACACTTTACCTTTGCAATTTGTGTTGATTTGCTGCTCTGCAAAATTTTCAAGTCTTGTACACAAGTTGCTAGGCTGAAGGGTGATGTGGCCTGGAGATTTTTGTAGTTCTTTTTGCTGGAGTCAGAGTTCATTCAGATAAAATTAACAGCATCCTGTATTCACTCTTGTGAATACATTTCTGTGTAGATTAATTATTTTCTGAGGAAAAAACTAAATTCAAACTTCGTTTTTTTCCACGGGCAGCAAAAGATGCTTGGTGAAGAAGATGAGCAGCTTGGTAAAATATGAAAGTTCTTAATACGTCCCCATACACTTTGGCACGCTCTTTTACTGAGTTTGTAGTCCTTGATGTCAATTTGGTGTGATTTCCACTGGCAAATTGGCTCTGAACACTGTTCTCTGAAGAAAAATAAGATGGTAATATTGCTTTGCTGTGACTCTATCACTTACTTTAGCAGAAGGCCAAAGGATAAATTGGTTTTACATTGCACTGCTTAAATACATAAAAACACAGTCTTTTGCATAGCCTTGCAAATATGCCATATTGTTGAAGATCAAAAAAAACCCAGGCTCTTTTGTCACAAATGTTTGAAAAACTGCGTGGAAGAACAAGTTTTGATGCATTCTGTACATGTGCATGTGTTTTGCTTGATGTGGAAAAAAATATGTTTCTTTTGTCTTTGTAGACAAAGAATATTGTGAAGCTGCTTGGGTATGTTTCTCCTGTGCTGTTTCAGTACAGCTTTCCAGTGATGTTTTAGGTCTCTGTGAAGGAGGCGCATAGATGAAATAATTGCAAGTGGTGCCCTGCAGGCAGAGCCTTGAATGAATGTTATTTTCCACTCTTTGTGTAGCTGTTATGTATGCTGTAGGATGCAGAGAAAAAAGGCTCAAACCTTTAAGATTCAAGTTGTCTTCTGCAGGCACGTGATTATTGGACATGATTATTTTGACTCATGCAACACAAGCAGGAAAGAGCTATGGGTTCCTTTTCTGTTTGGTGATAGAGGCAGTGAAAGCATCAGGGTGTGTATGTCTTGAAACATGGGGCATGAAACAGGGGGCTCAAAGGGTGTGTCTCTATGTATTTATATGCATCAGGATAAAAATACCTTCAAATCACCTATGTTCAGGGAAGTTCAGGTTGAATGTGGTTTAAAAAATAAATGCCCATTTAAAGGAACAGTATCAATTAAGGGAAGCATTGTATGTCATCACATAAGTGGATAAATCAAAAATGTTCCACAAACCAAAAGGTCTTTTTTTGACTTAGAAAATCCTACTTTAGCCCTGTTTTAATGATCTGAATTAGTCATACAGATATTTCAGTTGGCTATTACACTTTTAATATAATGATGAACTTACGGTTCATCGTACTAGCCACTGAACATTTTCCATATAACAAGATAAATTTTAGTTTGTCAGGTGGAATAGATGCCAGTAAGAGATTTGATTTTTTTTATTATTTTTTTTTTTTTTTAATTAATCAAGTGGGTCAGTGAAACCATGAATCGGTTTTCTTTAGGAGAGAGGAAAAAACTTTTGCCTCAGCACTACTTCTTTCATCTCTTCTGCTGAGCGTGCCAAAGTTAAAATTTCAGCAAGCCTTAGGTTCATGTGTCCTTGTGCAAAAGTAATGTAGTTTTAGTGGTAATAAAGGAGCACTTGAAAACTAAACCTAGAGAAAAAAATAAAATTAGAAGCAAGACAATGCTGCAGCTCACTGTCTTTCTTCTTTCCTCTACCCCCCTTTTTCCTTCTATTCCCAGGTCAGCTCAATTCAGAATCAGATGCAATCCAAGGGAGGCTATGGAGGTGGCATATCTGCAAATGTTCAAATGCAACTCGTGGATACAAAGGCAGGATAACCTTGGGGATAATTTACCTGTAAGTATTTCATCCTGCTTTTTAGGCACTATAAGAGCAGTATGAAAAATAATCATACTTACAAATAATTATCTCCCTATAAAAACCTGTGTCTTCATGATTACCAATTTTAAAATCCATTCCTGAGCAAAAAATTAGATATCTTGTAAGAATGTTGATTTTTCACAGAATGGACAGGAGATTGTACTGACTGTATCAGTCTGACTTCAAGCATGTTTTAACCAAAGATGATATTGTAGGCTGATCTTCACAGGTGAAGTCAGTTGTAAAACAAATTTCATAAGAAGTTTGTGATGTGATTATAGTACCATTTTTGCAGTAGTTCCTAAGATGTGTGGTGTTACGCCAATGTATAGCAGTATTACAGTTGGAAAATTGTCACTCAGAATTCTCAAAACTTTGTTTAATATGTGTTTTCTGTCTTTTAGGTTTATGTGAGTTCCTGTATCTTCTTTCCTTTTGCCTTGGTGACTGCTTTCTGTGCTCATGACAAGAGAAGTGATGGCTCATTGTTCACCCTTCGTGATTAGTCCAGTGAAAAGTTGCTGTTCTGCTCTGATGATGCCATTTATCAGATTGGTCCAACTGTGCCTTTCAGTGGCATGCACACATTGGCCTCTACCAGTTCATGGAAGTAGAGCTGTTAAGGATTGGTTGTCACTTTTTAGTTGTTTTAAGGCAAATTAAAGCACCAACCTTAGCTTTCCACATTCCCCAGAAATACTAATGCACAAAATTCTGTTGCTTTTTAGTATTTTAATCTTTTCTGCATTCAAGTAGTTTAGAAATGAATGAGTTTCCCCTAATATCTTCTATCATCTAATGTTCACCCAATTTTTGAAAGGTCTGAGACCTGCAAGCACAAATAATTATTTCATACAAAATCAACAGAGTAGATGACCGCATGCTTCGTGAGGTTGCTTTTTATGGTGGCCTGCTTGGTGCTAAAAGAAAAAAAAAATTGCTTACTGCAGATCTGAAAAATTTTGCTGTGACACCAAGTCATGCCTGTTCCTGAAAAAGGACTTGTAACTTAGCTGCTTCAGAGTTATGTCTTTATTTTAGATTTTACCCAATTGGTCTTGAAATAATAAAGAGAGAGCTTGCATTCATGAGGCATTTGTTGTAAATGTTCAGTATATTTATTTTGAAAGAGCTGACCTTGAGACTGTAAACCAGTGTAGTACCGTATCTTAAGTGTTGTGGAATTGCTATAGTCTATTTAAAAAAGAAGAGCAACATGTTTGGCTGCTTCTTTTTCTTTCTACAATTTTTCTTAATTTCAACCTGTGCAGTCATTTCCAGTAGCAGCATGTCAGACTGCCTGCAATTTTGGCTGAAGAGTTTAGCAGACCTTTCTAAGTAGTTGGCAGTTTCTGTGTACTAAATATTTAGGGGCCATGGAAGTTGCTAAGAGCGACATACTAATCTGGCAGAACAGGTGCCAATGAGAACAACATACAGGGTGACTTTTTACTAAGTCAGTAAAATGCCTTTTGCTCAGGTTCCAAAGCATGTTTCTTTCACATGTGAAACTGCATTTTAATATTGCACTGTTTTCAGATTATCTCTATAAATGGTCCCTTTTTTTGCTTCTTGCTGGTGGTTTTAGAGAAGTCAATTATTTGAGGCCTAGTTACATGAAATTTTTATGGGGGAAAAGCACCCAAACCATCCAATAAGGCATATCTGAGCCTAATCAATCCATTTTGATATGCAAATATGCATGTAGACTGTTGTCATAAATGACTCCTTATTCTATTTCTATCCTTTCCCTGATTTCACATTGCAGCAGCTGTCTGGTTGATTTAAATATGTATGAACCTACCTAATCTTCTCTCTCTGTTTGTAAACAACACGTAAAATACACAGCCATGGAGGTAGTTTGCCTTCCCTAGGTTATATTTCAGTGGTAGATGTGACTTATCTGGTTGAATAGTTCAAATTAGGTTGGTTAGTATTCACTGATAAAGATACTGATTCCCAATGAAATGTTCAATTGTCTGGATGCATAAACACATGGCAGTGCAGTGATACATACATTTTTTTTAGGGATTAGCATTTCCAATGCCACTTTAACAATGACTCTTAAATATACTACAAAACTATTACAAAATTATTTGATCTTTGTTATTGGTAATAGCTTAAATTTGCTTGCCAAACCTTGCACTTGCCAAAATGTTTTCAGCTCAATAGCCAGGAAAAAAAATTGACATATTTTTATAACAGACATACTTTTTTTGTACATGGTGTTCATTCTTGAATGAAGTCAGTTCAGTGTTGGCTTGTAGATATTAAAAGGAAAGTATTGACTTTGATTCAATAAATGTTTTCTTTCAGTTGGTGGCCTACCCTTTTCCTTTCCATTAATTATATTTGCATTAGAAAAACACTTGCATCTTACAGACAGATTTGTGGTGAAAAGAGTAACCTATTAGTGTCAATAAATAATTTGCAGGCTTGAAGCTTTTTCATGTCACTTGACCCTTTTGTTGCCAAATGGATTAAACCATAATTTTATCAGTATTATTATTACATTGATCTAACATATATGCCAGGGGCTTCTGCAAGAAAGGGAGAGTGTCTTAAAAATTATTTCTTTGGAAATCTTTCCTTTTGATGTGAAACTCATATGCATGTTACTTTCCTGTTTGTGCTGCAGATTACTATGGGGATCAGTAAAAAACTTGCCACCAGAGTATGTTCATCTGCATTAAAAGTACCTGCAAGGCACAATATTGCCTTGCCAAATATCTATTTGGGTCAATTGATTTTTATATTTGACACTCTCAAAGTTATTCCTTAAGCACTAACTTACTACTTCAAATTTCATGCCAAATTGTTCTTAAGACTAATAATAAATACTTTAGCTCATGCCAAGTCCATTAAATTGCCAGTTGAGGAAAAAAAGGCAACTAGAGGGAAATAAAGTTCTAAAGGAAAATAAAGATGGAGATAAATCCATGAGATACCAGTCAACTAAAGGGTTTTCTTTTTAAAATGCTGAGGTTATAGACACTTAAAACTGTCTACAAAGGTATATCTTGAAGACCAGATGTTCCACTGTAAGTGCATATTAAGTGATTAAGCTTATTAAAAATTATGTGCTGGTTCTGCCAGTCATCAGTAGGATTACTTCAAAGGCATTCCAGTGAAACTGATTTGGACCAGTCCCATCTACTTACCCTTACAGTCCCTGACACTGGTTCAACAGCTAGCTCGTGGATACTGACCTATAGTAAAGGCTGGGGTTGTATGACCAAATTGTTAAGTTTCAACCTGGATCAGTTTCTTAGTGCTTGTTCAGAGTAAGCATGGGAGTGAGTGTCATGGGATCAGAGATAATCTGTTACAGGGAACATTGATAGCTTAATCTGGCTATGAAAAAGCATCACCCTTTTTCTGAATTTAAAAAAACCTAACAAAAACAACAAAACAACAAACACAAAAACCAGCAGCAAACAAATAAGAAACAAAACAAAACCTAAACAAACAACCCAAACAAAACCATAAACAAACAAAAAAACAAACAAAACCAAAATGAAAACCCACCCAAAACAGAACATTCAGCCTTTGCAGCTGTGAATACATGTACTAGAAAGACTAATTCCTCCACATTTTGGGAACTCTTTTTCCATGTTCTGTGCTCCCTAGCTTTGTCTAGACTATTCTGTTCAGTTTGGGAGCACAGAGCATGTTGAACGTGTAGCCAAAAGAACAACCACATTATCACCAAGTTAGCCACCTTTAGGCAGTATGATTAATTTCTGCTATCAGTGATAATTCCATCTATCAGGACTGTACAAGAAATAATTTTCTACCTTCATACAAGCCAAGAGAAATAAGTTCAGATTTCAAGTAACTTTTCTGTTAAGCCTGTAGAAGTCAAAGTTCTAGTTGAGTTGGCAGTAAATTGCTGAATACCAAAACTTGCTTCCTTAAATATGATGTGGAATGGTATAACCCCATTTATGAATAACTAAGTTGTCATGCAAAATGTGCATTCATTTGTAGCTATTTATGCATTTGGGTAAGCTTATAACATTCATTGTCTAGAGACAAATTTATGGTTTGTTGGGAGTGTTTTTTAAGAAATTTGGTTATGTGTTTTTATATACAAGGTAGTAACAGAGCCTATCAGAAAACAACAAGAGTGTTACATTTGGTTTATCAGTTCTTTCAAGTGAAGTGAAAATCACTTTTGGACTTGGCTTGCTATATAAAACACCACTGGTATGCCATGACAGGCACAAAGCAGGGCTGGAGGTCTGATAGGTAATACTGAAATTAGCTTATTTTGATTCTCCAGTAGGTCAAGAAGGTGATGATATTTGTAAAAATCATAGTAAGCTTTCTTAGTCCAGCAAGTGACTGGGGGTAGGAGCTGTTTCAGCATGGAACAGTGAGCCATCCACTATGAATACATTTCCTCAAAGTGCTAAGCAGTAAGAAAGCTTTATTTATTGATGTCAGCATTCCAGGAGTATTACTCTTCTACCAGTGCTCAGCATGTCAGAGTCCTGTTTCCCAGCAATATGCTTTGTTTCACCCATTCTGTGCCTTCAGTTACAGGAAGGAATTGCTGGCTTTCAGTTTTTTAAATCTCTCACTAATGTATATGACTTACATCAGTCTTTGTAGGTCCAAATTGATTTGAAATAATCTGCCAGGCAAAATAAACATATATTGAATTTGTGCCTTTTCTGATGGGAAGCTCCATGTGAATGACGCCTGTTGATGGAGCAGTGGTGTGAGGAACCATCATGCACCACAAAGGAGCCTGGGTTTAACTTTTACATCTGCTGTCACTCACCTTGATTCCTCATCAGGGAGGTTGGCTGTTGCTGTGCAAGGCCAATTCTTAAAACATTGCCTCGAGGAAGAAAATGAGTACTGCTTGAAATTGATTTTGAAGTCAGCTTTCTTGAAATGTGGCAACTGTGGGTAAATGGCTATTCTGAAAGAGTTTTCCTTAGGAAATCATCTTACACAATAAAACTTTAGAAGAACCATAAACCTTGGAAAAGAGTACTGTTTCAAAGTGGTTGATGCTAATAAATATTTTGGGACTCAAATTTTTTCACTTGTCAAAATTCCACCTTCTGGAACAGTAAAAATAATCTATTGTATGGTATGTGTATTAAGCAGCAGAGTAATGCACTGATATGAGGGCATTTCATTTCACATTTATAATGGTAAAAAACATTTACAAAGGTGGAAATAAGGAATAAAAAATAACATTTCAGTAAGCAGTATTAGGTTTGGAGGGATGGACAGCGGGGGGAGGGCAGATATAAATGATGGGTGAGTGAAAAGAAAGAAGAATAAGTGGGGGAGAATGGTAAACTTTGATAGATGACCAAGCACTGTATGGATTCCCCATGGCATTCTTTTCAAGAAGGAGGTATTGGCAACAGCTGCAAAAAAAAGCCCAGTGCTGCAAGGTTTGTTCATTTTTCACTGTTTCAGGTAGTAGGTTCCAAGACAATTACTCTTTCTGTACGTTGCTATGGATGTTTGATTTCCTGCTGGCATAATCAGGGTCTGTCATAATGGGTAAAAGGAGCAGTCCAGGGCAACAGGGCTGTGTGGTGAACAGAGCTGGGAAATGAGATTCCTTTTGACAATTTCCAAAGTCCAGATTAAATGTAAACTATTTTTCTTACTGTGAACATACATAGGATGGTGATTGGATGGCCATGCAGGGTTGTTTTTTTTTAACATCTCTTTAAAAACTTAGAAGTCTGTTTCCAAGCTCATTTAGTGGAGCTGGACAAAATCAAGATGATACTTGGACCTATTGCTATAGATTCAAGTTCCGCTATTTCATTTTATTTACTAGAACCACCCACTTCTACCCAACATCTGTCTTGCATCTAACTGCAATTGCACAGATGCTGTTTTCCCCAGAGACTGCCAAAATGCACCCAGCCCAGTCCATGGAAGGGAGTGAAATTGCCATGCCATGATCTGATTTAAGAGCTTCCTTGCTCATTCTTTGAATCACAACCAGACCACTGGAAATACAGAAGGAAACACTGTGGCTAAAACAAGAGCTCTGTTAAATCTTGAACTGTGAGGTTATATGAAGGTGACTGCTTACTAAAACAGTAGGATTTCAAGCCTCTCACAACACACTTTCTCATAGAGCAAAATTAAAACCTTCTGACATATGTAGATGCAATGGCCCATACTGTCCACAATGTGTGTGCCATAAGGAGACAAAATAATTTTTTCTCTAAGAAGAAATAGCAATTTCTGAAAGCACAAGGTACTTTCTCAGCTGCTGTGTTAGAGTCCCCCTTTTTGGAGCAGCACTTCAAACACCCATCCCACAGCAGTATGGAGGCCAGCACAGGACTGATAGGATGGTAGTGGCATCCCAAACCGAAGTGCCAAAGCCACGTGGTGCAAAGGACTCACAGCTATTTTTGTTGGTGCTTGCAGCAGGAAAAACCTGATGCAAGTGCCATGCCCCCAGCTCAGTGGGCCTGCAGGGTCAGCCAACACATGCTGCCACTGCAGCTGCCCTGCTCAAGGGGCAGCTGGGGCAGACCCAGACTCTACCAGCCCCCCCCACACACACTAAGTGGGGATTTATGTCACATTCCTGGGCTGCACTGCTGTCTTCCCAAGTGCAAATTTGCACAGTACTGCACTAAGAAATTCCCTTTCGAATCAAATTTTCTAAGAAAGAGCGCTCTGTGTAAAGAAAGTCGGGTCCTCCTCCTTCCCTGCCCCCATATAGCAGGGTTATGCCAGCACAGTCAGCTAATGGAAGGGCGACTGGAGCTGGCTATTATCAATACAATAATCAGAGCTGTCACTGCTTGGAAAATTGTGATCAAGTATGTGCAGCTGCTGATTTGAATAGCTTTCTCACTGAAGAAAGCTATCCACACCCACGATGAAAAGTCCTCCAGGGAACAGACATGCCTTCTAAATTTAAGCTCTTTAAGCAAGAAATTTCCACAGTCCTGTCCAACAAGCCATGCCACAGGGCCCATAACCTTTCCCTGCCCTGCTCCATTATTTACAATGTTGATGCTCACATTAAAATATGTTTCAAAAGTTTTAATAAGTGTTTAGGTAATGAGAAAGTGGCCACTAACCTCTCTGGATGGGCAACTGCTTTGGATTCCCTGTTGTCTCATGGTAAAGCAAATTTCACAGCACACTGAACTATTTCCCAGTTGAAAAATCTACACTCCAATCCTCTGACCATGAATGAACCTGCAAATAAGAATGGCCTTTTCTAATCAGACCAAGAGAATCTGGAATCAGAGGGCTGGAAAGAGTTTAGACAATTTTAAAGAACTAAGAGTATTTTTCCATAGTTCAGGATTTCAGTGCTTTGCTTTTTCATCTGCACAACCTTTTACCCAAATGCCAGGTACACCACATTATCTGCATTTTTATTCTTTCACTGAGTACCACTTAAAGTTTTGGTGCTCCTAAGAACTGTTTCTAGACTTTATGTGCTACTGCTGGTTTTTTTTCACACCTGAGGAATGTCTTAATTCTCCCACCATAAATGGCATCATAGCCATATCTCAGTGGATTGTCAGGAATATGTAGCTGGAGCTAATGAATTTAAGTGAGACTTGAAATAGCAAACGTAGGAAGGAACACTGGCCCTATATATCCACAATGCTCCTAAAGCAGTAGAATCAGCAGTGTTTTGAAATTTGTTTGGGGGTTAAAACCCTCTAAAGAGTAACAGCCCTGCCACATTCTGCTTTTGTAACATAGCATCAAATGCCTGGCATCCCATGCCTTACCCTCACTTCATCAGCAATACTTATTGTAAGGTTACTTCAGAGCTTCCTAGTGAGATGCACAGGCACACAGGGTATAACAGACACTTTGAAAAAGAAAAACTCATTTATTTTTTTAGTAGTAATTATATAAAATCAGCTATTTTTTCCATAAACTAATTGCCTTGTTCTGTAGTCAGAAAGATAAGACTGCTACAGAAGCAGCAGGGTAACAAGAGAGTTCTCTGCTGCTTCAAGCAATTACCACGACATAAGAAAAAATAGATCCTCTGAGAAAAGTAAAAAGGGTCACAGCATTCTTGTCAAAAAGCCTCATTTGTTTTAATAAAAAGATTTATTTGAACAAGGACTGCAGGAACTAAGCCAGGATAGGACAACTTGTCTTACCAGAGGTCACTGCAACTTACTTTTACTTTGTTCATTTATATCAGTAAGAACACATAGAATCATCTAGTGAAAAAAGAAAGAAAAAAACTTCCATTTATAATACAGCTTCAGATACAGCTTTTAGTGACATCTATCTCAGTTATACATTTCTGGGGACACAGGAATAAGATCTGTCCTCTGCCAAGCTTCTGCAGAGACAGTCCTGTTACTGACATCTTGACACAATGGAAGAAACACCAAAATACACGGGGTAAGTCTCAGTAACTTACACAGGTGGATGTGATCTCTGTTGCTATAAGCAACACCTCCAGGGAGAGGAAAAGAATATCGATCAGAAGGGTGGCTGTCACAGTCATGACTGTTGCAACTGCGAGCTCTGTCCGCAAGGGCTGCTCATCTGGCATTTTGCTCAAACACAGTGTCACAGTATATCACCAACTCTTTGCAAGACTCAGAGCACTCTGGCTGTGCAACTTTGCATGGTTTTGACAAATATTTCTGACTCTATGCTTGCATATGATCATCAGAGAAGTTGTTTACAACACTAAGACATCCTCTTAGTCAGCCCCAATGACACAACACTGTCACTGATGTAATACCATCTTCAGCTCTTATCTCTGAGAACAGAGGTGTGAAAAGCATACCACCTGTTCTCCTTACAGAGAGAGTGATTATTTGAGGAATGCTTTTGTGAACATGGCACATGTACTCCTCAGACCTAAATGCTTCAATATTGATTTTGATTGTTTGAGATTCCTTAATCAGCAAGTGACTTTGATGTTTGCATTTGTCTGTTATGGGGAGCAACAGAAAAATCCCAGCCTGCCTGGAGGTGAAAGTGCATTACAAGGTGTGTGTTGCAGAATCAGCAGTTCTCTAAAAAGCCAGACCCACAGTGAAGCTGTCCAGCTGCTTTGAGGCTGAGCACAGGTCTCAAAATAAAAGCCTACATCAAGCCAGCCTTGGCAGCAGAGTGAGAAAAAGAAAATACAACAGCTACTGCACTTTCAGGTTCCACTTCCTTTGGTCAGGTAGACCTGCCTAGATAGAGGAAAATGGGAAGAGTCTTTGGAGAAGTCCCAGACCTGGTCCCTGAAGGAAGGAACCCTTTTGAGACAGTCCTTCTGGACTGACAAATGGCAGTCTGGAAAGTCTCAGATGACACAACTATCAGCACCAGGACTCAAGGAAGATGACAGGCTATGTGACATTCATTTCTTTAAATCTTACAGGAAACTGACCTTGAACTCAGCAGCTGCCTTCAGGAGGAGCAGTGATAGGTTTGATGCCGAAGTGACTAAAGTGAAAGACATAATGGTATCTGCTGATGAACTGAGATATTTAGTCTGTTGCAGAAGTCTTTTCCAACCCTGATGTCCCATCAAGTTTTCTCACCTTGACACAGAGTCTGTGGAATCATAACGCTGAAGAAGTTCCATTGTCCAGCTCCATTCCCTATGGATGCTAAATCTGAACCACAGTGCCTGTACAAATTGCAGGCCACATGGCTCCTCAGGCTGCCTGAGAAAGTATCCTGGGAAAAATACGAGAAGGAATTAAAACAATTCTCAGGGACACTAAACAGCCTTGCAGGTGTTGTTTTGCAGCCTCTTGTTTTCCCTTGCAGGAGAGAGTCAGGGGGGCAGTGTGCCCCTGACCAATGATGGTAATTTAGCACTTTGCTAACCAATAAGAGTTTCCTTTCTGTACTTTCCACGTATCTGTCTATAAGACAGGGCTGAAGCAATAAACTAGGGAATTCTCGTGTTGTGACTCCCCTGGAGAGTCCCGTGTCGTTCTTTAAAGACGTTCCCAATCGGAACGACAATTCCCTCTGCTCTTGACCCTTGTGTCAGTTTACCAGCTGTGGTGGGTTGACCCTGGCTGGACACCAGTTGCTCACCGAAGCTGTTCTGTCCCTCCCCTCCTCAGCTGGGCAGTGCAAAGAAAATATAACAAAAGCTCAAGGATCCAGAGAAGGTCAAGTTTTTTTCCAGGATTAGCTTCCCTCCCAAATTCTCAATCTCCTCTCTTGCAGTGGCACAGGGGGACAGGGAATAGGGTTAGTTAATCACATGTCTTTGCTTCTCCCTCCTCACCAGCGAGATGAATTCTCACAGTCTTCTGCTGTGTGTGATCCCTCCCACAAGAGACAGTCCTCCATGAATTTCTCCAACATGCGTCCTTCTCAAAGGCTGCAGCTCTTCACAAGCTGCTCCTGCTTGGATCCCTTCCAGAGAGTGCAGTGTAGTGCTTCAGGAGCAGACTGCTTCAGCGTGATCCCCCATGGCACCACAAGTCCTGACAAGACCTACTTGTACATGGGCTTTCCACAGAGTTACAGCTCCTTTGGGCTGATACACCTGTTCTGGCATGGGGTCTTCCACAAGCTGCTCTGCTGTGGACATCCTCAGGACAAAGCCTGCAGGGGGACAGCCTGCCTCATCATGGTCTTCGCCAGGGGAAGTAAGGGCAGCAGAATCTCTGCTCTGGTGCCCACAGCACCTCATTCCCCTCCTTCTTCACTGACCTTGTTCTCTTCTTTCACTTACATATTTTATTCCTCTCTCCCAGTTGCTGTTGCACAGTGGGGTTTTTTACTGTTTCCTAATTATGTTGTCACAGAGCTGCTACCAGTATTTTTGATGGACACAGCTTTGGCCAGCAGTGGGTACATCTGAGTGCCAGCTGGAACTGGCCCTGTCTGTTGGGAGCAGCTTCTGGCATCACCTCACAGAAGCCATCCCTGCAGTCCTCCCTTCTATCAAAACCTTGCTGCATAAACCCAGCAACCCCAATACACCCCTGGTATTAAGCTCTCCTTTATACCTGAAAGCTTATTTGAAAAATATGATGGAGAGACATTATCCTTTTTTGGACAAGGTGAACTGGTGAGTGCTAAGCTTAATTTTCTTCAAAACACTGCATGGAACAGGTGGTATGTCTGCTACCAAAATTCATACTAACAGGTGACCTACCTCTGAGAGTATAATGGTAATTTTAAATGGTGCAAAACCTCAAGGTTTCAGAGGGTCCTCTGGCATACTGCACGTGGTGATGGTGGGAGTCACCATGTAAGTCTCTGTGATGTGCTGCTGCCCTTGGTCCTCTGCATTTCTCTCTGGATGAAGGCACCACAAAGAAGCTGAGAAGCACACTGACATGTGCTTGGTATGTAGGTTTCTCATTCTAGAGAAATTTCTCATTCCTAGAGAATAAGAATTCTTCAATCAATATCTGGATAATAAAACCCTGTATGCTTTTTGACTTCACTTGCCATTGCAGAATACTCTGCAGCTTCATGGAGACTTGTCTCACACAGAGCAACCCCATTTACCACTGACCATTTGGTTGTCTGCCTTACAACAGTCTGAAGTCCTGAAAAATAATGTAAATTAAGAAAAAACCCAGTGTGACATTGCTTATTCACTAGATCCAAGACACTTGATACAACTTTTGCTACAAATCAGCTTACAGTGGGTGGTTCAGTTGAGACTGAGACTCCTGCCGTGTGTCCATCTGCACTGTGAGCCCCTCTTCCTCTGGGCTGTGCCTTCAGCAGCACAGGCAGAGTTTAGCCCCTGCTATGATGAGCTCTTTGATGACGCTCACGGAACCCTCAGCTCAAAGGGGAGGCAAAAAAGGCAGCAAAGCCCAAGTTCCCCTCTAAGGGGTAAAACAGAGTTGCTTGTTTGACACAGTGCCTTATGTACCATATTACTGTCTGCTCTAATCTTTTGCTTGGCTAAAGCTGAAAATCCCAACTGGCAGTGCCAATGGCTTTCTGCTGGAAGCCCTACCTTCTGTTGCACTGTGTCTCCTCATGTGTAGCTACGAGACTGGCTCCCAGGCATTTTAGCACCAGTTCCACCCAGGGACTACCCATTTCCCACCAGACACACTGAAAAGAAACATTTTACTGCTCTAAGATATTTACTACCTCAGAAATATAATAGCTTCTCCACATGTCCCTTAAGACTGTCCTAAATCTCTGAGGACTAAACCAAAGGAATAACTAGAGACAGTGCTTTTTCTTCTCTCCCCTACAGCAAGAGACTAAAAAGTTTTAATAAATATGTGCATGACCAAGAAAAAAGTTACACATTTTCTGCTGCATTTGGCTGTCAGAAATAAGCCCTAGTTAGCACAAAAATATGGATGAGGCAGAAGAAAATGCATTATTTAAACTATGATACTATGGTTTCCCAGCAAGTCTGGCTGAATTCTTGATCTCCTGTGTCCCCTTAGACTTGGCAAATAGCTGACCTGGCAAGCACTGTTGAACTGGTTTTTGACATCTTTGATATCTGTTATTCCCCGTAGATAAAGAGCTGTTTGTGCGACCGCCTTTATTCTGTCTAGGTGGAATAAAGGCAATTCCGAACTAGATAGGAAATATACCATTTTTGAAACATGCTGTACAAGAGGAGTGTACAGAGGACAAAACAGTACATGCATAAGCATGCCTGGTTCTCAGGTTTTCAAAGCTTCATTGGCTCTAAGCTGCTTGTGAGAGTGGTTACATGAAGCATTATTAAGTAGTAAGGGAGCATGACTAGCTTTCCAGCCACATCTCAGGTCTTCGTGCAGTGCTTTGTTCTCACATCCCACTCCATATTTCCTGTCCTAAACTGATCCTAGCAGTGTAGGATATGCAGGACCAAGATGCATGAACAGCTCAAAGCAAAAAGAGGGAGCCCCACAGAGATCACATCATATCTGCAGTAATCCCAAGGGCCTCATGCTGCTCTGATACTGCCATTTCCCTTGGGAAGGCTCCAGTCTCTCTCCACTGGGGAGTGGCAGAGTGAATGAGCATTTCCCACTCTAGGCCTCTGCATTTGCTTTGCCTTGAAATGCTGCTTCATGAGGACAAGCTGGTTTCTAGCACCATATATAGAAGTTCCCTACCAACACCAGGAAAAGAAAGTTTGCCACCTCTCAACCCTAGGAATATACACTTTGTGCAACAGCAAAGCTCATACGCGTGCTTCTTCAAAGAGCAGATGTGAAAGCTGCCTAGGCAATCTACAGGGCATTGTTGCAATTCTTTATGAAGCCATTTATTGAAGGTACAATTCTGCTCAGCTACAAAGGGAATAGCTGTTCTGTGCTTCATGCAGCTCTGCTGTCTTGGCTGTTTCCTGCACACTGAAAATAGTGGCAGTGTGATTACTGCATGCATTGTTCCATCAATATACACATCGCCCAATTTCTCCCTCCCTTCACTCTGTGTGTCTGCACACCTTGGATTGTTAGAAGGTTTCAGTTAGATGCATCACACAGATAAGGGCTGTGCTTCCCACAGTAAAGAAAAAATAAAGTTAGCACTCTGCAAAATAATAACCAGAACAAGGTATGTTACAAATATAGGGCATGGAAATTGTCACACATGCATTCCATTTACCTATAAAATCCATTTCCTTGTGCCAGTCTGTAGCATGAAAATCATCAAGATATCTGTGCAGAAATTGGTTTCTCCCTCAACCTCCTACTTGTCCCCACACTCCTCATAAACTGACAAAAAAAATTCAGTCTTCTCGTCAACTTCATCAAACAAAATGTGACTGAAGAGACTTGAACAAAAACACCAGAACAGGAGCGTTCTTAAAGCTCTGCTGTAATCTGAAGGGGATCTCTGGGTCAGTAGCATCAGAAGGACCCACTTTCTCAAGTCTCCTCTCCTCACAGGTCTGACCCTGTGGCCAGAGCTCTGGCTGGTCTGCTACTGCTGTCACCTTGTGCTCTTTATGCCTTGTCTCCATGCTCTGATAGTTCCCTTACTTTTTTCATTCACGTGCTGCTCATGGTGATTTTCTGTTTGCTCTTCGCCCACTTTTATTCTGGTGTTGTTGCAGAACCTTGTGGTGTGCCTCCCTTTTTCCAGTTCCTCTCTGCATGACAAGAAAAGGACAGTGCAGAGCATAACTCTATTTTCTCAACCTTTGACACAGAAAAAAAGAGAGAAAAAAAAAAGTAGGGGAGAGAGGGGGAAGATTAGTGAATGAGCATATGAACAACACGTCTGGAACTACAATAATAGGTACACTGTTCCATAAGTCCCGTAAGTCCCATACCAGCAACAACAAACTCTAGGTTTTGATAATTAGATTCTCTGCAAGAGATATCCCACAAGTCTTCCTCATATAATTAAGGTTCTTCATTATAGCAATGAAGCATTTGGCAAAAGCTGCTCTGCAGAGAAATATTTCAGCTACTAGAACACCTTGATCTCTGGTGAAACATGTCCTCACCTCTTAGGCTAGAATTATTTCCACAGATTATTATCTCCTTTTAGTGAGCTTCTCTCAGGTCCATCTACTGTAAGAGCTTCCTCAGGCTGGCAGGTCTCAGGAAGTGGTGCAATACTGGGGTGAAAACTTAAGGGTGCCTTGATTACCCATACTCAATCTATGAGCTTTTCTTGAGTACTTAAGAAGTGGTTATACACTTGAGGAAAGATGCAAGGCAGTTTTAACAGTAAGAGTTTCTAAGTCCATGAGAGAGCACAGAGACTGACAAAGCAATAGCACTGTAGATAGAGCTTTTACACTTGTATTTCAAGCATGCTGTGCAGAATATGGTGATTTCTTCAACCCCTGGTGACCTCTGCTGCAGGCAGTAGTGTAGGGAATGTGCCTACATGTTAGAAAACAGCCTCCTAAGTATACAGTCAGTTATTTTCCCGTATTTTCTTTTTAAGGTTTTGATTCTTTAGGTAAGAGTTTTACTACGGATGAGGAAACAGCACTCCAGCAGTGTATCTCATAAGAAAAAATAAATGAGGCACAATGTAGCAGGATCACAGGACAGCTGTGAGCTCAGCTGTGAGGCTGAAGGTTGTGTGGAGCCTGATGCCAGCTAAGAGAAAACAGGGACTGAATGCAGCCTGCAGCTACTAACAATTAACTAAAATTTCTACTAAATTCAACTAAAAATTTCCAACCTTCACAATAAAAACATATATATGAGGACTCAAACTAAAGGAAGTAACAATGGGCAAAGGCCATCAGGGATAGTTAGGCTTCTCTAATTTCTTTTCTGTCATTCATATATGGATGAACTGTTTTAAAATTTTGTCATTATGAGCCAGGGTTGAACATCTTGGTGAAAAGTATACACTCATTGGCCAGTAGCTGATGAGACATACAAGGCACCACATGCCTGTATTTGGTATTCCTCCATTTGGCTTCTCTGTCTTTAACAAGATATTCTCCCTCTGTATTTAAGCTATAGATCAAATTGAATCTGTCTGTGTACAGTATGCATACATAAGCAAGAAATTACTACCAAAAGGAACTTGGCTGCTGCAGTTTTGGAAAACATGCTGGAGCACCCATTCATTTTTTTTCCATGACTCATAGCAGTAAATGCAGTACAGAAGAAATGTGTGTGATCCACATCCTCTGAGCTGTCAGTGCTCCCATAAACAGTGAATCCTCATTACAAACACTTCTGAACTTTTTGCACACCTTCTGTGATGTTTTTGCAAGAATATGCTGACCAAAAAGTCTAATTATCTCAAAAGAGGAGCCAGAGGGTCAGAAAAATAAGTGCCTCCCAAAAATGTGAAAAGTGTAGTTTTGGTTTGGTTTTCTTTTTCCGTTCCTTAGTAGTTGTTGGATTTTTTTACACTTTCAGTACCAGGCTACATATCTGTTTTAACAAATATCTATAAAGATAGTTATCAATCTTGCCAAATTAAGTAAATCACTACCATGTGCAAGCATGAGCAGTGTAATGTTGGCTTTAAACTAACAGCAGATTGAGAAGGGACAGTTATTTTGAAGTGAAATTTGGAGAGTGTTTGTTGTTGACATTTTTGGGGACTGTGGAAGAAGAAGTGTAGGACAAAGATTGAGAGGAACTGAGTCAGGTCAGGTCATTCTGACCTTTTCTGTGTTTTTCCACTCTTCCTTTCCACTTAGAAGCAAACCCAAAATAAAAGAGCAGAGCCTCCCTAGCTAATAATGGGGTTGGTACATTTCTGAAGTCTCTGCTCAGCTATAAATCTTTCTTAACTGCTCAAGCCAACTAAACTTCCAAACAATGTCAGAAGAGTAGGGTGCCGTTCTGACTTACAATCATGAATAGTGCATGCATTCCCTCAAGGACAGGCAGTGACCAATGAGACAGAGAAGTGTATTAGCAGCAATCTTCAGACTACATCTGCAATGTCATGCTTGTTAAATAATTAATATACTTAAACTGACTCTCAAGGGAAAACAAGGGCCTTATGATATCTACAAATTCACTCTGACTCTGAATAGTCAGTGTAGCCACTGTAAGCTCTCCAGGGAAATCTGAACCAACAAAACAAGAGACAAGATGTAATTTTTGGGAGTTAGATCAAAAATACAAATAATCTCTCTTTTTCACCCTCCAAAAATTTAGTGCCTTCAGGTTGTGGCATAATTTCCTGTGAAGGAGATAACAGGCCAAATTGGGAAGTATTTCTGCAGAAACAGTTTGTGATTTTCTTTCACCAGTCCTAAAATCATGTCAAATATAAAGGCTTTGTGCTCCCTTTCCATTCTACTACAGAATATAACCGATGCCATGAATGCACTGAACAATAATTGCTGGACGAATAACTTTGACATCACCGTAGTTTTTTTATCTAGGTGATAGGTGTGCCAGTCCAAGCTTTGAACTGGCACCAATCTAGTTCTTTTTTCCATAAGCCAACTTACAGTAATGAAAGAAATACAAGCCAGATGGCTTAGTACATTGTAGGTGGCATCTGATGTAATTAAATGCTAGTTTAAAGGAAAACCACAATGGTTGCTCTATCATTCCTCCTAGAGATTGTCGTTCCAATTGGGAACGGCTAAAAAGAACGACACAAACTCTCAAGGGAGTCTCAACAGGAGAATTCCTCTAGTTTATTGCTTCAGGCCTGTCTTATAGACAGATACGTGGAAAAGTACAGAAAAGAAACTCTTATTGGCTAGCAAAGTGCTACATCACCATCATTGGTCAGGGGCACACTGCCCCCCTGACTCTCTCCTGCAAGGTAAACAAAAGGACAGACAAACAGCACCTGGCAGTTGTTTTCTGTCTCTGAGGATTGTTTTGAAATCCTCCTTTGAATTCCCAGGCTAGCTTCTCAGGCAGGACTGAGAGGCCATGGGCCTGCAGTTTCTGCAGCTCCCTGCAGCCTGTTCCAAAGCTAGCATCCATAAGAGATACCTCTTGGGAATCCTTCCCAATGAAAAAATATTCCTTAGAAGAAAGCTACTAAAAAGTAGGAGTTAGATGAGAGAGTATCCATTACAATGTGCTTTCCCCTCTGAAAATAACCTGGCTTTCTCAAGTGTATTATCTGCTCATACTTGGTAGATCTAATGTACATTCTACTCATAATTTCTTTATGTTTTATTTCCTTATTTTACTACACAATGGTGTTAGAATAACTTCATAGCAGACAAGCCAAATCTACCTTTTCTTCTTTCTTATCCCCTTACTATATCAAGAGACCCAGTGTGCCACATTTCTCTTCTTCAGAGGCACCAAAGCATTTCTGGCCATCCAAACCCCTTTGCTAAACAAAAAAGTGATTTTTTCCCAGCTCAGGTAGAGCCATCGATGCACAAGTGTAAGAAGTTTCTTCTAGGAGACTAAAGGAGGGAAACTGACATTTCATGAGCCCAAGTCCTAAGGCTAACAAAAGGCTCAACAAACGAAATTCTTAGTAAAAACAAAATTTTAATTAAAATAATGGAGTATATGTACAGAAAGGCAGAAAAAAAATCACTTAGTAAAGGTTTTATTTGTTTAGTACCTTAAGTCAGCTGTTCTGTTGACTGGCAAGTTTTTCGCGGGCTGAAGCAAGCCTGCCTAATCCTGGACCTCTCAGTCAGCAAAAAAATGCTACTGCAAACAAGAGATTTAATTACTCCCAAGTATACAGAGTTATTTTCCATGTGTGTAAAAAATGCCAGATGAAAGCACACTGATTTGGTTGCTGAAACACAAGCTTCTCCATATTTTCAAATATGTGTCTGACAATACACAAATACATGCAGAAATGTACTCATTTCAGATTTGTCAGGAAAATCTTTAGCAACTTAGCAAGGGAGAAAAGGTGATAAATATCATCATAATTTGTTCCAAAGAAGTATATTGGATAATTCACAAGTGTTGCATATTCAGTATAGCAGTTTTCTTTCAAATCTGTAAGATTAAAAAGGAAAAAGCAAAAACAAACAAACAAAAGACCCTAAGTGAAACCAAAACAAAAAACCCCAAATGAAACAACTTGTTCTCTAATTTTATTAGAGAAAATTCAGAAGCTATTGAAAAATGTGCATTTTATGAACATTAAGAAAACTGTTATAAATCTGGAGATATACTAAATCACAAGATTTGTTGCATTATTATCAGGAATTGACCCTCTGGCATTTGATGAAGAAAGAAAATGTGAGGAACCAGTTCTCTGCGGCTCTGTATATATGCCTATGTCACAGTAAAATATTAGAAAGGATATTCTAATCAAAGCAATAATGGAGTTATTTATCGAATTTTTGGAGCTGTTTATCTTGATGGACAAACATGTCAATATTCTGGGCCAAGATCATGCACACCGGTGATGGAATAATTAAATTGTCCCTCCAAAATGTCCTTTCTTATTGTGAATTCCCAGCAGAATTGTTAAATACTGAGCACTAAATTTTAGCATGGACGATTAAAATGGTGAAATTAAATATGTTTCACCCAACAGCCATTAGCTCTTGTTACCCACATTTATTGTCTTCCAAGAAATGAGATATGATTTTTGACAATAAATTTTTTTAATTGCCCTGAGCAGAAGCTTCTGATAGGGAAGGCAGCAGATTCTTTTTCCCTCCATACACAGACCATAGCCAAGGAAATCTTATATACCAGAATTAAATCTGTTTTCCATTTTTTCTAACCAAATATGACACATCTAAGAACTAGCAGAAACTGATGATTTATTAAGGAATTAATAAGGAGGGGATAAGAAACAGGTTTAATTCAAAACAGCCCAAAGCTACAGAGCAAGTTCAGCAGGTAGCAAAAATTACCTCTTCTATGTAGAGTAATTGAAAAATTAGGTACATCACAGCATGGAACATGCACTGGAAACACATTCCCATGTAGCTATTGCTCCAAAGCAGACAAATTCTACAGACAGAAAATTGGGTAAGGCTGTAAAGGAAGTGCAAATGCAGATTTAAATATCATCTGACTTAAAGCATCAGTTTGTCTTTGGATGGACCACAGGGATTTTTTTCTTCCTTCCTTTCTTCATTAAAGAATCTGGCCTAGCATGAGGCAGGAAGCTTGGAAACAAAGAGGAGAACTTTGCATCTCAACATGAATATATTTAGTCCCCTAACAATTTACAATATCTGCCTCGTGGTGTTAAAGACAACCAAAGTTAATACTCCATACAGAATAAGGAAGATAAGTTTAAACAAAAAGGCTTAAACTATATTTTGCAGTTGTGAAAAAGAACATCTTGGAATCTTGTAAAAGAAATTAAAATATATTTATTTAATGAAAGTGAAAAGAAATTTTGAAGGCATTACTGTGTTCTGTGGTGTACAGTAAGAGCACAAAATGTGGACTTGTTATTAGTCACATTGTCCTTTTTTTGCCTGAAACTACTATCAAGGGGCTGCCTGGACCATCATTATATATGCCTTTCCAAAAGCATACACATTTCAAACATTCCACTAGAGACTGAGACACTAACAGGGCGACAGGAAGGCTCTTGCCAAGCAACAGCTGGAAAAGATATGCCAGAAACAATGAATAACAGGCTGGGAGAGCTACAGGAGCAGCAAATCACTGTGCAGAAGGAGCCTGTTGGTTTGCATGGGAAAACAGTAGCAGCAGGAGGAGGAAAGCAACAGAATGAGATGCCTGCCCCATGTGTACCCCCTTACTTTCAGTTCTCTTTTTTTGATACAGATCACTCTCTTCATGGCTTTTGAACATCTCTGCTACTGAAATACCCTGTCCTAAATCATTCTGAGGAAGTAAACCTCACAGAACTGAAGTTTGTCGGCCTCAGGCACCAGAGTTATAAAAGCTACAAAATGTATTGTTACACTGTTTAGAATTATACAATCACAAGCCCTAGGGGTTTTAGCATTAGAGGTTTCCTGTTGGCAGTAAATCTCAAAATACTAAATAGTAAGAGTGCTCTGCTGACACAGGAATTGAAAATATTTGGGGATGCTTCTCTAAGGCTTTTGACTTACTGACCTCAACATATTTGTGTCTTACAAATACAAACCTGTGAGACATTACTCTAGTTTTCCTGGATTGTCAAACCAGTCACAAATTTCCAATTAACCTGCTGACCTAGCACTTGCAGGTAGGTTTGAAATGCTGATCAGATAGAGGCTTTGTCCAAGACAACAAAGACTTATCTTGTGGGACCACATATAGTGTTAGTACTAGTACTGCCCTCAGTCCTTGTAGAGATAGATCAAAACTCTGGGCAGCACTGTGAGTTAGGAAGGCCTGTTATCTAGATATTGTATCTTAAACTGCACATCCTGGTTAATTTTTGTGGTACTTCCACATGACAAGATTGTTTCCTGCCAACAAATGTGGAGTAAGCACTATTCTATCCTAAATATTTAGCCACCAACAAAAGATGATATACTGACTTAGCCTGGCAACGGTTTGCTCAGTGGGTGTAAAATTCTCGTCTTCTCCTGACTCACCTGTAACACATTTTTTGATAACTTGATGGTTAGCTGTTTCCAGGTGATGTAGAAATGGGATTTTTTTTTTTTCTCATGAGTATTTGCACAGAACATGGTACCTTCATCATCTACACTGTGTGAAGCAGAAATTAAAAAAGCCAATATGTCTAGCTCACATACATGCAAAGTCCGGAATTGCTTGTGTTTATCCTCAGTTATATATAAGCACAATGTAGTATGACCTGCAATGCAGGCTAGATAACGAGTCACAGGAAAAAGGCATCTCTGTGTAAAAGCACCTCAGCTTTGACATGACAGGCAAACTTCTCAGATACACAGGTTATAGGAATCTAGCAGAGGACCCCGTAGCAAAGCTTTTGATCAGGGCTCAAGGTCTCAGGGGTAAAGTCAACTTGCTTAAGAAAATTAAAAGCCATTCCACCATTACAAGACAGAACTTCAGAAATTTCTAAACATCAAGTTCCTTTTTTCTTTTTCTTTTTCTTTTTTTTTTTTTTTTAATTAGCATACATTGATATGATTTTGCATTTTTATCATCTATATCTTTAGGTCAGTGCAAATTTATGTACTGATGATAAGGAGTTAAACACTGAAATCTTAAAGATGTTGCTCAAACAAACAGTTTCTGAGTTCAATATTCTGGTTTAACACCTAGAAGACACTTGTGAATGGGGCTAGGAAGATTACCAAGGCATTCTGCAGAACAGCTGGCTAGCGACACAAATTGCTATAGACTGCTGGGGCAGTTTATCCTTGAGACAAATTATGGAGTTCACATGTTGTCTAGACAGACACTATTTAACTGTATTTGCAGTAGGCTCGGAAGCACGTCCCATTCCCCACAATCAACACTGTCCCTTGCCCTGCTATGGTGACAGAGAAGCTTCCTGGCAAAACCAAAGCCAGCAGTTCCGGCCTCCCTGTGACCTGGCATCTTCCCCCTGCCGTGTTCTCCCCTAGTTTTGGTAGTTGTGAAGTTTTTGGGACTGCTTCTAAAGCCACAATTGACAAAACCAAGGAACTGACTAAGGTTAAATTTAACTCTTAAATAAGCAAATAAAAACCAGTAGCTTTGCTCAGGGGTCAGGTATCCATGGATACCTGATATATTTCTACAGTGAGGATGGCATATTCTTTACAGTCCTACCGCTGCTTCCAGCCTCACAAGTATAAACTGCTGATGACCTTAGCTTATGTTATGTTACGTTATGTTAACTGAGGAGAATAGGGAGAAGATATATATGCTTGCACTACATGCTCCTGCAGTGCTGGGGTCAATAGTCTTTGGGGAAGGCTTGAGGGAGGAAGAGAAATCAACCACTGGAGTTGAAGTTCCTTGGGATGGCAAGTCAGCATTCTTCAAGTAGCAGTCAAGAGCTTCAAGTAGCAGTGTTCATCTGGTTCAATTTCTTAGATGTTTATTTTTTCTTCTCAGAACTAGTAGTATTAAAATGAAATTTCAAATTCTGGAGTGCAGTTTTGTGGCAAGGGCTTGCCTAGACGGCCAGGGAGACTTGCTCAGTAAATTGAGTAGGAGTTTGTGGTTGGTTGTTTCTGCAAATATTTTATTTCCTATCAGTTCAGAATAATTCCATCTTGGCACTGTGTATTTTTGCCAGACTTTTCCATCCCTTTAGAACATGAGATAAAATTTATCCTAAGTCACTCAGTTGCCGTTCTGTTCCAGTTTCAATACATTCAATAATAATCATGTAATTATTCTTCCTCACTCTCATGACCAATTAGGAATCTTTTTTCTCATTATTATCTTTACATTTCAGATTTCTGTCACTTACATGTTTCTCAGGCATCTGAAGTTCCTGTTACTGTCCACCATAGGTAGGTCAGCAGAATTCCCTTTTGGAGATACCGTTACATTGTCTCTTGTTTCTGCAGAAGATGAATACTTGAGAGAGAAAAAAAATGGAAAAAACACACTTTTAACCCCCCCTCTTGTTACAACGTAACTTTCTATTAAGTACCAGAAGAGTATTCATCAAATAATATATATCCCTTTCTATAAAACCTGATGCTTTTAATATAGTAAAGCATAATTTCTTTATTTTATGTGAAGATCTGTTATCTACTTTTGGTACATGTAAAATATATAAAGAAGAAGGAAAAAAAAAATCTCAAATACAGCATCACACTTCTATCAATAACTTAGAAGTCTGAATAACTTACAAAAATAGATGTAATTTTTATAGAAAGTCAGGTGACGCCACAGGTGAATTTAAGGCTCCAGATAAAAAAAAAAAAAAAAAAGTCCAAGAGCTACACTCTTGGGAGTGCAGCTTAAAAACAAGCATTTTGAAATACATACTAAGCAATAACATCAGCTAACATTTCCTGCAGTCATGTAATCAAAAAGGAAGGCATTCACTAGCTAATTCTGATATATTTATGACATCAAGCCAGTTTTACTTCTGTAAAACTCAATCTGCCCTGGCAATGTCTCCAGATTTCCCTCTGCTGGGCTAATGGGATCATTGCTCACCAGAAATAAACCACTGCAGTCTGTTTATACCTAAAGTATATGTGATACTTTTGTGGGGAACACCCTTAGAGAGGTTATAAATGTGTAAAGACAGTAGAGCTTTCTTTATGCATGTGCAGAGAACTGCAAATAATCAGGCACCCCAGTACTATCTCTGCCAACAGTTTAGATGGCATCGGTCACTTTAATCTTCCTGGATGTACATGGCTGTTTAGGAACAGAGACCAGATGTAACAGATGAGGTGCTGAGAGAGACATCTCAGTGCTGCTACTTCTTTGAGAATTTAACTTTACATATTCATGCAGGTGTAGCATTGGCTGCTGCCCAGTAAAACATTAAATCCTCGCTGTCATGACCTTAGCATCCAGTCTTCCCTATTTCCTGACCTCCCATGGACAAACACTTGCTCTGAAGGCCCCTTATTCATATGCATGCCAGCAGAATTGGCATCAGCTGCTCTGGGTCTTTCATTTCCATTAAAGCAATTCAGTACTGGTACAAGAAGGTAACATTATGCATCAAAAGACTGATTGATCTGAAAAAAAACAGGCTAGGTCCTGTTCTGCTTACTGAGGTTAAAGGGAGTAGGGTAAAAAGACATAGTGTATGTCTTTGAAATATGCATTTGTTTGCTGTGTTGGCACACAGGGTAGTTAATGAATTCAGACCAGTGAGACCTCCAAACTTTTTTGGCTCAGCATGATTGTAGAGGGTCTCATGTTTAAGGATATAACTGTGTGGGAGAAGGAGTAGCTAACAGAGGTTAGTTTGACAGATCCCAGTGAGAAAAATTCTCACTTAAAAATTCTTTGTGCTGACATGAGAGATCAAAATACGTACACTTTAGACAGAAGATGAAAAGCTGCTATGTTAAATATTAAATTGGGACCTCGCCATACATTCTTCAGGTTACATAATATTTTGCTTTGCTATAATTTTCAGTCTATTTCAGATACTTTTTTTTTTACACCTACTCCAACATTCTCTACAGAAGATGTAGATCACTGACAATACTCTAATCCCAAAGAGATCAACATTTTTAGCTTGATCTCACACATGCACCAGCTAGAAGGTTCCTCTACAGCACTAGGCCCCCTGTACTCACTGTGGTCCTGCCTTGCTGAATACAGATTGCATTTGCATTGCTTGGAGACTATTTCAGTGGTCTGCATATGGACTATGTTTGTACAGCTAGATAGCAATTTGGTCCAGATATCACCACATTACACAACATTTCTTTAGTTACTTACTGCAGTAATTTTCCCACGTTCTTGGAGTTACTTTCAGACAAACAGTACAGCTCACTTGGTTACAGTATAGTACATTTTACTCCAGGATATGGATCTACTCATTCTTCCCTATATTGCAGCCTGTTACAGAGCTATGCTACTCCAAATAACATATGTAGGAAACTTTATTTACAGCTAATTTCTCCCTCCTTTAAGGGTGTATTAATTTTATAGGCTTAGATTAATTTTTGGATTTTCCAGGAATCTAATTTGTCTGAACTGCCAGGGAGATTTCATCTTTCACAAGGCTAGGAGAGTGAAAATTAAACCAAAACTAGTTCAAACAAAAGTTCCGCCACGGACTCACTGTGGTATCCTGTCCAGCTTGTGTATTGGCTCTGTAGGGGGTGGACTTAATTTTCTCTATATCAGGCCTGATAATGCTGTACTTTGTTTTTGGAGCTAGAAGGGTGTTGATGACCTACCAGTGTTTTGGCTGCAGGGCTCCCACCCTGGGAGCTTCAAGGACGTCCTTCACAAAAGGCTGCCCTTCACTCAAGGATGTCCTCCAACAAGGACAGCTGAGACAAACTGATCCAGTAATAATCCATAAACTATGACATCTGTTCAGCAATAAAATACAAGAGAAAGGGGTGGGAAGCATTCATTCTTTAGATGTTTGTCCTCTGCACCAACTGCTATGTGTTCTGAGACCCTACTTGACTAGACATAACCTGCTGATGAGATGGAGAAAATATACATTTTGTTCTCCTTTGCTACCATGCACAGCCTTTGATCTATCTTTATTAAACTGTCTTTATCTTGATCCACAAGGCTTTTTTCATCTGAATTTCTCCCCCACTATCCTGTTGAGGAGAGGGAGTGATAGAGCAGCTTCCTGGGCACCTAACATGCAGCCAAGGTCAACCCACCACAGCTGGTCAAAAGGAAATTTATTCCAAATGTTGAAGTTCTATTAATTTTCCTGATTTACTCACTCTTCCATCATTCTTCTTGGGTCATTCAGGAGGTTTTACAGCTCAGGCATCTTGTTCAGGAGAACTGAGTTTGTTCAACCTATTCAATTTGCATTGGTACAGGGTTACCCAATATCTTTGGTTACAAACCATCAACACCTACCCACTATAAACTCAGTTCACATTAATCTTGGATAAAGGAGCCAGACGCACCCATAAAATCCTCAGAAATGGCTTTATGTGGTCTGCTCTGGATATAACCTGGTCATTTTACACTGGTTCGCAGTTCTGTGCTCAGACAGACTGAGAAATATATTATGTGTTTCCCAGAAACTCATTCTCTACAGACAAAGACTCACAGTAGTTCAACAGAATGTCTTTCAAATTGTGTTGAAGTTTTTATTGAAAGGAATCTATACCACGGCAGTAGGCAACTAATTTCTGGCTTTAAGGCCTAAATTCATTCATGAGAGTTTGAAGCTCTGTGCTTGCCAAGAATAGAAATGTTCCACATTTTTGTCATTGTATACCATATGCAGTGTGAGAAACAAAGTCCCTGCTCTGATTCCCACCTATGTTGCTTAAATGTCATTACAGGTCTAAGGTACACAGGATTTTTATGTATAAGAAACCTATTTTTCCCCCTTTAAAATGTGTGTACAAAGAACTACTCTACTCTTCCACCATTCATGTGAGACTGCCTAATCACAAAAGTAACAAATCACTCCTTGTAAAGAATCCTTTTACTCTTGATCAGACTTAGGAAGGGGCAAAGAGCTATTTTTTCCCATACAATGCCAAGAGATTTTCTCCTGTAGCACAACATCATCATGTGTGATCCTGAGAACTGCATCTGAAGAAAAAACACTTGGATAGAACTATAAAAATTCAGCATTGTGTTGTAATATTTTCTTTTTCCTGATTCATTATCCGAAAAAATCCCAAATGGCTACTTCGCTGGCATCAGAAAGGAAGTTTATGACATTAATTAAAAAGTTACAACACACTGTTGTAAATGTCCAGTTCTTCACACAGATGTCCGCACACAAGAATTGCCTGGTATTTGATGGAAAATGAGTATCGAGAGAGAGAGTAGTGTGTGGGGGGCTGGGGTTTGTGTTTTCTGGTTGTTTTTTTTGCAAATGCATCTGAAATACACATTTTTTCATGCCTGTAGGGCATGCACCAGGTTTAGCATAAGATTGGTACTCCAGATAACATGCAGCAGTATATAGAAAATCAGTAGTGCTGCACAAGCACTCTTTGAAGCTTTTAGACTGATACTTCTTATGATCAACAAAGCTGTCATCTGAGCAACAATAGGAATGGCATGGGACAGAGACAGAGGAGACCACCATTTCAGACAGAGATTTTCTTGCCACAAATAGATTCAGGAAAAAGGCATTTCTTACCTAATAGTTTAACTATTTAGTTACTTTAGAATTGTTTTAGTTCAAGGGCTTCCTATTTGCTTTTCCTATTAAGTTTCTTTCTGGCCTTCCTTCTGTGCACCTGTGAAATCACTAAAGAACCCAAATATTAGAGTGCTTTCCAAACTGGGCAATGTCAGTTTTCAGAGCTCAGTGTCAAGTAAGAGAAAGATGGAGACAGTATTCAGTAAAAATAAATAGTACCAAGGAATATTCTGAGTTGGAAGGGACTTACAAGTCCAACCTTTCCCTGATATCCAGCCTAAACCTCCCCTGGCATAACTTCAAGCCATTTTCTCAAGCCCTGACACTGTTCCTCACAGAGAAGAGATCAGTGCTTGTCCCTACACCTTACCCCCATGAGAATGTAGAAGACCACAATGAGGTCTCCCCTCAGTCTTCTGTTCTCCAGGCCGAACAAAGCAAAGGTGACCTCAGCCAATCCTCACACTGCTTCCTCTTGAAGACCTTCACCATCCTTGTAGCCCTGCTTTTCCCCTGATTACTTAATACTTTCTTTATCTTTTTTGACCCCAAACTGCCAAAATATAAACCCCCAGTACTCAAGGTGAGGCAGCCTCAGTGCAGAGCAGAGTGAGACAATCCTCCCCCTTGCCTGGTGATCCTGTGCCTGATGGACTCCAGGACAGGGCAGGGTTGGCCCTCCTGGCTGCCAGGGCACTGCTGACTTGTGTTCAACTTGCCCTTGACCAGGACCTCCAGTTCCATTTCTGCAGTGCTGCTCTGAATCATGTCATTCCCCTGTTTGCCAGCTCATCCAGTGTTGCCCCCTCCCAGGTACAGAATCCAGAGCTGGCCTTTGTTGCACTTCATACAGATGGCGATTGCCCAGCCCTCTGTTTTGTCAAGGTCTCTCTGCCTTCCATCTGCAGACTTAGTATCTCTTCAAGCCCACATGTACTTCATGTACTAAGAAGTATCTGAAGGTATGGAGTACACAATTGTAACCCATCAGGTGCTATTGTCTTCATTTTCATTAAGAAAGAACATTTGCAGATTTTAAGAGACACCTGTTCCTGGATTATGAGACTAGTGGGGAAAAACACCACATTCAAATGAATAATGAACCAGGACACAAATGCAAAAACTAAAATTGCTCTATGTAACATATTGTAAACTACAGAGCTTGAGAAGACAGTAGAAATTGCCCAAATATATTCTTGGAAAGCCAAAAGACACTTGTAAAAAAAAGTAAAGTGCTGTAAAAAAAGTCTAAGAAAGTAAAATCAACCCACTTAAATCTGCTGCAAAATAGTGAAGACTGAAGAGCTGAGGGTAACAAGTTGCAGGACTCCCAGGTTTATATGTTGTGAAGTGCCCTTTGAGGGGAATAGTATGGTGGTTGGGAATGTCTTGATGCTCCAAGGACAGAAAATTTAGTGTAAAATGCAGCTTCAAGACATACATAAAATACTTGAGGACCAATTCTAAACTATTACAGACAGATACCTTGAAAAAGGCTACGTGAACATGTGTGTGTTGAGATCTTTTGCAGGCAAAGAAAGAAATACATAAATTTAAGGATCTATCATTTTTATGTGACCAAATAAAGTCCTTAAGTAAAATCTCTTTTTAGAAGAAAGTAATAGTATATTCACATTATATGAATATATAACATAATATTAACATAATATATAACATATTATTAACATAATATATAACATTAATTATGTTGTTTTCCTGTATCAGGACATTGAGATGCTGCAACTGAGGCAGAAAAAAGGGTCTTGCTGTCCTGTTACTTTCATCCTTTCTATATTTGTACTAGGCAACTAAGGAAACTCTTCTTTGAGAGGAATTCTCTCATTTTCTCATTCTACTTTCTACAAATACTACAGTAAAAAGAATTGGTAAGCAGGCCAGATTCCAATCTATTAAAACATGGTTTATCTGGAATGGCTTTATTATGGCTGACAAAATCCATCTGGGTTGGCAGACTTGTCACCAAGATCAGAAGCTGATCAATAGCTGTTTTTGAGAAGATGGAGCCTGAAGTCACCAGAGGTTCGCACACTGGCAACTAAGTACCTGGTGTTTAGCTCAACAGAAACATCTTGGGAGACTGCCAAAACCAACCAAACAAAAAACAAGGGAGAAATCTGGAGAAGAAAAATAGTTGCATCACTTCTCTTGCCTTCTGCCTTCATCTGTAATTTCTGGGCAAAGTATGTCATGTTCTAGCTATGCTACAATTTAGGAAATTACCTCACCACTAAAATACTGAGTCATCTTTGCTGAGACAAGTCTGTAACATAATGGTGACATAATTTAGGGACATCTTGATGCAGCATTTTAATCCATCCTTTTATGTGGTTTGGCTAGAATAAATAAGGGATAGAGAGGCAGCCTTGTTCCTCACAGTATCTTATGCCATGGACTATGCATTAAACAGTACTTAACAGTACTGTGCCTGGTGGGAAAGGACATGTGTAGTTCAGCCACTAATCCTGTCTTTATTCTGTGTAGAAAAAAAGTCATCAGTAGAAGCTGAACACATAATGTGAGATGGTTATGTTTGTTTTACCAGTTCTTGCCTCTAAAGAATTACTAGAATTAAAGAGTTCCTCACAGATTGCTACCAAAATTGACAGTATTCTGATGGAGTATTTTGTCAGCTACATTTAGCAATTACTTGAGAAAACTGAGATAGATAACAGACTTCCTGACAGTTTTAAATTTTCCTCTCAGAGGGATAAAGGTTAATTAAATTCTGCTGCAAGACAAAATTAAATTTCAGCCAAATATCCTTTCAAAACCAGCATAGGATGGAAGGCTGCCCAAAAACCCACATGTATTTGGAGCTCATGAAAGAAGAAGGGCCTCCAGATCTGCAATGCAATATGATCATACTTTTGATAGTTTCTCAAAGGAGTAGGCCAGAGGATGAAAGGATGATCCTATAGTCTTTTTCTGTAATAGCTGACAAACTACTAAAAAGTAGGACGTCAACTAAAACTCTACTCAGTTCTTAGTTCTCTGGAACACATCAATACTCAAGAATGTCTTTAAGCTTGCTTTGTCCTTTATAGAACAATTTCACATTAAAACCTCATTTTGGACAAAAACACTTCTGAAAACAAAATTAAAAGCAAACAAATAAACAAACAAACACAAAATTAAACTCTCTGCCTCCCCCAAAAATCCCCAAATCAACAAACCAACAAAAATCCCAATCAAACCAACTAAAAAAAATTCCCAGTTGTTGGAAACAGGAACCCTAATCCGCAGCTTTTCACAATCAGAATTAAACAATCACCTATGATCTTTCTTGCTTTTCTTACTTCAATACAACTTTCCCCCTTGCTTAGTGGCAGCGCCAGACAAGGTGGAAGAAGAATGCTCTGAATTCAGTTTTTCATTATTATTTTGATCTTCCAGTATCTACAGAAATGGGAAATGGATTTGGCTCTGTAACTTTTGCTTCTTGATGACAATTTTCATCAGCACCCATGCCAGTAAGAGCAAGCAGCACCATCAACACATACCAGGTTCACCGCTTTTGTGCTGGCAGAATCCTCTTCCCCCCTGATGCCTGCAATGTACATCCTGGTTTGGTGTGTATTTCAGGGTGTATTGCAATGTTACACTTCGTGCCTTTGCTCTCTGTGTGAGGAGGTAAATACAATTAAGAAGATTTTTAAATTTTTTTCTTTTTTTTTGACAATTCTAAAGTTCAGGACTAGGGAACAGTGGGGGAGATGTGAAGGTGGATCTCCCCATCACCAAGGGTGACCCTGTATTTTTCCATAAACACCAAATGCTACATTCAGCAACCTTAACAGGCCAGGCTTCCTAGTTCATTTCAACGCACCAGCTGAGCCATTGGCACGAGTGTGCTTCTTGAATATACATTCTATTTTCAAAGTATTTAATTATGAAAGCATCCAAGTGAGGTCAGCTTTTTATTTACATAACATTCAGATAAAGAAGGTTCTGGATTTTCATGCTGATTACATATGTCTTATTTTAAATGCAATGGAATAAATGCATGGAATAAAGCATAGAGCCATTGATTCTCCAAAAAGCTAAAACATTATAGATCTCTTGTCCAAGTGAATTCAATGGTAAGAGAATATGCATTTCTCTTCTCTTTCCTGGATTTGCATAAAGGAATTATGATAATGAATCATTCACACTGCACAAATGTAAACCATTTCAGTAGCAAAGGCATTAAAGCCCATAAGGACTTTTTTTTTTCTTTTCTTTTTTTAAACTTTATTTAGTGGCTTAAGCACAAGATTTTAGGTACTTTCCCAAAACTACCCATGTAACTTGCCCTTCCTCCAAGGTCTCTTCTGGAAGAAAACAACTGAGCAAGACAAAGCAGAATTTACGCTGTGACACACAGACATTATAGGAAGTGTCTAAAAGAAGAAAAATTTTTTCAACTTATGTTCTGGTTATGAATGAACCCCAAGAGGCAGAGGGTCTTTTCCTTCATGCAATCACTTTCAGAAATCTAATGCATTTCTTCAAAAGCAGCATTGCACAACAATAAATATTGTAAATCATGAGTCTTTAACAAGTGATAAAAAGAACAGCAAAGTCATATGGACAAATTAAACTGGAATCATTTGAAAGGAAGTTCACAGTGCTTTTTAATTATCTTACTGGTTTAAAAATAACTCTTCCACTATCTTCAAAGGAAAAAGACCGTAACATCTGAGGAGCTCATTAGCTCTACATAAAGAACCAAATAACTTCAATACTACTCAATTTAAGAGAAGTTTGCAGTTTAAGTCAAAGACACAGGGCGAAACAATGCCATAGCTTCTAGTTTCAGAGGAAAATATATGTAATTTAAACTCATATAAATAAATAAATAGAAATGAATAAACAGTGAATTAAAAGAAGTGCGCTAGCAATATGACTGCATGTAGTGGCAGAAAACACTATTTATTTGAAATCGTCCTAGAACAGAAATATTTTAGAAATACTGCTGTTAATATTTGAAAAAAATAGTGAAAATACACGGGTATGTCAGATAAACAAAACTACAATTTTCTTTTTGTATGCTATGGATACTAAGAAGGTTTGTAAGAAATATATCATGTATGAGTATTTTTCTTCTCACATTGATAGGAAGGTCATTTCAACATCCTTGAACATCTGCAAGGTAAAGAGAGAATAATGATCCTTACTCTGTAGCTTTTCTATGCAAATATTAAAATTGTGCATTCAATATCAAGTATTTTTTGCTGCTTCTTTAGCATGTAGACACCTCAAAATCTCATGATATATTATACCAGAGAAATAAAATTATCTGTACTTCTCTGAAAGAGAAGTGAGATTGAGACACTTAGAAATATTAATTTGTGCTGAGAATCAGACTTCATCTTCCTAAATTTCCGGCTGTGTTAATTGCTGCGCAGCAATGAAAGGCAGCATCACATATACAACAAACCTTTTATCTACCATCAACATAAGCTTAAAAAAAAGTCATCAGTGTTATCTAACATCAACATAATGTTAAAAAAAAAAAAAAGTCATCAGTGCTGTAAGAAAATACTGCACTAAATATACATATTTACTATGCTTGAAGTCTGGAGGCCTTTAGATGAGAGCAAAAATGGCTGGGATCCTCAATTAAGTTCCTGCTGGAGTCTTCCCTAGTTTAAGAAATGAGCACACGTGACCACAGAGTCTTCAACCAGCCTAAAGAATGTGCATAAATCATATTAACTAAAGTTTATCTCTTCCAATTTAATTTGAACATCTAAAACACATTTAGTTAATATGCTCCAATGTTTATACATTATTATATTTCACTGCCAGTCTTTTGGAACCTTAACACTAGAAATATATCAAGATATCTTGGTTTGATTATTTAATATTTGCCACTGTTTGAAGGTACTCTTGATGAGCACTACTCTATGAAAAAAAGGCATATAATTTTTAAGTGCTGTTATTTGAAGGCTTAAAACATACTATTTCACATTGTGAAGCCATTATGTCCTAAGACAGAAGCATAAAGTCAATACTGTGACATCTTCCTAGAAATTTCTGGCACATAGAAAAAGCAGAGGTTTATTAGAAATAATCAGAAATACTTTGAGACTGTTCTCATTTAGAACTAGGTCACTGTATGGTAGTTCTTCATTAACATTACATTTAAAATAGCCCCTACTATTTTCCCCCTGAATCTCAAAGATCGTTCTGGAATAGCAGGAGTTGACACTACAGGAAGAAATCACACTTCTCTGCAACAAGAAGAAGCTTCTGACTAGTTAAAGATCTATTTCTCAAAAATCTGTGGGTGTATGAGCTTGGCATTTCCATGCTAAAAAGGAGGAAAACTACACTAAGGAGGATAGAGAACGTTCCAAATGGATTAGAAGGAAGAAGAGAAGCAAGAACTCCAGCTAGCTTCAAAACTTATTGCATATACTGGTCCACTCTCCATGATCCACTGCATCTCAGTGCTTAGAATCACCCTGTCTAGCAATCTACTTGTCTAGGCTGTAAGTGTGAATATCTAAATGGTCAATTAATCTAGGCTAAATTTTTTTCAGTCAAATGGTAGAATATATATTCTGATTCCTTAAAAAAGTTAAAGAGTACAGCCTTAAAAAACTACTCTGTCAGCAGAAATAAAACCAGGCTTAGCATATGAGCTTCTGCAAAGCTGCAAATATTGGGAAATTCAGTTGGACAGACTAAGGCAGGACGAAGTTGTTTTTTGCTTCCTTTTTTTCTGATGTGATATGAGAAATCAGAATTTCCCATCACATTGATGGCAATAAATATAATTGCAATTATAAAACCACCAATCAGAGAACACCTCCTCTCAGTGCTGCTTTTCTGTCATTAATGATAAAGTGAGGGAGAAATGGTG
Organism: Cyanistes caeruleus; assembly: GCF_971803275.1. NCBI lineage: Eukaryota > Metazoa > Chordata > Aves > Passeriformes > Paridae > Cyanistes > Cyanistes caeruleus. Next base: position 38,784,713 of record NC_141732.1, read on the forward strand.
GTTGCACATACTGTAATTATAATTAAGCCCAGTAATATACTGCCCACTCAGCATTATAAATCTGATTTCATTCGTGCTCAAAGAAATACTACTTTGACTTACACCTGACACACTTTCATACTGCGATAAGTATTTCAGGGCAACAGCTAGTTTCTGATCAGCTGATTTCTGATGAGTTGGCTATGCTTATGACCAGCTTCTGCCTTCCTTGTAATAGGGAAAATACTTAAACCATACCATGTACATCCAGTTGAGAGTCCTAGCATAGCTAACTTAGATATAGCAGTATGCACAAATTCTGCTGAGGCTTCTCTCCTTACTCACTATTTATAATGATGCCTTAAAGGAATAGAAGCAGACATGTCCTGAGTTGCTGAGCTGGATTCTGCCACCTGCTGTTGAGAAGTCCAGTTCTTCTCTCAGTGAGCCCTAGATGGCATCATCAAGGTGACATCAGCAAGGGTTATGGTTATGGTGCTGGTTGCGGAATACTCAGATCCCCATCACCGATAGGGAAATTGTTAGACAAGGACAGTGACATCTTCTTTGTCAAGATGTATATTTGAAACTCTAGGGAGATCTAGGGAAATAAACCACATGGAGTGACAAAATGAACATATTGTTTGATTGTTTAGGAAGAAAGCAAATGAGACATCATACCACTGCACCTCATATGACAAGATTGAGCCATATCTGATCATTCTCATATCTCCTTTCTGAAACGCTGAAGAGAAGTGGATTTCACCATTCTTCTCTTTTACTCATAGGAACCTTCAATCCTGCTTAAATGATATTAGGGTATCATTAAACCCTAATATTTATAAAGCAATTATATACTTGCTATGTACAACACAGCAGCCAACAAGTTGTACCTTGCTGGGCAGTAGAGAGATATGTCTTCTGTTCCCCATCATCTTGTGCTCCAGTAGGAAGTGGATTTCACAAAGGCAGAAATAGAGAGTATAGTTGGGAGAATTGATGCAGTGCTGAAGCATTTTAGAATATATGAGTTACATAAGCTTTTATGGTTGAAGTTTTCTGAGGACATGCATTTGAATTTTTCTTCCTAGTCATATTTTACACATCTCAGTTTAATTTGTTTTCCATAGTCACTTCAGCCAAAACACAGAACAAGCATATGGTAAGAATGTTCAAGAATATATTCATCCATATTTTGAGTATAACAAGATTAAGTGAGATAAATGCCTGTCTCAATTATCTCACAGAAGGGATCTGTCGCATAACTCAAAGGTGATTAAAATTTAATTTGAAATTTTTGTGGTTCTTAAAAGTCAAGCCACACCTCCAAAAGAGATACACAACTGTTACATAGGCTGGATTCTCTGTACTTAGAATCTATAAGCTAATCTTAAATGAGATCATAGGACACTAAAAACATTCTCTGCCTTTGAAACAGATATTTTTTCAAGTCTTCAGAGCTATAATACTGCCTTTTATCACCTGGACATACATTTGAGTTGACAGAACACAACAAAGAAAATTAAGTAGAAAAAAATTAACTGTTGAAGTTCTTCAAGCATCCTGCGGTGATCACATCATATTGCATGTTGGGCTCCTAACTCAGCTAGAAAACTGAACAATATGAAGAATATGAAGAATATGAAGAATATGTACTACCTAGTACATGAGTATGTACTACCACAATAATGTAAGGGATAAATCACTTTGGCCCATGAATCTTAGCTGTCACACTGACCATGTCAGTTTGTGATCTTGTTCAGAAGCACTTTTTTCTCCATGATGTGCTAGTGAAGCAAGAAAAACATCTTGAAGTATTTAAAAATATACATTATTATAAAAATATATATCAATATATATCAAATTAGTATCTCAAAGTATGTACAAATTATATACCAAATATCACTTTTGATATCTATTCACTCTCTTCAGTTAAAGAATGCAACATGTGTAAGGATATTTGCCTCACAGTAAATCTTTGGTGTACACCTAATTTATCAAATAATTAGCACAACTACTGATTCCAATAGACTCAGAATTACCCTGTGAATATTATAATTTTGTGGTGCATTTGGACAAACAGCAGGGTTTTTCAGCTTTCCTTTTCTGTTTTTGACAAGTCCTTGTTCCTTTCAGATGGTCCTGGTTCCTTTCACACTCTTGAAAACAGTGTGAAAGCCCTGCCCCACCCCACCATAGATACTTTGCTATACCTCAATAGCCAAAAGGTATTACCAAATTGCTTCTAAATACAGCTTAATAGAATGTCCAAGTAAAGGAAAAGTGATTCAAGAGAGTGAAACATTTAAGAATTAGACAAAAACTAAATTTAGCTAATTATTTTCCATCAGTTCATACAACGTTTACCAGGGTAGCTTACTTGGCATGAATTAATGTTTTGTTGCTTCCTGAATTTCAGGTTAATGTGAAGAGAATTGTAGAATTTCATTGAAGTCCTCAAAAACATGTAACTTTTAACCACTATAGTTTCTGAAAGAAACTATCTATAATAATCAGGGAAGAATCAAAAGTGGCTTTCAGAAAAAGATATTAATACATGCATATTACAAAGTTCTATTTTCAGGATGCTGTTCCCAGCCTTTTACTCTTTCTAGTGCAAATCTGCTCTCTAGTGGCAAAAATTACCAAAGCAATTTTATAGAAAAATTCTTAGTTAATCCTGAGGTAATTAAGTAAATTCATTGTTATTTTGCAGAGTGGGTAATAAGGAAAAAAGAAAATTAATAAAGTAAATATTTGAGTGACTGAACTTGAGAGTGTATAATTCTGTCCAGATCTGATAATTCTAGTTAATTTTTTTATCTGTACCAGATCAATCTCTTTTAATATAGCTTAAAATACAATTGAGGTACGGTGGAAAATCATAAGAAGAAATATAACAAATGAAAAAAATAAAAAAAAAGGCTAATGTACTACTGGCATGAATGGTGAATGAGTTTAGCAGATTTGAATCAACAAGCCTGAAAGCCTGTAAGACAGGAATGTCAACTATCAATGCACATGCAGGTTATTACTTGTCAGTAACATTTATCCCCTTTCAAACTACGAAGTAACCATAGAAAAAGGAGATAACAATGTTATTAGATCATTTTAATAATTCCCTAATGACATCTTTCCTTGCAGAAGTTTCCAAGAGAGACTTTCAGAAAGACTGTGAATACAACTGAATTTAGAGTCTGCTCATATCACTATGAAGACTTTTACACCTTGTCACTAGCTTCTGACCTCATGACCGTGATTACATTAGACTGCGTAACACAACCCTTTCTAGCTTGTCAGCTACTTCATTCCTCATTTTAGTAATTCCCACACAGGTATGTGCGTACTTATGAACACTGGTAGATTAAACTGCAGCAGACTGACTAAATTTGCCACAACTTCCACAGGTCAGTACCTGGCTGACATAGATACATGGGTGAGGAATGAACTACTAGTTTCTAGTCCAGGAAGTAAACGCTACCCAACACTGGCCATTTTAATACACAGAAATTCAGCAGCAGATAGGCATGCATTTTTGACTGGAACAGAAAAGAGGGTGATGACCAGTTCTGCCATAGCCATAGCCTCCAAGACACCTGATATTTGACAGCATATTGGCAAAATTGAGCATATTGGTAGAATAAAATTGAGTTTTATAAACAGTTAAGATAATTTTGCTGCCCTAAGGAATATTTGGAGTTCTTCATATGTCAGTAAAGTGGTACAGTATTTGGTGGGTTTCTCAGATATTCAGTAAGAAGGAAAAATAAAAAAGAGTGGAAAAAAAGTGGGTAAATACAAAAAAATGAGGTTGTGCTTCATAACAACCAGAGACTTCATAGAGCATGCTGACTTTTTTAATTGCCAGCCCTCACATTTGGGAAGATAAGGAAGACCAAAAGCTTTTGGAAGTTCTCTTTTTAATCACTGTAGCAAAAGGCTTATATCATCTGAAGTCCTGACTCTTGTTTTCTGAAAGAGGAACTATTGGCGACTGAGAGATGGGGACATCCGAATTGAGATCAGAAGCTGATTTTATTGAGTATACAAATCATTTATATAGGGTTTTACTTGTATGGCATTTATATGGGGCTCTATTTTTGGTAACAATTTCTGATTGGCTACACATTCTTCATTACATCACTTCACCTGGTAACATTGTCACAAAGTTTCACCACACGTTTCCTGGTCACTTCTTGCCCAGGGAGCATTTATCTGTGTCTGTCTCTCCCACGCTTTCTGCTCGATCAGGCCTAAGATATCAGACTCTTTATCAGTTCCATTGTACTCTCTGTTTAATTCCCCATAAGAAACTAATTTCTCATTTACATATTTACATGTGCAAATGCACACAGATGTGTGCCATACCTGTGCACCTGTCTACCAAGAACAGTTACAAATAGCTGAACCTTTAGCACTTTCCCTCTGAAATATTTCTGCAGAATATATCTTTGCTGCACACTCTTTTTAACTAGAGAAGACCCCAAATAAAGCCAGCTGATCCCTGCCCCAAATAGGTAGCAGTCTAAGGCACCAGTGTGTCATCTGCTGAATGTAATTACTAGGGTGAGGGAGACAGACAGACTACTTTAACCAAAATGAAGATGACAGATGACTTTAACCAAAGTCATCACAGAGTAGCAGGTGCTGAACTAGCAAAAACATGCTATGCTGGCACAGTGTAGAAGATGCTCTCCCTGGAAACTTAGAGGGGGCAATAAAATTGTTTCATGTTTGTATACAACTCCTTGCATTTTGCATTACTTGCAGATTTCTGCTATGACAAGGCTGCTGTACAAAGCAAATCAAAGACCTGTGTGAAGTACACACATATATTTTGCTTTGTGTAAAGAAACAAAAGTAGTTATGGGAAACTAGTTCTTGGGGAAGCAAGCTGTTCAGTTGTGTAAGAATTAGACACACCGCTGCTCTGCCTCAGATATATCTTAGGTGGCCACTGTCCAAGCATCTGTTGCTATTTCCCACAATATTATATTACAGCATGAAAAAAAAAATTCCAGCAGCACTAAATTTAAACCTACCTTGGCTCAAAGTTATACTGTAATGTCAAAGGATACAAATTAAACTTAATTACAGAAATATTTACATCAGGATGGATGTTAAATTCAAAGTAACAAACTTTTAATACAATTTGAGACTTGAAATTTAAAAAGAATCTGGAGATTATTTCCTATGGAATCACTACTTCAAAACAGCTCAGAAAAGTTACCTGAATTTTCCCAATGGACTACTGAGAACAGTTAAGTGGTAAGGAAACATATGTATCTGCATTTCCCTGGCTGATCTATGTGTCTACAGATAAGTGTACAAGTGTACAAGTGTAAGTGTACAAGGAAATCTCATGCTCTGCCCTCATAAGGTGGCAATGTAGCTCAGCTCTGAGTTATACACCTCAATTTTCATATTTAACCAAGGATTTCCACTTCTACTCACACCGTCTGTCAAAGGTATATTACCACTTTGTAATTTTCCTATTGCACAGTGTTGTTTAAAAGCACTTTTACAACACTAAAAGATTTGCATTAAGCATAGAAGACTGTCCTTAGCTAACCTTAGTTAACCAGTCCTAAGTTAACAGTATCCCAGAACTGTAAGATTAGTACTGATATAACTTGATGCTTTTAGGAAGTATTGGGTCAGACATACTCACAGCACTTCTAAAGAACTTGAAAAAATGGAGTCACAGCAGTGTTGTTCACAGCATAACTGAGCACAGAAATTGCTCAAAACATCCTGGGATAATGTTTTGTAGGAGGTCAAAGAGAAGGAAGCTGGAAGACATACATATATGCAAACTGAGATTTTCATATGGGAGTCAAGATACTTGCATTAAGCCCGAGAGAGTGAGTTGTGATCACAAAAAGTAGAAACACTGAACAGTGGAGAAGCGATGGAAGACCTCATGGTTAAGACAACACTCTTCACAGCAGGACAGTCAGGAATGAGTGACTAGCCACGGGAAAAACGTAAGACAGTGTATCAGATACAGGAATGATATCTTTTCCAGTGTAATAGTGTCAGCATTTAAACCTTCCTGGCTGATCTTTTTCCATAAATTAGTTGTTTTTTATTTTTAAACTCTGACAGAAAAATTACACAACAGCATAATATAATTGGCAGTTTGAGCAAAAATAAGCAATAATCCTTCGGGGGAAATTCATCGCTTTAGGACTTTAATGTTTACTGACTTATAAGAAAACATAAAGCACGTTTCATAAGAATGGAAAACTGTGACTGTCTAACCACCCTGTTGTGGTGTGCTTTTATTTCAATAAGTTTAAAGTTTTTTATGTACATGGTTTGTTCTGTTACACCCCCCCTACTTTGTTGGTATATTCCAAGGTGTATCCTCCTCCCCAAAGGGTATCCCAACCCCTTCTTCCAGTACATTCCCCATCAATCTTGTAAACCCAGCCCCTTGTTCCTGAACCTTCCCTGTTCTCCCTCCCATTGAATTGGCAATCCTACTCTGTACCTACCCCTTACTCTGGAACCTTTCCTGTCAATCACCCAATATTTGATGCCCCATTGGATTATGTAAACTGTTCCCTCCCCGCATTGGTCCATGCTTTGTGAACCCCACCTTGAACTCCTCCCTTAAGTCTTCCCTATTGCTTTATGATTTGTACCCCTTGATTCTCCCCTGTTTGTAAGTTGTTGTGCACCGTATTTGGTTGTCTTTTGTCCCTGGACCCTCCAAGAATGAACCTTTTTTTGGAAGCCACACAAAAGACCCTTCCCTGATTCTTGCCCCTACCCTCAACACACAACAGAACTCATGCTGTAGAGCTAGAGCCCTACAGCTGCACCCCAGACTGTGCGGCTTTCTGGGGGCAGCCCACTCCTTGGCACGGTCCTGGGAGCTGGCTGGGTGAAATCTGGCACTGCGCCACCCCCCTAAAAGTATAATTATAATTTGGGGTTTTTTCTGGTCTCCACTCAATATTAAAAATTAAATTTGACAACTGCAATTCTTCCTCACCAGATAAAATATTTACTAATCCCTTGATTTAAACATAGATCAATAGTACTAAAAAGAAAAACATCCAACCTTTCCTGCTTCTGAAAAAGTCAGAAACTCCTCCCTCAAAAAACCCAGCAATGAAAACCAAGAAAAACCTTTCGTTTATATGAAATTTAAGTGCATTAAACAGCTAATAAATGTTTGAGAGACAACTGCTATAACCTGAATAGTAAAAAACATGTAGTCGATTATTCACCATATGTTAAGCTTCCCCTTCAACAGTCTATTTCCCTACAATCCCAACAAAAACGGGTTTTTTGCAAAAATGCAACATCAGTGTGACTTTCCATTTCAGCACCTTGCTATCCCCCTCAGAAATTACCTAAAGACCACTTTTCTACTGCTTGTGCGTCACTCAGCATGCTGTCTCAGCTTCTGCTAGGGCTTAAAACAGCATGGCTAACATCAACCATATGTTGTTTGTACTTTCATCCTTCCCCCAGGGAGGAAATGTACTGTGAAGAATTCTGTTTTCAAGGTGGTTTGCTTTTATTGTTGGGGTGGGGTTTTTTGTGGCCCAGGTGGAAAATTATCTTATTAGAGATTTGGTCCAAAAAAGGGAAATTTGTTCAGACTCATCCTGACGAAATAAGTCAGCAGTGTTCCCTTGGTGGGTGGCAGAGCACACCTCAAGGTGCTGCAGTATTACCTGGATGGGATTATGGATGGGAGATGGTCCTACCCCACACACAGTAGTGTCACAGATAAAGTTCCAATATTCAGAGTTTCAGGCAGAAACTAGAGACACAATTACCTATGGATTTGGTGCAAGGCACTAAGCAGAGCAATGTTCAATTTCTGATCACTATTAAGGGTAAAATCTATGTATAGTGTGTATGGTAGCTTAAATTTGTGGTGTATGCATTTTTTTCTGTCATTAATACATTAAATCATAGATGCAGTCTAGAAAATAGGGGATGCATGCCGTCCTGAACCACCTTCTACACTCTTTCATGTTTTGTGGGTTTTTTGTATGGTTGGCTGTTTAGTTGGTTGGTTTTCATTTTGTTGGATTTCTTTAAATAGAGCCAGCCTATATAGTTCAGAGCTCTGGGTTGTTTTCCACATTTTTTTCTGATCCCTGTGATTATTTTGATTTGCCTTCTCTGAAATTGCTTTAACTAGCTGAGCTTGAGCAGCTCCCTACTGCCACAATATTTTCATCAACAAAGCACGTGAAATGGTGCTTATAACAGTGATACTGAACACACTGATGATGTGCTGCACTCAGAAGTCAAAATATATTTGAAAAATCCTTATGACATCCTGTTGATGTGAGCAACACAATTATATTTAACATTTCGGTTTTGTCTTTACAGTACATTGTTTGTTTCTTGACTTATAGGTTAAATGCCCGGAATTAAGAGGAATGCATTTTCTTAGCCCCCTAAAGGATAAAAACCATAAAAACAGAGAAGTGTATGTTTGAAAGAAGTTTCAGGAGCTGTCTAATGATAGACATAGTGTGGTACAGATTTTCCAAATGGAAAACTAACATAACAGTGTTCTATGAAAATTACACAACTAAAAATAGACAAAATATAAAGAATGAATAGTGCACTTTTTTCCCAGTGAAATATCACTGTGTCCCAGTCTAAAATTCCCTTGACAATCATTCTGACATACTTTGCATATTAAGCAGATTTTTAAGAAGTATGTTAGTATTACTTTTGCCTTTTATCCATTGATGTATTTTCATACAAGTGTGCAAGAGCAAGTGTGCTATCAAATCCCACACAAGTTCCATATACTTTAAAAAACAATTTAGTTGCAATGGTTGATGACATCTATAACTTTTACTTTCCTTCAATATTGTTGCATGAACTCAAAGTTTAAATGCCTTCAGTGCACTGCCTCTTGCTGGCAGCAGATGTCCCCTTGTGTCCAACACTTTGCATTTGTAAAAAATACTAGTTGTGAAATGGCATTTCATCTGCTGAGCACTATAATAATTTTACTTCACTCATTTCCACAAAGGTCCAGGAATAAGCGAAATGTGTTGTTTCTATGTTTGTGTAAATGTAAGACTGAAAGTTCAAGAGAAAATTTCAAAATTCTGTGAATCTCTGTTCAGTTTTTACGTTATGCTTACAAACAAACAAAAATAAAAGGAGGAGGATTATTCTTAGGTACCTTGTCTAATTTGCCACAGAAATAATGGGTCAGTCAATCTTCTCTGGGATTCCCTGGTTGGTATTTAAATATATTTAATCTCTAATACAGAACCTGAATTTATGTAGTTGGTCCCCTAAATATCCAACCTCACATCCTGGTTTTAGCAGATTAGGGATCCAAATCAGAAAGCAAGTACAAAAATTGGAAAAGTTTGGATTTTATGTCTTTTACTTGACCCTGCATTTTTGAGAGCAGCTAAATTTCCAAGTGTGCGCTGCTTAAGTAAGCATGAGTTTGCTACTTTGGATACCAGGACACTACAGGTCGTCTAAAACAGTGGTAGCAAGAGTAATCCCCCTGAGTCAGTGATTGCAGACAACCAAAATTAGCTACTAGAGCTACTTCTGTGAGGTTATAGAAGTCTACAGCACCCATCAAGAATTGCTTTGTTGGTGAGATCTCAGGATCTACCCAATAATGATGTTCTTTCAAACCTTGCAATGTACTTTTGCAGTCTTAAGCACAAAAATCTGGGACAGAGGTTTTATTCAAATTTCTCTGTGAGCATACATATGTGTGTTTAAGGTCAGATGGGGGGAAGTGACAAGCCTTGTTTCTGTAGCTACCCACGTATGTCTGATTTTGGTTTAAATATTTAACAGAAAAATCACTTGGAAAATGTACTGCAATTTTGCAAATGTTTTTTAAGCATTTTTTTCTCCATATGGAATAAAGAAATGTGTCTGGGAATGCTGGTGCCACAACTCCAAATTCTTATTGTCTCACTTCCTGATGAGATCCATATACAAAAAAAACTTGAAATATGAAATGACTGTAAAAACTCCTATTGCAAAAGCCACCCATTTCATGATAAGACTACTGACAATTAAACAATGTGTTATTCTTCTCTCACCAGCTGTTCTTGGAGCAGAAAGAAACATGGGTAATATTACAGCATCACAAAACTGAAGACAGAATTTTCAAGCACTACTTAAATGCCACAGAATTTAACAAGTGGCTCTCTTTTCCTTCTACATAACTACAAACACATTCCAATGAATCCTGACAAGACTTTTTACCTACCAGGTACAGAAGGAACTAAGATTTGCTTCGAACTACCTCTAAATGTTATTAATTGTTTTCTGGTTTTGATGAAATGTAAATGTTTTATAATTGGAAAAATGTGGCAAGCCGAGGAGGACAGAAAGTGATTGGATTACTTTATTTCCTGATTTTGATAGCAATCAACAGAACAGGTAGAGTTGATCAGCTTTGTATGGAAATTTAGCCAAAGGGTGAATAATTTACCAGACTTTTCTCCAAATTTTTTTTTCTTTTCCAAGGGTGAATAATTTACCAGACTTTTCTCCAAATTTTTTTTGCTTCCCCCAAAGAATCAACTATTTGCATTTGCATCAAGCAGTGGTCTCTGTTATTGATACTAGTTGAAGAAAGTAATCTCTCATCTCACATTCTTCTCTACTTGTGAACTGCCCCAATAGTGAACATGTTTGTCCCTTCCCATCTTCTGGAAAAATCAATCATTATATTTGGATTTGTTCCATTTACTATATTTAAGCAAAGACCCACTGATCAGAAGCTGCTGTTTCATTTTATACTTTAATTAAGACTACTATTGTCTTTTAAAACAATCACTCAGAATGTACCTCAGCAGTACAGAAATAAAACTTGCAAAGAAGAATTAGGAACCAGCTTGCTTGTTTTCAAAACCAAAAAGGCACAATCTACATGAGCTACATGAGCTGCATTTCTCAGAAGACTATTCTAAGACATCACCAGTCCTATTTTTAATGTGAATTTTAAAGTGAAATAATGGCATAAATGGCAATTTTTATTAAAAATATTCTACCATTAGAATAACAAAATTGAAGACATTTTCTTCAAGAGAAGGAGGAAAATCTGATAGGGTAATTCAACAATAATTATGAGACTATTCAGATGAAGGACAAGTTATACTGGCATAAATAACTACATACAGCAAACTGTTTTCCAACACAAATGTCTTACAGAAGTGAAGCTGCAAACCCACTGTTTTGTGATGCACTGTGAAATTCTGAAAAGTGTCAAAAACCAAGCTATTCTTCTTTGATTTCAGCAGACTTAGATTTTAAGAGGTGTCAGAAAGGTAAGATTCTGTCATATAAAGGCACCAATACTTGCTCATTAACAAAGACTGCATTGTTGTCTCAACATCCTATTCAGGTCTCTCTGAAAGGTATATTTCAACAGTTACTCTATGTTGGAAAGTCTGTGGAGGGGTTCTCAGTCACTTTATTCCCCAACATTATTATTATTTTATCTAGTTTATTTTATCTTTTAGGTGTTAACTGCTTACAATTACTTAGTTTTGTGAAATACCTGGGTTGTCTATGGAAAACAGAGATTATATTCCACTAATCCGTCATGAAACAGCAGTTGAATGCAGAACTGTGCTTTTACTCAGGCCTTGCTCAGGTAAAATCATATTGTTTAAAAGGCAGGTAAGAATTTCAGTGCTTGAAAGGGCATTGGTCTATCAATTAAAAAATGTTTTTAGCCACCTGGTCTGAATTTATAGAAGTTATGTGGCAACTCTCTGAGTAACAAATATACGTAAGGTGTTGCCTCTCAGACTAGACTAGGTCTGCCAACACATGCACACACATTTTACCTATAACCACAAAGAATTTCAGCTAGTGCTCTGGTTTGCATTACATGGATCTGCAAACAATGCAGTCCTGTTCTGTGCTTCAGTAGACTGGCAAGAATGATGAGCTGGCAAAGGGATATTTTGTGTTTCTGGATGAAATTTTGTTGCTTCTTTCATAGGCATTTTTACATAAGTATCTTCAGGGAAGCAGACTCCGTGGTGATCACTGTGCCTTAAAAAGTTAAAGTTTCTATGACTTTTCAAATTTCTCTCTGATACCATCTCCTGAATTCTCTTATTTCTAAAATCAAGTATGCTAGTAAGAGTTTTACAATCACACACTGCAGACAGCACTGTTACCATTAAAGTGCAGGGCCACCTAAACAGTAAAGAAGCTGTACTGAAGCAAACACAAAGACAAAAAGTCCCACCATCTGTAGAAGTTGTCAGGAAATGCATTAGTAATGAATGCTTGCTTTAGTCAGCACACTGGTGTTACCGAGAGCATGTTATTCTGCCTACCTCAGTTGCAAAACCCAGTCATCATGGGAAAAAAGATTGTGTTATCATAGACAGCTTAATCTACTCGCAAAGCTCCTGGAAATGGTTTGTGAAGATTTACAGCTTGCTTAAAAGCTTAACTTGAAAAAAATATTTAGACAGAGTTGGTTATGAGAGAATGGGATTCTAAAATGCTTCAATGCCCCACAGTGCTACATGGATGTAAGAAGCTACTAGATATTGAGCCATGTGAGCCACAATGAAGGTATGATCAAAAGTTGATTTAGCTTCCAGCAAAAATTTATATTTTTGGGTCATATTTCTGGTTTTTTCTAAGGCTGACAAAAATAGTCAAACTGCACAGAGTACAATTTTGGTTTTGATCTGAGTTCTGCAATATAGTAGGCCTCAAGAAGTTCAACTGTTCTTTTCTATTTTTCATCACAAAGATTTGTTGTTAACTAACTGTGGCAGAATGAGAAGGCTAAATCTGTTGTTAATATTTAAAAATTATCAGCTAACTAAATGAATTTGATGTGCATTCAAATTTAGGGCTAGAAACTGTCTGTAGTTCCTGAGCCAAACCAATTTATTAAGACTGTTCCTGGAAGATAGGTATTGCTTTTCTATGTATCAAGAGGACAAAATTGCCACTTTAATCTTAAAAATTCAGCTTTAAATTCATACACTGTTCCCATGAGATTTGCTATATCTGAACCACACTCAAAACCTGATTTCAGGGAACACTTACAATCAGAGTCCAGTACAGGAAAGAGCTTGCCTCTGATATGGATAGCACCTTTCACAGACTCTGCAAGATCTCTTGTAATAGGATGTAGCCACTACCTATAATATTATGATTGTGTAGTCAATTCATCTTCCTATTATTTGCAGGCAAATGAAATCTACAATACACACTGCAGAATTTTTGAAAAAAATTAATTGTCTTTCTTCCAAAGGTACCTGTGTCTGACAAGAACAACGAAATTCTCACTTCATCTCACTTTATTTTTAGTGTATCTTTCTCTCAGGCTTCTAGCAGTGACTGTGTGAAGACTTCATACATCACATTTTCATGCTTCTCAGTACAGAAATTGCTAAGACCCTATGCCTCAGGAAAACTTTCAAGTAATGGTTCCACTGTTTGCTGTTGCAGAAGTCATTAGAGACCCCACTTTTATACAAGACAACAAGTGGATAACACTGCTATAAACGTAGGGAGATTTGTACAAACCAGTGTGACCTTCATGTAACCACACGGAGGCTAAAGATCTGTTTGGGTTTCATTAGCACACAGCTTTTACCAAGTCAGAGCGTCAGCACACAAAATATTCATTTGAAATTGCTACATCAAAAGAGTAAGAATGGAAAACATTGATGACAAGAGAGTTTCTAAGACACTTTGTATGAGACTGGAATCCAATTCTTCAGGTAAATAAATGCAATTGATGCAGGATTGATATCCCTTTGCTTCTCTTCTAGTTTCATTCTTAAGAGAGGAGGTATGCGTGACAATAGCGAAAAGAGACATGGAAAATGAACCTTTAGAGTCAAACCTCATGAGCTTCTGTTGGACACCTTACAGACAGTTAGAATTTATGCCAATTGTGTTTTTATTTCTCACCTTGCAGGTCGCAAGCTCTACCTTGCAAACAGTGCATAACATATGTGTTACCTGAAATTCATATCAGATGAGTCCACCTAGAAACATATGAAAATTACTTTTCAGCCTAGAAAATTCAGTCTCATGCAGACACATAGTGTTATTACTTTTCACTCTGCATATTGAATCTAGTCAGTTTGGATATTTTGTATGTGATGAGATGACAGCGTTTCAAAACACGCTGCATTATTTATTTTGGCTGAATTACTCTTGCTGTGGTGATCTTGCCTTAATTATGGTCAACCTGTTTTAACTCCATCAAAATTATTTTGAGTACAAATCTGCTCATAAACTCTGCTATGTTTCTAATTCAAATATGCTAAGAGAAACAGCATATTAGTCAATTATCAGTCAATTCAATACAAGCAAAAAGTGGGACAAGAAGTGACCACATATTGAAATGTCCTATTAATACAGTGTTTATGTTTCTAAAATAAAGGTGATTTTTAACTGATACAATTTGGAATAAATAATGTGCTGCTTGGGCTAAGGTTTTAAGTAGAGGATGGACAGCAGTTCAGTTACTTGTATTGACGTGATGAAGAGAAACAAATGTGTTACATATCTACTTTGTCCTGCAGCAGGGACAAGCAACCCAGGTGGAAGTCCTGTGCTGCAAATCCCCAATCTGAGTATGTCTGAAGTTCTGAATGAGAGATATGTGATATTCAACCACACAGGGTTGCTAAACTAAACCTGCTAAACCTAACTCTGCAACAGAAATATTGCAATACCACATATGGTAACTGGTTGTCTGCAAGGCAAACATTCTCATTTAAATAGTGTATGTTCTGTCAGTAGTCCCCACAGCTCTTAAAAGCTCCTAATACAAGTTTTCTTTAGTTATCACAGAACTAGGTTTATCTGGCATCAGTTTTTAAGATGGTTAGTTCAGCCATGTAATGGAAATTAAAGTGCTTAGTCCAGTGCTGCCAAGCCCACATGGGGGACAAGCATTGAAAAGAGATGTAGACAGGAGGTAGACTGCTATGCTCTTATACATCTCTCTGATAAGTTAGGTTTTCGTTCCAAAGGTCTACCTTTGGCTGAAAATACTTTAAAAAGAAGATTCTGGTCATTCTTACATGGTTGCAATAGCCCAATTAAGTCCTCATGGTATTCCAGGAATATATTACAGCAGTTCCACTTTATGACATTTAGTCACTGCAGTTGGTTGAGGTGTCATGGAAGAGTTAGAAATAGCTAGAATGAACTAGTGCTTTGACCATTAGGTACTCTTACTCTTTCACAAATCTTGTCAAAAGCTGAGATCTCCAGATGTTTCCCACGCACACCTGAGACAGGTTTCTGCTGTCTAATTTAGTAATTAATTCAAAGCTAATTCACTATAGAACTTGGATTAACCACATTTCTGAGATGCAATGGTGCAAAAAAATAGATAACGCTAAGTTTATCCCATGCTCTGCTTGCCTTGTGCACAATTACTCCTCCACATATTGGGTAAACTACAGAACTTGATATTCCAGTTCTTCTTGGCACCTAGAGAGTACTCTTGCAACACCTTTCAGCTTCCCACTAGGAGCTGAGATACAATTTCTGGCTTAACAGGCAGCTTTCAACTGATTTGAAAGTTTTCTTTGCTTGCTGCCAGCATCATCTCAGTGGGGCATCAAGTTTCAAAGACTAAAAAAGACTAACTAGTACTATCCTGCTATTCCCCTTGCCATTTTGGGATTGCTTTCCCAACACTTTATTTTTTTTGATAATTTTTTCAGGGTAGCCACAAAGCCAACATGTTACAACCAGGCACACTAAAACCACAATAAACTAAACTAAACTTTCATCACCTAGAATGTGTGAGAATAGCTGCAAACACTCCTTTATGCCCTTAATCTCCAACACCATCATCCCTCTTCTGCGTGTGTGGTTGGAGGAGGTAGGGGAGAAGCAAATAACCCTCAGGAACTTTTTCCACAGTTCCCAGATTTCTCTGCCTACCATACACACACCTCCAACACAGCAATACAACTAGGATGGCAGCAAGTTCCATCATCCCTTCACAGTAACGTGCCACTTCCCAATGCCATTGTCCCCTTCTCAGTTAATACCAGGTCAATAGAAGCTCCGACTGTGTGTCTCATACTTGACAAAGCAAAAATGAAGAAGCCAGAGGAAGAACTAATAGAACAAAGAGGAGAGAAAAATAACTGGCACTATGTCTGTGATATTTAGGGGGAAAAAAAATTCTTAGTCATACCAAGTCCTATTTTTTGGTTTCTGTAGTGACCAGAGAATTACAGCAGATAGCTGGAATGCCAGTGTTGACCCAGTAGAACTGAGCTGGGGATTCAAAGCTGGGTGTGAGAAATGAGTGGGCTGGTGAGGAAGATCCAGATTAAGAGTTGTTTAGAAATATTGTGTAAATGGAGAATTGGGGGGAGTACAGAATTTGAAACATACAGACCAGGAATTCCTATAGGGCACTATCTCAATAGCTTTCATCATGTCTTTAATTTCAGAGATATTTTTTCTCTCCCCTTTCTTTCCTGTCATAAGCTTCCATTGCAAAGGACTTATCCCTTTACCTCCCTTGCTTTATTACTGTCAGAAGTAAAGCAGCCTTAAGCAATTAGCAGCAGTTGCCTTGTGTTGAAACAATGAAACTGCTGAGCAATAGGGATAGGCTCATTATTATGAGAGACCCAGCACTATGATAATCCAGCGCAGGGACTGCCAGAAGAATTACTGTTGTTACTAATTACTGTTAATGTTACTAACTTCACTGCATTTCATGCGGGAAACAATTCATCCAGTGTTTCACAAAATCAATCTTTTAGTCTTCCAGCTGTACATATATATGTCAAATACTGAAAGTCAGCATCTGATGAGAGCAGAGATGTGATTCAATCTGCTGCCCACCAAGACAACTTATGTGGCCCACTCTTCTGGGGGCAATTTGGGACTGCATACCAGACACATTCTTTGAGGCTGGTAGTAGCAGCCATCTCCCAAGAATCCAAGACTCCAATATGACACAATGGCCACAGAAGAACTTAACAGTGAAGACAAGAATCTTCATGTCAAAGCCAAAAGAGATATTTATTGTCTCTCTTGACTTTTCAGATAGCCTCAAACCACATCTTTCTCTTTATTGTGCAGAGATTGGAATTTTACAATTATATGATTAAGTTCAGAAACTCAAGGAGATTAACTACTATGCATTTCAACTAGTGTGAAAGTGAAGTTCACTGGTTTTAACTATCCACTACTGTAAAACTTTAAGCTATTGTTTGTCTGTAGTTAGCAACAGCCACAAGGTTTTTGCTATCAACTGTTTCATCAACCGTTACCCCAGGTTTCTCTCACCCAAGCACAGTGAACACTAGTGAAAGAAACCCCAAGGAGTGTACTTCCATTGTGTTATCCAAGAAGACTGCCAGAAACTCTCCACAGTTGTGTAGCTCCAGGGAGCTAATTATCAATTAAATATTAATTAATATACTATTATTAATATATTCAATATGAAATTCTCAAACATTGCTTTTATCAGCTACCTCAGTTCCTAAGCAGTCTTCTTTCCAGTTGCCTCTCTTCTCCACTGACTTTTAGGCAGTTGCTCAGATCCTGCACAGCTATGCACAGCAGCTCAGTCACTTCCCCACATCTAGGTGCACCTGTGGGGAAAGGCCTTCAATGCTATTCTTTCTCTTCATGGCATTTATCTCTCCCTAGCAATCTTTGGCTTTTAGGGCCACTCACTTTGGCAAGACTTTTAAAGTAGTAATTTCTGCTCTTATTTGAACTTACCCATTATTTCCACTATACTCAGGTTTTACTTTTGCTGCTCCTTTCATTAGAGAAGTATCTAAGCAAATGTTCCTTCCAGCAACGAATTAACCAGTTACAGATACAGGGGTGTCAAGAGTAACATGTAACTTGTTAATGAGGTACAGAACCACAGCCCCCTGTCCCATTCCACCTAGGGCAGCGTGGGGCTGAGGAAGCCTTTGTGTGTGGAGGAAGCAACAGCAAGCTAACTCCAGCAAGTTCAACAAACTGGACCGGGTTTGAAATGTGGTGAGGAAGTGCACATTAATACGTCTATGTTTACCTTCTTAGGCAAGTCCAGTTTGTAGCTGATTTCGTTTAGTTAGCACTGAAGGGTGTATATATCTGTATATAAGTGTTTAAAGGGGGTGACACCAAGAGAATGAAGCTGGGCTGTTCTCAGGGGTGCTGAGCAATAGGACAAGAGGCAATGGGTGGAAACTGAAGCACAGGAAGTTCCACCTGGACATGAAAACTTCACTGTGCACTGGAACAGGTTGCCCAATGAAGTTGTGGAGCCTCCCTTATTGGAGAAATCCAAGAACTGTCTCGACATAACATCCGTGGGACGGTCCAGAGGGAGGTTGGACCAGATGGCCTGCTGTGCTCCCTTCCAATCTGACCGATTCTGAGAGGCAGCGATTCAGTGACCTTCCTTGACCAAGCTCGCCACACGACACAACAGGCTGGAGCGATGACGGCCCGGGAGGCCCAGGGAAGGCCGCTCCCAGAGGCGCCCCTCCCCGGGAGGCCGCGGCGGGAGCCGGGGCCGCTCCGGCCGCAGGGGGCGCTGTGTGCCGCGCCGGGCCCGCCCTGCCGCGCGTGGGCGCAGAGGCGGAAGCGGCGGCGCGGCCATGGCGGCGGCGGGCGTGGGGCAGCAGTGGGTGCTGGTGGAGATGGTGCAGGCCTTCTACGAGGTGCGGCCGGGCAGGCGCCCCGAGCGTGGCGGGGCGGCGTGAGAGCGGCTTGGGGCGCAGGGAGTGGGGAGCGGGGAGGTATCACCGGAGCTGCCCCGAGGGCGGCGGCGGCGGCGGGCGGTGCTGGGCGGTGAATCGGGAGCTGGGTGCGGGTCAGTGCTGCGGAGGTCGGGCTGCACTCGCTGAATCGTGAGTGTGAGTGCACCACGGCTGTGTATTGAAAATATACACGCACGTCCTATTTCTGCAGGTTAAAAAGCTACATTTAAGGCGTGTAGCAGAGCATTAAGCCTTAAAGTTCACGGTACTTTGCTGGGGTCAAGGTTTCTAACTTACAAATGTCGTTTGCAAAGGAAGAAACGGCGTTTAAATGTTTAGGCTTGAGTTTCCTCCTGGAGATCAGCTGTGCGTGTTTGTAGCCAGGCTTTGGATGTTTTCGTGATGTTAAAAAGGATGTCCTGATGATAGGCAATGTTTTCATGTCCCTTCCTTTGGCAAAGGGTGGTTACTTTTAAAGAATGTATGCAAGATTTGCAGTCCAAATATAGAAGTGCTTAGCCAATGAAGCAGGTAGCACGCTCTAGTGCACTGAATCCAGGATAATTGTAGGCACTGAAAAGCAGAGACCTCAGTGGGAGTATACTGTGTGTTCTTTAGATGTCATGTCATACACGTCATGTATGTGTTCTTAATATGTTTGGTAAACTGAAAAGTACTCTGCAATAGGTAACATTTGTGATTTGCAATTTGGTACGCCATAGGACTCTTTACCGGTTTTAAAAGTTTGTGTCCAATTTACTTTAGTTTCTGGATGTGTGATAAGTTCTGCTTCATTGGCAGGTCAGCTACAGCCAAAAGTGTTGATGTGTGGGAGCAGTTCCCCTGACTTGAAGAAGGAGTGTGCTTGTTTGTGTGCACTTCTAGAAATAATTTTGTGTGCCTTTTAAAAATAATAGACAGGAGTCTTTCTGAAATGGAATAACTAAACTCCTAAGTAATACTAGGTGTCCAATGCTGATGCCATAACTGCACATCTGCTTCCAACTAGCTGTGCTGCCAGAGCAAACTGGTTTTTGTCCCCCAAAGAGTCTAACTTTAGCTTGGATCAACTCTGGTTTGCTTTGTCTTTTCCCACACTTTGTGTCCACAAAAGAGAGGAAAGGACACAAGGACAAAACTAGTTGAGCTGACTCGGTTTATACCTGATGAAGTGCCTGTAAAACTGACAGAACCTGGCTGTAAGAACAGAATTGGCTTTCTTTTAAATACTGGCTGTCCCTGCTGGTGGACTGTAAGTTACAAAACTGGAGAGTTGAAATGACTTTGTATAGATGACACAGACCTTCAGGCTCTCAGAATACTTATTGTTGTGAAAGCTGCCTGCCTTCAAGGGTACTGTCTGGTGCAACCTGTATGACTTAACTGCCTTTACTCTCAGTATTCAAATTATGTGTGGAACTGAAATCAGTTTAGAATGTCCCTTGTTTATGAACAACAGACCTAATCCATTCAAAATCAAGTCAACAGCTACAAGTAATAGCTGCAAAACATTCCACTTTCATATACTTAAAATTTTTACTGATTTAGAAATATATCAGCTGATTATCAGCTTTGGGTTTTTTTCTGAGTGTGCTAGTAGGTACAAAAGGGTTGTGTTGTGTCACAGTGCTTCAAGTATAATTCTCTTTAAACTAATTCTTTTGTTTTCAGGCTCCTGCTTACCATCTCATTTTAGAAGGAATTCTGATACTATGGATAATCAGACTTCTTTTCTCCAAGACATACAAGCTTCAAGAACGATCTGATCTAACACTTAAGGTATGGTGAAAAAGCATTTCTCTTTAGAGAAACAGTTTATAGTACTTGATATATGGGGTGTTGAGCCACCGCTGCATTATAAATGGTTCTTTTGTTTTTTTTCTTTAACTTCAAATAAAAGAAGTACTCAGGAGCTGATTATTGCTTAAACGTGTCAGTTTTTGCTTTTAAAGTAGCACTGTATTTGAGAGTCTGAGAAATAAGAAAATGGATATGACAGTGACTGTTAAGCTATGAAAAACTCATTAGCTCATTGTCATTAGCTCTACTCAATGGAGAGCTTAATTTTAAGAATGAAAGCTATGTTAAAACTCCACCAAGCAAAATGAACTCTGAGATTGTAGATGGTAGTAAAATAGTCAGTCGGGGTATGCACTGTCTAGGAGTGACAACTCTGAGACTTTACAGTGGGTTCCACAAAAATTGTAGTTTAGCAGCAGTTTTCTTCTTTTGCAATATTGTCCTGAGAAAATAAAAAAGCCGTACTTGTGAAGACTGGAATTTCTTCCTCACTTCTGGCTGTAGACTATCAGAAATGAGTGAAGTTTGTTTTGAAGATGTCCCTGGACTAGTTTATTTGAGCTTCAGAGTTGTGATAACCCTTATAAATAGGTTAGAATACTGAAATTTCTTCACAGTACTAAAGAAAGTTTGTGAAAGAGATTTATGGGTATTTTTAATGGGTGTATGTAATTCCCCTCTATGTGGTGTGTTTGCATGCTTTCTTGCTCTTATTCTCAGTACGGATGCACATTAAGGATGCGTGCTTAGGGTAATTAATCAGTGAACAGCATGCGGAGGCTGTAGGCACAAGTCTGCAGTTGAGAACAAAACTGCAGGCGGTGTCGTCATTTGGGGAGCACTTATTAAACAAGCTTAGAGTGTTCTAGAGAACACTTCACCAGGTATTTATTGAGACAGCCAGCATGGCTTTACAAAGGGCAAGTCCTGCCTGACCAACGTAGTAGCCTTCTGTTATGGAGTGATTCCATTGGTATATAAGGGAAGGGCTACAGGTGTCATTTACCTGGACTTGTGTAAAGCTTTGACATGGTCCCCCTCAACATCCTTCTCTCTAAGCTGGGGAGAAATGGATGTGATGTGTGGACTGCTAGTTAGATAAGAGAGTGGTTGAATGGTTTTACAAACAGGCTAGCGGCCACTGTCTCTGAGTCCCGATGGATATCAGTGACAAGGGGTGTCCCTCAGGAATCTGTACCGGGATCACTGTTACCTACTATCTCAATATCTTAATTAATTTAATATCTTAATTAATGCCTTAGATGATGGGATCAAGTGTACCCTCAGCAAATTTGCACGTGATACTGAGCTGAGTGCTGTGGCTGACACACCTGAGGGAACAGGTGGGTCCATGAGAATCTCATGAGGTATAACAAGGCCAAGTGCAAGATACTACACTGGGGTCAGAGCAACCTCTGGTATCAGCACAGGCTGGGGATGAGCAGATCAAAAGCAGACCCAGGGAGGAGGACTTGAGGGTGCTGGTGGATGAGATAATGACCCAGCCATGGGCACTTTCAGCCCATAATGCCAAACGTGTCCTGGGCTGCATCCAAAGCAGCGTGGGCAGCAGGGCAAGGGAGGGGATTCTGTCCCTCTGCTCTGCTCTGGTGAGAACCCACCTGGAACCCTGCATCCAGCTCTGGGGTCCCAGCACAGGTAGGTCATGGAACTGTTGGAGTGAGTCCAGAGGAGGCCACCAAGATGATCAGAGGGATAGAGCACCTCCATTCACCGCTAGGAGAAAAGGCAGAGAGAATTAATTGTGATTGATTAGCCTGGAGAAGAGAAGACAGGGGTGACCTAAGTGCAGCCTTCCAGCACCTGAAGGGAGCCTACAAGAAAGATGGAGGGAGACTATTTACAAGAGCATGTAGTGATAGGACAAGAGGGAATGGCTTCCAAGTGGCAAGTTTAAGTTTAATACTAGGAAGGAATTCTTTACTGAGGCACTGGCACAGATTGCTCGAAGAAGTTTTAGATGCCCTGTCCCTGGAAGTATTTAAAGCTTGATTGCATGGGGCTCTGAACACCCTAGTCTAGTGGAAGTCTAGTGGAAGTTGTCCCTGCCAATGGCAGGAATGGAATCAGATTCACTTTAATGTCTCTTCCAACCCAAATGCTTCTACGACTGGAGGCATAAAGTCAACTAAGCAGGAATCAAGAATGGCCGGTTCATGGATGGTTTTGTGTTTGGAAGAGTTTGAATTGATCCTGGGATACTTGAAGTTTTCCGTCTTTGATAAGAATACAGAGCAGGAATGAGTGCCGAGAGAGCTCCAGTGTGGTAAAACACTGAGTGTTCATATCATCTAGGAAGGCATGCTGCAGCCTTAAAGTAGGCACTGATTGTCCATCCAGTCCAGTTCATCTACTAGAGTTTTTCTGCATCAGATAGTTTTCATCTTTAGTATTTTGGAGGATATGATTTTTTTTGTTTTAAAGAGCAGTTATCTCTGCAGTAGAAGGCAGAAAAAGGCTCTTTGCAACTCCTGGATAATTGGTGACCAAAAAAGAACAAAAAAGATGAAACCTTTTTTTTCCTTACCAAGTAAGAAATTCACTTATATATCTCTATATGTATTTTGGATTTTATCATGCAGTTGCAGGTCATCATTTTAATTCATGACTGATCATTTTGCTGAAGCTGAGGAAAGTATGTAGAAAATCTCTAACAGTGCTGTGTGGAGAAGGGAATTGTTCTGTGTGTAACTGAGGGCAGTAAACAACTGGGGGATGGCACATGTGGCCAGTCTGCTACAGCTCAGTGGAAGCAAGGGTTTAGAAGGGTGTCAGGAGGAAAAACATGTGGAAATAGCTTAGGCTTAAAGAACCTTAATTTCGCAGGATGACAGTATTAAAATTCACTGTCAGGACAGCCGTTAACAGGCTTTCTGAAAAATACAAGCATGCAAATATGTTATTGCTGTGATACTTTTATTGAGATTTACACAAAATTTTCTGACGTTGAAGGGTGAAAAGGAATGTGAATGCTAGCAAAAAATGCAACCAGGGATCTAGCATTACCTTGTATGTATGTAGATACATTGATTCACATTGCAGATTACAGTGGCAAAAAGTGACAGAGTGTTGTGAGCCAGATTGCAGCAAAGGGTTTGACTGTTAAAGACACCACCAGGTTGTTACCTTTATCTTGATGGCAAAAGAAATAGCATGGGTGAATGTGCTTTGTTCTAATCCTGTGTTCAAGTTCAAGCCATGAAGGCGGTGCAAGTTAGAGTAGTTGACTATTTCACTGACCTTTGAAGGTGGAAGTAGTGGTTGCTTTAGGAAGAACAATATTTGGAAGGGAATGTCTTGTCTGTGGATAGTTCACTGAAAGTAAGCATAAACACAGCAGTGAACTTATTGTGAATACATCTTCTGCAGTTGGAGGAGTTAAGCAAACTGATACATCAGAGTCATGGAATAATTCAATTTCCCTTTCTACAGTGTAGATAATTCTTGTGAAGAGATCTCATGTATTTTGTGTAGGGGAATAGCTGTGAACACACAGAGATGTGCCGTCTCCTTAAACTTCACAAAAAAATCTGCACCTATTGGCCCTAGTCTGTGTTGTGGATTAACCCCAGTAGGCTTGAACCTTGTGCAGCTGCTCCCAGCAGAGGAAGAGTAAAAGCAAGAAAACTTGTGAGTGTACATAAAGCAAAGGAAAGTGTAAGAAGACAGAAAACAAACAAGTGATGTCTCACTCACCACCCCCTGTGGATGGACCAATATCAGACAGTTCTCAAGCAAAAGGTGACTAAATTCCTTAAAACCTCTCTTCTCCCTTTTATTGCGGTGTGACATCATACAGTATGACATCTGTGTTTGGTTAGTTCAAGCCAGATTGTGTCCTTTCCCGATCTCTTGGGCATGCACCAATCTATTCACTGTGGGAACAGAGTGTGAAACAGAAGGTGCTTGCACTGTGCAAAGGCTGTTCAGCAAGAGATATACAACTTTAGTGTTTTACCAACATTGTTTTGGTCACAGCACTGTGGTGAGATGCTATGAAGAAAATTCCCACCATCACAGCCAGACCCAGTACAGTCTGTTTCATACAATACAGGGTCCCATACAGCCGGGCTTCTGTGTGTGTGTGTTCATCTACATGTAGAAACATGCCAGCTGTTCAGCAAGGAGACTACTGCTGATTTGCCTTCTGACTTGTTCTAGTTTGAGTCATGCTGACTGGACAGTCTTTACCACACCAGAAAGGAATTGTAGATTGCTCAAGTACAGCCACTGGAGACAGGTGTGTTCAGGTGGTAGAGCACACAATGCCTTTATGCCAGCCACTCATGTAAACTTGAAGTTTCTTTGTAAATTATTCTTGGGAATGCTGCCAGAGCAGACGTGGCTCCATGTAATAAATATTAAAGAAGAATACAGTTACTGCACAGCCAGCTTAGTGATCTGTTAGGACAAGTCAATCCTGGGGAATGAGAAGCAGATGATATATTGTGCAACCTAGGGCATTTAAAAGTCATATTCTTAAAGCCATGAAGAAACCCACCCTGAAGGTGGATTCTAGGTTCAGTCAAATGTGTAGCAAGAGTACTACGAAATCCAGTGCAGAAATCACCTTTCAGTTGGCTAACACGTTTTGGTAATAGTGTTTCTAAGTATTCCTACTGCTTCTTTTAGGAAATAGTATCTCCCAAATCATTAACTAAAAAGGCCCAGTGCTTCTCTGATACCGTAAGTTCCTGATAGTGCAACATTTTAGGAATATAAGTAAGTCTGTGGCCATACAGGGTGCTAGACATAGATTCTTGTGGGCTTTCACACAAAATAAAACCTGTAGAAAGTAAAAGTGACAATGAGGATTGGAGTGGGCTGTGGGAGTTTGTATGGCAGCATTTAGCTATGGGTGAAAGGAAGGTGCCTGTTTTTCTTTTAGTCTGCAGTAAATGGAAATGAGATTTACTCTCAAAATCTCTGAAGTATACTAGGAGTCACATTTTCCCATTTGTTTAATGTGTGGCTGAGAAACACATAGACCTTGAGAGCTCTGTTTTGCAGGAACAGCATTCACAGACTAATCAGATATTGTTCTCTAGTGAATGGCAGAGGCAGTCTGCTCTTGTAAAGGTTTTCAGTAATCCTGAGGCAAGACTTCCATGGTAGGTAAAATTTCTTATCTGTGAGCATACATACGTACTTTGAAAAGAGAGAAATTTCTAAGTGGTGTGCCCATTATTTGCACCAATTTGTCTATCCCATTATATTACACAAGTCTAGAAATACTGTAAAATTGAAGGCTTATTCGAGGACCAGTAAACAAAAAGTTTTATTAATATTTTGATGTTAATGTAGAATATGCATGCATGACATCATTTCAGAACACTAGTGCTAGCTAAGAACTGTCTTCACGAACAAAATTTCTTAAGAACATGGATAAACAAGGAAACCTTTTAAATAATTTGTGTTGCTGGGTATTTTCCTTACCCAGGGTATATGGTAATTAAAAAGTAAAATCCACAACAGAATACATCTACTCAAAATCATTGTATATGTATGTATGGGTATCTGTGTGTATTTAGATATGCAGATTTAAGATGTTTTTATGTATAAATATGCACAAACAAATTCAAGATTCTACTACATGTGGGGTTAGAGTTCAGAGAGATAGAAAACCTAAAGCTAAATCTATAAAAAGTTTTGTATATTGTAATTTATAAAATATAATCTTTTTGTAGATTATACTTGCATGTTTACTATGTATTAGCCATAAAATAAAATATATACACTTTATATGCTACTTATATTTTATTTATTGCTTATATAAATTACAAGTAATTATAAAAGGGCAAGTGCTTCTTGAGGGAAGTTGAGGGATGAGTTCACATTCATTGCGGTCCAAGAAAGTGGAGACTGAGTTTTGAGTTCATTCTCTTCATCAAGTGGATGTTTTCAGTGCAGCAAACTAAGAAAAATGCAAACCAACTACGTATTGAGAATGTTACAGTGTGAATTAAAAAAAGAGTGTTTCTCTGTATTTTGAAGATTAAGGGTTTTTTGTTGATATTGGTGTGAAATTTTATCTGTTTAGGAGGTAAAAGATAAAAGTTCTCTGATGTTGGGTCACTGCATGAAAGTCTGTTTCTTCCCTGTCCTTTTGTTCAGAGGCAGATGGTCGTGTTTACCCTGAACAGTCAGGAGGACAGGCCAGTGTACTGAGGTATTTGATGAATGGAAGGAGGAAAGGGTTTGCACTGTCATGTCTTTGGTGGTGGGTGGCTGGTTTAGATTTAGATTGAGATTAGATCATTTTAATCATCAGTGTCTCCAGTCCCCTCCTCTGCTTAGAACTGGTGGAAACAGATGACATAAGATGTGAATATGCAAATGTTTGTCTGTGTCCATGAAAAAGCAAAATGCTGTGTAATGGACAAGGAGAATGAATGTGACCTAGAATTAGTGAAGTGGTGTTTGAAAGGACAATTACACTTCTATATATTCTAAGTTGTATTAAGAGAAAAATTAGGATGTTGCCATGTCTCATCTGTGGCTTTTAACCTATGCTGTGAAGTTTGTGTGCAGCAAAGATTTTAAAGGGAGGAGTAGAAACTTCTTAGAAATTAGTGAGTGGGGGATATGAACATTAATTTGGAATTGTTCATTATCTTTATGTTCATGATCTTAACTGCAATGGGAATGTGCTAATTTACTGTAGTTACAGTGTCAGTTTATACATACTTTTTTTCTTAATTGCTAAACTCCTTGACAAAAGTTTTAATTGTTTTAATTGAACTTGTGTCCTCAGTGGCTAAGCTGTTTGATATTTTGCACACTTAGCTAAAGAAATTTAGACTTTATTGAAAAAGCTAAATATATGCTTACACAGTTTTAATTCTGCTTTCTTTGAAGAGAATGAATTTTATGTTCCCTGCTCTGCCTTAAAGCTGTTGAAATGTTCTGTGTTCAGGTCTCAAACAGAAAAAACACCATGCTTCTGAAGTTCTTCCCTCTAAGGCATTTGATGTCAAGTAAAGCTTTTCTTATTTATCCTTCCATAACTGACAGGCTGCACCCACTTCTCACCTGATTTGTTCCACTGCCTAGTTAAAACAAAATCCAATAGCCCTCCCCCACAAAAACCCCAACAAAATTAAACGCAACACCAGCCAACAAGCCTGTGCTCCAAAATTAATGGAAAACTCTTGATTCTAGATACTCTATACATTAGGGATTTGGGGCCTTTCAACATCTACTGTAGGAGCAGAGTGAAGGCTGCATGAGCATATGTCCTGCTTTATGATTGTCAGAACTCCTTTTTGAATTATTTTGAAAAGGTTTAAGATACTACTGGGCAACTGCAACTCAGGATATGGTTTCCCAATAGCATCAGCCAGTCTAGGCTGGGATTGAGACTCTCGTTGTGGGTTCTAGTATAGATATATATCCGATC
Source organism: Cyanistes caeruleus (assembly GCF_971803275.1). Taxonomy (NCBI): domain Eukaryota; kingdom Metazoa; phylum Chordata; class Aves; order Passeriformes; family Paridae; genus Cyanistes; species Cyanistes caeruleus. The sequence continues at coordinate 38,812,631 of NC_141732.1, forward strand.
CTGCTTTTCCTGACTGTTTTCATCTGGATCTGAATAGGGCTTTTGTCTGGTTTTGCAACTGCTTCTGCCAGCACAAGGAACAGCAATGTTTGGATGGGAGAGGACTGCACAGTAACAGCTGCTGCCTTGCAGTCTGGTGGATCAGCACCCTAAGTTTAAAACTGTGGCTTTGATTTTCTGTTTTCCACACAGATGGTAATATGGTGGTATAGAGGTGCCTGCCTGCTAGTGTTGTGAGACATGGATGGAATTTTCTCACTTGGGCTATGGTTGTGGTTCCACTCTGAGATTAACCTGAATTTAGGTACTACTTTGAAAATGAATGTGTGCTCAGTATTCCTCCAGGACAAGGTGTAGTAGTTGTTATTATCTCCATATGTGGTTTACTAGTTATTGTTACCTTTTCTTGAGCATGTGGCAGTTTTTCTGTAGTGTATCCTTCTCAGTATTGATTAAAATTTGGCAGGGGCATCATGTTAGTATCTCATCTCTTGATTATCGTAAGATCTTTAATACACAGACACATCTGGTCCATGTTTCTTTATGTCTTATTCCCTTTCTGATTTCATAATTGTGAGCCTCTCATTTAAAGATCCTGAGATAATATCTATTTTAAGTTTCAGAAAGGTGACACATACTAGCATACATGATTCCTAATACAATTGTTATCAACTGTTTATTAGTGCATAATGTACTTTCTAGGGAATTTCCCTTCTCAAACAGTATTTCTTTTCTCCTGATCAGGAAAAAGAAGAGTTGATTGAAGAATGGCAGCCGGAGCCTCTTGTACCTCCTGTGCCAAAAGATCACCCAGCTCTCAATTACAACATTGTTTCAGGGTAAATGTAACCAAAATAAATTCTAGTTAGTTATTTTGACTCAAATAGTTGATATCCACATTTTAAAGCATAGTGCTCACTAAGCATTTCCAAATCCTTAAAACTTTTCATAAATGAATTGCATTTTTAGAGAGCAGGGCTGAATTTGACTCTGAAGAAGTCTTGGTATTGTAATATTATCAAGAACTATGTTACTAAGAAAATATTTTTTTCTTTTAATGTTGGGTTTTTTGTTTCTTTGGGTTTGTTTTGTTCTGTTTTTAATATTGGGGGTAGAAAAAGGAATGTTGTATTTTTGCCTTCATTATGATACTCTATTGTTTGGTATTAATTTGTTTCATATTTCCTTGGAAGCATGGACTTAGACCTCCAAAAGTGGATACAACCTTCTTACATCATCACTAATCAGTTTAAAAGCAACTTACTTTGTGTGTAGCCACTTAGCACTTTGCTGTGGTTTAACCCCAGCCAGCAGCCAAGCCCTACACAGCTAATCACTCCCCCCATAAGTGGGTAGAGAATTTGAAGGGTTGAGATGAAGAGTTTTATAGAGAAAGAAAAAGCCATGCAAACAAGCAAAGCTAGGCAAGGAATTCATTCAGTGCTTCCTATGGGCAGGAAGGTGTTCAGCCATCTCCAGAAGAGCAGGGCCCCATTACATGTAACAGTTACTTGGGAACACAAATGACATCACTCCAAATGTACCCTCCTTCCTCCTTCTTTCTCCCACTTTATATACGGAGCATGCCATATGGTCTGGTCCCTTTGGTCAGTTGGGGTCACCTCTCCTGGCTGTATCTCCTACCAACCCCCTGTGCACCTCCTACTTCCTTGCCAGCTTGGCAGTGTGAGAAGTAGGACAGGCAACAGGCCTTTGCTCTGTGTGAGTGAGCCCTGCTCAGCAATAACAAAATCATCTGTATTTCAACCTTGCGTTCAGCACAAATCCAAAACACAGCTCCCTACCAGCCATTGTTAAGAAAATTGACTACCCTAAACCCAGCACATACTTCATGAAAAATTATTTTTCTTTGGGCAATCAGAATTGGAAATGCTGGATGGTAAAGCTGTTTTTTGTGAGGAAATTTATGGCTTAATGCTACTTTCTTGTGTTACAAGGCTTTTAAAATATCTGATGACTTAGGCAAGAGTCACAATATTTCAGAAATTACTTTGAAGTTTCTTTTTACAATCTTCAGATTTGCACATCAATTTTACTTTGTAAGCATTCATAATATCCTTCTATTGACACTTTGAAACAATTTAATGATGGTACAATTATTTACTGTCATAGTGAGGTCTATTTTGATGGTTCTGCTACCACAGAAAAGTCTGCCTTATAAAAGTGATGCCTGTTTTAATTAACTGTGATGTGAACAATTCTTCTGTTATTCTTCAGAATTTTGAAATAAGCAGTACTGTGGAGTTAAAGGAAGTGTTGGCTGTTTTGAAAAAATACAACAAATGTATTATTTAAGGTGATTCAGAAAATGTTTAAATTATTAGAACTTTCCAGTGCTTACAGCCAGGAAATGTATTGTGACAGAATGTTAATATGTTGTGGCTATGAAACTCAGTAGTGGCTGTGGGGAAAACTTGACATTTGTCTTGTAACGTTTAAGCTGCCAACTGACTACTTCCCTGCAAGTTGCTCAACAGCTGTAGATTGTAACTTTGACTGTAAACTTAAAACATGTTTGAGAAGTAATACAAAAAAATGTCAGCATCCTGATTTCACCTCAAGAGCATCTCCCCTTTTTAACCAGTAGTTTAGGGGGAACCTATCTATTGAGGTAGTCTTCTTTCAATTATTTTCTTGTCTATCATGAGTGGTGATTTACAAAAATCCTAATCATAAACCAGTTCATATTTGGAGGAACCTTAAAGGTTATCTCATTTCTACTGTTGCCATTTGGACGCCATCCGCTAGACCAGATGACCTGAGCCCCATCCTGCCTGGTCTTGAACACTTTCAGGGATAGACCATCCACAGCTTTTCTGAACAGCCTGTTTCAGTGCCTCACCACTCTCACTTATCTTTCTAATATTGTGTGTTTACAGTAATATGTGGGGATTATGAAAGCTCATAACCACTACAGAAAAACTAAGTATTTCAGTAAAAATTTTGACGTGCTCTGTGTGTGAGGCATATTTTCTCCTCCCTCAGTGGGCTGTGCAGTTTGTACTCTGCATTCATATTCTCTTTTCTGCATAATTAACACTGCCAAATGATGAGGAAAGCCAAAATCTCAGACATGTCCTAACCAGAAAAGTGATCCATCTTGAACCAGTGCTGAAGAAGGTACCCACAACAGCTTTCAGAGTTCAGAAATTAGTTACTTTTTGTGGTAGCCTTTCTGAGAACTAATCTATGCAAGATAGTTTAGTTGTATGAGATCTCACCCAGAAAATGTAAATGTCTTTCCTAAAATGGTACATCTGAAAATTTTTCATGCTAATTCTTGTTCTGCTTTAAAATAAAAATCACATCATTAGTACCTTCTTAAAATTGTTTTCTTCTGTGACTGATTTTTTCAACATATGAAACACTTAAGTGAGAGGCCCAAGAACAGCGGGCGTACTAGCAGTCCTTAAAAGAGAATTTCTGAAGGATTTGCTTGTGAGTTCTTTGAATATAGCTTGAAGTGATACTTGCTGTTCAAGCTGGATCACTCAGTATCTCATAACTGTTGTTCCTAACCAAGATACCTAATGAGCTGTTATACTAGGAGGGGATACATGAAAAGATTAAAAAATCAATTGTTTCAAGATTTTCCCTTTTCAAAGACTTACTGTTGTTGCAAGGCAGGGTTTATGATGCAGTCAATATTCGTGTTTTGGTTATGATTATTTACCAAAATAACCTTTTCCATTTATGTTTTTGTTGTTGTTTCTTTAGAAGTTTGGGTAAAATTCTGATAGCAAAGGGTGGCCAAGTTTTCATGAGGGCTACAGCTTTATAAGGACCAAGTTGTTGGTGAACACTGGTGTGTTTTCTGGATTTGAGAGGTGGATCTGAGGCAAATTGTAAATTTACCAGATTTGATAGTATGCTGGGAATATACTGAACTTCATGTTAGTGATAAAATGTGTATATATATATATATATGTATATATATAAACTAAGTAATTATTTCACTTAGTAGGACATCCAGACTTTGGTACAGCTCATTGAAGAGCTAGACAGAGAAACAGATTCAGGTCTATTTTTAATGGCAGTCAGTTCCCCAAGACAGTTTGCTGCACATTTCTGTAATGCTACTACTGTGCAGAAAATGCACCGCAGTAATGCGGGACAGCTCCTTTGTGGGGACAGGCTCAGCATTCAAAGTATGCACAAGCACTGTGTTAGTAGAAAGCTTTCCAAAGCTATTTAGTAAACTTCTGCAACTGCTTAGTTGAAGCAATGTGCTCAGTTTTCTCAAGTGAACAGATTCAACATGAAATCACGGAATTTTTTTAAGTGAAATTCAGGCAGTTCGGTGTTTTTCTTAACTTGCAGTGAATACCTTGGACTTAAAAGTTATTTGCTTTGCACATCAAATGTACCCGTTAAATATTGTTAGCCACCAGATTTGGAACAGCTGTGCATAGGCACTTGACATTTGAAGAGCCCTGTTTAATTTTGATCAAGAAAATTGCCCAGTGCTAGTTTTCCACATGGGAAAAGCTTGTGGAAATTACTGTGTCTGAGGAATAGCATAGAGTCTTAACTGTATTGCTTGACAGCAGGTATAGAAATGGGCGGACACAGAGTTTTGTATTTGGCTTAGATTTGAGACTTCTTAACTCACCAAGTGATTAATGGAAATTTTTGAACTTTTTGTATTGATGTGTATAATTGCCAAAACAGGTTTGCTTATAGTATACAGACATGATGCTTATATGTAAAGGGATAATATTTTACTTACCCCAATTTTTTTTGTTGTTGTTTTGTTTTGGTTTTTGTTGTTGTTTTTTGGTTTACCTAAATCATAATTTGTTCAGGGCAGAAATTTTTTTTGCTCTTTGCTTCATGTATTTGCTAGCATTTGCTAGTAGCGTGTGGTTTCAGACTTCATTTACTGATTACATAAATTACTCAAATCATTACAGATAAAGCTGAATTGGAAACTTGAGGTGATAGCTAATACAATAGTTTTGTTCACTTACAGGTACTACCTATACTTCTGTAGCCATATCGGTAGAAGATAGGTATTCTGGGGTTGCTTTATGACAAAAACGTTGATTTTGAATTAATTTTTCACTTGGAAGTAAGAGCAGTGAGATATCATGTTCATTTTTAGTACTTCTTGAAAATAGATATCACTTTGCTTTTAAAGGAGAAGTTTTATTTATCTCTTCAGGGGTCATTTTTCTATTAATTATGTTTTAAACAAGGAATCATATTTACAGTTTATTTAATTACAGGAATATAGGTTTTTTTCAATGTATTTGTGACTTGACACTGAACTTAAATACTGATTGGCAGCTGCAAGAGAGTAAGTAGAAATAAAGAATCTTAAAAAACCTTTGTGCCTTCTGTTGTTGAAAAACAGAACTCTATATTAAGTGTTTTTGAAAATGACAACTTTCATTCATATTTATTCAATGTTCATTCATAACAATAAGTCTGTGATTTTTTTTCAGTCCTCCCACCCATATAATCACTGTTAATGGCAAGGAATGTATAAACTTTGCATCATTTAATTTCCTTGGACTTCTGAATAACAAAAAAGTTAAGGTGAGTTCTTCCAGTTGTTCTATTTGTGTGATTTTTCCTCTTTTACTTTGCATGTTATCTCGGGATAAAGAATACAGAAAACATGAATTTCATCAGTAACATATTCTACTAAAGCAGGAAGCAAGATTATAAATCTTGTGCTATTCAAGTTTGTATTTTTACTGAAGTTTAATCTGGTGTACTTTCTGCATATCTAGTGGATTATCTAGTCAGGTTAGTATTTAATGTCCTTAAGTATTAGAATAAAATGGCTTAAACACTTGTCTAAAATAGTTTTGAGGTGAAATTAGTTCTAGAATTTTGTATGTTATGATACTTTCTGTGAAGCAGGTCATGTTGCATGATAGAAAAAGTCATCTGTGTATATGTACAATTGTCAGTGTGAAGTGTATAGGAAAGCTAATGTAGGAATATTTAATGTCATTATTTTCTATTAAAGAGTGCAGCCCAGGCTTCTCTGAAGAAATATGGTGTTGGCACTTGTGGACCCAGAGGATTCTATGGTACTTTCGGTGAGTAATCCTTTTGATCTGCCTTTAAAGGTGTTCAGACTAGTTTGGTAAGCCAGCCAAAATAGTCCAATATATAAGCCAAAGTTATTTCTGTTGCTCTGAAGAACAATTACCCTCTAACGCACATTTTACTGTTTGATGAGTTCGGTGGGAGAAATGCAGCACTCAATATGAATGATCAGCAAGTCTCGTTTATTGGTAACTGTAACACCACTTACATAGCATCAATAATTAGGCTCATACATAGTGCAAAAAGCAAGCTCATTATTGGATACTTCATTTAAGGTCAACTCCACCTAATTCTACATTCCTGTGATCGCTCATCTATGCTGAATTCACATTCTTCTGATCACAGCGTCCTGTTCTCAGTTAACAGTTATCACCAAGGCCTTCCTGACTTTGCAACATCTCACACCAACTGTACTCTATTGTCTAATTCTTTCCCAGCTAACTGCTGCATGGGAATATGACCTTTGCTCTCTAGCCATTCCTCTATAATTCCCCTGTTTTCTTTTTGTACTAACAAAACTGTAGAAGTAGCCTTTTTTACCATGTTTTGCAAGCATTGCAGTATGCAAGGAATAAACAATAACACAATCACAATGATCAATATAACAACAATTGCCATTTGTGCCAAATTTTTTAACCATCCTGTGAGACCTAGGGATTGAAACCATTCCTCTAAAGGATTTGTTTCTATGGTTAATTTTTTCATATTGCTCTGTAGTTGTTGAAGACGAGCATAAATAGACATTGAGTGATCAGAAAGATTCATGCAACACATCCCATCAAAATCCTCACAGCCATGGCCTCGTGCTAATAGCAAAAAATCAATAGCAGCTCTATTCTGCAATACAGCATGCCTAACACTGTTCATATCCAAAAGCAAATCAGACAAAACCTTTGATGTAATATTAAACTGTTTTCCTGTCCAGCATGCCAGTCGTCGTAACTGTGTTAAGGCTTGAGCACTAGATACTCCAGGTGTAAAAATAGATGACACAATCACTGTAGGACGTTCCCAAAGTTCAACCTTATCTTTGCATTCTGGCCCCAATTGGAACACACTTCTCTTTGTTCGTAACCTGGTTCTATTGGCTCCTAAGAGTTGCTGTACAGTGGGTGCAAACAAAGTCAATTTCCCAAAATAACAAGGCCCACCATAAAGGTTTGCTGGCAATCCTTGCCATGCACGATCTCCACAGATTAGAAAAATACCAGGTGGTAATTGTAAAGGTGTACTACTAGAATGTACTTTGTGAGACCAATTGCCACAGTATGCATCATTATTTTGCAAATATAGCAAATTTTGTGGAGAAACATTTGTACCATTTGGCCCATGAGACCTTTTTGCATAATTGTTCCTAGCCCAATTGACAAAAACCAAACAGTAGTTGCTAGGGGCTGAACCTAACAGTCTTAACTCTTGTGGTTCTGACCCAGTAACATTTAAACCTGTAGCAATGTACCAATTTTGAGCACCAATGGGATTTGCTGAGATTAAACCTGTGTCACAGATATTGATCATTAATTTACCTGATGGAATTTCACATAATGTTTTGTTTGCTTCCTTGGGTGTTTTCCAATTCTTTGTCCAGTTTTTAAACATTGTGGCATTGAATGAATCATCCAAAGGTGCGCCCACTAAACAAGTTCGAAAAGGATCCGAAGGGGTAACCATTGAAAGGCAAAAAGTATCCTGTCCAGTTTGATTAGCCCACGTTACCCGCATATTTTGTCTTTCATCCATGTCAATCAAAAACCCTTCATTTCCCTCTATTATAGTAAACCACAACAACAACCTGATCAGAGGTAGTCCTTTAAGGACTTCAAAAGGATTGCGGCAGTTCAGCCAGCATCTTGGCTGGATCCCATGTGAGATCTTGCTTCCCTTTTCTTTTACCCCTCTGCCTCGCCCGTCGATTCGGTTGCTTCGAACCACGGGGTGTTCCATCTTCTCGGCAGCAGGGATAACTTTCAGGGAAAGACCCCTTTTCTCGAGACTGCCGTTTTAAGAATTGCTCCCAATTTTTATTTTTTACCCCTGGAATATCGCACCTCACCTGTGTCAGTGTCTTGCGACAACGTATTGTGGTTATTTCAATAATATATGGTAAAGGGGTATTAGGATGATAACAATAATTTTCTGGATTTATGCCAAAAGCAAAAATCTCCCACCATCTATCAGATCCTTTTTCAAATTGTCCTGTTTGCACACCTTCCTGTAATGCAATCTCAGTTAAATTTCTTTCAAAGTTATAACACTCTGTACAAATCCCTCTTGGAGATCGACCCCACTTAGAATGTATCCACCACTTTTCTTTACACACTTTACAAATGTAACATACAAAAGGATAGCATTCACAATTCGGTACTGTACACAAGATTTTCATGTGAGAGTTCATCAGATCCCGTCTCTATGTTGATGGTAGAGAGCGAGAAGTATCTGCTAAATTTTCTGGATCAGCTGAAGGTGAATCACTGGGATCAGCAGGTTTAGTCCATCGGCTCGGGACCCAGACAGGCCCTGTGGGGGTAGACACACAAAGATAACCACGTCCCCAATAGGGTACTTTGCTGGGACCTCCCCACAGACCTGTTTTTGGATCCTTATAGCGAACCCATATTGGGCTTTGAGATTTCTCTGCCTCAGGTGCACTATGACGTATTGCTGCAGGCAAATTACTGTTTCCAAAAGTACACAGAAAATTTAAAACAAATAAACAGCGCAATAATCGTTCTTGTGGATCTTTGATCTCCCTTTATTTATTCAGATATTGTTTTAGGGTACCATTTGCTCGTTCCACTATTGCCTGACTTGTGGGGGAATGTGGAATCCCTGTTATGTGTTTGATTCCCCATGATTGCATCACCTGCTTAATTCTACTACTACAATAAGCAGGTCCATTTTCTGTTTTAATAGAACGTGGAACTCCCATGACTGCAAAACAACTTGCCAAATGTCGCTCAACATTCCGTGCTTTCTCACCAGATTGAGCTGTAGCCCAAATGTAATGACTATAAATATCAATGGTGACATGTACATATTTAACTCTCCCAAACTCTGCAACATGAGTAACATCCATTTGCCACAACTCATTAGCCTGTAATCCTCTAGGGTTTACCCCAAGACCTAATCCACTACCTTGATTATGAAAACTACAAATAGGACATGCTTTGACAATAGCCCGAGCCTCCTCTAAAGATATCTGAAACTCTCGATGGAGACCTTTCGCATTTTGATGAAAGATGGCATGAGCTTCTCTAGCTAATGTCTGTGGTGGGACAGGACTATTTTGTGACAATGAAACCAATCGATCTGCCCTAGCATTTCCTTCTCCTAAACCCACATCCCATTTGTGGCTACGAATATGGATAATAGCAAAGGCAGCAGTCCTCAACTTCACTGCTCTTTGAAGTTGCAAAAACAGTTCATATAAACGAGGATTTTTTACTTCTTTAATGTCTGCATTTTCAATACGTTCACTCACTCCTGCAACATATAAAGAATCAGTTACCACATTAACAGGACCCTTAAACTGCACCAAAACCCAAACAACAGCAACTAATTCCAGAGTTTGTAATGTGTCCTCCTTTTGAGCTGGAATAATATGATGATTCCATTGTCCTTCTGAATTTTGCCATGTAGCAGCAGCTGTACGAGATTTCTTTCCAGCATCAGTGAACAGAGTTGATGCCTCTGGTAATGGCACAAATGATCGTTTGGGCTTTTCAATCCAGTTCTGCTGGTCTATCCATCGTAGTGGTATTCGAGGCACTTCCTCAGTACTGACCACACTACTATTGTTAAGCAATGCTTCCTGCAGTGTGGAGCTGTGAATTAAGTACCAATCCAAAGTGTCCTTTTTTATTGGTATCTTAATTTCAGCTGGATCTGTGCCCATAATTTGCCACAATCGCTTCCGACCTTGTTTTATCAAGTTTGCTAAAATTTCAATTTTTTGAATCAAGGTATGTCTCTGATGTAGTGGTGGCAACAACCACTCTAATACCCATATCTCCCCTGTTTTCTTTTGTTGCTGCGTTAAGGCACTGATAAGATATTGAGGGCCAAACCATACAGTGAGATTAATGTCCAAGTCTGGATCTAGCCTACGAACAACACCTGTCTGGATACAGTCCATTATTTTATTGAGAGCTTCTTGTTGTTCACTGGTGACCTGTATAGGTGCTGTAGGATCAGTTCCTTTTAACAAAGGTCGTAAGTATTGTAAAAGTTCATTAGGAATACCCACAACAGGTTTAAGCCATTGTAAATCTCCGAGCAATCGCTGAGCATCATGAACAGTATGAAGTGACATGTTAAGTGACAGTTTCTGAGGGGCAACATACTGCTCAGTTAAAGTCCACCCGAGATATTTCCATGGGGATGACTGCTGTATTTTCTCAGGTGCAACAACCAGTCCATTCTGAAGTAGTTGTGTATGAATGTCCTTAACTTGTTTATCTGCAAAAGGTTGTGACTGAGCAAGAAGAATATCATCCATATAGTGATAAATAATAGTTGTAGGCCATCGAGCACGTAGTGGCTGCAAAGCATTATCAACATAAAGTTGACACAAGGTAGGAGAATTACGCATACCTTGTGGTAAAACTGTCCATTCAAATCTCTTGTCTGGTTCTGCTCGATTTAATGAAGGCAAGGTAAAAGCAAATCTGCAAGTATCCTGTTCATGCAGTGAGATAGTGAAAAAACAGTCCTTTAAATCAATTATTAACAAGGGCCAATCTTTTGGTAACATTGCAGGCTTGGGCAAACCAGGTTGTAGCGCCCCCATTGGCTCCATTTGTTCATTTACTGCACGTAAGTCACGCAGCAATCGATATTTCCCAGATTTCTTTTTTATAACAAAAATAGGAGTATTCCAAGGACTTGTTGACAACTTTAAATGTCCTTGTTGATATTGTTCCAGCACTAATTGATGAGCTTGTTGCAGACTTTCCCTTTTTAAAGGCCACTGTTCAACCCATACTGGTTCCTGGATTATCCATTTGAGTGGGATTGGGAAAGTCCAAACAATGGCCTCTATTCTAAAGGGTGCTCATTGGTCAAAACAACACCAAGTTGTGACAAAATATCTCATCCAATTAGACATTGAACCTTGTCTGGTAATGGAACAATTGACAAAATAGAGCTGATGACCTTCCCATCTAATTGAATCTGGATTTGTGGAGACCTTTTTGCTAAAGTTAAACCTCCCACCCCTGTAACAGTAACCATACTAGGCAACATAGGCCATTCCTGGGGCCAGTATTGTGGAGCAACAATACTTGAGTCTGCCCCAGTATCCAATAGTCCTTCTAATTGGTGGGATTCTCCATTATAATTGAGAACAACAGTTCGCTTGGGTCGAGTGTTTAAGTCCAGAGTAAGTAATGTAAGTCCTCCTGTAGAACCAAATCCACCCGTACCCCGTGATTGATTTTTCAATGGTGTCAATTGATGGGTATATTGCGGCAGCGGCACTAATTGTGCAATTCGCTGTCCCTTATCAATTCTGGCTGGTGGTGCCAGTGTATATGCCATGACATATATTTCACCAGAATAGTCCACATCAATTACTCCAGGTAAAATAAACAATCCAATTAAACTAGCAGATGAACGTCCCAACACTATTGCACCCATAGCTTTTCCATTTATTATCAGTGGTCCAATAATTCCTGTGGGAATCTTGTAGGGCTGTGATGTCAATAAATCCACAGTCACTGAGGCTGCCAGGTCAAGGCTGAGGCTCCCTGCTGTGGCAGGCTGGAGGGAAGTTGCACTGATGTTCCGGCAGCTGCTATTTCTGTCTTGGCGCGGCGGCTTCTCGCGCTGGCTTTCCCGTTTGCCGATCGCCCGTGGCAAGCACTATCAGCATGAGTATTGGACCGACACTGATTGCACCAAGCAGATGACACAGTACATTCCTTTCGAATATGTCCAAGGTTGCCACAGCGATAACATTTGAATCGGGAGGCTGGAATCCTGCCATTGTTGGTTGTAGCCGCTTGTAGGGGTGCAAGAGCTGCTAAAACCTGACTCTGATTAGATGCTAAGTCTTTAATTGCCTGGACTAACATTGCCAGTGAGCCCACTGGTATATTGGACATCCTCTCTAATGCCTCTTCAATAGTCCAGTTAGCATTTAGGGAATTTAAAACTGACCTGGTTGCTGGATTACAATTTTGTAATGCACATTGTTTTAACAATGCTCCCCTCATATATTCAGGAACACCTGCCCGCTCTATAGCTGAAGCCGCTTTATCAATAAATGCTCCAAATGGTTCATCTCGCCCTTGCTTAATACCCATATAAGATGGAATACCTCCTGGCTCCTTAATCCGATCAAATGCAGCTCGCGCTAACCGCATACCTTCTCTCAATTTATCTGGTCCCAAAATAGCTTGTGCTTCCACTTGACTATATGGTCCTAGTCCCATAAGTTCCTCCAAAGTTAGTCCATGAAGTGGATCACCTGCCTGTCTCTGCACATTTACACTTTCTTGACAATAAGCTTGCCAGTGTGCATTAAACAACAACTGCTGATGCTGACTAAGGATCAATTTCATAATACTCTTACAATCTGCAGGCAACAAAATCTGTGTACCCCACAAATAATTAATCATCTGTCTAACCGGTTCACTGGTCACTCCAAACTGACTGACTGTAGATCGCAACTGTGATAACCATTTCCAATCTAAAGCTGTAATTTGAGCTTGTATTCCTCTTTTTTGCATTGGTGCAAAGGTTACAGGACATGCTACTTCTAATACAGCGTCTGCTATTTCCTTATCTCCCTCTTGCAAAATATTCCGTGCTAACGTAGCCCATGTTTCTCTTCTTTCCCGTGCAATAGCCTCACTTAACTCACGCCCTACCTCAGAGACAGATTTATTTCCCATAGGGGAGGATGGTAACGGTGCTGAAGGCTCCGTTTCAGAATCAGGGTTAGTAGGTGAAGGAATTTGAGATGATACAAAAGAATCAGCAGCTGGAGCAGGAGTCAGTGGCTGAGCGGGGGAAGTCAGTGGTTGCGCGGGGGGGTTCAAAATTACTGTATTTGTGGCGGGTGGCAATGGACACTCATTAATTCCCTGTAAAAGTCTGTTTTTTGACATAGCTGTAGATGCCTGTGTGGCAGCTGCCTGTTCAGCCTGATACTGCAAAAGAACATTATGAACTGTCCGCCACGGTTTTCCCAGTTTTTTAGCAGCTTTATCATCATCTAAAGTAGCGTCCCACAATTTATCTCCAAGTTTTCGCCACTCACTTAATTCATGAACTGTATGGGGATTCTGAAAACAACCCTGAGCATACCCATAAGCAAGAAGTCCAGGAAGCTCCTTGCGCAAATCAAAATCTTTAACCTGTCGCTTTTCTAAAAAGCAGGTAAATAAATCATATGCTGCTTGCCTTTCCATCTTACCGTCAGCGCTGTTGCAGCCCCTACAAGGTTTCGGCAGCACGTTACGGCAGGACTCTCCTTTGAGGTCGCCTGGGCGCGGCAACCCTACTGTGTGATCAGGACCCTCCTCCGAGGTTGCCTGGAATGCAGCACAGCTGTTGCTTTTCTCCGTCCTTGCTGCGGAGGACCCGTCCCCTGTCGCTGACTCTCTTGGCCAACTCCTTTAAAAGGTCCCAAAGGTTCCAAAGGTCCCAAAAAGCTCGGAATGTCCCAAAAAGTCCTTAAGGTCCCAAAGGTCCCAAAGGTCCCTCCTGTTCGGGCGCCATTTGATGAGTTCGGTGGGAGAAATGCAGCACTCAATATGAATGATCAGCAAGTCTCGTTTATTGGTAACTCTAACACCACTTATATAGCATCAATAATTAGGCTCATACATAGTGCAAAAAGCAAGCTCATTATTGGATACTTCATTTAAGGTCAACTCCACCTAATTCTACATTCCTGTGATCGCTCATCTATGCTGAATTCACATTCTTCTGATCACAGCGTCCTGTTCTCAGTTAACAGTTATCACCAAGGCCTTCCTGACTTTGCAACATCTCACACCAACTGTACTCTATTGTCTAATTCTTGTCCAGCTAACTGCTGCATGGGAATATGACCTTTGCTCTCTAGCCATTCCTCTATAACTGTTGTTGACGATTGGTAGTGTTTATTCTTCCTGGCTTTGTTTCTTATTATTTTATCTGTTTCCTTACTCTTTCTAATGCTGGTCTTTGAGGAGAATTGTAAAGTTTATAGTCTGTTGTAGTTCTGGTTCTGGTAACCATTGTAAAAAGAGAAAATAAACCTGAATTAAATAATGCATTTAATAATACACAGTGACTGGAAGTGTAAATATAAGCGCAAATTAAACTTTCTATGGGCACCACAAGGGGGCAGTCTGATTTCTGTGATAACTAATGTGGCTACTTCTGTGGCTACTAATGCTTCAGCCAGAATGAAGTTTTCTACTACTGATAACTTTAATGTTGTAATTGAGAGATTTTATGTCCTGAGCAGGTCTTACATAGGGGTTTTTTTCATTCGTTTTAAGAAATAGTGAGTTGTTAAATATCGGGCTCTGGGCATTGTTCTTTACAGGCATTTATATTTTGAAATACTGCATGTAAACCGAAGAGTTATACATGAATAGGTGCACAATTACAGCCTAAAACCATCAGCTAATTTTGTGAACATTCCAGTCTCTCCCCAGAGATGATGGAATTCTGAGGGGGTCTGTACTCAAATTGTTTTATAGAGTTAGCTTCCTGTTGCCTTGACTTGAATTCAAGACAAACTTGAGCTTTTCTTGGTTAATTAAACTAGTCCTATAAGTGATCAGCTAGTTACTATACCTGATTCGATTTGATAGAAGTCTATCAGAATAGGGTTGAGTCTTGATATCAATTTTAGAAATTATTCATTAGCTTAGAACCATAATTTGTTTCTGAGGAATGTACTAGTGACCCACTGATAAGTACAGAGCTTATAGGAAACTAGATTACTGAGTGATCACAGTTCAGCAGTGGTCTGTTGGAATTCATATAGGCTTTTCCCTTCTCTCCAAAACAGCGAAGTGCTCAAAAAACCTTATAATAATAATAACCTTTAGAATGCAAGCTGATTTTAAGTTTTGTGTAGTCTTTCACTTGGTTTGTTTCTAGTAATTGTTTGAAACAGTATTTGTTTTTTTCTTTCTGGTAAATGGGAGATTATTTGGATTGTTTTATGCCCTCTTTGGAGGGCTAATCCTAAACTATAAACTATAGCTTTTGTTATTCATTGGCTTCTGAAATTTTTTGGGAAGTGCTCCATTTCACAGTGCAAGGAATCTAATCTGTGACATTGCTACTTGACAGTAGAGAAAAAGTGATACTGTACTCACCCATTTGAGGTATCTTTTACACATAAACTAATGGAGGTTTCATTTTAAATGGTAGGCAGACTCCTGCTCTACTTGTTCAGTCTGAAAGTGTCTTTGGATTTGCACCTAGCTTTAAACATTTGAATGTGGCAGGATTATGAATCTGTGAGAAAAAACACTTTTTGCATCAGGTGCCTTAAACATTTCACACAATTTTTCATGTCCTGTGTTAAAGCACAGTTTCCTCTTACATTCCTGTGCAGAGTTTAACTAATAGTTGTTGATTGTTACTGTTGAGATTTATCCCCTCTTAGGAGCTGATATTTCATATCAATATAAGAGATCTCTATTTGAAACGTAGATATTGTGTTATGATTTATTTTGAATGGAGATTTGGTCCTTCATATCTGTGCTACTTAAAAGGTAATTAATAGATGCAGTGAGTCCCTTTTAAGAAATTTTTACTTTGTGTTGTATCTCTGAAATATCTATCTGTGCCTTTATCCTATAAAGAGCATGAAATATTTGTATATCTACATATAACTGAATATTTGTTGGTATTTTCTCCATAATTCTCATTTCTTCTGTTTTTGACTTCCATGTGAACATATACTAGGCACTAAAAAGACATTTCATAACAGTTACTAACAATATTAGCTTTATTAATGTTTCATAATTGCATAGAAAGCTCTTACAGTGTCTTCCTCTGTGCAAATGTATTTCAGGTGGTGTTTGCAGTTTCAGTTAAAATAGGCTAATCCAAGTGGTGTAATCAGACTAAAGCAAATCATTGCAACAAAGGAAAGTCAGACGGTATTTGGATTTTATCAGAGTGAAGCCTTAATATTGCCCTAGCACTTTTCAACCTCATGGTTATACAAAGTATTCATACCCTTGTGTAGTGATATACGAAGTGTGTGTTATTTTGAATTTATGTGTTCTTCCCCTTCGCAAAATTTACTTAGGCTTACAGAACTTCTTTCTGTAGTACAAACCTGAATATATTCATTAGCTGCCTTTACTGACAATACTTGTTTTTACCTAGACCTTGCTTAGTGTAATGGTGGCTGTTTCCAAATAAGGCTTAGTGAAAAAGATGCAGGTTCTGATTAGGAGCAGTGATGGTCTTATAATCTTTTTCAATTAAATTGTGTAAGTGGTCATTCGAAACATTTTTCCTCATTATGTATCAATAGCTGACCACTCAAAAGTAGTAGTTCAGTTCTTATTTCCCCTAATTTATTATTCTCTACTGATGGGAGTTCAAAAACAAACATTTTGGACTGCATGTTTTTTATGTTGCATGGTTTAAGTGCTATGTTGCAAGTCTGTTTTTATTAAATTTTGTAATTGCCGATCTTTGTTGGGCTTTTCATTCAATAAATCAAAGGTCATCCCACCTCTTTGGAAGCCTGATTGAAGATTGTTTATTGATCCTGAAGTCCATGTAGCAATGATACAAGAAAAAGACACAAAGATTCTGGAAATGGACTATTTACAATCTCAATCAGAAAGTAGATGAGGTAATTCCAGTCAGCATCCTTCCTTCTGAAGTCTTTGGAGAGGAAAAGCTGTTCTAGAAATCCCTGAACATTTGGTATATCTAGTGCAGCTGGATCAAAATTATAGGATGCAAAAGAAGACTTCCAAATCATGAATGATTAACTGTTTGTTTTCATTTAAAAGCAGTGGGAAAACAAATTTCTTTCTGATCTATTTTTTGATGCCCAGGTAATCATCAGGAAAGTATTGTTGAGGATTTATATTTTGTGTGCTATGAATAAAAATTTATATTTTGTGTGCTTTACTGTGGTTGGGAGGCTGTTGTTCGAATAAATACTATTTACTTTTATTAATAAATACATCAGGTGGCTACGTCCTTTTGGGGAGTGCATTTAGTATGGCAAAGTTGGGGCTTTTATGGTATCCTTTCTTTCTGCACCCTTTCTGTTGGTGTCTGGTCAGAAAGAGCAACACTGACATCATAACCTTATATTCTGTTGGAAGAATCTGTACTGTATTTGTACTTTAGTTACTTTATTTGATCTTAGTTTGAATGAATTTCCAGTAATTGCTAAAATGTAACACTTGGCCAGTGGTGGTCTTTCAAGTCACTCAGTAATGATCTCTATTTGCATTTTAATCTTATTTATTTCCAGTTAATTAAAGACATAATTATCTGTCCATTGCTAGCAGAAGCAGATAGTGGAGAGTTAGACAATCAAAATAACAGTTTGTCTGATACAGGCTATTTTGCTTAGGAAGAATAGTCAATTCTGTGGTTACCTTTCTACAGCAACAATCCACTCACCATGTGGTATTGCAATTTTTAATATCTTGATTTTTGACATGGGTCATTTTGACCAAACTGGTTTGGGAAATGCTGTGTGTGTGATTGGGTCAATATATCTTAAGAATGAATAATCTCTGGCTTGTTGGTGTGACCTTTCTAGTGGGCTAAAGTGTGTTCAGGAGATCATTTGAGACTTGTGGTCTCACAAGAGCAGTATTCTGTTATAATGATAGCTGTACTTATGTGGCGGAAGCATCAGCTTGGAAGAACTGATGGTCTGCCAACAGGACCTCAGTAATTGCGATAAATTGCATAATTTGTTTTCTGACTAGTAACTATGCTCTCTAGTTGCAGTCCAAGAATGCTGCATTATTTGTGGCCTAATTACAAGTAGATTTTAACAATTTTGGTGTAAGAACATTAGAGAAATATGTTGCATAAGTATTTTCAGCTCTGTCAAAACCTGTGATTAATAACAGGTTACTTGTCAGTTTCAGTGAAGCTGGATTGGTCGCAACTGGGTTTTGGGAAGTTACTTGCTTTAATACTCTTCCTACAAATAAATATTCTGTTTGCTTCAATTAGATGATTTCTAAAAGTAATGAGGCTTTTTAGTATAAAAAGAAGCTAACTTGTTTTTTATTTTTCTCAATATTTCAGTATTTTTGATTTTTCTCTCAAATAGATGTGCACTTAGAATTAGAGGAACGGCTAGCAAAATTCATGAGGACAGAGGAAGCTATTATATACTCATATGGATTTGCAACAATTGCCAGTGCTATTCCTGCATATTCAAAGAGAGGGGACATTGTGTTTGTGTAAGTATTGTTTTCTAATTTTTTTCTTCTTATTTGTAATGATTGCTAAACATATTGTTGAACATTTAAAAATAATGCTGTTTTTGATTAAGTGTTACGTAGTACGAAGTTTAAATATTTTTTCTTTGCCAAATATTACAAATCAGTGATTGTTTTCATTGTGAAAGCTCAGATATAGGCACTCAGCTGCAAAAAAAAAAAGCTAAATAATGTAGCATTCAAATACTAATTCTAATATTCTAATTCTAATAACTAATTTTCTTCTTAAACAATATAGTTATACTTGCTTTTCTCATGTCTATTGCTGGCTTTTCACCTTTCGTCCAGGAGAATTGTTCCATTCATTCCTATTTGCAGTGGATTAATAAATAGTTGAATGCAGTTGAATAAATATTGGTACATATTAAAGTAACAGAAGAACAGTTATGCAAAATCAAGTAAATCATCTGGCAGGCCCAGTATCTGGTACCTAAGAATAGCCAATCATGATTTGTCTAGCGAAGATTCAAGAACTGGAAGAAATAATGTAACACTATTCAATTTACTGCTGGAAAGAAGAGGGTTTGGATTTAGTAAGAGTTGATGGATTTTTCTTGTCTTCTGATTCTCTCAGTACCTTAAATCTTTAATATTCTCAGTGTTTCTATCACATGCAAATGGTTAACTTGAACATTTTATGAAAAATATGAAGAAATACCTGTTTCAAATATAATACCTACTAATTTCTATTGATGCATTTGATTTGTAGACAGGGATTTTCCCCATGCATTTTTCCCCCTAGGAGTAGGGAGTGGGTGTCAATGTGGGACTCTGCTGCCTGCTGTGGTTAAATTACAACACAATGGTACTTTTGTATTTGTCTGACAAAATCTCTCTTTGGTGCTGTCTTTTCTAAGTGTAAGGCTTGCAGCCTATTTGACCTCTTCACAGAAGTTCTTTCATAATTTGATCAGGTTTTTTGACTGTGTTTGATTATCTTCTGGATCAGCATTTCTGAGACAAATGACCTGGATTGTGCACACACTACTCAAGGATGCCAGTGTGTACCCTGGATTTAGTTATCTCATACTGTTTCAGCTTCTCATTGACAGAAGTTCTCACTGTATTTGAAAGCAGCTTGGTTGAAATTACTGCATATGCAGGTTTGGTTTAGTTACCACTTTACAAGATTAGTTGACCTAAGCAGCTGTGAAATTGCATATCCCATCATAGTCAGAAATTTGCTGTTCCAACACTTAAAAATGGGTGTTGGAAATAATATCTCCATCTTTGCACATTGATATATTATTTCTCAAAGAATATTAAAATGGAGGTTTTGAGTATTTGGAGGACTACAGTATATGTTACAGGCACATCTTTGTGCTTTTTTCTAAGACCCAGAGCAAATGAAGTGAGAGGTTTCTGGGATGGTTACAGTGGTATTCTACGTGGTCCATGGAATGCTGTGCTCAAATTTCTGTCACATACAAACAAAAGGATGAGTGTAGATTTAAGAAAAAAAGAAAGAAAAATACCTGCTGACTTGCTTTCAGTGTCTGTAGTACATATAAAATTGAAAATCTTTGAAATGAGGGTTCAAAATATAAATAAAATATACAGTGCTTTAAAACATCTGGTTTTGTCTACACATAAGTACAAATACCTGTTCAAAAGAAAAGTAAGTCCTAATAGCCAGTTTTCTTTGAATAATTGCACTGAGTTTCACAAACTTAGAAGGGTTTGCTGTATTTACAGAGATGAAGCTGCCTGCTTTGCTATTCAGAAGGGATTACAAGCATCTCGAAGTAACATCAAGTTATTTAAGCATAATGATATGGCTGACCTTGAACGACTGTTGAAAGAACAAGAAACTGAAGATCAAAAGGTACCATTCCTTTGAAGAAATATTTGTACTCTTATGTGCCACATCCCCCACATTTTTTTACTGAGTCATGTAATTGAATGGATGTAGTGTTTAAAGGCAGTTACTTGGTTTTCATAACTCTCTATTGAGCAGTTAATGTTGCTTATTTAATTAATATAATTTTTTAAAAAAAATATTTATTTATTTGCATTTGTCTTCTTAGCCATTAGAACTGAGCTCACAGGTATTAGTAACAGGGAATTATCTTTACAAGCAGATGACTGATGTGAGATAATGTTTTTCTTTTTTTTTGAAAAACTATTACAGAGCTTTTTTTTGGTTTTGGATCTCTGACGAATTTATGTAATTGTGTTTACCTAATACATCATGCAAGCTAACTATCACTTTGAATGCTACACTATAAAATCAGCACAAAAATTACTAGTCCTTTATGGAATCAATATGGTTGATTTTTTTCTCAGTCTTCCCATATCATACATTCAACTCTTAAGATACTCTCTCTCTTGAAAAATTTGAGTCAGTTCGATGGCTTGCTTCTCATTCTGACAGTAAAGCAAAAGGATGTCCAAAAGCAGTTACTAAGATCAGGATCAGAAAGTACAGATAACTTGATTAAGTGAGCATTAAAAGAATTAACTGAGTAGCTGTCATGATTGTATGGTTTATTTGCAGAATGCTGGCAAGTTACAGACAATTGAAAGAAAGTTGATTTTGTGATAAGACATAGAAAAAATAAACTAGATAAACTGTCAATCAGCTTAACACGAGTGTAAATCAGTAATGGATCTGATTAATAGCAGATTTATAGATAACATACTAGTTAACCTGCCTTCATGGAAAATACATTTTGTCAGATAATCTTTACATGAGTTTTTAGATGTGGTTTTCAGACTAATTTGTGTAACACATTTGGTTTGTTAGAGCAGAATGCTTTGAATTAGCTACATGGTTGAAGTTTCTTACTGTAATTAGCTGAATGTGAACATAAAATTGGTGGGCAAGAGCTTAATACAGACCATGTGTGTATAACTAAGACATACTGACTAGAAAAGGCTCATATCATTAGAGTTGATAAAGCCTGTACTGTGACTAGTTTGGTACCTACCACATAGAAAAGTTAAATAGATGTTTCTGAATCTTTTTACAAGGACTGAAAAATGAAAGAAGTGTGACTAAATATCCTTTTTCAGAAAATATCAGTAAGGTTCAAAGTAAATAACAGAGCAATAGCATCTTAAAACAGCAAAACTGAAATGATACCAATTGAAATTTAGCAGAAACAAGTGAAAGATATTTTAATGATCTCTATGGTATCCAGAGATCACACAAGGACTTTGTGACATGAGTGTTATGAATACTTTCGCATTGTGTTTTACAAAGGCACTACTTGTAAGAGGTTTCTGCAGCATTGTGAATCCTGATGCACAAAACACTTGTTGAAAAGTCTTCTAAATGCTCATACTAATGAGGAGTATAATAGAGACCAAGATTTGCAGTATTTCTTCTGTAGTTACATTGGTTGTATTTTATTTATAACGTTCAAATGGATTGGTTGTGATTTGTTGCAAAAGAGGGCCTCTTAAATCATGTGTAGAAGCTTTGAAATTATTACAAAGTAAATGAAAGACAAAAGTAGTCCAGTGAGGCATTTCCACTTTTGTTACAGATGAAAAATACTAATTTTAAACTTAAGTAACAGCTGATTTGAACAAGAGACCATTCCCTTCAGAAAAATCTTCCCTATCCGAAAAATATTTAGAACTTTGCTTGTTTAGTAACAATTGATATAAACTAAAACCATATCTTTCTCTGAAGAATCCTCGCAAGGCCCGTGTAACTCGAAGGTTTATTGTAGTGGAAGGATTGTATATGAACACAGGAGACATTTGCCCTCTTCCAGAGTTGGTAAGTGTAGTTCACCTTTTGAATTGCATATGAAAGCTTGTGGCCAACGAAATAACAGTGTTGGGTGATTAAACCTACACAGAAAAGTTCAGCATGCAGCTTTTTTGTTTACCTTCCTGCTTTCTCACATGTTCATGATTTCAAAAGGTGATTCCAAACCTTAATCTTGTTTTGAAATTTCTGATTAGGATTCTGAAGCTACTGAGACTTAGAAATAATGTCTGGCTGTGGTCTTAATTTTCATCCTGTAAAATATACTATATTTTCAGCTAGACTGTGTGATGCTAGGTATTTAAGCTAGGTTATATCTAAAAAAAAGGAAAAAAAAGTTTCAAATACACCTCATAGAAATGTCAGAAATAGTGACTCGAGGGAAACTATTTGCTCTTCAGCATAAAATGGCTTTTTATACAGGCTCTATTCTGGTAGACGATGGAAGATATGGTGTGAAAATGCATTGTTTTGAAGGTACTTGAGCACCTATTAAAAAAGGGTTTTTTTTTTCTATATGAACATTTATGAAATTTGTTTTAATATTACATGATGGAATAGTTTTGAAGGCTTTTAAAATGTTTTAATGAGTGAACAGAGCTCTAGAACTGAGTTCTATGTAGTATTCAGAATGCTGTCCTTGTCTTTCTTTACCTTATCTCTCCCATGCATTTTGTCACCAAATTCTGACCTGTGTTTTATAAAATTTTCTTTGTTTTAGATAAAATTGAAATATAAATACAAAGTTAGAATATTTTTGGAGGAGAGTCTTTCTTTTGGAGTCCTTGGAGAACACGGAAGAGGCATTACTGAACACTTTGGAATAAATGTATGTACTCTTTTGTTGTGAATGAGAGATTTGTGTAGAAACAAGTTGTGAAATTGTTTCATAATACCTGTGCCATTAGCGGATAGTTTTCTGGTGTACAGTAGACATTTAAATTTACAGTTTTTTTAAATATAGATATATTTTTAAACATAGTATTTTTTTAGCAGTTTTTTTAGTTTGTAAGTTTAGAGCTTACACGTCTTGGCAGTCTTTCATGTGCTTACTTGAAATAGTTTTACTTATCTTCAGCAATGAAGATAACAAAAGAATTTTTTTACAATGCATAATTCTATTCTATTTTTGGAAACTCAGTGAGATAATGAATACTGTCTTATACAGCCACATACACTTAAAAGTGCCACTCTGAGGTCTTGGAGTAAATAAGAAAAATCTTTGCAGTATATAGCAATCATACTTTGCTCTATTGCCTTTTACTCCAGTGGGGAAAAATACAACTTCTGATGGTTCTTTCAAAGGTAGTACTTTCCTGGCAGATTAAGCCAAACTATTTTTCCAAGGGTCTACTTTCCATGGTGTTTATGCAGCTGAGGAGTACTTTGGAAATCCAGAATGGTATTATGCAGCTGCTTACTACCACAGTCCCCTGGGCTGAGGGGAAGGAAGAAGTGCTTTTTGTTAGCTAGTATTCCAGTCTGGAGCACCTCACTGCATTCTGACAGTGTCTGAATTCAGCTGGGAAGTGAAATAACAAATTCAGAGAATTCATTCTGTCTTCCTCCTTGTATTGCTGTTTTCACTTAATACCAAACATGGAAAAGAGAAAATTAAATTGGAAAATGAAACAGTGTTACTGTGATACATGCCCACTGCGGTCTGATTTCTATGTTAAATTCCTTTCCAATAAATTGACTTTTATGTTAAATTAATTTACAGGCAAAATCTTTCCAAGCCTGACAAAAGAAATATTTGCAGCTAACAAATGAAATAAGAAAGACATTAGTATTTTTAATGGTCTGTTTTAATTAGGTTTATACTTAGTTTTAATCACATTCTACCTCCTACTGACTACACAGTGGCTACTTAAAGGACACTGCCACACTGACTGCATTGTGGAATTGTCACCAGCATCTAAATAATTTATTTTATCTGTTTGTGCTCTTCACATTGCAATGCCTTGAAGAGAGAGATCATATGCAATTTATTTACAGATCCATAAATCTCAATTTCTCAAAGGTCCTTTCTGTATTGCTTAAAATTATTATTTCATTTGTACTTTCATTTTATTATGTCATAGTTTGGTGGATCATCTCTAGTATTCATGGTAATAAGAAACAAGGTGTATCTTTAATAGATTAACTTACAGTCTTGATGCAATCAAAAGCATCTTTTAATAATTTTTTAATTTAACTGACAGATTGATGATATAGATCTTATTAGTGCAAACATGGAAAATTCACTGGCTTCTATTGGTGGATTTTGCTGTGGAAGATCTTTTATTATTGACCATCAGGTAAGACAGATCTCTTCTTAAGTAGTCTGGCACTTTTAGTTACTTATATGTGAGAGTTAATTATTAATATCTATTTGCAAGTATGATATAGATGATTATGCAGTATTTGACTCTACACAGAAGCTGTCTGGTTCCTATGAAATATTGCAGATGAATCAGAGACCTACTTTTAATCCTTACATGTACCTGTAGGTGTGGAGGAGAGATTTTAAATATATACATGAATTACTTTTAAAACATTTTCTAGATTACTATAATTTTTCTTTTCCTTTTCTGCCGTAGCGATTGTCTGGTCAAGGGTATTGTTTTTCTGCCTCCCTACCTCCTTTGTTAGCTGCTGCTGCTATTGAGGCTCTGAATATTATGGAAGATAATCCAGGTACTTAATTTAGGAAAATGTTATCCTTCTTCTGAAGTCTTTCTTCACTCCAAACTAATAACTTGTACTTCTCCCTACTTTGATTCCTCACCTTTTTACTCTGATGTCCTATTTTTCTTTCTTTTTTTTTTTTTTGCTTATTAATTTTACATGTATTTTTTTTCCCTCATGGTATTTCCCACTCGTCTTTTCTTCTTCAGTGTTTCCATCCCTTTTGGTCTTCCAGCTGGAAAATAAGCAAGCTATTTGAGGACACAGATGGTTTTTAAAAAGCAAATAAGAAATTTTTACTCTGCTGTTTAGATCAGTGCCTCTTCCTTAAACACATTTTTTTCAGCAGAAATGAAGGAAGAGAAAGTTAAATAGAAACAAATGGTAGTATATTTCCTCAGGACAGAGAAATCCTCTCCTTTCCACTTGTGCTATATAATTAGGGTTTTTTTCCTTCTCTAGTTAAGCATTCAGGCAAGAATCTCAAGAATGATCAGGGTGCAAATTGCCTGCGATTTATGAGGGATCAGATAGGGGGCATTTGTATAAAGCTGGCAGACAGAAGTTCTGCTGTAGGAGTCAATTAGAAAAACCCTTAAAGATCATCTTGTTCCAGCACCCTTGCCATTGGCAGGGACACCTAGACCAGGAGCTCCATCCAACCCAGCCTTTAAAAAATCTTTTTGCTGACTGGGAATTGAGCTCAGGCCACAGCAGTGCCAAATCCCAGCCACTAGAACACCTGGGAAATTTTTTTTTTTTTTTGGAAGTGTAGGGCCTGAGGGGCAGTGAGGACAAAATTGGCCAAATTGTGAAATTGTATAAATTTGCTTTAACCTTCATTTCCGTCAACAGATTGGAGGACATCTGCAAAGATGCAGTATTTAATTTGTGACAAATAAATAAAAATTACTGGGTAGCCCATGTCCTGTTGTATGAAGTAAAATAGAATAAAGAAAAAATTAGGAGTAAGTTACAAGACTGTTTGGTATACTGGAGGGTTAGCCTTGACCAAGGAAAAGATCCATGGTTTACAAATCCAGGAGTCAGTTTTCTTTTCAAGTATCTGCAGTGAACTGGAGAAAGGATCAGTGAGCAAAGTCTGAATGGCAATAGATTATTTATGGATATTTATAAATTGGACCTGCCATTTAAGTCCCATTACAAAGTGTTTATGTCATCCCGTCCATATGGTCATGAACAGCAGCAGCTCTATATGCAGCTGGAGTAATGAGATAAAGGGAAACAGTGCATTTGTCAGAACTTAAAAGCTTGTCATTTCCTGGCAGAAATAGGAATTGAGAACATTAAGAAGAGTACTAAAGAGAGTTATTAGTTCAATGGATGTACATACCTTAGTTTGATTCCAAATACAATCTTTGAAATCTTAGAGAAATGCGAACTGGAAACAGGAAATCTAAGCCTTTTTTTTTTCTGTTTTGTTCTGGGTTTTTTTGTTGTTGTTTTTTGTGTGTAGACATTTTTCAGACTCTCCGGGCCAAATGTGAACGGATTCACAAAGCTTTACAGGGGTAAGTGTGGGGTTTGGGGCTTTTTGGCTTTTATTTGGCTATGCCTTTAAAATGCCTACTTTAAAGAAACTCTTCTTGCCCAAATCTGTTTCCGGTTTTACAGGTGCTTAGATTGGGTTATGTACACTCAATTATGTACGTATTAAAAGAGGAAAATGATTCTTTCCCAACTGTTTCTGTTATGCTATTGAAAAGAGTCCAAGTTTTCAAAATCCTTTACAGGTTTTGAAATGAGATACCCTAAGGCTATTGAGGAGGTCTGCAATCTCTTACATATTAAAATCTTTAGGAGAATGTGATAACTCTCAATAACACAAAGTATTGATAAGCATTTTGAAAATTGTCTAAATAAAAGCATTTAGGATGAAGCTTAGCAGATACTCTTTCAGACAACTCAATTAATATATATATTGAATATAATATTGTTCCTGTATATTAGACTTGAGTGTTAAGACAGTAATAAAGTACCTGTTGCTATGGAGCACAGAAAAAATTACTTGAATTTATCTGAAAAATAAGGTTTAATATTTCCTAACACTACGCTGTTTTAAAAGATGGCTGTACTGACTTTTTTTATTTGTTGGGTTTTGATACTAAAAAGATACAGAAATTGCTGTGATGTTCAACAGCCATTTAATGTGCAGTACTTGTGCAATTGCATTTTACAATTCTTCTTCCTCAGCAATTTTGTGTTGCATATTATAGAAATTAATAAAGTTTAATAAATAAATAAATAAATAAATAAATAAATTTTAAATTAAATTAATAAACCCTCAAATCTCTAATACATTATTGATTATCCTAGTTTCTTTGGAATGATACTACCATTAAATGAGCCTGTTCTTCTTAAAATGTGTATTAGGCAAGCTTATCAAAGTCCAGAAATCAAAATTACCCCTGATTGTTGATATGTGTTTATGTGACCTCTTAGTTTTGGGGACCAGAGGTTTTGCTTGGATATTAAATACAGATTTTTGGATGGGAATAACTCAGTCCTAAATGTTTGTGATGTGTCAGGACAATGACAATCAAATGTCAATTGTTCAGGCAAATTCTAGAAACCTAGAATTTGTTCTAGTTAAATCTAGTTAACAACAACTAGATATAGATTAGTTATATAGTCATATAACTAA
The DNA here is from genome assembly GCF_971803275.1 of Cyanistes caeruleus. NCBI lineage: Eukaryota > Metazoa > Chordata > Aves > Passeriformes > Paridae > Cyanistes > Cyanistes caeruleus. The sequence continues at coordinate 38,840,226 of NC_141732.1, forward strand.
TTTTAGAGGAGCTTCAGACTAAGTGACAGCTGATGCTTTAAAGAGATTCTGCAGAAAATAATTTAAAATCATAAATCTTGCCAAATTTTGCAAAACACCCCAGCAAAACTTTTGTTCTTTCTCATCCCTTAAGTGATAAAAAGGTGACTTGACCTAGCTAGCTGGGTTTTTATCAGCAATTTGCAGGCCTATCACAGACATATCTCTTACATCTTCTTAAGGATTCTTCAAAATTTTCTGTATTATTAGTCCTTTTTGCGGAAGGATTGTTTTACAAACTTCCTGAAACTCCTTAGAAAAGACATTTGCTTGATAACTTCATTACCTTTATGTAATGCAAGCTGAAATGCACATATGTTTTTGTCTGCATTACTATCAGTAAAGTGAAATATCCATCTTTTCTCACTCACCACCTAGAAGGGAGAAGCACTTGTTATCATATCTTTCAGCATGTCTTCAAGTGGTATGTACATCAAAGGCTTTTTATTTGTTTTAGGATTTCTGGTTTAAAAGTAGTGGGAGAATCTTTTTCTCCAGCATTGCACTTACAGTTGGAGGAGAGCTGTGGATCTCGAGAAAATGATGTGAAGTTACTCAAAAGAGTTGTGGATTATGTAAGTGTCCCCATAGTCATTAAAATGTATTATTGCCTTTAAATGTTAATAATTGAGGAAGGGTAGGGAGGCTTGTCGGGTAACTTGTTGAAATATCTTGCAAGGATGCTGCAAGAAACTTAGTTTCTTTGCTGATTATATGGCTCTATGAAAGATCATCTTTTAAGCATTTCTTGCTGCCTATAGCTTGGTCTGTAGCTATGCATTAAAAAATGCATATTAGACTATTTACTTCAGGAAATAGTTATTTCCTGTTATCTATTTTAATGCTCAAATCTGTGTATAAAACTGTTGCTTAGACAACTTTTGTAACATTAATAAGAAGAGTGTTCTGGAGGTGCACTTTAACCATTTAAGGTCAACCTTTTCTTTGAGTCTGTGAATTTGCTTTTTTAATATGTGAACAATTTCCTGTTCTATATGTAGTATTTTTCCCTTCTTCAATACACATTGGTTCTTTTTGTCTCACGTGAAGAGGTGAGAGTTGATGGAAAACTTTATGTATCAGGTGGCAAGTAAGCAAGACTACATAACAAAAACAAATTCTGAAGTTAATTTCCTTGAAAATAAGCTTAAATATAATTTGATTTCCTGATACAAATGGTATGTTTGCCTGATTACATGGAGGTAAAAGCTAAAGACACTGCACCCTAAACTATTTAAAGCTGTATTGAAATTAGAGATGATTTTGCACAATCTTTGTAACCTCCATTTGGGAAACAACTTGCATTTATCTTGACACAAAAGGATATTTTGCGTCATTAGAAATTCCCAGGTTAACTACTGTATTTTCTTTATTTGTAGTGCATGAATAGTGGTATTGCATTAACACAGGCTCGCTATCTGGAGAAAGAAGAAAAATCACTTCCTCCACCCAGGTTAGCAGAAAGTTAATGTGCTACTTGATTTTTTTTTGGCTATGGCTTTCCATCTTGTTTCCATACAATGACGGAGTTTTGTTCAGTAGACTAGATTGAATATTGGTTCTTGGAAAAATGGGAGAGGCTCTATTTTTGAGGTATATTTTCAGTGACTGTTACAGGTTGCAACTACCATGAAATAACTGTATCAAAACTACCTGTATCTTGGGGATCAGCATGTAGCCTGTTAGCAGGCACATTTCCATGAGCTGTGCCTCTACTGGTAAAAACAGATAACAGACTTCTGCAGCGTGTATGTTAGGGTGGCAGAGCAAGGGCTAAAAGTAGTGTGACCACATCTATTTAGTCATATGTCTTGTTTTTGGTTGAATTTGTATTTGTAGTAATTTCCCTACAGATAGTGATCTTAATGTGTTGAAATTAATATGAAATAATTCTTAAGCTGATGCCTTGAAGTAAAGATTACTGTGTATGTTCTGGTTTTCTTTTTCTAGTATTCGAGTAGTGATAACAGTGGAACAAACAGAACAAGAACTGGACAAAGCTGCATCACTTCTTAAGGAAGCTGCACAGTCTGTGTTGAATTAGACTCCTGTTTTTGGATTCCTCTTTCCTTACACTATCAGGATAAGTGTTTTACACTGTATAGTGACTTCCAGATTCTTCCACTGATGGCATTGACGCCTGACCAACAAAATTGTTCTGGAGTGGTACAAATGCAGTGAGGGGAAGAATGCTGAATTTTGGAGTTGGTGAATGACAGTGTTGTTCCAATTCAAACTTTACCATTTACTAGCATTACTTAAAATGGGACATCACTATTGCATTCATGACTCTTTCATAAGTTAGTATAAAAAGTTTTGAATTTATTTCCTCAAACCCTTAAACGGTCTCAAAAATGTGTATGAACATTCAGTTTTATCCCAAACCAGGTAAAATGTGTTGTTTTCTCTCTATTTTCTCAGAACGTGGGAACTTCAAATAAATGCCAAGGAATTATCCCTCCTCATCTTCGAAATGAAAATACACTTTTCCTATTACTGCCAAAAGGATAACACTTTAAGACATAATTTTGTGCTATATTATGTAATTTTTATTGCATTATAGAAGGGAGAACCTTAAATTCTTTTTGTTTAATACATCTTTCTCTAACCATTTTTGGCAGCCAGGTTTTAAGAAAGCCTGGCCAGATAGTAAATTCATATAAAATACTATTTGCTTTTTGCATTCCATATGTAATTATATGCATGTTTGATATTATGGGTGAGGTTTTTCATATTATTAACTTTGAAATATCTAAATTCAAACCTCTGAATTGTGAAACTGATGTAATTCCAGTGTAGTATGTTCGGGTAAGGGAACTTTGTACCAGTCTTGAAGAGGAGTAATAGGCAACATGAAAAATGAGCTAAGGTTTTGAAATGGCAGCTAAGTGCTAGCTTAGTCAAACTACCTTTAAGCACAAAAATTATGTGTGCTTAGTTTTGTCTGTAAACATCTATACCTTAGAAGGGAAGACTCAAAGACAGATACTAAGAGTTTAGATGGTACAAATACTACTGAAACACAACTCAGTCTGTGCACATAAAATTCCCAAGTAACTTGAAAGTAATATTTAGAGGCTGTGCTGTCAGGATTTTAAATCAGCACAGATGGACATTACGTATACAGACACTTCAATCAGGAAACTGGTAAGGAAGTATGTACCTTTTTATAAAACAAAAAATACAGCTTTTTATTTCATGATTTTGCTTTAAGAACACTTGTCTAAAAATTTTGTATTCTGCTTAATATGTGTTGAGTTGTTTTGTACATATGTGGCTTTTTGGTTGCTACTACAAGGATTACAGGACTATTTTTGAGAAACATCGTTGTTAAATATAAAGTTAATCATGTTTGATTCAGATTTTTACTTACACAATTGTATTTTGTAGCATGGTTGACCATATATTCTTAAATATTCTGCATTAGTTGAGCATAGTCTATGATGCCTCCAGTTCATAGAGACTGTTTCTGCACTGGCTTTCAAAACTTGATCTGTGTACATTCAAACAGAACATCTAATGTGTTGGGGCACTTCTGTGATTGTTGCTATTTGAAATAGTCAAATCATTATCTGTGCAAGGTTGTAAACCCTTCATCCCAATGTGAAAGAGTATCCCTATTTCACTAACATTTATATGTTTTCTCTGTTAACTTTGAGTAAAAGCCAGTGAGAAGCCAACAGTTTAAAAGAGAAAAATGTGCAGAATTAAACTGACGTCCATTTTACAGACTGGAATTGAAAGTGCAGATTAGTGATTCTGAGGACTCTCAGAGACTGCAAGAAATGGAAATTGAATGTTATCACTCTACTTTGAACTTTTGAGCCATTTTTGGCTGCATAATTGAAACCTGCAAATTCTAGTGAAGTCAAGCCTTTGATGTACAAACTTGGAACAAATGAGATACTTTGATTCCAGTGCAGCATATTAAATGGTTTTGGAGTTAAGTTAAACCTGGGGAGGTAAGCAAATAACCATTGGCATTGAAATCCTAGGTTGCAGAATCTATATTTCATTCTTTCATTTTATTTTAGGTTGTTTGCAAATGGGGTGGATTTTTTGTTGTGCTTAAAGAACTAGCAATAACTTTTAGATACATGGATTTGTATTGTTACTTTTCTTGATTTGCTGGGTGTTTTTGCTTTTAAATGAAGTGATGACAACTAAGGTAGCAAGAAGCAGAATGAAATTTCTAGCAATTTCAAAGACATGACTTAGTGGTTCTGATGAAACATATGTTCAAAAATGTTGCTAAGAGGCACCATAATCTGATTCATTTGACAAACACATACCCATCATTAAAAAATTGGTAAAACTTCCTTTGTACTTTTTTACTCTTTACCACTATATAGGAATGAAGCATTTAAATCACAGTAAAGTGGGTACCTTGGTTGATAGCAGCTGAAGTGCTCTTATAATATGTCTTTTACTGACAGGTTAGATGCATGGTCTCTGAAAAATTAAGACACTTATGAGATGTAACTGGTGGAGAGGGATATCTCTGGTCAGTTTAAGCATGTCTGGCTCCTTTTCATTTTGACTTTTTTGATAAATGTCTCTGTCATGGCAAGCAGATGAAGAAATGGGTGGCTCTGGGGAAAAATATTGATCTGGGTTAGGGATACAACAGGTGATTCTGATTAGACTTCTGACATTTGAAAAATCAGAAACCTGTTAAGGTGCTTCACTGCCCAGTGCTCTTGGCTGATAAATATATGAACAAATCTGTGTTAGCTGCTTTGTAGTTACATTTGGATGAATTGGTATTTTTCCATCCATTTCTTCAGAAGTGGGCATGAGACTGGAGTTCATATAAGTGTAAAGATATTAAGTAGGATACTGTGAAATGAATCAAACACGGGTACCTTATCCCAAACTTCAAAGTATCTTTTGAAAATAAATTTTGTTTCAATTAATTTATATATTTTGCTTTGCCACATACTTGGAACAGAGTTTCATCTAAGTGGATAATAAATCCAGTATTTTAAATAGTGATCAAAAATAAATTGTTAATTTTCTTGTAATTGACTGTTAATATCTGGTAGTTGAGAAGGAGGGCATTTTAACTGTAAAACATTGGCAATTCATTGAAATTGTCTTGATGAAACCAATTTTTTACAATAAGTGAGGACTGGGATGGACTGGAAAGAATTTATACTTTGAAAATATTTTATCTTGAAGAAATATGTCTACATGATATATATATATTCCTATTTTAAATAAAGAGATTTATTTTCCTTGAATATTTAAAAATAATTGATTGCTATTTGTGTAGTTTCATGATTTTTATAGGAAAAACTACAGATATCTTTCCTGTTTATTATAGTAATTGTTATTTTTGGATAGGAGATGAAATGCATAAGGAGGGTATTAAGAAAGAAAGAGACGTATGGCTGAATAACTTTGATTTTATTTTTTTTCACTTTTGAAATATGAACCCAGTCAATGCACAGAATGGTGTACTGTCTCCTTTCTGTCACTCCATCTGGACTTTATTATTTTAAACAGGGTTGTGGCGTGTTGGCATTCACTGATCTATGAAGTTGCTACCGCAAAAGTGTCTTGCATCTTAAGATGACTAGAGAAGTGCACATGTAAATGTACAGAGCTGTAAATGCTGCTTAAACAAAGGAAATATTTACAACTAACACAAAGCATTTGTACATTAAACTGTTTCAGTGTCCTAATAAAAGGAAATGTCTGGATAACATTTCTTCTTGTGTTTTTATGTTCTTTGGCAGTTTTCATGGTAATAAGGTAATGGACTTACTCTGTTTTACTGTTGATAGATTTTCCAGATTTTGGTTTCCTGTCCTTTGTGTACTAGGTAATTGTAAAGTGTTTGTAGTAGAAATCACAGAAACTACTAAATCTGTTGAAGAGTACCTATCAGGGAAAGACAGTTTCTACATGTCCAATTTCTAATACTTTGTTAGCACTCACTTGCTGAAAACCACTATTGGGCCAGATACAGTTTTGTTGTGACTCAGAACAGAATTTCTGGCGTATCAACAAGCTTGAGTCCAGATGACATGCCCCAGCTTTGAGACACCGTTATAGAATAATATACCGCAATTTTGCCTACCGTATTTTATGGATAAGATTTTCCTATCTTCCACTGCTATTAGAGGTGTTACCGCACAGCTTAGTATGCTGTTTGTATAACTGAGTTGCATTTTCTAGCAGAGAATTCAGAGCTGGCAAAAACCAGTAAGTATTGGAGTTGAAGGAACAGCTTAAGTAGAATTGGAAATATGTAATCCACTGTTTAACTTAGATTTTATATAAGCCAAAGAAAAGTGATTGTCTAATCAGTATTTGTCAGACTGTGATCCTGTTCTAGTATCCACAATTCAAGGAGGACAAGGACAAGGATTGGAGAAACTCCAGAGGAGGACCACGAAGATGACCAAAGGGCTGGAGAACATGCCCTGTGAGGAAAGAAAAACTGAAGGACAGTTTTCCAGTTCTTACACAGAATCTACAAAGATGGCAGAAGCTCTCTTCACAGCAAGCCACATGAAGAACAGAAGGGGCAATAGAATCATAAAATGGTTGGGTTAAAAGGGACCTTGAAGATCATTGCCATTATCTGAAGTTACCTTCCAGACCAGGAAGACAAGGTTGCTCCAGCCCCCATCCATCCTGGCCTTGAACAGTGCCAGGACAGCATAATAGAATCTAATCATTAAGGTTGGAAAGGACCTTTGAGATCAAGTACATCCTTTGATCAATGTTTTGGTTCTAGAAGACAGGTGTCTGCTAGGGAGAGCAGGAGCCTCCCTTGGAATGAAAGAATGTAGACCTCCTCCCTCCGAATTATTATAATTTTGAAATCAAGGGGCCTTTAGGCAGAGATCTGGGGATAGGAATAACAGTTCTTTACTAGTATAACCAGGCAAACAAACAATAGCTACAGCATTAACAACAACAGAACCAGGGACCCCATGACAGCTTTCTCGGCTGAGATGAGATGGAGGAGAGGCTTTGCTTCACAAACCCCCTCAGTCAGTCCCGGTGCTCCTGCAGGGCTCTGAGGAACACCCAGCTGGAACAGCAGGGATGAGCTGAGATCCTGGGCCGGTGGATGAGGTGGATCAGCAGCTCCTGGCACTGCCACACGTCCCGGCAGGACAGGGGGTGTGAGGCCACCAACAAAGAGGGAAGAAGGAGAAGAAGCAGCAGCTCCGTCTGGGTGATGGTGAAATTCCCTTCTCCCCTCCGCAGCAGCTCCACGACCCAGCAAACGAATGTCTTTCCCCAAGCCGAAGAAAGCCAGCCAAAAACTGTCCCCACCCTCCTATCCTGCCCCCTTCCCCCCCTGGGCCCGGCCACTCTTTGTCCTTTGTCGAGCACCCACTAAATACCCACAGTTAGGTTGTCTCCGCACCTAATGGGTAAAAATTCCAGGGCAGGCCAGAACAACAAAACAAAAAAAAAAAAGGACACCTAACCCTCAACAACCAAATGTCAACCGTTTTTGTTTGTTTTTTTTGTTTGTTTGTTTGTTTGTTTTTTTGGGTTTTTTTGTGAAATATTGGTGAAATATTATAGGTCTATTTTTTATCCATCTTCAGATTTTCAAAGACAGGCTACATACAAAGAATCACTGCTATACAATAATCATCATTCACAAGAAAATAATTCCTGGCTTCCTTCTGGATAAAAGAACTAGGCACAATAATTTTAATAAAATTTTCTTATTAATTTTTTTTAGTAATTTAAAATACATTAACTGCTCAACTTTTAAAAAATGCTTAATCTGAATTGCTATTTTGAGAATAAGAATTTAAAAATGTTTAAGGATTTTAAAATATTAGACCTTTTAAATAGGTTGCCTTCTTGTTTCTTGAAGCTTTTGATATATCCTGCATTTTTGTTTTCCAGTCATCTTCCTGCTTTTTTCCTTCATTTTTCAGGACAGACACTAGCACTAAATACATTGCTAGATGCTTGAAAATTACACCAGTAATGAATGTTTGCTTTAATATGATGGTACAAATTAATTTGATTTATTTGAAGATGCTGATGAAAGTATAATGATCTGTTTCTGTGACACATAGTGCTGATGAATGCTAAATGTAAGTTGAGGTCTGTGGAAGCAAATACTCAAGGTGTCAATGATCACCTCTAGGTACAGAAGGCCAGTTTTTGCACTTTAATATTTTTTCCAATTTGAAACCATAGAGTTTAAATGTGGGTAAAATATCACAGCTGCATTGTGAGATATGCTGGAGTTACAGATCAAAAATGGAAACATGTTTTGAATACTATGAGGTGAAGATGGTGGAAGATGGTGTTTTTTTCAAAGGTTGAATTTGGTAGTATTTGAAGAGCCTTCAATTTGAACACAAAACACAAGTGCTCATTAGATGCTGATTAAGTATGCAAGGTGCTGCAGTAGAACTGCAGTGAAGAAAGTAGAAGGATCCTTGTTATCATTAGTAATGAGACTAATCGATTCTGTCTCTAGAACTGTTGCTCACCCATTGTTGGTCCTTTCAAAGTCTAGGGAGTAGCAATGTGCATTGGAGAATGGTGAGCTTGTGCTGCAAATTGTCACATAATCAGAAACTGTTTGCAGGATAAAATAATGTCTTAACTCTTGGCCCTCCTGGCTGCCAGGGCACTGCTGGCTCATGTTCAACTTGCCCTCAACAAGGACACCCGGGTCCTTTTCTGTGGCACTGCTTTCCAGCGTCCTGTTGCCCAGTTTGTCTATACATCCAGGGTTGATATGTCCGTGGAGCAGAATCCAGCACCTTTCCTTGTTAGATGCCATATAGTTGGTGATTGCCCCGTCCTCTGATTTGTCAAGGTCTCTGCAGGGCCTCACTGCCTTTGAGGGAGTTGACAGCTCCTCCCACTGGCGGGCTTGGTGTATCCTTGAGTCCTGAATGCAAATTGTTCATGGAAATATTGAAGAGAGCTGGGCCTATGGGGGAACGTCGGGGAATAGTGATCAGTCATCAGCCTGATGTAACCCCACTAAAGCTGTTGAAAACAGCTAGACAAAAAACCTCTCCATAACCTCCCAACAGTTTTGACCAGAGATAAAGGTATTTCAAATGGCAGAGTTTGAACAAGTTTTGGTCACTTCAAGCATTGAAATGAAAAAACCTGAAAAATTCAGCATCTGTGTACTGCTTTAGCCAAAGAGATTCTTTGTGCAGGCAGCAGGACAGGAGAAATATTTAGTGAGCTAACTCATGGATGAAGGAGTTTTGTTGTAAACTGATAAAATGGCAGCAAAGCGTTTGCCTTTGGTGTATTTACTGTGCATTCTTGAGCAGCATGAAACTTGCACAATGCCTAAGCTATTTAACATTTGAGTATCTGACTTGATGACTGAAGGGCCTGACTGACACAGCCCTTTACTTTCAGTGAACAAGAGTAATCTCAGAAGAATCTTAGACTGCTAGTACATAACATTGTGTGTTTGTCTATTATCCCTTAAAGGGAGTGTTGATGGATTTGAGGGGACAAGTGGAAGAAGAGGACATAATGTACTCATGAGGACAGGCTACATGAATTCACGTAGAAGTACTTAAATTAACAAGTTTGTTTTTTTGGCTGCTGAATGATTACGTTGATGATGTTTCCCACTTATCTGTACTCAAAAGTCTAAGCAATATGTTCGGCAGCTAGTATGGATATTTTGGTCAGTTAAATTTACTCATTTTTATAAATCCTGCCCCTACTTGAAATGTCTCAGCTACATAGAGGTGACTGGAATGGAAATACATATTATTACTTTGAAGTGCAATTGCCATCCTTCCCCATAGCATAGCTTATTAGGAAGAATGCTTTGCAGCAGAAATATCTTTTTTGTGTTAAAGGAAAATATTTCACTGCTTGTGGTAAGTAAAAATAAGTAGAAATGCATATTTTTGTCATATGAGAGGGAAAATAAACCTTTTTTCCCCCTTTTACTGCATCTCAAGTTTTTCTTACAGCAGCAAAGTTGTGTCATGTGAATGACACCCCATGCAAGGTTTAGCATTGAAGCAAATGCAGTTATACTTCATCTGCAACAGCTTTTTTGAAGACATATGCATATGTATATTTTGTTTAGGGATCTGCAAAAAGCAGCACATAATCTTGCATATTATCAACAGCTGAAATTTGTGATACTGAAGCTTGACCTCAGAGATGTAAGTTTGCCAGAGAAGTCTTTAGTGATTACAGTGATCTAGCAGGCTGTCAGTTCAGTAATACAGGGGAAGAGAAATCTTAAAACTTGTAGTGAGATCACATGTTATTTACTTTGTATTTATAATCAATAAAAATAGGTATTGTGTTTAAATTTTAAAAATATACATGTCTATTTAATACTAGCTTTTAATTTGTGTTAAAGCTTATTTTAAAGTACTAATATAGACTGAGTTTATCATTACCATGGGAAAATCCTTAAAAGGAATATAAGGAATGTTAATATTTTAACATTCTGAAAGAGTTTGACTTTACTGTTCTTTTATGTGTAAGCACATGAAATGTGGTAAATGAAATAATTTTACTCATACTTGTGTCATTGTCTTTAAAATTTAAATCCTGGATAGGTTTCTGTCTAGCACAGGGATACTGCTATCCAGAGTTCGTGTGGAGTCATAGGATTCGTTTTGGAAAAACTTCATGGAGCTAGTAATTTGAAAGGTGGTTTTTAATTAGACGGAAATACTTGGTGTGTTTCCAGTATTAGCCAGGTAAGCACACTGGCACCAGTTCTGTAGAGAGCAACTAAATCATGAGGTATGCCAGGCAAATTTGGTGCCCTATGTAATAATAATGATAATTCTGTGTATGTAGAATCCCAGCTTCATTGAAGTGACAATATTGGTTTCTAGTGAAGCTGCAGTTTCACTGGTTTTGTGCTTTTGTTACTGCTGACTCACACCATAAGGGAAGTAAACTGATGATCTCGTTGTGTGCATGAATTACTGTGTTTGATCTGTGTGTACACCCTTCAGCCAGGTACAGCATACACAAACCTAACAGTGTAGGATTAGAGCATTTCTTAGTATTCTGATCCTATTCCATAAACTGTAGCTAAGACTAAATGTGCTGAGCACTGATACTGCGTTTTACCATCAGATTACAAGTGTGTCTAATTCTCACTGGGAGGTGTGAGCCCTCTTGACCAACTGAACAATGCTGAATCTCTCAAGGTCTATCCAGCCCACTTTTTCTGTGGGGTTTTGTCTTTCTCAATTATTTATCATCCTGAGCTAGAATAACTTTTTACTCATGTAAGCAAGACAAGGCTTACTTTTATGAGATTTGTCAAAAGATCCTGAGAAACTCGAAGCATAAGAACAAATTGGTGTTGAGTATTTTGTGCAGTCCTGTTGTTACTTACTGCTGCAGTGGTTGGCTCGAAAACTTTAGTATAGGAGGCAACTGTAGTGTAACAGCTAGATCAAGAAAGCAATTCTTTTACCCTCAGGCAGGTGGTTGTGTCTTTGACCCAATATAGCTTCTTTAATCATTGAGCTACGCAGCAGATCTGAGAAGGCTCCAGATGGAGACTGAACCTACGACCCCCTGACATAAAAACATCTATGATACCAATTACACCATCTGTTGGTCATAAAACCACATTCTCTATCTTTTCTTGGCTCTTGTGTTATACAAAAGCTGAAGGGTGATATTTGGAGCTGTTTGAGTTTATCCATGCAATTTAATGCAGAACACATTTTTTCACAGAGAGGGAGAACAAAGCACAATAGCACTAAAGTTCAATTTACATTCTCAGTCAGTGAAAACAAAAATGAAAATAAAAAACATTTGTCTGAGTCATTATTTATACCCAAACTATGGCTTCAATTGTACTCTTTTCACAGTTCTTGTGATTTAAAAAAACCTGAAGAACAACTTCTACCACCATTGTCCCAGCTTCTGAGGACCCTGATTTCAAACAAGATCTGTAATTGTAAATAGGAAATAACGGCTGGATTGAGGAATATGCAGATCACATTATTAGCATATGTGCCTAATACTATACTTAGGGATTTGTGTTAGATAGTAGTGTTTAGAAATCTGTATTGTCTAATCATGGAGTACAGGAAAGCTGGAAATTTAACCAGTATCCACATACCACTCCACATGCCCTCAGAATCCCACTGGATATTAGTCTTTCCTGTCTGAACTTTCTACTCAGGCTCATCAAACTATTATTCTGAAATACTTAATAGACTTTGAAATGGCATCTCAATTTTTTTTCCTTTTACCACTGAAAGAGTTAGCTCTAGGTGATTTATTGTGGCCATCAGAATAAGAAGTGAAGTACTGAAATACAAGGTATTAGGGATAAAACTGATGGCATAGGTCCATCAAAGCAAGGAAATGAGAGGAGGTATGTGTTTGGTGCAAAATGGGTAACTGTGATGAGATAGGATTAACATCTTTAGGAGTATTGTGCTCATATAATAAAAAATTTAATTCTCTGTAGAGTTTGACTGGATTGTAGTTTTAGATAGTTATCACTGCTTATGGAGACTGTGTCATTAAATTGCCTGACTGCTTTTGCACATAATGTCTTACAACCAGAAGGGTTGGGTATCCTTACCATGTGGTGGTGTGTTGATTGGCAGTCAAAAAGAATAGAAAGCTGATGCCAGAAACACACAACGTATGCATTCTGGTACCATGTCTGACAGATGGCTCTGTGTTTGTGGTCAGTGAATTCCCTACAATGTTGCTCTTTAAGAAACTTCGTGTTCTAACACCATAATTTATCTGTCTAACACAAAAATAAATGTTTGCTATATTACATCAGTCATCTTGATACACAGGGAAAATAATTCATAAAAGAAAGCCCCAAATCCCCACATCTGGCCAGTCCCTTTTTGCTATGGAGGCTGGCTTCCTATGATGAGAATGAAGCAGTGAATAATAAAGCACAGTTTACTTTACTGTTACTACATTGTTGTTTTCTTATTATTGCACCATCATTACTTTTTAATAAACCATCTTTTTATTTAAGAAATTATAAATAATCCATATAAATGGAAAGAAAAGAGTTGAGAACTGAAACTGACAAGTTTCTGTAGACTTTTTGTCATTGGCAAAAGGAGGAGGAAAATACCTGAATTTTCTATTTCAAGGTATTTCTTTTGTGGATGACTCCATAGGGATATGTCACTGTCTTGGCAAATAGAAATGTCTGTGTTGAAGTCAAACTGAAGAAGGGAAAAAGTAAGAAAAGCACAATTCAGATAAATTTTTCTTCTGTCATCAGAATAATGGGGCATCCTGTCACCAGAACCTTTATCCTTGGTTAATACTATCATGTCCCTTAGAAGTTATTTTCATAATTTGTGATAAAATGTATACTTGATAGTGACATGTAACTATATGAAATATAAATAATGATGATTGTCATCAGTTCAGACTCAACTTCATTGTATTCGTCTTTATAAACAAACTTCGATTTTTTCGGTGTTTGTTTATATCTGTGAAAAACACTTTTCTGGTGGTAGAATTCAGCATTTCAATGTGGTCACACACAGAGTGATTTTGTACTTTTTTATATATTAACAATAAGACCCATCTTGCTGTTTTTATAAAAATTATCTTGGAAGGGATCTCCATGAAAGGCCATGTAATCTGTTTTGAAGAAGAATAAAGTATATATCAATAGCTGACAGTAAATTCTAGTCTTTATCTGATACTAGAATACTTCTGCTGAACACAGTTAAAGACTAATCATACTGGATCCAGGTCTGTCTGCCTAGGAACTTGTTATCAGATTGCTGTCTACAGCAGACTAAGGAATACCTATAAGAAAGATGACTTTACCTCAGCTAGGAGTATCCTTTCTGCTTCCTAAGATCTTGATAATCTTAAATGTGCAAAACATCTATATTAGTCAAACCCTGCCATGCTGATCTAATTTCCTTTGCTTAATATCACTATAAATAATGCAAAATATATTTTACTATCTCAAATATCCTTCTTGGAGTTCTTTCCATGTTTGGAAACATTGTACACTATATGTTTAGGCATTCCCTTATGCTTCCACGTTACTTTTTAACCTTCAATACATTAAAATTAATGCAACAGAAGCTTGGCAGGGAAAACTTCATTACTTGAGTGGAAAAGGAAGGATTTTTCTGTGTGTACATGAAGACCAGTCCTCTGAAGCACAGACTGAATGTCAAAGTGGTATGCATTTTCATATCCTGATCAGAGACACAGGCTTTATTTCTATTATTGTCATGATTTTTGTAAAACACTGATCAGTGTCCCCATGGATTCTTCATCTCTAAAAAGTTGTTGATACAGATTCTTTAATTTTGTCTTGCATATATTAATGTTTTCATAAGACTTTGAAAACCTCTGGACCAATAAGTTATGCAGTATAAAATATTTATTATGACAGAGATCTCTATTTTCAAGTCCTTTGTCTGCTGTGTATTTCATAGTACATCTTTAGATCTCTTTTGGAAAGAACTGTTTCATCTGAACTCCATCACAACTTCCAACAGGCCTGTCTAAATATCAAATTAGAGCAATGTTGATAGCAAAACTTTAAATAAATGTAAATATGTCAGGTTGTGACACACAGGTTGTGGTGTTTGTGGTTATCAGTATATATATTTTGGACAGAAGAGTCTCTCATAAGGTTTAAGAAGACCAGATAAAAGTAGATGGAATAAAGCTGTTAGAATTACATTTTGTGAATGTCAATGTAAATACAGATTTTGCAGTGGAAAATAGTGAAAAATTATCTGATAAACAGATACGTATTGGAAACTATTTTGCTAATTGGCTGTGCATTTTTCTGTAAGTTTAGTGCCATCAGATTGCACCAAGTATTCCTATATATGGTAGTTCTAAAAAACGTAAACTGCATTATTTAATCCTTTGCTGGAAGGTATGCATGTTTTTGTTTATATAGAAATGGTTGTATTGCTTTTGTTAAGCATGTCTGATTAAAATTTGCTAAGAAGGTTGTAGAATAGTTCCCATGTGGATACTAAGTTTCTTTTTATAACATTTCAGATTTTATTGTTTCCATAAGTTTTCAACTTCATTCAAACCTTTGTTTCAAGTCTTCCCAACAAATTCTAGTTATGATTGTTCAAATCTTCTTTGTAATATATTGCATCAGATTTTAAAGCAAATGCTGACAGCAGCAGTATTTATGCCCTGCATACCAAGCAGATACCACATGGTTTGAATAACGGGCACTCCTGCTGAGTGTGGACGAAATCAAAATCTTTCATAGTCATGTAAAATGCCCTGATAGAAATCTGTCCTTAAGTGTGCCTTCTTATTTAAAGATTAATTCTCTTAGAGTTTATCTTGACACTGATGCATGTATGTGAGTCCCACAAATGCTAATGAAAACTGAAAAAGTTGTAGGCTTCAAGTCCCCAGAAGTCACCCCAACTTTATATACCATTAAATAAACAAAATAAATGCCATGGAGTTTATTGCAGGTAATAGAAAGGCTAACTTTAAAGCCTTAAACATCACAGTTCTTTGGCTGTTATCAATGCTATAGGCAGGAGTTTTTTGGTTAGGCTTTGCCCCAGAATTCTTAACATCAGTTGCTTCTTTTGTTATCATCTCCTTACTGTGCTGTTAATGCTGTCTTC
This sequence comes from Cyanistes caeruleus, assembly GCF_971803275.1. Taxonomy (NCBI): domain Eukaryota; kingdom Metazoa; phylum Chordata; class Aves; order Passeriformes; family Paridae; genus Cyanistes; species Cyanistes caeruleus. The sequence goes on from NC_141732.1 coordinate 38,855,867, forward strand.
TTCCTTTTGATTTAATGGCATTTTCCAAAGAATTTAAACAAAAAGAGAAAAAAATGTGGGTTTAGGATACTGGTGGTTAGTTGCATTAGAAAGTCTAAGATTATTTCAATAATATACACATCAGTACAAAACCATGCTCTGATGCATCATTAATAAAATACCCAGTATATGGTCCATCTTTTTTAGGAACTTTTGTCCACAAAGAAGATTCCTCAATGAGGTTAATATCCGAGGAAAGCTGTCAATTTCAAACTCATCTCCACTAGCTGCAGTTCTGCTATAAAATTTTGAAGCTACACACACATACACACATTTCACAGTGGAAAAAATGATTTCTCATTATTCCTTCCACCCAGATATATTTATTTAGCTGTTTTTGTTTCTATTGCCATGTGTGGCTCAGAAGCCCTCTGCTCCACTGAGGTTCTTTTCAGTATGAGCAGCCCTGTAAGTCTCAAAAGAACAAAATCTTCCTTTCCTACCCTGTCAAAAGCACACACACACACACACACACACACACACACACACACACATATATATATATATATATATATGTATATATATATGCTGTCTTTCCCCACTTCCTGTTGAATTAAAAGCTGTGCAAGGGTAGAAATGCAGAGGTTAAATAGATCACCTTCATATGTTTTATGTTACATACTAGAGCAAGCTTTCTGCCAAATCAGTCTACGCCTTCTTGTCTGACTTAGCTGCTATTAAATACCAAGTACTTCAGAACAAACCACACAGAAGAACTAATATTACCCTCCATTGTCTTTTGCTTTTCCTATTATCCACAACTTGCAGGCAACAGAAAAGTGCTGTTCAGATTCTTCACATTTATCTTTGACATTCTCAGAGGGCTTCATTTCAGAGTTGTAAATGAGCTGTCCTGTTTCTCCATTTGGTATTTTTCTTAGTGGGGGTTGATTCCCGCACTGCTTGGTAGTTGCCGAGAGCCTGACAGAGGACAGTGGTGCACAGGGTCTGATTTTCACTGGGCCAGCATTGCCTAATGTTAGCTGTTGCACAAGGCAGAGACTGGCACATGCTGGGGAATTTCAGATGAACTCTTCTCCACAAAAATTACACTGGTGTCTCAGAAATATCATCAAGTCTGTGCAATAGCTCAGAGCATCTGAGTCCAATTTAACTGTGCTATTTAATGTAATTACAGATTTGTTGCAAGAAGTTGGCCGCTGCTGATATGGTTGGTTGGGAAAGAAAGATACCAAGAAGTGTTCATTTGAGAGGTTTTCAGATAAGGCAGATAGACATTTGTGTAGCACGGCTGCTGATGTGGGGCAAGTAAGATAAGCTTCTATCAAAATCTATGACTTAGGAATTTCTGAACAATACAGAAACCATAGTAAGTTTTCTCTCCTGCTTGGCTGTGGTCAAATTACAGCTGTTGTGACTGAACTGATAATCCATCCTTGCCTGTTTGCTAAAAGTGGGAATGTTGACTGATGCCAGGGGTACCAATCCCTCTAAGCAGAGCCTCAAATTAGACAGAAATTCAGTTTCATAACTGGGACTTAGACCCCAGGATTCTCACAAGTCCTAAAGTGAAACAGAGCATGGTGTCGTTAAAGTAGTAGACCAGCTACAAAAATATGACTCCCTAATAAAAGGTGAAAAAACTTACTGACTGAAATATCTTTTCCTCTGTCTCTTGTGTATGGGTATAAGACCTTTGCACTCAGGAGAGTTATCTAATCTCCCCTGAGGCTGAGGCAATCGCCTATCTCCCTTGGTAGGTCAGACTGAGTTTGCAGTTAAACATAAGACAAAACTAATCATTTTTCTAACTGTTACTTGTCTCCAGTCTTGTTGTGTCTCTTTTGTAAATGAAAAATACAGGATGCGAATGGGATGATAAGATCATGAAAGCAAAATATATTTAGATAAAGTTTCTCTGCCTGTACACAGAAGAGATGGGACCATTAGATATTAAAAATTCACTTTAAGAAAAACAAAGCAGTTTTAAAAGAGGGCCGGAAAATGCACAAATTCCTTTTTGCAGTTGTGTAGCAACTAACTGTTCAGATTGCTCCAATACCAGTAAAAGGAATGAGATGAGGTAGAGAGCCTCTTTAAGTAAACAGAAATGCCTCACTTTACTGTTTTTTTGGTGGATTTTTCTTGTAAAGTCTTATGTATTTATGGGACTGGTGCAAACAAAAAGAAGGAAAAAATACTATATAGAAGGTAGTTACACTGCAAAATAAAAGTGATTAGGGAGAGGAGACAAAATTCAACCTTGCAATTGGATATAATGAAAAAGTATATTTTAAAAGAATTTTACTTGTTTACTACACCACTTTTAATAGAAGTGAACCTCAACGATTGCTGTGGGAGCTTGGAGCACAATTTTTGTTTTTGTTCCAGGCGATTGGCTTTGCAAATCTCTCTGAGGAGAAAAGTTGTCTTTAAAATGTTTTAAAGGTAAAATCCAATATAATCACATATGCTTTATGTGCAAAGTCTTTACTGTCTCTATTGTTAACTAGTTGCGTCTGTGTGAAGCAGTTTTATTCAAGCTTGTAAATCTATTTGAACCCAAGACACTCTCACAGGTTCCTGTTCTTTAAGTGTAATGTTCTGTGAATGCTGTAGAATACATTAGCTTTTTTATTATTAATGATACATAATTATTAATTTTTTAAAATTTGAATAATTAATAATTAAATTAATCACACATTATTATTTTGGGTCCCACATATTTTAATATTCATATATCAATATCTGGGGGCTTTTTGGGATTCCAAAGGCAGAGGAGTTGCAAGAAACCTCACGTCTATAACGCAATAAAAAATAAATTGTGATGACTACTTCTGGTTTCTCCTTACGAATTTTACCTCTTTCCCAAGTATATCCATATGTCTATGGGCCTGAACCTCCATCTTCCAATCCTGAAGACTGCCTGTTCTCTAGCTAAAGGCTACCTTTAAAAAACAAAACAATAACAAACGAACAAAATGCCTCCAAACCCAGAACACATTGAATTAAAACCACGGAAAATGCTTATCTTTTATTATTTTCTCTCTCCCCACTGTCTTTTAGAAACTGACAGGCATATCTAGGCCCTCAAAAAAACCATTCTCCATAGTCAATACCCCTTGGGTGCTGACTTAAATTCTTGGTTCAGTTCAGGGTTTGACACCTTCACAGCCAGATGATCTTTCAAAGTGAAATAATATATAACTTTTTGATGACTTGCAAAAATCAGATGCATTTTTAAATTAAACTGTATTTTTATCCTGTATGGTGTACAAATTTCTGGTGTAGGATCAACTGGCATGGTTGCGTCTGTCCCACTGACGTAATGATGTATTTTTGATCTTGCCTTGTAAATTGCAGTACTTAGCACTTTATCCCAGTACTGTGAGCTTGGGTGGTACATTTATAGTTCTTTATGAACTCTGCTAGTAACCTAGGGTGTCAAGGACGAATAGCCAGCCTTTTTTTTTTCACTTTGCAGTCAGTCAAATGTCTGACAGTTGGTGCTTCAGTCTGACAGCCAGAACTTGCCTTGGAGTTTACATAAGTTAAATAGCTACAATTTTAATTGTTCACATGCTAGTGACGTGGGATGGCTGACATAAACAACTAAAATAAATACACTTAAGTAATTCAGTACCACCAACAAGATGATAATGAAAACTGCATGGAAAAAGAACCTCGGTTTTATTTTTTTGAGCATGAGATTAAATGCCAAGATCACTCTTTAGTGTAATCATAACAATTTCAAGGAGTATTTGAGTCATAAATTAAATCAGACACTCATGTTCTTGCTTAATTTATACAGTGAAAATCTAAACCCCAGTCCCTATTCAGATTTTTGTCTTCAATAAGTCACACTGTAATTGTTTCACTTGTTGGAATGATGGATACAGAAGAGAGATGCAGCCTTTCCCCCCTTACAGTTTTTATGACTAGATAGGTTTGAGGGTGCATCAGTCTGGAGACACTGCAGGATGCTCAAACCATCAGGTGAGTGTGATTTTACAAGTAAGGGCAATTGGCTCTGGTTCTGGGGGTGTTGTCTGCAGCCTAACTTATAACACAAATGAAACACTTTGTTTATTGTTTCCTGTAGGTCTAGGCATGAGAAATATCCTTGGTGATCTTTTAATAAGAGTGTTGATGGTATGAATGTTTGCAGATTTGTTTATTCTGTGGTGGGTTGGCTCCTGTAGCAGTACTACTTGACATGTTTGTGTATGTTGATCTAGGAACAAAAGCAAGGAGATGGCTCCTGAGCCTATGTAGAAATAGCTTTTACCTTCTGAAGGTAAAATTATTCCTTCAAAATATTTATTTTGACTATTTTAATACACACGGACACATAGACACACACACGTATCTCTCAAAATCATGTATATTTAAAGCATATGAAACACTGGTACAAAAGTGTGGATCAAAACCTGGTTTTTCTTTTTGTAAGAAAAGATTTTCTCATCTTTTAGGTTAGAAAAGTGTTTTTAACTTGTGTTTTATTTTAATATTTACAAGGTTTGGTTCATTAAAAAAAACCCAGCAAAACAACAACCCACAGAAGTGTACAGGTAAACTGTAAACAGACAGTTCTTTATATGAATAGCTGCTCCAAACAATTTTCTTTTTGTTCAGTGTTTCACTAACTGTAACATTTATCAGATGACCAACAGTCTCATCGAATTCAAATGCTATGCTCAGTGTCTGAGCAATCCCTTGTGCTTTCCCACTTGCATCCCAAGCTCTCCACTTTGTTTGCATACAATGGCAGAGCTCTGGTAAGTGGAGTAGAACGCGTCCCACTCTTCTGCACAGTGTACTGTGACCAAATCAGTCCCTGAGGACCTAGATGTTGAGGTTGAGAGCCCAGCTCTACATGGCCTAGGCTGGTATTTGCTGGGCCAGTACACAACACTGAGCACAATCACCTCAGTTTTCTTGCAAAATGTGCTCTTCAGAAGACAGTGACTAAAGTTGTATGGGTAGTCAGAATCAGGCATGGCTTGTCAGGAATCTCAAGCATTGTGGCAGAAAAGTTTCTGGGTCTCTGTAGAAGTGGTCTTTTGTTGCTGTGGCAGTTCTGAACGTGTATAACTGATTGCACAAGGAATGCTTACACCTAACAGGATTCAGATAAGAATGAATATTCAAGGCTAAACAGGTCAATGCATTCTTGCATGACAAATTTGGAGTTTAGTGTCTGAATCCTATATTTTATGTCCAAATCCTTTTTTAAGTTTTGGCCAATGGTGGGAATCTGTATGTACTTTAATTTTAGAGAAGAAAGCCCCAGAGCTGATCCTGAAAATGTGAAAGGTAGGTAATGTTTTTTGTGCTGCTTTCATCACAAGAGTAAAAGGATCAGGGGGAGAATTAATTTTTTTACTAAGGATAGAATACCAATTAAAACCTTGCAGGGTGGTTATCGACACACTAAGACCTTCAAGTTGGGACCACATTTAATCTTACACTTTCTTGAAAGTCATTTTTGTTATTTTTATTGTGAAAACAGACAAAAATGGCATAGGGAATCACCCAAATTCTGTCAGGGATTCCCAAGGAAGTTCATGCTGAATTCCAGCTTTGCCTATTGCTCCTAACTGCTCCTATCAGGCACATACCATATGGTCATGCAAACAGATATGTGCACAGTTTTTCGTTCTCAGTGACAAAACAGTGACAAAGTTTGAGGCCATATGCTGCACAACACGAGTGATCTCACTAATGGCTTACATGAATTGGGGGAACAGCTCAGAATGTGCAGATGTTCCATGTGTCTTTGCTGTACGTGTTTTTCTACAATTCAGAGAAAGAATTTGTACTGTGGTTTCTTCACTGTAGTGACTTCACTTGCAATGTGAAATATAAATAGCAGTTTTTGTGGTTAGTGACAAAATAATTTGTGGGGCTGAAGGTGACTTAGATTCTCAGTAGCTAACTTGGCCTAGTCATTTAACTGTCATGACAAACCAGTTTACTCTCCCACATCAGAAAAATGATTCACAACCCAAGTTTCTATCAAATGTTAATTTATTCCCAAATGCAAAAAAGTAGATCTATATCCTAGTTGTTTTGTGAGATCTTTGAAAGCATAAGAGAAAAATCAAAAATATTATTTATTGGGATGATTATGCAAAATGTAGACTAATTTATGCAGATACTTTTGTTTCCTATTAAGGTTGGGAGGCAAGTAACACAGCTGTATGATCATAAATTTCAGAGGAACATGGAGTTTGAACTTGTAACCTTTAGGCAGGTAATTGTTGCAGTTTTTAACCACCTAAACTTTGTTTTAAAAGTTGTAACACTATCTCTGTTTTAGTTTCTTGGGGGCACTTCTTCAAGCTGAATTTATTTATCAATGTGTAACCAAATTTTTTTGTTGATGCAGTGCTAAGAGGTGTTCTTAATACAAGAAGGTGCAGAAGGAATTGATCTTTATGACTTGAGCTACAAAAAAGGGCGGGGTGTGTGGAGCTGTGAGGTCAGGATTTTGATGCAGCTCTCTGCTGTTAATTATACACTGGAAAAGATAAAAAGGGAAGTAGATTTTCTAAGTGGTCATAGCATGTCTGTAACTGGTAAGGTGCTGTAAATCACTGATGCATATGATAAAATATGGTATCATGTTTTCACTACAGAAAGGAAATTAAAAGTGAGAAACCATCTCCAGCCCTATGTTGAGCTTAAGTCACTCATCATCAGAAAGATTAAATTATACTCCCAAAATTTTGGAGGAATGGGGGGAATTCAGTGTAGCAGGAAAAAGGATTGGGGTGATCAGGGAACACATAACTGGTCATTTCAATGGAAATTAAAAAGTTTAGTTTTTTTTAGTGTAACAACATAAAGGTTGAGGTGTCAATCTGTCATTTTATGTCATAGGGAGAGGAATAGTAGTTGCACAAGGGAGAAGGAATATAAACTGATCTGAATACATATAGTCTGGAAATTAGGAGAAAAAAAATATAAAAAGAGGCAAAAAATATAAAAGAGGCAAAGTCTGGAGCAGCCTTTAATCCAAGGAATGGAGTTTATAAAAAGGATCATCACTACTTTTACCTTGGGTTTCATATGTTTATGAAAGGGATTTTAAAATGTGTTGTTGTGATGGCAAGGGGCTGAAGTCAGTCAGTCCTACATTCCTGCCAAAGAGGGATCAGGACCTCCCTTTGTCATTCTTAGGTGCCAGAAGAATTTTCAAGATGGAACAGAAAACTTGAGAGGAAAGAAACAGGGTGCAAAAGGATGAAGAAAGACCATGTTGTAAAGTTTGTCTTTGTTTGCGTTAAGAAGTAAATTTAATAGAAAATCAATTTCACAAAAATTATTGTGAATTTAGAGGTTGATTTAGAGAAAAACTTAAAGGGATTTGTATGTATTCAGCATCACGCAGCATCAGCTCTTTAGAAATGAAATCTAAAACAAAAGAAATGTTTTTACAGAGAAGACATCTAACTAAATATGCTGTTAAATTATAACTTTAAAAGTGCAACAATTAATTGGCTGAACTGTACTCTTGGAGCTTATATGTGGTAGTTAAAAGAAGCCTGCTGATAGTTCTGCATTACCTTAGAATACTGATTTCTTTGAACTGTAAACCCAAACCAAGACAACTCCTTCTTCCCTCCTCCCCCCCACCCCCCCCCACCCCCCCCCCCAAAAAAAGAATTAAAAACAAATGAAAAAATCACTTGGAAAAGCTTACTTAAATTATGCTCAGAATGCTCCTATTTCTGGTAGTATTTATTATTATTCCGAGTAAATAACTGGGAAACGTTTTGAAACTTTACTGGCTGCAGAATATTTTCTGCCTGCTGAAGACAGAAAGCAAACTTTACTCTTGACACCCTATCATGAGAGAATCGGTAGAGCTCTAAGAGAGCTCCAAGAGCTTCTAAGGGAAGATCCCAGCTGCGGTGGCCCTTGCCTCTCGGAGTACGTGCCGCGGGGATGACGCCCCTGGGCGTTTTGGGGGGCAGGAGAAAATGTGTTAAACCAATTGTTTTTAACTCTGTAGGGGTGCAAAAAACTCTTCAGTTGTGCAGCGGGAAGGAAGAAGGCAAAGGAGAAAAGCCTAGCGGTTTTGGCCGAGGTGCCCTTCGCCCGCTTCTTTTTGTTTTACTGGGGGTTTTTGTGAGGAAGGTTGCAGGCTCCTGAGGCTTCTGGGAGCAGGACTCGCCTTTCAGAGGGGGCCCCAAGTCCTGCCGGCTCCTGGTGATGGTCGAGCGCGGAGGGAAGAGTGTGTGCGGACTGGCCCGGGGCCGGGGCTGGGGCCGGAGGCTGCCCCCGGCAGAGGGTGCCGGAGCTAAGGGACTCTCCTTGTCCTGTCCGCCCCTCGGCGCCGCTCCCCTCCCCTGTGCCGGCTCCCGGGTGACGTTCGGATGCTGGGGAAGGAGGAGGAGGAGGCGGAGGAGGAGGAGGGGAAAGGAGCGCGGCTTCCTCCGCCCCCACTCGGGCTCGGTCCGTTAGCGGCAGCGCAGGGCCGGCGCGGCGCTGCCCGGGACGAGTTCGCGGCGGCGCCACCGGAGCCTCTCCGCCCGCAGGCGCTGCTCCCTGCGGCTCTGCGGGATCATCCCGGCGGGCAGCATGGACCCTGCGGCGGCGGCGGGACTGCGGGGGGCGGCGGGCCGCCTCCTGCTCCTGCTGGCGGCTGCCTCGCTCCTTCGCCTCCGAGCGGCAGGTAAGGAGCGGGACCCCTGCCTGGAGGGGAGGATGCTTCTGCTCTTCCAGTAGGGGTGTGTGGGGACGGGGGAAGCAGGGAAAGCTGCTCCTGTTCCTAGGAGAATTGCGCGTGTTCGTTTGGGACAGGCGGAGCCGCTAGCATCCCCAGGTGACGATTCATGTTGGCAACTTTTTCCTTCTTATATTTTTTCTTTTAATTATTTTCCCTCTTTCTTTTATTTTTTTTCATTTCTCGCTTTCTTTCTGCCGTCCTTTTTTTTTTTTTTTTTTTTTTTTTCCCCCTTTCTTCCTTCTTTTTCTTTCCCCCTCGGTTCTTCTTGGCACAATGGAAACCTGATGTTGCGTTCTTTACGAGGGGGCGGGGGTTGGCAGGAGGCGAGGGCAGCTAAAACTTTTACCCCGAGCGCATCCCCGCGCCTCTGCCCCCGTCGGGCAGCAGAACTTCGTGCCTCTTTTCGGCCGATTCAGAGCTCCAAGGCTGGTTGGTAGCCGCTGGGGGGTGGGGGGTGGGGGTGCAGGGTGGAGGGAAAAAAAAGGAGAAAACAAAGGAAAAGTTCGGGGTTTTGTTATTGCCGAGGGTGAATAGCAATGAGTGGAGCTTCCTGCTTCACTCTGCCCGCCCTCCAGCACTCTCCTCGGAATGGTTATAATAATGTGTTATTATTTGGGACGTTGAGTCTTGCCAGAATCTCAGCGGGAACCACGAGGGGATTAAAGCTGAGTGGGCGAGGGGGCAGCCGCCGTGCTTGCAGCTCACGGAGGCTCGGCGGGGTTTCTTTCTGTGTGTTTTTGCCTTTTTAGAGGGTCCCATTTTCTCTGTATACCTGGCCGACCCTCAGGGATTGAGGAGGTCAGACTCTGGGCTCAGGAAACACTAGGACGCGCGGTTGAGTGAGCCCCGCGGTTGCTTTTAGGGCTGAATAACCTGTCCCTGTTAACATCTGACCTTGCGCCGCGGCAGCAGCGGTGCGGCCGCGGAAGAGATGCCACTTTGTCCGGCACCTCCGAGGGCAGCGCCGTGATTTACAGGGACCTGGAGGGAACGTGTGGGGCTGGAGAGCCACGATGGTGTAAGAGACAGCTCTTGTCAGAGAAGCCGCGTAAATATCTTTTTTAAAAAGATATTTCTTAATTTTTTTCCCTCCTCCACTCGCGCCAAAGTTGTGTGGTGCTTTCAGGGCAGGAAAGGGGAGGCTTAACATTTTCGTTTTCTCTGGGATGTGAAATGCACCGTCGAGGTAGGAGCTGCCGGATCCAGCTCTTTGATCTTTCATGAAGCCATTCTCTGGAAAATTGCCCTCTCCCCCTCTGCAGCAGATAAACCTTCCTCTCAGAGCCCTTCCCGGGAGTCTTTGCCGAGGGACTGAGGGAGCAGATGACAAGGCTGCACCATTTCCATGCCAGGTTTGTAACCCTTCCCGTTCTGTCCTCTCCGGGCAGCGCGGGAGCTCGGCGGGCGAGCAGTGCCTTCCTCCCCCGCCTTTCCCGGCTTTAACTTAATTGCACCGACGTGCTGGAGGAGACCGATGATGTCTTTAAGGAAAAACAGTGATGCTGCAGATTAGAGGGGACTTGTTAATCAATTGCACGTTTGAAAGAGCTTTTCTTCCCTTTGTTGCTTTCTCTAATCCATTTAGCTCTCCCCGGGAGGTGACAGATGCCTATATTTCCTGTTATTCAGCTCCGGGGTCTTGCCATTTGTTGCCTTGCCATGAAGGGAGAGGGTCAGCAGAAAGCTAGGGGTCTGGGAGCTTTCCGGGGCGAGAGCAGGAGGCGGGCACGTTACAGTTCGCGGATTTGGGGTCAGTTCCCGTCGCGTTTATTTTTCTAGAGCCTTTATTGCTCCCTTTGAAGAGGCTGCCCCGCTGCTCGACCCCTCCTGCGGGGTGCCGGGCTCCGGGGATCCCCCGGGGCCGCAGGGAGGATGGCGTTCGGCCTCTGACGCTTGTGAGAGGAGATGCCGGATTGTCTGTCCCCGTCCCCGCTTTATTCCCTTTACCCTGAGCAGCTCGGTCTGTTTTTCGAATGCAGCCGGGAGGGAGGCGTGCACAAGTGTCCCGTGAACTTCTTTCCTTTCTTCCTTCTTTCCTTCCTTCTCTTGCCCCCCGCGGCTGCTCGAGAACACCGACTCTGGTGCATCTGCCACGGCCAGGCTCTCTTTGCCGTCCCAGGGTCTCCCCACGGCTCCCCGCAGGCTGGAGGGGCGCGGGGTCCGGGGATGCTCTGGCCGGGAGCGCAGCCTGGCGCTGGGAAAACGGGCCGGAAAGGCGCTGGGAGTGTGGCAGCGTGCCTCCGTCCTCTTCTGTGGGCAAGGTACTGCCCCGTCCGCTTGTATGTGCTCTCAGGAGACATGTCAACCTTCTCGTCGTAAATTACCATTAAAGGTGTTTTGGAGGTTTATCTTTTATTTATTTATTTATTTATTTATTTATTTATTTTTTCTTCAGCGCTACCCTGTAAGAGGCTTGTGATAATTAATCATCTCAACCACCTGTAGAAAGTGTGGACCCACTCTACCTCGATAGGCATGAAGTTTGAGACTCCATTTTCTTCTCTGAATAAGCAGCACAGTGGTTGAGAGCCCATAATCACAGCAATAAATTCTTGTGTACTTCTATTGTTGAGGGGCATTCTTCTGTTTAATTAGATTTGCTTAATGGTAAACAGAGATTTGCAATCTACATTTCATTTAAAGATTTATTTTTGAAAATGTTATTTCAGCCTTTTCAGTGTTCACTTTTAGAATATGGCCAGGTGAGAGGCAATGTTGAAAATGTTGATGCACAATGGACTCGGCCTGCAGACTTTTTTTGTCCTTTTGCCATTAAATAGGAAAGGACATTTAATCAACTGGAAGTTAATGCTCACGTGACTTGAGAAATATGCAGAATGCAGAGTTTTTTAAAAAAAGAAACAACCAAAACACTGTCAACAGGATGTCTAGGAATGAAAACATAATGGTAACTCATGCCTATGGTTTTGAAAACCTTGAAATTTGTAAACTTCAACATAACTTCCTAAAAGAAAAAAAAACCTTCTAATTTCTGAGACTACAATGTTTGTGGAGAAATAAATACAAGTACGGATTACTTCTGAATGTCTTTAAATGCCGAACTATAAAAAGTTATAAAATACTTAAATCTTGAAAGTTGTGTAAGATTTAGCTATAGCTCCACCCTGACTTTAATAAAAGAGATTCAGCTTTGGAAATTGTACACAGGTCACCTGATAAAAGTCAGTACCTCTTTGAGTACGAGGAGTTTGCAGATAGCTTTTACTAAATTATATTGACCACATTAACTATTTTTAAGTCAAATCTTAGTCAAACCTTTCTAGTGTTAATTAAGTTGTTTGTTCAGTAATGAAGTTTATCTTCGGGTCAAGAGTTGGCACTGATTTTTTTTTTCCCCCCCTTGAGTGACTCGATTAAATTAAGCACTTGTAGTGGAATGGCACTTTTCCCCTTAGTCTCTTTGTTGCTGTAAACAGCACAGAAATGCAAGATGCTGGAAGAAAAGGATGAGATGAGAGACAAGGCAAATTAATCCTATTTAGTAAGTTTTCAGCTGTTTGCAGAAGAGCTAATCTTTTTTCTAAACTCTGCACTTGGTCTAAGGTGTGAACAGCTTTCAGGCATTGGCATGGAAATATGTTTGACCACTAATTGGGAAACTGACAGTCTTAGTCCACCAACCAGTGACAAGGAAGAGTAAAAGGAAAGAATGGTGAGAAATACTGAGTTTTGTTTGATAGCTGCGACAATCTTCTGTATAGAAGGCTTGTGGAGTCCTTTTCATGGCTTATTTTCAGAGTCTTAATTTCACATTTTAGAGTCAATAAAATTGTCTTTTAGAAGCAGTCAGCATCTCAAGCTTTTAATCATACTTCTGATTGAGAGAATTTATTTTAAAGGTCTCTTTGTATTTATTTTTTAACATTGCAAACGAAGAAAAAATATTAGGCAAACTTTCTTTCATTTTTGAAAAAATAATAATTCTTTTTATAGATCTTCTCTGTTGCTTTGTGTGGTTGATCAGAAGGAAGAAATGCTACTTACAGTATTCCATCTAATTTATAGCATCTGTCACTATGTTCTCTGTGCAAAGAATGGTTTGCTATTTAAGTTTGTTTATTCATTGTGAGGCTGTTGCTTTATAAAGGAAGTTGTCATTAGGCTCAGCATGTCTGGAAAGTATGCAAGCACTCAAGTCTTCTAATCCAGTGACTACAAAGTAGTTAACGCTTCAAAGAAAAGGAACGACAGGATTTTGTTGCACTGAAAAAAGATGCATTGTTTGTTAATCCTACTTTAAGCTG